>NC_090448.1:810266194-812666194 GCF_031143425.1 Pleurodeles waltl | reverse complement strand
AGCCTGTCCCCCCCCCTGTGAAGCACCAGAAGTTGGACAGTGCCCGGCGGGAGTGGGGGAAGACTCCAGCCAGCAAAGCCGCGCACAAGGGTCCCGGGGGGAGTGTCCACTCAGCTGTGACTCCTCCCAAGGTGGGGAAGGGCAGAAATCGCCAAAGTCTGGGAGGAGCAGCACAGCGGTGAAGACCGCCATCATCCCCGCTGCCCAGGAGGCCACCGCCAGCCCCATCTTCACTGGCCAGGAGTTCACCGCCAGAGTCTGTGCCCAGGAGGGCAGCCCGATCGTCAGTGGGCAGGAGGCCACCACCAGAGTCCGTGCCCAGGAGGGCAGCCTGATCGTCAGTGGCCAGGAGGCCACCGCCAGAGTCAGTGCCCAGGAGGGCAGCCCCGTCATCAGTGGCCAGGAGGCCACCGCCAGCCACAGCCCAGCTGCCCAGGGGGCCCCGGCAGCCACAGCCCAGCTGCCCAATTAAGGACCGCCAGCCCAGCTGGGCAATGAAGGACCGCTGAACAGGTCAGAAACTGCAAACTCAAGCACCGCTGAGCAGGGCAAAGACCTCCATGGTAAGCACCGCTGAACAGGGCAAAGACCGCCATGGCAAGCACCGCTGAACAGGTCAAGCACCGCTGAACAGGGCAAGGAGCGCCAACTCAAGCCCATGAGTGGCAGGGGCAGTGACGCAAGTGGGACCGTCACGGGGAGAGTGATGCACTCTGGGCACCAGTCCCCCTCCAGAACCAGTGGAGACATGCATCCACTACCTCTGTCCTTAACAGGATGAAGCAGTCTGGGCACCAATCCCCCTCCAGAACCAGTGGAGAGATCCATCCACGACCTCTGTCCTTAACAGGATGAAGCACTCTGGGCATCAGTCCCCCTCCAGAAACAGTGGAGACATGCATCCACCACCTCTGTCCTTAACAGGATGAAGCACTCTGGGCACCAGTCCCCTTCCAGAACCAGTGGAGACTGTTATCCACTTGAGAGACTGTGGCTTTGCACTCCCCAGGATGGTACAGTGGGCAAACCCACCCACTGTAGAGACTTGAGAGACTGTGGCTTTGCACTCCCCAGGATGGTACAGTGGGCAACCCACCCACTGTAGAGACTTGAGAGACTGTGGCCTTGCACTCCCCAGGATGGTACAGTGGGCAACCCACCCACTGTAGAGACTTGAGAGACTGTGGCTTTGCACCCCCCAGGATACATCAATGGGCATGGAGCCCCCTCGTGGATCTGGCGTGGTGCACTCATCCGGCTGAGGTGCCCCCCCATTCCCTTCCCCCTGAGGTGCCTGTTGTATTTCTCTCTGATGCCCCGGCAGTGTTCTCTCCGTTTTGATCGGGTTTCTGATGTGGGCCTCGCCCATGCATTTTGGGCCCAGTGGTCCACGGACAATGAATGGTGCATTACCTGCACTACTAATCATGATGTATATTTTGTTGAATGTGTATATATATCTGTATATATTTGGTTACTGTATTTTGATCTATTACAATGGTTGAACTCATTTCCTTTTGTCTTTGCATTCTTCCGGGGGGGTTGGGGTTGTTACTGTAATGTTTGGATATGCATTGGTGTGTGTGTTGTAATGGGTGAGGGTCGGGGTGGGGGTGTTGCGTGTGTGTGTCCCTGACTTTTGCCTCCCCCTCCCCTATGTCGTATGTGCAGTACTCATCGTTGTCTTCGACGCCGGCATTGATGATGGTCGTATAGGAGCAGGAAGACTATCGCAGGGAGAATTTGGAGTTCCGGTTCCATGGTGTCGTCGTTCCTCATGGGGTGTGTAGAGGTGAGCGTTTTCCCTTTGAAATGGCTGTTTCCGCCATGTTTTTATCCACAGTGAATCCGCCCCGGAAAAGGTGGTGGATTGGTAGGTTGTGATACTGTGGGCGGTACATTGTCTTCCGCCTGTCTGTTGGCGGTGACCGCTGCGCTGTTTGTCTATACCGCCGTGGCGGTCGGAGTGTTAAAGTGGCTGTCTTTGTTGGCGGTTTCCGCCATGGTCATAATTCCCATTTTTTTACCGCCGGCCTGTTGGCAGTCTTACCCCCGCTTTAACACCGTCCACCAGGGTTGTAATGACCACCTGTGTTCCTATACATTTAGTGGATAGGACAGAAATATGGACTCAAAAATATCATGGAAGAGAATATTGTCCAAAACAGGTAAAAAAACATTAAATGTATATAGACTTTATAGTAATACATTTAAAAGATTAAAATATATAAAGTTATATCAAAGGCATCCATTCCAAACTACAATACAGATTTTAAAAAAAGAAAGAACAACAATCATTATACAATTTTTCAAATGGATTTGTTTTAAAATCTTATGTATCAAAAAATAAAAATAGTAAAGATATGTACAAACAACAAAAATATTGCCTGATGTAAATATTTTCATAAACATTTACATAAGCATATCTTGGAGGTTCACAATGGAAGTTGCACTCTAGGAGTGCTCCGGACCCCTCCGTCATCTAAACCAAGCCTGCTACCATCGGAAACCTCACATCTCCCACCTGGCCCTGAGACATTAGCAGAATCTTGCCGCAATCCTGCCCAAACCGAGCTGACTGTCTGCGGCACCCGCGGAGTTGGATTCTGGTAGCAGGCCTTCCTCAGCTGGGTGCGCACCTGCTTCGGGGGCGGTCTGCGACCTCGTTCCTTGCTGTTGTGCGGGCTGGTCTGCTCCGACGGCAGTCCCCTGTATACAAGGCTCTGTGAGCACTGGACCACTCATTGCAGGGCCCGCACTGGACATATGCAGGCCCTGAGGACTGAGACGGCCCCATCCCTCCAGAGTGGATCCGGCGGTGGTACGTTGGGTCCCCCCTCCTGCACACTAGAACAATTTGGCACCTTCAGGGGACCCGCCCCCAAGGCCCCAGCAACAGCCTCACTGGATTTCATTTCTGTGGCCTCACTCAATGTGAAACTGTGCTTCAGTCCTGTGTGTGGCGGCTGCGGATCCCTCGGGACCCCCCCCCCCCATGTGGACCCATGCCCCCTCTGGGTGGGACATTGATCTTGTGCGTGCCTGCGACCGGCTTTTGTTGGGGCCCCCCCAAGAGGTGATCAATACCGGGGGACCCGCCTGGCTCTGACTGAGGCTCTATGTTGACTGGCCAACTCCCCTTACTGACTTGACTCCCTCTATGCCCACCGTCTCTACACAGCATGCAGCGCTGATTGTATTACCAGGCCCTTCTTTGCCTTCACAGTGTGGGAGCTGGCTGATGTTGAACAGTCACTGGCAAGGATAAACCACATCAACGGGCGACCTCCCAGACCCGCATGGAGCAATACGCTACAGGCTCAACCTCAGGTCGCTGTGGAGCAGGGGAGGCAGAGAGCGCGACCTCCTCGACTGGAGACTAGGTCACTGTCCTCCACGTCATACAGACCTCCCAGACCACAGTGGAGACCAGAATAGAAGAGGTTCATGAGAACGTGGCCCTCATGCGCCAAGACCTGTGCAAAGCCACAACTAGGATCACAGAGGCCGAATTCCGCATTTCAACACTGGAGGATGAAGTGACCACCTTAAAATCTCAGGTTTCCGGCCTTCTAGCCCGTACATTGGAACTCCATTGTTGTGCCGAGGATGCAGAATATTGATCCCGGCGCAACTACATCTGCGTCATTGGTCCCTTGGGTGGTGCGGTGACTGACTTCTTGGAAGCATAGATCAAGTCTTGGATGCCATCAGATCGACTCTCCCATTGGTTCGCTAAAGAGAGAGCGGGGGGCGGGGGGACATACACACACATCATAGCTCGTATCCTGAACTTTAGAGACAGAAATGCAATATTGAGTGAGGCACACTCCCGAATGGAGCGCCGATGTGGAGATGAAAAAGTGTTGTCTTTCCGGACTACAACAGGGAGGTCCAGCAGCAGCGCAGGTCCTATATGACAGTTAAGCAAAAACTCCCTGGGCCTTCCATACCGCCTACTATTTCCAGCCAGGATTAGAGTAGTGTTTGCCAACAAAGCTCACTTTTTTGACACTCCTGAATCAGCCTGGACCTGGTTCACAGAGGAGCGTCCGCTAAACAGACCAAGCGCACCCAACCCCTCAGGAGGGCAACTCTTCTGTACTTGCTAAAAGGGTGGATTTGAGCACTGGAGCGCACCCGCGTCCTTCGCATATCACAACTGGAGGTACATGCCCTTTGCTTAGAAACTTTCCACCAATCTCCTGGGAGAGGTCCCCCAATGGCTAGGCTTCATCAGAGAGGAGATCGGGTTCCAATCATTTGAGGCCGCCAAACACCTTTGGCACACATCAGCAGCCCAGAGTCTATGGCTGTGGTGACAAAAATTGAAAACTCCTATACTGGTTGGTCTCCCGAACAGTGACCAACAGAATCATTCCTGAAATCGCAGACAAGTTCGTAATGACTCATCACTAACTCCAAATATTGCAAATGCATCTACGTGCTACTACCACCACCTCTACACACCGTCTCACCATCCTGATCCTGAAGCAATATCTCAATTCCTCACTGATGTGCCTCTGTCATGAGCAGAGACCCAAATTCTTGACGAGCCTCTAAATGTTGAAGATGTAAGAACTGCTATGTCAGCTGCCACCTGAGGTAAACCCCAGGCCCAGATGGCATCCCTGCGGAATACTATGTCAGGTCTGGAGAAATATGGACACCTCACCTTCTCACCCTTTAGGAGGAGGCTAAAGAGAACAGTGCCTTAATGCCCCCCACCCCCAGCAAGATGCAGCTACTTTAGCAGTCATACCTAAGCCTCACCCACCCTCCACCTCTTGTGTGGGCTACCACCCTATCTCGCTAATTGACAGGAGATCAAAATATTCTCCACCTTATTGGTTTCTTGACTTAAAACGGTTCTTGGCACACTTATCCATCCGGACCAATGTGGCTTCATGCTGGCCCACAGTACACGGCACTGCATACGCCACCTTCACATTGCTCTTGTGCATCGCCACCACCTGCCGCCATGCTTGGCCCTGCTTTTTATTGATTTTGAAAAAGCCTTGGATTTGGTGGATTGGGTGTACCTGAGACACGTGTTAAACCGTGCCAGACTTGGACCCCGCATTAGATGGTTCGTTCAGATACTACACACTAGCCCCACCACACAGGTTCAGATGATCAGAGTACTATCTTCGACCTTTCTTACTGGGAGAGGGATGTGACAGGGCTGCCCCCTGTCCCCTTTGCGCTGGCCACCAAGCCCCTAGCATGTCTCCTCCAGTGCAACACCCAAATGCGAGGCTGGAGGTGGAATGGCAGTCATGAGGACCGTGTTATGGCGTCCACCCATACATGTCAGGCCCTGCGGTTAGCGTCTCTCCCTGTCTCCATCACCATTTTGGAGACATCTCTGGTCAACTCTGCCAACAGACACCTCTGTGGCTCTGTGGCACAGACGTTGGCTTGGTAAATTGGTGGCACTGGAAGGATTTAGGGGCTTGAACTCAACTGCCCTTACTCAGTACATGTGAGCTGGATCTCATATGTGATCCTTTCAAGATCTTTGAGATGCTAACGTGCTTACAAACGCACAATTCCACAGATACTTGCAAAAGTGCCATGCTCTACAGACACACATAACCTACGAAGACCCACTTCCTGAGTTCAGCCGGGTGGAGGCCAAGCTACTGATGGGTGCACTAGGCAAGGGAGGAATGTCTCAAATTTACCGTACTCTGGTGATTAACTCCTCAGGGTGTCTTGGCCACTGCCGGGCTCGCTAGGAGAGGTGGCTGGGTCCTTTGGATGATGCGGACTGGCGGGATACATTGATGGCCCCAGGGGTTCTTGCAATCTCCTCTAGGCTGCATTTGATACAGAGGTATTATCTTTACTGCGCATAACAGGCTCTAACCTGCCTATTTCATGCAAGAATCCTACTCTCTCCTGCCTATCCGCGCTGTAGACGACAGCCAGCAGACTACTTTGATATGGTGTGGTCCTGTCACCGCATTCAAAATTATTGGACAGCTGTAGTGGCAGAGCTGACCAATGTCCTGGGGTCAGAAGTATAGCTCTTGCCCTTACTGATCTTGCTGGGGTGATGGAGGGCACAGGTGGCTCGAGGGCAGATAGGTACTTCCTAGGCGTTGCGCTTTTAGTGGCCAAGCGGATCATCACAGTCGGATGGAACAAACCTGCCCCTCCAACACTGTTACATTGACGGAGAAGAGTAGACTGGGGTGCCCAACAAGAAAAAACAGTGTATGAAACCCGTGGCTGTACTAAAAAACATGGTAGAGTGTGAGAGAAACCGTTGGGTCAAGTGGGATGAGCAAAACTTTTCCCAGATCATGACCTGTAAGGACTCAGTTGGTATATATACCACATGTGACTGTGGTTACTCCATTATGATCTATTTACTGCTCAGAATAGTGTTGTAACCTGCGTCAAGTGCACAATAATTTGATTTTGTTTTTAAAAAATAAATAAAAAATATTCTATTCAAAATATACAAATCATGTCATTTAAATTACATATGAATATATCTAATATATATAGATAATTAAAGAAACTACTATATATATATATATATATATATATATATACATATACACACACACATACATACACTTTTTTTTTTTTTACAAAATCGAATAATGAATTCAACCAATACATTAGATGGTAAAATATTAGCCCGCCCCCCCCCAAAAAATTTTTTTATTAACAATGGTATCCTTCCAAAATTTATTGAAAAAGTAAAAACAATTACTATTAAAAAGTAAATGATAATACAAATCCAGTTTCACCAACAGTATGGAAAGTGTTGGACTTCGGATGGGTTACATTTAGTATTCCCAATTCTCTCTAAGCAACAGTATGGGAAGTGTTTAGCTTTGGATGGGTAGATTTACTGTTTCCACTGCACTTTAAGCAACACTAGGGACAGTGTTGCACCTTGGAGGGGTTAGATTCACTATTCCTACTCAAGTCTAAGCAACAATAGGCAAAGTTTTGGACTTTGGAAGGGCTAGATTTACTATTCCAACTCCAGTCAAAGCAACAGTGTGGAAGGTTCTGGACTTTGGTGGGGTTAGATTTACTATTCCTAATCTTGTGATAGAGTGCACGGTCCAGATAGCACTTGTCGATGGCCACTTGCTAGTGAAAACAGGGCCGGTTAGCAACGAGGGGAGTTTTGCAGCTTCTCCAGCCGGTGGCTCTCAGTGAGAGGCACTGCAATCATCCAGTGATGAACAGTCAGGGAGCCTATCAGTGAACAGAAGACTGGTACTTTGCCCCAGTTGCAGACCCCTGGATTAAGTGTCTCAGCATAAGAGCCGCTATATTTACAGAATTTGTAGGAGCAACGAGCCCCCACACATAATTCAAGAAATGATAGCCATTCCAGTAATTGGTAATAGACGAATACTCCCAATATCCACCACGGAGCTCAGGAGGTCAGGCCCCAACCTCTCCATCATGCTTTTAAGTGCAAGGAGACCCGGGGGCACAGGCGCTTATACTGTTGCTGCAAAGGGGAACTTCAACGCCCAGTATCCACCACTGAGCCCAGGAGGAGGGGCTCCAACGCGTCCAGAGTGCTTTTAAGCGCAAGAAGACCTGCGGGTGCTGGACGCTCATTCTGCTGCTGCAGAGGAGGCTTTGATCTCCCAACAGCCACCACTGAGCCCAGAAGGAAGAGGTTTGCAGGAGCAACATGCCACTACAAGTAATTCAAGGAATGCTAAACCAATGCAGTAATTGGTAATAGAGGGGGACTTCAACTCTCAATATCTATCACGGAGTTCAGGAGGACAGGCTCCCACGTGTCCAGCATGCTTTTATGTGCAAGGAGACTTGCCGGAACTGGATGCTCATTCTGCTCCTGCAGATGGGGAATTCAACTCCCAGTATCCACCAGTAAGCCCAGGAAGAGGTGCTACAACGTACCCAATGCATGTTTAATTGCAAAAAGACCCACAGGATTCACCCGGGCACATGCCCAGGCAAAGACTAGGCCAATCTGCACTGGTCTGCCACTGGACAATGATGGGCTGGGCCACCCCTTTAACACCTGATATTTGACACCACGCTGTGAATGAGTAGCATCTTCTCTAGTACTCTCTTAGGGTTATTGGGATCATAAGAATGGGGAAATGAAAAATGGCACCAAGCGCAGCAGGCAACCTTAATTTGATGGATAGTACTAACACCATAACTCTCTCTCTGGCCCTATGGGACTGACAGTGAAACAGTAAGTGTTGAGGAGAAGGTGGTGGCACCCCAACATGCTACAAATGAAATTATGGACAAACTTTAGCTCAAAAGAATTGAGCAAAAAGCCAGTTAGCACACATACACAGGCAAGCAATAACCCTTGCGTCACAACTATCCCTCTGAAGATCTCTGCCTTTAAGCCTGCTGCACCGGCTATTTCTCCCCTAGGCTAAAAGGGTAAAGGGTTAAATCAATACTACATGCCTCAAGGCAAACCAAAATAAAGCAACTGGCAGATAAAGACCTACTGGCAATTGTGACAAACTTATGACCTCCGATATAGATACTGGTCTGGTTGAAAAAAACGTGAATACTAAACAATGCTTAGTAGAGACTTGCGTAAAGACAGAAATGGAGAACATTATGAAAAAATGGGGGTCACTTGAATGTGTGTTAACCAATTTGAGTGCGGCAATAACAACATCTACTGATGATCCTTTAGCATTTATAGGAGGTAGAGAAGAACGCTATAATATTACAGTTCACTTAAATGCACACAAGGCACACAAGGCATCTGAAAGAGCCACTATCTCTAATAAAAATAGGATGGATTGCAGAATCAAAAGATAATAGTAGGAAAGTGCCACTTTTGGCATGGTTACAACCCCACCCCAACACTTTTTGCCTGATACTGATGTGTGCTGGGATCCTGCTAACCAGGCCTCAGCACCAGTGTTCTTTCCCTAAACTGTACCATTGCTTCCACAGTTGGCACACCCCTAGCGCACAGCTAAGTTCCTTGTAAAAGGTACCAATGGTACCAAGGGCTCTGTGGACAGGGAGGGTCCCTGACGGCTTCAGCATGTATTGTACCCCCCACCAAGGGAACTCTCACCAAGCACATGCACACTGCCATTGCAGATTGTGTGTGCTGGTGGGGAGAAAAAGGTAAAGTTGACATAACACCCCTTCCAGGGGCATAGGTAAGTCACCCTCTAGCAGGCCTTACAGTCCTAATGCAGGGTGCACTATACCATAGATGAGGGCATAGGGTGTGAGCAATACGCCCCTACAGTGTCTAAGTCCATTCTTAGACAATGCAAGTGCAGTGTGGCCATATTAAGTACATGGGCTGGGAGCTTGTCATTGCTAACTCCAAAACTCCATGATGGCTTCACTGAAGGCTGGGAAGTTTGGTATCAAACTTCTCAGCACAATAAACCCACACTGATGCCAGTGTTGGATTTATTGTATAATGCACACAGAAGGCATCTTAGAGATGCCCCATGTATTTTACCCAACCCTTTAGTGTAAGGCTGACCAGTATGTGCCAGCCTGCCACTAACAGACAAGTTTCTGACCCATGGTGTGAGAGCCTTTGTGCTCTCTGGGGTCAGGAACAAAGCTGCTCTGGGTGGAGGTGCTTCACATCTCCCATCTGAAGGTAAAGTAACACTTGGCGGTGAGCCTCAAAGGCTAAGGCATCCTGTTACAGTGCACGAGGGAACTCCAGTTAGCGGAGATGCCCGCCCCTTGGACAAAGCCCCACTTTTGGCGGCAAGTCTGGTGGGAACATTAGGTAAAACAGGTAGGAGTGACCACTCCAGCTAGGGACACTCCTAAGGTGTCCAGAGCTGAAGTGATCTTCTCCCTGCAGAATCCTCCATCTTCGGTGGGAAGACCGGGACCAATAAGGTTAGGATTGTGACCCCTCCCCAATGGGAGTGGTCACAGGAAGGGTGTAGCCGCCCTTAGGGACAATAGCCATTGGCTACTGACCTCTGACCCCTGTAACACTCCTAAATCGAAGATTTAAGGGCACCCCTGAACCTAGCTCACCAGATTCCTGGCGACCTCAAGACAAGAAGAAAGAAGGAGGACTGCAAAGCCAACCCCCCAGCAGTGAAGACTCCAGACGACAACTGACCTGCCCCAGCCCTACCGGCCTATCTGGAGCTTCAAGGACTCTGCTACGCATCCAGCAGGACCAGCGACCTCTCCAAACTCCTAGAGGACTGCCTGCCTACCAGAGGACCAAGACCTCCTGAGGGCAGTGGCCCTGTCCACAAGAAACTCCACAAGAGACTTCAGAACTGCCCTGGATCCACGAGTCCTGTCCACTCTGCGCCCGATGCCTGCAGCCAGAGTCCAGGTGGCCCAGAGCACGTCACTAGGCAATTCAGACCTTGTGTCAACCATCAGTTGACCCCTCCTGGCCAACACGCCGCCGTCTGCAGCTTGAAACCAGAGGACCCGGTAGGAAAGTACCCTCTTTTTGGCATAGTTACTCCCACTTTTTGCCTGCCGTCTGTGTTTTTGACTGTGTTCACTGGGATCCTGCTAACCAGGACCCCAGTGACTGTGCACTCTCCCTCTAAATTTGGTTCTGCCTGACCTCGTGCACACCACAACTGGCATACTGGTCTCCCCATGTAAGTCCCTAGTATATAGTACCTAAGTACCCAGGGCATTGGGGCACCAGGGGTACCCCATGGGATGCAGCATGTATTACGCCACCCATGAGAGCCCATGCAAAATGTGTCTACGGGCCTGCCATTGCAGCCTGCATAAAAGGTGCATACACCCTTACACTACCGATCAATCCACCAGATCACTATAAATCACCCCTATGGAAGGCCCTCCTAGCCCAGAGGGCAGGGTGCAAGTGCCTGTGTGTGAGGGAACCCCAGCATGACCACAGGTGCACCCACAAACTCCAGCTCCATTTCCCTGGACTTCATAAATGCGGGGAAGCCATTCTACCCATATACTGGACATAGGTCACTAGCTATGTCCAGTTACATAATGGTAACTCCGAAACTAGGCATGTTTGGTATCAAACATGTCTGACTCATACCCCAATACTGTTGCCAGTCTTGGTTGTATGATTTCATGCACTCTGGGGGTTTCCTTAGAGGAACCCCAGCTTTGCTCCAACCAGTTGCAGGGTTTTCCGGGGCAGCCCGCGCTGCTGCCATCCTACAGACAGGTTTCTGCCCTCCTGCTGCTTCAACAGCTCAAGCCCAGGCATGCAGAACAAAGGATTTCCTTTGGGAAAGGGAGGCAACACCCTCGGTACATGGCTTAGGAGGGATAGCCTCCCCAAGCCATTGGTATTCTTTGAAGGGCACATTTGGTGCCCTCCTTGCATAAACTGGTTTGCACAATTCCAGGGACCTCTGGTCCCTGCTCTGGCGCAAAGCTGGACAATGGAAAGAGGAGTTACCACTCCCTGTCCATCACCACCCCAGGGGTGGTGCCCAGAGCTCCTCCAGGTGGCCACTTGATTCTGCCATCTTGAATCCAAGGTGGGCAGGGGCCCATGGGAGCATTTGAGTGACGAGGTCAGGCACGTGATATCACAGCCCCCTCCTAATAGGTGGTCACCCTGCTAGGTTGCCAAACCCCCTTTTAGGGCTACATAGGGTCTCCTCTTGGGTGGGACCTCAGATTCAACGTGCAAGATTCCAGCAGGACTCCTCTGCAAAGTTTACTTTGACTTCTGGCCACTGGAACCACAAGTGGACTTCACAGGAACCTACAATCTGCAGCTCTAGAGATGGCTTCGCACTGCAACATTGTTTCTCTGGCTCCTTCCAGCAACTGCAACATTTACCCGGCTGTGCATCCTCTAAGGGTGGCAAGTCTTCAGTCTGCACCAAGAAGCAAGAAGGAATCTCCCTTGGAGTGAAGGAGTCACTCCTCTGCATCCACAGGCACCAACTGCAACAACGACCAGCCGCGTGGATCCTCTCTCCTTCAACTGTGCGTGGACCCTGCATCACAGGTCTTGGTCTTGAGTGGTCCCCTCTACCAGATGTCCAACTTTGGATGTGGTGAGTCTTTGCCTCTCCTTGCAGGACAGTACCACTGTGCTCCGAGACTCTTGCAGCTACCAAAGCTTGTTGGCTCTTCTTCCAAGGGACCGTCAGGCTCCGTTTAGCCCCATCCTCCAGCACTCTTCTCTGCAAGTTGTAGTCTCCTGCCTGGTGCTCCAGCAACGTGGGACCCCTTTCCAGGTGTGCAGAGTGTGCCTGCTGCCTGAGAGTTGCCTGTGAGGGCTGCATTCTCGACTTCTGGCACTCCTCACTGCTGAGGGTCACCTGGGACTCTCCTTCTTGGGTTGAGTCCCCTCGGACCTTCTTGGTCCGAGCAGCTCCGCAACTCTTCATCTGCAACTCTTGCTTTTGCCAAGGCTTGTTGGTGGTTTTTCCACACCACTGGCAGACTGCAACTCTTCTTCCAAATTGCGACACCAGCTGCATCACTCCTGGAACTCTTCTCCTGTGCTGCATAGCCGACTCCTGGTCTTCACTGTCGACCTGGTCCTGCATCTCGAGAAGGGTGGTTAGTGGCTTGTGCCCCAACCGGACACTCCAACTGGGACTGGACTTAGTCCCCTTCATTTGCAGGTCCTCTTCCGTCTGGCTCTATCTCCTGTTTCTTCCAGTCTTGCTTGGGTCTTGCACAGTCCTTTTCTCTGTGGGTTTGGGAAAAACCAAGTACTTGCCTTTTTGCTCCTGGTCGCTGGGGGGGGAGGGGGAGACACTCTGGTACTTACCTTTTGGGGTTGCTAGTTTCTCCGGCTCCCCTCTACAGATTTCACTTACCTGGGTGGGGGTCTGACTTTCGCATCCCATTTTTTTAGTATATGGTTCGGTCTACCCCTAGGGTCTCTACTGTTTACTGTTATTTCACTGTTTTCTATTGCTTTCTATGCCCATTCCTGATTACTAAGGTATATGTAATAGTGTGTTTACTCACATGCTAGTAGAGTATTGCCTAAACAGTATTTTTGTATTTGTGTTAGTATAATAAAGTACCTTTATTTTTGTAACACTGCGTGGTTATTTCATGTGTGTAAGTGCTGTGTGACTATAAGTGGTGTTGCATAAGCTCTGCATGCCTTGGCTGTTCATCCACAGATACCTCTAGAGAGCATGGCTTCCTAGACACTGCCTACACCTCACTAATAGGGGGTACCTGGACCTCGTACAAGGTGATAACACCACAGGTGCTCAACACACACAAGGCCATCTTCCTACATTGTTGTTGCAGCGGTGGGATAAGTACATGCAATTGCTTTATCACTCTGTCTCTGGTAACTATCCTCAGGAAAGACCATTTACTAACTGTTAGGTACACCATGCACTCAATGTTAAGGATTGAGTCTCCTAAGTTTGGGTAAGCTAGAAACTGGCACAACCTTGCTCCAAAGTTTGCTGGGAACCTAGAGTTAGAGTAGTTAGGGACTCCTACACCACTCTAGCTAGACATCATGTATTCAGTAGAACTCAACTTTCGGGCCCTGAACTCTCAATATGAGGGTTTCACTTTCCAAGAGTTAAGGAAGATGTGTGCGGAGAGAAAACTGAAGACAGGGAGAAATCCCAATAAATGTCTGCTGCAAGGCCTGCTCCTCCAGGATGACCAGGACCATGTTGGTAGCCAAGAGGAGGAAGAAGTAGAATCTGCCCTGCCCCCCCCCCCCAGTGCTAGAGAGAGTAGATTTAGACACTGGGGTGGGTCAGAGGATCAGAGAGAACCTACAAACACTCACAGTCCTGTTAGGAGCACTATTGGTAGTGAAAAGGGTAGGTCACACAAGTAGGTCCACCTTTGTCCCAAAGGGCTGGTTGACAGGGTTTCCAAAACTAGGATCAGATCCTCCTCTGCACATTCTCACATCTCCTCAGTCTCTGAGAGGTCCCACTGCTCAACTTCAGGTGAGGACTCCCTAGACAAGGAGCTCAGGCAACTGGGACTGGAGGAGGCCAAGCTGAGGCTGCAGCAGCAACAGCTAGCCCTAGAGGGAGGCCTTGGCAGTGGAGAGAAACAAATGCAGGGTTAGTGCCTCATGGTCACAACAGTTTTAGTTTCAGGGACACCTGGGTCATGGAGGACTCTTTGGACTCTAGGAACCTAAACAAGGTAGTCCCACCTCACAAGGTGGGTGATGACATCTAGAAGTGGTTCACTGTTCTGCAAAGGGCCTGTAAGGTATAGAGGGTCCCTCTGAGGGAGTGGGCAGGTAATTGTGGCTCTCCTTCTCTGACAAAGGTAGAGACAGACTCCTCACTTTCAGAGAAGAGGGTGCAGACAATTACACAGTTTTAAAATCAGCACTGTTAGGTGAGTTTGGTCTGACTACTGAACAGTATAGGATCAAGTTCAGAGAGACAAGGAAAAAGTCCTCCCAGGATTGGGTTGATTTTGTGGACTGCTCTGGGAAAGCTCTGGAAGGCTGGTTTCATGGGAGCAAAGTTAGGGACTACCAGGGCTTGTATAACCTAATTCTAAGAAAGCATATGTTGAACAATTCTGTATCTGATCAGCTGCGTCAGTACCTGGTGAACTCTGATCTGACCTCTCCCCAAGAGTTGGGAAAGAAAGCAGACAAATGGGTCCGCACCATGGTGAGTAGGAAGGCTCACACAGGGGGGTGAACACAAAAAGAAGGAAGCAGGTAAGTCTCAAGACAAGGGGGGGGGGACAAATAAAAACACAAAGAGTATTCATCAGGCCCACAAAACTCCTCTGGGGGTGGGAACAAAACCATTTCCTCCTCTTCTGATTTCGAAAGGCCTTGGTGCTATGTTTGCAGAAATAAAGGCCATAGGGCAGAGGACAGCTCCTGCACTAAGAAAAGCACTAAGCACCAAGCCTTCCACCACTACCAACCCCACTTCTACCCCTAGTGCCCCTAGCAATAACAGTAGTCAGTCCAAGAGAGTAGCTGGGCCAGTTAGAGAGACCACTGAGGCTGCCTTGGTCTCTGCTGGGGGCACTGACTTTCCCACCCTTGCTGCCTGTCCCCTTAATATGGGTAAATACAGGCAGCATCCCAAGATTAATTGTGTTGAGGCTGAGGCCTTCAAGGACACGTGTGCCAGTGCCACTATGGTGACTGAGAAACTGGTGTCTCCTGACCAACACCTACTTGGTCACACGCACCAACTGACTGATGCTCATAATAACACCTTGTGCCACACCAAGGCAGTTATTGATTTAAGCTGGTGGGGGGCCGGGGGGGTACTGTTCCTAAGAAAGTTGTGGTTTCCTCAGACCTACCTTTAGAGTGTTTACAAGGGAATGACTTGAAGACTTCAGCTTGGGCTGAGGTGAAGTTGGAGGCCCATGTAGCAATGCTGGACATCCCAGGGCATATATTTGCCCTCACAAGAGCACAGGCCAAAAAGCAAAAAGAGCAAGGAACCTTGGAGCCTGGAACAATGGCCGAAGAAATTCCAACATCCAAAAGCAGGAAGGGTAAGAAAGTACCTCATGCTCCAGCCTCCAGTGAGGATTCAACTCCTGAGGGAGAGGAATCCACTCACTGGGTGGAACCTACACCAGAAGGACATCAAGCTGACACAGCTAAACTCTTGAGTGCAGGGGGCCCACCAGGGAGGAGCGCAGTAGGGAACAACAGGTTTGTCCCACACTGGAGAGCTTAAGGCAGCAAGCAGCACAAGAGGCAGGGGATGTCAGTGACACCCATAAGGTGTACTGGGAAACAGTCTCCTATATTCAGAGCCGGGGGATCCCAACCTGGTGCCACCAGGAGACTGGGGATCCCTCTGAAGTTTTGGGAGTTCCTGTTGACCTTGGCACATGACAGTCCCCTGGCAGGTCACTTGGGGCAAAGCAAGACTTGGGACAGGCTTGTCCTACACTTTCACTGGCCCCACATGTCTGAAGACACAAAGGATTTTTGTTGCTCCTATGTGACCTGTCAAGACAGGTGGCACCCTTAAGGCCCCCTTAATTCCACTTCCTGTTGCTGGGGTTCCTTTTGAGAGGGTAGGGAGGATATGTTTGCCCCCCCGGACCTTCTAACTGCCTCTGGGAACAGATTTATACTAGTGGTAGTGGACCATGTCACCAGGTACCCAGAGGCCATTCCTCTTAGGACCACTACAGCTCTTGCAGTGGCCAAAGCCCTTCTTGGTATCTTCTCAAGAGTGGGTTTTCCTAAAGAGGTGGTATCAGACAGAGGTGCAAACTTCATGTGTGCTTACTTGAAAGCCATGTGGAAAGAATCTGGTGTGACTTTCAAGTTAACCACTCCTTACCACCCCCTAACAAATGGCTTAGTAGAGAGGTTTAACAGAAGTCTCAAGGGTATGATAATAGGGCTCTCTGAAAAACTCAGAAGGAGATGGGATGTCCTGTTACTCTGCCTCCTCTTCGTCTTTATGGAGGTCCCTCAGAAGGGTGTGGGCTACAGCCCATTTGAACTTCTGTTTGGGAACCCTCTTAGGAGTATCCTTGCTCTTGTAAGAGAAGGCTGGGAGCAAGCTCTCAAGCCCCCTAAACAGGAAATTTTACATTTTGTGCTTGGCCTCAGATCAAGGATGGCTGAGTACATAAAGAGGGCTAGTAAAAACCGTCAGGCCAGCCAAGAGATACAGAAACAATGGCATGACCAGAACACTGTCCTAACTGTCTACCAGCCAGGCCATAAAGTGTGGGTCCAGGAGCATGTGGCTCCCAGGGCACTCCAGGACAAGTGGTGTGGTCTCCACACCACTGTGGAGAAAAGGAGTGAGGTTGCCTACTTGGTAGACCTTTGCACTCCTAGAAGCCCCCACCGGGTGCTTCATGTGAACCACCTTAAACTCTATTATGGCAGGTTGGATATGACTCTGCTCATGGCAACTGATGAGACAGGAAGAGGAAAGTGGCCGTCTCCCTGACCTCTTCTCTAACAGTGCAGCTGATGCTCAGTTGATGGGGTAGTACTTGCTGGCTGCCTCTAGGATTACCAAAAGGAGGACTGCAGAAACCTCTGAGAACAGTTTTCAGAACTGTTCTCCCTAACACCTGGTCAAACCACATGGTGTGAATACACCATTTACACATGGGACAGCTTGCTTGTTAAGAGCAAAATCTACGGGCAACCTGACCATGTATCTAATCTGAAGTTCAGAAGATGCTAGACCTGCGAGTCATTGAGTCCTCAGATAGCCCGTAGGCTAGCTCTGTAGTGCTTGTCCCAAAACCTCACTCCAAAGATGACAAAAGATAAATGAATTTTGTGTAGACTAGAGATCTTAACACTGTCACTAAAACAGATGCTTATCATATCGCTAAGGCTGATGAGCTTATAGATACAACTGGCATCTGCCACGTATCTGAGCACTTTTGATCTTGTTACTGCTGGCTACTGGCAGAACCAGTTGTCAAAAGATGCCAAGCCAAAAACAGCATTTTCCACCCCTAGTGGCCACTATCACTTTACTGTGATGCCCTTTGGGTTGAAAGAAAATGCACCCAACACATTATAGAGGCTAGTGAATAAAGTACTCTAAGGGTTGGGAAGCCTCAGTGCAGCTTAAATGGAAGACATAGCTGTCTTTATCTCCACCTGTGAGATCACCTCATCCACCTAGGGAATGTTTTAGAGGCTCTGCAAAAGGCAGGCCTCACAATCAAGGCCTCTAATGGCCAGATAGGGCAGAGGAAGGTGGTATATCTGGGTCACCTGATAGGTGAAGGCCAGATTCAACCACTAAAGGGGAAAATCCAGACTATTCTGGATTGGGCTGCCCCTACTACACAGACCCAAGTGAGAGCCTTGCTATGTCTCACTGGGTACTACAGGAGGTTCATTAAGAATTGTGGCTCCACTGCAGCCCCTCTAAATGACCTCACTTCCAAAAGAATGCCTAAGAAAGTTTTATAGACAGCTAGCTGCCAAAAAGCTTTTGATGACTTGAAACAGGCCATGTGCTCTGCTCATATTTTAAGAAGCCCTGACTACTCTAAGCAATTCATAGTACAGACAGATGCTTCTGAGGGAGGGATTGTCACTACTGAATACAGAGGGCCAGGATCAACCTGTAGCTTTTATAAGCAGAAGGTTGAACCCAAGGGAAAAGATTTGGTCAGCCATAGACAGAGAGGCCTTTGCTGTGGTGTGGGCTTTGAAGAAGCTGAGGCCATGCTTGTTTGGCACTAACTTGCTTGTTCAAACCGACCACAAGCCTGTTCTATGGCTAAAACAAATGAAAGCTAAAAATCCCAAACTTTTGAGGTAGTCCATGTCCCTACAGGGAATGGACTATACAGTGGAATATAGATCTGGGAGTAACTACTCTAATGCTAATGGACTCTCCAGATATTTCCACTTAGACAATGAAGACTCATCTGTACAAGATTAGCCTCATTGTGTCAGGGAGACCAGATCCTCTAGGCCTGCGTACGCTCCCAACATGTCCACCACTAGACAGCTCCAAAACTCTGATAGAAATATCACAGAGCCTGAGAGAGTCCAAGCGGGGGGAAAGGGGATTAGGAAGGGAACAGCTGGGAAGGAGACCTGTAGGAAGCAAAAAGTTAGACAACACAATATCAAGGTATATCACGTTGATATTCACTAGACTACGATTCTAAGAGTTGTCATACTGGAACCATGGATAACTTAAGAAAGGACTATAACTAGACCTCAAGAAGTCTGGGTACCTGGAAAGGAATCACGAATGGTTAATACAATGTTTCATATGAACTTTTCATGAATTGTTGCATACTGTCTAGGAATACAAGAACCTTCTAGAATAAAGTTTCAGAACAAACACTGCATCTTTACATGAGGACAAAAAGTAATCTGGAACATTCCCTGGAAAACAATAGGAACTGTACTATGGACTTAATATACACAAAGAATGTAATATCTTGAATTTAGCACTTTTGCAAAAAATTCAAAAGGCCCTGGAATAATTGTGTGCACTTCTGTAAACACTACACATCAAAGTTTTAATTGCCATGAAATGATCGTGCACACTGTAAGTGATCCGAACACCAAGATTTAAATGTGGGAAATGAATTGTGAACACTGTCGATTCCAACAAGTATAAGCAAATGCCATGAAATGATCGCGCACTCTGAAAGCGATCTGAACACCAAGATTTAAATACGGGAATGAATTGCGCGTACTGCCGATTCCAACAAGAATATGCAAATGCCATGGAATGGTCGTGCACTCTGTAAGCGATCTGAACATCAAGTTTTTAAAAGCGAGAAATTAATTGTGCACACTGCCCATTCCAACAAGTATAAGCAAATGCCATGAAATGATCGCGCACTCTGTAAGCAATCTGAACACCAAGATTTAAATGCGGGAATGAATTGCGCGTACTGCCGATTCCAACAAGAATATGCAAATACCATGAAATGATCACGCACACTGTAAGTGATCTGAACACCAAGATTTAAATGCGGGAATGAATCGCACGCACTGCTGATTCCAACAAGAATATGCAAATACCATGAAATGATCGCGCCCACTGTAAGCGATCTGGACACCAAGGTTTAAATGCGGGAACGAATCGCGTGCACTGACGATTCCAACAAGAATATGCTAATGCCATGAAAGGATCGCGCAAGCCTTTGCCGATCTGAACACTAAGATTTACATGCGGTAAAAGAATTGCACACATTGCCGATTCAAACAAGAAAATGCAAATGCCATGAAATGATCGAGCAAGCCTTTGCCGATCTGAACACCAACATTTACATGCGGTAAATGAATCGCGCACACTGCTGATTCAAACAAGAATATGCAAATGCCATGAAATGATTGCGCAAGCCTTTGCCAATCTGAATACCAAGATCTGCATCAGAGCAATGATTTGCGTACTCTGAAAGTTTCACAAGTAGGCCACAAAACTCAAAAGTCTCTTTGAACGGGGTCGGGGGACCAGCCCGACCTCCGTCTTACCACCCTGCTCAAGGATCACCAAAAGAATGTGGGGCAGGCCTGGAACGTCAAGGTAGGCCTCTGGAAGAGGAGCTCAGAAGAATGCTGCTGCTCTGCACCGGGACCTCTGAATAGTGAGCATGTGGAGCTGGGCTGGCTCCCTTATATAGAGTCTGGCCCAGCCCACAACCACACCTAGTCATGCTGTAGAGAAAACTTCTGGAAGGTCCTAGAAAGGGGCCACACCCTAACACTCTCAGTAAGTCTGCGGCAATATCTTGCCAGAGAACAGTTATTGGAAAGATCGTTAATAGTGCTTTTCAAGGTTAAAGTCTGCAATGTAAAAGGTTAACAAACTGCATATAAACACAATGCATGAATTATGCTCTTGCATAAAGGCTGGGTTTTTGCATTTTAGTCGCCTGTAGAGCGCGCCCTGCCCTAATGTTGACAGTACTCCCCTCTCCCAAGTACGCTCTAGGGCCTGGTTTGCCTGGGTTAAGACGATGAAAACGTCTCACTAGTCGTGGAGCATGAACATCAAATGCAGAAGCCCGTGAGTTACTTTCAGGACCGTAACCTTTCCAAGAGATCAGATACCACAGAAACCTCGAAGATTGGAATCCAACACCTGTTTGACTTCGTATTCCACTTCCCCCTGTACTAGAACGGGAGCTGGTTGTGAGTGTACCTTCTGGACTGCTTTTTTCAGGAGGGAAGTATGGAACACGGGATGAATATGCAGTGACCGGGGCAACTGCAGTTTATAGGTCACTGCATTAATTTGCTGGAGGACAGTGTAAGGACCTATGAATTTGGGATTAAACATATGCTTTTTTTAAAGTCTATGGGCCTGATTACAACTTTGGAGGAAGGTGTTAATCCGTCCCAAATGTGACAGATATACCACCAGCCATATTACGAGTCCATTATATCCTAAGGAACTCGTAATACAGCTGGTGGTATATCCGTCACATTTGGGACGGATTAACACCTCCTCCAAAGTTGTAATCAGGCCCTATATGTCTTGTAGAAAGCCACACTTTATCACCTGGTTGGTACTGAGGTCCTTCACAATGTTTCTTGTCGTAGTGCTTTTCGTATTTTTGATAAGCTTTTTCTGAATGCTGTTGAATCAGTTTCTGGGTTTGGTGGAGGTGTTGAATCGTTTCCGACACAGCTGGTGTAAGAGAACTTTCTTGAGGAATCGTAATGGGCAAAGTGTCAGGATGATAGCCAAACAAACTAAAAAAGGGTGTGACACAAGTGGAGGTGTGAAATGAGTTATTGTAGCTAACTCAGCTAACCAGAGCATTGATGTCCAGGAATGAAGTGCTTTCTCAGCGTAAGCACGCAGATCTTGCTTCAATGTCTGATTCAGTCTCTCAGTTTGACCATCTGTTTGAGGATGATAGCTAGTAGATAGTGTGGACGTGACTTGAAGCGTTTTGCACCACGTTTTCCAGAAATTGGAGGCAAATTGCGACCCTCGATCGGAGAGAATCATTTTTGGCAGCCCATGATAACGGACCACTCTATTCAGTAAAATGGTTGCCAGTTCACTGGAGATGGGCAATTTTTTACAGGCAATGAAATGTCCATATTTCATGAGACTATCTACCACCACAAGAATTACTGAGGGTTGCTGAACCACTGGTAGTCCTGTAATGAAGTCTAAAGAGATGTGTTCCCAAGGTCGACATGGAGTTGGGAGCAGATGCAACAAACCTTTCGGTTTTGAGTGACTTGTCTTGAACATGGCACAGACTTCACAATTATTTACCATCGTTTTGACGTCTTTTGTCAGAGTACCCACCAGAAGTAGCGCTGGATTAATTCAAGAGTTTTAGGAGTACCTGGATGACCTGCCATAGGTATAACATGCAACCAATTAAATACTAACTTGCGAAGCTTGGTAGTGGGCACAAACAAACGAGTGTTATGGAAAGGTAGTCCTTGCTTGATTGATCTTTTGGGATCGGCTTGAGCCCATGCCTGCCATTTCTCAATGGTGAAGGAATTACGGATGTCTTCAAAGAAATCTTCGGTTTTTATGATGCATAGAACTTTGTCTGGAGCAACGATAGCTCTGGAAGGAGGGATTGTAGGCAACGTGGTAGACTCTTGGCGGGACAAGGCGTCTGCTTTGCGATTGTCTTTACCAGGACAAAAAGTTACCACAAAATCGAATTCGGCAAAAAACAACATCCAGCATAATTGCCGAGGAGTCAAAAGTCTGGCTGAACTCTTGAACTGGAGATTGCGATGATCAGTGTATACTGTGACAGTGTATTTAGCACCCAACAAATAATGTTTCCATTCTTTAAAGGCGTCACGGAGCACCAGAATCTCTTTTTCAGCAATTACATAGTTTTGTTCAGCTTCGTTCAGCTTTCGAGACATGTAGGCTACAGGATGAAGTTGGCCAGTGTCTTTACTTCGTTGTGATAAGACTGCACCAATTGCCACATCTGAAGCATCAGCTTCCACTATGAATGGACGATCCACGTCAGGGTGAGTCAAGACTGTGGCAGTGGAAAAGGCTTCTTTCAAAGTTGAGAAGGCTTGGTCAGCTTCTGGAGACCATACAAATTTTTCTTTCTCCCTCAATAACTTGGTGATTGTGGCCATTGTTTGAGAGGAATGGTTTATAAACCTGCAATAAAAGTTTGCAAACCCCAGGAAACACTGTACATCTCGAACAGTCTTTGGAGTGGGCCAATCAGATACATCTTGTACTTTCTTTTCTGCCATGACCATACCTTGAGGGGTAAGGATAACCCCTAAAAACTCAACTGTGGTAACATGAAACTCACACTTGGTTAGTTTGCAATATAAATGATGCTTTCGGAGAGCTGTGAGAATTTTCTTGACATGTTGTACATGTTCGATTCCATTGTCGGAGTAGATCAAAATGTCATTGATATAGAGTATTGCAAATATGTCAAGATACTCTCTAAGAATGTCATTCAGGAAAAATGTAAATGCTGCTGGAGCACTGCACAGCCCAAAAGGCATGACGGTGTATTCAAAGAGACCATATCTTGTCTTGAACGCAGTTTTCCATTTGTCGCCTTCTCTCATTCTGACTAAATGGTAAGCACCTCGTAGATCGAGCTTAGTGTAGATTTTTGCTTTTTTCACTCGGTCCAACAAGACAGGAATCAGGGGCAAGGGGTATTTGTTCTTGATTGTGACCTTGTTCAAACCCCTATAGTCAATACAGGTTCGAAGGTCCCCATTTCTCCTTAGGGACAAAAAACAAAGGGGAGGCTGCAGGAGACTTGGGAGGTCAGATGAAGCCATTCTCTAAGAATTGATCTAGATACTTTTCATGTTCTGACAAGGCGCATACACGACAGCTGGGGAGTATCGCACCTGGAGTTAGATCAATTTGGCAGTCATAAGGTCTATGAGGAGGCAAGGTTTCTGCTTTTTTTTTTTTTCATCGAATCCATCTTCATAGGACGAATACTGTCTGGGCAACTTTACTTCTTTCTCCGCTGCAGTGGCTATGTAAGAGTTACAACTTTTGGTGACATGAGACGTCTGGAAGCATTTTTATTACATAGGGCAGAAGAGAACACGACTTTCCGTTCTGCCCAGTTAATCTCAGGATTGTGATGAGTTAACCAGGTTAAGCCAAGGATAATTCCATACTGAGGAGCATGGATCACATCAAAGATGAGTTTCTCTTTATGTTTGTTTTTTTGATCCCCCCCCCTCACAGATCACCGACAAGGGGACAGTCTGAAGAGTTACTGGGCCTCCAGTCAAGAGTTTTCCATCTACTGCTTGTATTATTTCTGGAGTCTTTTTCTCGGTGTATGGGATCCCCCACGCGCGAACCAACTGGGCATCAACAAAGTTCCCGGTAGCCCCAGAATCTACGAGGGCCTTCTTGAAATAGTTCTTTTTCTTTACTTGAACTCTTAGGCCCAGCTTGAGATGTCTGGGCTGTGAAGGGTCCACGGTGACACCAAAAAGCAACCCCTTCTTTACATCTTGGGTGATTTAGTTTTCCGACTCGACTTGTGCATTGGCTGCAAGTTTCTGGACAGGACCTCATTTGCTCTTTGGTTTGATTGGACACTCTTTGGCGAAATGACCCTTGCGCCCGCAATAAAGACATTGTCCATTCATTGTACATAGGTCCTTTTCGTCTTTGGTCAAAGGCCTCCTGATTGTTCCGATTTCCGTAGGTTCTGGAGTTCTCTCTTTCTGGGTTCTTGATTCTTTATTATTGTGAACACGCCAGGAGTATTTCTCAGTCTTTTTGCGTGTTCCCCTTCGTTCTGCTAGACGATGATCCAGTCTCAAAACAAGGTTTATTAGATCTTGACAATCTGTAGGCTGCGGGTCAATTTGAGCAAGGATGTCCTTTAACTCATCCTTGAGTCATTTGTAAAACAAGGCAGCTTGCTTTTCTTCAGGCCAGGATTAAAGTTAGCTAAGTAAGACACTAGATCCTTGTTACCCTGTCATAAGTCTAATAGTTCACAGTCTGCCGACAATGTCACAGTTCTACGATCAAAATGTCTCTAATTGTAAAGCAGGGGACTGTCTTTGCGCACAAGAGGAATTGCTCAGGTGGCTGGGTCTCCAGTCAGGTATGATAACAAGAAGGCCACCCTGGACTGGGCATCAGGGAAAGTGTGTGGTCGGCAGGTAAAATGTAATTCCACTTGAACCAGGAAGGATTGCGCTTTCAGGGGATCGCCTGAGAAACGTTCTGGAGGAGCTAGGGGAATGGCTGAACGAACGTTGAGGGAAATGTTCGTAGGAGGATTACCTCCAGAAGCTTGAGAAGAAGGACCAGGCCAAGACACACCCAAAGGACTTTGTGCCTTCTTTTCCACCCTTTCCTGCAACTGACTCACTCTCTCAGCTAAGCTGGCTGCTGTATCCTTTGATGACACTACCTCTGCTTGGAGCTGCGTGATAACCTTGACTAGCTCGTCCAATGTGGCCATGTTGAGAACACACGCAAACCAGGAGGATAAGTAATTTGTGGGCGCACTATTCTGTCATGGAGACCAGATCCGCTGGCCTCCGTACGCTCCCAACATGTCCACCACTAGACAGCTCCAAAACTCTGATAGAAATATCACAGAGCCTGAGAGAGTCCAAGCGGGGGGAAAGGGGATTAGGAAGGGAACAGCTGGGAAGGAGACCTGTAGGAAGCAAAAGGTTAGACAACACAATATCAAGGTATATCACGTTGATATTCACTAGACTATGATTCTAAGAGTTGTCATACTGGAAAGGGAAAAGGCAGGCCTCACTATCAAGGCCTCTAATGGCCAGATAGGGCAGGGGAAGGTGGTATATCTGGGTCACCTGATAGGTGAAGGCCAGATTCAACCAGTACAGTGGAAAATCCAGACTATTCTGAATTGGGCTGCCCCTTCTACACAGACCCAAGTGAGAGCCTTGCTATGTCTCACTGTGTACTACAGGAGGTTCATTAAGAATTGTGGCTCCACTGCAGCCCCTCTAAATGACCTCACTTCCAAAAGAATGCCTAAGAAAGTTTTATAGACAGCTAGCTGCCAAAAAGCTTTTGATTACTTGAAACAAGCCATGTGCTCTGCTCATATTTTAAGAAGCCCTGACTACTCTAAGCAATTCATAGTACAGACAGATGCTTCTGAGGGAGGGATTGTCACAACTGAATACAGATGACCAGGATCAACCTGTAGCTTTTATAAGCAGAAGGTTGAACCCAAGGGAAAAGATTTGGTCAGCCATAGACAGAGAGGCCTTTGCTGTGGTGTGGGCTTTGAAGAAGCTGAGGCCATGCTTGTTTGGCACTCACTTTCTTGTTCAAACCGACCACAAGCCTGTTCTATGGCTAAAACAAATGAAAGCTAAAAATCCCAAACTTTCGAGGTAGTCCATGTCCCTATAGGGAATGGACTATACAGTGGAATATAGATCTGGGAGTAACCACTCTAATGCTGATGGACTCTGCAGATATTTCCACTTAGACAATGAAGACTCATCTGGACAAGATTAGACTCATTGTGTCAGGGAGACCAGATCCTCTGGGCCTGCGTACGCTCCCAACATGTCCACCACTAGACAGCTCCAAAACTCTGATAGAAATATCACAGAGCCTGAGAGAGCCCAAGCGGGGAGAAAGGGGATTAGGAAGGGAACAGCTGGGAAGGAGACCTGTAGGAAGCAAAAGGTTAGACAACAAAATATCAAGGTATATCACGTTGATATTCACTAGACTACGATTCTAAGAGTTGTCATACTGGAACCATGGATAACTTAAGAAAGGACTATAACTAGACCTCAAGAAGTCTGGGTACCTGGAAAGGAATCACGAATGGTTAATACAATGTTTCATATGAACTTTTCATGAATTGTTGCATACTGTCTAGGAATACAAGAACCTTCTAGAATAAAGTTTCAGAACAAACACTGCATCTTTACATGAGGACAAAAAGTAATCTGGAACATTCCCTGGAAAACAGTAGGAACTGTACTATGGACTTAATATTCACAAAGAAAGTAATATCTTGAATTTAGCACTTTTGCAAAAAATTCAAAAGGCCCTGGAATAATTATGTGCACTTCCGGAAACACTACACATCAGAGTTTTAATTGCCATGAAATGATCGCGCACACTGTAAGCGATCTGAACATCAAGATTTAAATGTGGAAAATTAATTGTGAACACTGTCGATTCCAACAAGTGTATGCAAATGCCATGAAATGGTTGTGCACTCTGTAAGCGACCTGAACATCAAGTTTTAAATGCGAGAAATTAATCGCGCGCACTGATGATTCCAACAAGAATATGCAAATGCCATGAAATTATCGCGCTCACTGTAAGCGATATGAACACCAAGGTTTAAATGCGGGAAATTAATCGCACACACTGCCGATTCCAACAAGAATATGCAAATGCCATGAAATGATAGCAGAAGCCTTTGCCGATCTGAACACCAAGATGTACATGCGGTGAATGAATCGCGCACACTGCCGATTCAAACAAGAATATGCAAATGCCATGAAATGATCATGAAAGCCTTTGCCGATCCGATCTGAATACCAAGATCTGCATCAGAGCAATGATTTGCGTACTCTGAAAGTTTCACGAGTAGGCCCCAAAACTCAAAAGTCTCTTAGAACGGGGTCGGGGGCCCAGCCCGACCTCCGTCTTATCACCCTGCTCAAGGATCACCAAAAGAATGCGGGGCAGGCCTGGAACGTCAAGGTAGGCCTCCGGAACAGGAGCTCAGGAGAATGCTGCTGCTCTGCACTGGGACCTCTGAATAGTGAGCACGTGGAGCCGGGCTGGCTCCCTAATATAGAGTCTGGCCCAGCCCACACCCAGTCATGCTACAGAGAAAGCTTCTGGAAGGTCCTAGAAAGGGATCACACCCTAACACTCTCAGTAAGTCTGCAGCAATACCTTGCCAGAGAACAGTTATTGCAAACATCGTAAATAGTGCTTTTCAAGGTGAAAGTCTGCAATGCAAAAGGTTAACAAACTGCATATAAACACAATGCATGAATTATGCTCTTGCATAAAGGCTGTGTTTTTGCATTTTAGTCACCCGTAGAGCAAGCACTGCCCTGATGTTGACACATTGTCCTTTATTTGGGGATGGGCTTATGTAGGAAAGTACCCTCATGTTGGCATGGTTACCCCCACTTTCTGCCTGCTGTCAGTGTGTTTTTGACTGTGCTCACTGGGATCCTGCTAACCAGGACCCCAGTGACTGTCCTCTCTCCCTCTAAATTTGGTTGTCCCTGACTTTGTGCACCTCACAGTTGGCATACGGCTACACCCATGTAAGTCCCTAGAATATGGTACCTAGGTTCCCACGGCATTGGGGCACAAGGGGTACCCCATGTGCTGAAGCATATATTATGCCACCTATGGGAACCCATGCAAAATGTGTCTGCAGGCCTGCCTTTGCAGCCTGTGTGAAAAAGTGCATGCACCCTTTCACTAGAGGTCACTGCCCCAGATCACTATATATTAATTACAGTATCAAATTATTTATTTAAATGAATACTTAAAAAATAAACATTTAAGTCCCAATAAATTAAGAATTCAAATAAAACACAAGAAATACTTCTTCCACTCATTTGAATTGCAATTTAAAATCTGTTTTAATGGAACAGTTGGATCTTATCACGACTTGTAGTGTGTCCTGAGGAAACTTGCAGTACTTTACTCCTACCTTCCTGGGCCCTGGGGTGGGGTGTTTCACTTACCTTTGGTGTTTTATTATGCTCCCAGCGCCCCTGAACACACTACACTTGCCTAAAGGGGAATTCGTGATTTGCATTCCACTTTCTTAGTATATGGTTTGTGTTGCCCCTAGGCCTATTGCGTCCTATTGTATTTTCCACTGTTTGCACTATTCTGTGACTCTTTACTTACCTGATTTTGGTCTCTAGTGTATATACTGTGTATAATACTTACCTCCAGAAGGAGTATTGCTTCTAAGATATTTTTAACCTTGTGTCACTAAAATATAGTACCTTCATTTTTGGTAACACTGAGTATTGTATTTTATTGTGTATAAGTACTGAGTAACTATAAGTGGTATTGCAGGAGCTTTGCATGTCTCCTAGTTCAACCAAAGCTGCTCTGCTACAGCTACCGCTAGACAGCCTAAGCTGCTACAACACTGCCTACATTTCACAAATAAGGGATAACTGGATCTGGTATAAGGTGTAAATACCTTATGTACCCACTATAAACCAGGCCAGCCTCCTACATGAAGTGCCAGTACATGTCAAATGAACATTTCAAAATGCGCAACGAGTATTCCTGATATTGATAGTATAGCACCCTTCCATGACATAAGTTATTGTTGCTCAACTTCAGATAAAGCATCACTCAAAGTGTGAAGTATAAGTCACAGCAATGTCAGACATACACACAATGTAAACATAATACCTAGTAAATTCAATGAACTTCCTCTTTCTTTGCTGCTTCCGCAGCCAGTTAAGTGCATTACCTCTTTACCTTGCCATTGTTTCTTCTGACGGTGTTTGCTATTCGCGCTGTGTTTGGTCACGCGGCATTTTTTCTGTGGAGCGGGAGTGTGTTGGGTCTTTCCCGGCTCGGAGATATTCTCCGTAGGTTGAGGCGGATCAGCTGTTTTTAACCTGCGGCCTGACGCGCACGCGCTCTCGCGCTCTCTCTCTCTCCTCGCTTGCGCGCCCTCTCTAGACGCGCACCCGCGCTTGCTCGTTCTCCTGGCGCCTGTTTTTTAATTAAAGGTGCGGACAGAGAACGAGACGGTGCGAGTGCCTAGTATTTCCCAGCGACGATTCCTGAAGCCTTTGCAAGGGTTGTGCAGCATTTTTAGCTATCGCTGCCTATAGTTTTTTTGCCTGACCGCTTCTTCTTCACTCCCTGACGCCCTGGCATCACGTTGTGACCAGGGTTGGATAAATCAAATTAGGAGCTGCCTAGAGTGCTGCAGGCTGGCTCCCTCCACACTCTAAATCTTTGTAAAGCAGTGTTTTATCCCTGCTGCTTGCAGCCTGCTGGGGTTTGCACTACCCCTGATTGTAGTCTTGTACTACCCAGAATCCACGTTTTCCACGTGACAGAGATATTATGGCCCAGTCATATACTTATGAGGACGAGGAATATTTTGGGAGTGAGCCTCCCTTTCTTGATGATAATTTGGTGGGCGCGCTAGACAATACCGTGCAGCTCTCGGTAAATAAGGCACTGGCGAAGGCTCTGGGGCCCCTCACCCATCATTTTGAGAGCTTTGTGCGCCAAAAAGGTTGGCTGCCCCACATTGCGCCTTCGGATGAGGCATTATCTGACCAGCCCTCTACCTCCAAAGGTAAGGCTAAAGCCAAGTCTTGGGCCCACTCCGACATTTTCAGGAAATTGGCCTCCTCCATTCAAAAGGAGCACGGTTATAGCTCCTCTCAAGCGCAAGATACTTATGGTTCAGATTCAGACCAGTCGTCCTCCAAATCTTCATCCAAGTCTGATTCTGAGGAGGATCTCGGGGACCGGCTGGGCCCGAGCAAACGCAAGAAGTCGGAGACTGCTAAAGCCCCGCCTCCCAAAGCCCCTCGTGTCTTGACCTTCAGCCCGGAGGAGATCATCCACCCCCGCTCCCCAAGCTGGGTTCCACCGCCCGAGGTGGCAGAATACCACCAAAACCATAGAGCAGGTTTCGACGAGGACGTGATGGCCAGGCTTTGCGCTGAGTGCCCTTGCCCAGACTTGGAGGGTAAGGTCACGGATACACCAGACGTTTATCCTACGATGGTCACCTTCTTAAAGAAATGGGCTAAGGACCCCAAAAAGGGTCTAGACCGTGCTTGGCGCTCTTGCCAAGACAAGCTCCTGGACCTCTCTGGCCCTCTAGCAAAGATCTTGGAGGTGGCTTACGTAGCCAAGGAGTCTCAATCCCCTATCGATCCTGACATCCTGGTAGGGTGGGCTCAGCGAGCCATTTGCCATCTAGGCAATGCCAACGTGGCCTTATCAACAGAAAGGAGGCGATCTATCCTAATGAGAATCGACCCTCAGCTCACTGAACTCGCCACATCTGAGGCGGGCCCTGTGGCCCAGGGTCTCCTTTTCGGGCCCCCTTCATTAAGGACTTAGCCAAATTTGCTGCGACCTTCAATACCATGGATAAAGCCCAACTGTCGCTCAAAAAAGTCTTCAGAGAGACTCTTTTTCGGAGAGCCGGACGTCTGCGGGGTCGCTCGTCTGGCCGCTCCTATTATCAAGGCCCCAGACGAGATGCCCTGTCCAGGGGCCGTGGATATTACAAAGAGCAACAAGCAGGCTCCACCTTCTATCCATCTCGTCCCGAGGAGGTAGGGGCCGGTACCGCAAGAACTCATACAGAGGTCAGCAAAGAGATACCCAGGATCGCACCAATTCAGGTGAGAATAATCCACCCTTCCGAGGTGGTTCTTGGGGGCAGGGTCCAAACTTGTTTGACGGAATGGAAAAAATTATCCAGGGACCCCTGGCTGTTACAGACCGTTCAAGGGTTCAGATTGGAATTTTACCAGACCCCTTATCAACAATCCCCTCCTCCTCTTCCCCATTTTTCCCGTCCCGATATAGACATCATAGACTTGGAGGTTCAAGCGCTCCTCAAGAAGGGTGCTATTTGCCAAACTGTTCCCCATCCCACGGGTTTCCTAAGCCCCATTTTTCTGGTAGACAAAAAAGGGGGAGGATTGCGTTTGGTCCTAAATCTCAAGGAATTCAATGCATGGGTGGTCTACCGACATTTCAGGATGGAAGGAATCCATCTCCTCGGAGATATACTGCAAGAAGCAGATTGGTTAGTGCGGCTAGACCTAAAGGACGCTTATCTAAGCGTTCCTATTTTCCCGCCTCACCGGCGTTTCCTTCAGTTTCTCTGGCAAGGCCAGTGCTTCGAGTTTCAAGTACTTCCTTTTGGGCTTTCCTCCGCTCCTTGGTGCTTCACCAACGTGATGAGGCCTGTGGTGGGAATCCCTTCGCGCATGGGGTGTGCGTCTGATAGTTTACCTCGACGACCTGATCATTATGGCTCAGGACCCCCTTCTCCTTCAGGTCCATTTGTCTTGGACGATCCAGCTTCTTCGGGATCTGGGCTTCATAATCAATCAGCCCAAGTCTTGTCTCCGCCCGTCTCAACAGATCGAGTTTCTGGGCTTCAAGATAGACTCGGTGACAGCTCAGTTGATCCTTCCTCCTCTGAAGGTGCGCAATATCAAGAAGGAATTGAGCCTCCTTTTGTCCAGACAGAAAGTGTCATTGAGGAGTTTAGCCAGGATGGTGGGTCTTTTATCATCCTCGATCCAGGCTATTTTCCCGGGTCCGTTACACTACAGAGCCCTCCAACGGCTCAAGATTTCTCACCTCCAGAAGGGCTTGTCTTATACGGACTTAGTTCCTCTGAATCCAGAGGTCCGCTCGGAGATAACCTGGTGGTTAGAGCACATGGAGGCCTGGAATGGGCGAGCGATTTTCGGCACGTCCCTGGATGTTATTCTGGAATCGGATGCCAGCATATGGGGCTGGGGAGCCCGTTGTGGGGATGGGACCACGGGGGGCCGTTGGTCAGAGGAGGAACTCCGCCTCCACATCAACTGCCTGGAACTTTTAGCCGGATCCTTTGTAATCCAGAGTGTGTCTCCTCCGAAGGCGGATTGTTGCATTCTCTTGAGAATGGACAACATCTCCGCGGTCAGATATGTGAACAAACTGGGGGGCACGAGATCGCAGACCTTAGCTCGCATTGCCAGGGATTTCTGGCAATATTTCCTCCAACATCGCATCTCTGTGATTGCGGAGAACCTTCCGGGGACTCGCAACACAGTGGCGGATTGGAATTCCAGATTCCTGCGGGATTCCAGCGATTGGATGCTCCTCCCAAAAGTGTTCGCCACTCTCAACCAGAAATGGGGCCCTTTCTCGAAAGATCTATTTGCCTCGAGATTGAATCGCCAGCTTCCTCTCTTCTTCAGCTGGAGACCAGATCCGGAAGCGATGGCCACCAATGCCTTTCTCCAAGACTTGTCACCCCATTGAGCTTATGCATTTCCCCCGTTCAGCATGATTCCTTGTGTCCTTTCCCAAGTCCGCCGTCTGAGAACGGAGATTGTGTTGATAACCCCTCTTCTCCTATTGGCTGCTGTATGAAAATAAAGCATAGAAAGAGAAGCATAATCCTCGCCTCCGTGTCCTTAATAGAATTGAAAATTCTTAACGCGTAAGCTTGAATTTTTTTTATTGTTGCTCAACTTCAGATAAAGCATCACTCAAAGTGTGAAGTAAAAGTCACAGCAATGTCAGACATACACACAATGTAAACATAATACATAGTAAATTTGCAAACTTTTCAGCGCTTATGAGAGAAATCGTCAAAAAAAACTTTCACTTTCAAGCTACCCCAAGGAAAATCCCACATGTGTTGGTGGTAATGGAAAAACGTAATGATTATGTTTGTACAGATTGAGTACACTCGCCACAACTAAATGGCCTCTCATCCAATCTGATTCAAGAGGGAGAATACGAGGCAGGGACTGTAGGGGGCTGGAAGGAAATCCGTCACATGTGCTCAAATTAAAATTAAGCCAACTTCATACTCGGCTGTCCCGATATTCAACACTGTCTGCCAGGGACTCCAAAAAAATCTTTTGGTCTTTGTACTGTGTTTTCAATAACAAATTAACAGCAACTGAAGCTGCAGATTAAATCATATAACAAAAAATTACATATTTTAGAAACTTTTACAGTTAAAATACATACTGAACATTGTGCAAATTCAAACTCAAAGGGTGCAAATGCTTCCTAACCCATAGAGTAGGTGCCAATGCGTTCTTGGATAATGGAATATTAGATGCAATTGATAGAAAAAGGCAAGGGAAGATCTGCTAGTAGAGAAAACATACTAATGGATACTTACGCACATCATGTGTGACCAATATCAATGTGCAACATAAAGCAACTCGGATTTTCTGTATATAAGTTATTTGTATGACCAAAACGCTAATTGCTACCAATCAGATAAAATAGAAACCATACATGACCAGCTCATTTGTTGTTGTTTTTTCCTACACAGGTAGTAGTTTTGAAAGGCTCAGTGGCAGAGGTGAATCTTGAACATGTTGTATACAGTATACAAAAGAACTGAAGCACGTCACTTTCTGATTGGAGTCCTTTTACCTAGAACTCACCTTCCATTTGAAGTTATGTAAATGTCTTCAGTTGAGTCAACCAAATAAAGAAAGGCAGATTGGGATAGGTCTGCGCTTTTGGTTTTGTAATTACTCGGCTCTCTATTTGGATTCGGCAAGTTCGACTTTGGCAGTTTGTTTTCCAAAGCATTTAAAGCGTCCCGGTTTCTTTCCATTGGAGATTTCAGTTGGTCCACGGTATTAAGAGCAGCATCTAATTGTTCATTTTCTTTTTCCTGCTTCTTTTCTGGGAACTCTGCTTCATCTTCAGAAGATGCAGCAACAATCCATTTTGGTCGAGGGTGTTGCTCATCACGTTCCTTTTCGTCACGTTTTCCTGGCTGTTTTGCTCTATTCTTTCCCACTCCACCTGCAGCCTTCTTTTTTTGCACCTCCTCTTTCACCTTTTCGGCCTGAGTTTTCCTGACTCTAGACTGTTGACTATAATACGCAAAACCCACTCCTGCAGCGGCTCCGATTGCAGTACCAACTGCAGACCACAAAAACAAGGATTTTACTTCACTCATTATTATAAAAACGTACTTGGTGCAGGTGCACAGTCCTTACAATATGCAAATGTCTTACTTGTATTTTAACCGCTTCAGTTCATAGGACCGGCGTAAAGGCTATGCATAAGACCGGCAACTTGCGCCTAGTGTGCCTACCCATGCACAATTTCCATATACAGTCCGTTATTTTTTCTCCAAAATCCGGTTGCCGCTATTAACTGGTAACCGCAGAAGAAATACTACCGACATAGCGACGACGTCGAAATCACGTTAGTCACGTGACCAGGCCCGAGCGTGAGTTAGACGCGGAACGCAAGCTAACGGAAGGCTATCCATAGTGAAAGAGAAAAGCTCTGCAACTTCGCTGCTGTTGTGGATGATGGACAAAGAGCGACCAATGGAGATGTAGGAGTTGCACAGTATATGGGAGGTCTTGGAGCAAACAGGTTTTGGACAGTTCAGGGGTATGGAGGTTAGGAGAAAAAATTGGGGAAAATCACTGTCCCTGTCAGCCCGCATTGAAGTGGAGATGGTATTGTCGGAATGATTAAGTGGAATAAATCCATTTGTATGCAACAAACATACATGCCAATAGTCCCTCTTCAGGAGGGAGACTCCCGATTTGGCAGGCTTTATTCTGGTTGTTTCTCAACTGAAATTGTCTCTGCTTCAAGAAGTCAAGGGGGACTAATCCATTACTACGATTTTTTTAAATGTCCACCAGTTCTAAATTTTTGGCATGTATGAATAATATGGGTGGGAATTCTTGCAAGTAGGGACCAGAGGTAAAGTGTCAAAGGGGAAGGGTGCATGGTCTCAATTGGAGGGAATAATGGAATGGATAGTGAAGCAAGGTCTCTCAGCTGAATGTAGATATAGTATTAGTGATTCAGGGCCTTGCAGTTGCTTGAGTGTGAATGGGATCAAGTTCTACAGCCTTTCAGCTGGACAGGAAGTAGAAATGAAAAGTGAATCACAAACTCACATATAGAAGTATTGCGAGAATGGGTAGGGGCCTCTCAGCTAAAGGTAAGTTGAAATGAAAGGTAGTTCTAGTTTTCTCAGTTGCAGGCACCATTAGAATGTCCAGTGACTGGATGTAGTGTTAAAATTGGAAGTGATGGGGCGTAGCCATCTTGAACATGGAGTGATACGCATTTTGGGGGAGCTCCTACCCTCAGGAATGTCCCTCAGGAATGTCTCCTGGTGTCATCCACCGCATCCGGGCCGCGCTGAAGCCCACAACGACCCGGCCATAACAACCGTAACCTGTGAGTTGCCTATCAGCTGGGATCTTTCACTGGCACCTGAAGAATTGTGGTGCTTTTGCCATTGCGGTCTAGATTGTCCGACGGCTCCATCTTTCATGCGCCTCGCTCCAGCTGCTGCCTCCGGAGTACAAGGGCTTACATCCCCGGAGGCTAGAAGTCATCCAAGAACCCAGACCTTGGTGACTGAGGGTTGCGGCTGACTATTGTGCTGCCATGGCGTCAAGGGTGCCGACACTTGCTGTGGCCTGGAAAGCGGTGTCTGCTGCTGGGGCAAGAGCGGGGGAGAGACAAGACCCCCAAGGAGGTGAACGGGGAGCCCGGGGGATTGACTGCAGGGCTGGGATGGTCATCCTCACATCTGGGATCCTTCTGCAGAGCCCCCTGACCTGCGGCTCTCATCCTTCGTGACCCAGCTGCGTGAAACTGCCGTCCTAAGTGCTTTCTACCGGATGAAGGGCTACCTTGCACCATAAATATAGGCCTGCAGGGCCGTGCCTGAACTCTCCATCGAAGCCGCCTATCCCCAGCTGACAAGTAGCTCCTACGCCGCACCTGAAAACTTTCCGACATTTGCCACGTGGCATGCTGAGCCCCGGAGCATGACGCCGGCCGCTTGAACAGAATGTGGCGGTGCCTCTGGACAGTGCCTGAGGTGGGAATTAGCGGAATGAGTTGGGAGCCTATACAGCAGTGGGAGACAGCTGAAATTGTAGCTTCATACTACTTGGAACCCACTGGGAACTCTCTTTACCACCTACCCCGCAATCTTGAAGGACCGTATGGTGCTATTGGGACCGCTCGTGGTACTGGAGGGCTTCCTAAAAGAACGCACTGCCTTGGGGAAATTCACGATTCTTTCTTCGGTGCAGGCTGTGGATCTGGGAGGAGGCCTGGCAGAGGAGAGACCTCTTTGGGACGCCAATAGCACTTGGAAGCCAGGCGTGGCATTTTATTATAGGTAACACAACTAGAGATTTGAGTTCTTGGGGGGAAAGTCCTTGAGACCTGGTGCTCCTGTTCACCGCTGAAGCTCTTTGGTAACTATAGAACTCCCCGCCTCTTCATGCTCACTGCCGGCTATTGAGGTGGCTCCACTTGCAGTGACCCCCTGCCCATCTTCCGGCACCTAGAGACACCTCAAGTCTCTTTTGGAGCAACCCCGCCAACTAACTTACTTCCCTAATAAGGCCTTTACTAGTATCATCAGCTGTAGCGAAAATCCAAGACCCCCCTGTAGACGGGTCTCGGAGACCGCGTCTCTAATGCCTCGGATCCGACATCATTCCGCCGGCTGCATTGATACATCACTACGCTGCCTTGGCAACGAGGGGACGCTACGGCGCGGCGGCAGCATCAACTTCCTGGTTCAGGAAGTTAAAGACAGGACGGTCAACGATGCAGCGGTGCGGAACGTCACTTCAAGGACGCCGACCAGAGGAGGACGCGCAGGAGAGTGAAACCCCGAGGACGCAGGACCCCTTTGACGGAACGGGAAACAAGACGCTGAAGGCTACACAGACCCAGAAGACGCGAGATTCCAGCCACGGCCCGGAAGGTCGTGGCTTTGGAAGGTACGGTCCCTCCTAGGGACGAGAGGGGCACGGAGGGCACGGGGGACGGGAACCAGGGAGGAGGGAAAACGGGGAAAGAGGGGCACTAAGTCACTAAAGGAAGTATACAGTCACCAAAATAACCCCAATCCTTCCACTGTGACACACGCCACCGACCTCCCCCCCCCTTGCTTGCTTTCCTTTCCCCATTTTGAGCACAAGAGAAACTCATAGGCACATTGCCTAGGATGATGCCCTTCAGTTTTATTGGGCAGTCTCCCACACTACCCTGAAACTACCACTAACCAATCACCGGAATCAATGGAGCCCACTGTCTCTCTCACCCCGTCCCACGGATTTCCACAGTGCCTTTATTGAACCACCTGGGGAATGTATGGCACTCATTATCATAACTTTCTAACTCCTGTTCCACCAGGGCTATCACTACACCCACTGCTGTCTCAGGACCAGGTACACCATATGTATCTTGCTAAAATGAAGCTTGGTGAGGCAATGATTGGTGAATTGAGAATAGGGTACTTTTACCGGAACCGTCACTTGTGGAAGATTTCTCAGTGTCTATTGTACCCCTCTGATGAAATCCCCCCAGATACCATTGGACATACTGGCACAGTAGGACTGTGGTGTCTCTGCAAAACCATTACTCTGTAACTTGACTTTTACATCTTCACTGACCTTTACACGTGTAATCATTTCCTTGATCTACCAGACATTAGCCTCTGTTGGGGCAGTGGGGTCCACTCTCCCTTCCTAGTTGTGATGCAGATTTTTTGCAGTCCCTAAACTTATGTTTAAGGGCCTTCTTTGTGCAGACGTTGTGTGTGTAGTGTCTGCATTCAAATTATATTATGTCCTGGAGTACCTCTAACAGATATGCCTCTCTGAGTATCCCACCCCACCCCTGCACCACCCATCTTGATTATGACACAGTTATGAGCTGGTCGCATACTATACATTTTTGAAACCAAGTCTCCACCAATTACATAAGATTCAGAGTGCCCCCCACTACTCCATTCCGAGTTCTCCTGCAGTGTAATTGAACCCCTCGCCAAAGCCTTCCTCTGTGATGCTTGCACTTTTGGGTATGACAAAAAGTAGGCTTAATAAATATTGTTCATGGTGGGTGCTCTACAGTGCAGCTCCGCATCATAACCCCATTATCTGGCACTCATCCTGCATCCCATGTGCCAACGTCTCTGCTACTGGCGCTGCCATGAATTGCCAGACACTTGCAACCTGCTTGTGCCACTTTACGGGGGCTGCTGACTGACTGGTCTCCATGCATGGGGACCGCTGCCCAGGCGGCCGGCCACACACCACATTGCAGACCAATAGACCTGGCCCCTGAGCCACTGCAGAGGCCTTGCTCCTGCGGCACACTGAAGCTGCCTTGTCAAAAAAACCCTCCCCCAGCTAGAGGCAGGCTGGCAAACATCAGACAACGTTGTTGTGGGAGCCTCCCCGTGGACCCCATGACCGTCACTGTCCACGAGCTTGAGCCCCGGCACTGAGGATTACCTGCGCTGGCTGCCTGTGGAGCCTGAGACTTTGTTCCTGCCTCATGAGATGAGCTCTCCACGGCTATGTTTTCTACCCTTCTGCCCCTGCTTGATGTAGGATCACCTGGCAACACGCGACACAGACTGTAGGGACCTCCTGGTGGTGTCTCAGCAACCCCTACCACTCAGGGGCCTATGCTGGCCCACAGCTACACTGCGGTACCCGCACCACAACACTGCAATCTACTTGCACATGCTGCCTGAGGAGCGCCCCGGCTGACTCTACTCTGTGATCTGGGTCTGCGCCCACTGGGGGCCCACGCTAGAGGAAGGTAGGGGAGGCACTGCCCCTCGCGGCCCGACTGGGCCTTGCGCTCATCGGACCTATGTTTTTCTGGGATATAGGCCTTCTTTTTCGACTTCCACCCCTCCCAACCTTTTGGCCTGTGGGCCCGGCTGACCCCGATTAACCCCCCTAATCCTTAATACCCTGGGGGTGCACTGCTTATCTATTGGGCTAGGAGTGGAGATACACCTCCCCCTGAACAACATGCTACTCATCTGGCTCCCACTTTACTTTTGATGCCACAGGCTGTTGTCGTCCACATTAATCATGCACTGGCCACCAGCCCGTGGTGACACTGCTCACTCATGTGGGACTTCTACTTTAACGAAGTCAGGAGCTCACTACACTGACCACCATTATCCCTGACAGGTTCCATGGGGCTGCTTAAGCTGTACATTATCAGGGAGCTCTGATGTGCGAACCGGGCCCAATTGGTTGTTGCTTCTTCTCCATTCACTGGTTGGGAATGGTCTATTTGCTGCCCCTCCAGGGCATTAATCATATGCCTCCTATATTACAACTGCTCGCCAGTGTTGCAGGCTGGTCTGATCATGCTGCGTTACCCCTGCACACTAACTGGCAATTGCAAGCGGGCCCAGCTCCCTCTACGTGCTTGGATCCCCTCAATTGACTGCAGAACCTATTGCTCACTAGGGGACGCCTGCGCTTTGGGACTCAAAACACCCCTGTACATTCTGTGACCGCATCCCAACTGGCGGCTGAGAGCACCAACACTGACTCCATGTCCATAGAAGGCAAACTGGACGCTGTCCTGGCAGCGATAGAGAACTCCCCTACCTCACTAGAACACAAGATAGAAACTTTTGCAGTGGACCTAATCATACTACGGACGGACCACCACAACTTGGCAGACAAAGTCCAAAATACAGAACAGGCAAACTCCATGATACACCCAAAAGCCTGTGAGGCTGAGAAGGAACTGCACACCCTACAGGAGCAAGTCTGTATTTTGGAGGAAAGAGCTGAAGTTATAGAAGGATGTTCCTGTTGAAACAACATTCACGTTGTGGGTTTGAAGCACAAGGCCGGGTCTTCTATGCAGAAAATTGGCTATGCAGTATTCTCCCTCAACTGCTCTTCTGCCCTTCTTCTCGATTGAACTGGGTCACTAGACCGCAATTGAATTCTACAAGAACCCTGCAAGCTCCTGGAAATAGCAGTTGACAACACACAGGTCATGATAGTCCCAGATTACACTCTGGCGGCGCAGCGTGGCAGAACTCCATCCTCTCAGTTAACTGGCGTCTTCATGCACTGGAAATTAGATACTCCCTCCTTTTCCGGTAGTGACTTTGTCTATTACAAGATTGCAAGATGTCTTTCTTCATGGACCCTAAAGATGCTTGGGATTGGATTGATAACTCTCGGCTGGACCCCACTGGCTCGGTTCAACAGGAGACTGTGACTGCAACCACCCTCACAGAGGGAGGACATGGTTGCCGCCTCTCAAACTGCTCCCCTGGTATAGCACCATTCCTCTGAAACAGATGATTCACGGTAAAGGAATCACCTTACAGGCGTGTCCTGCTATTTGATGGAGTTTTGTTTTGACCAATGACTTTGTGTTTCACCACTGCGCATATTAGTTGCTCAATGTTCACCAGTAGCACATGGTATGTTTTGTTCAGTTTAGCCGCCTATGGGCTTTGACATTGCATTAGTCATTACATTCTGTATTGTGCCTATTGGCTTTGACATGGCATTAGCCATTGCTTTCTGTATTCAGTTTAGCCGCCTATGGGCTTTGACATTGCATTAGCCATTACATTCTGTATTCTGCCTATTGGCTTTGATATGCTGTATCCAGTCTAGCCGCCTATTGGCTTTGACATTGCATGCCTATTGGCTTTGACATGATATTATATATTGCATTTTGTATTCAGCTTAACTGCCTATTGGCTTTGACATGATATTCAGCTCCGCTGCCTATTGGCTTTGACATGATATTATACATTGCATTTTATATTCAGCTCAGCTGCCTATGGGCTTTGACATGATATAAGACATTGCATTTTGTATTCAGCTTAGATGCCTATTGGCTTTGACATGACACTAGACATTGCATTTGATATTTAGGTTAGCTGCCTATTGCCTTTAACATGACATTGCATTTGATATTTAGGTTAGCTGCCCATTGCCTTTAACGTGGAGTTCTGTATTTTTCCAAGCTGTGTTTTTGTACCAGAGAACCAAGATGTTTTGCTCTCACAGTAGACTAGACCTGATAAGAGAGAGTACATGGGCGTCGTTTCTCTTCCCTTGAGCTTGGGAACAGGAGTAGTCTTGGAGACCTGGCCAGTCTCCAAAAGGCTTGCTCAGTTTCCCAGGTCTGAGAGGAGGGGGCACACCTTTGTAACGAATGTAACAGGCTGCAGAGAGTCAGATTCGAATCTGCCGGACCTCGTGCTGGAGCTTGGCGCCAGTTGCCAGCATCCCGTGTGGGTAGATGACACTCTTTCTCGCGGCTGACAGGGGTCCCCAGCTTGCAGACCTTAGAAAGATGTAGCTGTAAATAGTTCCCACACGGTGAAGTATTTGTTTTGCTTTGCATTCAATATCTTATAAATATAACCTGCTGTGTATATTGCAAACTGATATATTTTGTTTGATTAACGCGGACTTGAAAGCTACTAATTCGTCATTCATTCATAAACATTGTGGTTGGGGAAGAATAAAATAACAATAAAAGTCTTCTTTGACCTCAGAAGTGCATTTCTGTTGTGTTATGTTAGTGCTTAGAAACTAAATAAGAGGAAAGCACTACAATTGGTACCAGAAGTGGGGTGTCGGTCACTAAGAGGTGATTAAGAAGGGGTTTGACGAGTTAGTAGATTTCTAAGTGCACACTTTAAAAGTGTAATTGTTTTTTGTTGTTTGGAGAATTACAGAAATTGTTTTCTGTTTGGAGAATCACAGTAGCACGGCAGACCATGTCTGAGAATACATGTGTTGATGAACTGCCTGATGGTGCTAAGAAAAACTGTGAATTGTTTTCTGTTTGGGGAATTACAGAAGAAAATGCATGTGTAGCTAAAAGGCCTGATAATGTTTTGAGAAATAATTCCTGTTGTATATATGTAGAAAACGTGTGTTTTGGAAGTAATGATGACAGAAAGGTCTGGATACCTTTATCTGCTTACAGAGAAATGCAGGAGAAATGTAGGAAGTTGGAACATGAAAATAGGAATTTACGTGAGCAAATTAGCCAGGATACAATAATTCAAAATAAGACTGAAAGTTATAAAAAGGCTGTTTTTGAAGAATCTTTCTTGTCCCATTCCAGTAATGAGGGGGTTAAGACAGCTCCGAGCTGCACTGAGTTTCCGTGTGAGCCAGGGTTTTTGGCAGCCAAAGTGCATTCCTTAACTGATAACACGGACGACGAGTTACCGTTGCAAAATGCACAAGTAAAACGAAGGATTTTAGAGCAAGACACCCCGAGTTTCATTAGCTTGTTTGATTTTTGGAAAAAGAATAGCCCTCATTTGAGAGAAATCCTAACACTTTTGTACATGGTCACTGTGAAAAATAATATGCAGCTGCGCGCTTGTGATTTGGCAAATGAAATAATGCAGACTTTAGGTTTCTGCGCAGTGCAAGAAGGAAAAACTGATGTACATGTAATTCAAGAACAAGGGAAGAAAATACTGCCCCTAGCTAGAATCATACAATGGATCTGGTACTTGCAAGACAGGGCTAGAGTACCACAGATAAAAGAATTATCAATGAAATTGTGTGCACCATTTGAATTCGTGTCCACTGAAGATAAAAAGCATGTTTGTTTTACTGATGATTCATTGACTGAAATGTTGTTTTCTGGCACCGTAGAAGGAACAGAGTTGTATAATGTGTGTCAGATTTTAAAGCAAGAGCTACGTGAGATGTGTCATTTTTACGCTGATTTTTGGTTCTTTGATAATGTTTTAGCCACATGGCTTGTACCTAACTGGTTCAATTACCTTGCAGATGTTAATCAGAAAAATTCAGAGAGAGAAGTGTTCACCCAGAATTCTGCCTTAGTGGGGATGGCTATGTGGGTGCCCCAGAAATGTGAAAAGGCCACTTACAGGTGGGCAGAGATGAGAGAGATGCACATTCCCCTAGATTTGATAAAAACTGTGCAGCACGCACAAAAGCAATCTGTCATGCAAGCAGTCACAGAGCAGTTGGGGAGAGGAAAGTTACCAGAACAGAAATGGCAAATTGATCAGGTTTTAGGGAGAGTGATTGCTGCAAATTACCAAGGAAAAATCGAAATTATGCTGATACCTAGAAAAGAATCTGATTCATTCATACAAATTGGAGACAGAATAGCCCAAATTGACAAAAGTGCAGTGAATGGAGGTTTGGTAAAGAAGGAGTCTGCCCCAGCCCTTCTGACAGTGCAAGAAAAAGGAAGCTGTGGCGCAGCAGATAAAAACCTCAGTACTGATGTGTGGGCTGAAGCCCCAAGTGACCCTCCAGAACCTGCAGAAAATATAACAAAGGGCCCCAAAAACGTCCTGCTGATTATAAAACAGGGAAAGAAAGAGGAAGGGTGCAGTTTAAATGAAAAATGTTATTTGCAAGAAAAGTCATACTTGTTTCTTTTGCAGATCCTACCACGTTTCGCCACTGTCCCTGAGTGCGCTGTGTGGTCCCCCTTCCGGTGTGTGCGTGTGGGGTCGGGGAAGGGACCGAATCCCCAACCTGAACCTGGCTGAGTAAAGTGCCAGCGCCATGGATCCATTTTGCGCAAACTGCGCCTTCAGTTCAAGTTCAACTTGTTTGCTGTGTTTTTTTTTTTTTCCCTCTCGTATGGAACTCTGATTTTTGCTTACCTTCCAGAAAACCTTTCAGGTGGACCGTGCCCCTTTACATGAGCAGAACTCATGCCACATCAAATTGCTAACACTGTTGAATTAGAGACTCATTCAGAGAAAAAAAAAAATTGCCCAGTCTTTTCTATGTAGATGTATCTGATGTGAAAGGTTATGAAATCAATGTGTTAATTCACTTCTATTGCTTTACAGGGATTGCTTTGATCATAATGTTTTTTTTTTGTGCTGATGTTTTTTTGTTTGTTTGAAATATGAGATATGTGAAACAAAAATTCATTGGTCAAAGGGCGGAATGTCCTGCTATTTGATGGAGTTTTGTTTTGACCAATGACTTTGTGTTTCACCACTGCGCATATTAGTTGCTCAATGTTCACCAGTAGCACATGGTATGTTTTGTTCAGTTTAGCCGCCTATGGGCTTTGACATTGCATTAGTCATTACATTCTGTATTGTGCCTATTGGCTTTGACATGGCATTAGCCATTGCTTTCTGTATTCAGTTTAGCCGCCTATGGGCTTTGACATTGCATTAGCCATTACATTCTGTATTCTGCCTATTGGCTTTGATATGCTGTATCCAGTCTAGCCGCCTATTGGCTTTGACATTGCATGCCTATTGGCTTTGACATGATATTATATATTGCATTTTGTATTCAGCTTAACTGCCTATTGGCTTTGACATGATATTCAGCTCCGCTGCCTATTGGCTTTGACATGATATTATACATTGCATTTTATATTCAGCTCAGCTGCCTATGGGCTTTGACATGATATAAGACATTGCATTTTGTATTCAGCTTAGATGCCTATTGGCTTTGACATGACACTAGACATTGCATTTGATATTTAGGTTAGCTGCCTATTGCCTTTAACATGACATTGCATTTGATATTTAGGTTAGCTGCCCATTGCCTTTAACGTGGAGTTCTGTATTTTTCCAAGCTGTGTTTTTGTACCAGAGAACCAAGATGTTTTGCTCTCACAGTAGACTAGACCTGATAAGAGAGAGTACATGGGCGTCGTTTCTCTTCCCTTGAGCTTGGGAACAGGAGTAGTCTTGGAGACCTGGCCAGTCTCCAAAAGGCTTGCTCAGTTTCCCAGGTCTGAGAGGAGGGGGCACACCTTTGTAACGAATGTAACAGGCTGCAGAGAGTCAGATTCGAATCTGCCGGACCTCGTGCTGGAGCTTGGCGCCAGTTGCCAGCATCCCGTGTGGGTAGATGACACTCTTTCTCGCGGCTGACAGGGGTCCCCAGCTTGCAGACCTTAGAAAGATGTAGCTGTAAATAGTTCCCACACGGTGAAGTATTTGTTTTGCTTTGCATTCAATATCTTATAAATATAACCTGCTGTGTATATTGCAAACTGATATATTTTGTTTGATTAACGCGGACTTGAAAGCTACTAATTCGTCATTCATTCATAAACATTGTGGTTGGGGAAGAATAAAATAACAATAAAAGTCTTCTTTGACCTCAGAAGTGCATTTCTGTTGTGTTATGTTAGTGCTTAGAAACTAAATAAGAGGAAAGCACTACAAGGCGGCAGCGACGATCCAAGACCCAACCTTCTTATCTGACCTGGATGAAGCAATGTCCAAATCCTCCAGTGAAGATTGCTCCTCGACAACCTGGCCTTCCAAGTTAGACTCTGTCACACCACCCCCATGTGACACCACAAAGAGCCTATGGCATTGGCTAAGTTCTGCTATAAATTGTATGGTACACTTTTACTATTCATGGTATATTTCATTATTGCTTATTGTGTTTATAATTGATAACATGATTAATGCCTTCATTCCTCTCACTCCTCCCCCTCAATCTTCCCTCTTTCTCCCACTCCCCTTTTTTTTTTTTTTTTTTTATCTGACCAGTCGGGATTCCTGGTCAAGCTGTTAGGGGTACTCTCACACTGGAACAGGATACCTTGGCTCCTTGGTGGAGACTTCAACAGTGTCCTAGACATAGACATAGACCACTCCTTGCCTGCTCTTCCCCGCACAGTCAACACGTTTAATGCCCAGGCACTAGCTGCCTGGCTTGAACACTGGCGACTGTCCGACATATGGTGCCTGCGTAATGTGCACACCAGGATCTACTCCTTAAATTTACGCCCACATAACCTGCATGTTTGCATATATGGTCTGGTTGGCACACTGGACATCCTTGCCCACACAATACACATTGATTAATTAGGTCGCAATCACTCAGACCACAACTCTCTACACTTACAACTGAACTGGGATCCAGAACCGCCTCAATCCTGACATGGAAACTGCAGCTGGCAGGATTGGTTGACCCCCACCCCCATTTTGTGCCTCACTGGGCATTGCTATTGTGGAACATTTTGACAATAATGCCAACACAGCTTCGACTCGTTTACTCAAGTTGGACATCTTTAAGGTTGTTGCCACTGTCTTGGACAAATCTGGATCGTGCATCAGAAATTTGAAGGGACATTACCATATAGAACATGACCTGCAGGGTCACAGATCATTAGCTCTCCTGGCTCCTGAGCATAAGGAGCACTTGCACCTGGCACAGGGGAAATATGTTGCACTTTTAGAGCATCTCCGCTCCCTTATGCAGAAACAGACAGGGCGGGCTAGCTACTAGCATGGCTCATCCACCAAGAACGCTCAAGACACCCCATATTGACACTTCAATCAGAGGTAGGGTCACTCCTCCATACCCAGAAGGCCATCCACATCTAAATGACGCATCACTACCCCTCCGTGTATGTCTCGGTCATGCCTATTAATACGGGTGAGATTGATTCCTTTCTAGCCACCCTTTACTTGCCCTGCATATTCCCTGACCAGAGGCTTAAACTGGGTGGTGCTATCACCCCGTTTGAGTTTCAGGAGGCTATCCGTGAACTTGCCACAGGGAAAGCCCCGGGTCCTCATAGTCTCCCAACTGAATTTTATATTGCCTATGCTCTGCTCTTAGACCCCCGCCAACAGACACTGTATGACAAAGCCCTACTGCCTGCCTGCTTGACATATTCACTTCTTGAGGCACTCCTCATCTCACTTCCGAAACCTGATTGTGACTCTGCTGTTTTAGGGTTTTATCACCCACTTGCTCTTCATAACTCAGATTATAAAATACTGGACAAAATCCTCTCCGACCACCTGGCCCCCTTGGTACTGGCGCTGGTACGCCCAGATCAAAACAGGTTTGTCCATGCCCGAAATAACTTTCTCAACCTATAGAGGTTCTTTAGTATTCTAGAGTATGCCTCCCGTTCTTGCCCACAATCGGGCTCCCTTGTACTGAATTTATAGAAGGCATTTGACTCCCTGGAAGGGGAACCCAACAGGAGTGCCCACTGTCCACCCTGCTCTTCTCCGTCGGCACTGAACCACTGGCGGCCACCCTCTGCACATGGCTGGGACTGGAGGATCCCACTAGGAGATGGTTTACACTCAGTCTTACTCTACGCTGACGATCTGCTCCTTTACCTTCGAGATGTACAAGAAATCTCCCCTGACATAGGCAGTCATTCTGACCGCGGCGGTCGGCGGTCGCCGCCCGCCAAGCGGTTCCCGCCGAAAGACCGGTCCGCGGTCAAAAGACCGCAGCGGCTATTCCGGCTTTCCCGCTGGGCCAGCGGGCGACCGCCAGAAGACCGCCGGCCGGCCCAGCGGGAAAGCCCCTGCAACAATTAAGCCGGCTCCGAATGGAGCCGGCGGAGTTGCAGGGGTGCGACGGGTGCAGTGGCACCCGTCGCGATTTTCACTGTCTGCAAAGCAGACAGTGAAAATCTTTGTGGGGCCCTGTTAGGGGGCCCCTGCACTGCCCATGCCAGTGGCATGGGCAGTGCAGGGGCCCCACGGCACCCGTTCCCGCCATCCTGGTTCTGGCGGTGGACACTGCCAGAAACAGGCTGGCGGGAAGGGGGTCGGAATCCCCATGGCGGTGCTGCAAGCAGCGCCACCATGGCGGATTCCCTGGGCCAGCGGGAAACCGGCGGGAAACCGCCGGCTCCCCTTTTCTGACCGCGGCTTTACCGCCGCGGTCAGAATCGCCCAGGAAGCACCGCCAGCCTGTTGGCGGTGCTTCCGCTGCCCTCTGCCCTGGCGGTCATGGACCGCCAGGGTCAGAATGACCCCCATAGTGCCTAAATTTGACGGATTTTTAACAATCTCAGGGCTTAAGTTTAATTGGACAAAATCATGCCTTTACTCCTTTAATGCTTCCACTCCTGATCCTGCTTACCTCCTTAACGGTGCCCGATTGACATGGCAGCCCTTCGCGTTTTGCTACCTGAACGTTCATGTTTATCGTGAAGTTGTCAACTTGTTTGATGTCAGTCTTACCCGGATGGTGTCCTCACTGAGGGCACAGATGGTGTTTTGCAAATCAATCCCTCTTTCTGATGCGGGCAGATAATACTTGTCAAGATGGTGTTGCGTCCTTGTTTGTTATACAATTTGGCTAATCCTTCCCTTTACATTACAAAATCCTTTTTTCAAACTCTTGAGAAACTCACAAGGGAACATCTCTGGCACACCCCAAGCTGTAGTGTGGCACTTCATAAATGTTATTTGTCAATAACTGAGGGTCGGCTAGCTGTCCTGAACTTCAAGCATTACTACCCGGCATCTCTGCTGCCATGGTTGGCCTGCTGGCTGGCGGGCCTCCAGCTTGCCAACACTGCCACGATTTCCCATGCCTGGAGTTTGTCTCACATATTACACCTCTTTGACCCCTGCACTAAAATGCCACCATAAACCCTGCACTACTACGTGTGGCACACCGCTGCTATCAGCGGAGCCCCAGCTATACCACTCTTGGGAACCTCGAGGGAGACTGAACCACCTCTGCGAAGGAGCTTGCTGTTTGCCATGAAGTAGGCTTGCACACAATAGGAGATCTCTAAGGCAATGGATCCATCTTACCCTTCAAGATCCTGGTTGCAGATAAGAGACTCCCTTATGGTCATGTTTTGTTACATAACTCTATACTTTTGGTGTCAGATGTATGATGGACGTGGCATGCAACAGGAACATCTGATACAACTCACAATTCAATACCTTCAGATATGGGAAGGGGACGCCATTTGCACGGTAGCTTGAGGAACCTCTGCGCACACACGCCACATTTCCACTAACTCCTTTGCACCGGCACAGGGAGACAGACTTGGGTTGCCCTTGTACTGATAAGGAATGGGTTGCCATTCTGGAATACTTAGCGCTTATCCCACGTAATACCCATTTCTGCCTTATTCAACATTACATACTTCACAGAGCTTATCTCACTCAGACAAGTTGAACCGCTACTACCACCGCCGTGCCAATGCTGTTTGCCCCCACTGTGCCCTGCCTGATGCTGGTCTAATACACATTCTCTGGCCCTGCCCCTCCCTGCACCACTATTGGCTGGGTGTGGCCACACCTTTGGCCAATTGTACAGGGCAACCCACACCAAATACTGGTCTGCTTGCTAGGCCTTCACCGCTGGGACAAGAAACACAGAGCCACCACCCAGTTCAGTTGACCTGGGGCTCCTCCTGGCCAAACGATTGCTTACCCTAAAGTGGAGGTCGCCTGTACCTCTAGTGATTACTGCCTAGGAACCCTCCATGCAGGCTTGGACCCGAGCTGAAGGCACTGGCCTAGGCAGGAAAGACATGCGGGCCTGCAGAAATACCCTCTTGCATCTAGTTGGGAGGCCATCCTGGTCAACTTTCCAACTGATTTGTTACCTGTAGATGACACACCCAGAGAGGTTCCTACTCCTGAAAGCGCAGGGACCTCTCCAGTCAATAGCTGTCCCCCCCATCATTTATTATTTTGCATGTTGTTCCTCTGTAATGTTGCTCATTTTCTCTTCCTCCTGAAATGTGGTGCAGACTTGTTATGTAATTTCACAGTTCTTGTTTATCATTACGTGTTTACTGAATCTTCAGCTCATCATCCTGATGACTTCTGTTGCCACTCTTAGGTACAGATATATGTCACACAGTTGCTACATATGACTGTAATATGTAAAACAAAGAAAAATGTAACAAGAAGATAAAAAAAAAATGAAAATTCATTAGAGGATTACCTGTGCCAATAAACCTTAATCATTTCCATTATCTGCAATTTTCCATTAGACATTTTGGGGTCATTATGATTTTGGCGGTCTCATGACTGCCATGTTGGCGGTTGTGGTCATACCACCAACAGGCTAGCAGAGAAGACTGCCAAATTATGACTATGGCGGTCTTCCCAACAGAATACATGCAATCCACCGCCAGCACCGCCAGTGTGGTCAGGTCACCAGAGATGATGGCAGCTACCTTCAGGCCAGCAGAGAGAATGTTCTCGCCAGACAGATTACGAGGCTGCACACTGCCAAGGTCGCACCATTGTGGAAACCCTGGTGGAAACCCACTCTATAAAAGAAAACACTCACCTTCAGGAACACATACCCATCTTTTGTCTCTATGGAAACAGAGCTACACAGCTTTCCGCTGCTTCTGCTTCCCCAACGACTCCGGAACCAGCAATGACGATGACAACAGCAACCGTGAGTACACACACTTACCTGACACCGTTGCACAATGTCAATGTATACATGCGCACACATCATACACAACCTATTTGGGTGTCAATGGCAACACACACACACACGTACCCTCACACTGACACAAACATCCCACACATAGCCACATACACACACGCACATACATAGTACACAGACTACGATCAACAAACACACTTTCAAAACACACACCAACACCCAGCTGCACAGCACCAGCACAGCCTAACACTACAACACACAACACAACCAAATGACACAACAACACCAGAACGGCAACACCTCAAAATCACCATCATACATCCACAATACACACTTCCACGTGACAAATCATACATGCAGCACAACCTAACAACACTAGAGAACCAGCACACACAATCAAACATCCATACAACAAGCCATTCGTCATATCCCGCCAACACACATCACAACGGATCTGACATAACAATCAACACACACACACATAGTACAACCACACAAGGGCGAAATAACACATGTCAACACAATCAGTGCACACAATATCAACATTAATCCGTGTCCCTAACTCATCCATGCCCATCATTCAATACACAGCCATCACAGCGGGACAAATGCAATGGACACACCCACACATGCTGGCCACATATAACTGGTTTAACTATCAACACACACACAAAACGTACTCACACACAAGCTAAAGCAGCCAAGATCAAAACAGCCATAATGAACGAAAGGCAGGACAAAAATGTAACCATGGAACCAACAACTGGTTAGCCCAGATGTATGGCAATAAATATATAAATATATACATAACTAGGTACAAGATTAGTAGGCCATTGGCCAGTCCAATAAAATATGTGCATCATGCACAATTGGCATGTTCTAGTGCCCCTACTTGATTCCTGAATGCCATACAACCTCCACATGTAGGGGCATCAAGGGGGTAGGCAGGCACCTCAAGGAATAGAGGGGGTGGGCTTGGTTTTGGGAGGTAGATCCTTGGGCTTGGAAGGGGAGGCTTAGGTCGAGGCTTAGGGGAGGGCTGGGAACTCTTGGGAGGGGTCGACTTATTGGCAGGGGAGGTGCATGGGTAGCTGCAGGGGGGCCAGGAGAGGACTTGGAGGTGGAAGGGCTGGACGGAAGGATGGATACAGATCTTTGGGGGGACACACAGGGTGGGAGTGGAGTAGAGAAAAGGTTCAACTCCGAGAGGAAAGAATTCTTATACACATAGGAACGGTCATGGCAAAAGGGTTTGGGAGTGGAGGGAGAGGGAGTGCTTGTGAGAGGTGTTTTAGGCAATGTCTTTGGTGCATGTGTGTGCAAGGTATGCTTGTGTGTGCTGGGTGTCTGTTGGTTGGGTGAGTTTGGGCGTTTATGTGTTTTGGGAGGAGGGGGGTGGAGGTGCTGGGAGATGCCGTGGTGGATAGGTGACTGTCTGTTTGGGTGGTGACTTCAGGTATGGTGGATGTGCTGCATGTAGTTATGTCTGTGGTTGTGGTGGCTGCAGATCTGGTGACTGGGATAAATGTCTGAGGGTTTGCTATTGTGGTGAGTGTAGGTAGGACAGGAGTTGTGGCTGTATCATTGAATGTGGGTGTGGTGTCTACAGGTGTGTCCAGTGTAGTGTCTGTGAAGGTGGGGGTGGCCGGGGAGTCAGTGCAGGCAGTGAGTGTTGGTGTGTCTGCAGCAGGGTGTTGTCTGTGTGCATGCCAGTGGTGGGTCTTGTGGTGCTTGTGGTTGTCGGTGGTACCCTTGGATGTTGAAGTGGATGCATGCTTGTCTGTCTGTGTGCTTTGACTGGGATGAGGAAGAGGGGTTTGGGATTGGGAAGAAGAAGGTGGAGAGGGGACGGAAGACAAAGGGTGAATTGCTGCCATCAGTTTGGATGCCAGAACCTGAAAGGATCTCTGTAGGCCAGCCAGTGCACTGTGAATTCCCTTCAGGAACACATTACTCTGCTGGACTTGAGTTGCCAGTCCCTGGATGGCATTCACAACGGTCGACTGACCCACAGAGTTCGACCTCAGGAGGTCAATAGCTGCCTCACTGAGGGCAGCAGGGCTTACAGGGGCAGAAGGGTCTGCCACTGCCAGGGAGTGTCCACTGGAGGAGGATTCCGAGTATGATGAAGCGGAAGATCCAGTCTCTCCAGTGGCACTCCCCTAGCCCTCTGGTCCACTGGGTCCCTCGCTGTTCATTGTATCCGCACTCTGGGTCCCGTAGCCAGCAGCATCCCCACTCGCCTGTGCCCTGTCTCCTACGCCTGCCAATGTTGATGCACATAAATAGAGAGGGGGGGGGACAAATAGAGATGGAGACAGAGGGTCATCACATGCACACATTAAAACAAGGACAACTATAATTATACATCTCCTGGCTAGGCTATGTCATCTAGTAATCCATATAACCCCAAGTAACCATTGAGACATGATGCATGCAGACAATAACGTGTCACTGTAATTGGTAGGACTTTGGCACACATTGCATGGACATTGCATATAGTGATAGGGTAGCACTGCCTAGCCACTTACCAAGTAGGGAACAAAGCCTTTGACTTAAGTATGATTTGCCCATATGTCAGTGCCATGGGGATGCATGTAAAGGACAAATAGACAAAATCAGACACCCACAGTTGAATAGCCTTCCTTTACTACCTTTACATACCCTATAGTATGAAGAAGATGGGACACTGGGGACACCTTTACAGACCCATATGTACTGTTTATCCTAGCCATATCTGTGCAGTGATGGAGAGGCCTGCTTCACATGGAGTCAATACCTGTACCATAAGAAATGTTACACGGCCCCTGTACACATTATGCCAGGCACCCAGTGGCTAATACAGGTGATCAAGATAGATGGGAGTGCTCAGACACTTTACAGCTACTAGAGCATGTATGCTGAAGGATGGACCAGGACATACACTATGTGTAGGGTGAAACTGCATCTTACAACCTTTAAATGGCTGGGTGAACTCACACAAGTAGCATTGTCATCTGAGCATCTCCACATGCAGTCATAGATAGGTCTTGATACAGGTGAAATAAACGTACTCATCATTCTATTAATGCCAGATCTACATCTAATAGGCAGTGTGGGTACTACATACGCCCACTAATCTACATACATGTAACACCTAAAACATGGTCACAGCTGCTACAGTGTGACAGCAAACACCATAGAACCAGAGCCAAGGACCAGGATACAGTCAGTACTTACCCCCTTGTGGCTGCTATGCTACCCTCTAATGCCCATCGACCTCAGGGTAGGCCAATGCAGAGATGCAGGCCATTAGGGGGACACGCCGCAATGGGCACCCTTCCTCATTGGGAGGACATCCCCAGCTGTGCCTCCACAATCTTCTGGGCCCAGCATCTCAGGTCCTCCCACCGCCTGTGACAATAGGTGCTCTGCCGGCTGTGGACCCCCAGAGTCCGCACTTGCTTGGCGATGGCACGTCATATCCCCTTCTTCCGATGTTCGTTTACCTGCATGTATGACACAGGCAAAAGGGAAAAGTCATGTATACATACATACACCATGCCATTAGAACTGGTAACTACACATCTGTCACTGCAAGTAGGCACACATACCCATCCTATCTGCTCACACACTTTCACAACATGGCATTTGCATGCATCTACACACTCACCATTTCTCCTGCCCGAATAAACGTCACACACAACACCTATCACACATGGCTGGGCCATTGTACTCACCTGTTCCTCTGGTGCCCCATATAGCTGTCCATACAGGGGTAGGACCTCCCCCACTAGCTTTTCAAGCTCTTTGGGGGTGAAGGCATGGGCCCTATCACCTGCATGATGGCTCACAGTGGCAGTACACAGCAGCTCACGTTGTGGAGATCTTGTTAGCAACAATGTCAGGAGTCAAGTGAGCATAATTGCAGAAAATGGCAGTCATGGCCGCCACGTACAGGACCGTCACCACCGGCGGTCATGCCCATTGGCTCCAGTCAGCCAAAGGCCGCAATGTTAACCAATGATAAGTTGCACAGCAGTTGCGACCACCTACCGCCATAATGACTTCCGCCGGCAGGCTTAGGTCACTTCCAACTGTCCACTACAGTAGGTCAGGCACATGCCATTTTGGCCACATGTATTCGATGGATGTGAAAAATAATTTGCGTCTCTCACTCACCCTATTTGTAGTGTAACTGTATGTTGGCCCTTCATGGTTGTGCAACATATTGTGACTGTCTTTACACAATGATATGTTCAGGCTGTCTAAATGTTGGTAACAATGTAAAGCGACTATGTGATACCTAGGCCACGGCTAGCTATGGGCAGATACCGAAACATGTGTGTAATGAGTCCATGACAGCAAAGTCACCCACACATATACAATGACATATGTTTCATATGTACATTCCAATTTACATGTAAGGCAATTAGCAGCAATGAATGTTAATGTGGTAAATATCTGAGTTCTGCATTATATATGTCAGCAGTCCTATGCCACCTATAATGATGTTAGGTATCAGGTAATATACAAGGTGGTGGTGATGTGTTCATACTGCATAACTAATTGTACATTCTTTCTTCTCAACATAGTTATCATGCCATGAGGAGAGTGAGGGAAACACCAGTGTACCGTCCATTAGTGGATCTGGCAACCTGGAAGAACAGGCATGCCATCCAAACATATCACCTGAATCGCTATACCATCATGGATTTATGTACACAGTTGGAGCCTGATCGTATGCCAGCCACTCGCAATCTGTATTGCATACTTCCCATTGTTTAAGTCTTGTCAGTGCTACACTTCCTTGCCACCGGGTCCTTTCAGAATACTGTGGCCTTAACATCTGGGATGTCTCAGCCCATGTTCAGTCTGGTGTTGAAGGATGTACAGTGTGCATTGTTGAAGCGCCTGAACAGTTACATCAGGTTCCCCCTAAAAGCGGATTTGGCGTTTGTGAAGGAAGACGTTTATGGGATGGGACACATTCCTCAAGTGGTATGAGCCATTGATGGCACCCATGTAGCTCTGGTCCCTCTCAGTGCCAATGAACAGGTGTATTGGAACAGGAAGAACTACCACTCAATTAACGTACAGGTGTGTGTATCTTGCAGACCAGTACATCTCACAAGTCACAGCCAAGTTTCCGAGATCAGTGCATGATTCCTACATAATGCGGAACAGAAATTTCCCACATCTGATGGCACGACTACAAACAGAGAGGGCCTGGCTGCTTGGTAAGTATGCATTGTATTGTGTGTTTCAGTGTTATGTCACCTGTCATCACTATAGGCAGTCGCTGAAGCTATTTATGTTTTGCTCCACCATTGTGTTCAAGGTGGCTCTGGCTATCCTAAACTTCCTTGGCTGTCGACACCAGAGAGGTACCCATCCACGCCAGGGGGACTCCATTTTCTGCCACCTGGAGGAGGCAGAATGCCAGGGATTAACCCCTTCCCTGTTAGCCCATATCCAAAACTTCTCCTAAAATATCCCAAATGTCCTCTCCATTGCCATGCGGATGGAGACGCTTTAGGCCTCAGGGGATGTAGAAAGACTGCTGGGGCTTTGAGAGTTGGGGTGTACAGCCAGAGCGAGGACTCCAGAGCTAGATTTTAAAAACCTAGCTCTGGAGTCCATCAGGGTTTGTACCCCTCTGGGGGGCAGTCTGGTTTAAAATCTCCCAATTTGCCTCTCCGAAGGGAGAGAAAGAGTACTGTGGTCTTTAGAGATGTGTGGTCAGGCCTGATGCCATTGTGGGCCACTCGCTCACTTTTGTTTTTATTTTTGAAATATAACCCTTGGTATGCAGCAGGCTTTCTGTTCCCCTGGGTTGGGCAGGGGGCTGTAATGGGGTGGGTCAGGCTCAATGCCAAGGTAGGTCACGCCAACCCATTATTATTTTTACTGTACAAATTAGTCTGTGGTTTTGTAGTGGGCTTTATGTCCCCACTTCCAAAGGTGGTCACATTAGGCAATAAACTCCACAAGCTGCTGCCACAGTGGGCAGAATGATTGTTGGTGTTGTTAGTGGGGAGAGGCATGAGCCACCTTATGCCAGTTGTAAAAAAAAGAGAATTCATTGCTGTCTATTTGGCTTTATGCCCCTGGGATTGGCAGACTGGAGGTAAACCACCTAATTTGCACCGACAGTGGCTGAAAGACAGTCTGATTTGTTGGAGGGTGTGGGCACTACCCATTTCCAGACCCGCTGGCTTACTCATTTCTTTAAAAATAATCCCCTAATCTCTAGTGAGCTTTCTGCCCCTCACCCCATCCCCCGAAGAAGGCAGAGAGACTGTTGGGGCCTTAGGATGGGTACCAGGCCAGTGCCAGCGCAGGCTGCCCCAACTTCATTCTTTCTTTTAAATCAAATAATCCCTGGTGTTATAAAAGGCTTTATGTTCCCTGAGAGGGCAGTTAACCCCCAAAGAGCCACCTGTGGAGCAGAAAGTCTGTCAGAGCTGTTTTAGGGTAGAGGCATAACCACATGCCAGAGTGGGCTGGCCTGTCTCATTTTTAAAAATCAATTCTCTAATGTCTAGTTAACTTTCTGCCCCCAGAAGGTAGAGAGATTGTTGGGTTCTTTACGGTGAGGGTTGGACCCCTGCCAAGACGGGCCACTCCCACCGTATTGCTTGCTGTATAAAATAATCCCTGTTGTAGTGGTTTTTCTGCACCATATGTGTGCATAGTGGGGGGACAGCCCAATGCCAGGGTGAGCCGCTCCCCCCCTCCTTATTCTTTCTTATGTAAAGTAATCCCTGTGTCTAAGATGGACTTTCTGCACCCTCTGTGTGCCTTCTGGTGGGGGGCACAGCCAAATGCCAGGGTGAGCCCCTCCACCCCATTTGTCAAATAAAAATATATTTACTGGGTTTAATAGGCTTTTTGTCCCCTATTGGCCTTCTCAAGGTGGAGGAAAGGCAGAATATTTTTTTTTTAAGGAGGAAGCACTTGTTGTTTGGAAGCATTGTCCCTCCCTGCAGTGTAGTGACAGGTTCCCTGCTTGAGGATTGCCCTCGTGGTGATCTCCAAGCAGGGTTACACTAGGGAGAGACACCATTGGAAAAGGGACATTGTCAACTATACCTCTCCCCATTTAATAAATGAAGAGGAGATGCAATATGCCCCTGTATACCAACCAAAGTTAAAGCAGATGGTGTCTAATTGTGCTCTCTGCTTTCACTCACCGTGTGACCTCAGTACACAGTTTGTACTGCTCATCATACAGAATGGAAAAGAATTATGAAGGAAGCTTTTCTCCTGCATCTCAAGATTAGTGTTTAAAGAAATTCTTCTAGTGGTTGCACAAGAAGGATATTCTCTGCTTGTGTGGACAGTGAGAATTTCACTTCCACAGCATTGAGGAGGTAATGCGGAGGGCATGATGCCTCATTCTCCACATTATAGTGTTTAGTTAAGGTTCTTGTGTTGGAAAGTTGGAAGGGCTGCTTCAGTGCAGCGATTCATACTGGGATCTCTCACCCCTTTTTTCAGTTTGTCTTGCAGTCTCCCGAAACTAGGTTCTTCACCCAAACATGTGCGATATAAGTGGCACATATGTGCACGTCCATTTAAGTAACATGAGTGCTCAGAGTATATGTTGTTTAAGTGGCCATGGCCACATTTGCCTCTGTTCTGGATGTGGCCAAATCTGTTTGTACCTAAGATGGAGGGAGAGGACCAAAGAGCAGACAGCTGATGTTTATTGAAGGAGAATGTTCTGTCATTCCAGAGACCTTTGTGATAAGCCATACCAGAGAATGTTTAATAGAGGAAACACTGGGTCTCTTTGAAGTCAGGGAGTTTTCAGGTACCCTTATCCAACTTTTGTTCTCTGAGAAAGTGAGACCCACCCCTATTGCTGGATTATAGGTAGCTACATGGGACAGCTCATATATCTTTAGAGCCTTGTTTTGGTTTTCTTCTCAGATGAGTCTCCCAGCTCTGCCCCAGCTGCCTGCTCATACATTTGACAAAAACAACGCCTGTATTAGTCTGAGGTGAAATCCCAAATATACAGAAGTCCTCAGAATTGATTACAGAACTGAATAAGTGGAATATACAAACACTGTCTGCATCTTAGGTTTAAGCATGGCTCACCATGACCCGCCAAATCAACTCAGTCGCATCCTCCTGCTTTCATAGTCTCTGACTTCTCTGGAAGATCTACAAATGGATCCCAAAGGACTGCCGCAAAACCATAGCCTATGCCTGGTTACCAGTTGACTTGACTAGGCAGTGCGCTCTACACCTGTACCACCCAGAAGAACCTGAAGAAGCTACAGCAAAAGGCCTCTGCAAGACTCATCCTGGACTCCCCCAGCTGTAAACACATCTCCAATCACCTAACAGACCTCCAGTGGCTTCCTATTGAGAAAAGAATTAACTTCAAGCTCCTCGCCCACGCTTACAAGGCACTCCATGACCCAGGACGCACATACAGCAAACAGCGCATCACCTTCGACTCCCCCACCAGACCTCTTCGCTCCGGTCAAAAAGCACTAGCCACCGTACCCCGCATACGAAAGACCTCCACTGGTGGAAGATCCTTCGTCTCCCTTGCGGCAAAGAGCTGGAACACCCTGCCCCTGCACCCCAGGCAGTCACTATTTGCTACCTCAATTCAGAAAGGACCTTAAGACCTGGTTCTTCAACTGAAGCTCAAAGAACAAACCATCTTAGCACCTTGAGACCCTTACGGGTGAGTAGTTGCGCTTTATAAACCTTGATTTGATATCAATTGTGATTTCATCTATTATGTCATTTGTGAGTTTATTTACATTCCTATAGGCGGGGTGTAGTGGCAAAGCTAATCATGACTGTGGAATTTCAGCAATGATTATGTCCTTTAATTAAAGTTTTTTATTGGATTTTTTATGGTGAATAGTTACACATTTCAGTAGGAAGCTCCAGTGTCTGTGAATGAAAGCTTTGCTTTGTTTGTGTCTGGTTTTGAAAAAATATATTTTAACCGTTGCCTGGAATTTACCTGTATCCATAGCATTAGTGCCCACTGGGTGCAGCCTGAATCCTCTACACTCTACCCCCAGAGCCTGTTGGGTACAGCCTTTTTCCATGCCCTCTTGGCTCTAAGTGTAGGATGTAGCCTTCAGCCAGGTCCTGAACCCAGGTCCACTGATGTCACACTTTGCAGTTGGCAGCTTTCGGCTTGTGTATCTGTCTGTGGCTGGTGGGACTGGTCAGAGGCACAGCCTATATAGCCAGGCATACAGGAATGGAGTCCATAATCAACACGGCCATGCAAGTACTGGCAACCTTTATAGATTGAGTAGATGCTTTTTGAAACAAATGAGTAAGAGTGCAAACCTGATATTTAGTGGGTTGTGTCAGTTTATGGATGCGTAGATGCATTTGAATTGTTTCTATGTTTTTTTTTCTTGTTTTTTGCAGTTCTTCATGTCCAACCTGATAATGTCCTTGCTTCTTCTAATCCATTGACTCTATAGGACATCATTTTTTGTCAAGTGAGAGCACTATTTATCACTGTTTTGCAAGTTTTGTAACCTATCTTGAAGTGAATGCAGTCCTGATGTAGCAACTCTGTACATTTTTTATGGTGGGCAATTTGTGGTTTAATTTATTGAGCTTTGTGATGAGGCAGTCAAGCTTAACTTAGTGCTAATGTGTAAAGTATTTATGCATCACTTAAACAGTTATAAAGTGAAAAACACAACACAATAAAAATCCCACACCAATTTAGAAACAGAGAGTAAATTGTAATAGATTATCTGACACCCAAAAAACAAAAATCTAGTTATGAATTTTTAAAAGTTAAGGTAAAAACTGGTGCCAAAAAGATCAAAGCGCCAACCGTAGACACCTAACGACGCAAGACTGGGTCAAAGTTGAAAAATATGGCCGACCGCAATAGAGTGCAGGTCTGATACAAGAAGTTGATTGGGCTTAGTCGGCGATTACCTTTGAATTTAGAAGAAAATTAGTGGGAAAATGTTTGAGAATATGGTTCAGCGTGGCAAGACTGCAGGCAGTGTCCGAGGAGGAGGCATCATCATTGGGAAGTTGTGGACAAAGCTGCAGTGAAGATTTCTTTTTTGGAGGTCGAAAACCTCCATTAATACAAATGTGCAGGCTGCAGCCGACAAGGGCTGCACAAGGGGAGATACCCCCTCTGCGATGGACTGCTGAGCAGGATTTGCTGCTGCAGAGAAGTACGTAGCAAGAGCTGTCATGAACTCAGGCCCACTGGTGATGAACCTTGAGCAGATCGCAAGCAGGTAGGTCCCGGTCTCCTCTCAGTTCATAAGGCCCAAGTGTTGGATTTTGGCTATCTGGGCACCTTTAGCACCAAGTCCAAGGGTCCAGGATTAGAGGGGCACCACCTGGAGGGCCAGGGCTCACTTAGGCTAGGTCCATGTGAGGGTTCAAGATAGTTGGAATCTTTTCTGTCCATGAGGTTCCAATCAGGAGGCCAGCCAACTAGCTCTTTGAGTCACTCAAGGAGCCCTGGGTTCATGAGGTGGAACACTTCTCAAGCAGCAGGTTAGGCCTTTGAGGGTTCAAGGCAGGCTCCAGGCAGCATAGCATTCCTTCCAGGTGCAGTAAAGCAGTCTTCTGAAGTACACAGCAGGCCACAGCAGCAGGCAGTCCTCTGACAAGTCCTTCCACTGGTCCAGAAAGTGAACTGAAAAATGGGTTAAGGGCCCTATTTTTATATCTGGTACCAATTACGAAGCAGAATTTTCTAGAGATTTTACTTTGAAGTGCTTGAAATTCCCAAACTTCCCTGCCCTGGTCCCAGTCTGACTACAGGCACAATGAAGTAGTGTGAAGTCCTTTGTGTGAAGGCAGGGCACATCCTATTGATTGCCATATGGGACTTTGCCTAGCCCCCCCACCCCCACATTTCTGCTAGTGACGGCCCATCCAGGCACACCTAATCCCTCTATTGTGTGACTGTCTGGGAGGAATAAACAATGTCCAACTGCAAACAACACCGTGTCATGTGACGCAGGAGCAGGTTGTATGCACAAAGAACAACTTTCTAAAAGTGGCACTTTCAAAATTATAAGTTAAAATCCAACTTTACCATTAAAGAGTATTTAAAATTACAATTCTTATATAATATTCAAATATGAATTTCCTACCTACCTTCTCATGATCAAATTTTAGCACTTATTAAATCTAATAAGGCAAACCAATGTTATCCTTTGGGAGAGATAGGACTCACAATAGTCAAAAACGAATTTAGGAGTTTTTCACAACCAGGACATGTAAAACCTAAAAGTACATGTCCAACCATTTAATTAAAATGCACCATGCTCTGTGGGCTGACTAGGACCTACCTTAGAAATTACTTACATGCAATAAAACAGGAGTTTAACTCTTGGCAAGGAGGTTATTTTGCCAAGTCAAACTGGAAGTTTAAAATTGCATTCAAGCTACAACTCCAGACCTCAGACATATTTAAGGAGCAACTTAAGTTGATGCCTCAATAAGTGCTGCTGGCCCACTAGTAGAATTTAATTTACAGGCCCTGGAAACATGGTAGTTCACTTTCCTAGGAAGTTATAAGTAAATTAAATATTTGATTAGATAAAAGTTTACCATGCTGTAGAGAGTGAGTACAAGCACTTTAACTTTAGTATTGCATTGCAGTGGTATAGTGCACAGAGACCTATGGCCAGCAAAAAATTCAGAAACATAGGAGGGTGGAGACAAAAATTTAGGGACAAGATCACACTGAGGTTTACGCTGCAGAGTGCTCTGAAATGTATGTAGATATCCAAGAACACATGATAAAAGAGTGTTTTGAAAAAGCACTTAACTGATGTCTCTGAAAAGATAAAAAATTAAATGGAAGGTATTCTGTGATGGATTGCAGAAGATTTAAAAATATTCTGTGCAGGTGATCTAAGCCTCTTCAGATAAAATTAGAATATTTTGTCCTTCATATATAAAATTATATATTTACAATATATGTATCATCTATTTATACCATGCCAGTGGAAATAAATGTGACCCAATAACACATTATGCAGATCAACTGTACTAATAAACACGCATTCATACGTTTATTACAAGAGTGCAAATGCCAAATTCTGTTATCACAGTGGGGAGGAATTGACATAAAACAAACTCTGGTAGCTACGTCACAGACTGCATGTTAAATTACTTGACACATGGAAGAAACGCTCCTAATAGTCAAGAGGTTTCTCAATGTAATTTATCCTACATTTTCTTTAAATTCTACTCTTTGCGTGATGGTTTGTGTTAAATTACCGTTTTTGAACCAAATAAACACAAAAATTTCGGCATAAACAATGAATTAAGCTGTGCAAAATGTAGCAATTTATAGTATTTCCTCTGTTGATGGAGGGGCATCATTGCCAGTGGTATGTCGTCTTTATGTATGTGGGTCATTCACCCTCTTTATGGACGTGGGTCATTCACCCTCTTTGTTACTGCTTTTTTATTCACCAGTATAGAATGATAACCTATTATTCATTACAGGTATAATAAAAAAAGCTGACACCCAGAGCATTCTGAGTCATTAAGGCCCATATTTATACTTTGTTTGCGCCGGATTTGCATTATTTTCTTTACGCAAATCCGGGGCAAACCTAACTCCATATTTATACTTTGGCACTAGACCCGTCTAGCACCAAATATATGGAGTTAGAGTCATTTTTTACAGTGGAAACCTACCTTGCGTCAATGAAATGCAAGGTAGGCGTTCCTGGGCAAAAGATTATTCAAAGGCATTTGCGCCTTATTTATACTCCCGTGCAAAAATGACTCACGGGAGGAGGAGGGCCTTAAAAATATGGCTCTAAGCCTGTTTAGAGTCATTTTTTAACGCCTGTGTCAGGGCAGGCGTTAGAGGACCTGTGGGCTAATTTCCATGGTCTCTGACCATGGAAGCAGTCCACAGGTGCCCTTCCCTCCACCCAGGGACACCCACTGCCACCCTTGCCCATGCCTGGAGGACACCCATGGATGGGGGGACCCATATACAGTAAGTAGAGGTAAGTATTAAATTTTTTTTTTAGTGACATAGGGGTGCCTAACTTGGGCCCCCCTACATGCCACTGTGCCCAATGGCCATGCCCAGGGGACAGAAGTCCCCTGGGCATGGCCATTGGGCAGGGGGCATGACTCCTGTCTTTACTAAGCCATGAGTCATTTCCATGAGGGTTGTGCATCAAAAAATTATGCTAGTTAGGTTAGAGCCAATATTTTTTTCTCTAACCTGACTTGCACCATTCTTTGATGCACAACTCCCAGTCTTCCCTACGCCTCCGCTGCCCAGTTAGTGTAAATTATTTTGACGCTAACCAGGCCGCAGCGCCGGCTACATTCATTAAATATGATGCCCGGCTGGCACGTTAGAATGGCGGTAGCTGGCGTTAAACTTTTTGACGCAAACCTGCGCTAGTGCAGGTTTGCATCAAAAAGTATAAATATGGGCCTAAATCTGTCTGATGGCTGGTGCTTAGGTGAGCACCTACCTCCAGTTCTTTACAGACACTTGCCCATATTTATACTTTTTTTGCGCCGCATTTGCGTTGTTTTTTGACGCAAAAGCAGCGCAAACTTAAAAAATACAACTGCAGCGCTAAAAAAGTATAAATATGGGCCACTGTTTCCAGTCCTGGAATTTTGTGTGACAGCATAATACATTATTGATGCTGTAGTCGATACAATCTGATAGGCTTTATTCAAACGTTAAACAATGATCATAAAAGTATACAAATTAAAACATCACAAGTTAACAACTTTACCATAAACCCATCATCACATACGACCCTCATACTTACAAATAAACAAACCATCCAATGATCCCAATTGTGTAGTCATATCAAATCATAGTCATGCATAAACCCCCACCACTTAACAACAACAAATGTGCCAGGTTTAATTCCTTGCATGTAAAGCACTTTTAAGAAAGAAGCAGACATTAGCACAAATCACGGGGGTAACTCTGTTTTTGTAAATATAACAGGGCCGATTTACATTGATTAAAAAATAATCCTCTTAAAACAGGTATTAAACATCGCCTAGTAAAACAAGCATCAAAACCACAGGAAAAAATAATGTAGCAGTTTTTGCAGGGAGCTTTCGTCACATGGGCAAAGCAGGATAGAAGTGAAGCAAACTGCCCAAGGGAAAAAACATAATTTCCATCTAACAATTTTTAGTCAAAATCTGGTTAAGGAGAGACCTATCCCAAGAGGTTCTGCCCCGAAGGGTGGTTTAAATCATAATGTAATCCTTGATCTGGGTTTTAATAAACTCCATTTACTCCCTATCTTTTTTACTTGAAGGCAACAATGCTTTGTTTACCCACTCCCTTCCACCTTCTGTTAACCCCATCAAATTAAACAATAATTGGTTTACCCAGGGTAATACATGTAGTCCTAATATGGTGAAGCCAATGGATAAGATAACCTCTGACACAGGATAAACAGTTCTCAATAATTTCTCTTTCTGATGGATACAACTACCTGTGGATTCCTCACTCATTGAATTTTCCCCCATTCGCCAGCATCAAACGGAAATTTTCTTCCTAGCTTCTGCACGTTGACGAGGACGTCTCAATTGCCCATGTGACGCCGTCTGACGTCATACAGGCAATAAGTGGTCCTCGCCGGCGTGCTGACGTCCGTTCCCTTTTTTCCGTGCCTTCAAGCGACGGTTATTGTTCGAGGGAGCAACTGTTTATGCTCTGCGTAGTTACAGTTACAATTTTTTTCAAGATGTCTCAGCGAAAGTCGGGCTTTAAGCCTTGTAGAGAGTGCAGAGGCAAGATGTCGGTGACAGACCCACATGTGGATTGCTTGTGGTGTCTGAGCTCCGACCATGAAGTGGAGAAATATGAATCCTGTCAACGCATGAATCCTAAGGCGTTGAAGGAACGGGAGGCGAAGCTGTTTTTGGCGAAGTCCAAAAAGAAAGAGAAGCGGCATCGGCACCGATCATCTTTGCCTAAATCTCATCAGCGTCACCGTGACTCCCGGTGCCGTCATGAATCTCGGCGCCGGTCGAGTAGAGAGCGTTCACGCTCGATGTCGCCTTCGGTTCGGCGCCGAAAGACATGGGAGGTTAGTCCCACCATCACTCCACAGCCGCAGTCGCCTCCCGAATCCCCGGCTTCACCTATGACTCCGCCATCTGTCTTCGAGGTCGTACCTCAGCAGGAACAGGAGTTTTCACCTCGGGCTCAGGCTCCGCAGTATCCGGCATTCCCGGCGCCTAGTGCTGATAGTTCTGCATTTCTAAATGCGATGTTTGCCATTTTTCAGCAGATGGCTCCAGGTGGTGGTCCGTCTGGTCCTTCGGGGCCATTGGCCTTTAATATGGGTGCTCCGGCTCCTTTACGACCGGCACCTTTCATGCCCTTCCTTCCAATGGGAGGTGCTGGTTCGGCGCTGGTTCCTTTGGCGTCGCCTACACGACCTGCGACTCCGATGAAGACTGCTGTTCCAGCGCCCCAGCGTCCTCTACCTCGGTCGGCGGCGAAGAAGCCCACGGCACCGATGGATCCGGCGTCTGATGGATCGGAGGATCGGCGTCAGCCAAGGATCGAGGCCAGGCTTCATTCAAGGAGGCTAGCTCTTCGCCTCTTTGAAGAACAGGAATATAGAAAGCAGGCCTTGGAGGAGGGTGAGATTGAAGAACCTCTTGTAGATCTCCACGGTTTGGACACGGCAAGTGGCTTAGACACTTCTCCAGAGTGGGATTTAACTTCTCCTGGGGAATATACAGAGGAAGCTGCTTCTTTCCACTCTGTTTTAAGGAAAGCAGCTGACTTTTTGGACCTTCCTCTTCCAGTGGCTGAGTCAAAACCCAACATACTAACGGAAGTGCTACATCCAGCTTCAGCAGTTGCAGAGCCACTTTTGCCTTTTATTGAGGCTCTCCTGGATCCAATTCTAGAGATTTGGAAAAAGCCAGTTTCATCTATGGCTGTTAATAGGACAGGGGCGCGCAGGTATCGTGTGGCTCCTGGAGATCTGAGCTTTTTGTCGAGGCACCCGACTCCAGAAAGCCTGGTTGTACAAGCTTCATGTTCATCTCTCACTGCTCCAGATTCTTTTCCAGGTGTGCCTTCGGACAGAGACTCTAAAAAGATGGACCAGTCTTCGAAAAAAGGCATTTTCATCTTGTAGTATGGCCCTCAAGTCCACCAATGCCACATGCATCTTGGGCAGATACATCTACGCCCTTATGGAGGAGATCAAGTCATCTCATTCGAATTGCCTTAGGAAGTGTTGGGCCTTGTTTCTGATGCTCAGGCTGCGGCGACTCAAGTAATCCAGTCAGGGCTAGACACGACTGATTCTGTGGCCAGAGCTATGGGCACCACTGTGGCTACGAGGAGACAGGCCTGGCTTCGTTCTTCAGGGTTTTCATCCGATGTTCAGTCAGCCCTGCTGGATCTTCCCTTTGATGGGGATAAACTTTTTGGATCAAAGGCGGACTCTGCCCTTGAAAGATTTAAAGAGAGTAGAGCCACAGCAAAATCGTTAGGCTTGTAAGCCTCCTCTTCTGTTTCTTCTAGGTTGTTCAGAAGATTTAGGGGGTTTGGTCGTGGCTCCTCCTTTCGGGGCAGGTTTCAGCAGCAAGCCGCCACTGCCCTCCCCTATAGATCATACAGGGGGAGTGGTAGGGTCCGAACCAGAGGAGCCACCCAGCAGCACTCTGCCTCTTCCTCTGGAGGGGTGCACCATGGGAAGCAGCCTTAGTCATCCACCAATTCCTTTGCATGCCACTCCTGTAGGGGGGAGGTTAATGAACTTTCTCCACATGTGGGAGGCAATAACATCGGACTCCTGGGTCACCAGCATTGTGGGGAAAGGCTATGCCCTTCCCTTTCGGGAGTTTCCACCCCCCATCCCACCCTGTCCATCCTTCTGTTCAGAAGAACATCTCCTGTTACTAGAACAGGAGGTTCTAGTCCTCCTTTCAAAGGGTGCAGTGGAGTTGGTTCCAGAGCAGGAAAGGGGTCAGGGTTGTTATTCAAGATACTTCCTGATCCCCAAGAATGATGGTCGGTTGAGACCAATCCTGGACCTGAGGATTTTGAATTGGTTCCTCAAACAGGAAAAGTTTGAGATGCTGACCCTAGCTCACGTGCTTTTGGCGTTGAACTAGGGAGATTGGATGGTATCTGTCGACTTGCAGGATGCTTACTTTCATATCCCGATACTCAAGTCGCACAGGAAGTATCTCCGGTTTGTGGTGGGATCGCAGCACTATCAGTTTGCGGTCCTTCAGTTTGATCTTACTTCAGCACCTCGAGTCTTCACGAAGGTGATGGCGGTGGTTGCAGCAGAGCTCAGAAGGAACGGGATAGCGGTATTTCCTTACATAGACGATTGGTTGATCAAAGCCAAATCTCTGGAGCTTGTGCTGTGTCACCTGCAGTCCACAGCTCAGTTGTTGTTTGATCTGGACTTTTCGGTGAACGTGCCCAAATCTCACCTGGAGCCCTCTCAGCGCCTCCTGTTCATAGGGGCAGTACTGGACACAACATTGAATCGGGCCTTTCTCCGCCTCAGCGGATTCAGGACATTCAGGCGTTGGTTCCAATGTTTCAAAGTGGAGCGGTCATTCCAGTCCTCAAGGTCCTTCGTCTGCTCGGTCTGTTCGCTTTTTGCATTCTGTTGGTTACTCATGCTCGCTGGCACATGAGGGCTCTTCAGTGGTGCCTCCGAAAGCAGTTGACTCAGCACAAAAGGGATCTCGAGGGATCGGTAAAGATTTCAGAGACGCTGCAGTGGATCTTCGATGGTGGGCTGCGGACGGCAACCTTTCCCAAGGAAGGCCGTTCTCGCTGCCTCCTCCAGTGGCCACAGGGATAACGGATGCTTCCACTCTAGGTTGGGGAGCTCATCTGGGGGACCTGGAGGTCAAAGGTCATTGGTCTCCAGTGGAACAGATGTTTCACATAAATCTGTTGGAATTGCGGGCGATACATCTGGCTCTCAAGGCCTTCATCCCTTCCACTCGCGGTCAGTCAGTTCAGGTCCTGACGGACAACACTACCGCGATATGGTATATCAACAAGCAGGGAGGAGTAGGGTCGTACCTCCTCTGCAGAGAAGCTCCGTGGCTATGGTCCTGGGCAAGGGACCATCAGATTTGCTTGGTAGCAAACCATTTGGCCGGAGTCTTGAACGTGCGTGCGAACAGTCTCAGTCGACACTTCTCGACCGATCACGAGTGGCGTCTTCATCTAGATCTAGCCCTGCAAATCTTCCAGATGTGGGGATTCCCTCGGGTAGATCTTTTTGCCACTCGGGAGAACACGCACTGCCCGTTGTTCTGCAAGGAACGTTAGGGGACGCGTTTCAGATGTCCTGGTGCGACCATTTGCTTTATGCGTTTCCCCCCATACCCTTGATTCCTCGGGTTCCGAGGAAAATTCGCCAACACTGGGCCCAAGTCATCTTAATAGCTCCGGATTGGCCAAGGATGGTATGGTATTCGGGTCTTCTCCAACTCTCTCTGTTCCCCCGCTCCATCTCCCTCTCAGGGCAGACCTCCTCTCGCAATCGCAGGGCAGGTTTTACACCCCCACCTCCAGAGCCTGCACCTTCATGCCTGGAGATTGAACGGGGCAACCTGAGTTCCTTTTCTCTCCCATCTGAGGTAGTGGATGTTATTTTATCGGCCAGGCGACACTCCACTAAATCTATCTACGCTAGCAGGTGGGCTAAATTTGTGAATTGGTATGGAGAGAAGCAAATTGATCCCTTACGTGCCCGCTTATCGGATATCTTGTCTTTTGCGTTGTCCCTGGCACAGAGGGGTTGTGCAGTTGCGACAGTTAAGGGTTACTTGTCGGCTCTGTCGACCTTTCTGTGTCTGCCTGACCAGCCTTCTTTATTAAAATCTCCTTTAGTGTTAAGGTTTTTAAAGGGCCTGACTAATAGATATCCTCCCACTCCTTTCATTATGCCTCAGTGGGACTTGAACCTATTTTTAACGTTTCTTATGGGCTCACTGTTTGAGCCGATGCATTCTTGTTCCTTGAGGCTATTGGTATTAAAAACTGTTTTCCTTGTTGCTATTACTTCAGCTAGAAGTGTGAGTGAGCTGCAGGCTCTTTCTGTTAAGCCCCCGTATACATCCTTCTTTGGGGATAAGGTGGTGTTGAGGACCAAGGCTGCTTTCTTGCCGAAGGTTGTTTCACCCTTCCATATGGGTCAGTCTATTACACTCTCCTCTTTTTATCCTCCACCTCATCCTTCGAAAGAAGAAGAAAGACTGCATCGTTTGGACCCGAGAAGAGCGTTGAGCTTCTTCGTCTACAGAACGAAGGAGTTTAGATTGGAGGATCAACTCTTCATCGGGTACGTGGGAAAGAGGAGAGGAAGGACAGTCCACAAGAGAAAACTATCCAGGTGGGTCATTCTTTGCATTAAGTTGTGTTATTCTCTGGCAAAGAAGGAACCCCCTGATGGAATTAGAGCTCATTCCACCAGAGCTAAGTCGGCCTCTTCGGCCTTGGCTAGGGGTGTTCCTGTGGTTGACATCTGCAAGGCCGCAACTTGGTCATCCCTCCACACTTTTGCAAAGCATTATTGCTTGGATACGGAGGTTAGGAGGGATGGCCATTTTGCACGGTCAGTGCTGCAGGATTTCTTGGTTTGACCATTCAGGCACCCTCCACCGAGTGCGGCACTGCTTTGGGACTCTATTCAATGAGTGAGGAATCCACAGGTAGTTGTATCCATCAGAAGAACGAGTTACTTACCTTCGGTAACTCCTTTTCTGGTGGATACACTAGCTACCTGTGGATTCCTCACGGTTCCACCCGCCTACCCGTTGCCTGTCTGGTCTTACCAAGATTTCCTTGGGTGAGCTCCTGTTGGTAATTTATTTATTTGTTAGGATGCAGATGTTATACATGCTTGCGTTGCTTTTATATATATATGTATATATATATATATATATATATATATATATATATATATAAATATTTTATATAATGTATATATTTGTGCGTATTTGCATATTTATGCTGATGTTTTCTCTATTTGATTTAATTAAATTTTACGATATAAGATTTTATTTGATGCGGGGAGGAGCCAAAATGGCGGCCGGGATGGATGCCTGAACGAGCGCTCCGTCCAGGGCTCGCCAGAAAACATCCTGTAGGGCGCCCCCCGGAACCCCCCACACACGGATCGCGAAGGGCGGACTGCCCGGGGTGCATTGGAGCGTCCTGCGGGGGCTTCGCGCTGGCCGGACATAGGCTACAGCGCCAGAATCTGCTCGCGGGCCCTGGAGCCACGGGGCGCAGGCCCTTACCCGGCCGGGGCCGCTGGGAGGAGGAGCCGTGCCGGTTGACCGGGGCGCGCCTCATCTCGGCGACGCCCGCGCTTGCCTGATTTTCTCCCTTCTCTTGAACGCCCGGGGGCCGGGGGCGTGGGGCTCCGCCCTTGATCATCGACCGGAGCCCGCCGCACTGGGACTTGGGAGCCGTGCTCGGCGCTCCCATAGCGAGAGAAGCGCCTGCAGGAGACGACATCGGGAGCCCAGGCGGGGACTGCAGTGCTAGGCCGCCCCGAGCGGGGGCAGAGGAGGAACGACCAATCCATCTGACGGGCGGCATCGCCCGGGAGCAGGCGGCCCGCGGCGCGGTTCTCGGCTCGGGGGGGGCCCAGGAAAGAGGCAGCGGCAACCACCGTGTGATATTGAGGTGAGGGGGAGAGCTGCTGGGGGAGACACGGCTCAAATGGGGGGGAGCCACCATTAACTCCCCCCTCCCCCTCCACGCTCCTTCTCCTGCCGTTCTGCGGCTCTGGGATGGCGCTGCGGCCCACCTGAACTCGGGTGGTGTCCCACTTCCGGGGATCCATGCAAGGGCACAACTGACCCCGCCCCGCAATGCTGACTCGCCCCTGAGGAGGGCCCGCATCGGGGGCGGAGGACACCTACCTGGGCCCCCACGGCACAACCCTATAAAATGTGAACAGTTTTCCTCTCGCTCCAATGGGTCTCTGCCAGTGACTACAAGAGGGAACTTGGAACCCGCCCAGGGGCCAGACACTCGCTCCCCTCTGGCGATTTGCCCTGCTGCGCTCCCCGTTGTAGCCGTGCCCCACCCCTCCCTCCTGGGGGCGCCGCTGCTGCCTGGCCCTTCAGCTGCTTCTGTGGGAACCTGTATCCTAATTCAACACGTACCGGACTCATCCTCACAAGGGGTGCAACACTCTGCTTTGCGGTGACCCAGCACCGAGAACAGAGGGCGCACTGTCGTCACCCGCGCCGGCCCGCGAGCACATAGACGCACATACCGGGCACTCAAAAGCTAAGAATAAGCACCTCCCGGGCTCCACTAACCAATGTCATACCTGGAGTATAAAAGGGCACGGCATACTGAGAACAGCAATCAAAAGGTTGGTCCTCTGAGTAATCTGCGCCAAGCCGTACGCAATAACATCCCACAAGGTAATTCCTAATCAGTCATAATGGCTGGCAGGGCCAAATCATCCAAGAACCTGGATTGCAATACTCTTGGAACAGCACCCAATGATCAGCAGACAAACCTGTCCCTACAGTCCTTGGAGAACACCCTCATGTCGCATTCAGCACAGTTTGAGAAAGTGTTACACGCGATCATGGACACTAAGGGCCTCATTCTGACCCTGGCGGTCCTAAACCGCCAGGGCCGCGGGCAACGGAAGCACCGCCAACAGGCTGGCGGTGCTTCAGTGCCCATTCTGACCGCGGCGGTAAAGCTGCGGTCAGAAAAGGGGATCCGGCGGTTTCCCGCCGGAATACCCCTGGCAGGGCTGAACCTCCATGGCGGCGATTCCGACCCCCTTCCCGTCATCCTGTTTCTGGCGGTTTTTACCGCCAGGAACAGGATGGCGGGAACGGGTGTTGTGGGGCCCCTGGGGGCCCCTGCACTGCCCATGCCACTGGCATGGGCAGTGCAGGGGCCCCCTAACAGGGCCTCAGCATGATTTTCACTGTCTGCATAGCAGACAGTGAAAATCGCGACGGGTGCAACTGCACCCGTCGCACCCCTGCAACACCGCCGGCTCCATTCGGAGCCGGCCTCTGTGTTGCAGGGCCGTTCCCGCTGGGCCGGCGGGCGCCCGCCAGCCCAGCAGGAAAGCCAGAATGGCCTCCGCGGTCTTTTGACCGCGGAGCGGCCAAATGGTGGTGACCGCATGGCGGGCGGCTACCGCCGCCCACCGCGGTCAGAATGACCGCCTAAGTCCTCATTGGAAAATAGAATAGATGCAGTCTCACAAGACTTGAATCTCTTACGAGTGGACCACCGCAGCCTAGCGGAAAGAGTGAAAACTGCCGAAGAAGGGCTATCCGATCTAACCCCCACGGCTCAAGACAATTGAAAACAGATCCAGCGCATAGACGCAGAGTTGAAAGTGCTCTGGAGGAGGTCGGAAGAGATGGAGAGTAGGGCGCGCCGCAACAACATGCGCTTTCTAGGGTTTCCGGAAACTATGCGGCAACCTGACTCGGAAATCTCTCTGGAACAATGGCTCATCAAGGAGGTGTTGAACGGAGCCCCATCCAAGTTCTTCTCTGTTGAGCGGGCGTACAGAGTACCGGGCAGACCCCCGGCCCCAGGCCAATCACCCAGACCTCTGATCGCCAGGTTTCTTAACTACAGGGATAGAGACGCAATACTACAACAGTTCTGCAACAAAGGCCCATATAAGTACGAGGACTCAATGCCTACCCAGACTTCACACAGGAGGTGCAAAAGCAACGGAACTCCTATGTCAAACTTAAACAACGCCTACGTGAACACAACATAAAGTACGCCTTGTTATTCCCTGCGAAACTTAAGGTGGTATCGGAGGACCGCACCCACATATTCACCACTCCTGAGGATGCTTGGACCTGCCTGCATGCCAAGGGCCTTGCCCGCCCAAGGGAAGACGCGGAAGGAGACGAGGAATGGCAAACATCTGCCTCAAGAAAGCGGACCAGGAGGCGCGCCAGGGGCCAACCTAACGACCAACAAGTAGCAGAAGAAAGAGCAAGAATACTGAAAGAGACTCCACAATAACAGGCGAGCTAGGTGGGCCGAGGATCACCCCCAGATCCGCGGACAAACTTTAATCGAACTTAATTGCTCCTACGGACCGGTGGCACTAACATTGGCAGATCTATAAAGTCACCGGGGACCCTGAGGCGACGGCGGGGACCGAGGCGAAGGCACCACCAGCAATGTGTATCTTTGGTATAAATGTATAACTAATTGCGGCGGGGTGGCCCGTGGAGTGTTATGGGGGGGGGCGGGGACGGAGCGAGGAGCACACATATTACCAGGGGGCGCCCAACGGTATTAGCAGACTCAGTCTGCGGAAAGATGTGAGCCCCGCAAAAGAGCCACATCTGGTAGATATGATTACTCCAAATCCAATTGGATACGGGTTTTATCACACACTTATAGGTTCAGTAGTTGCGCACAAGTTGTTAGAAGGGTTGGGGATCCATTTGGGGCGGTTGGGGTTAGTAGTTTAGTAAATTCACACACGCCGGAATCACTTAAAGCACAGAGGAATCTGCTGCACATGCCCCCCCTTACAAACATCTATGCCAAAGGGACAATGACCAAAAGGGCCAAGCTCAGGGTACGGGACCCATGCACAGAGGGATATCCCAGACACTCTAATGGCGCCGCACGGGAGAAATAACATAGACCAGTTTGTCATAGTAACATGGAATGTGAGGGGCTTGGGAACGTCGAGTAAAAGGACCAGAGTACACGCACGCCTTAGGCGAATAGGAGTACACATTGCCATCCTGCAAGAGACACACATATTAGAGGCGGACCTGCGGGAGCTACGTGCGAGATGGGGGGGCCAGTTAATAGGCACTACATATTCGGCTTTTGCAAGGGGGGTGCTGATCTGGATCGCACCCGGGGTCCCATTCCTCCTATCGGCCCACAAGATAGACCAAGAAGGGAGATACGTGGTAGTGGAAGGCCGACTTGATGGCAGACAGTTAGCTGTAGTCAGAGTATACGCTCCAAATAATGGGATTGCAGGTTTCCTGGGCTCTCTCACGTCGACACTGTTGACAAACCCAATGGCCCTGGCCCTCTGGGGCGGAGACTTCAATAGCACCCCAATTGCAACACTAGATAGATCCCACACCCAAGCGATCTCGTTGGTAAATAGGAAAACCCCAGGCCCACTGCAGGAATGGGCAGGCGCTATGAGACTACATGACTTATGGCGCTTAGGGCATCCGCAACAGAGGGAATACTCATTCTACTCAGTCCCACATAAAACCCACACTAGAATAGATATAATATGGGGCACCCAGGATATAGGAGCACTGCTCGGTGAGTCAGAATACCTAGCGAAGGCACTGTCAGATCATGCACCACTGAGAGTAACACTGAACTGGGGCAGGACAGGACAGGCGATTCCCACTTGGCGACTGCAAGTGGAAGCTTTACAAGACCAAGCATTCGCAGAAACACTGAAATCCACACTAAGTCAGTACTGGGAGGCAAATGCCATGACCGCAACGTCAGGAGCTATAGAGTGGGACGCACACAAGTTAGAGATCCGCGGATTATGCATATCCTCCACGTGGGGAGTACGACGCACTCTACAGACGGAAATCGGCAAACAAGAAAAGGAGCTTAGAGCGGCAGAGACAGCAGTAGCGTGAGGAGAAATGCCCCACACAGTCCTAAAAGAAAGGTGCATAAAATATAACGAGGCTGACAGCAAACTCCGCTGCCACGATTATAACTACCATTTAATGCGTCTGCAAACAGAAGGGGACAGATCGAGCAGAATGCTGGCGTGGTTGCTACGCGAGGATAGACAGCAGTCCCCAATCGGGCCATTCGAACCGACACACACGACATGGCTACCACACAAGCTGAGATAAACGGAACGTTTAGAGAATACTACTCAAATTTACATACCAAACGCACCTCATGCACATCCACGCAACTCGAGTCCTTTCTCGTGGGATCTCTCCTACCGCAGATCGCACAAACTGACAGGGAAACAATAGAAGCCCCCCTGACAATGGGAGAAATAGAATTAGCCCTGGCGCAGATGCCCAGGAATAAAGCGCCTGGCACAGACGGCCTCCCATTGGAGTACTACACTGCCTACTCGTCTTGCCTAAAACCCCACCTGCTGAAGGTGTTCGAAGAAGCGTTGGCTAATGAATACCTGCCCACATCACAGAGAGAAGCCATGATAGTGGTGCTCCCTAAACAGGGCCGCGACCCCACAGATGTTAAATCCTACAGACCACTATCGCTCCTAAACTTAGACTGCAAAATACTAGGCAAAATTTTGGCAAATAGACTAGCCCCTATCATGCATACCATAATACATGATGATCAAAACGGCTTTATACCAAGGCGCAACACCTTCTTAAATATACGTAGATTACTGTGCATAATGGGAGACACCCCCCACAGATGCATACGAAGAAATGGTGCTCTCGCTGGACATTGAAAAGGCGTTCGATACGCTTGAGTGGGACTTTCTGCTGTCCACAATGAACCGCATGGGAATAGGCCCCAATTACATACGCTGGGTCCGGACACTGTACTCTGGTCCACAAGCCAGGGTGAAGACAGGCGGGGTGATCTCCGACAGTTTTTCGATCACTAGGGGCACGAGACAGAGCTGCCCACTATCCCCGCTATTGTTTGCAATAGCAATGAAACCACTAGCGGCAAGAGTACGCTCCATGGAAGGCAGCTGGGGAATAGTCAGGGGCGGGGTCCACCACACAATCTCGCTTTATGCAGATGATGCATTAATATATATCCGGAAAGGCCATGAGGTTGTCCCCTCAGTAATATCTCTACTCGCTGAGTTCGGAGACCTGTCGGGCCTGGTGGTGAACTGGGAAAAGTCATGTGTGTTCCTGCTCGTAAAGTGGCCACCCGAAAGACAAGGGGCCCCTTGTTGGGGCGCCTGAAATGGTGCTTTGAAACGTTTAAGTACCTCGGGATAACCATATACCATAACACAGAAGATCTTAGAGACGGGAACCTGGGCAGGGCGCTGGCCTCCATAAAAGGCTTGCTGCAGTTTTGGAACAAGTTACCGCTCTCTCCGCCAGGGAAGGTGGCGATCGCGAACATGCTGATTCTGCCCAGGCTGGTATACTACTTCGCTGCCCTACCGATCACTAACCCCAAAAGCTTCTTCGGTAATTTGAATACAGCGCTGCTGCAACTCATCTGGGGCGGGGGCAGAGCCCGGGTGGCTCTGATCACGCTGCAGCGGCCGGTAGACGTGGGTGGCCTGGGGGCCCCCAACTTCGAACGCTACTACGCAGCCGCACAGCTACAGTGGGTTCAGAATTGGATCCACAGACCGGCACTGGTGGAATCCGTGCAGCTGAGGACCTGGTTAAAAGAAACCCCCCTGTTAAAGTGGCTGGCATCCAAACACTCCAAGGCAAACACTGCCAACCCACTGATGGCAGTGGCGCATGCCTGCTGGGTTAAATATGTGCAGGGCGGGGGTTTCAGGCTCCCCTACTCCGGTACATCCCGTTGGATCACCTCCCGGAGTGGACTGGGGCGAGCGCGCAAGTGACGGCAGTGTGGACAGAGGCGGGGGTGCAGACAGTGGGCGACTGCTTTGAAGACGGCAAGCTAATGTCGTTTGAGGCCTTACAGGCCCTACCGAGATAAATCCTGGCCAATTCCTGACATATCACACCATATGCCACGCAATTAAAAAAACGTGGGGGGCAGGTACCATAGAACCAGAATAATCCCCTGTAATCCACCATATTCTACAATATGACGCCCAAATAAAAGTAACATCTAGTCTATACAAAATCCTTAATAAACCCCCCGAGCCACATGCGGAGAAAGCCAGGGAGAGATGGAATTCCGTTCTCCCTGGCCCGATTACACAAGCCAAGTGGCCGAACGCTCTGCACCATGCCCGAGGAGTATCAAGGAACCCCAGATTCAGGTACACCCAGTTCAACTACACACATCAAACATACTTGTCCCCTGCTAGGATAAAGTGTATGTTCCCAGACTCAGATCCGACATGCCCTAGATGTAAAGCGCCGCTAGCACACTTCTATCACATGGTCTGGGGGTGCCCTAACATACAAAAAGCATGGATGGAGGTGGTCCAGGAGACCTCCAAACTAACGGGGCTTTCACTGGCAGCAGAACCCAAATCCTGCCTACTGGGGCTTAGGGCAAGATCTAAAAAACAAAGACACCTGCACAAATTCGCAGACCTAGCCTGCTTAATGTACAAAAGATTGATAGCTATGCATTGGAAGGCGCCCACAGCACCCGATCGGAAATCTTGGAGCACCCTAACATTACGCTGGGCCCGCATGGAATACCAGGTATTAAAGAAGTTGGCGTGGGAAGGACAACAGCACACAGGGTGTGCCGCTTGGGAAACACTGGTAACTAAACTCGAGGCCAAAAATGATGATAAGCCCCCATGAACCGGGGAATGCACAGACTGAATAATCAGCACAAATACCCCTGCGCATTCCCCGCAAAAGCACAATCCAACGCGCGGCACACCAACGCCGAACTGGCTTGATCACCCCTTCCCTAACACGCTAACAGTCCACTAGCCCACTGGCACAATAACAACTATAACATACAGGGCAAACATCCAATCTCCGTTATTATCAGTATTTACAGGGCCCACTCCGAGTCACCACTAGGTGACAAGCGGTACAGATCCAGCAGCAAAAGGCCCACACTGGCGACACGCACGACCTCCCATCAGCTACTTAGCATACGCTAACGTTTTCAGCTAATGCAGCAAGAAATGATACTGAAGGTTAAATAGTGTTCCGAGACGTGTTTATTGTGTGGGGTTTGGGGATGTTACATGTTTTCCTCTTAAGCAGATAAATGGAATCCTGTGGATGACAATCGAACAGCTTGTAATATGTATCTGAAGTATAAAACCAATAAAATATATAAAAAAAAAAAAAAATTCAAATGTATATATTTTGTTTGTATTTGCCTGTTCGCCTTAAAGGCACGTAAAAGATGTTGGTACTGATGTCAGCACGCCAGCGAGGACCTCTTATTGCCTGTATGACGTCAGACGGCGTCGCGTGGGCAATTGTGACATCCACGTCGTCGTGCAGAAGCTAGGAAGAAAATTTCCGTCGGATGCTGGCGCATGGGGGAAAATTCAATGAGTGAGGAATCCACAGGTAGCTAGTGTATCCACCAGAAAAGGCGTTACCGAAGGTAAGTAACTCGTTCGTCGTGCACAACCGAGGAATCACGCCAAACAGAGCACCACAGCAGCAACAGGGTGAGATTTATCAGGTCCTTAGCAACTCAAGCCTCAGTCCCTCATGCAGAATATAAAAAGAGGAACTGGGACAGAAAACTGAGTAATCTTGTGTAAACTCTATTCTCTTCTGTCTGAAGGCTTTGAACCTTTTTATATCTTATTATGCCTGACCCATATGTTTAGATCGGGATACACTTTCTATAGTACACCTCTAGAAAAGGGGTAATCAGCTTCTTACCTATACTAATAGCTAGGTAAGACAAGAACACTGAACTGCGCACAAAGTGATTTTTAACTGTGGCAATAGATGGGGACCAAGATCCAGATGAATTCAAAGTAACCCGCAAATAAGAGAACTCGCAGACTCTGGAAATGGGGTTCTGACTAACCTTGTAGTGGTCCTGAGGCCGCACACCATTACTTTATTTGTGTTAACCTCCAACTTTAAATTAAACATAAAATTAATTATTCCCTCTGTCAGGTTTTTAAGCCCCCTTGGCCTCCTTGAGAGCAAGACTGCATTGTTTGCATAATTTAACTCAGGAATAGGAGTCTTGGTTAACAAGGCCTTTTCAAACCCCACAACATGCAATAGAAAGAGGATGGGAACAAGCACGCACCCGTGACATACCCACCCGTCATAAAGTAAAATAATTAGTACACTTCCTATTTTCCTCACACTGCACAACTGCTGAGAGGTCATGATGGAGAGCTTGCAAGAAACCAATAGCCCCTTCTTGGCCCCCCATAGCCTCCAATTTATCAAACAAAAGGGGCCTCACCACACAATCGAATGCGCATGTGAGGTCCATGGAGGTTAATAAAATGGACCCCTGCTTAGTAATGGCATATTTGCTTATCACCAAGTGAAGGTTGAGGCAATGTTCCAGGGTCCCCAAACAGTTTTGAAACCTGTACTGCAACATGGAGAGAACACCCCTATACTCAGTCCAGGTTACCAGCCTGTCAAGGACAATCCTCCCTCACGGCCTCCACTGTAGAGTTGAAAAGGGAAATTGGCTGATAGCACATTGGATCATCCCTTTTTCCCTTTTTAAAAACTGGGATTATCACAGTTGATTTCCAAGACCGCTGCAAACCATCTCTACATGTTTGGGTAATATAATTGGTGATCAAAGGAGCCCAATAATCAAGATTAGATTTGTACAAATCCTCAGGGACCATTCCGACTAGGGGTCTTATTGATAGGCCTCACAGAAATAGCCTCAGTCACGTCAGCCAGAGAAAATGTGATATTAAATGGAAAAGTCACGAAAGCGGGTGAGATAAAGGGCCCATTATTAAACACTGCTGGGTTATAAATCCTGCTAAAGTGGATAATCTATTGTTCTGGGCTAATATTTAAATCATGCGATTTGACCCTCTTTCTGCCATTTGATATCATTGGTAGTTCACCATAAAACTTTGATATCTTTCCTTGTGCAGTCATTAACTAGATTGGCCCAGGCATCCTGATAGAGTTCTGATTTCCTACACTTCACACTTAGCTTATACTCATTCCTACACCTAGAAATAGTGACACAGTCTCTTGGATCAGCCTGAAGTGACTACTAAAGCTGAGCACATGCTCTTCTACAGCTGCCGTCAAACCTGGAACAGGACACTGCCTCCTGTCGCCTGACTGGGTTCCAAAAGAGATCTCTAACAACTCAACCCAATTTGTCAAATGCCTGAACAGACAACAGGGGCTTCAAGTTGGATGTTAATCAATTAATTGCAGATGCACCACACATAGGCCCTCGTTATGTGTTTGGTGGTTTTCGGGCAAGACTGCCAGGTGAAATGGCACCACCTTACTGGCAGTGGTGGCAGTATAGCGACCGCCAGATTACGAGTCACGAAACACAAACTGGCCAAATACAGACACAAAACCAACACAGTGAGGCCAACCCATGGCGAAAGAGTGACTGATCAATCGCCTGCCCCGCCATGCCAACACCATTCCAACCATCATATTATGAAGCAACCTTCAGCACAGCGGAACAGGCATGGCTGACACCGTTGGCAGTTTGCACTGCGGCGAAACAAAAAGGCACTGCGGAAAGTAGCCAACACCACATTGGCTAGTTCAAATATCCAACACCTGATAACCATACTCATACCTGACCACGCCACCATATCCCCCCACCAACAATCCTTTACGACAAATACAAGCAGCCACAGCCACACTTGAGACTAAGCACACCCCATACACAGCAAACAAATAGAACACAGCACACATTTCACAACTCAACACCACTGCTCACTAGCACATACAGACCAACATCACTGGGTAGACCGGATCGATGACTACATCTTCTGATTCCTCCTCCAATGGATGCTTCCTGGCAGTAGCGGGCTCATCTGGGGCCATCCCAGCACCATCCTTGTCCACCACCCCCCCTTACCAGCACCATCCTCCCTGTAGCTCCCCACCCACTTGCCCGTGCCTGCTCACCCAAGAGGGTGGGCATCTCCTTCGGCGCAGGTGCCTCTGCCCCTGACCCTGTCAGCCCTGCTGCCCTCAGTGAGGAGGCTATTGACCTCCTGAGTTCCATCTCTGTGGGGCACACAACTATTGTGGATGCCATCCAGGGACTGGCATCCCAGATGCGACAGTGCAACGCGTACCTGGAAGGCATTCACAGTGCCTTGTCTGGCCCACAGAGATTGTTTCATGCTCTAGCCTCCACCTTGACAGCAGCCAGTGTCCCTTCTACTTCCACCCCCCCCTCCAGTTACCTGTTCCCATACCCACATCCCTCTCCCCTCACCCATCCAAGGCACACCTACTGACACATATGCATCCATCTCAACAGACACGGTATGCAAGGACAGACATAATCATCATAGATGCCACCACCACCATGCACACAATGAACAGACACATGCAGACATGACAGCATCCACACCCAGCACTGACTCCCCCACCACCTCCCCCTCACAGTCGACACACCACTCACACCTGCAGTCAGCACCACATCAGTCACTGATCCTGCCACATGTGCCCTCACTGCCACCGTCACCACATCCTCTGACCCACATTCATGCATCCCATACACCACTGGTGCAGACATCACAACTATCAACACCCCCACATGCAGCACATCCACCCTACCTGCAGACACCACCCCAACATACACTCACTCGTCCCCTCTGCTATCGCCCTGCATCTCCTCCCTACCTCCTCCCAGTAGATCTAAATGGCCACACTCACCCACCCAACAGTCCCCATGCACACACATATCATCCATCCATGCACCTGACACAAGGCACCGACTCATAACCATACCCACTCCCTCCACTCCCAAAGTCCTTTCCTTGACCTCCCATGTGTCCCCAAGAAAGGTTTCCTTTGTGAGTTTTTCCTGTTCCCCCACCACTGACCCAAACCCTGTTCCCCCAAGCATCCTGCTACCCATCCAATGCCCATGCCTTTCGCCTCCCAGTCTGCCACTGTCCCTGCCATGCACCTCCGCCACCTGCCACTTCCGCCCCTGTCACGTCCACTGCTCCTGCTGCCAAGCCCACTCCCTCCACTTCCAAGGCCAAGCCCACTCCCTCCACTTTGCAGGTCAAGCCCACTCCCTCCACTTCCATGGCCAAGCTCAACTCCCCCCGGCTAAACCCACCCTCCAACAGCAAGCCCAAGGACCCCCCACCCAAGTCCACCCCATGTGCACCCCTCCAAGCCCAGCTGAAAGGACCCCCCCTCCAAGCCCAAGGCCCCCCGCCACCCACATGGGGTATGCAGGCACCCCTGAGGTGCCTGCATACCCCATTGATGCCCCTGCCTTGTGGAGGCCTGCACTTTGCAGTCAGGAGTCAAGTTGGGGCATCAGCTTGTGCCTGGTGTGCTCAGGGCACTGTGGACTATTGTACTGGCCCTTGGGCCTGTGTATTCATCGTTTCATTCAGAATTGTAACTTTTCTAATATATCAACCCCACCACACCTTTGGTGTCAATGGTACCTACCTTGTCCTGGCTTTCCTTCCACATGTATGTGTGGTGGTTGTGGGTATTAGCATGTATGCAATGGTTGTATGTGTGTGTGTGTGTATGTGTAGGTACGGTACGGGTGTTTGTGTGCGTGCGTGTGTGGGCATGGCTTCCGTGTCGTGTGTGTGTTATGTGTGTTTTTATACTAACGTCGTTCCCTCCAGTGTCTGCTAGGCAGGTGTACTGACGGTTGGTGTCGTGGTTGCCGTCGCTGGTCCGTGAGTTGCAGGACCAGGTAGAGTATTGGGAGGAATTGCAATTCGCGTGCCATGGTGCCTACGGACGTGCCTGTGTTCCTGAAGGTAGGTGTTCCCTTTTTATATTGTTTGTTTCTGCCAGGCTTTTGGTGGCAGTGGTTCCGCCCCAGAAATCCTGGCAGGGTGCAACCTTGTAATATGGTTGTGGCATACTGCCTGACCGCCAACCTGAAAATGGCTGCTGCCTGGCGGGCCAGCCCTTCTGCTGCGGCGGGCCGAACGGTGAATTGGCTGTGTTCTGCATGTGCCTTCACAGTACTTCTGATATGGCAGTCTTCACTGGCAGGCCCGCTCCGGAGCGTCCACCAACTCCACTGCGGCGGTACGCAGGTTTGCATCAAAAAGTATAAATCAGGGCCAATGTTCGTATGACCCAAGGCGCCAAGAGACAAAAATAGAGTTGATCACCGATCACCAGAAATATCTGTCGGAATATTATTGTAGAACGCACCTGAGAGCTCCACGGCATTAAACAAGTCAAAATTAGAAATGTAAAAAGGCAGACTACATAAGCGGCCATTCTGCCCCTGGGTAATTTTTCCCTTCACCCCTCTCTCAAACATCCTTGCATCTTAAATTGTAACATCACTGCCCAAGTTCCCAGCAAGTATCACATTTAGCACCATGATTCTTGACTGATGCCCGTCAATAGTTTGGTCAAAAACTCAAAAAGCTGAACAAAATTAGGGCTAGATGCACATTTAAAATTATTATTCTAAAGAAATTTATGATGATCAAGTCAAATAAGCTATCCCACACCAAATGAAATGGCAGGGTCAGGTTGGAACGAGATTTTAACATTTTTATACTGCACCACAAGGTTGGTTTAAACTAGGCAGTGAGCTCTGCCTGTGCTCGGTCACCTGGTGAGGGCACTGCTGGTGCCGAAAAGCAAGAATAGCCATCGCCAAAAACCTCATTGGAGGACCAGGTTTCTTGAAGTAGGACTACATCAAACTCTCTGACACAGTCCAAACAGCTGTCATCAGGACAATTTATTAGCCAGACCTGCCATATTCGATTTTTCAATTTTCAGTGCCCCTTGATTAGCAGAAGAAGTCACTGCACCCTTGTGATTGGTATTAAAGATAATGGATTGCAACTGAAATCTTACTGCAGATGAATCAGCCATCATTGACTCCTGATATTGGGCATAAGGTTAAAATCACATGCATGATTTTCCCTCTTCTCTTCTCCCAAACAATCACACTCCTATATATTTTAGAATTCTAAAAGCAATTTTGAGGGACAGGTGGAGAAAGCTGCTCCGGTGCAGAGTATATTGCAAAAAGAACAGTTGGTGGATGGAATGCAGAACAAATCAAACATTCACCCCAAATCACAGACTTGGGTTTAATCCATCTGTTGGTATGCTCACCATGCCATTGCAGTGTTGACCCAACCATATGCAAATCAGTCTTGACTCTGTTCCCCATGGGAACAGTCCATCCCGAACTGCCAGACCAGGTCCTCCCTAGACCAGAAACAAACATCCTGGAACCAGTTTCAGGGTTTCACCCAGCTTCAGCCAGGCTAGCTTGAATCTGGTGGCATAGAGAGCCTGTGCCCCACGGCTGGACATACCCTTCCCACTAGGGGCAACAGATGCAAAAAGAACAGTTGATGGACAGAATGCAGAACAAATCAAACATTCACCCCTAATCACAGATCTGGGTTTATTCCATAAGATTTTTTGCTCACTATGCCATTCCAGTTCGGACCCAGTCATTTGCAAATCAGTCTTGACCCTGCTCCCCATGGGAACAGTCTAGGCCGAACTACCAGACCAGGTCCTCCCGGGACCAGAAACAAACATCCTGGGACCGGTTTCAAGGTATCACCCCTCTTCAGCCAGGCTAGCTTGACTCTGGTGGCATAGTGAGCACGGGACCTACATTTGGGCATACCTTTCCCAATTGGGGCAATAAATGCAAAAAGAACAGTTGTTGGACGGATTGCGGAGCAAATCAATCATTCACCCCAGTCACAGATCTGGGTTTAATTCATCAGTGTTTTTGACACCATGCCATTCCACGTTGGACCCAGCCATATGCAAATCAGTCTTGACCCTGTTCCTCATGGGAACAGTCCAGCCCGAACTGCCAGACCAGGTCCTCTCTGAACCAGAAACAAACATCCTGGACCTGGTTTCAGGGTATCACCCCACTTCAGCCAGGCTAGCTTCAATCTGGTGGCATAGTGAGCACAGGACTCACGTCTGGCCATACCCTCCCACTTGGGGCAACAAATGCAAGACCCTGGACCCTGTCCCATGGGGAATGGGAGCAGTTCAGCCCAAACTGCCAGACCTGGTCTTCCCTGAACCACAAACAAACATCTTGGGACTGGTTTCAGGGTATCACCCCTCTGCAATGAGGCTAGCTTGAATCTGGTGGGATAATGAGCATGAGACCCACGTCTGGGCACACCCTTTCCAATTGGGGCAACAAATGGAAAAAGAATAGTTGATGGACGGAATGCAGAACAAATCAAACATTCACCCCCAGTCACAGATCTGGGTTTAATCCATCATTTGTTTTGCTCACCATGCAATTCCAGTTTGGACCCAACCATATGTAAATCAGTCTTGACCCTGTTCCCATGGGAACAGTCCAGCCAGAACTGCCAGACAAGGTCCTCCCTGGACCAGAAACAAACATCCTGGGACCAGTTTCGGGGTATAACCCCTCTTCAGCCATGCTAGCTTTAACCTGGTGGCATAATGAGCGCAGGACCCATGTCTGGGCATACCCTTCCCGCTTGGGGTGACAAATGCAAAAAGAGCAGTTGATGGACAGAATGCATAACAAACAAACATTCACCCCCAGTCACAGATCTGGGTTTAATCCATCCGATTTTTTGCTCACAATGCCATTCCAGTTTGGACCCAGCAATATGCAAATCAGTCTTGACCCTGTTCTCCATGGGAACAGTCCAGCTCCAACTGCCAGACCAGGTCCTCCCTGGACCAGAAACAAACATCCTGGGACCAATTTCAGGGTATCACCCAGCTTCAGCCAGGCTAGCTTGAATCTGGTGGCATAGTGAGCACGGGACTCACGTCTGGCCATACCCTTCCCACTTGGGGCAACAAATGCAAATAGAACAGTTGATGGACGAAATGCAGAACAAATCAAACATTCACACCTAGTCACAGATCTGGGTGTAATTCATACTTTTTTTGCTCACCATGCCATTCCAGTTTGGACCCAGCCATATGCAAATCAGTCTTGACTCTGTTCCCCATGGGAACAGTCCAGTCCGAACTGCCCGACCCGGTCCTCCCTGGACCAGAAACAAACAATCTGGGACCGGTTTCGGGGTATCACCCCTCTTCAACCAGGCTAGCTTGACTCTGGTGGTATAGTGAGCATGGTGCAGGGTATAGGCATGGCGGGTGAACCATGGCCCAGGTGAAAGTCTAACAACATTCTTACACCTGTAAAATAAGTAGAAAGGAAGGAGCAACCGAGCAAGAATGAAACATGTGCAACAAGGACTATACAAACCACTGTTTCTTAAAGTTCACAATGATAGTCACCGTCAGATTTCTTAACCATGGTGCCAGTGCTTATTTTGTGCTTTTTATTTCTGGTGCTGAGCACCAGCACTTATTTTTGAAGGCCGGCGCTTATTTTTCTGCCTCGGGCATTTACTGTGAGCAAAAGACACATATGAGAATTACGGAGGAAGAGAAAGATGGAAAAGCGTTGTAATGGGAGAAAACAGAAAGCTGCAAGAGTGAGCTGAAAGGACAGGATGTGGCTGTAATGTAATGTATTGAAGAGGCCCAAGATGGCTTCAGGATTACACTGCCTCAGTATTCTGTATTCCCACATTAAATTGCAGCAGCTGTGTGTTTAGTAGGAGGGCTTTGGGCACCGGCACGTTTTTATTTACAAATTAAGCACTGCATGCAAATAAACCTTGAATACCGCAAGATGTTAATGTTTTTATTTTTTATGCAGCCAATAAGTGACTTTATTCATGAGCTTCTCTGTCGTTTCCACTTATGGTCTGGAATCCCCGGAACGTCTGCCAGAACAAAACATAAGGGCAGGCTGACAGAGGTAGATGACAGGCAGAAGGGCCTGTAGATCTGTTCACAGGTTCCCCTGTAATTTTAAAAGAAGCTGTACTCGATCCGAGACCATGTGTTTGCCTGGTATTAAAGTGGTCTGTGAAGATATATACTATGGTGCTTGTTGACACTTCGCCCCAAAAGGCACGATTGCCTGCCCGAAGATGTCCTATGATTATCAGACACAGGAGCGGGAAGAAGGGAGTGAGGAGTCAGGGTAATATTCACAGAGCACCCTCCTCTAGGCCAAAGCAGATGTAAAATCTTGCATGGCGGCTCAGTACCCCCATGTATGCCAATTCAGATTCGGAAGAACAAGCAGCTTTCCACAGCACACCGTGTCATACCAGAGGGTATTAGAGCAAAATCTAGGCCCTGCCCAGAGGGCCTGCAATCCGATTCACGGGTATAGAGTAGAAGCCGGTCACCCGCCTCTAGGAGGATATAGATAGGTGCAGCCCTTCTCTCTCAGGCACAACAGGTAGGGAGCCATTGCACTGGCCTCTCTCAACATCAGACAGACCCTTGCTGCAGCTGCCCTCCCCTCCGCTTTCAGTGCTCACCCAGTGGCAGGAGCCGGCCAACAACCACCATATTCAGTGGGATCTCAGTTCGTCAAGGGGGTCAGGAATCAGCATGGGCCTCACTGCCCAGATTCCACAGAGCTTCATCCCGCTCCAGGAACTGGGCCACAGCGATCCACTGCTCGATATCAATTCCAACCCACATTCTTATCGGTGCTGGGAGGGCACAATTTGAAGACCACTGGTGAATGTCTCTTTGGATGGCCACTCAAAAATGTCTGGCATTTGTGGATGTGAAGAAATCTGGTTGCGACAAACCTGGCTGATCTGGTAAATTATTTGGATGTGCCCTTCCTTCATCTCTGTGTTAACCTCTCCCAAAACACAGGAGCAGAAAGTTACTGTCACAGTAATGGAGTGCTGCTCATTAGTGTTATATTGTTGGTTCGCTTCTATTAAGACTGACATAACTTCAGTGATTTGTAGGTGAAAGGTTCTATACTGGAGAACGTGTCAGTAATGACGTGGAGTGTGGTGGTGACGCTAGCGGGCATACAGAATTACATGCATCAGCAATCACAGAGATTCTCCAGAGCTGGTGAAGTCTAGTGCTAGCCTCAGGGGACTGACCCCTAGTGCCTCCCTATTAGTGATGTTCCACAGTTTCACTGGTACATGGAGCCCTGTGTGCTTGATGCTTAAGTCTTGCAGTGCATGGGTCTGACAATAAGGCTGTCACCTCACCTTCTTCCCTCTCATCACAGGGTGAGGTGAGGTGGGGTCGGGAGCCTGACTGATTCCACCATGTCATCAGATGGGAGAAGGTGAGGTGGAAAAGTAAGAAACTGAAAATTGGATCCTATGTTTCACTGCACAGACTGTAGCTTTCAGATTACTGCTTCAGTGCTCAGGAGTATCTATCCCAGCACTTGCAGATGAAGTGGACCAGCGCAGTCAACTGAAAGCAAACCAAAATGTGTGCATGCATGTATCTGTGTGTGTTTGTGCGTAAGTGTGAGCATATGTATATGTGAGCCTATGAGTATTTGTGCATATGTGATAGTATGTGACAGGGAGAGTGAGTGAGAATAAGGACAGTGTAACTGTAGGGGAGAATGAGTGAGTCGAAGTGAATGAAAATAAACAAGACTCAATGAGAATGAAAGCGTGAGTAAGAGTTTATGCAAATTAATTTTAGTGACTGAATGAGAATGAATGAGAGAGAGGCAATCTGAATGATAATGAGTGAGTGAGTGGAAATAAGTAAGCATAAATGAGTGAGTGTATACCTATGACCTATGAGAGAGAGAGCGTGTGCATATGTGTTAGTAAAAGTGAGTAAGTAATGGGGCCATTAGTGTGAAGAACAGAGTAAATGTAACTGTGTGTGAGAACGAGTGAGTGAGAATAAGTCAGACAGAGGGAGAATGACAGAGAGTAGGAGTGAGTGTGAGTGACAGAGCGACAGAGAGTGAGTGTAACACAGTGTGAGAGCAATTGTGAGATATTAAAAATAAATGTGATTGAGTGGGTGGATATAAGTGAGCTTGAGTGACTGAGAATGCATATTACATTTGTGAGCCTGATGCTGGCCCTGGCATGCCACAGATAACTTTAAACGTACAGGGGCACTCCTGGCAAAATGCTGGCATATTTTATATAAATTTTAGTGTAAGGGGTACCCTAGCAAAATACTGGAACTGGCATATTAGACTTAAGTCTTGGCACATTGGACTACCAGGGCTAAAAGTTAGTGCTGGCCTGCTGGATGTAATTCTTGGTATGAGGGCCATCTATTTCAAAATGCTGGCACTAGAATAATGGAGAAAATTCTCTTGGGATTATGGAGGACAATCATGGTACATAGGACACAGGTGCAAGCAACTGTGATAAAATGCTGACCTTGACATACTAGAGGTAATTTGTGGCATATGGGCCGCCAGTGGTAAATGCATCTAATCAGTGACAAAATTCTGGCACTAACACATTGTACGTATTTGTTGACATAAGGGAGAACCCATGGCATATGAGGGATTCCATGATAAAATGCTGACTGGCATAATGGAGCTAATTATTGACATATGCACTGCACATTTTGAAAACAAAATAGGTCATCTGCTGGAGAGTGTTAGGCTTCATTTACTCCGTATATTATAAAGGTACTTCAATATTTGATGAGAACCCTTTCAGAGACCCTGGCTGTTGACAACATTTATCTGAAACTTGTACTGTAAAATACACTGTTTGACCCTCCTAGAAGAAGTTGTGCTCACTCGCTGGATTTCAGTGAAGAACTACAGCTCACCATTTTAAAAGATCACTAGCTGCCACTGAGCATGATCTACTAGAGCAGGCTTCTCCAACAAGTAGATTGTGAGCTACTGGTAGCTCTCCAGCTACCCATTAGTAACTCTCCTATGTGCCGCCAAGCCTACTAAATGAGAAGCTTTTGCTAGGTTAAAATAATATATTGACCAAAATTCAACAATGTGTATTCTAGACAAAAATGTGTGAATTTTCAGACCTTATTATTTCCAAAATACATTTCAAGCTTATATTTGAGAGATAAATCAGGTGGCGCTTGGGAGACATTACTAATGTTATAAACTTGGTAGGAGAAGCATTGCAGCTATCAAAGTTATGTTTTACCTATGTAGAGGCATTTTAAATTGATAAATGATAAATTGATAAATTGGCAACCACGCCTGATGCTCTGATGTGATCAATGCTAGTCACCTTGCATATGGTGACCACTAATGTAATCTTGTCTGATACGGTTGCTATTACAACACTACTATTAGTACCTTAGAATGATTTTCATTGAACATAAGTAGCTCTTATTTACTGAAAAGATTGGAGACCCCTGCACTAGAGTCTTCCCCTCTTGTGAGTCATGGCCCACCTCACATTCAACAGTAGTGAGAAACATGATATCATGCTCTCCATACCTACATATGTTCTAGATGTGTTTATTCATGGGCATACTTATTTATACAGATACATACATTCATATGGTATGTTGCTACCATCTGTACAGTGCACACTATGCCACCAATATGGCCTTGCAGCAACGTTGGATGTCTGAGTGGGCCTCGGCATGCTATTCCAACGTTTTCATCACATATCACAGTCTTAAGACATGGTCAAAGCACAATCTGTTTCTTGAAGGTCGATAACACTACATTAACAGTGCCTATAAGCATCTGTAATGCAAGGAATATTCTAGGTAGCCTTATGCTTGCTGCAAAGAACAGATCTGTATTTAGATTCTGTTCAGTTTCTATTCAGTTCATTTCTGCATTTCAGCTGTTCTGTCCAGCTAGTTATGATTTTACCAGTTCAGTTACATTAGGCCCAACATTACTGAACTGTTTACCCTTTTCATGTTCCTGATGCTGACCGCTGAAGTCCTGCTGTTCCTGTGCTAAGCTGATGAAGACTCTGTGTAGGAAAGTCTTCCTTTTTGCCCTGGTCACCCCCAAACCTTTTGGACAGGTAGTGGTGGCTACTGACTCTTGCCCGTGCCCTGGGTACTGCTTATCAGTCCCAGGGCCAGTGCTCTGTGTAAAGTGGATATGCAAATTAGGCTAATTATAATTGGCAACATTAACCTACCTATAAGTCCCTAGTATATGGTAGGGCATGTAGGTTTAGGGACCCCAGCATAGGTAGTGCACCCATAGGTGCACAGCTGAGGTGCCTAGTGTCATTTTAAAGGCAGGCCTGCCTTGCTGGCTGCTTTAAAATTAAAGTTGCATGCACATTCAACTTTGGAATTAAACATACTTCCAAAGTCTTAAGCTACCTTATTTTTACCTATAAGTCACCCTAAGGTGTGACCTATGTGCCCCTAGGGCTGGGTGTCATGTAACTATAAGCAAGGACCTTATAAAAATAGTTTTATAAGCCCTGGTGAGGTAAAACAGCCAAATTCGTTTTTCCCTCATTGTACTGAATGGCCTCAAAAGGCTAGAATGGGGAGACTTTATTTTAATTTATAAAGTCCTCTTAGGTGTCAGATACCTTACGTTTGGTATCAAATTAATTGTTATAATAAATCCCACAACTTACAATTGTTGGATTTAATATAACTTTACCTGAAAAGCTGCCAACTTCAGCCCTGCAGTGTTTTGCTGCTTTTCTCTGATTGGCCAGCCTCTGGCAGCCTGGCCAGGCTGCTTGATGAGGTTTGAAGTGGCCTGGCTAAACACAAAGAGATGTGCCTGGGGGAGGAGAGCTTCCCTCAGAAGATGGGGAAGCAGGAAGGGGAGATGGCTGACAAACTGGTCTTCAAAGGCAGGGAAGGACATTTGGAACAACCCAGCACCTCCCTCACATCCTGCAAACCCAGACAATTAGGTGCCCACTTATTTTTATTAGGATAGGGCCGGAGACGGGTGTGTTTAAGATAGTTAGCCACACCAGTGGGTGGGCTCAGCCAGATGTAACACCTCCCAAACATTTTTTCAGCCATGATGGATTTTTGAGGAGTGTTACTCCATGGGATTTATTTTTGCCACACCTCCCAGGAAGTGGTCATCACAGGGGAAAGGACCCTGCACCTGATTGGAGAACCTGTTGTTCAACCAGGAGCAAGGATAAAACTGGCAGATATGCACCCACACCTCAGATCCCTATAAGGAAGAACTACAGGAGAAGAAGTTCTGCCCTGCTGGACCTCTGACTTGCACCTGGACACTGCACTCTGGAGGACTGCACCAGCTGCACACTTGAGCTTTACCACAAGAAGGACTTTGCCTGACTTCCACTGGTTCAAGGAGGGACCCCTGTTTGCTACAGGTGAAAACTTGCTATCCAGAGTCCCCTGCACCAACTCCTGAAGAAACTGACTAGCTGACCACTGTCCTAATTGAAGTTTGCACCAGGTGCATTCTGGGTGTTGTAGTCCGCACCCTCAAGGCATGTATCAGAGCTTCTGGAACCTTGGGGTGAGCTGTGGACCTCAAAAGAACCTTAAAAACATCTGGAAGAAGATCCAGAAGTTTGGAGAACTTTTGGAAAAAAGCTCCATAAAGGGACCGACCCGCCGATGCAACTCTAGCCGGCTTGGCTCAACCGTGACCCAGCTTGACTTCAGGTTCATCCCAGTGAAGAAAGTCTCAGAAAAAGTGACTAAGTCTGAATGTAGAAAGTTGACTGGGACCTCCCATTTTTATAAATTGTTTTGGATTTTTAAACTGTTTCCTGTGTTTTCTTTAATTGCTGTTTTGTGATATTTGAATGCCTTACTCTTTGTCTCCTAAGTTAAGCCTTGTCGCTCATTGCCAAGCTACCAAGGGTTGAGCTTGGTTTTATTTATTGAGACCTAACTGGACCTAAGTGGGGGTTAGTGGCCTATTGCTAAGTGTAGGTACTTACCTACCCTTACCAATAACCCATTTTCCAACACTCTGCAAGCTTCTGTCTTATTTAGGAGAGGTATAACCAATGTACATTTGTTTTTCTTTTGCAGGTTGTTTCCTTTAGAAATACAACCACATAATTTTTGTTAGCTCCATAGTTAGATGTTTTTCCAAATTAATTTTTGTACTTGCAAATCCCTGCCCACACATGCTTTTCAAATTTGAGTTTGGTAGCTAGAAAGTCTGACCCAATATTTGATCTGAAAGTTATTAATTGATTGTGATTGATTCAACTGCACAACCAATGAATTATGTTGCTATTTTCCAAACAATTATGTTGTTATTTTGTATAATTCTTTTGTAGTGTTTAAAGTTGATTGTTCTTATAAGAATGAGATTCTTCAGACGCTTTGGACAGCCTGCGTTGTTTCTGTATTGCTATCATTTGGTTTTGTGCATCATCCACGTGACCTTAGCATTGTCAATATAAGGGCAATACATGTTTAAACTTTACTAAATTGGTGTGGTGATTCATGACCACATAGGTCATGATGCATATAAATTATTGACTCCTTATTGTATATTTTGATTATATTGGTTCTCATTGTTTGATTTGATGATCTCATTACTCCTGTCTGAGTCACAATATTAGCGTTGACCTCTGAGGGTAGTAGATGTCACTTCCCTATTACGTGTCATCTTAACCTAATATTAGGAGGTCACATCCCCACAGAATTTGGTAACAGAGGATAGTTTCATCTCAAGAAGAGAGAGATTATCCTGATTTTTCCAGATTTGGTTTTGCGAATGCTTGTTTAGATGTCGACTCGCCTCAAACTGGAAGGGATCTTCCTGATTTCTTTTGGCTATTTGGTTTTGCCAATGTTTGTTTAGATGATATTTGGTATGTTCCCAGTGTTTCCAGTGTTGTTTGAGTTCTAAGTAGGGTTTGCGCTTGCAATGCTTTGGCAAATCGCTTGTGAATTGTGATGTATGAGAGAAGTAGGTAGTTTGTGTAGTCCAACATAGTTGAATAGAGAGCTTGCTTAACTCCAAAGGATGAGAGTAGGGAAGTGGTTGTACTTTGAGTAAATGTGGCGCTTTGTGCTAAAAAATTGCCCATGTGGTTGTTGTTGTTGTAACAGACCCTGCGAGTTCTGAGACTCCGTAGTAAGTATTGTACAAGAGTATAAGAAACTTGTTTGGTTGTTGTTCTTTACTTGTCTGCAGTTAGTGTAGTTGTATTCCTAGTGTGAGTGTTAAGGGAGTGCTAGTTTGACAGATACTAAGTGATTCCTGAATGCACAAGGAGGATCTGATATTGGTTACTGGTGAAATTTGCAGGTCGAATTTTACTTGCACATGAGATTAAGCCACAGTCGGATGAGTAGCTGTTTGAGCGAAAGGCCACAATTGAAATTTCCATACAGCTTCCAAACTGTTTGAGTCCTACCTGTAGACAAAGTGTTTTTTGTTAATTTTTTTGTTTTTTGTAGTATTTTGCAGTTAATATGTGAATCGAGTTTGAAGGACTAGCCGCAAGGCTTTGTCGGCCGGTGTGTGAGCGAGTGGGTCACCACTGGGACTGCCCTGGAATTGGTCAGTTGGTGAAAGGAGCCATGTAAGTATTGGCGGACAATCTTGAACAGCTATTGGGTGGGAGTAGCAAACGAAAAGTATTTGGTGATTGAAATACTTCCTGTGTTGAATTTAATTAGTAGTTTAAGCCCTATTAAAAGTAAAAATGAAATTGTTTAAAGCATTAAAAAGTGCAGTAAGAGATGCTTTTATTCCATTTAGAATAGGAAAAATTGCCCTGCCAGAAGGTACACCCGCATGCATAATAATTGAACAGAAAGGTCCATCAGCATGTATTTGGTTAACACAATGGTGCAAAATAACAGAGAAAGAAGGCAGCTTAGTTTTTCCTCCTCATGGAAGTATTAATATGAGAATTTTAGAGAATCTGAGACGAGTGATTTATGAATTAAAGCCATTTCCGAGATCAGCACAATTCAAAGCCTTAGCTATTTGGGAGCTAGTAACCAGACAAGAAGAGAAATTAAAATTTGAGAGACTAATGCGAAAAGCTGAGAAAACATTATTAGAAGCCAAATGAGATAATGAGCAAATTTTTTGGAGAACAAAAACCTTACAAGGTATTGGAATGTTTCTTGCAATTTCACAAGAGAAAGGGAACAGTGTTGGACCAAAGACAAAGAATTCTGAAATACCTGAGTCGAGGTCCGATGAAGTTAGAAAATCACTGAATTATGATAGTGATTCAAATTATGATGAAATTATAACACAATATTTGAGAAATCGTCCTCCACCATATGCAGTAGAAGAGGCAAATCAAGGTGCTAGAACTAGTCTAAGTGCACCTTCAGTTGTGGTAACACAAAGTCAAGTATAGATCACAACTAATGTTCCTACTATTACAGTAACTCAGACTCCTTTCATTCATACTGTAGCTCTCCCTGTAATATATTCTACAGTTCCAGTTAGTTCTGCACCCAGTATTACAGTACTGGTGGCACCACAAACTATTGAGGGACCAGTAATGGTCCAGATGGAGTGTACACCTAATGCAGTAACTCCTGTGCAAGTTGTTAGTGAAACTCAGACAATGCCTATGTATACTCCAGTGACAATATTGTAATCAAACTCATCAGGATTTACAGGTCAGAGAATGATTTACTCAAGGAATCAGAATACTTCACCAAGTCCAGAAGCATTAACAGTTCCTATCAGAATTGGTCCAATTGTTCCATTGTGTGCTCAGGAAATTAATGAAAGCAATATACAGAATATTTTTAACTCAAATGCAGAAATGGAGAAACTCAATGCTACTGCGGGAGATATGTCTCCAATAAATCAGAATTTTGTCAAAATAAGGCCGCTTGTAGATTTAACTTACTCAAGGATTTCACAAAACTTGGAGACACCAAATCCAATTTCAATGCTACTGTCACCTGAAAGAGTGATGGGTCTGCCATGTAATACCCCATAATGTATGTCTAATGTAAATAATAATGTTTAGTTACAAGGCTTGACAACTCAGCAATTAACAAAATGTCTGGAGAAAGTGAGTGGAGCATCAGCAATGAAAACAATTGCTGAAGGGGAAAGAACACTGAATCTGGCAAGATTAAAATCAGAATCAAATGAAATGATGAGGAAACCCTTGAAATAAATAGATTTGACTCATATAATGAAGATGAGTTATGTTTCATGTGTGAAGATGTCACAAACGGAGCAGGATTGGCACATCAGAAATGATCAGAACTTGCAGAAAAATATTATGTGGATATTGAGAAATCAGAACCATTAAAATATTACCAATGAGAGAAATTCCTGGAGAGAATTATGTTCATGTCCCTTGGAGTGATATTTTGTCATTCACAAATGACAGATTGAGAGAGATACCAGTAGAATAGTATCAACCAACAGACAGGTTTGTGAAACTTGCAAAATGTTTGTGGTAGGATTTAAATACTCTTTCAGAAATAGAGGCCCCAGCTGATTTATCGATTGAATGTGAAAGGAGAGTTGACTGGCCAGAAAGAGAGCCTCCACGAGATCCAGTTACAAGTGCACCATCTCCTGAAGTAGTGAAAAGCCATTACAAAGTAATTACATTTTTTAAAACAAAAAAATCCATTAAAGATATTGATAGGCAGAGAATTGATAGGACAGCTCAGCAAGCAAAAGAATCAGTACATGCATATTATGAAAGGTTGTTGCAGACATTCAAGCATTACAGTGGTACAGAGACAATTGAGCACAATACATGATTCATTTCATGTCCAGGTTCGTGCAGGGGTTGAGGCCTGAAATTAGTAAAATGCTTAAGAGTCATGTGATTTGCTGGCATGCACAACTGGTTGATGAAGTATTGCAGTTTTTCAAATATTGCAGTGATGAAATTGACATGAAGCAAAAAAGATTGAAGGAAAAGGCAATGGTGCTGCAGATTAGAGCAGCACAATCAGAGATGCAGCGAATTCCCCAACAAAAGGGAAACATGCTAGTGGTTTAGATTCAGGGACAGGCAAGAGGAAGAAGAGATGGTGGTGTTGGAAATGGAAATCTTGTTGATTTAAATACTAATGTTAATTCATGTGATATACAGACAATGAATAAGATGCTACCTTGTCACGTGTGCATGGGTCTTGGACACTGGAAGTGGGAATGCCCTTTGATGGCAAAGAAAGGTGTTGTGCAGATGAATGAACATAATATCTTTCCAAATTTGAGAGGACCTTGAAATCAGAATCCTAATGTAAATGTCCAGAATATAAATAATCAAATGCAGATTCCACAAATGCAAACTCTCCAACAACAGGTGCCACATTTTCAGGTACCACAACAGCAGATGCAAATGAAGCCACAGCAGCAAATGCAAATAACTGAAGCTCCGATGGCACAACAGCAGGAAGTGGTTCCTCAGCAGAGCATGGGTCAAAGGTTAAATCAAACAGCCAACTACTGATTACACAGTTCCCCTAACACAGTGAGGATGAATTGAGTGATGAAATTGTGAGTGAGAGTTCAGATGAAGAATAATGTGTGCTTGCATTTTCATTAGAGGGGGATCAGAATGGCCCTATGTAAATGGAACAGTTATTGGTCATGAAGTTTAATTCCTGGTTGACACAGGAGCTACACACTCTACTGCAGAAGTTCCTAATGTGCCACCTTCTGGGAGAACAGTACAGGAACAACATAAATGGTACTCATTAGAACTTAAAACCAAGATCAAATAGAGCAAGTTATTCAGAAATAATGTAGGATATATTTGGAACAACTATTCCTTCTGTAGTAGTTGTTCTGATTCACATGAAAATAAGGAAACTATTAACCATTGTGGAAAAAATGTTAACAGTTTTTTCTGGGGCCATACTCCTTATGGACACAGAAATGGCTGTGGTATGTTCAATGGTTCTTCAGAGCCGTCTTGCTTTACACATGCTTTTAGCAAAAGAGGATGCTTAAGGTGCAACATTGTTGTACTTTCATCCCACACATCAGTAAAGAAATTAGGAACTATATTAAAAATCTGACAAATTTGAATTCTGAATTAAAGAACCTGAAACAACCAAATGTGTGGGAAATATAAGTAAATGTTTTACTAAATTGAAAAATTGGTTGGGAAATCTTGGCCAGGTTTGCTGTGTGAATAATACTGAAACCATTATTGACACTGGTTGTGTGTCTCATTCGTATAATTGTATAATTGGACTTTACAAACTGTATAGATTCATACAATTACAACGATGAAAAATAAACAGAGGAGGGAAGAAATAAAAATGGAAAACATAAGAAGCAGATAGATTTTGTGATTTGAGAAACTTTGAAGAATTGAGAAAATCCAACTGTAGATATACTAAACAGACTAAGGGCCTCATTATATCTTTGATGGTCCCAGGACCGCCATGTTGGCGGTGGCGGTCGTACTGCCATAAGACTGGCAGAGAAGACCACCAAAATATGACATTGGTGGTATTCAGAACAGAATACAGTCAATGCACTGCCGGCACCGCCACAGCAGTCTGGCAGCCATGGATGATAGTAGCCACCTGCCGGCCGGTGGAGACCATGTTTCCATGGGACAGATTACAAGGCTGCACACCACCAAGGTTTTCACCGCGGTCACACCACCATGGAAACCCAGGCGGAAACAAACTGCATAAAAGGAGACACCCACCTTCAGGAAGCCATACTCGTCCGGAGCCGCCATGGAACCAGAATTAGACGTCATCCCGCTGTTTATGCTCACTCAAAGACTTCAGAATCTGCGCCGACGACAGCAACCGTAAGTACACTCACTTACCTGTCACTGTTGTATATTGTCAATCTTTGTACACTTACACAACATATATTCGGGAAGGGGGTGCGAGGGCGACACTCACATGTAACAGCACACTGACTTTTATTAGTTTCCATTATCAACTGTTCCATCATACAGTGTATTAGTCAATTAACATCACATATAGGTCGTAGTTGAGTATACATTCTGAAAAATAGGGCTACAATTGTGAGCGACAATTCTTGTAACAGCTCACTGACATGCATACTCACATACAGCCACACACACAACCGCAAATACCCAACATCCACCCTATGGCCACCACACACACATACACACACGTCACAAACCTACACAGGTACTCACAGAAACACTGCACCGGCACACCCACCCACAGTACCACACAACACAACAACACGTTGCAACTGCAACATAACCGCACCATCTTGAATCTATTGGCAGGGGCCCACATTGGACATACCCAGGGATACATCACACATTCATCACAACATACTACCAACAGAGAACACACACCCACAATTACACAACCATACTACTTACTGATCGAATTACACAGAACATTGTATCTAACATACCATGCACAAAACACACACATGCACACAGTCAAAGCACACAAAGCCGCAAAACACACTAAGAAACACGTCACCACAAACACCACTCAATACCAACACAGCAAAATGTGTTGAACACATAAATTTCCACCACACAACACACACCCTTGCACTGTCAGGCAAAAGCACTGCACACAACCTTACATACTGGTTAAACAACACAGGTAGCACAAACAGCACACACACACACACACAAGTACAGACACACAACTAATGTCAGCCAGGATCAACTCCATACTAGGGAAAGAAATGCATGACAAAGATGTACCCAGGAAACCAACAACAGGTTGGTTCAGATATATTATCACACATTAGAAAAGTGCATCTCAAAGGCATAAGGCTAGTCCAAAATAAAACAGTCTTTATGCACACAGTACCAGATATCTGCCCCAAACTTGACTCCTGGCTGCCATGTAACCTCCACAGGTAGGGGCATCAAGGGGGCAGGTAGGCACTTCAGGGGTTATCTGGGGGAGGTGAGTGGGGTTTGGGGTCAGGTTTTGGAGGGGGGCCTTTGTGATCCGGCTTGGGAGTTTTTTGTTTGGCTTTGTTTCAGGTTTAGGGGAGGGTTAGGTTTTTTGGGAGGGATAGACTTCTTGGCAGAGGGAGGGGCCTGGGTACTTGCATGGGGGCAGGGGAGGTCTTGAAGGTGGAAGGGCCGGACTTGGGGAGGGACACTGAACATCTAGGTGTATCATGGGGTGGGAGAGGAGTAGGGAAAAGGGCAAACTCAGAAAGGAAAGCTTTATTAGACACACAGGAACAGTCATAGCAAAAGGGTTTGGGTATGGAGGGAGTGGAAGTGGTTGTCTGAGGTGTCAGTGTGGATGTCTTGGGTGCATGTGTGTGCGAGGTATGTGTGTACATGGTGGCTGTCTGTTGGGTGGGTGAGTGAGGATGTCTATATGTCGTGGGATGAGTGGGGGTGGAAGTGCTGGGGGATGCTGTGGTGGGTGGGTGAGTGTCTGTGGGTGGGATACTGCAGGTATGGTGAATGTGCTGCATGTATGTGTGTCAGTGGTTGTGCCTGACACATAAATTGGTTAAACGTGCCTCATAATTTCATCTTTTCCTGACATATAATTCCAGTGGCCCTGCATACAACTAAAGCACTCCCATTTACTGTATTCCTCTATCTGCAGCAAAAAATGAAAATCCTGCCATTTAGCATCCTAACTTAAATCTGCCATGCTAATTCCAATAAAATACCCCTTTCACCACCCCACCATCAGAGTTGCTGGCTGGCTAACACAATTTCCAAAAAAACAGACACAAGACAGCCATAGAGGAGAAATTAACTAGAAGGGTCACCCAAACACATCAAGAGTGTTCAAACAGTTATAGTGTAAGAAGGATGTTAAATTGGCCTAAATTCTGATCATAATTGTAAGGAGGAGAGATTAGGAAGTGGTTTACAGTTAAAAATAAGTCCGCACATACAGCTGCCGACCACCCGCCCTCTAATTATTTATAAGTCTGGTCTTTTCCAACCACAGATCAGCTGAATCACAGCATTAACAGGTTGTCATGGCATGCATGTGAAGCTATAAGTCTTATCCGAAGACAATCAATAAGTCAAGCAGAGCTGCTTCCACAGGCTGCTGGCATCAACATAAGATATCCAGCGCCCACAATCCGACAGGCCTAATGAACAGCGCAGCAACACACAGAGCACTCTTATTTGCAGTATGGCACCAGCACTACATTCATGTTTGCAATCTACACTATAGGCACATACAGATGCCAGCCGAACACTCTTGTCATCCAAAGTAATGGGGCAAAGCCAAGCACACCCTCTCCCCAGACAGCTATGAAACCAGTAATACACCAAACTACAGTGAAAAGAAAAAAACAACAAATAGAGTGCAGTCTGCTGCTTAATACCAGCCACCAAATCACAAACAGGAAGGTCAAATATATAAAACAAATTTAATGACAGGTTTTCCACTGCAAAGGCACCAGCCAATTTTTAAATTGCATTGGTAGGTTAAGTCTTTTGTTTCATCCTATTTCATTAAAAAGGATGCCAAAGACTGCATTTCTCTATTAGGCTGTGCTAATGCTTGTGTTTTTAATAGAAAAATACACCAAGGTATTGTCTCCTGTTGCAATTTCAGAATATCATTTACTGATCAGGGCAGAACTACCAGTAGCATGAGGCAACTGGTTTGTGGTTGCCTCTGTGCCTGGGACACAATTCGGTGCCCACTCCCCTTCCCTCGGCAAACGGCTGCCTGCTTGCACGAAAGTGAATATTCCTTTCACAGAGAGGCCTGCCCTATTGAAAGAAACACCAGGCTGCCTGCATGCCTCCGGGGGAAGACTGCATCGTCTATACTTAGCCCCCTGGCTTATTTTCACAGTGAATTCCAAACTTAAATGCAATCACCCAAGAATCCCTCCCTACATTAATCCGGTCATTCCACATCAGTTCTAATGCAGAAGCAAGCACAAACAAAACAACCCGAGCACTGCCAGTAGAACCAGAAAATGAAATTGCAGTTTCCGGCTTTTAAAAAACAATCATGCCCAGACTACTAAAACTATGTCAAATACAACCTCTCTTATGAGGAAAATGTAGCTCTAAAAAATCTGAAAAAGAAACAGGATATAGTAATTAAAGCAGCTTGTAAAAGTGGAGGAATAGTACTACAAGACTTGAAAGATTACAAACAAGAAATTCTCAGCCAGTTGAGTGACAAGAATTGTTATAGGGAGATAGGCTTTGACCCTAAGAAGCAATTGAGAGAAATGATTTTAGAACTAACCAAAATAGGATTAGAACAAGGTTTTGTGTCTAAAAAGGAATATCTATTTCTCAATAAGAAAGATCCTCGCACTCCGGTACTATACACCTTACCAAAGATACAGAAGCGTTTAGAAAATCCACCCGGCAGACCAATTGTATCAGGCTGTGGCTCCTTATTAGAACCGCTGTGCCAATACCTTGACTTTTTCCTGAAACCTTGTGTGCCTCTAACGAAGGCATATGTAAGGGACAGTATGCACTTAATCACTCTATATGAAGGGCTAGAATTTTCTTCTAGCACTGACCTGTTGGTCACAATGGATATACAATCCCTATTACACTAACATTCCCCAACAAGAAGCCTTAAAAGTCTTAACTAAAGTGTTGGATTCCCATATACAACCAGTACAGGTACCCACTTGGTTTCCTATTTCCATGATGGAGATAGCAATGGGCAGAAACTATTTTCTATTTAATAATAATTTCTACTATCAGGTCAAAGGAGTGGCCATGGGAGCCGCCTTCGCACCTAATTTGCTAAGCTATACATGGCAGAATATGAGACTCAAAACATCTTTAACCAGTCAAATTCTTTCCTACGCATATACGGAAATGGTCGCGATACATCGACGATGTATTACTTACTTGACGAGGTTCTAGCATCCAACTCCAGGAATTTCATACCTGGCTGAATGGAAAGTCCAGAGATATCCAATTCACCATTGAGTCTAATGAAAAGAGTGTTCCTTTTCTAGACCTTAGAATAGGAGTAGATACGGACAAACTCTTTGTCTCATTATATCGAAAACCCACAGAAAGGAACACGTTATTACACTACTCTAGCCACCATCCGAGAAGCTTGAGAGACAAACTTCCATTTGGGCAGTTCCTTCGCATTAGGAGAAATTGCACAAAAAGATTGGATTATTATAAGGAATTTGACACCCTTATAAAATGACTATTAGAGAGAGGTTACCCCAAGAGACTAGTCAGGAGAGCCAGAAAACGAGCCTGTATAATCATAGAGAAGCTCCCTTAGAACCAAAACCACCAAAAGAGGACAGAAATAGACTAGCGTGTGCTACCACATACAACCTGGCCAGCAATGATATTAAGAAGATCATTCTACACAACTGGGAATTAGAGAACACCTGCACACACACGAACCCCCTCTATTTTCCTTCAAGAAAGGGAGGAATTTGAAAGATACTCTTACATGCGCATTACTACCACAGATACCTAAAGGGACGGAGAACACACTATGGGGCTTACCAGCAGTTGTTGGACACTACAAATGTAGTAATTGTGCAGCATGTAAAATGAGTTTCAATACAATGGATTTTTGCCATAAAGAAAATGTATTTTCCCTTGCCACGTTTACTAATTGCAATACACAGGATGTGATTTATGCTATTTGGTGTCCCTGCAGTCTCTTATATATTGGACGAACAACACAGAAAGTTAAATGCAGGATTCTACAACATAAAAACAGAATCAAATGTAAAACAGTGGGAGCACCCTTGGTGGAACACTATGAAACAATGCAACATAAATGTGATGACATGAAATGGCAAATTGTTGAACAGATCACTTTGGGTCCGAGGGGTGGCGACAAAGACTACATTTTGACTAAACGGGAATTATTCTGGATGGAAAAATGTGGCACCATAAATGAAGGATTGAATACCTAAAAAGATTGGGTACATGCCTCTCTATCAATATACGTTATCCCTGTAATTACAGATGGTTACCGACAGACTTGGCCCTTGACACATACATGAGGAACTATGGTCAATTTATATACACACTAATTTACCAAACGGTTCATGGATTAAGGTACACACGTTTTCCTTCCCTAACATATTCCAGTGACAGACGCAAATTACTGTGAAATATTTCATTTACTGATTTTCTGTGCATTACTGCTGACAACTGTTGACTAGCGTCTCAATAATACATTATTTTGCCCTTACTAGCCGATATACTACACCTGGTTTATTACACTTCCATTAGCTGAGCGTGCCCCCATTGGTATGCACGTAGTTGCATTCTTTTGAGTATATTGTAGTGAGATATCCCTTCAAGACTCATACTTGGTCTATATATGTGATTCCCGGCTCCAGGTGATCCTCCCTTATACTACAGCAAGATTCAATTGCCGCACCGATGTATTCCTTCACACGCGCTGCGTGTCGGACCAGAGAGGGAACTGTGCATATCCATAGAGTACGGGTCCGTGCGTGCAGCTTGGGTTTCTATGCTGCCGACGTACCAATAAGGCAAATATAACTCTTCTGATTGGCCCTTTCACGGGCCAATGATAGGAGCGCCTGCTCCTATCTTCATAAGCGCCATTCCGTCTTAAACGGCAACGTCGGACGGACGCGCGGCTTGAAGTGAAAATTCCCGGCTACACGAGTGGACATTGTTAATGCTAAATAAATAAGTATCCCCAGAATCTGTACTAAGACCACACTTATTCTTATAGATACCGTGAGCCTCCCTAGCCACCATTATTGCACGGCTGGCCCTTTGACATGAACAAAAGAAGGATGCCATACTTTGGATTTACAGAAATAGCTCAGGCTTCACTACATCAGTAATAATAATTGAGCATGTAAGTAGTTTTACACATCACCATGATGATTAAAATTAATTGAAATTATTGACGAACACAGTACAACTATAGATGCTATGTCCCCACTGGGCAGACGTCTTTGACCATAAGACCATAATTAATTACTGGAATTTCTAGGTGAATGCTTATTCTTAGCCCCATTGATGTAACTAATTGGACTGAATAATTAGGTCCCCTATTCATCTGGATAATTTTATTATTTTTTGGTGCTACCGAATACAAAATAGACCCAGTCCTGATGATGATCCTACATTGATTTATGTCTATAAATGGGGTCAAAACGTCGACACGAAATTGAATGTGGATTGTAACTGTAAAAATACTTTGTGACTTCAGGGCTTCCTGGATTGACAGAGCCGTTAGAAGTCCATATTGTTCTTAACCACCTTCTGTACATATTGTATATAACACTATCACTCTCCTTCAAAATATTCACTTTCACTGTGTTTCAACATAGGAGCACCTACTATCACAGATATTGAAAATTTGCAAATATAAACTCGTCAAAGGAAGTAAAAAGGACTAAAGTACAATTAATACAATAAAGATTGGATATACATAATTGTCAAGCTGACAGCTTATCATGGAAGTCTAGGATTACTTCCCCTTTGCATTGACCATATAATAATCTTACTAAAAAGATTCAGCACTGACTCAAATGAAAAAGGCCTGCATTGTCTGTAGTCTGAGCCCTTTGCAGCCCCAGGAAAGGCAGGGGTGCAGGAAATGCTGCAGCCTCTGCCATCGAGAACTAATGGCTCATGCCGAAAATCATGTTTGCACATGCATTAAAATTTAAATGAACCGCAGCAAAAACAGAAACATCTGATTTCTCTCCAAGGGAGTGCAAGCCTAAGCAAAAAGCTATTAGCGTTTTAAAGAAAAAAAATGTAAAATGCAGCGTGTTCGCTCTGCGTGGAACATAAACAGATAAAGTAGTCCGGACACCATACTGAAAACATCGAACCTCGTATGTTTTTAGTAGTTTACCGGTGCTGTGTAGGTGGGCTAAACCCCGGAAAAGGCATGACGTATGCATGCCTTTCACAAATGAAAGGAAGCGGATTTTAAAAGGCAAGCCCACGAACCAATGAAAGTGACTGACGTGACATGGGCATGCTTGGAAGCCCAAAGAGAGATTACAGAATGGGACAAAGCGCTTTGCGCTCACCCATAAAAATGGCAGGACTTACCAATGTTGGCAAAAACAGTGCATATTGTACCATATAGGAGATGTCCTTCCCTATTTATCATGCCCACAATACATTGGCTAAGAGAATAGTAGGCTAGCCACTTACCTTCACAATACCATGTACATGATATAAATAATCTGAACTCACATGTCAATGATATGTTTTCCACTAGGAATGGAGAAATACCACCATGTTCTTCATCATGCAGGATGTCTACCCTGATTATACATCATATTTGCCAATGTACAGTTCACATTTAATAATGGGGACACCTCCTCACACCTCTGAGTAAGTGTAGCAAGTATGCCATGTTAAATTTGAGATTGAGATTACGCCCTCACATGAACTTTACATCTAGTAAACAACTCATGAATAATTGGCCAGTTTCTCACCTGTCAGACCCCATGTTGCACATAGAGCTACATTCAATGGAAAAGGAATGGACAGAGGCCAAAGACCTGGACAACTTACCTACAGGATATCTGGAGTATGGATCAGTAGGTGGAAAGGATGACCCAGCAGGTTACATATAGAGCAGTATAGTGGTACACATATGACACAGTCACATGTGCATCACCACATGCTTTAATACAATATGGTTAACATTGATGAGTTTTATGTCACTATACACAATAGAATGTCCACACCTGTATATCAATGTTATAAGCTCTACCACTAGGTGTTCCTAGGGGACCCTTTGACTTTAGCACTTACCACATTGTCACAGCTTAAATACTTGCACATTATACGCTGAACTGGCAGAGGGATGCACATATGTGTAGTCAGTACCCCCCTTGTGGCTGCTGTGCTGCCCTCAAAAGCCCATCCAACTCAGGGTAGGCCACCACCTAAATGCAGGCCATTGGTGGGTCTGATGGGCACCCCTTCCTCTTTGGGAGGACATCCCCAGCTCAGCCTCTGCGGTCTTCACAGCCGAGCGTCTCAGGTCCTCACACCACTTCCTACAGTGGGTGCTTCGCTGGCTGTGGCCACCCAGGGTCCACACTTGCTTGCCGGTGGCACACCAGATTCCCTTTTTTTGATGGGCATTGAGCTGCATGGATGACACAGACAAAAGGAGAAATTTATGTCCACATGCACCATACCAACACAAGTGGTCAGAACACTTCAGTCACAGCAAGTAAGCAAACACTCCCTTCCTCTAAGTTCAAAATCCTTCAAAATTTTTCATCTGCAGCCAGCCCATGTGTGGAGCCACCCATACAACATGCATTATCAGTACCAGGTATTGACTAGACGCATATGACCAGGCCACATGATTGTCCATAACATGGTATGTCTCTATTAACACTTCTCACTCTGTTATTGTTGGACATGTTGCAATCTATGTTCTGATTAGAGGAAGGTAGATTACACACTATATACCATGTATTGCTCCTGAATATCTGCCTATGCTTATGCACACATGTCCATACACCCACACATCATTGCTCAATCCTTCACTACTACACATTTCATGTATACCATCATAAACTCAACCTTTCACACACTGGGATTCTATTGGACTCACCTGCTCCTCTGGTGCACCATGTATCTGTCCATACAGGGGTATGACCTCATCTACAAGTTTGTCTAGCTCTTCTTGAGTGGAGGCTGGGGCCCTATCACCTGCAGGTTGTGGCATGATAGCTCCCAAAGGCAGTACACAGCAGTTCAGGTAGTGGAGGTCTTGCTGGCAGCAGTGTCAGGAGACAAGTGAGATATTCTGCAGAAGATGGCAGTCATGATGCCACGCATACGACTGTCACGGCCAGCAGACATCTCCATTGCCCCAGGTCCGTAAAGGCAGCAATGTGTTCCAATGTCAATGTCAATGTGGTTAGAACCGCCTACCACCATGATGACATCCTCCTGTGGAGTTAGGTCTTTTCCTCATGTCCAGTACAGTAGGTCAGGCAGCTGCCATTTTGAGGCAATTATATGTATGGGAAAGTAATGGAAGGTGCGTTATTTACTATTAACTATGTAGCGCAAACTCGTTTTAAGTCCTGCTTTCATGTTTAGTAGTCTCAATGTGCATGTGAGTAGTAAAAGCTGTGTAAAAGAGGTAAGACTGGTAATGGAAATGAAAATCTATTCTCAACATCCTATTTGCAACGTCAGTGCAGTATAGGTGCAACAAAGATGTTTCGCATGCAAACTAGGTTGGACTATCAAACACTGCCAGTCACATATACATGCATGTAAAGTACATCTGAGGTTTTAGGGAATCTGCATCAAAGGGAACTGACATAGAATGCATAGCAATATGCTGTACATCAAGGGGGTCATTCTGACCTCGGCGGTAAAAGCCGCTTACCGCCGGTCAGAAGGCCGCCACAATACCGCCGCGGCCGTGGTCAGCCGCCACAGACATTCTGACCCACAACTGCAAAACCTCAAAAAATCCGCCCTCCACTGCAGTCCGCCACATCAGCGGCCAGCGGTAAACTGGAGAAGACCAAACCTCCACCGCCACGCCAACAGAAATACGCCCATCCCATTATGACCCGCAAATCCACGCGGCTGTCATTCAACCGCGGTATTCCATTGGCGGTACACACCGCCGCGGTCAAAATACACACACCTTTACAAACCCCTACCACATTGGACAATTTGAAAGGCACACACCTGAAACACATACACACACCACTCCCACACATCCAATACCATATAAAACACACACCCACATCACCCACAAACCCCTACCAACAGAAACCAGAGACGAAGGAGAGAGAGACACATCAGAGAATAGATAGCCAGACACACAGAGGCACACCACAACATCACACACACCACATAGAAGCACAAAGCACCACACACCAACACACACATCATCACATACACCACCCCACACCTCATACACACCACCCCATGGCACCACAAAGGCACCCACGCTTTTCGGACCAAGAACTCCGGGTCATGGTGGAGGAAATCATAAGAGTGGAACCCCAGCTCTTCGGCTCACAGGTTCAGCACACCACCATAGCAAGGAAGGCGGATCTCTGGCAGCGGATCGTGGACAGGGTCAACGCGGTGGGACAGCATCCCAGAAATAGGGACGACATCCGCAAACGATGGAACGACCTACGGGGGAAGGTGCGCTCGATGGTCTCGCGACACAACATCGCAGTGCAGAAGACTGGCGGGGGACCCCCACCCACTCCACCCGAATTCACAGCATGGGAGCAAGAGGTACTAAACATCCTGCATCCTGATGGCCTCGCTGGAGTACACGGAGGAATGGACTCTGGTAAGTACAAGGCCAACCACTTCACCCCCCCCCCCCAGCATGCTAACCCCCACCCCCAACCCCCCAGCACACATCCTCCCTGAGAATGTCTCTCCAGCACAACCCACCCAACACCAACCGCTGCATGCCATCCCCAAACTATGAATACCCATCACCTAAGCATGACCACTGCACATACCCATCCCCCCCCCCCCACAAAACACCCTCACAACACCTCCCCCAAGGGAATGCCAGCACTGGGGGACAAGGGCACCCATAAAACGCAAGCTAATGCACACACAGAAACAATAACCATACCCTCTTACCCCATGCAGGACCCGAACGACAACACACCGGTCAGGAGGGACCAGAAATGTCCATCCCACCCCCGGAACAGGCCCCTAGTGATGACAGCAGCTCTGTCGACCTGGACCCTGATGACCAGCCCGGACCATCGGGGACCTCTGGGCAGTCGGTTCCCCTCACCCAGACACAGGCCACTGCAGACCCAACCCCCTCTGGGAACAACAGCACAGCTCCCACCCAGCGGGCCCATGCCTCTGTCTCTAGGACAGGTCAAGCAGCGGTGTGTCTACCACTACAGGGCCCCCAGGGTAACCCACCAACCCAACAACAACAGGGACCTGGGGGCAGTGGGAGTGGGCACACCGTCCAGGGGACAGAGGCCCAGGGAAACAGGGCAACTCGGAGGGCTGCTGTGCGACAGGGGGGGGGAGGAGAGGCCCAGGGAACCCACTCTCCAAGAGGCCCTCACCACCATCATGGCAGCCTACCACCACTCATAAGAGACGATGGCGACGGTACTGGCCAGGTTCCAGGAGATCCAGGCACAGCAGGAGCAACGCTACATGGGGTTCAGCGACCAACTCACCAACATCTCAACCGCTATGGGGAGCATAGTCCAGGCCCTGAACCGTATAGAGGACACGTTTCGGGACCATGTGGCATCACACAGGGCCCCTGTCACTAGCCAGGAACAGGAACAGCTACCACCTCCGCCGGCGCTAGTGGACAGGAGGCCCCACCACAACGACAGCCTACCAGAACCCCACCTCCTGCTGAACAACAACCACCCCGCAAAAGGAGCCTGAGATAAAAAAAAACGACAGAGTAGGATGTCCAGACCCCCGCCAGCATCACATACCCCCTGAAGTCCTCCCACTGTTCCACATTGCCACCCTGTCAAACCTTGAACTGCCCCTGCTCCATCCTGCCACAGGCATATGGACAATGCACCTGTGAGACTGAGAACTGGACTCTGCCATGGACATTACTCCACCCCCACCCATCACTGTTTCACTATCATGTACCAATATCTATGCACTAATAATAAATCACACATTGCACTGAAATCAATCAGGACTCAGCCTGTCTTATTTACAAATGTATGACACATTACATATCAATTACGTATTTTTAACATTGTGAATTACACATACCGAGGTAACTTAGCATTAGTCCATGGGCCAACCAAGCCGAGGTCACGCAGTGGCTCATACAGCACAGAAAAGGGAAGGGAAAATCAAACATCATGTTTATAGTTCTGGGGGGAAATCGACAAAGTTGAGATGCAGGAGGCTTTCAGGAAATGTAAAATGGCATGGTTGATTATTACCTGTGTGTTACTGGAAATACTGTTCTATTACTCTGTCCCTGTTGTCTGTGTCGTCCTCTGAGCCTTCCTCCTCTTCACTCTCCGCAGGCTCCACAGCTGCTTCAACTCCACCATCTGCACCATCCTCCTGCAGGAAAGGAACCTGACGTCGCAATGCCAGATTGTGAAGCATACAGCAGGCCACGATGATATGGCACACCTTCTTTGGTGAGTACATCAGGGATCCCCCTGTCATATGCAGGCACCTAAACCTGGCCTTCAGGAGGCCAAAGGTCCTTTCGATGATCCTCCTAGTTCGCCCATGGGCCTCATTGTACCGTTCCTCTGCCCTGGTCCGGGGATTCCTCACTGGGGTCAGTAGCCAAGGCAGGTTGGGGTAACCAGAGTCACCTATTAGCCACACACGTTGTCTCTGTAGCTGCTCCATCACATAGGGGATGCTGCTATTTCGCATAACATAGGCGTCATGCCCTGACCCTGGGAACTTGGCATTTACATGGGAGATGTACTGGTCAGCCAAACAGACCTCCTGGACATTCATCGAATGATAACTTTTTCTGTTTCTGTACACCTGCTCATCGTCTTTTGGGGGTACCAAAGCCACATGGGTCCCATCAATGGCACCAATGATGTTGGGGATATGTCCAAGGGCATAGAAATCACCCTTCACTGTAGGCAAGTCACCCTCCTCTGGGAAAATGATGTAGCTCCGCATGAGTTCATCAGGGCAGACAACACTCTGCTCAAAATCTTTGAAAACATAGGCTGAGACATTCCAGATGACATGGCCACTGTTGTCTGGAATGACCCACTTGCCAAAAAATGGAGGACTGACAAAACCTGCACCAGAGGGGGAAATCCCTGTGGGTTGGCGGATGGGGAACATCAGGGCTGGCTCCAGCTGGGCACACAGTTCATAGATAGTGGCACGGTCAAGTCTGTATCGAAGTATTATATGGCGTTCTTCCATTGTCGACAGGTCCACCAGCGGTCGGTACACGCGAGGATTCGTCCTTCTCCTCGCAAGTCCCAGCGGACGGTGCCTAGGAAGGACAACATGGAGCACAGAGTCAGGCAAACCACAGGTACGTACAAACAGCTTGCACAGTTAAAGAATGGCAATGGGTTGAAAGGCGTGTATGTGTGGCAATGCAAGGCCTAGGCCTGTGTGTCGCAGTCAAAATTAAGCCATGTAGGCCCTTGAAATGGCGGCTGCCTGACCTGTGAAGTGGGACAATGGGATGTGAGGTCAATGCGCTGGCGGGGCACACCGTGGCGGTAGGCGGTCGAAGACCGCGGCGCAAAGCCGCATTGGTTAACATTGAACCCTATGGGTTTCAGGAGCCAATGACGATGTGCGCCGGCGGTCGCGGTACGCACCGCCGCGGTACGCACCGCCGCGGGCGTGACCGCCATTTCCTAGCTGATTGATCACTCGAGACCTGATCATCCACAGGAGAGGACCTATACTGCAAGTGCTGCTGTGACCTCGGTCTGGAAGTGACAATGGCTGCTGCGACTGGGGAAAGGGCCCCTGCCTTCACGTCTGAAGAGTTGGAGAAGCTCGTGGATGGGGTCCTCCCCCAGTATGCGCTACCTTACGGTCCTCCAGACCAACAAGTGAGTACACCGGGTGCACATGGAATGGGCTATGCCTGTGTGGATTGGGGTGGATGTAAGTTGGTGGGGTGGGGGGCGAATGAGGAGTGCAACGCACGACAGATGAGAGCATGTGCCATATGGCAAAGTTGGTGGGGGGGGGGCCAATCACATCTAACATGCAGGTCATTGATGATTTCCTCCTTTCCACCCTGTACATGTCAAATAGGTCAGCGCCCATCAGAAGATCGAGATTTGGCGTGCCATCGCCAAGGAAGTCCAGAACTTGGGGGTCCACAACAGACGGGGCACCCACTGCCGCAAGAGGTGGGAGGACATCCGCCGCGGAACAAGGAAGACCGCAGAAACACTGCTGGGGATGGCCTCCCAACCTAGGAGGGGTGCCAGTCGCACCATGACCCCCCTGATGTCCCGGATCCTGGCGGTGGCCTACCCTGAATTGGATGGGCGCTTTAAGACATCACAGCAGACACAAGGGGGTGAGTATCAGCACATTCTCCTATCTTTCTGCGCAGTGGAGGCGTCTGGGTGGGGGAGGAGGGTTGTGGGTGACATTAGGCCAGGGCGCTTTCTGTAGTGTAGTCCTCTCCCTTAGGCATGGCCCTGTGCCCCCGGCCCCCACCTCTGTAGGGTGACAAGTACAGCCATTGATGGTCCAGCATCACCCATGTGCGCGTTTGACGTCTCTTGGCCTGTTGTCCTAGTCAGTAGAACTGAGTAGTGTACCCCGAATGCGCGGCTTAGTGCATGAGGCTCCTGTGTCTGTCCTCTCCGCCAACGGTGTTGACATTGCATGCACTCAAACTGGTCTTCTTTTTTCTACCCCCACCCTTTCTCTTCATCTTCTTGTGCATGTGTGCATTAGCATCATCAGGCGGAGGAGATTTGGCATCGGAGCACGAGGGAGCTGCAGGACACAAGGCCCCGGTGGGCCCAGGAACAGACACCGAGGGCACCAGTGATCCGGAGGGCGAGGGGAGCACCACGACGGGGACCGCTGGTGAGAGCAGCGACAGCGACACGTCCTCGGATGGGAGCTCCCTAGAGGAGGCGGCAACATCCGGGCCCCCTGCCTCTACAGGTACAGCTGCCACCCAGCGCACCAGCACCGCCCTCCCAGCAGCCCCTCAGCCTACGCTCCGTGCCCGCTCGCCCAGGAAGGCGCGCGTCTCCTTCGCCCCAGGCACCTCAGCCCCTGCCCCTGTTGCCCCTGCTGCCCTCAGTGCGGAGCTCATTGACCTGGTGAGGACGCTCATTGTTGGGCAGACGACCCTTTTGAATGCCATCCAGGGTGTGCAAAGGGAGGTGCAACAGAGCAATGCGTACCTGGAGGGCATTCATTCGGGTCAGGCTGCCCATCAACGAGCGTTCACTGCTCTGGCCTCAGCACTGACGGCAGCCATTGTCCCTGTTTCCAGCCTCCCTCTTCTTACTGCCTCCAGCCTGTCTCTGTCTCCTGTTCCTCAGCCTATCCCATCCACACCATCAGACCAGCCTGCACACACCTCAACACCCAAGAGCAGCTCATCCAGACACAAGCACCACAGATCCCACAAACACTCACCCAAGCAACACCCAGATGCAGACATTCCAGCAGTCACAACCACCTCTGTGTCCCCCTCCTCCTCGTCTCCCTCCTCCCTCCCTGTGACGTCTACGCTCACACCTGCATGCACCCCAACATCAGCCAGTGCTTCCATCACCACCTCACCCTCCAGTACAGTCCACACTCGTGCAGTCACCACCCCCACTGCCATTTACACGTCCCCTGTGTCCTCTCCCACTGTGTCTGTCACCCCCTCTTCCAAGACACACAAACGCAGGCAGACACCCACCCAACAGCCATCCACCTCACGTCAGCCTACAGCACCAGCACCTTCACCCAATGACAGCACACCTGACTCTCCTACAACCACATCCTCTTCCTCCACTCCCATCACCACTTCTCCTACCCTTTACCTTGGACCTAAAAAGCTTTTCCTGGCTAATCTTGACCTCTTTCCCTCCGATGAGCTCCCCCCTCCATCTGCAAAGAGTCCCAAGAGCACCGCAGCCACCACCAGCCCAGCTTCGAGTGTCACTATTGTGCATGGGTTCTGGAGTCCACCCTTTGCCAGCAGTGACACATCGATCAGCAGCAAGGACACGTCCAGCCCCCCCCCCCCGGCAAGGGCCGCCGTGCGAGGACTGACAGGGCTACCCCCAAGGAGCAATGTGCGGCCACTTCACCAGCCACACCATCTAGGGGAGGCAAGGGCCCGAGAGCCCCATCAAAGGAGCGGAAGGGCAGCAGGAGCGCGGAGAAGGTGGACCCCACATGTCACATCCCAGCTGGGAAGGAGGACACTAAAGAGGCCAGGAGTCCGTCCCCGAAGGGTCCAGAAACGTCACGGTCCGAGGGCGACTGAGCAGGGAGTCCAGGCCAGGTCTGGCTCCCTTGACCTGCTGGATGAGCACCGCTGAACAGGGCCCGCGGTGCAGAAGAGCACCGCTGAACAGGGCCCGCCGTGGAGAAGAGCACCGCTGAACAGGGCCCGCCGTGGAGAAGAGCACCGCTGAACAGGGCCCGCCGTGGAGAAGAGCACCGCTGAACAGGGCCCGCCGTGGAGAAGAGCACCGCTGAACAGGGCCCGCCGTGAAGATAGGCACCGCTGAACAGGGCCCGCCGTGAAGATAGGCACCGCTGAAGAGGGCCCGCGGTGCAGAAGAGCACCGTTGAACAGGGCCCGCGGTGCAGAAGAGCACCGCTGAACAGGGCCCGCGGTGCAGAAGAGCACCGCTGAACAAGGCCCCGCCGTGAAGATAGGCACCGCTGAACAGGGCCCGCCGTGCAGAAGAGCACCGCTGAAGAGGGCCCCGCCGTGAAGATAGGCACCGGTGAAGAGGGCCCGCGGTGCAGAAGAGCACCGCTGACCAGGGCCCGAGGTGCAGAAGAGCACCGCTGAACAGGGCCCTGCCGTGAAGATAGGCACCGCTGAACAGGGCCCGCCGTGCAGAAGAGCACCGCTGAAGAGGGCCCCGCCGTGAAGATAGGCACCGCTGAAGAGGGCCCGCGGTGCAGAAGAGCACCGCTGAACAGGGCCCGCGGTGCAGAAGAGCACCGCTGAAGAGGGCCCCGCCGTGAAGATAGGCACCGCTGAAGAGGGCCCGCGGTGCAGAAGAGCACCGCTGAACAGGGCCCGCCGTGGAGAAGAGCACCGCTGAACAGGGCCCGCCGTGGAGAAGAGCACCGCTGAACAGGGCCCGCAGTGCAGAAGAGCACCGCTGAACAGGGCCCGCGGTGCAGAAGAGCACCGCTGAACAGGGCCCCGCCGTGAAGATAGGCACCGCTGAAGAGGGCCCCACCATCTCAAGGACCGCTCCGCTGGGCCCTTCTTCTCAAGCACCGCTCCGCTGGGCCCTTCATCTCAAGCACCGCTCCGCTGGGCCCTTCTTCTCAAGCACCGCTCCGCTGGGCACCGCCGTGTCAAGCACCGCTCCGCTGGGCCCTTCATCTCAAGCACCGCTCCGCTGGGCACCGGCGTGTCAAGCACCGCTCCGCTGTGCCCTTCATCTCAAGCACCGCTCCGCTGGGCCCTTCTTCTCAAGCACCGCTCCGCTGGGCCCTTCATCTCAAGCACCGCTCCGCTGGGCCCTTCATCTCAAGCACCGCTCCGCTGGGCACCGCCGTCTCAAGCACCGCTCCGCTGGGCCCTTCATCTCAAGCACCGCTCCGCTGGGCCCTTCATCTCAAGCACCGCTCCGCTGGGCACCGCCGTCTCAAGCACCGCTCCGCTGGGCCCTTCATCTCAAGCACCGCTCCGCTGGGCACCGCCGTCTCAAGCACCGCTCCGCTGGGCCCTTCTTCTCAAGCACCGCTCCGCTGGGCCCTTCATCTCAAGCACCGCTCCGCTGGGCACCGCCGTCTCAAGCACCGCTGCGCTGGGCCCTTCATCTCAAGCACCGCTCCGCTGGGCACCGCCGTCTCAAGCACCGCTCCGCTGGGCCCTTCATCTCAAGCACCGCTCCGCTGGGCCCTTCATCTCAAGCACCGCTCCGCTGGGCACCGCCGTCTCAAGCACCGCTCCGCTGGGCCCTTCATCTCAAGCACCGCTCCGCTGGGCCCTTCATCTCAAGCACCGCTCCGCTGGGCCCTTCTTCTCAAGCATCGCTCCGCTGGGCACCGCCGTCTCAAGCACTGTTTATGGTTCACTGTGCCCACCATGCCTCCTCCTTGACCAGTGGAGACTGTCATCCACCTGATGGACTGTGGCTTTGCACTCCCCAGGATGGTACAGTGGGCAGCCCACCCACTGTAGAGACATTGAGAGACTGTGGCTTGGCACTCCCCAGGATGGTACAGTGGGCAGCCCACCCACTGTAGAGACATTGAGAGACTGTGGCTTTGCACTCCCCAGGATGGTACAGTGGGCAGCCCACCCACTGTAGAGACATTGAGAGACTGTGGCTTGGCACTCCCCAGGATGGTACAGTGGGCAGCCCACCCACTGTAGAGACATTGAGAGACTGTGGCTTTGCACTCCCCAGGATGGTACAGTGGGCATGGTGGCTCCTCGTGGATCTGGCGTCGTGGACTCATGTGGCTGTGGTGCCCCCCCCCTTCCCTTCCCCCTGAGGTGCCTGTAGTTTTTACATCTGATGCCCCTGCAGTGTTCTCTCCAAAGGACTCAGGTCTCCTGTGTGGGCTTTGCCCTTGTTTCTCAAAACTTTGGCCCACGGACATGATGAATTCGTAGGATGTGCAGGACTTGTTACTTCAGTTATACACTGATGTGTATATCATTTGTTTTCTTGTAAATATCTTTCATGGTTGTACGATAATTTTCAGGAGCTTTTTGGTACATAAATATTTATTCCAAATTTGATTATGTCATAGCATTTTTCAGGGGTGTTTGGGTGGTGTCACTGTGACTTGTTGCTCTGCATTGGTGTGTACATAGTTGGGGGGGGGGGTCGCATATGTGTGTGGCCGTAACCTTTCGTCCTCCCCCTCCCGTGTGTCGTAGGTGCAGTACTCACCGTTGTCGTCTGCGCCGGACTTCGTACTCGTGGTAGATGAAAAGGTAGACGAGAGCAGGTAGGATGTTTAATTCGGGTTCCATGCTGTCCTCCTTCCTCCTGGAGTGCGTAGTGGTGTGCGTTTTCCCGTTCGTAGTCTGTTTCCGCCGTGTTTTTATCGGCGGTGCTCCCGCCCTGGAAAAGGTGGCGGATTGGTGAGTTGTGATAGTGTGGGCGGTACATTGTCTGCCGCCTGGCTGTTGGCGGTGACCGCCGCGCTGTTTGTTTGTACCGCCGTGGCGGTCGGAGTGTTAAAGTGGCTGTCTGTGTTGGCGGTTCCCGCCAGGGTCAGAATTCCATTTTTTGGACCGCCAGCCTGTTGGCGGATTGGCCGCCGCTTTAACACCGACCGCCAGGGTTAGAATCACCCCCCAAATGTCATATGTTTTATCTAATATCATTTGTAGTATGTGTGACATGTATATAAACATATGCATTATGTGTACATTTTAAAATTCACCTACAATCTGTTTCTGTCCCACATAATTACCCTGGCAGGAGGAGAGGAAGACAGCCTCTAGTGTACCGTCCACTAGAAGACCTGCAGACTATGGAGGAGAGACACATTATACAAATATATTGCCTGAATAGGCATACAATCATGGATATATGTCATCAGTTGGAGCTAGATCTGATGCCTGCCATTCGCAGTCCCAATTGCATATCTCCCATCGTTCAAGTCATGTCAGTGCTACGCTTCCAGCTAATGGGTCCTTTCAGAATGGAGTGGTCCTAACTGCAGGGATATCTCAGCCCATGATCGGTCTGCTTTTGAAGCTTGTGCTGTCTGCATTTTTGAAACAACTGGACAGCTATGTCAGGTTTCCCCAATTTGTGGATTTGACCTATGTGAAGGCAGAGTACTATGCTTTGGGACACATTCCACATGTGGTTGGAGCCATAGATGGCACCCAAGTAGCCTTGGTTCCCCCAGTGCAAATGAACAGGTATAGAGGAACAGGAAAAACTACCATTCCATCAACGTCCGAGTGGTGTGTTTGGCAGACTGGTACATTTCACAAGTATGTGCAAAGTATCCTGGATCATTCCATGATTCATTCATCACGCGGAGCAGCAATATACCACTGCTGATGACACAACTCTAAACAGAGAGGGCCTGGCTGGTTGGTATGTCACATATGAAATGTGTGTCTGCAAAGTTTTTCTCCTGCTATCACAAATGTGCATGTCCAAGATATATGGTTGTGTTGTTATACCTATCCCTTACAGGTGACTCTGGCTATCCAAACCATCCTTGGTTATTGACACCAGTGAGGTATACAACCACACCAGGGGAAGTCTGCTTCAGTGAGACCCACGGAAGGACATTTGGGTTCCTGAAGGAAAGATTTCACAGCCTGGACAAATCTGGAGGAGCCCTCCTCTACTCACCCAACAAGGTATGTCAAATTATTGTTGCCTGCCGCATGGTCCACAACCTTGCCCTGAGATGTCATATACAATTCATACCAGATGATGGAGAGCCAGCACAGCCTGTGGGTGGAAATGCAGATTTTCCAAGTGAGGATGCGCCAGATGAAGCTGGAAACATCAGGGCAGATCACATCAATCAGTACTTCAACTGACTAAAGGTATGTGATTTGTACTTAAAAGTGAGATTCCATTTAGTTATCTATAATTGATGCCTGGCATATCACTTCCTATTTACCATCATTTGTGAGGTCTTAGATGCTCCAATGCCAAAGACTCAAGTATGCATGCAGATTGTTAGTTGGTATTGTGTACTGAACAGTGTGGTATACAATGTCATGACTGATTTGTTACTGCGCAAGCGAAGTGACACTTGTACAACTGACTTGTCAGAATAGATGTATGTGTACAAATTATGTCCTATCCCTTATCTTTGACAATCACAGATTTGCTGAGTTTCTGTTTTGCTCATCCTCAATGGCAAATCACAGACAGTGTCAGAGGCAGATGGGATTTGCAGGTAGACATGAGAAGTGGACATGGATGAAACCTGGTACTGAATAGCATGAGTGTGTGGAGTGTCACTTATATGGCCAGACTGCCAGGACACTAGGACTGAAATGTGATTTTCCTACAAGAACACCTGTATGGTACTGGAGGTGGTGAAATGGTCCCATGTGTGTGTCCATATGTGTCTGACACATGTGAAAATGTTGAACCACAACCTCTACCATCATATTGGTTTCTGTTGTATGTGACCTACTTTGTACATAGCTGTCAGTGTGTTAATACTTTGCAGACCAATGTGCATGTCTCCGAGGACTGACATAGGTGAGTGACAAGCCTACAGGTACCTGACCATGGTAATTGAAAGGTTCCAGGACTGGGGACATCAGTACTGATCTCTGTCTGTATCATGGGGAATGATTAATAGGAAGTGAAGGTGTGGGTATGTGATAAGGCTTTACCTGGTGATACAGCGACTTATTTGTTTGCCTCTAGGCGTCTAGAAAGACTGACATGTCCCTAACTTCTATATCCTGTTGGTTATTAGTGTATGAAACCTAAGCTGACATTCTGAAGTCACCAGCAGTACTACTCTATCTACTGATTGCAAATCAACTGATAAATGTGTGGAGATGTACAATACAGCTGATTTGGGTCATGTCTATGTTACAATCCCAATGTAATGCGTCTCCTGGTTATATAGAACACATGTGATGTCCATAACAAAGGTAGTACAATACAGACGGACATATTGGGACATGAGGTGTCATAAATGACAGTTGTACATGGTTGATTCATAACACTCACACAGTACCTGTGTTTAAGTTTTATTTATTGGGGAGTGTAAAACTATATGTGTGAATTGAAACTGAATTTAACAGAAAGTAAACAGCGAATGGTTCGGTCATGGTGGATAAAATCATCAGGGTAGCTGCTACACCATTTGGAAACACAAGTCCAGTGTCCCTGCACCATAGTAAAATTGAGTTAGCTTTCAGATCAGTCAACAGGGTCCATCTGTGGCACACAAGCAGCACCTATCAGGAGAGGTTCACTTCCTGGCAGTGGGTTTGGTCTTCTGCTCCTCCTGGATGTCTGGATGGACGTCCACATTTGTGGGGGGCTTCCTCTGCTAAAGGGTGGCGTGTCTGAGGCATGTCCATCCCCATGCAGGGCCTCCATTCCACCAGCAGCCTCAGATGTTGAAGGGGATAATGACTCATTACTAGTGGCAGAGGCCTGATGTTGTGTGGCAGACCTACTCATGGTAGTGTTGATGTCCCTCAGCACCCCAGCAATGGAATTCAGGATGCCATTTTGTGCCTGCCACTGCTGCATGGCTTCCTGGTCGTAGTCCCTCTGTAGCTGTTGGATTTCCCCCATCATGGTGAGTACCTGGCCCATCATGCCTTGGGAATTGTGCTAGGAACCCAAGGCTTGAGAGATTGTTTCCTTGTTAGAATTGTCGTTTTGAGTCCCCATTCTCTGGTCCACACTACCCCTCCCACTCACCCTACCCCCACATGCCTGTGTCCCTGGCACAGTGTGCCCACTCCCAGTGGTGGCAGGTCCATCATTGTAATGGGTGACAAGAGGAGACTCAGGTACCTGTACTGGGTCGGGGGGACACAATGGAAGAAACTGTCCTTGGGAGACAGGTTTGGGGATGAATGGTTTCTTGTTATGTAGCTGCAACAGGGCTGGGAGGAGTCAATGTGGGCAGGGTGAGGCTGACAGTTGTTGACTGACCAGCTGTCCCTGATGGGCCAGCTTCGTTGTCAGTGTCCAAACATCCAGCGGTATTGTGCTCACTGGGGCCTTTGTCCAGAGGGGTTGTGGCAGTCTCTGGCATCCTCTCCATGGTGACAATGGCAAGGTTACCTGTGGGAGAGATGGAACACCCAGTTGCTATAAGTGATACAACAAGTTATGTTTAAACTTGAGTAATAGTGATGTTGTGTGAGATGCACACACTGCCTTAATATGATCCCCAGAAGTGACAATGACAGCTGCTAACAATTCTCAGTTAGAACAAAATGAGACTCAGGTATTTCAATAACACACACCATGCTCAAAGATGTTAAAATATGTTGGTAGTTATATGACTGCTGATACCCTAGTGAAGTGTATGGCATGATACATGGCACTAAAAGCTGAACAATGCACAGTGGTGTCAGAGCCAGGGCACAGTATAGGAGTATGCCATTGACATTGACCTCTATCTGGATGCAGTGCATGTGCATCCACTTTGGCATCTAGATTTCCACCCAAAGTAGGAAAATGTCATTCTTTGGAATCTTCTTTCTAAGGGCAGTTTGATTGGGCACTCAGCTGTAGCAGTTTTTTGCTTGTAATGGTGGTAGGAGTGGGCAATTGCATTGCTGTCCTTGCCATAAACTGTTTCACAGTGGAACATTCATGATGGATTACATTGGTTGTTAGTTTCGCATGCAGGACATCTCGAATTTGGTGCACTGTTCTGGTTTTCTTTCTGGTGTAATATTGCCTTCTGGGAGTTGTAGTGCTATCATTTTCAGGACTTAACATGTCATTCCCAAGAACTGTGGACCCAGGTGAGTTTTAGTGGACATGTGGCGTGCCAGGGAGGGGTATTTGTACATTTGTCATAGAGGGGTGGCGGGTGGTTTGGTAACTGAGGTGGGGAAAGGTGGTGAGGGAGCATGCAAGACAAAACATTTGGCTGACATGAATGTTGTAAGGATGTACCCGTCCCCACTCCTCCAGGTATTCCTGTCAGGCCCTCAAGAAGGAGGATGTCCAAGATCTTCTCCTCTCAAGATGTGAAAGTAAGGGGAGGAGGTGGGAGTCCACCGCCAGTTTTAAGTACTGCCAGCTGGTGCCTGGGTGCCTGGATACCTTCCCCCTGAGGTTGTTCCACCGCTTCCTGATAACATCCCTTGTGCATGGATAGCTACCTACAGAAAGGACCCTGTTTTTTGTCACAACTCTATTTTCCTGGCTATTGATGTTTGCTGGACCTGTGTTCCGAAAAGATGTGGCTCTACCCTGACAATTTCATCCTCCATCACCCTCAACTCATCATCTTTGAAACATGTGTGTTTTTGTGGTTGTATGATGGAACAACGCATGTGAGAACCACGCATGGCTGAACAACGCTGTCGGAACAACAACCATGTTGTTACCACAAATGCCTTTACCACGCATGCCTTTACAACGACTTTTCATTGTAAAAGCATGCCTAGTAATGGCATGTGCGGGATTGGCATGAGTGGTTCTAGCATTTCGCCCTTCCACCCGCCCTAAGGCCTAAAAGTACCCCACCCCTAATACTAAAACTACCCTGACGCCCCCACATCAACCTCTAAAAACAAAAGTACCCCAACACCCCACCCCAGCCTGAGCCCTAAAACCTTTCCTGACCCCCCAGACCCGACCTAAAAACAACCAACCCCCACCACCTCCCATTAAAACCGAACTAATCCAAACCCCCACCCCTAAAACCAAAACTACCCAACCCCGCCCCTAAAAACAAAACTACCCCGATACCCCCACCCACCCTGAGCCCTTAAACCTCCCCTGACCAGCCACCCACCCTAAAAACAACTGACCACACCCCTAAAAACCAACTACACTGACCCCCCACCCCGCCCCAAAAAACAAAACTACCCCAATCACTGTACCCTTGCCCCTAAAAACAAAACTACCCCAACCCCACCACCCCACCTCTAAAAACAAAACTACTCCAATCCCCTCACCCCGCCCCTAAAAATCAAACTACACCAATCCACCCACCCGGGACCCTAAAAACAAAACTAATCCAACCCCCACCCTGCCCTTAAAAACAAAACTACACTATACCCCCACCCACCCTGAGCCCTAAAACCTTCCCGACCACCCCACCCATGCTAAAAACAACAGAGCCCCCCCACCCAACCCTAAAAACAAAACTAACCCGACCCCGCCCCACCCCTAAAATCAAAACTACCCCAACCCCTCACTCTACCCCTACAAACACAACTACCCGACCCCCCTAATCCCTGCCCCAAAAAACAAAACTACCCCGATACCTCCACCCACCCTGAGCCCTAAAACCTTCCCTGACCCCCACCCTAAAAACAACCGACCACCCCACCCCTGCCCCTAAAAACAAAACTACCCCGATCCCCCCACCTCTGCCCCAAGACCTTAATCCAGCCCCACCCCTACAAACTACCCCAACCCTGCCCCAGCCCAAATTATCTGACCGTGTCCTCGCCTGATCTACTCTGCTTTTTTATCTCCCTTAACCACACATATGGGTAGTTCAGCACATGCATTGTTAAGGTAGAGAAAAAGGCATGCATTGTTCCGGCAAGCATTGTTACACTTGCGTTGTAAATGTAATTGTTGTTAGGGAGTTGTTGTTCAGGACATTTCCGTTTTTGTGTGGACATGGTAGCGGTGGTAAAGACAGTGAGGTAGTGCAAAAAACATAAAAGGTAGAAGGAAATGTTAGTGATGAGGTGTAGGTGCTGTGATGTGATTGGGTGATGGATGTTGTGTATTGTGTGTATTGTGCTGGTGTGGGATGTTTGCGTGGTGAAATGTTGATAGGTGCCAAAAGTTTTTTTGCTACTTCAGGGATAATTATTCCTTCTCTGTGGCTGTGAGTGGCATTCTGTTTTCAAAGGATTGTGGGCTGTGGTGGGGTGTGCTCTGTAGTGCAGTGCATAGGTGTGTCCAGTGTGTCAGGTGTGGGGTATTCAAACTATCCAATATAGTGTGGTGTTCTGTGTGATGTGAGTTGAGACTGCCGTGGTTTGCTCCGATACTGGTTTTCCGCAATGGTAGAACCGCTGTTGTGATTTGTGGATCGTAATATGATGGGAGGATTTTTGTCGGACTGGTGGTGCTGGTGGTGGGACCACCTCTTTTCTGTCTTCCAGTGTTCTGGCACTTTTGGATTTTTGGCTGTTTTTTGGCAGACTTCACAGTGTGACTCTTAATATGGCAGTTGGATTACCACCAATATGGCAGTGTTTTGGCGGCTGCCATAGTGGTGGTCTTCACAAAAGACCGCCAAACTCGTAATGACCCGCTACGTTTTTAATTGTAGCATTAGTCTAAGTTCTTTTGTGATAGCAAATATTGCCTTCAGTGGAGAAATTGATAGAGAGCAAACAATATTAATAAAATAAGTGTAACCAAAACAAAATGATTATCGTGTGTTAAAAGGCCTGAATAGAGAAACGTGTTAGAAAAATAAAACATGTATGTTTAAATTGTGGTTGACATGGTGTCCCCCACCCAGATTTCTATGCGAATTAATAAATGTCTGTGAAAATTTATTTTGATTAATTATAACTACATGTTCTGACAGAAGATGATTAATAATAATGAGCAAAACTAATAATGTGAAATTATTATTAGAATTGTTTTATCCTTCATGCATTAGGATTAGTGAAAAGGCTCACATTTTAGAATTTTTCCATAGGCACAGTGCTGCAATGTTATGCTGACTTTAATGAAACACTTTTGAAAACATTGTTTTTTAGCTGTTCATTCTGTACTTCTTTGTGATAAATATTTCAAGTTGTAACAATGATCTTTAGTTTCTGGTAGGAAGCTACGTTAAATAAATATCGTGTTCTGTGCAGCTATTTTTTAAAATTTATATTTTTGTGGAAGTTGCGGTCCATAGATGAGCATGAGCATGAGCTTATCTTAGAAACAAAACGCAGAAAGATAAAACTGGAGGCCAGATTACATTTAATTGGCTGAATTGTATCATACCTCATAGTCTTATCCAATCGAAGCTTAGCTACTGATTTTTGGAACTTTAATTTAGCAAGTTTCAGATGATGTAAGTTCAGTTATGTTCAGAGTTAGATTCTGTTTAGATTCTGTTCAGTTTCTGTTCAGTTCAGTTCTGCTATTCAGCTCTTCTGTCCAGCTATTTATAATATTAATAGTTCAGTTACATTAGGCCCAACATTACTGAACTGTTTTCTCTTTTCCTTTTCCTGATGCTGACGGCTGAAGACCTGCTGTTCCTGTGCTCAGCTGTTGAAGACTCTGCAAGCTGCTGTCTCATTTAGGAGAGGTATAACCAATGTGCATTTGTTATCCTTTTGCAGGTTTTTCCCTTTAGAAATCCACCTGCATAATTTTTGTTAGCGCCGTAGTTAGGTATTTTTCCAGATTAATTTTTCTCTTATTTTTAATTTTTGCATGTGCAAAGCCCAGCCCATGCATACTTTTCACATTAGAGTTTGGTAGTTAGGATGTCTGACCCGATATTTGATCTGAAGGTTATTAATTGAGCGTGATTGAGTCAACAGCACAACTAATGAATTATGTTGCTATTTTCCAAATAATCCTGTTGTTATTCTGTATAATTATTTTGGAGTGTTTATTGGTGAGTGTACTTATAAGATTGAGATTCTTCAGACGTTTTGGACAGCCTGTGTTGTTTCTGTATTGCTATCATTTGGTTTTGTGCATCATTTACATGACAGCATTGTCTATATGAGGGCAATAAATGTTTAAACTTTACTAAATTGGTGTGGTGATTTATGACCACACAGGTTATGATGTATTTAAATTATTGACTCCTTATTTTAGATTTTGATTGTGTAGGGCTTCTCATTGTTTGATTTGATGATCTCATTACTCCTGTCTGAGTCAAACGATTTGAGTTGACCTCTGAGGGTAGTAGATGTCACTGCCCTATTACATGTCACCTTAGCCTAATATTAGGAGGTCACATACCCACAATAGTGAGGGAGATCTGAGGAGGAGGTTCTGGGGGAAGAAGGCTTGACAAGAAAGATTGTCACACCAGGCGCCACCAGTCCTAAAGCTGGCCCTGGGTATACTGTACTACGGCACAGCCTGTGTAATGTTATCTCTTTGTCATGTATGCCAAGAGGTAGCCAGTACTGCAGTTGCTACCCCTGCTTTGTCCTTTGGAAGGCCACCCAACTTGCGCTTGCAACTGCTGATGTCAGGGTGCATGAAAGCAGCAACAGCAAGGTAAACAGGGATCTAAGAGCTGTGTTTACTTTCTTTTCTTTCCTTGCTCTTCCCTTAAAGCATTAGCAGCAAAAGGGAGGCAAGTGATGTGACACGGTAAGGTCGTTATCAAGGAGTGCTTGATTTCATTGGTGCTGCAGGCCTTTTGCTGATTCACGCCCATACTCTTTGAGTTGAATGATGAATGTGTTGTGCATGGTGTGATACCAGAATATTGTTGTCAGAATATCATCAGACATAAATTTTGCATTCTAACCTTTGTCTACAAATATATTATCAGACAATCCACTCTCAATGGGACAATATTTTGGTGAATGATGTCATGCAATATTTTGTGGATCACTGCTTGATAAAACAAGGAATGCGTGTTTCTGACCTTCATAACTAGTGTGCAATAGCTTCTTTGAGCACAAATTTTGAGAATAGGGCAGCATACATGCCAACAGACCAATTCAAGCAGAAAACGGCTTCATTTTAATTGTCTCCTGCTTAAGTTCTCCTCCTCTTCAGTGAAAGTCTATGGGGAAAATACAGTCAGTCCCCCGATTTTCTTTTTAAAGGCTACTGTAATGATATTTGTGTTTTGACCACTGACTCCACGGTGCACTTATCCTAGTATCACACAGTCACATTAGTTACAACAAGCTTCATTATGCCTATTGACTTTATTTTAGCATTAGCCACCGCCATGTTAAAAGCTGCAACTCTATTTCCATGACACAATGTGCTTCTTGCTCATGTTTTTATTCTGTTTGTTTGTGTGTTCTTTCTCACCAAGGGCTCAGCTGAGAAGAATGTACTAGGACGGCAGGGAACGGTTTTGTTTTGATAGAGGACACCTTGGGATTTTAGCCAATTCCCGACATGTTCTTTTCAAAGCTGACCTAAAGTAATCAACATTTTTTGAATAATAAACTTATGCAGTGGGAGGGAGTTTCTAGAATTCTCCTCTCTTGTTTGTTAAAAGTATATAAGAGACCCAGGTCGACCGTGGGGAGATTTCGAGACCTCAATCAGGATTGAGACGCTGAATGCCTAATATATTTCCCATGAAGGTAGCTCTCTCCTCATTGCAGTTGAACCGGGTTAACGACTTGTTGGCAGGAGAAGGATGAAGGAGTAACTGTGCCCCATAGTAATACATTTTTACTAATTATTTGCTTTGCATTGTGAATGCATATATATATATCCAAATATAGGTATTTGGATCTTTGCATGTATATATTTTCTGTTTATAGATTGAAGATTCTTTGTACATGTTCTCAAGATATTGTGATGCACATTTTAAAGGTGCACTTTCAGTTCTACTGACCTTCCTTTATGAACCTTGCAAAGTGATTTAATAAATGTCTTCTTTAGACTAAGAAGTGCATTCCAGAGATTTTTGTCAGTGCATGAGTGTTTCATCTCAGTCATCAGTGAACCAAAACATTTTGGCGTAGGTCGGACAGTCTGACAGGAGGTTGGAGGTTGAAAGTGTACAATTTAAAAGTGAAAATATGTGTGGCAGAGAGTTAAAGGAAGCACTGCAAACCATTTCTGAAAATGCACTGTGAGATAAAAATGCCTTATACTGTCTTGGCAAATGCTTTTTCTTGTTTATCAGAACTTTCTACATTTTGGGATGGGTGCTTGAATAAAACAGAGCTATTAACTGCTCTTATATGTTTAAAAAAGGTGCTTTTTGAAAGGAATTATGACCCTTTTGTTCTTAGCAGGAGGGGTTGGACACTTTTGTCTGCTTACAGAAAAATGCATGAGAAGTGTAAACCGTTAGAAGCTGAAAAACAGCAATTACAGAACCAACTTGATGAGACAATAAATACTGTACCTATGCTGTCTTGTCAGAATAAGTTATTACAGGATAAGGCTGATATCTACCAAGCCGTCACAGGGAAAGCTGATTTTTCACATTCCAGTGATGAGGAGGTTAAAAAAGGTGGGGGCCAGTGTGAGCTACATGAGCAGAATGTAGTTCGTGCTCAGCCAACATTTAGATGAAAAATACAGAGTAGCCCGCAGAAATTGGCAGGAGTTGAAATACATTCTTTAAAAGATTGCACCCAGCAAGAATTTAAGGATGTTAAAGATATATTCCCGGAGCTTTTGCACAGTAAAATGTGGATGATTAATTCAGACAAGACACAGGGACCAACTCAAAATGTGAAGTTTCTAGGAATTCAGTGGAATCCAGGACATAGAGGGGTGTTGCTAGAGGCAAAACAAAGGATTTTGGAGTTTGCCACTCCCCGCACTAAGCAAGAGACACAGCAATTCATGGGATTGTTTGATTTTTGGAGACAGCATGACACTCATCTGAGTAAAATCTTAACCCTTTGGTACAAAGTGACAAGAAAAAAAAGTGAGTTTGAATGGGGTGAAGAGCAGCAGTGTGCTTTTGTTTTGGCAAAAGAAGCAACTCAACAGGCTTTAGACTTGTGGACAGAGCAGGAAGGAGACATTGTGTTGCATGTAACTATCCAGGGACAATATGTAGATTGGAGCAGGTGGCAAAAGCAGAGAAGAACAGGAGTGCCTCCAATGTTCTGGACTAACAAATTATCTGATGGGACTCTGGAAATCTGAAGAGAGCATTTAAATGAAGCCCTCCAGATTCTGAATAACTGACAATTACAAAATGCTGAAAATCCCCTGGTACCACCACATGTGGCCACCAACACCATTGTGTACTGGGAAATAAAACCTGGAGGTTCAGCTCCTTACAGAGCCACACCAGAACCTGCAGGTCTTGACCTACATGCTTACAAAATTGCCCAACTTGTCATAATTCCAGTGTATGGAGGATTGTTGAGGAAGGGGACTGCCCCAGCCCTTCTGACAGTACACGGAAAAGGAGGTTTTGGTTTAACTGACAAAAACCCTGATGCTAAGGTTAGGGTGGAATCCCCAAATGGCCCTCCAGAACCTGCAGAAATTATAGCCAATAGCCCTAATAATGTTCTGCTGATCATAAAACTAGGAAAGGGAAAATTGGAGCACATTTCAGCTGACAAACGTTATTTGCAAGAAATATCATACTTGTTTCTTTTACAGATCATACTACGACTTACCTCTGACCATGAGTGTGCTATGTGGTCTCCCTTTGGGTGTGTGTGTGTGTGTGTGTGCCGTCGGGAGGGAAAGCACCCCCAACCTGAACCTGATTGATCGATCACGTTGCACAGCACCCCTGCTGCTTTTGAAGGGCAATACCTATGGATCCATTTGGAGCAAGTTGTGCTTCACAGATCAAAGTTCTGCATGGGAATAATGCAGAGTACCATGGATGTCCTATCAACCTGTTTGATTGCAATGCTAATGGAACCAACCACATGGCTTGTTATAACCTGGTGACTGCTGGCAGTCACATTAACAATTTTTTAAGTTGCCAGTTGGCTAACTATTCTTGTTTGGGGACCTCACTTTTACCTACATTCCAGCAAACATTACAGGTGGACCGTGTACCTTTACATGTTTAGGGCTCAGGTTTCCATCTAACTCTATACAGACTCGTTATCCTAGAGACACTATTTAATTAAGTGAAGATTGTGATTAAATTATTATCCCAATGAGAATATATAAGCATAACTTTTTCTATTGTAGCCGTGCCTGGTTTAGCTGTATATAATACCTGAATGATCAATAAGTTAACATGTCTAATGGTTAAAAAATATTATGTCTTGTAATGTTTTTAAAAAAAATACGTTGATTTGAGGACTAGAATAAATGTTTTGTGTGGTTTACAAACTAGGAAGCGTTTCTCAGTTCACAGATGGCCATCGCACACTACCATGATTAATTTTCCAAACATAGTTCCCCGGAAAAATGGTTTCGGGTTACATGATCTGTTAATCTTTCATTTTTTTCTCTTGTATTTGTCATAATTCCCTACAATTAGGAGCTTCTTGCGTTTAAGAGCCTTTCAGATAACAAGTGCAGCTAACCTGGGGTTTTAAAACCCGCTGCTACGTAGTCGGACACTAAGGGGGTCATTCTGACCCTGGCGGTAAAATCCGCCAGGGCCAACGACCGCGGGAGCACCGCCAACAGGCTGGCGGTGCTCCCTTGGGCATTCTGACCGCGGCGGTACAGCCGCGGTCAGAAACGGAAAACCGGCGGTGTACCGCCGGTTTTCCGCTGCCCTGGGGAATCCTCCATGGCGGCGCAGCTTGCTGCGCCGCCATGGGGATTCCGACCCCCATACCGCCATCCTGTTCCTGGCGGTTTTGGCCGCCAGGCACAGGATGGCGGTATGGGGTGCCGTGGGGCCCCTGGGGGCCCCTGCAGTGCCCATGCCAATGGCATGGGCACTGCAGGGGCCCCCGTAACAGGGCCCCACCAAGATTTTCGGCAGACACTGAAAATCGCGACAGGTGCAACTGCACCCGTCGCACCCCTTCCACTCCGCCGGCTCCATTCAGAGCCGGCATCCTCATGGAAGGGTGTTTCCCGCTGGGCTGGCGGGCGGCCTTCTGGCGGTCGCCCGCCAGCCCAGCGAGAAACCCAGAATACCCGCGGCGGTCTTTTGACCGTGCAGCGGTATTCTGGCGGTTCCAGCCAGGCCGGCGGCTTCCGCCGCCGGCCGGGGTCAGAATGACCCCCTAAGTGTAATCATAAAGACAAGTCCTCAGAACTGGGACCAATATTGTAAGGAATCGCCAATTTGTAAAAAATGACTGTAGTATGTGAAAAACTTAAGGCCCATATTTATGGAAAGTTAGTGTTGCCTTAGCGTCATTTTTTTTAATGCTAAAGCGTCGATAACTTAACTCTATATTTATATTTTGACGCTGGACCTGTCTTGCGTCAAAATATTGGAGTTAGCACCATTTTTAGGAAGCGCAAACCCACCTTGCATCTCATTGCGACAATTAGATGCAAGGTAGGCGTTCCCATGGTAAAAATGATGCTAGCCCCCTAGCGCCATACCAACGCAAAAACAACATATACCAAGGAAGCGGACCACAAAAATGACGCTAAGTCTGATTAGTGTCAAAATGTAATGCCTGGCCAGACCTGACATTAAAAAGAGGCCCACACACCACCACTCAAGAAAAACACACAGAAGGAGCATTTGCAACCTCCAGGACAACATAGAAGTGGTACTGCTCTAGATTGGCACACGCCACAGACGTCAGCGAAGACAGCAGGTCCCACCACCACCACCACAGCAACCCTAAACACCACCACAGCAGCCACAAAGGCAGCGCAGAAGGCGGGAGAGGATCTTCAGACAGCAGACAACCATCCTTGGCTTCAGAGAACAAGATGTCATCAGGATATAGTGAATGAACCGGGAGTCCATTGTATGCCTGCTGCACTACATTGCGCCGCACATCGCAGCAAGGGTGCAAATTCCTACAACTATTGCACCAATGACAAAACTCCTTGCTGTCCTTCAAATGCTGGCATCTGGATCTTTTCAGATAACGGGCGCACAAGTGGCTGGTATGTCCCAGCCATCCTTCTCGGTCCTCCTACCTAAGGTCCTGGACGCAACCGTTCGCCTCACACCCCGCCACATCTGCTTCCCAAACACCCAGCAACTGCAGCAGGAGATAAAGCAAGGTTTCTACCAAATTTCTGGGTTCTGGCATGTGCTGGATGCAATGGACTGCACCCATGTCCAACTGGTGCACCTGCATCAATTGAACATTTATATAGGAACCGCAAGCACACCCGTTCAATCAATGTGCAGGCCATCGTGGACCACCGTGGGCTATTCACCAACATCCTAACAAAATATCCTGGCAGCGTCCATGATGTCTACATATTCCCCCATTCCACTATCAACGAGCGGTTCCAGGTGGGGCAATATGGCAATGGCTTACTCGTAGATACTCCACCATACCAATCATTACACACACAACACACCAACCATGTAGGACAAACAAGACATACACCACACGAAATACACATGGACATGGGAACACAGATGTACAGGCAAAAACACATGTGCAACATGCCACACTACACCGCAATCATTGGACATAAACAACACATACAACCACATAAAACAGCCACAACCTGACTGGCACAGCACGTGTGGACAGGTGGAGCAATGTCCCCTTTTCATACAGAAGCTGCCCGCAAACCACTACAAGTGTTCCCTGGTTGACAGCTAAATACAGATCCCACACACATTACACCAAACAAAGAATAGCTCAGCTATGTCAGTGGCATAGGTCATGGCCATTTAAAGAAAGTCATACATAGGCAAAGCCCCACGTGAATCATGGTGTGCAAGCCTCTGACAGCACCTATATCAGTTGCCACCCAAGTGGTGCCATTACCAACTACATATCATCTACACATACCTGACACACCTGTAGTGTGCACATGCACCTGTCTGCTGCATTGTGTCGAACACATAGGAAAACAAATGAGCCTGTGATGAAAGACCATGAGAAATGGGGCAGCACCTACTCCAGTGATACTATCACATGTCCCCCTTCGTGCCCCCTAGCACCACCATGTCTGTTCCGTATACTAGAAACAGTCCACCATGGTGCAGAGTTTGTGCAAAACCGTAAAGATCTCGGATACCACAGTAGGACTCAGCAGGAGTATATAGGACATACCTACCTTACATGAGCCATACATAGGGACCCATGTGAAAAATAGGTGTCCCCTCCCAAAGCCTTCACTGTGCATGTGTTGAAAGTATCTGTGATAAATCATGTATTGGAAGCTAGGAGATACTACTGCATCAAATTAGACCATCCTACAAATGTGTGATACACACCCTTGTACACTTGATGGCTGGCACAACCATCATCTTCCACAAAGGGTCACTAAAGACCTGATTACGACTTTGACGGAGGGGATTACTCCATCCCAAATGTGACAGATATCCCGCCCGCCGTAATACAAGCTCCATTATATTCTATGGAACTTGTAATATGGCGGGAAGGATATCTGTCACATTTGGGATGGAGTAATTCCCTCTGCCAAGGTCGTAATCAGGCCCTAAGTGTCGCACTGCATGTGTAGTTCCACATGGTAACATGGACGCCACGGTATGGCTTTGTAGGGCTACCATGATGTCTCTACATCTGGCACCATTGTGGTGCAAGGAGGTGGTAGGTTCCATGCAACAACAGGACACTGCCTCAAATATGGACTACACTGCACATCTTTGAAATGGTTTAACCATCAGTTTGGACAGGAACATACAGTATACCACGAGCAAGTCTGAGTCACCTCTCCACCTACAACTAACAACTGCAATGGTATTTACCAAAACCACTATCAAGCTTTACCAACCCATCTTCTCTCATCCCTTTGCAGCCAGTCAAAGTTACGGCACACAGCCATGGGTCATGACTCTATTTGCTAATCCCATAACGGTGGAAGATCATGCATATAACGAAGGGCACAGAAGCACACACAATGTGGTGGAGAGGACATTTAGGCTTCTGCAGGTGCTTGGCCCTGACAGGAGTAAGCCTCTTGTATGCTCCGCCACTGGTATGAAAAATCATACTGGCATGTGCAATCCTCCATAACATACGTATAAGAACAAATGTTCATTGGGATGAAATGGTTGACGTCCCCAACGAGTAAGCGGAGATGATGGAGCAGCTCAAGGGGAAACAACAGAACACTGCTGAAAGAGTTCGCAGGAGACTCCACATAGTACAGAACGTTTATAACTAGTGGCAGGACTATCATCATCACATTGTAAATAGCACACATAAAATTATTTGCACCTGAATCTCCTAGGTCTACTCATTCTCCATTACATATACAATTGGAATGTAACTCAAACCGCAGGGAGCAGGTAAGAAACCCAATAGTTACAAGTATGGTAGCAACATCGTTTGTGATGTAAGAGGGTCTACTGCCTCCATTTCACATATCAGAGACACGCAATTCACGGGCATGTGACTCCTGAAGGCCTAGATCCATGTACCACAACATATATTGTGGCAGCAAGTGGGAAAGGATCTAATTTCTAGCCCTTTCCCCACATCTACACCACTCCTACAAGGATGTATGCAAGGGCGGCACATATAATGTAGGGACTGTGATTAAATGGTGCTTAAGTAATGTAGGAACTGAACACTGTCACATTTCAGGGTGATGGCTGCTTTGCCTGCACAGTCCATTTATGACAGGGGAGGCATCATTGATAACTATGGACCTTCAGTAATTGTACAGGGATTGTAATCGATGTTAGAGGCAGAGCCTGCACAGTGTATCCATGGAATTATGTCCTGGCACTGCCACTGGGCACAACCCTGACACATGGTGAACTGTACCTCACGTATGGAACACACAAGTTGGCTGTGGAGTGCGCTATGGGTTCCCAGACAAATGAAGCAGCTATGGTTGCTGAATCACTATCCAAACATAAGACCCTTTGTCAGGGTCTAAGAATTTAATGGGACAATGCACCACCAAATAATTGTCTGGGTGGAATGTAGGCAGAGTGTGTTACCCTCCCTTTGTACAGAAGATGCACACGTTTCACACAAATTTGCTGTCTTGACACATGCCTACAGCAATTCCAGATAAACATGTGAAAACTGATGTACGGATGTATGTCCTAGGTAGCAAAGGGTTTGCTAGTACCACCAATGCTTTACATGTGTCAGCATGTTTACCTAGTATGCCCTGTTGAACAACATCACACAGCACATAGCAATACACACCACTCATTCTCACTCACATTCCAGAACAAGAGCAAGGTGGCAAAAGTTACAAATTATCCCATACATGTTTTGAGCTCCAACATGGCAATCAGGTGTGGGATGTGCAGCTATGTCCACCAATGTTAACAAATGTCAGAAACCCATCACAAAAATGAATGGGAGTAGAAGTAGCCATATATGTTGCATTTGGCTAATGAAAAAAACAGCACTGAGATGATTTCACACCTCAACATCATTCATTCATTGTAAGAGTTACCTAGGTTGTGGCATTCTGGAAGAAATGCATACCCATGTTCAATGGAGGATGTGGAAGGACAGCTGAGAGATACCCACCGGTACTTGCAAATACAACATGGGAGGTCACTTGGAGACAACACAACTGCTGTGGCAGGTGTAATGTTGTGTGCGTGGCACTCATTACATCTCACAAATACTGTCAATGGGACGGTAACTATCATGTAGCCAGTAGTGAAAGATGTGTCCATCTACAATTTACACAAGCACAAGTCACATGTTGCATCCTGTCCATGTATGACCGGACAATTTTTTAAAAAAAATATTCCTTTATTGCATTTATACTTCAAAGATGAGATACTACAGTATAGAAGCACATGTGATCCACAGGTTTGCATGTAACTTCAATTCACAACAATAAACATACGAGAAGGGAAAGGTGTAGGCAAAACATGTCCATGTACTTACAGTGCAGAATTAGTGTAGCTGGTATACAGATTATAGGTTCCCAGCAAGTTGTCCCCACACATACATTCTATGTGGCTTTCATCCGACGCATCTGCCTCCAGGTTGGAAGGGGTGTCTATCTGTTCTGCCAATGTATATAGATTTCTGATGGATACAACTACCTGTGGATTCCTCACCTATTGAATACTCCCATTGCGCCAGCATCTGACGGAAATCTTCTTCCTAGCTTCTGCACGTCGACGAGGACGAGGACGTCACAATTGCCCACGCGACGCCATCTGATGTCCTTATAAGAGGTCCTCGCCGACGTGCCGACGTCATGTTCCTTTTTTCTGTGCCATTCGAGCGACGGTTATCTTCGAGAGAGCTACTGTTACTACTCGATGTAGTTACAGTTATTTTTGCTGTTTTCTCTTTGAGACAGTTTACAATGTCGCAAAGAAAGTCTGGATTCAAGCCCTGCAACGAATGCGGTGGCAAAATGACGGTTACGGACCCACATTCTGACTGTTTGTGGTGTCTTAGTTCCGATCACGACATTGACAAATGTGACTCTTGTCAACGGATGAATCAAAAAGGCCTTAAAGGAGTGTGAGGCCAAGCTCTTTTTGGCGAAGTCAAAGAAAAAGGAGAAAAGACATCACCGCAAGTCGTCTTCACCGAAGTTGCATCGGCGTCATCGGGACTCCCGGCGTCGTCGAGAATCTTGACGCCGGTCGAGTAGGGAGAGATCGCGATCGAGGTCACCTTCGACTCGACGTCGGAAGACTTGGGAAGTTAGTCCCACCATCTCTCCCCAACCGCAGACGCCGTTAGCATCTCCGACATCTCTGACTTCGCCGACATCGTCTGTGAATCCTCCTTCTGTGTTCGAGGTTCCTCGGCGTCAAGAGTTTTCTCCAGCTTTGCAGACGTCGGGACCGGCGTCGATGTCGCCTCCAACCCAGGCTCCTCAGTACCCGGCTTTCCCGGCCCCTGGAGCCGATAGTTCCGCATTCTTGAATGCGATGTTCTCTATCGTTAAACAGATGGCTCCAGGTGGTGGACCGGCTGGTCCTTCGGTCCCTTTGGCCTTCAATATGGGTGCTCCGGCTCCATTACGACCGGCACCCTTTATGCCCTTTCTTCCCTTGGGAAATGTGGGCTCGGCGCCGACGTCGGCGCCTATGGCGTCAGCATCTCAACCAGCGACGCCGAGTAGACCTGTGGTTCCGGCGCCGGAACAGTCTTCTGTCCCTCCTTCTCCTAGTTCGGCGCTGAAGAAATCCATGGCGCCATTGGATCCGGCGTCTGATGGATCCGAGGAGCAGCGTCAAGCTTCGACTTTTGCTGAAGCCATGTCGACGCCGAGGATAGAGGAGAGATTACATTCGAGGAGGCTTGCTCTTCGCCTCCTTGAGGAACAGGAATATCGGAGACAGACATTGGAGGAAGGAGAGATTGAGGAATCTCGAGAGGATCTCCATGGCTTGGACACGGGTAGTGGTCTGGACACCTCTCCAGAATGGGACATGTCATCACCTGGAGAGTACACGGAGGAGGCTGCAACATTTCATTCAGTCATCATGAAGGCCGCTGACTTTTTAGACCTCCCTTTGCCAGTGTCTGAGCCTAAGCCAAACATTTTAACGGAAGTGTTACATCCTGCCTCAACAACTGCAGAGCCACCTCTGCCTTTTAATGAGGCTTTGTTGGATCCCATCATGGAAATCTGGAAGAAGCCGGTGTCATCTTCGGCGGTGAATAGATCTGTGGATCGAAGATATAGAGTGGCTCCTGCTGACCCAGGCTTCCTCTCCAGGCACCCAACTCCTGAAAGCCTAGTGGTTCAGGCTTCATGCTCAGCCCAGTCTGCCCCAGGATCATTTCCAGCTGTGCCCTCAGATAGAGACTCTAAGAAAATGGATATATCATCAAAGAAGACATTTTCGTCATGTAGCATGGCTTTGAAATCCACTAATGCTACCTGTATTTTAGGGAGATACATTTATGCCCTAATGGACGAAATAAAGTCGACTCATACTGAGGTGCCCCAAGAAATAATGAGCCTGGTTTCTGATGCTCAAGCAGCAGCAACCCAAGTTATTCAATCTGGGTTAGATACGACTGACTCTGTTGCCAGGGCTATGGGTACTGCTGTAGCTTCAAGGAGGCAAGCCTGGCTTTGTAGCTCTGGATTCTCTTCTGTTGTGCAGTCGACCCTCTTGGACCTTCCTTTCGATGGCGATAAACTTTTCGGTTCCAAGGCTGACTCAGCACTAGAGAGGTTCAAGGAGAGTAGAGCCACTGCCAAGTCTTTAGGCTTGCAAGCCTCTTCTTCTGCTTCCTCCAAACTTTTTAGGAGGTTTCGAGGATTTGGTCGTGGTTCCTCCTCCTCCTCCTTTCGAGGGAGATTCCAGCATCAACCCGTCTCTGCTCTCTCCTATAGATCTTACAGAGGGAGGGGTAGGGTCTGGACCAGAGGAGCCATCCAGCAGCACTCTGCCTTTTCCTCTTCCTCTGGAGGGGTGCAGCATGGGAAGCAGCCTTAGACTTCCACCAATTCCTTCTCACTCCACTCCTGTAGGGGGGAGGTTATTGAACTTTCTCCACAAGTGGGAGGTTATAACATCAGACTCCTGGGTCACCAGCATTCTGGGGAAAGGCTATGCCCTTCCCTTTTGGGAGTTTCCGCCCCCCATCCCGCCCGCCCTTCCTTCTCTTCAAAAGAGCATCTCCTGTTGCTAGAACAGGAGGTTAAGTCCTCCTTTCAAAGGGTGCAGTGGAGTTGGTTCCAGAGCAGGAGAGGGGTCAGGGTTGTTACTCAAGATACTTCCTGATCCCCAAGAAGGATGGTCGGTTGAGGCCAATCCTGTACCTGAGGATCTTGAATTGGTTCCTCAAACAGGAGAAGTTCAAGATGCTGACCCTAGCTCAGGTGCTTTTGGCGCTGAACGATGGGGATTGGAAGGTGTCTGTCGACTTGCAGGATGCTTACTTTCATATCCCGATACTCAAGTCGCACAGGAAGTATCTCCGGTTTGTGGTGGGGTCGCAGCACTATCAGTTTGCGGTCCTCCCGTTTGGTCTTACGTCAGCACCTCGAGCCTTCACAAAGGTGATGTCAGTGGTTGCGGCAGAGCTCCGAAGGAAGGGGATAGCAGTATTTCCTTACCTGGACGACTGGTTGATCAAAGCCAAGTCTCCGGAGCTCGTGTTGCATCACCTACAGTCGACAACCCGATTGTTGTTCGACCTGGGTTTTTCAGTGAATGTGCCCAAATCTCACCTAGAGCCCTCTCAGCGCCTTCTGTTCATAGGGGCAGTTCTGGATACAACATTGAATCGAGCCTTTCCTCTGCCTCAGCGGATCCAGGACATTCAGGCGTTGGTTCCAATGTTGCGAAGTGGAGCGGTTGTTCCAGTCCTCAGGGTCCTACGTCTGCTCGGTCTGTTCGCTTCGTGCATTCTGTTGGTCACTCATGCTCGCTGGCACATGAGGGCTCTTCAGTGGTGCCTCCGGAAGCAGTGGTCTCAACACAAAGGGGATCTCGAAGGATCGGTAAAGATCTCCGGGGACGCTGCTGCGGATTCAAAATGGTGGATTGCGGATGGCAATCTTGCCCAAGGAAGGCCGTTCTCGCAACCTCCGCCGGTGACCACAGTAATAACGGATGCTTCCACTCTAGGGTGGGGAGCTCATCTGGGGGACCTGGAGATCAAAGGTCTTTGGTCTCCAGTAGAACAGATGTTTCATATAAATCTGTTGGAGTTGCGGGCTGTACGTCTTGCACTCAAGGCCTTCCTCCCATCCCTTCGCGGTCAGTCGGTTCAGGTCCTGACGGACAATACTACCGCGATGTGGTATATAAACAAACAGGGAGGTGTAGGGTCGTATCTTCTCTGCAGAGAAGCTCTACGGCTTTGGTCCTGGGCAAAGGACCCTCAGATTTGTTTGGTAGCAAATCATCTGGTCGGAGTCTTGAACGTGCGTGCGGACAGTCTCACTCGTCATTTCTCAACCGATCACGAGTGGCCAAGTCCGTCTAATCTTCCAGATGTGGGGGTTTCCTCGGATAGATCTGTTTGCCACCCGGGAGAACTCGCACTGCCCGTTATTCTGCAGCGTCCAGTATCCGGTACAAGGAGCGTTGGGGGACGCGTTTCAGATGACCTGGTGCGACCAGTTGCTTTACGCGTTTCCCCCCATCCCCTTGATTCCTCGAGTTTTGAGGAAAATTTGCCAAGACCGGGCCCAAGTCATCTTAATAGCTCCGGATTGGCCAAGGAGGGTATGGTACACAGACCTTCTCCAGCTCTTGCTATGCCCTCCGCTCCGTCTCCCTCTCAGGGCAGACCGCCTCTCGCAGTCGCAGGGGCAGGTTTTACACCCCCACCTTCAGAGCCTGCATCTTCATGCCTGGAGATTGAACGGGGCAACCTGAGTTCCTTTTCTCTTCCGCCTGACGTAGTGGATGTTATTTTATCAGCCAGGCGACACTCCACTAAATCTATCTACGCTAGCAGGTGGGCAAAATTTGTGAACTGGTGTGGAGAGAGGCAAATTGATCCCTTACGTGCCCACTTATCGGATATCTTGTCTTTTGCTTTGTCTTTGGCACAGAGGGGTTGTGCAGTGGCTACAGTCAAGGGATATTTATCCGCCCTGTCAGCCTTTCTATGTCTTCCAGACCAGCCTTTTCTATTCAAATCCCCTATAGTACTTAGATTTTTAAAAGGTCTCATTAACAAATTTCCTCCCACTCCTTTCATTATGCCTCAGTGGGATCTAAACCTAGTATTGTCTTTTCTTATGGGTTCACCGTTTGAGCCTATGCATTCTTGCGCTTTAAGGTTATTAGTCTTAAAGACTGTTTTCCTTGTTGCAATTACTTCCGCAAGAAGAGTGAGTGAGCTGCAGGCTCTATCTGTTAAACCCCCTTACACATCTTTTTATGGGGATAAGGTGGTGTTGAGGACCAAGGCTGCTTTCCGACCGAAGGTTGTTTCACCCTTTCATATGGCCCAAACGATTACTCTTTCCTCGTTTTATCCTCCGCCTCATCCTTCGATAGAAGAAGAAAGACTACACCGCTTAGACCCGAGAAGAGCGCTAAGCTTTTATGTGGACAGAACGAAGGATTTCAGGTTGGAGGATCAGCTCTTCATTAGGTATGTGGGAAAGAGAAGAGGAAGGGCAGTCCACAAGAGAACACTCTCCAGGTGGGTCATTCTTTGCATTAAAATGTGTTACTCTTTAGCAAAGAAGGAACCCCCTGATGGTATAAGGGCTCATTCCACCAAAGCCAAGTCGGCCTCTTCGGCCTTGGCTAGGGGTGTTCCTGTGGTCGACATCTGCAAGGCCGCAACTTGGTCATCCCTCCACACTTTTGCAAAGCATTACTGCTTGGATTCTGAGGTTAGGAGGGATGGCCATTTTGCACGGTCAGTGCTGCAGGATTTCTTGGTTTGACCATTCAGGCACCCTCCACCGAGTGCGGTACTGCTTTGGGACTCTATTCAATAGGTGAGGAATCCACAGGTAGTTGTATCCATCAGAAGAACGAGTTACTTACCTTCGGTAATGACTTTTCTGGTGGATACATTAGCTACCTGTGGATTCCTCACGGTAACACCCGCCTCCCCGTTGCCTGTCTGGTCTAACCAAGTTGTTCTTGGATGTGCTCCTCTTGGTACTTGGGGGCTTGTACATACACTGTATATATATATTTATGCGTTTATTTATTATTTAAAAAAACAAAAAAAAGAGGATCTTGAATTTTTGGAATGATGTGTTTATCTTTGATATTATTAAACATTGTTTTTGATTGTTTGTCTCAATGGCCTATTAGTCTCAGACACGTAAAAAATGTTGGTACTGACGTCGGCACGTCGGCGAGGACCTCTTATTGCCTGTATGACGTCATGGCAATTGTGACGTCCTCGTCGACGTGCAGAAGCTAGGAAGAAGATTTCCGTCAGATGCTGGCGCAATGTAAAGTATTCAATAGGTGAGGAATCCACAGGTAGCTAATGTATCCACCAGAAAAGTCGTTACCGAAGGTAAGTAACTCGTTCATCCAGCGTGCTAGATTATATGCACGCTATGGCAATCATGCATCTCTTACAGCAGGGGGGTCTGAAATGAGCGGCGCAGGCGCCAATGGATTGCTGAGGTCCGTAAACATCAGTTCCCATTGTGGCGCTAGCGGATACTTGCGTAGCCCCGACACCTCCTTGCGCCGAAGAGCTGTGCACTCTGCTTTTGCCCAAAAAGTCAGCAATCGCACCCATGCTTCGTGCGCTGGCAGTTCGGGAGACCGCCATTTACGGGTAATAGGGTGCTTGGCCACTAAAAATCCTAGATCAAGAAATGTTGCTCTCAGTTTTTTGCCCCTAGGGAACAATCCCAGAATGTATGTCTCGCATGTCTGTGGTAAGGGTTGGTCTACATAGTGCACTAAGCTCACTAGAATCGAAGACCAGTAGTGGCTCAGAGTGGGGCAAGACCACATCATGTGCAGGAAGTCTGCCCCCCAGGTTTTGACAGCGCGGGCAAGCAGCATCTATACGGTTAAAATATCTGTTAATTTTCCCGGGTGTGAGATAGGCTCTTTGTATTATATAATATTGTATGAGGCGAAATTGCATGTTGCGTGGGATGTAAATGGGGTGTGTAGGACCGGACAATGTTGCTGTAGAAGATGTGTACAAAGTGCCAACACCCTACAGAATGAGAGCAATGTAGGAGACAATATATACCATTAAAGTAATGCAGTAAAACAGAGAAGGAACAAACATAGACCAATACTGAGGGGGTCATTTTGACCTTGGCGGACGGCGGAGGCCGTCCGCCAAGGTACCGCCGCTGAATGACCGCACCGCGGTCAAAAGACCGCGGCGGCCATTCAGACATTTCCTCTGGGCCGGCGGGCGCTCTCCAAAAGAGCGCCCGCCGGCCCAGAGGAAATGCCCCTGCAACGAGGACGCCGGCTCAGAATTGAGCCGGCGTAGTTGCAGGGGTGCGACGGGTGCAGTTGCACCCGTCGCGCATTTCAGTGTCTGCTTAGCAGACACTGAAATACTTTGCAGGGCCCTCTTACGGGGGCCCCTGCAGTGCCCATGCCATGGGCATGGGCACTGCAGGGGCCCCCAGGGGCCCCGCGGCACCCCCTACCGCCATCCTGTTCCTGGCGGGAGACCCGCCAGGAACAGGATGGCGGTAGGGGGTGTCAGAATCCCCATGGCTGCGGAGCGCGCTCCGCAGCCATGGAGGATTCACAAGGGCAGTGGTAAACCGGCGGGAGACCGCCGGTTTACCCTTTCTGGCCGCGGCTGAACCGCCGCGGTCAGAATGCCCTCGGGAGCACCGCCAGCCTGTTGGCGGTGCTCCCGTCAGGGTCAGAATGACCCCCTGACTGTGCAACACATCAATGTCTACATGTGAACATCCAACATATGTACAGAGAGGGTGGCCAGGCCAGTACATAACCCAATCATGTTTGCCACTACCATAACCTGGTAGTTGCCCACCACATGCCAACATAACAGGACGCAATGACAGATAACACCATCTGTACCCTGGCACTTTCCCAAAATAGAAGTCACAACAGGTATACAACCCTTAACCAAGCTGCCCATGGAAATTACTAAGGACATCAAATGATGAGACATGTCATAGACGTGCAAGTACTCAGTCCTTTGTTCATAAGAGGGGAAGGCTGACATCAAGTGCAGCAGAGGAATATGTGATATCCAGGTCTGCTTGATCACAATTGTGCATGTGTCTGTCTGCAGGGGAGTGTGCATTGTTCTGCTGAGTATCAATCATGAAGAGGCTAGATCCCCGCTCAAAACACCCTAACACCACTGCTCTTGCTACATAAACTTATGCCATTGTCAGGGGCCTGATGCATGTGCATAGTGGCCTGAGTAAACTGGAGCTCGTAAACCTGCCCCTTCACATGCAACCATGGGTTTGTGTTGCCATACAAACTCCCACAGTAGTGATGAAGAGTAGGCTGCCATCTATGCCAGACTACAACCCTGCTACACTCTGGTATGCCATTGTTTGTGACAGTGATAACAAACATGATGTGGACAAATGTGAATGCCTAGTTGGTGGCATGCAAACATATGCCACATATCTCAGCACACATGTAGCAGTGAAATGGCTCAGGCATGGTAATGTGTATAGGATTCGGAACAAAAGGCAACCTACCAGAAATGTAAGGGCATAGGTATCACAGTGACTGAAAGAAATGACCTTCACATGTGTTCGGACATACGGAAACATAGGTGGCATTGATATGACTACACAGGCATTTGTCAAAGTCCAACATGTGTCCATGCAGGAAGATAGTTATGTGAGGTTTCACATCCCATGAACACACCACTGTAGTCATATGTTCCTAAAATGACACTACACATATCTTTACACACACATGGCTTATTTCAACCTTCAAAGACACATGTGTACATACCGTCTCCTGAAACTAAGGTGCATGGGGAACTATATGTCACAGGTGTAGCAGAGCATCCTGAAGGCAAAACCAACAACACACCAGAGAGTAGGCACACATACACATGCAAATTGGCAGGGGTAACGTGATGTCAACCCAGTCTGAGTCCACTGCATCCTCTTACTATGTGTTGGACATAGGCCATAACATAATTTGTGTTGTTGCTATGTGTACATTTGTATATCAGACATAACAATGTAGTACTCCCACAAATAAGTGTTCAAACATATATGTATGCTCATAGTATGCATGTGCTAATGACTAAGTGGGCACAGTGTAGCTACACATGCACATGTGCACAAGGTATGAGTAATCGCGTGCAGCAGACTTATATAAAAACCTAAAGGTTCAACATACTAATGTCACCGTAAGGATATGGCTTTATAGTTACACATATGTTGCCATACCATAATTACAACATTGTTGCATAGCCCATGTGACATGGTAAGTGAATCAGGGTGCACTCAAGGCCTACATTGCAAAATTCCAGGCATTCCTGTCTTGTGTCAAAACAAAATTACGCAAACGGCTCAAATCTTCACTCTGCAACAACAGAAAAATGCCAAAGGCCTTTTCTTTTTTTTAATACATTTTTTCATTTGCATTTACATCGAGACACAATATTTCCAGTGAGTTACACATACGGATCACATTATAATGTCTCTGAAAAAAATAAATACAGATATATGTTCTTCAATAAAGAAAACTCGCCCAACCCCCCTCCCCTTCCCCCAACTCCCGTTATGGCACACAACCTCAGCCAAAGGCCTTTTCACGCATCATGGGGAAAAATCGATGTATGACCGTCATGTGTCAAAAATATAGATGCAAACGCCTAAACCCCATATTTTTCTCCACAGATAAAGGATGCCTGAACCCTGAGCGTCTATCGCAGGTCCACAGGCCTTTTCACGCACAATGGAGAAAAGGTTGCTGCATGACCGTAATGTGTTAAAAAGTTACACCCATACGTATATACCATACTTTACTTCTAAGCTAAAAGACGCCTAGCCCTTGAGTGTCTATCACACGTCCAAAGGCCCAGGAAGTGATGAAACAGGACATCCTGCATGCATACCTGGTACAGTGAGTCTACTTTTACTTTCACTTCACTGTCATATTATCTGTGACTGTGTGAGGGTGTGTGGAGCTGGTGCTGTTGGAGTTTTGGAGCATTTGGAGTGTTTTTGTGCTGTGTCCTGTAGCTGTTGTGTTTTATTTGTCATTTGATCTGTCTTTTGTATTGTGAGTGTTCTGTATCTGTCACTGTATTGTGGGGTGTTTGTCTGGGGCAGGATAGTTTTGGGGTATTTGGGGCGTCTTAGGGCATTTGTTTTTCTTTCAACTGCATTTGTAGTCCATTATGTCACGAAAAGGGAGGAAGGCCAGGATGTCGGTGGATGAGCGGAGGGATTATATTCGGCTGGTACAATATTATCTCCCCATGATGCTGGTACTGGGTGGTCGTTTCATACAGGGCTACCCCACAGAGGCCAGGAAGCTGCGGAGGGGCAAGGTGCTCTACAGCCTGACTAGAGTTTTTGCCACAGGAAGGAGTGACTACCAATTGAAACACCTCTGCCCTCATCACAAGGGAGCAAGATCTGCTGGATCACCTGGGCATCGAGACTGGTGGAACAGTTGGTAAGTATCCCATTTCCATACCAAGTCCGGTATTTGCATATGCATAACAGGTGCTGATACAGTTGAGTGCAGCTTGTCATGTTTAAGGATCTTGACATGTCGTATTCTGCCTGTATGAAGAGCCCCATCGCCACCTTAGGGCTGCTATTCTAATGTGCAATAATGAAGCTGAGGCAGGGCAGATGTGCCATCTTCACTGCACAACCTTTACAAAGTGTTGTGATGCATACATAGGGCAACTCAGTTTTGAGCAGCACAATATGAGGCCTGTGCCATGCATCATGTATGGGGGCAAAACCTGTTTAGGGGGCATATGTAAAACACTCTGGGAAAAATGAGAAACACCTAAATTCCAAATTTTATGCACTTTGAACAGCTGCTGAGAGCAGGTGTTATATGGGGTCATATAAATGTATGTGATGGGCCCCCATGTACTCAGCAGAAGTCGTGATGATCTGTTTTGTTGCAACTCCTGCTGAGTACATCATTTTCCTACACATAAATAGATGCAGTTGGACCCTACCTGCATCATGCTGTGCCTTAATTCTCATTAGGCGCACACATGGCAGGGGTAAGGGGTGCACTGAGGGCCACAAGGACTGTAGTGATGCACTTGGTGCTGCACCACTGTCATTCAATCTACCCCTTTGTGTCATTGGCCAAGGCCATATAGGTGAGCTTGACTATACACTGGGCCCAGACTACTAGCACTTTCCTCTTCCTGTACATTGTGTATCACAGACACCCCAAACTATGTCTATTACCACACACATGTGCTGATTTAGTACCACAGGCCTGCCGCATCTTACTGACAGTATGGGAATGCCCTGCATCTGCTCCATCACTGGCACATAACTAAGAAACCTGCACCAACATGTGGATCCTTGGACCACAGAGCAAGTGTGTCTGTGTTGAGGCATATGTCTATGCCAATGTTCTTATCCCTCCCTGGACAAATAATGGTATCCCATGGCAACAATGGCTGGCCACACCATATTGGCAATACATCCGTAATATATATCAGCAATGTGCAGGCATATACAACTATTTAAACATAAGTAAACTCCCATGGCATTATTGCTCGTGTGTGTGCCTTGTGATGGCACACACGTTAGTAACTTCAAACAAGGATGTATCACGGCATTCCTCAACACTTTGGAATACTAACATAACCTCTGGGCAGTTGTTTGTCAGTTTGCGGTGACAATGAGGTAGATGTCTATAACATCTGGAGCAGGCTCAAATGCTATGGATGTCACAATGGGATGGCCACTGCAACAACCATTGCATACCCCTCATATGCAGTATACAGTGTCATGCAGTCCCATAGGGCCATGGAGGTGTAGAGCTAATAAACACCTGCTTTACAATGCCATGTATATATGGTGCAGTGAAAACCACCAAAGGAGTGTCTGGGAAAGTGATGGTTTGTAGGTGCATGGGTCTCATTTATCTGAGACTATGTGTGATTGACTGATCATAGATATTTGTCACTTGCTCTGATCTACCATTAGGATAACTTGCTCACTCAAACTAACAAGTTGATAGTAAACAATGTTGTCCATTAACTGATATGTACAAATATCACTAAGCAATGTTTTCCATTCATGTCTTGCAGGTGGACCTCCACCCTACACCGTTGGTGAGGTGGCCGGATTTGAAGACCCCGATTCAGCCAGCAAGTATCATCTTGTGGGTCATGTGTGCCAATCCAGGGTTTGGTGTGAGTCAGTCTGATGTGTGGAATGCTATGAATAATGGTTTTGCCTGACCAATGATAATATATAATTGGACTAAGATGATGGCATCATGTCTGTTGGAATGTTTAGCATTGAAAATGGCTTGCCTGTAGCACCAGGGGCAACGTGTGCTGGCATAGAATTGTGGGTATTAGGAAATGTCAGAGCAGCTTTTATGTAAATAGCATGCCTGTTGACAACAACTTTGTCACAGCACTATTGACAACACTGGGTGCTACACATAGCTTACACTTACTCATAAGACGGTACAAATGTAGGTTATATCTTTAGAGGTCTCTCGGGGCTTATGTAGGAAACACTTGCACCACAGGTGCCTCACTACCCTTCAGATATCAGTGAGGCTGTAGTAATGCAAGGACCCATATTGTGCTGGACAACAGTCAGTAGTGTACACAGTTAGGAGAGTACTCAGCTCCATATGGTTGTGGGAAAAGTCTAAGATTTTTCCTATGCCAGATCTCAGCAGTATTCACAACATGGTCCTGCCACCATGATATTTGTGAGTGATGTAAGTCACATCACATATGCATATGATGTGAATGCTGAGTGCCTACCTGGTTTTTTGATAATGTCTGACAGGCAGGTGCACATGATGTTCAATAAATTAGAATACTGTTGCAGCACCCAGTGAAGTGCAAAACCCACTGTGGGCCTAAGGGCACCCATACAGACACCATGTGTGTGCTGTTTTACACATTTAGCACAACCTAGCACAGGGTACGGGTCTTTAGTTCTATAATGTGTAGACAACTTTGATGCGCAGGTCAGGCTTTGGCCAAGCTTTTTGGGGACATTGCATTAGTTGTACATGTGGGCACGTCATGGGCAATGGTGTGCCCCCTTGTAACATATGCTCAGGCCAGGTCTTAAACCAAGACACATGAATGATGATTTTCCAAATCTTAGAATAGCTGGCGGGAAGTTTCCAGACCCCCATATCATATGGCCCCCATTTTGCATCCATGATGGCTGGGCAAGCCTTGTTATTTCATCAGGGGTGTCAAGGTGGTGGATTGCACGGACAGTCCCCCTTATGGACAATGACATAGGAAACTCAGATCCTCACAAGTTTGATAACACAAATGTTAATCAAGGACAATTTAGTCCATTCACCTCTTGGCCTTGAGGGTCAACAATGGATAGCTGTCATCCCAGTGACATGTACATGATACCGTAGATGGCTGGTAGGAAATAGCCATAGATGAGGAGTAAGTCATTGTCGAGGAATGTGTGCGGACTGCATGTACCATCTGCAGTTGCAGTGTACATTATGGGGGTCATCCTGACCCTGGCGGTCACCGACCGCGGAAGCACCGCCGGTTTCCCGCTGCCCCAGGGAATCCTCCACGGCAGAGCTGCTTGCAGCGCCGCCATGGGGATTCCGACCCCCTTACCGCCATCCTGTTCCTGGCGGTTTTCACCGCCAGGAACAGGATGGCGGTAACGGGTGTCGGGGTGCAGGGCATGGGCACTGCAGGGGCCCCCTAACAGGGCCCCACATTGATTTTCAGTGTCTGCCAAGCAGACACTGAAAATCGCGACGGGTGCCACTGCACCCGTCGCACGCCTTCAACTCCGCCGGCTCCATTCAGAGTCGGCTTCCTCGTTGAAGGCGCTTTCCCGCTGGGCCGGCGGGCGGCCTTCTGGCGGTCGCCCGCCAGCCCAGCGGGAAAGCCAGAATGGCCGCTGCGGTCATTTGACCGTGGTGCGGTCATTCGGCGGCTCCCGCCGGGCGTGCGGTTAGCGCCGCCGGCGGGAGTCGGAATGACCCCCTATATGTCTGTTCAACCTCCACCCAATGCTGAATGGGATGCTTGATTCTCCTAATTTTTCAGCTGCCAATATGACACCTGACCAAAGGCACACATTCCACAAAAGGGCAGAATGCTACAAGCACATTATGGAAGTGGATGCCAGATACCACAGGATGAGAACAAGAAAAGGCGACTGGAGAATGGTGTCCATTTGCACATGGGGGACCTCCACAGCAGCCGCAGGCAAAAAAAGGACAGTGTTGGCAAAACATCAGGGGTGCAGGGAACCTCTACAGATCCAAGCCTCTCCACGTCAGCTGCACCTGATAGGAGCCAGGTACCTGTTCAGTCACCTGCTGTGCTAATGAGCAGCCAATTTGAAAGGGACATGAGACGGGACACGGCCAACATAATGGTGAGACTGTACAAATTGGACAAGGAGAGTGCTGACAACAAGAAGGTGTTGAAGTAGATCAAGAAAAGACAGAAAAAATGAAATGAGCTTGTTCCACAGCCTCCCAGTTCCTTCCCCTCCCTTTTACTGTAGTACATAGGTTAGATTAAGTATAGTTGGGGGTTGGCTTTTCTACAATTGTTTATTGGTGGGGCATTGGGTGGGAGATCATGTTGGGGTATTTGCATATAAAAATAAATAAAAATATATATATTTGTTTAGACCATAGGTTAGGTTAGTACATGTGTAGTCATAGTTTATGTTGTCCTACTTGTATCTTCTCTCTTAAGGGGGGTGGGAGGACAATGTTTAGAGTGTGGTGTTACATGTGTAAGATACTTTTAGAATAGGTTAGATAGGTGTAGTTGTTAGGTAAGTTAGTTTAGGTTAGTTTAGTGTGGGGTAGTTTTTAGGTTAGTGGTAGGTATATGGTTGTTAGACATTTTACAATAAATACTGTTTCTATTAGACTAATATTTTTCTAAGTTTATTGAGTGTCTGGGGGTTCTAATGAGTGCACTGGCCAAGTTGGAGGAATGGCCTAGGGTATGCTTACTGTCTTGATTTCCAGGGATTACCATGTGCATCCCGTATGACCAAGGAGCTGACAGATTGGCTGCTAAATAACGTCAACTAGTCCATACATTTGCCATCCACTGTTCCAGCCATTCACAATGTGTATGTATACTTCATCTTGGACAGGTAAGTATGGAACTTCAACTGTCATTGGTGGGGTCCTGCAGTTTCATTGTTGGCAAGTGTGGCACATCTGACAACAGGCAAAATTGAACTGTATCCTGCAATACTGACAGGTGCCCATCACTGATAAGATTAGCTTCTTCTGTACCACACAAATAAGTTGTACTGGTACTACGAAATGGGTAAATTACCATTGACTTGGTTCAGAGCCATACATGCTGTATGTCAACTTCAAAGAATATCTGTTCAATATTTGTATAGAGTACACAGTAGGTTGGTTGTACCCGACAACACCATCATTCACCTTTCTCATGTTATGATCCCAGTGTGTGGCTTTGTGTCTGACAGTCATTCACTCAATGTCCTGATATTCTGTACTCATTGATATGGATTCATACAATGCAATCATTTAGCTGAGTTGATGGATCACGGTAAACGTAGAAATGCTATATGTATACAAGGTGTTTTATTTACGGGTGCTAGTGGATTTATTAATTCTCTACAATGTCCAGTTCACAGACCCCATGAGTGAATGTTAGCCATATGTAGCACAATCAGAGTCCAAGGTTGAGGGACATATCATGAGACATGGTAAGGAGGAGTGTGCATTAGTGAGGAGGTTAAAATTGCCAATTGGTAAGAAAGAAACAATGACAGTACATAGCAGACAAGTCAACAGTGGTTGCGTGAAGAGAGCACATTTCCTACTGTCACAAAACTGGCATGATCTTAAGCCCAGAACTAAGGAGATACTGTCCGTGTGGCACAGACTGGTGCTACCGGGTGCTTTTCCTTGTGAATGTTATTCCTCCCACATCTTCATCCACTGATGTGTGTGGTGCCTCCTGTGCCATGGCTGGTGCTGTTGTAGAGGTAGAGGGGGCCACACACACTTCAGGGGATAGAGATGTGGAGGCAAAGGTCCTGCAGCTACCATTTGTGGCAACACATAAGGCACCACTGCAGCAAGGAAGAACTGCTGATTTTTCAACACCTCAGCAACATCACAGTGGTAGGGAACCATGTTTTCCCTGAGAGAGGCCACCTCTGCTGTATGGAACCCAGGGTATTCTGCATAGCCCCAAGGCTGTTGTCTGTCACGCTGCTGCCAGTTTGTGTGGGCAATTGTTGTAGCCTCGGCCTCATGACAGCAGCTATGTCGACCAGAGACTGCTGGATTCCATGTAGCGGGGAGTGAGTGCCTCTGATGACAGCTGAGTTGTCCTTATTTGCATGGAGGCACGTCTGCACTCCCTCTAGGCTGCCTGCCATGGTCTCCCTCCCTCCCTGCACCTGCTTGGCCAGCTCCCGCTGGACTCCTACCACTGTCCTCTGAAATGTGATATCTGGGTCCTTGGAGTCCAGGGCTGTGTGAGTTCTGGCTGGTGGTGTGTGTTGGTAGCTGGGTGGTTCATGAGGAGACCCCGCAACTCTGTGTGTCCACCCTGAGACTGGAGGTAGTTTCTGGAGGGACTCGAGGACATCCTGGAGAGTCTGTTCATTGATAGTTTGCAGTTGGTCATCTGTAAAGTCCAGGAAAGGCAGCTCAGCAGGAGGTAAGCCATCATCCTCTGCAATGAGATAGTGTGAAGTCAATCTTAGATTACTGTGGCAGTTGACATAGCACATTATTTATTTGCCACTGGAGGTTCAGTGACATGTTACTGACCCAAGGTTGTAGTTGTACTTATGTGTTGCATTGTGCATCACGCATGGGTCAAGCTCACAAGGTAATTTGGGGCAGCTTTAGGTGCCCCAAGCGCCACCTATGTGTCACTTTTGGTGATACTCCGGTGACGCAATGCCCTGCGCCGTATTTACAATACTGTCATTTACTGGTCCTTTCTGTAGGCAAAGAAGCAATCCTTCAGCCACCCTTTGTCCCTCTTGGTAATACTTCTAGGGTTATCAAAAATATGAGGGCAGCCTAGGGCCAGAGTGGTCTCACTAATGTACCTAATCCCAGGAATTTTAGAACTATGGTGACACGAGAGACAATCTAATAAGGCACTTAACATCAGCCTCTTCGTTTAGCTAGCCTGAGCACCATAATAATAGAGGAGCAAGGCTGATTTGGCCTTTAACATATTTAAGGCCAAGCTCCTGGTGAGCCATGAAATGGGGGTGGACAGAGGAATGCCTAGCAACCATTGACAGACTCTGTTCTCTTCCGTTTCTACCCTTGTGTTATCCCTGTATCCCTAGGCTCATCAGCCATAAACCAGGGAGGGGGAGACAACTCCTCCTATAGCTTTCTAGAATAGGGATAATAGGCTTCCCCACAGGGTAGTGGCCAAGGAGAATAATGACTGACCCCACTTGCGACACACAGGGACCAGAAACAGACCTCATCAAACATTACCCCAAAAAGGGGTAACTGGCTCACTCTGGCAATGGATTTACCATTATACAAATGAAGCACCTTTTAGTGTTCTTAGGCCCGTGTACCATTCTGTGTGTCGTTGAGAGGTTAGTAAGGCAGTGTCAGCTCCTGTATAAAGCTAACAAAGAACATAATCATCTGCTTAAAGCCGTTTGCAGTCCTGTCCAATAGCATGGTATTGTCCACATAGAGGAGAGACGGCACTGACTAATTGCTCACGACTGGCACATCAGCCACCACATTGCCTAAAACTGACTCAAGCTCGTTGATTTAGAGCAAAAATAAAATCATGGAGAGTACACATCCCTGTCCTATCCCACGTTTGACAGAGAAGCTTGGGGTGCACTCATTATTATTGCCAAATCTGACAGCAGATTTCAGATCTCAAGGAAGGTGTTGTAAGAAGGCGACAAGGTCAGCCTCCACACCCTAAGGTGTTAAAATACCCCACAGTTTTTTTTATTATTCTTTTCATTTGGTTTTCAACAGGTGCATACCATACCCAAAAAAGCTTTACACAGCGATACATCACCACAGCACCAATAAATACCCCATGATTTTGACCGGTATAAGGCAGTCAAATGTTCATATGTTAACCCCTTCACTGCCAGGCCTTTTCCCCCTCAGGTGCCAGGCCTTTTTTTGGCTATTTGGGGCAGGGCGCGCTTAGGCAATCATAACTTTTTGTCCACATAAGCTACCCACGACAAATTTGTGTCCTTTTTTTCCGACATCCTAGGGATTCTAGAGGTACCCAGACATTGTGGGTTCCCCTGAAGTAGACCAAGAAAGTAGCCAAAATACATTTTTTTTTTAAATGGAAAAAAAGGGCTGCAGAAGAAGCCTTGTGTTTTTTTTCCTGAAAATGGCAGCAACAAAGGGTTTGCGGTGCTAAAATCACCAGCTTCCCAGCTTTCAGGAACAGACAGACTTGAATCAGAAAACCCAATTTTTCAGCAAAATGTTGGCATTTTACTGGGACATTTCCCATTTTTACGATTTTTTGTGCTTTCAGCCTCCTTCCAGTCAGTGACAGAAATGGGTGTGAAATCAATGCTTGATTCCAGAAACCTAAACATTTCTGAAAAGTAGACAAAATTCTAAATTCAGAAATGGGTAATTTGTGTAGTTCCTACAAGTGTTTCCTACAGAAAATAACAACTCAAATAAACAAATATTGAAATTGAGGTAAAAAAACAGCAATTCTTCTCTACGTTTTACTCTGTAACTTTTTCCTGCAATGTCAGATTTTTAAAAGCAATATACCGTTACGTCTGCTGGACTCTTCTGGTTGTGGGATATATAGGGCTTGTAGGTTCATCAAGAACCCTATGTACCCAGAGCCAATAAATGAGCTGCACCTTGCAGTGGGTTTTTATTCTATACCGGGTATACAGCAATTTATTTGCTGAAATATAAAGAGTGAAAAATAGGTATCAATAAAACCTTTGTATTTCCAAAATGGGCACAAGATAAGGTGTTAAGGAGCAGTGGTTATCTGCACATCTCTGAATTCTGGGGTGCCCTTACTAGCATGTGAATTACAGGGCATTTCTCAAATAGATGTCTTTTTTATACACTGTCTTATATTTGGGGGGAAAAAATTTAGAGAAAGACAAGGGGCAACAACACTTGTTTTGCTATTCTATGTTTCCCCAAGTCTCCCAATAAAAATGCTACCTCATTTGTGTGGATACGCCTAATGCCTGCGACAGGAAATGCCCCAAAACACAACGTGGACACACCACATTTTCCCAAAGAAAACAGAAGTGTTTTTTGCAAAGTGCTTACCTGTGGATTTTGGCCTCTAGCTCAGCCGGCACCTAGGGAAACCTACCAAGCCTGTGCATTTTTTAAAACTAGAGACCTAGGGGAATCCAAGATGGGGTGACTTGTGGGGTTCTCACCAGGTTCTTTTACCCAGAATCCTTTGCAAACCTCAAAATTTGGCTAAAAAAACACTTTTTTCTCACATTTCGGTGACAGGAAGTTCTGGAATCTGAGAGGAGCCACAAATTCACCCAGCATTCCCCCAAGTCTCCCTATCAAAATTGTACCTCACTTGTGTGGGTAGGCCTTGTGCTCGCAACAGGAAATGCCCCCAAAACACTATCTGGATACATGAAAAGTATCAAATACAAAACTACCTGTTTTTGCAGGGGGGCACCTGCGTTTTTGGTCCTGGGCTCAGCAACCATCTAGGGAAACCTACCAAACCAGACATTTCTGAAAACTAGACTCCAGAGGGAGTCTAAGGAGGTGTGACTTGCGTGGATCCCCCAATGTTTTCTTACCCAGAATCCTCAGGAAACCTAAAATTTTGCTAAGAAATCAAATTTTTTCCAAGGGGTCGCTCCCCAAACATACAAAAAATAAATAAATAAAATAAAATTAGCCCTGATGTCTAGTGGTTTTCAGCACCCCCTAGGGGCAGATCGGCCCAGCAGGGACAGAAATGGGCTAGAAATAATTTGCCCCCCTTGGGGAGCGGCTTTTGCCCAAGGGGCCACTCCCCTTATTGAAATATGCAACAATAAAAAATCCCTGGTGTCTAGTGGGCATTTCTGCTGCCCGATCGCATCGGGATCGGGCAGCAGAAATGTGTGAGAGACAAGAAAGGAAAGGTCTTTCCTTTCCTTTCTTCTCTCTCCCACCCCACCTCCCGGTCGGAAGAGAAATGCAAAAGCATTTCTCATCCAAGGTGACCTCTGATGAGGTCAGCAGGCGATTGCGCGCTGACGTCATCAGACGTTACTGGGGGGTGTGGGGGTATCGGGAGTGAAAGGGGAAGTGATTCCCCTTTCATCCCTGATGGAAGGGTGTGAGGGTGGGAACCCAAAGGGGGAGCGCTAGCGCTTTCACCGTGGGCCCGGTGCAGGACGGGCTGGTCTCGTCCCTGGCACACGGCAACCATGTGCCTGGACGAGATCAGCTCATCCCCGGCATGGGAAGGGTTAATTTTATGTGTTATTATTGTTTGTAAGATTGTTATTTATTTTTTTAATTTAGTTTGTAATTTTAAGTGATTCTGAATTTTTTATTTAGTTGTTAATAGTATCTTATAGTGTCATAGCAGGTTTGTAGGGGGAGAGGGTAGGAAGTTAACTAATTAATAATGAATTATTATTTAGTGACTCATTTTTAAAGTAACTATGTGATTGATATTAATTATATGTATATTAAGTAATAATACTGATTTAATTTTCTTATGTTTTAGGTGTGAGTTGCTATGTTTGTAGGGGTATAGGGCGGCAAGATATTTAGGTAATAATTAATAGTTAATTTGTAATTCATTCTTAATTATTTAATTGGTTATTACTGATGTAAATTGTGTAACCATTATATTTTTCAGTTACATTTTAGGTGTGGGATGCTGGGTTTGTAAGCGTTTTGGGTAGGAAGTTAATTTGGTAATAATTAGTTACTAATAAATTATTAATTTATTATTAAATATTTCAGTGATTATTAAGTGTGTAGATTATGTAATACTGATGTTTTTAGTTGTGGGTTGCTAGGTTTGTAGGGATAAAGGGTGGGAAGTTAATTAGGTAATATTTAAAAATTAATAATTATTGATCAATAAATATGTTAATTGTATAATAGTTATATTCAAGTTACAATTTAAGGCGTGGGTTGCTAAGCTTGTAGGGCAGTGTTTCCCAACGTGTGCGCCGTGGCACTCTGGTGTGTCATCATAACTCACTTGGGGCGCTGTGCACTCCTAGGAAACATTGAAATGCTTTCTCTTTCATACTACTGTACAGCTCAATTTTAAAAGCACTTTACATTTAGAATGGAGCCGTACAGTAGTATGAAAAAGATCAAATGACTGTGCAAATAAATCAAACTTATTAGGTTTTTGCAGTGTTATGTTGTAAATTGTAAAACCCATCAAGTTTGATTTGCTTCCACTGCGAGTATTTCTTTTTCATACTACCGCACAGCTAACAAAGCCGCACAGTAGTATGAAAGTGAAAGACCTACAGTGGAAACATGTCATTCTTAATGGGCACAATACATATCGCAAGATTGCAAAAACCTAACGAGTTTGACTTATTTGCACTGCGATTCTTTCTCTTTCATACTACCGTATGGCTCCATTCTAAAGGCAAGTTACATTTAGAACGGAGCCATACAGTAGTATGAAAAAGGAAGAATCACAGTGCAAATAAATCAAACTTGTTAGGGTCTTGCAATGGTATGTTGTAAGTTGTAAAACCCCGCAAGTTGGATTTGTTTCCACTGCAAGTATCTCTTTCATGCTACAATACAACTATCAAAACTGCATGGTAGTATGAAAGAGAAAGACTGATTTGTTTGATATGTTTCCACTCTCCTGCTTAATTTGTAAATAAAAACGTTCCAGTGCTGAAAGCTCGCCTCTAAAACACGCGGCTGCTTCAATTAAATATGCATGCGCAGAACATTGAGGCAGCGGTAATCCTAAAGCCAACTTGGGCCTATTCTATCCATTTACAACCTCTCCCTGCCCCTTCAGTTCACTCTTGCAGCTTTCTGCTTTCTCCCAATGTGGAGCTTTTCCATCCTTCTCTTCCTTCGTCTTTCTCATATGTGTCTTCTGCTCGCAGTAAATACCTGATGCAAATTAAGTGCCAGTCCTTAAAAATAAGCGCCTGTGCCCCTCACCAGAAACCCAGTGCCTAATTTGTAAATAAAAATGTGCGGTGCTCAAATCTCTCTATGAAACAAGCAGATGCTGCATTTAAATGTGCGAGCAATCATGGACCTCTTTAAACCATTTTCAGCCACTCCCTACTCCTTCAGCTCACTCAGGCAGCTTTCTACTTTTCCCTTTGTGACTCTTTTTAGTTTTTCTCTTCCTCTACGTTTCCCAAATGTGTCTTCTGCTCATACTAAATGTCTGAGGCAGAAAACTAAATGCCGGCCCTCAAAAATAAGTGCGAGTGCCCCATACTGGAAACCACCATCTCAAATTAAGCACTGTGGAAGCCACCAGCTCAAATTAAGCACTGTTTGCAGTGCAATGCTTTCTCTTTCATACTACCATTAGGCTTCATTCTAAAGACATTATGGGCCTGATTCTAACTTTGGAGGACGGTGTTAAACCGTCCCAAAAGTGGCGGATATACCACCTACCGTATTACGAGTTCCATAGGATATAATGGACTCGTAATACGGTAGGTGGTATATCCGCCACTTTTGGGACGGTTTAACACCGTCCTCCAAAGTTAGAATCAGGCCCTATGTTTAGAATGGAGCTGTACGGTAGTATGAAAAAGAAAGGATCACAGTGCAAATATAGGGTTTTGCATTTTTGCCCCTGAGTAACCCATTTGGGAAAGCCATGTGGGGGGTTATGGAAGCCACACCTGTCAGAGTCTGGCATGATTTGGACCAGCAGGTCTATTGTCATGTGTGGGACTTCCACGTGTGGTGCTGCAGGATCCAGTATCAAAAGTGCTAATGAGTTTTTTTTGTTAACCTGCCAGGAGAAAATGCTATGGCAGACAGAAAGATAGTGAGAAAAATGTTGTACACTGGCCTCAGGCAGCAGATTATTAGCAGTGCGTACTCCAAGTCACTCAAGACAAGTCCCTGTCGCAGAAGCCCTTTATCGGCTTCATCCCGATTATTTTCAGGGAGAAAAATGGAAGTGCTCCCGAGGCCTGGCTTACATCCCCCCTCCCATAAAAAAAAGTGACATAATGGGTGCCCTGCCAATGGCCAATAGGTCAAGGGAGTTGCGGGTTGAAAAGGTTTGGGAACCACTGTTGTAGGAGTATAGTGTGGCAAGGTAATTAAGTAATAATATAATAACCATTGTTTCTAAATAATTTCGAAATTGAAAATTACATTTGAAACTGGTTATTAATTTTGTAAATTGATTAATTGTTTTTTTATTTAAATAATATACATATATATATAAATATATATACACACACACATATATATGTATAAATATATATATATATATATATATATATATATATATATATATATATATTGTTCAGTAATGTTAAGTAATAATGTTTATATTGAGAGTTTTATATTTTTATAAATTAAAGTGGGTATGCAAGTATGTAATGTGTTTGAAGTGAAATAGTTTACCTACTGTTGCTTAGATTGGCGTGGGAATGGTAAATCTTACCCCTCCGAAGTCCAACACTTTCCCTACAGTTGTTTAGACTGCAGTGGGAATAGTAATTTCAACCACTCTGACCAACGCTTTCCCTACTGTTGCCCAGATTGGAGAAGGAATAGTAAATCTTACCCCTCTCAAATCCAAAGCTGTCTTTAATGTTGCACAGGCTGGAGTGGGAATAGTACACTTAACCCCTACAAAGTCCAACGCTTTCCCTACTATTGCACAGACTGAGTTGGGAATAGTAAATTCAACTCCTCCGAAGTCCAAAGTTTTCCCTACTGTTGTTTAGACTGGAATGAGAATAGTAATTTTTGACCTCTCTGAGGTCCATTGCTTTCCCTACTGTTGCAAATACTTTGATTGGGGCTAGTTAATAAAACCCTTCCAAAAGTCCAAAGCTTTCTCTACTGTTGCACACTCCTGAGTGGGAATAGTAAATTTAACTCCTTCAAAGTCCAACACTTTCCCTACTGTTGCACTGTTTGTACTGCAAATATTATGTTTAAGATTTCTGAAATTCTACATTTTCTCTACTGTTGCATAAACAGGAGTGGGAATAGTGTATATATTATTCCCACACTCAAATACATTTTCCAATATTGTTAACAAATATTTATTATTAATATTTGCTTACAATTTTAATTTGATAGTATTTGTTTATATTTTTATTTGCTTCTAAATTTTTATAACATGTTTTGTAAATGTTTTTTTTTTTTTTTTGATTTTTTGTTTAATTTGTTTATTCATTTATGTAATGTTTTGGAATTGATTTGATAATACTTTTATTTTTCATGTTTTATACATCTGTTTTCCAGTGCATGTGTAAAAAGTTAAAATAGTGTTATAATTAGGTGATTTTCACATTGACAATGCTGACTTTGTGAATTAAGAAAACACAGAAATTCACCAGTTATATTTAGCAGCACCAACTATAACTTGCGTCCCTGCCATGCACTGCTTATGTCCTCACATATGACATCACTCTTAACATGTTCTATGACATAATTTATGAAATCAATGATGACATGTCAAGTGACATCAATGATGACATCACTGATTACATCATCCAGGCTTGATGTTCGCCCACATTGCTGTATAATTTGCTATTACTCGTAGCATTGAAATTTACATGATGCATTTTCGCCAACACTTGCAATTAATGAGTCACTCTATAACAGGAGGACAGCGTGAACTGCTGATTGACACAAACTGCCAAATATGTTCAATATAAACCTCACTGAGAGGAAATGATCTCTGAAAATACTTTTTTTATGCAATACAGTGTCTTTGTTGATTATGTCTGCTTTTCATTTTTGTTGTTTCACATTATTTGTGTTGATTATATCTACAGTTCGCAGAATGCCCCATTATGAGCAGGATGGGTATAAGTTATGAAAACCATAAAGGGACTACCAGCCGTAAACAGGATTGTGTATATATCAAAACAAGGGTTAGAGTCACACATAATTTATGCAAAACAAAAGAGAGAACTCTGGGTAGTTCCCAAGTTTAGGTGGAGAGCAGCTCCAGTAAGGAGCACACAGCAACACCAGCAACAGTCAAGATTTGCTCACCTCGAATATCTCTTTTTCAAGCAAAGTTTTTAAGCATAGGATTGGCAGAGGATGTCATCCATACTGAGCTAGAAAGCGACAAAGTCTTTTGCCGTTTGTACAGTAAAATCTTTAGGCATAGGATTGGGCCAGTGCCATCCTTGTCGAGCTGTAAAATGACAAAAGCCTTTCACCACTCTAGGCACAGCTTTAACCCTTTGGACTCATAAAATATCATCCAAGTCAACCTGAAATGGTCAGTAGCAACTGCTGACACATGTTTTTATGTCATTACAAACCTTCAGAGAGGTTTAGCTTTGTCATGACACAAGAGAACACCCAGCATAAGTCAAAACAACACCCTTTCAGAGTGACACATAATTTATGCAAAACAGAAGAGATAATTCTGGGTGGTTCCCAAGTTTAGGTGGAGAGTAGCTCCTGTAAGGAGCACCCTCCAACACCAGCGACACTCTAGATTTTCTCACCTCAAATTTCTATTTGTATAGAAAAATCTTTAAGCATAGGATTGGCCCAGTGCCATCCTTGCTGAGCTGTAAAATGACGGTTGCCACTAGGTAGTTATAGTTAGGACCATTTTTTCCATAGAAGGAGTGTTTTTTTTCCCAATAACTTTGGCGCCACTTGATGAATCTTCATGACATTTTTAAAACTTATACTTTGGTCAGTTCAGCTGCTGTCTTGAAAGTTTCGGGGGGGTCCATGAAGCAGGAGCAGAAATTAAGTGGGGGACCCAAAACACTTTGGGCTTGATTATGAGTTTGGTGGATGGGAACACCCATCTGCCAAAGTCCTGACAAGGTGGTTTTCACCAAGCTCACTACCTCCCCGTCTGCTCCTTTAAGACTTTCCTGCTGGGCTGACTGGCGGAAACTAAGGTTTCTGCCGGTCAGTCCAGTGGGAAATTGGCAGAAGCATTGTCGGAGACTCTTAATCTTCCACCTACAGGGGGCATCAGCATTGCACATTACAAGGGTGCTGGACATTGGGCCCCCTGCACCAGTTCTCCGCTAGCCTGGCAGAGAACCAGGTTGTAATCAGCAGGGCGGTGCTGACTTCAGCACCGCCCTGGCTGATTTCAACATGCTGATTTCCACCTGCACCACCGTCAGCCCGTCGGGATCTCTGATCCAGGTGGAGACTGTAGTAGGTTGGCAGGGCTGCCTGCCAATCTCGTAATGTGTCGATCAAACCGCCACAACTGCGGCGGTCTGACAACACCAGGAGTGTGGCGTCTGAGGACCACCACACTCTTAATTAGGCCCTTTTTCTCCATTCTGTTTCAATAGGGATTTTCAATTCTTTAGATGCGCCTACAGCTCGAACTGCTGAATGGAACTACACCAAAGTTGGCCAAAAAATATAGATATCTACCACTGCGGATTATCCACAGATCAAACTGTTCCCGTGCTTATATCTAATTGGCTGCTAACACTTCAACAAGGAAGTGTTGGTAGCCATCTTGAATAAATGTGAAATAAATCTAGAAATAAAAGCCCCCAAAAAAAGAAGAGGAGACAGGGTAGAGTCACCCTGACCCCTTAGCCGTGGTGCTGGGCCCCCTGAGGGACCCCGCCAGGGCTAATAAAGCTTTATTCTTTTAAAGATAAAATTGGAAAAATCTGCGGATGGATCCGCAGACTTTTCCAAGATTACAAAAAATAAATAAACGCAGTCTCCCAAGTTTTCTATTTTTTTGCCCCCAAGTGGGTCAGGTCTCTGGGCATTTGGGCTTAATGGAGGAGGGGGTGCAGGAGCCCCCCCCTTTGAGCTTTAATAAGCCGTAGGGACCACCACCTCCCCGGGGCAATTGTGGGAATGTGAGCGGAGGGCCACGCCCCCATGTCTCAGGGGCCACCACCCTGGGGCAAAATGCTTTTTAAAAAAAAATTTGGGGAGGCCCTATGGCCTCCCAAACAGCCCCAGGTACCACCACCTCCCTGGGGTGAATATTGAAATATGAGCAGGGGCTGCGTGGCCCCACCACATCCTGGGGACAACCACCCCCCAGGGCAAAACACTTCTTTAAAGTGGTAGAGGTCCTATTGCGTTCACCACAGCACCCTCCCCCCCCCCCCCCCGGGCAAATATTGAAAAATGAGCAGGTGTGCTGCACGGCCCCATGTCCGGGGGACCACCACACCCCAAGGCATTTTAGAAATTAGGTGTGGGGCTGCTCTGTCCCCTACCCCCGCAGCACTGGGGACCACCACCTCCGTGGGGCCGTTAAGGAAAAGGGTGTGAGGATGCCCGCAGTCCCCCAGTATCCAGGGGGACTACCACTTTCCCGGGCCTTCTTGTACATTGGAGGGAGCCAACCCCCTCAAGGAGCCACTAATGGCCCTGGGGATTGCCACCCCACCCCCAGGGCCGGCTCCTGCTATGTCCCAAGGTGTCCACTCCCAGGACATAGCTGTTTGCTGTGGCTTGGCTGCAGTTTTGAAGCTGCAGCCAAGTCACAGAAAACACTCCGGTTTTTGACAGTGAGACCTGTCAAGCAGATTCTGCTGTCAAAAACAAGGGCTTTCATCTCTATCCCCTGAACACAGGTAAGAAAGGTTTGTTTCAGCATCTACGGAACTGCTACTTAAACAAGTTCCTTGGTTGCTGAGACGATGGGACAGCGTGGGAGACCTTGAGGCGTCACCCGGGGTCCCAGATAGCCCTTGAAGGGCTTGTTATATAATAAAATAAAAATTGAAAAAAATGCATGTAGGGACTGCAGGAGAGCCCTCAAGGTCTCCCCCTGTCCCAGATAGCCCATAAAGGGCTAAAAAAAGTTTAGCTCCCACTCACACACCCACTCAGACACAGCCACTCATAGACTCATTCAGACACTCACGCTCCCACTCACAGGCCCACTCAGACACTTGTGCACCCATTACCCACAGCCCCAGTCAGATCCTCATGCACCCACTCACAGGTGCACTCAGATAGTTACGCACCCACTCACAGACCCACTCAGACTCTCACACACCCACTCACAAACCCACTGACACCCTCATGCACCTATTCACAGAATTGTGCACACACTGACGACCCACTAAAACACTGATGTATTCACCCCTACACCCAGACAGATACTCTAACAGTCACTCTCACCCCCAGATACACCCTCTCACAACTATTCTCACTTCCAGAGAGGCCGCAGCCAACTCCTGCCGCATACGGCTGAAGGGCCATGCGCAGCATGAGGCTGAGTAGTTAGGGGGGTTGGCTGCCGGTTCTGGCTACAGGCCAGGTCTTGAGAGCAACCTCCGCTGTGCATGGGTGAAGGGCGTGCTCAGTGCAAGGGGTTGGCATCAGTGATGTGATCAGTGATGTCATTGACCATGTCATGAGTGATGTAATATGTGAGGTCATAAGTAGTGCATTATAGTTAGCTCAGGTAACAAGAAATTCAGCAGTTATAAAGTTTTGTAAGAGTAAATTCAGAACATAACTATAACGTCCCTGTGACCTTTGATTCCTTCAGTGAATTTGTAAGGTTTTTTTAAATTCCATTTCCTAACTATAACGTCCCTGTAACCTTTGGTTTTTAAAGTAAATTTCTATGTTTTTAAAAAAATTCTGTTTCCTAACTATAACATCCCTGTAACCTTTGTTTTTTCCAGTGAATATATATATATATATATATATATATATATATATATATATATATATATATATATATATATATGTATAAAAAATGTGTTTAAAAAAAATAAAATTACATTTAAATAATTAAACAAAAAATATATCGTATCAAATATATTTTAATAATTATTACATTATATATATATACATAGATATATAAACATACACTCATACACTCATATATATATATTTTATAAATGATATACACATATATATATACATAATAATCCTCAACAGATGGAACAATATCCACCCGACGGCTGCACCAATCCCTTAGTCGAATCCAGATCGTTAAGACGAAGTAAAGATCAACAGTTCAGAGTTGAATTGTATCGAGTTTATTCCATATAATGGTTTCACAGAGTCCTGCAACGAGTGTCAACGCGTTTCGGCAAGACGCCTTCTACTGGACAAACTCAGCCATAAAAACGGCAACATATACATAGGTTAAACTCCATCATTTGTTTTCATTACATTCTAATGTGACCTAATGCGGCAGCCATCTTTAAACATGCAAGAAACTGAAGTAGATCAGCATATAAATACCCAGTTTTAACTCAACAATATTAACATAAACTGCTTGCGGTAATCTGGACATTGAGCCATTGTGTATCCCACAAATATGTCATTAATTCATAATCCATGCCAATAATGTGATAGAAAAATGACTAACAATTCTAAATCTCATTAATATATTTACCTAATGTACAACAAAAGCCTTGCATGTGAATCTATCATCTTTAACTCAATGTCCTACCAAGATTGACATTTTAAAAGGCTTATATTATTACACTTTTTAGACCACTGTCATCGATTTCTCTTAATCAACGATTTTCAATCTGGTTTATCAAATATTTATAAGGTTTGTTTTCATATAAATATTTTAAATATTTCAAATAATTTAAATATGTCAAATGTTTTAAATATTTTAAATACTGTAACATTTTGTAAATTGTTGATAAATACGATCCTATCAGTAAAATAGCTAAAATTCTATAGTTAATGCTAGAATAACCTCCATTGTTGTCCCAATTTGACAGTAAATGAAATCATAATCGTTGTTGAATTCATGATCTAAAACCAATCATAAAGTGTCAAGTGCAATAAATATATACAAATAATCACAATATATAGCTGAACCGTACTAAAAGTTTTATCTTTTGTATAGCCTTTGTCTTTAATGGCAACCTATATTTTAGCCCCTATATGTGATCATTTTATTCTTAAGGTTTTAGATTTACCTTTACCTTGCAAAATGTCTAAATTACTGACCTAAGAGAGATACATTTATTTTGTAAGGCTGATCTACTCTAATTCAATCTTTATTGCAGAATTATAATATATGCACGTATTGAAGATAAAAAAGCCACAGAATAAAGTGCAAAGTTCTGATTGGACAAGGCCACTTCTATATTAAATTATGTATCTACCACAAGTGAAAAACAGTGATGGAAACTTATATCTATACATCTACTCTTCTATAAATTTAATTTTAAATTTAAATGGGAAGAAAAAATCTAAAGAGAAGAAAACGTCAAAATCAAAAAATCAAACAATCAAAAGGTCAAAGGACTGAAAAATCAATCAGGGACAGACCTATGTTCTCATAAATTCTTCAAAATCGCATACAACATTAAAATCACCCTTATAAATGGCAATTATGGAAATTATATTATGTGCAGAGTCCAATATGGGCAAACTTTTATATCACTTTAGACCCATCTCCTAATGTTTCATAAATGGAATACATGTTCTTTACTTTATCATAAATGGACATGTAATTCCGCGTCAAGATTGTGCCCCCAGGGAGATTCTGAGCCAAGTAGTAAAATCATCTTAGACTCCGTTTGTCTGAGCTCAGAGGTTCTATCGCCGGCCCTTGGGTTGTTTTTAATGGATTTAATACCATAAAATATTAATGTACTAGAATCCCCTTTGTGTATATCCCAAAAATGTTTGGCCAAGGGATACGTTCTATCTTGATTTTTAATGGCTCTAAAGTGTTGTAAGAATCTAACTTTTAACTTGTGGATGGTAGTGCCAATGTATTTTTTATGACATCCGCATTCAACAACATAAACCACAAATTCAGTATCACACCTGATACGATCCTTGATGTCACAGTAGTGACCATCAAAAGTTTGGTATCTCTGCATGTTTTGTGCATATTTGCACGCCTTACAGTGGCCACACTTCCAAAACCCCACACTTTTTTTGCTCAACCAGGATGTGTTTTCTTTTGTAGAGAAGAAACTTCTAGTCAAATGATCCCCTAGTGAGCGAGCCTTACGAAAGGTTATGGATGGATGTGGATCAATGATATCCCTAATGTTGGGATCATTCTGTAAGATGTGCCAGTTCTTTTGTAGTATGGTTCTCAAAAAGCTATGTTGTTGATTGTATTGCAAAAATATTCTAGGGGATGGTTGTTTTGTCTCACTGTTTGCAGGTGTGTTGTTAAAAAGAAACTCATCTCTAATTTTGTATTTGACTCTATTCTGTGCATCCATCAAGATTTTAAGAGGATATCCTCTATTTAGAAATCTTCCTGTCATTGTCCTAATTTCTAAATCGTATCTACTCTCATCAGAGCATATTCTGCGAGCCCGCAGAAACTGGCTATAATGTATACTCCATTTTAATGTCGTGGGATGTCCACTATTGGCATACAGGATAGAATTGCATGCCGTGGGTTTGCGGTAGATGGTGGTCTCTAACTGATCATTTTTTACTTCTAGTAAGACATCTAAAAATTCAATTGTCTCTCTGCAGAAGGTGGTTTCCAAATGAATATTAAATTGATTAGCATTCAGTATGTTTATATATTCCAGAAGTAATTGATCAGAGCCATCCCAGATAATAAAAAGATCATCAATGTATCGCACCCACAGCACGACCCTATCCATATAGATGTTATTGTTCTCAGATCATGCCACCTCTTTCTCCCACCAGCCCATATATAAATTGGCATATGTGGGAGCAAAAGAAGCCCCCATAGCCGTCCCTTGTTTTTGCAAAAAACAGTCATTGTCAAATAGGAACAGGTTATGGGTCAAACAAAATTGCAACATTGATAAAAGCATGTCTGTCTGTTCAAGGAATTCAATGGGTCGTGTTTGTAAAAAGTACCTACATGCTTGTAACCCATATTGATGTTTGATGGAGCTGTGCAGAGAGGCCACATACATGGTGACCATTAAATAATCTCTGTGCCACGGAATATTGTGTATCTTAGCCAGAAAATCATTGGTGTCACGTAAATAAGATGGTAATTCAGTGACATATATGTGTGTGTGTATGTGTTCATATGAGTATATATACATATACACTATTAAATATTAATAAGATTCCTTTAATTAACATTATATTAATGGTATATATCAAATTATGTATGACTTGCCACTTTAAACTAAATATATAATAAGAAATGACATTTTTGTATATTTATTAATGATATTAGTGTGAAACATTTTCTTTTCTGATATTTTTGTACTTACCATTATAAGGATAGGGAAACAATATTTTTCTATGTGGTATTCTCGATACAATATTTATGTTAAACGATATTGTTTGCTCTGATATTGTGAAAGTGATACTATGCCACTAGGCTCCTACAGAGAGTCACAAAGATTAACAACCATCCCATTGCAAGGCTGACTTGCAAGTCATTGATGCATTGAAAGCCCGAGTAGCACAGCCGGCCATACTTCTTTACAAAATAGAGAATTTACTTGTGGTGAGGTTGCTCTATCCCTATAGCTTTATTATCTGTCTGTGGAGCTGGAATGGGCAGCTAGGTGGAAAGTAGACTATTTGAGCACTACCAGAGTTAGGGGCTCCACACCACCACCTCAAGCCATGTTCAAACCCCTTTTATTAACCCCCTTCATAAAACCTCAAAATTGACACGAAGATTTTCTGGTTAGAACAATATGATATATTTTGACAAGGACACTTCAGATAAGACACACTAGACTCCCCTATGCATATGAAATTCTTTCATTCTCATTAAATGCCTTACCCCATCAAAGGAGGGACTGATAGGAAAGGAACTCACTCTCATAGGTACTTTATACGTAGGGGTGGTCTTTCAGGATTTCCTGCTCTGTGCAGTGAATATGAAATCCTAGATAGACATTTTCTGCTGTACTCAGTAATGGTAATGACAATTTGTAAATGGTTGAAAATGGGTATAATGGAGCCCCACTGCACAATAAATGGATAGATAATCTTAGATCGCCGCTGAATGACGATAATTGGTCTATCATATTGCTCCACACTCCGCAAATATCTCATAACCCTTGTTTCAAATTAAATATTATTCCCTGCACAAGGTGTACATTACCTACAGGAGAACAAATGATATGTTCCTTGAGGTGAATGTAGCATGTCCTAGATGTGATGCCATTGGGGCTGACTTTGTCCACATGGAGCATCGTTGTCTGGCACTGGATACTATATTGGAAAGATGTGCTACCATTTATCAGGGGAACCATGGACAGGGCCATCCTGGACACCCAAGCAGCATGTTCGTTGGGACTCTTCCTGAGATCAAATGCAAGTAGAGTAACAAGTGGGTTTATAGATTTAGCCCTTGTACTGGCTAGATAATATATTTCTACGAGCTAGAAGATTTTGACCAGTCCCAACATCTGGAAGTGATATTACAGCATTAAAAAATGGGCTAAATGTGAGCAAACCTTGATGAAAAAAGAGGTTAGAAATATTAGGAACTCTGCACCCAACGCACACCATTTCCTCTTGTTTCCCTCATTATGCCATGCAGGAAGCAGAGCTTGGCATGGTGGCTACTGTTTGGAGGGTGGTGGTCCTTTTTTAGGGGCATTTTGGACTGTTGGGTCCGGTGGGAGGGGGGGATTTGGTGGGCAGATGCTGCATGAGTCGTACTTGGGCCTACAAGTTTCTATGGAATCCTGAGTTGGCGGTGCCATCTTGGAAAGACCTAATTTTTCCCAATCCATGATGGCGGCCTACCAATGCCGTCTTACCTTGTCTGTCCAAACTATCATGGCAGCAATACCTTCCTATGGTCGTCTTTTTCCTGCCAAGTTTAATTTGGGTATATTAGAGGAGGAGAGTTGGAGTAATGATCCTTTGCAATTGTTTCTTGATCCTGTGAACGCTCCTAGTTTAGTTTTTTGCTATTCTACATTTAACTAATGTTTCACTTTTATTTCTGTCTTGCTGTTTTTTCTCATCTCTGCTGAGCCAGCCGTTCTGGAATTCTACTTTGGAGGTTTATGGTGCCATTCACTTTATCTCTACCAGAAGAGGTTTCTTTCTAAAGGTATCCACTGATAGAAGTTTACCTCTGTCAGCAGGGTGGTTTAAGGAAGGGATTGCGGATTTCCCTTTCTTATGAGTCAAAGTCTCTGATATCCAGACATTTGCAATTTGATCAATGATCAGCAATACCTTCCTTCTAGAAAACTATTTCACTTATACAAACTTGAGGAATAGCATTAGGCTCCAGGAAAATAAATTGGTCTTTCTAGTGTGACCAAGCAAGAATATTATCACCCTTAACAGGCTTGACAGAGACATAATTCTTCTTTTCACTTGCACTCTATGAATTCAGCCAAGACTTAAAAGTAAGCAACCATTTTATTAAGATGTCCTCTGTACACTCCAGATTTCATATACATTTCCTTTACAATCACTCTCTCAGCAAAGCACTTTCTGAACACTTGTCAAATAATGGTTAGTGTTAGCCTTAGGGTGGCCTTCCCCCAAACATTTTGCCTCTCCTCCTCAATTTGTTGGACCCATTTTTGTTGACCTTAGGTCTCTGAGCACTAAACCATTGCTAACAAGTGCTAAATTGCATGTAATCACTTCTTAAACATGGTAATATTTTGATTTATCTCTCAATTGGCATATTTAATTTACTTAATAAGTAAAGAGTACTGCATTTGCCCAAGACCTGTAAATTAAATGCTACTAGTGGGCCTGTAGCACTGATTGTGCTCCCCACTTAAGTAGCCCTTAAACATGTCTCAAGACTGCCATTGCAGAGTCTGCATATGCAGTTTATACTGCTATGTCAACCAGGCAAGATAAAACATTAGGCAAAGCCATACCTTCCTCTTTATTACATATAAGCTCCCCCCTCCTAGGATAGGCCCTGGCAGCCCAGAGGGCGGGGTGCAATGTATTCAAAGAGTAGGACATGTACTTTTGAGTTTTACCAGTCCTGATAGTGAAAAGGTCTTAAATTGGATTTTCTCTACTGCAGGGCCTAGCTGTCTCATAGCTTAACATTGGAGTTGCTTATTACATTTTTCAAGTGTGGCTTTCAAATGGGAAGAGTTGGCCCCTTCATGTTTGGTGTCTCTTGAATCAATTTTAAAATGCAAACCTATAGTGAAGTTGAATTTTAAATTGCAATTCTGAAAGTTGGCATTTTCTTGCTTTAGCCTTTTGGTGTCTGCATTCTGCCTCTGGTCACATGACTGGATGTAGTGACAGTTGGCCTTTGTGCATTCCTCCTAGACAGCCACATACAAGGGAGCTTATAGATTAATTAATGGGTCATCCTGGGCAGGATGGGAGGGAAGAGATGGACACAGCTCAATTACTCCTGAATAGGCTGTATTCTGCCTTCACACAAAGGACTTAACCCTGTATTGTCACTCCAGCCAGTTTGGAGCGAGGACAGGGGAGGAAGGGGATTCCTTGCACTTCAAAGCCACTGTCTAGAAGCTTCTCCTGCCTTCCAGAATCTGGACACCAAAGTATAAATACTGGACCTCAGACACTGCCACTTCAGTATACTTCTGGACCTATGAATACTCTGCCAGGAAGTTGGACTGCTGGTCTGCTGAAGGCAAGCCATTTTGCTGGACTGCTTTTTTGCTGGACTTCTGCTTTGCTGTGCTGACCTGTGCCTGCTGCCATCTTGCCTGGAAGTGAAAAGGACTGGACCTATAACTCTCCAAACAAGGTCCCAGAGTGACTCCAAGGGCTAGTTGGCTGACCTCCTAATCGGAAGTCTCAGAGACATAAAATACTTCTAAGCACCATGCTTCTGCACCTGGACACAGCCATCTTTGAGTCTGCCCTGCCAAGTGGTGCCAGTCCTGGACCCTTGGAGATGGGCCTACGGTACTTGCTCCAGAGAAATCAATGCATCCTCTGCTGCAGGAGCAGAACTGATGCATTGCTGCTGTTGCGTGGAGCAGAACTGGCACCGCACCAGTACTGCGGGGGTTGGACTCGGTACAACAGATTTGCATCACCAGATCTTGGGACTAGCACATCGCCTTCAGAACTGCCACTGTGCAATGCTTTCCCAGGTGCAAGCTCCTCGCATTCTTTGTCAAAGGCAGCCTCAATGACATAGCTGAGCCTCTGCATCGCCGCCACTGCATGGATTGGAACCAACGCATTGTCTCAACTGCACCACACATCCTCAATACCGGTCTTAACATCACAAGCCCCACCAACAGGGTCCTCAATGTCGATGCATCAGGATCTTGCACTGCCTTTTATGCATCTTTGCACTGACTCATTTGCCTGGCTGAGCAACTATCTGTGTTCCGGACTCAGGCAAAGCTCGGCAACCAGGATTCAAGGTACATTGGATCAACAGGCCCAACTGTGGCCCTGTAGCTTCCTGCAGGGTCCTTTTTCTCTGGTGTTTTCAATGTTTCACTGTTTAAAGTGTTGCACAAAAAATTTACACATTGGCTCCAAGTTAATTTTGACTGTTCTTTGTCAAGCTACCAGGGGGTTGAGCACAGGTTAATTTGGGGTTTGCTTGTGCCTTACCCTGGCTAGGATTGTGGTTGCTGTTTGACCAGTGGTCACATCCGAGTCAGCCAGTAACCCAATTTCTAACACTGGCGATCAGCGGTGAGCATAGGACTAGTGTTTGTGCAGTGCCTTTCAGAGACTAAGGGTGTCATTACAACCCTGGCGGACGGTGTTAAAGCGGTGGTAAGACCGCCAACAGGCCGGCGGTAAAAAGTTTGGAATTATGACAGTGGCGGAAACTGCCAACAAAGACAGCCACTTTAACACTCCGACTGCCACGGCGGTACAGACAAACAGCGCGGCGGTCACCGCCAACAGACAGACGGAAGACAATGTATGGCCCACAGTATCACAACCTACCAATCCGCCACCTTTTCCGGGGCGGATTCACCGCAGATAAAAACACGGCGGAACAGCCATTTCAAAGGGAAAACGCTCACCTCTACACATCCCACAAGGAATCAGGACACCGTAGAGCCGGAACTCCATATTCTGCCAGCGATAGTCTTCCTGCTCCTATATGAGGATCATCAACGCCGGCGGCGAAGAGCATGGTGAGTACTGCACCTACGACATGGGGGGGGAGGCAAAAACACTGGGACACACACAACCAACATCCCAACCCCCACCCCGACCCTCACCCACTACAACACACACACCAATGCATATCTATACATTACAGTAACAGCCCCCAACCCCCCCGGAAGAATGCAAAGACAAAAGGAAATGAGTTGAACCATTATAATATATCAAAATACACTATGCAAATATATACAGATATATATACACATTAAACAAAAAATACACCACGATTAGTAGTGCAGGTAATGTACCATTTATTGTCCGAGGCCCACACAAGATACCTGACCAAAACGGAGAGAACACTGCTGGGGCATCAGATAGAAATACAACAGGCACCTCAGGGGGAAGGGAAGGGGGCACCTCAGCCGGATGCGTGCACCACGCCAGATCCACGAGGGGGCTCCATGCCTATTGATGTATCCTGGGGAGTGCAAAGCCACAGTCTCCCAAGTCTCTACAGTGGGTGGCTTGCCCACTGCCATATCCTGGGGAGTGCAAAGCCACAGGCTCTCAAGTCTCTACAGTGGGTGGGTTGCCCACTGCCATATGCTGGGGAGTGCAAAGCCACAGTGTCTCTCAAGTGGATAACAGTCTCCACTGGTGCTGGAGGGGAACTGGTGCCCAGAGTGCAGCACACACCCTGTGACGGTCCCAATTGCGTCACTGCCCCTGCCGCAAATGGGCTAGCGGTGCATTCCATGGCAGTCTTTGCCCTATTCAGCGGTCCCTGGCCTGTTCAGCGGTGCTTGAGTTGCCAGTGTCAGACCTGTTCAGCGGTGCATTCCATGGCGGTCTTTGCCCTGTTCAGCGGTCCCTGGCCTGTTCAGCGGTGCTTGCTTTGCCAGTGTCAGACCTGTTCAGCGGTGCATTCCATGGCGGTCTTTGCCCTGTTCAGCGGTCCCTGGCCTGTTCAGCGGTGCTTGCCAAATCGGTCCTCCATTGCCCAGCTGGGCTGTGGCTGGCGGTCCTTCATGGGTCAGCTGGGCTGTGGCTTGCGGGGCCCTCCTGGCCAGCTGGGCTGTGGCTGGCGGTGGCCTCCTGGCCAGTGACGATGGGGCTGGCCTCCTGGGCAGTGACTCTGGCGGTGGCCTCCTGGCCAGTGACGGTGGCGGTGGCCTCCTGGGCAGCGGGGATGATGGCGGTCCTCTCCGCCGTGCTGCTCCTCCCAGACTTTGGAGATTTCTTCTGCCCCTTCCCCACCTTGGGAGGAGTCACAGCAGAGTCGACACTTCCCCTGAGACCCTTGTGAGCGGCTTTGCTGGCTGGAGTTTTCCCCCTCTCCCGCCGGGCACTGTCCAACTTCTGGTGCTTCACAGGGGGGGGGACTGGCTGTGCTGTGGCTCCATGCCACACTGGCTGTCCTGGTGGCCGGTGCACTCCACATACCTGTAACAACAGGCACTACTGGTCCTGGAGATTTTTTGCCTGAGGTGTTAGTACGGGGCCTATGAGTTGGAGGGGGGTGGTGGTGGGAAATAGGTTAAGGGGGGCCAGGAAACGTATTTGCGAGACACTGGGACGGGTAGATGGAGGGGGTTTGGGAGTGGAGGAAGAGGTGGTGGTTGTAGGAGGTGTAAGTTTTGTGGATTTGGGTGCAGGTGCATGGGCTGGAGGCTGTCGTGAGGTGGATGGCTGTTGGGTGGGTGTGTGCCTGCGTTTGTGTATCTTCGGAGGGGGCGTCACAGACACACTGGGGGCGTGTAAATGGTAGTGGGGTGGTGAGTGCACGTGAGCGGAGTGTGCTGGTGGGTGTGCTGGTGCGGGACGTAGTGGCTGTAGTGGTAGTGCATGCAGGTGTGAGTGTAGACGAGACTGGGAGGGAGGAGGGAGACGACGAGGAGGGGGACACAGTGGAGGCAGTGGATGTTGTTGTGTCTGTATGTGTGTGATGCTTGCGTGAGTGCCTGTAGGATGTGTGATGATTATGTTTGCCTGAGCTTCCCTTGTGTGTTGACGTGTGTGCAGGCTGGTCTGATGGTGTGCTTGGGATAGGCAGAGGTACAGGGGATTGGGTCGGAGTGGAGGAAGTTGGAGGGGGGAGGCTAGACACAGGGACAATGGCTGCCATCAGTGCTGAGGCCAGAGTTTGCAGGGTTCGATGAAGGGCAGCCTGAGCAGAATGAATGCCCTCCAGGAATGCATTAGTGTGTTGCAATTCCCTTTCTACACCCTGGATGGCATTCAAAATGGTAGACTGCCCAACAGTGAATGACCTGAGGAGGTCAATGGCCTCCTCACTGAGGGCAGCAGAAGAGGCAGGGGCTGAGGTGCCTGGGGCGAAGGTGATGCCCACCCTCCTGGGTGAGCGGGCACGGGGCGAAGGCTGAGGGGCTGCTGGGAGGGCAGTGCTGGTAGGGGGGGTGGCGGCTGTACCTGTAGAAGTGGGGGGCACAGATTTTGCCGCCACCACAAGGGAGCTCCTATCGAGGACGAGTCTGTGTCGCTGGTTGCAGATGTGACCTCCGTGATGCTCCCCTCGCCCTCCGTCCCACTGGTGTATTCTGAGTCTGTGGTGTGGCCCTCCATGGCCTTGTGGGATGCAGCTCCCTCGTGTTCCTTTACCACTGTACCTCCGCCTGATGATGCTGATGCACACAAGAACAGGGAGACCACAAAAAGGGTGGGGACGACAGAAGAAAGACAGGTTGAGTGCATGGCTTACCGCTACCATTGGCGGACAATACAGACACAGCAGCCCCCTGCACTACGTCGCGCTGTTGTGCTCTACAGATGCAATTCCTGGGATATTGCCTACAAGGCTATGGACGACATCTGCACACATAGATGACACAGGGGCATGAATACCTGTACTTGGCACTCTACAGAGGTGGGGTGGGGTGCCACATGGCCTGCATTACGGAGGGGCCTAGCCTACGGAACTCGCCCTGGCCTAGGGAAACCCACAGCCCCACTCCCCCACCCAGACCACTCCACTGCGCGCAAAGTCAGCAGAATGATGTTGTACTCACCCCCTTGTGTCTGCTGTGATGCCCTCAAGCGCCCATCCAACTCAGGGTAGGCCACCGCCAGGATACGGAACATCAGGGGGGTCATGGTTCGACAGGCACCCCTCCCACGTTGGGTGGCCATCCCCAGCTGAGCCTCCGCCTCTTCTTGCTCCAGCGGCGAATGTCCTCCCATCTTTTCCGGCAGTGGGTGCTCCGTCTGTGGTGGACCCCCAGGGTCCGGACGTCCTTGGTGATGGCACGCCAAATATCCTTCTTCTGGTGGGCGCTGACCTGCATGACATGTACAGGGGAAGAAGAGAAGTCATTACCAACTGCACCGTCTAAGTGAGTGGCCCACATCCCTACCCTTGCCATGTGGCACATGCATTCACAGTCCATCATGCACGCAGAACTGTGCCCCCTTCATTCTTACAACCAGCCCTCTCCACACAGGCATAGCCCATACAACATGCTCCTTGTGTACTTACCTGTTGGTCTGGAGGACCGTAGATTAGCGTGTACTGGGGGAGGACCCCATCGACGAGCTTCTCCAACTCCTCTGCAGTGAAGGCAGGGGCCCTTTCCCCAGACGCACAAGCCATTGTCTCTTCCAGACCGAGGTCACAGCAGCACTTGCAGTGTAGGTCCTCTCCTGACGAAGATCAGGTATCGAGTGATTCAACAGATAGAAAATGGCGGTCACGTCCGCGGCAGTGCGTAACATCACCGCCGGCGTACTTCGTCATTGGCTCCTGGGACCCATAGAGTCCAATGTTAACCAATGCAGCATTGCGCCGCGGTCTTCGACCGCCTACCGCGACGGTGTACAACGCCAGCGCAGTTACCTCACATCCCATTGTCCCAGTTTAGAGGTCAGGCAGCCGCCATTTCAGGGGCCCACATGCCCTATTTACCAACTGCGTCACACAGACCTAGGCCTTGTCGCACAACACAAATACAGGCCACATTTTGTGTATGAATGGTGTTCTGTGTAGACTGTGGGTACATACCTCTGAGTTGTTTGACTCTGTGGTCGCTGTTGTCATTCCTAGGCACCGTCTGCTGGGACATGTGAGGAGATGGCGGAATCCTCGGGTGTAGCGACCACCGGTGGACCTGTTGACAATGGAGGAAAGACATTTGATCATCACCTACAGGTTAGACCGTGCCACAATCCTGGACTGTGTACCCAGTTGGAGCCTGACCTGATGTCAGCAATCCGCCATCCCACAGGGATCCCCCCTCAAGTGCAGGTGCTATCAGTGCTCCATTTCCTTGCAAGTGGGTCATTTCAAACAACAGTGGCCATGGCATCAGGGATGTCCCAGCCTATGTTTTCCAACGTGTTGTCCAGAGTGTTGTCTGCCCTTCTGAAACACATGCGGAGCTACATCGTTTTCCCTCAGGTGGAGGATTTGGCTACAGTTAAAGGTGACTTCTATGCCCTTGGACATATCCCCAACATCATCGGTGCCATTGATGGGACACATGTAGCTCTGGTCCCCCCCACAGGAGTGAACAGGTGTACAGGAACCGGAAGAGTTATCACTCGATGAATGTACAGATGGTATGTTTGACAGACCAGTACATCTCCCAGGTAAATTCTATGTTCCCTGGCTCAGTGCATGATGCCTACATCCTGCGGAATAGCAGCATCCCTTATGTGATGGGTCAACTCCAGAGGCACCGGGTGTGGCTATTAGGGGACTCTGGTTACCCCAACCTGTCATGGCTACTGACCCCAGTGAGGAATCCCAGGACAAGGGCAGAGGAATGCTACAATGAGGCACATGGGCGGACTAGGAGGGTGATCGAACGGACCTTCGGCCTCCTGAAGGCGAGGTTCAGGTGCTTCCATATGACAGGTAGATCCCTATTCTACTCACCAAAGAAGGTGTGCCAGATCATCGTGGCCTGCTGTATGCTTCACAACTTGGCTTTGCAACGACAGGTGCCTTTTCTGCAGGAGGATGGTCCAGATGACGGTGTTGTGGCAGCTGTGGAGCCTGTGGACAGTGATGAGGAGGAAGCAGAGGAAGAAGACATTGACAACAGGGACTCAGTTATCCAGCAATATTTCCAGTGACACACAGGTGATAACACATTCCTGCCTACTACAAGTACTTTCACACTTCTACCTCTATCCTGTCTGTCGATTTCAACCAGTATATGGTAACTGAGTTGTACATTTCCCTTACGGTTCCACAGCTGTGGTTTCCAACGTGTGTCATATGCTTAGATTCCTCATGGACTTGGGATGTGTGACATAGGTATGTTGACATTACATTTGAAAGAGCATTTTGGGCCAGATGTAGGAAGCCTTTTGTGCCTCGCAAACTGTGAAAAACGCAGTTTGCAACGCGCAAAAGGCTTAACGCGATGCACAACCTCAAATTGCGAGTTGGTACCGACTTGCAATTTGAGGCTGCGACTCGCAAATAGGAAGGGGTGTTCCCTTCCTATTTACGACCGCATCGCCATGCTGAGTTGGTTTGTGACCGCGAATGCGGTCGCAAACCAACTCGCAGTTACCATCCACTTGAAGTGGATGGTAACACATTCGCAAAAGGGAAGGGGTCCCCATGGGACCTCTTCCCCTTTGTGAATGCCCCAAAAATATTTTTTCAGAGCAGGCAGTGGTCCTATGGACCACTGCCTACTCTGAAAAAAACGAAACAAAATGGTTTCGGAATTTTTTCGTTTTGCAGCTCGTTTTCCTTTAAGGAAAACGGGCTGCAAAAAGAATTTTAAAAAACTGCTTTATTTAAAAGCAGTCACAGACATGGTGGTCTGCTGTCTCCAGCAGGCCACCATCCCTGTGAGCGCATGGACTCGCTATGGGGTCGCAAACTGCGACCCACCTCGTTAATATTCATGAGGTGGGTCTTTGCAACCCCATAGCGAGTCGCAGAAGGTGTCTGAGACACCTTTCTGCAGAACATTGTGCGAGTTGCAAATTGCGAGTCGCTATTCCTCGCAATTTGCAACTTGCAAAATGTTTTTTTTGCTACATCTGGCCCTTTGACACTGTAATTGCTAATACACATTTTCGAAATCACAGACTGACTCCAGATTGTTTTGTTCTTCAAAGGTGTTTATTTAAATACAAAATATTGGAGGGGGAAGTTAAATGGTGAGGGTTGATGGTGGAGGAATGTTCATGGCAGAGTCCAATAAATGTTAAATATGGACAGGGTGACAAAGTGGGACAGTGGGTTGACAATCAGGGTGGTCTCATTTCTTGGCGGGGGTCTTGGCATCGTGCTCTGTCTTGTTCCTGGATCTCAGGGACCGTTTGCGGGTGGTTCTCCATCTGCAGGGGGTGGGGTGCTGGTGTGGTGGTCCTGTGGCGGTGCCTCCTGTCCACTAGCGCCGGCGGAGGTGGTGGGCAGTTCATCGTCCATGCTAGTGTCAGGGGCCCCTTGTTGTGCCACAGTGTCCCTCCTGGTGTTAAGTATTTCCTTCAACACCCCTACGATGGTGCCCAGGGCGGAGCTGATGGTTCTGAGTTCCTCCCTGAACCCCAAATACTGTTCCTCCTGCATGCGCTGGGTCTCCTGAAACTTGGCCAGGACCGTTGCCATCGTCTCCTGGGAGTGGTGGTATGCTCCCATGATGGAGGAGAGGGCCTCGTTGAGAGTGGGTTCCCTGGGCCTGTCCGCCCCCTGTCTCACAGCAGCCCTCCCAGTTCCACTGTGTTCCTGGGCCTCCGTCCCCTGGACCGTGTGCCCACTGCCACTGCCCCCAGGTCCCTGTTGTTGTTGGGGTGGTGGGTTATCCTGGGTTCCCTGTAGTGGTGGACACACAGCTGATTGAAATGTCCTGGGGACGGAGGTATGGGCCTGCTGGGTGGGTGCTGTGCTGGTGTTACCAGAGGGTGGAAGCTCTGTGGTGGCCTGTGACTGGGTGTGGGGAACTGACTGTCCCGAGGCCCACGATGGTCAGGGCTGGTCATCTGGATCCAGTTGGACAGAGCTGCTGTCATCACTGTGGGCCTCTTCAGTGGGTGGGGTGGAGATGTCTGGACCCTCCTGTCTGGTGACATTGGGTAGTGGTCCTGCAGGGGTGTAAAAGCATGATTATTGCATCTGTGTGTGTCATGGTGTGCAATGGGTGGGTGACCGTGTACCCCAGTGCTAGCATTCCTGTGTGGGGGCTTGTGTGATGATGGTTTAGGGGGGTGTATGGGTATGTGCAGTGGGCATGCTTTAGTGATGGGTGTCCATGCTTTGTTGCTGCATGCAGGGCTTGCTGTTGGGATGTGTGGTTTGTGTTATTAGTACATTTGTGAGGAGTTGTAGTGATAGGGGAGGGGGCGAGGGTGGGGGTCTGTGATAGCATGCAGGTAGGGTGGGGTATATGAAAGTTAAGATTTGACTTACCAGAGTCCATTCCTCCACTGACTCCTGCGAGGCCCTCAGGATGCAGAATCGCCAAGACCTGCTCCTCCCATGTTGTTAGTTGTGGGGGAGGAGGTGGGGGTCCGCCGCCAGTCCGCTATACCGCGATGTGGTATCTTGAGACCGCGGAACGCACCTTCCCCCGTAGGTCGTTCCACCTCTTCCTGATGTCGTCCCGATTTCTTGGGTGCTGTCCCACTGCGTTGACCCTGTCGACTATTCTTCTCCATAGCTCCATCGTCCTTGCAATTGAGGTGTGCTGCACCTGTGATCCGAATAGCTGTGGCTCTACCCGTACGATTTCCTCCACCATGACCCTGAGCTCCTCCTCCGAGAACCTGGGGTGTCTTTGCCGGGCCATGGGGTGGTGTAGGTGATGTGTGGGGTGGTGTATGTGGTGATAAGTGTGGTGATGTGTAGTGGTGTGTGGTGTTTTGTACATGGAAGTTGTGTGGGTGATGGTGTTGTGTGCCTGTGGATGCTGTTGTTCTTGCTGGTGCTGTCTCTCTCTGGCCTTCTTTCAGAATTTTTTGTCATGGGGGTTTGTGGGTGATGTGGGTGTGTGTTTTATATTGTAATGGGTGTGTGGGAGTGGTGTGTGTATGTGTATCAGGTGTGTGTATTTTGAATTGTCCAACTTGGCTATGTTTTGTAAGAGTGTGTGTATTTTGAGCGCGGCAGTGTGTACCGCCAATGGAATACCGCGGTTGAAAGACCTCCGCGTGGATTCGTGTGTCATGATAGTGTGGGCGTATTTCTGTTGGCATGACGGTGGAGGTTTTGTTTTCGTTTTTTGTTTTGTTATCACTGACCTTTGGTGTGGCGGTCTTATGTGGGTGTCTGGATTTTGTCGGATTTCGACCTGTGGGTCATAATAGCTGTGGCGGAATTCTGCGGCTGCGGCGGTGTGTTGGCGGTCTTCTGCACGGCGGTAAGCGGCTTTTACCGCCAATGTTGTAATGACCCCCCAGGTGTATGCTACCATCCCATACCTAAGATCAATTTGAGTTTTAAATTCTCACTGATTGGCCTTTTTGTTTTTTCTAAATTCATCCCTACTGTACCTGAATATCTGTGTCTGTGGCCCCACCTGCAAGAATGCAGCTTGAGCTTACCAACCCAGAATGCTACATTATGGCTGAGCTCAAGGAGTTTTGCAGGGAGAGATGGCTTCCTGCCAAGAAGAGCACTAGGAAGGCTGATCCCCAAAAGGACTGGAGGGCATCGGCAAAGGCCCACAAGTTGCCATTAGATGTCAAGGAGGAACAGAATGTTGATGAATGATCATAGCAGAAACAGCAGGAATACCTTGGAATGCAGCCTGTTGATGAGGGGGCAACCTCCTCCCAGGATTGGAAGTTCTCTCCCATGCAGAGAGCAGTGTGTCTTCCTGGGGCGTGACTCCACAGGAGTTGGAGGGCAGGAGGAAAGAAAGAAAGCTCAGGCCATGGATACAAAGCAGGCGGAGAGGGCCTTAACTAAGGAAAAGGCTGAGGCTGAAAGGGACTTGTCTGGAAAAAAACTGCTGTTGGAGAATGGGAAAAAAATGAAGGAGCTGGAGCTGAAGGCCAAGCAACCAGCAGGATCCAACAGTGATGATGGCAGCATACCAACAGTGTCTGCTGGTGAGGTGAGGGTCCACATATCCCAGGCGCAGGTGCCTAACTATGTGGTGGGAGATAAAGAGAAGTAGTTTTCTGCTTATGAAGTTGCACTCACGGTACATGAGGTCCCAGAGGAGTGCTGGGGGTGCAGCCTGTGGAAATACATACCCAAGTTGGGGAGGAAACAGACTTAGCACTAGAGGCAGAGGATCAGACCAGGGACACCGCCATGAAGGCAATCCTTGTTGCTAAGTTTAGGATGACCCCTGAGAAGTACAGTCAGAGGTTCAGGGACAGCCCAAAATCAGTCCTAGGTGGTTTATGCCAGCAAGGCACTGAAGGGCTGGGGGAGGGGCAGCAAAGTGGATGCTTTTGCTGGACTGTAAAACCTAATGCTGAGGGAGCACATGCTCAAAACCTGTTTTCTAGAGCTGCACTGAGTGGATAGAAAGATTACTGATCCTAGGAAGCTTGCTGAGGAGTCAGATCTCTGGGTCAGCACCAGAGTTTAGAAGGAAGTCTGTGGGGACTCTCAAAAGGGTGGTCAGGGTTCCCAACAGAAGAAAGAGAGGGAGATAAAAATAAAACCAAGGACATCTCACAAGGCCCCCATAGCAGTTCACAAGGGAAAAGGTCCCAGGGCCAATCTGTCCACCAGAAGAAACGCTTCACATATATAAAAACTGAAAAGTTTGTCCCCAAGTGTTATGAGTGCCATGAGTATAGGCATTTGAAGGGAGATGCCAAGTGCTCCAAGAGGGCACCGTCCCCAGTGGTGGGCAGTCACAGGGGATATTCACCATAGCACTTGGGGAGAAGATGGCCCCATTTAGTGTGAAGGAGACTAGTGAGGTTACCCTAGTGTTCCTGTGGGATGCAGTAAGGGTGTTCCATGCCTGCATGCCTTGCAATACTTCAAAGTATAGGCTGTGGGTCATCATTAATGGGCAGAAGGTATAGGCACTGAAGGACACAGGAGCCAGTTTGACCACTGTCATCTGGTGTCCTCAAAGCAAGGGATACCCAATACATTTCACCAGGTTGTGGGAGCGGACAATAGGGCGAGCCACTACTCTGTGTTCCCTTTGAGTGGGGTGGGGGTCGCCAGTCTTCTGAAGGTTGCTGTGAACCCTGCTATGCCCATGGACTATCTGTTAGGGAATGACTTGGAAAACACTGCCTGGAAGTGGAGCTCAGGTCACACTTGGGAATGTTAGAGCTAACTGAGTGGGTCTGTGCGACCACCATGTCCAGGGCTGCTCAGGATGGTAGGGGGGTGTCAAGAAGGTCCTGAGCCTGAAAGAGTGGCCCAGACAACTGCCAGAAAAGGGAAGGGCATGGAGTATGGGAAGCCTGCCCCTGAATGTCTCCCAGCACAGGTGGAAGGGGCACCAGAGGAGGCCGCCCTGGAGCCTACTGCGGAGGACACCGCCTACCTTGGTACCATGTGGGAGCATCCTAGATGGCAAGTTGAAGGGTGGGGCACCAGGGAAAATTTCTGTAAGGCACAGAAGGAGTGCCCATTGTAGGAGGCTGGCCTGGCTTGTATTGGCTACCAGAGGTACTTACACCTTGTGCCAGGTCCAGTTATCCCTTATTAGTGTAGAAGAGGTGTTTCTAGCAGCTTAGGCTGATAGAAGGTAGCTATAGCAGAGCAGCTTAGGCTGAACTAGGAGACATGCAAAGCTCCTACTATACCACTGGTGTCATATGCACAATATCATAAGAAAACACAATACACAGATATACTAAAAATAAAGGTACTTTATTTTTATGACAATATGCCAAAAGTATCTCAGTGAGTACCCTCAGTATGAGGATGCCAAATATACACAAGATATATGTACACAATACCAAAATTATGCAGTAATAGCAAAAGGAAGTAATGCAAGCAGTTTAAAGTTACAATAGATTGCAATAGGAGCACATAGGTATAGGGGCAACACAAACCATATACTCCAAAAGTGGAATGCGAACCACGAATGGACCCCAAACCTATGTAAACTTGTAGAGGGTCGCTGGGACTGTAAGAAAACAGTGAGGGTTAGAAAAATAGCCCAACCCAAGAACCTGTAAGATAGGTGTAAAGTGCACTGCAACCCCCAGAGAGCCCAGAAGTCGTGATGGGGGATTCTGCAAGGAAAACCAACACCAGCAATGCAACAACAGTGGATTTCCAGACCTGAGTACCTGTAAAACAAGGGGACCAAGTCCAAGAGTCGCGACAGTGTCGAGAGTGGGCAGATGCCCAGGAAATGCCAGCTGAGGGTGCAAGGAAGCTGCCACCGGATGGAAGAAGCTTGGTGTTTTGCAAGAACGAAGAGGACTAGGAACTTCCCCTTTGGAGGATGGAAGTCCCACATCGTGAAGAAGCTTGCAGAGGTGTTCCCACTCAGAAAGACCGCAAGGGTCGCGTTAGGGTTTTTGGATGCTGCTGTGGCCCAGGAGGGACCAGGATGTCGCCACTTGGATGAGGAGACAGAGGGGGGGCCAGCAAGTCAAGGAGCCCTCACAGAAGCAGGCAGCACCCGCAGAAGTACCAGAACAGGCACTTAGAAGGAGAGTGAACCAGAGTCCTCCCGAAGTCAGAAAAGGGAGTCCCACGACGCCGGAGGACAACTCAGAAGGTTGTGCACTGCAGGTTAGAGTGTCGGGACCCAGGCTTGGCTGTGCATGAAGGAAATCCTGGAAGAGTGCACAGGAGCCGGAGCAGCTGCAAATCACGCTGTACCCAGCAATGCAGTCTAGCATGGGGAGGCAAGGACTTACCTCCACCAAACTTGGACTGAAGAGTCACTGGACTGTGGGAGTCACTTGGACAGAGTTACTGAGATCCAGGGACCACGCTTGTTGTGCTGAGAGGGGACCCAGAGGACCGGTGATGCAGTCTTTTGTTGCCTGCGGTTGCAGGGGGTTAGATTCCGTCGACCCACGGGAGATTTCTTCAGAGCTCCTGGTGCAAGAAGGAGGCAGGCTACCCCCAGAGCATGCACCACCAGGAAACAGTTGAGAAAGCCGTAAGGATGAAGCGATACAAGGTTGCAGTAGTCGTCTTTGCTACTTTGTTGCGGTTTTGCAGGCGTCCTGAGCAGTCAGCGGTTGATCCTTTGGCAGAATGTGAAGAGGGAGATGCAGACGAACTCTGGTGAGCTTTTTCATTCGGTATCTGAAGAATTCCCCCAAAGCAGAGACCCTAAAAAGCCAGAAAAGGAGGTTTGGCTACCTAGGAAGGAGGATAGGCTAGTAAGAAAGGTAAGAGCCTATCAGAAGGAGTCTCTGACGTCACCTGCTGGCACTGGCCACTCAGAGCAGTCCAGTGTGCCAGCAACACCTCTGTTTCCAAGATGGCAGCGGTCTGGGGCACACTGGAGGAGCTCTGGGCACCTCCCCTGGGAGGTGCAGGTCAGGGGAGTGGTCACTCCCCTTTCCTTTGTCCAGTTTTGCGCCAGAGCAGGGCTGGGGGATCCCTGAACCGGTGTAGACTGGCTTATGCAGAGATGGGCAGCATCTGTGCCCATCAAAGCATTTCCAGAGGCTGGGGGAGGCTACTCCTCCCCAGCCTTCACACCTATTTCCAAAGGGAGAGGGTGTCACACCCTCTCTCAGAGGAAATCCTTTGTTCTGCCTTCCTGGGCCAGGGCTGCCTGGACCCCAGGGGGGCAGAAACCTGTCTGAGGGGTTGGCAGCAGCAGCTGCTGCAGTGCAAACCCTGAAAAGGCAGTTTGGCAGTACCCGGGTTCTGTGCTAGAGACCCGGGGAATTATGGAATTCTCTCCCCAATGCCAGAATGGCTTTGGGGGTGACAATTCCATGATCTTCGACATGTTACATGGCCATGTTCGGAGTTACCATTGTGACGCTATACATAGGTAGTGACCTATGTATAGTGCACGCGTGTAATGGTGTCCCCGCACTCACAAAGTCCGGGGAATTTGCCCTGAACGATGTGGGGGCACCTTGGCTAGTGCCAGGGTGCCCACACACTAAGTAACTTTGCACCCAACCTTCACCAGGTGATGGATAGACATATAGGTGACTTATAAGTTACTTAAGTGCAGTGGTAAATGGCTGTGAAATAACGTGGACGTTATTTCACTCACGCTGCAATGGCAGGCCTGTGTAAGAATTGGCAGATCTCCCTATGGGTGGCAAAATAAATGTTGCAGCCCATAGGGATCTCCTGGAACCCCAATACCCTGGGTACCTCAGTACCATATACCAGGGAATTATATGGGTGTACCAGTATGTTAATGTGAATTGGTGAAATTGGTCACTAGCCTGTTAGTGACAATTTGGAAAGCAGAGAGAGCATAACCACTGAGGTTCTGGATAGCAGAGCCTCAGTGAGACAGTTAGGCATCACACAGGGAACACATACATATAGGCCACAAACTTATGAGCCCTGGGGTCCTGGCTAGCAGGATCCCAGTGAGACAGTGAAAACACCCTGACATATACTCACAAACAGGCCAAAAGTGGGGGTAACAAGGCTAGAAAGAGGCTACTTTCTCACACCCATCCTACAGTGCCTAAAGCAGCAAGCTGAAGCCCAGGCAGCTGGTAACACCTCCAGAAATTACCTGATATACTGGGAGAATGACCTCTGGTATAGTAAGCCTAAGTTTCCGGAGCATGGGGCAATAATGTATTGGTCGTTCCCCAGTGTTACAGGGCCTTGCTGTTTTGACTTGCTCAAGAGATACCCCTAGCAGGACATCTGGGGCAGGACAAGACCTTTTCCAGACTTGTCTTCCACTTCTTTTACCCCAAACGAGTACAGCCTCTGATACATTCTGTCTGACATGTCTCTCTTCCAGGCTAGTGGGAATACGTGGAAAAAGCTAACAGTTTCACTCACTCCCATGCCTATTGTTGGCACACCTTTTGAGAGGCTGGGAATTTATATTATAGGACCTGTGGACCCCAAGACAGCCTGAGCCAATGGGTTTATCTTAGTCTTGCTGGACCATGCAACTAGGTACCAAGAGGAAATCTCTCTGAGGACTGGTACTACACCTATAGTAGCTAAGGCCCTAATGGGGGTTTTCACCAGGATGGGTTTCCCCAACAAACTGGTGTCAGATGGGGCACAACTTCATGTCCTCATACATGAAGTTCACGTGGAAGGAATAAGGGGTTACTTATAAGTTCTCCACACCCTACCATCCACAACCCAATCGGCTTGTTGAAAGATTCAACAAGGCCCTTAGAGACATAATTGCGCACTGCCTCAGCCCATGAGGTGGCAGTGAGGCATCCTCTTAACATGCCTGCTCTTTGCTCACAGAGATCTGCCACAGTAGGGAGTTGGCTTTAACCCATTTGAACTTCTGTGTGGTCACCCTGTTAGGGGACCTTTCAGCCTGATTAAAGAGGGGTGAAAGCAAGTTCCCATGAACCCCACCCCTCCATCCCATGATGTGGTTAGCATCATACTAGCCCTTCAGAACCAGATGGCCAAGTTCTGGAAGAAAGCTTCCAAGAACCTGGAGGCTAGCCAGGAGATTAAGAAGTTGTGGTAAGACTACACGGCTACCCCAATGGAATTTCAACCTTGACTGAAAGTATGGGTAAGGGAGCCAGTGGAGCCTGGGGCTCTTCAAGATTGCTGCATTGCACCATATGAGGTGGTAGAGAGGAAGGGGAAACCTGCCTACCTTGTGGATCTCAAGACCCCCAGTAACCCGTTAAGGGTGCTTCTTCCCAACTGCCTCAAACCCCACTATGAGAGGTCTGAGCTCACCATGCTGCTGGTGACAGATGACGGGAAGGAAGAGGCGAGTGAACCTCTCCTTGATGTCCCGTCATCCAAAGAGAAGGATTCATCATTGGACGGTATCAACCTCTTCCATACCCTGACCCCAGAGCAACAGAGGGACGGTCACCAATTACTGGAATAGATTGCCGCCCTATTTTCCCTCACTCCTGGGCTTACACCCTTGTGTACCCAAGATGTAGATACTGGGAACAACCTACCTGTCAAAAACAAAATGTACAGGTTGTCTGACAAAGTGGGAGTAAGTATCAAAGCATAAGTCACCAAGATGCAAGAGTTGGGGGTCATTGAACCCTCCAGTAGTCCCTGGCCCAGCCCAGTGATGCTAGTACCAAAGCTGGACCCACCAAACATACAGGTTCTGTATTAACTACAGGGGATCAATTCAGTCACCAAGACTGATGTCCACCCTATTCCCCGAACTGATGAGGTCATTGATAGGTTAGGGGCTTCCAAGTTCCTGAATGCTTTTGATTTGACTTCAGGGTACTGACAGATTGCCTTGACCGAGGAGTCTAAGGAAAGGTCTGCCTTCTCTACCTCATAGGGTCACTTCCAATTTACAGTCACGCCCTTTGAGCTCAAGAATGACACTGCTACATTCCAGAGGCTGGTGAACCAAGTCTTGATTGGTATGGAGGCCTTAGGTGCTGGGTACTTAGATGATATAGCTGTCTTCAGTAGCACCTGGAAGGACTGCTTATTTCACCCGCAAGAAGTGCTTAAGATCCTACAGCAGGCAGGCCTGACTATCAAGGCCAGCAAGTGCCAGTTAGGGTAAGGGCCTGTGGTGTACTTGGGTCACCTGGTGGGCGATAGTAAGTTGCAGCCCCTGTAGGCCAAAATACAGACCACCCTGGCGTGGGAGCACCCAAAAACACATGTGACCTTGAACAACACCCATACACAACTGCAAAATTACTTTCTAAGCAAATTCAAAAAATCTCTGTGAGATGTGTTCAAATCAGGCGTATGAACCTAGCGGAGAGACTAGCAACTACAATGATCTTACTTTTGTTAAATGAACAGTATGTGGCACTAATTTTACCATCTTGAACATTGTGAATACCGTAAATTATTCATATCATGATCCCTTCATGTGTGCGCATCACCGAGCTACTCGATGACAAATCCAAAATCAAAAGTTGTCAGCATACGTACTGTAGAACTTGAACCTGCAACGACCCAATTGTTGGTTCTGAAAACATGCACTGTTGATTTTAAGAAAGCCCATCAAGTTAGAAATGGCTGTTAGAAGCACACAGAGTATTCCAGCGAAGCACCACCAGATGGCAGTACATGCGCACGAGTGTTTCCTTGTACAATGAGGAAATGTAGCTTGGAATTCACGCAATGTGTTTCATTTCGCAGAAGTCAAGGTCTGGAATGCTAATCTACCATTACGTTTGAAGAAGATTACTAACCAGAATTTCACATCACCCGCACCGCAAAGCAAAGTGAATACATTGGTGTAACCCAGAATTGAAATGTGAACAAAATGAGCTCACTCAGTTTATATTGCAGGCGATGTAATTTACTTCCAGGGGCGTAACTTGGTAATTAAGATTTGTTGTTGTTTTGTTTTTTTGTTTGGGGGGGTGGGGGTGGGAGAGCTTCATATTTCCCAAAAATGAGCCTGTTAAAATACATTGTATGAGAACCAGGGCAGCAGGGGTATTGAAGAAGGAGCAGTCGGAAGGGAGAGGAGTGCGGATTGTGATGTACTTGAAACACAATATTTTTTTGAGTAATAACCATGTTTTAAGACCTTTAAAACGACGAGTGTGGGTGTTTGTCTACAGGTGTTTGTAAAAATCCTAAGTGAAATTCCACAAACACTTCCCTACCCGATTAAAAGCACCTGTAACCAACTATTTACTACGGAATACATTTATAAGAGGGGTGTAACACCCCACGCACCCTCTCGGAAGTTACGCCCCTGATTACGCCTCAGAAATATGAAGATGTTAGATGTTGTTCAGGTGCCGCACTGTGGGCCTGATTTATACTTTTTTAGCTCCGGATTTGCATCATTTTTTGATGCAAAATTGGCGCAAACATACAAAATTCAGGGGCATATTTATACTCCCTTTGCACCGAATGTGCATCAAAAATTTTGATGCACATTTGGCGCAAACCGTGCACCATATTTATACTATGAAGCCGACCCGGACATTAAAATTCCTCCGTGTGCGTCATTTTTTGGATGCGGGAAACTGCCTTGCGTTAACATGGTAGGCGTTCCAGCCCAAAACATGACTTTAGGGCCTGTGTGCCTTATTTATACTCCCGTGTCATTTTGACACACAGGAGGGGCGGGCCTTAAAAAACGGTGCACAGCCTGATGTGCGCCGTTTTTAACGCCTGGATGAGGGCAGGCGTTAAGGGGCCTATGGGCTTACTTCCATGGTCCCTGACCATGGAAGCAGTCCAGTAGTGCCCTTCCCTGCCCCCAGGGACACCCCCTGCCACCCTTGCCCACACCTGGAGGACACCCATGGATGGGGGGACCCATCCCAGGTGAGTACAGGTAAGTTCAGGTAAGTATTATTATTATTTTTTTAAAGTGGCATGGGGGCCTAATTTGGGCCCCCCTACATGTCACTGTGCCCAATGGCCATGCGCAGGAGACAAAAGTCCCCTGGGCATGGCCATTGGGCAAGTGGGCATGACTCCTGTCTTTGCTAAGACAGGAGTAATTTCAATGGGGGTTGTGCATCAAAAAATGGCGCAAGTCCTATTTGAGCCATGATTTTTTACTCAAACCTGACTTGCACCATTTTTTGACGCACAACCCCCATTTTCCCCTACGCCGGCGCTGCCTGGTTTGAGTCATTTTTTTTTACTCTGGCCAGCCCGCAGCGCCAGCTAACGTCAATCCTTAAATATGGCGCCTGCATGGCACGTAGGAATGGCGTTAGCAGGTGGTAAATTTGTTGACGCAAACCAGCACCAGCGCTGGTTTGCGTCAAAAAGTATAAATATGGGCCTCAATTCTATTTTGTAAGTTTGGGCCGGTTTTGCGTAAAAAAATGACGCAAATGCAGCGCCAAAAAAGGATACATCAGGCCCTGTATCTGTTAATTATTTCTGTTCCCTTCAGATTTGTTATTGCATCCAGAAATATAACTCATCAACTGACATACACCTAAACCACCCTGGAATATTGGCTCCAACAATGCTTATGAGCTGTTTAAGATAAATAACAACAATAATTTCGTTGTAAATAATATTGAAAATATTTCTGTTCCGAAATTGTGGCACTGCGAACTAAACATTACTGAGGCCTGTGGGTTGGGGGTTAGTGGTCTTCAGTGTCTCAATCACTTGCGTTATGTTACCTCTGCATAAGACATGTACATCTCCATATCTCATCCATCTGCATATCTTACACGTCATCTCTTTCCTCTTCAGCACCCATAAGCACTCATTTTTTTTACTTTATCCTTGTCAATGTTTTGGCAACCTACACCTACTTCAAACACATTTGCACAGAAAAACTATTGTAAACTGAAAACAAGATCATTGTTCTCTGCGGTCTACAGAGAAGCCAAAGAATGGATGACCAAAAGCTCTGAACACCTTTTTCGCCCACTGCCAGACTCTTGAGAAAAGCCTTCCGCATCAACTCCAGACCTCTCAGTTGTGGCCTGCTTTAAACACCTGGCGGCAACTCCGTTCAAAGTATGCACTATATGTGGGTAGTAATGTAAACAAACAAAATACAGAAACCCTACATTATGCAAATAGCTAACACTCCTAAGGAATGCAAAATTAGGTAAAACGTAAAATTAAAGTGGCAGCTAAATCACTGTTGTGGATCACTTTAACGTTTCTTACATTCATTGCTTAGAAATGTATTAGAGTTCTTGATGGCAAAAAAACAGAAGGGCACGAACAGAGAGCCCGATAGGGATCTGTTTCAATGTCCGTTATTAGTTACTACCGGGTCTCAGATCCGGAGGGACCCAGTGCACTTAAAGCCCTAGCTTTACATGTGCACCTGTTACATAACACAAGAACATATTCATTTTTGTAGGGACGTCAATATTACGTGATTTGCACAGAATTTGCACGAATGTCGTGATTCAAATTTAGTTCAGAAGTTGAAAAGTTTACCAATCATGAAACAACATAGACTCTAGGAACAGCATAAGTGAGAGATGTGGTTTAATCAGTCTCAGCCTCCAGTATACATCAGCAACTGAAAACTGTAGAAGTTTAGTTAAGTGATGAGATCGCTGTGTTTCACAGTGATGTGGGAGCGTGCAGGTCACTAGAAGAGTATAGATGAAATACCACTCATTTCTATTTGAGAAATCGGAAACTGAGGGGCATATTTATACTCCGTCTGCGCCGAATGTGCGTCAAAAATGTTGACGCACATTCAGCGCCAACCTTGCCCTGTATTTAAACTTTGCCGCCCGAGCCCGCGGACGACAAAATTCCGCTGTGTGCGTTATTGTTTGGATGCAGCAACCCGCCTTGCGTTAATCATATGCAAGGTATGCGTTCCCGTCCAAAAAATGACTTAAACGGCGGTGCGTCGTATTTATGCTTTCGGGCAAAAATGACGCACGGCCGGGAAGCGGAGCCGGAAAATGACACACAGCCCGATTTGCGTCAAAATTTAACGCCTGGGTCAGGGCAGGCGTTAAAGTGGGGCAAACACACCTGTATTTAATCAGAACACACAGAAGCAACAGCAGAGCAGCAGAGCAGCAAAAGGGAGACATGGAGGTGCTTCTCATCCAGCGTGCACGCAGACACAGAGCCCAGCAACAACAACAGCAGCTACCACAATACCAGCAGGGACCCCAAAGCAGCGCAGAAAGCAGGAGAGGATATTCCGTACCAGAACAACCCTTCATGGCCTCAGGGAACATGACATCATCCAGAGGTACAAGTTGAACTGGCAGGGCATTCAGGAGCTGCTGCGAAAAATAGAGCCACAGTTGGCACCCACCTTGCTGGCACCCCGCACCATTCCAACAGAAACCAAGCTGCTTGCCGTACTTCACATGCTGGCAAGTGGCTCTTTTCAAACAACTGGTGCCCTGGTTGCTGGAATATCACAGCCATCATTCTCTGCCTTTTTGCCCAAAGTACTGGATGCCATCGTTGGACTCACACCCCGCCACATCTGCTTCCCTAACACACTGCAGAAGCAGCAGGAAAAAAAACAGGGGTTCTACCTCATTAGTGGCTTCCCACACGTACTTGGTGCAATTGACTGCACACATGTACGCCTTGTGCCACCTGCTGCAACTGAACACCTCTACTGCAACAGGAAGCACACACATTCCATCAACGTGCAGGCCATTGTCGATCACCAAGGATTGATCACCAACATCGTGGCAAAATATCCTGGGAGTGTCCATGACTCATTCATCTTCCGTCACAGCTCCATCAATCAACACTTCCAGGATGGACGGTATGGCAATGGACTACTTGTTGGTAAGTACAAAAACCTACTTATGTACACACTGCACAGCAACCCTCTAGGACACACAACACATACACCACAACAGCAACATGTCGACAGGAACACACTGAGGTCATGTCATCGCTAGCCATGTTTCATAGGTCACCATTGAACCTGTCACACATCTGAAATAACTGTACAGCTTAATGTTAAGACGTCAATGATCACAACGTTTGCAGTGTGTTGCCTAAATGTCACCTTGCAAATTGTAAGCGTCTCAATTATGTTTACATTAATCCATTGCATAAGTCTAAAGGTATGGGATGTCCAGGGTACATTGATATGAACGTGTTAACAACACTGTCAAATGTAACCTTTGTATGGAACTATCATCTCACCCCCAGTGAAGACACAGGGACACCTGTATCACAAGTCACAATGCTAGGGAGGGCACACTGTACTGCAAATCTCAAAACATATTGCTGAAAACCGGTCAGCAGCCAAACACTCGTTCAGCCAAGGAAACAACACAATGCAGATGGTACATCCTACAAGCCTAGGATGCAACACAATAACACAAAAGAATCACAGACAACACAAGACAACTACTGCCATGCAAGCTGATATCAATGAGGCAAGCTACATCAACATGATCCCATTCATTTTCTCTTTCAGCTGATCAGGGGTATGGCATCCAGCCATGGATAATGGCACCTATTGGGCCTACAACGATGCACATAGGAGGACACACACCATAGTCGAGAGGACCTTCGGCATCCTCAAGTCGAGATTCTGGTGCCTCGACATCACTGGTGGCAGCCTCCTATATTCCCCTGAAGTGGTCTGTAAGATCATTCTAACATGTGCCATTCTGCACAACATTTGCATAAGAAGGAACATTCCCCTCCTGGAACCAGAGCCACACATGCCTGAACAGGAGGAAGAGGAGGATGGTGGCCTGCAACATGAGGGGGAACAACAAAACACGGCCGCTGGTTTGCGTAGGCGGCAACATACCGTGAACAATTTCTTTTAAATATAATCACCATCACCACTTTATGAACTAATTTAAATAAACACCAATAATAATCACCAAATCATGGTCTGGCTAATCATTTTTGCACACCTTTATCTCTAACTATCAGAATAAGTGTGTTGCCTCATGGAGCATTGCTGACATACCGATTAGGACACTGAAATTCCCAGAGCAATTGTGATGCGTATCATACAACGGTCACATACACACACAATGTAAATGACATACATCCTGTACATTTCACCTTTGAAGGCCAATAGTAGAGGACCACACCTATTTCACACATACATATTGGAAACATGGTTCATCGCAGCATATGGCACACAACTGAGACACCATCACTCAACAAGGGGAAAACAAGCCTCATACATGAGGCAGTTGATGTGCTTTTGCATCAGGAATGTATGACCAGACCCTTGACAGCAGTAAGCGCCAACTGCATCCAATCTTTGCAAGGACTATCTGTGACTAGAGTTCCCTAGAAGGAGAACATAGACAGCACAAGTGCCACACATATGACAAGCATTGCGCACATGACATTCCATGTACATGTCAGCCCATTTCCTAACTCCTGACACACCCATGCACCTGGTCACAACCCACCTGTCTGAAGAGGTCCCTGGAATAGTAATATGTGTACCCCGATATTCCCTCCTCTACACACACAAACTAACAATAGTAATCCAGTGTGCTACACCCTTTCCTATGGTATACCATTGTCATAGTACATCTGACTGCATGGACGTCAGGTCAATTAATACACTGGCTTGTAGTTTCTAAGCCCTGTTATCACCTGTAGATTGCTTCCCGTGTGAAAACGTCTGTTTGCCATTAGAATGCAAATCTCACCTACAGGACTTGTGAGAAACTGATGCAGCCCACACCTGTGATCACCTCCATGCACACCACCCATTTCAACATGCACTGCCCCTGCTGATGCCTGGAACAGCATAGGAGTTGCCATTTTGTCAAATACACCGTTAAGCATTGCTAGTAATTAAGCCGTGTAACACAGCCCTTGGGTTCATGTGTCACCTTCAAAAACACAGGACATACACAGTTTTACAATTCAACTGTTTAGTTCGTCCTCCAAACAGTCTTAGTCAGACCACTGATTATGTAACTTGTGAAATTGCTGGATCCAGATTGACCCTGCATCCTGTCAGCCTGACTGGCATCTGCCTGTGCGTCACCCTAAAGTTTCCCTGTGGCTACATATGTACCACACTTGCTTTACCAAACCTCTCATTCCTCAGAGGGTATTTGGTCATGTGCTTCATCAATGCATACCCAAATACATTGTATAGCATCTTCTGCCTTTTAATTGTACCATATTAGTTAAATTCTCTTTGAATACCAAAATCATGGCCCATCCCTTGTCTGGGTCTTATTTATGCATGAACGACAAAGTGTGACAGTGTCCCAGGGCCATATGCAGGGATTGGGTACAGGGCTTTCAGCAGAACCAGCAACCTCTGATAATTTCCATGAAAAGTCCACACATGTTAGGACCCTGACAGTTCACACGCAGAATTACATTGCTCACAACATATTGACGGGCCATGTGTGGTGAATAGCTGCAAAAATAATCAGCACAGAGGCTATGATGTTCCCAGAGGCAGTCGGAATTGCAGAGGCCGACCTGTGTACAAATGTTGTAATGACACCTGCCGGAACATGACACCTGAGACATGATCTCACTCAGCACACCAAGGTTTCCCTGTTGACAGTCTCATTACACGTCTTCAGTGACAGGGTGGGACACTCCCCATGTAGGTTCTCATGTCCTCATCCACTTTACTCACATTGATCAATGAAGGATATTCAGTAGATACAGGAATAGCTGCCACTGACTCATGATGAGACCTGGACGTAACTGTGGCAAAATACACCCCTAAAAATATACAGGATCAACATTGGACCACACACATGAACAAGACACCTCTGTGCAATTGATCACTGGAAATATGTGGACACGTGCTGCCTCGTCTGCTGGTCCACCACAGCCACTGGAGAGTTGTGGCTCAGTTATATGACCTCAACTGTGGCGTCATCATACATTTGTGGTTCACCTTTGGCTGTCTGGGCCAATTACATGGTACCCACTTCGTCAATGCATGTGCCTGACTCACTGTGGGATTCACCAACAAGTGCCTAGGAAGCAGTTACCAAACGTCTAGGACATATGATGGTGAAATTGGGGACCATTGACATAAACAAGTGTCTGCCATCTATCTGGTGCATGCTTTGTCATTTGTGGTGTCTACGTTACCCAAAATCTTGGAAGTGCACTCAACGGATGTTGCTACATGTATGACTAACACATGTCCTCTCTCAGTTCCACAATGACTTGCATCTAAGGTATGGACATATTGACTTCACATTCATACAAGCATATGTTCAATAATGCATCTTGTGATGCACACACACTCGGTCAACAACTACATACGTTGCCACTGCACACACATTGAGTCATAGGCATTGAGGTATTGTACTTATGTGCGTCACATTGCTATCCTCTCCTGATGCCAAACATGCCCAAATTGTGCAATACATATATGTAGGGCACACATATGGCCATCTAGTGCGTCAGCCAACGTCAAAATTCTGTTAAGGAAGTAGCGGGTCATGGTCCGCTGCAGTATGATGTCTCACATGTGAACATACACCATTAACACCATAGTGGGTGCAATCAGCCTATCTCTGAAGTGTCCCAAATGTAATATAACATCAAAACTGAAAAAATGCCCAAAACCAGTTCATGCACTGAAATTTTGACGTTACTAGCGTTATGCGTAATTTTTTGTTTCCGGCCTAATTTTCACTACTGTGCGTCGAAAAATATGACGCACAATCTGTATGCGTGAAAAAATATGACGCATAACGAGAAAAACTGCAGCCATTTTATGCAGGATGTGATGTAATAGGATATCCTGTTTACAGATTATGTACAGTGGTTGTACTTTCACTTTCACTTTGCAGTCTGTGAATCTTCTAGGCTGTGTTCAGAGTGTTGTTCAGTGATTTTGTGCTTTTGTGTCCTGTGTGCTATCTTAATTGTTATTTTGTGAAATAAATATTGTTGTTGTATAGTGCCCTAGTGTGTTTTGTTTACATTTGTCCAGTATTCTAGTGTTTTTGTTGTTTGTGGGAGTCTGTTGTGGGTGGTGCTAGTTTGGGGATAGTTGGGCTCTTTTAGTGGTTAAGTTTACTTTTCTTTTTTCGTACTCCCACTTTCCCCTTTTTCTCCTTTCTACTTCTTTATCCCCTATTCCCCTTTTCATTGCCGAGATGTCTGGTAGGCCACGTCTTGGCAGGATGGGTGAGGAGGAGTTGGGGCGCTTTATATGGCTTGTGTTCCATTTCCTCCCACTCATGATCGAGGCAGGGGGCAGGGTGATACAGGGGTATCACACTGAGGCGTGCAGAATCCGGTGGGGAAAGGTGCTACATAGGTTGCAGCGCGTGTATGGGAGCCAGAGGAGTGACCACCAGCTGAAGCACCGGTGGGCTGACCTCATCACCGGGGAGCAAGATCTGCTGGACCACCTGGGAATAGTGATTGGTGGCCCTGTTGCAGAGTACAAATCATGTAAATGTGCACGATTAAATGCTCTGTAGTGACATCAGATGATTTGTACAATATCTGCCAGCTAAGTTGCTAACTGTGTGTAATGCTGCGGAAACATACAGGGTAATTGATGCACTATGTGAAGGATCACAATTGCTAGCTGTCAGGAAGCACGTGCTCTGCAAACTTACAGGATACTTTTCCGTTAAGTAATTTGGTGCCGCCTTTGTGTCAGACAACCAAACAAAAAAGGAGCCAATCTGTCTATATAGGTCACATTTGCCAGAGAAGTATAGATGTACTAAAACATATGCTAACTTTGTTGATGCAATAGCTAGACTGACTTTAGAAACACTACATGATGCAGAAAATGAGTGCTGTCTTCACGTCAATTGATGATAGCAAAGTGGCCCAGACATATGTCTCATGTGAGTCTGGTGAGTGTGTAAGGAAAGCGTTCACAGAAGTTCTATGAATGTTAGGGATTATTGTGGTCCTTCATCTTTTTGGATACATGTCAGATATGGATTTGAAAACATCGGGAAAAGGTGTAAGGTGGCCCTCAGCTAACATCTTAGAATGGTATTTGGAGTTTGTTGTGCCACATTCCAATTAGGGATGGCAGTCCAAAGGTATGCACAAGGGTTCACATCTCTATGTTTGGTGCAAATCACCATTGCTGGGCCACATCAAATGAAGAAACTGTAACAACATGAGGGCTTACAAAAGTCCCTTCCCCTCTGTACATTGTACCTATGTGTAATAAATGTGTCATGGCCACATAGGCTGTTTGACTGGTAATGCAGTCCTCAAGTAACCAGGCTTTGGATGTCTCTCTTGGATGCACATGATGAGACGATTACACACCATTATTATTTCTGATCACTAATGACGGATCATGTTTGCCACCACATGATAGTTAGGGCCACTGCATGTGTGCATATATGTGTGTAACTGTCGCAGGAAACCCATGCTATGTACATGTTGGCCGTGATATATCAGATGCAGTATCATCATGTCTAAATGGCTTTCATTACTTAATTCAGCTTTCACATTGTATATGTCTTTGAAATTGTTGGTCAGTGCACAGATTCTGAGCACATTTCTTCCTTCCATGCCTTACAGGTGGACCGGCACCCTACACTGTGGGAGAGGTGGCTACATTTGAGGACCCTGACCACTCCAGTAAGTGTTGATATGTCTGTTATGTGTTGTGTTTGCTGGTGATGTGTGATGGACTCCTGTGTGTTGAACACATAGCAAGGTGTGATGCGCTGGCCAATCATTTGTCTTGTTCCATGAGTGGGATTTCAGTTTCTCTAAATTTTTGAGTTGGCCAGTGCTTATTGTATTATCTAGGGATTGTAGGTCATTCCTGTAGGCCCCGCAATGAGTAATGGGGTGAGTCATGTGGATAACACTTCTATCAACAAGAGTCGCACTGGACCTCATCTCAGATTTAGTCAGCCTGTCAGAACCACATTCTCCCAGATTGGTACTGCAAATCGCTTTCCAACAGACTTCTGCTTCCCTATTCACCAAAGTACTTATTAAACTGTAGGTAGAACTTCCTAGCAGCATGTACTTCCACATGTAGGGCTACAAGTATGTAGAACTTGAGTGCAATGGCCTAGGTGTGCATGCTGATCATGATCATGTGTGTTCTTGCAACTATGTGTCTGGTGTAAGTCATGCCTTACTGGAAGTATATGATGTGTACCAAGCTCTGCATTTCCTGACATGTGTGTCGATATGATTGGTCAAGGGTTTGCAGACTCCTAATTGTTGATAGACCTTACCTGTGGTGTGTGTGTAGAGCCAAACACGTGTGGAGTTTTCTATACACTCCTGGGTGTCTATGTTGTTGGGAATTGTTTGTTTTTTCTCCACCCCCCCTCAAACACAGGCATGGGTTTGTGAATAGGGTACCTAGGACTGATGCTACCAGTATGTTACACATACATGTGAATAAGTGAATGTTTGGTCGGAACCTAGTATACACACTCAGGTATGGCACATGAGTACTATACTAGCAAGTCCAGTTACAACTTGCAGACCATGTGGCTTTAGTTTTTCATTCCGTACACTGACATCTGTAGCCCAGGCATTGGCGGAGGATGTGAGGCATGATTGTTAGCTGATAACTGGCAGAACTCAGATGGCAAGTTAATGCCAGTTGTTACCCATCTTGTAGGTTTTGGATGTGCTATGTGTGATGTGACCTTTGTAGGCTGGCCTGCCATGTACTTCCTCAGGGACACTCAATGATCTGTATGGTGATATGAGCTGTTACAAGTAAGGTAGATGTATTGTCTGATTTAATTCTTGTGCCATTTGAGACAATGCAGTTCCTAATGTAAATTATTTGCCTTTGTCTTCACAGCTGCAAACATGACACCCATCCAGGTCTGTGAGTTCCAGAGGCGGGCCATGAGATATCAACATATTCTGCTGGTAGAGTAGGGGTTCAGGAGGATGGCCCGTAGATACCGTAATGAACGGGCCTCCGGAGCATGGAGGGCTTTCCCACAGGGTGGCCCTACTTTACCCACCACAGCCACCACCAGCACAACCACCAGTTCCAACCAAGTGGCACCACCCACAGCTGGGACTGTTGTCCCAACATCTGCTGTTGTTTCAGGCCCCAGCAGTGCAACACCTTCAGGGCAGCCCACAGGCCTTGGCTCTACACGCCCACAAACCTCCTCCGCTGGTACCCAGACTGCCCCAGCTCCAACAGTTGACCCTGCAGCTTTCCAGGCAATGGAACGTAAGATGGACCGTCTGTTGAGGAAAATCAGTAATCTGAGCCGGGATGTTCGCCATATGAACAGGCGTGTGCGGGCCATAAAGCGGACCCTCCGGAGGGCCAACCTCTAGACTTTGATGATGATGGACATTATTCCCTCCCCTCCCTCCTCTTTCCTTGTTCTCATACTTAGTGGGCTTAGGGGGCTTAGTGTTAGGTTAGTATAGGCTGTCAGTTTAGTTAGTGTTAGTGGCTGGGGGGGTCCTGATTCTTTCTATTTTCACATATTAAGTGTGTAGGTGGGTGGGTGGGGGGCTATGTTGGGGTTCTTGTGTGTTTAAAAAATATATATATAAAAAAATACAAAAATATGCATATTTGTTAAGGATAGTATAGTATGTGTTTCAGTTAGTATCTGTTGTCCTCCATGTGTCCCATCTCATAAGGGGGGTGGGGGGTTGATGTTTAGAACGTTTCGTTACATGTGATAAGTACGTTTAGGTTAGGTTAGTTAGGGACAGTTGTGGGTAATGAGCAGTCAGGGTAGATTAGGGTAGGTAAGACTTTTCCCTCAGTTTCCTCTTCTGTGATTACCATTTAATAAATATATAGTGAACCCTTTACAGTATGTGTTAAATGCTTGTTGATCATGGCCTTGGCATTAGTGTACATGGATTTTGTACTATTACATTTGTGTCCTATGCTACGAACAAATCCCAACTGAGCTGTAAGATTGGCAGCTACCCCAGAGCTACCTTGCAAAGATTCCACCATTTGTTGCAACCACCAATCACAGTTAATATAGATCCCAACATGTTTTTGTCTTTAAGTAGGTTTTCTCAGTCACAAACAGTGCTTCCAGACTTGGTATTGGGGAAACAGTTTTAGGTCTGACTACAGTGTGATGTTCAGGGACACCCTTATAAGATGAGTTGTCGTAAGCACTCTTGTAGTATCGTCTTCATGACTCACATAGATCATTTGTGACACTGTTCAACATGATTACATATTTGGATATAAACTCAGACACCTTCATTCATGCAGTTTTTGGAGTGTTTGCTTAGATTTGTGTGCACTGTTATATGTGTTAGTATTGCATGGTGACAACATTTTGCGGCCACTATTTGATGACTTAGATATCCCTTGAGGAAGCATTATTCTGTCCAACACAGCATGATGGTGTATGGTTTCTCACTTCATCAGATATTACCCTCAGGAAGGGCAGAGTATGATGCAATCCTGGCCAATGTGCAGATTTATCTGACTACATAATTTCAGGACAGTTGTATTGACAAGCTACGTTATTTGACACAAGGCACATTTCAGTTATCTACTGCACAGTTGATGTGTCACATTACACAGAGACAGATTTGTTGTGTAAGTGCTATTTATTGAAAAGTGCTGTATGTACATTGTCCATGATTGTGAGTCCATTATAGTAAAATCTTCCATTGTTATCCTACACAAGTGATAAAGGAAAATGCATTTGACATGCTGGGGTGATGTTTCAGACAGTGCAGGGGGACAGGATTTGCCAATGAGTAAGAGAGAGACAAGCACTAGGCAGGCAGACAAGATATACAGTGGTTAGCAGAACAGTCATTGAGTAGAGTTGTTGTAAGACTGGCATGTTTCAAAACGCAGGACCTTGGTAATATTTGGCCATGTGGCACGGACTAGTGCTTCCGGGTACTTTTCCGTGTGAATGTGATCTGTTCCATGTCTTCTTCTTCTGATGTGTGTGTTGCCTCCTCTGTCCTTGGTGGTGGTGGTTGTGAAGGGGCAACACACACCTCAGTGTTAGAAGACGTGGAGTCAGACATCCCGGGCGCTGCTACCTGTGAATGTCTTAAGGGCAGTGCTGCAGCATGGAGGATCTGCCGATTCTTAAGGATAGCAGCCACATCACGATGGTAGGCAGCCAGGTCGGCCCTGAGGGGTTCAATGTTGCATTCGTGCACACGTTGACAGGATTGCTGTTGTAGGTGTTGGGTCAACTGTATTACAGCTGTGCTGATTTCCTTCAACCTTTTTTCAACTTCCTGCAAGATAGTTGTTCGCCCTTGCATAGCTGCTGCCTGTTCCTCAGTTGACATCATGAACGAACGCACCCCCTCTAGGCTGGCTGCCATGGTTTGCATCCCCACCAGCACCTCATTGGCCAGCTCCCGCTGTACCCCAACTACAGTTCTCTCAAAGCTGGTGCCTGTGTCGTCTGAGTCCTCAGCTGTATTGGAGCTGGAAGCTCTTACAATTGGGATGGTGGGTGGGTCCTCTGTGATGGCTGCTTGTTCTGTGCTCCTCCTTGTGACTGAAGGTGGGGTCTGGAGGGTTCCAAGGATGTCTTGGATGGTCTGCTGGGGAATGTTTGTCAGCTCGTCATCCATGTCATCAGGGTATTCTGGGACAGGCATATCCGCAGGAGATCCATTGTCCTCTGCAAAGAAATGGGGTACAATTAGTGTGTCTGTGTTGTGGCATTAGTGATGTGACATGCCTGCCTTGTGATGAATTCACATTGTGATCTTGTTTCGGGTTTATTGCTCCAGTCTTTCAGATGGGCATTCTCCGAGGCCTATGGCCCACCTGCATGTCACATGTATTGTGGTAAGTTATTAGACATATCAGCATCATCTTCTCTAGGTGTTTGTTCTGGCCAAATAGTGATTTGCCACCTTCTTGTCCTACTCAACCCTCCATCTACATCCATTCTTCACTGGCTGTCGGTGCTCTGATGGCACTGGCAGCACACTTAACAATCTGACCTGCCCCAGTCTCTGATCTTTCACATCCACTTATATGTAGTTGACATGTAGTGTATCCTATGCATAGCATTGTTATGGCACGATATGGATGTTGGCATTGGTAATGTGTACAGCTGATGTTGGGAATGTGTGGTACATTGGATTGCCCTGATAGTCGGAGCAGTGTCCTATTTCCTCCTCTGACTGTGAAGGTGTATTTCAGTGACCAGTTACATGTGTCCTCCCCCTCAATGCTGTAGTCTGAGCAGTATGACATTTGGGATGTTACATTGTGATCCAGGCACAGGATGGACCCTGACATATGCAGCATGGGTGTGTCCTTAGTGCTGTGTAGCTCCTACTGTTGATGACATTGGCTGATGTTTGCAACAACTATGGGCCTTGACATTTGACAGGACTGGGGCCTTTGTCTTGTTTCAGGGGATTATTGGAGTTGTCATCATCAACCCTCTGATTTTGCTGTGTATGATCCATGGGGAAGTTACTGCCATTGGCTACTTGAGCTGCACACACAGCGGAGGTGGTAGTGACAACTGTTGTCAATGTTAAATTCCAGTTGTCGGTATGGCTAGAGGTTGTTAATTGGGCCCTAGTTAATGTAGGGGGTATAGTGGCTGACGTGTGCCAGGATGTCAGTTTGACGTTGTGCCCTTCCCTCTTGGCGTGGCTTTACCTTTGCTCCATCGTTGGAATGGCAGCATGCCCCCATGGGACTGTTGTTGGTGTAGTGTAATGGTGTGCCCCAGCTTCTTTCTATGCAGGCCATGCCCCCATGCCATACCCCTTTACCCATGCCACTCCATGTATATGATGACTTCCAGGCATTTTGTGGTCGGTATCCCCCCGCTTACAGTTGACATTAGTGCATTTTAATTTTCTATGCGACTTACCCTGCATGTGAGTTGTCTCCTGGTAGTCTGCGCTGTCCTGTCCTTGAATCCCTGTGACGATCTCCTCAGGGATGACGGCTGTGACCATCTCCTCCACGTGGTCCAGGGTTTCCTGGTGTGCTGGGCTCCCACCTCCAGTCTGCAGTGCTGCCTTCCTGCTCCTGGCCATCTTTTCCTTTGTCCTGCGATTACAGTCATGCCAGCGTTTCTTGCACTCAATGACTGTTTTACGTACTTCTGCCACACTGTTAATCTTGTCAACAATTTGTTGCCATATAGCCTCTCTCCTACTGATTGGCAACTTTGAGGTGACAAACAGTTGGTGCTGGTGTTCCGTCACCTCTTTAACCAGAATTTCCTGTTCCTCTGCACTGAAGCAACACTTTCTTTTCTTCTTAAAAGTGTCCTGGTTCTTGTGTGGGTCCTCCTGGCTGGTTCCTGGTCTGTTGTCATCTTCCTGGGGTCTGTACAGGCATCTGGGATCCATTTTGGCTCTCCTCTGCTGAAATGGCTGTGTTCGCGGGGAATTTTGACGCTATTGCGTCCAAAAACGCTGCATATCCGGTTTGCGGTGTCGTAAATCGACCCACAGTCATTTCCGCCGCGTTAACGTCGTTTTTCTTTACGACTTGACGCTGCGGTGTGCATAAAAAAAAATGACTCACACCTGTGGTTTGCGCCGCCGTGCATCAAAGTATAAATTTGACGCCCGCACAGCGCACCAAAATGGCGTTAACCGGCGGTATTATTTTTTACGCAAAACTGCGCTGGCGCAGTTTTGTGTCAAAAAGTATAAATATGGGCCTGAGTTTTAATGTTTGTTGTCCTTTTTTAACATACGTGTTTATGAAATGCTATTTACGTGATTTTTTATAAGGAGCATGGGGTTTTGTTTCTTTGAATAAATAAATATTATATATGAGCAACATTACAGAAGTGTTATTTGTTATAAACAATGTACAAACGAAAAGTGAAATAATTAGTTCGTTTGAATTTCTAAAGATCGTTAAGGTCGGAGGGGAACTACTTTTTTGGTGATTGATACACACAGTTTTTAGGTGAATGTGACTGGGACTACCTTGACCTGCATATTTCAGACTGGGCTCCATCCTTCCAAGAAAAAGAAGAAGGCACATGCTTTCTTATCTCCTGCTTCTTTCCTTCCATGCTGGGCTCACAAGGGAAACCACACAGAAAGTATCTCTAGAAAAAAGTATATATATGAAAAGAAACAGACTCTAAATAAACCAATGGGTAAAATAACCACCAGCTCCTTCCATCCAATCCAAAACCTGGTTTACCAGAATCGCCAATTTACCTTCCAAGTCTCACTAATGCCAAGATTTTTGCCCACAGCAAATCAAAGTATATAATCTATGGCCAGCCCCTTTTACCTATACCGAGTTTCTGTTCCTGGTTCGAATTGGTGGGCCTACAGTGGAGAGCACAGCCCCTCCAATCACACTCCACTCTGGTCAACTGTTTCAACACGTACCACTCATAATATGCCAAACTCAAAAGCATGGAGATCATGCAGCCTTCTCGACACCATGAACGCAGGACCCTGCAGACCCTGCGGTGCAGGGGGATCCCTAAGACTTCAGGGGCTCCCAACCCATCAGGGAGGCCCCATTCACCCCAAGGCAAATGAAAATCTGTAAAATAGGGGAGACTCAGGGGCCCATCTTCATATTGTGCAGGAGGGGACCATCATTTTACGTTATGCCACTGAATCACGCCCACCACACACTCAGCCTGAGGCAACCCTACACTACTAGCAAAAGACCCCACCCTCCTAGTACGGGGGCCACCAAACAAAGCTCTTCTGATACTCATCTAATTTTTTTCATATAGAAAGTACCCCTGTGGTCTCTCCTCCGCACGCAACCAACGACTGCTGTCTGTGAGACACGAGAAGAGCGAGAGGCGGTAATGGGGGAAAGACTTTCATAGGAAGTTTTGGGATGTAAATAATGGTGTCTGAGAGACATGGCAGTTTCATTTTATGAGGAATTAAAGCAAGGGGACGAGAATGTAATGCCTGTTTGAAAAATGTTCCACCTGGCCTTGGTGTAATACTCCAATAAAGGGTGCTATATTTTATATTCTACTTGCTTTTCTCAGCAGTGCTGCTTGGATGATGCCATTACTTACCAGCCTGGCTAATGTGATGTTTCAAGCTCCGACTGTCTCTCAAAATGGTTCCATAATATATTAAAGGGCAGTACCTGCACTTTTCGGCAAAGTTGCCATAGATGCAAGGTACCATCCCTGCCAGAAACCACTCTCCTCAGAAAGACAATTATAATTGACTCAGACAAGCACATTTTTATAGTCCCATCAAACAGTTCAACGACTGAATAATCTTTCTCTGAAACCTGCCCTCACTCTCCTGGCCAATAACGATGTATCGGTAGGTAGGCCTGGCACCTTCCATACCCTAGACATCTCCCATAACATGCGGGTAAATGGCCAAGGATTGTCCTATTCACGGGTGGCCTGCACGCACATCCTAGGGCTTCTCCCATAACTGTTGCATCCATTAGGCTCTGGTGGTTAGGGTTACCACAAAGTGGAGACAGGTGACATGGTCGGGCTGAATGGTGCAAGACAATTTCACTGTCTGTGTCTCTTTCTTGTGAGCAGAGCGTGAGAAGCATTTGGGCATCGACGGCTCGAGAACCAGCCACTACATACAAAAACTAACCGTATGCAACCCATTGGTGACTCCAACCCAAACATGAAACTGCATCCAAAATTGCTGTCACTTCTCCTCTGCACAGGTACTCAACATACCTCTGACATGTTTTGGCCTTGTTTGACCTTATCAATAAAGTGCACATTGAGTCCTAAGGCACAGGGCGTATTGGACTTGTAGGACAATGGCAATTACTCTGAGCCACAATCCATTTAAGTGTTTTTTTGCTCACTAAGTTACGACAGGCAGGAACCAATTAGAAGCTTTTCACTCTTGGTTCTACTCCAGAAGGACAATCCTGCTTTTCTGCTAATTTACATGCAACCTGCCTTCTAACATAAGTAACCCCAAATATGTTTTACCCTTGTAGGTCCTCATCAGTGAAGGATAGGCTATACCCTTTGGCACAGTGAGCCTTTGGCACCACCTCTGTCCATACGAATCCAACATAGGTTTGCTCACTGAGAGTAACAGTAAAATGATAGGAGGGAGATTTGAATTAATCTCAGCAACTAATAAAACTCCCTCCACAGTCCAGTCCACCATTTTGTTACTCAGTGTCACCACAGACAGGGACTAACTATATGTAAAACAGTCTTGGTTTCACCTCTAAAAGGCAGTCCAGCCTAAACTGCTTGGCCACGTCGTCTATGTACGGGGAAAAAACACAACAGAGTTCTGAAAATGGTTAATATTGTTAATAGTGTTATCATCTTTATTATTGTTATCATTAGTGTTATTAGCATCACCATTGTTACCGGTATTATTATTATTTTTGCAATGGTTGCTATTATTATTATTATTATTATTATTAATAAGAATAATATTATTATTATTAACACTACTATTAAGGGAGTGCCATCACATGCCATTTGTGTAGGAGTCTTTCCTGGTTTGTAGTGGGTACCTAAGGTACTTATACCTTATACCAGGTCCAGTTATCCCTAATTGGTGAAATGTAGGCAGTTTCTAGCAGCTTAGGCTGATAGAAGGTAGCTGTAGCAGAGCAGCCTAGGCTGAACTAGAAGACATGCAAAGCTCTTGCAATACCACTATAGTCACACAGTACTTATACACAATAAAAGACAATACTAAGTGTTACCAAAAATAAAGGTACTTTATTTTAGTGACACAAGGCCAAAAATATCTAAGAGTCAATACTCCTTCTGGAGGTAAATATTATACACAATATATATACTAGTAACCAAAATCGGGTAAGTAAACAGTCATAGAATAGTGCAAACAGTAGAAAATACCATAGAATGTAATAGGCCTAGGGGCAACACAAACCATATACTAAAATAGTGGAATGTGAATGTTGAATTCCCCCCTAGGCAAGTCGAGGGTGTAGAGGGGCGCTGGGAGTGTAGGAAAACACCAAAGGTAAGTAAAGTACCCCACCCCAGAGCCCAGGAAAGCAGGAGTAAAGTACAGCGAGTTTCCTCAGAACACACCAAAAGTCGTGATGAAGAATTATGCAAGAACCAAGCAAGACTACAAGCAACCAACAATGGATTCCTGGACCTGAACACCTGTGGAAAGAGGAAACCAAGTACAGAAGTCGAAGAAGAGTCCAGGAAGAACAGGAGCCCGTGCTCACCCTAAAGAAGGTGAAAAAGTGGATTCTCTAGTTGGAAGAAAAGTACAGAAATGCACTAAAGAAGATAGCTGTGGGTTCCTGCTTGGTGCAAGAGATGTTGAGTTGTTGGATGAGCCTGTTTGCATCGCTGGATTTCGCCAACAAGCCTTGGTTCACCAAGTACGCGTTTTGCGTCAAAGAGGAGCTGCCCGGACCCAGGAGGGATCTGGGGGTCTCAACTCGGGCTGACAAGACAGAGGGGGCTCTCAGCACTTCAGAAGGCCCTCAGAAGACCAGGCAGCACCCACGGGAGTCCCATAGAACGGGGACAAAGGAGTTGCAAAGTGCGGTCATTGAAGCACTACACAGGAGGATTCCACGCTGCCGGAGAACAACTGAGAGAGCTGTGCATCACAGGATTGTGTGCTGGGGACTTGGGCTATGCTGTGCATGAAGACATTTTGGAAGAAGTGGACAGAAGCCCAAGGAGCTGCAGAAGACGTGGTGCACAGGGGTTCTATCGCTGCATGGGGAGGCAAGCTCTTACCCCCACCAAATTTGGACAGCTGAACCTTTGGACAGTCAGGTCACTTCGGTCCATCATCTGTGTTCCAGGGATCACGCTCATCGACAGGAGAGGAGCCTCTGACAACTGGTTGTCGTCGCAGAGAGGTGCCTGCTGAAGCAGGGAAGTGACTCTGTTACTCTACGGGAGAATCATTTGGTTCTTCTGGTGCAGGATGCAGACAGGCAGTCCTCAGAGTGGGCACGCCTTGTACACTGTTGCAGTTGCTGGCTGGAGCTGAAGTTGCAGGCCACAGGAGTCTTCCTGGATACTCTGTTGCAATTACAGCGGTTCTTGGAGCAGTCTGAGGTTGATCCTATGGTCAGAAGCTGAAGCAGAGGATGCAGAGGAGTCCGGGAGGAATCTTACAAACCGAATCTGAGGAAACACCCAGAGGAGAGACCCTAAATAGCCCTGAGAGGGGGATTGGCTACCTACCCAAGTATGCACCTATCAGGAGGGGTCTCTGACGTCATCTTCTGGCACTGGACACTCAGATGTTCCCAGAGGGTCCACACACCTTGGAATCCAAGATGGCTAACACCAGGGACCCTCTGGAGGAGCTCTGGGCACCACCCCTGGGGTGGTGATGTACAGGGGAGTGGGCACTCCCCTTTCCTTTGTCCAGTTTCATGCCAGAGCAGGGACTGGGGGTCCCTGAACCGGTGTAGACTGGATTATGCAAGGAGGGCACCGTTTGTGCCCTTCAACGCATTTCCAGAGGCTCTGGGAGGATACCCCTCCCATGCCTGTAACACCTATTTAAAATGAGAGAGGGTGTAACATCTCTCTCCTAAAGGAAATGCATTGTTCTGCCTTCCTGGGATTGAGCTACTCAATCCCCAGGAGGGCAGAAACCTGTCTTTGAGGTGGCAGCAGCTGGGGCTGCAGTGGAAACATCAGAGAGCTGGTTTGGCAGTACTGGGGGTCCATGGTGGAGCCCCCAGGGTGCATGGAAATGGCCCCCTAATACCAGATTTGGATTGGAGGTTCAATTCCACAGTCTTTGACACCTCACATGGCCATATTCGGAGTCACCCTTCTGAAGCTACATTTATGTATTAACATACATGTAGTGCACGCTTATAATGGCACTCACAAAATCTGGGGAATTGGCTCTGGACAACGTGGGGGCACCTTTGCTAGTGCAAGGGTGCCCTCACACACAGTAACTTTGCCACTAGCCTTCAGTAAATGAAGGTTAGACATATAGGTGACTTATAAGTTACCTGGTGCAGTGAAAAATGGCTGTGAAATACTGTGTGCACTATTTCACTCAGGCTGCCATGGCAGTCCTGAAGAAAGGTTTGTATGAGCTTATTATGGGTGGCAAAATAAATGATGCTGCCCATAAGGATCTCCTGGAACCCCAATGCCTTGGGTACCTAGGTGCCATATACTAGGGACTTATAAGGGGGACCAGTGTGCCAATTTGAATTGGTATTTGGAGTCACTAAACTATAGTGACAAATTTGGTACACAGAGACAGCCTAAGCACTGGAGCTCTGGTTAGCAGAACCCCAGTGACACAGTTAAGGATACTGACAACACATATAGGCCACAAACTATGAGCACTGGGGTCCTGGCTAGAAGGATCCCAGTGAGACAGTAAAAACCCACTGACAAACCGGCAGAAATTGGGGCTAACATGGCAAGAAAGATGGTACTTTCCTACAGTTTGCCACAGAAGACACTCTAATAATTGACATTGTCGTAGTGGATAAGTAAACCTTTGCCAGAAGAGCACAACTTGGCAATAATTCGGGTGATTGTAGAATCAGTAGAGATTACTGTAACCTAGTGTATCTAGAACTACCGAAATAGTCAATAAAAAAACTTCAGATTACCAAAAATTAGTCAGTCAGGGTAATGATAAATTTACCCCGATTTGTTTTGGTCTCTCACCACCTCAATGATCTATGCTGGTTTCTTGATGCGAAAAGGAGCAAATTTAAGGTGCTCTGTAAATGTCCCAAAGCTATTTATGGAATTGCACCTTCATTGATTAAGGACCCGGTGACTGTTCGCATGCTGTCCAGCAACCTGCGCTCAGCTACAGCCTGTTTTTTATACACACAAAGATTTGTAGATTAAGATTAACAGTCTGATCCTTCCCATATCTATTTTTTGTGGAATGTCCTCCTTACTTATTTACGCCTCACTGGAAATCACCTGGGGGGATGAATCTTTCACGCAACAGAGCAAGACAATTAGCTGCACTGTGATAAGGGAGAGGGCAGGAATGTGCCATATCTGTCAAGATATGGCACATTCCTGCTGTCTCCTTGTGCTGGTGGACAATCTGCTGCGTGGCACCAAGGCAGGAATCCTTGCATCATGGTGCAATTGGTTCTGCATTGCAGGCAGGATTGTTTTTAAGTGGGAGCGACACATTCCTGCACAAAAAACAATCCTAAAAGGCTTTTTCCTCTGTCTAAGTGTGCTGCAGAATGAGGAAACAACAAGGTGAAATAAATATATTTCTCCTCTTTGTGCCTCCCCTGGGATGGTGTAGCATTTTAATACATTCCCAGGTTCCCCAGCCTTGCTAAATCTGGGAATGCACCAAACTCCATAGGTGGATGAGTAGTAACACCCACACTCTACTCATGAAACACCTTCCCAGAGCAGAGTAATGCAAGGCAGCGACTTGCGCTGCCTTGCGTTACTCCAGATTTACCAAGCAACACAGGGCCATGCAAGTGGCCTTGCCTGTCTTGGTAAATCTGATTTTAGTATTGTGCTGCCCTTGCAACACCATGAATGGTGTAAGGGCAGCACAAATACTATGAAAAATCTGACCGCAGGTCTTTAGGGAAATACCTAAAACCTATCTGTTTACAAGCTAATTCACACGATGAACAACACATTTTCAATTGGTAATTTTAGAGCCATGCTTCCTTGTTGGTAGGTGTGCGCACTTTACTAAATGTATTAACATATCAATAAGTGCAAAATAAATTAGAAATAATTTCAAGATCTAACTTAACCAGATAATCCCAACTAAATAACACCTTATAAATTTTAGTTGTAGTTGCGTCTATGCCAGTGTGTCAACACTTACAATGTAAAGATAAATATGAATAACAATATGACTGTGTTGTAGAAGTTGGCCTATTAAATATTCTAGCCATTGGGCTCTCAGCTAGAAAGGCTGAAGTCATAAAAGATCAGGTCATGACCCTTAATAATGTGGACTGGACCATCAGTGTGTATCCAGAAACTCTTAAGAAGGTCTACAGAAGCCACAAGAAGGCTTAAAACGAGCCCCGTAAGTAGCACAAGAGCCTTAATAATCTTAAATGTAGCCAGCAGATGGTGTCATAATCCCTCAGTTGTAGTCTGTGAAGGAGGTCTTAGTTTAGTGTACCAGATTGATGCCCCTAGTAGGCTGGTACCAAAACCTGCCGAAGACTGGATAGAAACCCTGACCACTGAGGGTTCGGTAATAGTCTGTAGAGAAGAACGTAGCCTGGACTGGTGCCCAATGCAGGTGGCACATAAGATTTCAGCAGACTGAACATAATCTCCTGGTCCTTCAACCTGTACCTGGACCATAGGCACAACAGGGTGGATAGTTGTCCCTAATTAATCAGCCCTGCAGGCTGGACCACGCCCTCAACCTCACACAGTAGAGACAAATCCTCACATAGTAATAATAACCTGTGATTAAAGGGCCACATAGAGATCTCAGTAGTGAGGGCTTGATTCAATGAACCCTATTGATGAAGCAAGCCTGAAGCACTGCAGGCTGCACGAGTCCTGAAAAGAATGGGCTGGAGAGGGAATCCCTCAGTAGGAGAGAGCCCTTACAGCATAAACAAGACAGTGCAGAACTCTATGATTTACAGGAGTCCTTGAATGTTAGACATTCGCCTGAATGGGCTTTGCATGAGCCATCACTGACCTGTATATGAAATCAACTGGGCATGCAATGTTAATTGTCTGCACATGAGCTCTTATCACTGCTAATTGAACAGAAGCCCTTTGCACTTTACACTGTATAGGTGGCCTCAGAAAAGTCTTCAATGGCCTGGTCATGAGCCCTCAACACTAGAAGTTGGACATGAGTCTTTTAGAAGTTGCACTGCTTTCTGGCCCATGTTTATTTGATTACATTTCATGGTTTTCTTCTTGCAAAGGCCACATGTCATGCATTCTTAGCATTATATGCCCATATACTTGTATGTGTAATGTCAATGCTATGTAACATTATTTCTCACTTCAATTTCAAAGTAAATGTAGAAGCCTCAGGATACTGCAATGAGATGAATGCTGGCTGAGAGACTCAAAGTGACTCAGTATTTGTCCTTTCTAAGGCAATCAAATGAGTATAGAGTAATTAGGAAATAATTACACCTATTATTCAAGTACATAAAGACAATTCACTTTGTCATGTGCACTTAATAGATAGCAACACAAAAGGATGATGGACGGAGTGCTGAACAATGAAAACACTCACCCCTAGTCACAGATCTGGGTTTAATCCATCGTTCCTTTGCTCACCATGCCACCCCAGTTAGGACCCAGCCATATGCAAATCAGTCTTGACCCTGTTCCTCATGGGAACAGTCCAGCCCGAACTGCCAAGCCAGCTCCTCACTGGACCGGAAACAAGCATCCTGGAATCGGTTTTAGGGTTTCACCCTTTATCAGCCAGGCTAGCTTGAATCCAGTGGCACAGTGAGCAAGGGACCCATGCCTGGGCATACCCTTCCCACTTAGGACAACTTTAGCAACACAAAAGGATGATGGACGGAGTGCTGAACAATGCAAACACTCACCCCCAGTCACAGATCTGGGTTTAATCCATTGTTCTTTTGCTCACCATGCCACCCCAGTTTGGACCCAGCCATATGCAAATCAGTTTTGACCCTGTTCCTTATGGGAACAGTCCAGGTGGAACTGCCAAGCCGGAAACAAGCATCCTGGGACCGGTTTCAGGGTTTCACCCTTCATCAGCCAGGCTAGCTTGAAGCCAGTGGCACAGTGAGCAAGGGACCCACGTCTGGGCATACCCTTCCCACTTAAGGCAACTTTAGCAACACAAAAGGATGATGGACGGAGTGCTGAACAATGCAAACACTCAACCCCAGTCACAGATCTGGGTTTAATCCATCGTTCTTTGCTTACCATGCCACCCCAGTTTGGACCCAGCCATATGCAAATCAGTCTTGACCCTGTTCCTCATGGGAACAGTCCAGCCCGAACTGCCAAGCCAGGTCCTCACTGGACCAGAAACAAGCATCCTGGGACCGGTTTCAGGGTTTCACCCTTCATCAGCCAGGCTAGCTTGAATCCAGTGGCACAGTGAGCAAGGGACCCACGTCTGGGCATACCCTTCCCACTTAGGGCAACTTTAGCAACACAAAAGGATGATGGACAGAGTGCTGAACAATGCAAACACTCAACCCCAGTCACAGATCTGGGTTTAATCCATTGTTTTTTTGCTCACCATGCCACCCCAGTTTGGATCCAGCCATATGCAAATCAGTTTTGACCCTGTTCCTCATGGAAACAGCCCAGCCCAAACTGCCAAGCCAGGTCCTCACTGGACCGGAAACAAGCATCCTGGGACCGGTTTCAGGGTTTCACCCTTCATCAGCCAGGCTAGCTTGAATCCAGTGGCACAGTGAGCAAGGGACCCACGTCTGGGCATACATACCCTTCCCACTTAGGGCAACTTTAGCAACACAAAAGGATGATGGATGGAGTGCTGAACAATGCAAACACTCACCCCAGTCACAGATCTGGGTTTAATCCATTGTTCTTTTGCTCACCATGCCACCCCAGTTTGGACCCAGCCATATGCAAATCAGTCTTGACCCTGTTCCTCATGGGAACAGTCCAGCCCGAACTGCCAAGCCAGGTCCTCACTTGTTAAGATACCAGTGTACCCCCCGTCCACACTCATTCCTCATCGTCTGTCGATTCCCCTGATAATTGGTTTTCCCCTCCCTTGCACCTGTTCAATAATGCTGCCCAGGCCTGCAGGTCTTCCTCTACTTTATCGTCTTTCTGACTTTGTCTAAGACAAACTTCCTCCGCTACCACCTATCCATGACATTCTTCTTCCAATGCTCTGCACTGGTCCCATGTGACCCATCCAGGTAATAGCGTCATTAAAGATCCTTGAAACAAAACAGTTCTGAAATTGATACATCTGTTATTATATGATTCTACACTTATAAAGATTTACCTACCTGTTACACTAAACTGGATCACAGAGGTACATAACTCCCCTACAGTGCACTCAGATCTTTTACGATTCAGACTACGATTCACTGCTCTATTCGACAACTTGTAACCCTTGGCCTCAGACAGCTGGTCTCCACACCCACACACATCGCAGGACACACACTGGACCCCATCTTCACCTCAAACGACCAGATCACCATCAAGATCATCTCCACCCCGGACTTGACCGACCACCGCTGCATACACTTCACAATCACCTCACCCAGCAGCCGCACCCGCACCTCCAAGACCCCCCACAGGAAATGGAACAAAATCACCAACGAGCAACTCACCTCATCGCTCGCCAAATCCCTCTCTCCCCCCTCTGATGACGCCAACACAGCAGCGTGCAATCTCAATGCATGGATCAACGAATGTGCCGACACTCTAGCCTCTCTCTGGCTGACATCGGCCAAACACGTACCTAAGAAGGCCGTCTGGTTCTCCACCGAACTCCAAGAATCAAAGCTTACCCGCAGATGTTTAGAGAAAAAAGGGAGGAACAGCCAATCCAGCAAAGACCTCGCCTCATTCAGAGCCGCAACTGCCGTCCACAAGAACGCATGGAAGGACGCACTCTGGGAGTGCATCAACTCCTCCGCACACAGCTCGAAGGAACTTTTCTCAGTCATCAACGAGTTCACAGATCCCCCCTCCAAAGCTACCAGCATCCCCCCGTCACAGGACCTCTGTGAAAAACTCACCTCCTTTTCCACCAGAAGATCCAGGACATCTACGACAGCTTCCTATCACCTGGCACCGGAACCTGCGACTGACCCACCCCCCCAGAACCTGCCCAGACCATCTACAACTGGTCCACGCTCACCACAGAGAAAACAGTCGACATCATGAGCAGCACCCACTCCGGAGCCCCCTCGCACCCCTGCCCCCACCATGTCTTCAACAAAGCAAGCCACACCATCGCCCCCCTCCGTATGATCATCAACAGCTCCTTCGAGACCGCCACCTTCCCGGAGAGTTGGAAACACGCCGAAGTCAACGCCCTGCTAAAGAAACCCAAAGCAGACCCTGGGGTCCTCAAGAACTACCGGCCCATCTCTCTCCTTCCCTTCCCAGCGAAGGTCATCGAGAAGATCATCAACGGACAACTGACCAGCTTCCTGGAACAACACACTAGACATCTCCCAATCTGGATTCCGTAAGAACCACAGCACCAAGACCGCCCTCATCGCCGCAACCGAAGATATCAGGATCATGTTCGACAAAGGCGAAACCACGGCACTCATCCTTCTAGACCTTGGGGGCGATGGTGTGGCTTGCTTTGTTGAAAACATGGTGGGGGCAGGGGTCGGAGGGTGAACCGGAGTGGATGGTGCTCATGGTTTTGCTGGTATCCTCGTCATTGATGTGGGTCCAGGTGAGCAAGAGGTTGGTGTGGCTGGGTGCGTTGGGGTTAGTAGTGACCACGGTGGTCGTGTGTATTGCTACATGCACTACGTGCAAGGTAAACAGTGGTGCAGGGTGTGGACCATTGGCCTCTGCTTCCATTGGCCTTCGCTTCCATTTTGGTTCACGACTCCATTTTGTCGAGTCTGGTTCTGTGCGTAAGGCACTGTTCTGTGTTTTTCCACAAGCTTCGGCAAGCTGAAGGGTGGGGTGTTTTTCTGCTCAACTTCGCTCCATCTGCCTGATACGAAGGGCGCTATTTACATTCCACGAGCTATCAGTTAGGACAACAGGGGGATGCGCCTGTACTCAAGGAGGAATGCAAGCTTCACCTTGGAGCCCTCTCCTGGGAACCTGGCCCGTTCTGAGGAGACGTCTCGAAGGGTGAACAAGGTACCGCCGATTGCACAATTTGTAAAGGAGGGGGTCTTTTTCTAGAAAAGACTCCTGGGCGTTAGTAAATACTATAAAGGTCAGGAGCCTGGAAGGACTGGTTTAGGAACTCTCTTCTGGGTTGGACGCAATGCCAGGAGGACTGATTGTCCCGAAGGAGGCTCCCTGTGCCAGCCGATTTGGGTTCCCCGGCTTTGTGTACGGCAGAGGGATGCAGACGCTCTTTTCGGTGAAGCTTTTCAATTTATGAGCACTGAAGCATATTGTGTGTGTGCGTGTGTTATATGCACTTATTCTTGCAGTTATTTTCATGCTATTAAGCATTGAAGTATATTGTGTGTGCGTGTGTTATATGCACTCATTCTTGCAGTTATTTTCATGCTATTCTTCATGCTATCATAGAGTGCTTATATTCTCACCATTATTCTCATGTTATTCTCTTGATGTATATTAGTGTGGTTAGTTTTGCCATCTGAGAACTTTCCCCTTAAATAAACTTGATTATTCTACTCACTAAGGTGTCTGAGAGTGATTGCTTTACATAGTGCCTTAAACTATCCTGCAGTGGATAGTTCTGATATTCTGAAGAGTAAAGCAACACAAATTGGCGTAGTCGTTTGCAGGATTCAAAAAAAAAAAAAGGAAAATGCCTAATAAGATCAAAGCGAGCTCAAAAGCAAGTTCTCATGTAGCAAATCTGGACATAGAAATACCGGGGTGGGAAACTGCCCCGTATAAACTTTTAGCTCAGGAATGGTCACGTTGTGCTGGTTTGTGTGAAAATTGGAATGTGTGTATGTTAAATGCAGAACCTGAAGATGTTCTTACATGTTTACAAAAGGTATCAATTGATAAGGGAAGGGAGATTTGTGCGTTGGGGAGGCGAGGCTGGATCTTGCTTTCTGCGTACCGAAAGTTGTATGAAAAATGTTTACAGTTACAAAAAGACCACGAGCAGCTGGAGAAGGAGTTAGTAGGAGCCCGAAATTCCTCTACCATGTTAGCTTGTCAAAATAAATTGTTAAGTGATAAGCTTGAAATGTACCAGCTGGTTGCAGAGAGAACGGCCGTTAGCGTCGCTCAATATAAACACAAGAAACGAAGAGGGAAAGTTAATAAAAAGAAGGTACATTTAGCTATCTCTCAAGCAGGATTAGCCTTTGACCCTGAATTTTGGGATGGAAACATCTGGGATACGTCTGATTTTTCAGATGAGTCCGGGGGTGATAACTGTCAAGATGTTAGTCAGGAAAAGACAGAGCGCAGGAATGTTGTCCGTGCGCAGCCCATATATCGGCGGAAGTTACAGCATAGCCCAGCTAACCCTGGAGGGGTGATGTTGGATGCCCTGGAGGATTATACACAGCAAGAACTAAGTGATGTGATAGACAGATTTCGACAGAGGTTTGGGGAAACATTGCTTACGTGGATGGTGCGAGTGCATGATATGGGGGGTCAGGGGGTCCAATTGGATCACGGCGATGCCCCAAGGCTTTGTATGTTAAGTACAGACCCGGTTATCCAAAATGAGTTTAGAACTTATCCAGGGAATGGTCCCATGACCAATTTGTTGGAGTTAGCGGCGCAAGGGTGTGCTCAGAAGTATCCGACAGAGTCAGACTGGCCGCCTAACGATAAACCTTGGTATACTTTGAGAGATGCAGTACAGAGATTGAAGGAAGAAGGGATGAAAACAGCTATCTTTATGGGTAATGCTCATGATTTGATGAATGGAATTTTAAATGTGTCTGTGCGAAACAAACCGGTTGATTAGGGCCGCTCCTCCTGCATATAAGCATGTCATCATGACTTTGTTAATCAATCAGACGGGTAACCCATTGTCCCAGGTGGTAGAAGCGGTGCATGAGTTAAGTGATTTAGGAGAGTGGGCTAAGCCAGAGAGGAATTCACGATCTGAGAATCGTACTGATAACAACAGGGTGACAAGGCGGGACATGTTTCAGGCCTTGTTGCGAGATGGGGTGACTAGGGATGAAATTGATGGGATAACCACCAAGGACATGTGGGAAATGTACCGCAAACGCGGTTTGGATAAAAAGGAGGGGAGCAGGAAAGGGAACAAGAAGGATAACAAAGTAGTGAACCAGAGAAAGGCAGGAGGGGAGGAGCGTGAGGGTGAAAAGGGAGAGAGAGGGAGAGAGCCCCACAGTAGAGAGGGATCCCCGGATGATGGAGATTGGGAGCAAGAGCACCGAAGCTCAGAGGGAACCCGGAGCAGGGAGAGAGACCGGGAACTGACAGGTTCGGGGAAAACTCGAGGAAGAGAGTGGGAGAGGGAGCTGGTAAGCTCAGAGAGGTTGCGAAGCAGAGACAGGGAGGAGGAGTTTCCTGAGAATTACCGCAAACTGTATCCAGATCTGACTTGGGCAGACTCTGATGTGCGCAGAGTGAAAATAGATTAGGAAACAGGTCAAACTCCGGTGCAGGGATGGGCTCGCAAAGATAACAGACCTCATGTCAAAGTAGAAATTTATTGGAAACGTGGAAATGTTCAAAAAGTTCGAGCCCTTGTTGACACCGGAGCGGAGGCCTCTTTGATTCATGGAAACCCAAGAAAATTTAGGGGACAGTACTTCACCATTACGGGATTGGGCTTTTGGATGGCTGCCTAATTTAGGCCAACTGCGTTATATCCTTGGTGTAATCATTATCATAACAGTTATTTTAATTTCGTTATGTTGTTGTATTCAGTGTGTGCCTAACCTTCTATCTCAGTGTCGCCCAAGAGCATTGCCATTTCAGCTTATAGGATATACTTAGTTGTAAGTTGGCCAAATGGTCCAAGGGTGGAATGTATTGCTACATGCACTACGTGCAAGGTAAACAGTGGTGCAGGGTGTGGACCATTGGCCTCTGCTTCCATTGGCCTTCGCTTCCATTTTGGTTCACAACTCCATTTTGTCGAGTCTGGTTCTGTGCGTGAGGCACTGTTCTGTGTTTTTCCACAAGCTTCGGCAAGCTGAAGGGTGGGGTGTTTTTCTGCTCAACTTCGCTCCATCTGCCTGATACGAAGGGCGCTATTTACATTCCACGAGCTATCAGTTAGGACAACAGGGGGATGCGTCTGTACTCAAGGAGGAATGCAAGCTTCACCTTGGAGCCCTCTCCTGGGAACCTGGCCCGTTCTGAGGAGACATCTCGAAGGGTGAACAAGGTACCGCCGATTGCACAATTTGTAAAGGAGGGGGTCTTTTTCTAGAAAAGACTCCTGGGCGTTAGTAAATACTATAAAGGTCAGGAGCCTGGATGGACTGGTTTAGGAACTCTCTTCTGGGTTGGACGCAACGCCAGGAGGACTGATTGTCCCGAAGGAGGTTCCCTGTGCCAGCCGATTTGGGTTCCCCGGCTTTGTGTACGGCGGAGGGATGCAGACGCTCTTTTCGGTGAAGCTTTTCAATTTATGAGCACTGAAGCATATTGTGTGTGTGCGTGTGTTATATGCACTTATTCTTGCAGTTATTTTCATGCTTACAAGCATTGAAGTATATTTTGTGTGCGTGTGTTATATGCACTCATTCTTGCAGTTATTTTCATGCTATTCTTCATGCTATCATAGAGTGCTTATATTCTCACCATTATTCTCATGTTATTCTCTTGATGTATATTAGTGTGGTTAGTTTTGCCATCTGAGAACTTGCCCCTTAAATAAACTTGATTATTCTACTCACTAAGGTGTCTGAGAGTGATTGCTTTACATTGTGCCTTAAACTATCCTGCAGTGCATAGTTCTGATATTCTGAAGAGTAAAGCAACACATCGTGGGGGTTGAGGAGTTGAAGCTGTCGTGGATGTCCTTGATCTTGCGGTGAAAGAAGGTGTCTAGAGAGTCGCAGAGGTCTTACAAAGGAGAGGGGGTCGATGGAGCAGGACCTGGGGTTGGCAAGTTCTTTGACGATGCTGAAGAGCTCTTTGCTGCCGTGCGCGTTGTTGTTGATGCAATCCTTTCAGAAGGATCTTTTGGTAGTCCGGATGAGCTAATGGTGCTTGCGGATGGCTGTCTTGGGGGTTGGGTGGTTGCTTTCTGTTTGTTCGTGGCGCCACTTCCTTTCGATTCTGCAGCTTTGTGTACGGCAGAGGGATGCAGACGCTCTTTTCGGTGAAGCTTTTCAATTTATGAGCACTGAAGCATATTGTGTGTGTGCGTGTGTTATATGCACTTATTCTTGCAGTTATTTTCATGCTATTAAGCATTGAAGTATATTGTGTGTGCGTGTGTTATATGCACTCATTCTTGCAGTTATTTTCATGCTATTCTTCATGCTATCATAGAGTGCTTATATTCTCACCATTATTCTCATGTTATTCTCTTGATGTATATTAGTGTGGTTAGTTTTGCCATCTGAGAACTTGCCCCTTAAATAAACTTGATTATTCTACTCACTAAGGTGTCTGAGAGTGATTGCTTTACATTGTGCCTTAAACTATCCTGCAGTGCATAGTTCTGATATTCTGAAGAGTAAAGCAACACATCGTGGGGGTTGAGGAGTTGAAGCTGTCGTGGATGTCCTTGATCTTGAGGTGAAAGAAGGTGTCTAGAGAGTCGCAGAGGTCTTACAAAGGAGAGGGGGTCGATGGAGCAGGACCTGGGGTTGGTAAGTTCTTTGAAGATGCTGAAGAGCTCTTTGCTGCCGTGCGCGTTGTTGTTGATGCAATCCTTTCAGAAGGATCTTTTGGTAGTCCGGATGAGCTAATGGTGCTTGCGGATGGCTGTCTTGAGGGTGGGGTGGTTGCTTTCTGTTTGTTCGTGGCGCCACTTCCTGCAGCATTCCCGCTTGGAGGCCTGAAGTTCGGTGAGCCAGATTGCTTTAGTGATGGTGTGGTTGTTGGAGAGTTTCCTGAGTTGAGCGAGGATGTTGACTCAGTCGTCAATCCACTGTTTGAGGGCGGCTGTGTTGGTGTTGGTGGTGCTAGGTTGGGGGGCACGGGCGAGGGTGGAGATCAGCTGGTCTTCCGAAATCTTGTTCCAGTTGCGGCGGGGGATCTGTTGTGGCGGTGGTGAGCAGTGGGTTTCTGGAAGGTGAAGTGGACACAGCGGTGGTCGGTCCAGTGGAGTTCAGTGATATGGCTGAAGGTGACGTGGCTGCTGGCGGAGAAGACGGGTTCGAGCGTATGGCCGGCGGAGTGGGTGGGTGAGGCCAACAACTTCCTGGACAGCTCCCAGTCCAGCTTCTGCAGCAACCACAGCACAGAGATAGCCCTCCTGGCAGCCACCGACAACATCAGATTACTCCTAGACCGCGGCCACAATGCAGCACTCATACTCCTTGACCTCTCAGCAGCTTTTGACACGGTCTCCCACAGCACTCTGTGCACCAGACTCAACGACCTAGGAATCCACAGAAGAGCCCTGGAATGGATCTACTCCTTTCTCTCCGGGAGGAAGCAGAGGGTCAGACTCCCACCCTACACCTCCAGACCTACAGGAGTCAACTGCAGAGTCCCACAAGGATCCTCACTGAGTCCCACACTGTTCAACATATACCTGGCCCCTCTTGCTGCCATCATCAGAAGCCACGGTATGAACATCGTGTTATAGGCCGACGACACACAACTCATAATTTTCCTCACCGAAGACCCAGACACAGCCAAAAGGAACTTTCACGCAGGAATGGAAGCCGTCACCACCTGGATGAGAGAAAGCTGCCTCAAGCTCAACTCTGACAAGATGGAGCTCATCATCTTCGGAAACTCCACCTCGGCTTGGGACAGCTCACGGTGGCCCACATCCCTGAGTCCCCTCTGCACCGACCGAGCACACCTGCAACTTAGGAATCATTCTCGACTCCTCCCTATCCATGACCCGCCAGGTAAACTCTGTCGCCTTCTCCTGCTGACACATACTCCACAAACTCCGGAAGATCTTCAGATGGATCCCAGCAGACTGTCACAGGACAGTCGCCCACGCCTTAGTCTTGAGCAAGCTTGACTACGGCAACGCCCTCTACGCCAGCACCTTAGCTAGGAACATCAAAAAACTTTAACTCATCCAGAATGCCGCCGCCATACTCATTCTGGACCTCTCTCACTTAGAACACATCTCCCAACACCTGAGGACCCTCCACTGGCTACCGGTCGAGCAGCGAATCACCTTCAAGCTTCTTACCCCACTAACAAGGCCGTAGACAACGCAGGACCAGCCTACCTGAACCACCGCGTTTCCTTCCACACCCCCCACCAGATCCCTCTGCTCTGCCCAGATGGCCCTGGCCACTGTCTCTTGCGTCCGCAAAACCCCTGCCGGAGGACGATCTTTTACCTACACTGCAGCGAAGAGCTGGAACAACCTCCCTATGCCCCTTAGACAAAGCCCGTCGCTCACCATCTTCAGGAAGAACCTCAAAATGTGTCTCTTTGGATGAGGAGCCTCCCCTCGCCTCCAGGGCCTTGAGACCCTCACGGGTGAGTAGCCGCTCTTTACAAATACTGATTGATTGATTGACTTGGACATTAAGGTGACAATTCACAAAAGCATTTTGGGGTGTGTAGTAATATTCCTGTAATACTCTCTTATGTACTCCTACATTCGGGCTCACAACAGCATGTCAGAGAATGTAAGAGAGTACTTCCATAGTTCTACCTCCGTACTCATAAATGCTTCTTTGAATCAGTGCCTTAAATATTTTGCAGTAATGTCAAGCGAAGAAACAGGCGAGCAGACTGAGAACATGCAGTATTAAATAGAGTGAACTTGGTACATATGATTTGCATCTGCTGCAGCCTTATCTCAAGCAGGTTCTGGTAAAATATAAAATACAAACATTTACGGAAGTGAAAGAAATTTATGACCCAGGCAAAACATAAAAAATTGCTATTTTCTTTCGATCCTTGGTGCTAGCATAATTTTTTGGTGCAAAAGTGGATCAAACTTACAAAATACTTTTATATTTTTAAGTTTGCGCCGCTTTTGCGTAAATAAATGACACAAATGCAGTGCCAAAAAAAATATATATATGGGCCTAAGGCTTTTATGTTGAACGCAGATGTCAGTGGTGCCATCTTAACTCGCTGAGCTATGCATTCAGACCAGTGCATTTCGTTGTAAACAGAAGTTGTGGAAGAATATTCATGGAATATGATAACTGCTGTTCAGGAATTTTGGCCACCACGGATCCATGAATGCTTAACTATGAGGGGATTTGAAATGGGATGTAATGAACGGGCCCATGGTGGAAAGAGAATAAGCTATGTAAACAATTTTTTTCTGTATATTCTCAGTGACATTTTGTGACTGCAGGTGCAAATAAATATATTTTTTGATTATGCAGTTTCTAATAATGTGTTTGATTCATCACAGGGCTTTAAAAGCGACCTCAGTTTGTTGAGAACTATAGTGAAGGAGTCGCAATGGCTACCCAAGGTCAGCTATAAGTAACCCAACTCCACCTAAAGCCGCGGTCCTCTCACTTTCTTACAGTGTTCTCCTAAATTCATCCCACAGTCTATTGTAAAAAGCAGACACCTAGAAGTTATGAAAGCATGGGCGTAGCTTGGATGAGGCGGTGGGACTGCTAGCGCAGGTGTTTTAATAAAAATTATTAATGAGCGTTCTTGTAATATGAGCTATAGATTTGTGTAGAAAATGTAATAACGTGGAAAAATGAATGCACGCATTTCAAAATGTGGTCACGAAAGTGGCCGCCAATGTTCACAAAGTATACCTATTACTAGTCTATTAATATGAAATGTTGAATATGTGTTAGATTGATATAGTAATATGTCATATTAAGAGTTATGCATCATGTATTAGCTTTATTAAGTGTAGGCCTTAACTTAGCGGAAGTCTTGGCCTAGTTGCCTGGCCTCATGTCAAGCTGTAATTCTTAACGTTTAATAAATGGCTGCCCTAGAGAGTTAAACTGAGATTTTCCATTATCTTGTGTGAATGTGCTCGTAGCTAAAAGTTTTACTCATGAGAACCGACCGCTAAAAGATGCTGTCAGGAGGAGAACAATGGAGACACTGACTGGAGTGTAAGCTGCAACAATATTGTTACCTGATGAGCCGGATGATGAGAACATTGCAGGAAAAGCCAGTCAGCGACATGTGAACAGAGTAGTGGTAGAATTCATAGATTTGGAGTTTTCGTTTTATTGGACAAAGTTTGAACATGCGATCCTTTGACCAATAGGGACTTGAGAAGTAGCTTTAGGAAATCTAACTTAACAAGACTGCACCGAGGGTAGACAGCCCATTGCCCATTTTCTTGCTGTCCGAAAGGTCAATATTTTCTAGAGCGTCTTGACAAGAGACATGCTTAACTTTATTGCTTAAAGACTTTGCCTTTCCTGAACTTTGATGCTGAATCCTGATGCCTTGCTGACCGAACTGATATCCTGCTGACAAAGACTATCTTAGCTTGCCGATCCAATTGAGGAGAGGTATTCTTGTACCTCTGTGATTGTTATATTCATTTGCGTATTCTTTCTAGGTTCCAAACGCACTGTTTTGATAGGGCGATATTTAGATGTTTTCCAAATTTGTGTTTACTAAATTGTTTTGCATGAAGCTAAACATGCCAATGCTATGTGGTGTTAGTTAAGGATTCTTACTCCGCTATAGGGAATAACAGTTGATGCTTTCCTTTGCTGAATTTAAATGTATGTGATATTGTTTGCACAATTATTCTTGTTATTAATTTGTACTGTAACCTTAGAATGTGTAGTAGTTCAAGCTTTGATTAGATTGTGTTTCTTCCGTCCCTTTGGACAGCCAGTGTTGTTTCAGTATGTTTATCATTTGATTTTGAGATTAACTTACGTGATCTTAGCATTGTTAATATAGGGAAATAAATATTCTAACTTTTACTAAACGTGCTTATTCATGACTGAGCGGTCATGGTACATGACAATTTCTCACTCCTGTTGTTATTAATGTCATTGATTATTGACATTATTGATTAATTATTGATTATTGATCTGCATGTACTCGAGTTATGGTGGGGACATCTTAATTGCGAATCAAAAGTTCAGCAGCCTATTCCTGTCCCCTTGTATGTTTACTTATTAAGGCCAGACACGCTAACAGACATGGTAGCGGAGGCGGATGTTTTGTCTCCTCAAGAGCCCATCATAGAAGTTCGGAAAAGAGTAACAGGTACTAACGGAGACAATATCAAAGACTGATGATTTGTCTCCTTAAGGGCCCATCATAGATGTTTGGAATAGAGTAATAGGTATTAACAGAGATAGTAACAGCTTGATGGTCAGTCTCCTTAATAAATTATCATAGGTGTCCCAGAGACGGTAGCAGAAAGATATACAAAATCTACGGAGATGGTAGTGGCTTGATGATTTGGTCTTTTAAGAGTTCATTATTACTGAGATTTTGATTTTATTTTTCAATGACATTAATTGGAGGGAAAATGTTTCCTTAAGCCAGAAATGACTTCCCCAGAACCTTGGATCTTGCTAATGGTTGTTTGAGGATGTTCTCGGCGTTCTAGTGATAGTGTGAATGTAGTAGGGTTTTGCGCTTGCACAGCTTATGCAAATCGCAGGTGAACTGTGATGTTTGTGAGGGTTTAGGAAGTTTGGGTACTTGAAATGAAGTTGTAGAAGGGGTGTGTGTACTCTGCAGTGTGAGAGTAGGGAAGTTGTCGATCTTCACATGTGTGTGGCGCTTTGTGCTAAAAAATTGTCCATGTGGTTGTTGATGTATGGACCCTACGTGGTCTAATGCTCCGGAGAATATTAAAAAGTGTATGAAACAATTGGTTTATGTTGTAATCTGTCTGGTTTAGTAGGTCGATCGGGTGTGGTCGACAAGTCAGAGTGTGAATCAAAGACTTTTCGACTGAGATCTGGTGAGTCCTATGTGCACCAGGAGAGACCCACTGATCAGTTGAGAGTAAAATTTGCAGTTCAAAGTTTGCTTGCGAATCAGGGATACTGAGAAAGAAGAAGTAGCTGTAGGAGCGAGAGCCGTCAGTGAATAGCCCGTAAAGTTTCTGAAGTGATTATGTTACCTTTCCTGTAGTAAACCAGCAGATTTGTTTTTTGATTTGGGGTTTAGTGCTCACAATTTTTGCATTAGTTTTGTGTGAATCTGAGCTTGGGTGGACAAGCCTCAAGACTTTGCCAACCGCAGTACATGTGACTGTGACGTCATTGTACCCACGCTGGGATAGGTCGGTTAGTGAGAAGGGTCACGCATGGATTGGCAGCCGTCCGTGAGAGGCAATTGGTTGAGAAAGTAGGTGAAGAGAATTCTGGGATTAAGAGTCACTTCCTGATTTGAGTTTGAATAACAAAAGGTCGAAAAGATGACAATTTTCAAATCTCTAGAGAGTGCTTTAAGGGGAGATACGTACATTACAGAGAGTATAGGCAAAGCTACACCGCCAGAAAATACACCAGCCTACATTGTAATGGAAGAGAAGGGTGTCGCGCCATGTCTTTGGCTAAAGCAATGGTGCAAAGTGACTGAGAAAGATAGGAACTTAGCATTTCCTACAAATGGGACTTTCAATTTGAGGGTTTTTGGGCATTTAAGGATGGCACTATATGAATCGAAGCCCCTTCTGAGACCAGCACATTTTGAGGCATTAGCGATCTGGGAGCTAGTAGCCAGACAGCAACAGCAACAGAAATTCAAGAGGAGAATGAGAAGGCAGAAAATACATTAACAGAGGCTAGGTGGGACAGTGCTCAGAGAGTCTGGAGAACGGAGACTTTGCACGGAATTAAGTTGTTTCCAGTGATTACGCAAGACAATGAGAAGGAAGGAAGGAAAGCTACTAGAAAAGCTAACAGAAGCCCATCTGAAAATAGGAAGGGTAGGAAGTCTTCAACAGTGGAGGAAGAATCAGATGATGATGAGTTCATTTTACAGTTATTGAGAAATCGTTCACCACCATATGCAACACATGAGGGTGATCTGAGCACTAGTGCTGATCCTTCAGCTCCGACACAGATTAATGGGATAGTGAGTCCGGTGCAGGTTAATACTAGCCTGACACAGAGTTCGATGAGGGGTAGTCTTAATGCTCCTTCTACTCATTTAGTGCAAAAGCAGGTGCAACCGCCACAGGTTCAGAGAATTTACTCTGATGTGCCCGTTATGGAAACGACTTTGAACTTAATGGTGCCTACGGAACAGGTTTTCCCGAGTCCAATGTTGGTTCAGACTGAGCCAGCTCCACTTTTACTGCCCCAAGTACAGCCACAAGTCATGCCGAGATTTACTCCAGTAACAGGGACCCAGTCAGATATGACTCCAGTGATGAATCAGAACATGGAAGTTACTCTCCCACAGAACTTAAGCACCAGAACAACCCCAGATGCTATATCTCTACCTATTACTGTTGGTCCAGCCGTACCCCTATTTGCACAAAAGAAACCTGGTGTAGGTGAACAGGGTGTCATGACACAGAATGTAATGAGGACCTAACGAAAATGCTCGGGTAGTCTCTCCTGAGGGACATACTTTTGATGGATCACAATCACTGTTGGACCTTAGTCTATTCGGAGTGTTTCCAGATACCATGGTAGGGTCATACATTAGTCAGAGTTTGAAATTGTTGACACCGCAGTCCCCGAATGCAGTTGCACAGCAGGTGCAACCAGTCCAAGCCAGTAATATTTTGTTGCAAGGATCGACAGCTCAGCAGTTGACTGAATGGTTAGAAATGCTGAATACCCGCAGATTGGTCCTAAGGAAGAGGATTGTTTGAAGTATGCTAGGCTAAGCATGGAAGTGGGTGAGCTCATTGAAGGAATGATGGGTGTGAATAGGTGAGAGTCCTACACAGAGGCAGAATTGAGATATTTGTGCCCGAAGTTTATGAGGGAAGTGAGTAATGTGCATCAGAAGCTAGCAGACCTGGCAGAGAAGTACAGCATAGAAATTGAGAAAACAAAGCACTTGAAAATAAGTTACAGATTAAATTTTGAGACTAAAGATTTTGAACACATGAGATCTGCCGGAATGAAGGTACACCTTAAGGAATTGCTTCAAAGTGCCCAGACCTGGGGAGCATTAGACAAACGGGAAGGCAGATGGGTAAAGAAAAGAGACAAGAAGAAAAGGGATTCTGTGGAGCTGACTGCAAATGTTCATCAAGGCCAAGATCCAGTGAAGATTTTACCAATGAGAGAGATTCCAGGAGTGAATTTTGTTCATGTCCTTTGGAGCAGAAGTGACATTCTATCATTTACAAATGATTATCCAAAATTGAAAGAGAAGCCAGTAGAGTGGTATCAGCAGACAGACAGGTTTGTTAAACTTGCAAAGTGCATGTGGGAAGACTTGAACACATTACTACAGATAGTAGTCCCAGCTGATCTGTGGATAGAGTGTAAGAGGAGTGTAGATTGACTAACAAGCGGACAAGAGAGAGAAAAAAAATAGACTGCCCAACAGTGAGGGACCTGAGGAGGTCAATGGCCTCCTCACTGAGGGAAGCAGGGGTGACTGGGGCAGGGGCTGAGGTGCCTGAGGCGAAGGTGATGCCCAACCTGCTGGGTGAGCGGGCACGCTGAGGGGCTGCTGGGAGGGCAGTGCTGGTAGACGGGGTGGCGGCTGTACCTGTTGATGCGGGGGGCACAGATGGGCCCGCCACCGCAAGGGAGCTCCCATCAGCGGAGGAGTCCGTATCGCTGGTCTCAGCTCCTGTCCCCACCATGGAGCTCCCCTCACCCTCCGTCCCACTGGTGAATTCAGACTCTGTAGTGTTGCCCTCCAGGGCCATGTGGGATGCAGCTCCTTCCTGCCCCATTGCCACTGCTCCTCTGCCTGATGATGCTAATGCACACAGGAACAGGGAGACCACAAAAAGGGGGGGGGAGACAGAAGAAAGACATGTTGAGTGCATGCAATACTGCTACCGTTGGTGGACACAACAGACACAGAAGCCCCCTGCACTACGCCACGCACTTGGAGTCCACTATTCCATCCCAGGGACATGGGTTACAAGGCTATGGCCGATTTCTGCACACATGGATGTCTCAGGAGCCTGACTAGGTGTAGTTGGCACTGTACACAGGTGGGGTGGGGTGCCACAGGGCCTGCTTTAAGAAGGGTCCTTGCCTACTAAACTCGCCCTGGCCTAGGGGAAACCACAGCCCACCTCCCCCACCCAGACACCTACAATGCGTGCTGAATCAACAGAATGAGAGTGTACTCACCCCCTTGTTGCTGCTGTGATGCCCTCAAGCGCCCATCCAATTCCGGGTACGCCACCGCCAGGATCCTGAACATCAGAGGGGTCATGGTGCAACGGGCACCCCTCCCACGTTGGGAGGCCATCCCCAGCTGGGACTCCGTCGTCTTCTTGCTCCAGCGGCGAATGTCCTCCCATCTTTTCCGGCAGTGGGTGCTCAGTCTATGGTAGACCCCCAGGGTCCGGACTTCCTTGGCGATGGCAGCCAAATGTCCTTCTTCTGGTGGGCACTGACCTACAGGAATTGTACAGGGGAAAAAGAGAAGTAATTACCATCTGCACCGTCACAGTCATTGGCCCGCATCCCTACCCTTGCCATGACGCACATGCATTCACTGTCGTTTCATGCACGCCTCATTCTCACCCCCCCTATCTTTCATCCACCCCACTCCACACAGGCATTGCCCATACAGCATGCTCACAGTGTACTTACCTGTTTGTCTGGTGGACCGTAGAGTAGCGTGTACTGGGGGAGGACCCCATCCATGAGTTTCTCCAACTCCTCTGTGCTGAAGGCAGGGGCCCTTTCCCCAGACACACGAGCCATTGTCTCTTCCAGACTCAGGTCACAGCAGCACTTGCAGTGTAGGTCCTCTCCTGTCGAAGATCAGGTATCAAGTGATTGAACAGAGAGAAAATGGCGGTCACGTCCGCGGCGGTGCGTACCGTCACCGCCGACTTACATCGTCATTGGCTCCTGGGGCCCATAGGGTCCAATGTTAACTAATGCAGGATTGCGCCGGGGTCTTCGACCGCCTATCGCGACGGTGTACAACGCAAGTGCAGTTACCTCATATCCCTTTGTCACACTTTACAGGTCAGGCAGCCGCCATTTCATGGGCCTACATGGCAGTATTTTGGACTGCGTCACACATATCTAGGCCTTGCCTAAACACTCATACAGGCAAATTTCGAATTGCTAATATTTTCAGAGTAAGCTGTGTTTACGTACCTCAGAGTTGTTTGACTCTCTGCTCGCTGTTCTCCTCCATAGGCACCGTCCGCTGGGGCATGTGAGGAGATGGCAGCATCCTCCGGTGTACAAACCGCTGGTGGACCTGTCGACAATTAAGGAGCGACATGTGATCATCACCTCCAGGCTTGATCGTGCCACAATCCAGGAACTGTGTGCCTAGTTGGAGCCAGACCTGATGTCAGCTATCCGCCATCCCACAGGAATCCCCCCTCAAGTGCAGGTGCTGTCAGTACTCAATTTCCTTGCAAGTGGGTCTTTTCAAACTACAGTGGCCATAGCATCAGGGATGTCCCAGCCTATGTTTTCCAACGTGTTGTCCAGAGTGTTGTCTGCCCTGCTGAAACACATGCAGAGCTACATCGTTTTCCCTCAGGTGGAGGATTTGCCTACAGTGAAAGGTGACTTCTACGCCCTGGGACATATCCCCAACATCATAGGTGCCATTGATGGGACACATGTGGCCTTGGTACCCCCCCACAGAAGTGAACAGGTGTACAGAAACCGGAAGAGTTACCATTCCATGAATGTGCAGATGGTGTGTTTGGTAGACCAGTACATCTCCCATGTAAATGCCAAGTTTCCTGGATCAGTGCATGACGCTTACATCCTGCGGAATAGCAGCATCCCTTATGTGATGGGGCAACTCCAGAGGCACCAGGTGTGGCTATTAGGTGAGCACATGGACCCAATACAGTGGGAATAGTTGTCTGGGTCTGTGGATGTCCCTATGAGTTAGTGTGTGTCTAACAGTTGTCCCTCGCCATTTGCAGGTGACTCTGGTTACCCCAACCTGTCATGGCTACTGACCCCAGTGAGGAATCCCAGGACAAGGGCAGAGGAACGCTACAATGAGGCACATGGGCGAACTAGGAGGATTATAGAGCGGACCTTCGGCCTACTGAAGGCCAGGTTCCGGTGCCTCCATATGACAGGTGGTTCACTATTCTACTCACCAAAGAAGGTATGCCAGATCATTGTATTGTAATCGTATTTATATAGCACTTACTACCCCTGACGAGGCGTCGAATTGCTTTTCGATGAGTAGCACGCTACTCCGGAACCCAACAAGAATTAGTGATGGATTAGTATCATTTAATAATGAGTACAGTTTTAGTATAATTATGAGTTAATTTGAGCTGCGGATATGAGAGTTTGTTAGTTAGATTGACTGGAGTAATGGAGGGGTGGAGGAGGAAAGAAATCTAAAAGTGTTAATTGGGAGTATATCCTTCATTTACTCAATCCAAAAGGCTTGGGATGAATAAAGGGGGGCGGAGGGGGGAAGAGTATGTGGAAGGGTTAGGGAGAGCATAGTAGCAGGGTGAGATGAATGCAGGAGAATTTAGTAGGGTTGTGTGGGAGGTCACAGAGGTAGAGTGAGGTTTGGTGAGTTAGATGTGGAGGTGGAGGGAAGAGCTTAGGCAGAGATATTTAGGAGATGAAAGCGGTCGAAGTGATTTGGGATGAGTCAGAGTGAGAATGGAGGATAGTTTGATAGAGACATGACATAAGAGTGATGAAAAATGAGAGCAGAAATTCATAGATATCTAGTATAACAACCCAAAAAACCAGGAGCCATGCAATGATCCACAACATGCCAAGCACAGAAACAACATATACACATACATACACATATATATATATATATTTATACACACACACACGAATACACACATATGCACATACAATACATAATTAGAATCATGGGTAAAAAATACTTAGTCAGACAGGTTTAAAAGAGTGTGTGTGTATTTTATTGTTAAGACAGTAGCAATACATATTTTTCAAAGAAACTATAAATAAATAGAAATATACATATAATCAGAAAAAAATATTTATCCATATAGGCATATGCAGTTCATAGTTGTTTGAAAAATGTGGTTATGAAGGAAAGAGCCAACTCTTGAGTAGTTTTCTGAAAACAAGAAAGTTATCTGTGGCTCTTATAGTTGGGGGTAATGAATTCCATAGTTTTGCTGCTTGGACAGAGAAGGATGTACCACCTACAGTCTTTTTCTTGTATGGTGGTGTTCTAAGGCGGGGTGCCAGTCTTGAGCGGAGGGTTCTTTGTTGGATGTATTTGGTAATTTTCTTTCTGATAAAAAGTGGTCCTGTTCCATGTATAGCTTTGTGGGTGATACAAAGCAGTTTGAAAGTGCATCTTCTGGCAACGGGTAACCAGTGTAGTGCTCTCAAGGCAGGGGAGATGTGGTCTTGCGGCTTTATATGTAGTAGTAGCCTGGCTGCGGAATTCTGGATACGTTGTAGTTTTTTCATAACAGATAGAGATGATCCATGGTAGAGGCTATTAGCATAATCCAGTTTGGATAATACAAGTGAGATAGTAGCTTGCACCTTGTGTGGAAATCCGAGGTGGGGGAAGATGCGTCGTAAAGTCTTTAAGGTGATGAAGCTTGTGCGTGCTAATTTGTCTACTTGGGTATTCATAGTTAGCTTGGAATCCATGGTGATTCCTAGGTTTTTCACTTCCTTGGATAATTGAGGAGGTGGTCCGAGATCTTCAGGCCAGACGCACAGAGGGTCATAGTTTTTCCAGTCACCACATATGAGTATTTCTGTTTTGGAGGTATTGAGTTTGAGATAGCTCCAGGTCATCCACTGATCAACGGCTCTGAGGCAACTGACGATTTGTGACTTTTCAATGTTTTTGGGGCATTCTAATTGAAGTAGTATTTGTGTGTCATCTGCATAGTTGTAGCATGTGAGATGGAACTCATTGATCAGTTCTGGTAAAGATATCATGTAGATGTTAAAAAGCAAAGGTGAGATGATTGACCCTTGAGGGACCCCTGTTTTTGTGAGGTAGGGTTCGGACGAGAAGGGGGGCGAGTGGATGATATTTGCTCTTTTTTGGAGATAGGAAGTAATCCAGTCGAGAGCAATCCCTTGTATGCCGGCTTCGTGGAGTCTTTGAGTTAGGGTGTCATGGTCGACCGTATCAAAGGCAGCTGAGAGGTCCAAGAGAAGTAGTGCAGCAACTCCATTTCGGTCGACTGTGTTTTTAAGATCGTCCCAGATTGCCATGAGTGCCGATTCAGTGCTTCTTCCTGGGCGGAATCCAGTTTGGAAGTCTGAAAGTATAGAATTGTCTTCAATGAATTGTGACATCTGGGCGAATGCTGCTCTTTCTATCAATTTGCCCAGGAAAGGTCCATTTGTGATTGGTCTGTAGTTGTTGGGGTCTTGCGGGTCTAGGTTTGTTTTCTTTAATAATGGTCGTATGTATGCCTTTTTCAGGTCTGTAGGAAAAGTTCCTGAAGTTAAAGAGTTGTTGATGATTCTTCTTACAGGTGTGGCAGCAGAAGTAGATAGCAGGATGTTCTTGAAGATTTGTGGTGGGCAAGGGTCAGAAGGGCAACCAGAAGGTCTGCTTGCTTTGACCAAATCCATAAATTCATCCTGGGATAGTTGTTTGAAAGACTGTAGAGGTTGGGATGGTTTATTCTTAAAGGGTATTTTAGTAAAGGGGTTGGTGCTGATGTTTTTCTTCTGTTTTAAATAGGAGTCCAATGTGTCTGCCTTGGTTGTGTAGTTAGTTGTCAATTTGTTTGTGAAATCTTGAGTGGTGGGATGACTTCCTTCCATGCATGTGGGTTTTCGAAATTCATTGAGAATTTTATAAAATTCCTTGGTTGTAGATTGAGCATTTAGAATTCGGTCTGAGTAGTATCTTTTTTTAGCTTTTTTGATTGATGATTTGTATATCCTGTTAAGTTTGTGTAGCTACAGTTTGTCTTGACTGTTGTTTGTTTTGAGCCAGGTCCGCTGCAACTTTCTGATTTGTTGCTTTATCTTTTTAAGTTCTGTGTTTCTCCAAGGTGTTGGTTTTCTTTTGTCATGTGTAGTTTTTCTGAGTGGTATTAGGACATCAAAAGCTTCCTGTAGCCACTCATAAAGTTTTGGTACATAATTGATTGTATCTAGATCTGTGTTTGCTGTTAGTTGTGTTTCTAAGTGATCCAAATTGAGTTTGCTCCATGGTCGGTAGGTGTATGTATGTAAGTGGTTGTGGGCCGTCATCGTGGCCTGCTCTATGCTTCACAACTTGGCCGTCATCGTGGCCTGCTGTATGCTTCACAACTTGGCTTTGCGACGACAGGTGCCTTCTCTGCAGAAAGATGGTCCAGATGGACAGTGAAGACGAGGAAGCAGAAGAAGAAGTCATCAACAACAGGAACACAGTGATCCTGCAATACTTCCAGTGAGACACAGGTAAGAAGACAACACTGCCTGCTACATCTGATTTAAATTTACTACCTCTCTACTGTCTGTCATTTTCACCCAGTGTATGGTCACTGAGTTGTCACTTTCCCTTACGATTTCACAAATGTGGGTCCCACTGTGTGACATCTGCTTTGTTTCATCATGGACTAGAGCTGTGTGACATAGGTATGTTGACATTACATATGAAAGAGCATTTTGCCACTGTAATTGCTAATACACTATTTCGAAATCACAGACAGACTCCTGATTGTTTTTTGCTTTAAGGGTGTTTATTTAAGTGCTCAATATTGGAGGGGGTTGTAAAATGGTGAGGGGTGATGGTGGAGGAATGTCCATGGCAGAGTCCAGTCTATTAGTCTCACAGGTGCATTGTCCAAAGGGGCATAGGAAGTGGAGCTGGGGGAGTTTAAGTATGGACAGGGTGACAAGGTGGGACAAAAGGATGACAATCAGTGTGGTCTCATTTCTTGGTGGGGGTCTTGGCATCGTTCTCTGTCTTTGTCCTGGATCTCAGGGACCGTTTGCGGGGTGGTTCTCCCTCTGCAGGGGGTAGGGTGCTGGTGTGGTGGTCCTGTGGCGGTGCCTCCTGTCCACTAGCACCGACGGAGGTGGTGGGCAGTTCATCGTCCAGGCTAGTGTCAGGGGCCCCTTGTTGCGCCACAGTGTCGTTCCTGGTGTTCATGAGTTCCTTCAGCATCCCTACAATGGTGCCCAGGGTGGAATTGATGGATTTGAGTTCCTCCCTGAACCCCAAATACTGTTTCTCCTGCAGCCACTGGGTCTCCTGAAACTTGGCCAGTACCGTTGCCATCGTCTACTGGGAATGGGGGTAGGCTCCCATGATGTTGGAGAGGGCCTCGTGGAGAGTGGGTTCCCTGGGCCTGTCCTCCCCCATCACACAGCCCAGTTCTCCGGTTTTCCTGTGCCTCTGTCCCCTGAACCGGTTGCCCACTGCCCCCAGGTCCCTGGTGTTGTTGGGGTGGTGGGTTAGCCTGGGTTCCCTGTAGTGGTGGATACACTGCTGCTTGACGTGTCCTGGGGACAGAGGGATGGGCCCGCTGGGTGGGTGCTGTGCTGGTGTTTCCAGAGGGGGGAAGCTCTGTAGTGGCTTGTGCCAGTGTGAGGGGAACCGACTGTCCCGAGGTCCTAGATGGGCCGGGCTGGTCATCTAGATCCAGTTGGACAGAGCTGCTGTCATCACTGTGGGCCTCTTCTGTGGGTGGAGTGGACATATCTGGACCCTCCTGTCCAGTGACGTTGGGTAGGGGTCCTGCAGGGGTGCAAAAGCTTGATTATTGCATCTGTTTGTGCCATGGTGCGCAATGGGTGGGGTGACCGTGTACCCCAGTGCTTGCATTCCTGTGTAGGACCTTGTGTGATGATAGGTTAGGGGGGTGTATGGGTATGTGCAGTGGCCATGCTCTGGTGATGGGTGCCCATGCTTTGGTGTTGCATGCAGGGCTTGGGTTTGTGATGTGTGGTTTGTGATAGTGGGACATGTGTGAGGAGTTGGAGTGATGGGGGTGAGGGCGAGGGTGGGAGCATGTGATAGCATGCAGGTTAGGTGGGGGATGACGTAGTAAAGATTTGACTTACCAGAGTCCATTCCTCCAGCTACTCCTGCGAGGCCCTCAGGATGCAGTATAGCCAAGACTGCTCCTCCCATGTTGTTAGTTGTGGGAGAGGAGGTGGGGGTCTGCCGCCAGTCCTCTGAACCTCGATGTAGTGTCTTGAGACTACGGAACACACCTTCCCCTGTAGGTCGTTCCACCTCTTCCTGATGTCATCCCTAGTTCTTGGGTGCTGTCCCACTGCGTTGACCCTGTCCACGATTCTTCGCCATAGCTCCATCTTCCTAGCTTTGGAGGTGTGCTGCACCTGTGATCCGAATAGCTGTGTCTCTACCAGGATGATTTCCTCCACCATGACCCTGAGCTCCTCCTCAGAGAACCTGGGGTGTCTTTGCGGTACTGTGGGTGATGTGTGGGGTGGTGTGTGTTGTGATGTGTGGGGTGATATTTAGAGGTGTGTTGTGTGAGGTGCGTGGATGTTATGTGAGCGATGGTGCTGAGTGCCTGTGGATGCTAGTTTGTAGATGGTGGTGTTTCTCTCTGGCCTTCAGTCACAATTGTGGTCGTAGGGGTTTGTGGGTGATGTGGGTGTGTGTTTTTTATTGTATTGAGTGTGTGGCAGTGGTGTGTGTATGTCTATCAGGTGTGTGTATTTCGATTTGTCCAATGTGGTTGTGTTTTGTAAATGTGTATGTATTTTGAGCGCGACGGTGTGTACCGCCAATGGAATACCGCGGTTGAAAGACCGCTGCGTGGATTCATGGGGCGTGATAGTGTGGGCGTATTCCTGTTGGCGTGATGATGGAGGTTTTGTTATCGCCAGTTTATCACTGACCTTTGGTGTGGCGGATTTGTGTGGGTGTCCGGATTTTGGCAGATTCCAGGCTTTGGGTCATAATGACCGTGGCTGAATTCCGCGGCCGCAGCGGTGTGTTGGCGGTCTTCTGCACGGCAGTAGGTGGCTTTTACCACCAATGTTGTAATGACCCCCTATGTGTCATTGGGAAATAGATGTGCGGATTAAGTCGCAAGGTTTTGCGCATTGAACTGTATATCATTCAAAGATAAGTGGGAACTGTTACCTGAAGAAGGTGAAAAGTGTCCAAGTTTTGCATTGAAAGTAATTGACACCTTGAAGTAATTGAAAATGTTGCAGAATAATGCTGACAGGGAGGAGAAACTTTAGTGGAGAAAATTAAATGTGTGCAAAGACAAGTTGAATTGTGGGTTTCAGAAGAGGGTCAGTTGATTTTGCCTAATACTCTGTTGTCTCAAATGGCTAGGTATTACCATGGTCAAACACATGTTGGGAGGATTACCATGATTTGGATGTTCAAACATGATTGGTTCAACCCAAGGTTAAGACAGGTTGCTGAAGCAGTTTGCCATTGTTGTGTCATCTGCCAGCAAATGAACACGGGGAAAGGGAAAGTGGTTAATTTGAGCCACGTTGATAGAGCAGGAGGTCCATTCAGCAGAATGCAGATGGATTTTATTGAGTTGCCTGTGTGTGGAGGTTTGAGATATGTGTTGGTGACTGTGTGCATTTTTAGTCACTGGATTGAACCTTATCCTACATGGAGAAATGACAGTCTCACAGTAGCGAAATTACTGCTTATGGAACTAATACCGTGCTTCAGGTTTCCAATCTCTTTAGAATCAGATAGGGGAAGTCACTTTAACAATGAAGTAATTAAATTACTGTGTGCAGCAATGAACATTGAGCAAAAATTGCTTTGTAGTTTCTGCCCTGAAGCATCAGGACTAGTGGAACAAATGAATGGCACCTTGAAGTCAAGAGTTGCAAAGCTGTGTGCGTCCACGAATTTGAAATGGCCTGATGCATTGCCTTTAGTTTTGATGACAATGAGAAACACACCCAACAGGAAGACAGGATTGTCGCCGCATGAGATCCTTATGGGTTGTTCCATGAGGTTGCCAGTGGTGCCGGCAAATGCACTTGTCAACATTACAGATGATGTGGTGTTGGACTACCGCAAAGGTCTGGCTGATGTGGTTCGCTCTTTCTCTCTGCAGGTGGAGGCTACCACACTGCCACGATAAATGACCCATGGCACAATCTGAGGGCCGGTGGTCCGGAAACACATGAGGAAAACATGTTTGGAACCTTGTTGGAAAGGACCTTTCCAGAACAACTACCACATCTGTGAAGTACGCTGGAGTTCTGAACTGGATCCATGCCAATCACATGAAGGAAGTGGCATGCCCACTGGATCATGAAGAGGAGTTGTTGAGAGTACCAACAACAGCAGAGCAAGTCTCAGGGCCGGAAAGAGAACAACGAGGAAATGAGACTGGATCTGAGCCCTTGAGGACTGTTCAGTCACTCCTGTGAGAGATGAAGGAGAAGACCTCCAGGAGGGTGATGGAGAGCCTATCTCAATTGAGGCAGCAGGAGAGCCCAGTCAGAGGAGGGCTTTCCCAGAAGAAGAAGATTTTGAGAGACATACAGAGCAATTGCCAGACCCCGAGGGGAAAGGAGTTGAGGCAGATCAAAGCCACTGTGGTCTGACTCCTCCTGAACCTGTTGCAGGTCCGTCAAGAGAAAACATCATAGACCAAGTAGAAGTTTCAAGTTTGACTCTGAAAAGAACATTGATCAAAGGTCCACCGAAAGGAGATAAGTGTCCGAAGACGCAAGGAAAGGGAAAGGAATTGGTTGTTGGCACAACAATTGAAGAAGAAGTGGATACAACAAGGAGAGAAGATCTAAGTGAAGGAGAATTGAATGGTGATCAAGAGTTGAAAAGTATGAGAATAGCAAGTTGAGGATATACATGTCCTGAATGGGCGTAGGCAACTCTACAAGTTAATGGCAGCAAGACTTTTTGTCTTTTTGTTTTGATAGAGACATTCCGGGTCAATATTTTGACACTTGAAGGAAGCTGATGAACTGAACTGTTGAAACAATCAGTGAGATACATTTTTAGGGAAAGAGACTGTTGAAAACAACCGGAAAAGACATTGATAACCTGATCCAACTTTTGAAACCTGATTTTGACAAGCTGCTTACCGATTTTTGACCATGGATCCTGGAAGTGAAACTGAAAGCTGTAAATAACTGCTGTAAGAAGATTATTTTTTTGATTTTGCTGCAGTTTTTCTACATTTACTTCTGCTTTCTGATTCTTTACAGAATATGAGTAACATCAACCTGCAGGCTAGGAAGGATAGGCGCTGTAAATATATGAGTATTGGTTTGGCAATTGTATGTGGGATATTGTTTGTGGTATTGATTGTGGGTTTGTCTGTTCTTGATAAGAGTAAAGCCAACCATGCTTCTGGTTTAGAGACGACTGCTGCACTAACAGCAATAGAGAAGTTTAGGTTAGATGAGAAGTATTTGCATGAGGGTACTAATGCGCAAGGAAAGCTTTCTTCTGATGTATTCTATCTCTTGCTGAGTGAGTATGTTGAGATGATGGATGCGAGGGATTGTTATGTGTGTACTCAGATTCCTTCACCAGTTGAAGAAGGAGTTTCTTACCATAGTCTGCCACTAACATATGGAATACGTTGTAGTCTGCTAATAACAAGATTCTATAACCAGGAGTACATTCAGTATTTCTACTCCAATTATGATATGGTATTTTCATTTGTTCCTATAATTAGGTATTTGAGTAAGGTAGCTAAAGATAATGACATAGTATTAGTTAGACGTTTCTTTGAACCTACAGTGACATTTGATAAAGCTTACGGTCACAGGAATAATCTAATGTGCTTGCTTACACCTTTAGAGAAGAGATTTTTAGATCACAGACGACAGGAGAAAGGCGTTGTTGGAAAAGTTAGAAAAATAACTTACAAGCATTATTATGCTTATAGTGCAATTAAAACACAAGGGAAATTAGCTCTAGATATGCAAAAAGTAGGGAAACTTTGTATATATAGTCCTAAATCACACGCAGAGTAAATGGACATTTATGTCGAATGGACAGGACCCGGCATTTCCAGGGAAATATTACATCTGTGGTCCTAATGCTTATTACCATCTTCCAAGAGGATGGTATGGGACTTGTTACATGGGAATAGTTTTCCCAAAGATTTTTTAAAAGAATGATTTGAAGAAGTTTCCGAAAGTGACTGAATTACATCACATGAGACAGAGGAGGTAGTCTCCTACTGGTATACTGGGTAATATATTTGGAGCAATGATTTCTTCAGTGGGAGTTGTTCTGAATTTGATAAAGATTTGAAAGTTGTCTACTATTGTGGATAACATGCTGACTAATTTTTCAGGAGCCATTCTCCTGATAGATACTGAATTAGCTGCTGAAAGAGATATGACTCTTAAGAATCGCCTTGCTTTAGACATTCTTTTAGCGAAGGAAGGCCGAGTTTGTAGAATGATTAATTCTAGACATTGTTGCTCGTTCATTCCAAATAATAGTAAGGAAATTAGAGACTTACTTACTAATCTGGCTAATGAAAGTGCTGATTTGAAAGAATTAAAAGAACCAAATGTTTGTGAAAAGGTTGGCAAAGGTTTTGGTTCAGTGGGAAATTGTCTCAGCAACCTTGGAAAAGGGATTTTGTTGAAAACCATACAGGGGATATTCATTATTGTAGCTTCCCTAATTGGAATATGGGGACTATATAAATTGTGTAAACAAATTAAATCGAAGAAGTCAAAGAATGATCAGAGGAGGGAAGAAAAGAAAAGGGAAAAATTGTTCAGGGAAAATTCGAGAAGGAAACAAAAGTATGAAGGGATTGAAATGACAGAATTTTAGCTGATGCAAACATTTGTGAGTGATAGTTGGTGTGATGACACATTTAGTCATCAGAAGAGGGATTGCTAGTGCAGGTGTTTTAATAAACAGTATTAATGAGTGTTCTTTTATTATGAGTAGTGGATTTGTGTAGAAAATGTAATAAAGTAGAAAAATTAGTGATCACATTTGAAAATGTGATGTGATCATGATGAATTGCCGTCAAAGTTCACGAAGTATACTTATTACTAGTCTATTAATATGGAATGTTGAATATGTGTTAGATTGATGTAGTAATATGACATATTAAGAGTTACTCATCATGTATTAGCTTTATTAAGTGTAGGCCTTAACTTAGCGGAGGTTTTGGCCTAGTTGCCCGGCCTCATATCAAGCTGTAATTCTTCACGTTTAATAAATGTCTGTCCTACAGAGTTAAACTGTGATTCTCCATTGAATTGTGTGAATGTGCATGTAGCTAAAAGTCTTTCTCACGAGAACTAACTGCTAGAAGATGCTGTTCTTGCCAAATATAACATTTTGAGTGTAAACTGTGTAAGACTGACTTTCTCAGGAACAGAACAATGGAGACACTGAGTGGAGTGTAAGCTGCAACAATATTGTTACCTGATGAGCTGGATGATTAGAACATTGCAGGAAAAGCCAAACAGCGACATGTGAATGGATTAGTGGTAGAATTCATAGAATTGGAGTTTTCATTTTATTGGACAAAGTGTGTACATGTGATCCCTTGACCAATACGGACTTGAGAAATAGTTTTAGGAAATCTAACTTAACAGGACTGCACCGAGCGAAGACAGCCCATTGCCCATTTTCTTGCTGGCCAAAAGGTCAATATTTTCTAGAGCGTCTTGACAAGAGACATGTTTAACTTTATTGCTTGAAGATTTTGCCTTTCCTGAACTTTGATGCTGACTCCTGATGCCTTGCTGACCGAACTAATGTCCTGCTAACGAAGACTATCTTAGCTTGCCGATCCAATTGAGGAGAGGTAGTCTTGTACCTATGTGTTTGTTATATTTATTTGCATTTTCTTTCTAGATACCAACCACACTGTTTTGATAGAGCCATAGTTAGATGTTTTCCGAATTTGTGTTTACTAAATTGTTTTGCATGAAGCCCAACATGCCAATGCTAAACTGGTGTTAGTTAAGGATTCTTACTCTGCTAATAGGGAATAACAGTTGATGCTTTTCTTTGCTGTATTGAAATGTATGTGGTATCGTTTGTGCAATTATTCTTGTTATTAATTTGTACTGTAACCTTAGAATGTGCAGTACTCCATCCTTTGATTAGATTATGGGGGTCATTCCGACCCTGGCGGTACAAAACCGCCAGGGGATCGCGGATGACGGAAGCACCGCCAACAGGCTGGCGGTGCTTCCTGGGCCATTCTGACCGCGGCGGTAAAGCCGCGGTCAGAAAACCGGGTCCGGCGGTTTCCCGCCGGATTTCCCCCGGTTGCCCAAATCCGCCATGGCAGCACTGCAAGCAGCGCCGCCATGGGGATTCTGACCCCCTTCCTGCCACCCTGTTTCTGGTGGTTTTTACCGCCAGGAACAGGATGGCGGGAACGGGTGTCCTGGGGCCCCTGGGGGCCCCTGCACTGCCCATGCCAATGGTATGGGCAGTGCAGGGGCCCTCTAATAGGGCCCCAGCATGCTTTTCACTGTCTGCCTAGCAGACAGTGAAAAGCGCAACGGGTGCAACTGCACCCGTCGCACACCTGCAACACAGCCGGCTCCATTCGGAGCCGGCTTCAGTGTTGAAGGCCCCTTTCCCGCTGGGCCGGCTGGCGCTACCTTAGGTAGCGCCCGCCGGCCCAGCGGGAAAGTTGGAATGGCCCCAGCGGTCTTTTGACCGCGGGGCGGCCAAATGGCAGTTCCCTCCAGGCGGGCGCTTCCCTCCAGGCGAGCGCTTTGGACAGCCAGTGTTGTTTCTGTATGTTTATCATTTGATTTTGAGATTAATTTACGTGATCTTAGCATTGTTAAAATAGGGGAATAAATATTCTAACTTTTACTAAAGGTGTGGTTATTCATGACTGAGAGGTCATGGTGCGTGACAATTTCTGACTCCTGTTGGTTACTAATGTCAATGATTATTGATGGTATTGATTGATTATTGATCTGAAAGTACTGGAGTTATGGTGGGAACATCTTAATTGCGAGTCAAAAGGTTCATCGACCTATTCGCGTCCCCTTGTATGTTTACTTATTAAGGTCAGACACGCTCACAGGACCCCCCTAATAAAAGTATTTTCTAGAGAATAGTTGGGTACAGTTGCCTTCAGTTGGGTATGGTGAGGTTTCTGTTGGATTTCATCTGGCATTTAGGCACACACTGACAAAAAGACACACACTCTCTCATTTCTGTTTTGAAAGCCCTAAAAATGTTCATTATTTTAAAAAATATTGGCCCTCATTCCAACCCTGGCGGTCTCTGACCGCCAGGGCGGAGAGCAGCGGAAGCACCGCCAACAGGCTGGCGGTGCTTCCTGGGCTATTCTGACCGCGGCGGTAAAGCCGCGGTCAGAAAAGGGGAACCGCCGGTTTCCCGCCGGTTTTCCCCTGGCCCAGGGAGCCATGGGGATTCCGACCCCCTTCCCGCCAGCCTGTTTCTGGCGGTTTTCACCGCCAGAACCAGGATGGCGGGAACGGGTGTCGTGGGGCCCCTGGGGGCCCCTGCACTGCCCATGCCACTGGCATGGGCAGTGCAGGGGCCCCCTAACAAGGCCCCATACAGATTTTCACTGTCTGCTTTGCAGACAGTGAAAATCCCGACGGGTGTCACTGCACCCGTCGCACCCCTGCAACTCCGCCGGCTCCATTCAGAGCCGGCTTACTCGTTGCAGGGGCTTTCCCGCTGGGCCGGCGGGCGGCCTTTTGGCGGTCGCCCGCCGGCCCAGCGGGAAAGTTGGAATGGCCGCCGCGGTCTTTTGACCGCGGGGCGGTCATTCGGCGGTAACCGCATGGCTGGCAGCGACCGCCGCCCGCCGCGGTCAGAATGACCGCCATTGTGTTTTTCTCACTTAGTACATTTACCTGTTCACACACCTCTCCCTTTCCACTGCCTCTGAAGCCCCTCTCATGTGCCCTACTTGTCATATAAAATATTTTAACATTATGGGGGTCATTCCAACCCTGGCGGTCGGTGATAAAGCGGCGGCCAACCCGCCAACAGGCAGGCGGTCAAAAAAAAGGAATTCTGACCCTGGCGGGAACCGCCAACACAGGCCGCCACTTTAACACTCCGACCGTCACGGCGGAACAGACAAACAGCGCGGCGGTCACCTTCAACAGGCAGGCGGCAGACAATGTACCGCCCACCCTATCACAACTCACCAATCCGCCACCTTTTCCGGGGCGGGAGCCCCGCCGATAAAAACACGGCAGAAACAGACTACGAACGGGAAAACGCTCACCTATACACACTCCACGAGGAAGGAGGACAGCATGGAACCCGAATTAAACATCCTACGAGCTATTGTCTACCTGCTCATCTACCAGGAGTACGAACGCCGGTGCAGACGACAACGGTGAGTACTGCACCTACGACACAGGGGAGGGGGGAGGAGGAAAGCTTACGGGCACACACATGCGCCATACACCCACCCCCCCACCCCAAATACCTACACCCCAATGCAGAGCAACAAGTCAGAGTGACACCCCCCAAACCCACCGGAATAATGCAAAGACACAATTAAAATGATCTATAAAATATATGTATAAATAGCTCCATTGAAGGTATGGGAAATATGCTATATGAAAGATACAAAATAAGGAATGAACATAGTCAAAAATATATACATAGGCAATAAGTCCTGCACATTCCGTCAAAGTTCCATAGTCCGTGGGCCAATGTGCACAAACACATGGGCAAAGCCCACACAGGAGACCAGATACCATTGGAGAGAACACTGCTGGGGCATCAGATGATAAAACTACAGGCACCTCAGGGGGAAGGGAAGGGGGGGCACCTCAGCCACATGAGTCCACGACGCCAGATCCACGAGGGGCCTCCATGCCCACTGTCCCATCCTGGGGAGTGCAAAGCCACAGTCTCACAAGTCTCTACAGTGGGTGACTTGCCCACTGTGCCATCCTGGGGAGTGCAAAGCCACAGTCTCTCAAGTCTCTACAGTGGGTGGCTTGCCCACTGTTCCATCCTGGGAAGTGCCAAGCCACAGTCCATCAGATGGATTGCCGACTCCACTGTTAATGGAGGAGGCATGGTGCCCATAGTGCCTCGTGAAGCCTTGCTCGACACAGAACCGGCACTGTCAATGGGCCAGCGGTGCTTGAGACGGCGTTGCCCAGCGGAGCGGTGCTTGAAAGTAAGGGCCCAGCGGAGGGGTGCTTGACAGGAAGGGCCCAGCGGAGCGGTGCAGAGACGGCAGGGCGGTGCTTGAGATGAATGGCCCAGCGGAGCGGTGCTTGAGATGAAGGGCCCAGCGGAGCGGTGCTTGAGATGAAGGGCCCAGCGGAGCGGTGCTTGAGATGAAGGGCCCAGCGGAGCAGTGCTTGAGATGAAGGGCCCAGCGGAGCGGTGCTTGAGATGAATGGCCCAGCGGAGCGGTGCTTGAGATGAAGGGCCCAGCGGAGCGGTGCTTGAGATGAAGGGCCCAGCGGAGCGGTGCTTCAGATGAAGGGCCCAGCGGAGCGGTGCTTGACAGGAAGGGCCCAGCGAGCGGTGCTTGAGATGAAGGGCCCAGCGGAGCATTGCTTGACAGGAAGGGCCCAGCGGAGCGGTGCTTGAGATGAAGGGCCTAGCGGAGCGGTGCTTCAGATGAAGGGCCCAGCGGAGCGGTGCTTGACAGGAAGGGCCCAGCGGAGCGGTGCTTGAGATGAAGGGCCCAGCGGAGCGGTGCTTGAGATGAAGGGCCCAGCGGAGCGGTGCTTCAGATGAAGGGCCCAGCGGAGCGGTGCTTGACAGGAAGGGCCCAGCGGAGCGGTGCAGAGACGGCGGGGCCCAGCGGAGCGGTGCTTGATATGAAGGGCCCAGCGAAGCAGTGCTTGAGATGAAGAGCCCAGCGGAGCGGTGCAGAGACGGCGGGGCCCAGCGGAGCGGTGCTTGAGATGAATGGCCCAGCGGAGCGGTGCTTGAGATGAAGGGCCCAGCGGAGCGGTGCTTGAGATGAAGGGCCCAGCGGAGCGGTGCTTGACAGGAAGGGCCCAGCGGAGCGGTGCAGAGATGGCGGGGCCCAGCGGAGCGGTGTTGACAGGAAGGGCCCAGCGGAGCGGTGCTTGAGATGAAGGGCCCAGCGGAGCGGTGCAGAGACGGCGGGGCCCAGCGGAGCGGTGCAGAGACGGCTGGGCCCAGCGGAGCGGTGCTTGAGATGAAGGGCCCAGCGGAGCGGTTCTTGTCACGGCGGGCCCCTGTTCAGCGGTTCTTGTCCCGGCAACCCCTGTTCAGTGGTGCTTCTCCCGGCGGGGCCCTGTTCAGCGGTGCTTCTCCCGGCGGGCCCCTGTTCAGCGGTTCTTGTCACGGCGGTCCCCTGTTCAGCGGTTCCTGTCACGGCAGGCCCCTGTTCAGCAGTGCTTCTCCCGGCGGGGCCCTGTTCAGCGGTTCTTGTCACGGCGGGCCACTGTTCAGCGGTGCTTCTCCCATCGGGGCCCTGTTCAGCGGTGCTTCTCCCGGCGGGGCCCTGTTCAGCGGTGCATCTCCCGTCGGGGCCCTGTTCAGCGGTGCTTCTCCCGGCGGGGCCCTGTTCAGCAGTGCTTCTCCCGGCGGGGCCCTGTTCAGCGGTTCTTGTCACGGCGGGCCCCTGTTCAGCGGTTCTTGTCATGGCGGGCCCCTGTTCAGCGGTGCTTCTCCCTGCGGGGCCGTGTTCAGCGGTGCTTGTCCTGTGTTTCTAGGGAGCCAGACCTGGCCAAGACTTCCCGCTCAGTCGCCATCCGACCTTGTGGTCGCGGGGCCCTCCTGTGATGGAGTCCTGGGCCCGTGGGTGTCGTCCGTCACAACCGGAATGGGGCTGGTGGGGCCCTCCTGGGCAGCTCGCCTGCTGCCTGACTTCTCCGCCCTGCTGCCCTTGCCCTCCTTCGCTGAAGCTCTGTGGCCCTTGCCTCCCTTTGATGATGTGGCAGGTGACAGGGCAAGGCTACTGTCCTTGGTGGCAGCCGTCTCAGGCTTGTCACGCCGGGCCTTTTTTTTTTTGTCCTCTTCCCAGGGGGTGGGCTAGCTGTCCCCTTGCTGCTGGCCGATGTTCCTGCCCTAGGAGCTGGTGGACTCCAATAGCCCTGCACTATGGTCACAGTAGATGCAGGGCTGGTGGTGGCTGAGGTGCTTTTTTTACTCTTACCAGATGGAGGGGGTGGGTCAGTGATTGGAACGAGCTCAAGGTTGGAAAGGAAAAGGACTTGGGAAGGACAGGGACGGGTAGGTGTAGTGGGTATGGGAGTGGAGGAAGAGGATGTGGTTGTAGGAGAGTCAAGTGTGCTGTCTTTGGGTGCAGGTGCTTGTGACGGAGGCTGTCGTGAGGTGGATGGCTGTTGGGTGGGTGGCTGCCTGCGTTTGTGTGGTTTGGAAGAGGGGTTGACAGACACACTGGGAGAGGACACAGGGGACGTGTAAATGGCAGTGGGGGTGGTGACTGCACGTGTGCGGACTGTAATGGAGGGTGTGCTGGTGATGGAAGTACTGGCTGATGGTGGTGTGCATGCAGGTGTGAGTGGAGACGTCACAGGGAGGGAGGAGGGAGATGAGGAGGTGGGGGACACAGAGGTGGTAGTGACTGTTGGCATGTCTGCATCTGGATGTTGCTTGGGTGAATGCTTGTGGGATCTGTGGTGCTTATGTCTGGATGAGCTGCCCTTGGGTGTAGAGGTGTGTGCAGGCTGGTCTGATGGTGTGAATGGGATAGGCAGAGGAACAGGAGACTGGGACTGGGTGGAGGGAGTCAGAAGAGGGAGGCTGGAGACAGGGACAATGGCTGCCGTCAGTGCTGAGGCCAGAGCGTTGAACGATCGCTGATGGGCAGCCTGACCCGAATAAATGCCCTCCAGGTATGCATTGCTCCGATGCACCTCCCTTACTACACCCTGGATGGCATTCAAAAGGGTAGACTGCCCAACAATGAGTGTCCTGAGGAGGTCAACGACCTCCTCACTGAGGGCAGCAGGGGTAACTGGAGCAGGGCCTGAGGTGCCTGGGGCGAAGGAGATGCCCGCCTTCCTGGGCGAGCGGGCACGGAGCGAAGGCTGAGGGGCTGCTGGGAGGGCGGGGCTGGTGCGCTGGGTGGCAGCTGTACCTGTTGTGGCGGTGGGCACGGATGTTGCCGCCACCGCTAGGGAGCTCCCTTCCGAGGACGTGTCGGTGTCGCTGACGTCTCCACGGGTCCCCGTTGTGGAGCTCCACTCGCCCTCCGTCTCACTGGTGTACTCGGAGTCTGTTGTATGGCCCTCCGGGGCCATGTGAGATGCAGCTCCCTCGTGCGCTGATGCCACTTCTCCTCCGCCTGATGATGCTAATGCACACATGAACAGGAAGACAAAGAAAATTGGGGGGGGAGAAATGAAGACAGGTTGAGTGCATGCATTGGCAACACCGTTGTCGGAGAGGACAGACACAGAAGCCCCCTGCACTAGGCCGCGCAATCGGGGTACACTACTCAGTTATTGTGACTAGGCCTACAGGTCTATGGACGACAAATGCACACATGGGTGAGGCCGGACCATGGATAGCTGTACTTGGCACCCTACAGAGGTGGGGGGCGGGGGCACAGGGCCGTGTCTAACGGAGGGGCCTAGCCTACAGAATGCGCCCTGGCCTAGAGATAGCCACAGCCCTCCTCCCCCACCCAGACACCTTCACTGCGCGCAAAGATAGCAAAATGTGCTGATACTCACCCCCTTGTGTCTGCTGTGATGTCCTCACGCGCCCATCCAAATCGGGGTAGGCCACCGCCAGGATCCGGGACATCAGGGGGGTCAATTGGCGGCTGGCACCCCTCCTACGTTGGGAGGCCATCCCTAGCAGAGACTCAGCGGTCTTTCTGGTCCCGCGGCGGATGTCCTCCCACCTCTTTCGGCAGTGGGTCTGTTGTGGACCCCCAGGGCCCGGACGTCCTTGGCGATGGCACGCCAAATGTCGATCTTCTGATGGGCGCTGACCTATGTGACATGTACAGGGTGGTAAAGGAAATCGCATCAGTTTTCTGCCTGGTCAATGTGAGTGGCCCCCCCTCCCCAACATTGCCATGTGGCACATGCTCTCATCTTTCGTGCGTTGCACTCCTCATTCGCTCCCCTCCCCACCATCTTACATACACCCCACTCAACACAGGCATAGCCCATTCAACGTGCACCCTGTGTACTTACCTGTTGGTCTGGAGGACCGTAGAGTAGCGCATACTGGGGGAGGACCCCATCAACAAGTTTCTCCAATTCTTCGGAAGTGAAGGCAGGGGCCCTTTCCCCAGTCGCAGCAGCCATTGTATCTCCCAGACCGAGGTCACAGCAGCACTTGCAGTATAGGTCCTCTCCTGTGGATGATCAAGTCTCGAGTGATGAAGCAGTTAGAAAATGGCGGTCACGCCCGCGGCGGTGTGTACCGCGGCGGTGCGTACCGCGACCGCCGGCGCACATCGTCATTGGCTCCTGAGACCCACAGGGTTCAATGTTAACCAATGCTGCTTTGCGCCGCGGTCTTCGACCGCCTACCGCCACGGTGTGCCACGCCAGCGCAGTGACCTCACATCCCACTGTCACACTTCACAGGTCAGGCAGCCGCCATTTCAAGGGCCCACATGACATAATTTCTACAGCGTCACACAGGCCTAGGCCTTGCATTGCCACTCATACAAGCCTTTCAATGCATAGCGATTTGTGTACTGTGCAAGCTGTGTGAACGAACCTGTGGGTTGCTTGACTCTGTGCTCCATGTTGTCCTTCCTAGGCACCGTCCGCTGGGACTTGCGAGGAGAAGGATGAATCCTCCCGTGTACCGACCGCTGGTGGACCTGTCGACAATGGAAGAACGACATATCATACTTACATACAGGTGTGACAGAGCAACTATACATGAACTATGTGCCCAGCTGGAGGCAGACCTGATGTCCCCCATCCGCCAACCCACAGGGATTCCCCCTCTGGTGCAGGTTCTGTCAGTACTCCATTTTTTGGCAAGTGGTTCTTTTCAGACAACAGTGGCCATATCATCTGGGATGTCTCAGCCTATGTTTTCTAAGGTTTTGTCCAGAGTGTTGTCTGCCCTGATGAAATACATGCGGAGCTACATTATTTTCCCTGAGGTGGGCGAATTGGCTACAGTGAAGGGTGATTTCTATGCCCTTGGACATATCCCCAACATCATTGGTGCCATTGATGGGACCCATGTGGCTTTGGTTCCCCCCAAAGAAAGTGAGCAGGTGTACAGAAACAGAAAAAGTTATCATTCGATGAATGTCCAGGTGGTCTGTTTGGCTGACCAGTACATCTCCCATGTAAATGCCAAGTTCCCTGGGTCAGTGCATGACGCGTATGTCATGCGAAATAGCAGCATCCCTTATGTGATGGAACAGCTACAGAGACACCGTGTGTGGCTAATTGGTGACTCTGGTTACCCCAACCTGTCGTGGCTACTGACCCCAGTGAGGAATCCCCGGACCAGGGCAGAGGAACGGTACAATGAGGCTCATGGGCGAACTAGGAGGATCATAGAAAGGACCTTCGGGGTCCTGAAGGCCAGGTTTAGGTGCCTGCATATGACAGGGGGATCCCTAATGTACTCACCAAAGAAGGTGTGCCATATCATCGTGGCCTGCTGTATGCTTCACAATCTTGCTTTGCGACGCCAGGTGCCTTTTCTGCAGGAGGATGGTCCAGATGGTGGTGTTGTAGCAGCTGTGGAGCCTGTGGAGAGTGAAGAGGAGGAAGACAACGGGGACGACACGGACAACAGGGATACAGTCATACAACAATATTTTCAGTAGCACACAGGTAAGAATCACCCTCGCCATTTTACATTTACTTAAGGCCTCATGCGTCTCCACTGTCTGTGTTTCCCCCCAGTTCCTGTTAACTGATTTGTGACTTTCCCTTCCCTTTTCAGAGCTGTATGACCCACTGCCTGACTTCAGCTTTGTTTGCCCATGGACTAAAGCTTATTGAAATTGGTATGTTGTCATCACAAAGTAACTGGACATTATTGCACCGTTATGTGTAATACATTTGTTAAGAATACAATATAGGTACATGATTGTAAAACGGTGATGGGTGGGGGTGGAGTAATGTCCATGGCAGAGTCCAGTTCTCAGTCTCACAGGTGCATTGTCCATATGCCTGTGGAAGGATGGAGCAGGGGCAGTTCAAGGTTGGACAGGGTGACAATGTGGGACAGTGGGATGACATCAGGGGGTATCTTAGGCTGGCGGGGTCTTGCAATCCTACTCTGTCTTCTTGTGAGATCTCAGGTTCCGCTTGCGGGGTGGTTCTTCTTCTGCAGGAGGTGGGGTTCTGGTGGCCTGTTGTTGTGTGGGGGCCTCCTGTCCACTAGCGCCGGCGGAGGTGGTAGGCTGTTCCTGGCCTGGGCTAGTGACAGGGGCCCTTTGGGGTGCCACATGGTCCCGCAATGTGGTGACTATCTGGGTAAGGGCCACAACGATGGTCCCCATTGCGGAACCGATGTTCCTCAGTTCCTCTCTGAACCCCATGTACCGTTCCTCCTGCAGTGCCTGGATCTCCTGGAACTGGGCCAGTACCGTCGCCATCGTCTCCTGGGAGTGGTGGTAAGCTCCCATGATGGAGGAGAGGGCCTCTTGGAGAGTCGGTTCCCTGGGCCTGTCCCCCCCCTGTCGCACAGCAGCCCTCCCAGATCCCCTGTGTTCCTGGGCCTCTGTCCCCTGGACGGTGTGCCCACTACCACTGCCCCCAGGTCTCTGTTGTTGTTGGGGTGGTGGGTCAACCTGGGTGCCCTGTAGTGGTGGACACACCGCTGATTGCGTGTCCTGTAGACAGAGGCATGGGCCCGCTGGGTGGGAGCTGTGCTGGTGTTCCCAGAGGGAGTTGGGTCTGGTGTAGCCTGTGGCTGTCTGTGGGGAACCGACTGTCCAGAGGTCCCCGATGGGCCGGGCTGGTCATCTGGGTCCAGGGAGACAGAGCTGCTGTCATCGCTGGGGGCCTCTTCTGGGGGTCGGATGGACATCTCTGGACCCTCCGTGGCGGTGTGGTGGCGTTCGGGTCCTGCAGGGGTATAAAGGTATGGTTATTGCTTCTGTGTGTGGCATTTCGTGTGATGGGTGGGTGTCCGTGTACCCAAGTGCAGGCATTCCCTTGTGGGGGCTTTTGTGAGGGTGGCTTGTGGGGGTGATGTGTGTGTGCAGTGGGCATGCTTTGGTGATGGGTGTCCATGTTTTGTGGTCGCATGCAGGGCTTGGTGTTGGGATGGGTGGGTTGTGATGGTGAGCCTTTTGCTAGGAGTTGGTGTGATGGGGGTGGGGGTGAGGGTAGGGGTATGATTTGGCATGCAGGTGGGGTGGGGGTGGGAAGCAGTACTGAAGATTTGACTTACCAGAGGCCATTCCTCCGCCTACTCCTGCGAGGCCCTAAGGATGCAGCATGTGCAAGACTTCCTCCTCCCATGCTGTAAATTCTGGGGGAGTAGGTGGGGGTCCGCCGCCAGTCTTCTGCACCGCAATGTTGTGCCTTGATACCATGGAACGCACCTTCCCCCGTAGGTCGTTCCAGCGCTTCCTTATGTCATCCCGATTGCGTGGATGCTGTCCCACCGCGTTGACCCTGTCCACTATCCTTTGCCATAGCTCCATCTTCCTGGCAATTGTGGTGTGCTGCACCTGTGCCCCGAAGAGGTGGGGCTCTACACGGACTATTTCCTCCACCATGACCCTGAGTTCGGCGTCACTGAACCTGGGGTGTCTTTGGGGTGCCATGGGGTGGTGTGGATGAGGTGTGGGGTGGCGTTTGTGGTGATGAGTGTGGTGCGTGTGGTGGTGTGTGGTGTTTGGTGCGTGGATTCTGTGTGGGTGATGGTGTTGTGTGCCTCTGTGTTGTGGGATTGTCTATTCTGTGCTCTCTCTCTAGCCTTCGTCAATAATTTTGGGTCGTAGGGGTTTGTGGGTGATGTGGGTGTGTGTTTTATATTGTTTTGGGTGTGTGGGAGTGGTGTTACTATGTGTATCAGGTGTGCGTGTTTCAAACTGACCAATGTGGCTGAGTTTTCTATGTGTGTGTGTATTTTGACTGCAGCGGTGTGTACCGCCAATGGAATACTGCGTTTGAAAGACCGCCGCGTGGATTTGTGGGTCGGAATGGTATGGGCGTATTTCGGTTGGCGTGACGGTGGAGGTTTGGTCATCGCCATTTTTTCGCTGACCTTTGGTGTGGCGGACTTTTGTGGATGTCGGGTTTTTGGTGGTTTGCCAGTTGCGGGTCAGAATGACCGTGGCGGTTTACAGCGGCCGCGGCGGTGTTATGGCGGTCTTCTGACCGGCGGTAAGCGCCTTTTACCGCCGAGGTCAGAATGACCCCCTATATGTCAACGTGACTGTCGGGAATTCTGAAGCTCACCCCGCTCCAATCTTATTGACCAAGCTATGCCCCTGCATGAAAGCTTATTACACCCTCACTATTTAATATGTGCTCATTCCACACTGGATGACATAAAAAGTGCAAATAATTCGGATAAGAGAATATGTCACAGAGTAGTTACGGGAAGGAGTTGGAATGTATCCATTAATGGGGATTATGAAATTCCCTGTTCTAAATTCAGTCCTTACTTTGGAGCCCTCATCATCAGTGCAATATTACATAAGCATCAGGCAGTTTTGCTGAAAGCACTCTGACAGTTCTTTGAGTGACAGAAAAAAGTGAGGTGCTATAGAAGGAGAGTGCCCCAAGAATGATAAGTAATAACCATCTACAAGAAGTGTGGCCTGTGTAAGTAAGGGTATGATCTTAAAGAATCCTGTGCTAGACATATTCTGAAATATTAACTTACTGGACAAAGAATAACCACAATTAGCAGAGAAAAAGATATTTATGTAACAGGTTATATAAAACGACAAGATACATTTAAAAGTAAGTGCCAGCTTGGAAGCTGGCACTTACTTTTAAATGTATCTTGTCGTGCTGGACTCGGAGAGTGAAGTGCACAACACCATAATGTCTTGACTCAACTGGAATACTATATATTATCTTAGGTTTTTGGATGGCTAGTAAACAATAGAATCCACCATGGCTATTGTCCAGTAAACACCTCCTGCCACAGTACCAGAGGGAAGGCAGTACAATCTACATTTGTCTGTCTCTGGTCCCTTATTTGGAAATGTTGGGAGTGGTTAGAAAGGGGCTCTATTCAAACCTTGATTGAACGATGAACAAGTTGGCCAATTCACTGGGGTGGGCAGCCAGCATCCCAAACTTCAACCCATATATGTGATCTACTAAGATATGGTGCACTTCTCTCCTCTCATTACAATAAAGATGGGTTCAATATAATACTGCCAACACATCCCAGCTTGGTGAAAAATAGATCCTAATGATTCCTGAAGTCCTAAATCTGTACTTGATCACGATGTATTGGATTCATCCAACCTCCTTCAGTTTGCTCAAAGAGCCCAAGCACACTTTCTGCGCTTATAGGACCCAGACACACACCCTGCTCTCCCAGGGCTCAGGCGAACATACTGCACTTACAAGACTCTGTCACACAATCCCCAAAGGCCCAGCACTCTCCCTGATCTTTCAGCACCCAGATACACACCCACTAGGTCTCAGGCACATGTTCTACCCTTCCAGGGCTCAGGCACTTCACAGCACAATTATCAATAAATTAGTGTGCTGTCTTGTTGCTTCACCAACTCTGCACAGAGGTAGGGGGATTTTAAGTGATCCTAGTACAAATTTGTCCGGGCATATAAAAAGTGACTCTGATGGACTCTAAAGGGGCAAATGCAAGTTGCAACATGGGTCTGAGAGGGCATAAGATGACTCCATTGTGAGCAATTCCTCTTTTTCAAAAATCAGATGTATCCCTTGTCAAAGGGTATTTTGTGACACGTTTAACATACTGTAAACTGTGTAGATTAGGTCATAAAGTTTTTGGTACTGAAGAATTACTGCGAATTCGCAGAGGGAATACCAGGCAAGAAAGATGTTGACTGTCACTAGAACCTCGGGTTCATTGTCTTCCCTTTTGGCTCATATGATTTTTGAAACTTGATATGGTCAATTTCTGGAAATAAAATAGGTAACTAGTTGCCCATAACCAATGTTAAACACACCACCCAATCTACCACTTTCATCTAAACCTTAAAAAACAGCACCATCCCTTTGTGTGGTATACATCCGACATTGAGATTTGAAGATCTGAGGCAAAGAGCCCTCTGGAGGGCCACTGATTATTTCAGCACCCACCTGCGAAGAGTACAGCCTGATGATGAAGGATTCCACTTAGGTGGGTGAGGACAAGTGCATCCTATAAAGGGTGCCCCTTTGATCTCTTAAAATGCACCTACCTCAGTGCAGAGTTAGTGATGCAACAGAACAGCACATTTCGTTAATGAGAATTGTCCTGTTTGGGGAGGATGTGTGTTGGACCGCCAATTTCCTCTCCATCCCCACTTTTTCCTGACACCATACACAGCAGTCACAGGCACACACCCAACTTTTCCATGGCCCAGGCACACCCCCAGGGCCCAGCGTACATCCTGCTTTCTCAAGGCCTAGGCACACATCCTGCACTTCCAAGGATTCGGCACACAACCCCAAGGACCCAGGTACATTTCCTGCTATTCCAGTACACAGACACACTTCTACTAGGTCCCAGACGCAAGCTGTACTCTCCCTGGGCCCAGGCACAAATACCGCACTCCCAGACTCACACCCTGCTCTTCTGGGGGGAAGGCACACATTCTGCACTCCCAGGATCCAGGTGCACACCGACCACCACTGATACAGACATCCTGCACTCCCAGGGCCGAGGCAAACAACCTTCAGTGTGCAGACACACCCTTTATCCCAGTGCACAACCACGCACCCTACTATTCTAGTGTTTAGGCACTCACCCTTTGAACACAGGACCCAAACACAGACTCTGCACTTTAAGGGCTCAGTTAAGCACCCTGCTACCCCGGGCACATGCCCTGCAGGCCTATGGCCCAGGCACACACCCTTTGCTCATAGAACCCAACTATACAGCCTGCACTAACAGGGCCCAGGGACACACCCTTCATTCGTAGGGCTCAAGCACACAGTCAGCACTAACATGACCAGGGCATACACACTGCGCTTCCAAGTGAACAACAATACAATGCACATGCTGTGCTCACTGTGTTAGATTAGTCTTTGAAAAACTTTAATCTCTTAATGCTACTCTTCCTCAAGAACTCAGGGGATTCCAGACTATTGAAAGCTGCAACCTTATATTGATCACCAAGTCTATCCAAAGGACACCTCCTCATGTCCTTCTAATGTGCATACCTGCAAACAGCATATTCAAGCCCTCCAACAGCGTTGCAGCTCTTGAGTGTGACACATGGGGAGTACTTAATTTGAGCCCTTGGTTGCCGGTGGGGCTCAGCAGAATTTATTTTAAGAGACTCGCATGTATTTATCTACATCAGGCATTTACAGCAAGCAAAAGAGGCAAAAAACCTCAACTGTAAAGACAGAGGAAGAAAAAAAAGAAAAAAAGTCACGTAAAGTAGGAGAAAGTAGGAACCCACAAGAGTGAGCTAAAGGGGCAAAGAGTGGCTGTAAATGGATGAAAGAGTCCTGAGGTGGCTCTAGGTTTACCCAGCCTAGGTATTCTGTGTTTTCACATTTAATTGTAGTAGCCCCGTGTGTCAGAGCAGACCTTTGGGCACTGGCAATTGGGGAAGAATGACCACCACGACACCTCTTTGTGTGTAAAAGGCCGCTTTACTGGAAACAGGTGCACTTACAACGCGAAAGCCCTTGCCTACGGCCTCACAAAACTAAAACCTCACTATACATTCATTTAACCTGTCAAACTCTACCCCCACCCCTACTCTACCCTCCGCCCTTCCTTTATCCTAAACCTTGTAGTCTCTTAATATACTCTTCCTTTGGTAATGATTTATTTGCTGAATCCGTTTTGTCACCTTAATAATCTCCTGCTGCCCCATATCCCCCAAAATGTTTGTGTCTGAGTTGTCCTGCTGCTGTCCACCCCCTTCAAATGAGAAGGTGTCTTGTCAGATCTGCCGTCCCTCCCTGTTATAGTTGTCATGTGAAACTGTCTCAGTCTCCGCCACCAGAAAAAGGAACCTCCTTTTTCTGCCCCCCCTCTTGTGTTGTTCCCCACCCCCTCGTATCTTGTCACCCTACCGTCTCTCCCTACTGGAAGACTCAGCTAACATTGTCATCAGAACTTCCTTCATTTGGAGCAGGTACAACTCCATGCCCATGAAGGACAGGTGTACTCCGTCACCCCTAAAAAATTTCCGGGCCCTCAAAACAAAGGTCCTCTTGTTCCAAATACCTAATATGATTTTCTCCACAAAACATTTTCATTTCTTTATTAATTTTCTTGCATGCCCTTTCAATAGCCCCTGGCTTTCTTGCCCCTTTCCATCCTCTGCGCGGGACGAAAGCCACTCAAACCACGTGACACCCGTACCACTGACGCTGAATTTACTGTAAGTCTCCTTTTATAGCCTTCATGACATCTAATCCAGTCCCCTGTACTATGTTGTTTTACCCCAAATGAATCAATAACACATCCGGACACACACCCCTGCCTCTGATCTTCTGCTACGTCGGCAACAACTCCTGCCACTGCATACCTCCTTTCCCAACCCAACGCACCCTATACCGTCCCCGATCCACACCCATGTTGTCCCCAATAACCATTCGTCTTGCTTGCTTTTGAGCCCACTTGACGAAGGAATGTCCGATGACCCAAATGGACAGGAAATGCACCTCCGGTCCTGGTACAGAACCTGCAGCAGGAGAGACATATGTTAAACGCACACTACTGACTCCCTTTCATCCCTTGCCTTACATAACTTCTGTAGGCCTCTGATTTCCACCTCCTGAGCCTCATTAACTGACGTATGCTCCAACCTCTAGACCCTGCCTCTGTCACCATGCCTATTCGAAAAGAATGTGTACCAAACTGAGAAGCAACCCGCCCTACACACTGGAAACCTGCCCTCAAAACAGCTAAAAGCTGATGCGCTGAAACCCTTTTCCCATCCCCATGCCGAAAAACCTCCCCGTAAGCCCCCCAACTTTGTGCCTTGAGCTGCCTCCCCAAGGAAACCTGGGCATATCCCCTCAATAGGATATGCCAAAAGTACCACCTGTGCCCCTCTGCCCTGTTGGTCTGTTTTAGAACACTCAGGGGGTCATTGTGACCCCGGCGGTCCTTGACCGCCGGGGCCAGGGTCGGCGGGAGCACCGCCAACAGGCTGGCGGTGCCCCGCAGGGCATTCTGACTGCGGCGGTTTGGCCGCGGTCAGAACAGGAAAACCAGCGGTCTCCCGCCGGTTTTCCGCTGCCCTGCTGAATCCTCGGGATTCAGACACCCCATACCGCCATCCTGTTCCTGGCGGTTCGCCCGCCAGGAACAGGATGGCGGTATGGGGTGTCGTGGGGCCCCTGGGGGCCCCTGCAGTGCCCATGCCAATGGCATGGCCACTGCAGGGGCCCCCGTAAGAGGGCCCCACAAAGAATTTCAGTGTCTGCTCAGCAGACACTGAAATTCGCGACGGGTGCAACTGCACCCGTCGCACCTTCCCACTCCGCCGGCTCCATTCGGAGCCGGCTTCCTCGTGGGAAGGGGGTTTCCCGCTGGGCTGGCGGGCAGCCTCCTGGCGGTCGCCCGCCAGCCCAGCGGGAAACACAGAATAACCGCAGCGGTCTTCTGACCGCGGTGCGGTATTCTGGAGGGGGGAACTCTGGCGGGCGGCCTCCGCCGCCCGCCAGAGTTAGAATGACCCCCTCAATGTGCAATATCACACTGTGGCTCCTGAAAGTTACGTCACTCCACCTCAAACCCCAGTTACGTCCTGACCCCACTTACTCTGAAACCCGAAAAGCATCGAAAAACATCCAAGACGTTAACGCCCTGAATAAAAGGCATTCACCGGCATTATAACATACTTGCTGCAGCGCTGGCAAAACCTCCTTCAGCAGGCCCAATGAAATAGGCTGCCACTCATTGTGTTTTTTGCATTGTTCCCTTGCTCACCCTTCCAGGATCCAACGGCCCAGTTTGCCCATGAAGGCAATGCCCACCAGTTTCCCTGATATGGTGACCCTAGATTGCTGTCTCTCCACTAACTGCATGATAAAACGCAGTACGTCCTCCAATCTACCTTTACTATCTTCACTCCTGATCGCTCCGACCGCCGAAACTCCTGCCACGCCCTGACGTACGCTTGCTGTGTAGAACTCACCAGCGCAGTATCCTGTGTTGCCTATTGTCCACAGAGCATCCGGCATTGGAATCCTGCACAAGGGCTCGTCCGCAACAAACCCATGGAATCTCTCCCACTGTGAACGAGACAAAGCGCCTGCAATGTCATTGTTCACACCAGGCACATGCTTTGCCCTAAAATGAATGTCGTGGCACAAGCATTGTAATACAAAACTCTCAGCAGCTGCAGCACCTGTACATCCCGCGCCGATTGCCTATTTACAACCTGCACTACTGCCAAGTTGTCATCCCGAAATAGCACTTTTTTGTGTTCCAGTAGGTGACCCCAAATGCACACTACGACCACCAATGGGAACAATTCCAGGAACGCGATGCTCCTTCCTCCCCCCGCCAAGACGCTGGCCAATCCTTCGCACAGTATCGTCCCTGCCAATACAAGCCGAAGCGCAATGCACCAGCGGCATCACAAAATATTTGTACATCCAACTCACACACCGGCCACTTCTGCATGGGAATCCCATTGAATTGCTCCAGAAAAACACACCACATCCTCAAATCCTCTTTCACATCCGCACTGATACGCACATGGTGATGCGGTAGCCGATGCCCTGACAACGCCATACCCAAATGCCTACGGAAAGTCCTCCCCGCCCGTACCGCCCTGCAAGCAAAGTTAAGGTGGCCCAGCAAGACTTGTATGTCCTTAACCGTCACCTTATTCCATTGCACCATGCACCGCACTGTCTCAATCATAGCCATCCGTTTGTCTTCTATCATGCTAGCCACAATCGCATCCGTATCCAGTTCAATACCCAAGAAAAGCAGGGCCGTGCTGGGCCCCACCATTTTTTCGGGGTCCAGGGGCACACCCAGATCCCCTATGATGTCCGGAAACTGACGTAGCACAACAGCACATTGGTCCAAGCCCGCCGGTGCCACAAATGAAAAATGATCTAAGTAATGTGTCACCTCCTTGTGCCCTGTTATGGACGAAAATATCCATTGTGAACAGGTGCTGAAACACTCAAACAAGGAACAGGAAATTGAACAACCCATGGGAAGGGCTTTGTCCACGTACCACCTTCCCTGAAATTGTACACCAAGAGCCTCAAAATCATTGGGGCTGACTGGCAGTAGCCGAAAGTCTTTATATCTGTCTTGATCATTAAGGCCCCAGACCCAAAACCTTCCACTCTATCAATGGCCACGCCAACTGACGCATAAACCAACTTCGTCCTCTCCTCTGGAATGAAATCATTCACTTAGGAGCCCTCCGGCCAAGACGAATGATGAATCAACCAATATTTCCCAGGTTCCTTCTTGGGAACCACCCCAATGGGGGACACCATGAGATTCTCCAAGGGCCAGTCTGGAAAAGGACCTTCCATGCTTCCTTGTCTAGTTTTTGCTGCACAATTTTGCTGCACAATTTTCTCCATCCCCTTGACTGACTTTAAGTCATCAGCCCAGCGGTGCTGTTGGGGCCCCGTGTAAGCCAGTTCAACACCCTCCAAAGAACCAGGTAGCAATATCTGTGCTGCCCGTTGGTCATCGTAACGCTTCAACCAAAAACATAGCTTATCAATTCTAACCGGAGTACGAGCTTTTTCCCAAAGGACCCTGCCCTCCTCTGGGCTTGCTGGGGCCCTGCCCCCCTTGGTTGCTCACATAATAAGACTGACCTTGGCCTGCCGTCTGGCCTCCCTGGTTTCATACGGCATAACAGTGCAGAACCATATGCCTTCCAAAGCAACGGGAACATTCATGTCTAAACTTACAATACTCCTGGGTGTAAAGGCCCTTGTTGTAATCCCAGGATGCTCCTGACTTAGGTGACCCACTTCCCACGGCTCCTGCTCCACCCTTTGCATTTGCACCCGTCCCACCCTGGGTGGGGCTCTCTTGAAAGAGATGGTATGTTATAGGCAGTCCATCGCCGTGAAAGTCATTTTTTCCAAATTTTGATGGGCCCATGGTATGCTGCCACAGGTCTGCGTCAATCTCCCCACATTGCACTTCCGGATCTGCTGCCATCTTTGCCCGAAACTCCTCACCGTACTGCAGCCAGGCATAGCCGCCATAATTTAGCTGTGCCTTCTGGATGATGTCCATATACTTGAAAAGCACCACCGACCTCTCGGGAAAGCGCTCGCAATAAACACTTGCAAATATTAAAAAAGCCGCTGTGCAGTTCTCAATAGTGACTGGAACCCTTGGCCTCTTGGTCAACTCATATTCCTCCTCTTTGGAACCTTCTATAGACCTGACCTCCCTATGCAAAAGCTTGAGCATCTCTACATACTCACCTTTCGAAGTCTTTTCCTTCGTTGCTAACATGAGGTGCGCCCCCAAGGGCTTCGCTGTGCCCATGTAAGGCAATTTTTTTACCTTTTCAGTGACTTTCTCTTTACCCAAATCAGCCTTAGCTTCCCCACCATCACACGTCTCCCCGCTACCCTCGCGCCGCTGCCGGTCTACGGTCCGACCCCCACGTCCATGGTATATACCCCTTTACATAGGCACTCTTTCGCACTATCCGCCTTCGCTTCAACAGCCACAGACACCGCAATCTGGTGTGCAGCAACCATCGCCTAACCTGGCGCCAAGGGCAGGGGCCACTCCTGAGCCATCCGCCTCGCCAGTTGTCCCCGTCCGTTGGTCTCTCTCTCACCTGAAACGACTGAGGCACAGGATTAGACCCCCCCCTTGGAGACCCACCATTCGTCCTCTTCCTCATCCCTCAACTCTCCTTCTTCAATGTTTCCTTCCTCATAGTCCAATTCATCCTCTCCTGACAGTTCTCCATACTCACCGGACAGGGCACCCCTGCCAACCCTCACCTGTTCTTCTTCCAACATGGTGCCTCCCGCACGTGGAGAGTCCCGCCGCAGGGTGCTCTTACCCTATCCAGACTGCCACATGCCAGGTCGCTGGTCGCCCGCAGGCCCGTCGCCAGTGGGAGAAAAACCCATACGATGACAAAGCCCTCAGAAACCAACTTTGGACTGTGGCTCCTTGCCGCATACATCCGTCTGCAATGCCCGCCGGTTGGCTGCTCGAGGCCCTGCCTGCACTTCCTCCTGAGGTCGCTTGGCCGCCACAGACCCGGTCGGGCCCCGTCATGCCGTCTTATCACCCTGCCAGGAAATGCCCGATATGCCGGTGAGCCCAAGAACCGCACTTAAGTCACCTCCCCTACCGCAACCCGTCTCCGAGCATCCACATTCTCCCCATCACCCCCACCAGGGCCTCCCCCCTCCCAGAACGCTTCACCTCCTGACCACCGCTCTGCGACTCCCGGCCCCCCCTGCTTTCCATACATTCGCCTCGGAGGCCGTATATTCAAGGTGAAACCATCATCCTCAACCGCCGGCCCCTCTGTACCTTCCTCGTCGCTCAACTCCAGCATCGTCTCCCACTGTTTCGCATGCAAGCTCCACCCATATCCTCCCCGGAGGCCCCTTCACCTAACCCCTCAAGCCTCCCCTCCCACCACTCCCTACACCCATCAATGTCCTCGTCTGACTCCTCGCCATGTTGCCCTCCCGTCTCCCCCCCTCCTCCAAACCCTCCCGTCTCCCAGAAGAAACGTCTCTCCTGCCACCGGTGCCCTCCTTATCCTCAAGGGCTCCACTTCCTCCCACCCTTTTAGAGCTCTCTGCACATTCCCCCTGTATCAGAAAGGGTACATCCTCCACCCTGTTCCCCCTTTTTCCCACCGAGGAGCACCTTCCCCACCCCACCCCACCCGTATCACATCGACAGCCTCCTGGCCGCTGCCCTTCGAGCACAGCACCGCTCTGCGTGTGCACGTCTTAGAGAGCCTCCATGATGGTGGGGACGAAATATGCCCGCACAGCCCTCCATTGCCGCACAGGTTATCCCCAGCCCACCCCATCCCTCCCCCGCCGGCCCTTACCGCTGTCATCATCGCCTTCATGTGCCGCAGAGGTGAGCAGGCCAACACGGCCGCCTCCACACTGCTTGCCGCACGTCGTGCCGGGCACCGGTTCTCCACCACACTGTCCTTCACCAGGTCTAAGCGCCTGGCCTCCTGAAGCAGCTGTAGAACTGCCCGAAAGCATTCGTCCGTCATCCTTCCTTCCAGGAACAGTCTGGCGAACATCAGGTAAACACCCTCCCCATGCGCTGCACCTCTGCAGACAATAATTAGCGCAAAGGCACTACAAAAAATGAAACTGCTTCCCACTAATGACACCGTTAATTGCGATCGGCAAGAGTGAAAAAGTGAAAAAACTTCGGGTTGAAAAAACTATTGGAAAAAACTTTGGGCTGCCCAGCCGGTCACTGTGTCGCTTTTCCTAAAATGGTGGCACATCCCCAAAATGTCTCCTTAATATAACTCCCCCCGTAGCTCAAAAAGCGCCCAAACGGCACCCATGGACTGTGCCACTTCCCCAAACATCCAAGGAGGGAGACCTCTTGTTCCTCTGGCGATCCCCCCGGGACCCACTTTTCCATTTACAAATCAAGCATTGTACGGGAATACATACATGGCAACATTTGAAACAAAAATTAGGGAGATTATTTTTTTTCTAAATCGGGAAACTTAATGTTCCCCAATGACATAAGCAAAGGCAATTCAAGTGGGAGAGAGCTAAAATGAAGCCATTTTTGTCTCTCAAAATCGGGAGCCTCCTAACAGAATCGGGTCTGTTGGCATATCTAGGCATATTTTTGTCCACAGTGGGCAAAGAAGAGACACCACAGGCCTCTCGTTTTTTTTAATTCAATTTATGTGGCAAGAAAAGTCCGGTTAGGAGTTTACAACGCTAATGGCTCTAACTTGAGCAAACGCGAGACCCATTGCGTTGCAAATGCTTGTTTTTTGATGGTGTTTGTTAATCTTGTCCCCCTCATCTCCCTCCTACTCCTTCCAGATTTTCAAGGCACAGACAATTAAACAGGATGAGTAGCACAGTGGGTCAAATTTGGTTTCACCCAGGGCACTCTCCGAGCAATAACCAGTTCTCTTAAAAAAGAGTGTTTTACCCAAGGGTAGGTCGCTCCCCCTGCCGCTCCTCCTGCTCCTCCAGCTTCCTGAGACCCACCTCACAGTAAGTACCCCCCACCTCCCAACCCCTCGCCCTGCCCCGCGCTACTCACCCTCTCTCCTGCTCCTGCTTCTTTTCTTCTTTTCTTCTTCTCTGTTCTTCCTCCTCGCTCCTCGCCTGTAATCTTCTTCCGTACTCTTCTTCTCCCCGTCTTCTCTCTTCTTCTGTGTGCTTCTCTGCCTCTCCTGTCGCCTCTCTTCTTCTTCATCTTCTTCTGAGGTCTTCTGCCTGTCTTCTGCCTTCTGTTCTTCGTATCTTCATCTGTGATCTTCTGCTCTTCTGTGAACTTCCGCTCTTCTGAGTTCTTCTGGACTCCTGTTCTTCGGTTCTCCTATTCTTCTGTTCTTCTGTTCTTCTGTTCTTCCGGTCTTCTGTTCTTCTGTTCTTCTGTTCTTCCGGTCTTCTGTTCTTCTGTTCTTCTGTTCTTCTGCTCTTCCGGTCTTCTGTTCTTCTGTCTTCTGTTCTTCTGTCTTCTGTTCTTCTGTCTTCTATCTTCTGTCTTCGGCTCCTCTGCCCCCTCCGTCTTCTTCTCCCCGCGCCTGCCCTCCTGCTCCTGCCTCATCCCCCTCCCTCACTCGCCTCCCCCTCTCTATCACCCCTATCTAACCAATTCGCTATCTTCCTCCCTCTCTCCTCCTATCCACCTATCTCTCTATCTCACTATCTAACTCCCTCACTCCCCACCTCCTCCTATCCACCTATCTTTCTATCTATCTATTTCTCTATCTATCCATTTACTCTATCTATCTCTCTATCTCTCCCCCCCTTCCCGCCACCCCCTCTATTACCTATTCTTCCTATCCTCTCACTCTACCTCTCACCCTCACCCACCTCTACAACCCCCCCTCCCCATCTTCAAAACCCAACTCCTATCTCTCTTCCTAATCTCCCAAACCTCCTAACACTCTCCCCCCTCCACCCTTAAACCCCCCTCCCCCAGCTCTTCTCACTCTACCTGTCCCCCCCTCCCTCGCGCTTTCCCGCCGCGACCTCCTGCTCGCCCCCTCCTCCCCAGCTCCCATTCGCCCCCAGCTGACCCCTCCCCCCCTCCTACATCATATGGCGGCCGCTGCGTGACTGCGCAGCGGGCGCGCCGCTGCCGCGCCAGAGGAAAGCCCGTCTGTGCCCGTCCGCGCCTGGCCCGCACCCAGCGCCACGACCCCTGGTCCCCAGCTCTCCCAAACCCCACTGATCCGCTACGACCCTACGACCCTCCTCGCCCTCAACCCAGGACGCTCCAACACCTGCTTCCAAGCTCACCCCAAACGCACCCATGGACCCTTCGCCTGCAACTCCTGCAAACGCATCTTCCACCACGCAACTACCACGACCACAAGCCCACGCACCATCAACCACCTCAAGTGCATCCTGCTCAACGCTCGATCCGTCCACAAGCACGCCGTTGAACTCTGGGACCTCCTGGACTCCACAGCACCGGACGTCGCCTTCATCACGGAGACCTGGATGAACGCCTCCTCTGCTCCAGACATCGCCACCGCCATCCCCGAAGGCTACAAGATCTCCAGAAAAGACCGCACCAACCAAGTAGGAGGAGGTATCGCCATCATCTTCAAAGACTCCATCAGCGTCACCACCTCCACCGAAGACACCCCCCTCGCCGCTGAACACCTGCATTTTCAGATTCGCACCGACCCGAGGACCACCCTCAGAGGATCCCTCGTCTACCGTCCTCCCGGACCACGCGCCCCCTTCAGCGACGCCATCGCCGACTTCATCTCCCTGCACGCCCTCGCCTCACCGGACTACATCCTCCTAGGTGACCTCAACTTCCATCTGGAACAAAACAACGACGCCAACACCGCCACCCTGCTCGACAACCTCGCCAACCTCGGCCTCAAACAACTGTTGAACACCGCCACCCACATCGCCGGACACACGCTTGACCCTATCTTCTCCGCCAGCAAACACGTCTTCTTCAGCCACACCTCCGCTCTACACTGGACCGACCACAGCTGTGTCCACTTCACATTCCGACGCGAGACCTGCCACCTCCGCACTCAACCCATCCCTCGTCGACAGTGGAACAAGATCCCCGAAGAGCAACTCTTCTCAGCACTCGCCGCCAACCAACCCACCCTCACCACCGACCCCAACGACGCAGCCCTCAGCCTCACAAACTGGATCTCCAACTGCGCAGACAACCTTGCTCCCCTCAAACGCACGCATCGACAGCCCAACACCAAAAAACCTCTCTGGTTCTCTGACACCCTCAAAGAATCAAAGAAAACTTGTCGCGCCCTCGAGAAGGCCTGGCGCAAGGACCACACCGCTGACAACATGACCGCCCTCAAGAACGCTACCCGCGAACGCCACCGCCTGATCCACGCTGCTAAAAATACCTTTTTCACCGACAGACTGGACAAAAACAGCCACAACAGCAAAGAACTCTTCAGCATCGTCAAGGAGTTCTCCAACCCCAACGCCAACGCCGTCACACCCTCACAGGATTTGTGCGAATCCCTCGCCACTTTCTTCCATCGCAAGATCAGCGACCTCCACAACAGCTTCGGACACCAGACCCAACATAACACCACCGAACCCGCACCCCGGCCATTACCCTCAACAACTGGACCCACATCAACACTGAAGAAACCAAATCCATCATGAACTCTATCCACTCCGGCGCCCCTTCGGACCCCTGCCCTCACTTCATCTCTAACAAAGCCGACGACATCATCGCCCGCACCTCCAGACCGTCATCAACTCTTCTTTTTCTTCTGCTACCTTCCCCGAATGCTGGAAACACGCCGAAGTCAACGCCCTACTAAAGAAACCTACGGCTGACCTGAGCGACCTGAAAAACTTCCGCCCCATCTCTCTTCTGCCTTTCCCAGCCAAGGTAATAGAGAAGACCGTCAACAAACAGCTGACCACCTTCCTGGAAAACAACAACCTGCTCGACCCTTCACAAACCGGATTCCGAACCAACCACAGCACGGAAACCGCCCTCATCTCAGTCACTGACGACATCAGAACCCTGATGGACAACGGTGAAACAGTCGCCCTCATTCTCCTCGACCTCTTGGATGCCTTCAACACCATCTGTCACCGCACCCTAATCACCCGCCTCCGCTCCACCGGGATCCAAGGCCAGGCCCTGGACTGGATCGCCTCCTTCCTCTCAAACCATTCCCAAAGAGTTTACCTCCCTCCGTTTCGCTCAGAACCCACTGAGATCATCTGCGGCGTACCTCAAGGCTCATCGCTCAGCCCGACACTCTTCAATGTCTACATGAGCCCCCTCGCCAACATCGTTCGCAAGCACGACATCATCATCACCTCCTAAGCCGACGACACACAACTTATACTCTCCCTCACCAAGGACCCCGCCAGCGCCAAGACCAACCTACAAGAGGGTATGAAGGACGTCGCAGATTGGATGAGGCTCAGCCGCCTAAAGCTGAACTCTGAAAAAACAGAAGTCCTCATCCTCGGCAACACCCCGTCCGCCTGGGACGACTCCTGGTGGCCCACGGCCCTCGGCACCGCACCGACCCCCACAGACCACGCCCGCAACCTCGGCTTCATCTTGGACCCTCTTCTCACCATGACCAAGCAAGTCAACGCCGTGTCCTCCGCCTGCTTCCTCACCCTCCGCATGCTCCGCAAGATCTTCCACTGGATCCCCGCCGACACTAGAAAAACCGTGACCCACGCCCTCGTCACGAGCCGCCTGGACTACGGCAACACCCTCTACGCCGGGACCACAGCCAAACTCCAAAATCGCCGGCAACGCATTCAAAACGCATCGGCACGCCTCATCCTAGACGTACCCCGCAACAGCCACATCTCCGCATACCTGAGGCACCTGCATTGGCTCCCAGTCAGCAAAAGGATCACCTTTCGACTTCTCACCCACGCACACAAAGCCCTCCACAACAAGGGACCAGAATACCTCAACCGACGCCTCAGCTTCTACGTCCCCACCCGCCTCCTCCGTTCCTCTGGTCTCGCACTCGCTGCCGTCCCTCGCATCCGCCGCTCCACGGCGGGTGGGCGATCTTTCTCCTTCCTGGCGGCCAAGACCTGGAACTCCCTCCCCACCAGCCTCAGGACCACCCAGGACCACTCCGCTTTCCGGAGACTCCTAAAAACCTGGCTATTCGAGCAGCAGTAACCCCCCCTTTCCCCTAGCGCCTTGAGACCCGCACGGGTGAGTAGCGCGCTTTATAAATGTTAATGATTTGATTTTATAATTCGTGTTTTCATGATTCTTTAATGACTCATAAATTTGACACCAAGAAGAACCAGTACAAAAGGAGAATCATTTGACTCCAAAGTTGGCAGTGCTGTAGGAAGCAACGATCCCAAGAAAAGGGATGGATAAATCTCTTGAAGAGACAGACATCTCAATATCATCAACTTGCGGCAGGCGACGCTAACCACACTTCCGAACAGTACCTCTCTTGAAATAACATTAATGCAAATTATAGGGCAAAGATGTATATTCTGTTGTGAATAAAGTATGCAGATCAGATAGAACTTCCAACCGGGAATCCCTAAACCCACTTTCGAAACCATGTGAATCTAGTGGATTTGCCCAATTCAGCAAGCAATAATATTAAAAATGGCTGAATTGTTGGGCTATACAGTATTTCTCACTTTGTAACAAAAAGTCATTTACGTTTCGAGTGAAGAATAGCTTGGGTGGGACAGAAATATTTGTGAGCCTCTTTGGCCAGACTCAAAGGGCAATTTATGCTGTAAAGCTCTGCCCTTGCATCATATCTAAAAATAATTCCGGTCACCAAGGGCGCCCCTGGTTAACAAACTCTGGAACGTGACCTGCAGCAGTTTAACCAGAACAAGTAAGAGTTTTTGAACACCCGGGAATGCGAATTGCAGAATGCCTACAGTAGAACCGAGGGCATTTGACCTCGCCAGCTTAATGTTTTTTTTCTTCTTTCCAACAGTTTTATCTCTTATCTTCATTAAAGCTGAGAAAGACGTGTTTGCAGGATTGGCATGCAAGGAATGACTACTGGGTGTTAATCATTTTAAAAGGACCATTAACTTGCGAGTCCTGTTAGCAGAGAAAACAAAACCCACAATGGAGGGCTTGATTAGATATGTACGGTTGTGGGTAAAAGCTTGCAGTAAATGGTGCACAATGGTAAGTGTAATTTAGGCCCTGATTTATACTTTTTGATGCAAACCTGCACAGGTTTGCGTCAAAAAGTTTACCGACGGCTAGCGCCATTCCTGGATGCCAGCCGGACGTCATATTTAAGGAATAATGAGAGCCGGTGGTAAGGCCTGGTTAGTGTCAAAATAAATGACGCTAACCAGGTGGGGGAGGCATAGGGGAAACAGGAGGTTGTGCGTTGAAGAATGGCGCTAGTCAGGTTAGAGTTAGAAAAATTACTCTAACCTGACTAGCGTCATTTTTTGACGCACAACCCCCATGGACATGACTCCTGTCTTAGTAACGACAGGAGTCATGCCCCCTACCAAATGGCCATGCCCAGGGGACTTATGTCCCCTGGGCATGGCCATTGGGCACAGTGCCATGTAGGGGTCCACAAGTTAGGCCCCCCTATGGCACTTTAAAAACTTACCCGGACTTACCTGGGATGGATCCCCCCATCCTTAGGTGTGCTCCCGGTGTGGGTAGGGGTGGGTGGGGGTGTCCCTGGGGGCAGGGAAGGGCACCTGTGGGCTGCTTCCATGGTCTCCGACCATGGATATAAGCCCACAGGTCCCCTAACGCCTGCCCTGACCCAGGCGTTAAATAATGGCACTAAGCCAGCTTAGCACCATTATTTAAGGCCCTCCTCCCATGCGTGATTTTCGCACAGGAGGATAAATAAGGCGCTAAGGCCTTAGAATCATTTTTTGCCCGGGAACGCCTACCTTACATCTCATTGACGCAAGGTAGGTTTTCACGGTGAAAACATGACGTTAACTCCAATATTTTGACGATAGACGGGTCTAGCGTCAAAATATAAATATGGAGTTGAGCTTGCGCTGGATTTGCGTAAAAAAATGACGCAAATCCGGGGCAAACAGAGTATAAATATGCCCCTATGTGAGAGGCTGCTTGACGTCATGGCTTTAAATGTGACTTTTGAAAAGTAGCTAATATATACATTACTCATGGCATTCATGGGCAAACCCCACTTTGGAATAACCAGGTATTCCCAGGAGTGTTTTAGGATTTGGTTTGTAGGGAGTGGGCAGGTTTAGGAGTAGAGACGGTTGGGCAGCTTTTTGGTGCAAATGGCTTCTGTTCCTTTGTGGACTTACAGGCTTCTTTCAACTTCTCCCCTCATCATTTCTTCAAATATCTTCAGCTGAGGAAGTATTTTCTAACTAGATCAACAGACTGTATTGACCTCACAGGGTCCTATATTCTTTTAAGCATTGTGAAACCTAGTCGGAGGTTGCAAATCAGTGTGGTTTATCAGAGGCTCATTCAGCATAGGAGCAACGATAGTATAGGTTTGGCTGCCAAATGGAGTGAAGTGCTTGGGAGGGATGTGTGTTCTGTAGGCCCTAGAGACAATCAACAGTGCTGTACATTAAGTTAATTTGAAAATGCATCAATTTGTTTGCTGAGTGACGAGTATTAATGCGGCAAGAGCTAGATGTCCTAAGTGCAGATGTTATGCTGCAAATATCCTCCAGATGTTCTATGTGTGTCCTGCACTCCAGGAGTTCTGGATAGGGATGACCCAACTAATGGCTGTTGGCTTTGGTTATACAATACAGCTTACCTCTACTGATATAATACTAGGATATAGAATTGAGAAGAAAATTGGAAAAAGGAGATTATTGTCCATTCTTATAACCTCCACCATGCTTTGTTTTGCAAGGTCATGGGTATCAGTTGTTCCCCCTCAAGCCATGGCCTGGTGAGGATTTATTAGGCAAGTTTATGGTTGGGAACTGGGTCTGGCTCGAACAAGAGCAATCCGCTCTCTTAAGAAATTTGAACATAACTGGGGAAGTTTTAACTGGGAAGCGTAGAGTCTTTTCATCATCATTATATTATCCCGGATGGAATTAGATTTGCACGTAACCTCTTTATTTTTTCTGTTCTCTTTGCTCTGCCTCTGATTTGAGAGGTGGGGTTTCTTTTTTTGTATGTGATCTGTTTAATTCCGACCTAATACAAAATATTAAAAAAAAAAATCAGTGGCCATTCAGTTAAAGATGCCACAGTAGATATTAAAACCCAAGGAGAGGTAATCAAAAATGCAACATTATTTTTGAGAGTAAGCATGGGTTGGTAGAAAGGATAACTTTTTCCCCCTACACTGGACCCCATTTAACTAGAAAGGGAAATGATAAACCGCACTGTTAAAATAGTCAGCAACTGGTAGCCTGGTTCCTTGAATTCTACACGAGAACTACGTGGTTACCACCTAGGTGGATGATAATCAAACCCTCTTTCTTGAGACTTAAATGAGAGACTTGCTACATCTGCGAGCTTTGCAACCTCAACCACAATTATTTTATATTTTATTATATTATTCCACACTTATCCTGCAGAATCCACTTCAGATCGTAACATAACCTAGAGCTTCCTTTCTGTGATGTGAGTGGTGAGAAGGTTGGACGCAAGGTAGTGGGGTTACTAGAAATGGATTTGAGGGGGGACAAAAAGGACCTACAGAAAAAGCTGGTAGGGCCAGCTATAGCAGGCCATTATGAAGGTAATTTGCGAATGCATGTGTGTTTATGTATTTAGTGTAAAAAACACCAGATCATGTTCTGTTTGACTGTGTAGCCTATACTCGACCAAGGCTTACGTTCATTAAACCAGATGGGCACACGGAATCACGTGGAAGCTCTAAGAATATTAAGAACAGATCGTACACCATTTTATGTCTGTGCAGTAGTTAACTTTTTGGGAAGGATGTGGATTATAAAATGGAAAGCCATATTAGCCTAAATGCAAACATAATAGCCCCAGTACTAACAATTTGCCCACATGCAAGAAACGTACACTACCCAAATGCAACCCCTGTGTTGATTCACTATAGTGGTGCATTAGCCTTATTGTTTACATAGCGGACCCGTAAAGAGGTTTTTGTTTAATGATTATGTTTTGCCCCTACGTTTGTCCACAATATGGTTTTATTACAAAGTGAGAATCATAGCTATTGATCGTGTATGAGGATTATCAGACTCATGACATCTGGCCACCCCGATGCAAACACTACTTAGTCTGGGCCTCTGTCAGTGTGTACTTTGTCCAAATCCTGCTTTGCGCTTGTATATACATTTTATATGTACAAGTGCATTGATTATATATATCAGTTTAAAATAGGAACCACTAAGCTCACCAATTTTGGCAATTTTCCTACCTGCACTAACTTCATATACTTTACTTATTCTCTACCTCAGTCTTTGCCCTGAAACTATTTGTCCTGATACTGTAATTATACTTTATACATAGAGGAGATTGTTTATGTGTCGGTATATAGCTATCTATTTCGCCCATTTTTCAGCCTCCTTCCGTAGTGTCTTCAGTCAGAAGCTCTGCTGAGCCCTGACACTATAATTACACCTCATATATGTGTTTGTGTGTACGTGCGTGTGTTGTGTGTGTGTGTGTGTGCGATTGTGTGTGTGTGTTGGGGATGGACGTGGAGCTCCGCTCTGCTGGCAGAGCTAACAGAGTTTTTGGCACTCTGCGCTCAGCTTTGAGCGCAGAGTTCGCCAAAAACTCCACTAGTCCTGCCAACGGAGCAGAGCTCACCCTGTGCGCACTGCAGCTCAGTTATGGGCTACACAGCGCAAGTGCAGACAGTATGCTCTTGCGCTGTGTAGCCCACAACTGGGCTGCAGTGTGCACCAGTGACGGATTAAGGGCCAGGCTTCCTTCTGCCAGCAGCCCAGGAGTAGGGGGCAGACAGAGGCAGGGAGCCAGGCCAATGGGAAAGACGACGAGGACCCCCTCGTCAGTCCTCATCTCATCTCTTTTCTTTTTTTTTTTTTTTTTGTGCACAAACAAGGACTGAAACAGCAGCTTTTGCTAGCTACGGCACTGGCCTGAATTCAGACCAGGGCTGTAAGCAGTGAAAGAAAGCTGCCATTTCAGGCCTCTTGGGCACTGGCCTGCCCCGTGTGCAGTGCGCAAGAGGCCTGAAATGGCAGCTTTCCCTGCCTTTGGCCGTCTCCAGAATGCGCCTAATCTCGGAAGCGCTAAGCAGGGTTGGGCCCGGCTAACCAGGCCCGACCCTGCTTAGCACTTGCGCAAGAAACTGATTTGCTCTCACTTACTGGATATCAATCATGGGTCTTAGAAGGAATGAAAACATGCCTCAAACCTTTTGTATGCATACTAAAACATGGGCAAATCTTTGCCTGGAGCTAATCTTTATGGATGCAGACAACACTACGGGTGTTGGTTCCCATTCTGATTCTGGTTCGAGACTTGACCCTCACAGGAATACATCTCTGATCATATCCAGGGTCGAAATGTACCCCAAAACTGGCATATTACTGGGTGTTCACATGTTTTCTAAGGCATTTTTACCTGATTATGCCACTCCCCACCCCCATAATTGATTGTCTCATAGGTAAAAGTACACTATACTGATGTAATCTTCTTGTGAGTGAACCTCTTAGAGAGTGTAAATGTATGCTTAGGTCAGTGGCGGCCGGCAGCTTTAGGAGGGAGGGGGGCGGGCGAGAAGCACACACACACACACACACACACTCATTCTTTCACACACAGACCCGCATGCACATCCATTAATAACACTCATAACATTCAAACATGCACGCAGGCACCAAACATTCATTTTAAAACATCACACATACACACTCATTTTTTCACACACGCAGGCATATCCATTTACACTCATAACATTCAAACATGCACGCACGCACATTCATTTTAAAAGATCACACACACTCATTCTTTCACACACACATGCACGCACATCCATTAACAACACTCATAACATTCAAACATGCATGCACGCACCAAACATTCATTTTAAAACATCACACACACACACACTTACCTTCAGCCTCAAGGTCCCAGGAGGGTTGGGACTGCTGCCTTCCCTCATTGGCTGGAGGGAAGGCAGCAGTCCCAGCCTCGTCACAGAGTGGGATGGGGTCAGTGAGACTGCTGACCCCATCCCACTCTGTGACGAAGTGTCACTGATTGAACACTCGCCCTTGGCGCTTCAGGGCTTAAACCTGAAGCACCCAGGTCGAAGTCAATGATTGATGCTTCACCAAAGGGAGGGCCTCGAGGCCCCTTTGCTGAGCCGAGAAGGTCACGCCCATAAGAACTGTGCCCTCCTCAGCCCTGCAAAGTTCAGCTCAGGCAGCCAGGAGTCTGCACAAATCACACATGTCTCACTCCTGGCTGTCTGAGCTGAAAATGAAGAGTGTCTGTCAAGCTGACCTTTGTTCAGCCTGACAGACACTCTTCATGAGGGGCAAAAGGTGGGGGAGCATGGCCCCTCCGCCCTAAAGGATGGGCCGTGCCTGGCTTAGGTAGAGTACATTAAATTGCACAAGTAAAAAAAGTCATTTATACACCTAAGTTGAATGTGGTGCATGTGGCTTTGAAAATTAGACCTTCAATGCGGAGAAGCTTGGTGTGCAGCTTCAACTAGATAGGGTAAGTTTGATGTCTGTTTAGTTCTGAAGCACACCCAGTGGGAACTAATGTGATACCTGCTCACATCAAATGATGAGTGAGTGACTGATTAAACACATTCTTAATGTAAACACTAAGGAAGAGGCTTTCTTGATGCAGTACAGAATCCCTTTGGTTGTGTGTGTATATATATATATATATATATATATATATATATATATATATATATCTATATATCTATATATCTATATATATATTTATTCGCTGAAAAAAACAAAGGTTAAATTGACAGTATAAGAAGGTGTGATAAAAAGATCCGATTTAGTTTTAAAAAACCTTCGAAAAACTTGAAGTGATGTTATAGTTGGGTGAAAATTTCAGTGCCAGTGTAATGTGTTTAAATAAAAATAAAAAAAACATTAAAAAATCACCAGTTATAGCTAGCAGAGCTAAGTATAACTTGTACCCCAGATATGCACTGCTTATGATCTCACATATATCACTTATGACATGTTCTATAACATTATTTATGAAATCACCCATTCAGGCTTAGGAAGTGGGAGTGCGCAGCATTGTCCTTTTTTAAACAATTAGGCCCTGGGGATGGTGCCCCAGGGCCTACAAAGACCCTTTTTTCATGATTTTGGCCCCCGGGGATACAGTCCCTAGGTCCCAAAAAGAGCTTTGGGGCCCTACTCACACCCTTCAATCCATATATGTTTAATAAAAAAAATGAGGACCGCCATTTTCTTTTTTTGGGGGGGTGATCAGTAGGGAGTCCTCCTGGATTGTGGAAAAGATTGCCTACTTTTTTGTTATTTTGGCCCTGGGGTTCTGCCTGGTCCCCCCACAAACACCGCACATGGCCTATGGGGGCAGGGTAGCCTTTCAGAGCGCTCACTCCTGTGGGAGTCTGATTCCCACAGGAGTGAATTGGTCTAAGGGAAAAAAAGCTTCCTGTGCCAATCAGAACGCTCTGTTTTTGAATTGGTGCTCTAGCAAGAGTGTTGCAGGAGTCACAGTTTTCGTGGTAGCACTGCTTAAAGAAGTCTGTGGAAAATGCATGGGGAAATTTGCTTTTGAGACCCCCTTTGTTCTCAGCCACTGCTTGACAGATCACCCTGAAACTTCCCAGGAAGGAGTTGAGGTGAAAAACGTCTTGTTTATGGAAGAGCTGACCTTACTATACAACTGCCACTGGGTAATTCCCAAACAAATGGAAGTGGGGATCACATTGTGACTACTATGAGACACAAACAGCAGTAGCAGACCACAATATGGCCGCTGCATAACAACTTATGCTTACCCGAACAAAACCACTCTTCCCAAACTGATTCAATACAGAATGCTTTCAGTGAAACCTTGAGAAATTCCCAAGCCTTCAAACCACAAAGGGCGAACACATGCTGGCTGTGCCAGCTGACAGGCTTTTGACTTCTCTACAATCGAGAAGCATAAAAGATCTGTCTTGAATCAACTTTTTTCATTTTTATTTTTGTGTTCTTCTAATATGCATCATTGATATTAACGTGAATGTTATGTAAAAAACATAATGTTACGGAATTACTCATCTTTAGATCCATGTGGTTTGTACCTGTTTGATATGTGTACTCCCTGTTTGCTTTTCGCGCCAAACACACCAGGATTGTTTTTTGGTAGAATTCAATTTAAGGTAGTGGGTTAACATCCGACACTGTACATAGAATAGAATATCTGGAAGGGCCATGACAGATTCTATATTATGGGAGAACCTGTTATATACCTGGGTTTTGCAATTAATGCAGTCATGATGAACTACTATCAGATCAAATGGAAGGGGAGGAATAGAATGGGTGGGACTCTTAGATATTAAATAAGGCCTCCAATAATGAAGAGTCAGGTAGGGCACCATAGGCAACAGAGACATTGTTAAAAACATTGCAGTCCGAGACTGAGACTTTTTGATTCCTTTGATTAAGAAATGACCCAAAACATCTGATGATATTGGGGGTAGCATAAGTCACTCAACCCTCCTCTCCATCAAGACACAATGATCTACGGTATTGTCTTAAGCTGTGATGAGTCCCACATAACCATTAATGCAACAGCTCCCTCGTTCTTCAACGTGAATACCTTATTCCAAAATACCAAGACAGTGGTTTCCGTACCATAACCCAGACCAGAGTGTTTAGGAGAAAGGCAGTGTTGACTCTTCCAATAATTCTTGGAGCTGCTGTCCCTGTAATTCATACGACTGTCCCATGGCAAAGTTCTTGTATTTTTGCCAAAGCCGTCAAAATAGTAAAGAGTTGAAAATTAAAAGGTACAGAAACATCCAACGAGAGTTTTTTTTGGAATAGGTGTAATACTATTTTTTCAAGAATTCAATAGATGATAGGAGCAAATAGGGTAGAAAATTGTTGAAGATCCAGACTGTGGCATGATCAGTTGCAGACTCTGTAGGCTTCAATGTATTTAGGAAAGGAAAATGGAGCCTGTTCAAGCCCCCACAAAATGGCTTATATATTAAGTTTAAGTGCACAACTGAATGAATTCAGTATTGGACATTTAGGAGTCATAGTTCTACCCTCTCCTATTTTTTAAACACCATTGACAAATAACATTTGTGGCATCTTGCATTGGCTAAGGTAGGTTGGAAATCCTGCTGTGCATCAGAAGCGCAAAGATGCGCAATATAAATGATGGTTTCTGGATTGATTACGTATTGTCAGCCGAGCCGTTGTCACTAAAATATTTTTTTAATATTCCTTTAATAAGTGTTGATACTGGGTGAAGGTGTTTATCCATTTTGGATTCTTCACACCTGTAAGCTTATTCAGGATCGGCATTAAATCAGGAGGTTTTGTGTGTGTAGATCTGGATGACTCACTGGTGGTAACTTCTGAAATCATTTGTAAGCATTGGATTTGAAAAAAAGGCTTTCAGAAAGAAAAGAATATTAGTGTTTATGGTGGACTAAAGAACGCGCACATAGGACCCCATTTGGGATACATTTAATAACAGTCTCAAGCAACTATAAATAAATAAAATTGAAGCATTACCCTAAGAGTGGGACAGACATTACTTTCTGTCTCTATTTTCATAATAAGAACAATAACGTCTGCCCTTCCAGTTTTTACTAGAAGACTCCCACTCCCACTCAGTATCTGCCAATGGACTGCTTTTCTAAGAAATCATCCAGCCAGAATATTACAACAATGGCCAAGATTGAAATTGCTTCCTCTGATGGGAGACTGTTCAATAGTGTTACTCTTTAAACCATAAACATTCTTTCATGTAAAGATCATCCATTCAACCTTTACTAGTTGGCACATATCCCCAGTGCTTAGTTTTTAACAGATTAAGGGCCTGATGTAGAGTTTGGCACAAGGGTTACTCTGTCACAAACGTAATGGATATACCGTCCGCTGTGTTACAAGTTCCATAGACCAGTGGTTTCCAACCTTTTGACTTCTGTGGACCCCCACTTTATCATTACTGGAACCCGGGGACCCCTACTGGATCCTTATTGGAATCTGGGGACCCCTCCACTGAAACATTACTGAAAGCTGGGGACCCAATCTGTTATTATTATTTAATTTCCCAAGCAGTTGCGGACCCGCTGAAGAGGCTTCACGGACTCCCAGCGGTCCCCGGACCACAGGTTGGGAACCACTGCCATAGGCTGTAATGGAATTGTAATACAGCAGAACGGAAATCCGTCAGATTTTGAGTTGGAATACCCACCTCTGACAAACTCTAAATTAAGCCCTAAGTATTGGGGCCCAAATTTTTCTATGAATCCCACTGGAACTGCTACCTAATGTCAGGCGTGCCAAATACTAGTGCTTTCTAGTTTCTATTTCACCCCATGACTTATTTATCCACCAATATGCTCTCCCTGCCCCTGTATGGCACTCCTGTAGGTTCCTTTTCATCCCTGTTTTCTCCCTTTAATGCTATTTTAAATTTTTATTTTCCTCTTTATTTCCCTCTTTGCTACTTTTTCCTCTCTTGTCCTGCGTTAAAGTACGATGAACAAAAATAAGCTCCAGTCCAGAAACAAAAGAGTGCCAGTTGGCCATACATGCAACCACTGGCAAAAACGTAAACACTGTGGGGGTCATTCTAACCCTGGCGGTCGGCGACCGCCAGGGCTAAAATGACGGAAGCACCGCCAACAGGCTGGCGGTGCTTCCTTGGCCATTCTGACCGCAGCGGTAAAGCCGCGGTCAGAAAAGGGCAACCGGCGGTTTCCCGCCGGTTTACCCCTGGCCCAGGGAATCCTCCATGGCAGCGCTGCTTGCAGCGCCGCCATGGGGATTCCGACCCCCTTACCGCCATCCTGTTCCTGGCGGTTTTCACCGCCAGGAACAGGATGGCGGTAACGGGTGTCGTGGGGCCCCTGGGGGCCCCTGCAGTGCTCATGCCACTGGCATGGGCACTGCAGGGGCCCCCTAATAGGGTCCCACTAAGATTTTCAGTGTCTGCAAAGCAGACACTGAAAATCGCGACGGGTGCCACTGCACCCGTCGCACCCCTTCGACTCCGCCGGCTCCATTCGGAGCCGGCATCCTCGTAGAAGGGGGTTTCCCGCTGGGCCGGCGGGTGGCCTTCTGGCGGTCGCCCGCTGGCCCAGCGGGAAAGCCAGAATGGCCGCCGCGGTCTTTTGACCGTGGTGCGGTCATTCGGCGGTTCCCGCTTGGCGGGCGGCGACCGCCGGCCGCCAATGTAGGAATGACCCCCTGTATGTTTGTCTATTGTTCTGTTGGTCTATAGATACTGTGCCTGCTCTAGACATTGTTTTATTGATATTATTGTATGAAACAGTAAGTATATCTGGTGGTGCATTGACTTATTTAAAAACAATATTAATATCTCAGCATCCATCAATCAATAAGGACTTTCCCTCCCCCTTACCTGCTGCGTGGACATTAACTGAATTTAATCCCACGTTTTTAGACATAGGCTCATATGTATGTAATTTCCCATTTGTGATTCCTAAATAGCGAATCAGAAGATATTGCTATTTGGGAATTGCAAATTGGAATGTACAAAAATTGCAATTTTCTAATAGTGATTCCAATGGAGTCACAATCGCTATTAGGAAATCGCTATTTAGTGAATTGCAAAATTTCGATTTCCTAATAGGAAATCCTAAAATATGCACAAATGGGCTTATAATAGCCACAGACAACACTTTATGGCCAACAGCATGTCACATCATCAGGGTAGGACCATGACAAAGAAGTGGCTTGGGCACCAACATAAAAAGTCCCCATCAGCGAACCACATAGGTAAAATAGTTTCCAAATTAGTACATCAGGCCAGTTTGAAACAAGTAACGACACACTGTAAGGGTGTCTTGCAAAGTATCAGAGATTGCACCTATTTGTGCATGATGCAGCCAATGCATGTGGTAATATCATGGACCTCAATAGGAAAACAAGCATTGCCAATGCCAATAGGTCTGGCAGTACTATAATGTTGAAGGGCAATGTAATGCATTACCAAAAAATACTGTGGTACCAAGTAGGCCTTTTTGTGGAAGCAAAGCACTGTACAATAATATTGGTGTAGGGTAAAAGGTTACGTAGCATGTGCCAAAGGTGCCAAAGGCAAGCCCATCTGCACATGTCTACGCCTGGACCATGCCCAGTGCCAGGTTCTCTGCCTGTCTGACCACCCATAGGTACTCTGTCGCCGAACACCGAGCCCTTGACCCCGGGCTCCGCAACAACTGCTGCCTTGCTTCATCTTGCCCAATGGCAGGGCCGTTCACCTGCCACCGCTGTCTCTTCACCTGCAATTCAGGATAGCCAGTATTCATGGATACCAGTGCCACACCAGCTTTGCTGACCATACCTCGCCCCCCGAAACTCACCAAAGCCTCTTGCTTGATGCCCGGACTCCCTCTGCAAACATGCAACCGAAGTCTGGGACACCAACACCACCCTCAACCCTGACGCGGTTGTCATTACAGAAATTTGGCTCAACCCCTCCTCTGCCCCCGAAATCACCCCCGCAATGTCCAGTGGCTACAAGATGGCACACCAAAACTGCACCAACAAACACGGCGGAGGCGTCGCCATCATCCACAAATAAACTATCTGATGTACCGCCACCTAGGACGACATCAGACTGATCATGGAACATCTCAGTTTCCAAATACACACAGACAACAGAACGACCATCAGAGGTACTCTTACCTACAGACCCCCAGGACCACTCACCAGTTACTGTGATGCCCTCAGCAATTTCATGCACCACTAGTCATCATGTTGAAGCACTACATCTACCACTAAGACCTCAACATCCACCTGAATGACCCCAAGGACACTACCTCCGCCAACCTTCTTGGACGCATGAGGAACATTGGCCAGAACCAGCTGGTCACCAAAACCCATACACAGAGCAAGACACACACTGGATGCAAGTTTCACAGCCATCAACAGAGTCAAATACAGCCATGCCACAGAACTAATCTGTACAGACCACTTCATTGTCCACTTCAACATTGCAGGATCACCATGCACTGCCACCAGCAACCCCAAGGCTCCCTGCCACAGCGCCAAAGGCAAGCCTGTCTGCGCCCAACAGGGTCAGATTTGGTACGTAGTCATTGCTCCAAGCAATTTCTCACTAAGTTAGCTGGGATACAGAGTTGTAGGAGCAGTGCTCTAGTCTCCCATATCAGATAGAGGGATGGAGTTGCAGTATGTGCGCTTGGAAACCCGGGATTATGCCTTGCACAAGCTCTTTCTGTGCCCCTTAGCAAGACCTCTTGCGAGGTTTGAATGGAAAAGAGGACGCTACCACGAAACAGATTACATGTGGCTTATTAATGCCTACTCTCTGATTAAACACAGGACTAAAATTGAAGACGTGACTGAGTGCTTGAACCTAGACTGCTTATTCATCACTGAGACTTGGGACAGAGAAGATTCTAGCCCCGATTTTATAGCGGCCTCTCCACTTGGCTACATGTTCTCTAGACTTGACAGAACTGGTGGCAGAGGAGGTGGGTTTGCTATTATTTTCAAGTCTGAATACTGTTGTCATTTGGCACCCATAAATGTTAGACCAGATATCTGTGAAAGTGCCTTTTTTATGGTTCGCCTGAAAATTTTTATGTTTTTTTTCTCCAACACTGGCCGGCCATTATTGAGCCTATTACCACAGCCTCCAAGTGTGTTGTATCGGGGGATTTTAATATTCATTTTGAGGACACTCAGGACCTCGTTTCTGGTGAGTTCCATAATCTCATTGCGAATCTCGACTGGCACCTTAAGGTCACATCAGCCACCCATCATGCTGGGCATTTATTAGATGGAATATTTGTTCGCCGCAACAGTTGCGCTCTTCTGGAGAATAGGGCATTCAAGAGGATGGATAATCACCTTCTGACTTTTAGGGTGACAGACATTTTGTCTTTGATCCACTCTTCCTTTCCCCTAAAGAGAACTAGACAATGGAGTAGAATGAATGAGCATAATCTCATCCTGGCCTTGACGTTAGGCTGGGAGCAAGCCAGGGAACAGTTTCTTTGAGCCATTGATAGATTAGATTATGGGGTCAAAGTGGCCATTGATCATATTGCCCCCTTAAGGATATCCCGTCCCCTGGCCAGGAAGAAAGCATCCTTTCCCTGGTATACTAAGGAACTTAAGGACTTACAAAGAATACATAGACACTGGGAATGCAGGTGGAAATTAAATCAGAACCTTGTGTAAAAAAGAGAAGTTAGGCCTGTGCTCAGTGATTACAAACTTGCGATTAATAAAGCCAAAACTGACTTTTATTCGTAAAAAATCAAGGAAGCAAAAAATGCCCCTAGAGAGCTTTTTAGAGTGGTGCACTCCCTCACTGCTCCAGCTGCCCCCTAGAATTGGAAAATTCACAAGCATTTTGTAACAAGGTTGCAGACTTTTTCCAAAAATAAAGTCATCAAAAATCAAACTTACTTTGTACAGCACTCCGGGGTGCTGGACTCTTATGAGCAATTAAATGTCTCAGTAAGTAATGATACCCTACTCTCACTAATTTCCAGCCTTTGCAGATGGAGAGGATTAAGGAACCGCTGGGGAGTGTTAAGTCTGGTTCCCCCAGCGATCCCTGTCCTCACCATATAATGAAGCTTGCTTTGGATTTGGGGGCATATCTATACCCCATTTGCACCAGATTTGATTTTTTTAATGCAAATTCGGCGCAACCCTAACTCCAAATTTATACTTTGGCACTAGACCAGTCTAGCGCCAAAGTTTTGGAGTTAAAGTCATTTTTTGGCCTACGGGAACCTACCTTGCGTCAATGAGATGCAAGGTAGGCATTCCTGGCCAAAAAATGACGATATGGTATTGGCGTCATATCTATCCCCCGTGGTAAAATCAAGCACGGGGGAAACAGCGCCTTAAATAATGGCACTAAGCTTGCTTAGCGCCATTATTTAATGCCTGGGTCAGGGGAGGTGTTAGGGGACCTGTGGGCCTATTTCCAAGGCCAGAGACCATGAAATGGGCCCACAGGTGCCCTTCCCTATCCCCAGGGACACCCCCACCCCTACCAGAGGGACACCAGAGGATGGGAGGACTCCATCCTCTGGCGAGAAGGTAAGTACAGGTAAGTATATTTATTTGTTTTAAGAAGTGCCACCGGGGCCTAACTTGGCCCTCCCCTACATGGCACTAGGCCCAATGGCCATGCCTAGGGGACAAATGTCCCTGGGCATGGCCATTGGGGTGGTGGGCATGACTCCTGTCTTTTCCAAGACAGGAGTCATGTCCATGGGGGTTGTGTGGCAAAGGATGACGCTAGTCTGGTTGGAGGAATTATTAATGCCTCTGCCCATACTAACGTCATCCTTTGAAGCACAACCTCCTGTTCCCCCTACGCTTCTGCCACCCGACTAGCATCTGTTTTTATGATGCTAGCCGGGCCTTACCGCCAGCTACCATCATACCATAAATATGATGGCCGGCCGGCGTCTTGGATGGTGCTAGCCGGTGGTATACTTTTTCACGCAAAACTGCGTTAGCGCAGTTTTGCATGAAAAAGTATAAATCAGGGCCTTTGTGTCCTCGGCCCTTGTACCTGTGTATCATGAGGTTTTGAACACCGGAGTGCTTCCACCGTCATGGAAGGAAGTGATTGTTATTCCTCTGAAAAAGAAACTAAGTGGTGCCCCTAACGATCTCAAGAATCTCTGTCCTATAGCTTTGCTGCCCTTTCAGGCAAAAGGTTTTGAAATGTATCTCAATACAGAATTGGCACATTTCTTACAAGGAACAGGCTGCCTAGATCCCTCTCAGCACAGCTTTAGGAAAGCTCATAGCACGGAATCCACCCTCATCACCACCTCGCATTCTATTTGTTGACTGGTTGATAAAGGGGAAAGAGCAGTTTTAGTGCTATTGGAATTGTCTGCGCGTTTGATGCCATTTCGCCGCATCTGATGGTACAATTTCTTCACCAAGCGGGAGTCAGAGAGAAAGCCTTGAGTATTCTGAAGTCCTTTCGATGTAAAAGATCCACCATAGTAAGTTCTGGTGACTTCAAAGCTGCCCCGTTCCAACTACCTTGTGGGGTTCCTCAGGGCTCCTCTCTTAGCTCAACTCTGTTTAATCTTTATGTGGCCCCACTGGCTAGACTTAACAGCTCTTTCTGCTTTTTGGCCGCCTTCCATGCTGATGACACTCAACTCATCATTACTGTTAAGAAGAACTGGGAGGAGGTGGCAGATAGATTCCATCATTGTATGAGTGAGATTGATAAATGGATGGGCCATAATTGGCTTAAAATGAAAGGCGAGAAAATGTAGATCCTTTTCTTCAGCTCCAGCAGTGATTTGTGGAGCTCTCGTTGGTGGCTGCAATCTTGCGATGACCTCCCTGTCCCCATAGCATCAAGTAGAAACCTTAGGATTGTGTTTGACCATTCTCTATCCTTCAAGTTGCAAGTAAATTCAACCACTAAAGCTTGTTATTGGATTCTAAAAACCCTGAAGAAAATGTTCCCCTATCTCCAGAAGGAACTTAGAATTTCAGTGTCTCTGGCCCTTGTGATCTCTAAACTAGATTACTGCAATGCACTGACGTTGAATTTCGATAAAGGTTCTTTCGTCAAATTGCAACTGATTCAGAACACTGCTGCCCGCTTGATATAAAATTTCCCCGCTCAGTTTCGGCTAGCAGCAGCCTGAGACAATTGCATTGGCTACCTGTCTATAAGCGCATTACGTTTAAGGCTCTTTGTCTGGCTCAAAAGGCACTTCACTCTGAAGGCTCGGAGTACCTTTGTTCTTCTTCACAATGGTACGTGCCAAGATGTCAGCTCAGATCATCGGGTCGCTGCGTGATTTCTGCAAGGCTAAGTGGGGTGACAAAGCTTTCACAGTGGCAGTGGCCAAATGCTGGAATACTCTTCCTTTGTGCATTAGGAAGGACGAAAACTTCATATCCTTTAGGAAGCAGCTAAAAACTTGGCTTTTCCCCAGTTAATTCTCTTTAGTTCCTGGCAGCTGTCTGCCACATTTTTTGTGCTTCTCCCACTCTCAATTTTTGCCGCTCAGCGCTTCGATGCTACGGCCGGAATGCGCTCTACAAATACTAATACATACATACATACATACATACAGGATACCTCCACCATCACCCTTTATTACACTTTTCACATTATGATTTAGTCCCGGGGACTGTGTCCTGTAACCTAAAATGGCAGCTGCAACTTACTGGTCAGTTTGCGGCCAGCCAATCACATCATTCCTTTTGGCATGCACATTCGCGATTTTCCAGCGATTTCCGCAAAAACGGCACACTGGATCCATGGCCACAGATATACAAATGTATTTACCTTTAATATCTCAAATACTACTGAATGGATTAACACCAATCCCAAAATGCACAATCCCCGGACAGAATCTATCTTTCTGCCATATTTGGTGTAATTCTGTCCAGCGATTTGAGCTGTAGTCATGTTTAAAACTCCTATGGGAATTAACATGGGAAACACACGTTTTTTGACTCTCTCTTTTTCTCGCCCCCCGCTTGATGGAGGTAATATGGATATATATACATATTCACTGAAAACACCAAAGGTACAGGAACGTTATAGTTAGGTTGATGTTTTATCCATAGAAAGCCATAGAAATTCAGCAGTTGTAGTTATAGTTATACTTATGTTAAGAAACTATAACGCATTGCCCAAAGTTACTTTCTGGCACAAAATATAGTTTCTTCAGAAAAGTATAACTATAACTGGTGAATTTCCATAGTTTTTTATGGGTAAAATGTAAACCTACCTATAACGTCACTGTAAACGTTGGTATTTCCAGTGAATTTCTATGTTTTTTTTAACACACACGTTAATAATTTTGTCAGGTTGCGGCCAGCAAATCAGGGCCTTGTTTTTCCCCTGGATCCAAGCAGAATCTTAGGCGGTTTTGCGGATAGGCCGAATAAAAAATTGGGCTTTTTGTTTCCATGAGGGGTCCCTAAGGGACCCATCCATGTGTCCTACGGAGTCAGGGTACCTGTATCCTAACACCTTAAATGTTTATTACACTTTTTGTTTTAGCACCCTTCCCCAGCCCATGTGAGAAACAAAATGTCAGCCACAACTTTTCTGTCAGGTTGTGGCCAGCCAATCAAGGTCTTGCTTTACCTTTGGGTCCGAGGACAATACGAGAAGGATCCCCGCCTCTAGATATACACATTTCTTTTCCCTTTAACAACTCTGACATTACTGAAACAGATTTACATCAAATAACAAGAAACATGTTAAAAAACTCTAAAAAATCCCATAGGCAATGAATGAGGAAAAAGTGTTTTTGGACCCACATTTTTCTGTCTCTGCTTGACAAATCACCCCAAAGTTGGTCCTAACTATACCTATTGGCTAGCGCCAGTAGATTTTATATATATATATTCCTCGGAGTCTGGGTCTGAAATATATTTGGATATGGAGGAGCACCTAGCTACTCAAGATAAAGACATTACATCTTTAACTATCACTGATGAATACAGTTTTTTCACAACAGAACAAAGGGCCCCAAAGAAAACCACCAAAAGAAATTGGCGGCATCAACGCAAAAGGAAGAAAACACATAGAGGAGAGCGATACAAGCACTTGTTGCATGGGAAAACAACCCGTCACCTGAGACGCAAGTGATGGGAAAGGCAACATTGACAATAGTAAACTTATCAGAACATATATTAACTGACAATGAATGTTTTCTTTTGGAATTTGGACTCTCGTTTTGTCCCGTAAGTGATATGGATTATTGTAGAACACGTGTGGATATCTTTTTGTTTGTACGTAAACTTAAGTTGATGAAGATATTTACACGACAAGATAACAAACGTAAAGGCAATTGGTTAATGTTATTATGGTTGATCATACTTTTGATGATTTGTGTCTAGGTGATATATACAGTTTAGCCACCTTGAGAGAACTTGAACTGGGTGGAGTTGAATGGGTGACCGGAAGGGATTTACTGTGTAATTTGAATCTTGAGTTGGATAGAACATCTTCTAACCCCTTTAACTGGAGGTCAAACTGTAATCCTGTTACACCTCACAATAATATTGATGTTTTTCACAATAAGGGATCTTTTATCAATATGGAAAGGTAATAAGCCTGATTGCATTGATAATGTCTCACAACAACAAAGAGATGTGATGTTTATCCTTAAGCTTCCCCACCAAATAACAACTCACACAAGGCAAAGCTGGCAGGGCAAGAACAACCATAGACGGCAATCCACCCATGCACAACATGTCACACGCAGAAACAATAACACTGCATTTACATCCCCACAGGTACCCCAGCCAATGTCACCGGAGAAGAGGTGCCAGCAACATCCAGTTCCCCACAGAAGAGGCCCACAGTGATGACAGCAGCTCTGGTCGCCAGGATCAGGATGACCAACCTGGCCCATCAGTGACCTCCAGACAGTTGGTTACCCATGCACAGTCTCACACCACCACAGAGCCTCCCCCCTCAGGAAACACTACGACTGCACCCACCCAGCGGGCCCATACCTCTGTCCCCAGGACACATCAATCAGCAGTGTGTTCACCACTACAGGAACCCCAGGACACACCACAAACCCAGGACAATCAGGGACCTGGGGTCTGTGGCAGTGGGCACACGGTTCAGGGGACAGAGGCACAGGATAACAGGGGATCTGGGAGGAGCGCTGTGTACCAGGGGGAGGACAGGCCCAGGGAACCAACTCTCCAGGAGGCACTCACTGCGATCATGGGAGCATACTAACATTCCCAGGATATGCTGGGCCAGATCCTGGACAAGATCCTGGACAAGATGCAGTAGAACATGCGGCTGCAGGAGGGACAGTACCTGGGGATCAGGGAGGACTTGTCCATTAACATCACCCTGGTCTCCACTGCAGGGGTGCTGGCAGACATGGCCAACAGTATGAGGGAGCCAGTGGCATACTAGCGGGCCCTTGACACTAGCCAGAACACTGAACAGCCCTCCACCTCCGCTGCCGCTAGTGGACAGGAGGCCCCACCACAGGACCAACAGGCCACTAGCACCCCTCCCCCTGCAGAAGGAGAGAACCACCCCACAAACGTTCCCTGCGATCCAGTCAGAAGACAGAGACTATTGCCAAGACCCCCGCCAGGAAATAAGACTCTCCTGATTGTCACCCTTGTGTCCCGCTCTGTCACCCTGTCCACCTTGAACTGCCATTGCTCCCCTTCCTATGGCCCCTTGGACAATGCACCTCTGCTACAGATAGACTGGACTCTAACCTGGACTTTTCTCCATCATCATCCCAGCCCATAGCACTTCCCCTTTTTCTTCATAGCACTGCAATAAACACACTTTGAAAAATACAAGTATGGAGTATGTCAAATGATTTAAGTGTGTATTTGTTTAACAAGCTTTAAACATTGCAGTTCAACTGTACAGTAATGTATACATAGGAAAGACCTGTAGTTGACTGCAGCGAACACACCAGGAGCAATAGTGGGGCACCAACATCTGAAAAAAGAGATGCCAATGGGTACAGTGAGTGGCCATTGAAGAGGGAATTCACAGCCTGCCAGTGACAATGTCACACATCAAACTGTCAATGAAATGTGAAATAACATCTTACCTGTGTGTCATTGGAAGTATTGATGAATGATTGCACTTCCATTGTCCTAATCCTCATCCTCTGCCTCCTCATCTTCACTGTCCACAGGGTCCACTGCTGTCACACGGCCATCTCCAGCCTCCTGCAGAAAAGGCACCTGGCGTCTCAAGGCAAGGTAGTGCAACATACAGCATGCCACGATGATCTGGCAGACCTTCTTGGGTGAGTAGCACAGGGATCCACCTGTTAGATGGAGGCACCAAAACCTGGCCTTCAGGAGGCCGAAGGTACGTTCAATAATCCTTCTTGTTCGCCCATGTGCCTCATTGTAATGTTCCTCTGCCCTTGTCCTGGGATTCCTCACAGGAGTCAGTAGCCATGATAGATTGGGGTAACCAGAATCACCAGCAAATATCGAGGGACAGCTGTTAGCCACACACTATGTCATATGGCCCACACCATACCCAAACCCCAACATCCACTGTGTGGGAACCAGGGCTCAACTATTAGCCACACCCTGTGCCTCTGGAGTTGGGCCATCACATTTGGGGTGCTGCTATTCCTCAGGATAAAAGCATCATGCACCGACCCAGGATACTTAGCATTGACATGGGAGATGTACTGGTCCGCCAAACACACCATCTGCACATTCATTGAGTGATAACTTTTTCGATTTCTGAAGACCTGTTCATTTTGCCGGGGGGAGGACAAATGCAATATGTGTCCCATCAATCGCACCAATGATGTTGGGGATATGTGCCATTGCATAGAACTCAGCCTTCACTGTGGCCAAATCCTCCACCTGGGGGAAAACGATGTAGCTGCACATGTGTTTAATCAGGGCAGACAACACTCTAGTCAGCAGTAATGAGAACATTATCTGTGACATTCCTGCTGCCCAGCCCACTGTCACTTGGAAAGAAGCTGTTGCCAAAAAATGGAGCACAGCTAGCACCTGCACAAGAGGGGGGATCCCAGTGGGGTGACGGATAGCAGATATCAGGTCAGGTTCCAATTGGGCACACAGCTCTGTGATTGTGGCCCTGTCAAGTCTATAGGGGAGGATAATGTGCCTGTCCTCCATTGTTGCTAAGTCCACCAGGGGTCTGTACACGTGGGGATGTCTCCATCTCCTATTCATCCGCAGCGGTTGCAATCTATGGGGTAAAAGAGTGAGCAGCTGGTCATTATCTGTACATTGTAACCACTATAGTTCAATGCTTATTGTGAGTATTACAATATTTTGGGGGAATATGTCCAGAATGTGAAATTGTGAACTGTGATGCAGTTAGGATCCATGGCCTGCCCCCTCTGAAATGGCGTCTGCCTGTCCAGTATGGAGGGACAGGTCGAAATGAGGTAATTCCACTGATGTTATGCGCCTTTGCGGGAGGCGGTCGGGAACCGCAGTGCAACTCCTCATTGTTTATTATTGGTCCCTATGGGGTACAGTGGCCAATGGTGATGTACGCCGGCAGTGATGGTACGCACCGCCACGGACATGACCGCCACTTTCTATCTGTTCACTCACTTGCTACCTGACTTTCAACAGGAGAGGACCTACACTGCATGTGCTGCTGTGACCTGTGTCTGGAACCTACCATGGCACGTGTGACTGGGGAAAGGGTCCCTGCCTTCACCTCGGTGGAGTTGGAGCGATTAGTGGATGGGGTCCTACCCCAGTACCGACTGCTGTATGGGCCTCCAGACCAATAGGTGAGTACACTGTGAGTACGATGCATGGGACATGAATGCATGGAGTGCTGTGTGTGAAGGCCTCGTGTGGGGGAGGGGTTGATGGATGGGCCCTGGGCAGCGTGCAGCATGTATGCTGGGCCATGTCTTTGCTAACGGGGATGGGAAGGGGCATAGTGGGGCATGAGTGTAACAGGCAGGACGGTCTGACTAATACCTTTCCCTGTGTGTGTTGCTCTGCAGGTCAGTTCCCAGTAAAAGAAGGGTATATGGCGTGCCATCGCCAAGGATGTGCAGACCCTTCGGGTCTACGGCAGGCGGACCAACCACTGTCGGAAACGGTGGGAGGACCTGAGACGCTGGACAAGGAAGACGGCGGAGGCCCAGCTGGGGATGGCCTCCCAATGAGGAAGGGATGCCCGTCTAACCCTGACGCCCCACTGATGGCCCGGATACTGGCAGTGGCCTATCCGGAGCTGGATGGGTGCTTGGAGGCATCACAGCAGCAACAGGGGTGAGTACAGTGCCCTTCATTTCTACTTACGCCTGGTGGGGTGGTATCCGGGTGGGGAATGTGGGCCTATGGGTGACATTAGGCCAGGCCTGACATTGCAGAGTAGGTTCCATGTTGGGCAGGGTTCTGATGTGAAGTTCCTCCAACCTAGCTAGTAGGCATTCACTTGTGGGCAGGGGTGTGTGGGTCTCAGGTATGCTGCAGTTGGCGGTATGTTCCCTGCCCACGGCCTGGTGACTAGCATTGTAACTGGTAGTGCATTGCCTAGTGCCTAGGGCTGTTCCCTGTATGTGAGTGTGTTGTGTACGTCAACGGTAGTGTTGGTGCGGCCATTGACCAAATATATCCTTTGTCTCTTCCCCCCTTTTGTGTTTTGTCATCCTGTCCTTATGTGCATTAGCATCATCTGGCAGAGGAGCAAAGGCACCGTCGACGGAGGGAGCTGCATCCCACAGGACCCAGGAGGCCAAGTCCACCGACGGTGAGGGCACCAGTGGGACGGAGGGTGAGGGGAGCACCACGGCAGAGACCGGAGGGGACAGTTCGGACACAGATAGCTCCTCCGATCGAAGCTCCCTGGTGGTGGCGGACACCTCTATGCCCACCCCAGCTACAGGTACAGCCGCCACCCCCGTACCAGCACCGCCCTCCAGCAGACCCTCAGCGAGTTTCCCGTGCCCGCTCCCCCAGGAGGGTTGGCATCTCCTTCACCCCAGGCACCTCAGGCCCTTCCCCAGTTAGTCCTGCTGCCCTGAGTGAGGAGGCTATTCCTCCTGCGATCCATCTCTGTTGGGCAGCCAACCATTGTGAATACCATCCAGGGGCTGTCAGCTCAAATACAACAGTCCAATGCATTTCTGGAGGGCAATCACACTGGCTTGGCGGCCCAACAGAGATCAATCCAGGCTCTGGCCTCCTCTCTGATGTCAGCCATTGTCCCTGTTTCTAGCCTCCCCCCTCCAACTTCCTCTACCCAATCCCATTCCCGTCAACCCCAACCTATCCTAAGCACAAAGGCAGACGAGCATGCACACAGGACAACACACAAGAGTGGACCTGGCAAACACAAGCACCACACTTCATCCCACAGGCACTCACACAAACACCATCCAGATGCAGAAATACCAACATCCACTGCCTCCATTGTGTCCCCCTCCTCCTCCTCCTTCTCCCTCCCAGTAGCATCTCCACTCACACTTGAATGCACTACATCCTCACCCACTACCCCCATCACCAGCACACCTATCAGAACACACACCTCACTGGCAGTTACCACCCCCACATCCATGCACACGTCCCCTGTGTCCTGTCCCACTGTGCCTGTGCCCCTCCTCCCAAAGTACACAAACGCAAGCACTCAGACACCCAACAGCCATCCACTTCACAACAGCATCCAGCCCATGCACCTGCACCCAAACACAGCAGACTGACACCTCCTACAACCACTCCCTCTTCCTCCACTCCCATTCCTTCTCCCTCTTTCCACCCCAATGTCCCTAACAAGCTTTTCCTCTCCACCATTGACCTCTTCCCTACCCCCGGAAACTAAATAGAGGGGTCCCTGAAACAATGCCGAGAAAGAGCCAGGGAATAAGATATATTCTAAAAAGGAAATGCCTCTCTCTTATTTCAATTAAAAAAAATTTTTACACTTCTAAGTCAGAAAACCATATGTTTCATAGAAAATTGAAAAATATTTTTATTTTTGATAATAATAAAAGATAAGACAACACCTATTTAAACTAAACATAAGACATGAAATTACAACCAAACATGGACAACACATAAAGACTCAAGACAAATCACATAACACAACAAATACGACAAATTCAAACTCACACATAGGTGGTCATTTCAACCTCGGCGGTCTTTTCACAAGACCGCCGTGCAGAAGACCACCAGGGCTGGCGGTTTTCCGCTCGGCGAATTATGACTTCTGGCAGCCCTCCGTCATTTTACGGACGGAGAGCCACCAGCAGCCATACTGGCACTTGCCGGGGAAGTGAAGGTTGCTCCACCTCCACCGCCCCGTCAACAGAACACCGCCCACCGAATCACGTTACGTGATTTGGCGTGGCGGTGTTCTGTTGACGGGGTGCTGGCGGCGGAGCAGCTCCCATGGATTTTGTCCCCTCCCGGAGGATCAACGGACCAGGTAAGTTGATCGTCCGTTAGGGGAGGGGGTTGGGGGGCTGTTGTGTGTTGTGTGCGTGCATGGGGGTGTGCGGGTGAGTATGTAGAGGGGGTGTGTGAGTGCGTGTATGCATGCGGGGGTGTTGTGTGTTTGGAAATGTGTGCGTGTTTGTCGGTATGGATGTGTGAGTGTATGTCTGAATGTGACTGTGTATGTGGCTGTTGGCATGTTTGTTGGTGTGTGTGCGGGTATGTATGTTGGTGGTGTCTGCGTGCATGTTGGTGTGAGCCTGTATAGTGATGTTAGGGGTGGGGAGGGGGTCCTGCCACCTTGGGGGGGTCACAGGGGGCTTGGGGGGGTGTCGGGGAAGGACTCAGTGGGGGTGGGGGGTGGGGGAGACCCTTATCAGTGCCAGGGAAGGAATTCCCTGGCACTGATAGTGCTTACCGCCATGGATTTCATGTCTGCCCAGCGGTCGTCTCCGCCCTGGCGGTCGGTTCGGAGAAGTGGTGGATGACCATAGCCTTAACAGCCCTGGTCATGATTCCATTATTTTTACCGCCAGCCTGTTGGCGGTAAGACCGGTGCTTCTCTGCCAACCGCCAGGGTTGTAATGAGGGCCATAGTATTTACATAATGTATCAAAATACAATACTTGCAAAATCATACAAATAATGTCGAATTCAAAAAAATAATTCTTCAAATGGTCTATCAACCCTCAAACAATCTATACATGAATCTTCCTTTATCCGGAAATGTATGGAAACACTTTGGGACAAAAGACATTAATGAGTGAATGACAATTTAAAGACTGTGAAAAGCAGAGCGAGTTGACATTACGGATAAAGGAAGATTCAGATATAGATTGTTTGAGGGTTGATAGACTATTTGAAGAATTAGAATTATTTTTTTGAATTAGACATTATTTGTATGATTTTGCAAGTATTGTATTTTGATACATTATGTAAATACCATGTGTGAGTTTGAATTTGTCGTATTTGTTGTGTTATGTGATTTGTCTTGAGTCTTTATGTGTTGTCCATGTTTGGTTGTAATTTCATGTATTAAGTTTAGTTTATATAGGTGTTTTCTTATCTTTTATTATCAAAAATAAAAATATTTTTTAATTTTCTATAAAACGTATGGTTTTTCTGACTTAGAAGTGTAAAAAAAAATTGTAATTGAAATAAGAGAGAGGCATTCCCTTTTTAGAATATATCTCTTCCCTACTCCCCTGTCCTTCACGTCAGGCCGGGTGGTCAAAAGCCAGGCAAGCACCTCAGCCACCCAGTCCACGGGCACGGTAGTGTCCCCAGCAACTCCAGGTGGGAAAGGATCCTGGCCACCAGCAAGCCAGATGGGAACAGTGCATGACTCAAGTGCTGCAAGTAAGGGCAAGGAACCATCCCCAAGTGCTGCAGGAAGGAAGGGCAAGGAGCCAGCCCCAAGTGCTGCAGGAAGGAAGGGCAAGGAGCCAGTCCCAGCTGCTGGCAGGAAGGGCAAGGGGCCAGCACCAGAAGGCAGTAAGGACAGGGGGCCTGGTGCTGGGACTCATTCGGAGACCCCACCACCAACCATGGTGGTGCAGCCATCTGAGACTGCAGGGGATGGGCTGGAGCCTCCCCCCACGACCACCAGCAGCAACACCAGTGGGCAGGCATCCGAGGCTGCAGGGGATGGGCTGGAGCTTCCCCCCACCACCACCAGCAGCTCCGCTAGCAGCACCGCCACCAGCACCAGTGGGCAGTCGTCCGAGGCTGCAGGGGATGGGCTGTAGCCTCCCCCCACGACCAGCAGCAGCACCAGTGGACAGCCATCCAAGGCTGCAGGGGATGGGCTGGAGCTTCCCCCCACCACCACCAGCAGCTCTGCCAGCAGCACCGCCACCAGCACCAGTAGGCAGCCATCCGAGGCTGCAGGGGATGGGCTGGAGCCTCCCCCCACCACCGCCACCAGCTCCACCAGCAGCACCGCCACCAGCATCACCACCAGCAGCAACACCAGTGGGCAGCCTTCGAGGCTGCAAGGGATGGGCTGGGGCCACCCCCCACAACTAGCACCAGCAGCAGCAGCACCAGTGGGCAGCAGTCCGATGCTGCAGGAGATGGGCTGGAGCTTCCCCCCAACACCACCAGCAGCAGGAGCAGCAGCACCACTGCTACCACTGAACAGCCGTCATCGCTGGCGGATATTCTGTAGGCCTGCATCCAGGGGCTGTTGTGCAGCCTGTCCCCTGCAAATCCAGTGGGTATGACACCCAGCTGAGAGACTGTGACCTTGCACTCCCCAAGATCTGCATCACAGGGCATGATGCCCTCTCCAGAACCAGTGGAGATGACATCCACTCACCCCATCCTCCTCAGGATGAAGCACACTGGGCACAATGCCCCCTCCAAAACCAGTGGAGATGACATCCACTCACCCCATCCTCCCCAGGATGAAGCACACTGGGCACAGTGCCCCTTCCAGAACCAGTGGAGATTACATCCACGTACCCCATCCTCCCCAGGATGAAGATCACAGGGCACGATGCTTCCTCCAGAACAAGTGGTAAAGACACCCACTTGAGAGACTGTGGCCTTGCACTCCCCAGGACCAAGCACAGGGCATGTTGCCCTCTCCAGAGCATGTGGGCAAGTCACCCACTTGAGAGACTGTGGCCTAGCACTCCCCAGGACCAAGCACAGGGCATGTTGCCCCCTCCAGGACCTGTGGCGTTGTACCATCTTCTGGCTGAGGTGACCCCCTGTTCCCCATCCCCCTGAGGTGCCTGCCTATTTTCGACCTGATGCCCCTGCAGTTTTCTCTCCGTGTTGTTGCAGGAGTGAAGTGGGGCCTTGGACTTTGTAATGTGGCCCTGTGGCCCACGAACATTGAGGACTGGGCAGTGTCCCTACATTTGTAAATATGTATATACTTTTTGATTTGGATGCACGTATTGCTACTATTTTATCTTATTACACTCTTTTTAATCTATTGTTGTTGCCCTTGCATTATTCCTGAGGGGTCCAGGGTACATATGTTATGTTACTGCACCTGCTTGTGTGTATGGTGTTGGGGGTGTGTGTGTTGCGTGTGTGTGTGTGTTACTCTCTTTTTCCTCCCCCCCTCCCCTGTGTGCTAATCGGCTGTACTCACCGTGGTCGTCTTCACCGTCGTTGGTGTTCTTAGTGGAGCAGCACCTAGCAGATAATGGGGAAGACATCCAGCTCGGGCTCCATGGTGGCGTGGTTCTTCCCTGAGTCTCCACAAGTGAGTCCTTTCCCTTCTGAGCTCTGTTTCCACCAGGCTTTTGATGTTGTTGGTACCGCCCCGGAAAAGGTGGCAGATTGGACTGTCTTAATACAGTGGGTGGAACATTGTCTTCTGCCTGGCTGTAGGCAGTTACTGCAGTGGTGCCTGTTGATTCTGCCCTGGCAGTCGGTGTGTTAAAGTGGCTGTCTGTCTGAGCTGTTCCTGCCATGGTCATAATTTGGTGGTATTTACCACCAGCCTGTTATATAATTGTATGCCCTCCCAAAAACCCATACCCACATACCCATAGAAAAAAACAATTAAAATACCCTTTTCAGCAAAAATACCACACTCAACCTTAAACCTAAAAACGCACTTGCCATATAAGTACCTTCTTCGCCACCAGCTGCGTGAATCTTGTGATGGGCTGGTGGGAAGAGCAGGTGACCCGGACAGGGGGCAGCTCAGAGTACATGCAACCTGTCTTAATTTGAACCAGATGTAGCTATGATTTGTTCTTATTATGAAATGCTTGCTTGCAGAATGCAGAGCCCTTTGTGCAGAAGTTGAATGAAAACCCGTATAACCTAAGATTCACTATCAGTGATAGGGAGATCAATTTCCTGGAGACTGTGGGTGGATAAGGGAAAAGTACAGACTACTATCCACTGAAAAATCACTGCTGGTAATAGCATTTTGCATTATGACAGCCACCATCCCTGAGCCTCGAAGGACAGCATACCCTATGGGGAGATATTGTAATTTAAAAGGGTGTGAAACACTGATGAGGAGCTAGACAACTAATTAGTGCAGATGAGAAGTAGGCTTCAGGATAGGGGATATAGATCCAAGATTCTTGATGTGGCTGAAAAGAAGGCGGGCCCTTTAACAAGGGAACAATTGCTTTATCCCAATAGAGGATCTAAGCAGAGGACACAGGAATACGTCCAAAGGGAGGCCTTTAGGGGATTCCCTTGCACATAGCTACCACTTGGGAGCACGTCCTAGTTCCATATGGTTATCAAGACGTTATGGATTTTTCAGATGTACCCACTGTAAGGCATGTAAGCATATAACTAATAATACCATTGAGTTAAAAACACTTGAGGGGTACAGGAGTAAAATTACTAAACGTCCAACCTGTGCATCTGACTTTTCTGTATATCAATTACGTTGCCCTGGTCGTCGCCATTATTTTGGGAGTACCATCTTTCCTCTCCGAAAGCGCATTTTGGACCATCAACAGGCCATCCATAATTCGGAATTCACTTATCCAGTGGTCAGACACTTCTCTCAAAGACATGATAAGAATGTTTCGCTCCTAGGGTTTTTTGCCATTGATTGAGTGGATAAAAGTATAAGGGGTGGTGACAGGGTGAAGCACTTGAGGAGATTAGAGTCTAGATATATCCTTATTCTACATACTAAGGGGGTTATTCTAACTTTGGAGGAGTGTTAATCCGTCCCAAAAGTGACGGTAAAGTGACGGATATACCACCAGCCGTATTACGAGTTCCATAGGATATAATGGACTCGTAATACGGCTGGTGGTAAATCCGTCACTTTTCCGTCACTTTTGGGACGGATTAACACCTCCTCCAAAGTTAGAATAACCCCCTAAATTCCTTAACGGACTGACTAAGGATGAGGAGATGGAAGTACAAGTAGGTTAATGAGTTTACATTTACCATGCAGGGTCATAGTGAGTTGTTATTAATTTACCTCATTGTTAATAATTTACCTCATTGTTGCGATGTTTGCACCTTGGGAAATGGGTCCAGCAGGATCCACATATGTTTAATTTAATTATGTCTGTCATAAGGCAAAGGTATAGAATGTCAATTGCTAATGCTTTGTATCCTGTTAAGCATCCCTGCTTTGGTTCTTATAATATTTTTTTTTTTACTTTCATGTTCATTTTTTGATTATAATTATCATCTTTATACCGGGTGTGACTGAAAAACCGTCAGATTAAGGGCGCTGTCCCAGAATTGCGAAATGTAGGTCTTTAACGAAACTCTGATAACTTTACCCTCATAAAAATGTGTGAAGGATGTTGGGTTTGTAATGATGATGAATCAGACTTTTGAGATATATATATATTTTTTGATATATTGATTGATAATCACCCTTTCCTACGTGTATGAATTGAGATATATTTGAAGTTTGATTATTAATGTGCTCATAATGAAAGTAATTTATTTTTTGGACTAGAATGAATTGTTTTGTATACTACGCTAAAGTCTGTCTTTGGTGGCTGTTACTGTCCCATGGCATTTATTTTCTAAGGGAAATGGGCCACCGTCACCTTGATAAAGGCTGTGGTCAGCTGAAACGTGCAGAGCAGCTGGGTCTGCGTTTTTTAATAAAACAGTTGCTTCACTTCTGGAGTGCCTGCGTTGTCTCTACTTTGGCGGTGTCGAAATGATTGTGGATAAAAATAAATATATATATATATTTTTTTCATGTGTATTTTACACTTGCTTGTGAAGTACTTATCCGTATCCTCCTTGCCAGGATGTCCAAAGCACCTATTGAGAATGATCCTGATGTATTTTGGGGGCATTTTCTTATTTCGCAACTGGTTATTACTCACTCTGATTTAATGGTAATAACATTTCCTAAATGCACATTTCACAATTAGAAAAGGCCATTAACATGCGGTTAGGAAATCGCAAATAGGAAATACTTATTTGCAGTTTCCTATTTTGCAAATCGCGAAATGCGATTGTTACTGGGTAGAAATCACATTTTGTGACTCCGCAGAGGCCTTTTGTACATTAGAAAAGACAGTTTGGCATTTATTAACACCCCAAACTTCAATTTGGTGAGTTAAGAAATGCAAAACCCTGTTGTAAATATGTGCCATAGATATTTACCCAGTGCTTGGACCAAACGAGTCACAGATAAAGCCTTGATATGTGTTCCAGAGTCCCCAAACTTTAGTACATTTCTGGGGGCTTCCCCGGCCCTCGTATACCTCTCTCTCTGCTAGCTTACATCAGTCCATAGAACTCTTCCAATTCAATAGCTGTGGCTCCAGTCCTGCCCCACAGAGGCCTGCAATGCTTCTATTGGACACTCCCAGGACCAATGTTACACATTTTTGTTCCATGCCTGCTCTAGAATAGATCCATTCATATACAAAGTGAACAAATGTACTCTCAAACTTCCTTTATATTAATGCTTGATCCTCTTCTCAGAACTCAAATTTTCCTCTAATTTAAGTAATTTGGTGGTCTGTCTTAGAACATTTTCCATCACAAATACACTTTATCTCACATGCTTCCCAAACTAGGACACAATAAAAGCCCTACTGTTAAATTGTGCACACCTTTGAACTTTTTCATTCCAGTACACCTTCCTCTTCTGCAACTTCACTGATGTCTATGCCCTTCCTGTGGCACATCCACAGCCAAAGGTTTCTATTTCATATCAGTTCTCACCCGGCCCACCTAGCTCTACCTGGGCTGTGCCCTCTCTAATCTCGTTTTCTGTCTCCACCCTAATCAAAAATGTTTCACTGAATATGGCACACTTTGTTGACTGAGGGATGAGTATTACTGAATCAGAAATGCTTGTCCTGAAGTTGCTACTCGCCCTTCACCCATTATTCTCTTGAGAGCAGACTTGATCCTTTACTAGGTCCTCCTTCCTGCTGCAGTCAAAGTTACCCCTCTTGTTCTAGTTTAGCCTGCATTGCCAATTTTTCCTGGTTTCACCTAGCACTCACCAAAGTAAAGAGAGCTTGTCACAAGCTACACCTTTCTGTTGAAAGACTGTTAAAAGACCAATAGATATGCTGTCAAACAAGCTCAGCCATATACTACAAATCTTCGCTGATGTCAGAAATCCTTCTTCATAGGCTAGGGTGACCAGAGCCTCCAGATTTCACCAGACAGTCCCAGTTTTCTACGACTAGCCTGGCATCCTGGTACTTTTCTTAATTTTAAATAAATGTCAGGTTTTGGGAGGAGGAAAGAAGTGTGTGTGTGTGTATATACAGGCACTCATTTACAAGACCACACAAAAACTGAGACAGGCCAGACACTGAAGTAAGAATAAAGGCTTTAGTCTTATTTTTATGTCTTGCCTGGCCTGGTTTTTGCTTCTCAAAATCTGGTCACCCTATCCCAGACAGACTGTACACAGGTACTAATAAACCAAAGGAAAGCTTGCATACCATTCATCAACAATGCCTGTAGAGAACCCTAATCTACTTCTCACAAGCATTGTTATTTGGAATCGGTGTATTTTTTACTGAAAAGTGTATAGGTGTAGTACCTTGCATCATTTAAACCTTTGTGGCTCACAACGAACTCTGTAATGAAAGCTTGGTTTAGAATGTTAGGGAGTTCACAGGTACACACAGAGGAATAAAGAAGTGTGATTTACATCTCTTTGTGTGGCGTAGTCATTGGCGGGTACTCAGGCTGGGGAAGATGCTACAGTTAGTTGGCGACAAGATAGGGGATAAGTAACCCAAAGAAAGAAGTGTTGTCCTGGAGAATTTGACGTGATCCAAGCAAACTGCTTGTGTATGCCATGTGTGCCTTCGTTGAAGTGCCCAGCTGATGATTGCCGTATGTGGAGTCAAAGCACAGCTCCAGCCAGTGTGAAGCATGTGAACGAAGAGAAAGTTTCACTAAGAAGTCTATGCATTGTTGGTCAAGAAGCTACGACTAGGATCATACAAAAAAGTACCGCACTGCCACACACAATAAAGATATACGCTGCACAGAGCGTAAACGCTAAGGCGGATACAACCAGGTTTACAATGTGCAGTTAAAGACAATTGCCATTTGCTAAATAACACTGTGAACAGAAGGGCTGCAAGGCAAAGATCAGCCAGAGGAACGAAAAAGCAAATTGACTTATAAAACAGAGGAAATAAATAACTTACCGAGCCCGCTACAGAGAGGCGTTGTGCGACAACATTCTTTGGAGTGGTTCAAGGAAAAGTCTCCCGGGTTGTGCTTACTAAGCTGTCCAATATATGGAGGGGCACACCACGAAAGCTGCCAGTGGGTGGCTCAGAACAACTCTAAAGGTTTTCATGAGTGATGAGGCTCCGATGGAGACCAAGAAAAAGGTTACAACTCCAAAGACTGTCCTGGATGACCCGGAGGCTGAACCATCATCGAGCCTCAGTGATGATGTAGATTCCCAGGGATAGCCCACAGCATCTGACAGAGCTCCACCCTCAGTGACAGCCACTCCTATGAATAGTAGCAATGCTGCTGCCTTCCTGAAACAACCATCACCTCTCGATACCGCCAAAAAGCAGAATATGGTCAACAGATGGACTGCATGGATGGAGACATTTGGAGATTTCATTGATCCAGTTGAAGCGACTGATAATGGAAAGATAACCGTATATCTCAAAAATCTTGCTGGTGATGGTGTAAAAGAAGTCATAAAAAAATACAGAGAACTGACGAAGAAGTAACATACAGAGAAAATGCAGGAAACTGACGAAGAAGTAACATATCGCCAGATTAGGAATGCGCTGAATCTCAATTTCAATCCAGAACCAAACGTTGATTATGAACAATATATTTTCAGTCAAGAACATCAAAAGGTTGGTAAAACAATTGATAACTTTGTGGAAAGACTTGACACATTCATCAAACACTGTAAGTTCAATTAATTTAACGATGAACAAGCCATGCAGCTTAGAGTTATTGATGGATGCTTGTCCGATACATTCAGATTATGAATGCTGAGAGAAAATCTTAGTCTAGAGTGAGTGTTGATAGTTGCCAGAGCTGAGGAACGTGCTGAGAGACAAGCTGCTGACATGGAGGTCGAAGGTGCCCAGGGCGAGTTAGTCATGAGTGTAAAAAGTAATCCATAGCGAAAGACTGAAGAACACAAAGTGATGTCTACACATAAAAATAAGTTGTGCTTCGGATGTGTTTTTTCGTTTCAACATGAAGGAAAGTGCCTAGATATGCAAAGGCTGTGGAAAAGAGAATCATTTTGTGATGATGTATAAAGCAAAGGAAAACGTAAGTGCTTCACGGAGCGAAGACAAAATGGCTGCCAGATCGTTCCAGAAGCAACACGCACACAACGCCAAGCGGTGACATCAGTTGGAGCAAATAGATACTAAATGAAGTCAATCGTCATCTAAATCATCATCAAACAGTTCTCAGAGACATAGATGAATTGCTTTTCATTTACAAGAAGCTGTTATAAAAGTACTTGAACCGTTAGTGAAGTATGTCATTCTTGAGCATTCAACTGGTACAACACAGTGAGTTTCTCCCATAGTAGTAGTGCCAAAAAAGGACAGTGAAGAAGCTGTATGGAAATGCATTGACATGTCTCAGGCAAATAAAGCAATTGAACAAGAATGACAGTCAGGGCGGCACGTTGCTGTCATGACTGCACAATTGAATGCTGCCAAGGTCTTTTCTAAACTTGATTTAAATGAACTTGAAGAAAGCTGCAGGTATATTACAACATTTTTACACATGTTGATTTGTTCAGATACAAGAGATTTAGGCCCATGTTTATACTTTTTTAGCTCCTCATTTGCGCTGCTTTTTGATGCAAAAATGGCGCAAACTTACAAAATACAATTGTATTTTGCAATTTTGCGCCGCTTCTGCATCAGAAAATGACGCAAATGCGTCGCTAAAAAAGTATAATTATGAGCCTCATTTTGATGCACCAGATGCAGAACTTTTCCAGGACATTATTTGATGCATCATAGAGCCTGTTGTGAATGCACTCAATTTTAGTGATGACATATTAGTTTTCGAAGCAATGCAGAAGGAGCACAATAGAGCTCTCATACAAGTATGTCAATTACTCAGTGATGCAGGTTTTACTTTGAACGCAGGTAAGTGCGAGTTCAACAAGCCAATACTAAAATTCTTTGTCCATATCTTTTCTGTTGGGAGTATGACACCTGATCATGCAAAAGTACAGGCTTTGTCAAATGCTGACCCCCCACAAGATGTTTCTATGGTATTTTCTTTTCCTGGCATAGCTAGCTACTGTTCAAGTTAAATACAAGACTTTGCCACTGTTAGTGCTCCATTATAAGAGTTGGTGAAGAAAAGTTTTTTTTCAAAGGTCACAAGAATGTGAGAAAAGTTTCAAGTGAATCAAACACACCATTGAACATGCTACAGAAATGGCATACTTTAATCCAAAGGGTCATACAGTGTTGTGGTTGACGCTAGCCAAGTCAGGTTAGGTGCTATCCTTGCACAGCCTAGTGGATGCCCAAATGCTCAATGGCATATTGAAGCTTATGCTAGTAGAAGTTTGTCTCAAACAGATTGTGCTTATTTACAACCTGAGAAAGAAAGTTTGGCTGTGGTATGGGCTTGTGAACATTTACGTGAATTCCTTTATGGGAAGCCTTTTATGCTAGTGACAAATCATCAAGCTTTAATGACCATCTTAAATGATCCAAGAGCCAAGATGCCTCCTCACATTGAGTGATGGGGATTACAATCACAAGAGTATGATTAAACAACTGTGCATTATCCAGGAAAGGATCCGAATCCTGCTAACTACTTTTTAAGAGTACCTATCCAAGGTCATAGTACTCCATCCAAGCCAGCTGAGCCCTACATTAATTTCATTGTCAAGTCAAGTACACCATCTGCTGTATCGTTAGCCAACATTGTCACGGCCACGAGCCATGATAGTGACCTGCTGAAGTTAAAAGATATAATTACACATCAGTTGTGGAACAAACACACTCGACCTCTCAACAATGATGGAGAATGTCAAAAGTACAAAAATTGACTTTACTATGAGGAACGAGAATCCTGATTCTAGAGAGTCTGCGACAGAAAGTGATTGAAGTGGCTCAGAAAGGACATCCTGGTATATTTGCCACAAAGAGAGCTCTCTGAGACCGACTTTGGTTTCCAGATCTAGGTGAAAGAGTTAAAAAAGGAACTCAAGGCCTGTCATATATGTAATTGTCTGTCAACTATTGTTACCTGACTTTGAGAATGTTGGAACTCACTAGGCATGCCTGGGAGAGTATAGCCATCAATTTATTTGGTCCACTTGATAATGGACATCATCTAATGGTAAATGGAGATGAATACTCATGTTTTCCTTTGGTTGAAGGACTCTCATCCACGACTCAAAAACAAGTAATTGAAAAACTTGATGGCATCTTTGCGATATGAGGCATATGAGCCATTGTGAAGTCTGACAACAGCCGATCCTTCAACAGTAAAGAATTCAAAGAATTTCTGAAGCATCTGAACATAAAGCATCAAAAGAGTACATATTTATGGTCACAGGACAATAGACTTGTTGAGCTTTTATGAGTATGCTAAAGGAAGCAGTACAGCATGCAACTCTTGAGAAGCTCAGTTTGGAAAAGTACTAAACTCTAAGAGCTTATCGCTCAACACCCCACTCAACCACAGATGAAAGACCTGCTGCTTTGATGTTTGGGAGAGAATGACAACCAAGGTACCTCAGGACCACCAAGAGAAATAAAAGTGAAAACATGATTCATGCAAGCGACTTCCATAAGAAACAGAAAATGAAAGCTTATGCAGACAAGAGGCGACATGCAAAAGGCATCTTGTGTAGAAAAGATTTGGTGATCGCATGGCAGATGTGCAAAAGAAAATCTGCTGCTACCTATGATGATGAACCTTTCCAAGTGGTGTCTAACAAGGGACACATGGTGACTGCCCAGCATCCTGGGAAGTCCATTACTAGGGGCTTTTTTCATGTTAGTCCTCGGTTGCATCGCTCATCAACTCAAAATGGTGAAAGAAAGATTGACTTTGAAAACACAGTGACTGATTCTGCCTCTCTAAAATCCCTGGCTTTCTCTGACAATAATGACAACCTCTTTTGGCTTCCAGATTGAGTCATATGATGAAAGAGCCAAGAAGACTGATGGAAGAGATATAGTTGTACATGTTTCTATATCCATATGTGTATGTCTGGTTTATTGTGTTAACTGTGATGGTCAAGAAACTGAATAAAGTATTCTTGAAGTGAAATGTGTAGGTCTAATGATTTTCTAAAAATGGTAATGTTTCATTTAACTGAGGGGGAGATGTAATGTCTTGCATGATTAAGGATAGAACCTTTCTGGATTCCAACATACTCTGTATCAATGTGACATAATTGCTAGAATAGACTGTAATGAAGGCTTGGTTTAAAATGTTGGGGAGTTCACAGTTGCAAGCAGAGGAATAAAGACAAGTGATTTACAACTCTGTGTGTGGGGTAGTCATTGGCTGGTACCCGGGTTAGGGAAGACACTCCAAAACGCATCTACAAAAATGTGCTTTTTCAAATCATCTCCAATTTTTTGGTCCTTTATTCATGGAGAACTAAAACCCTTATATCAATTGCTCCCATAATGTCTAAGCCTTACTCCTCTAAGTAAGCCCTGGTAAAGTTCCTTTGGATCTCAACTGCTCAAACCTAACCTTGAACTCTGTTTCAATTCCCCATCTTGTGAAGATGATGGCTTAACCTTGTTCTTCATCAAAGCTGTCTTCAGACAAGCTCTCCAGACAGGGCTGATCCTTGCAATTCTAAAGAAACCTACACTAGATGATGATGATCTTGTCAACTACCTGCCCATCTCTCACCTTCCCTCCCTTCATTGGCAAGATCAGATAAAACCAATCATCTCAGGTATCACCAGTTTGGCTCCAGATCACCTTGTAGGATGGGGATAATTACTATGTATATTGTAGACAATGCTCTCCTCACCCCGAGATGACCCCTGCCTTCTGATGTTGTTGGACCTCTCAGCTGACTTTGACATTGTCAGCCACCCCACCCTCATCCACACCCTGAAGTCTCAAATGGGATTCACTGACAAAGTCCTTTGCTGCTTCTTATTCTACATTTCCAACCGACATTAGTTAATTCACATGGACACCTTAAGGTTCCAGATGTTCCCTATCACCTTTGGAGTCTCCCAGGATGTCATCCTCTCAAATTTAATCTGCAGCCTCTACTAACTGCATAGAAATTACCAATATGCTGGCAGTACACAACTCAACTAGAAAGTCTCCTTTGCTCCAGACATCTAATGCCTCAAACAGTAACCTGGAAATTTAACACCTATCTGAATTTCAGCTGCACCAAGACAGAATTCCTGTTATTTCCGAAAAGCAACAATGAGAAACAGTCCACACATGGCTCAATGACATACACCATGACAGCTTCAACCCCCAACTTTTACCCAATGAAAAAGATATTCGGATACATCCTGAACACAGACCTCACCCTTAAGTAACTCATAAGATGAAGATAAAGATCTGCTGGCCCAACTCTCTGTACTAAAGAAAGTGAAAGCATCCCACTCAAAACAACATTACAGAATTGATTTTCAACAGCTTGCCCTCTCACAGTTGGATGGTAGAAACACCCTGCTCTTTGGCCTCTCAGCTCCTTTCTGCCCTCCTAAGGGCATCCTACATGTTACTGCAAGTCTCATCCAGGTCCTGAAGGAATTGGTCACATCACCCCCATCCAGATGGAACTCTACTGGCTTCACTTACTGGTCCACATCTTCTTCAAAACCAGCTGCATAATTTAAAGAGTCATCATGGCCAGCAACACCCAATTATCTGGCTGACAAGCTTACAATAAGAAACTTAATTATTAGTTAAGGGAGTTATGTACACACCTCAAGAATTAATCACAGTCCTTGTCTGGGTGAACCACTAAAGTCACTAAATAAATCTGACCTCAACCCCCTGGTAGCTATGGCACACAACAGAGAGGCTTAACTTAGAGGTAATGTGTAAAGAATGTATGCAGTACAAACACAGTATTAAGGTTGAAAAGCATAACAATAAAAATCCCAAGATGAGTTTGAAAAGTAGTTATAAACAAAATTACACCAAAATGCCAAAAATCCAACAAGGGGACCACGGATATGAATTTTTAAAGTTTTAATTTTAAATAACACCAGGAAAAATTAAGGCCAATGATAATTAATTGTGGCTGTAGAATAGGACCTAGGGACAATTTTACACTGACCACAATGGAGCGTGGGTTGGATACACCAACCACATTTGTCCTGGGCAAAAAATGTGTCTTTTAAGTCCCAATCTACCACAGGAATACACTTCTAAATTCCCTCAGGACCTCAGGGGAGGGGCTTGGAGACTTACTAGGTGTCTGGCAGGACCCAACAGCAGGGTCCAGCCCAGACCCAGTTTCCACTGGCAAGCAGTGCAGTTGCAGGAAAGGCTTGTTGTATCTCTGTATCATGAACAGAAGGTCTGGTCAGCCTTATGACCCCTGGAGTTACTTTTTTGTTCTGGGTACAAGAGAGAGGGAGCAGGTCCATCCTCCCAGGTTTTTTCTCAGGTCTCAGACAGCAGTTCACTTGTCTTCTGATCTTCCACAGGAGAGGCCACATTTATGCCTTGCATGAGCTTGTTGGTGGGAATGATTCTTGGGCACCCCCAAAAGCAATGTGGTATAAGTTCCCGTGGCTAACCCTACCTACTTTGGGCATTTTCAAGGTGGCAAAAGTCTTCAGCCACACCAAACTTGGACTCTGAGGGCTAGGGTATAAGTTCGGAATGTGCTAGGGTAATACTAGTGTCCTCCCCAATCTAACACTAACATCTAGTTTGAAGCAGCCATGGGAACCTCAATAAGAGACAGATGTTGTGAGATACACTTTGACAATAATCTAAGTAGGAGAACTTTGTATATTAAAGAGCACATTATTTCAGTTAAGACGTAACCCCCTCCAGTTACTCTAAAGCTGTGTATTTGTCAAATTAATTAATGTCACAATTTATTGGGCAGTAATTGGGCAGGTAAGATGGCTCCAAAAGATCCGTAATGTGGCAGCAAGACTTGTTGTTTATCACAAAAGAGAGTCCAGTGGCTGGTATGCACCCCATTGTGGGTGCGCAATAAAGACAGGGACCAGGCACCTGAATTGTAAAGGTTACTTGACGTCTCCAGCTCAGTCACTAACTCTCAGTGTTAGCACATGCACGGGATAGAGCACAGTAGGGAAACAATGTGAAACTGTTGCTGTATGTTCAACTGGTGCTGTGTGTTTGTCTCCAATTGGCACTCAGAATTTCAGGAAATCAAAAGTCACTAAGGCCACTGTGAATATGGGTGCTGACAACAGGAACATAGGTTAGTCAGTGGTATTTAGGGGGTATGAATCAAAAATGTCTCCATTAAAAGGAGTGGGCATGAGGGTTAATGGGTCAGATGACCAAGGTTGAAGATGTACTGTTCCCATGAGGAGCTAGGTAAGTACTGATTTGTATTACGGGGATGTTAGAAATGGCAACATCCAATGTCAACTAAGCCCAGCCAGACGTGGATTGTAAGGCACAGAAAGATTTAAGTGCAAAGAAATGCTCACTTTCTAAAAGTGGCATTTCTAGAATATTAATATTAAATCCAACTTCACCAGTCAGCAGGATTTTATATTACCATTCTGGCTATACTAAATATGACCTTCCTACTCCTTTCAGATCAGCAGCTACCACTTCAATACTGTATGAGGGCAGCCCCAATGTTAGCCTATGAAGGGAGCAGGCTTCACAGTAGTGCAAAAACGAATTTAGGAGTTTTACACTACCAGGACATGTAAACTACACAGGTACATGTCCTGCCTTTCACCCACACAGCACCCTGCTCTAGGGGTTACCTAGGGCACACATTAGAGGTGACTTATATGTGGAGAAAGGGGAGGGTTAGGCTTGGCAAGTACTTTTAAATGCCAAGTCGAGGTGACAGTGAAACTGCACACACAGGCCTTGCAGTGGCAGGCCTGAGACAAGGAAAAGGGGCTACTTAAGTGGTTGGCACAACCAGTGCTGCAGGCCCACTAGTAGCATTTAATCTACAGGCCCTAGGCACATAGGGTGCACATTACTAGGGACTTATAAGTAAATTAAATAGTCCAATCAGGTATGATTCAAGGTTGCCATGTTTTAAGGGAGAGAGCATATGCACTTTAGCACTGGTTAGCAGTGGTAAAGTGCGCAGAGTCTAAAAGCCAGCAAAAACAGTGTCCAAAAAGTGGAGGGAGGCAGGCAAAAAGTTAGGGGTGACCACCCTAAGGCTGTCAGGTCTAACATGTGTCCCCCCCAGCTGAAAGTGGGGAGAGCTACCCGACCTCCTGGGAGCTCTCATCGCTAAGGCGGAAGTATCTGGAGAGACCATCAGCATTGGCGTGGTCAACCCCGGGGCGATGTTCCACCGTAAAGTCCATCCCCTGTAGGGAAATGGACCACCTCAAGAGTTTTGGATTCTCACCCCTCATCTGCATGAGCCATCTGAGGGGCCTGTGGTCTGTCTGAACCCGGAAATGAGTCTCAAACAGGTAGGGTCTTAGCTTCTTCAGTGCCCAGACCACAGCAAAAGATTCTCTTTCAATAGCACTCCACCTCTGTTCCCGTGGTAATAGCCTTCTGCTAATAAAGACTACTGGTTGGTCTAGGCCCTCCTCATTTAGCTGTGCTAGGACCGCCCCTATGCCATGCTCTGAAGCGTCTGTCTGCACGATAAATTCCTGGGAGTAGTCAGGGGCCTTGAGCACAGGGGCCGTGCACAAGGCTTCCTTCAGGGAGTCAAAGGCTTTCTGACAAGCCTCTGTCCAATTCACCAACCTAGGTTGTTTCTTGGAAGTGAGTTCTGTCAAGTGTGACACAATGGTACCATAGCCCTTGACAAATCTGCGGTAGTATCCTGTGAGGCCTAAAAAGGCTCTCACCTCAGTCTGAGTTCTAGGTGGTTGCCAGCCCTTGATAGTTTCAATCTTGGCCTGGAGTGGCTGCACCTTGCCACCACCCACTAGGTGTCCCAAGTACACCACGGAACCCTACCAAATCTGGCACTTACTAGCCTTGATGGTCAGGCCTGCCTGTTGCAGGGCCTGAAGCACCTCCTTGAGGTGGACCAGGTGTTCCTCCCAGCTGGAACTGTAGACAGCTATGTCATCTAGGTAGGCTGCACAGAAGGCATCCTTGCCAGCTAGGACCCCGTTAACCAACCATTGGAAGGTAGCGGGGGCATTTTGCAATCCAAATGGCATCACCCGGAACTGGTAATGGCCATCAGGGGTTGAAAATGCGGATCTCTCTTTAGCCCCCCCAGTCAGGGCGATCTGCCAGTACCCTGAAGTAAGATCAAACGTGCTCAGGAACTTGGCAGCGCCCAGCCTGTCAACGAGCTCATCAGCTCGGGGGATGGGGTGGGCATCAGTCCGGGTGACAGAGTTGAGACCCCAGTAGTCCACACAGAACCGGAGTTCTGGTTTTGCACCTGGGGCAGTAGCCTTAGGGACCAACACCACTGGGCTGGCCCAGGGACTACTGGATTTCTCGATAACCCTTAAAGCTAACATCTTGGAGACCTTCTCCTTGATGCTGGCTTTCACCTTATCCGATAACCTGTAAATTTTGTTCTTCACAGGGAGACTGTCACTGGTGTCAATGTCATGAACACAGGAGGTGGGTCAGTCCAGGAGTAAGGGAGAACAGGGGGGAGAACTGCGCCAACAGCTCATAGCAGTCTCCTTTCTGGTTTAGAGTCAGGGAGTCAGAGAGGATGAACCCCTTCACTGACCCATCACCTTCGTGGGCAGAGAGGAGGTCGGGGAGAGGTTCACTCTCCTCTTCCATTCCTTCATCTGTGACCAGAAGCATGTTGACCTCAGACCACTCAAAATGGTCAGTTGACATGGAGCACCCTTAGGGGGTTCCTAGGGGTTAGGAGGTCCACTAGGTAAGTGGCCTCCCCTTTCCGCTCCTTTACTTCAAATGGGCCAGACCAGGGGTCCTGGAGAGCTCTAGGCTCTACTGGCTCCATTATCCACACTTTGTCTCCAGGTTGAAACTCTACCAGGGTGGCCTTCTGGTCATACCAGCGTTTCATTACCTCTTGACTGGCCTCAAGGTTACTTTGGGCCTCTTTCCAGAAGTGGGTCATCTGGTTGCGGAGGGCCAACATGTAGCTGACCACATCCTGAGGGGGTGCCTTTGGAGCTCTCTCCAACTCCTCCTTGACAATGCTTAAGGGTCCCCTGACAGGGTACCCATAGAGAAGCTCAAAGGGACTGGACCCCACCCCCCTATTGGGGACCTCTCGGTAAGCAAAGAGAAGGCATGGTAAGAGGACGCCCCACTTACGCCTCATGGCCTCAGGGAGGCCACCAATCATGCCTTTCAAGGTCTTGTTGAATCTCTCCACAAGACCATTAGATTGGGGGTGATAGGGTGTGGTGAACTTGTAGGTTACACCACACGCATCCCACAGAGACTTCATGTATGCAGACATGAAGTTAGTGCCTCTGTCAGACACTATCTCCTGTGGGAATCCCACACGGGTAAATATCCCCATCAGAGTTCTGGTCACCACCGGTGCAGCTACGGTCCTCAGAGGGATTGCCTCTGGGTAACGGGTGGCATGGTCCACCAAAACCAGGATGAACCTGTTGCCTAAGGCAGTTTTGGGGTCCAATGGACCAGCAATGTCGATGCCCACCCTTTCAAAGGGGGTGCCAACGACAGGAAGTGGAATCAGGGGGGTTTTAACCCTTTTTCCTGCTTTACCACTGGCCTGGCAGGTAGGACAAGATCTACAGAACTTATCTGAGTTTGTTCTCATTCTGGGCCAATAAAAGTGGGTGACAAGCCTGTCAAAGGTCTTGCCTTGCCCCAAATGTCCTGCCAGGGGAATGTCGTGAGCCAGACCCAGTAGGAAGGTTCGGTAACACTGGGGGACCACCAGCGCACGCGCTGCCCCAAAGGCTGGAACCTTAGGCTCACTGTAGAGGAGATCATTCTCCCAATATATATGGTGATCGCCAGAGGCTTCACCTGCCGCCTGGTCTGAGTCTTGCTTCCTCAGACCCTCTAGAGTGGGACATCCTTTCTGCGCCTTGCAGAATTCCTCCCTGGTGGGTCCACCCTCAACTTGCCAGCCAGCAAGCTCCGGTAGGTCACCTAGGGTGGCAATGTCTTCCCCAGTTGGCTCGGGAGCCTCCTCCTCAGGAGCCCCGTCAACCACTGCAGGAACTTCTGGGACTGGTTTCCCGCGCCCCTTGCCCCTCCTCTTGGCAGCTCTCTGGGCCATTGTTCCAGGCTCCAGACGCTCTTGACTTCCTTCTCGGTCAGCCATGGACCGTGTGGTCATGCAGACCCACTCAGGTAACCCTAACATCTCCAGGTGAGATCTGAGCTCCACTTCTTTCCAAGCAGTATGCTCAAGATCATTGCCTAACAGACAATCTACAGGCATGGCAGGACTCACAGCTTCTTTCAGAGTACCAGAGACCCCCCCCCACTCAAAGGGAACCAGAGCCACCGGTAGGTGACTCTCACGATTGTCAGGGACTATGACCTGGTGGAATGTATTAGGGACTATCTGATCTGTTGACACCAGCTGCCTCTTGATAGTAGTCATACTGGCTCCTGTGTCACGCAGAGCCTCCACCTTCTGCACATCAATGGTGACCCACTGCCTGTACTTGGAAGTATTTTGGGGCATGTGGGCTTTGGGCACCATTTCTCCTTCTCCCAGGGACACTAGGGAAATCTCTACCTGTTCCCCAAAGCTATCTGGGTCCATCTCCCCCCGAGCGCTACACTAGTCAACCCAGGTGTCTGTCCGGTAGTGGACGGTGCTCTCTTGGAGCACTGAGGGTCGCCTTTATAGTGACCATACTGGTAACACTCCATGCATTTGGGGTTGGATTTCCCTGACCTATCATATGTCCCTGGCTTTTTCCCAAATCTGGAAAAGGAATGGTTGCCACCCCCTCCCTGGGAATTCTTTTGGGGGCCTTTGGAGAGTTCCTTATCTGTAAGTTTATCTCCCCCCTCTTTCTTCTGTTGGGAACCCTGGCCACCTTTGTGGGTGTCCCCCCCAGGTACCTTGTTGGACACTCTGGTGCTAACCCAGAGGTCCGCCTCCTCAGCAAGCTTCCTGGGATCAGTCAGCTTGCTATCCACTAAGTGCTGGCACAACTCTGTAAAAGTAGTATTAAGCATATGCTCTCTCAGAATCAAGTCATATAACCCTTTATAATCATCTACTTTGTTGACCCACACCCATCCATTCAGTGCCTTACTGGAAAAGTCAAAGAAATCTACCCATGTTTGTGTGGTTTGTTTGGTGCTATCCCTGAACCTCTGACGGTATCCCTCAGGGGTCAGCCCAAACTTGGCAAGTAAAGTGGCTTTCTGAAGTGGGTATGTGTTTTGATCAGGTTGATCCAATGTGAGAAGTGTGTTCCTCCCCAATGGCGGCACATAACCCCACATAGCTACCCCCCCATTGCCCTTCAGGAACCTCATGAGCTCTTAGTGCAACTTCATAAGCAGCTAACCATTTATCTATGTCATCTCCCACCACAAAACTGGGCACCACATTTTTGGGTATACGAACCTTCTTTTCTCCAGCAGGTCCTGTCTGTATGCTGCCACCAATATTGCTGGATTCAGACTGTATCGCCTTGATCTCCAGCTCCTTGAGACTCAGTTCATGAGCCAACAATAGTTTCTTTTCAGCCAAAGCTCTCTCAGCTTCCACCTGTTTGGCTGCTCTTTCAGCTTCAGCTTGCTTGGCTTCTCTCTCAGCCCTTCTTTCCTCCTGTTGAGCCTCAATTTTCAGTTTTGCCATTTGCAATTGGAACTCCCTTTCCTCTCTCCTTTCCTCTGCGGTCAGGCTTTGCACAGAGACACTGCTCCCTGGTCTGGAAGGGGGCACAATTGCAGTGGTAACATCATACACAGATAGCAACAAATCCTCTGAGTGGCCATTTTCTGGCTCCTCTTCCTCATCATCCTCTTCTAAATGGGCTTCTGCCCAGGCCCTCAGCGCCACTTGAAAGTCCTCCTTTTTGGAGGCCCCTTCGGTGGGTACCCTCATTGCCCTGCAGAACCCTCTTAGCTGTTTGACCGTATATGTATCCAACAGGACTAGGTCAAAGTCTCCCATTTGAGACCCAGTCAGAGACATGTTGAGTGAGGATTTAGTTTTTGAAAATTGTCAGGAAGAAAAAAAACGAAATTTTGCAAAAAGAGATAAAAATCAAGTTGACCTTCAACTGTGGGTAGGTAGTGAAATACATAGCTACTGTATGTCACTGCACAAACACAAGTCCTATCCTCACCGCTGATCACCAATGTTAGAAATGGGGTTTTTGTTTGGCAGTCAGGTTACCCCCTATCCAAGCAAAAGCCCTCACTCTAGTCAGGGTAAGTCACACACAATCCAAGATTATCCTGTGCCCACCCTCTGGTAGCTTGGCACGAGCAGTCAGGCTTAACTTAGAAGGCAATGTGTAAAGTATTTGTGCAATAAATCATACAATACCACCATATAGCACCACAAAAATAGACCACACAGTGTTTAGAAAAATATATAATATTTATCAGGATAATTGTAGGTCAAAACGAATAAAGTTGCAATGTGAATTTGTAGAGATATCACTGAAAAGTGATATAAAGTGTCTTAAGTCTTTAAAAAGCAAACAAAGTCTCTTTCAAGCACAAAGTACCTGGTTTGGAGTGGAAAATCTCCTCAGAGGGCCACAGAAGAAGAGAAACATGGAAAAAGGGTGTGTGTGTTGATTTCTCCCCAGCACACACGGACTTGCGTCGTTATTTTTCACGCGGGGAAGTCGTGCGTCGTTTTCCGGCGCGCGGACAGTCTCTTTCTGTGGATCGCGGGGATTACCAGATGTCCCGGGTCTGTGCGTGGATTATCCGGCTTGTTTACCGGCTGCGCTCTGAGGGGCTGTGCGCCGAAGTTTCGCTCTCACGGCAGGCGTCGCGTCGATTTCTCCTTTGGAGGTTGGGCGGCGTTGTCCTTGCGAGGCCGTGCGTCGAAGTTCAGGTCGTCCCGAAGGCGTCACGTCGATCAGCGTCGGTGTGCGGCGATTTTCTCGCCGCGGAACAAGCTGTGCGTCAAAAAGTTCGGCGCACGAAGCGTCCAAGTGAAAAAGAGAAGTCTTTTTGGTTCTGAGACTTCAGGGAACAGGAGGCAAGCTCTATCCAAGCCCTTGGAGAGCACTTTTACAGCCAGACAAGAGTTCAGCAAGGCAGCAGGGCAACAGCAAGGCAGCAGTCCTTTGTAGAAAGCAGTCAGGTGAGTCTTTTAGGCAGCCAGGCAGTTCTTCTTGGCAGGATGCAGGTTCTGGTTCAGGTTTCTTCTCCAGCAAGTGTCTGATGAGGTAGGGCAGAGGCCCTGTTTTATACCCAAATGTGCCTATGAAGTGGGGGTGACTTCAAAGAGTGGCTAAGAAGTGCACCAGGTCCCCTTTCAGTTCAATCCTGTCTGCCAGGGTCCCAGTAAGGGGTGTGGCAGTCCTTTGTGTGAGAGCAGGCCCTCCACCCTCCCTGCCCAGGAAGACCCATTCAAAATGCAGATGTATGCAAGTGAGGCTAAGTACCCTGTGTTTGGGGTGTGTCTGAGTGAATGCACAAGGAGCTGTCAACTAAGCCCAGCCAGACGTGGATTGTAAGGCACAGAAAGATTTAAGTGCAAAGAAATGCTCACTTTCTAAAAGTGGCATTTCTAAAATATTATATTAAATCCAACTTCACCAGTCAGCAGGATTTTATATTACCATTCTGGCCATACTAAATATGACCTTGCTACTCCTTTCAGATCAGCAGCTACCACTTCAATACTGTATGAGTATCAGGATACTTCAATTCGATTTCCTCAGAAGCAGAAGATAACTCCTCAGTCCCGACCCGAGCTACTCACAACGAATATTAATCCTTCGTGCTGAGTACCCCGGAGGGGAAAGGGGAATGGGATGGTAGAGAGACTGCCACAGAGATGATGAACGCCAGTACTCAGTCTGCCTCTTCACATCTAAGATTGGATACAGCACCTGCAAGAGTCAAAGTCGCAATTACTAGGGACATACAACATCAGTTTTTCACTTTCTACTCTCAACACTTAATTCTCTTTAATTCTATTATTTCTTCACTCACCCTGAGTTCTCTGTAGCCTTGCTTCTCTCTATAAATGATAGCTCTTCTTAAAAATTGCTTATTACTGATTCTGGAAGAACTTCTCAACCTTTGTTAGAGATTGGTTTTATGTTGCTATATATATATATATAGTTGGTGATAATGCGTTCTTCAAATCAGCTGGTGTTATTTAATTTCTCCTGTCTTATTGTGACTTCTGTCAATACTTGTATTTGTAAATGCTTGTTTATTAAAGTTCGTTTCTCCTTTCTTACTTCGACATTTATTGATAACTTGTATTTGTAAATGCTTGTTTATTTCAGTTAGTTTCTCCTTCCTTACTTCGACATCTGTCGATAACTTGTAGTTGTAAATGCTTGTTTATTTAAGTTTGTTTCTCTTTTAAACTCTATTTTGGTTTATTACCATTGAATTTGTAAATGCTTATTTGTTAACAGTTCGTTTCTCCTTTAAACTTGGCCTTTGTTTATAACCTTGACATTTGTAGATACTTGCTCTTTTAAAGTTCGTTTTTTCTTTGACTTTAATATCTTAAACAAGAACCTTGTAAACATAAGGTTAATTCATACATTAACTCTGTAGCCTTGCTGACTTCCACAGGAACGGTCTACTATCAAACTCTTCGAATAAACCTTGACAATGTTTATCCGTTTTCTGTAATATAATCTTCAAATGTAATTTTACCTCACAGGAGTTTCTGTTCTGAAGTGCGCTCTCTCTCCACACAGCTGATTCCTGTCAGACCTCAGTTGAAGTGCAAGGCTTCCAGCTGGAGAGCTCGTAACCTAGCAACCAACCGATTGCAAGACTAGAACTGTAACTAACCTTCAGGACTCACAGCGGCCATCTTGGATCTTCTCTTCTTGATTCTTCCTTTGAAATAAGCGCAAGATTACTCTGCAAACCTTCTTCCAGTTTGGGCTTTGCTGTCTCCACTGAGGATATCTCTTTGCTTTTCTCATGCACTTCTTTGATTTGACTTGGCAAGTTTGTGTGTTCATGACAGTACTCCCCCTCAAGGAACAGTTCTCCAATTTAGGTTTGCTTGGGTAGGTTCTATGAAAGTTTCTCAGTAATCTTGAAGCATGTACATACTCGTGCGGCTCCCAGGATCGTTCCTCTGGACCATAACCTTTCCAATCAATTAGATAATAAAGCTGGCCATTACGGATTTTGGAATCTAAGATTTGATTGACCTCATACTCTTCTGCAGAGCTAATCTGGATAGGAATTGGAGGGGAGTTTTGACGTAAATTTGGAGGACTGTTCTTTAACAAGGAGACATGGAAAACAGGATGTATCTTTAGATGAGCTGGCAACTGCAATTTAACTGCCACTGGATTGATCATCTTGTCAACTTTGAATGGGCCTATAAATCATGGCTGAAATTTGCGATTTCCTTTGAGACGTAAATGACGAGTGGATAACCAAACTTTGTCTCCTTTCGAATAAATGGGGCTCTCTCTTCTTTTTCTATCAGCCTGAGTCTTATATGAGTCTTTTGCTTGAATGATGTTTTTCTAGCCCTAACTAACGTGGTCTGCAAATCCCTCACCATCTCTTCTACTGCAGGCACTGAATCATCTTCTTTACCCAACATTACATTAGGATGTCTACCATGGTTCAGATAAAAGGGGGTGAACCCAGTGGTGGAATGAACAGCATTATTGTAAGCAAATTCAGCTGCCCACATCAACTCGGGCCATTCCTTCTCTTTATCGAATAAATTGAGTCTTAAATACTGTTCTAACTCTTGATTCACTCTCTCTGTTTGCCCATCGGTTTCAGGATGGTAACTGGTAGAGTAACGAGAATCAATTCCTAATCTTTTACTAAAAGCCTTCCAAAAGCGAGAAACAAATTGGGACCCCCTGTCTGAAACTAGAACTTTTGGGATACCATGGGCGCGTACTATGCGTTGTGTAAACAACTGTGCAACCTGTGGGGCTCGAGGGATTTCTTTCAAAGGAATGAAATGCGCCATTTTAGTGAAAGTGTCTACAAAAACTAGGATAGTGTTAAAACCTTGGCTACTAGGGAGGTCCACTATAAGATCCATAGTAACAGTATGCCAGGCATGGGGTGCAGTGGGCAAAGGTCTTAACAGACCTTGTGAAGCTGTTCTATTTGATTTCCCTCTTTGACATTTGTCACAAGTTGACACATATTGTCTTATCTGAGTTTTCATTTTTGGCCACCAAAATTCTCGTTGTATTAGATTTTGAGTCTTTTGAATTCCTTTGTGTCCAGCCAATTAATCGTCATGATAAGCCTGAAGAATTTTTTCTTGCAGCTCCACAGTCGGAACATACAGTGCACCTTTAAAGTATGGCAAACCTTTTTTGATTTCTCTTCCTTGGCCTTCTTTGGACCACTTTAGCATTCCTTCGAATGTTAAGTTTTCTTGAATTTCTTTGGTTAAATTTTCATACAATATGGCAGATATGAACTTCTCTTGTGGAATAATCAATTCTTTTTCTGGAGGCTCTTTAACTGCACCGGTATTAATTTGAGATAGAGCATCTGCCTTCCCATTTACTTTTCCTGGTCTGAAAGTGATAACAAAATCAAAGTCTGCAAAATGTAGGGACCAACGCAGTTGTCGAGCTGTTAGAGTTCGAGCTGATTTTAAAAACTGTAAATTTCGGTGGTCCGTGTAAACGGTCACTTTATGCTTAGCTCCCAAAATTTAATGCCTCCACTCACGAACAGTTTCTTTGACTGCCAATAGCTCCTTATCCGCAATTGAATAATTTATCTCTGGTGGTGTTAATGTTCGAGAGAAATAGGCCACTGGATGTAATTGACCTGTATCTTTATGACGCTGGGAAAGGATACCTCCTATGGCAACATCTGAAGCATCTGCCTCCACATAATATGGCTCATCTGGATTGGGGTGGAGCAAGATTGGAGCTGAGACGAAGGAATTCTTCACAAAATGAAAAGCATTTTCAGCTTCTTTTGTCCACTCAAACTTCACTCCTTTCTTCAACAATCGAGTAATGGGTGTAACTGTTTGAGAAAAATTGGATATGAATCTTCGATAAAAATTAGCGAACCCCAAGAAACTCTGGATCTCTTTGACATTGCAAGGAGAAGGCCAATGTTGCACTGTCTTTATCTTGGCAGGATCCATACTAACTCCTTCTGGTGACAAAATGAATCCTAAGAACTCAACTCGTTCCACATGAAATGCACACTTCTCCAATTTTACATAGAGATGGTTTTCTTGCAACCTTGTGAGGATGGATCGAACATGGGAAATGTGCTCCTGTAGATTGTCGGAAAAGATTAAAATGTCATCTATATAAACCACGGCAATCCGGTCGAGGAATTCTCATAATATATCATTAAAGAAATGCTGGAAGGCAGCGGGAGCATTGCATAACCCATAAGGCATCACTTGATATTCAAATAATCCGTATCGAGTCCGAAAAGCGGTTTTCCATTCATCCCCTGAAGCCACTCGAATCAAATGATATGCTCCTCGCAGGTCCAATTTGGTGTAGATTCTAGCATTCTTTACTTGATCTAATAAAACTGACACTAAAGGCAGTGGGTATCGATTCTTGATGGTAACCTTATTGAGGGCTCGATAATCAATGCAAGTTCGAAGACTCCCATCCTTCTTTGGTATGAAAAATAGTGGGGATGACACTGGAGATTCAGAAGGACGAATAAAACCATTAGCAAGATATTGATCCAAATACTCCTTTAAATGTTGATTCTCTGCTTCGGTCAATGCGTATATTCTGCTACATGGCAATATTGCACCTGGCTCCAGTACAATTTTACAGTCGTAGGGTCGATGTGGTGGCAATTTCTCAGCCTCCTTTTCATCAAAAACGGCGACTAAATCCTCATATTCTTTTGGGATTTCTGCTGTCTTTTGTGCACAAATCATTGAAGAGTGTGATGATAAACAGGCCGCTTGGGACTTGGTGGACACTTCCACTCCATCATGAAAGCAATTCTCTTTGCAGTAAGAGGAATTCATCTTGATCGTTCTTTTGCTCCAATCAATTTGTGGATTATGTTCTGTAAGCCAGGGCAGACCCAAAATGAGTTGAAATTGTGGAGCATCTATCAAATTAAAGATTATCTGCTCCTGATGTCCACCAAAACCTTGCATCTGAATTGGTTCGGTCTCATGGGAAATGGGTCCTGAAGAAAGATTGGTTCCATCCACAGCTCTTACTACTTCCAAAGTAGATTTCTTGATAAATCGAATACCCATTTTACGAGCGTATTTGATATCACAGAAGTTGCCCGTAGCTCCAGAGTCTATCATAACTGAGATCCCTTGAATTTCCTTCTCAAGGGTCTTAACTGATACTGTTTGTACCAAATGTGGCGCTGCGGTTTGTAAGGTAATCGCCACTCGTTGATCTAAAGGAGTTGTCTTGGGTTCTGCTTTCATCAGGGCAACTCCCTCTACTGATGAAGCTGGCCTTTTCCCGACTGAAGAGCTTTGGGTTTCTTGGGACAGTTTTTAACAAAATGCCCAGATGCACCGCAATATAAACATAGTTGATTCACTCTTCTTTTCTCTTTTTCTTCCTTAGATAAAGGACCTCGGATGGAACCAATTTGCATTGGTTCTTCTATTGTTATCCCTTCTCCGGCTCTCGTATGATCATTTCTTACACGATCAATTCTCAGGGGAAATGGTCGATACTCTCTTCTCTTTTCTGCTCTTCGTTCAGTTAACCGGTGGTCAATCTGTAACACAAGATCAATTAACTCCGAAATTTCGGTGGGTCTATTTGGAACTTGTGCTAAGGCATCTTTCAATTCATCTCTCAGTCCACGATAAAATATGGCGGCTCTTTTTGACTCCGGCCAGGCAGTCTCTACAATGAGTTTATTGAAATGAGCCAGATAGGCTACAAGATCTTTATTACCTTGCCTGATTTCCAGTAGTTCATTGTCAGAGGCTTGAGCTGCAGTTCGCCGATCAAATATTCTTAAGAACTCTTCCTTGAAATTTTGGAAATTATATAAAACAGGATCAGTTCTGAAAATTATTGGCATGGACCATGCGGCCGCATCTCCTGTCAGATAAGACAATATAAATGCCACTTTGGACTGGTCTTCGGAAAAAATGACTGGTCTACATAAAAAATGCAATGAGCATTGGGTCAGAAAAATCTGCGCCTTATTTGGATCCCCACCGAAGCGCTCGGGTTGAGCCAAAGGAATAATAGGGGAAACCGCATGAATTACTTGAGTGGATATACCTGCAGACTGTGAAGGGCTAGGGATTTGTGAAAACACAGATTCATTTGATTTAGCGGTGTTCCCTAACTCATTTATTCGCTGTTTTATTTGGACTGTTTCTGCTATGGTGTTATTTAATTGTTTCTGTAACCCTTCCAAAACGGTGGCTAATGCTTTTATATCAATTACTTCTGCCATTCTGCTCAGGACGAAATCTGTTTTTTACCTAAAATTAAGGTGATGGCACTTCAATCTGTCAGGATACTTCAATTCGATTTCCTCAGAAGCAGAAGATATCTCCTCAGTCCCGACCCGAGCTACTCACAACGAATATTAATCCTTCGTGCTGAGTACCCCGGAGGGGAAAGGGGAATGGGACGGCAGAGAGACTGCCACAGAGATGATGAACGCCAGTACTCAGTCTGCCTCTTCACATCTAAGATTGGACACAGCACCTGCAAGAGTCACAGTCGCAATTACTAGGGACATACAACATCAGTTTTTCACTTTCTACTCTCAACACTTAATTCTCTTTAATTCTATTATTTCTTCACTCACCCTGAGTTCTCTGTAGCCTTGCTTCTCTCTATAAATGATAGCTCTTCCTAAAAAATGCTTATTACTGATTCTGGAAGAACTTCTCAACCTTTGTTAGAGATTGGTTTTATGTTGCTATATATATATATATATATATAGTTGGTGATAATGCGTTCTTCAAATCAGCTGATGTTATTTAATTTCTCCTGTCTTATTGTTACTTCTGTCAATGCTTGTTTATTAAAGTTCGTTTCTCCTTTCTTACTTCGACATTTGTTGATAACTTGTATTTGTAAATGCTTGTTTATTTCAGTTAGTTTCTCCTTCCTTACTTCGACATCTGTCGATAACTTGTAGTTGTAAATGCTTGTTTATTTAAGTTCGTTTCTCTTTTAAACTCTATTTTGGTTTATTACCATTGAATTTGTAAATGCTTATTTGTTAACAGTTCGTTTCTCCTTTAAACTTGGCCTTTGTTTATAACCTTGACATTTGTAGATACTTGCTCTTTTAAAGTTCGTTTTTTCTTTGACTTTAATATCTTAAACAAGAACCTTGTAAACATAAGGTTAATTCATACATTAACTCTGTAGCCTTGCTGACTTCGACGGGAACGGTCTACTATCAAACTCTTCGAATAAACCTTGACAATATTTATCCGTTTTCTGTAATATAATCTTCAAATGTAATTTTACCTCACAGGAGTTTCTGTTCTGAAGCGCGCTCTCTCTCCACACAGCTGATTCCTGTCAGACCTCAGTTGAAGTGCAAGGCTTCCAGCTGGAGAGCTCGTAACCTAGCAACCAACCGATTGCAAGACTAGAACTGTAACTAACCTTCAGGACTCACAGCGGCCATCTTGGATCTTCTCTTCTTGATTCTTCCTTTGAAATAAGCGCAAGATTACTCTGCAAACCTTCTTCCAGTTTGGGCTTTGCTGTCTCCACTGAGGATATCTCTTTGCTTTTCTCATGCACTTCTTTGATTTGACTTGGCAAGTTTGTGTGGTCATGACAATGAGGGCAGCCCCAATGTTACCCTATGAAGGGAGCAGGCTTCACAGTAGTGCAAAAACGAATTTAGGAGTTTTACACTACCAGTACATGTAAACTACACAGGTACATGTCCTGCCTTGCACCCACACAGCACCCTGCTCTAGGGGTTACCTAGGGCACACATTAGAGGTGACTCATATATGGAGAAAGGGGAGGTTTAGGCTTGGAAAATACATTTAAATGCCAAGTCAAGGTGACAGTGAAACTGCACACAAAGGCCTTGCAGTGGCAGGCCTGAGACAAGGAAAAGGAGCTACTTAAGTGGTTGGCACAACCAGTGCTGCAGGCCCACTAGTAGCATTTAATCTACAGGCCCTAGGCACATAGGGTGCACATTACTAGGGACTTATAAGTAAATTCAATAGTCCAATCAGGTATGATTCAAGGTTACCATGTTTTAAGGGAGAGAGCATATGCACTTCAGCACTGGTTAGCAGTGGTAAAGTGCGCAGAGTCCAAAAGCCAGCAAAAACAGTGTCCAAAAAGTGGAGGGAGGCAGGCAAAAAGTTAGGGGTGACCACCCTAAGGCTGTCAGGTCTAACAGGGGACCTCTGGGGTTAATCTAGAGCAGAGGTCTTCAAACTGGGGGGCGGGCCCCCCTAGGGGGGCTTCAAGTGATCTTGGGGGGGGCGCCAGGCACTGGCCAAAAGAAGCAATGTACAGATAACATGCCTTTGTTTTAAGCAGAAGCTTGTTATTGCATTTTTTTTTAAAGGAAACAGTACTTAACTGCAATGTTTAAATAGGTCTAGGCATATTTAAACATTGCCATCTTTATAAAACAATTGTGAAAAATTCTGAGGGGGGGCCCAATGATTTTTATTTTTCAACAGGGGGGGCGAAGAATTAAAAAGTTTGGAGACCACTGATCTAGAGTTTGGTTGACAGGTACTGAATTGCAATTTTGATGGGTACCCTGTCCTCCAAACTCAAGGAATGTCCACCTGGTTTTGGGTCCAATGCACTGCAAGTTTTATGCTGATATAGAAAAATGTACTATGTTGGTGTAAAATTTCCTGTGATATTCCACAGGAGTAAGGGCATTTGGAGGTAAGCCATCCCACGTCTGCCCTATTTGGAGTGGATTTTTTGCTGTCTGTCCCCACCAGGTATATCATGTCTGTGAGGGACAGTATAACAAGAAAAATGACCCTCACAGCATGGGAGGAAACTCCCATTGTGTAAGGGTCATTTTTTTAAAAATGTATCTTTCAAAATGAAACTCCTGCATTGTGAGTTTGTTTTTGAAAAATAAAGAACTTTGAAAAAGTTTGGCGATCGGCCATCATGTTTGATGGAGTTGTCCATCAAAACTTTCCTACATTGACAAGAAACAGCATGATGGCAGCTCCTGCCAGTGTATAGTGATGTCAGCAGGGCTGGCAAACATCTTGTAATTTGATGAGCGGAACAAAGGCAGAGTGGCAAACATAATTCCTAAACCTCCCTGTCTGTCTTAACTACTTGCGCAAAACCCTAAATCAGGCCCTCTGCCTAATGTAGCACAGTGGGAGAAAAATAATGATTCAAAATGCCACACCAAGTGATTGCCAGTGGATAGGCTATTTTTAAAGCTTTCATCCTATCACCTTTTAGTGTTTGATTGCCAGTAGTATGCCTGGAAACCTGAGACTGGAGCAGCACTTTCCAAGCCTACTACTTCCAATGTTTATGAATTGCAAAAAGTAGTTAAAAAGCATCCATACAAGGAGCACTTCTGTGGATACAGATTTACAACTTTTTTTAAACAAGTCGCTATATATATTTAAGCTCTTGATCCAAAAACTGAACAATGTGAAAACACTGAGCAAAATCAGGAGAAGAAAAACCACCACAGGCATATATACTGTATATATTCAGGGCCCCCAGCTACCAAGCCAAGAAAGCATTTCTTTGGGGGGTGGCAGACCTCTAACACTCCTTGAAGTTTTGCCCCTCCCAGACACATTTTTCATGCTTTTGCCAATCACGAGGGAATAGTATTCCATCAATTCAGGAATTCTTGAATGATACGTGAATATCACTGCAGTGAAATACCAAATAAAGCTTGGTGAATCCTACCAGCTTAGGTAACTGATTGATATCTGGCTTGCTTGTGAGTCCTTACTAGCATTTCACAGGTAATTATATTGGGCCTCCTCGGGGGAGGGTGGAGTGGGCTTCTGCTGTTCTCTGCTACCCCTCATCTGTTCCTCACCCACGCTCACAAAGTACTGCACAACACCAGACCAGAATACCTCAACAGATGACTCTCCTTCAACACCCCGACCCGGCATCTCCGCTTTGCCGACCTCGCCCTCCCAACCGTCCCACGCGTCCGCAGAACTACAACCTGCAGTAGATCTATCTTGCACCTCGCCGCCAAAACGTGTAACACTCTTCCCACCCACCTGCGCCAGACCAAAGACCTCTTTACCTTCAGGAAACTTTTCAAGACCTGGCTGTTTGAGCTCTAGCAGCACCTCCCTCCTCCTCATCAGTGCCTTGAGACCCACACACACACACACACACATACATGTATATGGTGATCTGCTGTTCTTTATAAGCATTCCTGAATTTGCATCCAATGACAGATGGTTGGAAATTGCAACCTTCCTAATTAATATACATTAGGCAAGTCATTAAGCTTGCAAATGGACAATTTGTAATGCAACCTATTTAGACATTGCTGACATTGCAAAGTATCACACAGTCCTGTTCAGCATCCCTTCACTCCTCTGCACAGTAGCGTTTAAAGCCTGCCGAGTGTTAAAGACATTTAAAAGGCTCAATGCGATTTACAGTGAACTATTTTGTCCCCAGGTTGAGTTTCCCCTACAAATAATCTGATCAAATGTGTGTCAAATCACACGGAAGTTGAACTTTCATTTATTTACTTGTCGTGTGAGACTGGAAGCTGCTGCCACAACTTATATTGAAGCCGGGCAGCGCCGCTTTCCACATCATTTCCTCTCATAGACGAAAGGCTACCTTCGGCAGGTGTGTTTCAAAGAATCCTTTAAAATAATCTCATCGAGTAATCTTGTTAATGCCCTGGTGGAGCGCTATAAATAGAATGCTATTCTCAGAATGAGAAGGTCACCGTTCAGCGTCGAGTCACTGACTGAGAACGAATATGTTGATCCGGCTTTCGTCCTCACATCTGAGTGCACTTGTGCTTACCTAGCCAACCTCTGCGTGCTGCACTGAATTATCGAAAACGATATAAAAATAAATTACTTTCACTTCTCACCCTCAGATTTTTTTTAACCGAAGACATATGCACTTCCGTAATGTTTCCTGTTTTGTTCTGGAATTAAAAGATGGCTTTCTGTTATCGTATTTGGTTTAACTTGTTGGCTGCTAAGCCTTTTCCCACTAGAATACTAATTCTTTTTTGGGCAATTTGGAGTAGCTGGCGCTGAGGGATCCACAACTTTTTTGTCCACATAAGGTATCCACCTCAAATTCGCAAATTTATTTCCACCATCCTGGAGATTCTAAAAGTACCCAGGGTTTGTGAATTCCCCTGGAGGGGACAGAGAAAATAAGCAAAATACAGCTAGATTTAGAGTTTTTGGGGAAAATAGGTAAAACTTGCTCTGTAAAAAAGTGTCAGCTTTTTTTACCTAAAAATGGCATCAAAGAAAGAATTGCAAATATGAAAACATTTGAAAGAAGCATCATAGACTCATTCATACAGTAATTCATTCACTCATTCATGCACTCAGAGTCTCATACGCCCACTCACATACCCACTCAGATCCACTCATAGACGTACACTCCCACTTTCAGACCCGCTCAGACACTCACACACCCACTCACAGTTATAGTTAGAGTTCCTTCAATTAATTATAATTCGCGCCCTAAGGTAACTATAACTGGCGCCTTCGCCATGCAGAGCTAATTACTCCACATAATATATAATTGATGAGATCTTGTATGGCATTTTTGATATTATCACTGCAACGTTTGCAATAAAATTACTTATAAGGAAACTGTGCATGGCAAGGGCACAAGTTATAGTTACCTTAGAGCGTGAGTTATAGTTACATGAAGGAACTCTAGCTATAACTGCTGAAATTATATGATTTTGTATGATTAAATTCAGAAGCTAACTATAACGTCCCTGTAACCTTTGGCTTTTTTAGTGCGTGTGTGTATATGTATATATACATATATATATATATATATATATATAAAATAGATATGTTTTTATATTTAGTGTTTATACTTACCTGTAAAATACTTACATTTTCGTGGTAAAGGCATAAAGGCATATGCATTATAAAAAAAACGTTTGTAAAAGACTTTAGTGGTAAAGGCATTTTTGTTGTAAAACCATAGTTGTAAAATCATTTGTTGTAATGGCAGTCATTGTTCCCACATACAACCATTATATATTTCTTCTGGAAACTGACCTTTTTTTTGCAATGTGGCTAGCTATGGATTTTGGGCTCTAGCTCATCAGGCACCTAGAAAAACATAGCGAACCTGCAATTATTTTTAAACTAGACACCCAGAATCCCTTACAATCCTAAAATGTTGACTAAAACACATTTTCCCCATATTTCCGTGATGGAAAGTTCTGGAATCTGCAGAGAGCAATTAATTTCCTACCACCTATCCCGCAAGTCTCCCAATAAAAACGGTACCTCACTGGTGTGTGCAGGACTAGTCGCCTCGACAGGAAGGGTGCCAAAATGAAACATGGGCACATCACATTTTCCCCCATGGAAGCATGCAATGTGGCTCGCTGTGTACTTTGGGCCATACCTCAGCCTAGGGAAATCTAGCAAACCTGCACATTTTTGAAAACTCAACACCAGGGAAACCCAGGGTGGGGTGACTTGTGTGATTCTCACCAGATTTTCTTAACCAGAAGCCCTTGCGAACCTAAAACTTTGACAAAAAAAACACATTTTCCTCGCATTTCTGTAATGGAAAGTTCTGGAATATGCAGGGAGCAGCACTTTTCCTACCACCTACCATTCCCACAAAGTCTCCTGATTAAAATAGTCCCTCACTTGTGTGGCTGGGCCTAGTGCCTGCGACAGAAACAGATCAAACTAAGGTCAATGACAGTCTCTTTCCGAGGACTCCTGTTGACTAAGTTTAATCCGTTCCTATTATGAGCAACAGGCTCAGCCACACAAGTGGAGCAGCATTTTTGTCAGGACAAGTGGAGGAACTATGGGTGGCAGACATTTTGTGGATTCCTTCTGATTCTGGAAGAATATATCAAAGAAATGCACAGAAAAAATGCGATTTTAGGCAAATTTTAAGGTTTACAGGGCATTGTGGGTAAGAATCGTGTGTGGGATCCATGAGAGGCACATCACCTGTGCTCGCCTGGGTGCCTAGTTTTCAGACATGCTTGGGTTTGGTACGTTTCCGTAGGTGGCAGCTGAGCCCAGGCCCAAAACCTGAAGTTACCCCCTTACTTTATGTTGCCACATTGTGTCTTGGAACCCGCCCTTTTGCGGGCCCTAGGCCTACCCAGTCGGGTGAAGAACCATTTTTAAGGGAGACATGTGGTAACTCGGTGTCAGGATATTTGCACCTCCCTGCAGATTCCAGTACTTTGAGTCACAGAAATCTGAAGAAAAGGTGTGTTTTTAGACTATGTTTGAGGATTGCAGTGGATTCTGGGAAAGAAAATCTTGTGGGATCCACACAAGACACCCCACTCCGGTGTTCCCCTGGTATCTAGTTTATGAAAATATCTAGGGTTGGTAGATTTTTCCTAGAAACAATGTACACTCTGGCAGTGAAAGACCGAAAGGATAAATATCACTGCACCATCATCTACCACTCAAATGCACACATACTGGTTTGATGTTGCATGACGGTGAGTGAAAGTTCAAAGTGTAAATTTTATTAACAAAAGAGTTCACAAAAATTACAACAGGTAAATCACTGTTAATGAGATCATTATTTAATACTAAAACAGTGACTCACAGCTCGTGAGCTGTAAAGCCACAACAAGGCACCAATAGCTTTACAGGCCATTCATACATCTTTCATGCGTCAAACTCACAAAACCATTCACAGCGCCAGAGGTGGGCCCATTATTACACTCACATCAACAAACAGTGCCATACAAGGGCTCATCACCGTCATACACCCACAGGACTGACACAGCAATCACATCACCTGGCAGCTGGTGGAGTGTGTGGACTGGTGTTTCAGAGATGGAATGTGTGTAGTAACTTGCTGCTGGTTACTACACACACACTGGTAGCCAAATGGCAGTCCACACACACACCACCAACCAAATGCCAGCCACACACACACACAGCCAAATACTACTCAGACATCACCATGAGGCTCCACACATGAAGCTTTCATTTCTAAAACACTTCCACAATGAACAGACTACACACACAAAGGACAGACAGAGAAAAAAATAAAACATCCAACGAAAAAGAGCAAAAAAATTTCATATAGAAAGAATCAACCTATTGGTATAATATGAAATACTAACTATGACTGCATAGACAACAGTTGTAACTAAGCACATCAAACTATTGCCAATCATTCATCTAAAGAGAAAACATATAGTTCCATTTTACTGTCATGGTTGCTCCTAATACATGAGTGCAAGGTACAATTCCAAACATATGATCACACATAGACCAGGATTAGAAGGAAACTTGGGGCAGTACATACAACTCTACTTTCTTACTCCTCTAGGGACATAGGGGGTCATTCTGACTCCCGCCGGCCGCGGTAACCGCAGGGCCGGCGCGAGCCGCCAGAATACCGCTGCGCGGTCAGAAGACCGCCGCGGTTATTCTGGGTTTCCCGCTGGGCTGGCGGGCGACCGCCAGAAGGCCGCCCGCCAGCCCAGCGGGAAACACCCTTCCATGAGGATGCCGGCTCCGAATGGAGCCGGCAGAGTGGAAGGGGTGCGACGGGTGCAGTTGCACCCGTCGCGATTTTCAGTGTCTGCATGGCAGACACTGAAAATCTTTGTGGGGCCCTGTTAGGGGGCCCATGCAGTGCCCATGCCATTGGCATGGGCACTGCAGGGGCCCCCAGGGGCCCCACAATACCCCATACCGCCATCCTGTTCCTGGCGGCCGAAACCGCCAGGAACAGGATGGCGGTATGGGGGTCGGAATCCCCATGGCGGCGCAGCAAGCTGCGCCGCCATGGAGGATTCCCCAGAGCAGCGGAAGGTTTTCCGTCACTGACCGCGGCTGTATCGCCGCGGTCAGAATGCCCATAGGAGCACCGCCAGCCTGTTGGCGGTGCTCCCGCGGTCCCCAACCCTGGCGGTCTCGGACCGCCAGGGTTGGAATGACCGCCATAGACTCTACATCTCTGACAAGAATAGTCTTTTTTGGGTGTTGGAGGAATGTATTCTGGAATCTGGCAATCTTTCACTATAGTGACATCCTCCACCACTCCAACTCTAGGAACACTTCCCTGCTCATCTGCAACAAGGCTGCCTATTACTGACTGCTGAAACTTTACAAAAGTCATCTTGGATTCTGGAGAATGATTTTTGAAAACAACGTAAGCATTGAAGGATGCTAAATGAAATAGATGAACAGCCAACTTCTTGTACCAGGTAAGGCTCCACTTGTGCTCTATCTACACCTCTCATGTGCTTGTTTTAGTCTAGAATGCACACTGGTTTGCACACTTCTGCAACATGACCCCAAACAGTCACAGGCGCAGTGCTTCCATTATGAATATTTGTCAGCATGTAGAAATCTCTTCTGTCTGAAAATTGTACAGCAAGAAATTCATTAGTATACAAAACACTGCTCTGCCCCTTTCAAGTTTTTTACACACAAACTCTTTAGGGCAACCTTTACAGTTAAAGTGGATTGTTCCACATGCCGCACTATCCACTCGGAACATTTGTTTAAATAATTGCAAACCTATGTGGAAATTATCCATGATAAATGATGTCATTTGTGAAAAAGTGCTCAGGCAAGTTCCTACACAATGTTCTCACTGATTCCAAAAGTTGAAGGATAACCATGGAGGTCAACTGAAGAATCCCTATCAGGGTACACCCTGATATTATATGCATTTCCAGTGCCACTTTCACACAGCATATACAGCTTAATACCATAAAGTCCTCTTTTGCTGTGAATGTATTATCTGAAAACCAAATGCCCCTTGAACAAGACCAGAGGTTCATCCACAAATATATCTTTCCCTGGAATATGGATCTCTGAGAAACAATCTACTAAATGATCAAGGACAGGTCAAATCTTGACAAGATGGTCAGTATCAGTGTAATCTTGTGGCAATGCTTTAGCCATTAATCACAAGTTGCTGGCATCAAGGGACTAATAGACCAATCTAAAGACAGTGATGGCTTTCATATTAACCCCATCAAGAAAGTTAAACCCCCGAACTGCTTACTCTCATGGATGTTTGTGGGAGTCCAACACATAGCTCTGGATTGGATCTTAAGTGTGGTACTGTTGTCCCTCCAAAACTGTTCTGCATACAAATTAGCCTGCTCAACAATATCATCCAAAAACACATCAACAATAAACAGTTGGAAGAAACTGACAGGCAAAACGTTCTCTGTATTGATTCTACATCCTGAAACACCACTAAAGACAGGCAAACCAGCCTGCACCATGTTAGGGGCCACCCAGGGTTCAGCACTTCAATGGGAAGCCTTCCAGCCACAAGCTGCAGCCCAGCTTGCTCTTGCTGCAATACCAGCATAGCACCAGGACTAATAGTAAGGATTCATCATCAAATGATTCCTCTCAAACAGAAAGTTAACTGCCAGAATCTTCAACTTGGTCCTCTTCCTCATAAGCAGAATCAGTCTTAGAGTAATGGTCAGAGGCAGATTCAAAAAATAAATCTACAACCTGCTAGGCACTCAGCCTGGGGGCAACCATAATGCTTACTTGTGAAATTAACACCACAAACAACACAGCTAAACTAAACCACAGTTTCAAATTAGAACTCAACAAACTCCGCTGTATCAAAAATAAATATAACTACTGACATAATGATCTTGAAAAAACTATCAATACAATCCACAAAATGAACTTGATACTCTAAAATGATACCTCTCACTTGCCACAGACAGTTACGCTGATGGTCAACTGCACCTACACCACCAAGGAAATCAAAAGCTTTGCACTATAATAAGAAGGAGAAACAAAACATTTAGATCACTAATGAAAATGATGACCAGAAATAACACAGTTAATATTATAAAACATTATAAAGTCTGCCCCTGGGGGCAGATCAGAATCACAAACATTTGATCTGCCCCTCAGGGGGGCACAAAGCACAGAGTGGAGTGACCCTTTCTCCAGCCAAACACCAGTTCACACACACTAACATCCAAATGCCAGCCACACACATTGCCAGCCAGAAGCCAGTCCACACACATCCAGCAAAATCCCCAGTTCAAACACAGCATCAGCCAAATGCCAGCCACACACCAGTCCACAGACACCGCCAGCCAAACAGCAGTACATGCAGACCTCCAGCCAAAGTCCACTTCACACACACACATAGGGAAACTTATTCTGTTGTGTCTAGGGGTTTTCAGCCCTCCTAGGGGTAGATCCACATAAAAATAAGGCTGAGATTGGGTACAAACTGGCTACAACTTTTGCCAGACAATGGGAGCGACCCTTGCCCAAGGGACTGCTCCTCAACATGTAATTAAATGAATCCCTGGTGTCTAGTGGTTTTCTTCTCCCCTTTGGGGCAGGTAGACCTAAAAATATGGCTGATCTACCCCCACCCCCCCACGGGGGGTTGGGACTAAAAATGGCTACCAAATTTGCCAAATAATCGGGAGTGATCCTTGCCCAGGGGGCCTCTCCCTGACACATAGATAAATGAATCCTTGGTTGTTTTCTAAGGGTTTTCTACCCCCACCCTTTGGGGCCATATTGGCCTAAAAATATGTCCAATTTCCCACGGGGCAGAAAATGGGCAGAAAATTTGCCAAATAATTGGGAGTGTCTCTTGTCCAAGGGGCTGCTACCCAAAATGTAAACAAATGAATCACTGGTGTCTAGTAGTTTTCTATCCCCTTGGGGGGACGATCTTCCTAAAAATATGGCTGATCTGCCCCTGGGGGTCAGAAAACAACCAAATATTTGCCCAATAGTGGGCCACCACAATAACAAAAGAACGTCCCTGGTGTCTAGTGGGTACATTCCTGCTGAGTGATCACGATCCCACCCGCAATCCAACCGCAGGAATGTACTGCAGAGATACATCGGGAGAAAATAAAAACTCTTTCATTGCCCCCAGTGCCCCCCGGCTCTCCTCATCCTTCCCTGGAGAAAAAAAACATGCCTCCTGCCTGATGCACTGGGAGAAAATGACTTCCAGAGTGTCCCTGGCTTGTTATAAAGATGTTGTCAAGCTGTGCGAGCGCTGACATCTTCAGATCGCTGGGGGAGGTGTCAGGATGGAAGCGGAAGCACTCAATGCTGCCATCTCTGGTGGGGCATGAAGTTGGGGACCCGCAAGGCAGTGCCAGCATGTGTTGGACACACCCTTATCACCCAATCGCTAGTGCTGCGGATGTGTCCTGCACCTTAGGGGCTAAACCACTCTTTATAGTCCTTCTGTGAAAGAACTTTTGATATGATGTGTCCCTAGGGTCCAGGAAAGTTATCAGAGTTTGAAGACTTCCTCTTGCTGCTGCCAAAGGAAAAATGAGTACTGTAGCTTTGGACTTGTTCTGTGTGCTGCAGCACTGCAAGGTAATACTGTGAGGGTCATCTAGAAGTACGAGCCCTGCTGGGCATACAGTCTTCACCTGACAGCATGTTTTCTACTGGTTCGCAATGTGGCAGTGACTGTAAAATCTTCAACAACACTACACCTATTATAAAGCCAACACAATACAGTTATTACAGCTCATTAATACTGCTGCAGTTCTTACAACTTCATTTCTACAAGACAACCCAGCAGTTCAACAATCCAATATTACAGCTACTATTGAAGATAAATTACAACTAAATATTAAAAATACAACTATGAACTACTGCACGAATATTTCCCATTATCATTACACCTAATACAACACTACGGCTTTAACACTGCAACTGCTATGCCACTACACAGCCATTTTCACATTAGCTAGAACTCTACAGTACTCTGGCTACAACACTATAATACTACAAACACACCACAGCAATTCTGCAGCCAATGTAACTACAATACTCAGCTACAACACACCAAAAGCAGCATGTAAATAATAGAGGAACAACATTGCAACTACTGCAATTAGAACATAAAAACATAAAATTAGAACAATCCAACATGAAAACAATAATCTCAAAACAAAGAACTAAAACAAATCAACACAACAAAAATACAGCGCTATAACTATCAATCAATCAATCAATCATAAGATTTGTAAAGTGCACTAATCACCCGTTAGGGTCTCAAGGTGCTGGGGGGGAGGCTACTGGTCACATAGCCAAGTCTTTAGGTGTTTCCTGAAAGCTAGGAGGTCTTGGGTCTGACGAAGGTGGAGCGGTAGGGAGTTCCAAGTCTTGGCGGCCAGGTGGGAGAAGGATCTTCCTCCGGCGGTGGTGCGGTGGATGCGGGGAACGGAGGCGAGGGAGAGGCTGGCGGAGCGAAAGTTGCGGGTGGGGGTGTGGAAGGTGAGTCTTTCGTTGAGGTAGGTTGGTCCTGTGTTGTGGAGGGCCTTGTGTGCGTTGACGAGGAGTTTGAAGGTGATCCTCTTCGGTACTGGTAGCCAGTGTAACTCTCTGAGGTGGGGGGTGATGTGGTGGTGGCGGGGGATATCCAGAATGAGTCGGGCAGAGGCGTTCTGGATTCTTGGCAGCTTTGTTTGGAGTTTGGTTGTTGTACCTGCATATAGGGCGTTTCCGTAGTCTAGTCGGCTGCTGACCAGGGCGTGGGTGACAGTTTTCCTGGTTTCGAAGGGAATCCACTTGAAGATTTTCAGGAGCATAAGGAGGGTGTTGTAGCAAGAAGAGGAGATGGCGTTGACCTGCTGAGTCATGCTGAGTGTGGAATCCAGGATGAATCCCAGGTTGCGTGCATGGGTGGTGGGGGGTGGTGCTGATCCCAGAGAAGTGGGCCACTAGGAGTCGTTCCATGCTGAGGGGTTTGCTCCGGTCAGCTGGCGATGGCTTGGAGTCCGTTGTGGAGGTTGTTTTTTGCAGCTGTAGGGTTTTTTGTGAGGGAGAGGATTAGCTGGGTGTCGTCTGCGTAGGAAATTATCTTGATGTGGTGTGTTCGTGCGATGTTGGCGAGTGGGGCCATGTACACGTTGAAGAGCGTGGGGCTGAGAGATGAGCCTTGGGGGACGCCACAGATGATGCTGGAGGCTTCTGATATGAATGGTGGAAGGCGGACTCTCTGGGTTCTGCCTGGAAGGAACAATGAGATCCAGTCGAGTGCTTTGTCGCGTATTCTGGTGTTATGAGGCATGTGCGGAGAGTGTGGTGACAGACCGTGTCGAAGGCTGCGGAGAGGTCTAGGAGGATGAGTGCTGCTGTTTCTCCTTTGTTGAGCATGGTCTTGATATTGTCTGTGGCAGCGATGAGTGCGGTCTTGGTGCTGTGGTGTTTGCGGAATCCAGATTGGGAGGTGTCGAGAGCCTTGCTGTCTTCCAGGAATCGGGATAGTTGGCAGTTCACGATTTTCTCGATTACTTTGGCTGGGAATGGGAGGAGGGAGATTGGTCAATAACTCTTTGGGTCGTCTGGGTCTGCCTTGGGTTTTTTAAGCAGGGCGTTGACTTCTGCGTGTTTCCAGCTTTCTGGGAAGGTGGCTGACTTGAAGGAGCTGTTGATGGTGTTGCAGAGGTGGGGAGCGATGATGATATTTGCATTATTGAAGATATGGTGAGGGCAGGGGTCCGATGGTGATCCGGAGTGGATGGGGCCATGGTGTTGGCGGTGTCTTCTTTGTTGACGGGGTCCAGTTGTGGAGGAGGTGGATGTCGCTTGGGGGATTGGGTTTGTGGGTGTTTGTAGTCTGGAGGGTCTGGGGGTTGAAGCTGTTGTGGATTTCTTCTATCTTTCGACGGAAGTGGGTTGCAAGTGAGTTGCAGAACTCCTGTGATGGTGGGGGTTCGTTGGAGCAAGTCTTGGGAGCGGAGAGCTCTTTGATGATGCCGAAGAGCTCTTTACTGTTGTGAGCGCTGGTGTCAATGCGGTTTTTGAAGTGGGTCCTTTTGGTAGAGCGGATCAGTTGGTGATGTTTGTGTACGGCATCCTTGAATGCAATGTGGTTGGAGTTGGTAGGTTCGTGGCACCAGGTTTTTTCCAGTCTGTGACATAGTCGTTTGGATTCCTGTAGGTCTGGGGTGAACCATCTGGCCTTGATTCTGTGGAGGGTGTTTTTTTATTTTTGAGTGGTGCGAGAGTGTTGGCGCAGTCCTCTATCCAGCGGTTCAGGTTGGTGGCAGCTGTGTTGGGGTCCATAGTCTCGGGGGGTGGGTCCTGGGCGAGTGTGGAACTCAATTGATCCGTCGATATTTTTCTCCAGTTGCGTCGGGGGGTTGTGCGCGGTGATGGTGGGTGACTGGCTTCTGGTAGGAGAAGTGGATGCATCGGTGGTCTGTCCAGCTGAGTTCAGTGGTGTGGCTGATATAGATGTGGTTGCTGGCTGAGAAGACGGGGTTGAGTGTGTAGCCTGCGGAGTGGGTGGGTGAGCTTACGAGTTGTCTGAGGCCGAGGTTGGTGAGGTTGTCCAGTAGGTTGGTGGTGTTGGCGTTGTTGTTTTATAGGTGAAAGTTCAGATCGCCGAGGAGGATGTATTCTGTGGAGTCGAGGGCGTTGGTGCTGATGATGTCGGCCATGGCTTTGCAGAAATGAGAGCGGGGGCCAGGGGGTCTATAGATCAGAGTTCCTTTGAGGGTGGTGTTGGGGTTGATGTGGATTCTGAAGTGGAGGTGCTCGGCGAGGTTGAGGGTGTCTTGGGTGCTGGTCGAGACTCTGATGGTGCTCTTGTGGACTATGGCGATTCCTCCTCCTGGTTTGTTGGTGCGGTCTCTTCTGGTGATTTTGTAGCCTTCAGGGATGGCTATGGCTATTTCGGGTTCAGAGGCCGAGTGTGTCCAGGTTTCGGTTAGGAAGGCGACGTCCGGCGAGGGCGAGGCCAGTAGGTCCCAGAGTTCAACTGCGTGTTTGTGGATGGAACGGGTGTTGAGTAGGAGGCAGCTGAGGTGGTTATCAGCAGGTCTGTTGTGGTGCGTTAGGGTGCAGGTGAAGCGGCAGGCTTGACAAGAGAAAGGACCTTTGGTGTTCTTTGGGGAGGACAGGAAGCAGATGGTGGAGGGGCGACGTGGATTGAGGGCGTGGAGATTGCTTGAAGTGTAGTAGCGAAGGGAGGTGTGGGGGCCTTGTGGGCCAGGGGGAGTGGCGCTGGGCGCGGTCCAGGCACGGACGGGTGCAGACGGGCTTGCCTTTGGCGCGCCGCTGCAGGCGTCCGCTGCGCGTCCGTGCCGCGGCTTCCATAAGAGGGGAGGTGGGGGATGTGTCAGCTGGGAGGAAGGAGGAGAGGGCGAATAGGAGGGCTGGGGGGTGGGGCCGCGGGGGTCAGCAGCGGTGGGAAACACGAGGACGATGAGGAGGGGGAGAGGGGTGGGGCCGCAGGGACGCAGCGGCAGGGGAAATGTAAATGAAAAACAAAAAGGAAAAAGAAATTACCAAGGAAAAAGAAATTACCAAGGACGGAGGCAAGGAGACAAGCAGGAGGCACCAATCAGCAGGGCAACCAGTAGAAGCGTGGGGCGGCGACGAGAGGAGCAGCCTGCCTGCTGCATACAGCCTCATAGCACCACAACTATTACCTGTGGGCCATTTTGCTGACTTACAATCAGCAAGATGATTGGGATATAGGTCTAATTTACGTCAGTGCAAATAGGCGATCCTGGCAAAACTCCACATTGCCTTTGCATTCTTCCTGAATGCTGTATTATACTACTGACAAACACATTCTGTGCTCCTTTTTTAAATTGCTCTTTATCGTGTTTTTTTCATTTATGTTATACGTAGGAAAACAGCACGCAGGTGTTAACTAATCATGCCCCTCAGGGGGGCTGCATTGTATAAAACAACATAACAGTAGAAGGCTGGGGGTCTTGCAGCCCACCTGGTAAGTCCTGTCTGAAGGAGCACAGCACAAAAAACACAGGTCCTATAGTGGGTATGTGAGAAAAGCAGCCATATTTACTCTGATTTGTTTGCAATGAGTGGATGAATCTGTGGTGAACCAACGGTATTAATGGAGAAAGACAGGTAACAACATCAAGAGACCCACTGCAGGTAGCCTACAACGGTTTCATATCTGACCTGGGGAGAAAAGCCAGCAGAATAGTATCCCTCTGTGTGGCTGTGTGGGTTTCCCAATCCTGTATCTCATTCACCTGAGAACATCTTCTTCTGCATAAGCCCATTACATAAGTTATGATTTCCAAGCTGGTATAGATGAGGGAAAAACAGGATTTCCAGTTTATTGTGACTGGGTGCTTCACAAGTGTATAAGTGAGGTCGTTTGACTTGCTGTGGCCTTTCGACTACCTTGGGCGCAGCAATAATCTCAAAAGGCACCTGCTATGCTCAGGCTGGGGCCCAGGGTTTTTAATTTTTTGAGACTTGTGTCTAGCGTAAGGCAGTATAGAAGGGGTCCTGCTTGGGAGGTGCAATGCCCTGAACTCCTCAAGGAAAGTGTCACTGGTGTACTCCTGGTGCGGCTTACAGCCTTACAGCATTATGGCCCTCATTACAACCCTGGCGGTCGGTAATAAAGCGGCGGTAACACAGCCAACTTCCCGGCAGTAAAAAAAATGGAATCATGACCATGGAGGAAACCGCCAAAACAAACAGCCACTTTAACACAATGACCGCCACGGAGGTAGCAACAAACACTGCAGCGGTAACCGGCAACAGCCAGACGGAAGACAAAGTAACGCCCACAGCATTACAACACACCTATCCAACAGCTTTTCCGGGGCGGAACCAATGCCATCAAACGCACAGCGGAAACCGAACACTGAAGGGAAAGGACTCACCTCTTGACACTCAAGGAAGAACCACGACGCCATGGAGCCCGAGCTGCACATTTTTCCAATGCTGGTGTACCTTTTCATACACCAGGAACGCGAACACCGGCGAAGACGCCACGGTGAGTACTGCACCTAGCACACAAGGGAGGGTGGGAGGAATCAAATCAAATCAAAAACATTTATAAAGCGCGCTACTCACCCGTGAGGGTCTCAAGGCGCTAGGGGGAGAGGGTTACTGCTGCTCGAAGAGCTAGGTCTTGAGTTGCCTCCGGAATGCGAGGTGGTCCTTGGTGGTCCTGAGGTTGGTGGGGAGGGAATTCCATGTCTTGGCCGCCAGGTAGGAGAAGGATTTCCCACCTGCCGTGGTGCGGCGGATGCGAGGGACGGCTGCGAGTGCGAGGTTGGTGGAACGAAGTTGACGGGTGGGCGTGTAGAAACAGAGGCTATGGTTGAGGTATTCGGGTCCCTTGTTGTGGAGGGCTTTTTGTGCGTGGGTGAGGAGCCGGAAGGTGATCCTTTTGTTGACGGGAAGCCAGTGCAGGTGTCTCAGGTGGGCGGAGATGTGGCTGTTGCGGGGTATGTTGAGGACGAGGCGGGCGGAGGCGTTTTGTATTCGCTGCAGACGTTTCTGGAGTTTAGCGGTAGTTCCTGCGTATAGGGTGTTACTGTAGTCCAGGCGGCTCGTGACGAGGGCGTGGGTCACTGTCTTTCTGGTGTCGGCGGGGATCCAACGGAAGATCTTTCGGAGCATGCGGAGGGTGAGGAAGCAGGAAGATGATACGGCGTTAACTTGTTTGGTCATGGTGAGAAGTGGGTCCAGGATGAATCCGAGGTTGCGTGCGTGGTCTGAGGAGGTTGGTGCGGTGCCAAGGGCCGTGGGCCACCAGGAGTCATCCCAGGCGGACGGGGTGTTTCTGAGGATGAGGACTTCCGTTTTGTCTGAGTTCAGTTTCAGACGGCTGAGTTTCATCCATTCTGCGACGTCTTTCATTCCATCTTGCAGGTTGGTCTTGGCGCTGGTGGGGTCCTTGGTGAGTGAAAGTATCAGCTGAGTGTCGTCGGCGTAGGAGGTGATGTTGATGTTGTGTTCACGTACGATGTCGGCGAGGGGGCTCATGTAGACATTGAAGAGAGTCGGGCTGAGCGAGGAGCCTTGTGGGACGCCGCAGATGATCTCATGGGGTCTGAGCGGAACGGAGGGAGGTAGACTCTTTGGGAGCGGTTGGAGAGGAAAGAGGTGATCCAGTCCAGGGCCTGTCCTTGGATACCGGTGGAGCGGAGGCGGAATATTAGGGTTCGGTGGCAGACGGTGTCGAAGGCAGCCGAGAGGTCGAGGAGGATGAGGGCGACTGTTTCTCCGTTGTCCATCAGAGTTCTGATGTCGTCTGTGACTGAGATGAGGGTGGTTTCTGTGCTGTGATTGGCTCGGAATCCAGACTGAGAGGGGTCGAGTAGGTTGTTGTCTTCAAGGAAGTTGGTAAGTTGCTTGTTGACGGTCTTCTCTATGACTTTGGCAGGGTAGGGCAGGAGCGAGATGGGGCGGAAGTGCTTCAGGTCGCTGGGGTCCGCCGTAGGTTTCTTCAGTAGGGCGTTGACTTCTGTGTGTTTCCAGCTCTCGGGGAAGGTGGCAGAAGCAAACGAGCTGTTGATAATGGTCTGGAGATGCGGGCGATGATGTCGTCGGCTTTGTTGAAGATGAAGTGTGGGCAGGGGTCCGAGGGGGCACCGGAGTGGATGGAGTTCATGGTAGCTTTGGTCTCTTCCGTGCTGATGTGAGTCCAGGCGTTGAGGGTGATGGCTGGGGTTGTAGGTTCTGTGGTGGTTGGCTGGGTCTGGTGTCGGAATCTGTCGTGTAGGTCGGTGATCTTACGATGGAAGAAGGTGGCGAGGGAGTTGCAGAGGTCTTGTGAGGGCGTGATGGCGTTGGCGTTGGCGATTGGATTGGAGAGCTCTTTGACAATGTTGAAGAGTTCTTTGCTGTTGTGAGTGTTCTTGTCCAGTCTGTCTGTGAAAGAAGTTTTTTTGGTGGCACGGATCAGTTGGTGGTGTTCGCGGGTGGCGTTTTTGAGGGCAGACATGTTTTCTGCGGTGTGGTCCTTGCGCCAGGCTTTCTCGAGGGTGCGGATGTTTTTTTTGGATTCCTTGAGGGTGTCTGTGAACCAAAGAGGTTTCCTGGTGTTGGTCTGTCTTGGGAGGCGTCTGAGGGGTGCGAGGTTGTCCGCGCAGTTGGAGGAAAAAGAGAGTGACACACACACGCAACACGGAACACCCCCACCCCCACCCCCAACACCATACACACAAACAGAAGCAATAACATTACATATACACCCCGTAACCCTCAGGAATAATGCAAGGACAAAAGGAATGGAGTAAAATTAGTGTAATAGTACAGTTTTAGATATATACGTTCTTAAACAATAAACAGTATGTAGAATATATACAAAAGGAGGGACAATGCCCACTCCAAAATGTCCATGGCCCACTGGGCCATAACACATAGGCCAAGGCCACACTTGACTCCTGCCTCAATACGGAGAGAACACTGCAGGGACCTCAGGTTGAAAACACACAGGCACCTCAGGGGGATGGGGAGCGGGGGCCACCTCAGCCGGAAGATGTTACAACACCACTGGCCTGGAGGGGGCTCCATGCCCACTGCTTGGTCCTGGGGAGTGCAAAGCCACAGTCTTTCAAGTGGGTGGTTTGCCCACTGCTTGGTCCTGGGGAGTACAAGGTCACGCTCTCTCAAGTGGATGCCTTCTTCCACTGGTTCTGGAGGGGGCTTTGTGCCCAGTGTGCTTCATCCTTGCAAGGAGGGGCTGAGTGGATACCTTCTTCCATGGATTCTGGAGAGCTGAGTGGATGCCTTCTTCCACTGGTTCTGGAGGGGTCCTTGTGCCCTGTGTGCTTCATCCTGGATGGGGCAAGGTCACAGTCTCACCTGTGTGTCACACCGACAGGTGTTGCAGGGGTCACCACTACACACTGCTCGCTGGTGGTGACGGCTGCTCAGTGGATGCCAGTTGCGCTGCAGGTGGTGGTGCTGTCAGTGGTGGTGGTAGCCTCCAGGCCTTCACCTGCAGCCTCGAACAGCTGCCCACTGGGGCTGCTGCTTCTGGCAGTGGTGCTGCTGGCGGCGGTGCATGTGGTGGTGCTGGTCGCTGTGCAGGAGGTGGTGCTGGCCGCGGTGCAGGTGACGGTGATGGCAGTGGTGGTGGTAGCCTCCAGGCCTTCACCTGCAGCCTTGGACGGCTGCCCACTGGGGCTGCTGCTGCTGACAGTGGTGCTACTGGTGTCGGTGCATGTGACGGTGCTGGCCGCAGTGCAGGTGGCTGTGCTGGCCGCAGTGCAGGTGGCGGTTCTGCCAGTGGTGGTGGTAGCCTCCAGGCCTTCACCTGCATCCTCGGACGGCTGAAGTGCCATGGCTGGTGTTGTGTACCCTTTCCTGCCCTTGGCAGATGGTGGTGCCCCCTTGCTTCTGCCAGCTGGTGTCTTTTTCTTGCCCTTGCTGGCTGGTGGTGCCTCCTTCCCCTTGCTGGCTGCTGTACCCTTCTTGCCATTGTTAGGTGGCGGACCATTCTTGGCCTTGGCAGGTGGTGCTGGCACACTGGCTGGGCTGACCGGTGCCTCCTTGGAGCCTCTCACACCTGCAGTTGAGGGGATTGGGACTGGGTAGAGGAAGTTGGAGGGCGGAGGCTGAAGACAGGGACAATGGCTGCCATCAGTGAGTTGGCCAGAGCCTGGAATGCTCTCTGTTGGGCCGCCACACCAGAGTAAATGCCCTCCAGGTATGCATTTGTTTGTTGCAAATGCCCTGCTACACCCTGGATGGCATTCAGTATGGTTGACTGCCCAACAGAGAGGGATCTCAGGAGGTCAATAGCCTCCTCACTGAGGGCAGCAGGGCTGACTGGGGCAGGGCCTGAGGTGCCTGGGGCGAAGGAGATGCCCACCCTCCTGGGTGAGTGGGCACGGAGAACACGCTGAAGGGCTGCTGGGAGGGTGGTAATGGTACAGGGTGGCGGCTGTACCTGAAGTTGGGATGGGCACAGAGGTGTCTGCCACCACCAGGGATCTACCATCGAGGAGGTGTCGCTGTCAGTACTGTTCCCTCCTGTCTCTGTCATGGTGCTTCCCTCGTCCTCCATCCCACTGGTGCCCTCACTGTCAGTGGATTTGGCCTCCAGGCCCATGTGGGATGCAGCTCCCTCCGTCGCCGGTGCCTCTGCTCCTCCGCCTGATGATGCTAATGCACACAAGGACAAGGTGACAAAACAAAAAGGGGTGGGGGGAGAGACAGAGGATACACTTGGTCAATGCCAGCAACAACACTTCCGTTGGTGTACACAACTCACAGGGAACAGCCCTATGCACTAGGCCATGCACTACCAGTTACAATGCTAGTCACCAGCCCATGGGGTTCAATGCCTAACGCCGTTAGCTGCACACCTGAAACACACAGGACCCTGCCCAATAGTAGATGCCCACTAACATTATTGGGGTTGGAGTGCATCTGAGCTTGCCCATCATTGAACATACTCCTACCATGTTCGCCCTGGCCTAGGGGCACCCACAGGCCACATCCCCCACCCAGGTAATACCTTAACGCGCGCAAAGTCATGATTCTGAATCTGTACTCACCCCCTTTTGGCTGCTGTGATGCCTTCAAGCACCCATTCAACTCCGGATAGGCCATCGCCAGGATGCGGAACATCAGAGGGGTCAGGGTACCATGGGCACCCCTTCTTCATTGGGAGGCCAGCCCTAGCTGGGCCTCCACCGTCTTCCTTGCCCAGCACCGCAGGTCCTCCCACCGTTTGCGGCAGTGGGTGCTCCGCCTGTCAAAGACGGCATGCCAAATACCCTTTTTCTGATGGGCACTGACCTGCAGAAAAAAACAGCAGAAAAGGTATTAGTCATCCCGTCTGGACTGTTATACTCATGGCCCACCATATCCCCCATCCCCTTAGGCACATACATTGACCACCATACATGCAGCACTCTGCTCAGGACCCCTCAGACGCCCTCCTACACGAGGCCTACACACACAGCAATCCATACATTCATGCCCCACGCATCATGCTCACAATATACTCACCTGTTTATCTGGAGGACCATAGAGTAAAGGGTACTGGGGTAGGACCCTATCCACCAGTCTCTCTAACTCCTCCAAAGTGAAGGCAGGAGCCCTTTCCCCAGACACTCGAGCCATTGTCGCTTCCAGACACAGGTCACAGCAGCACTCGCAGTGTAGGTCCTCTCCTGTTGAAGGTCAGGTAGCAAGTGAGTAAATAGATAGAAAATGGCGGTCACATCGGCAGCGGTGCGTACCGTCACCGCCGGTGTGCATCGCCACTGGCTCCTGGAACCCCTAGGCCCCAATGATAACCAATGCGGTGTTGCACAGCGGTCATCTACCTCCGACCGCAATGGCACACAGCGCCAGCGGAATTACCTCATTTGCACTTGTCCTTCCTCACAGGTCAGGCAGCTGCCATTTCAGGTGGGCACAGGCCATGGCACCTAACTGCGTCACAGCAGACATTGGCACTTCAACTGACTTACGAGTTCACACACTGTTTCTGTAAAGCAAAAATTCCATAATGTTCAAATATGTGTCAATATGACCTTCTGCTCACCGTTTTTTAACCCTAGAGTTCAACCACTGAGGATGAATAGGAGATGGAGACATCCCCCAGTGCACAGACCCCTGGTGGACCTGACGACAATGGAGGACAGGCGCATTATCCTGACCTACAGACTTGATAGGGCCACAATCTAAGAACTGTGTGCCAAATTGGAGCCAGACCTCATATCTGCTATCCACCACCCCACAGGTATCCCCCCTCTAGTGCAGGTCCTGTCAGTGCTCCATTTCCTGGTAAGTGATTCCTTCCAAGCGACAGGGGCCATGGCATCAGGGATGTCACAGCCTATGTTCTCAAACGTGCTGACCAGAGTGTTGTCTGCCCTGCTGAAACACATGCGCAGCTACATCCTATTCCCCCAGCTGGAGGATTTGGCCACAGTGAAGGCTGACTTCTATGGCCTGGGACATATCCCCAACATCATTGGTGCCATTGATGGTACACATATTGCATTTGTCCCCCCCGGAGAAATGAACAAGTGTTCAGAAATAGAAAAAGCTTTCACTCTCTGAATGTGCAGATGGTGTGTTTGGCGGACCAGTACATCTCCCATGTCAATGCAATGTATCCTGGCTCTGTGCTTGATGCCTTTATCTTGAGGAATAGCAGCATCCCATATGTGATGTCTCAACTCCAGAGGCACTGGGTGGGGCTAATAGGTGAGCCCATGGTCACCACCCAGTTGATGTAGGTATAATGCGTGTGGGTTTGGCCCTAAGGGTGAGTGTGTGGCTAACAGGTATCCCTTGATATTTGCAGGTGACTCTGGTTACCCCAACCTCTCATGGCTACATCCCCAGTGAGGAATGCCAGGACAAGGGCAGAGGAACGTTACAATGAGGCACATGGGCAAACATTGAAGATCATTGAGTGAACCTTTGGCCTCCATGAGTATGCAGTGATTCGTGGGTCATAATGCTGCGGGCATATTTCTGTTGGCGTAACGGTCTGGGTTTTGGTACTGCCAGTTTATCACTGACCCTTGTGGTAGCGGACTTGTGTGTGTGTGTGTATAGTGGTGGATGTCTATATGTGGGTCATAATACGGGTAGCGGTATACCGCCGTGGTCGTGGTATGTTGGCGGCAGTCAGCATGGCGGTAAGCAGCACTTACCACCAATGATGTAATGAGGGCCTATGTCTTTACAGCCCAATATCTTGCTACCTGAAGCCAGCACTGCTCCGGAGATGGAGTAAACAAATAACTAAACAAACATGTGAAGTGGAAGCAGAGTAGTGTCAGCAAGACCGGATCCTCGGGATTTGCACCTGTTCCCAATATGTCCACCTCTTGGCAGCTCAAAACTCTACTAGCCGTTATAGCAGAGAGTTAAAGAATGGCCAAGCGGGGGATGGGGTTTAGGTTGGGAACAGCGGGGAAGGAGACCTGTGGAAGCAAGAGTTAAGAACACAATAGCAAGGTCATTCACATTAATCTTCATGAACTTTGTTTTAACTCTTTATGCTCTAATAACATGAGAGATCAAGAACTTTTCAATAACGTGTCCTTTTTATAATCATATACTCTGAACATTGAACTTTCTCAAGTTAATCCTTAGAATAGCAATTACATCACAACAAGAGTCAATGAGTACATTTGTTCCCAAAGAATTAACTGCTATAAGATCCATGAATTATACTGTGGAATAGGCAAACTGACTAAACTTGTTTTGTCTAGAAAGATCACACTCTTTTTGATCTAGGTTTCAAGATTCAATTGCCCAGAAATTATTGCGCACCTTATTGCCAGACTGCGCATCAAGACTCAAGTACCTGGAATGATCGCGCACTCTGCCGATCTAAACTGCCAGGGTTAATTGCCAAGAATGAATCGCACACACTGCTGCCGATTCAGCCAACAAGATTCAAATGCCTTGAAATGATCGCGCACTCTGCCGATCCGAACTGCAAGGGTTAATTACCAAGAATGAATCACACACACTGTTGCCGATTCAACCATCAAGATTCAAATGCCTTGAAATGATCACGCGCTCTGCCGATCCGAACTGCAAGGGTTAATTGGCAAGAATGAATCGCGTACACTGTTGCGGATTCAACCACCAAGATTCAAATGCCTTGAAATGATCGCGCACTCTGCCGATCCGAACTGCAAGGGTTAATTGCCAAGAATGAATCGCGCTCACTGTTGCCTATTCAACTATCAAGATTCAAATGCCTTGAAATGATCGCGCACTCTGCCGATCTGAACAGCAAGGGTTAAGTGCCAAGAGTAAATGGCACACGCGGTAAATCACAAAGCCAAAAACTCAAATGTTTCTAGAAAACGGAGTCGAGGTCTGTCCCGAACTCCACCTTACCGCCCTGCATGAACATCAGCAAGATAATGAGGACAGGGCCAGGAAATGTCCAAGTAGGCCTCCGGAACAGGAGCTCTGGAAAATGCTGCTGCTCTGCACCGAGACCTCTGAATAGTGAGCACGTGGAGTTGGGCTGGGTTCCTTTAACAGACCCAAGCCCCGCCCACCTGCCATACCCAGCCACACCCAGCCAGGCTGCAGGAAAGGCTTAGAAATAAACAATACATTGCAAACAGTATTAATGACAGTTCAAGATAAACACCTGTAATGCAAAAAGTTAATATGCAATATCAGTACACAATGCATGAATTATTACATTGCATAAGGTTTGTCATTTTGCATTATGTTGCCCGTAGAGCGCGCATTGTCCTGGTGTTGACAAGTAGATTCATTATCCCTTTCTTCCTCTTAGTGCTGTGGGACATTCTCTGTGGGTGGGAGAGGGAGAGGTTTGGTGATTAAGCTGTAGCAGTAGAGCTGTGCAGTGGTGGCCAAGAAGAAATAAGAAGCTATAAGTAAGCGTATGTAAGGAGTACTTAGTAAACATATGTGATTGACTGCACAACTTCATGACTGTTCATTGTTTTATTGCCTGATTGTTTGATATAGTTTAACATGGTAAAAACAAGGACTTTTGAGAGAGAGAGTGAAAAAAGAAGTAATGTCTTAAATGTATCTGGGTTCATAGAGTCATTAGTGGAGGTATCAATTGAGCGACTCAGTGCACGCTCAGTTGAACATCATAACTCTCCAATAAATATGGAACAAATCCCCTGAGGAATAGGGTAGTAAGAAGAAATTTGAATCAGAAAATGGATAGAGCATTTAAAGTGGTAGCGTCTGCACCAAACTGAAATCACAAACAGATATGTTAAAGCTATGGATTGATAGTAGAAAAAATGAAATCCCCTATAAACAGCTGTCGGGACATGCCAAGGATGCTAACGTTGGTGGAATAATCACCTAAGACTCTCCAAATGCTGGTAATAAAAAGGATGAAAGGTAATGAGGTCAATGGGTAGCAGGATTAGCGAACAGATGAGTTAAAAGGGATGAATTTGGTTATGAGTTAGGAGGCCAATATAAAGTCATCTGAAGTTGGAAAAGTGAAAAACAAGGAAATAGCAGATGTTTTTCAACCCTAGGTCAATAATAGCAGATAAAAGAACACAGAGAAAAAATGATATATTACATTGTAAGGGCCAAGGGCTGATTAAGTACAAACCATTCAGGTAAAATGTTATACAATGAACAAAACGTTTCCTGAATTAACAGAATGGCCAAATCAAGAAGTTAATCTAGGATTGGCGCTGGATGAAAAAAGAGGACTAAGAACTAGAAATAGCCATGAGTGTGGCAGGACTCGAAGAACTGCGTTAAGGGAGCAAAATACTATGAGTGAAAAGACACAACCAAGGCAGACACATTGGACTCCTATTTAAAACAGAAGAAAACCATCAGCACCAAACACTTTCCTAAAATACCCTCTACGAATAAACCAACCCAGCCTCTACAGTCCTTCAAACAAATATCACAAGGTGAATTTATGGATTTGGTCAAAGCAAGCAGACCTTCCATTTGCCCTTCTGTTCCTTGCCCACCACACATCTTCAAGAACATTCTTTTATCTACTTCTGCTGCCACACCTGTAAGAAGAATCATCAACTCTTTCACTACAGGAACTTTTCATGTTGACCTGAAAAAGGCATACATACGACAGTTATTAAAGAAAACAAACCTAGACCCGCAAGACCCCAACAACTACAGACCAATCACAAATGGACCTTTCCTGGGCAAGCTGATAGAAAGAGCAACAATCACCCAGATGTCACAATTCATTGAAGAAAATTCTATACTTTCAGACTACCCAACTGGATTCCGCCCAGGAAGAGGCACTGAATCGGCACTCATAGCAATCTGGGATGATCTTAAAAACACAGTCGACTGCAATGGAGTTGCTGCACTACTTCTCTTGGACCTCCCGGCTGCCTTTGATACGGTTGACCATGACACCCAAATTCAAAGACTCCATGAAGCAGGCATAGAAGGGACTGCTCCTGAATGGATTACATCCTATCTTCAATAAAGAACTAGTATCATCTATTCTCCCCACTTCTCATCCAAACCCTACCTCACAAAAGCAGGGGTCCCCCAAGGATCAATCATCTCACCTTTGCTCTTCAACATCTACATGATATCATTACCAGAACTGATCAATGATTTTCATCTCACATGCTCCAACTATCTAGATGACACACAAATACTACTTAATTTAGAATGCCCCAAAACCATTGAAAAATCACAAATTGCCTCAGAGCCATTGATCAGTGGATGACGTGGAGCCATCTCAAACTAAATGCCTCCAAAACAGAAATACTCATATGTGGTGACTGGAAAAATGATGACCCACTGTGCGCCTGGCCTGATGATCTCGGACCACCTCCTCCATTATCCAAGGAAGTTAAAAACCATGGAATCACCATGGACTCCAAGTTAACAATGAATGCCCAAGTGTACAAATTAGCATGAACAAGCTTCATCACCTTGAAGACCCTACGTTGTATTTCCCCCCACCTCGGATTTCCACACAAGGTGCAGGCTACTCTCTTGCTTGTACTATCCAAACTGGATTATGCCAATGGCCACTACCATCGATCATCTCTATCTATTATGAAAAAACTACAACGTATTCAGAACTCCACAGCCAGGCTACTATTACATGTAAAGCCACAAGCCCACATCTCCCCTGCCTTGAGAGCACTACACTGGTTACCCATTGCCAGAAGATGCACCTTCAAGCTGCTTTGTATCACCCACAAAGCTATACATTGAACTAGGCTGCTTTTTATCAGAAACAAAATAACTGAATACATTCAACAAAGAAACCTCCGCTCAAGATTGGCACCCCGCCTTAGAACACCACCATACAAGAAAAAGACTATAGGTGGTACATCCTTCTCTGTTCAAGCAGCTAAACTATGGAATTCATTACCCCCAACTATAAGATTCACAGATAACTATCTTGTCTTCAGACGACTCCTCAAGAGTTGGCTCTTTCCTTCATAACCACCATATACAAACAGCTATGGACTGCATATGCCTGTGTTGATAAATATTTTTTATCTGATTATGTGTATATTTTCTAGATATATATAGTTCTTTAGAAAGTATGTATTGCTACTATGTCATAACAATAAACTACACACATACTCTTTAAACCTGTTTAACTAATGTATATTTACTCACACTTAAAATATGTATATGTATGTACATATAGGTGTGTATATATGTGTGTATGTATGTGTGTGTGTGTGTGTGTGTTTGTGTATGTTATTCTATGCTTAACATGTTCACAGGTCATTGCATAGCTCCTAGATAAGTTGTTTTATTAGATACTTATGAATCCCTGCTCTCATTTTATATCACACTGATCAAATGTTTATTATCATAGGAATTTGGCTATTCAAAAATTGAGTAAATATAAATAAATGTTAGCAAGTTACACTTATTAATTAACTTCAAATATTACAAATCTTGAAAGTCTGTGTTTATACAATGCTACTTTTCTTCTCATATTATACCCATTATTATATTACTTGGACATATATTCCCTTACTATGTACTTACATATATATTTATTTATTACTCTAGTCCTACTGTACTAGAGAAAAAATAGAATAAAAATAAAATAAAATCTATAAATAAAATTCAAATTATAAATAAATCTATTATTGTCAACACTAGGACAGTGCGCGTTCTACGAACAACATAATGCAAAATGACAAACCTTATGCAATGTAATAATTCATGCATTGTGTACTGATAGTGCATATTAACTTTTTGCATTACAGGTATTTATCTTGAACTGTCATTAATACTGTTTGCAATGTATTGTTTATTTCCAAGCCTTTCCTGCAGCCTGGCTGGGTGTGGCAGGTGGGCGGGGCTTGGGTCTATTTAAGGAACCTAGCCCAACTCCACGTGCTCACTATTCAGAGGTCCTTGTGCAGAGCAGCAGCATTTCCAGAGCTCCTGTTCCGGAGGCCTACTTGGACACTTCCTGGCCCTGTCCTCATTATCTTGCTGATCTTCAAGCAGGGCGGTAAGGCGGAGTTCGGGATAGACCTCGACTCCATTTTCTAGAAGCATTTGAGTTTTTGTCTTTGTGATTTACCGCGTGTGTGATTTACTTTTGGCACTTAACCCTTGTAGTTCGGATCGGCAGAGTGAGCGATCATTTCAAGGCATTTGAATCTTGATGGTTGAATCAGCAACAGTGTGCGCGATTCATTTTTGGCAATTAACCCTTGCAAGTTGGATCGGCAGAGTGCGCGATCATTTCAAGGCATTTGAGTCTTGATGGTTGAATCGTCAACAGTGTGCACGATTCATTCTTAGCAATTAACCCTTGCAGTTTGGATCGGCAGAGTGTACGATCATTTCAAGGCATTTGAATCTTGATGGTTGAATCAGCAACAGTGAGCGTGATTCATTCTTGGCAATTAACCGTTGCAGTTCGGATTGGCAGAGTGCGCGATCGTTTCAAAGCATTTGAATCTTGATGGTTGAATTGGCAACAGTGTGCGCGATTCATTCTTGGCAATTAACCTTTGCCGTTTGGATCAGCAGAGTGCGCGATAATTTCAAAGCATTTGAATCTTGATGGTTGAATCGGCAACAGTGTGCGCGATTCATTCTTGGCAATTAACCTTTCAGTTCGGATCGGCAGAGTGCACGATCATTTCAAGGCATTTGAATCTTTATGGTTGAATCAGCAACAGTGTGTGCGATTTATTCTTGGCAATTAACCCTTGCAGTTCAGATCGGCAGAGCGCGCGATCATTCTAGGTACTTGAGTCTTGATGCGCCGTCTGGCAATAAGGTGCAAATAATTTCTAGGCAATGGAATCTTGAAACTTAGATCAAACAGAGTGTGATCTTTCTAGACAAAACAAGTTTAGTCAGTTTGCCTATTCCACAGTATAATTCATGAATCCTATAGCAATTAATTCTTTGGGAATTAATGTACTCATTGACTCTTGTTGTGATGTAATTGCTATTCTAAGGATTAACTTGAGAAAGTTCAATGTTCAGAGTATATGATTATAAAAAGGTCACGTTATTGAAAAGTTCTTGATCTCTCATGTTATTAGAGCATAAAGAGTTAAAACAAAGTTCATGAAGATTAATGTGAATGACCTTGCTATTGTGTTCTTAACTCTTGCTTCCCCAGGTCTCCTTCCCCGCTGTTCCCAACCTAAACCCCATCCCCCACTTGGCCATTCTTTAACTCTGTGTTAGAAAGGCTAGTAGAGTTTTGAGCTGCCAAGAAGTGGACATATTGGGGACAGGCGCAAACCCTGAGGATCCGGTCTCGCTGACAGAATAGTGAGCCCACACATTTTTTATCCTCCTTGTTTGTGCTAGGTTTTCAATATGGCCACATTGGACGAGTTACTTAAGGTATTTACGCAGCTTCAAGTGGATGTAGTCGAATCTAAAAACATAGCAACCAATCTAGCAGAAAGGGTGGATCAGTTACAAGACAGAGTGGGAAAGAAGGAGCAAAGTCCTTTGGGTGCGGGTAGGTTTAATCCTCCTCCTCAAGGTTCAGGACGGAATCCTCCAACTAACATATCACTCACAGTTCCCACACCCATTCCTTTGGCTCCCCCAGAAAGGTTTTCAGGTGATCCTCAGAAAGTACAGTCCTTTTTGACTCAAGTAGAATTGCACTTCGCCTGTAGAACAAACACCTTCCCTGATTCCCAATCTAGGGTGACCTTCTTGATTTCTTATCTGACTGGAGACACGGCCACCTGGGTAATCCCTCTTGTGCGTTGAGATAATCCTTTGTTTTATAACTGGAGAGACTTTGTCTGAGAAGTTGAAAATGTTTTCGATCGAAGAACAGTTACTCTGTCCGCAGATGAGAACTGTTACAATTGCGACAAGGAAATAAGGATCTTGTCTCTTATTTGGCTAACTTTAATCGGCTGGTAGCAGAGACGGCCTGGCCTGAGGAAAAGAGATCAGCCCTGTTCTATCAAGGACTCAAGGATGAGTTAAAAGACATTCTTGCACAGATTGATCCTCAACCCACGGATTGTCAAGATCTGATAAATGTTGTTTTAAGGTTAGACCATCGGCTTGCAGAAAGATGTGGAACACGTAAAGAGACTGAGAAAAGTTCCTGGCGTGTTCATGAGCATAGAGACTCACAAGTTCATGGAGACCACAATCAGGAACCAATGGAAATAGGAACCATCAGGAGGCCTTTAACAAAAGAAGAGAAAGATCTACGTAGAAAGAGCGGACAATGTCTGTATTGTGGTCGAAAGGGCCATTTCGCTAAAGAATGCCCAGCAAAACCAAAAATTAAACAAACCCTTATCAAGAAGGTTGTAGCAAATGCACAGATCAATCAGGAAAACTAGAACACCCAAGATGTAAGGAAGGGTTACTCTTGGGTATAACCGTGGACCCTTCACAAGATGCAAAAAAGGTTTTACTCGAGTCAAGACATTTAAAAGTAGATCTAGAAGTGCTGGTAAAACAAAAGACTTATCTAAAGAAAGCCTTAGTAGATTCCGGGGCTACTGGTAATTTTATCGATGCACAATTGATTCAAACATGGGGGATCCCATATAAGAAGAAGAAAACACCAGAAATCATACAAGCTGTGGATGGAAAACTCCTAGCTGGACGTCTGGTGACTCTGCAGACCTTCCCCTTGTCTGTGATCTGTAAAGGGGGAAATCAAGACACCAAACATGTAGAAAAAATAATCTTTGATGTAATCCATGCTCCTCAGTATGGAATTATTCTAGGAATGACATGGTTAAGTTACCATAATCCTTTAATAAACTGGCAGGAAAGGAAAATCATGTTTTCTTCATTTCAGTGTAAAGAAAAATGTCTCCAAACATCAAATGTCACAGATTCCCACAAGTCCCACATAGCCACAGCCGCTGAAAAAGATGTAATGCTGCCTTTGCAGTATTCAGACTTCCTTGAAGTTTTTGATGAAAACGAAGCAGGAACCTTGCCACCGCACAGACCTTATGACTGTCAAATTGATCTGACTCCTGGTGCTATACTCCCTAGTTGTCATGTGTATGCCCTGTCTGAACACGAAAATCAATATCTAAGGAACTATTTGGACCAATTTCTAGCTAATGGAGTTATCCGTCCTTCCAAGTCTCCTGCAGCATCTCCTCTTTTTTTTGTTTCCAAGGCTAATGGGGATCTTAGGACTTGTATAAATCATAGAGGGTTAAACAAGATCACAATAAAGAATAAATACCCATTACCCTTGATCCCTGTCCTGTTGGATCAAGTTAAAAAAGCCAAAATTTACACCAAGTTAGACCTAAGAGGAGCTTACCACCTAGTCAGGATGAGAGAAGGCGACAAGTGGAAAACTAGATATGGTCTATTTGAATACACAGTAATGCCCTTTGGACTTTGTAATGCTCCAGCAGCATTCCAATTCTTTCTGAATGATATCCTACCTAGATCTATTTCCAATAGTTTATATTGATGATATTCTAATCTATTCTGATAACGAAGTCAAACATGTACAACATGTTCAAAAGATTCTCACAGCCCTTCGGAAACATCATTTATATTGCAAGTTGAGCGAATGTGAATTTCATGTTACCACCGTTTAATTTTTATGGGTCATCCTTGCCCCCCAAGGCATGGTCATGGCAGAAAGAAAAGTGCAAGCAGTATCCGATTGGCCAATCCCAAAAAACGTTCGAGACGTTCAGTGCTTCCTTGGTTTTGCAAATTTCTATCGTGGGTTCATAGACCACTTTTCACAGACAGTGGCACCAATCACCAAGTTACTACGAAAGAAAGAACCATTTGTATGGTCTCCAGAAGCTGACTAGGCTTTTTCAATCTTAAAGGAAGCTTTCTTCACCGCACCAGCCTTGACTCACCCAGATACTGAACGTCCATTCATAGTAGAAGCAGATGCTTCAGATGTGGCAATTGGTGCAGTTTTATCACAACGCAACAAAGATACCGGTCAGCTACACCCTGTAGCTTACATGTCCCGAAAACTAAACGAAGCGGAACAAAATTATGTCATTGCTGAGAAAGAACTTCTAGCAATTCGTGATGCCTTTAAAGAGTGGAGACACTATTTGCTAGGTGCCAGATACACTATTACAGCATACACAGATCATTGTAATCTTCAGTTCATGAGTTCAGCTAGGCTTTTGACTCCTCGATAATTATGATGGGTGCTGTTTCTTGCTTAGTTTGATTTTGTGGTAACCTTTCGCCCCGGCAAAGATAATCGCAAAGCGGATGCCTTGTCCAGACAAACTCTACCATGTTACCCACAATCCAACCCCCACAAGCTATCATTGTTCCAGACAAAATCCTTTGCATACTTAAACCTGAAGATTTTCTTGAAAATATTTGTAATTCTTTCACCATTGAAAAATAGCAAAAATGGGCTCAAGCAAACCCCAAAAGAACAATCAAACAAGGCCTACCTTTTCATGATGCATGTTTATTTGTTCCTACAACCAAGTTGCGCAAATTAGTGTTTCATTGGTTGCACGTTATACCTATGCAGGTCATCCAGGTATTCCTAAAACACTTGAACTAATCCAACAATATTTTTGGTGGCCTACTTTGACAAAAGACATCAAGCAAATGGTAACTAACTGTGAAGTTTGTGCCCGTACCAAGACAAGTCATTCAAAACCAAAAGGATTGTTACATCCTCTCCCAACTCCACTCCGACCTTGGGAACACATATCAATAGACTTTATTACAGGACTGCCAGTTGTTCAACATCACTCAATAATCCTTGTAGTGGTAAATAGTCTCACAAAATATGCACATTTCATTGCTTGCAGGAAATTGCCTACCTCCAGTGAATTGGCAACAATACTTTTAAATCGAGTGGTCCGTTACCATGGATTACCAAAAATAATTCTTCCTGATAGAGGATCACAATTTGCCTCTAACTTCTGGAAAACATGGTGCAAAACGCTACAAGTTACATCTACATTATCTACCAGCCACCATCCTCATACAGATGGCCAAAGTGAGAGACTCAATCAAACATTGAAACAATATTTACATGCTTACGCTGAAAAAGCACTCCATTCCTGGGTATCAATGCTTTGGTTAGCTGAACTGGCCTACAAAAACTCGTATCATACGTCTAGTGGAGCGATGCCCTTTTTTAGTCTATTTGGTTATCACCCAGATACTTTGCCAATCACAATTCCAGAAGAAAGTTCACTTACAGCAGCAGTGTCAGAAACAATACGACAACTTCATCAAACCCAGAAACAAATCCAACAACACCTGAACAAAGCAAAACAAAAAAGTATAAAAAACATTATGACAAAAAACATTGTGAGGGACCACAATATAAGCCAGGAGATAGAGTGTGGCTTTCAACATGTCACATTGACTTCAAGAAAAGACATATGTTTAATCACAACTATATAAGTCCTTACACAGTTCTTCAACAGATCAATCCAGTATCCTACAAACTACAGTTACCAAAATCACTCCGTATTCATCCAGTGTTTCATACTTCTCTCCTGAAAAGAGCTTTCCAGAAAACTCGCTCTCGACCAACTCCAGTACTGTTACAAGGAGAACTGGAATACGAAGTAAAACAGGTTTTGAACTGTCATTAATATTGTTTGCAATGTATTGTTTATTTCCAAGCCTTTCCTGCAGCCTGGCTGGGTGTGGCTGGGCGTGGCAGGTGGGTGGGGCTTGGGTCTATTTAAGGAACCCAGCCAACTCCACGTGCTCACTATTCAGAGATCCCGGTGCAGAGCAGCAGCATTTTCCAGAGCTCCTGTTCCGGAGGCCTACTTGGACACTTCCTGGCCCTGTCTTCATTATCTTGCTGATCTTCATGCAGGGCAGGAAGGCGGAGTTCGGGATAGACCTCGACTACGTTTTCTATAAACATTTGAGTTTTTGTCTTTGTGATTTACTGCTTGTGCGATTTACTTTTGCCACTTAATCCTTGCAGTTCGGATCGGCAGAGTGCGCGATCATTTCAAGGCATTTGAATCTTAATGGTTGAATCGGCAACAGTATGCGCGATTCATTCTTGGCAATTAACCCTTGCAGTTTGGATCGGCAGAGGGCGGGATCATTTCAAGGCATTTGAATCTTGATGGTTGAATCAGCAACAGTGTGCGCGATTTATTCTTGGCAATTAACCCTTGCAATTCGGATCGGCAGAGTGCGCGATCATTTTAAGGCATGTGACTCTTGATAGTTGAATCGGCAAGAGTGTGCGCGATTCCTTCTTGGCAATTAACCTTTGCAGTTCGGATCGGCAGAGTGCACGATCATTTCAAAGCATTTGAATCTTGATGGTTGAATCGGCAACAGTGTGCGCAATTCATTCTTGGCAATTAACCTTTGCAGGTCAGATCGGCAGAGTGCACGAGCATTTCAAGGGCTTTGGAATCTCGATGGTTGAATCAGCAACAGTGTGTGCGATTCCTTCTTGGCAATTAACCCTTGCAGTTCAGATCGGCAGAGCGCGCGATCATTCTAGGTACTTGAGTCTTGATGTGCAGTCTGGCAATAAGGTGTGCAATAATTTCTAGGCAATTGAATCTTGAAACTTAGATCAAACAGAGTGTGATCTTTCTACACTAAACAAGTATAGTCAGTTTGCCTATTTCACAGTATAATTCATGGATCTTATAGCAGTTAATTGTTAGGGTTTGTGCACAGCAAAGAGCATGTCCCCTCTCACTGCACTAGTGGGTTCTGTAATAGCTCCCTTTTAAACTTACTATTGAAAGCCTTTCTTGTTATCTCACCTTCCCCCCCCCCCTAGGCTTCTGTGTATGTTGTTTAATGTGCTGTTTTGTTTACACATTGGGCCTTGCTTTTATCAAGGCTTCTTTAAAACACTCCTCTCTAGGCCATGTGTTAATTTAACTCATTTGCATAATAACTGAAACTCTGCACACCTTTCAAGAACATGTGCAGCATGTGTGGACCACACCCAGCTCTTCAAACCACACCCAGCTCTGCACACCTTTCAAGAACATGTGCAGCATGTGAGGACCACACCCAGCCCTGTCTATAAAAGGCAGCCCCCGAGCCTCACCCAGTGCTTGTGCTCGTCTACCTCCCGCTTACCTGAGGACAGATCCCTCGGCGCTGGCACTCCTGCTCTCTACATACTTTCATTGGCTTCAATGGGCGCAGCTGCTGGCTCTTCCTTCTTCCGGTTTCCGGTTCCTCCTTGCCTTAGCCTCTCTCCTACAAGCAACCTGCAAAAGAGAAAGAAGACAAGGTTAGACTGATCAGTATCTCTTGCCAGCAACAAGTAAGTGCAAAACTTTTATTACCTGAAAGAACTTTGACAACAATTTCTGGATTCGTGTATAGACAATTTGAAACAAGATACCTTCCACGAACATTGTGATTCAAACTCTTTGTTACAAGAATACTTTGCTGAACTTTGTGAAGCAAACATTTTTTTTTTATGGAACTTTTAAGAATCGAACCGTGGAAACCATTAACAGCAAGGCAAACAGTAAATCAAGGACTTGCACAAATTACATGCTGTATTTTGACGTAAAAGTACAGTATTTGTTTTATAAAAGATTCTGGAAATATGGGAAAAGTGAGTCTGCTATTGGGAATTTAGGATTTAGTTATATTAAGATGAATGTTTGATATTGGTAATTCTGATAACGGTATTTGTTGAATGTTTTAGAAGCTTTAGAGTAATAGAAAGCACATCCCAGAGCAGTAACACATTCCAAACCTGGAAACTAGAGACCAGGATCCAAGAGGTACTTTTAGAAGAACATTTCTAATAAATAAAGGGATAGTCAGGAACCCAGTTAGGAATAGGTTGTACTTATCTGTTCTTTGTTTATGTTTCATTAGGCACCAGTTTCTACAAAAGTCAGAGAGGGCCGCAGATTTGTGCAGCACTTCAACAGTGGAAACGCAAGAACGGTGTTGTCTCTTTATTTTATTTTATCCACTTCCCCCCTTCCCTTGAGCTTCTGTTCTTAGTGCACTGTTTTAAAAACTAGTGTGCTGGAACAAGCAGTTTCAGGGTGGGGTCGGATTGTCTTAAACCTCCATCAGAACTGAACAAGGACTCAGGTGAGCTGGGCTTTGACATTAATTATTTGGAAACTAATGTACTCATTGACTCTTGTTGTGATGTAATTGCTATTCTAAGGATTAACTTGAGAAAATTCAATGTTCAGAGTATATGATTATAAAAAGGTCACGTTATTGAAAAGTTCTTGATCTCTCATGTTATTAGAGCATGAAGAGTTAAAACAAAGTTCACAATAATAATAATAATAAAGAATAAATAAATTAAATAAAAATAATGATAAAAAATAAAATATATATATATATATATATATATATATATATATATATATATATATATTTATATATATATATATATATATATATATATATAAATTAAATACAAAATATTAGATGTTTACTCTCTTGTGGGCTTTACTTTGTCTACCCATCACCATGGCCCTCATTCTGACCTTGGCGGTCTTTTCGCGAGACCGCCGAGTTACCGCCGCGGTGAAGACCGCCGACCGCGGCGGTATGCCGCTGTGCGCATTCCGACCGCTGGGAGCATTCCGCCGGGAAACCGCCAGCAGCCACACTGGCGGTCGGCGGAAAAGTGGAGACTGGTCAACCTCCACCGCCACGCCAGCAGAACACCGCCCACAGAATTACGACCCACATATCTGTGTGGCGGTCTTCTGTTGGCGGTGTTCTGTTGGCGGTCACCTCCCCATGGCTCCCGTCGCCTCCCGGAGGACCAACGCACAAGGTAAGTTGACCGTCCGTGAGGGGAGGGGGAGGAGGGGTGTTGTGTGATGAGGGCGTGCATGGGGGTGTGCGTGTGAGTGTGTAGAGGGGGTGTGTGAGTGCGTGTATGCGGGCGGGGGGTGCTGCTGTGTCTATGGGTAATGTGTGCTGTTCGGCAGGTGCGCATGTCTGCATGTATGTGTGCAGGTATGTGTCCCCGTTGTGTATGTGTGTGTAGGGGGTGTGTATATGTGCATGTTGGGGGTGTGTGCATGTCGGGGTGCATGTATGTGCATGTCGGGGTGGGGGTGGGGAGGGGGTTCGTACCACCTCTGGGGGGTGGCAGGGGGGTGGAGGGTGTGGGGGGAGGACTCGGGTGGGTAGTGGGGGGTGGGGGAGACCCCTATCAGTGCCAGGGAAGGAATTCCCTGGCCCCGATAGTGCTTACCGCCATGGTTCGCATGGCGGTTCCCGACCGCAAGAAACCGCGGCGGTAGGCAGGGTCATGATACCGTTGGCGGTCTTGGGACGACCGCCGGGCCGGAGTGCGCAAACTCCAGCCCGGCGGTCATGACCGCCGTGGCGGTCGGAGTGGGGAAGTGGCGGTCGATCGCGGCGGTGACCGCCGCGGTCAGAATGCCATTTTTCTGACCGCCGGTCTGTTCGCGGTCCGACCGCCGCCTCTCCGCCGACCGCCAAGGTCAGAATGAGGGCCCATATGTCATGTCTCTATCAATCTATCCTCCATTCCCACTCTGACTCATCCCAAATCCAATCTACTACTTTCATCTCCTAAATAACCCTGCCTAAACTCTTTCCTCCGCTTCCACATATAAATCACCAAACCTCAGTTTACTACCATGATCTCCCAAACAACCCTTCTAAATTCTCCCTCATTTATCTCACCTTTAGCTCATCCAAAACCCCTCCAGCTACTAGATCTCCCTAACCCTTTCCACAGACTCTTCCCTCCTCCATCCCCCCTTTACTCATCCCAAGCCTAAATCCTATTACTATAACCCCCAATTAACACTTCTGGATTCTTCCCTCATCCACCCCTCCATTACTCCAGTCAATCCATCCAACAAACTCATATATCTGCGGCTCAAATTAACTCATTATAATACTAAAACTGTACTCATATTTTCCTATACTAATCCACTACTAATTCCTTTTGGGTTCCGGAGTAGCGTGCTACTCACCGAAAAGTGCTTTGACGCCTCGTCAGGGGTAGTAAGGGCTATATAAATATTATTACAATACAATACAATTCTATGGAGGGACAAGAAAATGTTTGTGAAGATAAAATTTCTTGCCACTTTGCTCAACGATGTCAAATAAGATGGAGTTGTGCTTGAAAAGAAATAATAAACGAGTAATGAAAGTAGAAAACTTAAGTAGCCCTATTGATAAATTTGAAATTCATATGATACGAATGAAAAAAGCCCTGTTTTCTACCCTAAGGATGAAGTTAGCTTAGGTCAAAGGGAACCCTTTTCATTTGTAATAGTAAAGGGTGACATAAAAGGAGTTATGAAATACAAGCACCAGTCATTGATCCAGTGCTACACTTTTGACAGTACAAAGCTTTGTAGAAACAATTGAAGTTGTAAGAGATATTTGCAGCAGACTCTGATCATACATTAGACCCACACACTAAAATATTGAAGACTTTATCAAAAATAATTTAAGAACTAGTCAAGAGACACAAACAAAAGTTATGAATGAAAGTTTTATGACATCATGTACTGATTTTGGAAGCTCATTCGGAAGACATGAAGCTCAAAATAGTCAGAAAACTATAAATAAAATTCTGGGACATATTAATATTGATGACCGAGGTTCAGATATGTCAGAATTAATTGAAGATGAAATAAACAGTGAAAATCTATCTACCTCAGTGAAATATAAATCTTATTTCAACAACTTAAAAACAGAAAGTCAACTGGATTTAGTTCCAATTTTAGAGGTCAGGATATGGCAAAGTCTAAAAAGAAGAAAGGAAGAGGAATCAAACAGGCTATGAAAGGTGTTACCTTAAGACGAAGGAGTATAACAAAAAATGCACCATGTAAATTTGATTTCCTGAAAAATACCAAAAGGAAGATGAAAATCAACAAGAACAAGGAACATTGGATCCTATGGCAAAATAATGTCCTACCAAAAAGCAGAACACCTATTCCAATAAGAGGAATATTAAAGATGAAACTGAAGAAATACTATCTGCAACTAAAAACGGCTTCTCCAAAAACAGATCAAATAGAAGAAGAAGAGTGAACATGAACAAGAAAAAGTACTATTGAAGTCAAGGCCAACAGTATATTCCCTAAATAGGATAATATTCAATCCTAAAAACACTGAAAGAAAATATGAAGAAGAGGTAAAAATTTATTTTCTAAATGAAAAGTTGAACAAAATTGGGAAAGGTGGAAAATGCCAAAGATGAATACAAATATCCTAGAAAAACATGTTACAGACAACAGAATTAAAAATCTTAAAAGAAAGATAATATGAAAAATTACAATCAATTAACATATTTGGCAAGGAAAGCAATCATTTTACACACAAATGAGTTAAGCTATGAGGAAATATTCACACTTGAGATGTGTGGTATCTTAAATCATTCAATGCTACTAAAACCTCCACACTCAGTCTAAAATTTGAGAAGTGTAAGAATGAGTGACATAAATCAGGTGCATTTTGTGAAAGATGGAAATAGGTGACATGGTTATTTAAAGTAGTAGTAGGTTTTTATGCACAACAAATCATAAACAAAATGTTAAAAGTAGTGGATGGCATTAGGAAATTAGGATATCATGTGTAGCCTATACAGGAAAATCTTGATAAGAGCTGGAAGAAAGAAACTATATCACTTAAGCAAGAAATCAATCATTAAGAGGAGAAATGTATGCTTAAAGATAATATAATAATTAGAAAAAAGGGGTAATTAATCTAGAGAAAAAAGGAGTCACGTTAATAGATTTGGATAGCCAAACATTTAATCCAAAAGATTTACCATAAAAACCTTATAAGCCCTAACATTAAACACCAGAAAATCGCCTCTTGGGATATAGCAGGTATTCAACAAAATAAGAGAGATCTGGACTACAAAATGGAAACGGGGAGTGAAATGAGAATTATCTTGCAAACAGCTTGGCCAACATCTCAGTTTATATTTTAAAGACCATATTCAATAAAGTTTAGAAGCCTAAAAGTCTAGCAGTGGTTGAGTCTCTGTACGGTTTATGATTTTGATACCAATGACATTAAAGATGAATATAGTAAAAGTTTATAATTTTCTCATAATAATGACTTCAAAGATCAAGGAAAAAGGAAACATGTAAAGAAGAAAAAAATGTGGATTTCATTGTAATGAATGAATACATTCTACAAGCTAAATGGTGTAATAAGAATGTAGAACTGTTGGAATGTAGTTTGGATGATGTGAATCTGAAAATTGCAGATATAACATTAAAAACAATAGGGGATTCCAATACTAAGATTCTTTTCCCTCAAATGAATGATACGCTACAGAAAAGACAAGAAACATTATTAGAAATCCCAAAGAAGATAATAAGGAATGTGCAGAGTGACTAAAAAGGAAGAAATTTAAATGAATGTGTAATGCCTAGGGTCTGCTATTAAAAAACAGCCGGTATGCACTTAACTAACCAGCAGCAGATACTTTCAATACTGGAAGGGTAGACTCATCAAATGATTACAATTTAGTTTCACTGGAACTGACTGAAAGAATGGTGGATTTTGAGTTTCTAGGAAGTTTGTGAAGTTATCATACACCACAAATTCTAGTAATGGATTGGATACCCTAGAAATGTGATATGTTGGATAGGAGTAAGTCTCAAAACCTTAAATGATAACTGGATAGTATGGACAACAAGTAACACAATAATTTGTGTGGAGTGAATATCAGATATAAGTGGCAATTTAGGAGATATGGTTCCAGAAATCGTAGGTGCTTAAAATGCTTTTGTGCTAATTATGAAAAACTTTCAATAAAAAGGAATAAAGCTACTAGGAATTTATCATCATCAATGAAGCAAATTGACCCAGAAGTAAAGTTGAAAATAACATTCAAAAACTTAGCAAGGAAGGCTTTTAGACTTATTGAAAAGGAAAGATCTCTAGTAATTGCCAAATACTGCAAGGAATATTGGAAAGATCTTAGAGAAACAAATTACAATGCGAAAGATAAGACATGGAGGTTAGTAATGACATAACTAAAAATGAGGAATAATAAAGTATTTTGGAAACTACTAAATAAGAATTGAGACCAAATACAAAGATCTTTGCAGTGCCTTTATCGGATGCAACTTTTGCAAGTGTTTTGCTAATATGCATAGGGTAAATAGGTCATTGAACTATCAAGATGATGAGCTCAGTTGTGCCCTAGTACTAAGTGATGACAAGTTTCCATTTTTGAGTGACAGAGCAGAGGAAAAAATTATGGTGCAGTTGCAGAACCAACAGAAAAAGAGATGTAGAGTTATGTGAGAGGTGTTCAACTGCCACAGGCTCAGGGGACAGATGGAATATCAGCAGATATATAAAACGAGGGAACAACACTGTCCAGGCAATTATAAGATGATAGGTTTAATGGACATATCCAGAAAGATATTTAGTAGACATATTCTTAGTTACTTGGAAGATTGGGTCAATGGACATTCTACCATTTAATCAGACCAAGCCATTCCACTCAGGATAGGTCTGTAGATCTTTGATTTGTAGCTGAAAATGTATAAAATTAAGAGGTTGCCTTTTAGATGTGTTTTTTATTGATTCATCTACTGCTTTGAAGTCTTTAGAAAGTAACAGATTATGGCAGAAAATGCCAGTTTAGGGAATTCCAATGATTATTATTGAACAACATAATGGTGCATGGACTCAAGTGCAATTAGGGATACAGAGGGCTGTGAAGAGAAGAAGTATTATGCCTAATTAATTAGCCTTTAACTGGATAATTGATGGTATAATCTTGGGAAAGGTTGATACATATGTATATTTTTGGGAATTTGAGTTTTATGTCACACAAAGATAATTTATTTAGACAAGCAAATATTACTGCAAATGCATTAGGCAAATTAGGTGCCAATTCACACATTAGTAAGTGGAAGTGTTGAAGGAGGTGTATGAGATGAAAATAGTAGGTGCTTTATGGGACGGAAGCAAATGTGTAAAAGAAAGGGAGCTAAATAAAATCCAGGTAGAAGAAGGCTCAATATGAAAAATATGGATTTGATTAACTTACAGTCCTCTAAGATTTTTAGTAAGACTGGAGCTTCATTTACTAAATATAATGTTTTAAATATATAAAAAACAGTTAAACTATTGATATTAAACACAAAAAGGTGGTGCACCGCCTCACAGATGCACAACAAGTGTGGTTTGAAAGAAAAGTCCAATGCTCCAATGATGCAGAAGAATATTTCTGTATTTTAATGCTTCTCTCACAGCCAAATCCCATAAATGAAGTAAGTAGGACAATGAATAAACAGCCATCGCGTTTCGCCCACTACAGGGGCTTCTTCAGGGCTGTAATATAACATAAAAACAATGCGTACAATATACACTAAATTGCAAAAGCCTGATTACATAAAAAAGATAACATTCAGTAATTGATAAGTAAACAGAAAAGAATACTACGTACCAACACGAAAGTAAACCAATGTGAGACCGAATAGAAATATGCAGAGATCATAAGTATACTCAAACAAATATATGTTACAGATAGTATAAATATCCAATTATATATGTGATCCAAAACTATAGACAATGTACATTTATGAACAAACCCTAAGTGAATGACAAAAGTACAGGTTGATAGGGTCATCAGATAAAGGAGAACATGTGGGGAGAGCAATTGGTGAGAAGATAACAAGATATACCAATATTTCAAGGAGCAAGTGAAAATAGGAGATCATGTATTAACCCCTTCTGTGCCGAGAACGTAGTGGTTACGTCCTTCGGCACAGTGCTGCTGTGCCGAGGACGTAACCACTATGTCCTCGGCACACAGCCCAGAGGGAGCGCTCTCGCTCCCTCTGTGTGCTTCCCCCCACCCCCCAAAGTCAGGGATGGAAAGGGAAGACCTTCCCCTTCCACCCACGACCCCCCCATAATGACGTCAGCGCGCAATCGCGCGCTGACTTCATTATGGGGATCTCGCCGCACAGGAAGCCATTTGCTTCCTGTGCGGTGTTCAGAGAAGAGGTGAGTTCCTCTTCCCGGTGGGTGGGGGGTTTGGGCCAAAGAGGCACCGGGGGAAAGGAAAGGCTTGTCCTTTCCCCCGGTGTCTCTTTGAGCATTCCTGCTGCCCGATCGCATTGCGATCGGGCAGCAGGAATGCCCACTAGACACCAGGGATTTTTTTGTATTTCCCTACTGTTTCTGTCTTGCGGGGAGTGGCCCCTTGGGCAAGGGTCGCTCCCCTTTAGGGGGCAATTATTTACGGACATTTCTGCCCCCCTTGGGGGCAGATTGGCCTACTTTTTAGGCAGATCTGCCCCCAAAGGGGGCAGAAAACACTAGATCACCAGGGATTTTTATTTATATGTGTATGTATGTGGGGGGGTGCCCCCTTGGGCAAGGGGCGGCCCCCCCAAGGGGGCAGAGGACTGTTGGCCTTTTCTGCCCCCCTTGGGGGCAGATCGGCCTATTTTTTTTAGGTCCATCTGCCCCCAAGGGGGGCAGAAGCCACTTAGGCACCAGGGATTGTGTGTGTAGTGAATGGGGGGGCGGCCACTGTGGCAAGGGTCGCTCCCCTTTGGGGGGCATGTCTTTTAGGGCCATTTATGCCCCCCTTGGGGGCAGATTAGCCTATTATTTTTAGGCTGATCTGCCCCAAGGGGGGCAGAAACCACTAGAACGCCAGGGATTTTTTTTATGTGTTTATTTTTGTGGGGGGGTGACCCCTTGGGCACGGGGCGCCCCCCCCTAGGGGGGCATTGACCTGTTGCCCATTTCTGCCCCCCCTGGGGCAGATGGGCCTATTTGTTTAGGCCCACCTGCCCCCAAGGGGGGCAGAAGCCACTAAGACACCAGGGATAGTGTGTGTGTGTGTGTGTGTTAGTGGATGGGGGGGGCCTTGGGTAAGGGTCGCCCCCCACTTTGGGGGCACATGTACCGAGGCCATTTCTGCACCCCTTGGAGACAGATCAGCCTATTATTTTTAGGCTGATCTGCCCCCAAGGGGGACAGAAACCACTAGAATGCCAGGGCTTTTTTTTATTTGTTTATTTTTGTGGGGGGGGGGCATTGACCTGTTGGCCATTTCTGCACCCCCTGGGGGCAGATGGGCCTATTTTTTTAGGCCCACCTGCCCCCAAGGGGGGCAGAAGCCACTTAGACACCAGGGATAGTGTGTGTGTGTGTGTGTGTTAGTAGATGGGGGGGGGTCCTTGGGCAAGGGTCGCCCCCCACTTTGGGGGCACATGTACCCAGGCCATTTCTGCACCCCTTGGAGACAGATCAGCCTATTATTTGTAGGCTGATCTGCCCCCAAGGGGGGCAGAAACCACTAGAATGCCAGTTTTTTTTTTTTTTTTTTTGTGGGGGGGGCGTCCCCTTGGTCACGGGGCGCCCCCCCAAGGGGGGCATTGACCTGTTGGCCATTTCTGCACCCCCTGGGGGCAGATGGGCCTATTTTTTTAGGCCCACCTGCCCCCAAGGTGGGCAGAAGCCACTTAGACACCAGGGATAGTGTGTGTGTGTTAGTGGATGGGGGGGGCCTTGGGCAAGGGTCGCCCCCCACTTTGGGGGCACATGTACCCAGGCCATTTCTGCACCCCTTGGAGACAGATCAGCCTATTATTTTTAGGCTGATCTGCCCCCAAGTGGGGCAGAAACCACTAGAACGCCAGGGATTTTTGTTATTTGTTTATTTTTGTGGGGGGGGGCGTCCCCTTGGTCACGGGGCGCCCCCCCCAAGGGGGGCATTGACCTGTTGGCCATTTCTGCACCCCCTGGGGGCAGATGGGCCTATTTTTTTAGGCCCACCTGCCCCCAAGGTGGGCAGAAGCCACTTAGACACCAGGGATAGTGTGGGTGTGTGTGTGTGTGTGTGTGTTAGGGGATGGGGGGGCCTTGGGCAAGGGTTGCCCCCCACTTTGGGGGCACATCTACCCAGGCCATTTCTGCACCCCTTGGAGACAGATCAGCCTATTATTTTTAGGCTGATCTGCCCCCAAGTGGGGCAGAAACCACTAGAACGCCAGGGATTTTTGTTATTTGTTCATTTTTGTGGGGGGGGGCGTCCCCTTGGTCACGGGGCGCCCCCCCAAGGGGGGCATTGACCTGTTGGCCATTTCTGCACCCCCTGGGGGCAGATGGGCCTATTTTTTTAGGCCCACCTGCCCCCAAGGGGGGCAGAAGCCACTGAGACACCAGGGATAGTGTGGGTGTGTGTTGTTAGTGGATGGGGGGGGGCCTTGGGCAAGGGTTGCCCCCCACTTTGGGGGCACATGTACCCAGACCATTTCTGCACCCCTTGGAGACAGATCAGCCTATTATTTTTAGGCTGATCTGCCCCCAAGGGGTGCAGAAACCACTAGAACGCCAGGGATTTTTTTATTTTTTTTATTTTTGTGGGGGGGCGTCGACTTGGTCACGGGGTGCCCCCCCAAGGGAGGCATTGACCTGTTGGCCATTTCTGCACCCCCTGGGGGCAGATGGGCCTATTTTTTTAGGCCCACCTGCCCCCAAGGGGGGCAGAAGCCACTTAGACACCAGGGATAGTGTGTGTGTGTTAGTGGATGGGGGGGGGCTTGGGCAAGGGTCGCCCCCACTTTGGGGGCACATGTACCCAGGCCATTTCTGCACCCCTTGGAGACAGATCAGCCTATTATTTTTAGGCCCACCTACCCCCAAGGGGGGCAGAAGCCACTTAGGCACCAGGGATAGTGTTGTGTGTGTTTTTTTGTTGTTTTTTTGTTTGAGGGCTGTCCCCTTTGGCAAGGGTCGCTCTCCATGGGGACACACTACTTCAGGTATTTTCTGGCTTCCTTGGGGCAGACAGGCCTATTTTTTTAGTAGGCCCATCTGCCCCTATGGCAGAATCCACTTAGGCACCAATTTCTAAATGTTTGATGGTGGGGTGTTTGTCAACTGAAGAAGTCTTTGCATTTGTGATAAAAAAATGTTTTCCTCCTTTTTGTTCTAGTTCAAAGCTTTTGCTTTATTTGCTGTGGCTCCTTGCGGTTTTGGCGGTGGTTGACCTGCAGTTTGCACAGTTGCATGTTTTAGGTAAGTAAAAACAATTTACTCCAAAGGAGTATTGTTGCCATGCATGAATGACATGTTTGTAGGGGGTGTACTAAATGCAGGATTGTGTGTGAAATTGTCCTTAGGTTTGTGCACAATGATATTTGTTTTGTCTTATTTCTAATTTGCCTTTCTTTCTTTCTTTTTAGTGGGATATCATTGGTGATTGCTGTGTAGTTGCTGGTGAATCAAGCTTTTTCAGGCAAGTGAGCGGTATAGTTTTTGAGTTTATAACTCTTACTAACAAAGCTACACTTTGTTACTTGTCTTACACAGTGCTGGTTGTTGGTGGTGAATTTGTCCAGTTAATTTTAGCAGGAGAGATCATGGCTAGCCGCAGGATGACCGCTCAGCAAGTGGTTGGTATGCTTTTTGAGTCACAGTCTGATCATGACTATGAGACGGACTCTGCATCTGAGGCAGAGGAGGAAGTCAGAGATTCTGGCAGTGATGTTTCTGTTGGAGGGGAATCTTCTGATGATGAAGCCACACTCAGTGCAGCTGAAGGGCCTGTTTTAGAGGAGGACATTGATGTGCCAATAGTGCAGCAACCTGGGGCTGAAAGGTTTCCCGTTATAAGACCTGATGTCTGGGTTGCCCCAAACATGGAGCAGCCAGAGTTGCCTGCCTTTACTGGTCTCCCGGGGTGTAACGCCAATACAGATAACTTTTTGCCTATTAATTTCTTTTAGTTATTCATGGATGATATGTTTTTGGAAGAGATTGTTGAGCAGACTAATTTGTATGCGGAGCAGCATTTAAGGGACAACGCTGCTAGACTTAGGCCACACTCTAGAGCTGCCCAGTGGATTCCCACAAATTTGGAGGAGATAAAAAAGTTTTTGGGTTTTACTTTTTTGATGGGGTTGATAAGGAAGCCGTCACTGGCTTCTTATTGGTCTACTAGTCCCTTGATGGCAACAGCTATATTTCCTGCGACCATGAGTCGTAATCGGTATTTGCTTCTTCTTAGGATGCTGCATTTTGTTGACAATGTATTAGCCTTGCCACGAGATCACTCAGATTCTGACCGTCTTTTTAAGATTAGGCCTGTCCTTGATCATTTTGTAGATCGGTTTTCGGAGGTCTATGTTCCAGGCAAAGAGTTAAGTGTGGACGAGTCTTTGGTCCTCTTCAAGGGTCGTTTGGTTTTTAGGCAGTACATTCCTAGCAAAAGGGCATGATATGGAATTAAATTGTATGTGCTGTCTGAAAGTAGGACAGGATATGTGTATAGTTTCCGTGTGTACACTGGTAGGGATTCCAATATTGACCCCCCTGGTTGTCCTCCCACTTTTGGAGTTACTGAGAAAATTGTGTGGGATCTTGGTAGACGACTGTTCAACAAAGGTCACCATTTGTACGTAGATAACTTCTACACTGGTGTGCAGTTGTTCAAGGAATTGTTCAGAGTGGACACAGTTGCTTGTGGCACAATCCGTTCTAACCGGAAAGGCTATCCAAGGGAGCTTGTCTGTAAAAAACTTGAGAGGGGACAGTGCTGTGCCTTGCGGAACGAGGAGCTGCTAGCTTTGAAATTTTCAGACAAGAGGGATGTCTACATGCTAAGTACCATCCATGATGAGAGTACTTCCCCTGTGACTGTTTGGGGCCAGGTTGCTGAAGTGCGCAAACCTGTGTGCATTTTAGATTATAATAAGCACATGGGAGGTGTAGATAGAGTTGACCAGAGGTTGGAACCTTATACTGCTATTCGTAAGTCTTACGTTTGGTATAAGAAGTTAGCACTTCACCTCTTCCACTTAGCAACCTTCAATGCTTTTATTGTGTTTTGGGATAGGTCTCCAGAGTCAAAGATGACATTTGTGAAATTTCAGGAGTCAGTGATAGAGAGCCTTATTGTGGTGGAACAGGCCAGAGTTCCTAGAGAAGCAGTGGGGGAGGATGTGGCTAGATTGAAAGATCGCCACTTTGCGGAGCACATTCCTCCCACACCCAAAAAAGACTTTCCAGCTAAGAAATGTAGAGTGTGTTTTCGAGGAGGTATCCGGAGGGAGACTCAAATGTACTGCCCAGATTGTCCTTCAAAGCCTGGGCTGTGTGTCGGTGGTTGTTTTAAGAATTACCACACCCAGAAGAATTTCTGGGAACAACCATGAGTGTAAACTCATGTCTGTTTTGTATTTTCATGTGTTCAGTTTCATGGTTAGCATTTCTGTCATGTTCTTAGTTAGAGCTTTTGTGTTTGTAGTTTTGTAATTCTTTCTACTTAGTTAGGGGTTCCTCTGTTTAAAAAAAAAAAAAAAATGATGCCATTATGTGTGGAGTGGGGCTTGGCTGAGAGTGTACATATTGACTTGCTGTTGGCTACTGCAACACACTGCCAGCCAAACACCAGTCCACACACTCCCATCAGCTGGTGTGATTGTTGTATCAGGCATGTGGGTGTATGTAAGTGATGGGCCCTTGAGTGGCGCTGTCTGTCGATGTGAGTGTTGTAATGTGCTGGGCCCGTGGCTGGCGGTGTGAATGGTCTTGTGTGTGTCATGTATGAAAGTTGTGTGAATGGACTGTAAAGCGTTTGGTGCCTTGTCGCGGCTTTACATCTCACGAGCTGTGAGTCATTGGTTCAGTTTTTTGCCTTTCAGTCATTAACAGTGCATTTCATTTTTGTGAAAGCTCTTGTTAGTAAAATTTGATCCACTGAACCGTCACTCACCCTCGTGCCAAATCCAACCAGTATGTGTGGTAAAAATGACAAAACCTGCTCCGCTGTAATCAGGCGTCGCAGCACACCTGTGACACGCTAGGTGCCTCAGGTGGGACCCCGATGATGAAGCATGCCACCAACTTGGTTGGTGGGTGAGGGGTCTTTTTCACATAACCTAAGTGCGTTTCTTTTCAAAATATTAGTGTTTGGCACATCACAGACGTATGTGGACACATCAAAACGATATATTACAAAACTACCTGTGTTTGGGGTGGAGAGGGCACCTATGTTTTTGGTCCTGTGTGCGGCCTTCATCTAGGGAAACCTACCAAACCCAGACATTTTTTAAAACTAGCCACCCCAAGGAGTCCAGGGAGGTGTGGCTTGCGTGGATCCCCCAACATTTTCTTACCCAGACTCCTCTGTAAACCTCAAAATTTGCTTAAAAAAGCATATTTTCCTGACTTTTCTTTGTAGGAGCACCACTCCAGCACAAAATTCCTACTCCCCAGTGTTCCCCTCAGTCTCCCAAGTAAAATGACACCTCACTTATGGGGGTCCCCAAAGCAGAGTCAGTCTAAAGATGTATAAAAGAATATGTCCTTATAAACTCGCTGTGCTATCCCCTCTATCTCTACAAGTTTTGGGCCTTATTCTGTTGCAGGCACCTGGCCCACCCACACAAGTGAGGTATCATTTTTATCGGGAGACTTGGGGGAACGCTGGGTGGAAGGAAATTTGTGGCTCCACTCAGATTCCTGAACTTTCTGTCACCGAAATGTGTGGAAAATGCGTTTTTTTAGCCAAAATTTGAGGTTTGCAAAGGAATCTGGGTAACAGAACCTGGTCAGAGCCCCGCAAGTCACCCCATCTTGGATTCCCCTAAGTCTCTAGTTTTCACAAATCCACAGGTTTGGTTGGTTTCCCCAGGTGCCGGCTGAGGTAGAGGCCAAAATCTACAGGTAGGCACTGTTTTCAATGAAAAAATGTGATGTGTCCACGTTGTGTTTTGGGGCATTCCCTGTCGCGGCCGCTAGGCCTACCCACACAAGTGAGGTATCATTTTTATCAGGAGACTTGGGGGAACGCTGGGTGGAAGGAAATTCGTGGCTCCTCTCAGATTCCACAACTTTCTGCCACAGAAATGTGAGAAACATGTGTTTTTTTAGCCAAATTTTGAGGTTTGCAAAGGATTCTGGGTAACAGAACCTGGTCCGAGCCACACAAGTAACCCCATCTTTGATTCCCCTAGGTCTCTAGTTTTCAGAAATGCACAGGTTTGGTAGGTTTCTCTAGGTGCCGGCTGAGCTACAGTCCAAAATCTACAGGTAGGCACTTTGCAAAAAACACCTCTGTTTTCTTTCAAAAATTTGGATGTGTCCACGTTGCGCTTTGGGGCGTTTCCTGTCGCGGGCGCTAGGCCTACCCACACAAGTGAGGTATCATTTTTATCGGGAGACTTGGGGGAACGCTGGGTGGAAGGAAAGTTGTGGCTCCTCTCAGATTCCACAACTTTCTGCCACAGAAATGTGAGGAACATGTGTGTTTTTAGCCACATTTTGAGGTTTGCAAAGGATTCTGGGTAACAGAACCTGGTCCGAGCCACACAAGGCACCCCATCTTGGATTCCCCTAGGTCTCTAGTTTTCAGAAATGCACAGGTTTGGTAGGTTTCCCTAGGTGGCGGCTGAGCTACAGGCCAAAATCTACAGGTAGGCACTTTGCAAAAAACACCTCTGTTTTCTTTCAAAAAATTGGATGTGTCCACGTTGCGCTTTGGGGCGTTTCCTGTCGCGGGCATTAGGCCTACCCACACAAGTGAGGTATCATTTTTATTGGGAGACGTGGGGGAACACTGGGTGGAAGGAAATGTGTGGCTACTCTCAGATTCCATAACTTTCTGCCACAGAAATGTGAGGAACATGTGTTTTTTTAGCCAAATTTTGAGGTTTGCAAAGGATTCTGGGTAACAGAACCTGGTCCGAGCCACACAAGTCACCCCATCTTGGATTCCCCTAGGTCTCTAGTTTTCAGAAATGCACAGGTTTGGTAGGTTTCCCTAGGTGGCGGTTGAGCTACAGGCCAAAATCTACAGGTTGGCACTTTGCAAAAAACACCTCTGTTTTCTTTCAAAAAATTGGATGTGTCCATGTTGCGCTTTGGGGCGTTTCCAGTCGCGGGCGCTAGGCCTACCCACACAAGTGAGGTATCATTTTTATCGGGAGACATGGGGGAACGCTGGGTGGAAGAAATTTGTGGCTCCTCTCAGATTCCAGAACTTTCTGCCACAGAAATGTGAGGAACATGTGTTTTTTTAGCCAAATTTTGAGGTTTGTAAAGGATTCTGGGTAACAGAACCTGGTCCGAGCCACACAAGTCACCCCATCTTGGATTCCCCTAGGTCTCTAGTTTTCAGAAATGCACAGGTTTGGTAGGTTTCCCTTGGTGGCGGCTCAGCTAGAGGCCAAAATCTACAGGTAGGCACTTTGCAAAAAACACCTCTGTTTTCTTAAAAAAAATTGGATGTGTCCACGTTGCGCTTTGGGGCGTTTCCTGTCGCGGGCACTAGGCCTACCCACACAAGTGAGGTATCATTTTTATCGGGAGACGTGGGGGAACGCTGGGTGGAAGGAAATTTGTGGCTCCTCTCAGATTCCAGAACTTTCTGCCACAGAAAGGTGAGGAACATGTGTTTTTTAGCCAAATTTTGAGGTTTGCAAAGGATTCTGGGTAACAGAACCTGGTCCGAGCCACACAAATCACCCCATCTTGGATTCCCCTAGGTCTCTAGTTTTCAGAAAAGCACAGGTTTGGTAGATTTCCCTAGGTGGCGGCTGAGTTACAGGCCATTATCTACAGGTAGGCACTTTGCAAAAAACACCTCTGTTTTCTTTCAAAAATGTGGATGTGTCCACGTTGCGCTTTGGGGCGTTTCCTGTCGCGGGCGCTAGGCCTACCCACACAAGTGAGGTATCATTTTTATCGGGAGACGTGGGGGAACGCTGGGTGGAAGGAAATTTGTGGCTCCTCTCAGATTCCAGAACTTTCTGCCACAGAAATGTGAGGAACATGTGTTTTTTTTAGCCACATTTTGAGGTTTGCAAAGGATTCTGGGTAACAGAACCTGGTCTGAGCCACACAAGTCACCCCATCTTGGATTCCCCTAGGTCTCTAGTTTTCAGAAATGCACAGGTTTGGTAGGTTTCCCTAGGTGCCGGCTGAGCTACAGGCCAAAATCTACAGGTAGGCACTTTGCAAAAAACACCTCTGTTTTCTTTAAAAAATTTGGATGTGCCCACGTTGCGCTTTGGGGCGTTTCCTGTCGTGGGCGCTAGGCCTACCCACACAAGTGAGGTATCATTTTTATCGGGAGACGTGGGGGAATGCTGGGTGGAAGGAAATTTGTGGCTCCTCTCAGATTCCAGAACTTTCTGCCACAGAAATGTGAGGAACATGTGTTTTTTTAGCCAAATTTTGAGGTTTGCAAAGGATTCTGGGTAACAGAACCTGGTCCAAGCCACACAAGTCACCCCATCTTGGATTCCCCGAGGTCTCTAGTTTTCAGAAATGCACAGGTTTGGTAGGTTTCCCGAGGTGGCGGCTGAGCTAGAGGCCAAAATCTACAGGTAGGCAGTTTGCAAAAAACACCTCTGTTTTCTTTCAAAACTTTGGATGTGTCCACGTTGCGCTTTGGGGCGTTTCCTGTCACGGGCGCTAGGCCTACCCACACAAGTGAGGTATCATTTTTATCGGGAGACGTGCGGGAACGCTGGGTGGAAGGAAATTTGTGGCTCCTCTCAGATTCCAGAACTTTCTGCCACAGAAATGTGAGGAACATGTGTTTTTTTAGCCACATTTTGAGGTTTGCAAAGGATTCTGGGTAACAGAACCTGGTCTGAGCCACACAAGTCACCCCATCTTGGATTCCCCTAGGTCTCTAGTTTTCAGAAATGCACAGGTTTGGTAGGTTTCCCTAGGGGCCGGCTGAGCTACAGACCAAAATCTACAGGTATACACTTTGCAAAAAACACCTCAGTTTTCTTTCAAAATTTGGATGTGTCCACGTTGCGCTTTGGGGTGTTTCCTGTCGCGGGCGCTAAGCCTACCCACACAAGTGAGGTATCATTTTTATCGGGAGACTTGGGGAAACGCTGGGTGGAAGGAAATTTGTGGCTCCTCTCAGATTCCAGAACTTTCTGCCACAGAAATGTGAGGAACATGTGTTTTTTTAGCCAAATTTTGAGGTTTGCAAAGGATTCTGGGTAACAGAACCTGGTCCGAGCCACACAAGTCACACCATCTTGGATTCCCCTAGATCTCTAGTTTTCAGAAATGCACAGGTTTGGTAGGTTTCCCTAGGTGGCGGCTGAGCTACAGGCCAAAATCTACAGGTAGGCACTTTGCAAAAAACACCTCTGTTTTCTTTCAAAAAAATTGATGTGTCCACGTTGCGCTTTGGGGCGCTTTCTGTCGCGGCCGCTAGGCCTACCCACACAAGTGAGGTATCATTTTTATCGGGAGACTTGGGGGAACGCTGGGTGGAAGGAAATTCGTGGCTCCTGTCAGATTCCAGAACTTTCTGCCACAGAAATGTGAGGAACATGTGTTTTTTTAGCCAAATTTTGAGGTTTGCAAAGGATTTTGGGTAACAGAACCTGGTCTGAGCCACACAAGTCACCCCATCTTGGATTCCCCTAGGTCTCTAGTTTTCAGAAATGCACAGGTTTGGTAGGTTTCCCTAGGTGCCGGCTGAGCTACAGGCCAAAATCTACAGGTAGGCACTTTGCAAAAAACAGCTCTGTTTTCTGTGCAGTGTCCACGTTGTGTTTTGGGGCATATCCTGTCGCGGGCGCTAGGCCTACCCACACAAGTGAGGTATCATTTTTATCGGGAGACTTGGGGGAACATAGAATAGCAAAACAAGTGTTATTGCCCCTTGTCTTTCTCTACATTGTTCCCTTCCAAATGTAAGACAGTGTGTAAAAAAGACATCTATTTGAGAAATGCCCTGTAATTCAGATGCTAGTATGGGCACCCCGGAATTCAGAGATGTGCAAATAACCACTGCTTCTCAACACCTTATCTTGTGCCCATTTTGGAAATACAAAGGTTTTCTTGATAGCTATTGTTTACTTTTTATATTTCAGCAAATGAATTGCTGTATACCCGGCATAGAATGAAAACCCACTGCAGGGTGCAGGTCATTTATTGGCTCTGGGTACCTAGAGTTCCTGATGAACCTACAAGCCCCATATATCCCCGCAACCAGAACAGTCCAGTAGACGTAACGGTATATTGCTTTCGAAACTCTGACATTGCAGGAAAAAGTTACAGAGTAAAACGTAGAGAAAAATTGATGTTTTTTTCACCTCAATTTCAATATTTTTCTTTTTCAGTTGTTATTTTCTGTAGGAAACCCTTGTAGGATCTACACAAATTACCCTTTGCTGAATTCAGAAGTTTGTCTACTTTTCAGAAATGTTGCGGTTTCTGGGATCCAGCGTTGGTTTCATGCCCATTTCTGTCACTGACTGGAAGGAGGCTGAAAGCACAAAAAATCGTAAAAATGGGGTATGTCCCAGTAAAATGCCAAAATTGTGTTGAAAAATTGGGTTTTCTGATTCAAGTCTGCCTGTTCCCTAAAGCTGGGAAGCTGGTGATTTTAGCACCACAAACCCTTTGTTGATGCCCTTTTCAGGGAAAAAACCACAAGCCTTCTTCTGCAGCCCCTTTTTCCCATTTTTTTGAAAAAAACGAAATTTTCACTGTATTTTGGCTAATTTCTTGGCCTCCTTCTGGGGAACCCACAAAGTCTGGGTACCTCTAGAATCCCTAGGATGTTGGAAAAAAAGGACGCAAATTTGGCGTGGGTAGCTTATGTGAACAAAAGGTTATTAGGGCCTAAGCGCGAACTGCTCCAAATAGCCAAAAAAAGGCTCGGCACAGGAGGGGGAAAAAGCCTGGCAGCGAAGGGGTTAAGGAACCCGAATCCAAGCAAGCGTAAATATGGCGCATATAGAATAAAGCATACCGTGAATGAAATCCAGTCAGTCGCAAAGGCAAAGTATAACAGTATATATAGTACCTAGCAAAAAAGAAGAAAAGGAGACACCCTTAAGTCTCATGAACGAGAAGATATAAATATAAAAGGATCGATAGTGGGGGGAAGGGAAAGGGATATATGTGTATACATATAATAACCAAAATCTCAAAAAGAAGCGTAATGGGTTAATTCAAAAGGGGAAAAGGGCTACGAAGTGGCCCAATGTTCGCACCTGGAACCAGGGAAGCAAAACAAGAGAAAAAAATGCAAGACCAATGTTTTTATAACCAAAAAAGATAAGGAAGGCAATGACAAGAGAGTATATATAAAAAATTATGGGCCGTATTTATACTTTTTGACGCTAAACTGCGCTAACGCAGTTTAGCGTCAAAAAGTTTAGCGCCGGCTAACGCCATTCTGAAGCGCCATGCGGGCGCCGTATTTATTGAATGGCGTTAGCTGGCGCTAGCAGACCGGCGCTGCCTGGTGTGCGTGGAAAAAAATCACGTACACCAGGCAGCGCCGGCGTTGGGGAAAATGGCGTTAGGGCGTCTTAAAAATGGTGCAAGTCAGGTTGACGCAAAAAAATCGCCTCCACCCGATTTGCGCCATTTTTAACGACGCCCAGACGCCATTTACATGACTCCTGTCTTAGTAAAGACAGGAGTCATGCCCCCTTGCCCAATGGCCATGCCCAGGGGACTTATGTTCCCTGGGCATGGTCATTGGGCATTGTGGCATGTAGGGGGGCACAAATCAGGCCCCCCTATGCCAAAATAAATATATAAAAAAAAAACAAATTTATACTTACCTGAACTTACCTGAATGTCCCTGGGGTGGGTCCCTCCATTCTTGGGTGTCCTCCTGGGGTGGGCAAGGGTGGCAGGGGGGGTCCCTGGGGGCAGGGGAGGGCACCTCTGGGCTCATTCTGAGCCCACAGGTCCCTTAACGCCTGCCCTGACCCAGGCGTTAAAAAGATGCGCAAATGCGGGGTTTTTTGACCCGACCACTCCCGGGCGTGATTTTTGCCCGGGAGTATAAGTACAACGCATTTGCGTCGCAGTCATTTTTTTGGACGGGAACGCCTACCTTGCATTTCATTAACGCAAGGAAGGCGTTCACGCAAAAAAATTACGCTCTTTACTCATACTTTGGCGCTAGACGCGTCTAACGCCAAAGTATAAATATGGCGTTAGTTTTGCGCCTAATTTGCGTCGAAAAAAACGACTCAAATTTGGCGCAAACGGAGTATAAATATGCCCCCATATATATACAAAAAGTTAGCCGGACGGCACCAAAAGCATGGAGCTGAGTATCACCATGAAACAAAATATATAAACGCTATAGCATATGGAGCAAGAAAATACCGTAATATGAAATAAAAGTAAAACAAAACGAGAAACTGTCTTACCAATAAGGCTGTGTGCCTGAGTAAAAGCATCCTAGGTACAGAGTAACACGGTCCGAGCGACCGTAGTAGAGTGAGCAAGGTCTGCACAAGTATTCTGCAGGTCTTGAAAAGTAAGGTGGACGAGCGCCCTGTTTGTGGATTTCTTAAATAAAATCCACGGAACCAGGAAATCTGGGTCTGAAGGAACCGAAAATGAAAGAAGGACTGTGGCAGCGGGCATCTTGGGAGGGTCCGAATATTCACAAAGGACGAGTGAAAAGTCAAAAAACAATCCCAAAGGAAATAGTGAAGCGACGAGTGTAATTGTAACATTAGTATACTTCTAAAGCAAAATTTGATGTTCAATTGTAATTATTGAACATAAAAGAGGAGGTCTTAAATTGAAAAAAAAATGCCCAAAAAGTCTGAGTCCTGAGAAAAATAGATAAAAGAAGAATAGAAAAATAGGGAGAGCTCTGTGACGGCGGCCATATTGGGGCAGTCAAATTAGTAAGGTGTAAGAGGCGGTTCCAAAACAAAAACAAAACCAAAACAAAGTTGGGAGTTGACAGAGACTTAAAAACAAATATTCCAATAGAGCATAAGCTTGGTCTTACAGGTAATAAAATGATTAATAGTAAATGTCTTAGTGTTGTTGTAACAAAATTCTTTCGTTTTATCACGACCAAGAAAACAGATATTGCAATCATGACAAATATCAAATCCCCTAGGTTTGGTGGAGAGCCATATGGTGGGACTGGGGGCAGAGATATAACTGGGACAAAGCACGTCACCAGAGGGAAGAGCAGCTTGGGCAGGAGCCCTTTAAACTTTGAATAGCGCTCCCGCCGCCATGGGAAGCGCGTCACCAGAGGGAAGAGCAGCTTGGGCAGGAGCCCTTTAAACTTTGAATAGCGCTCCCGCCGCCGCGGGAAGCGCGTCACCAGAGGGAAGAGCAGCTTGGGCAGCAGCCCTTTAAACTTTGAATAGCGTTCCCGCCGCTGCGGGAAGCGCGTCACCAGAGGGAAGAGCAGCTTGGGCAGGCGCCCTTTAAACTTTGAAAAGCGCTCCCGCCGCGCAGGACGCGCGCAGGCGGCGCCCGGGCGGTGCCCGGGCCAAGGGCGAGCCCGTCTTGCGCCCGTCATCGCCAGGAGGAGACTGGGCTGGGCCACCCCCCCAAAGTTTTGTTTTTCTGATACTTGGTCCTGGTATAGAGGTCTCAGGAATTTCCTTTGCTCAGTTTGTCTAGTGTTACTTGACCACGAGCTTCACTTGGCACCAAAGGGGCCAGTGGAGCAAGTCTCTATTACCTCTCGCTCCTTGGGGCTTCTTTTCTTCCTGATATCACTCGTACCTGATAGTAGGAACCAGGGCTGGGCTATTCTTTTTTTTTCCAGACGTGTTTGAAAGTACTCAGCTGGGCCATTGGATAGACGATATGGGGAAGAGGAAGGCCGATGATGTATCAGCACCCCAGTCTCGGGTTAAAAAACCCAACAAACGCTCTGCTGGGAAAGTGGAGGGATGTTCTACTACAAATCTACAGCAATTCAAAACAGTTGATTCATTGTTTGAAGAGGTTGAGGCTATACTGAGGAGTCCTTCTGTTGCTGGCCCTTCTATATCGGATACCATTCCTTCCAAAAAGATTCCTGATCTCTTTAAGAAAAAAATACAGATGCATAGAGTAGAGGTCAAGGCTGATTTACACCCCCCTCCTCACTCCCAGGGTGTAATTCCTTCACTCTTGGAGATTTCACCACCCTTGGTGGAAACAAATGGATGTTTACCTGTAGAAGGTGCACCTTACTTGAGGTGCACGTCTCCGCCTCCTATTACCATTCCTTGTTCAAATAGGTTTTCGGTTTTGTCCTCTAATTCTGTAAGTCCTGGACATCCACAAACCTTACTTGTGGAAGGAACTGACAAAGACTCTCTGGATGGAAAGATGGGCAACAACGAAGCTTCTCAGTTGGTTATCATTTCTCAGAAACTAGATGACGTTAAGTGTCTGTTGGTATCTTTGATGAACAAAATCGCTGGACTCTATGATCAAAAGTCTGGTTGTAATTGCATTGTGCCATATGAGTCTGTTCCTTCCTCTGATCTATTGATGGAGACTAAAAAACCTAGTCCTCTTACCGTAGGCGATAAATTGACATCTTCGTCTACACATAACCTCGTTAGGGGAAGTAATGGTAGCTCCCCAAGGCTTGGTAGGTCTGCTTGCCAGACCATGTCTTCCACCCATGAGCGAGTTCCAAAATTAGGTGTAAACAAGTGTGGATCCATCTTTGGACGGGGGACAAAGGTACTCCTCGCCCAAAAACTTCTCAGTTAAACCTAGGAGGAACGCCCTCTACAGCAAGTTGTTGTGTTAGTCCCGGTTCAGCCACTCACCCTGATTATTTGACACTCTCGCAGACCTGTGACCTCAAGGGAAGGTTAAAAAGGAGGAGGGAAGACGCCATTACTGTATATATTTGACTAGGGTGCCAAAGCTACCTCAGGGCAATAGAGAATTGAGTGACTCTCTAATTAATAAAGTCATTCATTGGATACGCTCCCAGAGGAACTGTCTCTCTGTTATCCGGTCTGATATACGTGAGGCCCATAGATATAATCAGTTAGGGTCGGAATTTGGTTATATTTCGATTCTTTTTAATGATAGTAGTCTTGTTAAAGACCTCCTGGCCTTTGATACACGGACAGGCACATTATGTACAGGTAGGGAATCGAATCTTAGACTTAGTAGTCAGCCGCCTGGGGCCCCGTTATGTAGAGGATGTTGTACATCTGGAACTATTGTAGCCGGGGTTATTTCTTCTTCAGATAACTCTGCAACATCTAAATTCGTGAACCCTTCCCCCTTACTTCCTGAATTAGACTGACTGATCGCCCCCTGCACAGTACTTCCTAAAATAGTAAATGATGAGTGTCAACTCACAGGGACTCCATCTCCTGCCTCCCTATTGAGAACTAAGCCAACATCTACGCCTCCCAAAATCAATATTATATCTTGCAATGTTGCAGAAATTAAGTCAAAGTTGGATGACCCGGAATGGGTAAGCCTTGTTAATAAACAAGATATCTGTCTTTTTCAGGAAACTTGGACTGCAGAACAGTTATCCATACAAGGCTTTACAACCTATTTTTCTGCTGCCCAACCTGCCTCTGGAGGCTTTGGAAGACAGATAGGAGGGTTAATGATTTTATTGAACAATAAGCTAGAATGTGTCCACTCCATGATCAAGTTTAATTCCTATGATCTGCTGGGTGTGCAACTCACATTCCGACCTGGATTCAGGATGATAGTTCTGAATACTTATGCAAGATCCGTTCCCCGTGGGTCAGAATCAATGGTTCTCACCCAGCTGACGGACTTTATAGAGCTTCTGGACCCTTCAGATCTTCTGATCATAGCAGGTGATTTTAATTGTTCTTTTGTGTTGGACAACACCATCAGCAATCTGACTACTGAGGAGGACGAATATTGGGGTATTCCCCAATCTAAGGAAACAGCGTTTTTGCTCGTTTCCCGTGTTGCATCTCAGTTGTCTTCCCTTTGTCTGAAATACGGCCTGAGAGAATGTAACGGCCGCACTAAATCTGATTCAGAGCGAGCCATCACTTTCAAGCGAGGGCTTTCCTTTAGTACTATCGATTATATTCTGGTGGACATTAGGCTATGGTCAAGTTCACTGGACATGGAAATTTTACCTCGCTTGGATAGCGATCATAATCCTCTGTGCCTTGTACTGACCAACCATGCATTTTTAAGAGTCCAGCACATAACGATCACTAACGTTCCACTCCCTTACCTGAATCATAGACGTTCTCGGGTCTGCTGGCCAAAGGTTGAATCCAACCCGTATTTGATTGGGGAAATATATTCATCATTTTTAAAACTCTTTGCAGATCATGAGGAACCAGAACCCTCTGATATTCCCATTATGGCTATCCGCAATAAATTGGTGGATTCCCTACAGGGTATCTTCTATAGGGAAATCCCTTCCAAACCGAGACCTGCTGACACCCCTCGTAGGGATTGGTATAATCAGGATTGTGTGCGAGCAAAATCTAATTTAAATGAGGCTGTAAAAAACTCTACCCAAGTGGCTATTAAAGAGGCCCGACGTAGGTATGTTAATGCCCTGAAGCAAGCAAAAAAAGACTGGGATAATGAGATATGGCAGAAGCTGCTTGCCGCAGTCAAATACAAAGATGATAGTTCCTTTTGGCGGCTGTTGACCTCTAGTTCGAAAAGGGGCAATGATGACATTGGTATGTACATACAGCCCGAAAGATGGGTGTCCTATTTTTCTGGAATTTATGCTCTGCCTGCACCGCAAGCTCTGGAGGACCCTGGATATGATGAGTGTTGGGCTATTAACAAGACTTCAAATGAGAGCATTGTTTTTACCTTAGCCGAAACAACAGCCGCAATTAATTCTCTGAGGCCAGCCAAAGCCCCTGGCCCAGATAAGATCCCAGGGGACCTGTTTAAATCAGAACCTAAGATATGGGCATGGTACATCAATTTATTGTCTAATGCCATAGCAGCTGGTAGCCCTATTCCAGATTCTTGGCGTGGTGCAGAAATAATACCGATTCACAAAAAGGGTGATGTCGGTTCACCTGTAAATTATCGACCAATCAGCCTTATCGATATCCTTCAGAAGACGTTTGCTAAGCAAGTCTTAGATAGGCTTACCGATTGGATCCAAGACAACCAAATTTTATCCCCCTTACAGGCCGGTTTTCGGCCTAAAACTAACACCATGGACCAAGTCTTCAGGCTGTCATTACTATTTTGGAAGTATGTCACCCTATCTAAGCAAAAACTTTATGTTGCTTTTGTAGATCTAAGATCTGCATTCGATTTTGTCCCAAGAGAGAAACTGTGGGGAGTATTAAACAAAATCGGTATCCCAGGAAACTTAGTGCATTTAATTCAAAGATTACATGAAAAAACATTCGCACAAGTCAGATGGGGTAATCAGGGGGAACTCACCGACAAAATAGATATTAGAAGAGGAGTGCGCCAGGGCTGTGTTCTTGCCCCAACGCTATTTACATTGTTCATCAACGAGGTGGTGCAAGTCGTTACCAACTGCCAAAATGATGCTCCATCCTTGAACAACCATAAAATTCCAATTTTGCTATTTGCTGATGATTCCCTCCTGATCTCCAGAACTCCTATGGGTCTCCAGGTACTGGTGGATAAGTTTAGTTCCTTTTGTGGTGACTATGGACTTGAACTCAACCATAGCAAAACTAAACTTATGACCCTGGGCTGCGGCCCCACTAAGAGATACTCAATTTTCTATAATGGAACCCCCCTAGGTATGGTAAGCTCCATAGATTATTTGGGGGTGAGAATTAGCAACAATCTGCATTGGGGGGCCCAAATCGATAAAAGTTTAGCTCCTCTGGCACAGAGATCTGGGGCCATTTTACGCTTTTACAAGTCTACCTCTGAGAGAGTGATTACTCCAACTATTAAAATTTACTGAGCAAAGGCACAGAGCGCTGCGGTCTATGGGGCAGAAATTTGGGGGTCCTCGAACACTGGCAAGCTTGCAGTGGGGGAAAACAACTTTGTAAGGTCAACTTTGGCCTGTCCTTGCAGTACCCCACTGCTGCCAATGTTCTGGGACCTTGGCCTTTCACGCATCTCAGATGTAATTGCCCTACGACCATTGCTTTTCTGGGTCCGTGTATGGACCACCCCTGAGCTATCCACATACAAGGAGTCTATTCAAGACATTCTAGATAGACCAAATGTACTTAGCATTCCCTGGTTTAACCACATCTCAAAATGGTTTCATAGATTGGGTCTTAGTGAGTTTTGGAGTCATCCAGTAAGTATAAGGAAGGATCAGAAGAATCATTTGAAAACTGTTTACTGGATATATGTCAGGGAAAACTACCTGCTGTGCTCAACACACGGCAGACTGACTTCACAATTCTTTGATTTTAAATGGTACCCGTATCTGGAACCTTATATGGATACAATTCTTGACCCATTAAGTAATAGTCTATATATTCAGTTCAGATATGGTTTTCTGCCTCTTAAATCCTATGGCAGTACACGGAGTGTGACTCTAAGTCCCGATCTTTGTCCGTGTTGTAATCACATTTCAGAATCTATTGTACATTTTATGTTTATATGGCCTGCTTATTTGACTGCGCGACGGAAGTGGTTACGACCTGTGTGCAGGAATATGGGGGTAGGACACTGTATTGTTGCCTTAAGGATCATGATGAGGGAAACTTCTCTCCCTCTATCCTGTGCGGTTAGCAAGTATATTGTAGCGGCTTGGCATATACGAATTAATTTTCTGGGGAAAAATGATGATGTGGAACTAAAAAAAAAAAAAAGTGTTTTAGTTGCTAAATTTTAATCATACACCTAGACTGAAATAAAACCCCATGTTTAATTTAAATGATAGGTATTAGGGGGTTAGGTGCATTTTTAAGGAAAGTAATGTTATGTGTTTTAAGGCTGAAACATATGTTTTTATTTTATTCTTATCACTTTTTAAACTTAATTCCTATTTCCTTTTTTATTCAATTGTTGGTTGTTTTGCTTTTATGGTTGAAAGTAACCGAATAAAGCTATGTGTTGATGAAACTGGGACAAAGATGGTCCCTCAGGGTTACTCCTCTGCGATAAATAATCTTGGGTGTGTTGGAGATAACGCCTTTGAGGCCCGGAACTTCGATCAGTAGGGGCCAATGGCGTTTGAATATTTTGTAAATGTTCTGACTATGAGCTGTGTAGCGAGTTACAAAAGACAGATAATTTTTTGGGGTCTTATTGTCCCTCTGTGATTTAACAATCAAAGTATCTTTTCTGGGAGTATCCATAATACGTTGAACTGCCTGGGATAGAATCTTGGACTTATAGCCCCTGTTAGTGAATCTGTGTTTCGTAAGTTGAATCTGAGTCCAAAATTTATCATTGGTGGTACAATTACGTCTGACACGTACCATTTCTCCGAAAGGAATATTTTGAATTACTGAAACAGGGTGGGCACTGGTAGCATGAAGTAGACTATTGCATGCTGTGGATTTCCTATATAGAACACTCTGTATGCTGTTCTGTTCTCTGAAAAATCTGATGTCCAGAAAGGCTATAGTGTCTTTGCTATGGTGCAAGCTGAGCTGTGCATTGTAAGGGTTATTGTTGAGGAAAGTGTGATACATGGTCAATTGTTCAATGGTACTGTTCCATATGATGATCATATCATCAACGTATCTCCCCCAGAAAACAATGAAGTTAGTCCAGGGTGAAGCATGTTTGCCCCAGGCATGTATTTTTTCATGCCATCCCATAAATAAACAGGCATTTGATGGGGCAAATTGTGAACCCATCGCCGTCCCTTGTGTTTGTTGATACCACTCGTTGTCATGTAAGAAGTAGTTATTGGACAGAATAATGTCAATCATATGTACAAGCATCTGGTTATGTGCAAAACAGTCAGCAGTTCTAGTGTTTAGGAATGAGGTGACTGCTTGTATTACAAAGGATTTGCATATGCATGTGTATAAGCTACTCACGTCCAATGTAGCAAAGAGAAGGTCGTCAGACCAAGTGAAATCTTCAAATTTGTTAAGGATATCTTTGCTGTCCTGTATGAACGAGGGTAAGTTGCTAACAAAATTCTGCAAATAGGAATCCACATATTCTGACATTTTTTCTGTAGGGGAATCTATACCTGATATAATGGGTCTTCCAGGAGGGAAATCACCACCTTTATGTACTTTAGGAAGTACATATATACAGGGGAATTTGTTTGTTTTTACAGTGAGGTATTTAAATTAATTGATTGTAAGCAACCCTAGTTCATACCATCCACATAATTTATTGTTGATATATTCCATCAAACCACCAATGGGATTGTGAATGAGATGTTTGTAACAGGTGATGTCAGACAGTTGCCTATTGATTTCCTCCATATAGTCACTACGATTCATAACGACCACATTCCCTCCCTTGTCAGCTTCACGGATCACAATCGACTGATCCTTTTTGAGGCTCCAAAGGGCCCTCCTTTCTGATGCAGACAAGTTGTCAAGTCGTTGCCAATTGTCTATGCGTGTATTGAAACATTTGTACAGATCCGACTAATCCTTTTTGGAAAACAGTTCTATGTTGCTATGAGTATTAGCTGGTATAAATTTAGACCGCGGTTTTAGGCCGCTGGTTGTGTCAGCTCTTTCCGATATTCCGAGGTCAGTTCGAATATCCTCAATATCTCTATGGTCATCCGTTAGGGACATCAGTAATTGTAAATCGTGTAAATCAGAAACAGATTGTGTTGGTGGGTTAGTATCTGCTGTGATGATATTTTCTGTCCGTCCTTCAGGCTGATGCTTGCTAGTATCCACATCACAAGCATGTGTAAAATAATTTTTTAGTTTAAGGAGACGAGTAAATTTAAATAGGTCTACAAAGACCTCAACAGGGTCATTGGTTTGGGTGGGGCAGAAACCCAAACCTTTACTCAATAAGTTACATTCAGTAGTGCTCAGAGTACGATAAGACAGATTGATAATGGCGAGATCACCCACGTTCTTGCCAACAGTAGTCGGGATGCAATCTAGTCCTTCTTTGACCTGGTTCGGACCCCTAATATTCCCATATCCTTGTTTCCATCGATTCCCACCCCTTCTGGTCTTATTTCTTTTCGGATTGTTTTTGTGCCTAGACGTAGTCACTCCATTTCCACTAAAAAATTGGAGGCACCATAAGAAATCTGTTTGGAAGAACAACTATCCTTTGAGACACAGCTATCAGTTGAAGATATTGAGCTTCCACTGGACAGATCCATATCCGTCTGGTCTCCCCCCCAGGTGTTAGGGATACAGAAGTTTTCACATTATCATATTTACGGGCAAAAGTGTAAATTCTACCCAATTTGTAATCCAAATCATCACGTTTAACCTTAGGTAGTTTCTTATCTCTCAGATACATTTGATAGTCATCAATTATTTTACCCAAAATGCGTTGCTTTGTCTATGAGCTTGCTGCAATCTGTCTTCTTGTTAGCATTGTAAACTATTGATATTGTTTGAAAATTGTAAAGTTTGACTTGTTTAGATATTTTTTGAGTGAACATGTTGAGATGGATCCAGGTGTAGAGTAGTATAAGAATATAGTGAGAGGAAGATTTAGGTTAAAATTAGATTACTTTATTTTAAGAGAAATGTGGAGTAAAAATAAGTTGAAGCAATATTTATAAACTCTAGGTAAGTGAGAGTCATATGAATGTGAATTAGGTTTTTGCAAGAAAAAGCCTCCATGTGAGTCACTCAAAACAAAGGGATTACTGTGTGTGCATTTAAGAAAAAATCAACCGAAACGAATCAAGAAGATGGATGATGAAATACATAATGGGTCAGATACTGAATCAGATTAGATGAAGATTAGTAGTAAACAAACATGAACTTAACTTTATATGTCCACTATGTAGTAAAGACATTTTAACATTAAAACACATAGGCCCTCATTCTGACCCTGGCGGATTGAATCCGCCAGGGCCGAGGGCAGCGAATGCACCGCCAACAGGCTGGCGGTGCATTCATGGGCATTCTGACCGCGGCGTTACCGCCGCGGTCAGAAACGGGAAACCAGCGGTCTCCCGCCGGTTTCCCGCTGCCCATGGGAATCCTCCATGGCGGCGCAGCAAGCTGCGCCGCCATGGGGATTCCGACCCCCTTCCCGCCAGCCTGGTTCTAGCGGTTTACACCGCCAGAACCTGGCTGGCGGGAACGGGTGTCGTGGGGCCCCTGGGGGCCCCTGCAGTGCCCATGCCAATGGCATGGGCACTGCAGGGGCCCCCTAACAGGGCCCCACATTGCTTTTCAGTGCCCATGCCAATGCCAATGGCATGGGCACTGCAGGGGCCCCCTAACAGGGCCCCACATTGCTTTTCAGTGTCTGCTTAGCAGACACTGAAAAGCGCGACGGGTGCCACAGCACCCGTCGCACACCTTCCACTCCGCCGGCTCCATTCGGAGCCGGCATCCTCGTGGAAGGCGCTTTCCCGCTGGGCCGGCGGGCGATCTTTTGCAGATCGCCCACCGGCCCAGCGGGAAAGTTGAAATGCCCCCCGCGGTCTTCTGACCGCGGGGCGGTGTTTGGGCGGTTTCCGCCCGGCGGGCGGCGTCCGCCGCCCGTCCGGGTCGGAATGAGGCCCATAATTTTTTCTGCACTATTTTGCAAATAGAGAGCAAAGTATTCTTACTACCTATCATGTGGAGGCTGAATATTTGAGAAGTCTTGGCAATGTTGGTCTATATAATTACATTTGAAACTTTTCCCCTCTGTTATAAAATGGGTGAATATTCTGCAGCTCTATCTAAGAAATTACCTGGGGTATGAGAAATTAATACAAATGCCATGGAGTGCTTTTTAATTAATATAAGTTAAACAATGTTTAAAATTATTGACTAATTTAATTGAAGGTATGATGTATTTGTATAGTGTATAAAATGTGTATTTTATAAAGGGATGAATATTTTATTTAATTAAATGTTGGTTTGCTAATATTGGCATAAATCAAACATTAAATACATTTGCATTTGACTAATGCGTGTGATAAAGACATTTGTCCATTGTGACTTCTTAGCTGACAATTGGGCTTTTTGCAAACCCTGATGGGCACCATAGTGGTAAATCTTGTGAATAGGCTGTGTTGTGACATGATCTATGAAGATGTTGGAGCCAATAGTGCAGGGCAACATGGGGGAGAGGGCTGGGGCTGACGTGGCTCAAGGGCAGTCACCCAATATGTGTTCCAAAGTGGACAAGCTTCCCATGTGGGGTTTTAAGTAACCTACCCCTGGAGATGTCCATTGAGAGGCTGGGGATGTGTATGGAAGAACCAAATCATAATTCACTGGAGTTGTGCCCCAAGGTAGTAGAAGCCATAATCAGTGCACTCAGGCCACCAGCCTCCATCAGAAGAAACAATTTGTCCCGATCTACCTGAGTCTACCCGCCCACCCTCATGCCAACTTGATAAACTAGTCTTTGAATTCACTGAACATCAACCGATGTGACATTAAGGGCATGTTTGAAAACAAGTATAGGAGACATGGCATCTCTGTTCCTTTTTTCTTGACCCAGATGCTTGCTGTATATGAGGGGTGTCTGTCTATGGCTGTTTTCATGTCTTACCCCTTTGCTACATGTCTGCTGGCCACTCTTTGGCATCATCACACTCCTGTCTCTGCCCATTGTTTGCTTTTGGTTAGTGTCCACCCCATCTAAAGTTGGACTCAAGATGTGCTGGTTCAGTGGAGAAAGGCAGTTTCTGATGGATACAACTACCTGTGGATTCCTCACCTAATGAATACTCCCATGGCGTCAGCATTCAACGGAAATCTTCTTCCTTGTCTCTGCACGTCGACGAGGACGTCACCCTAGCCCACGCGACGCCGTCTGATGTCATACAGGCAATAAGAGGTCCTCGCCGACGTGCCGACGTCAGTTCCCTTTTTTCCGTGCATTCGAAACGGTTATCTTCGAGGGAGCTACTGTTGCTTTCGAAGTTACAGTGTGTTTTTTTGCTGCGTGATTTTTATCTGAGAGTTACTATGTCTCAGAGGAAGTCTGGTTTCAAGCCCTGTCGGGAGTGTGGGGGCAAGATGTCTGTTACGGACCCGCACTCGGACTGTTTATGGTGCTTAAGCTCCGACCACGACGTCGCAACATGTGATTCATGCCAACACATGAATCCCAAGGCCCTAAAAGAGCGAGAGGCTAAACTCTTCATGGCGAAGTCAAAGAGGAAGGAGAAAAAGCATCATAGGAAGTCCTCCTCGCCGAAGACTCATCGGCGCCATCGACATTCCCGGCGCCGTAGGGATTCACGGCGCCATTCCAGCCAGAGGTCTCGATCAAGGTCGCCTTCGGCTCGGCGTCGTAAGACTTGGGAGGTCAGTCCCACAGTCACTCCACATCCATCGACGCCGTTGCCTTCTCCAGCTTCGCCGACTTCGCCTGGGCAGACATCTTCAGTGATTGAAGTGCCGCAGCCTCAGGTGTTCTCTCCGGCGTCACAGACGTCGAGGCTGGCATCGGGGTCGCCTTCGATTCAGGCACCTCAGTATCTGGCTTTTCCTGCCCCTGGAGCTGATAATACCGCATTTTTGAATGCGATGTATACCATCTTTCAGCAGATGGCTCCAGGAGGTGCTCCAACTGGTCCTTCGGGGCCATTGGCTTTCACCTTGGGTGCTCCGTCGCCGCTAAGGCCAGCACCCTTCATGCCCTTTCTCCCCTTAGGGAATGTGGGTTCGGCGCCAGTGTCGACTCCGGTGTCCGCTCCGGTGGCCCCAGAGGTTTCGGCTCCGGAGGTTTCCATCCAGTCGACTTCGGAGTTTCGACCAGTGACTCCGACAGGACCATCGGCTCCGAGACGCGCCTCTCTGCATCCGGCTCCTACCTTTGTGTCGAAGCTGCCTGTGGCGCCTGACATAGCGTCGGATGGATCCGGCGATCGGCGCCGTTCTTCGACTTCGGCAGACGCCATGTCGACGCCGCGTATTGAGGAGAGGTTACATTCTAGGAGACGTGCTCTCCGTCTCTTGGAGGAACAGGAATATCAACGGGTCCTGGAAGAAGGAGAGATAGAGGATTCTGGCGAAGGTCTTCATGGACTGGATACAGCTGGTGGGCTGGATACCTCCCCTGAGTGGGACTTGTCATCTCCAGGAGAGTATACTGAGGAGGCAGCCACTTTTCACGCTGTGGTGAGAAAGGCAGCTAACTTTCTTGAATTGCCTTTGCCGGTAGCGGAGGCGAAGCAGAATTTGTTAACTGAGATCCTGCATCCGGCCTCTACTGCAGCGGAGCCTCTTTTACCATTCAATGAGGCTTTGCTTGACCCGGTGTTGGAGGTGTGGAAGAAGCCGGTATCTTCCCCGGCTGTTCATAGGGCTGTGGCCAGGAGGTATCGGGCTGCTCCATCTGACCCTGGCTTTCTGTCCAGACACCCTACGCCGGAGAGCTTGGTGGTCCAGGCCTCCTGTTCTTCGAGATCTGCGCCTGGATCTTTTCCAACGGTGCCGGGGGATAGAGACTCCAGGAGAGTTGGAATCTCAGTCCAAGAAAATATTCTCATCCTGCAGCATGGCGCTGAAGTCCACCAACGCATCATGTATCTTGGGGAGGTACATCTATGCTCTTATGGGCGAAATAACATCTTCCCATACGGAGCTTCCCCAAGGGCTTTTGAATATCGTCTCCGATGCCCAGGCTGCTGCGACCCAGGTTATCCAATCTGGGTTGGATACGACTGACTCAGTGGCTAGGGCGATGGGCACGGCTGTGGTTGCGAGGAGACAGGCTTGGCTTCGCAACTCAGGGTTCTCTGCGGACGTGCAGTCGACCCTGTTGGACCTCCCGTTTGATGGGGACAAACTGTTTGGGGCCAAGGCGGATTCGGCCCTGGAGAGGTTCAAAGAAAGCAGGGCCACAGCCAAATCATTAGGACTACAAGCCCCTTCTTCTACCTCCTCCAGATTTTTTAGGAGGTTTCGTGGATTTGGACGTGGCTCTTCCTCCTCTTCCTTTCGGGGAAAATTCCAGCAACCCGCCTCTTCTCACCCCTATAGATCATTTAGGGGGAGAGGTAGGGCCCGTTCCAGAGGAGCCTCTCAGCAGCACTCTGCCTCTTCCTCGTCCTCTGGAGGGGTGCAGCAGGGAAAGCAGCCTTAGGCTTCCACCATTTCCCACTCACTCCTCTCCTGTAGGGGGAAGATTACGGCATTTTCTCCACAAGTGGGAGACTATTACAACGGACACTTGGGTTATCTGTATTGTGGAGAAAGGCTACACCCTTCCCTTTCGGGAGTTTCCGCCCCCCCTCCCGCCCCGCCCATCTTATTGTTCAGAAGAACACCTCCTGTTGCTAGAACAGGAGGTTCAAGTCCTCCTTTCAAAGGGCGCGGTGGAGTTGGTTCCAGAGCAGGAAAGGGGTCAAGGTTGTTACTCAAGGTACTTCCTGATTCCCAAGAAAGATGGTCGGTTGAGACCGATCCTGGATCTGAGGATCTTGAATTGGTTCCTCAATCAGGAAAAGTTCAAGATGCTGACCCTAGCACAGGTGCTTTTGGCGTTGAACAAAGAAGATTGGATGGCGTCTGTCGACTTGCAGGATGCTTATTTTCATATCCTGATACTCAAGTCGCACAGGAAGTATCTCCGGTTTGTGGTAGGGTCGCAACACTATCAGTTTGCGGTCCTCCCGTTTGGTCTTACTTCAGCACCTTGAGTCTTCACGAAGGTGATGTCAGTGGTTGCGGCAAAGCTCAGAAGGAAGGGGATAGCAGTATTCCCTTACTTGGACGACTGGTTGATCAAAGCCAAGTCCCCGGAGCTTGTGTCGTATCATCTGCAGTCAACAACCCAGTTGTTGTTCGACCTGGGCTTTTCGGTGAACGTGCCCAAATCTCACCTGGAGCCCTCTCAGTGCCTCCTGTTCATAGGGGCAGTACTGGATACAACATTGAATCGAGCCTTTCCTCCGCCTCAGCGGGTTCAAGATATTCAGGAATTGGTTCCAATGTTTCGAAATGGAGCGGTAGTTCCAGTCCTCAAGGTCCTTCGTCTGCTCGGTCTGTTTGCCTCCTGCATACTGTTGGTCACGCATGCTCGCTGGCACATGAGGGCTCTTCAGTGGTGCCTCCGAAGGCAGTGGTCTCAACACAAGGGAGATCTAGAAGGTGCGGTCAAGATCTCCAGAGATGCTGCTGTGGACTTGAAGTGGTGGATTGCGAGCAACAATCTTTCACAAGGAAAGCCGTTCGCGCTGTCGCCACCAGTGGCCACGGTCATAACGGATGCTTCCACTCTAGGGTGGGGAGCTCATCTGGGGAATCTGGAGATCAAAGGACTTTGGTCTCCAGAGGAACGGATGTTTCATATCAATCTGTTAGAGTTACGGGCTGTACGTCTGGCTCTCAAGGCCTTCCTCCCTTCCCTTCGTGGTCAGTCGGTACAGGTCCTGACAGACAATACTACCACAATGTGGTACATAAACAAACAGGGAGGAGTAGGGTCGTACCATCTCTGCAGAGAAGCTCTTCGACTATGGTCCTGGGCAAAGGACCATCAGATTTGCTTGGTAGCAAATCATCTGGCCGGGGACTTGAATGTACGTGCGGACAGTCTCAGTCGCCATTTCTCGGCCGACCACGAGTGGCGTCTCCATCCAGATCAAGTCTGTTTAATCTTCCAGATGTGGGGGTTTCCTCGGATAGATCTGTTTGCCACTCGGGAGAACGCGCAATGTCCGTTATTCTGCAGCCTCCAGTATCCGGTGCAGGGAGCATTGGGGGACGCGTTTCTGATAACCTGGTGCGACCAGTTGCTTTACGCGTTTCCCCCCATACCCTTGATTCCACGAGTGTTGAGGAAGATTCGCCAAGACCGGGCCCAAGTAATCTTAATAGCTCCGGATTGGCCAAGGAGGGTGTGGTATTCCGACCTTCTCCAACTCTCGCTGTGCCCTCCGCTCCGTCTCCCTCTCAGGGCAGACCTCCTCTCGCAGTCGCAGGGGCAGGTTTTACACCCCAACCTCTAGAGTCTACACCTACATGCCTGGAGATTGAACGGGGCAACCTGAGTTCCTTCTCTCTCCCGCCTGATGTAGTGGATGTTATATTAGCGGCCAGGCGACACTCCACTAAATCTATCTACGCTAATAGGTGGTCTAAATTTGTTATGTGGTGTGGAGAGAGGCAGATTGATCCCTTACATGCTCATCTATCAGATGTTTTGTCGTTTGCTTTGTCTCTAGCGCAGAAAGGTTGTGCAGTGGCTACCATTAAAGGTTATTTGTCTGCCCTGTCAGCCTTCATTTGTCTTCCAGATCAACCATCGTTATTTAAATCCCCTATTGTTCTCAGATTCTTGAAAGGTCTTTTATATAAATATCCTCCAAAACCATTTGTTATGCCCCAATGGGATTTGTCCTTGGTCCTTACTTTTCTTATGGGGTCCCCTTTTGAGCCTATGCATTCTTGCCCCTTAATGTACTTGGTTATTAAAACAGTCTTCCTGGTGGCTATAACATCTGCAAGGAGAGTGAGTGAGTTGCAAGCCTTATCGGTAAAACCCCCTTATACAACTTTTTATGGGGATAAGGTGGTGTTGAGGACCAAGGCTGCTTTCCTCCCGAAGGTTGTTTCACCCTTCCATTTGGCCCAGACAATTACTTTGTCTACATTCTATCCTCCGCCTCATCCTTCAAAGGAGGAAGAGAGGCTACATCGATTGGACCCAAAGAGAGCGTTAAGCTTCTACATGGATAGAACGAAGGACTTCAGGCTGGAGGATCAGCTGTTCATCGGATACGTGGGCAAGAGGAGAGGAAAGGCAGTCCACAAGAGAACACTCTCCAGGTGGGTTGTTCTTTGCATTAAAATCTGTTATTCTTTGGCAAAGAAGGATCCTCCTCATTCCACCAGAGCTAAGTCGGCCACTACGGCCTTGGCCAGGGGTGTTCCTGTGGTCGACATCTGCAAGGCCGCAACTTGGTCGTCCCTTCACACTTTTGCAAAACATTATTGTTTGGACTCTGAGGTCAGAAGGGACGGCCATTTTGCACGGTCAGTGCTGCAGGATTTCTTGGTTTGACCATTTCGGCACCCACCACCGGGAGTGGTACTGCTTTGGGACTCTATTCATTAGGTGAGGAATCCACAGGTAGTTGTATCCATCAGAAGAACGAGTTACTTACCTTCGGTAACGACTTTTCTGGTGGATACATTAGCTACCTGTGGATTCCTCACGGTCCCACCCACCTCCCCGTTGCCTTTCTGGTCTTACCAAATAATCCTTGAGTGCGCTCCTCTTGGTCTTCAAGGTTGCAATAGATGTTGTATATATGGATACTTGTAGGTAACTATATGTATATATATATATATATATGTATATATCTTTGTGTATATACATGATTTGCATATATTGTTTGTTTTAAAAAAAAAAAAAAAAAAAAAGAGAGTTATATTAAATCTACAGCCATTTTATTGCAATGTTGTGTATTTTACAATGTTATGGGATGTTGCCTTGCTTTTTCATTGCATTGGGTCATTCATTGCATTGGGTTATTGTTCTCATGCACGTAAAAAATTTTGGTACTGACGTCGGCACGTCGGCGAGGACCTCTTATTGCCTGTATGACGTCAGACGGCGTCGCGTGGGCTAGTGTGACGTCCTCGTCGACGTGCAGAGACTAGGAAGAAGATTTCCATTGAATGCTGACGCCATGGGAGTATTCATTAGGTGAGGAATCCACAGGTAGCTAATGTATCCACCAGAAAAGTCGTTACCGAAGGTAAGTAACTCGTTCGTTTGGGGCATATGCTAGACTGCACAACAATGCTCCACACAACTGGAGGTGAATGAGGCATTCCAGCAATATTAAAGGTCCCTGTACAGGGCCAATACAGTTCCCCCTCGGTCACTGCACATATTCTCTCCAAGACCTCTGACTTCCTCGCCTGAACGGTGAAGCCCGCACACAATTGGCGGGGCCTATAACAGTGGAGGAGTTACGGCTGGCATTAAGAGAGATGCCACATAATAAGTCCCCGGGTATAGATGGGCTGCCCTCGCAGCTCACACCAAAACTGGTGAAAATGTACAAAACTGCACTAGAATGTAAGGAGCTCCCCGTGACGTTAATCCAATCCCTAGTCACCCCCTTATTTAAGCCAGACCACACACCAAACAAGCTTTCCTCTTATGGTATATATCTACTGTTGATATTAACCACGGATTACAAAATACTCAGCAAAATCCTTGCACAGAGGCTATTACCGCCCCTCCCTCAATTGATTAATGTAGATCATTGCAGATTTATACCCCACAGGAGCCCTTCTATAAACATCCGCCGGCTGTACCTGATGATGGAAGCAGCACAATCTATTTATCCGAGGGCGGGATGCTATTCCCTGGACCTGCTGCAGGCATTCGATTCATTAGAATGGGAATATCTTTTCACGGTACTCTGGAAGTTCAACCTATTGGCTGTGTATATTAGATGAGTTAAGGTACTATACACCTGCCCCATGGCCAGAGGGAAGACAGGCGAACATATCTCCAACCTTACCCGATATTTCGGGGAACGCGCCAGGGCTGCCCATTATCCCCATTGGAAACTCTTGCACAAAAGCTAAGACTAGAGGGGAGTGGATGGGTGTCGAACGCACACAGTGTCCCTCTATGAGGATGATATGCTACTATATGTGTGTGACATGAACAGGGATCTTGAGCAAATAGGTAACACCCTCAAGCAATTTGGTGCAATCTTGGCCTCAAGGTAAACTGTTCAAAATCACTAGCGTTTTCATTTCGAGAAGGATTAGCCGCCACCAATACACTCTCCTTGGGAGCTCTCGAGATCCCCATGGCCCAACAAACATTTAGTTATCTGGGTATACAGATTTTTTGCTCCCACACTGATCTGCTAGAGGACAATCTACATAAGGCGATTACATCCTTGAGAGCACAGATTAAATTCAGGACCTCTTTGCCCCTCTCACTGGCCGGGTGCTTGCATTGGGCAAAATGGTGATGCACCCCAGATTATTTTATTACTTTGTAAATCTTCCAATCCGTATACCGCAGTAGATCTTCAGAACACTGAATACCATCTTAACCGAACTAATATGGGCCATAGGGTGCAGCCACATTAGCCTCCAAAAACAACAATTACCTTTGGATGAGTGGAGATGGGGGTTCCTCGATTTCCGAACATATTGCCTCGCAGCACAACTGCAATGGCTAGCTCCCTGGCTGGCAGGTATCCATCTACACAAGATAAACTACATAGAGGCATGCTTGAATAGCAGGGAATTACAGTCATTGTTGCTACCTGGGAGACCCGTACACGCACAGAGAATGCCGCTGTTATTGCACAACATGCTGCAGTATTGCACATGGCAATCCGACTAACCAGGCCCACAATACCAAATGTTCCTAATATTCCCCTTTGTGGCGGTCCCACTCCATTTGCTGTTCTTTCCACATCCCAGCTAAGCCATTGGGAGGAGAACAGAGTTTCCACCCTGGGGGATCTTTTTGAGGAGAGTCACCTTATACCCCATTGTGAATTTATAGCCCAGACCCAGCTACCGGGTACTCTATTCCTAACACACGCCAATATATTGCATTACATGCGCCAACAGTGGACTCTAATGGGGGAAGAACCTCAGACACACGCCCTGGAGCAGGCACTCTATGACATGGGATCGGGGAGGCACTTGGTCAAGTTGCTGTATAAAGCACAGCACACGCATTCTCGCACTTCAATGATCCCACTTCGGGAAAAACGAAAAACAGATCTTGCATGCCCTTTACATGATTAAGAATGAAAATTCCTTATGAAACACACATCCCATATACCACGCAATGCACAATTTAAAGTCATCCAATTTGCAATCTTCCATAGAGCCTACTTGACCCCCCAAACGTTACACTGCAAAGTACTCATGCCCTCGATGCCATTCAGAGGAGGCCGATCTCCTGCATATGTTGTGGGCTTGTCCGTCTCTGAGGCCCTATTGGGGTAAAATCCATGACACACTTCATGTGATCACTGAGTCCTCATACTGGGATTTGGCAGATCACTGCACAATGGACCTTTGCCCTAGATCTAGTAAAGCTGTACCAGTTTTCTAGATTTGTAAACCTGGCACTCATACTAGCCAAGAGACCTATCACAATCCGCTGGAAGTCTCTGATTCCTCCTTTGGAGCTGACATGGAAGGCTGATCTGCTCCATTGGGGGGAGGCAGAGGGTGCTGCCTTACGCAGCAAGGAATATAGGGGACTGCGGAAACACCCTACATCAGCAGAATGGGAGATGCTGTTATAGCACCTCTGACAAGGGACAGATGACAACCAGAAAACCGTAGAGTGCGCAGAGATAACTGTGGCAATCTGAGCTAGGGCTCCCATTTCACACAATTTACAAATCTCTTCCTTCCGCGGGACTGGATCATTGGGGGGTGCCCCTCCCTGCCCGCAATCTGGTACATGCACTGACACAGAAATATAGAAAGCTAAGAGCAGGTTAAAGCCAGTTGGGGTGGTGGGGTGAAGAAGCTTAACTACTTAAGGTTCAGTCAGTGACAGGACCTGGGAGAGGACAATATACCTGTGAAAGGAATGCACCAATGCCTCAATACGTGTATGAATAACCTACACACTGTCCTAAATTGCTGATGGGTTGATCAAATGCTACTTTGAATTTAATTTATAATGCACTGTTGCTGAATGGTGGCATCTCCTTGTTTGTGACTGTTTCTATATAAAATCCAGTAAACTCAATTTAAACAAAAACATGGATAGAGTTACCTGGTAACTAATAAATCATTGATTTGCTTTATTAGATGATTCTTTGGGAACCACTATTTTAGATCATCTGTGGAGGGATAGGTACAAAACTCTGTCAACATTTTAAGGTGTTTAGGGAACTTTTCAAGGAGTGCCTGGCCTACAGTGGATGGTTTCCTTTGCATACAGTTAATACTGAGACGTGGGAGATAGAAATGCAATGAAGAGTTTCTGGCTGTGATTTGGCTAATCATATGTATAACACCAGATAAAGTGAGAGAAAAACAAAATATCTCTTTGTGACTTCTTCTACAGGCTTTGGATTATCCAGTGTGCAGTAATGGACAAGATAGAGGCATATTATATTTAATTCATATAATATTTTAGCATCCCTTAGTGTAGTGTTCTGACTGTATATTGAATGTCTTTTGTTGCCCTTCAAAACTTGTGTCAGTGTATTAATAGTTGTAGTTTATTTTTGATAAATTTAATGTTTTTGGTGTATTCACAACAATAATTGTGTTTAGGCCTCGCATGCGCGGGTAAATAGTCTGAGTAAAGCACACTGAAGTATAGTTTATTATCAAATGATGAAAGATTAACTTGCGGCAATATATCTCTTGATGGATCCTTTTAAGTTGGCAATGCTTTTGCTAAAATAACAATGATAATAATAATAATTTATTTGCAGTCTCCCTGCTAACTTGACTCATTTGCAATTTTCCTAAAAACTAATTATGATTCTTTCATTTTTTATTTATGTATTTCATTCCTAAAATATATAAGGAAATCTCAAGCAATGACGGTTTGCTTATCATATTTGTACTAGTGGTTCTTTAGTGCTTGTTTGGATGATAGGCGTGTCTCTTACTACTTAATGTCAATAACTGATTAATCCATTGTGTGAAGGGTTGTGTTACATATATTAACTGACATAAAATTAAATTCAACTTTGTAAGAAAGTGGATTATTAACTGTGGAGGATGTGAGTGCATCACAAGGAAAAAGAGCACAACTTGTCAGCGAAAACAGTTTCAATAATTTATACTTTTGCTCAACCTCTTTTCTGACACTGAATAGACAGGTGTAACTAAGGAAAATGTGTATTTAGCAGTAACAAAACAGTTAAAAAGTCAAAACACAACACAATAAAAATCCCACATCTCATTTATCATAAAATGAAAAAAACAATAAGTAAAACAACACCAAAGAACACCAAAATCACAAAAATACCAGAAGGGAAACCGAACATATGAATTTTTAAAGACAAGGCAAAATGTTGCAATAAGAAGTAAAGCACCAACTAGTAGTTAGTCGTGGTTCACAGCTGACCAGGACAAAAGTGTTATTTCAGGCTGACCATGATGGAGAGCAGGTCAAATACACTAATCGGATCATCCTGGTCATAATGTTGCTTTCTGTCTTAGTCTCTGAAATGGAAGCTGAAATCCTCCTGCAGGGAAAGGTTGCAGGCTGACCCCAACAAAATCCACTCAAAGCTGCATTGCTATTGGACAAGGTCTCACTGAAGCTGTTGGTTTTGGTAGAAAAAGCTCAGTACAGTTGAAATTCAAATTTCGCAGCACAGAAGTCCTAGTATTGAGAGAATACTTTTGTACCTTCTCCCAGTCAAGATTTCTACCTTCAGACTGAGGGTCTGATTTAGAGGGCCATCAGTAGGGGACTGACTCATCCATCAGGCTGACAGATATCTGCCTGTGATATTTAAGGTTTGTCCTGATGGACTTCTGTACACACTAGAGGATGGTCTATTGGTGGAACCTCAATCCTCTGCCATCAATTCCACATTCACAGATAAAACTCTGTCAATGTTGGCATGACAGGCCAATGTCCACCATGCCAATGTTGATGGAGTTGTATCCGTCAATGGTAGAGGTAGGGGGATCCAAGATGGAGGAGCATATTTACAGTTGTCTGTCGTCAGAGTGAGACATAAGGGCATTCATGATGGAGGACAGCATGATGGATGACTTTCTGAAGGCATAAGTGTTCATCAACTTTGACGGACGCGTCCTTCAAAACACACCTGATCTAAATGTACTAAACAACAACACCTTCATCTCACACTATAAAAGACACTCCTCAAACCACACCAACTATTTACCCTCACAACACAAAGCAACAACAGCAAACCTACTTCATCATTTATTTTCACAATGTGTGGCTAAAGACAACCCAGATTTTCTGAAAATGAGTTAACTATAATGGATGAGAAAATTAGAGTTGAGCCACGGTTGTTTGGAGCATTGGTCCAGACATCAGCTATGAGCCTTAGAAGGATAAGGTGAATTATGTGTCCCACACCAGAGACTCAAAGGAGAACATCTGCTAGTGGTGGAACGGCCTATGGGGGAAACCCTAGCAGCTGGTAGTGGTGCTCCCAGGCCCTGCAACCTCACGCACTGGGAGAAAAAGGCATTGAAAGTATTGCAGAAATTCTCAGTGGAATGGAGACTGGTAAGTATGAATACTACCTCTCACACAAAAACTTTTTTACCCTATTAGCATTTTCACACCCTAATTCATAACCTACGTCTCTGCTAATGACTATTTCACACAAGTATGGTAGCTGATACCTGTCTCACATTTATGTATTCATATTCTCCCATTTACTCACTCTTTCACATCATTATCATTAACACAGCTCTTGTAGGAAACACTATCAAAGAGATGTAATCTTACATTTGGACAAAGCACACAACCAATATCTATAATCAACATCTATCAAGTTACTACCAACAAATGAAACTCTACACACAATTATCACAGTAATATAACACATACTTTCTCTCTTGATCTCATAACATATCAAACAAAAAAAGTGGTAGTAGAAATTTGAACAGATAAATCTATGTCACTAGGACTACAATGTTCCAGACCTTGTTCTGAAGATAGTGTACCATTCCATTGTCTAAATGTATTTTTATGTTTTCATTTTTAAATATTCTAACAAACATATTTTATTTATGTCTGATTTATACCTGAAAGCTAAGGAATGCCAAATGGGAATGTGATGAATTTTACCCATTTTGTCTAGTAGTTAGCACTCTACTTTTACACACCTTATCAACACACAGAACAATGAATCAGTTGTTTATTCATAAATACCAGGACAGGGGAGGGCATGGCCATGACGAGGACCCATGTAGCCATGTTTCCACAGTGCTCCTCCGGTGTGAGGGCCCCGAATGCCCGATGCAAAAAGTTAACAGAGAGTGGAGCAGAATGCCTCGAAGGATAGGGTAGGGGAATCTCTTCAGCTCCCGCTGAGAGATCCTACTTCCAAATTGATTGTTTTTTATGGGTTCAGCCACTTTACTTTGCATGGTGGAAAATGCCACCATTGAGACCCCAGTTTTATCTGACCATGAACTTGTCACTTTAACGTTATCTACCATACCCCCACAAACCAAACCATTGGTGCTTTTGGAAGATGAATGAGATTGCTTTTAGTGACCCAGTACTTTGCTCTAATATTAAAGACACACTTTAGCATTATTTAGCTGACAACATAAGGAAGGAAGTTTCTTGGGCTACAATCTGGGATGTAGCCAAAGCGGTTATGATAGATGAATTTATAGCCCATACTACCATCTTTTTTAGACTACGCAAACTTAATTGGGAGAAGTAATAACTAAATTGGAGACGGAACATAAATAGACAAGGACCACGTACATACTGCTTCCTAAAGCGAGAAGACAGCTAGAATCCCTGCTAAATAAAGATGTGGCTTATAAGCTACTGGAAACTAAACAACTCTATTATGAGAAAGGGAACAATGCTAAAACAGTTTTGACATATGAAATTAGACAGGTCTGTACCAGGAGTTGTATTCCTGGTACAGACCTGTCTAGGGGTCACAAATGCCGAGGAGGTGTACTTAAACTTAGACAGGGACGTTATTGCTACCTTTGCTTCTTTCACTGAAACAGGACGAGTGTTTGTCGGAGGTTCATCTCCTGGATTGTCAGGGAGGATCTGGATTACCTTATCACGCGTGAGGAAGTGAGCGCCTTTATCAAATCCCTTACGAATAATAAAGTCTCAGAACTGGATGATTTTCCCAATTCCTTTTAGAAGTCCTTCTGAAAATTTCTAGTCCCCCACTTAATAAAAGTTTTCAATTCCTTTTTAGACTCTGGATCAGTGAAGCCGACAATGATGGAGTCCACCCTCTCCCTGATTTTGAATGCTGTGGGGAGGGAAGGGAACACCCCAGCTGTCTAAACCTTTTGATCAATGTGGGTCATATATACTGATTGCACTCTTAAATAGAGACTTTAAAATATTTACAAAGATCTTGGTGAATCGGTTGGCAGGGTTATGGCCCACGCTTATTTCCCCTTTTGAAAGTGGCTTTGTTAGACATAGATAGATAAATCTGTTTCACAATCGAAACCATTGAACGAGTCACTACTGAGCATCAACAGATGGTTCTCATGTCATTTGATACAGAGATTGTGCTTGAACAGGTAACCTCTCAATTTTCGACCACAAGTCTAACTCAGCTGAGTTTGGGCTCCTGTCTGCAATCTTGTATTCTGGCTAATTTAGTAACATCATCCACTAGGATCAAAACATGTGATCTTTTGTGTGACCCCATTATACTATTGAGGGGAGCTTGTGAGGCATGCTCCTTTGCTCCATCTTTGTTTGTCTTGCATGTTAAATGCCTTATATAAAAGGTTCAGTTGAAACCCAACATACTGGGTCTACCACTGGGTGACACACAACTAAAAACGTTTGCAGATGATACTCTCTGCTTCTTGACTTCTCCCACTGACTCCTTGGTCGCACTCCAGGTTATGCTAAACAGGTTACGGAGGTGTCTGGTTTCAAAATAAATTTTTAAAAAAGCAGTGGGGATGGGGATTGGCTCTGGAGCATCCAGTCTCCAACAGCTTGTCTAGAATCGGGGGTTCTTGTGGGTGCAAAGTAGCTTCAGACTAGGAGTCACCATCCCTCAAGACCCCTCAGGCATGTTCCTTTTTAACATCCCACCTCTTCTCAATGCTATCTTCAAGAATCTCTATAGAGTGGGTCGCCTTGAGGTATCCTGGATAGGTTGAACTAACAGCCTTAAGATGAATTACTTACTACATCTTTTACATACATAAGAGTTCTCCCGCTTCAAGTCTCGAAGACAGTGAGCCTTGATATGGAACAACAAACTGCCTAGGATTGCTAAAGCAGTTCTTTATTGTTCACTTTGGGAGGGAGGGCTGGGATTTCCTAGCATTTCCTATTATATTCTGGCAGGCCAGATTACTCCACCATTAAATTGGGTTTCCAAGCCTACTAAACTGTTGGTTTGTTTGGAACACCTTTCCTGCAAGATCCCCCTTAAACATCTACTATGGCTTCCTCAATGGTGCAGACCTTACCCTTAGAGATTTGCATGTCCATGGAGTCCCCAAAACCAGAGACTAATATGCAGCTGACTTTTCTCTTCACCAATCTATGTAGGGTGACACAACGTGTACACTGGGCTTGAAAGGAACATACCATACAAGGGTAGACATGCAAAACACATCTAATGGAGAATGTCATGGGGTGGATGACAGAAAAAAAAGTGATTTCATGCCTATACAGAACATTAGAAACTCCTCTACACATGTCCAAGTCTAAGTATACTGAACAATAGTCACAATATCTCAGCATGGACTGAGAGGAGGGAGATTGGTGTACTATTTGGCAAAGGGCGGCCAAGACCTCCATTTGTACCTAATATAAAGAAAATGCATACAAGTTACTCCTTCGTTGATATCTTACTCCTGCCTGGTTATCACATATAATGGGGGTTGGGATGCTTGATGGTGGGGTTGTGGATCTCTTGGAACATATCTTCATATGTGGTTGGAGTGTCCTGTCGTGGCTGATTTTTTGAAACAGGTGTTTCACCAAATCTGTAAAATTTTGAATATTACATTTAATCCCTGCCCACTCCAGGTTCTTGTGGGAGCAGTAGATGAGGAAGGCCTCTTTCTGCTTAATCTCCCCTTTGGGCAAATTGATTACAAATTGCATCATTGCTGCTAGATTAGTGGTGGCTTTCTGGTGGAAAGGTCCAGAGGCCTCCACTATGACACTAAGATTTGGAACCTGTATGCAATGGAAAGCTTGACCACCACGGCGTGCGACATAAGGTTTTGGTTTGATAAGATATGGACCCCTTTGCTTACATATGTAAAGAAGAGATCCACACGGAAGGCACTGCCACATCCCTGTGGACTGATAGCCACTGCAGGCCTGGCAGATCATGACGATGATAGAAAACATTGACTTGTCGTGGGGGTGGGGGTGTTCCTTGGGTATGCATGGAGCCTTCTCCTTGGGTCCTCATGGCTCTCTCCTAGTGTTCTCTCTGCACTTGCAGGGGGATGCCGCTCGCGCCTGTGGTTTGACTGCTGGAGAGGCTGAATGGAAAATGTACTGGAGCTGTTAATTGTTTCTTTATTTGTTCTGATTTTGAGTTACCTACTCTGAGACTATCATTCATGACCAGTGAATGTTTTGCTATTCTCTTATCAAGTGACCGACAATTATGGTCATGTTACTGCATTTGTTTGCTCTGTTTGTTGCTTTTTCTTTCCTCCTTCAATAAAAATATTTGTTCACAAAAATCCAGGACTTCTCATTTTAATTAAAACAACAAAAACAAATCCATGGCCTCGTATACATAGAAGTTTAACTAGAATGTTGTAATTATAAGTTTCTTAAAAGCTCTGCAAAGTGGCCTGTGTTTACTGTCCAGATTATTTCAGCTGTTTCACTCAAGTCTCACTGTTTTTGGAAGATACTACTATATATCATAAGTAATAAAAGAGGGGTTGTGCTGCACCTCCAACGTGCATATAGCTAATAGATCCAACTCTACAGCAAGGGGTTGGTGGAGTGATAGGGAATCAGGTAACACAGATGTATTACAATCATACCTACCTAAAAGATATGTTTTACAATCATGGTTTCAATCTTAATAGTACAGCACTGTTATTTGTCCTTCAAATCCAAATTACTAATTGAGACTATTCATTGTTTAAAGGACTACACCTTCAATGTTGCAATCATATTGTGTTGTATGTCACTAAACTTCATCAGAAGCCTAGTGTTGTTCAACCTTTATGATATTGACATACAAGCTTCACAGACGTTTGCTAAGACATATTACAATGAACACCTTAAAAGGAAAATCAATTAACCTTAGGTTTGACAGCTGACACTATCACAGCCCTTTACTGTGAAACTATAGTTAATCTCACTTCACTCGGGATTATTTTTTTTCAACATTTTGTAGATTATTATGAAGGACAATATTTGTAAGGTCCTTCAAATGGATCAGGGGTGTAAAGAAATATACTGAACAGCAGTTTGATTTAATAAGCCTTCATAAAGTTTAAATATTACTCATAAATAATTAACACTATCATTGTCAAAATGTTTTTTTGTTTTTTTCTGCAAAGTCAAGCAGCAAGGTCTCAGTTATCAGTCTCAGGTGCTCTGGCACTCTGCTGGAGGAAAGAAGATCACAAGTCTTCAATGGGAGCAGCACTACTGGCAATGAGAATGATCTTCAAGACCTTTCTGATTCACCAGATTTTTGTGGCTAGCACTCTACTTCTCTCCTTTTCCCCCAGAAGACAATATTGACTACATTCAACAGAGTCCTATGCTCATTATGCAGATCATTGTTCCCACAATCTCCCAGTGGCATCACACCAACAACTGTGGCTACGCCATCCTGGCTGCTGTGACAACCAGAACCAGAACATCTGCTGTGCAGTCAGGACACACTCCATCTATGGGCACCCAAAAAAAGGTCATGGGCAGTTTAGAAAACGGCTGAGTCTGAGGGTGCGGCTGTCATGAGGGCCTCTAGGACCGGTTTGGTCACCCCTTGTTTTAGCTCCGTTTTAGAGTTCATATTTAGTTCATTTTAGTAAGGCTGCTTTTAGCAATGAGTTTAGCATATTGTTATCAGTTGGCTTTCGTTCCAGGAAAGCAAAGAACAAGCTGATTGTTTAGTTAGCCTTTGCACAACATATAATCAGTACTTTCTTCCCAAGGCTAAAGAACATTGTACACAATATGCTGGTTTGTGTTACCCATTCAGGAGACAGCTTCTACCACATAGACGCAGCATTGAATCGGAACTGTACTTAAACGATACACTGCCCCAAAGGGGGCAGAGGGCATTCCGGCCACGACTATCCTGGGACGGATTCTGTGTGACAGGCATCTTGGCTGATGCTAATCTACCAGCCTCCTTAGAGGATTGGCTTCTCCACTACAGGCAGAATCCATACACTTTCTCTAGGCATGAGGCTGGGGCTATTCTCTTTTATCGGGCCAGTCAGAACAGTACACATGCTGTGCTCTCAGCATAGACCTGGGGTTAGGTAAGAACCCCTAGAACATCTAGAACCATGTACACCACGGTTGGATTGTTTAACTTCTTTACCAATGCTGATTACCTTGCTTTGTTTTATCTGCCTAATTATCACAGCTCACTCATTATATGCCATTGCCAAATGTATTGAAAATACAACTCACGTCTTTTCTGTCTCACTTTGTCATCATGAGTAAGAACGCGAAAGGGGTAAGATCTGTTTCCACTGCTTCAATAGGAAAACGGACTGTCATGTTCAGGTTGCCCTAATCACCATCTACTTCAGTGGGTTGGGGGTTCAGGTGAGGCACTGTGAGCTAGACAGGAGTTGGGCCAGCAATTACAAGTAGTGTAGGTGTACTCAGTCTCCCACACTCTGCCATTCTGCTGTCCTAAACATGCAGTCTTATTACCCACGTAGGAACTGCATAACACGGACACCAACATCAGTACCATGGATCAAAACCTGATGGGTGAAGCTGTGTGGCAGGAGGACCAGCTGGGCCAGATTATAGAACTTTTAAGAGCCCAGGACGGTCTCATGAGGGCCCAGAATGATTTCCAGAGGGCCCGAAGCTATCTCCTGGAGCATCACCTGAGTGTATATGCTTGACCTTTTGGGATGGTGCAGGATAGCTTCAGAGCATTGTCTACAACAGTGTCTCATTTAGCTGCCAGTTTCTGTGGTCAAGCACCATCTGCTTCTAGCACCGTTCCAGAAATAGTTACAGCTGGCACCTCCACACAAAGTGGAAAAGTGTTGCCCTCTGAGCTACGTATTACCAACCCCCTTGCTGACACTCACGTCACTTCACTGGCCTTTAGGAGGGGTTGTTCATCTTGCCCGGTTGAGGACAACATCCAAGAAGTCACCACCAAGAGACACAAAAAGTGATGTCCTAGTGTGAGTGTCTGGACCATCATCTTTCACACTGTGTATCCACATATGTCCATCCATGACTGCTGTTTGAAAAAGGACTCTAAGCAATTGTTGGGTCATCTTTCATTTTTCAAGTTTACTAATTTTCTGAGAATCTGAAATGTTATTTTGATTAATATCGTAAGAACTAATAAAACAATGAAAATATATTGCACGTTATGACCTTCTTCACATAAATTGCAATAAAAGTTACATGTCGTATGGAAACATACCGAATGTGTTATGAAAACATACATGTGTGAAAATACAAAATATGTACTCACTTTTATTACATACACATAATACATCCTTCATCATAACTCAACATTTGAATGACTCTCAGCCTGTGCAATGACAGTAGTTTGTGAAATCTTCAGCTAAATATATTTTTTTACAACCAAAAGCCCACCAAGGGAGAAGGATATAGTAACAATGTGTATGAACTCTTGTCTACACAAAAGCCATGCAGAGAAGATACATTAAGCCCCAATTTAATAAATACATGCTATTATGAGACATAACGAGACAAGTTACATTTTTACAATGCAATGTATGTTATGAATCCACCTGCTGTGAAAATATTGAGTTAATGTTAAATGTTGTTAGCAACTGCTCCTTCAAATACATTAGCAACATAAATGAAAGTCTTCAGTCACACTTGCTCTGTTGTCATGTTTTATGCAGATATACACTGATGCAGTCATGGCCCACAGACAATTTCAACAGCTATGCTACAGGTGACCTCATCAATACAAGTTCTAATCTTGGACACACACACAACATGACTGAGGAAATGTGCACCAATATTCTTTTAAGAAACATTCCACCAATATCCAGGCCCTTGCACTGCAAATATTTTCATTACCAATATCTCTGCAAGACTCCAAACGTATCCATTAATGCCTTGCTAGTGTTCCAGCAGAGAAAATGCTGACTTGACCTAGGAAGGATTAAGCAGGCATCTTAATATTGTTGTGATAAACAGTTCAGTATTTCTTTAAAATGCGTAATTTTTCCCCTGGGAATCAAAGATCAAGAACCGTAACAAATAAAGGGGGTCATTCTGACCCTGGCGGTCATTGACCGCCAGGGCCAACGACCACGGAAGCACCGCCAACAGGCAGGCGGTGCTTCCTGGCCAATTCTGACCGCGGCGGTAAAGCCGCAGTCAGAAAAGGGAAACCGGCGGTTTCCCGCCGGTTTTCCCCTGGCCAAAGGAATCCTCCATGGCGGCGCTGCAAGCAGCGCCGCCATGGGGATTCCGACCCCCTTCCCGCCAGCCTGTTCCTGGCGGTTTACACCGCCAGGAAGAGGCTGGCGGGAACGGGTGTCGTGGGGCCCCTGGGGGCCCCTGCACTGCCAATGCCACTGGCATGGGCCCCCTAACAGGGCCCCAGCAAGATTTTCAGTGTCTGCTTGGCAGACACTGAAAATCACGACGGGTGCCACTGCACCCGTCGCACGTCAGCAAATCCGCCGGCTCCATTCGGAGCCGGCTTCATCTTTGCTGGGGCTTTCCCGCTGGGCCGGCGGGCGATCTTTTGCAGATCGCCCGCCGGCCCAGCGGGAAAGTCGGAATGCCCCCCACGGTCATCTGACCGCGGGGCGGTGTTTGGGCGGTTTCCGCCCGGCGGGTGGCGCCAGCCGCCCACAGGGGTCGGAATGACCCCCAAAATGTCCCATAGCATGCTCCTCATTGTATGTCAAATGTGGCAACATTCTATTAATCATTATGGATTAAATTGGTTTGGGCCTACCTTCACTTGCTGGGCAAAGGTTTGTATGTTTAACCAAAGACTATAGTACTCACAGGGTGCTGGATCTCAGACTCCTGGACACTTGAAAGAGGAGCCCTTCAGTGTTGTCCGCTATCTTCCATGTTGTTTGTGCTTGCAGTAGAGCCCCTGCCTTGCAAACAGAAGGAGGTAATTGGACTCAGGAGCATACAGATCAGGACAATGACACACCTTGTATCAATGTATGCTGATGATGTGTTGGTCTCCTTAAATGATCCTGCCCAATCAGTGCTCCTCCTTCTCACTAAACTGAAGATGTGCAGGGATATTTCTTGATTAAAAACAAACTGAGGTAAATTAAGACTATTCCCTTTGGTGGGCTGGCAAGGACCTTGAAAGGTCACCTCCCTGATCTGAGATTGATTGTGAAACTGAACTTTAGGTATTTGGGGATCCTTGTCACACATGACCCTACTGTGCAATTTATTCTTAAAATTGGAAGAGCTCTTAAGGGACTCAATCACTCTGTAGAATTCTGGAGGACCCTACCTTTGTCTATTAAGGGCAGAATATCACTCATAAACATGTTATTTCTTCTGTGTTGTATTTATTTGCTGCAGACTTCTATGTGCTATAGCACTGTGCTCATGTATGGACCTTAATAGATTGATGTGTTCTTTGGTCTGGATTGGCAGATGCAGACGCTTCAAATTAGCCACCTTAAAACTCCCATGGTTGAAGAGTGGACTGGGTCTCCCTGACCTCTTTTTATATTATGCGGCAACACAACTACAACATGGTGAACATTTGCCTGAGAATGATAGAGAAACCTGAGAGAAGAACAGTTTGAGGATTCCCACACATAATGAACATTTTAGGAGGCTTTCATCTTTGGGAGCAACATCACTAAAGATATCCCATACCTAACTAACAACTGGGTATGGTCTGGCAAACGGTGTAACAACGGTATACAAAAGACCGCTTTTTACACTAGATATTTGTTAGACAGGGGTTTTTGGTTGTCAGGGTGTTCACCCTGTACAAACAGGAACCACAGTCCTAGTCAGGGAAAGTCAGATACACATTTTAAATTAACCTGCGCTCAACCTCTGGTAGCTTGACACAGACCAGGCTTAACTTAAGAGGCAATGTGTAAAATATTTGTGCAACACACACACAGTAACACAATGAATACACCACAAAAATACTCTACATAGGTTTATAAGAAGAGGTATTGTATTATCAGGAAAAATGAGACAAAAACAATATAAATCTGATGAATACTTCTCAAGTTATTACACTCAATGCACAAGGGATTCAAATTCCAAAAATATGCAGTTGCTACTATTACGTTCTTTACAGTAGTACAAAATGCTAGTTTCAAAGTGTTCTTGATCCAAACCTGGGATTGCTCGGTGCACATAGTACCTGTTGTGCCCAAGCAGCACCCTTTGATGGGTCTGCACAGGTCTGATGGGACTGATGTGTGCAGAAAAACAAGTGGCCTGGAAGTGTGCAGGCAAGCGTACAGACCTCTCGTAAGAGGTTGAAATATCAGTACCTTTCTAGAGCCTCTGGGGCTGGTTTTGCTTTGGTTAATGTCAGCGCACTCAGTCGGACATCCTCACAGGGTCAGGCAGTGCTGACATGCTGACTGTCGTTGTTCAGGCAACCTGATGGGGCAGCACAGCAAAGGCAACTCTTAGTGCTGAGGTGTCAGGGGTAACAGAGACTGGAAGCATTTTACTGCGGTGATGCACTCGATCTTTCAGTTGCACTGGGTCACAACAGAGTTGTTGTCACTCGATCCTAGCGAAGCGCTCGGAGTTGAGCCACACAAACTGGGGAACCAACTGAGGAGAGATGTAGATGCAGGATTAGTCCGGACTCCTCAAGAGCAGAATCCCACAGCAGAAATTCAAAGTCTGATGGCCCTGAGACTTGAGGGACCATGCGGCAAGCCAACAAGCCCTTGGAGAACACTTAATAGTAAAGCAGGTCTCAGAGTGGCAGTGCGTCCTGCAGCACAGCACTCAGAAAGGTGCAGACCAGCACAGAAAAGCAGTTAGCAAAGTAGCAGTCCCTTCTGGCAGCCCAGCAGTCCTTCTGGCAATGTGCAGATGTATAGCCAACAATGTCTGGCTACAGGTCCAGAAAAGTGTCTGAATTGGTAGGGTCAGAGACTTAGGGGCAGATGTAGGAAGGTTTCCTTTTGCGAGGTGCAAATTGTGAGTCCCAGCAACTCGCAATTTGCACCTCGCAAAAGGAAATGCAGAAAGGTGTCTCAGACACCTTCTGCGACTCGCTATGGCAAAGACTCGTCGCAAAGACCCACCTCATAAATATTTATGAGGTGGGTCGCAGTTTGCGACCCCATAGCGAGTCTAGGCACTCACGGGGATGGTGGCCTGCTGGAGACAGCAGACCACCATGTCCGTGACTACTTTTCAATAAAGCAGTTTTTTTTTTTCTCTTTGCAGCCCGTTTTCCTTAAAGGAAAACGAGCTGCAAATAGAAAAAATACCGAAACCTTTTAGTTTCAGTTTTTTTCAGAGTAGGCAGTGATCCTGCTCTGAAAAAATATTATTGTAAGCATTCACAAAGGGGAAGGGGTCCCTGGGGACCCCTTCCCGTTTGCGAATGAGTTACCATACACTTCAAGTGGATGGTAACTGCGAGTTGATTTGCGACCGCTTTCGCGGTCACAAATCAACTCTTCATCGCGGTGCGACTCGCAAATAGGAAGGGAACACCCCTTCCTATTTGCGAGTCTGAAACACATTTTGCGAGTCGGTACCGACTCGCAATATGTGTTTCTGCATCGCCTGAGAGCATTAGCGCCTCGCAAAAGGTGTTTTTCGCCGTTTGCGAGGCGCTAATGCCTTGCTACATCTGGCCCTTAGTACTTTTACCCAAAAGGGCCTTTGATGTAGGGGATGACTTCAAAGGAACTCTCTGAAGTGCACAAGGATCCCTTACAACCCAGCCATGTCTACCAGGATATCTATGGGGGATCATCAATACTTTGTGCGGACTCAGGCCACTACCCTTTGAAGTGTGTGAGCCCCTCCCATCCTCACTGCCCAGGAAGACCCATCAGTATGTAGAAAAATGCAGATGCAGTTAAGTGTCCTGCGTTGTGGCTGTCGTGGGGGGAGGGGGCTGGAATGCACAAATGTTGCTGTCACCCAGCCCAGGCGTGGATTGGAGCAGTAAGAGAAGGAGAAATGCCCATTTTCTAAAAGTGGCATTTCTAAAATGGTAATGTTAAATCCAACTTTAGCAGTGAAGAGGATTTATCTTTATCATTCAAATGATATGAAGCATGATGTAGCTACTCTTTTCCGACCAGGAATTACAGCTTAAAGGTATTTTAAGGAATTCCCATTGCTAGTCTATGAGAGGAGTAGGCCTCACAGCAGTGAAAAATGAATGTAGGCAGTTTTCACTACCAGGACATGCAAGCCTAAATGTACATGCCCTACATTTAACTTATTTAGCACTATGTCCTATGGGCTCTCTAGGGATTACCTTATGTGTGTAATAAAAAGGGCAGTTTTAGGCTTGGCAAGTAGTTTCAAATGCCAAGTCGAAGTGGCAGTAAACTGCAGGCACTAATGTTTAAAGGACTACTTAAGTGGGTGGTACAATCAGTGCTGCAGGCCCACTAGTAATATTTAATTTACAGGCCTGGGTAAATGGCATACCACATTACAAGGGACTTACAAGTAAATTAAATATGTCAATTGTGGATACACCAATGATACCATGTTTACGGGAGAGGCACATGCACCTTAGCACTGGTTAGCAGTAGTAAATTGCTCAGAGTCATCAGGCCAACAAAATGTTACAGCAAAAACAGGAGGTGAAAGGCAAAAAGTCTTGGGTAAGACCATCCTAAGAATTCCAGGTCTAATAGTATTCCATATGGTCTCTTTGGCCTTTCAAAGATATGATGAAGGACATTTGGCTAGTCAGATGGAGAGAAAGGGTTGAATATGGTGTGTGATTTGTTTCTAAAAAAGTTTTCTTTCATTTGACCAGGAACAAGACATGTTTGGAGCAGGCTCAGGGCAGTTCCTCCAGGTCAGTAAGCTGGCTCACATCACCAAAGAAATCTGCAACACATTACCAGAAGCACTCCCAGAAACAAATGTGATGACACAACTATTTAGCAGATGATTAATCATACACCTCTACGAAGCCTTAGTGCAGGAAGTGGGGAGGTACAGAACCGGCCCATGGTAAATGGATTTAGGACCATCCAGAGCCGCTGTCCGAATCAAAGTGGAGGAAAATTTGTGAACAGGTGTTAGAAATGGGGTCTTTGGTTGGCAGTCAGGCTTCCCCCTGTTCAAGCAAGGACCCTCACTCTAGTCAGGGTAAAAGAGAATCACACTCAGCTAACCCTTGCTTACCCACTTGGTAGCTTGGCATGAGCAGTAGGCTTAACTTCAGAGTGTTAGGTGTAAAGTATTTGTACCAACACACAGTAACTGAAAGTAAACACTACAAACTGACACAACACAGGTTTAGAAAAATAGAAAATATTTATCTAAACAAAACAAGACCAAAACGACAAAAATCCACAATACACAAGTCAAGTTATCAATAAAAATACAAAATGAGTCTTCATGTAATTTCAAACACAACGCTAACGCTGTTAGCATGAAAATGTACCTTGGGTGCATCAAAAATAACCCCACAAGGGCGAGTGTGCATCAAAAAGGGCTTGCGATGCGTCGATTTCACTCACGAGCAAGACCTTGCGTCGTTTCTCCTTTCGTCGGGTCGGGCGTGTCGTTTCTTCTCGCTGCAGGAGAGCGATGCGTCGGTCCACTCAGCACTCTCGGGTCCGGGCAGTCCTTGAGTTGTTTTTACATGCCCAGTGGTGCTTGCATCAGAAATCCAGCCACACGGTGATGTGAAAACCACGCAGCGCGGGTTGCGATCTCTCCAGCCTCCGTCAGCGATGCTGCATGTCATTTCTCCTGCTCTGTGCGTCGATTCTTCAGTCGCATTGCAGGCGATCAGCGATTTTCAGTCGCGAAGCCGGCGGCGCGTCGATTTTCCAGCCACAGATTGGAGTCACGTCGATCTTTTCCCCGCACGCAGTTCTGTGTGTGGATTTCTTCCTCTTAGGCTGCCAGCTTCTCCTTTCAGGGTCCCAGGAACTGGATGGGCACCACAGGGCAGAGTAGGAGTCTCTCCAGAGACTCCAGGTGCTGGCAGTGATAAGCCTTTGCTGTCCCTGAGACTTCAAACAACAAGAGGCAAGCTCTAAATCAAGCCCTTGGAGATCTTCACAAGATGGAAGGCACACAAAGTCCAGTCTTTTCCCTCTTACTCTGGCAGAAGCAGCAACTGCAGGATAGCTCCTCAAAGCACAGTCACAAGCAGGGCAGCTCTTCTTCCTCAGCTCTTCAGCTCTTCTCCAGGCAGAGGTTCCTCTTGGTTTCCAGAAGTTTTCTAAAGTCTGTGGTTTTGGGTGCCCTTGTTATGCCCGTAGGCTTACTTCAAAGAAAAGTCTCTCTTGAATGTGAAATCCTGCCTTGCCCAGGCCAGGCCCCAGACACTCACCAGGGGGGTTGGAGACTGCATTGTGTGAGGGCAGGCACAGCCCTTTCAGGTGTGAGTGATTACACCTCCCCTCCCCCCCAACACAGATGGCTCATCAGGAAATGCAGACTACACCCCAGCTCCCTTTGTGTCACTGTCTAGTGTGAGGTGCAACCAGCCCAATTATCAAACTGACCCAGACAGGGAATCCACGAACAGGCAGAGTCACAGAAATGGTATAAGCAAGAAAATGCCCACTTTCTATAGGTGGCATTTTCAAACACACAACCTTAAAAACAACTTTACCAAAAGATGTATTTTTAAATTGTGAGCTCAGACACCCCAAACTGCACATGTCCGTCCGCTCCCAAAGGGAATCTACACTTTAATCAGTTTTAAAGGTAGCTCCTATGTTAACCTATGAGAGGGACAGGCCTTGCAACAGTGAACAACGAATTTAGCAATATTTCACTGTCAGGACATATAAAACACATTACTATGGGGCTCATTCCGAGTCCGGCGGGCGGCGGGCGCCACCTGCCGGGCGGAAACCGCCCAAAGACCGCACCGCGGTCAAATGACCGTGGGGTTCAATTTGACTTTCCCGCTGGGCCGGCGGGCGATCTCCAGAAGATCGCCCGCCGGCCCAGCGGGAAAGCCCCTGCAACGAGGAAGCCGGCTCCGAATGGAGCCGGCGGAGTTGCAGGGGTGCGACGGGTGCAGTAGCACCCGTCGCGATTTTCACTGTCTGCATAGCAGACAGTAAAAATCATGGTGGGGCCCTGTTAGGGGGCCTCTGCACTGCCCATGCCAGTGGCATGGGCAGTGCAGGGGCTCCCAGGGGCCCCACGACACTCGTTCCCACCATCCTGTTCCTGGCGGGTTTTACCACCAGGAACAGGCTGGCGGGAAGGGGGTCAGAATCCCGGCAATCCCGGCAAGCAGCGCCGCCATGGAGGATTCCCTGGGCCAGGGGAAAACCGGCAGGAAAATCGGCGGGAAACTGCTGGTTCCCCTTTTCTGACCGCGGCTTTGCCGCCGCGGTCAGAATAGCCCTGGAAGCACCGCCAGCCTGTTGGCGGTGCTTCCGTTGCCCTCCACGCGGAATGAGGGCCTATATGTCCTACCTTAACCATACACTGCACCCTGCCCTTGGGGCTACCTAGGGCCTACCTTAGGGGTGTCTGACATGTAAGAAATGGAAAGGTTTAAGCCTGGCAAGTGGGTACACTTGCCAAGTCGAATTTACAGTTAAAACTGCACACACAGACACTACAGTGGCAGGTCTGAGACTTGATTACAGAGTTACTTATATGGGTGTCACAACCAGTGCTCCAGGCCCACTAGTAGCATTAGATTTACAGGACCTGGGCACCTCTGGTGCACTGTACTAGTTACTTAATAATAAACCAAATATGCCAATCATGGATAAGCCAATTACATACACATTTTGTAAAGGAGCACTTGTACTTTAGCACTGGTTAGCAGTGGTAAAGTGCCCAGAGTAACAAAACCAGAAAAATCTGAGTCCAGCACACATCAACAACCTGGGGAACAGAGGCAAAAAGTTAAGGGAGACCACGCCAAGGATGAAAAGTCTAACAAGAGGTTAAACAAATCTCTACTAACACATGTTTTAAATTAATACATTTTTATGTTTAACACCCTACCTGCAAGAAACTTGCATTAATCTAACCTCTTAGATCGACTTCATGTATCAAATGCAGCTCACAGAATGAGAACTTCCTGCACATGACATGGAGCTCCCCCCTCCCTCGTAACCCCAGGTTACTAGTTTCAGGAATGAAGGAGTGGGAAGCCAGAACTTAATTTGGAAAATAAAGGGTGCTGGTACCCAACGCTCTGTCCTGAAGCCAGCAACCAGTGCAATTAGGGTTTTAAGTAGTAGGCCAGGTCCCTGGGGCCCTGTATTCATGTCCTTAAACTGACGAATAATGCTGATCGATTTCTTTACAATGAATATAAAAAACATTAAAATAATCAACGTCAGTGATTTACTTCCTGTTGTATTTCACAAGTTTCACTTAATCTTGCACCAAGATACTGGCACACTATAGCACTATAGGGATCACAAAAGGTTAGTATATGTGTTGAAGCCACACCCATAACTACATAGGCCATGCCCCTCTTATAGACACCCCCCCACACACACATACACACTTTTTACTTCCCACTTAAACCCTTGGGTGGAATTAAAAGTTGGCTTGTCAAATACCAAGGGTGATCATTTTTAATCCACTACCAGACACCCACTATACCTTTTTCTTGCACTTGCAGGTTCCTACGGTCTCTCTGTAAGAGAGTTTTGCATCTTTTGTTTGTTTTCTCCTCTCTTGCACTCAGTAAATATCTGATGTGGGAAATAAGTGCCAGTCCCAAAAATGAGTTATGGTGGCCTCTACTGGCAACCACCGGCTCAAATTAAGCACTGTGGGAAGCTTCCTTGATTTAGAAGTCCATTAGACAGTGCGTATGGGTCACATTTCCTGTAAAATTAAACTGTGTATGCTGTCTTTAGGAACTGTCTTAGCCAAAAGACCTACAGTGATCGAATCATTGAGCAAATCAAATTGTTCCCAACCCTGTCATAATGATCATCCTAGCACAACAGAGGTATTTCCTGGCATATTATGGCTATTCATGACACATGATGGCTCTTGAACTATGGTGGTAATTCTTGACTGTTTTGGGAATCCTTGACACCCATCCCTGCTAATGCTGTCCCCTGCTTATAATGGTCACTTATAGCATACTGTGGGCCTGGACAGCATGACGGTGCCCAGCATAGAAAAATGCTGGCCCTGACTTAATCACAGTAATTCCTGGTTTATTGTGGCCAGCCATTGTATGAGAATGCCAAGACAAGAATGTAAATAATTTGGGATACATTTAGGTTCAACCAGGAACAAGGAAGTGAGACATCAGAGTAACATATGTAATATCCATGTTAGTGTGCAAGCATATCCATCCTCTTTCCAAAACACAGGGCATGGACTTCTTTGACAATGCCATGGTTTTGGAAAGAAGGTGGGGCCACGGGAAATCGATTACATTTGTAAAGGCCTTTTTTGATCCAGCAATGTAATGTTTCTGTAAAATGATCCTTATTTTCAATTTAGCAAACTCAACAGAGGAAAATACGCCGTGATTCAGGTAAATGTTGTTGATTGTCCGATATGCTCGTTGATGTTGCTTTGTGCATACATGCCAACATTTTAGAGGAGGAAAGTGGGAGATTTTTAAACAGTAATCGGGAGAATACATTTTTCGTATTGACTTTTATTGAAGCAGAGGCAGTTTCAGGTGGGAGACAGACAAAATAAAGCCATTTTGGCTTAAGAAATGAAATCGGGAATCTCCCGTCTGAATCAGGTCTATTGGCATGTATGCCATTCACAGGAGGAAAACACTCCACAATGTGCTACTAATTAACAAGGAATGAGGAAAATTAACTCTCCGGTACCAATAGAAAACAAAACATTTAGAAACATGTTTTCCCTTGTCCGTAGAAGTCATGAGCTTGCTCTTGTCCCCCTGTCAATTAGGAACCAAGCTCATGTTGGGTGGTAATTTTCTTTCCTACATAGAATACAGTTTCAATGAATTGATCGCTACATTCTGCATTTTCTGCTTGATACACTCTCAAGAGATTCCCTTACAGTTCCCTGTTGGAAGAGAAAACGTTTGTCCTGCCAAATAAAGCCAGTAGAAGAGCAATTAAAGCTCAGAATTTGGATTGCGCCGTGTATACGATGAGGCCAATAATATAAACATCGCCCTCTGAGGGAAGCTCCGCGCCAAGATACAGTCCAACCGTGCAAGTGACGGAGACATTTTTCAGTTGTATGAAAAAAATACGTGGACTGGCGCCAAAAAGGGGTTTCTTTTGCAGATGACTTGATTATAAACTGATTTTCTGCGAGAGTTCGGTTTCTGCTTGAATACGCACGAATTCATACATCTTTGTAGTTACATAAAGAATAGCAGCGAGCAGGACACGGTATTTTTCCTTCCTTTGTGGCAAACCAGGGTGGATTAGAAAAGTAAGAAGCATTGTCAAAGTCAATAGGCCCCACCTTTGTGGCATATTAGTTTTGCAAATGTTTTTTAGCCGTGTTGCACAGCAGCCACGACGCTGTGCAGTGTGGCTAAAGTTTAAAACGCACAAAAGAAAGCTTTTGACATGGTCGTCCAAGTGAATGCTATTTGTTTTCTTTTTAGTTATGATTTGAGTTGGTGCAAAACTTTGGCACTGGGGGTAATTGCCAAGCAACATGGGGAGGATGAACACCAAAGCAACACGGGAGTGAATATTGAAGAAAAAGGAGGAAGGCTAAATGCGACGCAAAAGCAATGGGGGAGAATGGGTGCCAAAGCACAAGGCAGTGGGGAGAAGCACACGGGCGAGTGCAAGAGGGAGTGGAGGGAAGAAACAGTCAGGCAACAGGAGAGACATACACAAGGGAAACCCCTCCAAAACAGGTGCTGTGAGGGGGTGCTTCACATAAAAGAAAAAAGCAGAGCTTGAAAAACAAGTGGTGGAAGCAGCAATGGAAGCCAATCAAAGAGACTGTAAAAAGGGACAGTTCCATTAGAGTGACAAACACAAGACTGACAAGCTTGGACACCAATAAGAAGCAGGCTGAGAGTGGCAAGGAAAGCCAATGAGTAATAAGCAATGGGAGGGCTTCAAGCCCCCCTGTTCTTTTGATAAGCCACGAAATGCCTCGCAACAGACAGGGCATGCGCTATTTAGTATGCACAACCTAAAATGTCCTGTTTAGAAATTGCGTAGTAAATATAAATTCCCAAATTCATAGTGCGTGTGTTAAGTCTGAAGGAGAATCCGCTAGTGGCATTTTCTCCACCACAGGGACAGTGTGGTTAAGGAAATTCCATCAGTGGATTCTTGTCTAGATTCACTAATTCCAGGGCTTAACTTGTAAAAAAATAAGTACTGGGCCCATGTTTGGTTCAGAAGCTCGAGGTTGGTGCTAGCTAAGGCCATTGTGCCAATACCAAGGCTACATAGTCTTGATTCCATCTCATACTTCTTTAGTCCACTACCAGACACTCCCTTCTATTCACACCATTGCAGGTCCTTTTTCCATCCCTGCTTTCTCCTTTCCTTCGTCACTGTTTTCCTCCTTTCTCTTCCTCTTTGGTTCCTCCTTTTGTGTTCTTCGGCCCTTTGCTCTGGACCAGAGTTAGTTGAGGGAAAAAAAGTGGTGGTCATCAAAAATTAATGCTGGTGGCCCCCCCTGAAACCACCGGTTTAAATTAAGCACTGACTACTTCTGCCAGACATCCCCTACTTCCTCATTATCTCCAAACTCTAAATCAGGGTGTAAGTAACTCCTCTCCTCCCAGGCAAGAGGAGGATTGTTCTCAAATTCAGAGCAACAATCCTAAAATAAACCAGCGGTGCTGTTTTTCCCCTGCCTGCAGAAAGATGATCCTTCTTCAGGGTTATATAGGGTTCTCCAGTGGCCCAACTTTCCTTCCCTGTGATATCCCCAAAGCACAGGATGGAGACCAAATAAGGGTTAATCTTAATATCAGCAGCATTGCTGCTTGCTGTGTCAGTATTCTAAAGCTAGAATTGTACACATTGCTGGCAGAGTAGCAAGTGGTGTTTTTCACTTGCAGGGGGAGTGCACCACATACAAATGTCAGCTGACCTCTAGAATGAGTTTTGTGCTTCAACAGCATTCAAATCCAACCATCAGAAAACACCATTCAGTTCAACACGTAGACTATGTGTGATCAGTAAGCCTGAGCTGACTCGTTCTTAATTTCTTTAATTTCTTGTAGCCTCAGTATGTATTTCTTTGGTTGAAACTTTTCTGGACATGAGGAGTTCTCCCAAAGGGATCAAATTTGGGCATGGGTGACCTAGGCCCGTATTTATACTTTTTTTGCGCCGCATTTGCGTCGTTTTTTGACGCAAAAACAGCGCAAACTTGCAAAATACCATTGTATTTTGTAGGTTTGCGCCGTTTTGCGCCAAAAAGCGGCGCAAATGCGGCGCTAAAAAAAGTATAAATACGGGCCCTAATTCCTAGGGGATAATGGTGGCTTATTGATAGCCATAGGGGTCAGGTATTTTTGCACGCACCCCAAATTAGTGAAGTGGTCTACTGCCCCATCCTGGTACATCTGTTTAGTATCTGCTCATTGGGGCTGCACATTTCCCTTTGTGCAAGAGGTGTGTGTGAGACACCTGTAGAACAATATGGCAACTGTGTCCTGTTGTACTCTCCATGTGCTTGCACTGTTCCTTTCTGCTTCTTGTGGTCCTCTACCTTTGTTTTTGTGTATCTGGCTCAACTTAACAAACTCATAAATTGAGTAGAGGAGGTAGTGTTTGTATTCCCCCCACTGGTGGGCAGACTTTTAAGCAGGGCTGCCTGTGGCCAGCAAGAAGAGGCAAAGACAAAAAAAAGAATGTGGGAAAAAGCTTGCTCTGACTAGAAAAAAGGGATGTTCGATATGCCCACCCCCTTCAATTATGTATCTAGATCTCGTAAGAGAGCTCAAGTCTGGCAACAGTCCCTGACTGAAGAATCTTTAGACATTTTTTTTATATTAACAAAACCGTGGCACAGGATTGAGTATCTACAACTCTGTACTTGGCGTTGGCCAGTTTCTCCCATATTTTCAAGTACTCCTATTTCTTAATATGAGCTAGTTGCATGAGCCAGAGCAACAGTTCAGATTTTGACTTCTACGAAATGGATCAGATCAGGAGCAAGAGGCCCGAACTGCCATCCTTTAAGAGGGAAGACCAGACTCAAAGAATGAGAAAGAGCAGCCTACTCTTGCTTTCACCTGGGAAAAGGTGGTAAACTGCCTTGTGTTCCGGGAATGTGCCCTAACTCAGAGCAAAGAAGCGCTAACGCTCAACAGCTCGGGCAATGCCACCTGAACCTGTGGTCTGATGACAAGGAGCTTGCTAAAGAAGAGAGGGCTATTGAAGCTATCTGCCTCAACCCAAGAGTCATCGCACCAGGCGAGTCGTGAAAAGTCACAGAAACAGCTCACCATTATGTGCATCGTCCAAGGACGATGCACTGACACTACTTTTTACTTCACCTACGAGATCATACAGATAGAATGCTACCACAGAGAGGAAATACCAATGTCACAATAGTGACTTCTTTTTGTAAATGTTCACATCCGTGCGAAAAATCCTACTCCTTTTACCTGAAGATTTCATAACGGAATTGAATAAACAATTCTCTCTACTGCTACGTAACTGTTGGACTATTATATGTGTTATATGTGTGCTGCTTGCCTCCTCATGAGCTCAATTTCACAAAACCCAGAGCTTTGAACCTAGAACACTGACTGGAATGCACAGCATTGTGTAAGCAAGTGCATGGTACCACTTATTACATAATAAGTGGCATTATCTTTTCTTCAGTTTGTGCATTGTGCCACAACGGTGTGAGCTTTTAACCCAGAGAATTGACCAGAAAGCAAGGCATCATGTATTCAAATGTAGATTACCTGTTATATAATCTGAGGCCTTAGCCATTCACCATGAAGCATCTACACAGTGTGTTGGCTTTCTGCTTAAGTGGTAGGGTTTGACATCTACGTTGATGACACCCTTTTGTGCTTTCTTTGACAAACAGTGCTGACTCTCATGCAGACAATCTGATGCCCACAATCCGGATTTGGCTCATTTGCCACTAACTCTTACAGAGTAAAGTTTACATTGTTTGCTTTATTTCATGTTATGTTTCGAAAATTGAGTGTTTCTTATAAATCATATACCAAAGCAGAATCAACAATAGGCCTTTCTTATAAGGTAAATACCATAAAGTTTGTTTTAGACAGTGATTCGGGTTTTTAAATTCAGTGAGACTATTTAGCCAAGACCTGTAATTTTTTAGGTTTTGTCTGCACAATGCTTGCAATGTGCTTGCGAAATCTCTTGTAATGATGATAAAAAATCTTAAAAGGGTCTTTGAGCCCACCCATTTCTTACTTTTACTTACCATTGGCTAGCTCCCACGTCACTCTTGTTTCCTGTCTGCCTATTAGTCAGTGGCTCCTCCTGACCTCTGACTTCCTCCTTCAGAGTCTTAGTTCAAGTCGCGGAGCTTCCTGTGGTCTGTGTACTTCCACTGGTCACAGATACTCTGTAATCTTCCACATGCTGTCTTAGAGTGTGCATAGGTCTGGCGTTCAGGCATCTGTCCGCAATCTGCTCCTTTACCATCACCCGCTCCCATGGTTTCTCCCAAACCCTTCCCTGGGCTCTACTTGACCGTAGGTATTAGGAGTTTTCTCCTCCAGTGTTCTCTGACAAATGCAAACCTGTTGCTCCATGTCTTGTCTGAATGCATCGGTATAAGGCAGGTTATAGTTTTATTTTGTATTTTAGTTTTTTTATTAATCAGGTGTGCTACTGTTGCTGCATCTCACTCACAAGGAGATCATCTACTGCTGTTTTTTTCTTCACATTCTTTTAGAGCTTCATTTCATGTTGCTTGCGTGAGTAGGTCACCAAGTTCTGTTATTAGCTCGAGCGTGCAAGCTCTTTGACCTGTTGTAAGTATTGTGGGCTTTTAAACACGCTCACCACACGCCCATCACTTTCACTCATTCTTGGGCGTGCCTTTAAAAAATCCTTTATCATCATTGGTAAATGCTTTACGTTTGTCCCTCCTTGGGGCAGTTATATTACGCTGTTATATGGATAATTGCATGATTGCTGATACGTTTGACTGTGAGCGTGCTTCTTTTTCTTTTTTGTGTCTCTCCTTCACGCTCATGCTTGTGGCGGCCATGGAGTTTTGAATCGACTTGCTTATGTCAACTGTTTTACTTTTCATTTTCAATTTATGTGGTAAGAAAAGTCCAGTTATGAATTTACAATGTTAATAACTCTAACTGAAGCAAAGGCGAGGCCCATTGCATTGCAAATGCTTGTTTTTATTTTAATTTGCACTGTCAGAGAGCTTCATGCTTTTCTATGCGATACAGATTTAGCTCAGCCAGTCCAAATTTCTAGTTTGCATTTTGTAGTTCTGTTCAGTTCATCATAAATTTAGAACTACAAACACCGGAATTCAACGGGGAAATGGGACTGGAAAAGTTACTAATGCATGAAATCGGGAAACTTCAGATCTCTGTTGTTGTAGTTTTAGATTCAGGATTATATGTCCCAGATACGTCCGGATCAAAAGCTGCAAAAAAGTTTAAAAAGTGCTGTGTAACAGGGATCACACCAAGGTGTGGGGGTAACTAGGATAATTGGAGGCGTTGTGGAGTAAATACAGTCAAGTGGTTAAAAAAAGGTTACGCATTATTTTTTTGGGTATCCCTGCCATATATGCAGCATGCCAAGAAGCATCCTCAAAGAATGTTTGAAAGCGCTAAAGGTGTTTCAAACTGCTAAACGTACATCTGAGCAGAATATTACATGAATACAACAAATATTGATTCTAAGTAGCGCAAGATGCAAACTGAACCGACACTTAATAACAAGCACAGAACAGATGATGGACGGAATAAGGACTAAATCAAACACTCACCCCTAGTCAAAGATCTAGGTTTAATCCATCAGTGTTTTTGCTTACCATGCTATTCAAGTTTGGACCCAGACATATGCAAATCAGTCTTGACCCTGCTCCCCATGGGAACAGTCCAGCCCAAACTGCCAGGTCAGGTCCACCCTGGACCAGAAACAAGCATCCTAGGACTGGTTTCAGGGCATCAACCCTCTTCAACCAGGCTAACTTGACTCTGGTGGCATAGCGAGCATGGGACGCACGTCTGGGCATACCCTTTCCACTTAGGGCGACAAATGCAAAAAGAACAGATGATGGACGGAATGCGGAACAAAACAAACATTCACCCCAAATCACAGATCTGGGTTTCATCCATCAGCTTTTTTGCTCATCATGCCATTCCAGTTTGGACCCATCCATATGCAAATCAGCCCAGAGTGTTTGAAAAGTTTCAGCACTCCGTCCATTATCTTTTTGTGTTGCTAAAGTTACCCTAAGTGGGAAGGGTATGCCCAGACGTGGGTCCCTTGCTCACTGTGCCACTGGATTCAAGCTAGCCTGGCTGATGAAGGGTGATATCCTGAAACTGGTCCCAGGCTGCTTGTTTCTGGTCCAGGGAGGACCTGGTCTGGCAGTTTGGGCTGGACTGTTCCCATGGGGAACAGGGTCAAGACTGATTTTCATATGGCTTGGTCCCAACTGGGGTGGCATGGTGAGCAAAAGAATGATGGATTAAACCCAGATCTGTGACTGGGGGTGAGTGTTTGAAAAGTTTCAGCACGCCTTCCTTCATCCTTTTGTGTTACTTAATAACAGGTGACATTTATTACCCATACAACTGATACTTCCTTTATCCACTACTGAAGCATGAAATGCTCAGTCAACCCCTAAATCTGCAGACAGCAGACATGTTTGCAGGAAGAGCCCAATCTGCCGGCAGGTACTTTCCTTTCATCCGCTATAGCAGACTATTCACAACAATAGCATTCTATTAAGATATTCCAGTAAAAAGCGCTATAAGGAGCTTCCCTTCAGTAAAGCTTCACTCAGAAGCCGTTCCTCTGAATGGTGTTATGCTAAACCATCCCTTCCAACCATGCTATGCAGGGCTGTCCATGTGAGGGGTGCTTTGCAAAGGACTTTGTGGCACTATATTCAGTTGTCACCTTAAATGAACCTTTCATGAGCTTTCCACATTCTTTATTTTTATTTTATTGGGATAATTATAATGGACGTGTTAGCATTAGGAAGACATACAAGTGTGTTTGCAATGTGAACTGACAACAATGCTTGCACATACAGAAGGGATCAGAAATGCAGCCTCATAGCGGTTTGAAGGCAGATGGGAAAAGATGCAGTCTAAGACGATAGGAGGATTTGGAAGAGGTGAGTTTTGAATTGCCTCAAGGAAGGAGCAAGACTGGGGTGCCTAGTGAGTTTGCCCCGGAATCTAGGTCCGTAAGCAGAGAAAGCCCGTAGGCGTAATCTGGCCCACTGAGAGCTGTCTGCGTGATCTGGTGCCAGCCTCATGATTGGCACTACATCAGTACATCGATGCAGAAATACCATACAGTCCCCAATTTTACCCGTACCCATTATTTTCTACCTGGGTGGAAAAGGGGATACTGCTGTCCAACCTCGCTGGAGGTACATGTTTAAAACTTGAAAACAGAGCAGAACATCTGGTCGCCATGAGTGCAACCACACAGCCATTCATTTACTTATTGTTTTATATTGCGCCAACTTACCCAACCGGGTTTCAGAGCGCTGTTTTTGAGGAGGTGTGAAAACAACAGTGGGTCTCTTCTGTTATTCCCCTGTCCCTTTGTACTCATTTGCTGCTCGTGCCTGCACCACTTCTGCTGGAAGGCTGATCCCTGCATTCACCATCCTTCTGTGAACGGATGGGGCTTTAATGATAAACCTCTCTCATCCTATCCCCACACTCTTGTCCCACCGCCGAGCACTTTCCTTTGATGGCCCCTCTCGCCAGCAGTACTCTGCCCCTGAGGCAAGTACCCCTCTAGGAGTGTGACTGCCTTTCATATCCTTCCCTTCTACCAGTGTCAGGCCAGGAAACAACAACCTGGAATTTAGAAAGCCAGTCCATTAAATAACTTATAGTTCAATCTGCGTGAGTATTGCATGGAACTTTGACAAAGTTGTCAAGACCTATCATGCCAGTAAACTGTGTTGTAAATAAAGCGTAGTATAGATGTTTTGGTTCTGTTTCTGTCTTGGAGTTGGAGGGGGCTGATGACGTCAAACTTTTCAGTACTGTTCAAAAAGTTTTTATCCTTGTTGGCGAAAGATACAATCTTTGCAGAACCTTTGCACGCATTTTCATTCACGAACCAACAATATTTCCCATTTGGACTTCTTCCCTCCTGTCCCTTTTTCTTTTTTTCGCTTTTTAGTAACGTTCTTTCTGTTTTTAAGTTATGATTCTGTTAGTTGTACCATTGTAAATCGCATTTTATTGGTGCATATTAATGTGCCTTTCAATAGACTTTGTTGGGATGAAAAACTACACTGGGTGCTCCAGGGCTCATAGCTACGTGACCTGCTTTATGATAGCAGCTCTCACCCGTAGGAATACTAGTTCGCTGAGCTACCTCACTAAGATTTGATCATGGGACTCACAGGTTACACACAACCCACCCCACCAGCTACATTAACCCAGAGATCTTCCTCATTTCAATGCAAACATGTGACCTGCGAGTGACTCCCTTTTCTCTACAGCAGAAACTTTAAATCAATGAACTGATGGAGCTCCTGGCCAACATCCTACAAGCAGTCATCCTCTGAGTCTTTCTTGTCGACATGAGCGGTGTAGGGGGTTAGCATTAGTCAAACAATTCTAATTAACAGTGTAGCCCATTTGGCCACACAGTAAGGCATAGGAATCAGAAATAGAGTTAACAAGTTTATTACAAGTAGACAGTCAGGTTAATGTAAATCAATCTGAAAATCATGTGGTAAAGATACAAGATAACAACAGGATACCCAAACCTACTGAAGAAGTTTAGGCAAATCAGCATGAGACAAATGAGAAGTTCCGTTACAGCAAAACAAGAAATTAGCAATAAAATCTGATGCTCAAAGAAGAGTTTCCGATCTTCTCCCCTAAACATGAGTAATGTCTAAAGCAATCTAATTTAGAATTTAAGCCATTAAGGGTGATTAAATCTAAAGAGTCTCAAAAGTTGAGAACTACGGAAAAAGGAGAAAAATTATATGCACATGAATATAAGGGAAGGTGTCAGTGTTTCAGAATCTTGATCAAGAGTCTTCTAGTGATCTGGCCCAGTTGGCTGCTTATATTCCTTGTTGGCCACTGACATTTTTGGACAAGGGGACGTTGGGTCTACCTACTTTGAAAAAGAGTACAAAGCCAAGCTTTTCCAGGTCAATGAGCGTTAATGATGAAATAGTCTTCCCATCGACCTTAAGAAAGCTGATGGTCTTGCAGTCTTCTAATCAGTGTCACGGGGCACTGGACACAGGTCAGGGAAGATGATTTATTGACCAAATTGGTACTGAGAGTGAGATGGGTGCACTGGGATTGCTGGTTACTTGTGCTGGTTTGGGGCTAGCACTTAGAGTTCATCCACTGTGAACCGCACCTTCACAGATCTATATTTCAGACGTGACCAGTTGTGATTAAGTTTTTCAGGTGGCAGACCATCACTGGGCCAAGTTGTTCACCAGTTAGAAATGGTAACTAGAAATTAGGACAATTGCCAAACATGAGTTCACACCACAATATCTCTGGAACAGCCCGTGCTAGAATGGTGTTACCATTGCCTTCAGGATCAGGGCCACCATTCCTTGTCATCAGAACCCTACTCTAAGAGAGTAAATATAAATGTAGACTTAAAACACTCCTCCAATCCAGGCAGAATGTGCATGTGTTTTTTCTACTGTTTTCCCAGGATTAGCTTGTTTTTCCCTGGTGTATCTAGAGTAAAGAAGAGGCTGCCACAAATAGTTTATAGAATATGGGTGTCATGACACAAGCTAGACTCTCCTAACAAAGTGCTTCTGGTTGCTAGGCAACATAGTATACAACAACAGTGGGGCGTGAAGTTCCCTAATTGGGGATAGAAGTGACTTTCTAAAGGACAGTCAAAAGTCTTCCATTTTTCCAGGGGCACAGACATGAATGCCTGTGACCCAAGTCTATAAACAGCTGCCATCAATCTGCAAGTCCCTCCTACTCTGGAAACACAGTGGCCTGTCTTAAGTAACAGGGCACGACCATAAGATATAGAGTGAAAACCTCTGTGCATCTCCGAAGAAAGAAGAATATATGAGCTCTTAATATGGGGGAACAGCTGATGATGAAATTGCCAGTGTAATGGAGAACCTCCACGTTACTGTTGAGTTCAGTGATGGAGAGACACAGGGCATGGTGGAAAATTTACATGGTGGACAGGGTGACACAACTTCCTTGCGATGTGAGTACTTACATTCCCACAAGCACACAATTACATATTGAAGAGTTTTGCTCTATTCATTTTAGCGGAGGTCTGCACCATTGACAAAATATGAACATTGTTTTTGCTGCATCACAATAAGACCGCAAAAAGAAATGCAGCAAAATTTGGTAGCCTTGCAATATGTGATAAAAGCTAAATAGCACAGTATGTAATCTGACCCTAAGCTCTCAAGGGTTTATGTGCTATTTTAATTGTCACTGTGACAAGAATAATGCCCTGCCATGGAGAGGTTATTTACCAGGACATAGGGATAATAAGGGTACAATAGCAATCATGGGCCCAAGTCAAAAAAGTAGTAATACTATTCTGGTAAAAGTACTCCTGTTAAAGGGTGCAGATCTACTATCTGTTGATATTGATAGACATTGGCAGTACCATGTCAGTGTGAGAGTCGCAGGTTTCCAGACATACTATTGGTAAAGTCATCTGACATTTTTGTGAGCTGCAGTTTCCACATTGCATCATTTTATGGAGATCATAATTCCACATTGGGAAAAGCAGTCCAGCTGTGCAATTGTACAGTTTTTCTTCTTTTTCATGGGGAAGACATTTTCTCGATGGAGAAATCCCTTTCCCAAAGCCCATGAAAAGTTTGGGATGTTCTGTTCCACTTCCGTCTTGAAAAGTGATTTAATGCAGCCCTTTACGTAAGAAAACACGGACCATTTCTGAGGTAGAATAGTCAGAGAAGCGTTTGTAAATTTAACCTAGTTCACAAGCTTTTGGGGGTTCACAAACTATCAAGGTACACCACATCTTGATCAGCCCACTCCCCACCGCACGCACCTACTATAATATTGTGAACTTGTACACAATTGTGGCGTATAGTAGATAATGCACTGACGCATGTCATGGATATGATTTTGTGGACACCTATCAGGTGTCAATGTAGAATTACGGTCAAAATGGCCTCGTGAATCGCACCGCAGTTGGTTGATTTAAACCTTAGCCTTCATCTACTAAAACGAACCCCTGTCTTCCTTATTGTGTTTTGCACGGATTTCCTAATTTTTATTTCTTTTTGATTTTCTGCCCAGTAGTTGCATTTCAAACTTCCCCCTACTGTGACTGAAACGGTGAGACAGTTCTTTACGAGTAACGGACTACAGATGAGTGTCTCTGGCAGGAAGGGAGATAGGAGACAGCAAAATTGGCACAGCTAACAGAAGATTGATGTGCCTGATTAGTGATATTTTCTGCCTTCTTTCCTCCCTTTCTCTCTGCCATTTACTTCCTGTACCACTTCTCTATTTTCTGGGGTTTAGAAATGTTTCCAGTGTGAATCACAGAGGTCGGTAACCTGAAAGTGACTCATAGACACATTTTTCGGCTCTATTTACTGAGTGATTGCCAACAAATTCTCACTGCAGCTTTTTTCAGCATGAAACCGTTCCGTTGTTTTTTTCTCGTTTTTGGTGTTTGTGAACTTCAGTTTTAAGTAAGAGTAGCAAGCTTTATCAAAGCATAGGTCTGGCTGTTTTTTGAGTGAATTTGATTCCTTTTTCCGTGAGTGGCGTGATTTTTTGTGGGTGTGTGGATTCACAACCTTGCACAATTCAAACTCCTCACTTACATTTTGAATACACTACATAACACTGGACCAGAATACCTCAACAATCGCATCTGATTTCACAAACCTTACAGACAACTCTGCTCATCCAGACCGCTACTTGCACAAATCCGACGCATATGGAAAAGCAGATCTGGCAATCTAGCGTTCTCCAACGTCTCTCCCAAAGCATGGAACAACCTGCGGCTACATATAAGAGCCTCCTCCTCACTTCTTGAATTCCACAAGAAGCAGAAGACCTGTTTTTTTTAGGAGTCCCACTAGGCCCTATGTGTACCTAGAAGCACACCAGCTCACCGCCAGATGTTATCCCAGGTGATAGTGCGTTCTTCACATCTGCATAACATACCATAATTATATGAGAATGTGTTGAGAGTTGGAAGGATGAAGGAGTAAGTGATTGAACGCATAGATAATAATTGGTTGAGTAAGTGCAAAGAAGAATGAATAGATGGGATACTGCATGGACAAATCGTTGAATTAGTGGGTGCATTTATGCATGGAGGGCTGGATAAACGAGTGAGAATTTGATTGGATGAATCAATGAGTGCATTAATAGATGTGGACATGTTACCCCAATCTTATAGGCTGAGGCGGTACTAATAATGCTATAAATTGCCATGAAATATAGTATTATGCAGGTGAACGCATTACACCAGGAGTAAGTACCATTGTGCAAAATGGGGCTAGAGTATATCAAGAGATACCACTTCAGAAAGTACACAAGAATTGGCACCATTGTACTAAAGATGCCCACACTTTGTCAAAAATGACTACCATTATGCATATTCAGATGAGGCCTTAGTGCATCTTTGCCTTTGCACTATCACTCATTATTCTGAACCCGATTCTGAACCCGATTTTTATTTACCCCATACCTCAATAATCCTTAGTACGTATTCATATTTGAACCCAGAAATCACGTTACACATTTGCACTAGCTTCTTAGAACTCTTGGCAGTATAGTTACTTAAATGAAAACACAACTGGCTTATGTTAGGACCGATCAGGAAAAAGCAGACACACTGAGAGAATGTTACCTCCCTAACTCATACGTAAAAGTGAGTGCATCGTCAATAGTAAGATGATAATGTAGCTGGATATCCTATCCCTACCTCCAGTGACACCAGTGTAAAGCATAAATAGGCCTTATGTAGAGTTTGGCTCACAGGGTAGTCTGACGCAAACTTTTGGAGTACCTGTGAGCCAAACTCCCGGTTCACCAACTGGCCTCAATAACTGGTGAACTGTCATGTTTCCGCAGACAAAGCAGCCAATGGTGGAAATCTCTTAAACTCTAAGCAACAACCTCATTGACATCAGGCTATCATTCGCAGTCCCTCCGACTGTATGCCCTATTTAGGACGGATTGTGTTGTGTCTCCTGTTTGGGACTGCCAGAGAAAGCCTGGTGATCCCAAAGAGAAAAATAAATAAATCAACAAACTGAGAGAAACCACCCTGCCTATCAGGGATAATTATTTCTTGATTTTTTAAAGCAAACTCCTTCTTTGGAACTTTGTTTTTCAGAAATAAAAACCGTGCTGTTTGGGTGCGCTGAATATGGGGCCCCCACAGCAAAGCTTCTTGATGGTGGCTCCTGTGAAGGCACAGAGTTCTTCATCCGGGGAGGGGGGGTGGGTGGGGGGCTGAATATTGGCGGCTGTAGGCCGACAAAGCAGCAGTACATTGGCTGATTAAGCTGCTTCATCTTTTACCCCTTTCATCATATCTGAAACGATTTGATCTTTTGCGTAACACCAGTTTATTTAAAAAAACAATTCTCCTTTCCCTGAGAATGCTTTTCAGGAGAAGAAAGCTGCAAGGGACTGTGGGATGGATGATAAAGTCTTTGGTTATATAAAGAAAGCATGTGATCAATTAGAAATCCTGTTTAAAATGTTTCTTTCTGATATTTGCTGTTCTTGAAACGTTTTTACCGGTCAGGCCAGACTGGGCCCGAATCAGTTATCTCAGCCTAATTTGTGTTTGCACGTGTTAAAAGCAAAGACCTGTTAACCGAAATATGAAGACACATGAGGGCACCCAACCAGACCTTCTCCACATTCCTGATATGGTTTTTAGAAAGTTGGATCTAAGAAGGAGTCCAGGGCTGTTTGCTATCCAGTATCTGAAAGTTATTTCTGGTAAACTACCCCTTTCCAGTTCTGTATAAGTGCAGAGGTTTTAGGTAGCCTCTGACATGTACGCTTGGATTCCTCCCATTGGCTAATATCAGGATGCAGTATTTGAAGAGCATATTATCTCAAATGGCTTGTTTGGCAATTGATAAAAGTTCATTCTGTCTATATATGTCTACCTCTGAGCTTATCCTTAACTGCTGTGAGTTTCCTAAGCTCTGTATTAATGTGTTTAATGATGTCAACTTTGAATGTCTTTAATCGAGTTGATTATGTGGTAAAACACTGTAAGCGGTGCAATAACATTTGTAATTGAGAACTGCTTAGATGCCTCCACCATTTCTTAGCTGCCTCCAAGAGTCTACACCAGAATCTGTTCCGTCAAGGGCTGTCAGATTGAACATGGCAAAGTGTACATGTTTACAGAAAATGAAATGGCTTTCTTATTTTACCACGTTTAGGGAGACTTAAAAATATTAGTCTGTAACCGATGTCTTAGGCCTCTGATTTCAACAGCTGTTACACAATGACAAGCACGTTTGCCTCTCATTGAGTCAGGTACATAAGACAATTAACTGTTCCAAAATACTGTGGATGTGAGCTGATAAAATAAATCTATCCTATTCTTCTCTGACAAACAATGCAGAAAGCCCTGGGAAGGGCTGAAAGCAACCGTACTGAAAGACTACTGATAGGTCATTTCTTTTTCAGTTTCGCCTGCCTGAAAGAGAGTAACATATTCCCTTCTCTTTGCTAAACATAGTCATCACAACTGCCCCCAAATAAGGTTTAGTTTTAGTAACACGTTTGGATATGGCATAGCGTGGTCAAATAACAACACTGAGAATCAGTACAATATGGCTCAAGATGGTCCATTCTCGCACCTAGAAACTTTTAAGGCATAGTACATAGCAACTGTTAACACATGGTACATAGGAACTGTTAATACACGGTACCTAGCAACTGTGAACACATGGTACATAGCAAATGTTAACACATGGTACCTAGCAACTATTAACACATGGTTCCTAGCAGCTATTAACACATGGTACATTGCAACGGTTAATGCATAGCCCTAGCAACTGTTAACACATGATACATAGGAACTATTAACGTACGGTAACTAGCAAATGTTAACACAGGTATATAGCAACAGTTAATGCACGGTACCTAGCAACTGTTAATACATGGTACCTAGCAACTTTTAACACACAGTGCCTAGCAACTGTTAAAACATGGTACATAGCAACTGTTATCACATGGTACCTAGCAAATGTTAACACAGGGTACCTACCAACTGTTAACACAAGGTAGATAGCAACTGTTAATGCACAGTACCTAGCAAATGTTAACACATGGTACCTAGCAACAGTTAATGCACGGTACTTAGCAACTGTTAACACATGGTACATAGCAACTGTTAACGCACGGTACCTAGCAAATGTTAATACATGGTACCTAGCAACTTTTAAAACACAGTGCCTAGCAACTGTTAAAACATGGTACATAGCAACTGTTAATGCATGGTACCTAGCAAATGTTAACACATGGTACCTAGCAACTGTTGACACACAGTACCTAGCAACTGTTAATGCATGCTACTGGTCGTCACTAAGTAAAGATAGCAGCAACCACTGTGACTGGGACTAGAGCGGTGATTGTGGGTGTCAGCCACCGGCCAGAGTAAAACCGAAGAGCCAGTAGGTGACATTGATCAGCTGTTCTAATTTCTTATGATGAGCTCTATGATATTCTTATTTTTTATGATGATGAATTGAAAAGCTGCTCCTTTGAACTTGAATGCTCCTGCTTTCATGTATACGAACAATTTTTACGGTTATAGATAGAAAATGACAATCATTGCAGCATAAATGATAGCAAAACATGAGTCAAACGCGATTTGTTGTGCTCACCTTCATTGTGACACTGGTTAGATAGATGTACACCTGCTGGTCTGGTCATAATAAATAGACTACCCTCAAGATTCAATGGGACACCCACTCACCCACTTGCCCTGTGATAGCCACTGGACAACACACCAAACAGAGAGAGCCCATGTGCGTGTCCCAGCACTGCACTCCCATCTCACTGAAAAGTTCATGCTGAGCCTCCCATCACTGATCAACCAATATGAGCAGTGCCTGCTTCCTAGCACTCACCGCAAGACCCCAGACCACAGGAGCTTTCTCCCTGAGTCCCACAACAACGAGAATGCCGTGAACTACCTGTCTCTTCCGATGGTGAGGGAAAACTCCCACTCTGCATTTACAGATTTAGATTGTTTTCGAGGAACTGTATCATAGGTTCTGAATAATAACCCAACCTTGATTTTTAGTGAAATTTGGGAGAATATACCATACCCCACTGCACATGGTGTTTGATATTACACAGCAGGGGTTGGCCACAGGATCTAGCCTTCAACCAGGCACTATGCCCAATCATCACATGGCTGCCAACCCTTAATGGAAAATCTGACCTAACAATAAGGATAAGGGGCTATCGCTGCCTCTGTAATTTTCATATATGCGCATATGGATATTTATGATATATGATAATGTGCACAGTGTAAAATGCTACTTAGTACCAGCGTTGAGAGTGCAGAGGGGGTCATGACCCATGAGAGGAAAAGCTGTAGGGGTTTATGATGCCACTCCCCATCTGCATTATTGTTAATAAATAGCATATCACACTCTGCACACCCGTACATTATACCTATGTAATGACATTGTTTTCAAAAGTATTTTAAAAAAAAAAGGGTTTTATCCAAATGAGCTGGTGCAGTGGGGTGAAGTCGCCAGATCCCACATTCTCTTCCTTCGGACCGTTAGCCTTTGCCTGATGAGGCTTCTTCCTTAGCCTCCTCATTGGTGACAAATTTGGAGTTTCCATTAGATGAGGACTTTTCATCTGCCAGTCAGGTCAATAAACTGTCTTCCACCAATTTTCCATTGCTAAAAACTCTACGGATGATTCCTTCCATATCTTCATGGTCACATAGTTCCTCTGGTGGTTCAGGCTGTGATGTTGAGCAGGTTACGCTCCGTGAACTCTCTACGTTTCTCCTGTATATGTGCTAAGATACCTGTATTGGATTCAGACTGCTGCATCCAGGTTGACATTAGCTTTCCCCTGCCATTCCTCTGCCTCAGAAGCTTTGGGCAAAATACTCTGGCCAAAAGGCTCACTTTTATTTCTCCCAGCATGGGTCATGAGGCAGTTCCGCAAGCTTGCCCGCTCTATATTCAAAATAAATTCCCTAGGTACTGTGGTAAATGCTTGCTGGTTCTTGCGATGCTACTCCTAACCGAGTTTAAGCAAATTCATTCTGGGGGAAAATCAGTTTCAGTTCAAGCTTGACATCTATGGAATAATCGCCCTCATCAACTTTTAACCCTAGAGAAACTTCAGCTATAAAAATCCCTGAGCTTTCTTAACAGCTTTAGAAATATCTGTGGAATACGGCTGTTGCTGGTGCCAGGACGCCCTTCTACGTATCAACTGCACCCTATAAAGGCATAAATAAATAATATAAATAAATAAATGAAGACTCAAGAGGCTTCTTAACTATTAGCAAAATTATTTGTCTGTGCAAAGTCAGGGTAACATGCAATCTGTCTGTTTCTCATTTCAATTTTCCTGCACTGAAGTGTTTTTTTTAGTGGTCCGAGTAATGTGTGTGGATAGCCTATATCAATTTTCACTAACATGGTGTGTGCGCGCGTGTCTCTGTATTACAGAGTCAGTGATAGCAACAGTAGTTGTATTTAAGTCTGAGTCTCCATGAAAAAGTAATGTATCGCTTTGGCTATAACGTTGGCGTGGTTTGATTAATCTTTATAAAACGTTTCCTTCGTCGAGTAGTGACATTGGCTTCGTTTTTGGCCTGTAAAGCTCCACGCACATCCGTTGAGGGGATGAAAATAAAGTAGGGATGAGGTCAAAGAAAGAGAATTTCACATTTTAACTAACCTAGGAAATTTGTAATCTCCTGTAGAAACAACACTGAACGAAATTACATCAAACGTGGCATGAAGTAAAACTTTGCTCTTAGAAGTGCCTTTGATTGATTGCCTTTTGAAAAATTAGTATTAGAAGAAGGTGTCTGAAGGGCTTTTTTAATGGTTTGAAAAATAGACATAACTTGATTGTTGGTTGAGGAAAGGTCCAGAAACCCAAGTTCGCGGACCTATGTTTTTTTAAAGCACCCTGTTGGACCAGGAAACATTGTTTCTTCAGTCGTGGGATTGGCAGACAGCATCAGAAAAAATTCTGTTATCACCGCATTTACAGGACACAAGCCATGCCTCCTGAAAAAACATAAAAGACTACGTAGAGAGGCAGGATAGGTGGGGACAGGTAAAAGAAAATTATCATTCCCCTACAGTGCCAGCCTTAGCTCTGGTGGTGCCCGCTGCGACAGTGTTTGTTGGCATACCCCCATAACCAGCTTTGCCAAGGATTCCGTCAGTAACGCCTTTAACAATGTCTCCAAAGGCTCCATATTACCACTGTCTCTCAGATGCATTTCATTAGTTTTATAGCACCTCTTATATCAGTGTAAGGTGTCAGAGCACTTTGGCCCATATTTATACTTTTTTTTGTGCAGCATTTGTGTCATTTTTTGACACAAAAGCAGCACAAACATACAAAATCAAATTGTATTTTGTATGTTTGCGCCGCTTTTGCATCAAAAATTGACGCAAATGCGGTGCAAAAAAGGTATAAATATGAGCTTTTATGTCACACACTTATTACACAGAGACAATCACTCATAGGGTGCAAATCAGTGTCTAAGAAATGTTACATAGGACAGAGCACAACAAGCTGTAGGAGTCATATGTCATCTATACTGTTAGGCTGTATAGTTTAAGTGTGCTTGGTCTGGGGAAGCACAAACGTAGAATTTAAAATGTAACACCATGGTCGGGGGTTCTCTTTAATAATAATAACTGATTTCTACCCAAATTGCCCAAATTGACACTTTGTGCAACATTAGGATAAAGAAAGACTGGGTGATATCATAACGCTCTAATCTATAACTTGCAGTATGCATGCAGCTCTTTGATGAAAGTTAATAGTTTACGGTTCTATATTAAGACTTTAACTTATAAACTGCAAGTAACAAAATGACCTCGCTGACAAAAGCAGTAATAGTAGTGGTAAAAAATTGTTATAAGTTAATAAAAAACATCACAAAGTTATACTGTTGACCATATCTAAGCACATAATGACTTAATAAAATATTACAGTGATTTACTAGTAATTACATAAAATTGTGAATGCGACTTTGCGCAGTTCTTCCTACACAGTTAGTTCTTAAAATCAAGAAGCATCAATAACAATAGTTTGAGATGCTTGGTCCACTAACCTATATAATCGGGGTTTGTGTCCTGTGGTTTTAATCAATCTATAAACATTTAAACTTTAAAATTGGCTCAACGACCACAGGCAAGATTATTTCCAGTGTTAGAAACTTCATTAAGTATGTTTTTCATTGAAAGAAGATATTTTTTCAATTTATAATTGATCTGAGTATCAGAGGGATTAAAGCATTTTATGATGGCGGTTCTACAGGTTCTGATACCCCTCTTGTTGAAAATGGAGCCGCTCCCGCCAACTCTGCTGTGCCGTGAACGCATGGTTTGGATCTTCCGTGCACCCTTGCTGGTGGAATTGGAGCATCAAACTGAATTCTTTCAAAACAGAAATACTCACATGTGGCAATTGGAAAAATTACGACCCACTCTGCTGCTGGCCTGATGATCTGGGGCCACCTCCTAAACCATCTAAGGAAGCAAGAAACCTTGGAATTACCATGGACTCCATGTTAACAATGAATTCTCAAGTGGACAAATGAGCAAGATCAAGCTTCATCACCATGAAAACTCTGTGATGCATCTACCCCCACCTCAGATTGCCACACAAGGTTGAGCCTACTATCTCTCTTGTACTATCTAAACTAGATTATGCCAATGACCTCTACCATGGATCATCTCTATTTACTATAAAAAAAACTGCAACACATTCAGAACTCTGTTGTCAGACCACTCCTACATGTAAAGCCACCAGCGCTCGTCTCCTCTGCCTTGAGGGTTCTACATTAGTCACCGGTTGCCAGTAGATCCACCTTCAAGCCACTCTGTATCACACAAAGCAATACACAGAACAGGGCCACTTTTCATCACGAATAAAATCACCAAATACATTCAACAAAGAAACCTCCACTCAAGAATGGCACCCTGCCTCAAAACACCACCATACAAGAAAAAGACAATAGGTGGTACATCTTTCTCTGTTCAAGCAGCCAAACTATGGAATTCATTACCCCCAAATAGGAGATCCACTGATAACTACCTTACCTTCAGAAGACTACTCAAGAGTTGGATCTTTCCTACATAACCACCATACTCAAACAGCAATAGACTGCGTATCCCTGTGTATGTAAACATGTTATAATTTGATTATGTGTATATATCCAGATATGTGTATTTCTTGTACAATGACGTATAATAACTATATTATCTTAAGCATATACATAGTCTTTAGGCCTCTTCAATAAACATATATTTTACTTCTATTAAATGTATATATGTTAGAAAGAGGGTCTTTGGTTGGCAATCAGGTTACCCCTTGTCCAAGCATGGACCCTCACTCTAGTCAGGGTAAAGGAAAATCACCCTCAGTTAACCCCCGCTCACCCCCTTGGTAGCTGGGCACAAGCAGGCAGGCTTAATTTCAGAGTCTAGGTGTAAAGTATTTGTACCAACACACACAGTAACTCAGTGAAAGCACTATAAAATGACACAACACTGGTTTAGAAGAATAGGAAATATTTATCTAAACAAAATAAGACTAGAATGACACAAATCCAACATACACAAGTCAAGTTATTAATTTTAAAAGCAAATGGGTCTTTTGTAATACGGTGGGCAGCGTCCTGTTGACGTGGCAGGGCCGGGGTGGAAACCGCCTCTATTATGATGTGAGCCAGGCCGACGGTGTTGGATTTCCGAAGTCGGGCAGAAATTGGCACGACATCGTAATATGGCTGTCTTCGGACGTTTGCAGCTTCCTGAAGTCATAATGAGCACCCTATTGTCTCCGTCGCTGCAGGAATTACACAAAACTATTTTACTGAACATTTGACACTCAAGGTCTTGGTAAGGTTGTGGTAGGTATGCTTATGACAGAGGCATTACAATAGATCATTGTGACTTCGAACTGTTCTGTGCTTGATGCAGGTTGCTTTGATACACAAACATAGTCTTGTGGTCATTGCATACCTGCTACTAGTTGTTTTGATGTTTCATCGAGTAGTACTGGATCAAGTGGCATTCTGTGCTTGTGTTTGTTGTGTGCAATGCTGTCAATGTATGTATCAGCACAACAGTGGTTTCCAGGGAAGCTGGTTCTTCTATAACTGCTTATTGTCAGGCAGAGGCATAGGTGCCAAACAAAGATGGCTTTTATTTTTTGTATTTGAAGATAATTAGCCTTTTTCTACTGATACTTCCCTGACGTCTTCAGAACAAGGTGTGGAAACACAAGCAGCATACCTAACTCTGCTGATATTGACAACCTATTCTATTGCTGGAAGCTGATTATTTGCAAGTGCTGTGATGAACACGCAGGTTTATCTGACTGTGTGGTAGCCTCGTGATTTCATTTATCAATAGCTTGTGGTTTGAGCGTGCAGTCTTACATACTATGGGCCAGATGTACAAAGCTTTTTTCGCAGAATTGGGCCGTTTGCAACAAGAAAAAAGCACTTTGCGATGCACAGATCCAATTTTGCGATTCAGTAATTACCGAATCACAAAAAGGGTTTGCGAGTCACAATAAGGAAGGGGCGTTCCCTTCCTAATTGCGAGCCTTAGTGCAATGTATGATTGTTTTCTGAAGGTGAATGCAGTCACAAAACAATCGCAGTTAGCACCAATTTCAAATTGGTGCTAACCCAATCGCAAAGGGAAGGGGTCCCCACTGGACCCTCTTCCCCTTTGTGAATGGATGTGAAAATATTTTTTCAGAGCAGGCAGTGGTCTCACGGACCACTGCCTGCTCTGATTACATGAAAATAAATATTTTCATTATTTAGCTTGAGCGGAAGCTTACGACCTCTTGTATACTTTTAAGTATACTTCTTCTGTGGGCTTCCACCTTTTTCATTTGTTAGTTTCAGTGACATTTAAAAATCCTACCTTGCAAGTGGTCATTTATGCCTCTTTGCCCCTCCTTCTTCTGTGTGGGAGCAGGGACCAACTACTGTATAATTATGCTTTGTCCTGTTTATCTGGCCTGTAGGGGACTTTTTTTTACTTTGTTTTCTGCTCCTGTCCAGGGAAGCTTCCCTTTTCATTTGCAGAGCATGCTTCCGCTGAGCTTAGCTGTAAACAAGGCTATGAATCAGGCTGTTATCTTGGTCACATTTGTCTTTGTGTGCTCTCTGCACCCTTTCTCAGCTGCCTGGTTCCCGCCCTTCCTTGGCTTGGATTTTCTTTACCAAGTGTGCCTGCCTGGGTGTTGAGAGCAAGGGCGGAGGATCACTTGTAATTGCTTATAGCCTAGGCGCTCAGCTCTACAAGGGCTCCACAATCCTTATAGACAGTGCCCACTTCTGCTCCTTACTGAGATCCCACTCGCAGCTCCATCAGAGCACCTTATTTCACACACTCCAAGCCCTCAGCCGTGCCAGTGCCAGGAACCCCCCTCACGCTGTCTGCCAGGGCACCTCAGTCTTGCAGTCAGTACTCTTTGCTGCTCCAGTACTGGGACCTCGAGCACAGCTCCATCAGTGCATCTCATTTCAGACACTCCAAGCCCTCAGCCATGCCACTGCCAAGAACCCCACACATGCTGTCTGCTGGAGCACCTCAGCTCTTGCAGTCAGTACTCTCTGCTACTCCAGTACTGGGACCTCGGATGCAGCTCTGTCAGTGCACCTCAGTTCACACACTCCAAGCCCTAAGCCGTGCCAGTGCCAGGAACCCCACACATCCTGCCTGCGAGACCACCTCAGTTCTTGCAGTCAGTACACTCTGCTGCTCCAGTACTGGGACCTCGGGCGTAGCTCCATCAGTACACCTCGGTTTACACACTTCAAGCCCTCTGCCGTGCCCAGAACCCCACACATGCTGTCTGCCAGGACACCTCTGTCCTTGCAGTCACTACACTCTTCTGCTCCTGTACTGGGACCTCAGGCGCAGCTCCATCAGTGCGCCTCAGTTCACACACTCCAAGCCCTCAGCCCTGCCCGTGCCAGAACCCCACACACGTTGTGTGTCAGAGTACCTCAGTTCTTACCGTCAGTACACTCTACTGTTCCAGTACTAGGACCTCAGGTGCAGCTCCATTAGTGCATCTCAGTTCTACCCCCTTGAGGTCACTTCCTTTCCTATACTGGGACCCGCTTACATACAGTTCCATTACAGCAGCTCATTTCTAATATTCAGTCCCACTGCCAAGCCAATACTGAACACAAAAGAGCAAATCACAGCTCAGCCAGTGCACTTCAAGTCTAACATCCAAAGGCACTGTTGATGGGAACCACCACAGCTCCGCCAGAATCCATCAATTCTAACATTCAGTGCACATTTCTTCTTAGTATTAAAGCTCAATCACTTGCCTTTCAGAAGTTCTCGCTGCTGTGGTTCAGAGGCAATGCCACTCCCATACTGGGCCCCATGCACAGCTTCACCAGGGCACCTCCAGGCTAACACTCAGCAACGCTGACACGCCAGTACTAGGTTCTAAGCATAGCTCCATTAACATATCTCATTTCTGACCTTGTGTGCCTGTTACTATTCCAGTACTGCAGTCCACATACAACTCTGTCAATGCACCTCAACCCTAACCTGCAATGCTCCATTATTCCAATACCAGGAATTAAACGACGCTCTGTTTCTCATTCCTCACCAGCTGCCTTTCTGTTATTCCAGCACTGGGCTGGGATACAGATCTGTCTATACCCCTGAACCTGATCTGAAGCACCCCAATATTGTTGTATTGGGGTTCACATACAACTCTGCTAATGCACCTCCAGCTGTTCTGCAATGCCCCATGCTGTCCAACACTGTGACTTCTGTTTGAGGAGGTGAGGGAGCCAGTTAAATCTATTCTTAGCTGCCATGTTTATTTGAGAGTGTCTGTTACACCTATCTCACCCCCTTCTTTCCTTTACTCTGTTTACTCTCAATGTTTTCTTTCTCCCCCACTTTTCTCTTTCCAGCTTCTGAAATCCACACATTAACAGTTTTGCTCTTTCTTCCAACTGTTTATTTCTACTCCTCTCCCTTTTTTTTATTTTTCTCTCCCTATTGCTACCTCTTCTTTCAAACTCGCAAAAACCTGGTTATTTTGTTCCTTTCTTTTTTCTTCATCAGGCATTCATTCTTTCACTATTTTTTCTCTTCCCTTCATTCTTTGTTTTTTTATTTGCTCTTTCCTTTAACTCACTATATGTCCTTTCACTATTCTTTTAGATCTTTCTTCCTTCCTTTCTCTGGTGTTTTTCTTATCTTTATCTGTCAATTCTCGTTTTACTATAAATCCCTCTTTTTCCCATCTGTATGTGGATGCCACAATTTACTTGTCGGACTCTGAAGTGTTAAAGTGGTATTCCCATTCAGTGTCTGTGGGGAATCTCAGTACATACATGCCCTGGTTTTTTCGCTGCTTGTTTCTCTCACCGTCTCTCTTCTTTCTCTAATGTTCATTTTTCTCTTTCTTTTCACACTTCTTTAACTATTTTTTCCTCTTTATCTTTTGTTCGCTAGCATCCTTCCTTTTTTCTTTTGTCTCACACGTTTGCACTATTTCTTCTCTTAGTTGTGTTTTCAAGTTTTCCTTCTTCTTTCTTTCCCTTCTTTCTTTTATTTCTTTGCGACCCCTTCTCTTTCTTCCTTTTGTCTGTTGTATTCCTTTCACTTCTCTTTTTCTGACCCATCCACTTTCTCTCCTGAGGTCTAGCTGTCAATGGAGCAACAGGTGCAGCGACACCCGGGCCCAGAGATCTATGGACCTCACTCAGTTCTAATTACTGCTGTATTTTCCCACCGAAATTGCAGTCAACATTTTCCTTTCTTACTCTAGGGCCCATGACAAAGTCACTATGCCACTTGTCCTCTCCTTCTTTACTCCAGACTCCCTCTTTCCTTTCATCCTCCAATCCGTCCGAAATTATATTTTTGTTATGGTGTTTTGAGCATTACACTCTAATGCTAAAAGTTTATTTCTGATAAAGGTTACATGATAATTGTATATGTTTTTATATAAAGGAAGGTGGTATAAAGAAATGATGCGCGGTGCAGCGTGTGTGCTGTATATAAAAGAAATAGGACCACATGTACAAATATCAGGTTTTGCGACTCGCTAAACCTTATGTACAACAGTGTCAATTACACTGTTTGCGATTCCCAATGGGGCCACAAATGATCTACCTGATAAATATTCATGCGGTAGGTCGCAATTTGCGACCCCATTGGGAATGGCCGCACCACCATGTCTGTGACTGCTTTTAAGTAAAGCAGTGTTTTTTTAATTTTTTTATGCAGTCCGTTTTCCTTAAAGGAAAATGGGATGCATTTAAAGAACAAGCATTTGCAATGCAATAGGCCTTGCATTTTCTTGAGTTTCATAATTCAATTCATTACTGGACTTTTCTTGCCACATAAATTGGTCACCCCTGCCTCATAATTTGGTCTTTTCCTGCCATATAATTCAAGTGGCCCTGCATTTAACTAAATAACTATCATTTACCACCTTCCTTTATATAAAAACATATACAATTATCATGTAACCTTAACAATGGCTGTGGAAAATATACTTCTCCACCATTTTCCATCAACCATAGACTGGAAGGGGTGATGTGAAACGTATTTGGAACAGGGACATTTGAAGCATGGCTAAATTGGACAATTGCCTGTGGTCCCATCTTCCAAGGGGGCTCGTTGGAAAATGATTTTTCTGTTTTTTTTTCTGTTTATTTATCTCAACGCCTTCCTCTGTATCTGCCTACCTCTACCTCAGAGTCTGTTACACTCTAAATAGTGTCATGTAAAGGATTATGGGTCCAAGTCATTTTGTGGCTGTATCTTGTTTGACCCAGTTTTGAAAATGTAACATACATTCAATATTGCTTGTCATCTTGCAGGCTTGAATTAACAGAAAGTGTGTAACAAAATTAAAAGTTATTCCGTACAGGGAACCCCAGGTATGTCTTGGCAAGGCTCCGGAAACCTTTAATATTGCCCTTAATTGGAAGCTCAAGGTGGAGATGTATAAATAACAAAAATGAAATTGGCTGTTGAGACATTGCTTGGTTTTGAAGGGTTGGAGTGTTTTGCAGCATCTGTCTGAGCTGTGTGTAGAAGAGAATGAAGTAGAAGAGCCCAGTGACTATGAAACCATACCGTAGTTGCTGGAGGGTGTACCAGTTCCACTGTAGTTGGATACTTCTGCACATTAGCTACGGCTGTGATTTCTGGGACCTCAGACAGAACCTTATCTGAGCCCAATTGTTTACTCAAATTAACAATCCAAAAACTCAGAAAAGATTGTTGTTCACTCATGGGGCTGTTTAGAGGACCTCGCTTGAGAGCTGAAGAACACACTATTTACTGGTAGATTTAACAGCAGGCCCAGTTTAACCAGGTGGTGGGCAGAGTGTTAATCAAAAAATACAGTTTTAGAGACAATTCACTAAGAGGACAATTACAAGTGGGGCTCCCGGTTTTACAGCATTTCTGTCTTTGGCATTCCATATTAATTTATTCAGATTTATATGTTGTCTATTTTATCCCTATTTATCCCTAATGATTTGTGTTTAGTGCAGAAATTAAGCTGCAATGGGTATATTTCAACACTTATTTAACTCATAATTGTATACTCTCATTTGAACGTTCAATAGGTTTTAGCCGTATAATACAATACAGTCATCTAAGCTGTTTTGGATTGCTGACAAGCTTACACAGATGTTCATTTGCAGTTATTTAAGCTTACGGGCATCTTTTTATTTATTTTTTAACTCTTTGTTTTGTTTTGTTTTGTTTTTTTACTGGCCTGGCACTCATGATTGGCAGTAGTTAGTATCCTCCAAAAGATTATTTATTTTTTGTATTTTCGCATATTTAAAAAGAAATACAGATAGGACAATATATGTTTTTGCCTATATTCATCTGTAAAAATCAGTAAAAACACAAACTGGGCACCTTAATTATATTCTGACTGAGCGATATCTCAGTGCGATTCGATCCTACCTGTTGCCAAGTTAACAGGGTGCAGATTCAGGCTATGTAACTGCACTTTCTACACAGACGTCCCTCCCACTGTGCAGAAACGGGCACACAATATGGAAAAATAAAGGTCGTAGAAGGTGCAGGATCCGGACATGTGTCCCCATTCTGGGCTTGAAAACTTGTCATTTTGTGCTGCGGGTACAGTAATAATGTCCGGAATTGGCAGTTCTGTCCCTAGTATTTCTGTTCTCGTGGCACTCTACAACTTTTAATCCGGCCCTAAGTATATGTGGTAATTGTAAAAGAATCTGCATTGGACAGGCTGTCATTATGCGTGAGCCCATTATGAGTGATACCATAGGATTTAGAATTTAACAGCTGCGAACATTAAATTCAATTACAATTTGTGACATTTAAAATGAAGCATAATAACATGCTATATACACCAACATTTGTATGCACCAGTATTTACCACGCATTTTCCCACAGTACATTTTAGGTTTCACTAGAATTGCATTAGAAGTTCTAATTTAAACATAACGTGATTTAGATTCATGTGCAAACAAAGTTTTGTGTAGGATCAGAAAATAAAAGTTTACACATAATGAGGGCCCAAGTGTTAAACATAAAGTTGCACATGGTGTTTAGTATATCAAGGAGGCAGGTGTGAAATGTATAGTATAACTTATCCTACTTCTTGTCCAAGTTTGGAATGAGAGTGGAAGGAAGCAAGAACAATTCTACATCCTATTATTGTAGAAGTAAGCATGGACGTCATTTAGGTTTCGCCAGGGGTTGCAGTTGCGACCCCTGTCTTTTCCCTTGCGACCCCTGCCTCTGCCTCTGCTATCCCTGGCCTAAGAGGTGGCAAAATCAGTGCCTAGAACACAGGGACAGCTCGTCCTAATGGACGTTGGATAAAGTTTCTTGTTCCTTTATTTCTGTCCTTTTTTATTACACAAATAGGGAATGACATAATTCACTACTAGTGTATAAAAAGGATTATAATTAGAAGGAATATAAACCCATCTGGCAGCAGCGGTAAGTAAAAATGCCTTTAAACTTATGTTATATGCGCGCTTGCTGGTGAGTGTATTTATGTGAAAGAGTGTGTGAATGTGTGTGTATACTTGTGAGCATATTGTGTGAGTCAAAATAAAGGTTAAATGGTGTGTGATGTCACATCCGCTACCCCTGCCTTTTGGTGAATTGACGCCCCTCGACAGTGCTCAATTTGAGCCAGTGGTTTCCGGTGCGGGACACCGGCACTTACTTTTGAGGGCCGGCACTTATTTCTCTACCTCAAGCATTTACTGAGCAAAAGACACACATGGGAAAGAGGGAGGAAAAAAGACAGAGGAGAGTCACAAAGGGAGAAATCAGAAAAGTGCAAGAGTGTACTGAAGGGACAGGAAGTGGTTGTAAAGAGGCCCGATATGGTTTTAGGATTGCGCTGCCTCATTATTCTGTGCTACACATTTAATAGCAGCAGCCCGGTGTTCAGAGGGGAGCTTTGGGCATAGGCAAGTTTTTATTTACAAATTAAGCACTGCCGATAGAAGTAAAAGCCAAATGATTACCTCAAAACATTTATGCAGCTTTTTGTGTAAATGCCAACACATTTTGTCAGTCTTGCTAAGGTTAACTGTGAAACTGTGCACAGTGTGACTAGTGATCGTGAGGACAACTTAGTACAGTACAATTTCGGAGAGTCTGAAAATTGTGAGATGATATATGTGTGTTTGTATGTAGTATTTGTATAATGTGAACTTAACCAAAGGCAGTAGAGATTGAAACAGTGTCGAAAGCATAGATAACCAGAGAGTGGATCTTAGCTGGGGTTGCTGGGTTCTGAAACAGGAAGAAGACCATTTACTCTGTTGCAATGTAGTGTTCGTTCAAGAGTGGTGGCTTCACCTGTTTCCAAAATTGAAGAAGTGTAGTGGCAGCCCTGATTGAAGACAAAACCAGAAGCCAAAGGTAAACACTACACATTTGTGATTAAATTCAGACAATAAAAAGAAAATCACTGTTATGTAGATGGCTAACATTTACTAAACATTTTGATTCGGAGAACTCCCCAACCTCAAGTTGATAATAATGCAAGACACAAGATGACACAGTGGCCCAAGTTGTTTTTCACACCGTTTCAGCAATATCACACAGTGTGCTTTTGTTCAGAATGCAACATCCCCTCTTTTAGATCAGCCTCAATAAAAAAAGTAGGCAAACTTCATGTGAATATAAATTTTAGCGTCTGCAAATGTAGCAGAGGAATGTGTCTTGCTTTGCCTGCTGGGCGTAAAGATAATGCAAAAACTAAACCACTTTAAAAGGCATACAATCATTTAAATCCAGGCTGCCCAAAAATGTTGGTAGAGTTTCACAATTCTGTCCCTGGGGGGACAGGAGTCATGTACAAGATGCTAAAACACGTTTCCTTGTTCATATGAAAAGAGAGAATGTTGTTCTGAAGAAAGAACAAGAACAAACCACCATGAGAAGGATCATACGATAGAGGTTCCATCGCCCAATCCTCATGCGGAAGTAATGAATACTAAAAGAGGACTTTCACTGAAAAAATATATACATACACACACACACACACACACACAAATACACACACATATATTTTGCAGTGAGTCTTAATCTTCGTGGTCATTATCTCTGCCATAAGATAGGTGTTGGACAGCCTATAGAATAAAGGATGCCAAGGCAGGAAACAGGTATGCCATTTTGAAACACTCAAAATGCCATGGGGAATAAGACTGGGTGCACTACAAACATACCCATGGTGCTTTCTGCAGACTACCACCCTCCTAGACACTACAAAACACTCAGATAGTCCTCCGGCAAAAAAGAAAAGTGACAGGATTATTTTTCCCGAAGTAAAATAAAAATGGCATAATAGGTTTGAAAGAAGGCTTGATGGTGAGCAGGAACATAGACCAATATTGTCCACTGTAGGTACGGTTGTATGTCAGAATATCGAGAACAACAATATAGGAGATTTGTAAGCGGTTGGAGAGAAATGGTCGCATCCCATTAGAGCCCTTCACTGCCCAGCAGCCCCCGCACTGCAGACAATGCCCCTTGTGGGTTTCTGATCCACATTTAATTAGAGCCTGGTGCAGAGGTTGGGTGGCTCAACACCGATACCCAAGCACTCCAGATGGCTGTCTCCGATAATGCAGCCTTTCAGAGCATAGAGCTGTTTGGAAACAGTGTATACGCTGAAGGCTTGAATGGTCAGACAAATATAACTACTCATGGAGTGGAACAGACAAAATAGCCAAATCTCGACATGATATTAATTCTTGTCTGTCATAGAAACCAGTCTTGATGTGGGGAATGACGTGTGGCATCTGCACAAGCAGTAACAGAAGTTGAAGATCGCAGTCACAGAAATAATATTCACTTTTTTGGAGTGCCAGAGGATGTGAAAGCAAAAGATTTGAAAGACTTTCTTCCTGTTTTTAGTCCAGAGCTTTCTGGGCTGTTTTTTATGACTTCGTTGGAACTGCAGAAAGCTCACTGGATTTGAAATAAAAGAGTCCCACAATAGAACACTTCACATACAATTTAAGCGTGCTTTCTGTATCGTCAGCAAGCTAGCCAGGTGATTACAGCAGCCAAGAGACACAATGGTCCGTTTCCTTTTCGTGGCACCATAGTTTATGTCACTGCTCATTAGTCACATGATACTGTGATTCATCTGAAGAAATTTTGGGTGTTTCGGCCGACTCTGAGGGAACTTGGTATCTGCTATGGCTTTCTGGAACCGACCACTATGTCCCTCATCACTGATGGCAAGAATAAACATTTCAAGAAACCAACTGGACTTGAACAGTTTCTGTAAACTCTGCCTGGTGTTGACTCAAGTAGCCCTCCGCAGTCAGGTTCAAGTTTTGAGTCTACTCAGCTAGAAGGCTTGAAAGTTGATGTTCCAGAACCTCAGAGGCAGGATTCTGTACTAGAACGCCGGGAGGTTAGGGCCCCTAAAGAAAGATCCAAAGCTGCTGCAAGGGGTCATGACAAGTCACGTTACACATTAGGCTTTGACTGGCCCTGTCTTTTCAAATATATGTTAGCATTGTTGAATCTGTGGTTACCATAGGAGATATTCTGAAGTGTAATCCATACAACGCTGTGCTTTAGTAGGGTGGCACCTCGTTCTCTTTCCTTATGTTTTGACATTTTTGCGCTATGTGGAGGGACCTGTTTGTGCATTTGTAAGACATTCCCAGGAAAAACAAGCAATGATGTTGTGTCTTTTTACTTTGTTCATTTTACTCAATGGTTGAAGATGACAGTTATATGTGTCCCTGAATGATGAGGATGTGATGATGTCGAGTAGAGTCAGGGGGTTCAAAATAGTTCTATATTGAAATTGTAATGCATTCCTGGTGAAGGGTGTTGTGGTGGCAGTGGGGTTGGGAGGTTTATCCACCTGTCTGAAATAGCTTGCTTTTCTCATATCTGGAGCAACTCTTCTCTCACTTTTTGTTTTAACCTGTTACATTCTTGCCTGCTGAAAATGTTAATCTATACCTGGTGCTTTGCACCTCCGCAGGTTTTGTTTATCTACTGTTACGACACAATTGCACATTATTTAATAGGTTTCTACTTGTTATTACTGCACTCTCTATTAATTTAATATAATTCCACCACATTCGCACTGTGAATAGCTTAATTCTATGTTTGATTCATGTCTTTAATGCCACAGTCTACTATCCCTTACTTTTAATGGTTTAGCGCACTACATTAAGAAAGAAGGTATTTTCTACACTGACTCGAAATTCCCAGACGTAATCTTGTTGCAAGACACATCTTCAAGTCCAGGAATCTAGTAAATTAAGGAGAGCTTGGGTAGTTCATGTTAATAGTAGGAGTATACTGCCATTTCTGATTCTCGGTCCTCTTTGAAAAGGTGTGGAGTTGCCATCCTGTTCCATAAATCTGTACCAGTTAGTGTCCTGAAAACATGTGGGGATTCATTGGGCCACTACATTTTCATTTAATGTTAAAGTATGGATCAGATTTTGATTTTGAGGTTGGTGTACGCTCCCAGTCAAGATCAGGCAACCTTTGAATGCCGTCCGGGCTGTTGACTGAAGACATTTTTTGTGGGAGACTGGAATATAGCGCGTGATCCCCATTTAGATCATTCTTGCCCAATGGATAGAGCTAATGCTAGGGATAGACAGGCTTGAATGATGTAGAGGCAGATCATGGTTTCAAGGATCAATGGCATTTAACACACCCTAGAGACAGAGAGTATACATTTATCTCCTGTATCCATCAGACCTGATCCCGGATAGACTTTTTTTTAATGCCCTCCCGAGTGATTGTTGTATTGTCCCTTGGGGTATGTCTGTTCATGCCCTAACAGTTTTAGAAATGGATCTAGGACACGTGTCCCCTCCCCAAAGTGTTGGAGACTGACTATCTCACATTACTGTAGCCCGGAGAGTAAACAAAAAACTTTTTAGCCATTTACATCAATTCCTATTTGAAAATGAATCCTCCACAAATTCAGCACAGATGTTATGGGCAGCAGGGATTGCCACCTTGAGAGGTATGTTTATGAGTGATTCAGCGATCTGTCAGTGGGAATTTAGTGGCACACAATCTTGACTTCAGAGGGAGGTATGTGATCTTACTGAAACGTATGTGCAACATCCCACAACGGCTTCCCTTCATCAGGTGAGCAAAATATGATCACAATACACATTTCACTATGTAAGCAGAATATGACCTCCTTCATCTGAAGTGGTGTCATTATGAGCTAGTCGAAAAGGCAGGCAGGCTCCTTGTAGCTCGATTGCTCCAGCAAAAGGTGAATTCTGCTATCCCAGCGATTCATAGCCAAACTCAAGGTTTACTCACACACCCAGTGGGGATTGCAGAATCTTTTGCACTCTTCTTCCCACCACTTTATAGTTCAGAGGCACCTCTTGAAACCACTTTGGAACAAGATTTTATAAGGGATCTTCATATGCCTTACCTGCCTGCAGAGGGTAGACAGCTCCTTGAGGGGGAGATCATGAAGGAGGAGATCTCTGAGGCTATCATGATGGCTCTGCTCTTTTTAGGCCTTTTAAGGAGCTAAAAAGTGATGATGTCATTCAACCAGAGTTTAATAGAGCTATCATCAGTCTAATCATGAAGCTTGATAAGGATCCTACTGATTGTGTGAGTTACCAACCTATTTCACTCATCAATGCTGACATGAATATTGTCACAAAGGTCCTTGCAAATCGCCTCAAGAAAGTTCAGCCTCACCTGATACATTGCTCTCAAGATGGTTTTGTACCAGGACGTTCTTCTCATAATCACATTAGTCTCTTGTCCAGTGTAATATGGCAAGTATGAATTAATGCAGATCATAAGCTTCTGCTTTCTTTTGATGCCAAAAAGGCTTTTTATTGGGTTGAGAGGGGGTACCTTTATCACACCTTAGGTAGGGCAGGAATACGTCCCAGTTTGTGTCCAACAAGTCAGTGGTTAAACATAGCCCCTTCAGCACAAATTGACTGTGGGTTCATTTATAGAACCCCTTTCACACCTCACGAGGCATGCACCAGGGCTGCCCGCTGTTGCTCTTTTTGTTCCATCTGGCACTTGAGAGCCATTGGTGGCAGCAATTTGTCAGTCTCCCCTAGTTCCAGGTGTGGAAATGCCTGTTGGTGCTTGCAAGGTATTATTATATGAGGATGATATCCTATAGACTCTAAGTTAGCCAGCCTCCTCTGTTCCCCAACCAATGACTCTAATCAAGGCTTTGTCTGGATATAAAATAAATTGGTCTAAGTGTGGGGTGGTCTGTCTCATGTAGAAAACAGAGAACCATACAGGATGATTTTGGTCTCATATGGAAGGCCTCGGGTTTGAAGTGACTAGGTCTGCTGATAAACAGAGGACAAAATAGTATGGTGAATGATAAAATCTAGTCCTTAATGAATAAGATGGAACAAGAATTTGTGAGATGGTCCATCTTACAGGTCTCTTTTTGGGATAGGGTACAGTTGATTAAGATGGTGACGCCTCCAAGATTTAACTCTGTTGTTTTGGTATGCTGCCCTTGATTATTCCTGTGCGGACACTTCTCGCTATAATTCAGAGCATAAAGAGGTTTATCTGAGCAGGAAGGAGACCACAACTTAAATCGTTAGGATTGCCTGCATATTCCACAGCAGTTGGTCTTCGGCTCCCTGACATGCAGCTTTACTTTTTGTCTCAACATTTATTGCAACTGACTCATCTGTTGGCTCCTATTGGTGATCAGCTAAATTGGGTGGCATGGAAGCAGAATATTGCTAAGACGTCCGTGGATTTAGGTATCTTGTACAATACTTGGGTCTTAGCAGCCCCACTTTGTTCTCTGCCCATAAGGGGTATGAGGGCCGCTTGGAGAGAGTTGCACCAACTCTTGAGAGTGGATAGCACAGTTCATAAGGATGCATCACTTTAGAACAATGAAGGAATTACTATAGACTGAAAGACGATCAAATGGACTCCATGGGAAGAATGGGGAATTACATCAATTGGATATCTTCTTGGTGTGGACTCATTTCATTCCTTTGAGTCATTAAAATCAGAACTTTCCGTTCACCAGTCACAATTATGGACGTATTGCAAGTGTGGCATTGCTTGAGAGGTAAACTAGCTGCACTATTCTAATTTCATCAGCACTTCAGAAACAAAATTATAAACCAAAACAACATTATAAAACAATATATGATCTATACTTTACCCCAGATAAAATAGCCAAGTGTGGGAGGATGGAGAGGGCGCACTGCCCGAGATGCCAGACACTCGGGGTAGATCTCATACATATGTTTGCTACATGCATAAGATTAGATTAACTAAAAAGGGAGATTATGCAGTTCTTAAAAGAGGTTGTAAAACATGATGTGGAACTAACTCCTGATATTATGGTTTTAGGTGTATCAGAGGCGATTAGAACTGCACGACCAAAGGCCTCTAATTTTGTTTTTGTGTCAATTGCTGTTTATCGATTATGTATAGCGTTTGCATGGATGGACCCACAACTTCCATCGTTCCAGCAATGTTTGGGACGCCTCCTCTCTATATATCAGCAAGAGAGCGCACTATATCAAATGAAAGGGAGGGAGGCTAGGAGTAAGGGGCAGGTAATATGGGGACTGGGTCAGAACCAAGCAGTTGGTAATCACTGAATAAATTGAGGTTGGGAGCATTATGACCAGAAGCACTTTATTCTAAACATAGGGTAGCGTATAGTTTTGTATGTATAAATTGCACAAAGCACTGCACTTTATTTTTATATAATATCATTCTTATTTTTTATATAATGCACTGATGTGTTAAACTGTATATCGTGAGGCATGTAGCACTTTATTTTGATGCATGGAGTACTGTTTTTCTATAGTATTGGAGATTTCCTTCCTCCTGCAGTTTCATGAATTGTTTCCCTTGCATCCAATAAAAATAAAGGAAAGGTAAATTAGGGTGAGATCAAATTCTTCACTTAACTTTGCCGATTATGGACTACCTTAGCTTGTGGGGATTTTCCAAGGGAGGTGTGTCTAATATGTAACAAATACTTATTGACAATTTATACCCACTTGACATTTTGAGACATTGGCCTACAGCACAGGTGCCGATGCATCAAGAATGGATAGCTGAGCTTTATAGGATGGTTACATATAAACGCCAAATTTACAAGGCTCTTGATCAAATCCATGTTTTTAGGATGAGTTTTTAGGGTCCTTTTTTTAGACCTTTTTTAGCAACTACTGTTTTCCTTTGTCATGGGGCCACTTCTTTTATCCATTTAATTGAGAAAGAGTTTGGAGTGCTTTCATTTTAGGATTAGAGTCTGGGATGATTTGTTTGAGGCTTGTGACAATATATGCTTGTTTGGTAGGAGTATGTTTTTCGTGGGGGAGAGTTACCTTAGTTATTGCTTAAGCTGCGCTGGCAAAACTTGATGGTTCATCTGTTTCTTATTGGGGTTTATTTTTCTTCTCTAATTCTCTCTCTCCTTTCTTTCTTATGATCTTATTACTTCTTAGGGACATGTTTAGTCTAGTACTTTTGTTCAAGTGAGGTACTTTGTACTTTATTTAAGTTGTTTGTTCGTCTGTTATGAAAATCCAAATAAAGAAATGTATTAAAAAATCAGCTTACCAGAATATTGTGTCAAAAAGACTGTCTACAAAATATAAACTTGACATATTTTGTATAAAACTACCCATATATTGTGTCAAAAATAATTTGGAACAGTATATCATCAAAAAGACAGTAGGTATATTAAAATAATGATGTATACAGCACTATAGGTAATTATTTAAGATATTACACTACAAAAAATATTATACATCAAAAAGTCAGCTTTTAAGTAAATAAATATATATACATTTGTTTAATGTATGCATATTCTTTAGAAAATATATAAATAACAATTAAACAGTGTTTACAGAACATTAAATTAGAAATACTACCAGTATAGTAAAAGTAAAAATCAACAAACATACATATATCCAAAACATACATGTAACCCAATTTAAATATTAAAAATAATGATTACTGTGAAGTAAATTGATAAATATATATAAAAAAAAAAAACATTTAAGCATTTTCAAAATAATTACATTAATAATATTAACATTAACTAACTTAAAAATTAAAATTAACAAACGTATATTAGCAGAAACATATATTGCACCGAATTAAAACGTCAATATAAAAATGTATCTTATCAAAATTAAAAAATGCAATTTATTTACATATTACACACGGTAAAGGAAACAGATTTTAAAAAATACTAACAATCAGAAATAAACATTAGCAAAAGTGTTGGCTTGGCTATTCAAACTCAATCTTAAGCAACAGTAATAAAGGGGTTGGACCTTTGAGGGGTTAAGTTTACTGTTCCCGCTCCATTTTAAGCAACAGTTGGAAAATAGATGGACTTTAGAAGGGTTAGATTTACTATTCCCCCTCCAATGTAAACAAAATTAAGAAATATGTTGAACTTTGGAAGGGTTAGCTGTACTATTTCCACTTTAATTTAAACATCAGTAGATAAAGTGTTGGACTCTGAAGTGGTGGATTTACTACTCCTACTCTAATCTAGGCAACAGTAACTGAAAGCGTTGGACTTTGGAAGGGTTTAGATTTATTATTCCCACTTCATTCTAAGCAGCAATATGGAGAGCGTTGAGTGGGGTTATATTTATTATGTGTACTCAAATTTAAGCAATACTAATGAACGTGTTGAACTTTGGAGTGATGAAATATACTATTCTCACTCCAAAGTAAACAAAAGCGGGTAAAGAGTTGGAGCTAAGAACCCGTCTTAACAAAATATTTAAATACCTAACAACATAAAATTATTAAAACATATTCATATAAAAATACATGCTGTAAAAATTACTATCATTAAATGCAATTCAAAAAGATACAAAAATAGTGTAACAAGTAAAAATCTAAATACATAAATATAAAATAAATACACTTTCCTTTCCATTACTTAAATAAAACACATACCTAACTATGTTTTTAATAACAATGTTTTTACTAAATATAAAAAATAACATTAAAATAGCAATTAGGTAAACACATAAAATTGAAACCAATAATACATATAAAATGCAAGTTTATTATAAATACACCTATCAAAAAATTAAATTGGGAATTAATTAAAATACAGATATTTATTTATATAACAAATAACAGAGAATTTACACAATGAATTACCATTTAAATATTTAATTAAAATTTAAAAGGAATGTGTGAACAAATTATAATTTAAATAACTTCACACCCTATCTCTCCACAAATTGAATAGTCTGCTACTAAAATTATAAATTAGTAATCAATCTATAGTAAAATAAAATGTACATTAAAAATCAGCAACCTCCTTACATAATTAATATAACAATCATTGAATTATACAATTTTGACAATTAAACAAATACCCAACAAACCCACTACTAAATTGCAAATGTATAATTAGACTACAGAAAAATAAAATTGCACTTCAACAATTGCAAATTATACTCAAATAATTAAAATAGTAAATCATCAATTAAACAATTTACATAGTTAATTGCAATTAAATATGTATAAATATAACCAATGTATTTTAAAATTCAATAGTATATCATTTCGACACCTTCCTGCTCTACTCATCTACAAAACCAACAACCTTTACTAATTTATAAATTACTCATTAAATGTATAAGAAAATTACATATCACAAATTACAAAGTATATGAAAAATGAAAGCAGTAATATTAATAACATTAACACGTAAATGAATTTAATAATTCATATATATTAACTACAATAAAAACATTGTTTTGTAGTTATTTTAAAGCAAGCAATATTATATACAATATGTTTAAAATGTATATATATATAAATATATATATAGAGAGAGAGTCTTAGCTTTTATATTCTGTTCCTTAACATTTTTTAATTGAGACAATTTTTTTGTAGACAAGAGTGCAAGCCACATGCAAGATTTTGAGGATATCTTTGCAAGAATCATTTGCATACAGTAACGCTAAGAGTTTTGTATAGGCAACGTGGCTAATCTGGCATGGATTCCGACCTCATGGCTCAGTGTTGGATAGCTCTGGAAGAGAGGAACGAATGAAGAAATGACTATTGATATGCTACAACAAGATCACTGACAGCACATGATATTAGAGACAATACTTCTTTTCTTCCAGATTAAGATATGGATATGAATAAATTAGTCCAGCAAGATAATATGGAAACTAAGACAAGATTGTACAATGAGGATCCACTCCGGCTACACAAACTTAAGCAGAAACATCCTTATTCAGGGCCAGCAGAGAATCATGGACAACCCCAGACCATTCTTCCCACCTGACTTTGACAGCACTGGCAGCTTCAGGAAAAAGGTTAGTTTCTATAGGAGCACCTATGACTTTGAAAGGCAAAGGCACCCATAACTTCCCAATCTACAGCCACTGATAAAATCCTAAGATGTATCATACTGTCCTTAGAAGCAAATATTTCTAACCAAGATGGGTCCTTGCTTCTGTATGATTTTTGACAAAAAGTCACAAGGCAGAGACAAATATGCTGGTTGTAGATGGTGGTTGTGTTGGAGTAATGCACCATTGCAGTAGAAATAGACTGGCAATTACTTCTTCCCTCACACCAATCTGAAAAAATGAAATCACATGATCCCTTGGCTATGTGCAAGGCTTTCTGTGGATATAGATACCTATCATGTACCTTTCTGTTTGAACCTGCAAAGCAGAACCTTTCACTTGAGGAAAAGAGAACTGAAGCATTCTCTCAAATTGAATGAAAAGAGGGATTACTTACCGGAGGCTCCTGATCTTAATCTTCTGGCATTTTTATAAAGTCAAACAGAGGGGGATGAGGAAAACATGCCCCAGCTGGATAGACTCAAGAGGCCAACCTTAATAGGAGTGAGAGTGGTTTAAAAGTAAACTGGGCAGGTGCCTAGGCCCTCTACCATCAAAAAGGCTAAGGGCCGGATTTAAATGATGGCGGACGGGTCTGGACGATCAAGAATCGACATAGCCTCTGTCCACCATCGTGACTGTTTGGTTGTGTAATTTAAATGTTGGCATTGTGACGAACAAAACGTTTTGGTCTCCATCGTGTTCAAACTACTCCATCAATGGAATATTTCCAGAAAAGCAGCTGACAGAGTTTTGACAATGATAACTCTGCTCACCAGATTACAATGTTGCTTTCCTTCATTGTTGACAGTTGAACCTCCACATCTGATCTGGCGGTTTCATACATATCAAAGGGGATAACGGACCTCACCTATATTTACCCATCTATTTATCTTCATGAATTGGATGCTGCAACGCTTTGCTTATCTGTCAGTCACAGTTCACATTATCAACCTTCCTTTTTTCCTTATCATACCTTTAGTATAATCCTTTTTTAAAAGTTAAACGTTGTTAATCCACATCCTATGATCATTTAAATCAATAATAATCATATACACTAACTCATCATGGCAAATCTTACAAAATCAGAAATGAAGCTAGTTTGGTGAAGATTACTAAATATATTTATTATTAGACATACTTCTCTCTAAGATATATGAAAATAATATTAAGAAAAATTTACATAACATGCCTATATGACACAATGTTTTGCATACTGCTTAGTGTCAGTATCTCTTTCCTCCTATGTTCCTTTTTGTCAAATCATTCCTCCTCATCCTAAAGGGGATCATTTTGTTCCACAAGCTGGTTTGGGAGTGGGTGTCAGTAATGGAGTTGTTAGGAGAGATGGGGCTTGTAAAGTGGTGTTTGGGTGGTACCGGGTGCTGGGGTTGGTGTGGATGAATAGTTGTGATTGATGGTGGGTGCATGCGTGTCTGTGCGTCAGCATGTGTATTGGTTGTATCTATGTTGGTTGTGCTTTCTGCAGTGTTAGTGTAGTTTTGCGTTTGTGTGTATGTTTGCTTTTATGGGGTGGGTGATACCGTGGGTGAGTGTCTGTGTTTTTCTGTGGGGGATGGGAGGAGTGTAGGGCTGGGGTCTGAGGTCTGAGGTTGGTGTTGTTACTTCTAAGGAGGGCAGTGATGGAACAGTAGTATGACGAAGGGTTAGGAAAAGGGAAGGGTCAGCAGAGGAAGAGGCAGGAGATGATGATTGGGAAGCAGGGGAGTGTAAGGGGACTGTGCTCTGGGACAAGCCATCCATGAAGACCACTAGCTAAGTGTGCTGTTAGCTGACTCCCTGGATGGCACATGTCAGTACTGTCTGCCATACAGAGAGGCTAGGTAACACATCCAGAACCTCCTCAGAGATCACTGCTGGGTAGAGAGGAGCAGGAGCTGAGGTGTCAGAGGTGTCAGAGGTGAAGGAGACCCCAGCCTGTTTAAGGATTGGTGTTGGCAACACTGAGGGGAGCAGAATGGAGGGTCCCGGTGGATCTGGTGGTGTTGGACAAAGCAGAAAGTTCCGTAGATGGTCTAGTTTCCATAACCACTTGTGGCTGGTCTGATCGGGAGGCCTCAGAGTCAGATGATGTAGGGGCCTCCTCTACAGCTCTATCATCCTCCAAGCAGCTGGAACCTTCTGTGACGGTGGTGGCACCGTCAGACTCCAAGCGGACGTCCTGTTGCATAACTTCTTGCCCAACATCTTTGTTGGTAGCTCAGGAGTATGCTAGGAAGAGAAATAGAGCTATGATAACATAATATTGCACTGTTCAGGATAACACTAAACTATTTAATTGTACATTCTCGCAGCATCTGAGTTATCATTTTCTGTCAACATCGAAAGTATGTTAGTACAATACAATGTAGATGAAGGACTGGATGTTGATAGGAGTTGATTATGCAGCCACCATGGGTAGGGTATGAATTGTACCTGACCACCTGGCTTTGAAATGGGAATGAGGAATGCACATAACCAAAACCCTGGAACTATCCCTCCCTGTAGAAAAGTCTCAATACACATGCAGGACGGACAAACTGAAAAACGTAAAATATTTTTTATGAACGAAGGAACATGGTATGTATGCACTCACATGAAGCCACTTGGTACATAGGTGGCATCAGAAAATTGATACATCACATCAGTAGTTGCCCTGTATGAGCATAAGAAGGGTAGCCATGCTGTATGAACCCAAACCCTTATACCTCTACCAACGTTCACTCAAGGATGTCAAAATTAACTACAAGGCTCACCTGAATTTTCTTAGGTTTCTGCTACAGGAACACAAAAATGTGCCTCTGTAATAAAATCTTACAACACATACGGTTGTAATATGGTACTTTAACAACTTAAAGACTGCTCTGCATGCAGACCACCACAACAGACTATATTGCACATACACTAGACTCTTCTCTTGCGTGTGAACAAATAAATAAACACTGCACAAACAGTGTCTGTCAAGGACTTGGACACTAGTTGATGGTGTAAAGTTCATTAATTGACAGAAAATATAAAGTGGAAACACATTTTAATTTTCACTTCACTTTGTAAACCACAGTTAAGTGTGACACAACAGCTAATTATAAATTATGGGGGTCATTCCTACCCTGGCGGTCTATGACCGCCAGGGTAGGTGACGGAGGAAGCACCGCCAACAGGCTGGCAGTGCTTCCGGGGGCATTCTGACCGCGGCGGTAAAGCTGCGGTCAGAAAAGGGAAACCGCCGGCTTCCCGCTGCCCCAGGGAATCCTCCACGGAGGCGCTGCAAGCAGCGCCGCCATGGGGATTCCGACCCCCTTCCCGCCAGCTTGGTTCTGGCGGTTTTTACCACCAGAACCTGGCTGGCGGGAACGGGTGTCGTGGGGCCCCTGGGGGCCCCTGCAGTGCCCATGCCACTGGCATGGGCACTGCAGGGGCCCCCTAACAGGGCCCCACATAGATTTTCAGTGTCTGCATAGCAGACACTGAAAATAGCGACGGGTGCAACTGCACCCGTCGCACCCCTTCCACTCCGCCGGCTCCATTCGGAGCCGGCATCCTCGTGGAAGGGGGTTTCCCGCTGGGCGGGCGGGCGGCCTTCTGGCAGTCGCCCGCCAGCCCAGCGGGAAACTCAGAATGACCGCCGTGGTCTTTTGACCGCGGTACGGTCTTCTGGCGGTTCCCGCTTGGCGGGCGGCGACCGCCACCCGCCAATCTAGGAATGACCCCCTATATTTTACAAACGCAACACTTGAGGCCTAGGACTCAATTCAGGAGGGGCATGCAGCAGCAAGCAGGCAGATTACACTGTATCTTGAGCTTGCAGTGCCCCTATACCTCCCACATGAGTGCATGCAGATAGTCCTGTCACTTTGTGGCAATATGTGGAATGTATATACCGAAACTTCATTTCTCAGGCAGCTGGCCTGCTTATGAGTGTCGTAAATTGCAGTTTTCTTCAAAATAGTGGGTCTGGGTGTCCATTATTTAATTCCTGATGTCTACATGCTCTATTTTTGCAGGTCGAAATGCTATAAACAAATATCAATACAAGCTGCAGTGTCTGGCCTGAGACGATGGAGGCACAGTAGTTCAACTATTACGTGCCCCGGGTAAATGTACTTACTACCATTTTGCAGGAAGTTGGAAGAAAATTCAAACTGCTAAATATTACAATGTCAAACTTATTACGTTTTTGTGAGAGAGCAGAAGAACTTTTGAAAAGTTTCAAAAGGAACAAACTGCACTGCGGCCTAATTGCAACAATACCATTCGCAAAACAGGTGACAAAATCAGTTCTGAGCAGGTGATTGTCATTCAAATACGTTTTATTGCCATTACACCATCTCTTACATTACACATCTGTAATCAAAAATGCTCTGATTTTTAGTGTAAGAGTTGTGGTTTCGGTACCAGTACTCATACTTGTTTACCTATCCTGAAAAAAAACATAATTAGTCATGCAACAACATACTCACAAACTTACACTTACCGCCTTCTTGCTACACTCTAGCCTTCAAAGCCTCATCAAGCCATGGGTAAACCACCGCCAAGTTGAGGGTCATTAAGGGGGCAGGAAGTGCTACACTCGCTTTCGCTCCTGCAAGGATTTTCAAAGATGGACCAAGCTGGTATTTTGGTCCAGGGTTGTAGGTCCTCCTACCGCTCCAGGCAGTGCAGGATATAGCTTTTATCGACCCCAAGGGTGCGCAATTTCCTCATGATGGCCTGCCAGATGATCCTCTTATGATGGGGTGGTTGACTTACACATATGACAAATAAAAGCAAAAAAAGTGTATGTTACATCTCACAGCATCGAATATTTAGCATGAAAAAAGTTAACATTTGCAATCAATTTGTTTACATGTTCTATCATTGTAAATAAAGCTAACTTTTCTAATAAAAAACAACTTTTTTGTGTAGTAAACCTTAAACATGAAATTTGTTTAGATATGTATACTTAAATATATAAAACAGACGTGTTTCAGCTATGCGCCTCCCTCAACTATAACTTTAGAATTTTGGAAGTTTGTGTAGTTTAAACTTGGGTAATATAGGTAAAATACACTTTCCTAACTATAATTAAACTCTAATCCCTGTTTTTTTCATTGAATTTTAATGTTTTAAAAAAAATATTTAATAAATAAAAATGTGGTTCAAAGTGTAAAGTCCAGTGTCCTAAGTGGCAACTTGCAATGTAGAGTGTCATATAGTAAAGTGGAGGAGAGGGTTGTAAAGTCTATTGTCATAGACAGGAGTATTGTAGATTGGAATTAAGTGGAGGCGAGTAGTGTGTAGTAATGTATTGTACAGTGTAATAAAATGATATATAGTGAAGAGGCATGTTGTCTCATATAGTGGAGTCATGTATTGTAGACTGAAGAAGGGAGATGTACAGTGGAATGGTATTTCGAACAGTAGAGTAAGGTGTGATACTCTGTCATAGACTGGAGTAGAGTGTTTTAGAGTGGTGTAGGGTGAAGTAAAGAGTCACAGAGTGGAAAATCATCAAGTTGGAGTGTAGTCGAATACAGCAGAGGAGAGTGTCGTAGAGTGGAGTGCTGAGTCAAATAGTGGAGTGGCGTATTGTAGTGAGAAGATGAGTGGTATGTTGTTGAGTGTCATACAGTGTAGTACAGTGGTGAAGAGTGGATGGGCATAGGGTGAAGTAGAGTGTCATAGAGTGCAGTCCAGTGTTGTAAAGTGGAGTTGCATACAGCAGAGTAGAGTGTTGGTCAGTGGAGCGGCGTAGAGCAGAGTATAATACAGTGCTGTAGAGTGGGATAAATTGTAGTAGATTAGAGTATAGTTGAGCGGAGTACACTGGAGTGGGGTAGTGTAAAGTGGAGTAAAGCGCCATAGAGTGGATTGGCATGTCGTAGACTATAGTGGCATGGAGTGCAGTAGAGTGGAGTGGCATAGATACAGTTAAGTAAAGTGTCATACATTGGAGTATCATGAAGTTGAGTAGAGTGTAGTGGGGTGTTGTACAGGATTGAATAGTGAGGTAGACCATAGTAGAGTAGAGCGGCATACAGTCTAGTGGAGTGGTGTACAGTACAGGACAGGATTGTAGAGTGTGGTACAGTAGATTGACATACAGTGTTATAAATTACAATTGCATTGAGTGGCGTAGATTTGTGTGGCATACAGTGGAGTAGTGGAGTAGAGTGGAGTACTGTGTCAGAGTAGAGTGTAAGACTTTTAGAGAGTGGAGTTATATAGAGTGGAGGAGAGTGTCATACAATGCAATGGCATAGAATGGAGGGGCATACATTGTAGTGGATTACTGTAAAGTGGAGTAGCATACAGTGGAATGGCATACAGTGGAGTTTAAAGAGTGGAGTTGAGGTACACAGTGGAGTGGTGTTGGTGGAGTAGGGTACAGTAGATTAGAGCAGGGTGTTGTGGCATACATGGAAATGGTTTTGTGTAGAGTCAAGAAAACATAAATTGGAGTGGTGTCTCACACAGTAGTGTAGAGTGGAGTGCAGTGTAGTGTTAGAAACTTTCTTTGAGTGGAATAGAGTGTTGTACAATAGAGTGTACGGGCATGGAATTTAGTGCAAATTTGGCCTGTGAAATGTACAGGAATAGAATGGAGTAGAGTCTACAAGCGTGGCATAGGGTGTAATAGAGTTTAATAGAGTGTAGGTATATAGAATTTAACAATAACTGACAAAATGAAAAAGAACTCTGTAGAAGGAATCCCTGGCACTGATTGTGCCTACCACCATGGTTTTCGTGGCGGTTCAAAAACCACGAAAACCATTGCGGTATGCAGGGTCAATATTCTGCAGGCGGACTAGTGACGGCTGCCGGGCTGGAGACCGCTGTCTCCAGCCTGGCGGTCATTACTAGAGTGGCTGACGGTGTGGTACATTGGAGGTTTGGCATGTGCCAAACTGCCAATGTCATAATTTGGCTGTAATTACCGTCAGCCTGTTGGCGGTGCTACCGCCAAGTTAACACCGTCCGCCAGGGTTGTAATGAGGGCCATAGTTTACAGTACAGGAAAAACTGATCAGTGTCTTTTTAAATAGAAATATTATTTTTATGTAATAATAAATACAAAAACTGTAAACAGTATGCTGGGTATGTTTCTGAATATGTGAGTTACCACCACTAAGCAGCTGAATATTCTCAGCACAAATATTGTTGGGATAGCCAGTTTCTAAGTATTTATTTATAAATATGTATACATTTTTATTTTTTGAATATCCCTCAGAAATTCTTTTAAAAAAAACAAAGGTGGAAGTAATGTTATACTTAGATAAATTTCTCTGTGACAAAGTTAATGTTTTGAACTAAAAAAATAACTTGCGTCCTCATCATCCTCTGCTTATGATCTCACATATGACATCACTCATGAGGTCTATGACATCATTTATGACATTACTGATGACAACTCAAATGTCATCATTGATGATACCACTTATGACATCATCTAATCTTAGTTTTCTTGCATATAGCTGTATAAATTGCTGTGACTTTACACATACTATAGTTCAAATTCACAATCAACAACAGATCTATGGGAAACCCTCATTGAGTACGGTGTTCAATCTGCATGCAACTGTTTAGAGAAAGCCAAAATGGTGTATGCCAATTCCAAAACAAGTGCCCAACTATGTACAGCTTTTATCTGTATCAAACCCAGGGGCGTAACAAGGGCCCCCACAGCACCTGTGGTGCGCGGGGGGCTAAAATCCAGGGAGCCCCTCAGCACAGCTCCTGGCCTGAATGAGTCCAGAAGGGGGACCCCTCTTTGCAGGGGGCCCTCTCCAGTTTCGTAACACCACTGATCAAACCCCTGACTCACACTGAACCTACATTAAGAATTACAGTTGATATTAGTAGAGCACTGGGTACTGTAAATAGTAAATAGTGTTTACTTTATGGAGAGAGTTTTCTCTATACTACTCCGTTTGCAAACAATGACACTCCCAGGAGAAATACACCACAAAGGCCCTCATTATGACATTGGCGGTAAGTGCCGCTTATCGCCATGCTGACTGCCGCCAGCATACCGCGACCCCGGCGGTATACCGCTACGCGTATTATGACCTACACATAGAAATCCACCACTATACAGATACACACGCAAGTCTGCCAGCCTAAAGGTCAGTGATAAAATGGCGGTATCAAAACCCACACCGTTATGCCAACAGAAATACGCCCACAGCATCATGACCCACGAAATCACTGTGGTGGACATTCAACCGCGGTAAACCATTGGCAGTACAGACCGCCACGTACAAAATACACACACACTAACAATACAACACCACATTGGACAATTCAAACTACACTCACCTGACATACATATACACACCACACCCACACCAATATAAAACACACATCCACTACCCACAACCCTTTACGACCCCAGGTTCTCAGAGGAGGAGCTAAGGGTCTTGGTGCAGGAAATCATGCGGGTAGAGCCACAGCTATTCAGATCACTGGTGCAGCAGACGTTCATTGCTAGGAAGATGGAGCTATGGCAGAGAGTTGTGGACAGGGTCAACGCCTTGGGACAGCACCCCAGAAGAAGGGATGACATCAGGAAGAGGTGGAACTACCTACGGGGGAAGGTGCGTTCCGTGGTTGCAAGACACCAGATAGCTGTACAGAAGACTGGTGGTGGACCCCCACCTCCTCCGCCACAACTAACAATATGGGAGGAGCAAGTCTTGGTGAACATGCAGCTTGAGAGCCTGGCAGGAGTAGCATGAGGACTGGACTCTGGTAAGTGAAATCTTTACTACTGTCACCCCCCTACCAGCATGCCATCACAAACTCCTACCCCTACCCTCACCCCCATCAGTCCACCACCTCACATATACCCCACCATCACAACCCACCCATACCAATACCAAGCCCTGCATGCTGCACCAACGCATGGACCCCATCACAGACCTGCATGGACACCCATCACCACAGCATGCACATTAGTTACAATCACTTAGCCAACCAAATCATAAATCACACAAGCCAAAGCTGCCTTGCTAATAACAACCATAGAGGGAAACATACCCATGCACAAGATGTCACACGCAGAAACAATAACACTGCATTTACTTCCCCACAGGACTCCCACACAACGTCACCGGAGAGGAGGTGCCAGCAACATCCAGCCCCCCCTAGAAGAGGCCCACAGTGATGACAGCAGCTCCACACGCCTGGATCAGGATGACCAACCTGGCCCATCAGGGACCTCTGGACAGTCGGTGACCCAGCCACATTCTCAAACCACCACAGAGCCTCCCCCCTCAGGAAACACTACCACACCACCCACCCAGCGGGCCCATCCCTCTGTCCGCAGGAGACGTCAATCAGCAGTGTGTTCACCACTACAGGGACCCCAGGCAACCGCACGAACACAGGACGATCAGGGGCCTGGGGTCAGTGGCTGTGGGCACACGGTTCAGGGGACAGAGGCACAGGACAACAGGGAAGCTGGGAGGACTGCTGTGCGACAGAGGGAGGACAGGACCAGGGAACAGACTCTCCACTGTAAGACCGAATTCCAAAAGGCAAGTCAATTTTGAAAAGTTCCAATTGATTCTTGGGCCATAGAAAGCAGGCGATCTTCCACTTCGGCTGATGTTAAAGTCGGAAAGTCATCACCAAGAAGGATCAAGGAACAGTTGTGTTCCGTAGCCTCAGCCAAGGCGGCATTCCGTGGTGTGCCCAGTGATGAGTCGTGAGCTACATTCTCCAAGAAGGGTAACTCATAAGTAGCTTCTCGTAGCAAACGCAACCTCAATGGGCATGTCCGGTAATGAACCCTCAGCGAGGACATCAACAGATCAACGTCCAATGTAGGCAAGCGCTGCGTCGAAAGACAGACTTCCAGTGCGTGTTCGAAAGAGCACCAGAGGCACCGAAACACGGGCTGCACACAATGCAAGACCGGTCTGAATGACAAAGACCAGCCACACTCCAACTGCTTCAGGAGTGTTGCTCCAAAATACTGCATTATGCGTTCACGACACAGCTGCACTGATGGGAGCGCCTTCATTCCTCCTCGTTGCGGCGGGACAGCCACTGCGCATAAAAAATAGCAACATCAAGATGCCAGCTAATAAAGCCAAAGTTATCGGAAATCCCCTGAAAATACTAGCGAAAATTGAGTGGATTGCTGATGGTATCAAACTGAATACGGAGGAGAAGGTGTGAATGAAACCAGAACAAACGGCTTTGAAAAAATTTGCGATTCCAGTTTTACTGGACGCATTAAATATTTGTCCCACGAGTTCATCAAAGTGTCTCGGAAAGTTTGTATTTAAAAGGGCTGTATTTCTGCCGACTACCTTGCCACCTGAAGTGCGTAGGTCTCGGGCGCAGATGTAAGGACCACAAGCTTTTGAAACAGTAAAGCCTTGAGTCTGCTCAACTTGTCAAAATTCACATTTGAAGTTGCAATGTGAGGCCAAATGTCAGCTGCCTCTTTAATTTTAGTGGGAGGAAAAAGTACGTTCCCGCAGCATGTAACGACCTTGGAGACCGAAACAATGTAAACTATTCCGGCTCGCATACCAAAACAGTCTTCACCTTTGAGAAGGACGTAGCTGCCATTTGAAAGCACCTGGAAGGTAGGTCTAATCTAGGGGACTGGAACTCCCTTTAGATAACAAGCTAGGTTTGCAGCAGAGGCATTACATGCCCCGTGCAAGGACAGCTGTTTACAAACCATTGAATGGCTGACTGAAGTCTCGCATTCACTACAGCTAAGAAAGACTTCTTTCATGCCACTGAGATATTTGTACGGGAAGGGAAGCTCCCACACCTCATGGATGTAACTATCTCCCAGCCTTTCATATCTGCCTACCGGAATGTGTTTTAGACAGGAGGTGAATTGAAGTGTATAAATAGGTAGATTAATAACCCCATGTATTAGCCACTCAGCAGATGGTATTTCAGCCTCAGTAAAAGGCAACTTTTCTAATTTCTCAATATTAAGCATGACATAAGTTGCTTCCTTCTTAGCCATTAGTAGTTGTTGTCGCGTTAAATTAAAGGAAGAAAATATCTCCCTCGCACTGACATGCTGCCAGGGAACGCGACTCTCCTTCAATGTTTGAAGTGTCCAACCCAACTGCATAATGGACCTTAGCTGACTCTGTCCATGGTGTAAAGAAGACATATCTGTTTGTATAATGTCTATAGCAGAAGAGACAATGTTATTTAAAGTGTATATCCGGTCGGACAAGTTATTAATCCCATTATCCACAACAGCTAATGCCTTTTTCAGATTTTCCTGATCTATTTGCCTTAACCGAGCTGCTGCTTCTTGTTGGGAAAGCTTCCAAATTTCATTATATACTTCATATAAGAAACGCTTCCTACGGTGTTTTCTGGGGCCTAACAGGAAGTCCTGTAAGTCAGTGTTATTAGACAGGAGACTGAGGTGTTCTCTAACCGCATCTAGTTAGGATGATCTTAACCATTGCTGGCACAATTTTCCTACACTATATGTCGTGACTATACCTGCATGTTCGGATGATATATAGGGAGGGTCTGGCCTATTGTTCTAAAACCCCCACGGAGTTGATAAAACGTTGATGACACCCATTGGTTTCTATTGGCCACAATAACCACCCGCCAGGACGTGTCAGTGAAACATTAAATGTACCATTCTGGACCCATTCGTCGAGCTGATCTTCAGTTGCATTTGTATATTTTTGCCATTTATAGAACTTTGCAAGGGCAGGTATACTGGGTATGTTCAATTCATTAATTTTAGCTAAGCCTTAACAACTTATTTGTTGTACTGTTTCATTTAAGAATATCATTTGTACAGGTACGAGGCACGCTCTAAATAAAGCTTCCTTCCCCTAATTTGCCAATGTCTAGTTCCCCATATACTCTTCAGATCAATCGATTTCAAGCAATATTCATAAGCTTCTACAGACAACCGAGAAACAAAGAATTCCGAATATATAAATTTAGTATTCGTCAATAGCATATGTATATCTTTAGTATGTGGTACCTTAAAATAATATGATTCAGCATTTTTTACACTGTGCCCAGAAAAATATGTAAACTTTTCAGAATATGTTTTGGAACTCCCCTGTGGTGGAGTCGGACAATGTTCCCATTGTGTACAATTAAAAACAGTGTTGGGGCTGCTCGCTCTATGTATGAAATGGTGCCCATAATAATGATAGCAAAACATATCACCATAATTTTCTTTAGACTGATAAACATCTTTGTTTTCAAAGACAGTATAATACTGCAATTCAGTCATCATAGAATCAACAGTTTTTACATGCCAATCATCAGAAACAATGCCTGGTATTATAATATCATTCATTGATAGTTTGAACACATATGGTATTTGAATTACTTCCGTGGGACCATATATATAAAATATTACTTTGTCCCAAACAATTCCATCAGGAATTGGTACTGCTGAAATGTTCACAAATTATAAGTCTCTTCGGACTTTATGGGATTAAAAATGTGGTTTTAAGACCACCTCCACTAACTCAACTGTTGATTTTTCAGGGGGAGTATGACCTCGTATTAACAAGAAAAAGGTAACAACAAAACCAATTCAAAGTAGAAAGGCTAGGACAGTCAAAGAGAGCCATAGATAGTTCCATGGAAAAACAAAATATGTTTCTTTAAGCCAGTTCGTTAGCTTATGTGCTCCTGGCAAGTCAGGTGTTGAAGAGGCGAATGAGTCTGAGACGTCATCATTGAAGTCGGCAAAATGTCCAGAAGCAGTTCGTGCAAATGCTGGAGCCGTGGTCAGTGGTGGAGTTGGTGTTTCCCGTGGTGGCGCACAATAGATAGCACCCTCTGTCTGTGTTGAAGTTGAGTCAACTCGGTCAACTGTTTCTGTATTGTTCGATGTTAGTGGAACCAATGCAAGATCATCTTCCACCCTCCCCAAGCTCTGAGAGATGTTGGTATAAAAAACTTGTAGAGGAACTTCTTGACCGGTAGTGAGAGGGATTCAGGAACTACTGGATGTTCCTCTTGGTCTGCTGGGCAGGATCAGCCACATGGTGTAATTTGACATTGTTGATGGAGACAAAACGATTTTCTTTGACACCTGCCAATGGTGGTAGAATTACAGTTCTACCGCATATGTACCGATAAAGACTCGCAAATCTTTAATAACAGTCTGAGCGTCAGCCGAGCGTTGTGGCCACACCAATAACAATCTGGAGCATGAATCAACAGCGACTAATATATACTTGTATGCACTATCCGGTGTTAGGGGACCACAATGGTCCAAGTACACACATTGTAATGGTTTGTTTGAAATCAAAAGGGGTGTCTGCGGCGGGCGTTTGGCAGTGGGAAGTTTAATTTGTTGGCAGATGTCACAGCAAAGGACATACTGTTTGGTCTCTTTGTAGAGGCCTGGCCACCAATAACGAGCTTGTAATATTGAACTTGTATACGCCACACCAGCATGGGCAGATGCCACCCCCTCATATGCTGCTTTAATCAGCCCTGGTCTTATGTCTTTGTTGGGAATGTCCCTCACGTCTACACCTGGTATTCTAACTTCAGCGTTCAGGAGATTCCCCATTCAGTAGGAATTTTTAATGGGAATTTTTTTAGGATAGGGCGTACCATCAGCCGTAGCTCTCATGGCAACCCATATGTCTGCGTCCGGTTTCGTACTTGAACATGTTGCTGCAGCTACAGCAGCCACAGCCACTGCTGACTTTGCGGCTTCATCAGCCAATGTGATTCCAGCAACGTGTATCCCAACGCGCTGGTGTCCAAGTGTATGTACAACATGGACATTTTGTAGCGTCTCTTTCAGATCTGCTACTTTCCACCACAGAAGTCTGTGTTTAATGGTGTTGCCTTTAGAATCTCTGAACCCATTCTGGCGCCAGTAATGCAGATATTCATTAAAGGACTGGACACAATAATAGGAATCACAAACAATCAGCGGAGGATGTGCAGGATCCGTGTGTTCCAGTGCCATCACCAGAGCCTTTAGCTCTGCTAACTGTGCTGTGCAATCCCCTAAGGTTTGCGAAAATGTATGTACGGGACAACATTTATCACCCTCCATGTAGCCGCTTACGACGGCGCAAGCAGCAGAATATTGGTGTTTTGTGCCAATTGCAGGTTGTGCTGAGCCATCGGTGTACATGACTCTATGATATTGTTTGATAGGCAATGTGTTTGCCGGAACTGGGTATTCTATTTCATACTGCAAAAATTCTTGTGTTTGTAATTTTGGTTCAAAAATGTAGTCTACATCAGTGGCTGTCAAAGACGTAGCCCATTGTATCCAACGTGCATGTAATGCTTTTGCGTTTGGAACGCTGGCTTTTGTAACAGCCTCCAGGGCTGGGAGCGGAGAAACGACAATAATGCGTTTTCCTTGAGCAAGAGGTTGTTCTTTAATGACAGCCATCTGTACAGCAGTGAGAATTTTCTCAGTGGGAGCAAAGCGCTACTCTGCCGCTGAGTATAAGTGTGATTTATATGCAATCAGGACTGTCTCACCTTCATTAAATGTCACATAGGTGAAACCAATGGCACCAGCTATTACTCTGATGACCAAATGTGTTTTATTGTCCCTCGTGTGTAAGTGTTGTGCTGCAAGCATGTCTGTTTGCAAAACTCAAAGAATGCGTGTATGTTCAATTGTCCAGAGTTTACTTGAAAAATCAGGACGTATCCGATCATATAAAGGTTTTATGCGTGTAGCATAATCTGGAATGTAAGTTCTGCCAAAATTTAGGAAACCCAATAGAGATTGGAGTTTTTTAATCGTATTTGGTGGTTGTAACTGTCCGCATTTCTCTACGAATTGTGGCGCTAGGCTCTTTCCTTAACTTGATAGCTCATATCCCAAAAACAGGACGCTGAGGAAGGCAATTTTTGTTTTTTTTTAAAGTAAATTTGTAGCCAAATTCAGCAAATCCTACAACAATGCGTCTACCCGTCTTAAATGTTGTAGCAGTTCATCGTCCGTAAGATAGATATCATCTACATAGGACAATGCTTCAGGATCAATCTCGTGGAAAATTGCTGTCACAAGAGCTGCAAACATTCCTGGACTGTTCTTATACCCCTGAGGTAAACGACAGAATTTTTCTGGGAGCTTAGTGCACTGAAACTTGTTAAGTCTCTATTCTCAGGCACTATATTCTGCCAGAAAAACCCATAGGAAATGTCCAGTGTTGTTTTGTATTTTTTACACACTATATTGTTCATTACTGCTGTGCTGTGTGAGTTTTGTATAGAATAAGTGTGTGTATGACTGTTTAAGTGTCTGTAGTCTAAGACTATTCTACATGAATGGTCTGGTTTGGCTACTGGGAACAATGGATTATTCATTGGGGTGACACAGGATTCAATTACGCCCTGGTACTCTAATTGTGTGAGTATCTCTCTCACAGGTGCTTTTGCTTCATGTTTTATTGGATACTGAGGTTGAGGTTCAATTTTAATTGGAATTACATGGTAGGGGAATTCTCTATCCCATCCCACTTGATTTCGGTATAACGCAGGCACCTGTGCCAAAGCCCAATCAATGGCATAGGATTCACCGAGTTCCTCTGAAACAAGGGGTGAGAACGAAAGCTTAATAACGTCTTCTCCATGTGGGCAGGAATGGACAAATTCAGGTGCCCAATCTTGTTCGGCCAACAAATTATCATATATGTTTACCACGCGATCCCAAAAGATTGCGTCTATTATGCGCTCAATGTCTCCTTCTAACTGTAGTGTTACTTTATACACCCTATCAGGTGTGGAGATACGCATGTCCGCAGTTTCTACTTGTAGAAAGTCATCACTTGCTTTCACCTCCAGATGCTCTAGAAGACTCCGGCGAACTATTGTGACCTCTGCCGCGCTGTCTAGGAGGGCTAGAGCCCACTTCTTGTTCTTCAAGAGGACCCTCTTCCTGAGTAGCATGTCAGACTGCAACTGCTGCCACTTTTTCTTTTTGAATTGGTGTTTTTGTTGGGCGGGTCTCTCTTCCTTTTTAACAGAAACCTCCGAAGAGCGTTGCGATTCCTGTCTCGGTTTCACGTACTCTGTTTTTCGCTCTGATCACCCACCTCTCTCATTTCTTTTTTCTGATGAGTCCTGAAAGGAACGAGATTGGCGTGTATCAGTATATTGATATCTATCAGGCGTTTTTATATTATCTCGATTTCTGAGATTATATCTATTCTGCGGGGTCTCCGTACGCGGAGATTCTCCCTCTCTTTCTTAGGAGTTTGTTGTTTTTTTATCCCAGCGTTTCTTATTACTCTCAGGTGCTTGCTTGGGAAAATCTTTATTCGGTTTACCCTGAAATTGAGGTTTGGATGGTATGGCCCCTAATCTATCTCGACTAATGCTAGAATAGGTCTCTGCAATTATTTTAGCCAGCTCACGTTCCTGGTCCTGTTGCGGAACGTCACGGAGCCGCATGCGCACTGCAAGTGCGACCGCTTCCCCTTTAAGGGTACTTAAAATGATTGAGGATACTGTGGCAAAATTGCCCATCAATTGCATCCCCAAATCTAGGGCCGGGGCAGCCCCATATTCATCTTGAATTTGCTTCAACACCTCCAGTAAATTGGCAAGTGTTGGTGTTCTGTGTGCGGTTGTATAGAGCGCGGCAAATACCGTGCCCCAGGTATTAGAGTTATCCACTGTAGGGACCATCCCAAAAGGCAAGCACATCGTTAATATTCTATGTTTATCCTGAGGTCCCGTATGGGGAAATACTGCCTCCAGCGTATTCATTTTTTGTGCTAACCAAAACGGAGTTTCCTCCCGTTTGGAGGGTACTTTACCCATGATCGAATGTACAGTCTCAAGGTTTATACCTGATGTTACTGCATGTGGATGTGCTCGAGAAGCACGTGCTGGGTTTGTATTTAATGTTTGCATTACAAATTGTACTAAAAGTCTATATATCGCTGTTAATTCTGTATCTAAACGACGAACCTCAGCCATCGTTAAATTTGCAACTTCAGGATGTGGTGTATAGGTGGCCAATAAAGGCCAGGTATGTCCATAATTACTTAGTGGACCTAATCTTACTGGTAAAATTGTGTGGGGTAGGGCGCCATCAAGCCAATTATGTTCTTGATAAGATAGAGGTATTTCTAAAATGTGTATGCTCTGTATTGTCCAGGTGCATTTGCAACTGTATAATGATGACATGTATTTGTGTTCCTATCAACTGCTGGAAATGTGACCCAAGAATAAAAAAGTTCTGTTCTATAAGCTGCATGGGCATCCATCACAAATGTGACTGGACCCCCCTGGGGCGTTAGGTCATTTGCTAATAAATGTGCAGTCAGAGGTTGTCTCATATTAACTGCCATTTGTATCTGCTATAGATTCGCCATTATAGACAAACTATAAGTTCAGAGAAGGCACACCAAATAGAGTTTTCCTTTTAAAGGTCAAGCTTGAACAACCTCCAGCTTCAGATAGGATAGCCTACGTAGCTGGGGTGGAAATCCTCAGTACCACGGACGTCTCCGTATACGGTATTGAGGTGTCATTGTATTTAATGAGACAGCGATACTCCGGAGGACCCGAAAATTTGAGCTTGACCAAACGTTGGCGGCGCCATGTCACGTAGGTTCTCATTATTCTAATGAGACTACTGGATTTTGAGCGGCAGAATCACCCGCGGCGTGGAGGACTAAGTCGAATCCACTGCGGGTGACACCTGTCGCTCCAAATCCGGGTTTTGCTCCGGGTAACTAGCAGCGCCTCATCTCCACCCAAAGGTAGGGATGACTGGGCAGCCGAGCGCATGACATACTTGGCTTGTCAGGGAAGTCGTGGTCACTCAGGTCTCATCCGGTTCTCTCATTTACAATTCAGTCTCATATATAAATGACAAATAGAGGCAGTAGATGTTTCAATAATAGGTTTAATAAAACGACTGCATCTTAGATAGCAAAGCGTGAGCTGCAACAACCAGGATGATACAACATGACAGTATTAAAATTGTGACCAGAAGAGTGAAGCATAAGAATAACGCTATCATATTGTCACTATAATCAATGGACTAGCTCCTACCTAGGCTAGGATAGAGCACAGCATGTTAAGTTCTAATTCTGCCGTTCAGGTTCCCCTGGGAAGCCATCAACCCCCATACCTGAGCAAAGGCCTGCGGTCTGCATTAGCATCTGTAGCCAAGCATTCAGCAATCCGCATACAGTTGTGGTTCCCTGGCTGGAATCTCCCTCTAACGTGAAAGGGACAAGGAAGTGTTTTTATAATAATACAGCTGATATTCTGAGAAAATGTCCCTACCTAAGGATGTGTATTTTCTATGAATGTTGGAGACTAAACTTCTACCACGTTCACTGGCAATGTACCGTGCTGTAGCCTTGGAAGAAGCACAGAGTGATCAAGAATGTCTTGTTTGCGAACAGAGTGCTGGCCTAGGCAAAAACAGTTAGATAGACGGAAAATAAAACAAGACCGTAGAAATGGTTATTGTAACAATAATTAAACTAAGTTGAATAAAATATAATTAGGCTAAAGTGCACAGCGGCCTAGTGTGTTAAAATAACGTGCATGGAGCTATAACTAAAATGGCTACACACACCACAAGGCACTCACCAACATCCTGGGAACATACCACCATTCCCAGGAGACCTTGGGCCAGATACTCGCCAAGTTGCAGGAGACCCAGCGGCTGCAGGAGGGACAGTACCTGGGGATCAGGGAGGACGTGAGAGACATCCACACCACCCTGGTCACCATTGCAGGGGTGCTGGCAGACATGGCCAACACCATGAGGGAGGCAGTGGCACACCAACGGGCCCCTGACACTAGCCACACCGTAGAACAGACCTCCACCTCCGCCAACGCTAGTGGACAGGAGGCCCACCACAGGAACAACAAGCCACCAGCACCTCTCCCCCTGCAGAAGGAGAACCACCACGCAAAAGGTCCCTGTGATCCAGGCAGAAGCCAGAGAACATTGCCAAGACCCCCGCCAGGGAATAAGACTCCCCTCAATGTCACGCTTGTGTCCCACTCTGTCACCCTGTCCACCTTGAACTGCCATTGCTCCACTTCCTATGCCCCCTTGGACAATGCATCTGTGATACCAATAGACTGGACTCTATCCTGGACATATCTCCACCATCAACCCAGCCTATTGCAATACCCCCTACACTTATTATCACAGAAATAAACACCCTTAGAACTAATACAAGTATGGAGTCTGTCAATTGATTGAAATATGTATTAGTTTAACAAGCTGTAAACATTGCAATTCAAATGTACAGTTATATTTACATAGGTATAGCCTGTAGTGGGCAGCAGTAAACACACCAGGAGCCAGAGTGGGGCACAGATATCTGAAAATAGAGATGCCAAAGGGTACAGTAAGTGGCCATAGAAATAGGGAAATCAGGCTGGCATGTACAATGCCCAACACAAAACTGCAATGGAAGGTGAAGTTACAGTGTCTTACCTGTGTGGCACTGGAAGTACTGTTGAATTATAGTGATATATAGCCAGGTTGTGCAACATGGAACGATGATCTGGCACACCTTCTTGGGTGAGTAGTACAGGGATCCACCTATCAGATGGAGGCACCGGAATCTGGCCTTTAGGAGGCCAAAGGTTCGCTCAATGATCCTCCTTGTACTCCCATGTGCCTCATTGTAACGTTCCTCTGCCCTTGTCCTGGGATTCCTCACTGGGGTCAGTAGCCATGAGAGGTTGGGGTAACCAGAGTCACCTGAAAATATCAAGGGATACCTGTTGGCCAGACTCTCACCCTTAGGGACAACCCCACACCCATATACTTACATCAACTGGGTGGGGACCATGGGCTCACCTATTAACATCACCCTGTGCCTCTGGAGTTGAGACATCACATAAGGGATGCTGCTATTCCTCAAGATAAAGGCATCATGCGCAGAGCCAGGATACTTTGCACTGCCATGGGAGATGTACTGGTCTGCCAAACACACCATCTGCACATTCAGAGAGTGAAAGCTCTTTTGATTTCTGAACACCTGTTCATTTCTCTGGGGTGGGACAAAGGCAATATGTGTACCATAAATAGCACCAATGATGTTGGGGATATGTCCCATTGCACAGAAGTCAGCCTTCACTGTGGCCAAATCATCCACCTGGGGGAATACGATGTAGCTGCGCATGTGTTTCATCTGGGCAGACAACACTCTGGTCAGCACGTTTGATAACATAGGCTGTGACATCCCTGATGTCATGGCCAATGTCGCTTGGAAGGAACCACTTGCTAAGAAATGGAGCACTGACAGGACCTGTACTAGAGGGGAGATACCTGTGGGGTGGCAGATAGCTGAATTCAGGTCTGGCTCCAATTGGCACACAGCTCTGTGATTGTGGCCCTATCAAGTCTGAAGGTTAGGATAATGTGCCATTGTCGCCAGGTTCACCAGGGGTCTGTACACCAGGGTATGTCTCCAGCTCCTATTCATCCTCAGCGGTTGAACTCTAGGGTGAAAAATGGTGAGCAGAAGGTCATATTCAAACACATGCTCAGATTATTATGCTATGTTTGTTTTACAGAAACAGTATGTGAACTTGTAAGTCCGTTCGATGTGGCAATTAGGTCCTATGGCCTGTGCCCCCTGAAATGGCGGCCACCTGACCTGTGAGGAGGGACAAGTGGAAATGAGGTAATTCCGCTGGCGTTGTGCGCCTTTGGGAGCGGCAGTCGATGACAGCCGTGCAACACCACATTGGTTGTCATTGGGGCCTACAGGTTCCAGGAGCCAATGGTGATGTACGCCGGCGGTGACGGTACGCACCGCCGCGGACGTGACCGCCATTTTCTATCTGTTCACTCGCTTGCTACCTGACCTTCAACAGGCGAGGACCTACACTGCAAGTGCTGCTGTGACCTGTGTATGGAAGCGACCATGGCCCGAGTGTCTGGGGAAAGGCCCCCTGCCTTCACTTTGGAGGAGCTGGAGGGATTAGTGGATGGGGTCCTACCCCAGTACCGTTTACTTTATGGTCCTCTGGACCAACAGGTGAGTACACTGAGCATGATGCGTGGGGCATGAATGCATGGAGTGCTGTGTGTGTAGGCCTCGTGTGGGGGGGCTGAGGGTTCCTGGGCAGAGTGCTGCATGTATGGTGGTCAATGTATGTGCGTAAGGGGATGGGAGGGATATGTTGGGCCATGAGTATGACAGTCCAGATGGTTGAATAATACCTTTTCTGCTGTATTTTTTTCTGCAGGTCAGCGCCCATCAGAAAAAGGGTATTTGGTGTGCCATCACCAAGGAGGTGTGGACCCTGGGGGTCTTTGACAGGCAGAGCACCCACTGTCGCAAACAGTAGGAGGACCTGGGCCGCTGGGCAAGGAAGACATCGGAGGCCCAGCTGGGGCAGGCCTCCCAGCGAGGAAGGGGTGCCCATCGTACCCTGATCCCCCTGATGTTCCGCATCCTGTCGGTGGCCTATCCGGAGTTGGATGGGCGCTTGAAGGCATCATAGCAGCCACAAGGGGGTGAGTACAGATTCAGATTCATGACTTTGGGCGCATCAAGGTGTTACCTGGGTGGGGGATGTGGGCTGTGGGTGCCCCTAGGATAGGGAGAACATGGCAGGGTAGGTTCCATGATGGGAAAGCTCAGATGCACTCCAACCCCAGTAATGTTAGGGGGCATCTACTACTGGGCAGGGTCCTGTGGGTTTCAGGTGTGTAGCTAATGGCGTTAGGCATTGTACCTGTAATATCGAAATAGGTGCACTGTTCCACAAGAGAGAGGGAAAACAAGAAAACTGATCAAATTAGAAAATGGCGAATCTATACTGAGTATTCTTAGGAGGGCCCTCAAGCACCCACTAGGGTGACAGGTATCATCATCGGGCTTACTCCTCGCCAGACTGGTGCTGCAATGCCTGGCGGGCCTCCCAGCATTCTGGGTGGCACTCAACCATTGTTAATTCGCTAGCAACGAGGGTCTGGGAAAGAGACTGAGTAAGGAAAGGAGAGTATAGAATGAAAAAGAAGACTCTTAAAATTAGCTCTGAACCTGAGTCATTGTTTTAATGTGATAGAGATTGGGTTCAGGCCAAGATTAAAAACAAAAATATAAGAGTGTTACTGGAGACAATGTACCGTTACACTCTATGCTCAGGGAAGGTAGTTCACCTAATCCTGCATGATCAACATGTTTCGCGTCTATGGTTGGTCACAAAGTGATCCAGTGACGCTTCTTCAGGACCCACAAAAAAAGCCTTTGATTATTAAACTACTTCTCCTATGTGTCAGTAATGAATCGAGTGCACAAAAAGTCACTTACAGTGTGGAAGACAGAATATGTCTAAGTCAGTTGGTCAGTACAGTCGCCCTGCATATAATCAAAAAGACACGGTACAATTAGTGCCAGTGGTCAACACAGAAAAAGACACAATTAAAAACAATTATAGTGACAACCACCCTTAATCAGTGTGTAATAAATACAGATATACTGTAAAGGTTTTGCGATGCTTACCATCCCATATTAGAGATTGGGCTCCCTAGGTCTGCGCTAGCATCAACCAAGGAGAACGAACTAGATAAAGATAATAATGGTATGTAATAATGTAAAACCGCATAGTAATACATAGTGCCGAACAAGTCTGAGTAAACCTGTCTGACTTATATTGTAGAGTTTGATGTTAGACACACTTGTGCGCAGAGATGTATGTGTTCACATTTCTAGTGTCTGTTAAAAAGCTGTTTACATGGAAAGAGAAAGTATTCTAATGCACTAGGTGGCAATGTCTCTAACCTAGAAGATGTTACTGCTATTGACTGAACAGTCATCTTAAGAATAGGTTGCCCTGTCAGTATATAAGGGTCATATTGCCAAAAAACATACATAGCAAACACACATATATTTTATCTTGGGCACTTAATGACCTGTTTATATAAGTAGTGTATGCTAAAAATGTCCCAGGAGGGCCTCATGCATATGGCCACACGTCCGTTCTTGCATCTGAATGAGGAAACGTAGTGTCTAACAAAGTGTAACAGGATCTAAATGATTCATGGTGGTCGCCCGGTAAAAATAAAACAAATTTAAAGGCACCATGCAAGTAATGAAGCAAATAGCGTGAGAGATAAATGTTCCCTTATGATCGGAAAATACAACAAATATCGCTGTGGTCCCTTGCTTACTTCATTTGGTCCTTGGTTCGTCAGGAAACCTACCCCCTGCCGCGCGCCTGTAGACGGCGTGTTGATGCGGTAGGGGGTTATTTAAGCTCGCGCTGTATAACGTGAGCAACCCGGAACAAACCAGCTGGTTGTTTCGGGTACTAAAGATAGAAAAAGGACTCCCGTCTCAGCGGCCATCTTGAGGAGTCACAAAGGTATCGAGTGATTGTCACATATTGCTATTCCTGTCCAGGCATCAAAAATGGGTTACTATGGCGGCCATATTTTATTTACAAAAACGGGGTGACAAATGGATATAAAGCCCATATAATGGGGCTAAAATAACAAGGTAGCCAGAGGCACCCTTTCTTTGTATTAGAAGTAAATAAAGTCAAAAATAATTCAGCAATAAAAATGTATTCATATCATAATAGACAAAGAAGTAAATCATCCATATTGAGGCAAAGATATATATATATCTCGACCGATCTGTTAGAATCTCTTAACTGGTAAGCGTTACGGTGCTTTACAACAAGGTATAGACAAACTAGTAATTGTCACTCTGTCAAAGTTGAACATCATGTACATGGAATACGGTGACCCTTCCTCTTTCAGGAAAATTTAAGGTGTTAATAAATTCCAAGGTATGTCATCATTCAATCCTTCTTTATGAGTTTTCAATCGGAACACCCATCTCTGTTCGGTCTTGAATAAATAGTTAGGGTTGTTGCTGTCATATCTGGGTACTTGTAGTACTATCCACCACATATCGTCGGGGCCATGTTTTGCATCCAAAAAATGTGCACTCAGCTTTGTGGTAATGCGGGAGCATCTGATATTGCTCCGGTGTTCATTGATACGTAATTTTACTGGGCGAGTAGTCATTCCGATGTATTTTAAGTTGCAGGGACAGGAAATTAGGTAAATACACTGTCGTGTATTGCAATTAGTGTGTTTGTTTAGATGCCAAATCCCGAAATGGTTAAGGTCAATGCTGTTTAAGCGTTTAGTGAGGGGACAGACATTACATGTGCCACATGGGTGGTGACCCATCACTGGAGGTAAATTCCATAATGTTGTTTGTTTCTGTGTCTCGTTGGGCATACGAGGGCGAGTATGAACAAGTAGGTCTCGTATGTTTGTTGACCTTTTGAAAGCAAAAAGGGGTTTTGGGATTCCCGTACCACCACTCTGTAGTATGTTCCATCGTTTATTAATTAATTTTTTGATGGTATTAGACAATGGAGTGAAAGTCGAGACACACGTCAGACGTGTTTCCGGATCTTTAGGTGTTGAAGTTAACAGAGCCTCCCTATGGTTGTTGCGGGCTCTTTTATAAGCAGAGTTGATAATCTTGTTCGGATAGTGTCGATCCTGTAATTTATGTTTCAAATCACGGGATTGAATATCAAAGGTTTGGTTAGTGCTACAATTCCGTCGCAACCTCAAAAATTGCCCAAATGGAAGATTGTCCTGCAATGCTTTTGGGTGATGACTATCGTACACCAGTAAACTGTTACGATCAGTGCTCTTATGAAAAGTAGTGGTGGTAAGTATACCATTGTCAATTTTGATCACCAGATCCAGGAATGATATTTGTGTGAGAGATGAGTGGGCAGTAAATCTCAGGAATGGGTCCAGAGAGTTGATCCAAATGGTGAATTTGTCGATTTCATCATAAGGACCATTCCAGATAATGAGAATGTCATCAATGTACCTCTTCCATAAAGAAATCTTGTTATGGAATGGATTGGATGTTTGTAATATAAAGAGTTTTTCAAAATTATACATATACAAACATGCCAGACTAGGGGCAAAAGTACTACCCATTGAGGTCCCTTGAATTTGATGAAATAGAGAATTTTCAAATTGGAAGAAATTGTTTTTCATTGCAAGAGTGGCGCACTGCATAATAAAGTGGACTGGGGTAGAAGATGTCCATGTGCTGGCAAGTAGGGCGGATTCCACTACTTGTAAGGTCGAATCCTGTGGAATGTTCGTGTATAGAGCTTCCACGTCAAGGGTAATGAGAGCTTTTGCTTCATAAGATAAGTTAATGTTCTCAATCAGGTTGAGAACATGGGTCGTATCCTTCAAAAAGGTGCTTGATTCTTTTACCAATGGTTGAAGGAAGAAGTCACAGAATACAGAGAGGGGCTCTAGAACGGATCCAATGCCTGATACAATGGGTCGCCCAGGGGGTGGGAGAGTCCCTTTGTGTATTTTCGGCAGGCAATAGAAGTATGGAGTCCTAGGATGTGTAGTATCTAGGAACTCGGCTTCCTTCGGAGAGATCCATGCATTGTTCCTAGCCTCTTCTATCATATTTCTGATAGTTTTCTGTAAATCAGCAGTAGGGTCATGAGTCAAATCGGCATAGTGAATTCTGTCACTTAAAAGTCGTAGACACTCCTGTCTATAATCTTCGGTGTTCATAATCACGATCGCAGGCATTGTACCCCATGGGCTGGTGACTAGCATTGTAACTGTGTCAAAGCCCAGCTCACCTGAGTCCTTGTTCAGTTCTGATGGAGGTGGAAGACAATCCGACCCCACCCTGAAACTGCTTGTTCCAGCACACTAGTTTTTAAAACAGTGCACTAAGAACAGAAGCTCAAGGGAAGGGGGAAGTGGATAAAATAAAATAAAGAGACAACAGCGTTCTTGCGTTTCCACTGTTGAAGTGCTGCACAAATCTGCGGCCCTCTCTGACTTCTGTAGAAACTGGTGCCTAATGAAACATAAACAAAGAACAGATAAGTACATCCTATTCCTAACTGGGTTCCTGACTATCCCTTTATTTATTAGAAATTTTCTTCTAAAAGTACCTCTTGGATCCTGGTCTCTAGTTTCCAGGTTTGGAATGTGTTACTGCTCTGGGATGTGCTTTCTATTACTCTAAAGCTTCTAAAACATTAAACAAATACCGTTATCAGAATTATCAATATCAAACATTCATCTTAATATAACTAAAGCCTAAATTGCCAATAGCAGACTCACTTTTCCCATATTTCCAGAATCTTTTATAAAACAAATACTGTACTTTTACGTCAAAATACAGCATGTAATTTGTGCAAGTCCTTGATTTACTGTTTGCCTTGCTGTTAATGGTTTCCACGGTTCGATTCTTAAAAGTTCCATAAAAAAAATGTTTGCTTCACAAAGTTCCGCAAAGTATTCTTGTAACAAAGAGTTTGAATCACAATGTTCGTGGAAGGTATCTTGTTTCAAATTGTCTATACACGAATTCAGAAATTGTTGTCAAAGTTCTTTCAGGTAATAAAAGTTTTGCACTTACTTGTTGCTGGCAAGAGATACTGATCAGTCTAACCTTGTCTTCTTTCTCTTTTGCAGGTTGCTTGTAGGAGAGAGGCTGAGGCAAGGAGGAACCGGAAACCGGAAGAAGGAAGAGCCAGCAGCTGCGCCCATTGAAGCCAATGAAAGTCTGTAGAGAGCAGGAGTGCCAGCGCCGAGGGATCTGTCCTCAGGTAAGCGGGAGGTAGACGAGCACAAGCACTGGGCGAGGCTCGGGGCTGCCTTTTATAGACAGGGCTGGGTGTGGTCCTCACATGCTGCACATGTTCTTGAAAGGTGTGCAGAGCTGGGTGTGGTTTGAAGAGCTGGGTGTGGTCCTCACATGCTGCACATGTTCTTGAAAGGTGTGCAGAGTTTCAGTTATTATGCAAATGAGTTAAATTAACACATGGCCTAGAGAGGAGTGTTTTAAAGAAGACTTGGTAAAAGCAAGGCCCAATGTGTAAACCAAAACAGCACATTAAACAACATACACAGAAGCCTAGGGGGGGGGGAAGGTGAGATAACAAGAAAGGCTTTCAATAGTAAGTTTAAAAGGGAGCTATTACAGAACCCACTAGTGCAGTGAGAGGGGACATGCTCTTTGCTGTGCACAAACCCTAACAGTTGCCCCCCTCAAAGGCCCTCCTACAGGACGGGGTTTTCCTGGATTTTTTAAATAAAACCGTCTAATCAGCTGTGGGGCATGTACATATGATGCTGGTTCCCATGAATTCTCAGATTCATCATATCCTTTCCATTCTACTAAATAAAACAGACGTCCACTAATTCTTTTTGAGTCTTTTATGCTTTTCACTTCATATTCTAGATTTCCCTTAATTGGTATGGGTGGAGGTGGTGGTTCAGGTCGGGTTTTTGGATTGTACGGCTTAAGCAAGGACACATGGAATGTAGTATGTACTGGATATTCTTTTGGTAAATCTAATTTTACTGTTACCGGGTTTACTATGGCAGTTATACTAAAGGGTCCAATGAAACGTGGTTGCACCTTTGGGGATCCCTCTATGTTTAGGTTCTTTGTGGAGAGCCATACCTTGTCACCGATTTTATACATTGGGGCCTCAGATCTGTATTTGTCTGCTTGTCTTTTCATGCTTTCCTTGTACTTTAATAAATGTTTCCTGGCTTTGTCTTGTATGTCACCTAACCTTGTTAGTCTATCCGTTACTGTAGGTAACACAGAATCTTCTAACAAAATGGGTATAGCTCTTGGATGATACCCCTGCAAGAAATAGAATGGTGAGCAAAGTAGAGCTGAATGCTCAGTATTATTATAAACAAACTCCGCTACAGGGAGAGCTTCCAACCATTCACTAGAATAATCAGCCAATAAACAACGTAGCGTTTGAAGTAAGGTTTGGTTCAGTCTGTCCATCTGTCTCTGGGTGGAAAGCAGGGGATAATGCCACATCTATTTTCAGTTTTTTACATAATTTTTTCCAAAATTTAGAGTTGAACTGGCTCCCTCGGTCTGACACCACTTTGCTTGGCAAACCATGTAAACGCACAATTTCCCTTATAAAAATATCGGCAAATTCTGCCGCCGTGGGTAATTTCCGTAATGGTACAAAATGTGCCATTTTAGATAAAAAATCCACTATAACCAACACTGTTGTGAAAGATTTTACAGGTGGTAAACCTACAATAAAGTCTACGCTCACAGTGTGCCAAGGTTGTTTGGGTGTTGGCATTGGTATTAACAAACCGTCAGGGGCCTTATGAGAAGATTTATGTCTTGCACAAATTGGACAGGTAGTGACAAATTGCTTAATGTCCTTTCTTATAGTGTCCCACCAAAAGTGTTTTTGCACATTTTCCAGGGTTTTTACCCAACCAGGATGACCTGCCAACGGTGAGGCGTGATGCCAAATTATCACCTGTGTTTGTAATTCAGAGGTGGGCACTAACAGCATGTTGTCGTGATACAATAAACCTCGTTGTATTGTGTTATGGAATCCTTTAACCAATCCTGAGGTGCTATTTGCATGTGTGCATTATATAGATCTGTGATGAAATCCTTCTGTTGTACTGGTGCCAAAAACTTTTGGGGAGGAATAATGGGTTCTCCTATTTTATCTTGTTTCATGTCTGAAGTATGTCCGTATCTAGATAACACATCAGATTGAATTTGTTGTGCACCTGGTCTATAGGTTATTACAAAGTCAAATGTGCTAAAAAAAATTAACCAGCGCATCTGACGTGGTGTTAGTGCTTTAAGTGATCCAAAAAACTGTAGGTTCCTATGGTCAGAAAAGATTGTAACTGGGTACTTGGCTCCCATTAAATGGTGCCTCCATTCTGAAAAGGCTACTTTGATAGCTAGTAGTTCCCTTTCAGCCACAGTGTAATTTTGTTCAGCTGGTAATAACTTTTTGGAATAGAAGGCTATAGGATGTAACTGGCCATCTACTGCATCTCGTTGAGAGAGAACTCCTCCTAAAGCTACTTGTGAAGCATCCGCTTCAACAAAAAAAGGCAAGTCAGGATCAGGATGTTTCAGAATTGGGGCTGAAGTTAACTTTTGTTTTAGGAGTTGAAAGGCGTGTGCCGCCTCATCAGTCCAAAGAAATTGTTGCCCTTTCCGCAACAAGGTAGTTATTGGGGCCGCAATGTCTGCAAAATGTGCAATAAACCTCCTATAAAAATTGGCGAAACCCAGAAATTTCTGAATATCTTTTACAGAGGATGGTTCTGGCCAATCAGCAATAGCACTGATTTTCTTTACATCCATAGTTATTCCTTGAGGTGACAGGCAGTATCCTAAAAAGTCCACCTTGCTGACATTAAAAGTACACTTTTCTAACTTAGCAAAAAGATGATTTTCTTTTAACTTTGATAATACTGCACGAACATGTTGGGTATGTTCTTCTGAGTTCTTAGAGTAAATGAGGATGTCGTCTATGTATACTATGACACAAACGTCCAGGAATTCGTGTAGGACCTCATTTATAAAGAACTGAAAGGCCGCAGAGGCATTACATAACCCAAAGGGCATTACTGTGTACTCAAATAAACCAAACTTTGTCTTGAAAGCTGTCTTCCACTCATCCGCCTCTTTTACTCGGACCAGGTGGTAAGCTCCCAGCAGATCTAGTTTAGTGTATACAGTAGAATGTCTTAATTGATCCAACAACACAGGTATTAGAGGAAGAGGATATTTATTCTTTATTGTAGCCTTATTTAGTCCTCTATAATCGATACACGCGCGCAGGGATTTATCCGGCTTCGGGATAAAAAAGAGTGGAGATGACACCGGAGATGTGGAATGACGGATGAACCCAGACTGTAGTAGGTCATCTAGGTAGGTTCTTAAGTATTTGGTTTCTTCGTCAGTCAAAGCATATACTCTGTTATTAGGTAAAGGGGCCCCTGGGATAAGATCTACACGACAGTCAAAAGACCTATGTGGGGGCAGCACACTAGCCTTTACTGGATCAAAGACGTCTTTAAAGTCAGAATATTCAGGAGGGAGACTTGGTTCATCTTGTATAACACTAGCACAGTGTAATACTGTGCTCTGTTTTGTACCTGCTTCTTGATAGCAATTGGTTCTACAGAAAGAGGAATCCAAAGTAACATTTCTATTCACCCAATCAATTTTTGGGTTATGAGTTGTTAACCAGGGTACCCCGAGAATCAAACCAAAATTAGGAGTATCTATCAGATCAAAGCTAATCACCTCTGTGTGCCCGTTCTGACAGACCATAACAAGTGGACTTGTTTGTTTTGTGATTAATCCAGAGGTCAATTCTGACCCATCCACTGCACATACTGCTTCTGGACAAGGCTTTAGGCACATAGGAAGTCCTAAGTTTTCAGCTAACTTATTATCCACAAAATTTCCTGTCACGCCTGAGTCCAGTAGGACAGGGAGAGAATGCCTCACTTGGGTAGTAACAATTAAAACGACCTGAATTATGAAATGTTTAGGTATGTGCGGTACCATGAAGGCTGCCTGCATTAGAGGTTTGATTAAGATGTTTTCTCGAACAAGTAACCTCTCCCCTTGTCGAGCTTAATCGTTTAACGATTCAGTTGAGGAGGTGGAGGAAACAGCACCCTTTTGTGGATTTTTAGGCTTTACTGGACATTCTCTGGCAAAGTGACCTGCCCTTCCACAATATAAACATAACTGAAGTTTTCTCCTTCTTTCTTTTTCCTCTGATGTGAGTGAACCTCTGAGTGTCCCTATTTGCATAGGCTCAGGTTCAGGGAGTTTATTATCTGGGTCTTTCTTCTCGTGTCTAATAAAAGTTAACCGTGATTCCAGTTTGTATTTATCTCCCTTTCTTTCTCCTAGTCTATGTTCTAATTTCACAACTAAATCTACAAAGTCCGAATAGTCTTCTGGCAAATCAACGATATGAGCCAGCGCGTCTTTTAACTCGTCTCTCAAACCTTTATAGAAAAGGGAGACACGCTTTTCTTCTGGCCAGTGTGTCTCGGTGAGTAAACGATTAAAACTAGTGAGATAGGTCAATAAATCCTTGTTACCTTGTTTAAGATTTAATAGCTCATTATCACTTGCCTGCATGAAAGTGTGTTTTGCAAAAAGGCTGGTCATGGTACGTTTAAATTGATTCCAATTATGGAGGATGGGATCATCTCTCTCCACGAAAGGAATTGACCAATTGGCTGCTGTGCCACCCAAATAAGACAAGACGAATGCCACTTTCGTAGCATCAGTAGGGAACTGTTGTGGCTTACAAACGAAGTGTAATTGACATTGATTGATAAAAACATGGAATTTGTTACTATCTCCATGAAAACGTTCAGGTGCTGCTAAGGGCACAGCATTAGGAACATTAATAGTGACCTCAACTGGGGGAGGCAAAGTTGTATGTTTTGATGGCGGCCCTGTCTCTGAGGAGGTTTTAAACAAAGGCGTAAAAGCTGTGTTCCACTGAGATACCCTAAATTTATACCTGCTTAAATCCTGTTTTAAAGAGGTATTCTCCATCTTTAATCTCTCTATTTCCTCTTGCATATGTTGCAAGATGCCAGACACTGATTCATTATGAGCCAAGTCCTCATTTAGGGCCTGCGCCATATCCGTGACGTCAATGCCCTCTATTTCTTCCCCGATATTCATCGTCCACCAGAACTGAATTATTATTATTTATTTTTTTTTTTTAATTTAAGGCTTGTGCTTCTGTCAAAGCCCAGCTCACCTGAGTCCTTGTTCAGTTCTGATGGAGGTTGAAGACAATCCGACCCCACCCTGAAACTGCTTGTTCCAGCACACTAGTTTTTAAAACAGTGCACTAAGAACAGAAGCTCAAGGAAAGGGGGGAAGTGGATAAAATAAAATAAAGAGACAACAGCGTTCTTGCGTTTCCACTGTTGAAGGGCTGCACAAATCTGCGGCCCTCTCTGACTTCTGTAGAAACTGGTGCCTAATGAAACATAAACAAAGAACAGATAAGTACATCCTATTCCTAACTGGGTTCCTGACTATCCCTTTATTTATTAGAAATTTTCTTCTAAAAGTACCTCTTGGATCCTGGTCTCTAGTTTCCAGGCTTGGAATGTGTTACTGCTCTGGGATGTGCTTTCTATTACTCTAAAGCTTCTAAAACATTAAACAAATACCGTTATCAGAATTATCAATATCAAACATTCATCTTAATATAACTAAAGCCTAAATTGCCAATAGCAGACTCACTTTTCCCATATTTCCAGAATCTTTTATAAAACAAATACTGTACTTTTACGTCAAAATACAGCATGTAATTTGTGCAAGTCCTTGATTTACTGTTTGCCTTGCTGTTAATGGTTTCCACAGTTCGATTCTTAAAAGTTCCATAAAAAAAATGTTTGCTTCACAAAGTTCCGCAAAGTATTCTTGTAACAAAGAGTTTGAATCACAATGTTCGTGGAAGGTATCTTGTTTCAAATTGTCTATACACGAATCCAGAAATTGTTGTCAAAGTTCTTTCAGGTAATAAAAGTTTTGCACTTACTTGTTGCTGGCAAGAGATACTGATCAGTCTAACCTTGTCTTCTTTCTCTTTTGCAGGTTGCTTGTAGGAGAGAGGCTGAGGCAAGGAGGAACCGGAAACCGGAAGAAGGAAGAGCCAGCAGCTGCGCCCATTGAAGCCAATGAAAGTCTGTAGAGAGCAGGAGTGCCAGCGCCGAGGGATCTGTCCTCAGGTAAGCGGGAGGTAGACGAGCACAAGCACTGGGCGAGGCTCGGGGGCTGCCTTTTATAGACAGGGCTGGGTGTGGTCCTCACATGCTGCACATGTTCTTGAAAGGTGTGCAGAGCTGGGTGTGGTTTGAAGAGCTGGGTGTGGTCCTCACATGCTGCACATGTTCTTGAAAGGTGTGCAGAGTTTCAGTTATTATGCAAATGAGTTAAATTAACACATGGCCTAGAGAGGAGTGTTTTAAAGAAGCCTTGGTAAAAGCAAGGCCCAATGTGTAAACCAAAACAGCACATTAAACAACATACACAGAAGCCTGGGGGGGGGGGGGGGAGGGGGGGAAGGTGAGATAACAAGAAAGGCTTTCAATAGTAAGTTTAAAAGGGAGCTATTACAGAACCCACTAGTGCAGTGAGAGGGGACATGCTCTTTGCTGTGTACAAACCCTAACAAACTGGTATGCATGGCCTAGTGCATAGGGCTGTTCCCTGTGTGTTGTGTATGCCAACGGTGTTGTTGTTGCTGGCATTGACTAAGTGTATCCTCTGTCTCTCCCCCCCCTTTTTGTTTTGTCACCCTGTCTTTGTGTGCATCAGCATCATCTGGCGGAGGAGCAGAGGCACCGGCGACGGAGGGAGCTGCATCCCACATGGGCCTGGAGGCCGAATCCACTGACGGTGAGGGCACCAGTGGGACAGAGGTCGAGGGGGGCATCACGACGGAGACAAGAGGGGACAGCACCGACAACGACTCCTCCTCTGATGGAAGCTCCCTGGTGGTTGCGGACACCTCTGTGCCCACCCCAACTACAGGTACAGCCGCCACCCCCGTACCAGCACTGCCCTCCCAGCAGCTCCTCAGTGTGTTTCCCGTGCCCGCTCACCCAGGAGGGTGGGCATCTCCTTCGCCCCAGGCACCTCAGGCCCTGCCCCAGTCAGCCCTGCTGCCCTCAGTGAGGAGGCTATTGACCGCCTGAGATCCCTCTCTGTTGGGCAGGCAACCATACTGAATGCCATCCAGGGTCTAGCAGGGCATTTGCAACAGACAAATGCACACCTGGAGGGCATTCACTCTGGCGTGGCGACCCAACAGAGAGCATTCCAGGCTCTGGCCAACTCAATGATGGCAGCCATTGTCCCTGTCTCCAGCCTCCCACCTCCAACTTCCTCTATCCAGTCCCAATCCCCTCAACCCAAGCCTGTCCCAAGCACACCTTCAAACCTTCATTCACCCAAATCAAGACACAGAAGTGGCTCAAGCAAACACAAGCACCACACTTCATCCCACAGACACTCACACAAGCACCATCCAGATGCAGACACACCAACATCCACTGCCTCCACTGTGTCCCCCTTCCCCCTCGTCGTCCACCTCCCTCCCAGTAGCCTCTCCACTCACACCTGCACACACTACATCCTCATCCACTACTTCCATCACCAGCACACCTATCACTACATGCCCCTCACTGGCAGTCACCACCCCCACACCCATGCACACGTCCCCTGTGTCCTCTCCCACTGTGTCTGTGACCCCTCCTCCCAAAGTACACAAACGCAAGTACTCAGACATCCAATAGCCATTCACCTCACAACAGCATCCAGCCCATGCACCTGCACCCAAACACAGCAGACACCTCCTACAACCACTCCGTCTTCCTCCACTCCCAAACCTTCACCCTCTTCCCATCCCAGTGTCCCTAAGAAGCTTTTCCTCACCACCCTTGACTTATTCCCTCCCCCCCGTCCTTCACTTCGGGCCAGGGTGGCCAGAACCCAGCCCAGCACCTCAGCCACCCAGTCCACAGCCACTGTAGTTTCTGCAGGTACTGCAGGTGTGAGAGGCTCCAAGGAGGCACCCGTCAGCACATCCAGTGTGCCTGCACCACCTGCCAAGGGCAAGAAGGGGCCGCCACCTAGCAAGGGCAAGAGGGGGACACCAGCCAGCAAGGGGAAGGAGGCATCACCAGCCAGCAAGGGCAGGAAGGGAACACCAGCTGACAGAAGCAAGGAGGGACCACCAACTGCCAAGGGCAGGAAGGGCCACACAGCACCAGCCATGGCACTGTAGCCGTCCGAGGCTGCAGGGGAAGGGCTGGAGCCTCCCCCCACCACTGACAGCACCGCCACCTGCACCACGGCCAGCACCGACACCTGCCCTGCCACCTGCCCCGCCACCAGCACCTCCACCTGCTCCGCCAGCAGCACCACTGCCAGCAGCTGCAGCCCCAGTGGGCAGCCATCCAAGGCTGCAGGGGAAGGGCTGGAGCCTCCCCCCACCGCTGACAGCACCGCCACATGCACCACAGCCAGAACTGCCACCTGCCCCTCCACCAGGACCGCCACCTGCCCCGCCCCCAGCACCGCCACCTGCACCGCCAGCCGTCTGAGACTGCAGGGGAAGATATCAACTAAGCAGCCATCACCGCCGGCGAGCAGTGCGTAGTCGTGACTACATGGGCTGCAGTGCATCCTGGCCCCTGCAACACCTGTAGGTGTGACACCCAGGTGAGAGACTGTGACCTTGCACCATCCAGGATGAAGCAGACTGGGCACAAAGCCTCCTCCAGAACCAGTGGAAGAAGGCATCCACTAACCCCCTCCTTGGCAGGATGAAGCACACTGGGCACAAAGCCCCCTCCAGAACCAGTGGAGAAGCCATCCACTCCAGAGACTGTGGCTTGGGACTCCCCAGGACCAAGCTGTGGGCAACCCACCCACTAGAGAGACTGTGGCTTTGCACTCCCCAGGACCATGCAGACTGTGGCTTTGCACTCCCCAGGACCAAGCAGTGGGCAACCCACCCACTAGAGAGACTGTGGCTTTGCACTCCCCAGGACAAAGCAGTGGGCAACCCCCCCACTAGAGAGACTGTGGCTTTGCACTCCCCAGGACCAAGCAGTGTGCAACCCACCTACTAGAGTGACTGTGGCTTTGCACTCCCCAGGATCAGGAAGTGGGCATGCAGCCCCCTCCAGGAGCAGTGGCATTGTACCATCTTCCAGCTGAGGTGCCCCCCCCTTTCCCTGTCCCCCTGAGGTGCCTGTGCGTTTTCGACCTGATGTCCCAGCAGTGTTCTCTCCATATTGAGACAGGAGTCAAGTGTGGCCTTGGCCTATGTGTTATGGCCCTATGGGCCACGGACATTTTGGAGTGGGCATTGTCCCTCTTTTTGTATATATTGTACATACTGTTTATTGATTTAAGGACATATTTACCTTAAATTGTACTATTATATTCATTTTAATCCATTCCTTTTGTCCTTGCGTTATTTCTGAGGGTTACAGGGTGTATATGTAACGTTGTTGCATCTGTTTGTGTGTATGGTGTTGGGGGTGAGGTCGGGGTGGGGGCGTTGCATGTGTGTGTCACTCTCTTTTTCCTCCCCCCCTCCCTTGTGTGCTAGGTGCAGTACTCACCGTGATCGTCTTCGCTGGCATTCGTGTTCCTGGTGTATGAGGATGTACACCAGCATCGGAAAAATGTGCAGCTCGGGCTCCATGGCGTCGTGGTTCTTCCTTGAGTGTCGAGAGGTGAGTCGTTTCTCTTCAGTGTAATGTTTCTGCCGTACTTTTTATTGTGTTGGTTCTGCCCCAGAAAAGCTGGCGGATTGGCCTGTTGTAATACATTGTCTTCCGCCTGGCTGTTCGCGGTTACGCCTGCGGTGCTTGTTGCTACAGCCGAGTACAAAGGGGCCCATTGTATTCAATGGCATGTCCCCTTTTAACGCCTGCTCTGAGCAGGCATTAAAAGTGCTGAAAAAAATGAAGAAAGGAAATCTGTTAAATTTCCTTGCGCCATTTTTTCACCCTGCCCCCAATGGGGGAACGCCCCCTTTGCATACATTATGCCTGGTGCAGGCATAATGTAGCGCAAAGGGTTACCAAGTGGTCCAATGAGTGCATTGCGCCACTTTGTAAATATGGTGCAGCGTTTTTGGCTTGTTAACGCCACATTAGCGAAGCAAATGACGCTAATGCAGCATTAGAATGGCGCTAGGGGCTCTTACATATGCCCAAGAGTTACTCATGAATGCAAACATATATAACCTGCTCAATACCTCTAAACAGATATGGTGCATTATGAGCATACGTGTTTTATAAACACTTACACTAATCAGCTACATCCAAACTGTACAAAATGATGTAGAATTAAAATGGCGGTTACTTGCCACTATGTAAACTGTAAAGCACACTCATTAGATGATGTCATCAATGTAATCAATAATTTTATTTGAAATGTCATCAGTGATGTCATAAATGATGTCACAGAACATGTCATGAGTGATGTCATATGTGAGTTCATAAGCAGTTCAAAACATTAACGTTGTCCCTGAAAAATTCACCTAACTATAACATTACTTTAATCTTCCGTTTTGTCAGTGAAAATACATATATATACGTATATATATATATATATACATATATATATATATATATATATATACTTATATATATATCTGTATCTATATATTGCATAGTGGTAGCCACTATCTAGTTACAGTTAGGGTTACCAGAGATAGGAATTATAGTGGTAGCCACTATCTAGTTACAGTTAGGGTTACCAGAGATAGGAATTCCTCAGATATTTGCCCCGTCCCAACTTTGCCCCCTTTTGACAAATCGCCATGAAATTTTCCAGACCTATTTTCCTTCTCTATTGACAGATGATGGAACGTTTCAAGGCAATTGGTCAAGGGGGTACAAAGAGAATAGAGATTGACCCCAATCCACTTTATATAGAATGTTTGTATTGAACAAAGCAGCCACATGACTTAACAGATTTACATGAGATTTGATAGGAATAGACATTATAGTGCATAGATGATCCTTTTGGGTACTACAGGTAAGTATTTTTTAATTTATATGTTATGTTAACTTAGTGATATCTATTGTCACAATTTTTTGCAGAAGTACTGAGGTACATAGCGATGACAAGTCATTATGTGATTGGCTAATGAGTGCCTTTACAGAGGCTAAAGACAGCCATGTTGTTTTTAGGTGCTGTTTGACTGTGTACTGCATTATGCCTTCAGATCTATGGGGCATATTTACAATAATTTGGCACAGGGAAGCACCGCATGGCTTCTTGATACAGTGCATTCTTCTTCCACTGTGCTGGCGCACAATTAGCTGCCATGTGCCAATGCAGGCACCCTTGCACCATGGTTCAAGAGTGTCTGCATTGTAGGAATTATTATTTTTGTGCAGGAAGGGACACCTTCCTGCCAAAAAACAATCAATGGAGGTGTTTTCCTCCTATGTGTGAGGCAGAATGCAGCAGACATAGAAAAAGGAAAAAAATAGCAGAATTAAGTTATTTCTTCTCTTTGTCTCCCCTGGGGAGGTGTAGACTTTTGACCCATTCCCAGGCTTACGAATGCTTGTAAATCTGGGAATGCATCAAAATCCATGAGTGTCATGTGGGAAAACCCACTGCAACACCCATGCAAAACCTCTTTATAAGTAAGGGAACCTGGTGACTTGCGCTGTGTTGCCTTACTCCATATCTACAAGGCCATGAAAATCCACAAAGTCACTTTGCGTGACCTTGAATATATGGGCCTGCAGCCTGTGCCACTGGTGCGTCAAAAAAATTATGCACAGGTAGCACAAGCTGACTGTAAATATGCCTTCAGGTAAGTATTAGGTTTGGTATTTTTCCCTACCCATTACCACTTCAGCAAAGTGGTAATAGGTAAGGAAAAATATTTGTAAGTTTCTATTTATTTTTATTTCGGGAGTACTACTGTACCAAAAATAAATAAAGAAAAATGTTAAAAACGTTAAAATTACTTTATAACACATTACAATTCAAAACTTCAGTATAGTAAAGTGTATTTACTATTTTTATCATATTTAAATATGTACAAAAAAGTCTATGACGTAGCTTGGTAATACCTGAAAATTACCGCTCTGCTTAATGTAGATATGTGCAGATTTCCCTAGACTGCTATAAAAAAAATATAGAAAAATATATAGAAGATTATAAATATGTTTCTTTACCTATTACCACTTAAATAAAGTGGTAATGGGTAGTCAACAACAATGAAAACTACTACTTACCTATGTGTAAGACCATAACTTAGAACGCAGCAAAACCGAGACTATAGAATGCACCAAAACAGTGATAAACAACTACATGGCTGACTTTTACCTTTGGCAAACACAACCATTAGTCAATCACATACTGACTTCTCATCTGCATGGACTGCAGTATACTGCAAACCTACTGCGGTGTATGTGCCACAATATATTACTAAGTTTTCAAAAATTTGGAACTTTAACACTACTTGCACTATTCACTCATACTACCAAAAAATCCCATTTACACCTCATGATGCATATTCCTGCCACATTTAATCTACATCCGTTTCACATACTTCCACGCTACATCTGTTTCAGTTAAAACCTCCACGCTAGATCACTCCACTCTATCCCATTCCATGCTACACTATTACACTCTACGCCACTCCAGTCTTCGTCACTCCACTATATGCCACCAAACTCTATCCTAATCAACTGGAAGCTACTCCACTCCATTCTACACCCCTCCACTTTACACCACTCTACTCTGAGCCAATATACTCTACACCACTCCAGTTTGAGACACTCCAGTTTTCGCTACTCCACTGTACGCCCCTCCACTGTACTGTACTCCGCAGTGCACTGTTCCACTGTACGCAACTCCACTCTATTACACTACACTCTACACCATTGTACTATATGCCACTCCACTATACTCCACGTCACTGTGTGCTACACTGTACGTTAGTCCACTGTACAGCTCTCCACTCTACATCACTCCAGTATATGCCATTCTACTTTACAACAATCCAGTGTACATGATTACACTGTACAACACTAAATTCTACACCACTCCACTCTACGCCACTCCACTCCAAGTCACTCCACATTATGCTACTAAAATTGACACCACTACACTCTATGCTATTCCACTCTATGGCACTGCACTCTACAGCACTTTACTCTATGGTACTCCACTATATGTCACTACACTGTACGCCACTAAACTCAATGTTATTCCACTCTACACAACTCCACTGTATGCTACTCCACTATATGTCACTCCACTCTACATCAGACCTCTCTATGTCACTACACTCTACCCTATTACATTGTACCCTTTTACACTGTAAGTCGCTACATTCTACAGGACTCCACTGTACACCACCCCACAGTATGCTATAACACTGTACCCCACTATACTCTACCCTGCTCCACTGTACAACATTCCACTCTAAGGTGTTTCACTCTACAACACTCTACTGAATGCCACTCCACTCTATGCTACTCCACTCTATGCTACTACGGTCTGTGCTGTTCCACTGTACAACACTATACTGTACCTCACTCCACTCTTCACCACTCCAATGTACGGTACTCCATTGTACGCCTCTGCATTCTGTACTATTCACCTCTATGCCACTCCACTTGATGCCACTCCACTCTACCCCACACAAATCTATTCTATTCAACTGTATGTCACTCCTCTCTATGCCACTGCACTCTATGCCACTCCACTCTATACTACTTTACTTCAAGCCACTACACTGTTCCCCACTCCACTCTACTCCAGTCCACTCAACATCACTTGACTCTACACCAAGCAACTCTATGCCACTCCACTCTACACCACCCCACTGTGGGCTATTCCACCGTACACCATGCCACTCTACCGCACTCTACTGTACGCCACTGCACTGTACACCATTCTACTGTCAATATTCCATTGTATGCTGCTTAACTTTATGCACTCTAGTCTATGCCAGTCCACTCTACACTATTCCACAGTATGCATCTCCACGGTATGGCAATCCACTGTAACACACTCCAGTGTACACCACTTTGGTGTACACCACTATACTATACACCAATCCAGTCCACACTATTCCACTGTACACAAGTCCACTTTAAGGCACTCCATTCCGTGCTATTCAACTCAATGCAATTCCACTGTACGCCACTCCACTGTATGCTACTGAAATATATAGTATTCCACTGTAGGCACCTTCACTGCACATCATTGAGCATGCTACCACTCTAGTCTACCCGACTCCACTCTACATCACTCTACTCTATGCTACTCAACTCTACGCCACATCGTTATACTGCATTAGTCTACACCACTGCACTATACCCTACTCCCCTCTAAGCTACTCCACTCTACGCAATTCCACTCTACTGGAAGCCACTCCACTGTATGCCACTCCATTATACGCTATTCAACTCTAAGCCAGTGCACTTTACATCACACAGAATAGGACACTCCACTGTGTGCTATTCCACTCAATGCCACTGCACTGTACGGCACTCCCTTCTACACTATTGTAGTGTATGCCACTACAATGCACCTCACTCCAAAGTACGATTATCCACTCTACACCACTGCCCTTATACACTGTAATGCATTGATGTCATGGGAGATATCATAAGTGTTATTATGAATGCTATGATTTCATATGTTATATGTATAATAGAAGGGTATAACCAGTGCATGGAGAAAGTGCGAGTTATAGTTAATGTAGTTTGGGGAATGAAGTGATAACACTGGATACGCAGGTGCCTGAGTTATAGTAATCTGAAGGTGTAAATTCTAATTTTAAGTTATAACAATAACATTAGAAATTCTGATGCTTGTCTAGTTTCAGTTGGGTTTGTCAGAATGAATAGATACAGTTTTCTTAACTAGAACTTATTCCTAACCTTTGTTTTTTTAATTGAAAATGTCTATCTATCTATCTATCTATCTATCTATCTATCTTTCGTGTAAAATATATATGGATTTATATATATAGATACATCTGTATAGTTACGTTTGTGATATGTATGTGCATATATATAGTGTAAACCACAGAATTATACATATGATATATTAATTTAATTTTAAAGTACTCTAATTGGTGGCTAATATCCCAAAGATATGCAAGACTACAAGGGCTACAACATTGTGTTCTTAGTAATGAGTTTGATTTGATATGTAAGTAACAGCCACACAACCAACTGAGAAGTTGATTTCAGCATTTTCACACACTTAGAAGTAACATAGGTAATATAAGGAGGTTACAAAGTCTTAAAACGTATTAAAATACAGTTTATGGCCAATATTTTATAATGGTGATATTTTAAAAGTCTGCTCTGCCCTGCCAACCTTTACCAAACCCTCTTAGTATTATGTCGAAATGATGTATTACCTGTAGATGTTTGGAAATGTTAGCACATAGAGAGGCTGCATTTTGGTTGGCCTTTTAAAATAGGTAGCCTTTTACATCCACATTTGAGAACAGAAAAGTATTTGCCTTAGAGTTGGCTGTATTTGTTTGTAGTGAGAGAAGGCCTCTTCTGTCAGCATTTGAAGCTCTGCTTCTGTGTAGTTCGGGGCCCTGTTGCAGCCAGTGCATCTCGGAGAGGTTGGTGAGCAGCAAGTTTGTAGGAGGCGTTCATTGTACATAGCTTAGGAAGTGACATACGCATACCCCAATGGACACATACACCATTCATTAGATTTGCTAAAGTCAATCACACAATGTTAACCTATGGGTGTGTATATCGTTGACAACCGGATGTTCCGGGTGATGTACTTTGTACATCTTGAATGATGGTCAAGCCAGGCATCTGTCAATTCAGTTGTACAAATTTCCATAAAGTTAATCAGAAATGCATAAAATGTTGGGATGGGTTTACACTAACGGCGTAATTGTAGTACATCCGACACACATACTTAGTGAACGATATAGAGGATATAATGTTAGAATGGTCATAAATATATTGTACGGCATGTAAACTAAATCTTGTTGATGGCGATTTATGTATTATATATATATATATATATATATATATATATATATATATATATATATATACTATCAAATGATAATTCACGTACTAAATACACACACACATATATATGTGTATATATATATATATATATATATATACTGTGTATTTTGTGAAATGTGTGTTAGCATGGTCATTTTCAAGAAAAGATATGTTTTGTATTATATTTCATAGTTATCTTCTTTTTTTCTAAGACAAGAACTGCACATCAAATTGTCCCTGGCAGAGCTAGAAGACACCGGCCAGGATTATTCCATCCCTTTCCAGATCTTGCCACCATGCAAGAGAAAGCAATACTAAAGACATATAGACTGAACTGTCAGACTTTATTGGATGTGGCAAATCAGCTCTCCCCAGAATCGAAGGCCCTAAATCAAAATCCCACCTGTAAAGACAATGGCAGTACTGCATTTCACTGCAACTGGCTCCTTCCAGTACACCTTTGGGTATTGTAATGGAATGTCTCAAGCCACGTTGTCTTGTGTGCTAAAACAGTTCCTGAATGTCATGATCAATCACAGGAATTACTTTATTCAATTCTCTAATGATGTGAACAATATAAAGGGAGAATTCTTCGCATTGAGTGACATAACAAATAATGTTGGTGCCATTAATGGGATACATAGAGCTTTGGTTCCATCCCAATGCAGGGAACATGTTTATTGCTTCAGGAAACATTCCCATTCAAATAATGTGCAGGTTATCAGCATTCCAGACCTTTACATCACCAGTGCATGTGCCAGAAGTCCTAGATCCACCCCTAGCTCCTTTGTGCTTTGCAACAGCAGCATACAACAGCACATGGCATAACTTGGGAATGTGAGGGCCTGACTTGTTGCACAGTGCTACACTCAAACATTGTAAACCATAGCACTAATTAGTTGCCACATTTTACTATATAATTGAAATGTACATATATTGTTTTTAAACAAAAATCCAAGAGACTCTGCTTAGCCTAACATACCATGGTTGTTACCACCTCTGAATCCAACAATGTCAAGGGAAGTGTCATTGAGGCACATGGTCAAACTCGGAGGCCTGTGGAGTGGGCTTTTGGGATCCCCAAAGCACAATTTTGATGCCTCGTTATGTCTGGTGGAGCCATCCTGTACTCACCTGATGAGGTTTGCCAAATACCTATTTTATGTTGTATGCTGCACAACATTGCCCTGTGGTGAAACATCCCTTTCATCCCTGATGACGACTACAATGAGAATGCCAAGAATGATGTTGTAGAATTGCACCATGAAGATGGCAGTGGTGAGGAAGAAGGGAATGGCATTAGACAAAAAGTAATAGACATCTTCTTTTCATAAGGGTAAATTTATATGGTACATTTTTAAAGTACAAAATAAATATTTGAAAATGTTATTCTTTAGTAATTGGTATTTGAATTTGTATTATTATGTTCACGTTATTGCCTTCAATGATATTTAATGTAGGTAGCTTGACATGACTGAATAAATGTGTTTTCCTACGTTTCATACATAGACCGCTCTCATAGTTTGGGAAGTCAGCGTTCTAGTTGCTGACTTCCCCTGTTATTTGAAAAAGGCGCGAGTATGCGAACGCGCTGTTGTGGATAGGAGAAGGCAGGCCACATCAGGCTGCCCTTGTTTTTTTAGCATTTTATCTTTTTTTTTTTTTTTATTCGCTGTTAACCTCTTAAAATTGTGTTGTCTGCCCTGGCTATTTAACATGTTATCTTTTTAAAAGTTACGCTTTTTGCTTTTAAACTGTGTTGTTTACCGTACTGTAGTAGTTGGAAATATTGGCGCTTGATTTCTTTTAATCAGGCCTGCCGGCCCGTGCGCAGAGACCGGTATCGCTGACACGCCCATTATTGCGCTGTACTCCCGGAAGCCGGGCCGTTTTACGGCCGCCATTTTGGGAAGTCAGCGTTCTAGTTGCTGACTTTCCCTGTTATTTGAAAAAGGCGCGAATATGCGGACGCGCTGTAGTGGATAGGAGAAGGCAGGCCACTTCAGGCTGCTTCTGTTTTTTTAGAATTTTTTCTTTAAAAAAAAAAAAAATTGCTCTTACCTCTTAAAACTGTGCCGCCTGCCCTGGCTATTTAACATTTTCTCTTTTTAAAAGTTACGCTTTTTGCTTTTAGACTGTGTTGTTTACCGTACTGTAGTAGTTGGAAATATTGGAGCTTGATTTCTTTTAATCAGTCCTGCCAGCCTGTGTGCAGAGACCGGCATCGCTGACACGCCCATTATTGCGCTGTACTCCCAGAAGCCGGGCCGTTTTATGACCGCCATTTTGGGAAGTCAGCGTTCTAGTTGCTAACTTCCCCTGTTATTTGAAAAAGGCGCGAGTATGCGGACACGCTGTACTGGATAGGAGAAGGCAGGCCACTTCTGGCTGCGTTTGTTTTTTAGCATTTTTTCATTTTTTTTTTTTTTTTAATCGTTGTTAACCTCTTAAAATTGTGTCGTCTGCCCTGGCTATTTAACATTTTATCTTTTTAAAAGTTACGCTTTTTGCTTTTAAACTGTGTTGTTTACCGTACTGTAGTAATTGGAAATATTGGGGCTTGATTTCTTTTAATCAGCCCTGCCGGCCTGTGTGCAGAGACCAGTATCGCTGACACGCCCATTATTGCGCTGTACTCCCGGAAGCCTGGCCGTTTTACGGCCGCCATTTTGGAAAGTCAGCGTTCTAGTTGCTGACTTCCCCTGTTATTTGAAAAAGGCACGAGTATGCGGACGAGCTGTAGTGGATAGGAGAAGGCAGGCCACTTCAGGCTGCCTCTGTTTTTTAGCATTTTTTAATTTAAAAAAAAAAAAATCGCTATTAACCTCTTAAAACTGTGTCACCTGCCCTGGCTATTTAACATTTTATCTTTTTAAAAGTTACACTTTTTGCTTTTAAACTGTGTTGTTAACTGTACTGTAGTAGGAAATATTGGAGCTTGATTTCTTTTAATCAGCCCTGCCGGCCCGTGTGCAGAGACCAGTATCGCTGACACGCTCATTATTGCGCTGTACTCCCAGAAGCCGGGCCGTTTTACGGCCGCCATTTTGGGAAGTCAGCGTTCTAGTTGCTGACTTCCCCTGTTAATTGAAAAAGGCGTGAGTATGAGGACGCGCTGTAGTGGGTGGGAGAAGGCAGGCCACTTCAGGCTGCCCCTGTTTTTTAGCATTTTTTTTAAAAAATCACTGTTAACCTCTTAAAATTGTGTCGCCTGCCCTGGCTATTTAACATTTTATCTTTTTAAAAGTTAAGCTTTTTGCTTTTAAACTGTGTTGTTTACCGTACTGTAGTAGTTGGAAATATTGGAGCTTGATTTCTTTTAATCAGCCCTGCCGGCCCGTGTGCAGAGACCGGCATCGCTGACATGCCCATTATTGCGCTGTACTCCCGGAAGCCGGGCCGTTTTATGGCCGCCATTTTGGGAAGTCAGCGTTCTAGTTGCTGACTTCCCCTGTTATTTGAAAAAGGTGCGAGTGTGCGGACGTGCAGCGGATGCGCGCAGTGGGCGAGCCGCGGGGCCAGCTGAAGGCACGCTCAAGGCAAGCCCCTCTGCGCCCGTCCGCGCCAGACCGGGCCTAGGGGCTGGTTCCCCTGCCCGATCCGACCCGGATAACAGTCCCAGAGAGGTTATCTCTCAACTCACAGGCAGACCGGTCAGACCTGATACAGAAACAGATAGGGGTAGCCACACTATCACAAACGTAACAGGTACTCAGGAAAATAACTGGGGGACAAGGCAAAACAATGGGCCAAAAAACCACAGTCAACTATTATCGAAATATACCCTCTTGATGGCTAACTGCAGGTCTTTGACAGCGCATGAACTAGATATTAACCTTCTTCTCTCAACAACAAAAAACATCAGTCCTTTTCTTTACAGAAACCTGGCTCCATCAGGGCTCTGGACCTGACATAGCACTGGCATTGCCCCACCCCTATTCAATTACAAGATTAGATTGACCTTCTGGTAGAGGTGGAGGAATCGGCATCATCTGCAATGACACTTTGAGAGTTTTCACCGAATCGTTCCTCTTACCGGAGTGTGAGAGCCTTCTGTTCTCCCTCTATTTTAGCCCCCAATTCACCCTTTCAGGCTTACTAGTTTATCGCCCTCCCGGTTTGGCGCAACAGTTCCTTGATGCTCTCCCTGATAAAGTAGCAGAACTCAATTGTACTAGACCTAACTTCACGTTACTAGGAGATTTTAATACCCAAGCTGAAGCCTCTAACACTGCAGCCAGGACTCCCCTAGATAACATGAAAGCATTGGATCTAAGCCAATTGATCCAAGGGCCCACGCACGTAAAGGGCATACGATTGACTTTGTTTTTAGCAGTTTATCAGAACTAAAAGCTATCCCCTGTCTCCTCTGGCCTGGTCAGACCAGATGCCAATTTCTTTGACTCTGACTCTTAAAACAAGAGTAAACATCTTCTATGCCAAATCTTACCCGCATTGGCGCTGGCATCTTTTGAACATTAGCTAATGGACGCAATCTCTCAAACAAACTAAACCCATTCTTCAGGGAAATATTGATAATGCAGTGACAGTTTTCGACAACTGGTTAACTAATAATTTGGATACCACACTCCGGAGGGTCCCTGGGCACTCAGAAAAAGAGAGCCCCGTTGTTTTCTCCCCAGCATGAGCAAAAAAGAGTCTGCAAGCGCATTGAGAGGAAATGGAGGAAAACATATGACAACACGATTAAGACAGAATACAGGGAGGCCATCAGCCAATTTCATTTTCAAATTAAAATAGCCCAAAGCAAATACTATGAGACAAAAATAAAATTAACCGGAAACTCCCCCAAAGAAATATTCCACATTCTTAACGAATTAGTGTCCCCCATGCTACATTACCTAACACAGAGCCATCTGAAGAACACAGTAATAAGCTTGCCACATTCTTCCAAAAGTAAATTGCAGATATATATTCAGCTTTTCCGAATCAACCCCACATTCCACAGGAAAGATGTAGCTTAAAAATCGAAAACCTGACCAGTTTTTCTAGGTTCCCGGCCCTGTCTGTGGAGGCCACGCTGAGTCTTCTCAGGACTTTGAAATCCGGATCTCCATTAGACCACGCACCTCCCTCCATTTTACTTCAAGGAGGAGATACTGTAGTCCCCATTCTGACAGATTTACTGAATCTTTCCTTGACTCATAATGTGTTACCTTCACAATGGAAGCATGCAATAGTAAAACCTTTGATCAAAAAGCCCAATCTGGATCTGTCGGTACTGAACAATTATAGACCTATTTCTATGCTACCCACGGCGGCTAAAATCCTCGGGAAGCATGTTAATGGCCATCTTTCTAAGTTCCTCGAGGAAAACCACATTTTTCATCCCTCCCAGATGGGCTGCAGGCCAGCCCATAGTACTGAATCTGCACTGATAGAAGTGACTGAAATAGTAAAGAAGCGCATGGACCAAGGTATGCCAACTGCAGTCATCCTATTAGACCTTCGTGCAGCATTTGACATTGCAGATCATGTGATGCTGCTCCATAGACTAAGGGAAGCTGGAATATCTGATAAGGCCCATAAATGGCTTATTCGATTCTTAGAAGGGAGACCATTCCAAGTCCCCGATCGCTCTTTTCTATGGGACAGTTTAAAAAGCCCGTGGGGAGTACCGCAGGGCTCCTTCATTAGCCCCACACTTTTTAATGTTTATATGACCCCGCTGGCCAGAATAGTGGAATCCTTTGGGCTGTCACTTGTATCATATGCTGATGATACGCAGCTCGTGGTTTCCTTCTCCCCCACTCATACCTCTTCCACAGATCAGCTGGGTCCCTGCTTACAGGCAGTCTCCAAGTGGATGGAGGAAAGCAAGCTAAAGCTGAATGGGGACAAAACGAAGGTTATGATAATGGGACATCCCTCCCCCTCATTTCAAGTAGTCCCAAAACTTGAGTTCCTAGGAGATCTCCCAGGCCCGAAGATACAGATCAAGAGCCTGGGGGTATGGCTAGATCCCTGGCTAACAATGGAGGTGCAGGCAAAGAAAATATTGTCTACCTGTGTCGGGATTTTCAAACTTCTCAGGAAAGTCTTCAAAATTCTCCCTTTCCTTGCAAAAAGGCTCATAGTCCAGGCGCTTATTATCTCTCGCATAGACTATGGTAATGCCCTATTTCTGGGTTCCCCAAAATATGTGATAAAAAGACTCCAGGTGCTACAAAACACAGCGGCCCGTCTTCTGTATAATCTGCCCAAACATCTTTCGGCCAAGGCTGCCTTGGTGGCTCTGCATTGGCTACCGATAGAGCAATGAATAAAGTTTAAGATGCTCTGTTACCTTCACAGAACCATTCATGCAAAGGGTCCTCCTTTTCTGTACTCTTTAGCGAGGTTCTATGAGCCTAGTAGACAACTCAGGTCATCATCTGCAGCCCTAGCAGTTATTCCTAAAACAAAGAAGACAAAGTAGGGTGGCAGGTCAATGGCTTTCCTGGGCACCAGATTTTGGAACTCACTCCCCATTTCTCTTTGGCAGAATAGAGATGAATTAAGTTTCTGGCATCTCTTAAAGACCTGGTTATTTTAACTCCTGTGTGTAATTGCCTTCAACACCTATTTGAGTGAGATCACTACCGTAAGCGCTGGGAAGCCTTAGGGCAGCCATGCGCTATATAAATTAAATTAACATAACATAACATAACATAGTTTGTATATGCAGGTTGATTTTGTCCAACTTTTAAATGTCAAGGGCATTACTTTAAGTACAAAATGAGATTAGTTGTAATATGAGGATGTCAATATTCATAGTTATAAAATAAAACAATTTACAGTCTTTTCCTGATTGAACTGATAGGCCACATCTCACTGTCATCTTCTGTAGCACTGGAAAATCATCGGTGGCTCTTGGATTGTGTCAGTTATATGATGTATAGTTCTAGAAGGTAAGATACTTGCATTAGTTCTATACAGTAAGATACTTGCATATTGATGTGTCATTGTATAGCTTGTTCTCAAATTAAATTCAGAGTCATGGGCGAATTCCATTGTGTGTGTGTGTGTTGTCAAAAATGGCAAGTACTAATGTGGGTGTATGTCAAACACCTAAATTATTATTATGGTGTGAGGAGAGTTTATAGTTCTAAATTCCTGTAGTCCATATTGTACATAAAAAAAGTGGAAATAGCCTTGAAGGGACTGTAGAAGAAAATAATTATTGATCTGCACTTATGTGTGTTTGTGCTCTGTCAAAACACATAAATGATTATTTGCTTTAAAGACAAAAAGCAAATGATTCCTTAGGTTGTACAATTTTGTGTAATGGCAATATTGATTAACTACATTATGCTACACCAAAAACGTTTAAATATGCTTGAAAACTAACACAATTGCACCTAGTGTTACATCCACATCTGTTGTTCAGAAATAATTGGTTACAGAACAGAATCTAAAGGTTTTATTACTATGCTTCCTATATTACTAATTATGTATCTAGGCTGACAACCTTGTTCTTAACATTATAGATGCTGTGGCAGCACAGTAGAAAGCACTAAACAGACTATAAACTGTGTTCAGGAATTGTTTGTTGTGATAATTGTCAAATAGTCTATGTAAAAATTACAATGGTTTAAGGATAAAGCAAAATAATAGTAAATTAACAAACTTTTTTAGAGACATTATTAAGCTGAATGATTAAGTGAGATTAGGAGGGTAACGTCACAGTTATTTTGACTACATGTCCAGAAATTAGATCATTGTTGTAGGAAGTTGGCTCTGTATATACTATCTCAAAGTGAGAGATAGTGTGCACAGAGTCCAAGGGTTCCCCTTAGAGGTAAGTTAGTGGCAAAATTAGATAATTCTAATGCTCTATTTTGTGGTAGTGTGGACAAGCAGTAGGCCTATCAGAGGGTAGTGTTAAGCATTTGTTGTACACACACAGGCAATAAATGAGGAACACACACTCAAAGACTTAACTCCAGGCCAATAGTTTTTATACAGAAAAATATATTTTCTTAATTTATTTTCAGAACCACAAGTTCAAAATTTGAAGTAAATACATAAAGTGCAAGGTACTCCACACTGGTAAGTTAGGAACTTTGAATTAGAGCAATAACATATACAGTTTTTGTAAAAATGCCAATAAGCTATTTTAAAAGTAGACAGTGCAAAAATCAACAGTTCCTGGGGGAGGTAAGTATTGGTTAGATTATGATGTAAGTAAGAGACTTACAAGTCTCAGTTCCTGGACATTAATCAACCCACCGTTGGGGGTTCAAGGCAACCCCAAAGTTACCACACCAGCAGCTCAGGGCCGGTCAGGTGCAGAGGTCAAAGAGGTGCCCAAAACACATAGGCGCCTATGGAGTACAGGGGCGCTCCGGTTCCAGCCTGCCAGCAGGTAAGTACCCATGTCCTCGGGGGCAAACCAGGGGGGTTTTGTAGAGCACTGGGGGGGACACAAGTAGGCACACAAAACACACCCTCAGCGGCACAGGGGCGTCCGGGTGCAGTGTGCAAAGCAGGCGTCGGGTTTTGTATTGGTTTCAATGGAGGGACCCGGGGGTCACTCTAGCATTGCAGGCAGGGCAGAGGGGGGGCTTCTCGGGCCAGCCACCGACTGGGCTAGGTAGAGGGTCGCCTGAAGGTCACTCCTGCACTAAGGTTTGGTTCCTTCTGGTACTGGGGGCTGCGGGTGCAGTGCTTGGTCCAGGCATCGGGTCCCTTGTTACAGGCAGTCGTGGTCAGGGGGAACCTCTGGATTCCCTCTGCAGGCATCGCTGTGGGGATCCAGGGGGGTAGTCTCGGGCTACTCACGGGGTCGCAGTCGCCTGGGAGTCCTCCCTGTGGTGTTGGTTCTCTGGATCTCGAGCTGGGGGCGTTGGGTGCAGAGTGTGAAGTCTCACGCTTCCAGCGGGAAGAGTGAGGTCTTTGAAAGTTGCAGAAAAGTTGCAATATTGTTGCTGTTTGTTGAGCAGAGCCACTGCTCACTGGAGCTTCTTGGTCCTTAGGTTCAGGGAAGTCCTCTGAGGCTTCAGAGGTCGCTGGTCCCTGTTAGATGCGTCGCTGTTGCAGTTTTTCAAGTCAGGAGACAGGCCGGTAGGGCTGGGGCCAAAGCAGTTGTCGTCTTCCATCGTCTCTGCAGGGCTTTCAGGTCAGCATTCCTTCTTCTTGTTTCAGGTTGCAGGAATCTGATTTCCTGGGTTCAGGGTCGCCCCTAAATACTCAATTTAGGGGTGTGTTTAGGTCTGGGGGGCAGTAGCCAATGGCTACTGTCCTTGAGGGTGGCTACACCCTCCTTGTGCCTCCTCCCTGATGGGAGGGGCGCACATCCCTATTCCTATTGGGGGAATCCTCCAAAATCAAGATGGAGGATTTCTAAAGGCAGGGGTAACCTCAGCTCAGGACACATTAGGGCTGTCCTGACTGGTGGGTGACTCCTCCTTGTTTTTCTCATTATCTCCCCTGGACTTGCCGCCAAAAGTGGGGGCTGTGTCCAAGGGGCGGGCGTCTCCACTAGCTGGAGTGCCCTGGGGCATTGTAACACAAAGCCTGAGCCTTTGAGGCTCACTGCTAGGTGTTACAGTTCCTGCAGGGGGGAGGTATGAAGCACCTCCACCCAGAGCAGGCTTTGTTTCTGACCTCAGAAGGCACAAAGGCCCTCACCCCAGGGGGTCAGAAACCCGTCTCTCAGCAGCAGGCTGGCACAGACCAGTCAATCCTGCACTGAAGGATTAGTTAAAATACAGGGGGCATCTCTAAGATGCCCTCTGTGTGCATTTTTTTATAAATCCAACACTGGCATCAGTGTGGGTTTATTATTCTGAGAAGTTTGATGCCAAACTTCCCAATATTCAGTGTAGCCACTATGGAGCTGTGGAGTTCGTTTTGACAAACTCCCAGACCATATACTTAATATGGCCACACTGACCTTACAATGTGTAAGAATAGACTTAGACACTGTTGGGGCATATTGCTCATGCAGCTATGCCCTCACCTGTGGTATAGTGCACCATGCCTTAGGTCTGTAAGGCCTGCCAGAGGGGTGACTTACCTATGCCACAGGCAGTATTTTGTGGGCATGGCATCCTGAGGGGGATGCCATGTCGACTTTGCCTTTTTCTCCCCACCAACACCACACAATCTACAATGGCAGTGTGTATGTGTTAGGTGAGGGGTTCCTTAGGGTGGCACAACATATGCTCCAGCCCTTAGGGACCTTCCCTGGTCACAGGGCCCTTGGTACCACTGGTACCTTTTACAAGGGACTTATCTGTGTGCCAGGGGTGTGCCAATTGTGGAAACAATGGTACATTTTAAGTAAAAGAACACTGGTGCTGGGGCCTGGTTAGCAGGGTCCCAGCACACTTCTCAGTCAAGTCAGCATCAATATGAGGTAAAAAGTGGGGGGTAACTGCAATAGGGAGCCATTTTCCTTCAACTGTCAAAAGGCAAATGTGGTCAACAAATTGCTCCAAACGTGTATGCTGGTGTCTCACAGAAGGAAATTTGACTCCATGTCCAAAAAGGAGAGATTTGCTGAAAGGCAAATTTGGTCAACAACTTGTTCCAAAAGTGAATGCTAGTGCCTCACAGAGGGTAATTAGTGCCTGCGTCTCTTAGTGGTAGCCTTGCTGCAATCCTCTCCCACTGGTCAAGACAAACAACCCTCCTGAGGGGGACTGATGCTTCACAGGTGCAGACTTAGACATGATGGCAGGTGTCGCCAGGGTTTGCAGGGCCTCCCTGTCTGTGGAGCAGCCTGGTTAGTTGTTGACTGTTGAAGTAGGTCCACAGAAAGAGGTAAATGTCACATTTTTGGATTCTTTTCACAAGGTTTGAGATCCTTACGACTATACACCACCTGTGTTGTTGAGGCAATGCATAGTTTTAGGCAATTTACATCATTAACGTACGGCCTACAAAAATATTATACTCATAGTATTGCTAAAGCAAATTAATTGAGGTGCAAGGATCCACACTTATAGCACAAGTAGGGAGAGATGATATCTCCAATTGCAAACATTACTGATTTATAATGTAGGACTCAATGTTGAAATGAAACGTAAAATTATATTTAGATAATGAAACTGAACATTTACACAGAGAAGAATATTAATAGCATTAAGTAATGCTTAGATGGTGATATACAGGGACTTAACTAACCTGTCTCCACTCCACTAGGGATTCCTGTAAAACTTTCAGTGTGCTGGAATCCGTAGACTTTCTCTTCCCAGGGAAAGAGGTTCCTGGGCCTGGGAGAACCAGGTGGGCCTCGAGGTGGGCTTTTGAGGCCAGAGGACATATTCAGTGTCTCAGATCATTCTAACACTTCCTAATAGCCTTCTGTGAATGCTTGATGTTAGAGACATAATCCACTCTTGTGACAACTCCATCCCACATTTGCCTTTTCTGGGTAAAAGGGGTATTCTGAACAATGGCACAAACAACTGTGGCTCTACCCTGATAATCTCATTGAGCATGACAGTCAATTCTGTCTCTGAAAATCTAGGTTTCCTTCTTAAAACTAAGTTAAGCTAAGTTATGGAAACGATTCAAACTCTTTAGAAGCTAAGGGCCACACTTTTTGCAGGTCTTACTGTTTCAAAATGGAAAGGCAAAAAACTAGTATTAAGAAAGGGAAGAATTTTATAGTGTAGTCTGCAGGTGTGAATAATCTGGACATTTAGCTCACATGTGTTTGACATATGTATCTGTCATTAAGGGCGTTATAACGAGTTTGGTGGTCAGTAGACAGCCATGGCGGCGGTCTGACAATCATCGATCTGGCGGTAACACCGCCATATTCTGAGTATGGCAGTCACACCGAAGACAGCTAGTGGTTCGCCAGTCCCGTCAGGTAGGACAGACCGCCACAGTAACGAGGAAGCACAAACAGGCCTGCAGAGCCTGTGTGGCCGCCAGATTTATTACAAGGTTGCACACCACCATTGTGACCATGGCAGTCCAACCACCACGTATCAGAATGCGGAAACGGACAGTATAAAGGGTCACACTCACTTGCAGGCAGACTTATAGGTCCGGTGCCACCCTTCACAATCATCATGCCACTTCTCATCCAAAGACAAAGAAATACAAGCTGCTATGGATGCCAACAACTGTAAGTACACACACACCTACCTGTATCATTAACCTTAAAAACAGTGTGTTGCGCCTGCTTACACATTTTGCAGGGGCACACCACAGGCAATAGCTACACGTCTCAAACCAAACACCACAGACATACGTTAACGTGGACACGCACACAGTGACTATGTGCCGGATTTGGGCGGCAAACACACCGCACCTCAACACAATACAAATACACATGGACACACAGCTCAGGCACAGGGACAGTGAAGGCTGCACAACATTGTCACACCACTGGACAGGGACTGTTCACACATACAACACACATATGTATCGAAGTTGCATGAAACACAAATAACACAACCATGAAACAACCCTGCAAGGAAACAAATATTACAGCACAATGGAAATGCAATGGCATGCACTAAACACAAAGAGACAAACAGACAAAGAAAACATAACAACTATACGCTCACAAATGGGGGGGACATCTGGGACTTCCAGGAAGGGGACTGCACTTGAACACCTCAACCAGGTCCCTCAAACAACATGTGCACATGAAATGGCCCTACATGGGCTCCAGGGACAAACAATACTAAACCCAAACGTCATGCACATATGCACAATGGGGAAGGGCAAGTCAGAAAAGCACATACAACTCCTACTTCATGGGACTTCTCCCTACAGGAACTAGCTGCAAGAGACACACAACTAAATGGACACATTCACAGGCATATTGAAACACAGCAAGCACAACTGAACACACTCCAAGTCTGCACAAACAAAACTCTAGACGACACACATCAGATCCATACAGAATCCATATCAGGGGGACAAGTCGAACAGCACGCATGCCCACATTGCACCACACCAAAAAAATATTTACCATACCAAATACTACACAATGCCATTACACCAACATTGCATTTACACTATACACACAACATATACCCTTCTTTTAGCGGACACCAACACTGCCCAGAAACTTACATACAGCAAACAACAGCACATAGAGCAGTAAGCAGGCCTAATCACACACAATTGCAGGCACACAACACAAATTAATCAGGATATGGTGTGTGAAGGGGTGTGTTTAAAGTGTGCTTTGCAGGTATGTCAAGTGCTGCAATGTGTGTCAGCTGTGTTATTTTCAAATCCATCCAATGTGGTGGTCTGTGTTACCGTGGTGACTGCGACCTGCCGTGGTTCGGACCACGGCTGAACTGCCACTGTGACTTTTGGCTTTTAATATGTTCTGTGGTTGGCTGACGGGCTGGCGGTCTTACGTTTTTGGCTGACTTTTGGCAGTCCTGCCTGTGTAACTCCTAATACGGCAGTCTGTATAACCGCCAACATGGTGGTCTTTTGGCAGCCGCCAACATGGCGGTCTGACGTTCCGACCACCAAAGTTGTAATGAGGCCCTAAGACTGATGGATACGCCAATGTTAAACATGTCCGCAATCTTGTGGTCGGTAAACCACCACTGCAATGCTGACAGAGTATTCTCATACGACAGATGTTTTAACAGCGACAACGGAGGGGAACCACTGGCCCAATGCATAGACCTCCATGAACACTGACAGTCTTTCTTCCGTTGAATATACAAATCAGGCAGGAAAACCTCTGCCAGCATAACGGACAGAATGAAACCTCCACCCAGACGCCAACGCATAAATCAGGCCATAAATTAGGATCCTTTCTTTTTCTGCTTAGTTTATGAGACAGAAACAATGGCCTACAAGTTCGATATACACTGAATATCCTACTATTAAGCCTTTTCACTTGACGGTTCCTTCAGACAAAGATGATCTTCCTTTAGTCTGTAAGGAAGCAGAAAACTTCACTCACAGATGACCTGCTCCCATTCTCCTAGAACCACTGATGTGGATCCACTGCTGCCATTCTTCACATAACAGGAGAAATTGAAATTTTTAACATTTATTCCAAATCATTTTGGATATTCTACTACGTTCTGTGGTTTCAAAATAATGTGTACTAATATTTAGTCTACTGTGATGACGAATGGTTATTGTTTAAGGTTGCTATTATGATTCATTTAAATATGTATTTAGAAACTCTGAGTGATTTCCAGTCCTCCATATTACAAGTTCCAAAGGATATAATGGAACTTGTAATATGGTGGGCGGGATATCCATCTCATTTGGGATACAGTAATCCCCTCTGCCAAGGTCGTAATCATGCCCTTACTGTTTAAAGAAGGCCTATGTGCCTGTGAAGCTAATATATATAACTCCCAACCTTTCGATTCTCCAGGTTAGTGAGACTGAGTGGTTTAGTACAAAAATCCCATTAAAATCAATAAAAATTAAAAATATCACAGAAAATTAAGAAGATTGTCAGGATGGGTGAGCTCATGCAAATCAATGGAAGACACTGGATAGTTTGGGAAGGTTGGAGGGTGAAGATTGGTACTGGTAGCGGGATAGCTTCCAAATGAGGATGAGCATAGAGATAAGAATGCATCAAATTTTAACCTAATTTGTGTGTGTATCAAGACTGCATACTGACTGATTTTGATAGTAAAAGAGCAACAGTTCACTTCTTGGGTACTTTAGGGTGCATGAAGATAGTTGACTATCATGATCAGTGTGAAAATTGAGGAATGGGATGAAAAGGACAACAAAGACTTATTGAAACGTGCTATTAATAAGGCATATTATGTGAGGCAGTCAGGTTGGTCACACAGGAACAGTATGATGTGAGAGCACTGCAACTCAATAGGTGCATGCTCTGTACACTGCACCCAAGATTGTGAATTTACACATTTAGGTTAGAGCACATATCCTTGGTCCTTCAAAGAGAATAGGGCCAGATTTAAGAAAAGTGGCACTACATTACATGTAATGCCACTTTTCTTGCGGCCCCTTGTTCAACCCTAGTGCCACCATGTGTGCGGCGTATTTAAAATACGGCACACCATGACGCAGGGTAGGGGCAATAGCGTCAGAATTTTTGATGCTAATGATATACTGTTAAGGGTTAGCACCAAAAGATTGCCGCTAACCTTGAAAAGTACATTGGAGCCCATTGAAAACAATGGCACGCCCCCTTTTAACACCTGTTTTGAGCAGGCATAAAAAATGGCAAAAAATGACACAAAGAAATCATTTAGATTTCTTTGTGCCATTTTTTCAGCCCCCCCCAATGGGGGGGTGACCCCCCGCATACATTAATTGTGGTGCAGGCATAATGTGGCGCAAGAGGTTACAAAGTGGCGCAATGCATGCATTGTGACACTTTTTTAATTTGGAGCAGCGATTTTGTCCTCGTTAGGTCACATTAGCGCCAAATAACTGACGATGATATGGCGCAAGAAAACTTTAGGGGATCTTAAATGGGCCCCATAGTTTCTTAATTTCTTCTTGTTTTCTTGAAAGCCTATGGCACCCTTGCTACTCACAGTGTTTTCAGACACAGCTGATATCATGCTAAATGTAATTAACTCCCTGTATCGTTCTTTGGTTTGCTATATAGATGAACTATATGTACTAAGGCCCTGATTTATACTTTTTGACGCTAAACTGCGCTAATGCGGTTTAGCATCAAAACGTATACCGCCGGCTAGCACCATCCCAAGGCACCGTCCGGGCATCCTATTTATGGTATGATGTTAGCCGGCGGTAAGGCTCGGCTAGCATCCTAAAAAAGGACGCTAGCCGGATGAGGGAGGCTTAGGAGGAACAGGGGCTTTAGTGTCAAAGAATGACACTAGTATGAACAGAGGCATAAATAATGCCTCTAACCAGACTAGCGTCATTTTCTGACCATAAAACCCTTTGGACATGGCTCCTATCTTACTTAACACAGGAGTCATGCCCACCACCCAAATGGCCATGTAGGGGGGCCCAAGTTAGGCCTCCCCCATGGCACTACAAAAAATGAAGAAAAATACTTACTTCTACTCACCTATACTTATCTGAGATGGGGTCCACCATCCTCCGGTGTCCCTCTGGTGTGGGTGGGGTTGTCTCTGGGGCTTGAGAAGGGCACATGTGGGCTCTTTCCATGGTCTCTGACCATGGAAAAAGGCCCACAAGTCCCCTAACGCCATGACCTGCTCCCATTCTCCTAGAACCACTGATATGGATCCACTGCTGCCATTCTTCACATAACAGGAGAAATTGACATTTTTAACATTTACTCCAAATCATTTTGGATATTCTACTACGTTCTGTGGTTTCAAAATAATGTGTACTAATATTTTGTCTACTGTGTTGACAAATGGTTATTGTTTAAGGTTGCTAGAGAGAATAGGCCATTAATATTCGCTATTTATGAAGGACTATTATCGGAAGTCATCAGAAGGGATAAATGGGCTAAACCTCAATGGTACCTTCAGACACAGATGTTCTCCTGGTTTTTGTCAAAGAGACACAATCCTTGATACCAGTTATTGGGCATTATAAGGGCTTTTGGGACTTGTTCTAGGTAAAAAGTCAATATAAGCAGCCCTGAAATAATAGTCAATGGGGTATTTAAATGAAATGATAGATTTATACCATTTTAGTTTTGAAAAAAATAACCTTATACAGAAACTGGCAAAGGCCAGGAACTGATAAGGATGTAATATGGCTTAGTTACATCAAAAACATCCTGCTATCACATCAGGGTCTAAACACAAAGGCAACACCAAAGTCATTATAAAATAAAAACAAAAACACTGGCACTGAAGGGAACTGCCTTGTGTGTGGATGTACTCCTTGTGAAAGAGCAAAATGCAGTCACTCAAAGTGAAGTTAACAAATGGCTTCAGTAGGCCGACCCATTGCCCCATGCTGGATGCTGAAGTTGGCGGAAGCAAAATGTAAATGACTCAACAAAAGAACAATGCATGAATAGAGCTGGCTGAAAGCCCCTTTTAGAAAGTATATTATACATAAAAGTTTATTAAAATTAAAATATCTTAGCTAACACCAGACTTTAAAACCTGTATGGGTGGGAATCCATGGGAACCTATGTATAATGATGAAGAGAAAAAAGCTCTTGTCAGATGAATAGATCGAAAGATGAGCACTGTGTTCTCAAAAATGACCATAGGAAATTATTTCTTTCAGGATACTGGAATAGGATTATACAGAATAATGGTTTCGTTGAGTCAGTGAGGCAAAATTATGATTCATTTAAATATGTATTTAGAAACTCTGAGTGATTTCCAGTCCTCCATATTACAAGTTCCAAAGGATATAATGGAACTTGTAATATGGTGGGCGGGATATCCATCTCATTTGGGATACAGTAATCCCCTCTGCCAAGGTCGTAATCATGCCCTTACTGTTTAAAGAAGGCCTATGTGCCTGGGAAGCTAATATATATAACTACCAACCTTTTGATTCTCCGGGTTAGTGAGACTGAGTAGTTTAGTACAAAAATCCCATTAAAATCAATAAAAATTAAAAATATCACAGAAAATGAAGAAGATTGTCAGGATGGGTGAGCTCATGCAAATCACTGGGAGACACTGGGTAGTTTGGGAAGGTTGGAGGGTGAAGATTGGTACTGGTAGCGGGATGGCACCCTTGCTACTCACAGTGTTTTCAGACACAGCTGATATCATGCTAAATGTAATTAACTCCCTGTATCGTTCTTTGGTTTGCTATATAGATGAACTATATGTACTAAGGCCCTGATTTATACTTTTTGACGCTAAACTGCGCTAATGCGGTTTAGCATCAAAACGTATACCGCCGGCTAGCACCATCCCAAGGCACCGTCCGGGCATCCTATTTATGGTATGATGTTAGCCGGCGGTAAGGCTCGGCTAGCATCCTAAAAAAGGACGCTAGCCGGATGAGGGAGGCTTAGGAGGAACAGGGGCTTTAGTGTCAAAGAATGACACTAGTATGAACAGAGGCATAAATAATGCCTCTAACCAGACTAGCGTCATTTTCTGACCTTAAAACCCTTTGGACATGGCTCCTATCTTACTTAAGACAGAAGTCATGCCCACCACCCAAATGGCCATGTAGGGGGGCCCAAGTTAGGCCTCCCCCATGGTACTACAAAAAATGAAGAAAAATACTTACCTATACTCACCTATACTTATCTGAGATGGGGTCCACCATCCTCCGGTGTCCCTCTGGTGTGGGTGGGGTTGTCTCTGGGGCTTGAGAAGGGCACATGTGGGCTCTTTCCATGGTCTCTGACCATGGAAAAAGGCCCACAAGTCCCCTAACGCCATGACCTGCTCCCATTCTCCTAGAACCACTGATGTGGATCCACTGCTGCCATTCTTCACATAACAGGAGAAATTGACATTTTTAACATTTACTCCAAATCATTTTGGATATTCTACTACGTTCTGTGGTTTCAAAATAATGTGTACTAATATTTCGTCTACTGTGATGACAAATGGTTATTGTTTAAGGTTGCTAGAGAGAATAGGCCATTAATATTCGCTATTTATGAAGGACTATTATCGGAAGTCATCAGAAGGGATAAATGGGCTAAACCTCAATGGTACCTACAGACACAGATGTTCTCCTGGTTTTTGTCAAAGAGACACAATCCTTGATACCAGTTATTGGGCATTATAAGGGCTTTTGGGACTTGTTCTAGGTAAAAAGTCAATATAAGCAGCCCTGAAATAATAGTTAATGGGGTATTTAAATGAAATGATAGATTTATACCATTTTAGTTTTGAAAAAAATAACCTTATACAGAAACTGGCAAAGGCCAGGAACTGATAAGGATGTAATATGGCTTAGTTACATCAAAAACATCCTGCTATCACATCAGGGTCTAAACACAAAGGCAACACCAAAGTCATTATAAAATAAAAACAAAAACACTGGCACTGAAGGGAACTGCCTTGTGTGTGGATGTGCTCCTTGTGAAAGAGCAAAATGCAGTCACTCAAAGTGAAGTTAACAAATGGCTTCAGTAGGCCGACCCATTGCCCCATGCTGGATGCTGAAGTTGGCGGAAGCAAAATGTAAATGACTCAACAAAAGAACAATGCATGAATAGAGCTGGCTGAAAGCCCCTTTTAGAAAGTATATTATACATAAAAGTTTATTAAAATTAAAATATCTTAGCTAACACCAGACTTTAAAACCTGTATGGGTGGGAATCCATGGGAACCTATGTATAATGATGAAGAGAAAAAAGCTCTTGTCAGATGAATAGATCGAAAGATGAGCACTGTGTTCTCAAAAATGACCATAGGAAATGATTTCTTTCAGGATACTGGAATAGGATTATACAGAATAATGGTTTTGTTGAGTCAGTGAGGCAAAATTATGATTCATTTAAATATGTATTTAGAAACTCTGAGTGATTTCCAGTCCTCCATATTACAAGTTCCAAAGGATATAATGGAACTTGTAATATGGTGGGCGGGAAATCCATCTCATTTGGGATACAGTAATCCCCTCTGCCAAGGTCGTAATCATGCCCTTACTGTTTAAAGAAGGCCTATGTGCCTGGGAAGCTAATATATATAACTACCAACCTTTTGATTCTCCGGGTTAGTGAGACTGAGTAGTTTAGTACAAAAATCCCATTAAAATCAATAAAAATTAAAAATATCACAGAAAATGAAGAAGATTGTCAGGATGGGTGAGCTCATGCAAATCACTGGGAGACACTGGGTAGTTTGGGAAGGTTGGAGGGTGAAGATTGGTACTGGTAGCGGGATGGCACCCTTGCTACTCACAGTGTTTTCAGACACAGCTGATATCATGCTAAATGTAATTAACTCCCTGTATCGTTCTTTGGTTTACTATATAGATGAACTATATGTACTAAGGCCCTGATTTATACTTTTTGACGCTAAACTGCGCTAATGCAGTTTAGCATCAAAAAGTATACCGCCGGCTAGCACCATCCCAAGACACCGGCCGGGCATCCTATTTATGGTATGACGTTAGCCGGCGGTAAGGCTCGGCTAGCATCCTAAAAAAGGACGCTAGCCGGATGAGGGAGGCATAGGAGGAACAGGGGCTTTAGTGTCAAAGAATGACACTAGTATGAACAGAGGCATAAATAATGCCTCTAACCAGACTAGCGTCATTTTCTGACCTTAAAACCCTTTGGACATGACTCCTATCTTACTTAAGACAGGAGTCATGCCCACCACCCAAATGGCCATGTAGGGGGGCCCAAGTTAGCCCCCCCCCATGGCACTACAAAAAATGAAGAAAAATACTTACCTCTACTCACCTATACTTATCTGAGATGGGGCCCCCCATCCTCCGGTGTCCCTCTGGAGAGGGTGGGGTTGTCTCTGGGGCTTGAGAAGGGCATATGTGGGCTCTTTCCATGGTCTCTGACCATGGAAAAAGGCCCACAAGTCCCCTAACGCCCTGACCCAGGTGTTAAATAATGGCGCTAAGCAGCTTAGCGCCATTATTTAAGGCCCCCATCCCCGTGCTTGATTTTAGCACGGAGGGATAAATATGGCGCTGAGGCCATATTGTCATTTTTTGCCCAGGAACGCCTACCTTGCATCCCATTGATGCAAGGTAGTTTTCCGCAGCCAAAAAATAACTTTAACTCCAATATTTTGGTGCTAGACATATCTAGTGCCAAAATATAAATATGGAGTTAAGTTTGCACTGAATTAGAATAAAAAAATTACGCGAATTCAGCGCAAACAAAGTATAGATATGCCCCTAAGTATTTTAATAGTTGAAAATCCTCTAATTCAGTGTGTGTGGCTGTTAAAATGTTTTTTTCTTTACTAATCCCATTTCAGGAGTCAGAAAGTTTTTCCAACTCCTAAAATTGGATTCTGAAAGAAGACCGGTTCGGAATCTGGAAGGGGCATACTTTAAGTGTCCCTTTCAAATACCAAATCAGTGTCTTATGTATCAATTTTTGCCAACAAATCTGCTTGCACAACCCACTTCCAATGAGCCAGTAATTTATTTTCAAAAGTAAAGCTGTCCCCTTGGGCCCCTTTTCTGTTTGTGAATGTGAATAAAACGTTTGTTTAAGAGAAGGCAGTAGGCTAGCAGACCACTGTCTCCTCTTCAACAAACACAATAAATACACTTTTCATGTTAAATGCAGTCTTGTCCCCATTATGGGAAAGGTGGTAAATTTAAAAAAAAAAAAACTTTACTCTATTTAAAAGCAATCAACGACATTATGGTCTGCTGACCCCAGCAGGCTACCATCCCTGTGATGGCCTGCAATCGAACTGCAATCGAACTGAGTCGGAATTCGTGATTAACCTCATTGATCTGCAAGAGTATTTAGGGCAGTATATAGGAGTATCACTGGTCGCAAAAATATTAATCACAAGTTGCGACTAGTATTTTGTGACAAGTAATTAGTATATGTGGCCCATGTTTCCCTTAAGTTTTAATGTAGTCCTTTAATGGAACAGTTACTTGATGGATCCTGAAAGCACGTCCACACTGTTAACAAAACAGATGGGAAATTAGAGGCAGGAAACCACCAGTAACAGAACAACAGTATGAAATTGCGCAGGAATTATTCATTCTGAAATATTGCAAACTCTCTGTAATAATAAACAGAGAAAACTAGCAAACTGCATATTTACCTGGTTGTTACCACCAACAAGTGCTCTCTCGGGGCAGTACCCCCACAGTCCAGCACATTGTGTACTTCTTATCCTATCTATCCTTGAAGAGTGGTTGATGGCGTAAACTGAACAATCATGACGCCTCCTCTGCCCGGAATATAAGGATCTAGAACAATGGTGTTGATGAGGTGGCTCGAGCCAAGCTCTCGTTTAAAACCTCTCTTTTGAAATTCGCACTGCAACGTCAACAAATAAAACCTAGTCAGTGAAGCACTTAAACCCTTTATCTGTTTGGTAAATACCAGTAATCTGGCTGGTAAAGAAACAGTTCTATAACGTTGGTCAGCGTTGCAGTCAGGTTTGTTTTAGCTACGGTATGCGTCAATAATACTCCACAAGTAAATATCGTTTTGGCGCCAGGAACTAAAAGGTGAAGTATAAACACATATCAACAGCGGAGATGCTTGTGAGGTACATGAAGAGAAAAAAAATACACTGGTACCGAATCACCCCACTGGCTCATATTGGAGCGAATGGCGTTTTATATTAAGAAGGTTAAAACAACATCATTTTTTACATAAAGAATCGTGAGCCTTCTGCCTGAGTCTGAAGTAGTGACATGGATGAAAGGTATCAGAGTAAGATTAAAGGACATAGGCAGAACGCAGACACACAGGACTGAAAATACACACACATTTCCTCACAGCACTGAATCTAGTTCTATGCACACCCAGGCAAAGGCCCTCCCCGATATAGCCATCTTTGCAACAGATGCAAACTGCATTGGAAACAACACAGAGCACCATTTTTATGTTCAGCCTCTGGTGCTGTCAGTGAATGAAAACCTGGAGCGGACTTAAACTGCCGGGTGGGATGACCCTCATACAGACAATGCAGTAGCGAAGCTAGTGTGCCTTGGGCCCTACTGCAAGTAAGCAAATAGATAATCTGGCTGCTGAACTACAGCAATAATCATGGTTCAGTAGACCCCTCAGGCCTCGCCCATGGGCCCTATTGCCATTGCACATGCTGTACCAATGGAAGTTACACCCCTGAGACTTTGAACATGAGCTGTGCAGAAGTGGCAGTGAGGGGAGCTCCTATTCACATGGACAGTGGGAGGAAGGCCTGCAGCTCAGAAGGTATGGGGTGTCATTAAGAGTTTGGCGGGTGGCAGAGGCCGCCCGCCAAACTCTTCCCGCCATCAGATCACCTGTGCGGCCTGAACCCTGCCGGCCCTAATAGAACTTCAATGCAGGACCAGCAGGCGGAAATAGTGTTTCCGGCCACCGGCCCTGAGGTGAAGAGGGCCTTGCATCCATCACGCATTCCACTGCCCCTAATTTAGGTAGTGGAATGCGCGATGGGGCTGTGCATGGGGGCACCTGCACTGCCCATGCCAAGTGCATGGGCAGTGCAGGCCACCCCCCAAACCATCCATTCCGCCAACCTTTCCATGGGGGTGTGCACCGCCATGGAAAGGCTGGCTGATGGGGACTCCTAATCTCCAGGGCGGTGAAGCAAGCAGCGCCGCCCTGAAGGATGTGAATCCACTGGGACCCCCAGGCTGCCAGCTTGCGGCAGTCTGGTGGTGTTGATGGTTTGACCGTGGTGGCTCCGCCATGGTCATAATGTGGTGGTCCCACCTGTTGGCGGTGGGGCCACCACCGCGAGGCATGACCGCCAGACTCGTAATGACCCCCATAATGTTTGGATTACCTCTGATAGAGAGCGGTGATAGGACTGGGATGGGGGGACTGGAGTAATGAAGATGACTGGTAGTAATCCAAGCATTACCTCCTCACTCTCATCCTCGTACTAGTCCCTACATCAGTGAGGATATAACAAAGTGGCCTTTCTTACTCTCAAAATCGCTTTTGAAACAAAACCATATCACTAAATCAAGGGTGTACTTGCTCTAGAAATGCAATTACCCAGACTGCTGGGAAGGGTATCTCCCGGCCGATACCTTGAGAGCATGTAGGACCCCTAGGGGCCATTCACACCTGTCACCAGAGGACAACAGGATGTAAACCACTGTATGAGTCAGAAGCACACCCTGCTGCACTGCCTGAAAATGAAACACCTCACTGACTGTCCCAAGGCCAGCATGCCTTCACATCACTCGGAACTGGTACCATGAACATGAAAAAAGATTATACCTGCCAAGCCCGAAAACCCAAGAGCCCTGTCAAAGAAAACTTTAATCACTGTCACAAAGTACTGGAGACAAACACTTAGGAGCTGCACCAGCACACCTAAAGTCAGGCCAATTCTTGAGGGCAAATGGAACCCAGTGGGAGCTAAACAATCCTTGTGACAAGTATTGCTGTTGTCCATGCAGCTGCGGAAGCCGGATGCTAGTGCAAGCTCACTAAATTACTAACAGGCTAACAGTCTCACGGTTCTGCATGTCTGTGAAGACCTAGGTGTGACAGTGGATGCAAAGGCGAACAGGCACCAGGGCTCTATCAGCATCACTCATGGGGGGCACAGGACAGTTCCGCAGTAGGCACATAGGCACTAGGTTATTACAGCTTCTCAGAGCCATTCATCAGCAAAAAGTGCATGAGCAGTGACTGCGTGGCACTTGGGCCTTCACTGCCGAAGAGAACCTCCTGTCAAGTGTCTGGCCACCAGCCTTCAGTCTGGCAGTCTTGAGCTTCTAAAGGCTCTCATGGCGACACTAAGGGCATAATTATAAGTGGCCGAAGTCGGGTGGAATAATTATTGCACTTGATGCAATCTGACTCTGAGGTGTTTGGAATGTATGAAGTGTAACAATTTTTGTTTATACCGATATTTTGAAAACAATAACTGAGGCCTGAATTTAAGTAAGGGGTGCAGCATCCCACACATTGCCACTTTTCTTGCACCTCTTAGCGCCCTCATACCTCCATCCTGTGTGCGCCGCATTTATAGGGCACACCATGGCGCAGGGTAGGGGCAATAGCATCAACATTTTTGATGCTATTGATGTACTGTGCAGGAGTAGCGCCAAAATGTTGGCACTAATCCTGCAGAGTACATAGGGGCCCATTGAAAACAATGGTATGCCACCTTTTAACGCCTGCTCTGTGCAGGCGTTAAAAATAGCCTCTAAAAATGGTACATTGGAATCTCTTAGATTCCACTGTGGCATTTTTGCGGTCCCCCTAAGGGACGCATGTATAATGTGGTGCAAGGGGTTTCAAAATGGTGCAATGCATGCAGTGCACTACTTTGTAAATATGGTGAGGCGAATTTGGCCTCGTCGTGCTCCATTAGCATCATACAAAATTATGCTAATGTGGCGCAAGGAGGCGCTAGGCTCTCTTAAATCTGGGCCTTGGTTTTTAGTACTTACCACACCAAAATCCGAATGTCCCTGTAAAGTCTGGGCTTATACTGCCAATAAATTCCATGAGGTTTTGCCTGCTGAAATTTTACAAAACGTGGAACGTTATCATACTGTGTAATTGGCAGGTATTATAAACATCAAACTAAATCATAATTGTGGTCCCAGCACAAACAGGAGAATAGTAAACATGTTTCCCATGCATAAGCTCTAATAGTGTTAATGGAAAGTTGAGCAGGCACTATCGTGAAGGCAAAAGCTCTTCTCCCTTGTTAAAAGCGCTGCCTTTGGAAGCCAAATATAACATTGTAGTGTTCGCTCTCAGTGTCTCTAAGGCTAGGTTGAAGCTATATTGGAAGTAGCAGTAGAATAATCACGAGGGGCCAGATGTAACATGTTCCGATTTTGCGAATCGGAAATTGTGAGTCGGTGCGACTAGCAATTTCCGATTCGCAAAATCGGATGCAGAACGGTGTCTCAGACACCGTCTGCGATTCGCTATAGGGTCGCAAAGACCCACCTCATTAATATTAATGAGGTGGGTCGCATTTGCGACCCCATAGCGAGTCCCTGCATTCACAGGGATGGTGGCCTGCTGAAGACAGCAGACCTCCATGTCTGTGACTGCTTTTTAAATAAAGCAGTTTTTTTTTTATTTTGCAGCCCGTTTTTCTTAAAGGAAAACGAGTTGCAAAATAAAAAAAATAACGAAACCATTTGGTTTCGTTTTTTCAGAGCAGGCAGTGTTCCATTGGACCACTGCCTGCTCTGAAAAAAACATTTTGGCAACATTCACAAAGGGGAAGGGGGTCCCCCCTTTTGCGAATGAGTTACAACCAGTGTGACACTGTTGGTAACTGCGAATTGCTATGTGACCGCATTCGCGGTCCCAACGCAATTTGGCATTGCGATGCGAGTCGCAAATAGGAAGGGGACACCCCTTCCTATTTGCTTGTCGCATTCACATTTTGCGAGTCGGTACCAACTCGCAAAATGTGACTGTGCATCGCGATGAGCATTTTGCATGGGGCAAACTGAGATTTTCGCAGTTTGCACCATGCAAAATGCTTTCTACATCTGGCCCGAGGTGACCCGCTGAATCAACTCAGAAAGAGGGCAGTAACTGGCACTAAAGTTCCACTTTTATCAACTCTTTCAACTATGATCTAATATGATTCCAAGAGCCAACCAGCATCTTACTGACTTCTTTACTGCTTTCCTCACTGCTCTCATTGTGAGGTTATGCCACTCTGTCAACTGGCATTGCTTACCAAGTATAACCAACAACAACATTACCTTTATTTTAGTTTTTTTACACTAATGCTTCATAAACCATTTTCTATACCCTTCCACTTTTTACTAGGCCATAATTTCCCTTTACCTTTGTTACAGCATTGTGCATATTGCTTAGTACACAACCTGGGTAGCCAGGCAGTGTCTGGTGGGCTAGCCTCACAGGTCAATCTGTGAAATGTTTTTCTGGCTGTCTGCGGACCTATTTTATGGTCTGATGGCTTGTACCGTTCATTTCCCTGATATTAAAACAAACATCGCATGCAGCAAGGCCAATTCAATGCATTCTTCTATACAGTGCAAAGCATATAGCGTGTCTTTGGTAGTTCAAATATGCCATTTTTATTTTGTTCCACGAGCCTACTTTGTGACTCAGTCCGACCCTGCAGGCACTTATTTAATTATATTGTCCTATAGTACGTTCATTAATTCTATTTCATCGAACTCTGACACGATCTCAAATCCAATTATGTACCTGATTGTCGAGAATGAAACCAAATGAACTGGTGGGTGCGCAGGACAGCCACCCCTCCCCCGCCCACCAATGGGTGGGCTTCACCATAGTATTGTTCAAGGGTGCCCTTGCCTGCAGTGACATGAAAAAGGCACTTTCTGTGAAGGATAGAAAAACAAATGCATTTAGATGACTCAGATCACTTTTCAGTCAAGCTTCCTAGGTACATAGGTTGTGCGCTTGTGGCATCGGGTGCTAAGTTATGAAACGATTCCCTGGCCAACCCAGAGCCAAAGAGAACCATTTTTATGTTATGAAAGCATTAAAACAAAAACAAAAAAGGTTTTTTTCTACACGTAATTTCGACAGATGATTTATGGTCACTGTGCTGTTAAGAATTTACAGTCCAAGTGATGAAAGCCACATGCTTGGAAGAAGCACTGATGGATGTAAGTAGCACAGTTTAGAAACCGTTTAGAAAAATCACTTCAACAAAAAATTACGTTTGTTAAATTATACTTGGTTTGCGCTTACAAACAGGTACGGCTGTGGATGTAGTTCATAAACACAAATACAAATAAATCCAACTAATGGTTTCTGAGGCAAGTATGCCAACATTTTCTTGAAGAGAAAATCTTTCAGAATTAGTCTTTATACAACAAGTTCTGACTTCAGGAAAAGGCCCCCAATGATGCCTCAACCAGCACTTGAGGTTTGTCACACATAAATCTTTTTTGATAACAGTATTTAAATTCGTCGACAGTATACTACTCAGCACTTGATGTTAACACCAAGTTCCACCATATCTTGAATTGTTTAGTGGTTTCAGTAAATAACGTTTTGCGCAATTGTAGGCTGCAAATTGCAATTTAGTGAGATATTTAGTCTCAGTTGAGGTCACCTTAAGTGTAGAAATTATATACGTGGGCACATGATGTGTACTCTACTTGTGTGTAATGCAGCCCAATCTGGGCTCAGAAATGTAAATGGGGTGGGAACTATCAGTGTGAAATTCCGAAGGTGGGGGGGGGGAGGGACATGGGATTTCAGAAAAATCAGAGTACCAAACAACTGCAGGCTAATGGTTAAAGGTCAAAACTTTCGTCAGGCGAAATAGCTCAGCTCAAGCACCAAGCTGTGAAAAAGCTGCTTTATTGAGATAGGTGTTTATAATAATAAGTATAACCCGGGGCCAGTGCCTTACAGACTAACATTAAAACCTCACAATACACAAAAATACCGCTAACCCCCTGCTTCTAAAGACCACCCTTCAACATCATAAAACAACCCCCAATCAACTCTCCCTGAATCCGTGCTTGATTTCACATACGAATCGCTCAAAATACTCCCAGTCCCTCACCCTTGCACCCTCACTGGGGCTGATCCACCTGCCCAGCAGCATAACCAAACTTACTGAGGCCTGTAATCAATCAACATACCTGCTACTCAGAAAAAAACCTCAATAGAGGCATTTCTCTGCTCCTCCTCCACCACAAACTCTCTCCAAGCAACCATGCCAACCTTTCACTCAAATGAAACAGATCCAATTATTTTCCCCGACACCGAGGTGCACACTCCCATTCCAAAATAAATTAGTCTCTTGAAACCTTATATCAGCATGTGCCAACTGGAAAAATCTGTCTGTGCTTCAAAAAGTCTACATCTCCCTATTGAACTTTCTCCTCACTCTATTAATCAATGACGAGGGAGATGTGGCTGTAGTGGAATGCCGTCCAAGGGTGGAGCTGGACCTGTTTAGTTGTGGGTAGTCAAAGAAGCTAAGGGGCTAACCAGCCCCTATCAAATAAGGGGGAATCCAAAAAGTAAAAAGGGAAGAGGTGGTCCTCTTCCTGTGTCACTTCAGTAAGTGTGTGGTGATGCCACTGTGAGTGGACCACTACTCAGGAGGGAGCGGGGTGTGCCCATTCCTAGCATTCGCCCCAGAACGTCTCAGGGTCCCATCGTTGCTAAGGGGAGTGGTATTAATCAAATAGGTAGAGAGCACAGATGCTGGGGGGCAGAAGCACTGGTATTCAGTGCATAACATATAGTCAATCAGGGGCTCAAAAGGCGGGTTTAATTTATTTTCGGTAAGTGGCCATTTGTGGGACATCTATTCCATGACATGCCATAGCAGATCAAGCCAGGCCACTGGTGGTTGGCGGCCTTTGTCTTTCAGACCAGGGTTATAAGTTGCTTCGCTGCCCCAGTCATATGGCAGACAAGGCACCATTAAGCATGGTTCATTGCTTCTAGCGTGACTGGTTTTACCCCCCCCCCCACCAAGACAATGGTGCAGAGGTCAGCCGGAATGGTGAAACCGAAAGTATTCTTAATGTAGTTCAGGATCTCTTTTCAGATTAGAGTGAGGAGGGGGCAGGACCACCAGATGTGCTGGAAATCCTCAACCAGAGCATCACACCCCCAACAAGCAGCAGAGGCAGTCTGAAACATGGCACATAAGCGTTCAGGGGTATAGTACCATCTCAGCATCAGTTAGTATGCTGATTTCTGCTCGGAGATGCTCCTGTGGATTTTAAGGATCTCGCTCCAGAGAAAATCCCATTGTTTCTGGGATATATCCAGGGGCGTATTTCCGTTCCCAATTAGTTTCACAGGGATGACATGGAGGGTGAGGGCTGTTGTAAAACGCTATACGTTTTTGGACCCTTGAATCCCTCAAAGCCACTACCAGGGTTTTAAACAGAGTGAGAGAGTGGGTGTCACCAGATGCCTTAGGGGGAAATTCTGCCCAGTGGCATAGCTGGAAATTATGATGATGGGAATTATCAGGGACTGCAAAATCAATTTTCATTTGCCTGAAGGGCTTGATGGTTGGACCATGATATGGGTCACGTAAGGTCCTGCAGTCACCCCTCTTCCAATCAAGAAAAGATTAAAAGATCCAGGGGCAAAGACTGATGTAAAGTCTGGGTTACAAGCGATCAAGGTGTTCACTGAGGGAAAGATGGCAAGGCCTCTCTGCACCGCCAATCTGTCCCGGATCTCCAGGACACTGCAAGTCGGGATCGCCAAGTATGTACTCCGAGGGCAATGATGTCACAGTAGCCAGTGGCAGATCACATAGTGGTCTGCAGGCAACTGCCCGCTCCATATGTAGCCAGTGCTTCACACACTCCCTGACTACCCATTCAAAAATAAAGTACATGTGTGCAGCCCAGTAGTAGTCTAAAAGGTTATAGCACACAATATCACTGGGATTCTGGGGCAGCATCAAGAGACTGCCCAAAATGTGGGATTGCTTTCCCTTCTAAATGAAGGAGAGAAGATACCTCTGCATGGTTTTACTGTTGTCTACAGGGTTGGGCGTAGGGGGACTGAAATAGGTACAAATGCAGAAGAATGTGCATTTTTACTGTGTTTATGCGGCACAAACAGGAGATATGGAGAGATCTGCGCAGATCCTCTCATATTGCTTTACGCAGCGGTCCCTATATGACTCGACTCCAGGTCAGTAAAGAGGGAGTAATAGTAAGGCCAAGATATTGTATAGATTTCGGAGCCCAACGGAAGAGAGAGAGTACTGCTAAGTGTGGAATGTGTATTGGCGGGATGATGAGGTTAAGTATGTGGGATTTGGTCATGTTTATCTTATAAGATGAGACTACTTCAAAGGCTTGGAGACACTGAACTACTGCAAGTAGGGAAGTCTTTGGTTCCATCAGGGTCAGCAGTAAGTCATCAGCAAATAGAAAGGCTTTGTGTTGATGACCACCAAATGGGATGCTAGGTATGGAATGGTCTTGACGAATGTAAATTGCCAAGAGTTCCACCACTAGGAAAAACAACACAGGAGAAAGAGGACACCCATGTCTAATGCCCCTGTGGAGAATAAAGGGGTGGGTGACATTTCCATTTACTCGCATGGTGGATGTGGGAGCTAGATAGGATGCCATAATTTTGCTGATCATTGCAGGGTCCAGTCCAGTCTTGTGGAGGACTGCTTGAAGGAAAGCCCAACTAATTGTATTGAATACCTTTTCCGCATCTACTGAGAGAAGACAGGCTGGAATGGTATGAGCTCAGACTTTCTCAATCAGATGAGCAAGGTGTCTGATGCTATCAGCTCCCTGACGTTGTTGGATGAAGCCAACCTGGTCGGGGTCGATTAGCCCTAGTAGAAGCGACTCTAGGAGATTGGCAAGCATTTTGGTATAGAGTTTAGCGTTGGTATTGAGTAAGGTGATTTGCCGATAGGAGGTGCAGTGGTAGGGTCTTTGTTCGGTTTGGGAATGAGCATTATTTCAGTGTCCAACATGGTCGGCGCTAAGCCAGTGGTGCATGTAATAGAGTTGAAGAGCTTGAGCAGCTGGTGCTTTAGATGGGGGGAAAACCTAATAGAAAGAGACCGGTATGCCATCAGAGACCATGGCTTTCCTCACCGGAAGCCCTTTAAGAGCTCTGCTCAGTTTAGCGACTGAAAATGGGAGCTCAAATCCCTCTGCAATTCGGAGGCCCAAAGGGGGCCTTGGGTGCCACGTAGGTAAGAGTCAATAGCCTCCCAGTTGTCAGAGTCACTGAAATACAGCGATTGGCAATAAGACCAGAAGGCCTCTGGCTTATCCACTTCCCGAACAGCCCAGTGGATTGGAAACCCACAACTTAGAAATATGGGAGCGAGCATATTGCACCCACAATCTGCAGGCCAAGATGGTTCCAACTTTGACACCCCTCATAATATTTTTGTTTAAGGGCAGGGAGAGATCTCTCGCCTTATTAACCCAGTGGGCCCACAGTTGGCCCCTTAGAACTGCCAACTGGCGCTTGGTACAGGACGTAGAGTGTTGTTTGTCTGTGAGCTCCAAAGATCGGATCTCCACTGTGAGGTTGGTTTCAAACAATCAGTCTTCACAGACTCTAGCAGTGGATATGGAGGAGATAGCACCCCTAATGGCTGCCTTGAAGCTGTCCCAAAGCACTGGGGGTATAGGCAAGGCGTTGAGTTAGAAATATTCAGTGATGGCCTCTTTGATGGAGGCCACGTCTACTGGGGGAACGGAAGAGGTGAGGGCACAGATGCCTTGGGTGGGTAGAGAAGGGGGTTGGTTCTGAGTTTGCGCATGGGGTCCAGACTAGTTCGACTTGAGTGTGGTCTGAGATAAAGATTTCAGAGATCTGAGCTGATTCAAGGTCTCTGAGGAGGGGGTACATGAGTAATAATTAGTCAATGTTACAATAAGATTGGTGTACATGTGAGTAAAAAGAATAATCCCTCTTGTCTGGGTACTAGTAATGCCATGAGTCAATCAGACTGAGATCCATCAGCTTCTGGCGGAGCTGACTGGACATCGCCCCAGTGCCCTGTAGTTGCACCATGGTTCTATCCAAGTCCTAGATCTCAGACTAGGTTGAAGCCCCCACCCACTATTAAGTCCCTTCTAGTGGATCCCAGTTCAATCTTCAGAGTCTCACTTAGGAATGCTTCTTGAGAATGGTTTGGGATGTACAGGCTGAGCAGAGTCAAAGTAGTGCTTCCCCTTTCAAGTGTAGGGTTAGGAATCACCCTCCTGGATCCTGGGACGTCTTCAATACTTTGGAAGAGAAACTCTTCTTAAAGAGGATGGTCACCCCGCTGTCTTGGAATCAACATATGCCCAATGTTGGCAGGTATAGTGAGGATAGGTCAGATGGTGACAATCTTCCCCAAGGAGGTGAGTTTCCTGCAAGAAGATAATATCAGGGTCCAAATGTAGGAGATATCGCCAGATTTGCTTCCTCTTGCTATGGAAATTAAGTCCTTTAACATTTAAGGAGAAGAGTTTAACATTGGCTAAGGACCCCATGACCAGTAGGGTGTATGGTTGTGGTAGGAGGCATAGTAAGGAGGTGTGGGTCCCCTTTGGTGGATCCCTGAGTATTGGGTTGTACTCCCTGGGGTATACAGGACTGCAGCAAAGAGGAAGGCAAGGGGAAGTGGTACCAAACCAGAAAAGAACTTATAAATTAACAGGGCCCAATGTAATGAACTTCTCCATCATAAGACGGGCAGAGCAACCTGTCTGTTCCCTTAGAGGTGTCGCCCTCACAGGAGCAAGGCCTAGGAAAGGCGGGGGACATGGTGACCGAGACAGCAACTGTATTGCCTCAATCAGCAGAGTGGGGTTTAGTGTCATGTAGCCAACTCAAGCACAACTCAGTTATTAGCAGTGCAATAAATGTTCCACTAGTTCGGCTCTGTGAACCCTGCAAAAGAAAAATGCATTACAATAGAAGGATACAGCATTCACTGTGTGCAATGTTTGTTGAGTCAGGAAAATTTCAATAACAGGCAAGGAGCATCAGTGGACGTCTGTGGATGTTCCTGTGTCATGTTCTGTAAATGCAAAATTATGTTTTTGTCCATCATGGCGGGCCTTTGCTTTCCAGTGATGGTCAGGTCCGTTCCCCTGGACCATTTGCCAGATAGACTGCCAGCTGTCTGGTCTCTCAGGCAGGGGAGGCAAGGACTCTTGACTTGGCGGGTCATCAGGCAAGCCCACAGGCGTTTTGCTTCAGACAGGACCTCACCATTTGTTGTCTTCCATTTCATTGAAGGAGGAGACCAAATGGGTGAGCCCATTGATATTTAAGGCCCAGGTCGCAAAGTTTCTCAGTTACAGGTGGGAAAACTCCTCTTTTTCAGCGTCAATGTGGAAAGGTCTTGGAAACTTTGTATTGTGTGGCCTTGGAAGACAATGTCAGCCATTCCCATCAAGGCCCTCAAAAAGTCTTCTTTGTCCAGAAAGAAGTGGACCCTGGTGAGAACGTCAGAGGCCGTGTCTAAGATGAGTGGCTGGTCATCAGGCCCTCCGGACAGCTTGAAACTTGTGCAAAGGTCATAATGTCCTCTTCCTCGGCTCCCCAGGGGACCTCTCGACTGCGAATGTTATTACGGCACCCATGGTTCACAAGGTCTTCCATCTTAGTCTGCAAGTCCATCTGTTGTTCCTCCAGGGTGATCATATGGTGCATGAGCAGTTCTTGATCTTCTGTCGTCTAATCCATTGTACGTTCTAGATTGTCCACTTGTGCACCTATGGAGGAGATGTCTGTGTGCAGTTCCTGGATGCAGTTCTTGAAGTCAGCTTTGAGAGAACCAATTTGCGACCGAATGTCACTGAGGAAGCGTTACATGTAGTCTTGTGTGATGCGGAGGGTTACAGAGGAGCTCGATGGCTGTGAGGATGATTTGCCCTTGCTACTCATGTCTGTTGGTGGGGCTTTGGCCCAGAGGGACGCAACAGAAGAATCCCTAGAGGTCTTGCCCCTGGTCATATCAGGACAAGCAGGGGCACCCAGGCTAGTCGTAGCTTCCAAACTGCGAATGCAGGGGTCGCAACTGTTCACATTAGAAGCTAGAAGAGGGCGGGCAGGGACAGTCTCCTATGAAGGACATCAGGAGTCAGCAGGGCGGGCTGGCACAAGAATCAGCATGGGCCCAGACTACAAGCGACACAAGTTATGGAAAGCAATAGATTCAGTGTTCTAGCCAAGGGTGTGCCGGGGGGTTGCAGTGGAGTCCGGCAGGCTTTATAGGCAATCACTCACATGTGGTAGGTCAGAGTGGAGGCCAGAAACTCCTTGGATCTACTGGTACTGCACCCTCTATAGTAGGTGCTAGCTTCTTGTCGCCACAGCTGCCTCCTGTGGCAAGGTTAGCAGGCAATTGTCCCTTCTCTCTGCAGGAAGTCCACCAAGCAATCAAGAGGGTCCCAATGCAATATGCTACTGTTGCAATGGGACTGACCACTTGTCCCAGTGTGAAAGGAGCCCCCCAACAGTCGGACTTGCTTGCCAGATGCAGGGTTGACTGCTAGGTAGAGCCGATATATGTGTGGGTATGGTCACCCCTCAAGGCTGTCCAGCTCCATGTCCCCTGGAACTGCTGATGGTCCTACTCCAGTGAGCACAAAGGGACAGTTCCATGCCAGATGGGGGACAATCCAAAACAAGGGCCCACCACTCCAGGAGGCCAGTGGCAAAACCAGCAAAAGTAGGCTCCAGGAAGATCAGATGCTCTCCCGGGATGGTTGCTGGGGGCCCGAGGAGCCGTGTGGGACCCCCCACTTGCCGCAGAGGAAGGGCACTGTCAACAGGCGGTGGTCCACCTGGATAGGTTAGTGCTGAGAGGGGCGGCGATGACAAAGGGGTCCCCAGATGAAGGCGGCCACCCTGCAAGGCCCATGCCTCTGCAGAACTCGTGGTTTGACTGCAGTGCAGCATTGGTTGAGGCCCAAGATCAGTGTGTGAGCCTATATCCACAGCGAGGGTCAGCCCACCAGTTGTGGCCCCGCGCTCACCTCCAATATGCAGTCAGTTCACGGTCCCCAGTTAGGGACAGAGCGCCATCCGTGCAGCAGGCACAACGGGTCACAGAGCGCATTTCCAGCACCTAAGATGGTGGCTGCTGGTCGCAGGCTCGCAGACCCAGGGGCGGCTCCTCTGTTGCAGTCCTTTCAGGCAGTCCTCCGCTTGGAGTGCAAATGATAGCTGGTGGCACCCTTCCCCACCTCCAGCAATGCTCGCCTTTGCCCGGTTGGAGGTGCTTCAGGTCACTTTTAGTGGCTTTTTGTCCCACAGAGGAAAAGAGCATGAGTGAGGAGTGTATTACTACATTTGCCCTTAGGCCACGTCCCGCCTCTTTTAATATTTTTAACCAGATTTGGCCTTTTAACTGAACTAATGTCGTACTCTTATAAGTGAATGATAAAAAAATCAGGACAAACACTACCCTTGGCACCTGATCCAACTTTTGCACTGCAACCCCCTATTTCTTCACCACTGTGTGTGAGCCTTTGCATTATCAAAGCTACGCAGTTTGATGAATATCCTCTCCTTATCTTGCTATGCTGCCCACTTTATAAAGGAATGGCTGCAGAACCAAACAGAAATAGAGACTCTTGCCGGGCCACGAAAAAATCCTGTAACATGACCAGTGACATACAAGACCCAAACACCCCTGATCGCCCACCTCAGGGGTTGCTTTACTCCTAAAAGAATGTGTTCCAAAGTCCTGTGCTGGCAGATTAAGCATTCCCAATACTTTATACAGCAAAAAAAACAATTGAGAACTAGACACCTTTGACCCATTCCAAACTTTCCTGTACAAACAGCCTCCATCACCATACCAGACATACTCCATGCCCTGGGTATTCCTTAAATAGTACCATCACCCCATCAAACGTACCACCATCCCTTTTCTCTCTGATTAGTTTTAGATTTGTTCAAATACATTCCTCCACATATTGCAAATCTTGTCTCCTCATACCCTGTGGCATGTCCTTTCCTAACAACTGGGACACTCTGAAAATCCCAAACTATATCCACACTTTCACTAATGAAACAAATAGTGCTTCCTTGCCATTTGCACAAACCCCTTGCACTCCTGGTACTAGCTTCCTCAGTGTTGCAAGCAACATTGGCTGCCTTATTTTTTGCCTGGCTGTTCTTTCTCTTGCCCAACCCTCCGAAATTCTGTAATCCATCTCCCCAGCTGCTGGTTCTGAACCACATAGCAATTTTCTTTGAAAGGTCATCACCCTGCCAGTTTATCTGCTATTGAATCAGGTCCAAGCCATGCTCACTTTGTATAATTATGAAATTATTTACATCTTCCCAATGTCTCTGACCACTATCCATATTCAACAACCTTCTCTGTGCACCTGAACGCACATACTCTGCCCAAGCATGAACAGATACTCTCATAGTCAATGTAGCCAATGAATGTACTATCATGTGAATCATTGTCATTCACCTACACTCCACAAGTCGCCTGACGTAACTGTTTTGTTCTGATCTGCTACCAGAGCAAGCCCACAGAATCTCCTCCACTGTGAATAGCCAACACATTTGCAATGTCTTTGGCCAAACTCTGAGCATGCCTAAATCTACAGTCTAGTGTAAGCAACCCTTCACAAAGACTCTTAGCAGTCTCACACTCTTACATTCCAATCTGATTGTATATTGACAGTGTTAACCACTGACATGTTGTCAACATTGAAACAAACATTTTTTTGTTCCTAAAGTGTCTTCCCAACTAAACAAATGCAACCACCAGTGGAAAGAACCATGAAAATGATATGCTTCTCCCATTGTTCTTCCACAACTCAGCCCACCATTCATTGTTCAAATTCCCAGACAAAAAAAAGCCAAAACCACAACTGCCTGCTGTGTCTAAAAATATCTCTATGGACCACTCTGCCCCTTCTCTCATCCCCGCAATGTCCCATGATTACATCTGTTCACAAATAACTTCCACATCCTCAAAGCCATTTTAACTTCAGTTGTGATGAGGTACAGAAGTCCCCACCAAAGCCAGTCCCAGGCTCATACAAAAGGTCCTCCATGCATGAGCCATTCGGCTTACAAAATTCAAGTGACACAACAAAAGATGAACATCCTATACCTGCACTTTTCTATAACATCTCTTCAAGAAAGGTCCAACATTTGCAACTTTTTGTCCTCATGCTACCTCACCTCCATATTCACTGAGTCAATCTTAACATCTACAAATGTTAAAACCATCCAGAGCCAACTGTTTCCACGAGCAATAATGGAACCCCATCATCTGCCATCCGCTCACAAAACACTTACAGATGGTCCTGCCAACTGAATGTTTCCTCAGCCCCTACAAAAAAGAAATCATTCAAATATTGGGTCGCAGGCAACACCCCTGACACAAAAGAAATCAACCTCTGCAAAAAGCAACAGTACTTCACAAACAGTGCAAACGAAATGGAACAGCCACTAAGTAATATCTCATCAAATACTTAGGCCTGGCACTGGATACTCAACATTTCAAAATCCTTTGGCTGCACCAGCAACAAAAGAAAAGGTTATCTTGATGTCACTCTTCTCTGTCTATGTCTCAACTCCTATAGCAATTACCTTGCCATCTGCATCATCCACTGCAGCACTTTCTCTGTTATAAAGTAATTGACTTAATGGCCTTCTCTTGAGGAAAAATATTGAGTCAATCGGAACTCGGCCACCTCTTTTTTAGGTACCATTCAAATTGGGAACATGATCAGTATCTCCAATGAACCCTTGTTAAAAGGGCCTTTACATTGTACCTTGTAATGATGTGATGTGATGTGGAATCTGTTTATGTCACCTGGAATCTTGTGACATCGTCTTCACTGATGTCAGAGGATTCTGCGGTGTCGACTGGCAGAAGCGACGCTTCCTCTCTGTGCCCCTTTACTTTCAAGAGAACTTGGATTTTAACGCGCCATCATCCATGTTTCAATAAAAACCCTTAATAGCCTTTGGACCCGATGTGTGCTCATTTCAAAGTGGCGACGAGGGAGAGGAATTTCGGAGAAGAAGCTGCGTTGGATGTCGGAAAAGAAGTGGCTTTACGTGTTTCCTGAATATAAATCGGCTGCTTTGAACTGTGACAAGTACCCGTAACCGTTGTGAGTGTTTCTAGTTGTTTGGGGGCACAGAGTTTTGATTTTTGGCATCGGTTATTATACTTTTTCAGGTGCGTGTCAGCACCTAGCGCGCGTGCAGTAACGTTTCTGCAGTGCGTGTCACGCTGTGGTTGCTTGAAAAATAAACGGCAGCGGCTCGGCTTATTGTTGCCAGTACGCGCGCATGGAACACGCACGTAATGCTTGACTGGTTTCAATATTGGGCTCGCACGCGCGCACCAGGATAATTATGACTTGCTACAGAGTCTATGGATTTAATCGGATTTCACATGAGCAGTTGAATTTAAATAAGAAAAAAAAAAGAGGAACGGATAAGACTTACCAGATCAGCAGGACGCCTGTGGTGCCTTCTGTCTTCTCATTTCTTCTGGCTATTGTCGACAAGACAGAAGAAGGACTTAAGGTTCTGTTTCCTGCAGGTCGGCCATTTTACATTGGGAGGAAGAAGAAGAGAAAATACATTAAAAATATATTTTTTGGGGCTGTTGTTTTAGTTTGTTTTTCAAAAAAAGAATAAAGAAATTGTTTTTTTTTGTCTTGCTTTTGGAAGTATTTCTTTTTGGTATTTCTGAACTGTATTGGACTTTGTGGGCGATTTAGAACTTTTGTCTGCTTCCAATTCTTCAACAATTCTACGATGCAGAATGTTTTACCACCTGCTCCTTTTTTGCAAGATCCTGGGAATCCTCCTTTGGAATGGACATTATGGCTGCGTTCTTTTAAAGCTTATTTAGGGGCTATTGATGGTCACAAATTCAGACCTGAAAGGAAAAAAGTTTGATGTATTATTATTTAGGAGTTGAGGGACAAAATGTGTTTGATTACTTACCAGCGTGTGAAATGGGGGAAGAAGAATAATTGGACGAATTTGACATGGCGGTTGCACAGTTGGACACACATTTTGTCAAAACTAAGATCATTGTATTGCATAGGTACAAATTCTTTACCAGATCACAAAACCCTAACGAAAGCATTGATACGTTTATCACAGCACTGAAGGTGTTGGCTGCAAAGTGTGAGTTTGAGAATTTCACTTCTCAGTTGATAAGGGATCAATTAGTAGCAACATGCTATTCTAAAAGAATTCAAGAAAAATTACTTACATGTAAAGATCCTTTGCTAGATAAGGCTGTTGATATAGCAAAAAGCATTGAATGTTCTCTAGAAGATGCTAAACAGCTGGAGTCTTCTTTAGCTAATACAACAATCTCAGGTGCAGTAACAAATGTACAGAGTAGTGATAATAAGAAGCATTCATGTATGGAGAAAAAACAAGATCGTTTTTTGATATCTAGAAACACTTCTACGTTCAAATATGGTCAGAAAATCATTTGTTATAGATATGGTGCTTCATCTCATGTTTCTTCTTTTAAGAACTGCCCTGCACTTGGGCAACAGTGTAGGAATTGCAACAAAATAGTTCATTTCTCACAAGTTTGTAGAAGTGCACGGAAGAACAATGTTCGATGTGTGCTTAGGGATGATAAGGAGAATGCACAGCATGATGAGAGTGAGTTTGTATTGGGGGTCAAAGATGCTATGTCATCAGATAACAAATTGGTTTTAGATCCTGATATTGATGTGTCAATAGAAGGGGTTACAGTTAAACTGCTAGTAGACACGGGAGCTCGTATTACTATTGTGTCACAGGAAACATTTGATGAGTTTTGGGGGGCAAAACCACTTTTCAGTCCCGATGTTTCTACAGTTGCTTTTTAAGGAAGCAGAATTGATTTAATCAGTTATTTTTGGGCTTCATTGTCTATCATTAATGAGACTATTCAAAGAAAAGTTTATGTGGCAAAAAAGAGAATCAATATTTTAGGTTTGATTCACCAAGCTGAATTTAATTTAGTTATCAAAACAGGACAAGAGAAACCTGTGTGCTTTTATAAAAAACAGTTTAAGTTGTGTGAACTCTGTTGCAGATGTTGTAAGTACTTGGCAACAGAAATTTGAAAAACTATTTCAGGGCAAGTTGGGAAAGATAACTAATTTCACACATACAATTAAACTAAAACAGGGTGCAGTGCCAGTTAAACATAAATTAAGGAATGTACCTTTCAGTATAATTTATTAAAAGGAATGTATGAGCAAAGTGTAATACAGAAAGTAGAGGCAACTCTGTGGTTGTCTCCCATTGTTTTAGCTAAGAAAAGTTCGGGAGACTTGAGAATGTGCGTAGACTTAAGAAGTTTGAATAAGGAAATTTGGGTGAACAATTTTTCTTTACCAAGAATTGAAGATCTAATCACAAAGGTTGGTTCATCTAGCTGGTTTACAAAACTGGATTTGAAATCGGCATGCCATCAAGTAGAATTGGTTGTCAATTCTAGACACCTGATGGCTTTCGTTACACCTGATGGGACATTTCAGTTCTGTAGGTTGCCCTCCGGTTCACCCTCAGCTGCGGCAGTCTTTCAGAGACTGATGTCTGACATGTTCAGCAATAATCCTAATGTAAGTTCAAACATATCTGTGGGGCAGACATTTCATTTTAAAAATGGATCATCGACCTTTGGTAGATATATTATCAGGGAGGAAAATTAAAAGTTCTACAGCTCGCATTGCCAAGTTATCAGCTAAACTCTTAGAATTCAATTTTTCTGTTGAGTGTATTCCTGGTGGGAAGAACTGTAGGGTTGACTTTCTCTCTCGTTTACCCATTAAAGAGGATGATGAACAGTAGTAGGAAACAGAGATTGAAGAATGTTTTGTGGCTTACAATACTGAGTGTGATAAAACTTTAGATGAGGAAGGATGGATTGAGTCAGTGCGAAAAGATAATTTGTCAGTTGAAGTGATGCATTTGATGAAGTCAGGGTGTCCCAAAGAGAAAAATCTTTTACCTGAGCTTCACCCTTTTGAAAAGTTTCTGATGAATTATCAATTGAAAGAGACAAATTGGTAAGGGGTGCTAAGCTAATTCCTCCTGAGTACATGAGAAAAGATTTAATTGTTAGAGCTCATTCTGGTCATTTAGGTGCAACCATCACAAAGAGGAAACTGAGATCTGATTTTTGGTGGCCTAGAATGGACAAAGAAATAGAAGATTATGTCAGAAGTTGTACAAGATGCTCCATGAGTGACAAGGTTGTGGTTACAGGAAGTGATACGGATTCATTTGTACCATCACCAGCTAGGGCTTGGCTGACGTTAGGTCTAGACTTCTTGGGTCCCTATCATGTGTTGCCACCCGACATGATGTACTTTATAGTGATCATTGACCACCTTTCGAGACGGGTTGGGGTAAATTTGTGAGGTTTCCGACTACCTAAAATGTTATCAGTTGCTTAAAAGAAATTATCAGTCGTGAGGGTTTTCCAGAACAAATTTTGACTGATAATTGTGTTCACTTTGTTTCGATGGAAATGGTACAATTTCTAAGCAAATGTGGCATTAAACATATTAGAACTCCATTGTACCATCCACAAAGTAATGGAATGGTGGAGCGGTTTAATCGGGTATTGGTGGATTGTGTCCAAGCTGCATGTAGAAGCAATGTGACAGTGGATCAGGCCATTAAAGACCTAGTTTGGTCTTATCGTAGGACACCCCATGTGGCCACTGACAAAAGTCCATTTGAGCTCATGAGGGGTAGCATTGCAGCTACTGAATTATGCCCGTTTTGGATGGTTACATTGTTTTATGATGGGTCTGATTTGAAAGAAACCTGGCAAATAGCAGAAAATAACTCAAATATGGTAGGACAAAGAAAGCTGAGTGGGTTACAAGACAAGAATGAGAAGTTGCATGTTGGAGATTGGGTGATGGTAAAGAATCCATTGTTGGTTAGAAAAGGTATGTCCAAACTCAGGGATTCTCAACAGATTCAGGAATTGCGAAGGAATGCAGCGAAATTGTCAGATGGCAGCTGGTGGAGTACTACTAGAATAGCTCTGGATCCCACTATGATGATGCAAGGTACAGAAAAGCAATCCATGGTTGCTGATTCTGCTGAGACTGGAGGGTGTTTTAGGAGAAAAAGTGCGAGAGTTGGTCATAAACCTACAAAATTTCGAGATTATGTCATGACATGAAAAGCTGCATTATAGAATTTTTCTTTATGGATGTTTGTTTGAGATGTTACTTTCTCTTCTAGGATTGTTCTAGTTTTATTCTCATTGTTTATTCTGTAAATTTGTTATTATTGTATTATGCTTAAAGGGGGGAAGAAGTGTAATGACGTGATGTGATGTGGAATCTGTTTATGCCACCTGGAATCTTGTGACATCGTCTTCACTGATGTCAGAGGATACTGAGGTGTCGACTGGCAGAAGCGATGCTTCCTCTCTGTGCCCCTTTACTTTCAAGAGAACTTGGATTTTAACACGCCATCTTCCATGTTTCAATAAAACCCTTAATAACCTTAGGACCGACGTGTGCTCATTTCATAACTTCAACTAACTTCTTCATGAAAGTCCTCTCCACTACCTCCTTTTGTTGATTTGCTGAGCGCCAATTCTCAGACTGTTTACTTTCCCTTGATCCATCATAACAAATTAAAACCAAACTTAGAAACCTCCCACAACACTCCAACAACAGTGCTGCTTCTCCATTTTGTAGCCAGTACTCCAGCCTCACCACATTAATTGGAGGAAGAGCCCTTTCCTAAGTGAGCCCTTTCCTCCCTTGCTGGCTGTAGCTGCCTAGCTCCGACTTGTCTAGCTTGTGCCCCTCCAATCAGCCATATGCACATTTTGAAAAATTGTTGCAGAAACAGGAATATTCTTGATTGCAGAATCATTTTTTGCATGCTCTACACGCTGCCCTTTGACCCACCTATCCCCTTCCTGTTGCTCCCATCACTCTTCGAGTGGGCTGCCCTGGAAAGAGCTTATAAAGTACAGGCAACCCACTTGCTGTGTGTGATGGGAGCTAGCCTTGTGGGCAGCATCCACTGCAGTCGTAAGTCTAAGTCCAAAACCCTTTTTACCATCTGCATCTTCCACCAGCTGAGCCTTGAACTCTTCATCATACCTTGCCAATGACATCTTTTCTAATGTTACTTTTACTTTGCTTATTGCATCAATGTGCATGAAGAAGGCCATTTATGCACTGAAAACGTTTTACAGGGAATGCTGGGGTACAGTAAAAAGGCTGCCATCCAATTTTCTATTGCTACTGGGACCCTGGTCCTTTCAGACAGCTCATACTCCCTCTAATTGGATCACTATTTCTCTCTCACCTCCCAATAGAATACTTTTGATACCTTTTTTACCCCAAATTTAGATTTTTCTATTATAGATCACATCAAGTGAGCAGGTAGCGTAGCTTTTTGTGCTTTACATTTTTACTGTCTTTTGTCTTCCATTCTTTGTCGCTAGCCTTTTCTCCTTTTTCTCTCTTCCGCCAATTCCCTGCTGGCTTCCCCTCCACCATCTTAACTTCAAAGACCTCCCTTTCCATTCATTCACCACGTAATTTCTTTGACACATTCTCAATTTGGGGAGGCTATCCAAAAAGACCAATGATAGGGTAGGGCAAAAGGAAGATAAAGGAGATTGTGTAACTAGACATGTAAGATGCTCTGGTGAAAAAATGTATTTGCCAGGATTGTTCTATGATTGGAACCTGAGAACGTAGATCATGACTTAAGTGATGCTTCATTTGTCAGACCTATTAAAAGAGGAGATTCATGACTTTCATGAAACTAATATGCAACTAAGAGGAAAACAACAAGCATTTGTAATGCAATAGATCTCGCGTTTGTGAGAGTTAGAGCTATTGGTGTTGCAAATAACAATGTCTTTTACCTATGTGTTTTGGTTTGGAGGGTAGCGTATGTATGTCAGGTGCCACAGCAACCCTCCCAGGCCTGTCACTGCGGGAGAGAGGACACAACAAGGCCACCATCTTGAGAGTGTATTTCCCTCATTCCTACTGACTGGCTGTGAAACCCTAAAGATGCAACCATTTCTAGGATGTTTACCTTAACTTTTCTAGTACGAAACAAGCCATGAAGAGGCACTACAGTGGCATTTAACCCAGAGAATGAGGGGGTCAAAAGAGTTAGGAGCAAATAAAAAGGGGCAGCCATATATTTTTTTGTTAAACTTTTAAAGGAATTATACATCTACATTGGAAATACCAGCCTAACCTTTAAAAACATTGACTGTATAAAAAGAGAATAACAGAAGAGGCAGATTAACTGAACCGCAGGCTTCAAATGTGTGCAGATTGTTGATACAGAGCTTCAGTGGTAGATGGAACGACAGGATAGGTTCCCGAGATGCAACATCAGTTACCCTGGGTAAGTGTTTTATATGGAAATACAGAAGGGCTGGTACTCTGTATTCATTTAAAACACTGCCTTGGGTTAATAGTCTTATGACAGCCCTCGGCTCAGGACTGTACTCTGTAGAACAGATATGTGTACTTGAATCTCAAAGGCCTTGAAGGTGCCTTTTCGGTGCATACATTTGTGCTCTGGCTGATGGTTTTGAAGTGAGAATTATCTCTGTAGGGGTGGCTACTCAAAATTTGAAGTCTTGGGCTATTTTGTGCCTTGTAATATGCTGCTCCTCTCACTGTGGCACCCTTGTGTTAGCTTCTTTGCACTACAGGGTTAGGAAAATGGCTGCCTCTAATAACTAAACACTATTTGAAGAGGCCCATTTTACATTCAAAGGCTAGATGTTTTTGGCTATCAAGCTTGAGGCCGTGAAGTGCTCGGGTCTGGAGTCATGACTCCTTTTCCACCATTTTGGAGACAACACCTTTCGCCATCTTCTTGCCTAGAACTAACCTGTGTGCTTGGTCATTTGGTCAGTGCACCCACTGCAGAGGTGTCGACAGAACGAGAATGTCACAGATTATTATCCTGAAACAGCTTTTTCACCTCTTCATCTCTGTACGGTCGATGCAAATGAATTACTGAGATTTTGTTAAGAATGGTACCTGCTTTTCAGCGCTATGAAAGGGCAGACAAAGAACCCTAGGGGAGAGGATGTGGTGTAAGGGCTAGAGCTGCCAACTTTGGAGTGGGGGAACATTTTTCAAGTCTCAGCGCCAGCTCAACATCCTGGGCAAATCACTTAATCTCCCCTTGCTACCAAAAATGAATGTGTTCTTGTGTAATGTGACCAGTGCGCATGTAAAGAGCTGTAATACCTTTATATTGAGTTCGTGCTATATATAACTGCAAAAAGAATTAAATAAATAAAGCACTCCAATACCTTCGTATCGAGTTCGCGCTACATAAAACTCTAAAAAAAATGAATAAAAAAGACCATACAGCCATTGCAAAGAAATAGCAAGATGCCCAGAAACAAGGAATAGGAAGAAACAATATACCACCATGAGCGTGAAGCAACAAAGGCAAAAGAAAAAACTATTGTGCCTTACCAAGGTGTATGCCCCATTGTGTAATAATCCATGTAACAGGGTCAGTCTCCAAGGTGGTAACAACACAGCCTCTAGGTGGGACAAATGTAAAGCATTTACTAACAACAAGAGATTTTTGAAAGGCAAGCCCAGGAACAAATTAAAGAGATGGGCGTGTGATAGGCGTGATTAAAGCCCACAGAATAGATTACAACATGTTGAGAAGAGCAGCACTTACGCGCTGCTATGGTCGACCTAAAAAGTCAAGACAGCGCACAGAGCAAAGGACTGCGCTTGACGCTGGCCTCGAGGAGCTGGCAGCAGAAGGAGATTAAATCCAGATGCTGAGCATGAATATGTGGCACACTCATAAGCACGCTATGTAATTGCTTTTAATAACAATCCGCACGTGCACAGTTGAAAGCAATGGTGCTAGTTTCTCTTACACTAACTAACGTGACAGCATATGTGAAAATGTCTGTCAAGGACCAGGTGCAGCACAGGCTGCGGAATTTACTGCTTCTTCATACACAGGGTGGGTACAGAATGTGCAACAAACCTGGAGCCCAGCCATCAGTGATGGAAGATGTACGTAGCTGCACGCACAAAAGGATTGGTGGGACGCAAAGGGAGAGATAATTAAATCAGAAGCAAAGAGCTGTTGGGTTACAACTATATAATTGTACAGTGCATATCTCAATATTATGGCATTTTCTCCACGCACTGTTTATGGGTGTGTAGATCTTAATTCCGTTTTTAATATTTTTTTATTGCCATTTCAAATAGCAATATGGCATACGTCGCATTGTACAGTTTTGTACAGTATAGGATAACTGGCTGTCACACTTGTCCGTACAGCAGGCTGGACAAGAATCAGGGCAGTGTGGTACACAGGGGAACAATATCATGCATACGGGAAAGGCGCTAGCAGCTATCCATTCGTCAGTGATGAGTTACTACACGTTGCTCCATTAAAGAAACACACAGGCTTTACAATCAACACCCGGAACATAAACAAGTTCCAATTACCCTGAATGGAACAAATACTACCCCGTCTCATCTCTGCCACCCCCCAGCATCCCCCCCCCACCCCCGGCCCTCCAGCTTCCATACGGTTATAAGGTACACAAAAAGAAAAGGAATTATCCTCAGTTCTAATCAAAGGAATTTAGCCCTAGTTCTCAGTTGGGTGATCGCCCATTACTTGGAATTCTGTTCTCCTTTCCCCTAAGCAGCCCTACCCTGCAGGTATGGTTTGTGTATTATCTTCAGGCTGGGCACCCTTAGGGGGCTCTTGCAGCTCTTGTGTCATTACGCCCCAGGAAAGCAGGGCATTCGTTAGCTTCTCGTCCCTGCAGGATCTCCTCATATGCACCTCCCCACTCCATTAGGTGTTTCTCCCATGCCTCAAGGCTGGGGGGTCATGAGCTCAGCCAGCTAAATGCTATGCGCCTTTTAGCAACTGTGAGTCCCAGTATCATAAATCACGTAGTTGGGGGCATATTTATACCCCATTTGTGCCGAATTTGCGTCTTTTTTTTTTCTCCACAAAATCAGCTCAAAACAAACTCCATATTTATATTTTGACGTTAGACCTATCTAACGTCAAAATATTAGAGTTTGCACCATTTTTTAGATGCATGAACCCACCTTGCGTCAATTAAATGCAAGGTAGGCATTCCCATCTAAAAAATGGTGTTAACCCCATAGCCCCATATTTATCCCCAGGTGCTAAAATGATGCACGGGTGGGAGGAGGGGCTAAATAATGGTGCAAAGCTTGCTTTGCACCATTATTTAACGCTTGGGTCAGACCAGGCGTTAAGGGGCCTGTGGACCCATTTCCATGGTTAAACACCATGGAATGGGTCCACAGATGCCCTTTTCAAGCCCCAGGAACACCCCCACCCACACCAGAGGGACACCGGAGCATGGGGGACCCCATAACAGGTAAGTAGGTTAAGTATATGTAAGTCATTTTTATTTTTTAATTAAAGTGCCATCGGGGACCCAACTTGGGGCCCCCGCATGGCACAGGGTGCAATGGCTATGCCCAGGGGACACTGGTACCCTGTGCAGGGCATTGGGGTGGTGGGCATGACTCCTGTCTCTTCTAAGACAGGAGTCATGTGGTATGGATTGTTTTGCATCAGAAAATGATGCCAGGCTCATAGAGTATTCTTTAATTTTTTTGGGTGCAAAGCCCCTTCTCCCATACTGCCCGCCCCACCCTGCTACCGTCATTTATTTTTTTACGCCAGCCCAACCTTTTGCACCGGCGTGCGCCATTCCATAAATATGGTGCATGGCTGGTGACCAGGAATTGCGCAAGCCAGTGCTAAACTTTTTGGTGCAAAATTGAGTTAGTACAGTTTTGCACCAAAAAGTACAACTATGCCCCTTAATTTTTGTGGGGATTGTCAGGAAGGAGCACCAGCTGATCTCTATTCCTTATTTCAATTATTCATTCTATGTTTAGAGGTCATGTCTGGCATTGTGTGCCTAGTGGTGTCTCTAAAAGTGAATTTTAGAGGAGGCCAATGCTGGGCCACAGATTAAACAAGTGGGTACCCACAAACTAGTGCATGGGTGCTGCAGCACCTCCAATATAACCAAGATGGAGTTCAGAAGGTGAATGAGAAATAAAGATGTGTTTAAATTTTGTTTTTATTTTGTCAAATTTGCTGAGCGTTAACAGACAGAGGTTAAATATCAGGCCATGTATTTTTTGTTGAAATGCTGCCTATTCTATTAACGCAGAGTATGGTGTTCACTTTTCTTTCCATGACTGAAAAGTTAGAGAAGTTTATAAAGTGAACTGTGTGACAATCTTGATAGGGTACAGGGAGTGTGAAATGAAAAACTGTAGGATGTTAATTTTTTCTAAGATAATGAGATGTAAATACCTGCACATAACTTTTACAAATTGTTCAAAACATGTCAGCAGTTAGGAAAGAACAAATTAAGCACTTTTTATCTGTAATTTGGAAGTGTGATGGAAACAAAGATTTATTATTATCAAAACATATCAAGGCACTTTACTTGGTGAGGGGCAAATTATAAATATTTGTGAAATCCAATATCTACACTTTATTGTTTGTATGCTGAATAATTTAATCAGTAAAATGAATGTCAATGCAAATTTAGTAGCCATTTTAACGGAAAATGTGCTGCCTTTAAATAAGAGTGTGCTACCACACCATGATTTAATATAAATGTGTACAGTGTACTCCAAAAGACACCACCAGCAATATATTGCACCCATACCACTCTCCTACTGTGCTAATTTGCTACATTTGTTCTTAGTTTGACAACATGATTTTTCACAGTTCATGTGACTTCAGTGATGTAACACTTATGGCAGCACCCCACTCTGAAATATATACCTATATTTATATACATTTTCACTTAAAGTGTTTAAATCTAACTTTGAACACATTTATATATATATATATATATATAGATATATATGTATATATATATCTATATATATATATACATAAATATATATTTTACCTACTGATGGTCCACAGTAGGTAGTTATAATTATGACCTAATTCCCATAGACAAAACATTTTTGTATTGCTAATAACTTTTGGAGCCGTTTCACAAATCTTCATGACATTTTCAAAACTAGTGTACTAGTCACTTCCTCTGCTGTCTGGAAAGTTTCAGGGTGATTCATCAAGTGTGGGCTGAGTAAATGGGTGGCGGTTCCCAAAATGCACTTTCTCCATACAATTTCCCATCGGGATTATAGACATGACTACAGCCCGAACTGCACACCAAATTGGGTAGAAATGTAGAGCTTGATCCAGGAAGAGCCCGTTCTATAATTTGGGATAAATCCATTCTGTAGTTTGGAGTTATTTAAGAAATATAGATATCTAGGGAAGCAAATCCTCTGTCGAGCCAACAGACCTCAAAATGAGAGCTGATTAGCTGCCAACACTTCAACCACTATCTTGGGACTCGGACTCAGCTGAGTCCCAAAAACAAAAGTAACAAATAAAAAAAGAAGGTGGCAGGGTAGGAATACCCTGGCCCCCTACTCCTAGTGGTAGGGTTTCACAGGAAGCCCACCAGGGCCCAAAAATGTTCTTTTAAAAAAAAACAAATTGCCACTAATTCTCTGAGTCTCTGAAAATCCATGGCAAAAATGTAAAAAGAAAACTAAAACACAAGCATGATCTCCCACGTTTTTTCATTTGTCTCCCGGCTGGGCCACATCCCAGTGGGTGTATCCATATTTATATTGAGAGTAGAGAGGGGCAAAAGTGGCCTCCTTCCTGGACTGATGTCTGGGCGAATGACCTCATCCTCCAGCCAATAAACAAAAGTTTGGGAGGGGGACCATGTGGCCTCTCCCCGGGCTGAATTCGGCCAGAGGGACCCCTTCCCCAGGACTCGGCTGTGTAATGCAAAGGGAGGGGAGCCGCATGCCCCCCGAGCCATATATGGCCCTACATATATATATATATATATATATATATATATATATATATATATATATATATATACACAAAAAACACAAATAATTTAGCTAAAGTTAGGGGTTATTACATTAATGCATCAATGCAGTTAAATCACACAAAAACATCAGAAATACCATAGTTGCAATGTCTTTCAAATACTTTAATTTAAGCATGATTTATAAGACAGAGTACAATCCACAATCTAACATAAAATATCTACGTCAATGATATAGTCGAGCAACTATAACTCAACATTTGCTTATGTACTACTTTCACCATGAAACAATGGCTTCTTCATAATCTATAAATTTAGCAATAATACATACATTATGATATGTAGATGAAAATTAGTTTTTTCGCATTTGCTATACATATGGCGAGTTATAGTTGTTCCTATATGTCTTTGATGTAGATATTTTATGTTAGATTGTGTATCATACAATAAGTCTTATAAATCATTTGCAAATTAAAGTTTAAAAAAAAAACTATAATTATGGTATTTGTAATGTTTGTGTAGTTTAAATCTGTTTTTATTGTAGTGTAATAACTCCTAAATATAACTAAGTTGTAACCTTTGTTTTCTTGGTGAATGTGCTAGTTTTTAGAAGTAAAAAGTTTTTAAAGTTATGCACTTTTGTAATACAGTGTATTCATCATCCTCATCATCATCAGATTAGCTTTAATTCGGTAAACAAAATACCATAAAAGCACATTAAAAAAAAAACACTTTGAGAAATATAAAAGAGAATAAAAATATAAAATCCTCTGACTAATAATTGCACACACCCAATTAACACCATATACTATAAACAGCTTCTAAAACAGAATAAAATAGAGATATAAAACATGACCTCAGAAGGAAACAAGCATCTTATTCCCTATGTAGTGCTAACATTCAAAATGTATCTATAAAGAGATGAGATGTTAAACTGCAGCTCCAAGCTTTGTTCAACTTTGATGCAATCATAAAAAATTACCCCCCAAGGATTTAGCTCTAATGTGACAAATTGCGTCTAAAAATTCTGCCAATGCGCATGCCACAAACCCATGGGGGTTTGTTTTACAAATCCTGAGGGCTAAATACCGGTTATTAAATCCCATAGATCTACAGGGAGGTATGATCCAGCGAGCCCTCTACTTGGAGTAAGCGGGACAAAAAAATAAAACATGGGCAGTGCATTCAGCAGTTCCACAGCCCATTGGACATAGGTCTGACTGACTTTCATGTTGGGACCATCTGCAAGTAAGAGTGCGTAGTGGTAGAGAGCCCAGTCTAAATCTAATGTAAAGTGCACGTGGTCGAGGGGATAAAATTAAATCCATATAGTGCTCAAATTCATAATGGCATTTGACTGCTACAAAACTGTCTGTCATACTAGAAGTGGGCACCTCTGCTAGCTTTTCTACCTGCAGGTTCAGCCAATATGCATCCTTAGCAACCTGCATGGTGCTTTTTGGGAGGTGAGGAGGGTCTGACCAAAAGAACACCCAACCCAAGTTTAATAAAAGTATTTTCAACATAATTACACCACGTACTTTTTTTAGTTGCATACATACTCAGCAGGGCACTCAGCCATGTTCTGTATGGGCTGAAAATGTCCATAGACCAGATCCTAATCCAATACAATAATGGTCTTAAGGCGACTATATGAGAGATGGGATATAGACTTAAGGCCATCCGGGTGGGCAAAGTGGGGGAGCTTGGAGGTATCTTTAATAGGGCTTTTATGAAGAAAGTTTCATCTCTCTCTAGATCCCTCATGTTGCCATGTCCCCATCGTTCTGCTCCATACAACACCCCCCCTCTAGCTTGGGCTTTATATATTTCTATCACAGGTGTGATGGCAAATCTAGATGATCTAGACGATCAAAACGCCCCCCAAGTTTTGTTTCAGGCTCATATAAGACTTCGATAAATGTGCCTGCCATTTATGGGAGTCCTCCAGCCTAACTCCCAAATAATTGAAGTCGGACACTCTTTCTAATACTTCCCCATCCAGAAATATCTGTTTCCTCCCTTTGGGTTTTTTGTCGCCAAAAACCATATATTTAGTTTTAGAAGTATTGATTTCCAAACCACGGTCCCTGCAAAAGCCTGTAAACTTCTCCAGTAAGTTAGCAAGTCCAAAAGCAGTCTGGGATAATAACAGGGTATCATCGGCAAATAACAGACACAGGACTTTATCCTGCCTAATTTGGGTGCCTCATTAACGCAGTCTAATAAATAAGGAATACAAGCATTAATAAACAATAAGAAGAGCGTGGGGGCCAACACACATCCCTGCCTCACCCCTCTGCGAATTGGAATCTCTCTTGTTAATTCACCTTTAGTTCCCCATCGCATTTTAGCGTAGCTCTAAGTACAGGTCTTTAATCAAATTTAGTAAGAGTTTCAGAGCTCCAGCTCTATCCAGCACCTCCCACAGTTTGCAACGCGGGACCAAATCAAAAGCAGACTTGAGGTCTGCAAAAGCAACAAAAAGTTTCCCTGCGTCTAGGTCCACTGTCTTCCATTTAATTGTGAGGAAGCGAAAGACTTGGTCATCTGTGCTTATTCTCTGCCAAAAGCCTGCTTGAAAATGGCTGAGGGCTTGGCTTTCTTCTATCCATTCCTTAAGCCAGCTCAAGACCTGATGACAAAATATTTGTTGGAGTTTATCCAAGAGACTGATTGGTCTGTAGTTTCCCAGAACAGACCTATCCCCTTTTTTATAGATGGGAACGATGATTGCTCCCTTCCAGGACCGGGGGTAATTGCAGCTTCCCAGAAAGGCATATGATACCTTATTGACATAAGGACCCCAAGTGTCAAGGTCAGATTTAAACAGATCGGTGGGTATACCGTCCAAGCCGGGTGCCTTTCCTAGTTTTTGGGCCTTGATTGCCATCCTGCATTCCTTAAGCGTGAAGGGTATCAGGCTGCCTTTGTTGGAAAGGACATGAGTTGGTTCGCAACCATTAACAATGGAAACAACGGGCTCATAACTGTACAACTCAGTAAAGTGACAGATCCAATTATCAGGGAGAATATGGCAATCAGGACTAAAGTTTTCATTTTGTCCATTTGTGGCCACAAAGGACCAAAAACGTTTTGAATTTCTCTGCTTGGCTGCTAATAATAATTCCTGCCACGATGTCTCGTCCCATTGATTTTTGCTGGTCTTCAATGCAGATGCGTACTCACACCTTGCATGAGTTATCATGTGTCTGTCTTTTAATTTTATTGCTTTTACCAGGCTACTCTTAGCCTCTCTACAAGCCTTCCCAAACTACGTGTGGTGTGATCCTGCTTTCAGATGTTTATTCTCCCTGGAAGTTCTAAAGAATAACTCTCAGAGAAGAGAAGCGACCTGCATGAATAACCATAACTTCACTTGGGGTGTGTAGACAGGGACCATCAAATAGTTGATGGGAAGATACTAGGGCACGCATTTTTTCCCACAGTTTAATGGAGCATCTAAAAGAATTCCATTTCAGGGCACGCTTATTGGAGGACACCTCTAAAAAAGGACTGGATTCGTGATTGTGATGTACATCTATTTTAGCAAACAAAAACTGCCTATCATATGTTACCAAGATTGGACCATGGTGACTATTGTGTTGATTACCCACCCTAATATCCTTGATGGTATGCCATATCTTTACATCAATAAGTACAAGATCAGGTATACAGCTATAAGACCGTCTAAAAAACAAGGGTTTTGCAGGCGTATCTGAAGGAAAGCGCTCATTTCCTGGGCGTAGACCATGTGTTAGCATGAAATCTATAACCTGAAGAGCCCTGGTGCTGGATTTAGGTTGTTTTCTCTGGGACAAAAAGGGGGGTATATTCCAGATTAAATTTTCTAGCTGGGTGATCTCAGAAAAGGCAGAATTTGGCTTTTGTGGACAAATTGAAATCACCAGGTACGATGATAAAATGAGAAGAATGAAAGTCTGACACAAGGGCATTCAACATCTGAATGGTTTCAGACATTTGATGTGGGGGGCCTGGTCTGTTCTAAACATTAACACACAATAACAAAAAACCTTGCTTTAGCTGTATCGATAAGACCAATATTTCAGGCGAATTCACATCAATTTCCTTGATTTTTCCCACCTCAGAATTTCTTATCCATGTGAACAGACCCCCCCGCAGCTCTCCCAGAGGGGATGGACTAGCTTCCTTGCAAAAGGAGTTATACCCTTGTCTAAAAACATTTGAGTTGGCCCAGGTTTCCTGAAACAAACATATTTTAAACTTGTCAATGTAATCCCCCCAATCGGCATCGTCTAATTTATTACAGATCCCAGCCACATTCCATGTCATAAACTCTGGAGTTAAAGTCTTGGGCCCATAGAGACCTACTGGGAGGGCTCCAGGGAGCACGTTCTTACAGGATTCTCCCTGGATTTTAATTTTGCCTCATTTACTTTGTGGACGAGAGCCGGGCTCATAGGATACAAAAGAACTAGATTACCGACTGGCTGCAATTTAGCCACAGGAAGGAATGCAATATTGTGCCGGGGGGCAAGAGAGGGCGACAGTCAATTAATATCTGAAACAGTGACTGTTTGGGCTATCTACCCTAGATTGATTCTCTCGGTCAGGCAGATGTGTTCCTTCTTATGAGCTATACGAGGCATCGCTTCAGATGGAGCTGAGGCCCCTATTCCCTTGTTTTGGGATCTATTGGACGAGGCAATGGGAAATCTCTTTGGTAAGAGGCTGTTCACTGGCCAACAGCTTTTAAAACAGATGTTTGATCCATTTCTTAAAGGATTTCGAGCCTCCATGGATAACAAGCCCCTTACCAACCTGGGACTAGATAGCGCTTTATAGTATCCCAGTGGCCGGCCCTCTCTGGGTAACGTTCAGCCGATAATATGTCCAAATGGATAATGGAGCCACATTGCCTGGTGTACCGTATCCAATGAATGGCCTTATTTATCAATGAAGCTCTAACTTCATATGTATTGGAAGGTAGTGAGGGTATCTTGCACATGAAAATTTGATAACCACTACTGGAAAATTGGAAGAAGTTTGCACAGTAGTAGCGTCCCACACCAGTTTTTCACAAGATCGGGGAGCAGGTAGGAAGCAAGGGTTACCCTGGGTCCCGGTTTGGCTAGTGGAGCTGCCCTGAAGTCCCCTACCACCATGGGCTGACCTGACGAAGGAACTAAAGCAACTCTCGTTCATCACACTAATTTGTTTTGGGGAAATGCGGGTGGTAGTAATAGGCTCTTCCTTGTACATAGATACAATGTCCCTCCCCGAACTGGTGGAACGAAAAATGGTTAGCGATTCCACTAGTAGTGACTTCAGCTCCCTCACTTCTTCTCTTACGCCATTAAAAAGGGAAACCACTTCCTCCTGGGGAAGGGGTGCAATAAGATGTTGACTTGAGGGCCATGAACTTAAGGTAGGACTGCCTTGTTCGTGGGCTTGGCCTTCTATTTCCAGCGGCGAAAAACGGTTTGTACTGGGAATGTCGTGAACAATCACACTGCCTGGCGAATGATTCTTCTTAGTTAAATGTGATGGACTTTTTCCCATGTCTTTTGCATTTGGGCCTTCAACCTGAGCTGCCGATATCATCAGAGCGTCTTCCCTTGGGGAGGTATTTCCTTTACTTGGGAATCTAGCCATCAAAAGGGGGCAAGAGAGCCATTTTTCAACCTTTTCCATCGGTTCTTCTCCTTTTTATTCAATAAGGATTCGACCTCTTCAATCAGAGTATCTATTTATAGCTTAGGAATTTTGGTTTGTAGTAGGCCCACTGTTGGACTTCCTTTTGCCTTGCGCTTCCCCATACTTGCGCTGCAAAGGAATCTGTGACACAGGACTAAACATCCAAAGCAGCAACGTGATCCAACAATAATTCCTACCTCAGAACCAAGAGGGATAGCCCAGCCTCAGTTGGTCTCAGACGGGCACGGATGGGCCTGCCCTTTGCCCAGGTGTAGCCCGGGCACGGCCTGCGCGCATCCTGCATAGCGGGGCTGCGCGATGCGCTTTGAAGCGCTTGCGCTGTTGGCTCCGCACACTTACAGCAGCAGCAGGATCCTGGGACAAGGAGTCCCCATGACAAGCCGCACAACGGGAGTCTCCCGCGTTGCGGGGCTGCGCGATGCACTTTGAAGGCCTCGCATTGTTGGCTCCGCACACTTACAGCAGCAGCAGGATCCTGGGACAAGGAGTCCCCATGACAAGCCGCACAACGGGAGTCTCCCGCGTTGCGGGGCTGCGCGATGCACATTGAAGGCCCCTTACAGCAGCAGCAGGATCCTGGGACAAGGAGTCCCCACGACAAGCGGCACAACAGGAGTCTCCCCGCACAACAAGAGTCTATTTTCTGTTAAAACTATAATTTTAACAAATATTTTAATTTAGTAGATTTGGGCTACAGTTTTGTAGCCCCAGTTATATTCTGTTTGTTTAAAAGAAAATCTTTTATAACCTAAGTAATGTTTAACCTGAAATGTAGTACTTGTAAGCAGGATATAGATTTTATACTAACATTACGCAGAACTATATTTTTTTAGGGGGGGTGCTCTCCAATGCTGAGGTGTACCTTGGAAGTTTCACGATATTCGGCAATAGTAACAAACATTCTGATAGCTGGAATTTTTTTTCCTGCCAATAGAAATTTTGGCCCATATTTATACTCTGTTTGCCTCGGATTTGCGTCATATTTTTTGTACGCAAATTCAACGCAAACTTAACTCCATATTTATACTTTGATGCTAGACCCGTCTAGCGCCAAAGTTATGGAGTTTGAGTCATTTTTTGTACGTGAAAACCTGCCTTGCGCTAATGACATGCAAGGTAGGCGTTCCAGTGCAAAAAATGACTCGAAGGCATGTGCGCCTTATTTATCCTCTGGCATCAAAATGACGCACAGGAGGAGGCGGGCCTTAAAACATGGCACCCAGTCGGATTTGCGCCGTTTTTTAACACCTGGATTAGGGCAGGCGTTAAGGGACCTGTGAGCTCATTTCCATGGTCAGAGACCATGGAAGCAGTCCACAGATGCCCTTCCCTGCACCCAGGGACACCCCCTGCCACCTTCACCCACCGTGGAGGATACCCATGGATGAGGGGACCCATCCATGGTGAGTGCAGGTAAGTAAAAATTATTATTTTTTGGTGGCATAGGGGAGTCAAACTTGCGCCCCCTTACATGCCACTGTGCCCAATGGCCATGCCCAGGGGACATAAGTCCCCTGGGCATGGCCATTGGGGGGGTGACATATCTTTGCTAAGACAGGAGTCATTTCCATGGGGGTTGTGTGTCAAAAAATGGCGCAAGTCAGGTTAGAGACAATATTTTTTACTCTAACCTGACTTGCACCATTCTTTGGCACACAACCCAGAGTCTTCCCTTTGCCTCTGCTGCCCGGTTACCGTCATTTATTTTGACGTGTTGGAATGGCGTTAGCCGCCGGTAAACTTTTTGACGCAAATTTGCATCAAAAAGTATAAATATGGGCCTTAGTTTCTATTTTGGCTCATTTCTGTTGTGCTTTCGACCTGTTCAGAAGTCAAACAGGTCTGCTACTGCTTTGTTAGTGGATATTTACCAGCCGTGGCTGAAGGAAGTCAACCTCCTGCTCCAGATACATTGCAAGAGGAAGAGGAGGCCTTTGCTGTAGAGCAGAAGTTGTTGGAACACCGGAAACAACTTAAGGAGTCAGTAGTTTGGCAATTCTTCAGTATTCTACCCTACCAAGGGAGAATAAAGTCAACACCCGGCAAGTGACCTGTTGTTTTTTGCAGGAAAGTTATCTCATGTGGAACAGGACAGCAGTTCTCCTTAGGGACAACCGGAATGAGGAAGTACCTGCACGCCATTCAATCCACCCTTTCGGCACGTGTAGAAAGGAGACGTGAGTTGGATTTGACCCAGCAGGAGGAAGGAGTCTCTGCTGGAACCTGGATATGTTCCTTCCACTTCTGGTGAGGCCACTGAAGTATGGCCACAATCACATACTTCTAGCCCACCCACCATTCCATCAGCTTGCTTGCAAGTTGCAGTCAACCGGCTTCAGCAGCAGCACACTATAATGCCCTATGAAGGCACTGCAACTTACTGTCTATACTGTCAGATAGATACAGTCGCAGGGGAGAGTGACTTGAATATTTATGGTGAGCGTATCCTTCCTCACCACTGTCCTCCCCTAAACGCATATGGGCTATTTTTCTTTTTTTTTGGGTGGGCAGATTTTGGTACCTCTCTTGGGTGGATTCTTTCTTGTTTTAAAGTTGGTCCTGTTAACCTACAGTTTCTGATGAAAAAAAACAAAGACACACAAACCAAAAGAAGAAAAAAAAGAGTTATTATTAGTATTATTTTAAAACTCATTATAATAAAGAGGTGGTTATTATCGATAACTTTTAACTTACAGGTAATGTTAGTAATATACACAATCAAAAAGTAAAGGAGAAAGTAAATCAACTGTAAGTCTTATAAAGCAACTATGTATGTTATATCTAAATACCATTGTTCCTTTCCAAATGCCAAATGGTATTAATTTGTTTAATGTAAACAAGAAATTACACATCATTTGATATACATTAATGAAGAAACAGACATTGACACAAAACGCTTTTATTTAGTGTTGTACAGATGGCAGTAACAGGAAAGTTAGTAATGCAAGTTATTATTTTTCACCTACCAGGGTGCAGATTAGCATTATACTTTGTTCATTATCAAACACTGGGGAAAAACACAAATTGAATGGATTGTGAAAAAAAAATACTCTAATACTGTGCATGTTCAATTGCGAGTTGCATTTTACTTTGTAAAGCTCCTCCTAGTAATAAACTACATTTCTTACCTAAAGCAGCATATCTCTTCACAAGTCATCAACCATGCTAGGCCATGCTAGGTATCTACCGTAGATAGTATGAAGTGTATTTACTCCAAAACTTACAAATGTTCAGTTTATCACCTAGAATTAAAATGTAGGAGTTTGTATCAGAAGGTAACAGTTTTTTACACTTTTGGGCAATCTGTGTTTAAAGGTAAATTTAGTGTAATCACATTCAGTCCATTCTGTATTGTCCCTTAAATATATGATGTAATGACCTCACATAGGGCCTCATTACGACTTTGGTGGTCTTTTCGGAAGACTGCCGCAGTGGCCGCCGCCAAAAGACCGCCATATTAAGAGTCACACACTGAAATCCACCAAAAACAGCCAAAAAATCGAGACCACCAGGACACTGGATGGCGGGAAAGCAGCAGTTCCACCACCAGCACCGCCAGGCTGACACAAATCCGCCCATCAGATGACGAGCCCCAAATCACCACAGTGGTACGTCCATAGCAGAAAACCATTGGCGGTGCGAAGCGCTGCGGTCAGAACCCACCACTGTCAGAACACACCACCACATTGGTCAATTTGAATACCCTACACCTGACACACATCCACACACCTGACACACATCCACACACCTGACACACCTACTCACAGCATTATATAACACACCCCGATACCACCCAAAATCCTTTGCAACAAAAGTGACTTACACATACCCCAAGATCAGGCAACCTAACAGAGAGGGCACCCTCACACCACAGGCACACACACACCACACACATCACCCACCACACACCAGCACAACTAACACACAACACACATAATGAACACACAAATCACGTCAAGCGTCCATCACACACAATGAACCACCCACACCCCATCAATCACCCAACACAGTACCCTTACACACACACAACACCCCACACTCAACACAACCATAAACATGTCCCTCCAAAAGCACCCACCGTTCACAGACTACGAGTTGAGGGTTATGGTGGATGAAATTGTAAGGGTAGAGCTACAACTGTTTGGAGCACAGGTCCAACAAACATCGATTGCCAGGAAAATGGAGTTGTGGCAAAGAACGTCGACAGGGTCAACTCAGTAGGCAACCATCCATGCACAAGGGAGGACATTAGGAAGAGGTGGAACGACCAACATGGGAAGGTACGTTCAATGGCATCACAACACCAGATCGCGGTGCACAAGACTGGCAGTGGGCCCCCACCTCCTCACTCACAGTTCACATCATGGGAGGAGAAGGTTTTGGACATCCTGCATCCCGAGGGCCTGACAGGAATGCCTGGAGTACTGGACTCTGGTAAGTACCCAAAACTTCCATTTCACAAATTTGTTGTGTCCTGCATTCTTCCTCATCAGCTTAATACTCCCCATTTCACTGTATGTCTCACTACACCGCCCACCTAATCGCCTAATGCCGCTCTCTGGAATGCCACACTTCCACCAAAACCAACTGCCCACACAGCCCTAGCCAGAGGCACAGATAGCATTAGCTAATACCAGCAATATGACTCCCACAGTGCACTAGCCCATCTACGTGAAAACCTGGCATGTGCACATCACATCTCTTGCATGTATGACTACTGTATGAGCTACACCAACTAGAAGGTATGACTAAGGACTACTACATGGCAATGACAGCAATGCAATGGCACAGCACAATGGCAACCAAGCCTAAACAATGCTATAGCACTGTGACAAATCCGAATGGCCACTCATCTAGAACTCCAACCCTGCAATTGACTGAGCATGGTAATTCAATTAAGATGTCAGACTCCATGCACATGCTCAACATACAGAGACAGGACATTTTACCTCGAATACTCACATACTGTGCTCCCACTGGGACACCAAGGAGCAATGTCCAGCCATTACGTGTCATATCTAGGAAGCCTGACTATTCACTAAGTAACAGTGCTGTACAGTCATGTGAAGTATCAGACAGTACCTAAACCCATCCACAGTGCTATATGTACAAAACCTGAATGACAACACCCAACATGGAGTATGGAACACAAGTTACAGACTAGTATGTACCACCAAAGTTGTGCTGTCATTATCATAGCTCGGAATCCTGTTAAGACACTGTATGCATCTGACAAAGAGATAATCAAACACTCTTACTATTTTTAACTCAATGTCTCACTCCTTCCACAGGTACCGCTGCCAGTGCCACCATGGAGAGGATATCAGAGACTGCCAGCCCTTCTCAGGGTGAAAGCCCCCGTGAGGACAACACGGCTGGATGTCTGGGCAGTCATGACCTACCTGGCCCATCTGGGACCCCTGGTCAGTCTACAACTCCCTGCCTCACCCTGCCCACATCAACCCCCCCCCCATAGCTACAACATCACAGCCAACCCTTCATCCCCAAACCTGTATCCCAAGGAATGTTCAAACTATTGTGTGCCCTACAGTAAAGGGACCTGAGTCGATCCATGACAGCCCACACAATGAAAGCCCTGCTAACACTGGGACTGGGCACAGGCACCTGGAGGCAGGGGGTGTGGGAAGGAAGCTGTGGGCCAGAGGAGGGGGCCCCTAAGGGACTCAACTGATCAGGAAACCATCTTCCAAGCCCTAGGAGCATACCACAGTTCCCAGGACAGGATGGGCCAGATTATCACCATGCTGGGGGAAACCAAATGCTGCAGAGAGAATACCACCAGCAAGTCATGCAGCATTGGCAGGCTCACAATGCCACCATGTCCCCCATTGCAGGGGTGCTGAGGGACATCAGCACCACCCTGCAAGCTTCATCGATCCACCAGCAGGCCCCTTCCGCTAACAACCTTACATCTGCCCCATCTATATCAGCCACAGCTAGTGGGATGGAGGCCCTCCCAGGGGAACCACAGGCCTCAGACACCCCTACCTCCTTAGCAGAAGACCCCCAGCAAACATCCATCCAGATATCTGGCTGGAGCAGATGCCAAGGCCAAACTCTCTGCCAGGAAGTGAACCTCTCCTGAATTGTCTCCCTTGTGTGCCACTGAGACGTCCTGTTGACTATTCAGAGACATTACTCCATTCTCCATTGCCACTTGGATACTGGACCTGTGCAACCAACTGCTGTTGCAGCTACTCCGATGATTCCATATACCATGAACTCACTCATCATCCTTATTTCTATCTACTCCCCTTATTTTTACTTTCAATATCATAATATGCACAATAAATCACTATTGAGCAAAGCTCCTTATTGTGTATTTAATAAAAACATCTACAGTTGTCATGCTTGCCAACTGTGGTCTGGTAATGCCCCCCCTACATCTGACAGGCAGACTAGTGGACAACAGAGGGAGGCACCCTCAGCAGGAAACAAAATAATACTGATATGTCCCAGGACAGATGTCAGAGAGGGAGTAATCCAGGGCCACAAAAGAGTAAATTCAGATTTCCAACCTGCAAAAAGACCATGACAGAGAATACCATCAGGATGGAAGGCATGCAACCACAAAAGCAAATATGCAAGTCAAAGATGACGTGCCCAGTGTAGCATACCTCCTAGGCAGGCCCCAGCAGATATTACCACTTATCACCAGTCACAAACTTATCACACAAATCATTTACCTGCCAACTATCATGTACAACCCTCATGTCTGGAATCATTTAGCAATGGATAATGACAACGAATGCCTCAAGCCATAAGTAGCAGAGGCATAGGTTATAAAGCACAGTCAGTGGGTAGAAAGACATGAGTACAGGAGAATGCAGGAAACATTGCTCAAAACTGGTCTGTTCATTTGAGAAGTGAATGTAGGTAACTGTAGTGTACACACATTAGAGCTCAACCACTGTTACAGTGCACCTAACAATCTGTCAGTCAGCTTCCACAGCTCACTCATAGGGATAGGACTATATTACACCCCCACTGATGAATCACGTCAAGAGGACTATTGTCACCAATCCACCTCTGGATTTGGACATACAAATACAAGACTTGGCAAACCCCACTCCACATACCTGTATGTCACTGGAAATACTGATTGATGAGCTCTGTCCAAGCTCCTGCTGTACCTTCTTCCTTTGGCTCCCCATCACTTTCCATTTCAGCATTTTCAGCCACTGGTCCAGCTGCCTCACCCTCATCAGCTTGCAAACGTATCTGACGTCTTTGGAGCTAGATTGTGAAGCATGCAGCAGGCAACAATGATTTGGCATACCTTTTGGTGTGAGTGCAGGAGGGCACCTCCAGTTAGGTCCAAGCACCTGAAACTTGCCTTGAGGAGGCCGAAATTGCACTCAGTGATACGCCTTATCCTCCCATGGGCCTCTCCTCCCATGGGCCTAATTGAAACTGAGTTCCCCTTCTGTGGCAGGGTACCTCACTGGTGTCAACAGACAAGGAAGGTTTGGGTAGCCAGAGGTACCAGTGTGCACAAACGTAGGACATGTGTCATAATAGGTATAGTGACTGGGCAGATTGTGATGACAAGTGCCATAATAGTTAAACATCTACATATGCATACATACCAAGGAGCCATGCTCTCTCTGCGTGTAGTCGTGTCATCATGTGTGGGATATTGCTGTTCTGCAAAATATAGAAGTTATGCACTGATCCTGGAAACTTGGCTCTCACTTGATAGATGTACTGGTCTGCAAGGCACACCACGTGAACATTTATGGAGTAGTAGTTCTTCCTGTTCCTATACACCTGTTCATTGGCACTCGGAGGGACCACAGCAACATGGGTACCATCAATGGCTTCTCTCACATGAGGAAAGTGTCCCAAATCATAAAAGTCTGCCTTCACTTGGGCTAAGTCCATAGGATGGGAAACCTGATGTAGCTGTCCAGGTGCTTTAACAGTGTACACAGTACATCCTTCAAGACAAGGCTGAACCTGGGATGAGACATCCCTGCTGTTGAGGCCACTGTATTCTGAAAGGAGCCAGTGGCCAGATAGTGTAACACTGACAAGACCGGTACAATGGGAGGGATGCAATAGGGATTGTTTATGGCTGGCAAAAGATCTGCCTCCAACTGTGTACACAGATCTATAATGGTCTGACGACCCAGATGATATATCTGATCTACATGCCTGTTCTTCATGGTTGCAAGGTCATCTAGTAGACGGTACACTAGTGGTTGTCTCAATTTCTTCATGGCAGAATATCTATGTTGAGAGGAGAGAATGTATAATGAGTAAAGCAGTGGGCACATGTAAGTACCACAAGGTATATTAGCTCACACCTAACACTATGGGGGATCCATTGCACTACTTCAATATACAAAACTGACCATGGTTATGCGCATGTTACACCCTCATTGCTGCACTTTGGTTAACATTGAAGTCATATAGGACACATGTCATGTGTAATTGAACATCTGTGAATGACTGAACTGTGCTTCACTCATCACACATATATTATTGGAATCGACCCACATAGCCCTCGCCTCTGTGCGTCTGAGTATCTAAACATAGCTATCAACATTCATACAGCCTCAACATGTCATTGTGTCAATAATGTCACAATTAGAAGCACTACCATGATGGCACAACATAGAGTTACACCACCAATTGTGCGAGTATGTGTATAGCGTGCTTAAATAGGCTCATCCATGGATTAAATGTGTGCAAAATAGCAGTCGCCTTTCCTGCTGTGGTGGACATTTGGAAGTGACCTAAGTCCGCCAGCGGAAGTCATCATGGCAGTAGGCGGTCGCAACCGCCGTGCATATTGTAATTGGTCAACATTGCTGCCTGTCGTGAACTTGGGCCACTGGCGATGACCGTCGGCAGTGACAGTCCTGTACGTGGCAGCCGTGACCCTCCATTTTCTGCACCCTTACTCACTTGACTCCTGACACTGTTGCTAGCAAGACCTCCACAATGTGAGTTGTTGTGTACTGTCTCTGGGAGCCATCATGCCACATCCTGCAGATGATAGGGCCCCTGACTTCACCCCGGACGAACTGGAGAAGCTGGTGGAGGAGGTCCTACCCCTCTATTAATAGTTGTATGGGGCACCAGAGGAGCAGGTGAGTCCTATGGGCCAGCCATGTGTGATAGGGGGTTGCATGTGATGTTGATTCAGGCATGTATACTGGTGAGGGAGTAGATGCATGCAGAGGCCATATAGTGAAGGCGTGTGAGCAGAGAGGATGGGTATGTGTGGGCACTTGCCGTGACAGATGCGTTTTGTCCACTCCTGATAGTATGGTGCATGTGTACATGACTTTCTCCTTTTGTCTGTGTCATCCATGCCCATCAGAAGAAAGGGATCTGGCGTGCCATCGCCATGCAACTGTGGACCCTGGGGGTCCAAAGCTGGAGGAGCATCAGTTGTCACAAGCACTGGGAGGACGTGAGATGCTGGGCCAGGAAGGGAGGGGTGCCCGTCGGACCCTGACCCCCCCAAAGGCCCGCATTTTGGCTGTGGCCTACCCTGGGATGGATGGGCGTTTGAGGCCAGCTCAGCATCCATAAGGGAGTGAGTACTGACTGTATCCAGGAACTTGGCTCTGGTTGTATGATGTTTGCTGTTCCAACGTAGCTTCCGTGACAATGTAGTAAGTGCAGCATGTATGTACACTAGTGGACATGTGTAGTTTCCATCTTGCATGAGTAATAGAAGTGGCTTCATGGTTTGATATCAGTAAATAAAATCAGCTGTATCAAAACATCTCCAAGTCTGCATGTGGAGATGGTCAAATGACAATGCCACATGTGTAACTCCATCCTGCCTTTTCTATGGATGTGAACTTGTGTAGCACCCTACCCAATGACTATGACCTGGTCCATCCATAAGTATGTGAGCATTAGTGGCCCTAAGGTGTCTGTCAACTCCCAAATGTGTTGATCACATGCATTAGCAACTGGCTGACTCTCATATTTTGGTAGCGGGACTACAAACATCTAGTACTGGTACAGGTATAGACTCCATATGAGGCAGCCATCTCATTTCCACCACAGATATGGCATGTATAGTACTGTATTTATGGCTTTGAAGTGGTATCCCCATTGTAAATTAAACTTCAATCTGTGGGGTGTGTGAAGGTAGCAACAGTAGTCTAATATGATTTGAGTGTCTGATTTGGTATATTTGGACTCATCATGCATTTCCATGTGCTTGACCGGTGGGGATATATCCTTCAACCCAAAGGGTTTGTTCTAGAGCAGGTAAGTGGCTAGGCAGATTTTGACGTTCACAATATGCTATGGCAATGCATGTGTGCCAATGCCCTACTAATTACAGTGCAACATGGTTCATTTACAGCCTACGTCATGTCTCAAAGGTTAATTGGGGGCACTTCTGAGGAAGTGGAACAATGACTGCTAACCTTGGCCTAGATAGCATGGGTAATTGTGACAGGATAAGGTTTGTTCTGACTGATGAAATGGTGATATGTTCTTTATGTTGTATCATCATTCCTGTAGCTGTCCTATGTCGTAGTGGGACATGTCAGTGCAATGGCAGCCATGTAGGTCCAAGTGTGCATGATGTGTACATGTAATTTCCGTCTGACATTTGTGTTGTCTGGACTTAGGTGATGTAGTGATGTAGGTCTGTTCATGTTGTGAAGTAGTACTACTGTAACGTCATGTCTGGTGGAATGCTAGGTGTCCTATGATGTGATATGTGGCTACCAGAAGTGAATTAGTTGTGACACAGCACTCAGTGATTGTCTGTGGATGTGTCATGTGTGCCATGTAGGACATTGTAGATGCACATTGATGTATGATTTCTTGTGGTGTAGATGTGTTAGGTATATGCAGATCCTCCACTGTGATTGGGTCAAACTAATTACATGGTTGTACCCCAGACTTGTATTCAACACATCAGATGTTACCTGTTTGTGAGTCCATCTTGTAGTAGCTTCATCAGTTAATGGATCCATTTTGGGATTTATGTACAGTGTTTTAGGTCAGCCATGTAATGTGACTGGTATAAGTTGTGTGGTCTGTGATGGAGTAGTCATAACAAGCAAGGGACTTTACAGGTGGACATGAACTGAGCAGGTGTAGTTCCAGTACAGCTCTGATGTGCAATTGTTCAGTCACCTGCTCTTCCAATAGGTGGTAAGAGTATGGGGAGGTCTGTTCAGGAATCAGGTAGTCATTTGTACTTCATCCAGGGCATGATGTGCATGCAGACATGAATAAGCTGGAGATCATGTGGATTACTCCAGTTATGCCAACTCTTTTGGAATTTTATGTGGGTTTGTGGCCTGACATATATGGGTGGCTAGTAGTGACATGTTGTGACACGATGCAGGAAATATGTAATGCCAACAGAGATACCCCAGCCAGGAGATGTTTACCTACAGATGAGCATGTTTAAATGTGTGAGGATTTTGTTAACCCTCTCTCTCTCTCTCACTCTCTCTCTCACTCTCTCTCTCTCTCTCTCTATTTGTGTGCTTCAGCATTGGCAGGTGAAGGAGACGGGACACAGGCAAGTGGGGATGCTGCAGGCCACGGGACCTGGAGTGCTGCAACCAGCGACAGCAAGAGACTCAGTGGTACGGAGGGCAAATGGAGTGCTATGGGGAGACCGGTTCTTCCCCTTCATCTTCATCTTCGGAATCCTCCTCCAGTGGACAGTCCCTGGTGGTGGAGGACCCTTCTGGGTTCACACCATCACCATCTTTGTCCATCACCCCCCTTACTACCACCACCCTCCCTGTACCTCCCCATCCAGTTGTCCGTGCCTGCTCTCCCAGGAGGGTGGGTGTCTGCTCCACCGCAGGCACCTCTGCCCCTACCCCAGTCAGCCCTGATGCCCTCAGCAAGAAGGCTATTGACCTCCTGAGGTCGATCTCTGTGGGTCTAGCAACTCAAGTGCAACAGAGTAATGCGTTCCTGGAGGGCATTCACAGTGCACTGGCTGTCCTTCAGAGATCCTTTCAGACTCTGGCCTCTAACCTGACGACAGCCAGTCACTCTTTGACTTCCGTCCTCCCTCCACCTACCTCTTCCCAATCCCACTCCACTCTTTCCCGCCCCACCCAGAGCATCCAGACAGTCAAGAATGCACCCACCTCAACATCCAAGGCTACAGCTGACAGACTCAAGCATCACAAAACCCACAACAGGAATGCACACAAACAACACCGACCTACAGACACACCAACATCTACTACCTGCACAGACTCGCCCACCTTCACAGACACTACACCGGACACACCTGCAGACACTACACCAGCATTGTCTGAAAGAACCACCACTCCAATCCTACCCCAGTAAGCACAAGAGCAGACCTGCAGACATCCACCCCAGTCACCACATCCGCAGCCACCACAGCCACCGACACCCCCATATGCAGCACATCGTCCATACCAGCAGACACCACCCCGACAGTCACCTATCCACCATGGCATCTCCCAGCACCTCCTAGCCCCTCCTCTCAAGACACATGAACATCCATACTTGACCACCCAACAGACACCTAGCACCCACAAGCAATCCGTGCACACACATGCACCCAAAACATCCACCAAGACACCTCCTACAACCACTCCCTCTCCCTCAACTCCCAAACCCTTTTGCCATGACCGTCTACTTGTGTCCAAAAAGGTGTTCCTCTTGGAGTTTTCCCTCTTCCCTACTCCTCTTCCACCCTGTGATATCTCCAAACGTACTTTGTCTCTCCCCAAGTCCAGCCCTTCCACCTCCAAGTCCTCCCCTGTGCCCCCAGCAGTACCGATGCCCCTCCCCCTGCCAAGGAATCAACCCCTCCCAAGTGTTCCCAGCCCTCCCCTAAACCTCAGGCCTAAGCCCCCCTCTCAAGCTCAAGCCCAAAGAGCCCCCTCCCAAACCAAAGCCCACCCCTCCCTCTTCCCCCTTCATCCTGAGATGCCTATCTGCCCCCTTGAAGTCCCTACCCTGTGGAGGTCATGTAGTAGTCAGGAGTCTTGTAGGGCACACTGAAGTGCCATATGTGCATTGTGCACATTATTCTATGGACTGGCCTATGGCCTTTTAACTTGTACATAGTTGAATATTCATTTCCATATTTATTTTTATAAAATATCTGGACCAACCAGTTGTAGGTCCCATGGTCACATATTTGTCCTGCCTTTCTTTCAACATGGCTGTTTTGGTCTTGCCTGGTTTGGTGTGTGTGTGAGTAACTTTTATGTGTGTGTTGGATTTGCTACCAGTTGTGTCTGGGCAGCATGTGCAGGTGTGGGTGTGGCATTTGTCCACCAGTAATGGCTGTGTATTGTTTGTAGGACATGTTTGTGTTTGGGACATGCAAGTATGTTGATGTGGTGTGTATTGTTTGTGTTGACGTGTTATTGTGGTGTGGTGTGCCCTTGTGTGGTTGTCCTTGTGCGTACTTTTGTGTGGTGATTTGTATATCAGAAGCATTGTGTGGCATGTTTGCATGGTATGATGTATGCTTCGTTGTATGGTTGTGTGATGGTGTGTGTTGGTTGTCAGGTCTTGTTACGTGTTGTTGTATGTATGTAGTGTCAGCTAGAGGTGTGTATTGTGGTTGCTTGAGGATGCATTTGGGGTGTTGCGGCTGTGGTGTAGTTGTGTGAATTACTGATGTTGTGTATTGTGGTGCTTGACTGTGCTAATTCTGTGTGTCTATTGGTCGGTGTGTGTTTTGGTAGTGTGTGTTGGCCGTGGTGTGTGTAGTATGTATGTGCATGTGTGTGTATGTGGCTGTGTGTGAATGTGCATATCAGTGTGGAGTACATGCGAGTGTCAGCCTCGCCACCCGTCCCGGATGTGTATGTTGTGTGTGTCTAAGTACATTCACAAATTACAAGAGTGACATGTAAGTCTGTGTACTTACGGTTGTTGTTGTCGTCGCTGGTTCCGGAGTCGTTGGGCGAGCAGGAGCAGTGGGAGAACGTGCAGTTCAGGTTCCATGGGGGCTCCAGATGGGTATGGCTTGCTTAAGGTGAATGGCTCCTTTTACAGAGTTGGTTTCTGCCAGGGTTTCCGTGGTGGTGCGACCACATTGGAAACCTTGGCGGTGTCCAGCCTTGTAATCTTTCCAGCAGAAACATGGTCACCGCTGGCCTGAAGGTGGCAGGTTGATCGCAGTGGCGGTGCCGGCGGTGGATTGGCTGTATTCATTTGGGAAGACAGTCATGCTCAGAATTCAGCAGTCTTCTCCACCACCTGTTTTCGGTATGACCACCGCCAAAACATGCCAGTCCTGTCACCGTCAAAGTCGTAATGAGACCCATAGTGTTTTCTCCATGATAGAAAGTAATTGCAGGAGAAGTTAAAGTGTGTCCAAATATGGAAATCTGAGTAGCAGTGAAATCTGTAAATAAGGCATTCATTTATGTATTATCTGGGGCACTTCTATATAATATTGTACTTAAATACTGATTCACCATAGTTAAGAAATGTTTTGAGACATCTTGACACCCACAGTTTGAACAAAGTTAGAGTGTACAGATGATATATCATTTTTTGTAAAATGAGATTGATCTACAGTTAGGAATAAGAAGGTATAGAGCTCTTTCAAATTCTGTAAGTGTTGAAAAAGCATTTAAGATTGGGAACATTCCTGTTCTCAATAGTAGCTTAGAACAAAATATCTTGATGTGGGAAACTCTCATTTGCTACTAGTTCAAGAATAGCCATAGAAACATTCTGGGCATCCTGTTGCTCATTTATTAAGAAATGAACAGTTCCTGTACAAACATCCACTATATCTCTAACACCACGTGTAGATTGGCACAGTTGTTTGTTTAACTGAAGAAGGAGTTACAAAAAGGCGTACCTGTGTTTTCGAAAAGGAGGTCTTTCACCTGAAATGAGCATAGCGTAGTGAGGTAACGACGTGAGATGCGAGAGTTGATGGTTTGTGAGGGAGAATGCGGAGAGAAGGATGAGCCCCGGACTGCCTGGTCTGCGTCTCTCAGCTTGGTCCAGCCAAGTTTGCCCTCAGGCGAGCAGGTCTGGAGACCAGGCCATGGAGGGCACAAAGCTTTCTGATGGCCTAAGGCCTAAGACCCCCAAAGTAGCTCAGGACTCCGTGCTGATTGCAACCGCTGCAGCGAGCCCAGCCAGCCCACCCGCAGCCAGGAGCACAAGGTGTGGATGCAGTCAGGACCCGCGGCCCCACAGCGGTGTACAGGTGAGTTGGGTCGGTGGAGCGGGGCAGGTGAGTCAGGCCAGGATACTTGGAGTGGCCTCGGGCTGTCGGAGGCTCATTGCTATAACTGCAAACCCGGCAGTTCACCTGCAGGTCAAGCGGAAAGCCGACTGCTGGCCCTTCACTTGCACTGTGGTTTGCGTTTGTGGCACAATGGCAGAGGGTGTGGGAGGCATGGGAACTACCCCCTAGCCTTGATAGCCCTGCAGGATTTTCAACACAGCCTTCACCCAAGGCTGCTCTATTTGCCCGCTTCCTGGAGCTTAAGCCCGCCGCTGCATCACCTATCTGTCTAGTATAGCTTGCTTGTGGCCCTCCCTGCACTATTTTTCAAGTCAATCTGCAAATTCATCTGCCGGGGGAGGCAAGGAGATGCTGGTTGGATGGTGCTTGATAGACCCTAGGTAGTTGGTGCTGTTAGTGTGAGGCACAGAGGTGGCCTGAGTTAATTCGGTGTGGCTTGTATCCACCTCGCAGCCTGTAACCTCATACCAAAACTCCAACCTCAGGCTCACCCACAAGGAACACACAGAGACACAAAAAGCAACATTCAATCTGGTAATCCTCGTGGGCCAGTGGTGGCTCAAAAGAAAAAAGGAAACGGACAGATCCAAAAGCTCACTTAGCCAATCCAGACCAGATTCTACCCCTAGCTCTGGCAGACCTGCAGCTTGGGCAGCTGTGCATGTGGTGGCACTTTGTTCCCCAGGAGGGGTAAAGCCAAGCTGCTTTCAGCCAAAAATCACAACAAAATTCATCTTATTAAGATGCTGGGGCTGCGATTTTCTCCAGTAACACCAACATCAGGGGCTCCCTGTCCCTCTAAGCCTCACAGTGTTTCTTCCCCCAAGGGCCTCGCATCATAGCTGGCAAAAAGGGAGGTCAGGGTGTGGGAAGAAGACCAGGGTCCCAGCAGGTAACCAAGGCCCCCTCCTCAAAATGCATGATGACATCCCCTTGGGCAAAGAAGAGAGGACTGTTTCTGCAACCTATCCATCTACTTTTTTAAGCCCCTTGCCCCAAGAGAAGATTGGGGCTTATGAGGCTAAAGCCTCTGAAAGTGACAACAACTTCACAGATGGGTGAAGTTCGCCCCATCCTCTGCTTAGTTCGTCACAGAGTAGGGGTGATCTTCTTCACTTGATAAATCATCATCATCTAGAGGATGAGGAAATAAATTGCATCCCGTCCACTACTGAGGTGACCACATCCTGCAAAACAGAACATAATGGGACCAGCCCTGCTGTGCGCTCACTGATAGAAACTGGGCATCAAGCTAGAAAGAACCCCAGAAAAGCAGAGCTAACCAAACCTACCCAGACGAGGAGGAATCATGTGACCTTTCGAAAGATCTCTCCTATTTACACTGCAAGGAATGAGAAAACATGCTGGCCACATTCAGCATGATGCCATTACAAATGGCAATAAAGAATTACAGGGTCCTCAAAAGGCTCCCTGAACAACAATGCTGGAAATTTTGCAGAAGATCAGTGGAGGCAATGAACTTCCAGACCAATAAAATGGACTCACAGATCAGCCTCCTGAACACACAAGCAATGTATGTAGCTTGAATCGATGAGAAGATCGCTAAATAATCTGATTACAAGAGCACAGGTGGAGGCACCGGCTTCAGACCGGGGCTGCAACTGCTTCCTGGTCCTCGACAAGTTGTCTACTTTACCAGAGACAATGTCAAAGCTTTTGAACAAACTCAAAGTCGTGGTCAGCAAGGAGCCCTCAAAGGCATGGCACACTTGAAAGAAAGAAGTGACGTTTCCCCTGGAAACCACTTAGAGCAAAGAGATTCTACAAACCAGCTAGGGCACATAAACACTACTACTCTACCAGTTATGCAACCAATCATGTGAGTGGAGCCTGCCAGTCAGCAAATACCAGCGATAACTCTAACAAGCCTATTTGTCAATATGCCCCCACCTATGGAACTGACCCAGGGGATACATCCACCTTGACCCCAAGCACAGGGGAACTTGGCAGAGATTCTCCTGTATTGGAAGGGGAGCCAAAATGTAAGAGAGTAAGAAAAAGGAAGGGTTGCAACAAAAATTTACTATGGGCCCACAACATGGCAGCTTACCAAATTTTTCACTCAAGGAAAAGCTTAGCCCCTTCTACTCAGAATCAGTAATATGAAGAACACACAGGCCCCCATGGAGGTCATGGCTGAAATGGGCCTGGTGCAGATAATTGCCCAGGGGGCACAGCCTTTCAATGAGGCAGAAATTGCACAAGCCTCACAGAGCTTCAGTAAACAACCAAAGGAGACCAAAACTGAACAGGAAACTGCCCTAATGGGCTTCAAGGTATCAGCACAAACTGGCAATCTAGTCCTCACTGCCATTCTCACCAGGTCAACATATTAGGCAACTCTGCCCTCAGGATCACACTCCTGCACTGAGGGACTTCACTCCATCACAAGCGCCGCAATTAACATAAGGGATGACAAGCCGACCATGGGATCAGGAGTCGAAAGGGATGCACACAGTCTACAACTCCTACCCTCCTTAGCCGCAAGAGAACTGGTAGAAGTTCCCCCTTTGGCCAGCTTGAACCAATTCCCACTAGTGCAATGCAGCTGCTCCCAGGAGAATCGGCGGTGGTCAACATCTGCAGCCAGTACATTATACTACACAAATATATCTCTAGGGGACCGTTTGATATTCTAAAAAGGGGCAGTATTCTTAAGCTTGTACAATCATTGAGCAAGCTCAGAGACATTTCATCACAAGATATCCTCTCGATTGAATCCATAACCCCAGCGTCATGGCAGCTCAACGAGATGACCAAGGTAAACTGGGGATCCCATGAACTGACTCTGAAGGTTTTGGAGAATGCAGAGTCTTTCAAGCACTGAGGGATCAGCGTCCCCCCAAGGAACACGGGATACTCGTAGCTCCTACAAAGTTTGGGGAAACATGGCCTTGCACTGCCCGGCAAAGTCCAGCCTACTTGGTCTTCAGAAACACCTTAAGCAAATCACCGGGCCCCCCAATCAAACACCTAGGTGGTCCACCTGGCAAGCCTTTCGTGGGCTCCAAGGTAGCGGTTAATTGGGGTGCCTGTCGGGAGCCTTGAATTCAACGAGACTGCTACAATGACAATGTACCCCAGCAACTGAATCCACTGATCGGATGTTAAAGGTTTGCTTCTGGAATATAAATGGTTTGGTGTCCAAGTTGGAACTCAGAAACCCTCCAATATCTACGGTCTTTTCATATAGTATTATTACAACAGACATGGTCACAGACGCGGTTCATTTGGACGGCTACTCAAATTATTTAATTCCAGCCATCAAGGTACATAAGCAAGGGCACAGCAAGGGTGGCCTCACCATTTATGTATCAGTCACCAGCTTAATAGACTGTCGCAAACTGGATTGCATGAATTCGGGCCTGCAGACAGTGGAATTATTGCTCAAAACAGCACACTACCAGACAAAGGAAATTGTCTAGGTAAATGTGTATATTCAAACAAACGCAAAGTCAAGGACAGAGCTCTCTGACAAGCTGATCGATATCCTAATAGGTCTGAGAGAGCAGGCTTCATTATAACAGGGGACTTTAACTTGGAACTAATGAATTAATTACCAGCAAATGAAATCACAGAGGCACAAAACAGTAACTGGATGACTCCATCTCAAGATATTCCCGAATGGTATAAAGAAGATAAGAGAGGGTGGGCCCTAAAAGGTCATTTAGAACATCTGTATCGACCTCAGGGGCATCTCTAATTGATTACACCTTTGTGAGCTTAACCTTAATGAACAGCATTTCCTCCTTTGGCTTCAGGTAAAATTTGGAAAGTGACCATCAGCCACAGGAGTTGGCCCTCAACATTGTCCTGAAAAATTATGAAGAGACAGCAGAATCTCAGCTAGTAACAATTAACCATATACAGATTTGTTGCTGGCTCTCACCGCAAAGTAGTTTATAGCCTCTACACTTACCATAGGGGAGGATGGTCTGTCTGGCTGGGAAGCATTCTCAGCAGAGTTCTATAATCTATATGCTGTGCTGCTCAGGGCAAGATAAGGACTCAAGGACACAAAATGGCCCCTCCCTCAGGGTGGGGTAACAAGATCAAAAACTGCACTAGAAGATGGGCCAAAAGATGGGTGAATCAATTGTGGAGAGCACTCAGAAGGTCACCTAGGGACCCAACAAATTTGTACAACATACGAGAGGCAAGAAAAATGTAAAAGAGGGAGAAAAAGCACTGCCAAGGGACAGCTTGGAACACCTTTTGGGGTAACCTGCAGCAGGACATTTAGTCAAATAACACCACCAACTTCAGGCAGACCATGAACAGAATCAGAAGACTCCTCTCAAAGGTAACATTTTCCAATATCGCTGAGTCAATTTGGTACAAATTTCTGTACAATCATTAGAACCCAGCGCCACCCGATCACCCCAGCAGTTCAGCAGTTGACCTGGAGCCTCTAACACTCACACCAATGCTCATTACCGGGAATGATCTGAACACAACTGGGTGATCCATCTCTGCAAAAGGTGTAATGAAACAAATCGCAAAGGGAGGGAAAGAGGGGGGTGCCTGGTCCGAATGGTATTCTACCTATCATCTACAATGAAGACCCAAAATTCTGGAATGACCAGTTATCACCACTCTTCACCACCGTCCTTCAGCGCAATTGCATCCTCTCGTCAGGGCAAGGGTCGATTTTGGCCCTAATCTTCAAGGGGGGGACAAAGCGGATCCTGGGAATTACCGCCTGGTGGCATTAATCGATAATGACACCAAATACTCTGCTGTTGTGTTACTACAGGAGATGCAGCAGTGGGCAAAATCTTACAGCCATCCCACCTATCTGGGTTTTATCCACTATCAGTCAACTTTTAGCAGAGGCGATCAGGGAAAACCGTGGCAGAAACTGGCTAGCCAAAACATCCCAGATGGCCTCCTGAAGGCCCTCGTGCTCCTGCACACAGAAACATGGGTTAGAATAAAAATCAGCGATGGCTCCCGAGTATCCAGGCCAATTTAAACAATGCAAGGCCTTAAACAGGGCTGCGTCGTACCCCCCCCACATTATTTAATCTGTTCCTATCAGATTTCACCCTACATTGAACACAGTCAACTCCCACTCTCCCAAAATAGAGAACGTCCAGCTTTTGAACAAACTATACGAATGGCCAGGTCCAGAACCAAGGTTGGGCTGCAGTGCCTACTGCATGCTACCTTAATCTACTCCACTGGGAATGGCATGACAATTAATAGAAAGGAGACAAAAATTCTAGCAGTCCATGGCTCAAGAGTTCAAAAGCCCACATGGTTTCTGGCCCAAGATAGTATAGGGCTGGTTAAAAGCTTTGAGTACCTTGGTGTTTATTACAATGAAAATGGCAGGTTTAGCGAACAGCTTGAAGAATTTGGGGGAAGGGCAACGCCCTGGCTTTAGGTCTTAGATCTCTTTATAGCAAATTGAAAGGACTATCGCTCACACCAATCCTTCAGGCAACTCAAGCATAGGTCCTTCAATCTTTGGCCTAGGGGAGCAAGGCCCGTACGTGTCGGGACAGCACAGCCCTAGACAAAGCGCTAATTAATGTTTATAGGACAATCTTTCAGACACCATCTTACACAGTGCCTGCCCAGATCTGGCTGGAGCTTGGCATAGTTAAACTGTCACTGGTATGGAAGGCAGCCTACACGGTGTGCTGGCATGAATGCAAGACAGCAGAGGAAGACTCCTTGAGCTATCACCTATGGTATGAAATTGAAACAAGACATAGATCTCCGGCTAGGTCTTATCTGCAAGAGGCCCTTGGAACCCTCGTCCGAAATGGAGCTTTGAAAGCAAACTATCAGCAGTTCAAACAACTGGTCAAATTATCCTCACATCTGCTGCCCATGCTTGATGACAAGGATTGCCTGTCTGGGCGCAAGCAGGGCTTGATGATGATACACAGTTATGCAAGGTTGAAACCTCAGGTTTACCTTATTGAACCATACAGGGTGTGGACCAAGTTATTATTCTTGAAACATAAGCTGGGGAGACTGCCAATCTTAACGCAATTTTCCTGCTTGGATCAGGCGGGAGACACAAAACAACTGCAGGTTAAGTGACTTGGGTAAAGAAGACATTATCCACATCCTCTGCTTGGTCCCTTCCTTAAAGGAGGACCAGCGGTAGCTCCTACGGAAAATGTAGATTGCGCGGAACATAAGATCCTGCAGGGCGGCAATGCTAGCCTGCTTCAACCCAACGGACACAAGGCTGGACTGTGCACTGGTGCAATTCCTCCAGAGAGTTAAGAAAAGGTCAGAGGCCAGTGACCTATTTGGCACGGGGAGAGAAGCGCTCTAGTGCAAACCAATATTTAAAGCCCAGCAAGGAATGTAACATGTGACCATGAGGTGCTAGGGCAAGCTGAGGGGCACTTTTTTCAGGTGCAACCCTAAATTGGAACATGTCCCCTCTCAACAACCGTGTTGTATTGGCTACTTTCCATCAAAATTGCCCATATTACTATGATCATCTGATTCATGGGGTCCCTGCTACATCATTTTTAACTATGCCTAAGGCATTTTGCAAAACCTTTATATTTTTGCTCTCAAGCACTGCATCTTAACCTTTAGCCCTTGTATTTTTTGCTGTCAAACTATACAAGGAAAATGGCCTTAAAGCACGTTGCAGCACTAGGAAATACGGTTAATTTTAAAATAGTTTTTACATCAGGGCTTATAAATGGACACTTCGTGGTAGCCAATCTTGCTGCACCAAAGCCTATGAACTTATATTTATGATACCGTATGCTTTGGGGGAAGCACAGAACCCCTTACAAACCAGTTTAAAACCTTTGAGTTACACAGGCGCCTCCTTCCAGTAGATACCATTTTAGCTACGTTAAAATCTGCGCATATCTGATGTATTTCTAATCACAGTTTATTCTATGGCTTATTTTGCAATAGTTTTATTAAATCAAGCACTAAAGATTTAATTATGAAAAGGAGGTCTTTCACTGAAGGTAAATATAAAAGTAAATTAACAATCATGTTACTATAGCAGTTAATAGCGTATGTATTAGTAAACTGAATGCCCAAAATTTCAAGGTTGTGTTCTTTCTTTGTTTTTTACTCGGTTCAACACTTCCCAAAGCCTCATTAGTTCTAAAGCTTTCTTTACTCTTCATATATATCTTAGGTTTACACACCACTGGATATTGCCCAAGAGAATAAGTATGTATCTGTCTTTAACAATTATCTTGCATACACAAGAAGGGTCTGCGTTAATTTCTGTGTCATCGACCTCTGTAATATATAGTCCTTCTAAGGTTATCACAAAGGATAAAGTTACATATGCCGTACCCTTTTAAAAAAATGTTGAGCTAATGTTAATTAATGCATAATACAAGCTTAAACCTTGAGATTTAGTTATGGTAATAGCATTAGCTAGATAAAGGAAATTGCTCTCTTCGAATATATAAACCTTTCATTAATAAAAAATCTTGCTGTTCCTCTTGCAGTGTGTCTGGGGTCATTCTTATTGTCAAATTGGGCAATACCAAATTCAATCTCATCATTGCTTTTGTACTGTATAAACTTTACTACATGTCCCATAACTCCATTAACAAATCCTTGTTCTATATCTAAATTGCGTTGTAAAATAACATGGTCATTTGCACAGATAGAACACTTTTCTAATCTGGTGTTTTTGACACAGACTTCTCCATGTTCAATAATTTTGTAGGCAAAGTTTTTGCAATAGGAATATTTGCTCCATGGGTTTCCAAAGAATCTTTGCAAGGTAGATGTGTAATGCTTTCATTTTCCATTGATAACATTTCCATATTTAGATTATTACATTATTTTAGGGTTGGCATCTAACAAACAACAGGTAGTGCTTTCAAAAGAAGGAAGTGCATAAATTCTTTTGGAGTTTTCAAATGTGGGAATAAAGTGGATATGTCTCTTGTCAGAAGGATCTGTTGTTAATTTCTGGAACAGTGCCTAGCCAAATGTTTTTTGAACATTTTGGCATATTCTTCATCGTCTGCTTCTCTCTTATTTTGAGTATGTATACTGTATGAAAAATGTAACCACATCTTTTTTTTCTAAACTATTTTTGGGAAGATGAATGTTTCCAATGCTTAAATGCGTTCTACAAAGTCAATGAATTTTAAAGATGTGGATATCTTCCTATTCTTGATTGTAAATCAATCTCATTTAAAAAATGATGTATGGAGCTTTCCTCTCAAATTTCTGTTCAAACTGAGGATGTCAAGTTGTCTCAACACTTTTCTTAACTATGGCGAATAAGTATTTATGTGTAATGACACAAAGAAGTGCTCCAGATAATACAAAAATGAATACCCTATTTACAGATTTCACTGCTACTCAAATTTCCATATCTGGACGTACTTTAATTTGTTGTGCAATAATTTTCCATCATGGAGAAAACACTAGGGGCCTCATTACGAGTTTGCCCGTTGGTCCGTCAGACAGCCGTGTTGGCGGTCTTAAACAAAACACAATGTTGGTTGTCTGTCAGACTGCCGTACTACGAGTTAAACAGGCAGGATGCCAACCACTGAACAAAAAAGGCTGACCAGCAGCACTGCGGAGGCCCAGAAATAGGCGTTCCAACCACCAGCCCCGATAGCACAACGACCGAACACTGACCGTATTACAAGGCCAAAGTCGTACTGAAGCGCATCCATGGCAGTCAGCCAATGGCAGTCCGAACCATGGCGGTTCGCGGTCACCAAAGTAATACACAAAAGCACAATAGATGGATTTGAAAACAACACAGCTAACACATTGCCACACTGGACACACCTGCAAAGGACATACCCCTTCACACACCAAAACCCTTTGATTTACAACGCCAAACACTGAAGCCAGAGCCAATAATACAACACAGCAGCACATATACTAGGCACTACTTTTTTCTCACCATCTCTTTTCACACTCAGCACACACTTTTGTCCAGTCACACCCTTTTGCACTTCCCCTCTTTAATAAGTCACTGGCACTTTTTTCAAATTCCACTGTCACGTTCTAAAAGTCCACGTTTTTTTAGGGTGAGTTGAGAGTCATGGTGGATGAAATCATAAGAGTAGAGCCACAATTGTTTGGAGCACAAGTCCAGCACACTCCTCTCAGTAGGAAAATGGAAATGTGGGACAAGATAGTTGACAGAGTTAATGCCATAGGCACCAACCTGCGCACAAGGGAGGACATTAGGAAGAGATGGAACAACCTCATGGGCAAGGTCCTCTCCCTGGTCTCCAAGCACCAGATGGAGGCCAAGAAGACTGCTTGTTGCCCTCCCAGTGCCCCATTACATCTCTTTTTATGAGAGGAGAAGGCCTTGGCCATGCTACATCCTAAGGGCTTGACAGGAATACCTGGGGAAGTGGAGTCTGGTAAGACACAGAAATACAAATGTCACCAAAATGTTATGTCATGCAGGTCCACAGCTCACCTTTTGCCACTTTTACTGTCACTCGACTCATCAGCCTAGACCCCTGTTTGGCAAATGTCAATTGAAGTGCACTCATCTGGGGGGATAACATTTTATAGAGTGTGTAGTACAGGGACCGGCATGACTAAAACTCCCAGGAGGCACTGTTACTGTCATCCAAACCACCAGACCAGTGTTTCCTTCACCACATACCCTTGTTTGTTAACTCCCACCTGAAGCATACTCAACTGGGAGGATAACATTTGTCAAGTGTGTGTAGTACAGGGACTGACATGATTACAAATCCCCACAGGCACTGTTTCAGTAACTTCAAACACCAGAACAGCGGTCACTTGTTCAAAGACCACTGTCTGCCAACTCACAATTTATGTTTACTCAGTTGGGAGGATACCAATTGTCAAATGTTGGGTGTAGAGATAGTGACATGCCCAGCAAGGCCAAGAAGGCCACGTGTCTGTGTTTGCTTGTCCAAACACCATTGTTGTTGAACTCCAAATTGATCTGTAATCATCTGGGAGGATACCATTTGTATAGTGTGTGTAGTAGGAGGAGTGATCTGAATGCAACTCCCAGGAGGCACTGTTTCACTAACTCAAAACACCAGCACAGTGTTTAGTTCCCCAAATACCCTTCTTTATAAACTCACAAATGAAGTGTACTCATCTGTGGGGATGACAGTTAATACCTGCATGAATAGAGGGAGTGACATGACTGCTAAGGCCAGAAGGCTCTGTCTGTCCCACTCCAAACACAATCCCAGTGGGCTCATGCCAAAATACCCATGTGTCTTAACTTTCGAATTAAGTTTGGGTGTAGAGAGAATGACCAGAATTCAAAACACAATCGGCCCTCTGTCCCAAACTCCAAAAAAAAAACAATGTTCATTTGCCCAATTACATTGATTTTTGAAACCTCAATTGAAGTTCACTCACCTGGGTGGATACCATCTGTAAAGTGAGTGTAGTATGGAGAGTGACATGACTGCAACTCACAGGAGCACTGTTTCACTAACTCCAAACAGCAGAACAGTGGTCACTTGTCCAAATACCCTCACCTGCTAACTCTCAATTGAAGTTTACACACCTGGGAGGGACCAAGATACAGATCATGCTCAACTCTGAGATGTGTCGGGCCACCTATCTCCATCTTTACCTGGTAGCCCAAGATTAAACTATTGAGGACAGGAAAGACACATTACCTAGGTGGTACAACAAGTATTCCTAAGGCCTCAAACTGCATCACCAGATTGGTATTGGCAGCAGAAAAATTCACAGTGCATTGGCCACATGACTCAAATCACATTTACAACCATTTCCTGGGTCTGCCTGAATAATAATCAACTAGGCCTCAAAATGGCCAAAGACATATCTTACCTAGACAATTTTTTCCTGCACTGTGGCAAGATGGCATACGCAGGCCATCGTCCCAAGGGCCAATGATCTGCAAATTTAAGCAGCTGCTTGACTTAAACGGAATTGGCATGCTTCACAAAAGTCAGGTCAATACAAGCAATACCATGGGTACCTGTCACAATAGGATAACCTGCAAATCATCCATGTACAAGGGCTTTGCAAAATCTCACTGTAAACTTTTGAAGGTAGGTGTCACAATACATCCAGTAACATTGTATCTTTCACATCAACATGTCGAGCTGCCACTGGCCACACAGAGCCCACAGAAGTGACTGCCACTACCTACATGGATGAAGCCCTCAGTGACAATGATACTCCTGGACATCTGGGTGTGGAGTATGGTTCTGACCCATCTGGACAACCTGGCCAGACACTGACAGTTGGTCTCACTGTGACCACTACATCACCTCCCAGCCCAGTTGCCTCAACATCACAGGCAGCCCTTCATCCCCACCCTGTGTCCCTAGGACAGTGGCAACCATCTTGTGTCTCGCAGCATCACATCTCTGACAATGATGGTCCCGGAACCAGTGGGAGGGTGTTCCCTGTGGCAAGGACACAGGGCCGTGGGGGTAGGGTGCGTGGGAGGAATGCTCTGCATGAGTGGGGTGAGGATACTCTGGATGCTCCTTGCCAGGACACCATCAGCCACGTCTTGGGAGTCTATCAGGACCAGGTACTTCCAGAACTCCGGGCAATGAAACAGCTGCAGAGGGAATTCCATCTGGAGATGCGTGAACAGTGGGAGGCTCACAAAACCAACATGGCCTGCCTAATATTGGTGCTGAGGGGCATTAACACCACCCTGAGCAGGGATCGACAACAACACACTACCCCTTCCTTTGGTGCATCTACACCAGGCCCTTCATCGGTACCAGTCTCTGGAAGGGAGGCCCTGGGAGGGGAACAACCCACCAAAGACACTCCTGTCTCTGTAGCAGTAGATCCCCTACACCACGCAAGGGGGGACGTCCAGCAAAGACTCCAGGAGGTGCGGATGGCAAGACACCCACCACTGCCAGCAAGTGACCTCTTCCAAAATTACCTCCTTTGTGTGCCACTTATTCACTCTGTTGACTATTCTTTAACCACCTTCCATTTCCAGTGGGAGGAGTACACTGGACTTTGGACTCCCAGTGGTGTGACATCTCCTCCATTGATTTCATTCACCATGACTGAACCCTTCACTTTGCTTTTCTATCATGCCCCAATTTTGTTTTATGCACAAATTTTCAAAAAACCCACCTATTGCTAATTCATTGTCTGCTTGCTTCTGTTCCACATTTTGCCATGTAGAGATGTACGACCATGTGAAGCAAATGAGGAAGACACAGGATACTAATGCAAGGAGGGATATGTCCTGTTAAGGATTACTACCGACACACACAAACACATTGCTACAGGTGTCTGGTCACCTCAAACATTTTATTCCAGTGTACAGCACATAGGCTGTTGAAATGTCTGGACTGTCATAGGCAAGAAAGACTGACCAATGTTGCGTCAAGGTACACATACCAAGGTACAGCCCCCAAAGACCACGGAAGTTAGGGTCTTGTCAGACATTGTCCTGTAGAATAGGCAAACAGAAAAGTGGATGGTCACACTAGCTTGAGCGTTATCACATACCACACCAAAGAAATTCAACATAACATAAATCATAGTACAGACAGAGGGCAGTGCAACAGTCCCTGATCACAGGCCTATCATAAACCAAGTGACCATGCATCTAGTGGTATGACACAAACATCTGTCAGTGTTGTAGCACAGGCACTGTGGCCTGCAATGATGAAACACGTCTACAGCAACATACAGGTCATACAAGAATAGTGATTAGCCTATGTGAAGGGTGAATGAATGCCTTGCTTGCAATTAATGACAACATATTTCATGCCCACACAATCACACTTATAATGCAGTCAGCCCAACAGAGCACACTATATAAGTACAATAGCACTAGAGACCTTCCACCCAAACACTGTTCAAGCTGCCTTAACACAGGTCTCATACACCCCAAATCTGTGATCTACATTACCTGGAACAATCTATGTCAGAACTGCATCAGATTCCTGCCAATGTCACAACTCTGAAATGCCCACATAAGGATGTCATGATGAAGGTACCTGCACAAAGACAAAACAAGGAGTATAGGCTTGAAAACATACCTATTACACAAATCACATAGCAAGCTTCTGGAAAGGAAATTACATTGCAATGAGAGGGACACAAACAAAGTAGTTATATCAAGATGGGGATATGTCAAAGGATAACTCTTCAAGCACACTTTGGCTGAATACTGCAGAGTATCTGCTCCCTAGTTGTTTCCAAAACACTCAACGCCACACATTTTCACAACTACAGTTCTCCGTACAGTCACAGTCACAACATCACACGACCTACTTACACTCATGAAAAGTAGCTATTGATTACATATTTCCTCAAGTAAGCTCCTTCCTCTTCACCACTGTCATCCTCACTTGGCATTTCATGGGTCTCTCTCATGGCATTGTGGGCTTCCCTTCCCCTGGGATGTACAGGTTGTTTCTCAGCAGGGCAGTGCTGTGGAGCATGCAGCCTGCCACAGTAATCTGACACGCATTCCTGGGTGAGTAGAGGAGTGCTCCAACTGCAGGGTCCAGGCACCGAAATCTGGCTTCAGGAGCCCAAAAGCCCGCTCCACTACCCGCCTTGTTCTACCGTGGGCCTCATTGAGGCGGGCTTCCCCTGGCATAGTTGGTTTCCTTATTGTCGGCAGCAACCAAGGATGAGTTGGAATTGCAGAGTCTCCTGTTAAGGAATGGGAGATATGTGCAACAACGAGTCCCTCACATCATGATTGTAACACCTGAAGATGCACACACACAAACAGGACAGATGTGACTTACCAACCAGCCAGGCCCTCTCTGGGTACAGTTGTGACAACAGCTGGGGTATGGTGCTGTTCTGCATTATGAAGGAATCATGGGCTCAACTCGGATAACGGGCACAGACCTGTGAAATGTACAGACCTGCCAAACAGACAACTTGTAAGCTGATGGAAAGGAAGTTCTTTCTGTTGCAGTATACTTGTTCAGTGGCATGCTGTGGGACCAAGCCAACATGTGGTTCATCAATTGCCCCCACCACATGTGGGAGGCGTACAAAACCATAATAGTCAGCCTTCATATGGGCTAAATCCTGATGTCGGGGAAACTGGATGAAGCTGTCCAGGTGTTTCAACATTGCTAAGAGGATATCCTTCAACACCATACTGAACATAGGGGGTCAATATGAACACGGCGGAAACAACCGCAAAACATTGACGCCAGCGACCCGGAACCCTGCCGGACAGATAATGAACCTTTCTGAGAGCTGGCGGGCGGAAACATTGTTTCCGCCTGCCGGCTCACAGAAAGACTCGGCTGGGACATTGACGGCAGCTCCACATGGAGCCGCCATCAATGCCTCTGTGCGGCAGGTGCAATTGCACCCGTCGCACAGATCACTGCCCGAAAATCGGGCAGTGACCTGCGCGACGGGGCTCTGCACCGGGGCCTCTGCACTGCCCATGCAAAATGCATGGGCAGTGCAGGGACCCCCAAGGGTGCCCCGGGCACCCCCTCCGCCAGCCTTTTCCTGGCGGGATATCCCACCAGGAAAAGGCTGGCGGGTAATAAAACATTATCCGCAGGGTAGCGCAGCTACCCTGGCGGATGGTGTTTCAACCCGCCGCCAGGCTGCCTGACTGCGGGAGCCTGGTGGTGGGTGACAGCTGCCGCTGGCGGCAGTCACCATGTCCATAATATGGCGGTTCGGCCCGCCATGCCGGCTGGTGGCTTCAGCCGCCACTGCCGGCATGGCGGGTCGAACCGCCATGTTCAAAATGAGGGCCGTAGTTTGAGAGATACCAGCTGACAGGGCCACTGTATCTTGGAAGGAGCCTGTGGCTAGAAAGTGCAATACTGACATGACTTGTACAATGGGTGGTATGTTGTTGGATAACTAATAGCTGGCATTAGATCTGACTCCAACTGGTGACATAAATCCACTTTTGATTGCCGATTCAGAAGGTAAAGAAGGATGATGTGTCATTCTTCCATGGTCTGAAGGTCTGGCAGTGGACGGTAGACAGGAGGAGGTTGCATTCTCCCTCTCCCTGGATCCCTGTGTATGACAAGACATGTTTTCTAACATTATTCATATTGTCCACAGCAACATACATGATGCATGTCAATGATATCGTGTGACAAGGCATTTAAGAAGGGACAGACATGGCAACCAGTACACATCACAGCTGCAAATAACACAAAGGTCACATGTGACCCCCATGGTTTTCAACACATCAGTACACAACATGGATCTGGACCAAACTCAAAGATGTGCAACACAATTGCCCCTTGAAATGTGACTGGATATCCCAACCTCCAAAATGACCATCGGCAGGGGAGGACTGTGCCCCACTGTCAGGGCCGGCCTTAGCGCTGACGGCACCCTGCGCGATAATGTTTGTTGGAGCTCTCCCAATGACCACTTATGCCATGGATTCCCTCACTACCACTATTTAACAGTGCCCCTCAAGCCTCCGTAACTACTTTTTCTCAGATGCATTTAATTAGTTTTGTAGAGCCCCTCATTTCAGTGAAAGGTGTCAGAGCACTTTACATCGCACACACACTCCACAGAGACAATGAGTCATAGTTTGCAAATCAGTGTATACAAAATGTTACATGAGAAAGGGCACTAAAAGATGTAGGAATCACATATCATCAATACTGATAGGCTGTATAGTTTAGGAGTACTTGGTCTGGAGAATCACAAACTCAGATTTTTAAAGGTAACTCCATGGTTGGAGGTTCTCTTTAATAATAAGATTGAGTCATACCCAAATGTACTCTTTTTACAACATTAGCATAATGAAAAACTTGAGAAAAAAATAATAATGCTCTAATCTATACTTTGAGGAATGCATGCAGACTGTTCCGAGCTTACTACTCTATATTAGGATTTTGACTCCTAAACTATTAGTAACAAAAGGACCGCTCTGACAAAAGCAGTAACCCACTGACCCATTTACGTCATATGCACTTTGTGATCTACATGGTACCTGCTCTTTGCAGGAGGCATATCAACCTACTGTGCTACCTTAATACTTCCACCAAGAGTAAACTCTCTCCAGAGTCATCTTGACACTTTTATTGTTGCTTGAAAATTCCAGAAGGCAAGGAACGCTGCAGGAGGAGATTAAAAACTATTATATAGTTGCAAACATGGTGCCCCCTCCCAAAGTCAGCACCCAGTGCAGTGGCACTGGGCCCACTGCACTAGAGCTGGCCCTGCCCACTGTTGCCATCTGTGCCCTGCAACATACTACAGTGGTGTTTGATCAGTAGGACCTACATGACAAGACAGGATGTGCATGTTTGCGAGCTCAAAACAACATTTTTGAATGTGTGATGCAGTTTGTGAAGCTCAATACAGCATTTTACGCCTCCAAAATTGGGGCTGCCTAACCTACTGCACTTGACTTTAGGAACCGCACGCAACCGCCGTTGGAAGTCATCATGGCAGTAGGCGGTTGCAACAGTGACGGACACACCTATAGGCTAATGCTGTTGCCAGAGGCAGTCGCAGAACAATGGCTGTGTCTGCCGGTGGTGACGACCGCATGCGTGGGGGACGCGACTGCCATGTTCTGTAGATTCATTCACATGGCTCCCACACTGCTGCCAGCAAGACCTCCACTACGTGAGCTGCTGTGTACTGCCTCTGGGAGCAATCATGCCACGTCCAGCAGATGAGAGGACCCCTGCCTTCTCATCAGAGGTGCTGGAGAGGCTAGTAGATAAGGTCCTACCCCTGTATGAACAGCTCTATGGTGCACCAGAAGAGCAGGTAAGTACCTCATGTACACAGTTTTCTCTGTACTTCACCATCCTTTCACTCCTCACAGGGTAGAACGTGGCCATGTGTGCCAGTTTGACTAGTCAAGTGCTGTTGTTGTAGTCTATGTGACATTAATGGGATGGACAATGTGAAGGTATTGGTGGCCAGTGTGATATGTTAAGTTCAGTCACATCATGCTGTGTGAGTTTTTGGGGCCTAGATCCTTGTGTTGGATGCACATAACTAGGTGAGGAGACATTCCTGCCATCCACTGACAGCTCTTTCCTCATGATTGTTGTAAATGTCAGACAACAAGTATGTGCATGACAACATGAGCAGAGTATGCATGTTGTATGAGTCAGTTGAGAGTAAGGTGAGCAATTTGTGTGGTGCTACAGAACTTTCTTAACACATCTCCCCTTGATAAACTGTTGTTTGGAAGGCATATCCTGACTCACTCTGCACTTCAGTTTGCCACACACACTACATGCGAGATTGCTGTTTGCTACATGATGTACTGTCATGCCTGGAAGTGATGGGAATGGAATGTCATGTATGTTCTGTCAGCTCAGCCTGCAGAGAACAGGACCTGTCAAATGCATTTCCCAGTAAGGGTCCCAGTCTAGGCTGGGTTAGAGTCACTGTGGCTATGCAACTGTGGCCCTCTGCCCACTGCTTGTCCCCCAGAAGATCCTGTCATATGAGGCTCTGTTGCCAAATCCTGCCCTGAATGCCTCATTCCTTTGATTAAATTAGGAATGGGTTCAGGGTAGGTTATTAATCTAGTCCATATTTGCACTTAGCATCGCTGCCAATGTGTGTATTTGACTCATGACAGGTCCCTTACTCCCACAGCCCTGTTGTCACCTTCCCACAGGCCATATTTGTCCTGTACAGGCTAATTGCATAGATGACGGTCCCACAGTGCATACAGTGTGTTGATTCTTGGGAGTCCATGATATGTGACTTAGTTGCTTGGTCACATAGCAGAAACTGTACAATGCATAACTTTGTTAGTTGGATGCCATCTATGAAGGAATGACACATGTTTCCAAAGGAGTGTTCTGTGGTAGAGGTACATACCACACAACCCCACCCCCTGAAGTGGCTTGAGTCTGCATTTGTTATGTCCAACATGGACAGGGAAGACATTTTCTGTAGTCACCATGCTAGTCCATTCATTGTTACCCAAGTGTAATGTTTAAGTTTGTACTTTGGCAGTTGCCTGTAGGGACTGTATGCAGAGAGTCATTCTCACAGAGTTTGAATGTGTTGGTCCAATCATGCCTAAGGAGTTTCCCTTCAGAAGCCACATAGGTGTGATTTGTTTCATAGTGGCTCACGTCACAGTTGGGTTCCTAGAGCATGGACTACCTAACGTCAGTAAGCTTGCTTAGTCATTGTAGGGGCTGAGCAGGGTAGGGAGTTGTTCTCCAGATAGAGAAATATATGTGTGTGGTCATGTCCCTGTACTTATTGAAGTGTATGTGTACTTGGGGAGTACTGACAAATAGGAAAGTCCTATCTTGTTCTTACTGACATGTATGTGACTCAACCATTTGTGATGAAAATTGTAGTCATGATCTCTTGAGCTGTCTTTTGCATCCATGCAGGTCAACACCCATCAAAAGAAGGGATTATGTAGAGCCATCACCAAGAATGTGTGGACCCTGAGGGTCCACAGTTGGCGGTGTGCCCAATGCAGGAAAAGGTGGGGGGATCTCAGATGCTGGGCCTGGAACATCACTGAGGTCCAGCTGGGAATGTCCTTCCAACATGGGCAGGATGTCTAGGGACCATGACCCCCCTAATGGCCCGCATTCTGGTGTGGCCTATGTGGAGCTTAATGGGCATTTGAGGGCAGCACAGCAGCCACAAGGGGATGAGTACAGGGCATATTCTTGCCTGCCACATTGTCAAGTGAATGAGTTAGGTTCTGACAGCTCCTCCTAACAATTAGGGATGAGCCACGTGTCACACATTAGATAAGTGATTGTTTGTGTAGACATATCATGTGGTGCATACTGATGTGCCTTGCATATTGGCCCAGGGGCTAGGGGCACAACTGGGTAGAATCCACAAACCACGCGCTCTGCAGGGATGACATATGGCTGGGTACATTGATCAAACAACTACTGTTTGCTGCTGTAGTGTGTTCAATTTCTCTGAAACAGACCACTACTCCTAAACGTTACTGGCCAAAGGTAAGTAGGTGATGGATGACTGTCCTCAGCCATGTGTCTGAGTAAATTTGTATATAGGCATCTGACTCCCAGAGTCTGGTTGTCTTCAGCGTATGATGGGTGCTGCTGCCTCACTGCAGTCTGTAATGTGAAGATGTCCAATATACAAGTGACAGAGCATACATTGTTCTTTAGATGCAGCTATAGATCAATACTTTCCCTTGGTAAGTGGGGAATGCTCATTTACATGATTTATGTGCCATCACTGTTGCCAACATTCCTTGTGCTTACATGTCAACATGTGTCCCTTTCTTTTTTGAAAAACAAGTCTAAGCTGCGATTTCATACATGGTCTAACTACGTTGATGGGATGATGTCTGTATTCCCTCACAGATATTTGTGTGGCAAACTGTTTGTGGAATAGTAAATTTACAATGGGGTAAATTTCATGTGGCACATACAGGGAGTGTGTCACCATTGGTTATTGGCTGACACATACCATCACCCATCATAGCATGTCATTTGGCATGTACAACTGCAGTAGCAATGAGGGACATGACAGGTAGGCCTAAATTTTAGAGCCACAATGTGAATATCTATGCCCTTGATGTGGCATCATATGGAAAAGTACACTCCACATGTGTAAGCTTTGTGCCCTGATTGTTGGCCAGTATCATAAAGTGACTTGCAGTTATGTTGAAATCAGATGTGTTTTGGAACAAACATTCATCCAGAGACAGACATCTGGGTCTGCATAACTATATTGTAGCTTCCAATTGGGCGACATGTTGAGGGTCTTCAACAAGTTCTTGCAACTATCTGGGCCTCTCCAACATCCTAGGGACTAATGGCATCTGAGAATGCACTCAGAGTATGTTATTGTAAGGGGTGCCAGACATTACTGGTGAATTGCCTAGGGCTTGTTGATTCATAGTGTTGTGGATTTTGGGGACATCTCTCTCTGATATATTGCACATGATGTCTACTGTGTCCATTTCCATGCCACATGTGTGGTTAATGTGAGCAACATTTATGCTACCTCCATGACTCAATTCGGACAAATATCACTTGGTGAAGTGTGCATTGTTCAAATGTTTCCAGTGTGACATGGATATTTCCATATTACCTCATCCAGGCTATTGTACTTTTGTCATCAACATGGCAGGATTTTGTATCATCGTTTTTTATTGTTGGGTCATTGTGTATGTGACAAAGAGATGTGTGCATGACCTTGTGTGGGATCTGTGGAAATGCATTTGACATTGGCCTACTATTGTATGCCAACAGGTAACTGAGGTCTGCTCCATGGTGCAAAGATTTGAGGGGGATGGTGTCTCCTACTTGTTGAATGGTTATTGTGATTGCTCAACATCAGCCATGCAATTGTGGTTGTCTGAGATCCTGATTTTCCTGTGGGCAACTGTTGACAGTTCAGATGGCATGCATGCATATGTATGGTACATGTAGGGGTCACTAAGGTGGTGGTTTTTGCTGGGGCATACTTGATATCCTGGCAATGTTTGCTAAGCAGGGATGTTGTTCAAGTGTGGTCATGGACTTGGATTACCCTATTTCTCTTTGTATTTGCAGCATCTCACTGGCAAGCAAAGGAGATGGGGTACAGGTAAGAAGGGAAAAATCTGCCCACAGACACCACAGACACAGAGGGACCCAGCAGCCAGGAGGGCGAAGAGAGTGCCAAGGTGGAGACCGGGACATCCTCATTATCAGAGTCTTCCTCCAGTGGACACTTCCTAGTAGTGGCAGACCCATCGGGGCATCCCCCTGGACCATCTTTGTCTGCCAGCCCCTGTTATCCCTGCTGCCCTTAGGGAGGAGGCTATTGACCTGATTTAAAATGCTTGGATTATTATTATGTTTTTTAATCTAATTTCATGATGGCTGACTTTACAAGACTGATTTTGTGAAGGGGCATTAAAAACTTAAAACCTTTATTGGGCCAAACCTGATGGGCATTAAGGTCTGGATGATCTTAGGATGCGTAAAAAAAAAAAAAAAAAAAAGAGCCACTGCTCTATATGTCACAACTATTATCCCTGATCGTCCTTGGTCAGTTCCTTTTGAAATAGTTTAAAAAACTTTAGCCCCCTGCAGAAGAATGGGTTTGAGTCACCCTTAAGCCAGGTTATTACCGCTGGTCTGCAGGAGCAGCTATGGTGTGTTAAAAAGGCAGGTTTTAGTAGCTTCCTTCTTTCAGGGCCTAGAGCTGGGCAAATGCAAAAGGCGTGCAGCAGTGAGTCCTGATAGTGTCCACAAAGGCGGCAGTTCTGGTCGGGGTACTGCTCTTTCCAATATGGGCGAGAATCTTTGGTATCAAAAAATCTCATGCGATTCAACAAGAATTATTGTTTTATTCGGATGGAAACATTTTCAGTTAGATAGCTGTTGCACCTGGCCCCATTTTGCAGGGTCATCCCAGTCTTTTTGCCTTCCTCCCACTAATTTTTCTGACCAGTTTTTGTTGGCTTGGGTACCTTACCACTGCTAAAACAGTGCTAACGTGCATATGCTCTCTGTGTAAATTGTACTGTTGATTGGTTTATCCCTGATTGGCATATTTGATTTATTGGTAAGTCCCTGTGAAAGTGCACTAGAGGTGCCCAGGGCCTGTAAATCAAAAGCTACTTTTGGGCCTGCAGCACTGGTTGTGCCACCCACATTAGTAGCCCTGCAAACATGGCTCAGACCTGCCACTGCAGTGTCTGTGTGTGCAGTTTAAACTGCCAATTCAACTTGGCAAGTGTACCCACTTGCCAGGCCTAAACCTTCCCTTTTACTACATGTCAGGCACCCCTAAGGTAGGCCCTAGGTAGCCCCAGGGGTAGGGTGCAGAGTATGTATGGTAGGACATATCCTAGTGGGTTTTATATGTCCTAACATTGAAATACTGCCAAATTTGGTTTTTACTGTGCAAGGCCTATCTCTCTCAAAGGTTAACACGGGGGCTGCCTTTAAATATCCTTAAAGCGCAGATTCCCTTTGAGAGCAGATGAAAATGTGGAGTTTAGGGTCTCGAAACTCACAATTTAAAAATACATCTTTTAGTGAAGTTGGTTTTTAAATTGTCTGTTTGAAAATGCCACTTTTAGAAAGTAGGCATTTTCTTGCTTAAACCATTCTGTGACTTCACCTGTTTGTGGATTGACTGTCTGGGCCGGTTTGACAGTTGCGTTGTTTTGCACCTCTCTAGACAGTGACACAAAAGAGGGCAGGGGTGTAGCCTGCATATTCTGATGAGCCATCTGAGCTAGAGGGGAGGGAGGAGTGTTCGTTCACTTTGCTTTGAAGTTTGCCAAACTCAGAGGCAGAGCAGGGTATAAGAAGAACACCCAAGAACCCAGACTTTTACAACCTTTCTGGAATCAAGAGGAACCTCTGCCAAAGAGAAGAGTTGAAGAGCTGGAGGAGAAGTACTGTCCCTTTGCTGTGTTCCTTTGCTGGACTGGCCTGCAGTTTCTGCTTCTGACTTAAAAGAGTGCAAAGGGTGAACTTTGCTGTGTGTCCTGCTTGAGAAAGTTCTCCTGGGAGTAGAGCTTACCTCCTGTTGGAAGTCTCAGGGACACCAAAGACCTCAGTTTCCTCGACCTGCAGCCCTGGGAACTGTGTGTTTTGTGCTGCTCAAGAGTTAAAACCACCGCAACTCCGCCAACGACACCGCTGGACTGCACTGTGACCTGCCAACGCCGCACTGAGTCGCATTGCCCCGATTCACACCGTGACCCTGGTCTCACTGATGCCGTCATCTGACGACTTCATTGAGCTGCTGCTCGCACCCCGACCTGTGGGCTCCGCACTGCAGCCTGAGCATCCCTGACACCGCCACTCCTGCTGACACCGGCACCGCTGCCTGCACCGTAGCCTGTGGACACCGCTCTTGAGGTATATAAGCACCATCCCGTCCCACACCGCAACCCTAGTCCACCGACGCCAGCATCATCGACTCCAGTGTCGTCACCAGACATCCTGCCTGCACCGTGGGACACAAGCACTGTCCTGTCCCACTGGCTTGGGCCTACAGACGACAGCGCTTCAGCAACGACAACGCCACTGCCTGCACCGTGACCTGGTGACACCGCACGTCACACCGCCCCGCTCCACATCGAAGCCCTGGTCTCACCGACGCTGGTGGACGCCGTCACTGAGCCGCTGCCTGCACCGTGACCTGTGGGCACCACAGGTCGCATCGTCCCGCTTCTCACCGCAGCCCAGACGCCATCCACGCCAGCGCTCCTGACTTCATCAGCCGGAGTTCGATCTGCACGCGTGTGACTTCAAGGGCCCAACGACTCCCCACCGACTCCGGAACCGACACAGTGACACCAGGGATGCCGCTCTTCGGAGCTCACCGCGAGGATCACTACGCCCTGCAATTCCAAGGAACTTTATCTTTGAGTAAATCTTGCAAAATTCATATCTTTAACACTGTATGTTGGATTTTTATCGTTTTGGTCTTGTTTTGCACAGATAAATATTGGCTATTTTTCTAAAACTGGTGTGGTTTCCTTTTGTACTATGTTCACTTATTACTGTGTGTTATGAGCAAATGCTTTACACATTGCTTCTGAGATTAGCCTCACAGCTCGTGCCGAGCTACCAAGGGGGTGAGCAGGGGTTATCTGAGCGTGTATCTCCCTTATCTTGACTAGAGTGAGGGTCCCTACTTGGACAGGGTGCAAACCCACTGCCAACTAACGGTCGCATTTCTAACAATAGCCTTGAGGAGATAGGAGCGAGTAGGACCCTAGGACTGCCCAAGCATGCCATCTTTTGGCTAGGGAAGCTTTGTTAGTGACGAGAGAAAGCGATTGGAATGAGAAATTGACTAATCTCTCAAATTCGGATTTCCCTGCACTGCTTTTCCAAATGTCTTCCATGCCCAGGCTGTTAATAACTTGGTTTAAATAGCTTCCCCAGGAGCCTCTTCTGTTACTCTTTTGTTGAATCTGGACTTCTTGCCAGCAGGAATGGAGTATGGAGGTATTCTCTGCCACCTGTAACCTCTATGACGCTTTGAGAAAAGCTCCCTAACGCTGAAAGATCTGATTTGTTAGGCCCATCTCCAGCCGTACCTGAGCGGAGGAGGATTTTTTTGGTAAGTTGAATACGGTCTTGTATGTTCGAACTTGGCTATTGTTTAGTAATGAGGTCTCCAGGCTCCGCAGCACTTCGGTCCCATAAGAAATGTCTGGGAGGCACTGGGCTGACATCATTTTTAGAAGATGCGACCAATTTGGACAGTTAAGCTTCCTCTGGGGACCCGGATGAAGGCTGATTTGAGATTGATGAAGCATGCATAAAGGCTCAATTTCCTGTGGCTGGCCTTTACCACAATAAGGGAAAGGGCAATTAGATTTTTTGATGTTCCCGGGCCTGCCCTAAAGCCCGTCTGAAATCTTGGAAGGAGCATGTTTTCAATGGCCCAGACTTGCAGATGATGTAACAAGCAGGAGCTGTATAACTTAGCTTCCACATTGATGAGCGCTATTAGCCTATAGTTTGTGGGTAGGGCGGGGTTTCCACTTTTGAAGATGGTGTGTTTGATGCTGCCTCTCCATGATTCTGGGAGGCAGCTGGCATGAGCAGTGGTAGTGAAAAGGGGCAAGAAGTACTGTGCCCAGTACTCTGGATCGAATTTGAAGATTGGGTTTGGGAGCCTGTCAGACCAGCAGCCCCCTTGGACCGGCTATTTGGTCTGGTTTCCAGACTAGATCCTGGTGATCCTTCTTGGCGATGGTCGCTGGAGAGCCCTCTGCTTGCTGGCCTGCTGTGTTGTTGTAGCTCAGGGGCGATTGCTCCCCTATCAGTTTCAGTTGGGGGTTGGCTGTAATTCCACTCCCGTCTGTCAGGCCTCACAGGCTGCGGATGTGACTCTCCCACATGGCCGGGTTAATCCCATAACTGAGAAGACGTTTTTTTCCCCCGGGGGAAGGTCATTCACCATGCCGCAAAAGGACTTGCTGTATGTCATTTTGCTTGCCCAAAGTAGCTTGGACCATGAATCTTCTTGAAAAATTTTCTTTGTTTTCTGTATGCGCAAAGCTTTGTTAAACCAGGATTGACTGTCTCGAGCCCTTTTGGAATCAAAGGCCAAGTGCTGAAAAGGAGCTTTGTGAGTGGTTGGAAATTTTAAGAGAAGCCCACTGCCGAGCTGAGCCCAGTCGTCATTCCAATTTCCTTTAGGAGTAGGGTACTTTTGGTGCTTGTCTGCTATGTTTGTTCTCTCCTCTAGGGATCAAGCCTTTTGATACATCTTGTCCATCATGGCCGCTATCCCTGTTTGGCGCCATTTCAATCTCTTGAGGCTGAACATTACTGGGGCTCAGAATAGATCATTCAGGGTCTGTGATTTCTCAGGTTTCTAAGCCAGTTCCAATGATTGTGGGAAGTGATCGTTCTCGGCTCTACATTTAATTTGGAAAGAGAACACCAGGGGTATCGCAGAATTGTTTATCAGGGTGTAGTCGATGGCTGAGCTTATTTTTCCACTGACAAAAGTTACTGATGCTGGGGAATCCTTTTTCGCTGTTGGCATTTAATCATGTTCGACCTAAATGATCCAGGTATTTCCTGTGGTTGCTTGCCATTCGATTCTTCGCATTTCCTCCTTTTGGGGAGAGCAAATTGATGTTGAAGTCACAGCTGATGATGAATGTGAACTTGATGTATTGTCTTTGTAGGAGGTTAATTAGTTTGCCCAATTTTTCCACTGTTAAGTGTAGCTTTGGTTGCCTGGATCCAGTGTGACCGTGTCATTTGCGACTTTGTGGCCTATGAGAGCCGAGGGGATCATGGTTATCATGCCTCCCTTTGCGTGGGCGTATTTGCTTGAACTCCTAGCTGGGATGTGAAAGGCGGTGTACCCCGACTCCACGGTCGGGTCTAAACTCCAGGTTTCCCGAAGTAGGATGATGTCATACTCCTGGAGAAAGGACTGAGCTTCTAGGTCTTGAAATATTGATTCAATGCAGTGGACAATCCATGAGCAGATGTTAATGTGTGATCTGAGTGAGCCCTGGCCCCCAGGCTTTTGACCGTGGTCAGGGATGTTTTTGTAAGCTGGGGGGGGGTAGCTCTTTGGGAGCCCAAAGAATGTGGCCTAAGCCTGATTCACCCACATGCTTCACTACCATTAGGTTGTCCATGGCCGGCGCAGGTGTGCCAGCTCCTGTTGCCCCTCTTAATATTGATTTATTGCGGTGCATTGACGCCCGCAGCGGTCCAGGATGTCGAGAGTGATCCACTTGTCGCAGTTTGATGCCCCATGAATGAAAGATGTCAGAAAAGGTGACTAGTTGGTGTACTAGGGCTGCCGAAGTTCATGAGATGAGTGTGGCCTCTTGATCGCTCCTTTGTGGGTGAGGTTTGAATTAGACGAAGAGAAGGTCTGTTGATGTAATCTGGAATAAGTCTCTTATTTCCCCTAACAATTTTAAGATGTTTCCTCTGTTGAGGATGTCGAAAATTCCCTCTGACTTGAAATGTGGAATTAGGAGTAATTTATATGCCTCTAAAGAAGTGACGGGTGTTGAGGCCACCAGTTGGTAATCCCTACTATGAAGCAATGGAGGATTGTGGGAGCACACTGTTGGGCGGTAATGGGCTGATTGGCGTAGCTGCCGGCTGGGGCTGGATGGGCTCCTCTCTTTCACTCTGTTTCCACAGCTCCTGTATAGGATAGTCTGTTGTTACGGGCTGCCAAACTGTTGGGCTGCTGGATTTGGTGCATATGGGTAGGCGTGCTGGAGTGTGTTCAATGTGGGCAGACTTTTTCTCGCCTGGCTTGCTAGTCCTATCAGGGTCTTTGTCCTTGTTGATTTTCCTCCTTGCCAGTTGACTGAAAATGGCACTTTGGTTCTCCCTGGTCTGACCCCCCTGATCGGAGGGTGTAGGTGGTTTTTGGGGACTTGGGCCTGAGATGATCGATCCTTTGCAGTGATAGACTGTTTAGGGTCAGATGAAGATAATGATTATGCACAAATATTGCTGAAATTGGGCGCAGCGGGCTGCTTCTGCTGCATGAATAGTGGCCAAATGCTTTTTCGCTTGTCCGATCTTTCTTTTTTACATGCCTTCCTTAGCTTTTTCTTTTTCTTTTTTGATTTTGGTGGTGTTGCACACTGAGGGGCTCTACGGGGGGGCGCAATCATTCTCTGAGTAATGGACTCCTTCCTGTGGGCAGGACTGCGGCCTGGGCTGCCGTCTGCCAGAGACTGTGCGCCTTGGAGGCTATGGGGCTTTTGGTATTGAAGACTCTATGGGGGACTGTTCCGTGGGCATAGTCTTGACTTCTTGTGCGGGTGCTTCTATGACTCAAAGTCTTTCCCTTGTGTTCAGGGCCTGGGCCCTAACTTTCGTGAGAATTTCATTAAGGATGGGAGCGATGACCTGGGGCTTCTTCCCTAAGGGATTGCAATCACATCTTGCTTGTTGGACATAGTTGTGCTTTTGGGCTCGAAGTATCAGATCATTAAGTGCTTGTAACTTAGAGTCAATGCCCATGATGTATTTAGCCATGATGTTCAGTAGGTCAACTTGAATGTCTTGTTTGTCCACTTGATGCTTTATTGCCACTGCCATGAAATCAAGTGTTGACAAGAAGGACCCCCATGTGTTGGCAGGCACCTCCAGGTGTGGCTGAAGATTTTGTGGGCCTTCCTGGAACGGGCTTAGAGAAACTGCGGTGTTTGTGGGCTCCACATTTTGCTTATTGGGGGTTTCTGGGGGATTGGTGGTCGTGTCCTGCACGATGCTAAACACCTCCCCGAAAGAAACTCAGAGTAGGTCTGTATCCGAGGGTTCTGTTAGGGGTAGGACATGAGGGCTAACGGAGACCCAGTGGATTGGGTCCTCCCTTATGTTCAGGCATGAAGATTGACCCTCCCAAGTACTAAAATCCAAGACTGTGGTAAGCTGTAAGGAGGCTGCTCTGATGGGTACGGCCTTATAACTCCCTGCTATGAGGGGGGAGTGTGCGTTGGAATTATTGCTGAAAGCCGACCATTCTAGCTCTTGAGGGTTGAATTGACTTGTGGTTTGACAAATGGGAGGGCGGACCCTTTTGGATTCCTGAGCAGGGATTTACCCTGTGACCGTTGATTCTAAAGGTTCTGTTGGGTCCTGTGGGGTTGAGGGCAAGTCGGTTAAAAAATCAGTGATTTTATACCCCGCTTTTTCTTAATAAGAGAGGTGGGGTGGATTTAAAAGCGTTCGCTCTCTGTTCCATGAGCTGAGATCCTTCATTTGGTGAGGAGGCTGTAAGTGCTGACAATGAATTCCCTGGTGAGCTCTGCCTGGACCTTTTTTGTGGCTATTTCTTCCTGCCATTGCGCCCTCCCCCAGTGTCTCCAGGATTGCATTTGTGCTTGCTTGATGAGGCAGGGACTGAGAGTGCTGGAGTTAAAGGAGCAGCTTCTGAACAGATTGTCAGTGGTTTTAAAGATCTTCACTTTGGGAGGCGAGACTGCTGCTTGGGCCCGAGGGGGGGGGGTGAGAGTGGGTCTCAGTGGGGGAGACAAACCACACCCAGGCCTAGCTGGGCCACCTCTGACTACAGCTGCTACACTCAACGACTCCCCCGCAGGTGCCTCCAGGCCAGAATTGTTGGAATCTGGAGTTCCTGGTGTGGTTTTAACAGGCTATAACAGTGTATGCGCCACTACGGGGCTGCTGGGATTGCTGCTGTCATTGGTCTCTCCTTTTTTCTCTCCCTCGTCTCTCCTTTTTTTAGGCCGTTGCTTAAAAGGGGAGCAAGGTGGCAAGGCGGTGTTTGGCGATGGGGTTGGCAATGAAGTTGGAGGCCTCCTGATGACCCCTGATGCCCCAAGAATCCGTCTCAACAACCTCCCCCCCTTGCTGGAGGGTATGGGGGGCCCAACTGGCCAGAAAGCTGGGTTGCAAAGTGAGGCTGGCAGAAGATAAAACTCGTATATTAGACGGACTGCCTACCTTGCTGCCAAGCTGCCAAGCCTCTCCCGTGCCGCTTTCCGGGCTAATGGACTCCTAGGCTGTCGCTCCCTGCGCCTCTGGCTCCCATCCTCGAGCCCAGGGCCCGCCCAGTGCCAACCCTCCCCCACGTTGGACAGCGTTGGATGTGCTGGGTTGGGCGGGGGCAGTCGTGGCAGATCAGGCGGGGTCAGGCGGCCTGGCCCCTCCACCCGGTTACCTCCAGCCGCTGTTGGGTGCCGTTGTCAGGTGCCACTATTGGGTGCCATTGGTGGATGCCACCTGACACCGTCCGCTCCAATGCTGCTCTGCTCCTTGCTCCAGCTCCTGCGCCAGGCTCTCCTTTCGGAAATCCGAAATGAGTCTCTTGTAAAGTAACAGGCAACCAGTTGGTGTAGGAGTGGGAGCAGATATGTGTTTCCCTACCCATGAGAAACTCGGAAGCAGTGAAAAATACCTGCTCCCACCAGGTGGGAGCAATGCAGGTTCTTGATGCACTCAAGATGGGTTCATGAGGGGCCCGGCAGGGCCAAGTGGACATAGGGGGACTCCCTGCAGCACCCAACATTGTGTTTTGTGGGTGACACACCCACACTGCAGTCCCCAGGACCACTATTGGCTCGAAGAGGGGGTACATGCCCCTCCCCTTTTAAAAAAAAAATTCCCCGGGGATCGGGGTCCCCAGGACCTAAAGGCTCAGCGAAAAGTGGTCCGGGATGGCGTACAGGGGCCTATAGAGGCTCGGGTAGGAGGCTGTATGCCCCCCTCTCCCTTAATTAAAGAAAGCAGCCCAAGGAATAGAGTCACTGGAGCCCTAAAGGCTCGGGGAGGGGACCCATGTGCCTGCCCCCTATATTTTCTAAATAAAGAATTGCTAATCCCTGCCGGCACCATTGATGGGTGCTGGTAGGGTCACATGGACCCAAGGGCTCCCCCTGCAGCCCCCACCAAAAGAAAGCAGGATCTGGTGTCCCGTTTGGACACTGAGACACCCAAAATAAATTAAAACAAGCATTGACAAAGAGAATAAGTCTGGCATCGTCTGCTAGCCTTTCAGCAATTCTTGTTTTGTTTTGTTATGACTTTGGCAAAAGAAAGAAAGAAGGAAGGCAAGATAGAAGGAAAAAGAAGGCATGAAAGCAAGAAAGAAATAATGAAGGCAAGAAAGACAGAATGAAAGCAATAACAATAAGAGGGAACTAAGGCAAGAACAAAGAAAAGAAAACAAGAAAGAAGGAAAGAACTAATAACAGCAAGAAAGAGGAAAGAAAGAACTAAAAAAGGCAAGAGAGAAAGTAAGCAAAAATGAAGGAAAGAATGAATGAAAGAATGTCAGCAAAAAGGAACTAAAAGAACCAATAAAGGAGGAAAGAAGGAATGAAAGAAAAATGGAAAGCAAGAAAGAAGTAAAAAGGGAATGAAAAAAGGCGAACACCAAAGAAAATGTAAAAATGAGAGAAAAAGGAAGGAAAGAAAGAATAAAGGAAAGCAAGAATGAGGAAAGGCGGTAGGACGGATTGGAAAGTATGTAAAAAAATGAAAGAAGGAATGAAAAAAGGATGCAATAAAGAAGGAATAAAGAAAAATTAAAGAAAAAAGGAAAGAAGGAATGTTTATCGGAGAATGTCGGATAAACAAAGGACTTTCCCCAAAAGGAATTTAGAACAGAATTGGCAGCAGACAGAAGGTCATAAAGCATGGAATGTGGCTTGTGACCAGATCAGGTATAAAGCATCCTGCTGTCCCATCAGACTAAACACAAAATCAAAGTAATAAATTAAAAACAAAAACATTGGCACAGTTGGAAACTAGCTAGTGTGCAGATGTGCTCCTTTTTTAACAAAAAGCATAATACAGTCACTCCAAGTGAGGTTATCCAGTGGTTGAAGTGGTCTGACCCCTTGCCCCATGTGGTATGCTGTAGTAGGGGAAGCAAAATGTGAATGACACACCAACAGATCAATGGATGAAGAAAGCTGGCAAAAACGGTATTTAAATAAATATATGGTATATATATATATATATATATATATATATATATATATATATACGTATATATATATATATATATATATATATATATATATATACATATATTTATTTATTTTATTCAAAAAGTGTTGGATAATGCCAGACTTAAAAAATGAATAACAAATGTGCCACAGGAGCCCCTCACTTTTATTCATTAAGGAAGGAGCACCCATTAAGCCCAAGGTTATATTTTCATGCTTGTAGTTTAATGTTATGGGGTGGTGCAGGGAGTGCACCAGCCCCCCAACAACATTAAAAAAAAAAAAATTGTAAGTCTCCTGGACCATTAAATCCAAGACCCCAGGAAAACTTACCAGATTTTTCAAAAACACTTGCAGCTGAAACTCTATGCTGTTCAGCTTGAATGCTAGGCCCTCTTGTGGTTGTTTTTATGACTGCATGTTGTGGGCTGAAAAATGTTAAAAGAAAGACGCAGGGACGTGTTGGTTTTATTTAAAAAAAAAAAGTCTGAGTCTTTCTTTTAACATCTTTTAGCCCAAATTATGCAATCATAAAAACAATGTTAAAAAAAGGCTCACAGGCATGTTAATTTCTTTTTTTATTAAAATATTATTTTAATAATCGATATTATTAAACATTGTGTTGTGCAAATTATGGAAACACACATTTGATTAAAAATATTGGTGATTGTTGGAGAACAATTAGAGATCTACTTTTTATAGATATTAAATGCTCACCCCTTGAAAAAGGCAATAGGCCCACTTTTTATATTTTGGTGTTGTGACTCTTCTGCCTGAGTGCAGCCAGGAGCTGCAAAACCACCCGCATGCTGCACATGCCAGAAGGCTGCATGACTGGGGTTGGCTACTTGTGAGGGCTTGGCTGCCCACAGGAGGTTGGGCGCAGGGCCGGACTGGATCCAGAAACTTATCTGCAATAGCTTCCACCCACCAGCAGGTTGTGCCCTTAATCCCTGCAGCAGCTTCACCATGTCTTCACAAATGATGACACAGAGATGTACATAGGTGCAACCACTGCATGCTGATATCAGTTCTTTTTTTCTGCACCCTTTAATATGTATTCAGAGCTCTGCTCCCCAACATTTTGTTGGTGTTCACCAATTTCCAAAATACTTGCAAACCCACCAGTGTGCTAGGTAACATGTCACCTCTCAAGACTACAGACTTTAAATGGTGTTGCCCCAAAAACAAGCAAATGACGGTCATGGACCCACACAGCATCTGCCTTTGGTGCTTAAGTTTCAAGTATGACTAAAAGTAGTGTGACAGGTGCATCAAGATGCACCCCAAGGCTGCCAGAGAGCTAGCAGCTGTACATAGCAACTCCTACTCCACAGATGCAGCCAAAGCGCCCTGAACTTCCTGGGGCCAATGTCGATTTCCTAGCATGTTCTGACCTGCGAGAAAGTGATGCTGCAGCCTTCTCATATGATTTCTAGCAGACAGTGATCTGATGCTTCTTCACTTATTTTCATTGTGTACGACTGTGTTGTTTTAAACAAAACCAATAAACAAGACCTTCCCAGAAATCAATATCAAATAATGTAAAACAGATCTATCAGCTTTTAGATTAAATACTGTGAATATATTCGATCAACCTTGATTATCACATTTTAAAACATATTATCAACTAAATGTGCATTCTGACTGATTGACTGGAACATGTAGCTCAAGAAAGGGAAAACTAAGAAGAGTAAAGACTTAATATTCACATCACCCGAAGGTGGTTCAAGGTGTGCCTTGGGTAGATCTTTTTCACTACCACTAATAACACTCAGTGTACACCCTTTTGCCCTGAAATTTCTCCCTTGGGTTTCCTTGAGAGATGTGTTCCTTCTGTTTATTTAGACTACAATATCATTTATGTGTTTTTGCTGCTTCTCAGAGTTCTGGAGAAGGGCAGAAGGGATCGGGCTCTGCTCATCCTGACAGCCTGGATATGGCTTGGAGGGTCTGGTACTCCGCTTAGCTAAATCTGTTCATCTGCACTTGCCTCTTCAGGAGGACCTACTGTTGCAGCAATAGGACAGAGTTCTTCATATGAACCAACACCTCAATGGAACAAGATTGAGGGGAACCACCTAGGTGTTTTGGCCTGGGAAGTGGTGAATGAGATTTTAGCTGTGCGTCATTCATCAACCAAGTAAACCTATCCTGGTCACTGGGCTAAGTCTGTCACTTGGTGCAAGGACTATCAGGTTGATTCGCTACAGGCTAAGCTTTCTGGTGTACTTCTAGTTGCTTAGTTCATGCCCCACCAAGGCTTTCTGCTTTTACCTGATCTCCTTATTTAAGCCACCTGTTGTGATACTTCTTACGCTGCAGTGGAATCTTAATACGGTCCTTATTTTTTTAAGTAAACCTCTTTTGAAACCATGCAAAGCTGTTTTTTTTTTCAGGTTGTTGATCCTTAAGACAGTTTTTCTCATAGCAGTAAATTCTAAATGCCCAGTCAGTGAGCTATAGGCATTGTAAGAGAAACATTGTTTACCACCTTCTTCCCTGACATGTTGATACTCGGACTCTAGCATCCTTTCTTTCAAAAGTGGTGTTGCGCCTCTTTGCTCCCAGCTTTCGCCCGTTCCCCACACTCCTCTAAGGATGGAGAGAGGCTTAATCTGTTAAATCCAATGAGAGCCCTTACTTTGTGTGTAGATTGCACAACAGAGCACCAGATTCTTTCTTGGATTTGCCAGTTTAAAGGAGAGGACAGGGAGTTCAGAAACAGACCTTGTTGAGATGGATTGTCCTCTTCATAGAGATGTGCTACTAAGCCGTGGCCAACAAGAAGCCTCCTGGGGGCATTTGGGCTCATTGCAACAGAACTAAGGCAGTCACTATGACTTTCGCAATAGGGGTTCCAATGCAGGACATCTGTCAGGCTGCTACATGGGTTTCTGTCCAAACATTTACCATGCAGTATTGTATTGACTCAGATCTGTTGGGAGAGCCACATTACTAATTTCATCCTGCAAGACTTCCTGGTATAAAGTCCAATCTGTACACCTACCTCCTCTTGGGGATACTGCTATGTGATCTATTCAAAAGATGAGGTATCTGCAGTTAGGAGTATTCACCAGAAGAACAAGTTACCCACCTTTGCTACCACTCTTGCTGGTAAATGCTCTCTTTAAGCACTTCGCTGCCTGGCCTTTTCAGCCTCAGGTGCCAGGACTTTTTTTGGCTATTTGGAGCAGTTCGCACTTAGGCCCTCATAACTATTTGTCCACATAAGCCACCCACATCAAATTTGCGTCCTTTTTTCCCAACATCTTAGGGATTCTAGAATTACCCAGAGTTTGTGGGTTCCCTTGGAGGAGACCAAGAAATTAGCCAAAATAAAGCAAAAAAATTATTTTTCTGAAAAAATTGGAAAAAAGGGCTGCAGAAGAAGGCTTGTGTTTTTTCCCCTGAAAATGGCCTCAACAAAGGGTTTGTGGTGCTAAAATCACCATCTCCCCAGCTTTCAGGAACAGGCAGAGTTGAATCAGAAAACCACATTTTTTAACACAATTTTGACATTTTACTGGGAGATACCCCATTTTTACTATATTTTGTGCTTTTAGCCTCCTTACAGTTAGTCACAGAAATGGGTGTAAAGCCAATGCTGGATCTCAGAAAGCTATACATTTCTGAAAAGTAGACAAAATTCGGAATTCAGCAAGGGGTCATTTGTGTAGATCCTATAAGGTTTTCCTACAGACAGAAAATAACAGCTGAAATAAAAGAAATATTGAAATTGAGGTTAAAAAAACAGCCATTTTTCTCCACGTTTTACTCTGTAACTTTTTCCTGCAATGTCATATTTTCAAAAGCAATAAACCGTTAAGTCTGCTGGTCTCTTCTGGTTGTGGGGATATATAGGGCTTGTAGGTTCATCAAGAACCCTAGGTACCCAGAGCCAATAAATGAACTGCACCTTGTAATGGGTTTTCATTGTATACCGTGTATGCAGCAATTGATTTGGTGAAATATAAAGAGTGAAAAATAGGTATCAAAGAAAACTTTGTGTTTCCAAAATGGGCACTAGATAAGGTGTTGAGAAGCAGTGGTTATTTGACATCTCTAAATTCTGGGGTCCCCGGTAGAACGGAATGAAAGTATGTAAAAAAAGGAAAGAAGGAATGAAAAAAGGATGTGTTAGAAATGGGGTTTCTGGTTGGCTAGGGTATGCACCTCAGCCAGGCAGAACCTACCCACTCTAGTCAGGGCTTGGGAGTTACACGTCCAAGATAACCCCTGCTCACCCCCTTGGTAGCTTGGCACAAGCTGTCAGGCTTAACCTGGAGGTAATGTGTGAAGCGTTTGCACAACACACCACACATGTGACGCAAAATGTACACCACAAAGTAAACACAACACTGAGCTATGTAAAAATAATCTGTATTGCACAAAACATAATTAGACCAACATTACACGTAAGTAATACCCTGCTACCTTAGCAGTTGTCAGAGGGTTACACAAGTTACTAATACTCTGCAAGAATATGCAGTTGTCACATTAGAACACGTAAGTACTCAGGATTCTGCAACATAAGCACTAGTCAGGAAGTATAGTAAAAGGTATATGCACTTGTCATGAACTATTCCTAAACACCCATAAAAGGAACATTAGAAAATATACCACAAGTCATATAAATACATATCAGCTAGACATGCCCATAAAAGGAACATTAGCACATATATGTAGAACCAATAAACAGGTAGGAAATAACAACTTCCACAAGTCTGTATTAGGCTCCAAGAGCCTAGATTTCCTAAGGAGTACCTGGATTTTGGTAGAAGAGGCACTTCCAGTGCCTAAGGATGAACACAGGGGCCCCCGGCGCTCCTGTGCGCAACACGGGGGCCACGCAGTGTCTGTGGGGGAGATGGGTGATCAGCACCCTCTCTCTCTCGCGTTTAGGAAGGGCCCCTCCGGGGACCCGTGATCTTTGGGGCCCCCCGGGTCTCTAATGGCCCTCTCCGAGGGGGTGGGGGCCCAAAAGCCAAGGATTTAATGTAGCCGGGGCGTTCACGCCCCTAGCGCAGCGACCGGGGGAAAGGGAACTCCCTTTCTCCCCGTGTCCTGCTTAGAGTTATGCTGCCGCCCTCGTCCGTGGTGCGGCTGCCCAGGAATGGAGGAAAGACGGGAGCCGGAGCCTCCGATGAGGCTGTCCTCCGGCTTCTGTCAGCGGCCGCACCCGATTTGGTGCGTGAGCCGCTTCTCAGCCTGACCGGGGCTGGATTTAGAAGCCGGCACCGAAGATGGTACCGGCAAGTGCCCCGCGTGCGTGTTAAGAAGCGCGCTTTGCCCCGGGGGCACTGTTTGGAGCGCGATCGCTCCTGTCCTTCCTTCGGGGTGCTCGGCTGCACCAACAACAGCGCGATCCTCATGCTCCAGACACCATGCGGCGCCTGGGTCGGGGCGGTGAATTGGGGTCCTAAAAATCAAGGCAGAGCGTTTTAGGGAAGTGCGTCGACCTTGTGATAAACCTGGGCTCCGGCGGTGATTCTGAATAGAAATAACACGCTTTTCAAAGCGCTAGGGCTCATTTAAAGCCCGGGCTGCGGCGGTGATCTTCTGTAGCAACTTTAAGGGAAGAGCGCATTTCCAAAGCGCTTAAGCAAACGCTGGAGAGATCAGTGCAGAGGGTCAGGGGCACAGCACCCTGCCCCTGGGAGCAATCAGGAGTCAAAGGAAGCACAGGGCTGGAGGGCCCAACTACAGACCAGCACAAGGGATGCAGATGGTGGCAGTTCCTCCTAGTGACCAGGCAGGTCACAGGTCAGCACTACAGCAGCAGTCCAAGGTGGTTTCCTGGTGAGTCCATACATCAGCGTTCTGTGTCCAGTTTCCAGTTCCAAGAATGTTCAAATTGTGGGAAAAATTCCCCTGTACTTATAGTCAGTTCTTACAGTGTTTTTCAATGGTAGGGAGAGGAGGTTCCAGCCAGTTACAACTGGTTCTGGGAGTGACCCCTCTCTCCTTTCAGCACAGGCTCCAAACATCAGTGGGGGGTTAACAACCCTATTGTGTGAGGACAGGGCACAGTCTTTACAAATGCAGGTGTGCCCCGCCTCTCCCTTCTCTCAGCCCAGGTAGGCTTTACAATATGTAGATGCACCTCTGTGTCACCTCCACCCTCCCTGTGTTCAGGCTGTCTGAGAAGTATGCACAAAACCCCAACTGTCAGTCTGCCCAGACGTTGATTGGAGACAAGCTGCAAAACACCAAAGTCATAAGCACAGAGAAATGCGCACTTTCTAGAAGTGGCATTTCTGTGATAGTAATAAAAAATACACCTACACCAGTAAGCAGCATTTCTTACCACTGTCACAACCATACCAAACATGCCTACGCTACCCCTCATAAATCAGACAATACCCCTTACACATAAGGCAGGGTATTTCCAATGCAATCCTATGAGAGGGCAGCACTCACAGCAGTGAGACACCAAGTTAGGTTGTTTGTCACTACCAGGACAGGCCACGCAACATGGCACATGTCCTGCCTTCTACATACATGGCACCCTGCCCAAAGGGCTAGCTAGGGCGTACCTTACGGGTGACTTACATGTAGTAAAAGGGGAGTTCTGGGCCTGGCAAGTAAATTTAGATGCCAGGTCCCTGTGGCAGAAAACTGCGCACACAGGCTCTGCGCTAGCAGGCCTTAGATAGGTTAGACAGGCTACTTCAGTGGGTGGTGTAGGAAAGTACCATCTTGCCTGGCATGTTACCCAATTTTTCACTGTATATATGTTGTTTTAGTTGTATGTGTCACTGGGACCCTGGTAATCCAGGGCCCCAGTGCTCATAAGTGTGCCTGAATGTGTTACCTGTGTAGTGACAAACTGTCTCACTGAGGCTCTGCTAATCAGAACCTCAGTGGTTATGCTCTCTCATTTCTTTCCAAATTGTCACTAACAGGCTAGTGACCAATTTTACCAATTTACATTGGCTTACTGGAACACCCTTATAATTCCCTAGTATATGGTACTGAGGTACCCAGGGTATTGGGGTTCCAGGAGATCCCTATGGGCTGCAGCATTTCTTTTGCCACCCATAGGGAGCTCTGACAATTCTTACACAGGCCTGCCACTGCAGCCTGAGTGAAATAACGTCCACGTTATTTCACAGCCATTTTACACTGCAATTAAGTAACTTATAAGTCACCTATATGTCTAACCTTTACCTGGTAAAGGTTAGGTGCAAAGTTACTTAGTGTGAGGGTACCCTGGCACTAGCCAAGGTGCCCCCACATTGTTCAGAGCCAATTCTGCATAAGCCAGTCTACACCAGTTCAGGAGACCCCTTAGCCCTGCTCTGGCGCGAAACTGGACAAAGGAAAGGGGAGTGACCACTCCCCTGACCTGCACCTCCCCTGGGAGGTGTCCAGAGCTCCTCCAGTGTGCTCCAGACCTCTGCCATCTTGGAAACAGAGGTGCTGCTGGCACACTGGACTGCTCTGAGTGGCCAGTGCCACCAGGTGACGTCAGAGACTCCTTGTGATAGGCTCCTTCAGGTGTTGCTAGCCTATCCTCTCTCCTAAGTAGCCAAACCCTCTTTTCTGGCTATTTAGGGTCTCTGTCTCTGGGGAAACTTTAGATAACGAATGCAAGAGCTCATCCGAGTTCCTCTGCATCTCTCTCTTCACCTTCTGCCAAGGAATCGACTGCTGACTGCGCTGGAAGCCTGCAAACCTGCAACATAGTAGCAAAGACGACTACTGCAACTCTGTAACGCTGATCCTGCCGCCTTCTCGACTGTTTTCCTGGTGGTGCATGCTGTGGGGGTAGTCTGCCTCCTCTCTGCACTAGAAGCTCGGAAGAAATCTCCCGTGGGTCGACGGAATCTTCCCCCTGCAACCGCAGGCACCAAAAAGCTGCATTACCGGTCCCTTGGGTCTCCTCTCAGCACGACGAGCGAGGTCCCCCGAATCCAGCAACTCTGTCCAAGTGACTCCCACAGTCCAGTGACTCTTCAGTCCAAGTTTGGTGGAGGTAAGTCCTTGCCTCACCTCGCTAGACTGCATTGCTGGGAACCGCGACTTTTGCAGCTACTCCGGCCTCCGTGCACTTCCGGCGGAAATCCTTTGTGCACAGTTCAGCCTGGGTCCACGGCACTCTAACCTGCATTGCACAACCTCCTAAGTTGTTCTCCGGCGACGTGGGACTTCTTTGTGCGACTTCGGGTGAGCACCGTTTCACACATCCTTGTAGTGCCTGTTTCTGGCACTTCTCCGGGTGCTACCTGCTGCTAAGAGGGCTCCTTGTCTTGCTCGACGTCCCCTCTCTCTCCTGGTCCAATTTGCGACCTCCTGGTCCCTCCTGGGCCACAGCAGCATCCAAAAACGCTAACCGCACGATTTGCAGCTAGCAAGGCTTGTTGGCGTTCTTTCGGCGGGAAAACACTTCTGCACGACTCTACAAGGCGAGAGGGATCCGTCCTCCAAAGAGGAAGTCTCTAGCCCTTTGCATTCCTGCAGAAACCGCAGCTTCTTCTGTCCAGTAGAAGCTTCTTTGCACCCGCAGCTGGCATTTCCTGGGCATCTGCCCATCTCCGACTTGCTTGTGAGTTTTGGACTTGGTCCCCTTGTTCCACAGGTACCCCAGATTGGAAATCCAGCGTTGTTGCATTGTTGGTTTGCGTCTTTCCTGCATTATTCCTCTAACACGACTTCTTTGTCCTTAGGGAAACTTTAGTGCACTTTGCACTCACTTTTCAGCGTCTAGGGGAGGGTTATTTTTCTAACTCTCACTATTTTCTAATAGTTCCAGCGACCCTCTACAAGGTCACATAGGTTTGGGGTCCATTCATGGTTCGCATTCCACTTTTGGAGTATATGGTTTGTGTTGCCTTTATCCCTATGTTTCCCCATTGCATCCTATTGTAATTATACATTGTTTGCACTGTTTTCTAAGACTATACTGCATATTTTTGCTATTGTGTATATATATCTTGTGTATATTTCCTATCCTCTCACTGAGGGTACACTCTAAGATACTTTGGCATATTGTCATAAAAATAAAGTACCTTTATTTTTAGTATAACTGTGTATTGTGTTTTCTTATGATATTGTGCAAGTGACACTGGTGGTACTGTAGTAGCTTCACACGTCTCCTAGTTCAGCCTAAGCTGCTCTGCTAAGCTACCATTATCTATCAGCCTAAGCTGCTAGACACCCTATACACTAATTAGGGATAACTGGGCCTGGTGCAAGGTGCAAGTACCCCTTGGTACTCACTACAAGCCAGTCCAGCCTCCTACAGGTGGCGCAAGCAGCGCTGCAGGCCCACTAGTAGCATTTAATTTACAGGCCCTGGGTATAGGGATAACACTTTACAAGGGACTTAAAGGTAAATTAAAGATGCCAATCAGGTAGAATCCAATCATACCAAATTTGTAAGAGAGAGCACATGCACTTTAGCACTGGTTAGCAGTGAAAAAGTGCTCAGAGTCAAAACGTCAGCCAACAAAGGTCAGAAAAATAAGGAGGCAAAAGCAAAAAGTCTGGGGAATGACCCTGTAAAAGGGCCAGGTCCAACAAGATGCAATAAAGAAGGAACAAAGAAAAAAGGAAAGAAGGAATGTTTATCTGAGAATGTCGGATAAACAAAGGACTTTCCCCAAAAGGAATTTAGAACAGAATTGGCAGCAGACAGAGAGTAATAAAGCATGGAATGTGGCTTGTGACCAGATCAGGTATAAAGCATCCTGCTGTCCCATCAGACTAAACACAAAATCAAAGTAATAAATTAAAAACAAAAACATTGGCACAGTTGGAAACTAGCTAGTGTGCAGATGTGCTCCTTTTTAACAAAAAGCATAATACAGTCACTCAAAGTGAAGTTATCCAGTGGTTGAAGTGGTCTGACCCCCTGCCCCATGTTGTATGCTGTAGTGGGGGAAGGAAAATGTGAATGACACACCAACAGCTTGAGTGCTAGGCCCTCTTGTGGTTGTTTTTATGACTGCATGTTGTGGGCTGAAAAATGTTAAAAGAAAGACGCAGAGACATGTTGGTTTTATTTTAAAAAAGTCTGAGGGGGTCATTCTGACCCTGGCGGTAAATACCTCCAGGGCCGGGGTCGGCGGTAGCAACGCCAACAGGCTGGCGGTGCTCCGCCGGGCATTCTGACCGCGGTGGTACAGCCGCGGCCAGAAGCGGAAAGCCGGCGGTGTACCGACGACTTTCCGCTGTCCATGGGAATCCGCCATGGGGATTCTGGCACCCCATACCGCCATCCAGTTCCTGGCGGTTCACCCGCCAGGAACAGGATGGCGGTATGGGGTGTCGTGGGGCCCCTGAGGGCCCCTGCAGTGCCCATGCCAATGGCATGGGCACTGCAGGGGCCCCCGTAAGAGGGCCCCACAAAGAATTTCAGTGTCTGCTTTGCAGACACTGAAATTCGCGACGGGTGCAACTGCACCCGTCGCACCTTCCCACTCCGCCGGCTCCATTCTGAGCCGGCTTCCTCGTGGGAAGGGTGTTTCCCGCTGGGCTGGCGGGCGGCCTTTTGGCGGTCGCCCGCCAGCCCAGTGGGAAACCCAGAATGACCGCCGCGGTCTTTTGACCGCGGTACGGTCTTCTGGCGGTTTCCGCTTGGCGGGCGGCTCCCGCCGCCCGCCAAGCTTAGAATCAGGGCCTGAGTCTTTCTTTTAACATCTTTTAGCCCAAATTATGCAATCATAAAAATAATGTTAAAAGAAAGACTCACAGGCATGTTAATTTCTTTTTTTATTAAAACATATTACTAATCGCTATTATTAAACATTGTGTTGTGCAAATTATAGAAACACACATTTGATTAAAAATATTGGTGATTTTTGGAGAAAAATTAGAGATCTACTTTTTATAGATATTAATATGCTCACCCCTTGAAAAAGGCAATAGGCCCACTTTTTACATTTTGGTGTTGTGACTCTTCTGCCTGAGTGCAGCCAGGAGCTGCAAAACCACCCGCACGCTGCACATGCCAGAAGGCTGCATGACTGGGGTTGGCTACTTGTGAGGGCTTGGCTGCCCACAGGGGGTTGGGCGCAGGGCCGGACTGGATCCAGAAACTTTTCTGCAAGAGCTTCCACACGCCAGTAGGTTGTGCCCTTAATCTCTGCAGCAGCTTCACTATGTCTCCACAAATGATGACGCAGAGCTGTACATAGGTGCAACCACTGCATACTGATATCAGTTCCTTTTTTTCTGCACCCTTTAATATGTATTCAGAGCTCTGCTCCCCAACATTTTGTTGGTGTTCACCAATTTCCAAAATACTTTCAAACCCACCAGTGTGCTAGGTAACATGTCACCTCTGAAGACTACAGACTTTAAGGGGTGTTGCCCTGAAAAGAAGCAAATGACGGTCATGGACCCACACAGCATCTGCCTTTGGTGCTTAATTTCCAAGCATGACTAAAAGTAGTGTGACTGGTGCATCAAGATGCACCCCAAGGCTGCCAGAGAGCTAGAAACTGTACATAGCAACATCTACTCCACAGATGCAGCCAAAGTGCCCTGAACTTCCTGGGCCATTGTCGATTTCCTAGCATGTTCAGACCTGCAAGAAAGTGATGCTGCAGCTTTCTCATATGATTTCTAGTCCCCTTGGATTGCCTTCATGCCCCATAGTTCCAACACCTGACCCAATTAGGCGCTAGGCCATGCACTCAATAATTTGCCAATGGAGGCACTGATTCCTGCTGTTTTGGTGACAGTCTCAGCTCCAGAGGAATCGTTCTGGATCCAACCCTGATGCCAGTTTCACATCTGTAGTCAAGGTCTGCCAGACCTAAGTCAATCTCATGCTACACAATTAGCAAAAAGCCAGCCCCTGATCTGGGAAGGCTCCCTTACAATGTCCTTGCCCCTGCAGCAGTGTTACAAAAGGTTGGAAGCTATTCTTTTAACTGAATCTCTTTAGGGACCTCAGCCTGTTCCTTGTGACAAAGATGATGAGGAGGCTGAAAATGTGCCCCCCCCTCACTATTCTAATGCTTGTCTGTATTTGGAACTGAAAAATGCCGATGGCCTTGAGACTGAATTGGACTCACCTTTGGGCCCCTACAACCAAAATGAAAGCCTCTTTCACTGTGGTGGTTTTCAGAGCCAATGCGGTGCTAAAATTATAGTAGTCAACTATGGAGACTTGGGCACATTTTCACCCATACATCTTGCAGCCAGGTTCTTCAACTTCCAAGCCATTACTGCCCTTCAATGAGGTCCTGATGAAGGACATAATGGTGGCATGGTCCAAGCCTTTCAGAGCACCTCTGGTGAGATGTCCTATTTCTACGTGCCATCACCTTGCCGCTAGGGACCAGCCATTCTAGTAAGGTATCCAATGCTGGAAATCTCAGTCATTCAAGCTTATCTCAGTAAAGTAAACCTTCATTTCTTCTCCATGGCTGTTCCGGATAGAGAAATGAACTGCATTGATGCACTGGGAAGAGACTCTTCTCTTCTATCACTTTTGCTCTAAGTCCCTTGATGCTGTTTGCTTTCAGAGATGTTACACACATGTCTTCTAGAATATATGGTTAGTGTGGTCTTGCCTGCTCTCCCTGAGCAGTTTGGGAACTCATTTTCTCAGACAATGCACAATAAACAGGATGCCATTCAGGTACATTTTATGGGCTGGTCTAGACACCATAAACTGTGTTGGCCATGCTATGGGCACCAGTGTGGTTTTCCAGTGGAGTGTCTGGATGTTCACCACAAGTTTCTTTGGAGACGTACAAGCATCCCTGGTGGATTTACCATTGATGGCTTGTCAAGGAGACCAGATCCTCGGGGCTTGCGCATGTTCCCAACATGTCCACCTCTTGGCAGCTCCAAACTCCACTAGTTATATAGCACAGAGTTAAACAATGGCCAAGTGGGGCAATGGGTTTTGGGTTGGGAACAGCGGGGAAGGAGACCTGTGGAAGCAAGAGCTAAACAACACAATTGCAAGATTAATCACAATGACTTTCAATAAATTTTGTTTCAAATAAACACTTATACTGAAAACATGTATGGCCTAAAGCTTCACTATAACTAGGCCTCAAGAATCTAGGTACCTGGAAATCAAGAAAGGTTATGCAAGGTTTTCATCTGAACATTCCAGAATTACCATATTATATTTTGAACAATGAACGCTCTCCAAATAGTTCTTAGAATAATCACTCCATCGTAACAAGAATCAAAGAGCACATGGTTTTCCTCTGCATGAATGAACTGTACTAGAATCATGAATAACACTGCTACATCACACACACAGTTCCAAGACTCAAATGTTCAGGAAATATTATGCACCTTAATAAAACTGCACATCAAGTTTTCAGTGTCTAGAAGTGATCGCGCACTCTGCCGATCTGTATTTCAAAAGTTAAAACGCCAGAACTGAATCGCGCACACTGTTGCCGATTCGAACATCTAGATTCAAATGCAATGAAATGATCGCGCGCACTGTTGATCTGTAATTCAAGAGTTAAATGCTTGGAATGAATCACGCACACTGTTGCCGATTCAAACTTCATGATGCAAATGCCATGAAATGATCGCGCGCACTGACGATCTGAATACCAAGAATTAAATGCCAGGAATGAATCGCGCACACTGTTGCCGAAACGGATTTCACAATGCAAATGCCATGAAATGATCTTGCACACTGCCGATCTGAATGTCAAGAATTAAATGCCAGGAATGAATCACGCACACTGTTGCCAATTCGGATTTCACAATGCAAATGCCATTAAATGATCGCACACACTGCCGATCTGAATGCAAGAGCCAAATGCCAGAAAAACAATTGCACATGCGATTTCAAGTTTAGGCCCAAAACTCGAGTGTCACTGGAAACGGAGTCGGGGGGCCTAACCCGACCTCCGCCTTACCGCCCTGCCTGAAGATCACCAAAATAAAAGAGGGCAGGCCGGGAAATGACTGGCTAGGTCTCCGGGACAGGAGCTCAGGAGAATGCTGCTGCTCTGCACCGGGACCTTTGAATAGTGAGCACGTGGAGCTGGGCTGACTCCCTTAAATAGAGAGAAGCCCCGCCCACGAGCCACACCCAACCATGCTGCAAAAAAAGCCTTCTAGAAAGTCTTAGAATAAAGGACCACACCCTGTAATCCAGCAAACAAGCCTTGCAAATGAACAATGAATTACAAACAGCATTAATGACTTTTCAAGGTAAAAGCTCTACAATGCAAAAGAAACTGCATAGAAACACAATGCATGAAATATGCCCTTGCATAAGGACTGGGTTTTTGCATTTACGTCGCCCGTAGAGCGTGCACTGTCCTGATGTTGACATGGCTCCAGTGTCTTTAATAAGAAGAAGCAGACCTCTTAATTGTATTTCAAAGGTAGGTCTGTGGCTCAATCCTTTGGTGTATTGTCTCTGCCCTGGAAATTTTACCAGCAATACCAGAAATTCGAAGGCTACTCTCAGAGCCTTGCATAATGCCAGGAGCAACCCACTCAACCTTTACAACAGCTCTGCATGTTTTTCATGACTCTCCGGGACAGGTGGTTGCAAACACCATGCATATTAGCAAAAGCAGAAGTCCTATTCTCCTTTGACCCTGTCGCAATCACAACCAAATGATCCCAGTTCTCCCTCCAGGGGTCATCTGAAGCCGGTAGGGGGCAGGAGTTATTTTTGATTTTCTGGCTGGCATGGTCATAGACTTCATTCTAAAGGGTTATGTCCTCCCTTTTCTATTAACCCGACTTGTTTTCTTCCTGGTTTTTCCCAGACTTCGGCATATCATCTGGCCGTCTTGTGTAAGGAAGTATATGCTCTGCTTGCCAAAAGGACAATAAAAAGAGGCACCAAGGTAGAGAAGAGCATGGGATGCTAGTCTTCGTACTACTTGGTGCCCAAGAAAGAGGGTGGCTGAGGACGATCCCAGATATTTGGTTACTAAAAATTGTCCCTTTGGAAGGACAAATTCAAAATGCTGAGTCTCACCCCTGTCATCAATGCTATAAGCGCTATGGGTTGGATGGTGTCCTTGGTCTTGCACAACACATTATTTTTATGTGTCAGTCCTGCACTCCCAAAAGCGCTTCCCCTACTTTGTGGAGGAGATCAGACCACTTCCACTTCTTAGTTATGCTCTTCAGCAACACTTTGGCCCACAGGTGTTTGTAATGGTGATGACAATGGTCAAGGCACATCTTTTCACATCCGGAGTACATGCTTTCCTGTACCTCAAAAACTAGCTATTGAAGGTGGGATATCCACAGTACGTAAGTATTGCATATGTATGCATATGATATTTCTATATTGTGAACTACCTAGAAGACAATCAGTCAAGAACTACCTTGCTGAACTCACTAAGGTTCAACATCAATGAACTGAAATCTCCTTTTCAGCCAGGTCAGGGGATTGCATTTACAAGGGTAATTCTGGATTGGTGGTACTCAAAGCATTTCTGCCCCGCAGTGAATCTGAGACATTCAGTATATGATATAGACAATTCAAACTTGTTCCTGTATCCCTGCCTAGGTGATTCTGTTTTTTTAATTCTCCTGGCCTTGTGAATTCTATTGCTGCTTAATGCTTCGTTATCACTGGAACATGTGAGCTCTGCAGTGCAACCTTCACCTTCAATAAATGCAGCACTGTGTCTGCGTATCAGACAGCATCCATATTTCTGATGAAGCAGCTCAGGACTTTCCATGGTGGATGAAGGATGCCAACCTGACGTACAGCAGATTGTTTTTCCTATCCCATCCAGAGCTCATGGTAATGACAGATGAGTCATCTCTGGGCTGTGGGTGGTCACCTTGACAAAGTGGAGATCAGAAGCCTCTGGTTTCCTGTGGAGCGGAGAACCCATATCAATCTTCTGGAGCTGTGTGCCATTTGGTTAGCCTTCAAAATATATCTGCCTTTCATACAGGGCAAAGCCAGTCAGGCCTTCACAGACCACAGAGCTGCCATGTGATTCTGCAAAAAGGAGGGTCGACTGGGGTCACGTGCTGTGCCATGAGGCACTGAGACTACGATGATGGAAAGAACCTTAAGGGATTCCCCATACCATCTGTCACAGGACAGGCTCCCTCAACATCAGGGCAGATTGCCTCAAGAGATGTTATTTGGCCAGCCACAAGTGGCATACGTTATTTATTTAAGATTTTTCCAGAAATACGAAGTTGGGTTTTTCTAGACCCACAGCACTAGAGACTCCATCAATACGCCAACCCAATACAGAAAAACAATTGTACTGCAACCACACCACAACCCACTGAACAATATTTAAGTGAGATGTGTTTCAGGTAACAGTCAATCGCATAAGACGTTACAGATATAGTTAGTGGAGCCCCAAACCCTGTTTGGTTAAGGAATAACACACTCAAGAACACTAGAACATGGAGGATACAGTTAAACAATGATTTAAAATACAATCCCAATTAAAGTGCACACAAGTGCACGCATTATGAACTATAACAATATGGACAAATAAAATGGAAGTAGCAACATTTACTAAAAGTGTGAATATGAGGAACTACTCCAACATGATGACTGTTACTCATTTAAAGCAAATCTACCCCCATTCTGCTAAGATAATTAAAGCACAGCAGAAAACAAAAATCTATTTTGAGTTACAGAGATGGATAACACCTCCACAACTGTTTAAACAATAGGGCTCTTATTAAAAAAAAATAAAGAAAGACCTGCTATTCTTATCGTATGAGGCCAGCTGCATTGATAAGTTCAGTGAGCAAAGGGCTTCCTTCACTGTAGCTTTCAGTTCGAATCAGTGATTTTAATCCTGTGTGGCAAACTCCATTGTCTCCTGGTGTGTAGTTTCCCCTCCAATCACTCACTCTTTGTGCTCATCTTTTATAATATAATTTCATTGATGTTGAAACTCTGTGAATAAACAGTTAGCAGACAGTGATCTGATGCTTCTTCACTTATTTTCATTGTGTACGACTGTGTTGTTTTAAACAACACCAATAAACAAGACACGTAGAAATTCTCAGAAATCAATAACAAATAATGCAAAACAGACCTTTCAGCTTTTAGATTAAATACTGTGAATATATTCGATCAACCTTTACTATCACATTTTAAAACATATTATAAACTAAATGTGCATTCTGACTGATTGACTGGAACATGTAGCTCAAGAAAGGGAATACTCAGAAGAGGAAAGACTTAATATTCACATCACCCGAAGGTGGTTCAAGGTGTGCCTTGGGTAGATCTTTTTCGCTACCACTGATAGCACTCAGTGTACACCCTTTTGCCCGGAAATTTCTCCCTTGGGTTTCCTTGAGAGATGTGTTCCTTCTGTTCATTTAGACTACGATATCCTTTATGTGTGTTTGCTGCTTCTCAGAGTTCTGGAGAAGGGCAGAAGGGATCGGGCTCTGCTCATCCAGACAGCCTGGATATGGCTTGGAGGGTCTGGTACTCTGTTTAGCTAAATCTGTTCATCTGCACTTGCCTCTTCAGGAGGACCTACTGTTTCAGCAATAGGACAGAGTTCTTCATATGAACCAACGCCTCAATGGAACAAGATTGAGGGGAATCACCTAGGTGCTTTGACCTGGGAAGTGGTGAATGAGATTTTAGCTGTGCGTCATTCATCAACCAAGTCAACCTATTCTGGTCACTGGGCAAAGTCTGTCACTTGGTGCAAGGACTATCAGGTAGATTCGCTACAGGCTAAGCTTTCTGATGTACTTCTAGTTGCTTAGTTCATGCCCCACCAAGGCTTTCTGCTTTTACCTGATCTCCTTATTTAAGTCACCTGTTGTGATACTTCTTACGCTGGAGTGGAATCTTAATATGGTCCTTATTTTTGTAAGTAAACCTCTTTTGAAACCATGCACATCTGTTTTTTTCAGGTTGTTGATCCTTAAGACAGTTTTTCTCATAGCAGTACATTCTAAATGCCCAGTCAGTGAGCTATAGGCATTGTAAGAGTAACCATTGTTTACCACCTTCTTCCCTGACATGTTGATACTCAGACTCCAGCATCCTTTCCTTCAAAAGTGGCGTTGCTCCTCCTTGCTCACATCTTTCACCTGTTCCCCACACTCCTCTAAGGATGGAGAGAGGCTTAATCTGTTAAATCCAATGAGAGCCCTTACTTTGTATGTAGATTGCACAAAGGAGCACCAGATTCTTTCTTGGATTTGCCAGTTTAAAGGAGAGGACAGGCAGTTCAGAAACAGACCTTGTTGAGATGGATTGTCCTCTTCATAGAGATGTGCTACTAAGCCTTGGCCAACAAGAAGCTTCCTGGAGGCATTTGGGCTCATTGCAACGGAACTAAGGCAGTCACTATGACTTTCGCAATAGGGGTTCCAATGCAGGACATCTGTCAGGCTGCTACATTGGTTTCTGTCCAAACATTTACCATGCAGTATTGTATTGACTCTCAGATCTGTTGGGAGCGCCACATTACTAATTTATTCCTGGAAGACTTCCTGGTATAAAGTCCAATCTGTACGCCTACCTTCTCTTGGGGATACTGCTATGTGATCTATTCAAAAGATGAGGAATCTGCAATTAGGAGTATTCACCAGAAGAACAAGTTACCCACCTTCGCTACTACTCTTGCTGGTAGACGCTCTATTTAACCACTTCACTGCCTGGCCTTTTCAGCCTCAGGTGGCAGGACTTTTTTTGGCTATTTAGAGCAGTTCACGCTTAGGCCCTCATAACTTTTTGTCCACATAAGCCACCCACATCAAATTTGTGTCCTTTTTTTCCAACATCCTAGGGATTCTAGAAGTATCCAGAGTTTGTGGGTTCCCTTGGAGGAGATCAAGAAATTAGCCAAAATAATGCAAAAATGTTGTTGTGTTTTTTTTAAATGGGAAAAAAGGGCTGCAGAAGAAGGCTTGTGTTTTTTTCCCTGAAAATGGCATCAACAAAAGGTTTGCGGTGCTAAAATCACCATCTCCCCAGCTTTCAGGAACAGGCAGACTTGAATCAGAAAACCCAATTTTTTAACACAATTTTGGCATTTTACTGGGTGATACCCCATTTTTACTATAGTTTGTGCTTTTAGCCTCCTTCCAGTTAGTCACAGAAATGGGTGTGAAACCAATGCTGGATCTCGGAAAGCTAAACATTTCTAAAAAGTAGACAAAATTCTGAATTCAGCAAGGGGTCATTTGTGTAGATCCTACAAGATTTTCCTACAGACAGAAAATAACAGCTGAAATAAAAACAATATTGAAATTGAGTTAAGAAACAGCCATTTTTCTCCACGTTTTACTCTGTAGCTTTTTCCTTCCATGTCAGATTTTCAAAAGCAACATACCGTTAAGTCTGCTGGTCTCTTCTGGTTGCGGGATATATACGGCTTGTGGGTTCATCAAGAACCCCAGGTACCCAGATCCAATAAATGAACTGCACCTTGCAATGGGTTTTCATTGTATATCGGGTATGCAGCAATTAATGTGGTGAAATATAAAGAGTGAAAAATAGGTACTAAGGAAAACTTTGTATTTCCAAAATGGGCACTAGATAAGGTGTTGAGAAGCAGTGGTTATTTACACATCTCTGAATTCCGGGGTCCCCATACTAGCATGGGAATGACAAGGCATTTCTCAAACAGATGCCTTTTTACACACTGTCTTACATTTGGAAGGAAAAAATATAGAGAAAGACAAGGGGCAATAAAACTTGTTCTTCTATTCTGTGTTCCCTCAGGTCTCCCGATACAAATGGTACCTCAGTTGTGTGGGTAGGTTTAATGTCCGCGACAGGAAACGCAACATGGATGCAACACATTTTCCCCAAAAAAAGTACCTGTTTTTTGCAAAGTGCTTAGCTGTGGATTTTGGCCTCTAGCTCAGCCGGCACCTAGGAAAACCTACCAAACCTGGACATTTCTAAAAACTAGACACCTAGGAAAATTCAGAATGGAGTGACTTGTGGGGCTCTCATCAGGTGCTGTTACCCAGAATCCTTTGCAAACTTCAACATTTGGCAAAAAAAACTTTTTCCTCAGTTTTGGTGATAGAAAGTTCTGGAATCTAAGAGGAGCCACACACTTATGTGGGTAGGCATATTGCCCGCAAAAGGAAATGCCTCAAAGCACTATGTTGACACATCAAAATTATCAAATACAAAACGACCTGTTTTTGCGGGGGTAGGGTGTCTGCGTTTTTGGTCCTGGGCTCAGCAGCCATACAGGGAAACCTACCAAACCCAAACATTTCTGAAAACTAGACACCCAAGGGAGTCCAGGGAGGTGTGACTTGTGTGGATCCTCCAGTGTTTTCTTGCCCAGAATCCTCAGCAAACCTCAAATTTAGCTAAATAAATTATATTTATTCCATATTTCTGTGTGGGATCACCGCACCGGGACAAATGTCATACAACCTAACGTTCCCCTCAGTCTCCCGGTAAAAATGATACCTCACTTGTGTACGTGGGCCGAGCGTCTGTGACAGGGAAGAGGCATGTCGAAATTGAGGGTGAACCAAAGCGGGTCCTAAAGGGCAGTTTGAAAAAAACTTTCTTTTAGAATTTTAGGCTGAAAAGTGGAGCAGAATTTTTATGGGTATAGATGCAACAATGCTGGGTGGTAGGAATTTTGTGGATTCCTGAATTCCGGAAGGTTCCATCACAGAAATGTGGGAAAATGTGTGATTTCCAGCAAAGTTGGAGGTTTGCAGGGCATTGTGGGTAAGAAAATAGTGCGGTGCATGTGAAGCCCCCCATCCGGGACTCACTCAGATGTTTAGTTTTCAGATGTGTCCAGGTCTCATAGATTTTTCTAGATGGCAGCATCCCAAAGTCCAAAAAGTGCAGCCCTCACCATTCCAAGTGGGACGATTCTGAGAGTTAGACAAGCTCTCATGGCCCAAATGTAAAACCAAAACCCAAAATAATCAAAGTCCTCTTGCTTGCCATGGGATAAGATGTTTTAGTGTTTGGGGAGAGCTGAAAGACTGTTACCCCCCTCAGCTGGGGTGGGGGCATAACCATGCCCATACTGGTTGGAAGCCACCACCCCACCATTTTTTTTTTTCTAATTCCTTGGCATCTAGTAGGCTTTCTGCCCCCCCCCCCCCCCGGGAGTGAATCGGGGGTAATTGCCCCATCTGCCCACCAGTGGGCAGAACAACTTTGTCCCCATTTATTTGGGGTGGGTGTATGGCCATACCGCCACCCTTTTAAAAAAAAATAATCTTCCCTGGTCTCTGGTGGGCTTTCTGCCCCCTTGGGGGCAGATGGGCCTTCCAAAAATAGGCCAATCTGCCCCCAAGAGGGGCAGCTAGGGCCAACAGTAATATGCCCCATGGGGAGCAACCCTTGCCAAAGGGGCTCCCCCCCAAACAAAACACATACATTCACACACACCAATCCCTGTTGCCTAAATGGTTTCTGCCCCCCGGGGGCAGATCGGCCCAATAGAAATAGGCCAAGGGGGGCAAAAATGGTCTAAAATAAATTTGCCCCCCAGAGGAGCGACACTTGCCTAAGGGGTCACTCCCCTTGCGTGAAATTGGCGCAACAAAAAAAATCCCTGGTGCCTAGTGGTTTCTTCTCCCCTTGTGGGGCGAATTGGCCTAATAAACATAGGTGGATCTGCCCCCAAGGGGGGGCCGAAATGGCCTAAAATAAATTTGCCCTCCAGGGGAACGACATTTGCCTAAGGTGTCGCTCCCCTTGAGTGAAATTGACGCAAAAAAACAAAAATCCCTGGTGTCTAATGGTTTTTGCCCCCCCTTGAGGGCAGATTGGCCAAATAAAAAAAAACTGATCTGCCCCCAAGGGGGCAGAAATGGCCTAAAATAAAATTACCCCCCCCCCCCAGGGGAGCAACCCTTGCCTAAGGGGCCACTCCGCATCTGTTAAAAAAAAAAATCCTAGGTGCCTAGTGGTTTCTGCCCCCTAATTAAAATAGGATAATCTGCACCAAAGAGGGGCAGAAATGGCCTAAAATAAATTTGCTCCACCAGGGGAGTGACCCTTGCCTAAGGAGCCGCTCCCCTTACATAAAACTGACCTAAAAAAAATCCCTGGTGTCTTAGTGGTGTCTGCCCCCTTGGGGGCGGATTGGCCTAATAAAAATAGGCTGATATGCCCCCAAGTGGGGCAGAAATGACCTAAATTCCACTGCACCATTTTTCTGGGCCTCCTAATGCTGAAATGCTCCCCCCCTTGCATAAATTATGCCTGGCGAAAGCATAATGTGGCGCAAGAGTTTACAAAGTAGTGCAATGCGTGCATTGTGCCACTTTGTAAATATGGCGTGGTGGTTTTGCCAACCTAACGCCACATTAGCGTCAGAAAATGACGCTAATGTGGCACAAGGTGGTGCAAGCAGCTTTTTACATCTGGCCCTTAGTTTTAGAAATGTGTTCATATACATATACATGTACATACATGTACAAGACTATGCAAAAAACGGAGCCAGCCAGACATAGAAGTAAGACTAAAAAACGTTAGTCCTACTTTTATGTCTGTATGTCCTGGTTTTCGCTTCTCATAACCTGGCCACCCCGCTGAGAGCTCTCCAGAAGTAAACACCTTTTCATCACGTCTGAAGGAGAGGGCAATGGAAGTCCGCTGCCTGGGACATGAAACTTAAAGCATATAGTTATCGGGCAGGAAGGAGCAATTAAAGAGACTATTTAGAGAGTAAAAGTCACTTTAATAGGATAAGTAAGTAGACTATCAACTATATTTATGTAAACATTATTCGAAACCCCGCCTCTCTAATAAAGAGACCAAATCCTAACACCCCTACCCATAAACATCCCATTCAAACAATGGAAACCGTTGCCCCATCCACCATTCAAACATTCATTCCTCGCCGTCCCTTTCTTTCCATTTACTGTCATTCACACTCACCCCAACCATCTACCCCTGCATTCCCTCTGCCATGCCTACCCTGCAAGTCCCCCAACCCTTCCAGCCAACCAAAACCCCTAGCCTTGCAAAACCGCAGCATCTCTTGTTTCACTTTCCTCCTGGCATTTTCTATTGCTGAATATTTAAGTGCACCCTTCCAAACTCTACAGGGAACCAAAGCAGCCCAGACCACCCGCACTCCAGCCCAAGATTTTTCAATCATGTCCAGATCATGCTTCATGGAGTTCAACAGGCCTAACTCCAACTCCTGAACCAGGTCGTTCACCCCTAATTGTAGTACCAAAACATCCATCACTGTTTCACCAAAATTAAATCAGACAACCAGGAAAGCAACTGACACCAGTTCATTCCACCCTTCTCCCAAAAAGAAGCATTGATGTCCTCAAAACTAAAACCCAAAGTCTTCCCAGATGGTCTCTGTTCTCCATGCTTCGCTGCCCACTTTACAAACCAACGGCCCACGATCCAGATGGAAAACACTACTGCAAGAGGTCCTGCCACACAACCTGAAATGAGAAAAGGATGCTAAACACTATATTCATTACTGTCCAACTCCCTGCTATATCTCAAACTGCAGTCTAATGCCCATCTTCCGAACCTTTCGCACTTCTTGCAGCAAGAAACCCAATCTGGCAGCTTCAGATATTGCTCCAATTCTAAAGGAGTGTGTTTCAAAGCGCTGGGGGTTTTCTCCCTTTGCTGCCAGCACCTTCCTCATGACTGCCAGTACCTCCCTCCAGTCAACCGCGACCCATCCTCATGCCTGAAAACAAAAACTCCCCTTGCCCCCCTAAAAGAATGCCAAGTGCCGGTATGAAAGAATCTTTGCACCTTTACCCATCTGATTCGTTTTTGCCCCAGCAAGAAAGATATACACCGTAAAGTCTGTGTCCACCATATGCTCCACTCTCAGACCCTCATTAACTGCACTGCTCAGTTACTCAAAAATCCTGAAAGCCCCCAAAACACCCATGAAATACACAGCCTGCACATTAGAACCTCAAAATTGGAATAGCAACAATCTCCTAACCAACTGACCAACAATATCACCCGCTTCATTGTTATTGGTTTCCTGATAAACTGTTCCCTTCTGCATTCCTTCGACCAGCCCACTAAAATCCTACTACCCACCTCATCTGCTGATGGCTCATGTCCCCAGAATCATTTACTATAGAAACTAACCCCAGCTTTCTTGTAATGTTTGGAGGCAACACCTTCCTATAAATGTTAGCCATAATGAATTGCACCACATCCTCCTGCCTGACTGCAATACCTACATCATCCTGGTCCCTCCATCATGCCCCACTTTGCAAAACCTCTTCCCATGCTCATCTGTAGGTAGTCTTCATACTCAATGCAATGGAATTTTCAACCAACTCCATAACTTTTAATCTTCTAATTCCCAAACTTCTGGCGGAACTTGAGTCTTCAACAAATCTGTTCTGGAAGCCAAGCCACGAAATCTATGCCACTGCGAGCGAGACTAAGCATCCCCAATGTTATTGTCCACTCCTGGCACATGTGTGGCCCTAAAGATAATGTTAAACATCAAACAACCTAACATGAATCATTGCTACAGTTTTAACAATCTCATATTTTGCTGTTTGGCCATTCACCAAAAACAACTGTCCTGTTGTCAATGAGAAATGTGACAGTCTTGTTCGCGAGCTACTTGTCCCACACAGATAAAACCACAGTCAGTGGAAAAATTCAAAGAAAGCTATTCTTCTCTGTCCTTCTTTCCAGTACGATGGCCATTTTTCCGTACACCACCAACCTTCCCAGAAAAGGCTAAAGCCTTCAGATCCAGCTGCATCTGAGTAAATTTGTACCATCCTATGAAAGTCCTCAGCCATAAACCAAGGTGCGTCCAATTCGATACCTAAAAAGGCCAGACTAGTACTAGGCCCTTCCGTCTGTTCGGGGATAATAGAAATCCCATCTTATGTGCCAATGTCTGAAAACGTGTTAATGCAGCCTGACATGGAACACAGCAGGAACAACACATGGAATGACTCTTGGTGGCCATCAGACCTAGGAGCTACACTCACTCCCTCTGACCATACCAGAAATCTCGGAATCATCAATGACAATAAGCTCACCATGAAATCACAGATCAATGCTGTCTCCTATGCCTGCTTCCTCACTTTGCACATGCTACGTAACATCTTCAAGTGGCTACCTCTACACTCGAGAGGCACCGTGACAAAGGCCTTCATCACCAGCTGGCTGGACTACAGCAACGCCCTCTACGTGGGAATCGCCACGCACCTCCTAGAGAGACTTCCGATTATACTGACCACCGCAGCAAAACTCAGCCTCAGCCTCCCCCGTTGAACCCACATCACACCCCACCTCAGCAAATCTACTGGCTCTCCGTACAGAAGAGATGCCAATTCAAGCTGCTGACCCACACACACAAGGCTCTACTCAACCACGGACCCTCGTATATTAACCACCACCTGAACTTCCACCAACTGTCAAGAAGACTATGCTCTGCCTCCCTTTCAGTTGCCCATACTCCCCGCATCTACTGAAGCAAAAGTGGAGGGCGCTCCTCTCAGGCTGCAACAAAAATCTGGAACAGTATCCCCACACACCTCCGGACCATCACCTCACTACTGGAATTCCAAATGGCCATCAAGACCTGGCTGTTCGAATAAGCCTCCAGGACCTGCAAGTGCCTTGATACCTTATTGGGTGATAATAATTTAAAAACGTCCACAAACTCCCACTTCCAAACCTTCTCCTCAGTCAACTTCACAAGATGTGCCCCTAATGGGATTGAAATAACCTCTTAAAATCCTCATTTGTGCTTTTGCAGTATCTTCCCCCTTGTCATCTGCCTTATCTTGATCAGATTCCCCCTTTTTCTCCTATGTCATCGTGTGCCTCTTGCCCATTTGTCCCCAATACCTCACACTCACATTTGCTTACCATCAAACCACTGGAATATGTCCCCACACCTTTATCATCTGTAGACATTCCTACCCCTACATCCACCACAACAGCATCCTTAGCCCTCTTCAAATCCGAACTATACCGCCAGTGCCTCTCCTAATGGTTACCTCTCACCTTTCCCCGCAGGATTCTTCCATCACCTCCAGGGCTATATATTAACTGCAGTCCCCACATGTTCCTGCAATACAGCACTAATACGACAACATTAGCATGCCCCCTCCCTATCCTTGACAGTTGCCACTCTACGTTGCTCACACCAATGAGGTATCTCCCCTCTTCATAATCTTCATAGTCCAACTCACACTCAAGATCCATACTAGCATTCAGGCCACTTCCACTTGGTCTTTCCCCACCGCCTCCACACCCCTATTAGAGTTTTCCAGTCAACTTCTGATAGGCTAAACTCATTCATGCCATATGTCGCATCCTTCCTCGTTGGGATAGTTGCCGTAAACCTCCCCCTCACTTCAGGCTGGCTGACCCAGGTCACTTGAAAACTGGCTGGATCTTGCTCGCCACAGCTGTCCTGATTCTGTGGCCTTCTCCCCCTGGTGCCCTGCAGGTCGACACAACCTGTGGGATCGGTGTTCCTGTTCCCTAAACAATCCCCCTGCACAACCTTTGTGATGCTGGCCGTACCCATCTGCCTTGTGCCCCACCAGAGCCTTGACCCACCATCTGCAAGGTTTACTCACTAAGCTGACCCACTGGCTTTCCATCAATTCCATGTTTTTAACTCTTTCCACCCCACCTGATCATAGACATTAGCCATTAGTAATCCCTCATATACAAGCTCTTCCTCCTCTCCTCTTTGAGCTTTACCTTCCTGTGCCTTATTGCAAGTCTTTGAAAGGCATTTTTTTACCTATATTGTGTACACTCCAAGATGTAGGTGGCTTCCCAGGTTTCACCCCCGCCTGTTGATAGTGCTTTGTCAGTTTCCCTGTTTGAACCATGAGCACTCACAATGCCTGATGCGCGCGATCACTCTGCTACTGCACTCTGCGGGGCAGGAGCTGATGCAGCTCGTGTCCTCCCCTTGTGCAATATTGGCTTCTTTCTTTGCCATGTCACATCGGGTGAAAAGTGTACAAACCACAACTCTCATCTTAGGGGTAAAAGGCTGCTTTATTAGTACAGGTCTGGCAGAGAACATTAACCTTGGCATTAAGCCTAACAAAACTCCAAAATCCTCACTAATACAATGTTTCCTCCTAACCCCTCCCCCACCCTCTAAACTTGCCCCTCACCAATACCCCTTGATCAATCAATTACCCATCTGCCCTGCTGCTCACCTTCTGTAGTTACCCTTGCCTTTCCTCCCTTGTGTTCCTTGAGAAAAACTCCCTGCCCTCTCATCTTTTTGCATCATCCAAAATCCTGCAACTAACGATCCCAAAGCTTTTCACCCAACAAATCAGCAATCATAATCCTAAAGTCCAACAAGTAATGCTCATTTCCCATAAATGATAAATGCACCCCATCTTGCCGAAACAACTCAACATCTGAAAACACTATGGCCCTCATTTCAACCTTGCTGGGCGGCAACCGCCGCCTTCCAAGCTGAAACCGCTGAGCGGCGCCAATGCAGCCGCACTCCCGCGGGGCCCCGCCGGCCCAGCGGGGATCTCGGCTGCAACACGGGAGCCGGCTCCAAATGGAGCCAGCGGTGTTGCGGCTGTGCGACGGGTGTAGTTGCACCCGACACGCTTTTCACTGTCTGCTATGCAGGGGCCCCGCAACTCCCCTTTCCGCCAGCCTTTTCATGGCGGTTCAAACCGCCATGAAAAGGCTGGCAGGAGGGGGACTCGTAATCCACTGGGCAGCGCTGCAAGCAGAGCTGCCCTGGGGGATTTAAACCGCCAGTACTAAAGTGGCGCTTCCGCCGCGGTTGTAATTCCCCAGGAAGCACCGCCAGCCTGTTGGCGGTGCTTCTGTCAAAACAGCCCTGGCGGGTAATGACCCCCTATATTTTCATGCTGCAAAAAAGAAACCCTTGAACCTGACAGAAACTCTGCATTTCCCTATTAACCTTCTTCCGCTGCTTCTCTATCCCTGTAAACGAATATGCTCCTCTCCAGACCCTCCTTGGCACCAAACCAGTCCACACTACATGCGTCCCTGCCCAACGTTCCTTAATCCTCACCAAATCCATCTTCATAACTTTCAAGAGCCCAATACCCGATAATGGCACTAAATCATTCTCACCCAGATTAATAACTAATAGGTCCGGACAAACTCCCTGCTCAAGCCTCCTAGAGAGAACATATAACAACTCACCCCACCGCATGCCGCTTTTACCCACCCAACTAATCTTAATTCTAGCCCCATCCAAACCCAATTGCCTTCCAAAGTGCCTTGACGAAGCTTGCTTCTCTGCCCCACTATCCACACCGAACAGGCTCTATCCGGGCCCCCGACACAACCTACAAAAGGACATTAAAAAAACAGATGAACACGTTAGCAAGGAGAGGGAGGAAAAAAGGGGGGGAAAGGGGGATGGGAGGCAGAAAAGGCTAGCGGAAAGAAAGAAATAATGTATTATCATATTTTAACCAACAATCCAATATTTAAAATAACAAGGTAATCATACAATTATTTATACAACCTGACATAATGCTGGAAACATTGCGACCTCCACCTCCCCATATCAATAATCTAATTTATTTACCCATTCTTTTCGCTTCTGTAGCTGCACCAATCCTAAAAGAATGAGTCCCATAGCATTGAGGATTTAAACCTAATCGTCCAATTGCTCTCTTCAAAACTGCAAGCAATTGATACGCTCTTAAAACTGAACCATCTTGGTGCATGAATACAAACCTGGACGATCCCGGCAAGCATCTCGCAAAAGAAACCCAAAGCCTAAAGGGGCAAACCCAAGTCCCGGTGCATCTCAAAAGAACTTCTTGACCACCCTTCCCAACTGATCCATCTTGGATCTTTGAAGCTATATAACAATATCACCATTCCTTACCTGAACATCCGAACGTAAAATACCCTAATTTCCTTTGACTCCCAACAGCTCAGCACCCTGAATGCTCCATGGAAAAGCCAAGACATGCAAAGTGACATCAAACTCACCTCCCAAACTGAAAAGCAAAGCTCTTCCAGGACCACCAACAAATCCTGCAACAGCTGTAATGTTATAGGGCGCCTGCGGTCAACCCTTGTCCCCCGCCCTTCCCCAACCCAAAAGTAACCTCCTACAAATCTCCCCTTCAACCGGATCGTAACCCCCAAAAATACTTCCCATAGAGAGAAATACCCGACAACTTACCTGATATCGTGACAGCAGACAGACCCATCTCAATCTGTTGCATAATAAAATGTACTGCATCCTCTCTCCTTTTCCCACACGCCTCCACCCCTCCCTCCCTTTTAACAGCACCTGAATTCAGAAACTCCAACCAGGCCTGAACATAACTCTTCCTCGTAGACGGAGCTATGGACTGCTGAACCATCTCCAACTTCCTCACTCTCCTAACTCTCACAACTCCCCGGGGACCGCCGTCTTCAGCATGTCTGCTCCGGGTGCCAGCCCACTGAATCTCTGCCACTGGAAACAAGATAGTGCATCAGCAATATCGTTATTAAATCCTGTAACATATTTAACCTTGAACATTATATTAAATGTCAAACATTTCAACAAAAACACTCTCAAAAGCCTGAGCACTTTCTCATACTTCGCTCTCTGTGAACTCACCAGATTAACCACAGACTGATTATCCACGTTGAAAACAACATTCCTATTCACAAACATGGGTCCCCAAATGGACAATGCTTCAACAAGCGGAAACAATTCCAGGAACGCAATACTATGCTTGGTTTTTCTCCAACTCAATGGCCAACTCTCCGCTTCCCAGTGTCCGTCCCAGAAAAGACCAAACCCAGGAGCTCCAGATGCATCCGAGAAAATTTGAATTTGCCGTAACCAATCAGACTCCTCCACCAGCATGGTAACACCATTAAAATCCTGCAGAAACCAATCCACAACCTCAAATCATCTTTTACGCTTTCCCAAAGCCAAACATGATGCGGCAACACCGCTCCTCGCATCGTAAAACCCAGTCTTGTGCAAAAAGCTCTGCCAACTCTCACCACCTTACAAGCAAAATTCAAATGACCCAGTAAACTCTGAGCCCGTTGCAACTCAATTTTGTTTTTTTGACCGCCTCCTCCAACATGGAAACCAACTGCTGCACCTTCTCTTGCGGCAACCTCACTTCCATTATTACAGAATCCAACTCAATTCCCAAAAAGTTTAAACATGTTGAAGGCCCTTCAGTCTTCTCACGGGCCAATGGGACCCCAAACCGGGCCATCATCTGCTCAAAAACTGACACCACCCTACCACACTCTCCCGACTGAGGTCTACCAACCAGCAAGAAATCATCCAAGTAATGTATGACAAACCTGAAACCACACTAAAACTGAAAAAAACACTGCAAAAATGTACTACACATCTCAAACAAAGAGCATGATAGAGAACAACCCATTGGCAACATCCTATCAACATAAATGGCATCATCAAACTGCATGCCCAGCAAGGAAAAATCCTCTGGGTGTACAGGTAAAAGCCTTAAGGGTGACTGAATGTCTGATTTTGCCATTTCAGCACCCTGCCCACACCTTCTCACTAAAGATATTGCGTGGTCCACAGAAGCATAATGCACTATCGAATCCTCCGGTGCAATGAAATCATTAACAGAAGCTCCAGCTGGCCAAGACAGATGATGAATAAGGCGAAACGCACCTTGTTGTTTCTTGAGGACCACCCTCAAAGGTGAAATAGTCAAGGTAGGCAACGGCCAACTATAGAAAGGACCCACAATTCTGCCTAAGTCCAATTCCTTCTGCAACTTAGACCTCACAACCTCTGGAAACTCCCTTTCTTGACTTCAAATTATTGGCCCATCTTCTTAACCTTGGATCTTGGTAGCACATTTTAAAACCTTCCCTAAACCCCCTCAACAGAATTTTAGCCTCATCCAAGCTAGGGTAGAAGTGCAACCAATAACCAACAACATCCAACTTAATAGGCGCAGGGCCCTTTACCTGGCAACTGTGGCACGTGTCCCCTTCCCCTATCAACACCTCGGCTCTGCGCTCCTTGCCAACTCCAATGGGACCCACCAAAGCATTGATATGCTGGGTGCCTACCACCACAGTTGGAACAGTTGTGACGAAATTTACATTGCTGTCTGGTACACATTCCACTGTTAAATGACCAACAGGCCCTGTTATGCGGAAACTGCCCTCTTTGTGCAAAACCCACCCCGAATTGGGTGGGCCGTCCCTGAAAGGGCTTATACTGCACCGGTAAACCACTTGCCGTATGCGTCGTAGGCACATTCCTTGCTGTTCTTAACCATTTCATCCAAAGCTCATTGTCAATTTCACCCCACACTTTATCTGGATAAATGGCCTTCCGCGCTCTAAATTCCTCATCATATCTAAACCAGCCAAATCCCCCATAATCCATCTGAGCTCGCCTCACAATGTCCATGTACTTAAATAAAGCCACTCAACTGTCCAGGTAATGTTCACAAAACACACTAGCGTAGATCAAAACGGCTGAAGTCCAATTTTCAATCGTCGTCGGAACTCTAGGCCTACGAGCAAGTTCCCATTCCTCCTCCTTTGAACCCTCCTTTGCCTGCACCTCCCTGTGCAACAACTTAAAAACTTTGATAAATTCACCTCTCCATATCTTCTCCTTTAAACTCTGAGTGAGATGCGCCCCCCAAAGGCATCGACACTCCCATATATGGCCATTTTTTGGCTTTAATCCCACTCCCAGCTGCCTCGCCTGAAGGAGCACCAGAATCAACCTGCCCTGCACTTACCTGACCCACCTCCAACTTACCTGGAACCACGTCCAAAACACCGCCCTGAGAGACCTCCAACTTATCTGCCACCGGCTCCTCCCTGACACCCACCTGAATAGCAACATCACCATTTCCCTTACCCTGGTCCACACCGCCTGCCTACGGCCTGAACTCAATACTGCTTCCCCCAACACCACGTAAACAACCTCAGCCCCTCTTGTTTCATAACCAGAAACCTTCCCTCTAAGCAAATTTCCACCCACCAACTCCTAATGACGACCCACAAGATGATCGCCTTGGACCGCCTGCTTGCTCATTCTAGTCTTCTCCACTGAAGCACCCGTCTGCACCGCCACCTCATGCACTGCCTCTTCTGTCTCATAATCCAATAGCTCCCCGCCAAGCTCCAATTGCAACCTATCGGCCTGGCTAGCAGAGGAACTCTCTGCAATCCCAGGATCAGCATCTGAGCCGCCACTTCCTTGAACAGCTGCCTCCCTCGATGTCAGATGAACCGCTCCGGGTTTCACCCTCACTTCATCCCGGTGTCCTAAGGGTGCCCCGACCCTCACCGGCAATTGCTGAACACCAGATGGCCGCCCAAACCGCTGATTCGCCATGTAATCATGCCCACCAGAAACATGAGGACTGTCACACCCAGAGTGGTACGCACCTTGACATGGCTGCCAAAAATACAATCTAACTTGTGCCATACCTGACTTACCATCCTCCCTAGCATCACCACAAATAGTGTCCCTAAGCACTACCCCGTTACTATCAACAAATTCAACCTGCTCTCCAGCCTTAAAAACTGACTGATTATCCACCTCCCACTCCTGCACCCTACGAAGCATAGGACTCACTGTTCTGGGCACCCAAGGAATCATCCTGCCATCACTAGATCTGAAGAAATTAGGTGGAGCACCCCCCCAGGCCTCGCTCACCAAAACCACCCTTTCCTCACTCTCACCTTCTGAATCGATCACCAGAACATCTTGACTAAATTCGGAGGGTGCAGCCTGTTTTCATGCTCCTCCTAAAGACTTCTTTCCCAAATCGACTGCACCCGAATCAAAAGCCTCCGAGGGCGCAGCCATGTTGCGCGCCACTCCGGAGGTCCTTTCCTCTAATTCAAGCTCCATCCGCTCAGCGTCATTTTTTACAGCGGATGGAGCTTGTCGTCTGCCTTTCCCAGATGCGCGCTTACTTTTGAGCACATGCGCGCCATCCAGACGTGCCCCAACCCGGCCCACAACTGCCACCGCACTCCCAGACATCACCCCTCTCCCACCCAAAGCCACACTCTGGCGGAAAGAGGCGCCGAAGCGTCTTGCAAATCGCACGCTACCCCACTGAACAGACTGCACCACAGGTATGTTTGCTGCCCCCTCCCCAACAACCTCTACCTTTCAACCAGAAACGCTCTGGGATTTTACATTTTTAGGGGCTTGCTCCGGTGACGTGCAAGCCAGAATTGCTGCTGCCACGCCCTCGGAGGATGATCTTTTCAGCCTACGCAGCCCCACCCACGCCTGCTCTAAAACTCCCTCCTTCAATAAATACTCCCTCCCTTCCTCCCGTAAGACCTTCAATGCCTGCACAAGTTTTGTTAGGCTCAATAACTTACTTATAACTATTCCCAAAACACTTGGAAAACAAAATATCTCTAAATAACCACTGCCTCCCAAAAAACAGTACCGCCTCCTGGGTGTGACAAACGGCCAAAGAGGCCGCCTACACCCTGCCCCTACCTTATACACCCCACCCCTAACACCCACCCCATCCGGTAATCCAACCAATCCCGATTTCACTTGTGGGTTCTCCCACTATCGCTCGATAAGCCCGGGGGAAGACCGGGAAAGCCCTTTGCTCCCCCAAGTCCCCCACTGCGGATCTCTCTTACTGCCTAGCGCGCTTCTGTGCTCTCTAACGACCCACCTGCACATTGGCCCTCTCATGAGTTGAGGTAAAACCGCTCACTTTCCTGCGCACCTTTACAATTCCCTCACATCCCGCCATGGGTTCCATAATTACAGCTTCCTTTATTTTAATTTTTGTTTTTGGCGCAGAGCATGCTAGAACAGCGGCAGCGGCACCACTAGCTGCTGAACTCTGGCCGCTTCATTCCTACCGATGCCTACATGAGGACACCTGGCTTAATTAGGTCCTGCTGCCCTGCTGCACACAGCACCCTCAAGGCACCGCGCACTACTTGTGCTTTATCAGTCATTATACCAAACCCTAATAAAGCACAGCCCTCCAAGTTAAACGCTCCTAACCTTGGGCCTACCAATTGTCACAAAAATCTCTAGCCTACCTTCAGGACCACACTGATCGGACTGGGACGTCACAGGGGTGACAGGGGACCTAACTGCCACTCCAAACTTCGCCCCTGAACCTAACTAACCACATGGGGACCCCCACCCCTGGTCTTGAACGTGCTACCCGCAGGATAAACCTGGAGGTGGACATCTTTGGGTGCCACCAGGACCCCCACTTATCAGGTGATAAGGTGTTTGAGAGATAGAATGAACTAACAAGATAGAGAGACGCAGTGTATGTGAAAGAAACGCTTTGAGAAAAGTAGGTGGACTTCGATGTTGGGTTTGTCTAATAGTACAGTTTGTCTTTCAAAAATAGCAAACAACAGCATTTATTAGGGTAATCCATAATGGTTGCTACAAGTGGCGTAACAAAACACCGATGTGGAGGCGGGGGGCTGAGTCTCCTACAGAGTCTCCTCTAGCTCACTGATATTCAACGGCCGTTTCCCCCTGTAGGGTTGGTGGTCACCCTACAGGGCACTGTTACGCCCCTGCTTCCTACAATCAATCAGACACACACACACACACCAACATTTTAGAAGAGCGAAGTTGAAGACTGGAAAAATAAACAATCGGGAGAATGTATACCCCATATTGAGCTCTACTGAAGCAGACATAATTGCAGGCGGGATACAGTTAAAATAAATCTATTTTTTGCTTCACAAATCACGAGTCTCCCGCGTGAATCGGGTCGGTTGGCAATGGCGTGTATAGTGTCAAAAGTAAGGAAAAAAGTCGAAAACGGTGCGTGTACCAGAAGAGATGTGGTTATTATGATCGTGAGATTTCAGTCCTCGGTTTGGCGCTCTCCCACACTAACCAAGACACACCCACACAGCCCCCTCAGCACTCAAGACAAACTCTGCAATCTCTGCATTTGCAAGCCGTGTTTGCTTAGGTATCTGTGAGAGGGGTCGTTTCCAGAGTAAACACACGCATGTGTTTCTAATTTCGAACCAGCATGGGAGTTCCCGGAATGTTTTCCGGCATATTGTAAATAAGCCATAATTCACAGAGAGATCTTAAAAACAACTCTCAGTTTTTGCCAAAAATACGAGCAATTCCGCAAAGGGCTCTGTCACTTGAATGCTTTCCTGCCATGTATTAACTATTATTTCTCACTATCCTTGACGCGTTGTTTCGCCCTGTGTTAAAAACTGAGTTCGACCTACATTTTACAACAGTTGGCCTGGATTGTATGTGGTGGTTGACTTACCCTTTGACAAGAGAATGGATGAGAACTTTCCATCGTTACTGGATGCAGCCACCAGGGAAAATGTTAGCATGTGTCATGTTAGGCTTCCCAGCATTGGCTGTCTTGTCAGAGTTTTCTGGAACAGATTATAGAAGGGCAGTGCCTCCACATATATGATACAATACAATACAGATCTCCCTACCCCTGCTGTTACAGTTAAAATCTCAAGGCCTGGAGCATCAAAACTCGGGTCTGAAAATGTTGGCATCTTGCTTCTCCACTCTGAAGAAGGTCTTACCTTTCTTTCCTCAGGAGGCGGAGCCCAGGGTCTGTTTGATGTGGCTGTTGCCGAAGGGCTGGTCGCAAAGATTCGTGTATCGGCTGGTTTTGGGGCTGTTTGTTTGCCTATTTCGTGGTCTGGTGGGTCAATTTGTCATTGTTGACACTGTTGATATTCCTGATATTACCAAAACATTGCCTGCGGCTAGCACAAATATATGCTGTATTACATACCTTGCAAAACGCCTAGACAGTTTCCCTTTACAACAGTGCTAAATGTGAAAAAAAAATAAGTGCCACGGTCCTCCTCATGAGGCCACTAAAGCTTGCACTACCCGTTGACCCTTCCAGCGCTGCCTAAGGCAGTACCAATACAACTACGGACCCTTACGTTCCTACAAATTTGAGAATGTAAGCATAGTTTATGCGCTCAGTGTGCATATATATAACGACTTTCGTGCCATCATGCTTTTGGGTGATAGCTCGTGCTCTGCAGATAAATATCAGAGGGCAAGTAAAAAAAGAACTAATATGTTATTGACAACTGATCTAATATCATTTGCTTATTTATTTGACATGAGTGGCCTGACAATTCCATCAGAAACGTCCTGGAAAATGAGAAAGGCAGTACATAGCAAGATAGGTAAGCTGGGTATCATTACCCGTAGAGGGTGGTGATGGACAAAGGTGACTTTTTGTGATTAGTCGACAGCCCAAACAAAGAAGATATATACAAAAGTTACATCTTACAATGTGTATTTCCACTTAGACTTGTTATTTTTGATGTGGTGTGCATCCCTCATTATTCTGGCTCTATGATCTTATGAGATGGCTCTAGGGTCAGGGTTTTATACTCATTCAGCATGGTAAGACAGATCTCAGGGGGTAGAGGGCTCATGGAGGTAACTTCCATCTACCCTGGTTTGTAATTTCAGAAATGGGGTAATTTGAGGCTGGGCCAACAAGAACACAACAAGTTGTATATGCACACATTTGGGGGTTGAGTGACAGTTGTATGTGGTCCGCTTTTTCGTGGTGCACTTACTACCATCTTTCACATGGCGCATCTACCAGCACAGAGACCCTCATTTTAACCTCGGGGGTCTTTTTGGAAGACCGCCAAGGTACCACCGCGCTGAAGACCACCAGTGCAGGAGGATTTCCGCACAGCGTATTATGACTGCTGGCAGCCCTCCGTCCTTTTTCAGATGGAGAGACGCCAGCAGCCATACTGGCAGTCGGCAGGGAAGTGGAGGCTGCTCCACCTCCACCGCCACGTCATCAGAACACCGCCCACCAAATCACGTCCCATGATTCGGCGTGATGGTGTTCTGGTGACGGGGTGCTGGCGGCGGAGCAGCCCTCATGGTTCCCGTTCCCTTCCAGAGGATCACCGGACCAGGTAAGGTGATCGTCGGTTAGGGGAGGGGGGTGGGGGGGTGTTGTGTGCGTGCATGGGCGTGTGAGTGTGTAGAGGGGTAGTGTGAGTGCGTGTTTGCATGCGAGGGGTGTTGTGTGTTTGAAAATGTGTACGTGTCTGTTTGTATGTCTGTGAGTAAGTGTGCGTGTATGTCTGTATGTATGTGTGCGTGTATGACTGTGTGTGTGTCTGTTGGAATGTTTGTTAGTATGTGTGCGGGTATGTGTAGTGGTAGTGTCTGTGTGCATGTAGGGGGGTGTGTGTCGATGTTGGGTGTGGTGGGGAGGGGGGTCCCGCCACCTTTGGGGGTGGTAGGGGGGGTCGGGGTTGTGGGGGAGGACTCGGGCAGGGGAAGGAATTCCCTGGCACTGATAGTGCCTACCGTCATGGATTTCGTGGCGGTACAGAACCCCACAAAATCCATGGCGGTATGCGGGGTCGTGATACCGCCGGCGGTGTTGTGAAAGCCGCTGATCTGGAGACCAAGGTCTCCAGCCCAGCAGTCATTACCACCCTGGCGATCGGAGTGGAGAAGTGGCGGTTCAGCATGGCGGTCACCGCCATGCTTGTAATGCCATTTTTTTTCCCGCTGGCCTGTTGGCGGTATTACCGCCATTTCTCCACCGACAGGCAGGGTTGTAATGAGGGCCAGAATCTATCAAATTGGGACAACTAGTGCAAAGTGCAAAATATGCATTTTTAAAGCAGAAAATCTATATGGACATAACTCCCAATTTTTAACATCAGTGTTTCTATCGAGGGCACAAACCACACTAGATTCAAGGCATGGGTTTGAATTGCACAGAGTTGTATTCACACCAAACAGGAACGTCGGTATCAAAAGGACCTCAAAAGCATGCTGGGACTTGTAGGCTACCCCTTGTACTGAGAAAAGCGGGACTACATGTCACAGCATGCCAACAAATAGAGGTTGAAAAACAAACACTGGATGAATGTCACCCTCAATGTATGGGACACGTTGAAAGCGATGCAATCACACCTGGACAGATGCACCCCAGGTTTGTAGCAGACAGCATGGCCCCCTTTAACAGATTACAATGGAAGCGTACGCCAGTTCCATGACTTGCAATAAAAATGGAAACAAATTAATATTTCATAGTTGGAACATTCTGGAAACATGTAGAACTACTTACAATAGAACATCAGTTAAGTGATACTGCTGGCTGTACAACCCGGGTTAGTCTCTCGTGGTTAAGTTGAGGACTGGCATCAATCATTTTCAGAAACAAATGATGCAATATTGGAGCAGAACTGGAAGTTCTCTCACGGCCCCCAGCTGCGATCAATTAACCGTATCTCCGGTCCTTATTCACTGAAGTCAATCATGCCTCTTTGTCCAACAGTCAATAGTAATAGAAACTTAAAATCAACTTAATCATGCCTGGATGCAAGCCCAGAGCTCTCTCCAAGGAGCGTAACTACTGATTCCCATTATAGATGTCATATAGAGAAGACTTCTACCAGAAGTGGAATCAGTCCAGGTTCACTCCAGATGCCCTTAATCACCCATCCGCTATAAGTGACATCCGTAGGTAGCAAGAATGGCATGGGCCCTGATGCAAGCAAGGAAAATTACCCCCTTGGCTACCGCTGGGGTAGTAAAATACAGCAACTATCAGGGTTCAACTGGCTCCTAAGGCTCTGGGCCCTGGTGCCACTGCGCATGCTGCACCAATGGTAGCTATACTCCTACCCCACATTATATGCAGGGTCACTGGAATTATGCAATTCTGTGGTCTGTAGTTTTCTATATAATTCTGGGTGTTCAGCACTTACCACATAACTCCCGGAGATTGTAATCCTCTTCCAACTTTCCCTAACATACCTGGGTGTTCAGAAGCGAGATTGATGGCTACATACACACACGGAGAGATGAGCCATTCGTTAAGTGGCGACCCCTGCAGTTCTCATTTTCGATCCATATGTAAGGACATATAGTTGTAAATAAATGGAAACTGGGGCATTCGGGTGCTTGGGGCATCAGTGATATCTGTCGCTAGAGGGCTGGTCCGAGTGGTGCTTGTGAAGGCTGCATCCTATGAAAACACTATTGTTAGACCTGCCAGCTTTTTGGGGTGTCTCACTTGTCTTTTTGCCTTCTAACCTCCATGTTTTGAACTGTGTTTTTGCTGGTTTATTGTCTCTGCGCACCTTACCACTGCTAATCAGTGCTAAAGTGCAAGTGCTCCCCATATAAACTGTACTGTGGATTGGTTTATCTATAATTGGCATATCTGATTTACTAATAAGCCCCTAGTAACGTGCCCTAGAGGTGCCCAAGGCCTGTGAATCAAATGCTACTAGTGGGCCTGCAGCACTGGTTGTGCCACCCACAATAGTAGCCCTGTAAACATGACTCAGACCTGCCATTGCAGTGTCTGTGTGTGCAGTTTTAAACTGTCAATTCGACTTGGCAAGTGTACCCACTTGCCAAGCCTCAACCTTCCCTTTTACTACATGTAAGGCACCCCTAAGTTAGGCCCTAGTTAGGCCCCAGGGGAGGGTGCAGTGTATGTTTAAGGTAGGACATATACTATTTTGTTTTATATGTCCTAACAGTGAAATACTGCCAAATTCGTTTTTCACTGTGCAAGGCCTATCTCTCTCATAGATTAATATGGGGGCTGCCTTTAAATATCCTTAAAGCGCAGATTCCCTTTGAGAGTAGATACAAATGTGGAGTTTAGGGTCTCTGAACTCACAATTTAAAAATACATCTTTTAGTGAAGTTGGTTTTTAAATTGTCTGTTTGAAAATACCACTTTTAGAAAGTAGGCATTTTCCACTTCGCACCGTAGCCCCGAGGCCATCCACGACGGCGCACCTGACTTCATCAGCCTGGAGTTCGATCTGCAACGCGTGTGACCTCAAGGGCCCGACGACAACTGCACCGACTCCGGACCCGACACCGCGACGTCAGTGACGCCGCCTACGGAGCTCACCGCGAGGATCACGACGCACTGCAAATCCAAGGTACTGTTTGCGGGTCTTCCCGACACCGTAGCTGGCCCGCAACGCCGCGGCCGGCCTGAACTGTTGGTTTTGTTGATCACGACGCCGTGATAGCCCCAGGTGGAGCTATCAACTTCAAGGAACTGTAGTTTTGAGTAAATCTTGCATAATTCATATTTTTCTTACTGTATGTTGGATTCTTATCGTATTTGGTCTTGTTTTATATAGATAAATATTGGCTATTTTTCTAAAAACTGGTGTGGTGTCCTTTTGTAGTGTTTTCACTTATTACTGTGTGTTATGTGCAAATGCTTTACACATTGCTTCTGAGATAAGCCTGACTGCTCGTGCCAAGCTACCAAGTGGGTGAGCAGGGGTTATCTGAGCGGGTATCTCCCTTATCCTAACTAGAGTGTGGGTCCCTACTTGGACATGGTGCAAACCAACTGCCAACTAGAGACCCCATTTCTAACAACTACCTTTACTAGAAGGGAGAAGAAGAGAAACAGAGAGGGGCCTGCCATGTTAGAGACAGGCATGGGAAGGACTTTTAGGTATGCCCCTCAGTGCAGAGATGGTAAAGACTTGATAAACCTTCCTGGGCAGAAGAACTGCCCACTCCATCTGAAGAAAAACATGACAAGCAGCAAAAGGGGTAAAATGACACTCAGAAACGATTTGAGTTACAAGAGTTAAATTGCTTAAAATATATTGAAGAATTTTCTGAAGGGGTCAGCTATGTAAGTGCTTTCTGATATCTAGAGAGTTGACACGGCCAAGGAAAACTGATGGATATACAAGGTTAAAAGATTTTTGTCTTTCATGAAAAGGAACCAGAATGAAGTGGTATCTCGCCCGTATTCCTGCAGAGCAGTCTCACCTTGGGTGAAACGCAGTTGCGGCTCGCATTAATTGAAAGGGGCGGGGTGGCGCGCACAGGAGAGGGTGGGGGAAATTAAATTAAAAACAAATAATAATAATAAAAACACTTACCTCCGCTCCCACGCCGCTCCTCTGCCTCTTCCTGTCTCACTGCAGGCAGGAACAGGCTCCCAGCCTGCCCTTCACTAATCCTGACGCTGCTTAGAGCAGAGTTATGATTGGCTGGGAGCACCCAGCCAGGGCGCTCCCAGGCAGATTGGGAGCCTGTGCAGGCTCTCTCCAGCCCAGCAACCGTGTTGCTGGGCTGGAGAGAACCCTGTGCGCATGTGTATTTGGCTGGCCGGCCCTAGACGGCCGGCCAAACACACATGCTCTGCGCACTCCCCCTCACCTCTCATCACCCTGTGGCCCCACCCCTTTCTCCCAAAAAACAATCATAAACACAGTTTATGATAGTTTTTTGGGAAAAAGGTTTGCTGCTGCTTCTGCTGGCAGGAGGGCAGCGCTCCTCTGCCCTTATGGAGGAGCCGCCCTTGGTGAAAATGGGCGCATCACAAACAACTGACTTCTCTTCACTGACTCCTCCATGTACGTGTGAAAAAGGTCACTTTATTGAAACAGGGACACATCACAAAAATATCCTTGCCATTACGCCTCGAAAAAACTAAGACCTCATTATTCATTAAATCACCTATACTTTCTACCCCACCCCTAAGTCCCACCCCCTGCATATGTAACCATCAAAGCTCTACCTCATGATTTACTGCACTCTCGTAACTGTAACATCTAAAACTTCTGCTCCTGCTTAACAGCGAATCTAATATCATGTACAAAACTTAGGCCCAGATATAGTAGAAAATGACATAGCGCGGTGCTGCACTAAATTTGGCAGCGTTGTGCTCTGTCATTTTCAAAACGCAGGGATGCACCTTCATGAAACTTACCAACAATCGCTGGCAGCCTGCGGAACTGCAGTCTGTCATTAAAAAAAAATAATCCGGATAATGCTCACTCTGTCGTGCCCAGAGCACCACTTGAAGAGCCTTTGCAGAATAGAGATGAACTTTTCAAAAAGAGCGCAAGAAATAGAACACCGCATGGGTAATGCCTTATCCACATACCAGTGCCCACTAAATTGATTACCAAGGAGCTTGAAATCATTTGGATGTAAGGGTAGCAATTGAAAGGATGATTTAATGTTGCATTTTGCAATGAGGCTTCACCATTGCATTGCCACATCCACTGATGAGCAAGTCACTGATGACAGTTTGTCACCAATAAAATTGTTTACAGACTATCCTTCGGGCCAGAACAGGTGTTATATAATTCTTAATTGACCCTTGTCTTTCTTTGGCACAACCCCTATTTATAATACCAGCAAGTTCTACATTGGCAGGTCATTGAAAGGGCCGGCCATCCTGCCCTCTTGCACCTCCTTCTGCAATTTGTCCTGCACCACCTGCCGGTGGGCCCTGACACACTTCAAGTTCTCCGCTCATCATTGTTACCTCGGTTGCTCATACCACAGCCTGAATCCCCATTGGAAATCATCTTGAAGGATCACCCTGTCTTCCCTGTTAGGCTAAGAGTGCAGACAATACTTTAACTTGTCCAGCTTCACCGGAGTATGAGCTTTTCCGCTTATGTTCCCTGCTCCCCTACCCTGAGGTATGAGCCCTTGTCCCCACTGAAGACTCCTGCCATTGCCCTGCATTACCTCTGGGGTGTGCCTCTTGTGTGTTTCCCCCCAGTCCATTCGCAGTTAACGTGGGCATGCTTCCCTGAGCATTTTGAGCACTAGACTCTAAACTTACAGTAGTCTCAACAAGAACCCAGTGTGTTAGCCTGGGTCTTAGCTGTGCTAACCACCTCTTCCCAGGCGGGACTGGCCTGAAAGAGCCTGTAAACAATGGACAGCCTGCTCACAGTGAAAACTGTTTTCCAAAACTTTGCTGAGCCCATTGTATTCTGCTATAAGCTCAAATTGATCTCCCACCATTTTGCTTCAGGATCCAGTGCCATTTGATCCTTGAATTCCTCATTGTATTGGACCAAATCATTGACACCAAATTTGTGTGTTGCGTATGACATCCATATATTTGAATAATGACCCACTTCTTTCCAGATATTATTAATAATAGACACTGGCGTACTTGAGGAGCACCACTGTTCCATTCTCTATGGTCATTAGAACCTGTGGGCATTTTGCCAATTGATATTTCTCTTTCTTAGAGCCTTCCTCGGCCCTCAGCTCTCTATGCAGGAGCTTGAACATCTTGACATATTCCATGTTTCAATTAATTTTTTTGTGACAATATCAAAGGTACTCCAATTGGTTTAGTGACCCCATGTAGGCGAGTTTCTCAATCCTTAGCTCCTTACTTTCTTTACCTTCTACCCCATCCGTCTTTCTCTTTTTCCTAGTTTTGTCCGTCTCACCATCAACTTTAGCCATGGTCTTCTCCTTTTTCTGCCCCTCGTTCCCTGTAGTATCTGACCCACCTGCAGTGCATTTGGCCTCCTTTTGCCCAGTGAAGAGTTCTCATTTGTCCGTCCCAATCTCCATCTCCTTAACATACCTACCCTTCTGGAGCTGGGTTCCTTCTTGGTCCCGCCTGCACCCCGCATTTACTCCAGTTGACACCATCCCCAGGGTTAACTGTACATACATTATTATGCTTTTACCTGGCATTAAGGTTGACGCTCGCTCCAAAGCCTGCCGCCTTGCCAGTGGAAGGTGCCTACGCCTCCCTGTGATGTCCACTGGTCATCCTGATCCAGTAGGGAGTCCCCGCAAGATAGTACTAGAAATGAGCACCCACCCCTGGTCACAGGGGCCTAGCCTCTCATGCTCCACAATTTTGCCCTCCCCAATACTCACTTTGTCATAATCCAATTCCACATCCTCATGCAACACTGGCACTTCTGCACCATATGACGCACCAGCCACACTGCGTGGCAACTAATGACCCAACCATTCGGGCCACCAACAACCAGCACCCGAGGGACCATACCAAACCCTCCTAGGCCATCCCGCAAATCTGGCTGATGGGACCTGTGTATTCTGGTCTCCGATGATGTTCTGTGCCAATCTCTGAATCCCTTTGACAAGGCCTGTCTGGACCTTCATGTGCCATCCAGGGCTGTGTCCAATGATACATTCCAGCTTGTTTCTCTGTGCCATGCCTTCACTTCACCTGGGGTGTGCGAACTGTACCATGCACTCCCTAGTCCGCCACCCGACGTATGCTGGATACCTGCAAAGAAAAAGGTAGATCCTGCTGTTTCCAGTACCTGCATCTCACCACTGCCACCCTCACCAACTCCGCATGTGGAACAGGTCCTCCCTTGTACCCCTGCAGCTTGCTCTACAGACTCGCCCTGTTCTAGCCCCTCTATTCCTGGAATAAACCTTCTGGGGCCTGGCCTCCCGCTTTTGCCCCTCCTCACCCATGACCTCCTCATAACTGCATTCCAAAATAGCAGCAACTAGTGCAGATGCTGGGCCCGCCCTTGATGCTGGGTTATGTGTCCCTGGAGCAGTTATGGCCCTCTCCCCTTCCATGCCCCACCCTCTGGTACTGTTACCTTCACCCCAGAAACCCTGCCTGCCATCTTGCTTGAACTCTAGGTGCCCTGTCCAACCAGCTCAATTTATCCAGGGTCACCTTCGGTTGAGACCCAACCAAGCCCCCCACCCCCTGGCCTCCTTTGTCTCTGATAATTCCCCAGCAACTTCTATGCTATCTGCAGGCTCCAGGCTCCCTTTCTCCAATAATGGATGATTCTCATACAAGTTTCCCCTCACCAGTTGTCTCATATACAGGTAACTCACTGTGGCTTGTTTGAGGGTTGCCAGGCCACGTGGCCTGTGTACTTTCCCGGCTAGCTCCCTGTTCCTCCTGGCTATGTGCGTGAAGCACCTCTTCCGTCCACTCCCTTGCTACTGTATCTGTCCACCTCGCCCTCTCGCTGATTTATTTCGGCCTTTTGCCACTTTCAAAACAGGGAAACTCTGCTACCCACGTCCACTTTCAAAATGCCCCACATTCCCTGCAGCCCTTCCCTAGACCCACCCTCACCTGCCCTTAATGGAGGCGCCATTCCAATACCTTGCAGGAGTCCCCGTAAATGATCCTGGGCCTTCCCTGGGCCCTGTACACGAGCCTGAAGTGTGCCATTATGGCAGCAGCCACCACACTCGCAGCACGCCTAGCTGGCCGGACCGGCATATTGAGAGCGCCACCTCCCACTTAAAGGTCCAGGTGCTCGGCTTCTTGCAAAAGTCAGAGTGCCTGCTGCACCTTGTTGTCCGACATCCCTGAAATAACAATGCTGGATGATGTAACTAAAACTGCCAACACTCAAAAATATTTTCCTATGCTATGGGGCTGCTACTGGGCCCACTTACCATAAAATGGTGGTTGCCTGCCCCAAAATATTCAACATACATCTCTTGGGCTACATCCTTTAACAAATGTAGTCCAATGAAGCACAGTCATCTACACTGCACCTCATTCCCCTAATGCGCTAGGGGAACAGAGCTCCCTCTGGTCTGCTGTCCCCAAAAGCCCAATTCCATACAAGCACTTATGGAGATGTTCCAAAGAATTGAGAAAATGGCAACAAGGACTGAAAGTAAGTTTGAGAAGATGGCAGGTTCAGTGCTTAAACTAGGTAAATGAATGGATAAGCTGAAATGTGCTCCCAAGTCACAACAAATCAAATACCTAGGAACAGATGCGGAGATACAAAAAATAAATTATTTGAATCAAGTCCTGATGAAGGAGAACAAAAATCTGATGGTGTGCAGAGGAGCAAAACCAAACTAAAACAACAAGACTGCCCGATGATTAGTCTATAATAGGTGATGAACCAGATATTTTTAGCTGTTTGTACAGATCTGTAGATTAGTTAGATCTAGGACAAGAAGAGTTTAAAGGGTAGATGGTGAGCTACCATCACATGAAATTCAAAGAGGGACCTGGATTTCAGAGCACAGGTGTGACCGGTGGCAGGAGACAAGGTTGCAGCCAGAGCACAATGAAATGTACAACTCTTCTGCAACTCATTGCAGATCTTTTTATTTTCAGATGTTAGTCAGGTGATGGAGATGTCATCCGGAGCTCGTCATACAAGAGGGAATCATTTACCAAGCTGAAGGGAGAGTTTCCTATGGCAGGAATCAATATCAGTTTGGACCCTGTGGTGGCCTCTAAAGAGTTGGACTACTTATGAAAGTACCAGACGTGTGAAACAAGGGGTCGAAGTGATGGGTGAAGGGTAACAACTCCACCACAACATAACCTGATGGGCGGAATGTTGAACACAGGATGAGCTGGAGCTTCAGTTACAGAGATTTGACCAAGTTTATTGATTAGCTGCTGCCACCAGGTTTTTGCATAATTCACTGATCTGAATGCACAAAACATTGTTATATATGTGAACTACTTTAAATTGAATGACATGAAGGATGGAACGTCGACCAACTGACATGGAAAAAAAGAGTAATACATGGAAATAAATGGAAAAGTCTTGTCGCAAATGCCTAACGTGCAACAGATAAAACACTATGGGGGTCATTACAACATTGGCGGTAAATGCCGCTTACCGCCATGCAGAAGACCGCCAACACACCGCCCTGGCCGTGGATTTCCACCACAGCTATTACGACCCACAGCCCCGAATCCGCCAAAATCCAGACACCCACACAAGTCTGCCACACCAAAGGTCAGTGATAAACTGGCGATAACAAAACCTCTACGGTCATGCTAACAGGAATACGCCCACACTACCACGACCCACAAATCCACGCAGCGGTCTTTCAACCGCGGTATTCCATTGGCGGTACACACCGCCGCGCTCAAAATACACACACATTTCAAAACACAACCACATTGGACAATTCCAAATACACACACCTGATACACATACACACACCACTCCCACACACCCAATACAATATAAAACACACACCCACATCACCCACAAACCCTTATGACCAGAATTGCGACAGAAGGCCAGAGAGAGACACCACATCTACAAACTAGCATCAACAGGCACACAACACAATCACTCACACAACATCCACGCACAAAACACCACACACCCCTAAACATCATCCCACACATCACAACACACACCACCCCACACATCACCCACACCACCCCATGGCACCGCAAAGACACCACAGGTTTTCTGAGGAGGAGCTCAGGGTCATAGTGGAGGAAATCATCCGGGTAGAGCCACAGCTATTCGATCACAGGTGCAGCACACCACCATAGCTAGGAAGATGGAGCTATGGCACAGAATCGTGGACAGGGTCAACGCAGTAGGAAAACACCCAAGAACACGGGATGACATCAGGAAGAGGTGGAACGACCTACGGGGGAAGGTACGTTCCGTGGTGTCAAGACACCAGATTGCAGTTCAGAAGACTGGCGGTGGACCCCACCTCCTCCCCCAGAACTAACAACATGGGAGGAGCAGGTCTTGGCTATACTGCATCCTGAGGGCCTCGCAGGAGTAGCTGAGGAATGGACTCTGGTAAGTCAAATCTTTAACTACTTCATCCCCCACCCTATCTGCATGCTATCACATACCCCAACCCTCGCCCGCACCCCCATCACTCCAACTCCTCACAGATATCCCACTATCACAAACTACATATCCCAACACCAAGCCCTGCATGCAACAACAAAGCATGGACACCCATCACCAATGCATGGCCACTGCACATACCCACACAGACCCCTAAACAATTATCACACAAGGTCCTACACAAGAATGCAAGCACTGGGGGCAGGGTCACCCACCCATTGCACACCATGGCACACACAGATGCAATAATCATGCCTTTACACCCCTGCAGGACCCCTACCCAATGTCACCGGACAGGAGGTTCCAGACATGTCCACTCCCCCCACAGAAGAGGCCCACAGTGATGACAGCAGCTCTGTCCAACTGGATCTAGATGACCAGCCCGGCCCATCTGGGACCTCGGGACAGTCGGTTCCCCTCACACTGGCACAAGCCACAACAGAGCCTCCCCCCTCTGGAAACACCAGCACAGCACCCACCCAGCGGGCCCATACCTCTGTCCCCAGGACACGTCAAGCAGCAGTGTGTCCACCACTACAGGGAACCCAGGCTAACTGTTAGGGTTTGTGCACAGCAAAGAGCATGTCCCCTCTCACTGCACTAGTGGGTTCTGTAATAGCTCCCTTTTAAACTTACTATTGAAAGCCTTTCTTGTTATCTCACCTCCCCCCCCCCTAGGCTTCTGTGTATGTTGTTTAATGTGCTGTTTTGTTTACACATTGGGCCTTGCTTTTACCAACACTCCTCTCTAGGCCATGTGTTAATTTAACTCATTTGCATAATAACTGAAACTCTGCACACCTTTCAAGAACATGTGCAGCATGTGAGGACCACACCCAGCTCTTCAAACCACACCCAGCTCTGCACACCTTTCAAGAACATGTGCAGCATGTGAGGACCACACCCAGCCCTGTCTATAAAAGGCAGCCCCCGAGCCTCACCCAGTGCTTGTGCTCGTCTACCGCCCGCTTACCTGAGGACAGATCCCTCGGCGCTGGCACTCCTGCTCTCTACAGACTTTCATTGGCTTCAATGGGCGCAGCTGCTGGCTCTTCCTTCTTCCGGTTTCCGGTTCCTCCTTGCCTCAGCCTCTCTCCTACAAGCAACCTGCAAAAGAGAAAGAAGACAAGGTTAGACTGATCAGTATCTCTTGCCAGCAACAAGTAAGTGCAAAACTTTTATTACCTGAAAGAACTTTGACAACAATTTCTGGATTCGTGTATAGACAATTTGAAACAAGATACCTTCCACGAACATTGTGATTCAAACTCTTTGTTACAAGAATACTTTGCGGAACTTTGTGAAGCAAACATTTTTTTATGAACTTTTAAGAATCGAACCGTGGAAACCATTAACAGCAAGGCAAACAGTAAATCAAGGACTTGCACAAATTACATGCTGTATTTTGACGTAAAAGTACAGTATTTGTTTTATAAAAGATTCTGGAAATATGGGAAAAGTGAGTCTGCTGTTGGCAATTTAGGCTTTAGTTATATTAAGATGAATGTTTGTTATTGGTAATTCTGATAACGGTATTTGTTTAATGTTTTAGAAGCTTTAGAGTAATAGAAAGCACATCCCAGAGCAGTAACACATTCCATACCTGGAAACTAGAGACCAGGATCCAAGAGGTACTTTTAGAAGAAAATTTCTAATAAATAAAGGGATAGTCAGGAACCCAGTTAGGAATAGGATGTACTTATCTGTTCTTTGTTTATGTTTCATTAGGCACCAGTTTCTACAGAAGTCAGAGAGGGCCGCAGATTTGTGCAGCACTTCAACAGTGGAAACGCAAGAACGGTGTTGTCTCTTTATTTTATTTTATCCACTTCCCCCCTTCCCTTGAGCTTCTGTTCTTAGTGCACTGTTTTAAAAACTAGTGTGCTGGAACAAGCAGTTTCAGGGTGGGGTCGGATTGTCTTCAACCTCCATCAGAACTGAGCAAGGACTCAGGTGAGCTGGGCTTTGACAGAAGCACAAGCCTTAAATAAAATTAAAATAAAAAAATTCAGTTCTGGAGGACGATGAATATCGGGGAAGAAATAGAGGGCATTGACGTCACGGATATGGCGCAGGCCCTAAATGAGGACTTGGCTCATAGTGAATCAGTGTCTGGCATCTTGCAACATATGCAAGAGGAAATAGAGAGATTAAAGATGGAGAATACCTCTTTAAAACAGGATTTAAGCAGGTATAAATTTAGGGTATCTCAGTGGAACACAGCTTTTACGCCTTTGTTTAAAACCTCCTCAGAGACAGGGGCGCCATCAAAACATACAACTTTGCCTCCCCCAGTTGAGGTCACTGTTAATGTTCCTAATGCTGTGCCCTTAGCAGCACCTGAACGTTTTCATGGAGATAGTAACAAATTCCATGTTTTTATCAATCAATGTCAATTACACTTTGTTTGTAAGCCACAACAGTTCCCTACTGATGCTACGAAAGTGGCATTCGTCTTGTCTTATTTGGGTGGCACAGCAGCCAATTGGTCAATTCCTTTCGTGGAGAGAGATGATCCCATCCTCCATAATTGGAATCAATTTAAACGTACCATGACCAGCCTTTTTGCAAAACACACTTTCATGCAGGCAAGTGATAATGAGCTTTTAAATCTTAAACAAGGTAACAAGGATTTATTGACCTATCTCACTAGTTTTAATCGTTTACTCACCGAGACACACTGGCCAGAAGAAAAGCGTGTCTCCCTTTTCTATAAAGGTTTGAGAGACGAGTTAAAAGACGCGCTGGCTCATATCGTTGATTTGCCAGAAGACTATTCGGACTTTGTAGATTTAGTTGTGAAATTAGAACATAGACTAGGAGAAAGAAAGGGAGATAAATACAAACTGGAATCACGGTTAACTTTTATTAGACACAAGAAGAAAGACCCAGATAATAAACTCCCTGAACCTGAGCCTATGCAAATAGGGACACTCAGAGGTTCACTCACATCAGAGGAAAAAGAAAGAAGGAGAAAACTTCAATTATGTTTATATTGTGGAAGGGCAGGTCACTTTGCCAGAGAATGTCCAGTAAAGCCTAAAAATCCACGAAAGGGTGCTGTTTCCTCCACCTCCTCAACTGAATCGGGAAACGATTAAGCTTGACAAGGGGAGAGGTTACTTGTTCGAGAAAACATCTTAATCAAACCTCTAATGCTGCAGCCTTCATGGTACCGCACATACCTAGACATTTCATAATTCAGGTCGTTTTAATTGTTACTACCCAAGTGAGGCATTCTCTCCCTGTCCTACTGGACTCAGGCGCGACAGGAAATTTTGTGGATAATAAGTTAGCTGAAAACTTAGGACTTCCTATGTTCCTAAAGCCTTGTCCAGAAGCAGTATGTGCAGTGGATGGGTCAGAATTGACCTCTGGATTAATCACAAAACAAACAAGTCCACTTGTTATGGTCTGTCAGAACGGGCACACAGAGGTGATTAGCTTTGATCTGATAGATACTCCTAATTTTGGTTTGATTCTCGGGGTACCCTGGTTAACAACTCATAACCCAAAAATTGATTGGGTGAATAGAAATGTTACTTTGGATTCCTCTTTCTGTAGAACCAATTGCTATCAAGAAGCAGGTACAGAACAGAGCACAGTATTACACTGTGCTAGTGTTATACAAGATGAACCAAGTCTCCCTCCTGAATATTCTGACTTTAAAGACGTCTTTGATCCAGTAAAGGCTAGTGTGCTGCCCCCACCTAGGTCTTATGACTGTCGTATAGATCTTATCCCAGGGGCCCCTTTACCTAATAACAGAGTATATGCTTTGACTGACGAAGAAACCAAATACTTAAGAACCTACCTAGATGACCTACTACAGTCTGGGTTCATCCGTCATTCCACATCTCCGGTGTCATCTCCACTCTTTTTTATCCCGAAGCCGGATAAATCCCTGCGCGCGTGTATCGATTATAGAGGACTAAATAAGGCTACAATAAAGAATAAATATTCTCTTCCTCTAATACCTGTGTTGTTGGATCAATTAAGACATTCTACTGTATACACTAAACTAGATCTGCGGGGAGCTTACCACCTGGTCCGAGTAAAAGAGGGGGATGAGTGGAAGACAGCTTTCAAGACAAAGTTTGGTTTATTTGAGTACACAGTAATGCCCTTTGGGTTATGTAATGCCCCTGCGGCCTTTCAGTTCTTTATAAATGAGGTCCTACACGAATTCCTGGACGTTTGTGTCATAGTATACATAGACGACATCCTCATTTACTCTAAGAACTCAGAAGAACATACCCAACATGTTCGTGCAGTATTATCAAAGTTAAAAGAAAATCATCTTTTTGCTAAGTTAGAAAAGTGTACTTTTAATGTCAGCAAGGTGGACTTTTTGGGATACTGCCTGTCACCTCAAGGAATAACTATGGATGTAATGAAAATCAGTGCTATTGCTGATTGGCCAGAACCATCCTCTGTAAAAGATATTCAGAAATTTCTGGGTTTCGCCAATTTTTATAGGAGGTTTATTGCACATTTTGCAGACATTGCGGCCCCAATAACTACCTTGTTGCGGAAAGGGCAACGATTTCTTTGGACTGATGAGGCGGCACACGCCTTTCAACTCCTAAAACAAAAGTTCACTTCAGCCCCAATTCTGAAACATCCTGATCCTGACTTGCCTTTTTTTGTTGAAGCGGATGCTTCACAAGTAGCTTAAGAGGAGTTCTCTCTCAACGAGATGCAGTAGATGGCCAGTTACATCCTATAGCCTTCTATTCCAAAAAGTTATTACCAGCTGAACAAAATTACACTGTGGCTGAAAGGGAACTACTAGCTATCAAAGTAGCACTTTCAGAATGGAGGCACCATTTAATGGGAGCCAAGTACCCAGTTACAATCTTTTCTGACCATAGGAACCTACAGTTTTTTGGATCACTTAAAGCACTAACACCACGTCAGATGCGCTGGTTACATTTTTTTAGCACATTTGACTTTGTAATAACCTATAGACCAGGTGCACAACAAATTCAATCTGATGTGTTATCTAGATACGGACATACTTCAGACATGAAACAAGATAAAATAGGAGAACCCATTATTCCTCCCCAAAAGTTTTTGGCACCAGTACAACAGAAGGATTTCATCACAGATCTATATAATGCACACATGCAAATAGCACCTCAGGATTGGTTAAAGGATTCCCATAACACAATACAACGAGGTTTATTGTATCACGACAACATGCTGTTAGTGCCCCCCTCTGAATTACAATCACAGGTGATAATTTGGCATCACGCCTCACCGTTGGCAGGTCATCCTGGTTGGGTAAAAACCCTGGAAAATGTGCAAAAACACTTTTGGTGGGACCCTATAAGAAAGGACATTAAGCAATTTGTCACTACCTGTCCAATTTGTGCAAGACATAAATCTTCTCATAAGGCCCCTGACGGTTTGTTAATACCAATGCCAACACCCAAGCAACCTTGGCACACTGTGAGCGTAGACTTTATTGTAGGTTTACCACCTGTAAAATCTTTCACAACAGTGTTGGTTATAGTGGATTTTTTATCTAAAATGGCACATTTTGTACCATTACGGAAATTACCCACGGCGGCAGAATTTGCCGATATTTTTATAAGGGAAATTGTGCGTTTACATGGTTTGCCAAGCAAAGTGGTGTCAGACCGAGGGAGCCTGTTCAACTCTAAATTTTGGAAAAAATTATGGAAAAAACTGAAAATAGATGTGGCATTATCCACTGCTTTCCACCCAGAGAAAGATGGACAGACTGAACGACTGAACCAAACCTTACTTCAAACGCTACGTTGTTTATTGGCTGATTATTCTAGTGAATGGTTGGAAGCTCTCCCTGTAGCGGAGTTTGTTTATAATAATACTGAGCATTCAGCTCTACTTTGCTCACCATTCTATTTCTTGCAGGGGTATCATCCAAGAGCTATACCCATTTTGTTAGAAGATTCTCTGTTACCTACATTAACGGATAGACTAACAAGGTTAGGTGACATACAAGACAAAGCCAGGAAACATTTATTAAAGTACAAGGAAAGCATGAAAAGACAAGCAGACAAATACAGATCTGAGGCCCCAATGTATAAAATCGGTGACAAGGTATGGTTCTCCACAAAGAACCTAAACATAGAGGGATCCTGAAAGCTGCAACCACGTTTCATTGGACCCTTTAGTATAACTGCCATAGTAAACCCGGTAACAGTAAACTTAGATTTACCAAAAGAATATCCAGTACATACTACATTCCATGTGTCCTTGCTTAAGCCGTACAATCCAAAAACCCGACCTGAACCACCACCTCCACCCATACCAATTAAGGGAAATCTAGAATATGAAGTGAAAAGCATAAAAGACTCAAAAAGAATTAGTGGACGTCTGTTTTATTTAGTAGAATGGAAAGGATATGATGAATCTGAGAATTCATGGGAACCAGCATCATATGTACATGCCCCACAGCTGATTAGACGGTTTTATTTAAAAAATCCAGGAAAACCCCGTCCTGTAGGGGGGCCTTTGAGGGGGGCAACTGTTAGGGTTTGTGCACAGCAAAGAGCATGTCCCCTCTCACTGCACTAGTGTGTTCTGTAATAGCTCCCTTTTAAACTTACTATTGAAAGCGTTTCTTGTTATCTCACCTTCCCCCCCCCCCAGGCTTCTGTGTATGTTGTTTAATGTGCTGTTTTGTTTACACATTGGGCCTTGCTTTTACCAAGGCTTCTTTAAAACACTCCTCTCTAGGCCATGTGTTAATTTAACTCATTTGCATAATAACTGAAACTCTGCACACCTTTCAAGAACATGTGCAGCATGTGAGGACCACACCCAGCTCTTCAAACCACACCCAGCTCTGCACACCTTTCAAGAACATGTGCAGCATGTGAGGACCACACCCAGCCCTGTCTATAAAAGGTAGCCCCCGAGCCTCACCCAGTGCTTGTGCTCATCTACCTCCCGCTTACCTGAGGACAGATCCCTCGGCGCTGGCACTCCTGCTCTCTACAGACTTTCATTGGCTTCAATGGGCGCAGCTGCTGGCTCTTCCTTCTTCCGGTTTCCGGTTCCTCCTTGCCTCAGCCTCTCTCCTACAAGCAACCTGCAAAAGAGAAAGAAGACAAGGTTAGACTGATCAGTATCTCTTGCCAGCAACTAGTAAGTGCAAAACTTTTATTACCTGAAAGAACTTTGACAACAATTTCTGGATTCGTGTATAGACAATTTGAAACAAGATACCTTCCACGAACATTGTGATTCAAACTCTTTGTTACAAGAATACTTTGCGGAACTTTGTGAAGCAAACATTTTTTTATGGAACTTTTAAGAATCGAACCGTGGAAACCATTAACAGCAAGGCAAACAGTAAATCAAGGACTTGCACAAATTACATGCTGTATTTTGACGTAAAAGTACAGTATTTGTTTTATAAAAGATTCTGGAAATATGGGAAAAGTGAGTCTGCTATTGGCAATTTAGGCTTTAGTTATATTAAGATGAATGTTTGATATTGGTAATTCTGATAACGGTATTTGTTTAATGTTTTAGAAGCTTTAGAGTAATAGAAAGCACATCCCAGAGCAGTAACACATTCCAAACCTGGAAACTAGAGACCAGGATCCAAGAGGTACTTTTAGAAGAAAATTTCTAATAAATAAAGGGATAGTCAGGAACCCAGTTAGGAATAGGATGTACTTATCTGTTCTTTGTTTATGTTTCATTAGGCACCAGTTTCTACAGAAGTCAGAGAGGGCGCAGATTTGTGCAGCACTTCAACAGTGGAAACGCAAGAACGGTGTTGTCTCTTTATTTTATCTTATCCACTTCCCCCCTTCCCTTGAGCTTCTGTTCTTAGTGCACTGTTTTAAAAACTAGTGTGTTGGAACAAGCAGTTTCAGGGTGGGGTCGGATTGTCTTCAACCTCCATCAGAACTGAACAAGGACTCAGGTGAGCTGGGCTTTGACACTAACCCAACACCCCAACAACAGCAGGGACCTGGGGGCAGTGGCAGTGGGCACACGGTTCAGGGGACAGAGGCCCAGGAACACAGGGAAACTGAGAGGGCTTCTGTGCGACAGGGGGAGGACAGGCTCAGGGAACCCACTCTCCACGAGGCCCTCCCCAGCATCATAGGAGCCTACCACCATTCCCAGGAGACAATGGCAACGGTACTGGCCAAGTTTCAGGAGACCCAGCGGCTGCAGGAGGAACAGTATTTGGGGTTCAGGGAGGAACTCAAATCCATCAACACCACCCTGGGCACCATTGTAGGGGTGCTGAAGGAACTCGTCAACACCAGGTGGGACACTGTGGCACAACAAGGGACCTCTGACACTAGCCTGGACGATGAACTGCCCACCACCTCTGCCGGCGCTAGTGGACAGGAGGCACTGCCACACGTCAACGACACCAGCACCCCACCCCATGCAGATGGAGAACCACCCTGCAAACGGTCCCTGAGATCCAGGACAAAGACAGAGAACAATGCCAAGACCCCACCAAGAAATGAGACCACCCTGATTGTCATCCTTTTGTCCCACTTTGTCACCCTGTCCATCCATCAACTGCCGCAGCTCCACTTCTTATGCCCTTTTGGGTAATGCACCAGTAAGACTAATAGACTGGACTCTGCCATGGACATTCATCCACTATCACCCCTGACCATTTTACAAGCCCCTCCACTATTTAGCACTTAAATAAATACCCGTAAATCACAAAACTATCTAGAGTGAGTCTGTGCTTTCGAAAATGTGTATTTGCAATACCTGTGGAAAAATGCTATATCCATTGTATTGTCAACATACCTATGTCACACAGCTGTAGTCCATGAGGAAACAAAGCAGATGTCACACAGTGGGACCCACATCTGTGAAATTGAAAGGGAAAGTGACAACCCAGGGTCCATACACTGGGTGAAAGTGACAGAGAGATGAGAGGTAGAACAAGGGTATCAGATGTAGCAGGCAGTGATGTCTTCTTACCTGTGTCTCACTGGAAGTATTGATGAATCACCGTGTTTCTGTTGTCGATATCCTCTTCTTCTGCTTTCTCGTCTTCACTGTCCACAGACTCCACAGCTGCCACAACACCTCCAGCTGGACCATCCTCCTGCAGAAAAGGCACCTGTTGTCGCAAAGCCAAGTTGTGAAGCATACAGCAGGCCACGATGATCTGGCACACCTTCTTTGGTGAGTAGAATAGGGAACCACCTGTCATATGGAGGCACTACAACCTGGCCTTCAGGAGGCCGAAGGTCCTCTCTATAACCCTCCTAGCTCGCCTATGGGCCTCATTGTAGCGTTCCTCTGCCCTTTTCCTGGTATTCCTCACTGGGGTCAGTAGCCATGACAGGTTGGGGTAACCAGAGTCACCTGCAAATGTCCAGGGACAACTGTTAGACACAAACTAACTCTTAGGGACATCCCCAGACACCTAGTCACACTGTATAGGGTCCATGTCCTCACCTAATAGCCACACACGGTGCCTCTTGAGTTGCCCCATCACATAAGGGATACTGCTATTCCTCAGAATGTAAGCATCATGCACTGAGCCAGGAAACTTTGCATTCACATGGGAGATGTACTGGTTGGCAAAACACACCATCTGCACATTCATAGAATGGTAACTCTTCCGGTTTCTGTACACCTGCGGGGGGTACCAAGGCCACATGTGTTCCATCAATGGCACCTATTATGTTGGGGATATGTCCCAGGGCATAGAAGTCACCTTTCACTGTAGGCAAATCCTCCACCTGAGGGAAAACGATGTAGCTGCCATGTGTTTCAGCAGGACAGACAACACTCTGGACAACACGTTGGAGAACATAGGCTGGGACATACCTGATGCTATGGTCACTGTCATCTGAAAAGACCCACTTGCCAGGAAATGGAGTACTGACAGGACCTGCACTAGAGAGGGATTCCTGTGGGATGGCGGATAGCTGACATCAGGTCTAGCTCTAACTGGGCACACAGTTCATGGATTGTGGCACGGTCCAGTCTGTAGGTGACAATTACATGTCGCTCTTCCATTGTCGACAGGTCCACCAGTGGTCTGTACACCGGAGGATGCCGCCATCTCCTCACCTGCCCCAGCGGACGTGCTCTATGGAGGAAAACAGCGAGCAGAGAGTCAGCCAACACAGGTACGAAAACACAACTGTATTCTAAAAAAACATTCATCCGCTATGTGCCTGTCTTAGTGTGTATGCAAGGCCTAGGTATGTGTGACGCATTTAAAATTAATGCCATGTGGCCCCCTGAAATGGCAGCTGCCTGACCTGTAATGTGGGACAAGGGGAGATGAGGTAACTGCGCTGGCGTTGTCCACCGTAGCGATAGGCGGTCGAAGACCGTGGCGCAATCCTGCATTGGTTAACATTGGACCCTATGGGTCCCAGGAGCCAATGACGACTTCGCCGGCGGTGACAATACGCACTGCCGCAGACGTGACTGCCATTTTCTCTCTGTTCACTCACTTGATACCTGATCTTCGACAGGAGAGGACCTACACTGCAAGTGCTGCTGTAACCTCAGTCTGGAAGAGACAATGGCTCATGTGTCTGGGGGAAGGGGCCCTGCCTTCAGCACGGAGGAGTTGGAGAAACTAGTGGATGGGGTCCTCCCCCAGTACACGCTACTCTACGGTCCTCCAGACAAACAGGTAAGTACACTGTGAGCATGCTGTATGGGCAATGCCTGTGTGGAGTGTTGTGGATGGAAGATAGAGGGGGAGAATGAGGCGTGCATGAAACGACAGTGAGTGGGTGTGCGTCATGGCAAGGGTAGTGAGGAGGGCCAATGACTGCGACGGTGCGGACTGTTATATCTTCTCCTTTTCCCCTGTAATATTCCTGTAGGTCAGCGCCCACAAGAAGAAGGATATTTGGCATGCCATCACCAAGGAAGTCCGGACCCTGGGGGTCCACCATAGATGGAGCACCCACTGCTGTAAAAGATGGGAGGACATTCGCCGCTGGAGCAAGAAGACAGCGGAGGCCCAGCTGGGGATGGCCTCCCAACTTGGGAGGGGTGCCCGTCGCACCATGACCCCCCTGATGTTCCGGATCCTGACTGTGGCATATCCGGAGTTGGATGGGTGCTTGAGGGCATCACAGCAGCCACAAGAGGTGAGTACACTCTCATTCAGCTGATTCTACGCGCATTGGAGGTGTCTGGGTGGGGGAGGTGGACTGTGGGTTCCCCTAGGCCAGGGCGAGTTTAGTAGGCAAGGTCCCTTCGTAAGGCAGGCCATGTGGCACCCCACCCCACCAGTGTTCAGAGCCAACTACACCTAGTCAGGCTCCTGTGACTTCCATGTGTGCAGCAATCGGGCATAGGCCTTGTAACCCATGTCCCTGTGATTAATTAGGGAACTCAAAGTGCACAGCGTAGTGCAGGGGGCTTCTGTGTCTGTAGTGTCCGCCAACGGTAGCGGTATTGCATGCACTTAACATGTCTTTCTTCTGTCTTCCCCCCCCACTTTTTGTGGTCTCCCTGTTCTTGTGTGCAATAGCATCATCAGGCAGAAGAGCAGTGGCACCGGAGCAGGAGGGAGCTGCATCCCACATGGCCCTGGAGTGCGAGACAACGGAGTCTGAAGCCACCAGTGGGACGGAGGGTGAGGGGAGCTCCACGGCGGGGACAGGAGCTGAGACCAGCGACACGGACTCCTCCTCTGATGGGAGCTCCCTTGCGGTGGCGGGCCCCTCTGTGCCCCCCGCATCTACAGGTACAGCTGACACCCCCCCCTACAAGCACCGCCCTCCCAGCAGCCCCTCAGCGTGTGCCCCGTGGCCGCTCACCCAGGAGGGTGGGCATCTCCTTCACCCCAGGCACCTCAGCCCCTGCCACTGTCAGCCCTGCTTCCCTCAGTGAGGAGGCCATTGACCTCCTCAGATCCCTCACTGTTGGGCAGTCTACCATTCTGAATGCCATCCAGGGTGTAGAGAGGCAGTTGCAACAGACCAATGCATACCTGGAGGGCATTCATTCTGGTCAGGCAGCCAACAGCAAGCTTTTCAGACTCTGGCCTCAGCACTGAAGGCAGCCATTGTCCCTGTGTCCAGCGTCCCCCCTCCAACGTCCTCCACCCAGACCCAAACCCCTGTACCTCAGCCTATCCCAAGCACACCCTCAGACCAGCATGCATACACCTCAACACACAAGGGAAGCTCTGGCAAACATAAGCAACACACATCCCACAGGCACTCACACAAGCATCATACCCATGCACACATACCAACATCCACTGCCTCCACTGTGTCCCCCTCCTCCTCGTCTCCCTCCTCCCTCCCTGTCTCCTCTCCACTCACACCTGCATGCACTACATCTTCAGCCACTACGTCCATCACCAGCACACCCATCACCACACACCGCTCAAATGCACTCACCACCCCCACTACCATTCACACATCCCGTGTCCTCTCCCAGTGTGTCTGTGAGCCTACCTCCCAAGGTACACAAACGCAGTCACACACCCACCTAACAGCCATCCACCTCACGACAGCCTCCAGCCCATGCACCTTCACCCACAGTCAGCAAACGTACACCTCCAACATCCACTACCTCTTCCTCCACTCCCATACCCCCTCCATCTGTCACGACTCACGTGCTGCTTGCGCCTGGAATCTGCAGATCTAGTGGCGTGGATCTTGAGGGTTCGGCTTTGGCCCAAAAAGGGGCGACTCTTTCTGGTAGCCACAGTGCTGTAGGCAATGGAAACGCCAAGAACAGACCGTGACCTTCAGAAAATAGCGCCAGAGGGAAAAAAACCCTTCCAAAGAAGGGGAAAAAACCTCCAACAGAAGATTCACAGAAGATTCCTGAAAACAAGAACAGAAGAACAGGAATCAAAAAGAACTGTAGTCAAATAGCACAGAATTGGCGAATTCCAGAACCAAAAGTCTAGGAAATCAGGAGCGAAGACACCATCTGAACAGAGAGTGTTGCAGCGCAAAGAAAACACCTCCCTTAAATACCACAGAACAGGAAGTGACCCACAGGAAGAAAAAGGACACCATCTTAGATAGGGAAAAGTAGATAGAATAGAATGGAGTAGAAACCATAGAGAATAGGGAAGGAGGAATGCTGGGAAGAAAAGGGTAACCTGGGAAGGGGGAAAAGACATAAAGGAAAGTGCAAGAAACAAACCCAGGAAAAAAGAAAGAAGACAGAAGAAAGAAAAAAGGAGCCACAACAGGTAAGAGGGGTCAGGCGACCCCAACAAAACGGAGGGAGAGAGCAGAGCGAGGCCCCATGTAAGTTCTGGGGCCTCGCAGGGTGCAGGAAAGGCTTGGGGCGCGCCGCGTCTTTAGAACGCGATGCGCGGCCCGAGCCGAACGCCCGGCTTGTGCCGAACGCTCAGCTCGCGCCGCGCGGTGCGGCGCGACAGTAGGCCCCCCTCCCGAAGGCCCTGGTTTGAGAGGAAATAAACGGTGAAAGCGCTGAATCAGAAGAGGTGCATGAACAGAAGATGCATCTTCCCAAGAACATTCACTGAGAGGATAACCCTTCCAATGAATCAGATACTGCAGATGTTTGTGAAAAAGTCGAGAGTCACAAATTTCCTGAACCTCATATTCAGGAACATCATCCACTAAGACAGGAGGAGGACAGGAAAACTGACGAGAATAAGGATCCGGCACATAAGGTTTGAGTTGGGAGACATGAAAGACTGGATGAATCTTCCACGTGTGAGGCAAGTGAAGACGGACAGTGACAGGATTAAGCAACTGGAGAATACGGAAAGGCCCGTAGTAGCGAGGTGTGAACTTGTTCTGAGAAAGACGTGAGGGTAAGAATTTAGAAGAAAGCCAAACTTTATCTTGTGGATGGTAGTCCGGAGTGGTCCTACGTTTCTTGTCTGCTACTTTCTTCATATATCTTTTGGTGTGTAATAGATTGGATCGAATTAGTCTATGGATTTGTAGAAGGCGTTTGGAAAAATAAGTAATAGCGGGCAGGGGAGAGAGAGACCGAGAAGAAGTAGGGAAAGAGGTAGGATGAAAGCCATAAGAACAGAAAAAAGGAGTGGTCTTGGAGGCACTATGGACAGAATTATTGTAGGAGAATTCAGCAATAGGGAGATAAGTGTTCCAGTTGCTTTGAGTAGAGTTGCAAAAACAACGAAGGTATTGTTCTAATCCTTGATTCAGATGCTCGGTCTGTCCATTGGTCTGAGGATGGAAGCCCGAAGACAGAGCTCTATTGATATTAAGTGTTTTACAAAAATATCTCCAAAACCGGGAAATGTACTGAGGTCCTCTATCAGATATAATGGTATGTGGAAGTCCATGAAGACGGAAGATATGGTCGATGAATATCTGGCTTAGTTCTTGGGATGTAGGTAGCTTTTTCAGGGCAGTGAAGTGAGCCATCTTAGTAAAGGAATCCACAGTGACCATGATTACCCGGTTTCCTGCTGAAGGTGGTAGCGAACACATAAAATCAGTAGAGATGGTGTGCCATGGAGTTGGCGGAACAGGCAAAGGCTGAAGTAATCCTGCAGGTCTGGTTCAGGGAATCTTGACTTGAGCGCATGTGTGACAAGCCTGAACGTATCTTTCAATATCCAGTTTCTAGGTAGGCCACCAGAAAAATCGTGAAAGGAGTTCTTGTGTGGCCTTGATGCCTCTATGACCAGCAACCGGTGAATCATGACACATTTGTAATGCTTTTTCTCTAACTCTGTTAGTAGGAAGGAATAACAGATCTTGATAATAATAGTATCCTTGTCTCTTATGTAATAGAGGTCTTAAATTCTCTACTTCGTCATCAGATAGATTGGAGTATTCCAGTTGTACCTCCTCCAGAAAAGACTGAGCTACCCCAATGATCTTATTAGGTTCCAGTAGATGTTGAGCTGGGGCAGGAGTACAATCTGGATAACGACGAGACAGAGCATCAGCCAGAATGTTTTGGGAGCCAGGAATATAAGTAATGTAGAAATCATACTGGCTGAAGAAGAAGGCCCAACGAGCTTGACGACTATTCTGGCATACGAAATTTCGTAAACATTGTAAGTTACGATGGTCTGTTCTCACTTCAAAAGGCTCCTTGGAACCCATCAGAAACTGTCTCCATTCTATGCAAGCTGTTTTCAGAGCCAATAATTCTCTTTCCAGTACTGAGTAATGTTGTTCTGCAATAGAGAGTATATGAGACAAATAGAAAACAGGATGTTCAAGACCATCATCCTCTTGTTGTTGGAGTAGGACGGCTCCAATGGCTTTTTCAGAAGCATCGGTAACGACAATAAATTGTTTGTTGGTATCTGGATGTCTTAAGATGGGAGCTTGAGTGAATGCCTTCTTTAAATCTTGAAAGGCTGTTTCGTCCGCTTTAGTCCAGACAAACCCTTTAGTTAGATTTTCCTTCTTTAAAGTGTGAGTTATATGGCTAGTTTGTTTTGCAAAGTCTGCGATGAATTGCCGATAGAAGTTCGCTAATCCTAGAAAACATTGTGTTTCTTTAATAGAAGATGGAGAAGGCCAATCTAGAATAGCTTGTACCTTTTCTTGATCCATAGCTACGCCTGTGGGACTTAAATGATAACTCAGATATTTGACTTTCGTCTTGTCAAACTCACACTTCTCTGGTTTGCAAAATAGTTGATGTGCCCGAAGTCGTTGAAGGACTTGTTTCACATGGGAAGAATGGAGTTCGGGATTTCTAGAATAAATAAGAATATCATCTAGGTAGATTACAACTGTCTGGTTCAGAAGATCAGAAAACACTAAGTCCATGAATCTCTGGAAAATTGCGGGGGCATTAGTAAGACCAAAAGGCATTACCCTGTATTCAAAGTGACCAAATGGAGTCCTAAAGGCTGTTTTCCATTCATCTCCTTTCTTAATGCGTAAAAGGTGGTAGGCTCCCCGTAGATCTAGTTTGGTAAATCGTTGAGCTCCTCTGACTGCTTCTAGAATATCCCTGATGAGAGGCAAAGGATAACGATCTTTAATAGTTATCTTATTCAGGCCTCGAAAATCCAGGCAAGGGCGAAGATCCTTTGTCTTCTTGGGTACGAAAAAGAGAGGAGCCCCGGCCGGAGAAGACGATGGAACAATAAGACCACTTTGTATGTTTTCTTCCAAGTACTCCTTTAGTACTTCCTTTTCAGGTTCCGTGAGGGAATACATCCTTCCAAAAGGAACGATAGTGCCAGGTTCCAAGGGAATAGCACAATCGTAATCTCAATGTGGAGGTAACACAGGTCTGGAGGGTTTTTGAAATACATCTCGAAACTCCAAATAGTGTTCAGGAACTCCTTGGACTGTATTAATGGTCGAACCGGTAGTACCTTCCGTGATTATTGATCTCTTAGGTGACCAATACTTGTCAGAAGCAAAACAGTGCTCGTGACAAAACTGTGAAGACAAGGAGACCGTCCGGGTTGCCCAGTTCACATATGGATTATGTCTGATGAACCACGGGATTCCAAGAATGATGGTATGGTTGGGGGATGTTATGAGATCAAAGGAGATGTATTCTTGATGGTTACCGATCTGTAGACTCAGCATCAGGGTAGTTGTATCAACTGGACCCGAGGATATCAAGGATCCGTCCACTGTGTGTACTTGTTCGGGAATCTCCTTAGGTTGTGTAGGAACTTGTTGAGTAATGGCCCACTTCTTATCCATATAAATACCACTAGCTCCACAATCTAGTAGTGCCATAGTCTTTTCTTGACGGCCATCAGGGAATTGTAACATGACTGGTACTATAAACAAGGATGTGGTATTGTCATTAAAGGAACTGATGGAAGGTATAGCTGATAATCCCGTCCCCTCCCTTCTTACAGAGGACGGGAAGTGGCGTTTCCCGATGGCCTTGATGGACGTACTGGACAGGTACGAAGCATGTGGCCGGCAGAACCGCAGTACAGACACAACCCTTTCTTTCGTCTGTCTTCCCGCTCGCTAGCGGAGAGAGGGCCTCGAGTAGTATCCGCCTGCATGGGTTCTCCTTCGATGTCTCTGGCTGGGGGACGAGGTTCCTCAGAACGATGCGGATAAACTCGTGAAGTGCTTGGTTGGAAAGACCCTCTACTCCTTCTCTTCTCCGATCTCCGTTCCTGAAGGCGATACTCGATGGAAAGGGCTTGATCCATCAGGCCACGAAGATCTTCTACTCTGGTGGAATGTACTAGTTCATCTTTTATTTCTTCTTTGAGTCCTCTACGAAACAAAGTCACCAAAGTACGTTCCACCAAGGTGGTCTCTGCCGCTAGCTGACGAAAGCGTGTTATGTATTGAAGGACATCTTGTGAGCCTTGATGAATATCGCATAAGGCTTCTTCCGCTGAGGCCTCCAATCCCGGACGACTAAACATTTGCTTGAAGCGATTCACGAAGGCGGGATAGTCCGACAATACCGGATCGTTGGATGATACCATTGGGGTTGCCCAGGCCAAGGCAGGAACGAATAAGGCACTGATGAGATAACCCACCTTTGTTCTGTCATGGGAGAATTGGGTGGGTCGGAAGGCGAAGTACACTGTTAAGGAATCAAGGAACTCACGCAGTTTGGTTGGTTCACCAGAAAAACGATGGGTAGAGGCGGAGAGCGTCGGAACATCACCACTACGGAAAGCCAAAGCCTGTCGTAACGCAGCATTCTCACTGCGTAGTTGTTGTAATTCTTGAGCTTGTTGCTGAATTGTCATCAGGAGAGATTGATCCGGATCTGCAGCAGCTACCACTGTGTCATCCATGGTGTTAGAAGACGTTGGGATGGTTGGGCGCTGCAATCTGTCACGACTCACGTGCTGCTTGCGCCTGGAATCTGCAGATCTAGTGGCGTGGATCTTGAGGGTTCGGCTTTGGCCCAAAAAGGGGCGACTCTTTCTGGTAGCCACGGTGCTGTAGGCAATGGAAACGCCAAGAACAGACCGTGACCTTCAGAAAATAGCGCCAGAGGGAAAAAAACCCTTCCAAAGAAGGGGAAAAAACCTCCAACAGAAGATTCACAGAAGATTCCTGAAAACAAGAACAGAAGAACAGGAATCAAAAAGAACTGTAGTCAAATAGCACAGAATTGGCGAATTCCAGAACCAAAAGGCTAGGAAATCAGGAGCGAAGACACCATCTGAACAGAGAGTGTTGCAGCGCAAAGAAAAGAAGAAAACACCTCCCTTAAATACCACAGAACAGGAAGTGACCCACAGGAAGAAAAAGGACACCATCTTAGATAGGGAAAAGTAGATAGAATAGAATGGAGTAGAAACCATAGAGAATAGGGAAGGAGGAATGCTGGGAAGAAAAGGGTAACCTGGGAAGGGGGAAAAGACATAAAGGAAAGTGCAAGAAACAAACCCAGGAAAAAAGAAAGAAGACAGAAGAAAGAAGAAAGGAGCCACAACAGGTAAGAGGGGTCAGGCGACCCCAACAAAACGGAGGGAGAGAGCAGAGCGAGGCCCCATGTAAGTTCTGGGGCCTCGCAGGGTGCAGGAAAGGCTCGGGCACGCCGCGTCTTTAGAACGCGATGCGCGCCCCGAGCCGAACGCCCGGCTTGTGCCGAATGCTCGGCTCGCGCCGCGCGGTGCGGCGCGACACCATCTACCCATCCCAGTGTGTCCCAAAAACTTTTCCTGTCCAACCTTGACCTCTTCCCCTCACATCCCCCACCCCTTCAGTCCCCTAGGGCACGTCTTTCCAGGTCCCAACCCAGCACCTCAGCCACCACATCAGCGGGAACAGTGGTGCCAGCAGTAACCGGCTTCTGGAGTGCGCCAAGCAGCAGGGCAGCCAGTGTGCCATGGAGCCAGACCACGGACAGTCCCCCACCTCAGAAGCATAAGAAGTTGGCCACTGCCCGGAGGGAGAAGGGCAAAACATCTGCCACCAAGGGCTCTTCCAAGAGTACAGTTGGGAGTGGGAAGACAGCTGCGCCACCATCCAAGGTGGGGAAGGGGCACAGAAAGAAAGGCAAGTCACCGCAAACCTGCACGGCGGACAAGACCGCCACCAGCACCACTGCCAAGGACACCGCCACCACCAGCACCGCTGCCAAGGACCCCGCCGCCACCAGCACCGCTTCACAGGACACCACCGTCACCAGCACCGCTGCCAAGGACACCGCCGCTGCCAAGGACACCGCCGCCACCAGCACGCTCACTGAGCCACCCACCAGCACCACAGGCCAATGAGCGCCGCAGGCTCCGACGCTGCTGAGGCCGCCACGAGCAGGATGAAGCACTCTGGGCACAAAGCCCCCTCCAGAACCAGTGGAGAAAGGCATCCACTACCTCAGTCCTTGGCAGGATGAAGCACTCTGGGCACAAAGTCCCCTCCAGAACCAGTGGAGAAAGGCATCCACTACCTCAGTCCTTGGCAGGATGAAGCACTCTGGGCACAAAGCCCCCCTCCAGAACCAGTGGAGAATCTCATCCACTACCTCTGTCCTTGGCTGGATGAAGCACTCTGGGCACAAAGTCCCCTCCAGAACCAGTGGAGAAAGGCATCCACTACCTCAGTCATTGGCAGGATGAAGCACTCTGGGCACAAAGCCCCCTCCAGAACCAGTGGAGAATCTCATCCACTACCTCTGTCCTTGGCAGTATGAAGCACTCTGGGCACAAAGCCCCCTCCAGAACCAGTGGAGAAAGGCATCCACTACCTCAGTCCTTGGCAGGATGAAGCACTCTGGGCACAAAGCCCCCTCCAGAACCAGTGGAGAAAGGCATCCACTTCCTCAGTCCTTGGCAGGATGAAGCACTATGGGCACAAAGCCCCCTCCAGAACCAGTGGAGAATCTCATCCACTACCTCTGTCCTTGGCAGGATGAAGCACTCTGGGCACAAAGCCCCCTCCAGAACCAGTGGAGAAAGGCATCCACTAGCTCAGTCCTTGGCAGGATGAAGCACTCTTGGCACAAAGTCCCCTCCAGAACCAGTGGAGAAAGGCATCCACTACCTCCGTCCTTGGCAGGATGAAGCACTCTGGGCACAAAGCCCCCTCCAGAACCAGTAGAGAATCTTATCCACTACCTCTGTCCTTGGCTGGATGAAGCACTCTGGGCACAAAGCCCCCTCCAGAACCAGTGGAGAAAGGCATCCACTACCTCAGTCCATGGCAGGATGAAGCACTCTGGGCACAAAGCCCCCTCCAGAACCAGTGGAGAATCTCATCCACTACCTCGGTCCTTGGCAGGATGAAGCACTCTGGGCACAAAGCCCCCTCCAGAACCAGTGGAGAAAGGCATCCACTACCTCAGTCCTTGGCAGGATGAAGCACTCTGGGCACAAAGCCCCCTCTAGAACCAGTGGAGAATCACATCCACAACCTCTGTCCTTGGCAGGATGAAGCACTCTGGCTACAAAGCCCCCTCCAGAACCAGTGGAGAAAGGCATCCACTACTTCAGTCCTTGACAGGATGAAGCACTCTGGGCACAATGCCCCCTCCAGAAGCAGTGGAGAAAGGCATCCACTACCTCAGTCCTTGGCAGGATGAAGCACTCTGGGCACACAGCCCCCTCCAGAACCAGTGGAGAATCTCATCCACTACCTCTGTCCTTGACAGGATGAAGCACTCTGGGCACAAAGCCCCCTCCAGAAACAGTGGAGAAAGCCATCCACTACCTCAGTCCTTGGCAGGATGAAGCACTCTGAGCACAAAGCCCCCTCCAGAACCAGTGGAGACTGTTATCCACTTGAGAGACTGTGGCTTTGCACTCCCCAGGATGCAGTAGTGGGCAAACCACCCACTTGAGAGACTTGAGAGACTGTGGCTTTGCACTCCCCAGGATAAAGCAGTGGGCAAACCACCCACTTGAGAGACTTGAGAGACTGTGGCTTTGCACTCCCCAGGATAAAACAGTGGGCAAACCACCCACTTGAGAGGCTTGAGAGACTGTGGCTTTGCACTCCCCAGGATAAAGCAGTGGGCAAACCACCCACTGGAAATACTTAAGAGACTGTGGCTTTGCACTCCCCAGGATGCAGCAGTGGGCAATCCACCCACTTGAGAGACTTAAGAGACTGTGGCTTTGCACTACCCAGGATAAAGCAGTGGGCAAACCACCCACTTGAGAGACTTGAGAGACCGTGGTTTTGCACTCCCCAGGATAAAGCAGTGGGCAAACCACCCACTGGAAAGACTTCAGAGACTGTGGCTTTGCACTCCCCATGATGCAGCAGTGGGCAAACCACCCTTGAGAGACTGTGGCTTTGCACTCCCCAGGATAAAGCAGTGGGCAAACCACCCACTTGAGAGACTTGAGAGACTGTGGCTTTGCACTCCCCAGGATAAAACAGTGGGCAAACCACCCACTTGAGAGGCTTGAGAGACTGTGGATTTGCACTCCCCAGGATAAAGCAGTGGGCAAACTACCCACTGGAAATACTTAAGAGACTGTGGCTTTGCACTCCCCAGGATGCAGCAGTGGGCAATCCACCCACTTGAGAGACTTAAGAGACTGTGGCTTTGCACTACCCAGGATAAAGCAGTGGGCAAACCACCCACTTGAGAGACTTGAGAGACCGTGGTTTTGCACTCCCCAGGATAAAGCAGCGGGCAAACCACCCACTGGAAAGACTTGAGAGACTGTGGCTTTGCACTCCCCATGATGCAGCAGTGGGCAAACCACACACTTGAGAGACGGTGGCTTTGCACTCCCCAGGATAAAGCAGTGGGCAACCCACCCACTTGAGAGACTTGAGAGACTGTGGCTTTGCACTCCCAGGATAAAGCAGTGGGCAAACCACCCACTAGAAAGACTTGAGAGACTGTGGCTTTGCACTCCCCAGCATAAAGCAGTGGGCAAACCACCCACTGGAAAGACTTGAGAGACTGTGGCTTTGCACTCCCCAGGATAAAGCAGTGGGCAAACCACCCACTGGAAAGACTTGAGAGACTGTGGCTTTGCACTTCCCAGGATGCAGCAGTGGGCAAACCACCCACTTTAGAGACGTGAGAGGCTGTGGCTTTGCACTCCCCAGGATAAAGCAGTGGGCAAACCACCCACTGGAAAGACTTGAGAGACTGTGGCTCTGCACTCCCCAGGATAAAGCAGTGGGCAAACCACCCACTGGAAAGACTTGAGAGACTGTGGCTTTGCACTCCCCAGGATAAAGCAGTGGGCAAACCACCCACTGGAAAGACTTGAGAGACTGTTGCTTTTCACTCCCAAGGATAAAGCAGTGGGCAAATCACCCACTGGAAAGACTTGAGAGACTGTGGCTTTGCACTCCGCAGGATTCATCAGTGGGCAAACCACCCACTTGAGAGACTGTGGCTTTGCACTCCCCAGGATAAAGCAGTGGGCAAACCACCCACTTGAGAGACTTGAGAGACTGTGGCTTTGCACTCCCCAGGATAAGGCAGTGGGCAAACCACCCACTGGAAAGACTTGAGAGACTGTGGCTTTGCACTCCCCAGGATACATCAATTGGCATGGAGCCACGTTGTGGATCTGGCGTTGTGCACTCATCTGGCTGAGGTGCCCCCCTTCCCTTCCCCCTGAGGTGCCTGTTGTATTTCTATCTGATGCCCCAGCAGTGTTCTCTCCGTTTGGATCGGGTATCTTGTGTGGGCCTCGTCCATGCATTTGGGGCCAGTGGTCCACTGACTATGTATGTGCAGTACCTGGACTTGACATCTTGGTGTATATATTTGTAGATAGTGTATATATATTTTTGAGTACTGGATTTGAATTGATTACAATGGTCACAATAATTTCCTTTTGTCTTTGCATTCTTCTGGGGGGGTTGGGGCGTGTAACTGTAATGAATCTACATGTATTTGTGTGTATGTTGTTGTGGGTGAGGGTGGGGGTGGGGGTGTTGCGTTTGTCACTCTCTTTCCCCTCCCCCCTCCCATGTCTCGTAGGTGCAGTACTCACCGTGGTCTTCGCCGCCGGCGTTCGTGCTCCTGGTAGAGGAGCAGGAAGACAAAAGCTGGTAGTATATGGAGTTCCTTCTCCATGGCATCCTGGTTCCTCGTGGGGTGTGTAGAGGTGAACGTTTTCCCTTCCAAGTCCTGTTTCTGCTGTGTTTTGTTCACTGTGAATCCGCCCCAGAAAAGGTGGTGAATTGGCCTGTTGTAATACAGTGGGCGGTACATTGGGTTCCGCCTGTCTGTTGGTGGTTACTGCCACGGTGTTTGTTTTTACCGCCGTGGCCGTCGGAGTGTTAAAGTGGCTGTCTATGTTGGCGGCCCGCCATGGTCGTGATTCCATTTTTTTGACCGCTGGCCTCTTGGCGGATTTACCGCAGCTTTAACACCGACCGCCAGGGTTGTAATGAGGGCCTATATCCGCACATGTCACTGGACGATTGAAGTTGTACAGAGGTGTCTAAACGGATGGTGGAACCACTACTTAAAAAAAAAGTTAAGGGCCAATGCCCAAAATTCTTCTTAGCTAAGCACAGCTTATTGTTGGATCTCGGACCACCCACATCTTGGTTAGCACTATCCATTGTCAGCTATCACCGCTCACAACCTGTGCTCCTAGGTTCACACTCACCTGCTGGTCAGTGGTCACAGTCAGAGGCTTTAGGGCTAGGCCTGTACATTTGTATGATGCTTTTTGTAAAGACCCTCCAGTCACAACCACCATCTAAATACCTTAGAGTCAATGGGTTCCAACAATCTGTTTGTCCCTTTCTGTATCAAAAACACAATAAAATGAGTGCAAATGGGTTAGCCTGAAGTTTGTTGCACCAGTGCAACGTTTCTGGAAGATTTGTAATTGTATTTGGTATTTATAAAGCGTGTTCCGGCCGAAGCACAGAAGAGCTGAAAGGAGAGAGGTGAGTGACAGAATAAATTAGCGGGGAACAACCAAGTTTTGACAAGCCTCCTAAAAGTCATGTAGTTTTGTTCCTTCCTAATGAAAAAAGGGAGTGAATTCCAGCATTTAGCCGCTTCCACTGTAAATGCCTTATCTCCCCATCTAGCTTTTTGAGTACGAGGAACCTGACTCAAAAATGAATTTGTGGATCTAAGTTGTCGGTTAAGCTTGTACCAGCTTAGCATGGAAGAAAGATAATCAGATCCACTTCCCTGTGTGGCCTTATAGGTCAAACATAAGATTTTAAACCTAATTCAATTTGCTACCGGTAACCAGAGCAATTGTTTCAGGCTATCACTAGCAGAAGCCGAGCATGGAAGGTCATGTATGAAGCGAGCAGCTGTATTCTGAATTAACTGAAGTTTCTTAAGTGATGTCTTATTCAAATTAAGCATTGAGGCATTACAGTGGTGCAATTTTGACATGACCAATGCTAAAATAATTGTATCTCCCCACTCCCTTTGCAGGTAAGGGAGAATCGTTTTCAGCATTTTCAAAATCCAGAAGCTAGTTCTCACCACTTGATTAATATGCATCTTGAAAGAGAGAGTATTGTCAAAGATAACACCCACATTTGTAGTAGCAACAATAGGAGCTGGTAAGGTTCCACAGTCTGAGGGCCACCAGCAAGGGTTCCACAATCCCTTGGCTGAACCAAAATCTACGATTTCAGTTTTATCGCTATTAAGTTTAAGCCAATTTAGGTCCATCCACCTATTGACTTCTTGCATACATTTCTGAAAGCAATCAGCCACTTCCTCCCATTTCTTAGAGAAAGGGATAATCAGTTGTGTATCACCCACATAGGAAGTAGGCATAAAGCCAAAAGTCCTGATTAGTTTAGCCAAGGGTGCGACATATAGATTGAAAAGCATGGGACCAAGTGAGGAGCCCTGGGGAACACCACAAGGTAGATGATATGCTGGGGAGGTGAGGTCCCCACAACTTACCCTAATCGATCTATCTTTCAAGAAAGATTCGAGAGTACTTAAAGCCACATCCCTGAGTCCAGCCTGGTGGAGGCGGGATATCAGAATCTGAGGTGAGATAGTATCAAAGGCCGCAGATAAGTCTAGTAGAACTAGTATAGCACCATGTCCCTCATCCACCATTCGACGGATCCTATCAGAGGTGGTAATAAGCGCTGATTCAGTGCTATGTGCCTGCCTAAAGCCTCCTGAGGTAATTAGGAAAATGGCTAGTTCTTGATTGATGTGTTTCTCAAAGATCTTAGTCTGAAATGGGAGGCTCGCGTCTTAGATTTGCTCGGCTGCAGGAGTGTGAGCGCGAGCCGCGGACCACGGAGACACGCCGCTGCTGCTGCGGCGGTTTTTGGAGGGGTGCCGCTAGCCGGGGAGGACTGCTCTTTCGCCAGTGTGTGTTCCGGCTGAGGCAGCCCCCCCTGCTCCCTTCCGGCACCGGTTTGCTGTTTTGCTGTTTTGCTGTTTTGGCGGGGACTGGGCGCCAGAAGGAGCGCCAGAAGGAGTTCTGCTGCCCTGCCCTGCCCCGCAGACCGGGTGAGCCAGGGGGCCCCGCTGCTCCTGCTGTTCCCGCTGTACCTTGACCGGATCTTGTCGTGCGGGTCACCTTTTGGGCACTTGGCCATCCCTTGCTTCTGTCCTCTGCTCCGGCTCCAGTGCTGGTGTTTTGTCGCCCTTCCCTCGCCCAGCCCAGCCCCACCCCTGCCTCAGCTCTAACCTTGGGCCTGGCGCTGCTGGTGGTCCGGCTGGTCCGGTTGGCTGCTGGTGGTTGGTGGTAGCCTGGTCTACGTGGCCTCCGAGCCCTGGGGAGGAGTTGGTGTCCAGGAGATTGGAGACAGGAAAATAAATGAAGAACTGGAAAAGAGGTGACTCAAGGTGACTCTAGACCCCGGTGGTTCCGGTGATCGCGAGTGGACTGCATAAACCAACGCAAGTAAGCGGCCCTACCAACCTGTCCTTCACCTGTTATTTACCGGCTATTTCTCAATTTCTCAATTAATCTAACTTAAGACATTTGAGACCTGCAGCTGAGGGGGGGCAGAGAGGATCAGAGGAGGACCAGAGGAGCTGATGTTAATGGTGTCGGAGGGATAGACACCATTCGTGTACTGCGCTTTTGTGTACAGCATATTGTGTATATTGTGTGCCTCCGCAAAAGCATTCTACATCCTAGAGAACAATCTACAGAGACTAGAAACCGCTGAAGTTGCTGGTCTGTGCACACAGTAAGAGTTCCAAAAAAAAAAAAAGATGGTTGGAACAAGAGGAAAAACAAAGAAGGCCAGGGAGGCCAACGAGGCACTCGTTCACCTAGTGAAATTCCAAAGACCAGAGCAGGAACCCAACAGTTCACAAGACCTGGGGTTAGACCAGGACCAGGACCCTGGAGCCACTCAGTTATCCCAAGGGGAATTTATAAACCAAGGAGAGGTCACAGCAGAGGGCGTCCAAATCGGGATTCCCGACGACGAAAGCGAATCAGGAGAAGAGTTGGGTGGGGCACCTGAAGTGGCGCCAGGGCCTCTGCTGCTAGCCTATACTGACTCCGATGATATGGGGTGTGTAATACTGAATGCAGGAGAAACTGTGGGTGGCCTTGTAAGTCCTCCGAGTAGGAGACAACAGTATACACCGACGCACCCGGGCCCAGGTGGGACCAGGGGAATAAGGAAAATTAAACCAAAGATAAACACCATCACTAACTACTATAATCAAATGAACCTAAACACTGATCGGCTGCAGATTCAAAGCTCCAAAGCTAGTGACCTCCCATTACACTCATCGGGGAAAAAGGTGGCAACAACATGGGGGGGGGGGTGAACTGGAGCTTTTAGAGACCGGGCATCAGGATACTTGCCTATCTCAGCAGCGATCTGCCCGATCATCGCGACTACCCTGTCCAATGAATAACTCCCTCTGGGATGGCGAAGTGGAGTCAAATAATTTCCCAGAGTGGGGCGATTTTTCGGGAGAGCAAAGAAAAAGCGATGAATCACCTTATCCTGAAGCCCTAATGGGACCATTAAATTCCGGGAGCTCCCCACCGACATTCCCTCCACGTTGTGCCCAAGCAGAACTTATAGTACTCCAAAACACAAAGGGTCCTGAAACAGAACAATTACCACAAAAACAGACCCATAAGCTTTCAGCGCCACAGCTTCATCACGAAAGCCAAACTGTAAAAACGGATTTATCGCTGTGCAGACTCGATAGTAGTTCCTTTAGTCTGTAGTTCTACTCGCCCGACAACTCCGTAATTGGCAATATAGAGCCCCAATTAAACAGTATAACATCGGAAGATTTAAACTTCCTGGAAGGTAGTATAATACTAGGCCACAGAGGAGAGGACGATAAGAACTCAGAAGGCCAGATAATTAACGAGCAAAGTGGGCAAACTTGGGGAAACAGAGATGATCCCTCATTAGACCAACCAATTCTCAGCATCATGAAAGTTATATGTACAACATTGGACTCAATTGCAACAACGATCATGGTCCAATCTCAAAAATTCAACGATCAACTTGAGCTGACTAAACAATTTACAAACTCAATACAGACTATAGATTACAGGATGGCCTTAGTAGAGGGCGTAATAAGGGAAAACCTGTTGCACCAGGCAGTGGCTGACAAAATGGACAAGATGGATAGGCAAGCCTGGGGCCCACTGCTGGAAAAATTACTGGAAGTCCCGAAAGTAATCAAAGACATAATCGAAGATTGCAAATATAGCCTCAAAAGCACACAGGTGTGCAATCACAAGTCTGCAGAAATAGAATCCAGATTAACTGAAAGGCCAATAGACAGAGAAGATAGAGAAGGGCCCTCTGGCCCAGGACGAGAGGATTGCCCAGACGCAAAAACCCATATAGACAAGACGGAGAGAACCAACGGAAGTCCTGTACCTGCAATCAAAGCCTCAAATACAGTAGAAAAAAGGACCCCGAGCAAAAGGCCTCAACCAATAGGTAGATGGAAAAACACATGGAAAAAAGCTAGAGGAAATAATAAAGTACCAGCAAAAAAGGCTCCAAATATGCCACAACAGGCAAGCCCAACAGGGCAAATCAGGAACACAGGTGACGAGTCTGCCCAACAGCAGCATAGAGATCAAAACATTAAGTACGAGAGTCTTGAGAAACCTACTGACAAAGACATTAACTTTATAAATAAAAATCCCGGATTACTGTGCGACAAAAGCTGCACTCACCATTCCCACATAAACCGTATACCCATTGGCCCCAGGGGATACCAAGCATCTGGGCATGACTTAGATAAAGGAAGGAGGTCAGAAAAAGATCCAGGTGCAAATCATGGGACAAATGAGGCAAACGACTCCCTAGTCAATGGACAACACAAATGGAGCCCAGAGACATCAAAATCAAGTACCGGCACCGACAAGTTCCTCCCAGCTATAAAAATAGAACACTCAGCTCAGGTACATTACTTAAACACAGTAGGAGACCACTATGGAAAACGCCAGCAGCCTCCGAACTCCATTACTGAGGGGGCAGAACAAGAAAACAGCAAAAGTGAAAGCAGAAGGGCAGAGAGCCCGGAGTGCATAGGAAGTGAACAAAGTATAAGAACAACCATGTGCGTGGACAATACAATAGCCCCGGTTCCCGCACCTTGGACAAAAGTAAAATACTGCTCTCAGGTTAGCCCTGGAAACCACAACCTCAGTAGCCAGCCTGGGTGGGTCACTGATTCGCTTGCCCTACCGCGCCCAGTGCTTGACCTGGAAACTAAAGGAAAAAGGGATAATTGGCCTCCAAAAAGGCAACCTTATGAAGAACAAAGGAACAAACTTGGGAGGGAAAAAGGCCAGGTAGAACGAACATTGACTAATTGGGCAGCTACCACTTATAACAAAGAAAAGGAAGACAATCAACTTCAAGGAAGACGGTCACAGGGAGGTGGTGGGCATACCGAGATCCGCACTGAAATAACTAAAGAGCTTGATGCCACAATCACGTTTATTCCCGAGTACTCCTCAAGAGGAAGTCATGACATCCTAAATAGGACTAATATCCTATATTTGGTCAACTCTGCCAGCTTTGCAGAACGTAACAACTAAAGACCTCCTCTCAGTAAGATTCATACAAAGGAAAGAATTAGAGAACGGGGAATCAACAGAAACAGTCTGGGCTTCACCTTGGATAGCAGAACAGATCCTAAAATGTTCTAACATGATGAAGACCTGGGGAATATCTACTGCTATTCCACAAAAGGAACCATATCCAACAATATTTCTTGAAAAAGCTCCAAAGCAAAACGTGTCGGGTAGGCAAGAGGTAAAAGGCAATTCTGGCTCGATACTCCAGGGAGCAATTAGCTCTAAACAACAACTCCCTGAACTAATAAATCTGAGCAATACTGTATGAGGTTCTGCCTGTTGGTCAATTCCCCTAGAAACAGCAGGGGCAATCCCCCACAGTTGCAGAACTATGAAGATCAACCATCTAGGAGCATGTAGCAAAAAATGGACGGCTTAAGCACAAAAGATAGAACTAGTCCCACATTAAAAAATTTAAGCTGTAACATTGCAGGTTTAAAAAGTAAAATGGAAGATAAGGACTGGGTTGAATTCATTAAACAACAAGACATCAGCTGCTTCCAAGAAACTTGGTCTATCAATGCCATTGACCTAGATGGGTTCTCCACTTTCCACTCACCTGCTATCAAACAAAAAAAAGGTAGACCATCGGGAGGCCTGATCATTTGGATCAGAACTTCACTACTGGGAAACTCCGTAGTAACTCATGCTGTATTAAGCAAGGAAATCCAGACGCTTGCAGTAAAATATGAGGAGTGGTCACTTGAAATAGTAAATGTGTATTTCCCTCCTATTAGCCGGGTCCAAGTCATGCCAGGTGTGCGGCTCCTTAAGGAACATATCTTAAACAAAAGAACTAAGGGTTGGAGGAACCCAGCACTAGGTCACACGAACAACCGCTCTCCCCAGCTTTGTAAAACCTTTTTACTGATATGCGGTGATTTCAACACTAAACCCCATTCTATCCTCTGGGATGAACCAGTAGTAGAGGAAGATCACGTTTGGAATATTCCAACGCCCCTCATCCAACGTTGTCAAGACTCCAAGAAAGGAGAATTAATCTTTGAAGCATTAATAGAAGGAGGAATCTGCACATTAAACGGAAGCACAAATTCGGATAGAACTTTCAAATCTACCTTTCGAACTGGAAAAAGACATAGTATAATCGATTACATGGCAATAAACATCGAAGCCTGGCATTATGTCATCGATATGGAAATAAGGGACAGGATCGAGAGTGACCATGACCCATTGCTAATGGAAATAGTCCATCCGGACACGAGCCCAGGGAAGGCTGAGTCTCCATTTAACGGAAATAGCTTAACAATAACCATGAGACCAAATAGGAAAAACATACCATGGTCAAATGCGGATGAATCCTATATGACCGTACCTAGTCAAACCTGGTTGCTATCACTCAGCACGTTTTTAAACCTACCAGTTAACGAAGCTTTACCCCTCCTGCATAATTTTAATAATCTGCTATAACAAACAACAAAGGAAAGGACCAAGCATCTTCAAACTAATCCTAATACGACGGAGGGCTGGTTCGATGAAGAGTGTTTGAAACTAAAAAAGACCCTATCACAAGCACCAAAGAATCGGCATTTGAACAACTTTAATGAGCAACATTTTTATGAATGCAGGCAACAGTACAAAAAATTACTGAGATACAAAAGGAAGATATTCCCACATAAGCTCTGGAAAATTCTCCTGCAGGCAATATCGGCAGGAAACTGCAAAAAGTTTTGGGAGATAGTCAGGTGGGGATGCGAAGGCCCTTCGAAAAACCTAGAACTGAATATCAACCCACAACTCTGGGTAAAGCACTTTACCACCTTGTACCAGGAAGAGGTCAAGACGGCATCCTGGAGTACTAATAACTTAAACAGTCTTACTCAAGGACTGGAAGGCAGTAATCAAAGATCAAGTAAGGTAGTTCCACTTCAAATAACCTATGTAGTACCATCAAAATGGCTTGCTAGATCGTTAAATGAAACCCAGAATGAATTAGTCCCTAACGAATTCCCTAGCACAAAATCCATGCAAGTAACCCATACCCTCCCACGTGCAATTGAGTTAATATCGGAATTCAGTGAGAAAGAGATTAAACAAGTTATTCTCCTCCAAAAGCCGTACAAGGCTGCAGGCCCAGACGGTATCCCTTCAGACGTTTATCGTAACCAGCTAACGCTATGGCTACCTGCTCTAGCCCGTCTATTCAACAGTGTTTGGCACCATGAGGTAATCCCTACTTCTTGGAAGAAATCAATAATTGTTCCAATTCACAAAAAAGGGCCTCAAGACATGGTGTGCAATTACAGGCCTATCTCATTGCTTGATAGTGTTGGAATTTTTTTTGCCAAACTGATTCAGTTGCGCCTAGACCAATGGCTAGAGGATGGAGATTTAATATCGACACATCAAGCTGGTTTTAGGAGAGACCAAAGCACAACAGATCAACTTTTTAAGTTGAACATGATCTGCGCTAAATACGCCACCCTAAAAGATTGTCCATTATATTTGGTCTTTGTGGATCTTCAAACAGCCTTTGACAGCGTAAATCGCCAAACATTATGGCAGTTATTGTCGGAAATGGGTATACAGGGAAATTTTTTAAGGCTGCTAATTCTACTGCATACAGGAAATACTGCCAGGGTCAGATATACTACGAGAAATGATTATACGGTAGAAATTCCAATCCAGCGAGGTGTAAAACAAGGCTGCGTTTTGGCCCCAACCTTATTCAATTGTTATATAAATGAAGTAAGTCAAGAACTGAGGAAATTAAATCTGGATGTGCCAAAACTAGCCAATGAAAGTATACCTATCCTGCTCTTTGCTGATGACGCTGTATTACTGGCAAGAACGGAGATAGCAATGCATCGACTACTTAGGGGTTTTGAATCATTTTTCATTTTGCACCTCAAGGAGCATGGTAATCAATGAGGGGAAAACAAAGTTTATGATTCTTAACCAAAAACAGACGATGCAATCGACTTTTAGGGTAAACAACAAGCCTTTGGCCCGAGTGGCTACTTATGACTACCTGGGTTGCAGACTGGACGAAAAACAGACATGGAAACCACAAATTTAAAAAAAGTAACATCTCCTTGGTCCAACAAGCTGGAGCGGTACTCAGATTCTCAAAAGCTACAGGCAACCATTCTGTGAGTTCTGCACTGCTTGCATATAAAACAAAAGCAAGGGCCGCAGCACTTTATAGCGCAGAGATCTGGGGATTTAGAAAGACTCCATCAATACAAGTAACCGAGAATAATTTTTTACGCCGATTACTTTGTCTAGGCAATGCCACACCAATGAATGCAATAAGAATTGATCTACAAATGAGAAAGGTTGAGGACTACATTGCACTGGCTCCAATAAGATACTGGATCCGTATTTGGGCAAAAGAGGAACTCAAACCATATAGAGATGTACTTATGGACATCATGAAGCTACAAAGTAATCGGAAATTGCCCTGGTTCAAACACATCTCAAACACCCTGGCTGCTATCGGCCAGGAAGACCTCTGGCTCCATCCAGGAAAAATCAGAAGTCCTAGCTTATCTGTCATAAAAAAGGCATACTGGGACCAAAAGACTCAGAGTATGTGTGAGACACGTAGCCCTTTATTTAAGCGTTACATTTTGTTTAACAAAGAGCTTAAACCAGCAATTTTCATAGACAGTATTTATCCGGAAGAAAAAAGGGTTCTCTATTTTAAATTTCGTATGGGCACACTACCAGTGATGGCGGTGACCAATAGATGGCAACCCGTCCCTCAGGGTGGATCAGAATGTTGTCCATGTCTTCATGGTGGCCAAGAAACACTATCCCACTTCCTCTTATTATGTCACTTCATGCTCAAACTCCGCAAATTGTATTTACGTCCACTTTTTAGATCATACGGAGTTAGGAAGTGCAACGAGGCGGAAGTGTTATGTATGCGATCAGACGAGAAATACATTGTGACAAAGGTCTCAACTTACATACTGGAAGCATGGAAGTTACGTTTATCAATGCACCCACAGTTGGCACAAGTATAATTGCTTGTGTTATCCCATAGCTTTACTAGCTTGGGAAATCGGTGAAGGTTGTTGTAAAACCGGGCTAGGTCCTGGACTACTATTAAACTGTTGGCAGGCACCGTAAGGTCCCAAATGATTAGTGCCAGAATAAGATATTAAAATTTTAGATTTATAATGTTTTTCTAGAATAAGTTAAGAGTTTTATGCAAATTATGGTCATAGACCAAGTTTTATGATAATGCAGGGCAAATCGGATACATTTTGACACATGTTAAATCAAAAATTCAAGTACAGTTTCTTTCTTTCTATTGAGACTTTTTATTTAATGTGATTTTTACCGAGTGTGATGGATTGGTATTTATTGTGTGTTATTGTTATGGCCGGATAGGCTGACAACAATTAAATAAATAAATGGAAATGGAAATGGGAGAAGAGAGATGGGTCGTAAATTATTCAGATCGTGTCTGGCTCCATCTAGTTTCTTTTTTAGTGGAATCACCGTAGCGTCCTTCCAAGCAGAAAGAAAAATACCAGAGGTAAGAACTTCTTGAAAAATTGGGGCCAGAGCTGTCGAGACCAGATCCGGCACCAGATGTAAGACATGCAGAGGACATGGATCTCTAGGAGAACCAGATTTAATCTCTAGCATAAGTTTTTTAATTTTCAACGGAGGTAAAGGCTGGAAGTCTGTGAACAAGGGACGGCCTGTGTTTAAGCTACTATCCACTGCCTCAGTAGGACTGTTCATCTTTTCCAAGGACTTAAAACTCGAATTAATTTGTAAAATTTTATTTAAATAAAAGCTGCAACTTTATTGCAAAACCTCCTGAGAATCTTCTATCTCTAATGGGGGAGTAGGAGTAGTCAGGGTGCTGATTACCTTAAAAAGTTTTCTAGGGGTGTTCGGAGCCTCTTTGATCTTCTGATTAAAATATTCAGATTTGTCTTGGAAGCTTGCCTCTTTGCACGTTTTTAAAACATCTCTTAAAATATCTCTCTCAACAAAATTGGGATTAAGCTTCCACCACTGCTCTTTCTGGCGGTATTTCCTTTGAAGCATCTTAAGAAGATCCTTAGTAAACCAAGGATGACTTAGCTTTTTATTCACGCGTAAGGCAGGGGGCTTAAAGGGTCCTTATTGGTCCATGGCCGTACTAATTCCCTGATTAAAGCTATCTATAGCTGACAAGGATAGGTTTTTTGTAGCTATCCAAGCTGCTTCTAAGCTTTCTTAATGCGGTTCCAGTGTCTAGTAGGTTTTCCTTTAAAACCAGGTTGCTGATATGCCTGAGTCTCAATAAAATTAAAAGTGATAAAAAATGATCTGTCCAGCTTAGCAGGGAATTGGTCAGTTGTAGCTGGTCATTAGCACGGGAAAAAATTCCATCCAGCAGATGGCCAGTTACATGTGTAGGTGATGTGACTTTCAACTGCCAATCTAAGGCAGCCATAACACTTAGAAATTCTTCAGTATGGGGGTTCTCAATATCATCAAAATGTAGATTAAAGTCCCCTAAAATTATGGCTTTAGATGCCATAGTAAGGGGTTCTACTAAAACTGGCCAATGCTGTGTAAAATTCAGTTAAGGGCCGGGTGGTCGATAAACCAACAGTCCTTCAAATAATAAAGTTCTGTTTTGCCATATTTTAAAATACATTCCTTCACCCGTCTCAGACATAGGAATGATTCCATTCCATTCACATAAAAGGTATGACTTACAAATGATAGCTAAGCCTCCTCCGCTGCCTACAACTCTGTTGAGTCCATAGTATGCATATTCCCCTGGTGTGGCTTCTATAAAGTCTGGGTTAGAGTCATTTTTTGCCCAGGTTTCCGTAATAAATAAACAATCAAGTTTATAATGATCAATTAAGTCAGCAATTTCTGTTTTATGTTTGACTAAAGAGTGGGCATTTACTAAAGCACAGATTAATGTGTTTCCTGCAGTAGATGCGCCTTTTGCTTGCTTGTTATTTAACAAAGGCAGATGCATATCAGAGACTTTCATATCATTAGGATTCTAGGGCATCCAATTGCATAGTTTACAGTTCCATTCTGTAGCGGTATCGCATGGCATCGTATGGGGGCAAGGCCTACCTGCTAACGCGTATAGCGTAATGGGAGAATATGAAACGCGGTCAAGAGATGGCTGTCGAGGGGCATAATACCGGGCCTCTTGCACGGTCGGGCGCAGATGGGCTTGCCTTTGGTGCACCATAGGCGCGCCCGCTGCGCGCGTCTGCTGCGCAGCTGCATTCGATGTAAAATAAATAGGCACCAGGTCAGGGAAACCCCGGATCACAAGACCCAAGGTAGCTAGAGCGCTAACCTTGAAGCTTGTTAGGCTGGTGAAGGTGGGCTCTAACAGACCTTAACCTTCCCGGTCAAAATATACTCAATGTTCGAAGAAGCAGGAAGTTTAAAATTTAAACTTCAAGATAAAAAAGGTTCCAATATTAAAAGGTGCAAAAGTAATATGCCCCCGGAAACGCAGTCCGTATTTTACAAGATTATACACAAATAAAGTCAATCGGCACTCACGCTCTCTTTCTCTTTCAAGATGCACCCTGAAAACCTGACTGTTGTGATAGGACACCAGATGGAAGGCGTGCAAGGATGAAAATGAAGGCTTATCAAAGTGAAGCATATTAGCTGTCACTTGGAGGTGTTTCCTGCACTAACAGTATTTGAAGAGGTTAGTGATGGATATGTAGGTACAGTATAGGTTTGGCGAGCTAGGTGGCCGTATGATGTTTGGTTGCTGCAACCTGAGCCTCCCATAGTGCGGATCTACAGATGAAGCTATTAATGCACATAGTAGAAGACACGAGACACATAACACAGACTTAATGTCGATGAGAATCATTAGATATTGTGGGTGTAGCTATAATATATCAACAGTCCTGGATGACTACTCTATTTATGCTGAGTTAAAAAGACCTATAATTTTGACTGTATGGTCCTTCCTGTTACCTCCTCTCAGCTCTCATACTGAGGCTAATGTTGAGCTTTCCTTTTTGCTGCCAGCATTGATGAATTAATGACAAAGCAAGAGGATCATATTCCTTGCTCAACGATGTTTTGAACGCAACCATGAACAGCCAGTCCTCACATTTTGTAACTAACAATGTTGTTAAATAAACTTCTGCTCAAATATATTTCAACCAAGAATTGTTCCGTTATTATTCGTTCTGCTTTAAAACATCCCTCCAAAATCCCTGTTAACACTCTTCTATTTTCCATGATTTTTATCTGCTGTCTTTATTGCACACTCCAATCAACCCTTTAAACAGCCCGTGCTTCCTATTTACATTACAATTCTGAAACAATCATTCATTTTGTTTGCACATTCAAACCTACTTTCCATTTACTCATTTGATGTTTTAATTACCTTTTTCTATCCTATGTAGAGCCCTATTCTTGTGACAGAAAATTCCTCTGAATGGCAAAAGACATGTAGCCCTGCCCTGAGGGCCCAACTGTACTGTTGTCTGGAACCTTAATGCTGATTTACTGTCACAGGCAAAAAACGGATCATGCTTGTGTGACATGACATAGGATATGTCTCATGGACTGAGGTTTTGTTTGACCAGAAAGGGTGCCCAAAGCTCTAACCTCATAGTGGTGTGAGGCTACTACCTTCACCAAGAGTTAAGCACAAGTGCAGTTGTGGCAGCATACTGTGTAGTGATCAGTAGTAGTGAACAGGTGCTTTTTAGGTTGAGTGCACCAGAGCTTTCGACCTGCTGTTACCTATTCTCTGGGCTTTAACCACGCCCATCTCATGGCCATCACTTTCATTTGTTCGTGGGCTTACGTTTCAGAATTCCCTCTATTTTATTTGTTAAAGGCATGCAGCCGTAATGCCTTTTCTGGTATTTAGCCTGCCTCGAGAGCACTGGCCAATTACTATTAACATATGCAGCGTCCATGTTTTATGGACGGTTTGTGGATTACTTTTTTACTTTTAGCTTGACCTTCTCTCGATCTGCAGTTTTGGAGCGATTTGCATAGCTACCAGTTACTTGGCATTGTTGCCTTTTTCAGTTGCATTGAAGGTGCTTACAATTTTTATACTGCGGGAACTCGATCAGCAGTATTGGAGCGCTTTATGCAAATTGCTTCAATACTGGCGATTGAGTTCCCGCTGTATAAAAATTGAAAGTGCCATGAGTGCGACTAAAAAACAAAAGATACAATGACAAGTAACTGGTAGTTATGCAAATCACTCCAATTCTGCCAGTCGAATTCCTGCAGAACTCAATTGGCAGTATTGGAGCGATTTGCATAACTACAAGTTGCGTGTCATTGTTTCTTTTGTGTTTTCAGTGTCGCTCATGGCACTTTATGTAAATCGCTCCAATACTGCCAATCAAGTTTCCGCTGTAGAAAAGTTGAAAGCGCCATGAGCGCAACTCAAAAACAAAAGAAAAATAACAAGTAACTGATAGTTATGCACATCGCTCTAATACTGCTGATTGAGTTCCTGCCAGGCAGTATTGGAGCGATTTGCATGACTACAAGTTACTTAACATTGTTTCTTTTGTTTTCATTCCCGCTCATGGCGGTTATAGCTCGTTCAAGTTTTATACAGTGCAATGGGCAGTATTGGATCACTTTGCTTGACTATCAGTTACTTCTCATTGTTTATTTTGCTTTTCCTATGGCTTATGTCGGCCATTGCGCATTCAAGTTTGACACAACGCAATGGGCAGCATTGGAGCGCTTTGCATGACTCCAGTTACTTCTCATTGTTTATTTTGTTTCTCATCTGTGCTCATGGCCCCCATGGTGCTTTCAAGTTGTTTTGCACAACACAATGGGCACTATTGGAGCAATTTGCATGAATACCAGTTAGTTCTTATTGTTTTTTTTGTTTTGCCTTCGCGCTCATGGTGCTCATGAAGCTTTCAAGTTTTACGCAGCGCACTGTGCAGTATTGGAGTGATTTGCATAACTACCAGTTGCTTCTCATTGTTTTTTATGTTTCCCCTTTGCACTCATGGACCTTTCAAGTTTTACACAGCGCAATGGGCAGTATTGGAGCGTTTTACATGACTACCAGTTACTTCACATTGTTTCTTAGTTACCTCATGTCATAGTTATGGAGAGGACAGTTCATCCCCTTTGTGACAGCTTACAAAATGTAAGCACAAAGCTCCTCTAACTATAGTTAAGCACTTACATTTTGTTCATCATTGTACAGAGCTGTGATACTCTATCCACTGTTTCTCATTAAAAGTTTGCTTTTGTCACACATGATCTTGTAGAACTGCTTGCTCAGTATCATTATTATTATTATTACGTGGCAGGAAAGGACCATATTATTAGGCAGAGTTGACCAATTTATGTGGCAAACAAGTACACTTATCCATTTACAGTGCCATTAGATCTAACTCTCACACGTGCAAGACCTACTGCATTGCAAATGCTTGTCACCCTTTGTCACTGGAGGAGTGCCTATAGGCTCATTCACCTTCTTAAAGTTCTGCTGCTGTGTGCTTAACTCACCCTTGGCCCACATCATGTGAACAGTGGTGACTCTGCACTGAATGTATGTGTGCCTGGGATGGATACAGTACAGGGATAGAGCAGTACTGTGTAATATATGCTTGGTTAGGACATGTACTGAGTTGTATGCGTGTGGAGAATACATTACATGGGAGATGTTGTGCTGTGCAGTGTATGAACAAATAGAAGCATGTGCAGGGTGTATGTGTGCTTGCGTGAAGTGCAATACATAAACGATGAAGTGTTGTGCAGCGCACATGGTGAGTGTATGTGTGCTGGCATTCTATGTGTTTGCGAATAGAACACCCTAGTACAACACAGAAAAGGTAACTGTGCTGAAAAGTGCACACAGATTGAGTGTGTGTGCTGAATGCATGTGTGACTGTAGTTGCACAATTCATGGAGGTAACAGAAATGGGGAGCATGTGTGCTGTGACACTATACGGACACTAAATGATGCCTGCAAAAGTGCATTACATGGTGGACCCTGGGTTCCATTTATGGAAGCCCAGGCCTGCCTAATGTAGGCATGAGGAATTGAGGAATCCCCCCAGGAAGATGTGTGTATTGCTGCATTCCTGTGAGCTGGTGGGATACACACTAAAGGAGGGGAGGAAGAGACTGTCCCTTTACATTTCAAAAGGTTGCTTTTTGATTCATTGATAAATCACAAGAAAGTGGCCTGGACAAATCTCAGGAAGGAGATGGGACTGATTAGGGGATCATAAAAAGTAGGATTGGAAGCCCAAGATTAACCTTTTGATGCACATATCACTGTGGCTGACATTCAGGCGTGAAGTCTGGTCACTCCCATGAACCGTGTTGCGGGACAATCAACTTCAGAGTATTGCCTGCTGTGACAAAGAGACTTTCAAGAGGAAGGAAGAAAAGGAAAGATTTACACTTTAAAAGAAGCAAAACCACAACATAAAACTTCAAAGACTCAGACCCTAAATCACATTTCTTGTCTGAAAAAAGACTATAAGAAGAGGAGGATGAAACCCTAAAAATCTGCCAAGCAGCCAGACCGACTTTGTAAGAGTGGAAGCTCTGCAAGACTTCAGCTAGTGACCAGGACTGGGTGACAAGGCCTGCTAGTCTTCCAGCTGTGTGAGGGGACATCAGCCAGAGAAACCAAGACTACTTGCCCCAGAGCGTGGAGCATCAGGGCCTGCCAGCTTGCCAAGACCAGTGTGCCCTGTGAGGAAGAGAAGAGCATTGGAGGGAGCGAGGTCCAGTGGGGAACCCTACTGAAAGGGCTCTCTGAGCGAGGTGTGAGGGAACGGCACCGATTGGGTCATTGCCCATGTGCACTATTGGCTGGGCGACCCAGTATGCCAGAAGATGGCCACAGTAGACTAAGCCATGTGCTAATTGCATGCAGGATTTTCCAAACCCATACTGCCATGTTGTGATGACCCTGTGCACTAGGGAGGGGCCGCAGATGAACTTACTGTTGCAAAAGTGCCAAGACTCATAACCTCGGAAGTGGAGGTGATTGCACCTGAGGAGTCTGTGCTCAATATGTAATGTACCATGGCAATCCAATATGCCAAGATGGGTTGCTGGTACCAACACTGTCAGGAAGTTCAGGCCCTCATCCGAATAAAGACTGACGCTGCATTCGGCAGGTCAAGCCCACACAGTGAGAACTGCCCCTGACTGACCCCTGGGGACTATGGAGGATGCCACAGACAATGTCACACAATCTTCGGGATTCTAGTCGGGAGCTGAAGGACTGGAATCCCCCCTCCATGTAAGGAGGATTAACGTACCGCATATTCGCAGGTTGGGAGTATCTCTGATCACAGGTAAGCCAGCAGCTCTGCTTGGGAAGAGAGCCTGTGCATGCTGACTGCTGTCACATGTACCACACGCAGCCTGATATCTCCGAAGACGATCAGAACTCTTGAGTTCCGTGGTCAGTGCTGAATACTTCTGTGCTGCCGACATGGGTAACACTTGAACTGGGCCTGTTGGGTCCCTGGGGCTCACTGCTGATGGTGCTGCAGCACCATAGAAAGTTTTTACTAAGGGCTTGATGACCCATCCGCTGCTATGACGATCCGCTCACTGTATTTAGCTTTTGGCAGTCCTGTAGATGAAAGTCCGCATGAGACCTGATGTGTCAGCCAAGAAACACCGCCCGCATCGATGGCGGGAAAGGGAAAAGTGGATTCTGGCAGGACCCCAGCCACCCTTCCTGCCATGCAGATTTAGATGTGCCTTACCGCCAAGAAAAAAGTGGTGGTCCGACCTCCACTTCTGAGTTGGCAGATTGGTTGTGAAAGGGGGTAAAATTCACCTTTTTTCCATATCTCCATCCCATCATTGACTAGACACAACTGGACAACACCTGCCATCGCTGCTGCCACTGCCCCATGGAGACATATGACCCCACTCGTCGCCAGACTCCAAGGTAAAGATGCCGCATTGCCAGGGTAGATTGGGTGGACTCTGCACAGGAGGTTAGGATCACTGGAGACATAAACATGTCACAGTAATTTTTTGTAATCACTGTGACATGCATATGTCGGGGACATGAGTGGGTCAGACTCAGATGGAGACACACTAGTACACAACACATATCACACACATACACAACTCTCATTATGGTGTCAGTATTCATTGTCAAATGAATGCTGGCACCACAATGATAGTACATTCACACCTGTCAACTGTGTCCATGTGTGCACATTGCCAGGGGACCTCGCATCTTGTGCTGCAAGTTGTGCGTGGGAGTCAGTACGTGTATGTGTGTATGTAGTGTGATTGGCTGGTTGAGGTGGAGGGAACTAGAGTGGGTGGTGTGATTGTGTCTGAATGTGTGTCACTTGCATGTGACACCGATGTTGTGTAAGTTGTGTTGCTGTGTGACATATAATGTGAGTGCGGTTGTTGTGTGGCAGTCATTGTCATGATGTGTGCAGTTGTGCGTGTGTGTGCATGTGTTTGCACAGCTGAGTGTTGTAGGAGGCTGGACTGGCTTGTAGTGAGTACCAAGGGGTACTTGCACCTTGCACCAGGCCCAGTTATCCCTTATTAGTGTATAGGGTGTCTAGCAGCTTAGGCTGATAGATAATGGTAGCTTAGCAGAGCAGCTTAGGCTGAACTAGGAGACGTGTGAAGCTACTACAGTACCACTTAGTGTCATGTGCACAATATCATAAGAAAACACAATACACAGTTATACTAAAAATAAAGGTACTTTATTTTTATGACAATATGCCAAAGTATCTTAGAGTGTACCCTCAGTGAGAGGATAGGAAATATACACAAGATATATATACACAATAGCAAAAATATGCAGTATAGTCTTAGAAAACAGTGCAAACAATGTATAGTTACAATAGGATGCAATGGGGAAACATAGGGATAGGGGCAACACAAACCATATACTCCAAAAGTGGAATGCGAACCACGAATGGACCCCAAACCTATGTGACCTTGTAGAGGGTCGCTGGGACTATTAGAAAATAGTGAGAGTTAGAAAAATAACCCTCCCCAAGACCCTGAAAAGTGAGTGCAAAGTGCACTAAAGTTCCCCTAAGGACAAAATAGTTGTGTTAGAGGAATAATGCAGGAAAGACACAAACCAGCAATGCAACAACTGTGGATTTCCAATCTAGGGTACCTGTGGAACAAGGGGACCAAGTCCAAAAGTCACAAGCAAGTCGGAGATGGGCAGATGCCCAGGAAATGCCAGCTGCGGGTGCAAAGAAGCTTCGACTGGACAGAAGAAGCTGAGGTTTCTGCAGGAACAAAAAGGGCTAGAGACTTCCCCTTTGGTGGATGGATCCCTCTCGCCTTGGAAAGTCGTGCAGAAGTGTTTTCCCGCCGAAAGGACGCCAACAAGCCTTTCTAGACGCAAATTGTGCGTTTGGCGTTTTTGGACGCTGCTGGGGCCCAGGAGGGACCAGGAGGTCGCAAATTGGACCTGAAGAGAGCGGGGACGTCGAGCAAGACAAAGAGCCCTCACTGAAGCAGGTAGCACCCGGAGAAGTGCCAGAAACAGGCACTACGAGGATGCGTGAAACGGTGCTCGCCGAAGTTGCACAAAGGAGTCCCACGTCGCCGGAGACCAACTTAGAAAGTAGTGCAATGCAGGTTAGAGTGCCGTGGACCCAGGCTTGGCTGTGCACAAAGGATTTCCGCCGGAAGTGCACAGGGGCCGGAGTAGCTTGCAAAGTCGCGGTTCCCAGCAATGCAGCCCAGCGAGGTGAGGCAAGGACTTACCTCCACCAAACTTGGACTGAAGAGTCACTGGACTGTGGGGGTCACTTGGACAGAGTCGCTGGATTCGAGGGACCTCGCTCGTCGTGCTGAGAGGAGACCCAAGGGACCGGTAATGCAGCTTTTTGGTGCCTGTGGTTGCAGGGGGAAGATTCCGTCGACCCACGGGAGATTTCTTCGGAGCTTCTGGTGCAGAGAGGAGGCAGACTACCCCCACAGCATGCACAAGCAGGAAAACAGTCGAGAAGGCGGCAGGATCAGCGTTACAGAGTTGCAGTAGTCGTCTTTGCTACTATGTTGCAGGTTTGCAGGCTTCCAGCGCGGTCAGCAGTCGTTTCCTTATCAGAAGGTGAAGAGAGAGATGCAGAGGAACTCGGATGAGCTCTTGCATTCGTTATCTAAAGTTTCCCCAGAGACAGAGACCCTAAATAGCCAGAAAAGAGGGTTTGGCTACCTAGGAGAGAGGATAGGCTACTAACACCTGAAGGAGCCTATCAGCAGGAGTCTCTGACGTCACCTGGTGGCACTGGCCACTCAGAGCAGTCCAGTGTGCCAGCAGCACCTCTGTTTCCAAGATGGCAGAGGTCTGGAGCACACTGGAGGAGCTCTGGACACCTCCCAGGGGAGGTGCAGGTCAGGGGAGTGGTCACTCCCCTTTCCTTTGTCCAGTTTCGCGCCAGAGCAGGGGCTAAGGGGTCCCTGAACCGGTGTAGACTGGCTTATGCAGAATTGGGCACACCTGTGCCCAAGAAAGCATTTCCAGAGGCTGGGGGAGGCTACTCCTCCCCTGCCTTCACACCATTTTCCAAAGGGAGAGGGTGTCACACCCTCTCTCAGAGGAAGTTCTTTGTTCTGCCATCCTGGGCCAGGCCTGGCTGGACCCCAGGAGGGCAGCTGCCTGTCTGAGGGGTTGGCAGCAGCAGCAGCTGCAGTGAAACCCCAGGAAGGGCAGTTTGGCAGTACCAGGGTCTGTGCTACAGACCACTGGGATCATGGGATTGTGGCAACTATGCCAGGATGGTATAGAGGGGGCAATTCCATGATCATAGACATGTTACATGGCCATATTCGGAGTTACCATGGTGAAGCTACATATAGGTAGTGACCTATATGTAGTGCACGCGTGTAATGGTGTCCCCGCACTCACAAAGTTCAGGGAATTGGCTCTGAACAATGTGGGGGCACCTTGGCTAGTGCCAGGGTGCCCTCACACTAAGTAACTTTGCACCTAACCTTTACCAGGTAAAGGTTAGACATATAGGTGACTTATAAGTTACTTAAGTGCAGTGTAAAATGGCTGTGAAATAACGTGGACGTTATTTCACTCAGGCTGCAGTGGCAGGCCTGTGTAAGATTTGTCAGAGCTCCCTATGGGTGGCAAAAGAAATGCTGCAGCCCATAGGGATCTCCTGGAACCCCAATACCCTGGGTACCTCAGTACCATATACTAGGGAATTATAAGGGTGTTCCAGTAAGCCAATGTAAATTGGTAAAAATGGTCACTAGCCTGTTAGTGACAATTTGGAAAGAAATGAGAGAGCATAACCACTGAGGTTCTGATTAGCAGAGCCTCAGTGAGACAGTTAGTCACTACACAGGTAACACATTCAGGCACACTTATGAGCACTGGGGCCCTGGGTTACCAGGGTCCCAGTGACACATACAACTAAAACAACATATATACAGTGAAAAATGGGGGTAACATGCCAGGCAAGATGGTACTTTCCTACACAACCCCCCCCCCCAAACGAAGGACAATAAGACTAGCCATGACCTGATGAGTCTTCATTGTCTAAGTGGAAATATCTGGAGAGTCCATCTGCATTGGAGTGGCTACTCCCAGGTCTATGTTCCACTGTATAGTCCATTCCCTGTAGGGATATGGACCACCTCAACAATTTAGGATTTTCACCTTTCATTTGTTTTAGCCAAAGTAGAGGTTTGTGGTCTGTCTGAACAATGAAGTGAGTGCCAAACAGGTATGGCCTCAACTTCTTCAGAGCCCAGACCACAGCAAAGGCCTCCCTCTCAATGGCAGACCAACGCTTTTCTCTAGGGGTCAACCTTCTACTAATAAAAGCAACAGGTTGATCCTGGCCCTCAGAATTAAGTTGTGATAGGACTGCCCCTACTCCTAATTCAGATGCATCAGTTTGGACATAGAATTTTTTAGAGTAACAAGGGCTTTTCAGGACAGGTGCAGAGCACATGGCCTGCTTCAGCTCCTCAAAAGCTTTCTGACAGCTTGCTGTCCATAATACCTTTTTAGGCATTTTCTTGGATGTGAGGTCATTAAGAGGGGCTGCAATGGAGCCATAGTTCTTAATGAACCTCCTGTAGTACCCAGTGAGGCCTAGGAAGGCTCTCACCTGAGTCTGAGTGGTAGGGGGAACCCAATCAATAATTGTTTGGATTTTCCCCTGAAGTGGTGAAATCTGTTCCCCACCAACAAGGTGTCCCAGATAAACCACCTTACCCTGCCCTATCTGGCACTTTGAAGCCTTGATAGTGAGGCCTGCCTTTTGCAGGGCCTCCAAAACTTTCCATAGGTGGACCAGGTGATCATCCCAGCTGGAGCTAAAGACAGCTATATCGTCCAAATATGCTGCACTGAAAGCTTCCAGCCCTTGCAGGACTGTGTTCACCAACCTCTGAAAAGTGGCAGGTGCATTTTTCAAACCAAAAGGCATTACAGTAAACTGGTAATGTCCTCCAATGGTAGAAAATGCAGTCTTAGGTTTAGCATCTTCTGACAATTTGATCTGCCAATACCCTGCAGTCAAATCAAAAGTGCTTAGATACTTGGCAGATGCCAGTGTATCTATGAGCTCATCTGCCCTGGGTATAGGGTGAGCATCAGTTTTGGTTACCAAGTTGAGACCTCTATAGTCTACACAAAACCGCATTTCTTTCTTTCCATCTTTAGAATTGGGTTTTGGTACCAGTACCACAGGAGAAGCCCATGGACTGTCAGAGTGCTCAACCACTCCTAGTTCCAACATTTTCTGAACTTCTTGCTTTATGCAGTCCCTGACATGGTCAGGCTGCCTATAGATCTTACTTTTGACAGGTAAACTGTCTCCAGTATCTATAGTGTGCTCACACCAAGAAGTGGTGCCTGGCACAGTGGAGAAGAGTTCTGAAAATTGTCCTAGGAGATTTATGCAATTGTCTTTTTGCTCAGCAGTAAGACAATCAGCCAAAACTACACCTTCCACAAGAGCATCTTGATCTGTGGAAGAGAAGAGATCAGGTAGAGGATCACTGTCTTCTTCCTGTCCCTCATCTGTTGCCATGAGCAGGGTGAGATCAGCCCTGTCATAGTAGGGTTTCAGGCGGTTGACATGGAGCACCCTAAGGGGACTCCTGGCAGTGCCTAAGTCAACCAAGTAGGTGACTTCACCCTTCTTTTCAACAATTGTGTGGGGACCACTCCATTTATCTTGGAGTGCTCTTGGGGCCACAGGCTCCAAGACCCACACTTTCTGCCCTGGTTGGTACTGAACCAAAACAGCCTTCTGATCATGCCATTGCTTCTGGAGCTCTTGGCTGGCCTGAAGGTTTTTACTGGCCTTTTTCATGTACTCAGCCATCCTTGATCTGAGGCCAAGTACATAATCCACAATATCCTGCTTAGGAGCTTTTAAAGGTTGTTCCCAACCCTCCTTTACAAGTGTGAGTGGACCCCTAACAGGGTGTCCAAAAAGAAGTTCAAAGGGGCTGAAGCCCACTCCTTTCTGGGGTACCTCCCTGTAGGCAAAAAGGAGGCATGGTAGAAGGATATCCCATCTCCTGCGGAGTTTTTCAGGGAGACCCATAATCATGCCTTTGAGAGTTTTATTAAATCTCTCCACCAGTCCATTTGTTTGTGGATGATAGGGTGTTGTGAACTTGTACGTTACACCACACTCCTTCCACATGGCCTTTAAGTAAGCAGACATGAAATTGCTTCCCCTGTCTGATACCACCTCTTTTGGGAAGCCCACTCTGGAAAAGATTCCCAGGAGGGCCTTTGCCACTGCAGGAGCTGTAGTGGTCCTTAAAGGAATAGCTTCAGGATATCTTGTGGCATGGTCCACTACCACCAAGATAAACCTATTGCCTGAAGCAGTAGGAGGGTCAAGGGGGCCAACTATGTCAACCCCTACCCTTTCAAAGGGAACCCCAACCACAGGCAGTGGGATAAGGGGTGCCTTTGGAGTGCCACCTGTCTTGCCACTGGCTTGACAGGTTTCACAGGACTTACAAAATTCCTTTGTGTCCACAGACATCCTAGGCCAATGAAACAGGGGAACAAGCCTGTCCCAAGTTTTCATTTGTCCTAAATGCCCAGCTAAGGGAATGTCATGTGCCAGTGTTAGGAGGAACTTTCTGTACTCCTGAGGAATCACTAATCTCCTGGCAGCTCCAGGTTTAGGATCCCTATGCTCAGTGTACAAGAGGTTGTCCTCCGAGTAAACTCTGTGAGAGTCACTGACATCCCCATTAGCCTGTTTGACAGCTTGCTGCCTGAGACCCTCTAATGTGGGACAGGTTTGCTGTGCCACACTCAGCTCCTCCCTGGCAGGCCCCCCTTCACCCAAAAGCTCAGCAGTGTCTGCTTCCAGCTCCTCTGGTGTAGGTTCTGCACAGGGAGGGAATTCTTCTTCCTCAGAAGTTGAATCCACTGTAGAGGGAGGGATAGTAGGAAGTGGTTTGCTTCTACTAGCCCTAGCTTTAGGGAGCACTTGGTCCATTGTTCCAGGATCCAAGCTTCCCTGTCCTTTTTGCTTTTTGGCCTGAGCCCTTGTCAAAGCAAAAATATGCCCTGGGATGCCCAGCATTGCTGCATGGGCCTCCAACTCCACATCTGACCAAGCTGATGTCTCCAAATCATTCCCTAATAGACAGTCTACAGGTAAATCTGAAGCTACCACAACTTTCTTTGGACCAGTTACCCCCCCCCCCCCCCCCAGTTGAGATTTACAACAGCCATGGGGTGGCTTTGTGTTATGTTGTGATCATCGGTTACTTGGTACTGGTGTCCAAGTATGTGTTGTTCAGGGTGCACCAGTTTCTCAATCACCATTGTGACACTGGCACCTGTGTCCCTGTAGGCCTGGACCTCAACACCATTTATTAGGGTTAGTTGCTTGTACTTCTCCAAGTTATGGGGGCAAGCAACCAAAGTGGCTAAATCAATAGCCCCTTCAGAGACTAAAGTAGCCTCTGTGGTCTCCCTAATCAGACCAACCCCAACTAAATTACCAAAAGTGAGCCCAGCTACTCCCTTGGATTGGCTATTAGTAGGTTTGCTCCCACCACCACTGCTATTAGTAGGGACACTAGGTGTAGCAGTAGGGGTTGTAGTGGTAGGAGCTGTGGTGCCTTTCTTTGGACAACTGGGATCTGTTGTCCAATGGCCTTTTATTTTACATAAATAGCACCATGGTTTCTTTTCCTTGTTCTGATTAAAAGAGGATTTGGACCCACCACCCCCACCAGAGTGTTTTTGTGGGCCTGATGAAGACTCATTTTTAGATTTGTCCCCACCCTTGTCTGAAGACTTACCATCCTTCTTTTTGTTGCCATCTTTGTCACCCCCTGTATGAACTTTTCTGTTCACTCTTGTTCTGACCCATTTGTCTGCCTTCTTTCCCAATTCTTGGGGAGAGGTCAGATCAGAGTCCACCAAGTACTGGTGCAACAAATCAGACACACAATTATTAAGAATATGCTCTCTCAGGATTAAGTTATACAGGCTGTCATAATCAGTAACTTTACTGCCATGTAACCACCCCTCCAAGGCCTTCACTGCCTGGTCAATGAAATCAACCCAGTCTTGTGAAGACTCCTTTTTGGTCTCTCTGAACTTTATCCTGTACTGTTCAGTGGTTAAGCCATAACCATCCAGGAGTGCATTCTTAAGAACTTGGAAATTATTAGCATCATTTTCTTTTACAGTAAGGAGCCTATCCCTACCTTTTCCACTAAATGATAGCCATAGGATAGCAGCCCACTGCCTTTGAGGGACATCCTGTACAACACAGGCCCTCTCAAGTGCAGCAAACCACTTGTTAATGTCATTCCCCTCCTTATAAGGGGGAACTATCTTGTGCAGATTCCTGGAATCATGCTCTTTTGCAGGATGACTATGGGGAATACTGCTGCTGCCACCATGGGTATCTAAACCCAACTTCTGTCTTTCCTTCTCTAATTCAAAAGACTGTCTATCCAAATCCAGCTGTTGCTTTTGAAGCTTCAGTCTGGTTTGTTCCACCCTCAACTTATTGAGTTCCCTCTCTAACATTCTGTCATCAGGGTTGGTGGGAGGGACATTTCTAGAAACAGAGCTATGATGGGAATGAACAGAAGGAGACCTGTCCCTTACAGAAGCCAACTTAACAGCTTGGTTTACAGAAACATTACTACCAGAATGGTGAGAATAAATGCTTTTGCTATGATGTGAGACCACACTATTTATTTGGTGTGGCTCATCATCATTACCATCTATGCTAGATTGTCTAGTAATGGGCAGGCTAGGAAGTTTCTTTCCTGAATCTTTTCCTGGGGGAGTCCCTGAATCAGATTGGGAACTATTAGGTACTTTTTCAACAGATGGGGCACCTATGGCCTTATCCTGTTCTCTAAGCATGTTAATTAACAGTTCCAAGGCAGGATTCTTCCCTACACTCAAACCTCTATCTATACAGAGACTCCTTGCTCTTTTCCAGCTAAGGTTGTCATATGCAAGTTTGGACAGATCAACACTTTGGCCTGTGCCAGACATTTTTAGAGAGAGCTAAAGTGATAGAAAAAGAGAAAAAAGTTTTCAGAACTTTTTGGAGAGACAGAAAAAACTTTTTAAACTTTTAAGAACTTTTTTGAAAGTTTAGGAGTACTTTTCAGCACTTAGAAAAGAGTGAAAAGAGGAAATGCAAAACTTTTTGGCTATGTGTATATACACTGACCTTGTTTTGTATATTTTTCTCTTATGAAAAGTACAATGACAAGAGTGGTAAGCAGTCTCAAGCACTTATCCCACCGCTGCACAACCAATGTAGGAGGCTGGACTGGCTTGTAGTGAGTACCAAGGGGTACTTGCACCTTGCACCAGGCCCAGTTATCCCTTATTAGTGTATAGGGTGTCTAGCAGCTTAGGCTGATAGATAATGGTAGCTTAGCAGAGCAGCTTAGGCTGAACTAGGAGACGTGTGAAGCTACTACAGTACCACTTAGTGTCATGTACACAATATCATAAGAAAACACAATACACAGTTATACTAAAAATAAAGGTACTTTATTTTTATGACAATATGCCAAAGTATCTTAGAGTGTACCCTCAGTGAGAGGATAGGAAATATACACAAGATATATATACACAATAGCAAAAATATGCAGTATAGTCTTAGAAAACAGTGCAAACAATGTATAGTTACAATAGGATGCAATGGGGAAACATAGGGATAGGGGCAACACAAACCATATACTCCAAAAGTGGAATGCGAACCACGAATGGACCCCAAACCTATGTGACCTTGTAGAGGGTCGCTGGGACTATTAGAAAATAGTGAGAGTTAGAAAAATAACCCTCCCCAAGACCCTGAAAAGTGAGTGCAAAGTGCACTAAAGTTCCCCTAAGGACAAAATAGTCGTGTTAGAGGAATAATGCAGGAAAGACACAAACCAGCAATGCAACAACTGTGGATTTCCAATCTAGGGTACCTGTGGAACAAGGGGACCAAGTCCAAAAGTCACAAGCAAGTCGGAGATGGGCAGATGCCCAGGAAATGCCAGCTGTGGGTGCAAAGAAGCTTCGACTGGACAGAAGAAGCTGAGGTTTCTGCAGGAACGAAAAGGGCTAGAGACTTCCCCTTTGGTGGACGGATCCCTCTCGCCTTGGAGAGTCGTGCAGAAGTGTTTTCCCGCCGAAAGGACGCCTACAAGCCTTTCTAGACGCAAATCGTGCGTTTGGCGTTTTTGGACGCTGCTGGGGCCCAGGAGGGACCAGGAGGTCGCAAATTGGACGTGAAGAGAGAGGGGACGTCGAGCAAGACAAAGAGCCCTCACTAAAGCAGGTAGCGCCCGGAGAAGTGCCAGAAACAGGCACTACGAGGATGCGTGAAACGGTGCTCGCCGAAGTTGCACAAAGGAGTCCCACGTCGCCGGAGACCAACTTAGAAAGTCGTGCAATGCAGGTTAGAGTGCCGTGGACCCAGGCTTGGCTGTGCACAAAGGATTTCCGCCGGAAGTGCACAGGGGCCGAAGTAGCTTGCAAAGTCGCGGTTCCCAGCAATGCAGCCCAGCGAGGTGAGGCAAGGACTTACCTCCACCAAACTTGGACTGAAGAGTCACTGGACTGTGGGGGTCACTTGGACCGAGTCGCTGGATTCGAGGGACCTCGCTCGTCGTGCTGAGAGGAGACCCAAGGGACCGGTAATGCAGCTTTTTGGTGCCTGCGGTTGCAGGGGGAAGATTCCGTCGACCCACGGCAGATTTCTTCGGAGCTTCTGGTGCAGAGAGGAGGCAGACTACCCCCACAGCATGCACAAGCAGGAAAACAGTCGAGAAGGCGGCAGGATCAGCGTTACAGAGTTGCAGTAGTCGTCTTTGCTACTATGTTGCAGGTTTGCAGGCTTCCAGCGCGGTCAGCAGTCGTTTCCTTATCAGAAGGTGAAGAGAGAGATGCAGAGGAACTCGGATGAGCTCTTGCATTCGTTATCTAAAGTTTCCCCAGAGACAGAGACCCTAAATAGCCAGAAAAGAGGGTTTGGCTACCTAGGAGAGAGGATAGGCTACTAACACCTGAAGGAGCCTATCAGCAGGAGTCTCTGACGTCACCTGGTGGCACTGGCCACTCAGAGCAGTCCAGTGTGCCAGCAGCACCTCTGTTTCCAAGATGGCAGAGGTCTGGAGCACACTGGAGGAGCTCTGGACACCTCCCAGGGGAGGTGCAGGTCAGGGGAGTGGTCACTCCCCTTTCCTTTGTCCAGTTTCACGCCAGAGCAGGGGCTAAGGGGTCCCTGAACCGGTGTAGACTGGCTTATGCAGAATTGGGCACATCTGTGCCAAAGAAAGCATTTCCAGAGGCTGGGGGAGGCTACTCCTCCCCTGCCTTCACACCATTTTCCAAAGGGAGAGGGTGTCACACCCTCTCTCAGAGGAAGTTCTTTGTTCTGCCATCCTGGGCCAGGCCTGGCTGGACCCCAGGAGGGCAGCTGCCTGTCTGAGGGGTTGGCAGCAGCAGCAGCTGCAGTGAAACCCCAGGAAGGGCAGTTTGGCAGTACCAGGGTCTGTGCCACAGACCACTGGGATCATGGGATTGTGCCAACTATGCCAGGATGGTATAGAGGGGGCAATTCCATGATTATAGACATGTTACATGGCCATATTCGGAGTTACCATGGTGAAGCTACATATAGGTAGTGACCTATATGTAGTGCACGCGTGTAATGGTGTCCCCGCACTCACAAAGTTCAGGGAATTGGCTCTGAACAATGTGGGGGCACCTTGGCTAGTGCCAGGGTGCCCTCACACTAAGTAACTTTGCACCTAACCTTTACCAGGTAAAGGTTAGACATATAGGTGACTTATAAGTTACTTAAGTGCAGTGTAAAATGGCTGTGAAATAACGTGGACGTTATTTCACTCAGGCTGCAGTGGCAGGCCTGTGTAAGATTTGTCAGAGCTCCCTATTGGTGGCAAAAGAAATGCTGCAGCCCATAGGGATCTCCTGGAACCCCAATACCCTGGGTACCTCAGTACCATATACTAGGGAATTATAAGGGTGTTCCAGTAAGCCAATGTAAATTGGTAAAAATGGTCACTAGCCTGTTAGTGACAATTTGGAAAGAAATGAGAGAGCATAACCACTGAGGTTCTGATTAGCAGAGCCTCAGTGAGACAGTTAGTCACTACACAGGTAACACATTCAGGCACACTTATGAGCACTGGGGCCCTGGGTTACCAGGGTCCCAGTGACACATACAACTAAAACAACATATATACAGTGAAAAATGGGGGTAACATGCCAGGCAAGATGGTACTTTCCTACAAGTGTGCAGTTGTGTTGGTTGTTGTGGTTGTGAAGTGTGTGAGTGCAGTGTCAATGGTGTGTGTATGTTATGTCATGGATGTATGGCAATGGGTGTGTCCAGCATGTATAGGTTGTGTTGTGTCGGAATGGCAATGGGTTATTGTGTGAATGTGGTGTGTTGTGAAGTGTGTGGTATCAGGCACACCTATGGCTAAGGTACAGTGTGTGTGTCGCTTACCTCTCTTCCATTGTCCCTGCCATTGTACAAAGTCCATTGGGTCCCTCTGCTGTCTCCCTCTGTCAGCCAACTGCCCCTAGTCAATCTGCTTGCAGAACTGTAACATCTAAATACGGCGGTTGGAAGACTGTCAACTTGATGGTCTTCTCGGGTCTGAAGCCGATGCTGCTTGGCGTTGCAACGTCAACATCTTAATCAGGCCCTAAGTTCCGAGAGAGTCCAAGAGGAACAAACTCTTGAGTACTGCTTGGAAGTAAGCATTCAAGCATTACAAGGAGGAGGGAGGGAAAGGAATTTGCCTGACACTCGCTAAAGCCTTGACCTCATGGGGATTGTGTTATCGCTGATGAACAATGGTATTCCTTTACATGTGTGGAGTTAGAAATAAAATACTTTTTCTTATACAGCGTGTATTTGACTGGACATTGATTTAGTGACACTACTGTGTGCACTTTGAGTTATGAGTTGTGTTCACTAAACTACGTTCCCCTACAATATACAACAGAGAGCAAAAATGTAATTAGGTCACTCATACAAGACTGATTTTTTTCTAGTTTCATTAGATGGGAAAGGGATATGTTAGAGCAGGCAGCAGCGCAGGAAACCCACCTGAAAGGATTTAGAGAGCCCCAAAAGCCACAGAAGATATACTTAGCTGGGGGATTATCCTATCCTGAATAGCTTGGTTACAGTGAATAATGGGAATGACCTGTGAGATGCTCTCTGCTCTACTAGGTTTGTGTTGCAAAATATAGTAGCCTGTTTTGAGGCCTGGGAGGTTGGTGGACACTGCTGCATTATGAATGTCTAGTCTCTGTGATCTACCTCTTTCCTACCATGCTCACTACACTGTGTAACTGATGGATGAAACTGATGTGCAAGATGATGCTCTATATGCTATATTTGTGAATGATTGTCACAGTGAATTGTTTAAGTTCACAAGTTCTGGCCCTATCTAGGACAATTTACAAAAAGTGAAAAATAACGTTTTATTAAACAAAGCTGCAAAACTATTTTACTTTTTTCCACGGATGACATTTGCGTTCTGTAGACCATTTGTTAACATATTCAATCCCAAAAAAATTATTTTTCACTTGAGGCAGCTGGGAGTAGAGGCTGCACCCAACCAAAGAATAACCCTGCTTCTACGGTCCCGGTGTGGTTCAAAATAGATTGAGTGTAGGAATTTACACATAGACAGTCTTAAGTTGAAAATGGTTGAAGTGCTTTTATTATGAAACAGATGAAGACCAACAAGATCATAACTGGTTGGAGTACTTCAAGGAGGATAATGTTTAAAGACAATTATTACAGAATAAATTATTATAGTAATGCACTTAACTTGGTTTGTCAGATTATTTCTCTGGTTCACGTTGAGGTGGCAATTTGAAAAGTAATTCACAAAGCCCTGACCTCCCCAAGTAGTCTCACAAGTTTTCCTTATGGAAACCAAGTGTATTATATTAATTAAGCTCCTTGCTATTGTCCTCCGAGTGGAATAACTTTTTTAAGGGTCCTCTACATTAACGATCTACTAATCTTTGTCCCGAGAATGGTCTTGCATTTTCATACAACAAGCAACCGAAAAGTCGACGCTCATTCAACTATTTTATTTGGACCTTTAACACTGGGACATACTCTACACTAGAATGATACACCCTCTAGCTATGTTCCTTGTATTTGGAGTGGATTATACTCTACTGTCTCTGTGAATTGGTGTATGGAAATATGTAGAACTAACAGGCTGGATCGATGTGTTTCTTGTTGCAGGACCCCTTGGTACCTCTTGCTTTAATACAGATCAATTGATTGTAAATACACTACTGGTTCTCCTGTTTCTTTACTTATTGTTCTCTTCTCTGCATTAATCTGTAATATCAGACATTGGACTGATTTCTGTGAATTGTATTGAGAGAGTTAAAGATCTCTAAATGTGGAGCAGGGTAGATTTGGCTGCCACCCCTGACGTCACAATCATGACCTATATGTTCCCATTAAGTAGTTCAAACTGTATGTTTTAAAAGATCATTATTTTAAAGTGGTGCACTCAAAGTCAATAATAAAGTGCATTCACTGTAGTGTTAGGAAAATCGTATATGGTGTGCCTTAATCTCACTAAATGGAATGTAATCAATGAATGTAATTATATAACCATCCTGATGTTATTTGAACGTATTTGCATTTAGAACAATATAAATTTATGTAATGTGTGCCCTAATGTCTGAAGTTTAATGTTAAACTGTCCTTCTGCATTGCTTTTATATTCATGTATTGGTAAAGCCTGCATTCATATTAACTGTATTATGCAATCCTGGTTGAAATTAATATGGGGACAGTATAATGTGAAAGTAAATTTGCATTAGCTTAATGTTAGCTTGACCATGCTTGAATTTCCTTAAAGTGAGAAACTTGGGGCATGGCCAAGATGGAAGCGTGAGCAGACGTGCCTCTAGAGCACTCTGTCTCCTGGGCCGAAAAAGAGGGACTTAGCGGCACTAGGAGCCTCACACCCCCCCCTAAATGGCAAAAATGAGGGCGATGAGGAGATGTTGGTAAGGAGGTGACCCTAACAGCAGGCGTGGCCTGAAGAGGGGCCGCGCTGCCAAGCGTGTACAAGAAGGGAGGCTTGGGGCCTACAAATGGCAGAGGCCCGAGCGCGCCCCAGTGGGATCCCGGCGAAGGCGGGGGCGGAGTGGCCCCACAGATGACAGAGTGGCTGCGCCCAGGGTCCAGCGCCGGAGGTGAGTGATGCAGAAGCTGCCGGGGCAGGCATCGGACCAGTGACATTGAGCCGGTCGAGACGAGGACCGACACACAAGAGGCTTGTGGGCTGGGCCTCTTGGACAGGGTGCAATCTCTGAAGCGTTCTGCGGTGCAACAAGTGAATAAGAACTGCTCCGGGTCTGGCAACCGTGCGGGCGAGGAGGAATCGCCTCCCCTGAACATCTGCTGGTGGGAGGCTGCGCTGGACATTGGGGGCGCCGGCTGCGGGGGAGCAAGCCTGAGGCAAGAACCAGGCCAGGCTGGGGGGCGCCAGCCACAGACTTTGAACACGGCTGGAGGGGCCGCGTGGCCTTGAAGACACCTCTGACCCAGCAGACAAACGGGTTGCAAGCTGTGGGCGGCAGATACCCTATTTGTGATCCTGGAGGGGGGTGAGAGGGCACCAGACAGCGCAAGAGGATATTGAGCAGCGACCCGGGCACTGGGGGTGTACCTGCGAGACGACCAGACGAGGTGTCCCTTGAGCAGGTGGGGCCCCTCCAACAAAGTTGCTCAGTGATCGGAGGGAAAAGGAGAAAGGAAGGCGAATCCCTGCGCCATCCCCTTGGACCGCAATCTGACGAGCCCTGCTGGGCAGACGCTTCACTTCATCGGAGTGGTCTGCAAGCTGATGTACCCTGCACAGAGGCCCATACTGAGTTGAGCAGGCCTACTTCTAGATAATGGCTACCTCAAAGCATAAATAGGATCAGTTGGTCCGTGAGATGCTGACTAGATCCGCGCTAGCACAAAACAAAACTATAGACAACACCTTATAACCTTTGCTGGTGGATGACAGCGGGAGCCAGACTCATAGCGAGCTTGCGCCAGTCACAAGAGACTTTCTCACCTCCCTGTTTGACTCCTTAAAAACTGATCTCCAGGAGCTGCATTAAGACCTCTCTCAGGAACTACACGAGCTGCATTCTGATCTTACCTCGATTGGGGAGAGGGGGCTCGGGTCTGGAAGACAACGAGATAGCGAGGGATGAAGATATTGAACAAATCCAACAGGAGATCCTCCGACTACAAGAGCAGCAGGATCAACTACAGATAATGACTGAGATCTTGAAAAACGCTCTCGCCGTCATAACATCCGAGGCAGAGGTGCCCCAGTGGGGCTTAGGGTGAGGACATTAGAGAGTACACTACAGCCCTGTTTAGATCAATCCTGGGATATGAGGACAACAAAAAGATTCTACATGATTGCGTAGACAGTGCTAGATGCCTAGGAGGGCCCAGGTCGAGGCCCCCAGACATCTTAGCTTGCATCCACAACTTTCTGATCAAAGAGGACATCCTCTGACAAGCACAAAGCCAGCAACGGATCTAGTTAAGAGAACACACCTGGGACTGGGACTGCCAGCTGCATCAAGTGAAAACTATCAAAGAGGCCTGCTAGGTTCTGGACATGGCAGATGACCCCTTGGAACCGGTGGCCTGGATCTCGGGAGAGGCCCCGCCGAGGGCCAACCTAGATGGAAACGGGCAGGCCGATGGCTGAAACACATAAGACCATCATCTAAGGAGCAAGCACAGGAGAGACAAGCGGTCCCAGATAGCATCACCTCTGGCACCAATACATGGGCACTGAGAGATAACACTATCACAAAGGATGGGTCCTGTAGCAAAAGTTTGGTTCCGGTCTGTTGTGCTGCGACAACTGGGCCTGGAGTGGTGGAGCCCACGAACAGTTTAATCAGGCCCCACTGAACACCCTTGAGCCCAGATTGACGCTCTCCCTAGGGGTTAACTCGAACATGGGACTTTGTTACTGGTTTGGTTGTGCACCTGTTGTGCTACACTGTTAATTGCTTTACTCTCCTCCCTTTCTCAACATAGAAAGAACCATATGTCTGACGAACCCCAACAAAGGCATAATATTGAACATCACCCACCTCAACCCTTCATCTATAACATGCAGGTGACACTCACCACCCCTATCTCTAAGCACACTTGACACTTAAATGTCTGAGCCTGAATATCCAAGGCCTCAATAATCCTACAAAACGGCTGTCAATCCTCTCCAAACTTGACCACACAGAGAGCCATATCTGTTTATTACAAGAAACACACTTATTGTCCAAAGATGTCTATTGAATGTGCCCCAAACGATTCCCTCAACAATACTGGTCCTTGGCACACATGAAACACAGTGGGGTGGCAATCCTTGTGTCAAAAGCATTTCCAGGAGAATTCCTCACCAAAGTACATGAGATAAAAGGCAGACATCTGGCATATAGAGTGTGTGTGGGCTCATTCCACTTTACATTAGCTACAATCTATGCCCCCAATAGACACCAAGAAGCATTCATCACACAAGCCTTTAGCCCAACATTGACTACCCCCAATACAGCGATCCTTGTGGGAGGCGATCTTAACTTACATGGTCAGACAGGTGCTCTCTCCCAGGCAGAGCTTCAATGGCTTAAGGACTGTGGCTTGACAGACGTATGGCGGGAAGTGAACCTGAACTCTCGGAACTACACCTTATACTCAGCAGCAACGAAAACATACACCCGCATAGACTATTTTCTGGCCTCCTCAGCCTTTTGAGCTCACATTGAAGACATTAGCATTGAGCCTAGATACTTATCAGACCACACTCCCTTACATTAACTGCCCAATTTGATTTAAGCCATTTCAGTCTCCTAGCTAGAGATTTCGGGACACCATGCTTCTGACACAGAGCACAGTTGAAGCTTTGAGACGATCGATTAAAGATTACCTTAACCACAATGATAAGGACTCTGCCTCCTTGGCGATTATCTGGGGACGCCCTTAAGGATTTCCGTATCCGCGGCAGAGAATAAAGCCTGGAAAGAGCAACAACTTCAGCTTGAGTAGAAAGTGGCAAAATGGGAGCGCATTCACAAACGCACGGGCCCCCAGAGTATGGAGGGAGTTGTTAAGAACACGTCTCCAACTGAGGCGTTTAGATTTGGATCAAGCAGAATACGCCATTGTAAGACTAAAACATAAATACTAAGTGGGGAGCAACCACTGCGGAAAGCTCCTAGCCCATAAACTAAGGGCACGGGTCCAAGCCAATACTATTAAAATGGTTCACTCCACCACTCGGGAAAGGTGCGTACAGATCCCCAAATTGAGGCTACTTTCCACAAATTCTACCAGGCATTATATACCGCCGACATCTCTATCAACCCTGACCCCTCTCCATCTTTAGATAACTGTGCCCTTGCTTCGCTCCCACCATACAAAGCAACCTCCCTCAACAACCCAATCCAGGTAGATGAAGTGGTCTTGGCTATTTCCCGACTGAAGGCTGGGAAGTCTCCTGACTCGGATGGCTACACCCCAATCTTCTATAAAACCTTCTGCTCATGTTGTGTTGAAGGCCCACTAGTAGCATTTGATTTACAGGCCCTAGGCACACTATACTTAAAACTTACTGGTAAATCAAATATGCCCACCATGGATAAACCAATCACCAATACCATTTAGACAGAGAACACTTGCACTTTAGCACTGGTCAGCAGTGGTAAAGTGCTCAGAGTCCTAAAACTAGCAAAAACAACATTTAGCAAAGGATAAAAAAACAGGAGGTCTGTGGCAAAATGTTTGGGGATAACCCTGCAAAAAGGGATATTTTTTTAAAAAAACCTTTATTTCCGTTTTGGGTCCTTATTGTGTGGCCAAATTGGTTACACAGTTAAATGAATGCTGATTGATTTTTACCAGATTCCCTAGGTAAACCCTATCCATGGATCCAAAGGTCCATTGCGCTCGGAAGTAGAGCATACAAAATGCTCCATCAAATGCCTAAATAGTTAATTACAGTATTTTGTTGTAAGTGATCCCCTTGCTGACAGTTTGCGTTACTTTATACTAGTACCCAAACTCACAAGGGGTTATGGGTCGCCCCTCTTCCTTTCTTGTTGAAAAATGTTGGCGGCTCAGGCTCTAACAGTCCCTGTACAGGTTGGGGATTGTGCACACACTATGGGGCAATGAAAACGACTTTCACTCCCCAGAGCAGAATAGTACTACAACTCAAAGTGTAAAGAAAGGGTTGTAGTGATTAGTTTGCAAATGAATAAATACAAAATAAGCTCAGGGGCCTTATGATTTTCTTAGCGATTGCCGGAGTTTCTGAATACCAAGTTGTTGTGCTTACACAACTCCACATACCTCTTTCTTCCACCACTCTATCAGTGGTGCAAAACAAAATTACCCATCCAGTACAATGGGAGTGGCCCCTGGCACTCCCATAACTTCACAGAAATAATCCACAGTGTTATGCTGAAAGCTCCTCTCCACCTTTTGAAAAGGTGGAATGCTGCCACTCACAGTGAAGTTATCTAGTGACTGAAGTGAGCTGACCCATTGACCCATCCTGTAACATATAGCAGACAGAATTAAAATATGAATGGCACATGAACAGACCAGTGGTTGAAGAGGGCTGACTGAAAGCCCCTGTGAGCAAGTATATTAAGTGTAAAATCTTACTAACATCAAAAGGTCTTCACTAACACCAGACCTAAAAAATAAGGCCACAATGTTTTTATATCTCTCCATTAGGTACGGACTAGAACATAAAATAGTCCCAGGCAACAAAATAAAAGTGGCTCCTATCAGCGAACCAGTTAGCTAAAAAAAATGCCCCACATTTTCAAATCATACTAGTTTTGACCTTGTAAAGATATGCTGTATGGGTACTTTGCAAGGTATGGGTGACTGCATGTATTTGTGGTTACTGCAGGCAATGCTGGTGGTAATATCAGGGATATCAACAGTAAAACCTGGCCTACAAGGCCATAACACAGGCCCACAAACTGCTAGAAGACGGGCCACACACTGACCCGCCAGCCCAGCCCATTGGGCACTGCCTGATTGCCCTATAGGCCAGTCCGACCCTGCTCTTCATGAAATAGTCATTAATTAAACACTTATGCTTAGAAATATTTAGAAATGTCCCAGATCCTTATGAATTTGCCTCGATTATCCCCCATGTCTCTGAAATAGTTACCAATGTGGAGAACAAGAAAGACGTACGTGACTGTGTTCAAACCTTTTTCTAACATAGGGGGTGATTCTGACCTCGGCGGTAAAATGCCCTTACCGCCGGTCATAAGACCGCCATAACACCGCAGAGGCCGCGGTCAACCGCCACGGTCATTCTGACCCACAACGGCCAAACCTCCAAAAATCCGTCCTCCACTGCAGCCCGCCACATCGGCGGGCAGCGATAAACTGGAGATGACCAAACCTCCACCGTCACGCCAACAGAAATACGCCCATGCCATTACGACCCGCGAATCCACACGGCGGTCATTCAAACGCGGTATTCCATTGGCGGTACACACCGCCGCGGTCAGAATACACACACATCACCAAAACACAGCCACATTGGACAATTTGAAATACACACACCTGATACACATACACACACCACTCACACACAATCAACCAACTATAAAACACACACCCACATCACCCACAAACCCCTGCGACCATAATTACTGAGAGAAGGAGAGAGAGACACAGCAGACAATCCATAGCAAGACACACTGAGGCACACTACACCATCACACACACCACATAGTAGCACAAAGCACCACTCACCAACACACTCCTCATCACATACACCACCCCACACCTCACCCACACCACCCCATGGCACCCCAAAGGCACCCACGCTTTTCGGACCAAGAACTCCGGGTCATGGTGGAGGAAATCCTAAGAGTGGAACCCCAGCTCTTCGGCTCGCAGGTGCAGCACACCAGTATAGCCAGGAAGGCGGAGCTATGGCAGCGGAACGTGGACAGGGTCAACGCGGTGGGACAGCATCCCAGGAATAGGGAGGACATCCGCAAAAGATGGAACGACCTACGGGGGAAGGTCCGATCGATGGTCTCCAGGCACAACATCGCGGTCCAGAAGACTGGCGGCGGACCCCCACCCACCCCTCCCGAATTTACATCGTGGGAGCAAGAGGTCTTGACCATCCTGCATCCTCAGGGCCTCGCTGGAGTAGCCGGAGGAATGGACTCTGGTAAGTCCCATCTCAACTACTATATCCCCGCCACCCCACCAGCATGCCAACCCACACCCCCACCCCCACCCTCACCCCCAACCCCCCAGCACATATCCTCCCTGACAATGTCTCACCAGCACAACCCACCCATCCCAACACCAACTCCTGCATGCCAACACAAATCATGGGCACCCATCACTTATGCATGACCACTGCACTAACCCCTCCCCCCCACTAAATACCCTCACAACACCTCCCTCAAGGGAATGCCTGCACTGGGGAACAAGGGCACCCATAACACGCACGCTATTGCACACACAGAAACAATAACCAAACTCTCTTACCCCATGCAGGACCCGAACGACAACACACCAGCCAGGAGGGTCCAGAAGTGTCCATCCCACCACCGGAACAGGCCCACACTGAGGATAGCAGCTCTGTCGACAGTGAACCTGATGACCAGCCCGGACCATCGGGGACCTCTGGGCAGTCGGTTCCCCTCAGGCAGCCACAGGCCACACCAGACCCGACCCCCTCTGCCGACACCAGCACAGCTCCCACCCAGCGGGCCCATGCCTCTGTCTCTAGGACAGCTCAATCAGCGGTGTGTCCGCCACTACAGGGCACCCAGGCTAACCCAACACCCCAACAACAACAGGGACCTGGGGGCAGTGGGAGCGGGCACACCGGCCAGGGGACAGAGGCCGGGGGAAACCGGGCAGCTCGGAGGGCTGCTGTGCGACAGGGGGGGGAGGAGAGGCCCAGGGAACCCACTCTCCAAGAGGCCCTCACCACCATCATGGGGGCATACCACCACTCCCAAGAAACGATGGCGACGGTACTGGCCAGGTTCACTGCGATCCAGGCTCAGCAGGAAGAACGCTACATGGGGTTCAGGGAGGAGCTGAGAATCATCGGGACCGCAATGGGGACCATCGTCCTGGCCCTCCACAGGATAGAGGACGCGTTGCGGGACCATGGTGCACCACACAGGGCCCCTGTCACTAGGCCGGACCAGGAACAGCCTACCACCTCCGCCGGCGCTAGTGGACAGGAGGTCCCAACACTTCGACAGCCCCCCAGAACCCCACCTCCTGCTGAAGAACAACCACCCCGTAAGAGGAGCCTGAGACCAAAGAAAAAGACAGAGTAGGATGTCAAGACCCCCGCCAGCAGGACATACCCCCTGAACTCTTCCCACTGTCCCACATTGCCACCCTGTCCAACCATGAACTGCCTATGCTCCATCCTTCCACAGGCAAAAGAACAATGCACCTGTGAGACTGAGAACTGGACTCTGCCATGGATATTCCTCCACCCCCACCCATCACCCTTAGAATCACATGTACCGATATCTAGCACTGTAAATAAATCACATTTTGAACACTAATCTGTTTTGAGTCATGCTGTCTTATTAACAAATGTATTACATATTACTGTTCAATTTCTGTTCTGTCAATTAGTCATGACAACATACCAATGTCAATACGCTGTATTTCATGGGCGAACCAAGCAGAAGTCAGGTACTGAGTCAGACAGCACTGAGAAGGGAAGGGAAAGGCAAAAATTACTGAAAAACATCTGTGGGGAACTACAGAAAGTACAGATGCAGGAGGCTAGAAGCAATTGGGAAATGGCGTGGGTGAGTCTTACCTGGGTGTCACTGGAAATACTGTTGTATCACTCTATCCCTATTGTCTGTGTCGTCCTCTGAGTCTTCCGCCTCTTCACTCTCCACAGGCTCCACGGCTTCTACAACACCACCATCTGGACCATCCTCCTGCAGGAAAGGCACCTGGCGTCGCAAAGCCAGGTTGTGAAGCATACAGCAGGCCACGATGATATGGCACACCTTCTTTGGTGAGTACATTAGGGATCCACCAGTCATATGCAGGCACCTAAACCTGGCCTTCAGGAGTCCAAAGGTTCGCTCAATCACCCTCCTAGTACGCCCATGGGCCTCATTGTAGCGTTCCTCTGCCCTTGTCCGGGGATTCCTTACTGGGGTCAGTAGCCACGGCAGGTTGGGGTAACCAGAGTCACCTATTAGCCACACACGTTGTCTCTGTAGCTGCTCCATCACATAGGGGATGCTGCTATTTCGCATCACATACGCGTCATGCACTGACCCTGGGAACTTGGCATTTACATGGGAGATGTACTGGTCAGCCAAACAGACCACCTGGACATTCATCTAACGATAATTTTTTCTGTTTCGGTACACCTGCTCATCGTCTTTTGGGGGTACCAAAGCCACATGGGTCCCATCAATGGCACCAATGATGTTGGGGATATGTCCAAGGGCATAGAAATCACCCTTCACTGTAGGCAAGTCACCCTCCTCGGGGAAAATGATGTAGCTCCGCATGAGTTTCATCAGGGCAGACAACACTCTGCTCAAAATCTTAGAAAACATAGGCTGAGACATTCCAGATGACATGGCCACTGTGGTCTGGAATGACCCACTGGCCAAAAAATGGAGGACTGACAAAACCTGCACCAGAGGGGGAATCCCTGTGGGTTGGCGGATGGGGGACATCAGGGCTGGCTCCAGCTGGGCACACAGTTCATGGATAGTGGCACGGTCAAGTCTGTATCGAAGTATTATATGGCGTTCTTCCATTGTCGACAGGTCCACCAGCGGTCGGTACACGCGAGGATTCCTCCTTCTCATCGCAAGTCCCAGCGGACGGTGCCTAGGAAGGACAACATGGAGCACAGAGTCAGCCAAACCACAGGTACGTACAGACAGCTTGCACAGTTAAAGAATGGCAATGGGTTGAAAGGCGTGTATGTGTGGCAATGCAAGGCCTAGGCCTGTGTGTCGCAGTCAAAATTAAGCCATGTGGGCCCTTGAAATGGCGGCTGCCTGACCTGTGAAGTGGGACAATGGGATGTGAGGTCAATGCGCTGGCGGGGCACACCGTGGCGGTAGGCGGTCGCAGACCGCGGCGCAAAGCCGCATTGGTTAACATTGAAGCCTATGGGTTTCAGGAGCCAATAACGAAGTGCGCCAGCGGTCGCGGTACGCACCGCCGCGGTACGCACCGCCGCGGACGTGACCGCCATTTTCTATCTGCTTAATCACTCGAGACCTGATCATCCACAGGAGAGGACCTATACTGCAAGTGCTGCTGTGACCTCGGTCTGGAAGATACAATGGCTGCTGCGACTGGGGAAAGGGCCCCTGCCTTCACGTCTGAAGAGTTGGAGAAGCTCGTGGATGGGGTCCTCCCCCAGTATGCGCTACTCTACGGTCCTCCAGACCAACAAGTGAGTACACCGGGTGCACATGGAATGGGCTATGCCTGTGTGGATTGGGGTGGATGTAAGTTGGTGGGGTGGGGGGCGAATGAGGAGTGCAACGCCCGACAGATGAGAGCATGTGCCATGTGGCAAAGTGGGTGGGGGGGGGCCAATTACATCTAACATGCAGGTCATTGATGATTTCCTCCTTTCCACCCTGTACATGTCTAATAGGTCAGCGCCCATCAGAAGATCGACATTTGGCGTGCCATCGCCAAGGAAGTCCGGACCTTGGGGGTCCACAACAGACGGGGCACCCACTGCCGCAAGAGGTGGGAGGACATCCGCCGCGGAACAAGGAAGACCGCAGAAACACTGCTGGGGATGGCCTCCCAACCTAGGAGGGGTGCCAGTCGCACCATGACCCCCCTGATGTCCCGGATCCTGGCGGTGGCCTACCCTGAATTGGATGGGCGCTTTAAGACATCACAGCAGACACAAGGGGGTGAGTATCAGCACATTCTCCTATCTTTCTGCGCAGTGGAGGCGTCTGGGTGGGGGAGGAGGGCTGTGGGTGACATTAGGCCAGGGCGCTTTCTGTAGTGTAGTCCTCTCCCTTAGGCATGGCCCTGTGCCCCCGGCCCCCACCTCGGTAGGGTGACAAGTACAGCCATTGAAGGTCCAGCATCTCCCATGTGCGCGTTTGACGTCTCTTGGCCTGTTGTCTTAGTCAGTAGTACTGAGTAGTGTACCCCGAATGCGCGGCTTAGTGCATTAGGCACCTGTGTCTGTCCTCTCCGCCAACGGTGTTGACATTGCATGCACTCAACCTGGTCTTCTTTTTTCTCCCCCCACCCTTTCTCTTCATCTTCTTGTGCATGTGTGCATTAGCATCATCAGGCGGAGGAGATATGGCATCGGAGCACGAGGGAGCTGCAGGACACAAGGCCCCGGTTGGCCCAGGAACAGACACCGAGGGCACCAGTGATCCGGAGGGCGAGGGGAGCACCACGACGGGGACCGCTGGTGAGAGCAGCGAAAGCGACGCGTCCTCGGATGGGAGCTCCCTAGGGGTGGCGGCAACATCCGTGCCCCCCGCCTCTACAGGTACAGCCGCCACCCAGCGCACCAGCCCCGCCCTCCCAGCAGCCCCTCAGTCTTCGCTCCGTGCCGGTTCACCCAGGAAGGCGCGCGTCTCCTTCGCCCCAGGCACCTCAGCCCCTGCCCCTGTTGCCCCTGCTGCCCTCAGTGCGGAGCTCATTGACCTGGTAAGGACGCTCATTGTTGGGCAGACGACCCTTTTGAATGCCATCCAGGGTGTGCAAAGGGAGGTGCAACAGAGCAATGCGTACCTGGAGGGCATTCATTCGGGTCAGGCTGCCCATCAACGAGCGTTCACTGCTCTGGCCTCAGCACTGACGGCAGCCATTGTCCCTGTTTCCAGCCTCCCTCTTCTGACTGCCTCCAGCCTGTCTCTGTCTCCTGTTCCTCAGCCTATCCCATCCACACCATCAGACCAGCCTGCACACACCTCAACACCCAAGAGCAGCTCATCCAAACACAAGCACCACAGATCCCGCAAACACTCACCCGAGCAACACCCAGATGCAGACATGCCAACAGCCACTGCCACCCCTGTGTCCCCCTCCTCCTCGTCTCCCTCCTCCCTCCCTGTGACGTCTACACTCACACCTGCATGCACCCCAACATCAGCCAGTGCTTCCATCACCACCTCACCCTCCAGTACAGTCCACACTCGTGCAGTCACCACCCCCACTGCCATGTACACGTCCCCTGTGTCCTCTCCCACTGTGTCTGTCACCCCCTCTTCCAAGACACACAAACGCAGGCAGCCACCCACCCAACAGCCATCCACCTCACGACAGCCTACAGCACCAGCACCTTCACCCAATGACAGCACACCTGACTCTCCTACAACCACATCCTCTACCTCCACTTCCATCTCCACTTCTCCTACCCTTTACCTTGCCCAAAAAAACTTTTCCTGGCTAACCTTAACGTCTTTCCCCCCGATGACCTCCCCCATCCATCTTCAAAGAGTCCCAAGAGCACCGCAGCCACCACCAGCCCAGCTTCGGGTGTCACTGTTGTGCCTGGGTTCTGGAGCCCACCCTTTGCCAGCAGTGACACATCGATCAGCAGCAAGGACACGTCCAGCCCCCCCCCGGCAAGAGGACCCGCAAAAACAAGGACCGCCGTGCGAGGACCGACAGGGCTGCCCCCAAGGAGCAATGTGCGGCCACTTCACCACCCACACCATCTGGGGGAGGCAAGGGCCCGAGAGCCCGCTCAAAGGAGCGGAAGGGCAGCAGGAGCGCGGAGAAGGTGGACCCCACATGCCACATCCCAGCTGGGAAGGAGGACACTAAGGAGGCCAGGAGTCCGTCCCCGAAGGGTCCAGATACGTCACGGTCCGAGGGCGAATGAGCAGGGAGTCGAGGCCAGGTCTGGCTCCCTTGACCTGCTGGATGAGCACCGCTGAACAGGGCCCGCGGTGCAGAAGAGCACCGCTGAACAGGGCCCCGCCGTGGAGAAGAGCACCGCTGAACAGGGCCCGCCGTGGAGAAGAGCACCGCTGAACAGGGCCCGCGGTGCAGAAGAGCACCGCTGAACAGGGCCCCGCCGTGGAGATAGGCACCGCTGAACAGGGCCCGCCGTGGAGAAGAGCACCGCTGAACAGGGCCCGCGGTGCAGAAGAGCACCGCTGAACAGGGCCCGCCGTTGAGAAGAGCACCGCTGAACAGGGCCCGCCGTGGAGAAGAGCACCGCTGAACAGGGCCCGCGGTGCAGAAGAGCACCGCTGAAGAGGGCCCCGCCGTGGAGAAGAGCACTGCTGAACAGGGCCCGCCGTGGAGAAAAGCACTGCTGAACAGGGCCCGCCGTGGAGAAGAGCACCGCTGAACAGGGCCCCGCCGTCTCAAGCACCGCTCCGCTGGGCCCCGCCGTCTCAAACACCGCTCCGCTGGGCCCTTCTTCTCAAGCACCGCTCCGCTGGGCCCCGCCGTCTCAAGCACCGCTCCGCTGGGCCCTTCTTCTCAAGCACCGCTCCGCTGGGCCCCGCCGTCTCAAGCACCGCTCCGCTGGGCCCTTCTTCTCAAGCACTGCTCCGCTGGGCCCTTCTTCTCAAGCACCGCTCCGCTGGGCCCCGCCGTCTCAAGCACCGCTCCGCTGGGCCCCGCCGTCTCAAGCACCGCTCCGCTGGGCCCTTCTTCTCAAGCACCGCTCCGCTGGGCCCTTCCTCTCAAGCACCGCTCCGCTGGGCCCTTCTTCTCAAGCACCGCTCCGCTGGGCCCTTCTTCTCATGCACCGCTCCGCTGGGCCCTTCCTCTCAAGCACCGCTCCGCTGGGCCCCGCCGTCTCAAGCACCGCTCCGCTGGGCCCTTCCTCTCAAGCACCGCTCCGCTGGGCCCCGCCGTCTCAAGCACCGCTCCGCTGGGCACCGCCGTCTCAAGCACCGCTCCGCTGGGCCCTTCTTCTCAAGCACCGCTCCGCTGGGCCCTTCCTCTCAAGCACCGCTCCGCTGGGCCCCGCCGTCTCAAGCACCGCTCCGCTGGGCCCTTCTTCTCAAGCACCGCTCCGCTGGGCCCTTCCTCTCAAGCACCGCTCCGCTGGGCACCGCCGTCGCAAGCACCGTTTATGGTTCACTGTGCCCACCATGCCTCCTCCTTGACCAGTGGAGACTGTCATCCACCTGATGGACTGTGGCTTTGCACTCCCCAGGATGGTCCAGTGGGCAGCCCACCCACTGTAGAGACATTGAGAGACTGTGGCTTTGCACTCCCCAGGATGGTCCAGTGGGCAATCCACCCACTGCAGAGACTTGAGAGACTGTGGCTTTGCACTCCCCAGGATGGTCCAGTGGGCAGCCCACCCACTGTAGAGACATTGAGAGACTGTGGCTTTGCACTCCCCAGGATGGTCCAGTGGGCAATCCACCCACTGCAGAGACTTGAGAGACTGTGGCTTTGCACTCTACAGGATGGTCCAGTGGGCAGCCCACCCACTGTAGAGACATTGAGAGACTGTGGCTTTGCACTCCCCAGGATGGTCCAGTGGGCAATCCACCCACTGCAGAGACTTGAGAGACTGTGGCTTTGCACTCCCCAGGATGGTCCAGTGGGCAGCCCACCCACTGTAGAGACATTGAGAGACTGTGGCTTTGCACTCCCCAGGATGCTCCAGTGGGCAGGCCACCCACTGTAGAGACATTGAGAGACTGTGGCTTTGCACTCCCCAGGATGGTCCCGTGGGCATGGTGGCTCCTCGTGGATCTGGCGTCGTGGACTCATGTGGCTGTGGTGCCCCCCCCTTCCCTTCCCCCTGAGGTGCCTGTAGTTTTTACATCTGATGCCCCTGCAGTGTTCTCTCCAAAGGACTCAGGTCTCCTGTGTGGGCTTTGCCCTTGTTTCTCAAGACTTTGGCCCACGGACATGCTGAAATCGTAGGTTGTGCAGGACTTGGTACTTCAGTTATACACTGATGTGTGTGTCATTAGTTTTGTTGTGGATATCTTTCATGGTTGTACGCTAATTTTCTGGAGCTTTTTGGTACATAAATATTTATTCAAAATATGATTATGTCCTAGCATTTTTCAGGGGTGTTTGGGTGGTGTCACTGTGACTTGGTGCGCTGCATTGGTGAGTACATAGTTGGGGGGGGGGGCGGGTCGCATATGTGTGTGCCCGTAACCTTTCGTCCTCCCCCTCCCGTGTGTCGTAGGTGCAGTACTCACCGTTGTCGTCTGCGCCGGACTTCGTACTCGTGGTAGATGAGAAGGTAGACGAGAGCAGGTAGGATGTTTATTTCGGGTTCCATGCTGTCCTCCTTCCTCCTGGAGTGCGTAGTGGTGAGCGTTTTCCCGTCCGTAGTCTGTTTCCGCCGTGTTTTTATCGGCGGTGATCCCGCCCCGGAAAAGGTGGCGGATTGGTGAGTTGGAATAGTGTGGGCGGTACATTGTCTGCCGCCTGTCTGTTGGCGGTGACCGCCGCGCTGTTTGTTTGTACCGCCGTGGCGGTCGGAGTGTTAAGGTGGCTGTCTGTGTTGGCGGTTCCCGCCAGGGTCAGAATCCCATATTTTTTACCGCCAGCCTGTTGGCGGGTTGGCCGCCGCTTTAACACCGACCGCCAGGGTTAGAATCACCCCCATAGTCTCCAGAAATGATGTTACCTGTTTTTAATATGAAACTTCATCTCGTCTGCCTGAGCAAAAAAAAAACACTTAGGGCCTGATTCTAACTTTGGAGGACGGTGTTAAACCGTCCCAAAAGTGGCGGATATACCACCTACCGTATTACGAGTTCCATAGGATATAATGGACTCGTAATACGGTCGGTGGTATATCCGCCACTTTTGGGACGGTTTAACACCGTCCTCCAAAGTTAGAATCAGGCCCTTAATGAGGTAAGAGTGAGCAGTGATGATCAAAAGGTAATTAACACTGGAAAAAAAAACTTGATGTTGTTCAAACCCTCACCTGCCCTGCAGCTGCTGATGAAATCAGAGAATTCCCCCGGGACACTGTTGGAGTGCCTCATGCAATGCCTGGGCCAACTGCTCTGTTAAAATGCATGATAGCTCGGTGATTCATCGCGTGTGGTTTGAAAACATCTCAATGTAATAAATGCCCTTAACTAATTCCATTCACTCCTCTGCATTAAAAAAAATGCATCATGGTCCCACATAAAGCCAAGGCTTCATTTTAGAATTGAAGCCTGATCAAAAGAGATTGACTTAATCCGAATCACCCGAATTAAGACATGATTCGAATTCAGTAGAATTTTAGGAAGTTTTAAAACAATGTGGATTCTTGATGAGGGCATGTTTTTTGACAACGCGCGAACGCATGTATGAATGTATAATAACACGTGACTTAGAGAAATGTAATACATTTATGGATGCAAAAGAGAAGAAAAAAAGACCAAAGCAATATGTAATTTCTGAGTGTGTTTTATTCAGACTGCAGTTGCATACATTACCTTTTATTATCACTTTTACTAATTATGAAGCTATAAACACACTCCATTCTTTGAAGACTGTGGCCAGACAGTAGGTGCTTTTAAGAATTAACATTAGCCCCCAAGGCACACTTATTTGTTGGTTACCCGTTTTATGATTTAGAGGATATTTTATTTCTCATCAAACGAGGTGTTTTCAAAACGTTTGTTTCAATGTACTTTCCTTTACCCCTTTGTCTCTATCCACCCCTGAGCCCTAAAATTACCCTTACCTCACTAAGGGCCAGATGTAGGTAGGTTAAAAATTGCGAATCGGAAATAGCGACTCAATGCAAATCGCTATTTCTGACTCACAAAATTGAATTCATGAAATAATTGTGATACCTATTTGCGAGTCGCATAGGTGTAACACCGCAATTTGCGAACTTCGCTTGGTGTCGCAAATTGCTACTGTCTCGCAAATTGCCTGCAGGTGCTGTACAACAGTTGGAAAAAACACTTCCTGGCTCTTGGTGATGACATCAGAACCAGGAAGTCATCAAATACACCTGGGAGGAGGGAGGACCACACCCTTTCCAAACTGCTGTGCCACACCCAGGAGAGAGGAGCTGCTGCTACAATGGAGGAGACAGACAGTGCTGAAAGGAGAAGGAAGGTGAAATTCTCAGATAAAGAGCTGGAGGTGCTGACGGAAGAATGCTGCCTGCACCACGACCAACTAATTAGGAAGGCAGGCATGAGGGTCCCAGACACTCAAAAGAAAATGATATGGCAGCAGATCCAAGAAAGGATAAATGCCATAGGGGTGAGCCACCGCACCCTTGAGGAAATCAGGAAATGGTGGTATGACCTGCACTCTAGGACGAAGGAGAGGGTTGCAGAGCGGCTGAGAGAGATGAGGGGCACCGGAGGAGGCCCATCCACCGTCCCACCACCCACAGCCATGGAAGCAATGGTCGAGCAGACCCTGGAGCCAGAGGCCGTCATTGTAATGGAAGAAGTGGACAGTTCAGCGCCAGGGACATCCAAACGTGAGTACCATTAGATATGCTTTGACACCCACAAATGCAGTATACACAATCTCACAGTACACACCAGTAGGCACCACCAGACTAGCTCCATTCCAGTCTAGCAACCTCTAGAATAGTGCATTATGGGGAATGCAGTGCAGTAGTCAGAATATAGGCAAATGTTTATTATGAGGCATAAAACAGATATGAGAGACTGACAGTGTATCCCTATGTCCCACAGGTCTCCCACAAGACACCCCCAGAAGCGACACCAGGCAGGGAGAGGAGCATGGGCCAGAGACACTGCAGGAGGCTGCTGCTGAAATTGCTGGGCCCAGCAGGATACCACCAGGATCCATTGAGAAACGTGCACTGGAAATGGGGGCAGTTGACACAACCCCAGGGCCCAGCCCAACAGCAAGTCAATCAGAGCCAGCAGCAGGACGAATGCGCGGACGCCTACACAGAGTTCTGGCGGTGCCCCAGGAGGAGGTAGGGGAAGCAGGTTTCGCAGGATTGGAGGCAAAACTCATCAATGGTCAGCGCCTGCAAAATAGACAATTAAGGACAATATCAAGAACCCTAAACAGGATGCAGAGCAGCATGACCAATGGGCTGGCTGATGTGAGCAGTCAGTTCACAAGGATGAACAATCATTTGGGGGATCTCACACAGGCCATCTGCCAACTGGTGAGTGAACTAGTGGCAGACCGACAATATGCAAGGCGCAGGGAGCGCCACACAGTGGCACGATTTGACCGCATGGCTGCATCCATTGGGCGTCTTGCAACCAATACAAGTGGCCTCTCTGGACAGACAGTAAGCCTACAAGTGGAACTTGGGCACTTTGCTGACGATGTGGCGCGTGACCTTGGCCACATCAGCCATTCTGTGGACCTGATGGAAAGTAGGCAGGTTGCAAGGGGCACAGGGGAGACCCCTCAGGACAGTGAGGAGGGGTCAACAATCAGTAGCGTGTCTGCCAGTGAGTCCCGTGTGCTACGGAGTGGTAGTGCACAGCAGGGGTCAAGGGACCCACCAGGGATGAGCCATGCTGGCCGCTCAAGGAGGAGGGTGTGAGCCACCATACAGCACGATTCATGAGGCACATGACGTATAATGTGTCCTCATCACATTTGGACAAATACAGACTGTGACAGACAGCACTTTTCTTTCCCCATATAGTTTAGAAATAAAAATGTTTTGTTTGTTTCACTAAACAACTGGGCTATGTGTGTCTGACATTAGTGAGTGTGGTGACGGTTGCCACGTACCTGCCAAAGTATTGGGTTGCAATGTGGTTCCGTCTCTGTCTGCCTTGATTTGTAATGCTTCTATCCCCAGGCTGTCGGTGTGGTAGCTCTTGCTCCTCATCCTCCGAATCTGTGTCTTCAGGGGTGAGATGTAGCCCACGTCTTTTGGCAATGTTGTGTAGGATTGCACAGGTGGCGACAATCTTGAATGCTGTTTCTGGGGCATACTGGAGTGCACCTCCACTTTTGCGGAGGCACCTGAATCTTGCCTTTAACAATCCAAATGTCCTATCAATGACAGTTCTGGTCCGCCGATGGGCACTGTTATAACGCCTCTCATTCTCATGGCCAGGTGTTAGGTACCGGGTAAGTATCCATGGTCTTAGAGCATATACACTGTCACGTGTTTGCCAAAAATAAGTAATGTTAGCAGGGCATGAATGGTTTCCACAGTGACCTGTATGTAAGGCATCAGGGTGTAGTCAGCAATACCTAATAGATATCTGTCTCCAAACTCCCCACGTTCTAGGCGTTGGTGTATCTCACTGTGCCTGAATATGTATGAGTCATGTATGCTCCCTGGAAATTTAGCTACAATGTCAGTAATGACATTATGGGCATCACATACCACCTGGATGTTTAGTGAGTGGGTACATTTCCTATTGCGGAACACAAATTCCAGTTTTGCAGGAGGGCAGATTTGTATATGTGTCCCGTCCACACACTCTATTACATGGGGAAAGTTGGCAATTCTGTAAAAGTCCAACTTGGTGCTGTTAATTTCTGCCTCATTCCTGGGTAGGTGTATATATCTGGACATGTGTGTGAGTATGGCATCTAGGAATTATCTGAAGAATCGTGAGAGTGAACTCTGGGATACCCCACCTGCCACAGCAATCACCCCCTGATAGCTACCCGAGGCCAAGAGGTGCAGTGAGCATAGCAATTGCACATGTGTAGGGATGGCGCTGCCGCATGTCGTTCAAGCTGTGGATTGAGTAGTTCATTTAATTCTAAAATTGCTGCACTGCTCAGTCTATATTTGTCATAAATCTCCTCCTCAGTGTGTTGGAATAATGTCTGCCTGGTTCGGTATATCCTCTCCTGTCTCTGCCTCCTCCTCTGTTGGGCGGCGTGGACTTTCCTCCTCCATGCTATCACATACAGTTCAGCCATTCTGAGTAACCCAGATGCCTTCTGGGTCTCCTTTTATACTTCTGGTTACCACCTGCTCTGAATCAGTGGTAATCTGGATGAGCAAAACCGGCTTTTTGCGACTAGTCACAATTTGCGACTGGCTTTTGCATATGGTTTGCAACTTGCAAATTGCGACTTCCTATTTGCGGGTCGCAAAATCAGGTCGCAAATTTTGCGAGTCGGTAATGACTCGCATAGCTATTTGCACTTCGGAAATGGGATTATTGCATCCCATTTCGCATTTTGCGCAGTCGCAAATAGCGATTCGGGCCATTTGGGACTCGCAAAAGTTTGCTACATCTGGCCCTTAACCTCTACCCTCCCCTAAACACTCAATTCACTCATACCTCCCTTTAGTTCTACCCGCTCTGGAATGTTAAAATCACTTTTACCTTCTTTTACCTCTATTCACCCATGAACATTAAAATTGGCCCAACCTCCCTTTACTGCTACACACCCCAAGTCCTAAGATCACCCTTACTTCCCTTTACCTCTACCCACCCCTAAACCCTTATATCATCCTTACCTCCCTGTTCTGTATGGTGTCTTTGGTGCTGTTTTCGTGTGTACCAACATGGCAAACATCAGCTGGGAGCGAAGATAATTAAACAACTGAGTTTTTTTCCTTGAAGCCTTATCCGTATTTGTGAGTTTCAGTCATCACAGTCATGTCATGATCTTTCTCGCTGTTGACAACTTTACAATGACTTTAAGGCAGTTGCAGCCCTTGCACCGTGTGTATGAATGGTGGTTATGATTTGTTGTTGTTCTTATTGCTTATTTGTTGTTTTACTCAGCACCCTCAGCCTTTGGCTCACGTTTCCTCCCCCAATTAAAAAAGGTTGATGCATAAATGCATATTTTAATTCTTATTGATTTACGTTTGCTAAAAAGGTGGTATTAGCAAAAAGAAGAGGATGGATGGGATGCTTAACAATGCAAACATTCACCCCCAGGTACAAAGATCTGGGTTTAATCCATTGTTTTTTTGCCCACCTCCTCACCCCACTTTTGACCTCACCATATGCAAATCAGTCTGGACCTTACTCCCTGCAGAAACAGTGCAGCCCGAACAATCAGGTCAGGTCCTCACTGGACTGGAAACAAGCATCCTGTGACTATTTTCGGGGTATCACCTCTCATCAGCCAGGCTAGTTTGAATCCAGTGGTGCAGTGAGCATAGGACCCACGTCTCGGTTTACCCTTCCCACATAGAGTGACAAAAGCAAAAAGAACTGATGATTGACAGAATGATGAACAATGCAAACTTTCACCCCATTCACAAGGTTTATTCCATTGTATTTTTAGCTCACCACGCCAACCCAGTTTGGACCCAGCTATATGAAAATTAGGCCCATATTTATACTTTTTTAGCACCGCATTTGCATTGTTTTTTTACGCAAATGCGGCGCAAACTTACAAAACACAATTGTATTTTGTAAATTTGCACCGATTTTGCGTCAAAAAACAACGCAAATGCAGCACTAAAAAAGTATAAATATGGGCCTTAGTCTTAACCCTGCTCACCATGAGAACATTCTAGGCCAAACTACCTGGCCAGTTCCTCTTTGGACCAGAAACAAGCATTCTGGGGCCAGTTTGGAGTATCACCCCTCATACTGCCAGGCTAGCTTGAATCCAGTGGTGCAGTGAGCATGGAACCCACATCTGGTCATACCTTTCTCACATGGGACGACAAAAGCAAAAAGAGCAGATGATGGATGGAATGCTGAACAATGCAAACATTCACCCCCTAGTCACAAAGATCTGGGTTTAATCTATTATTTATTTACCCACCATGCCACCCCGTTTTGCACCAGCCATATGTCAATCTGTCTTGACCCTACACCTCATGGGAACAGTCAAACCCGAACAACCAGGCCAGGTCCTTCCTGGACCGGAAACAAGCATTCTGAGACCGGTTTCGGGGTATCTCCCCTCACCAGCCAGGCTAGCTTGAATCAAATGGTGTAGTGACCACGTGACCCATGTCTGGGCATACCCTTCCCACATAGAGTGACAAAAGCAAAAATAACAGATGATGGACGGAATGATGAACAAGAACAATGCAAACATTCACCCCCAGTCACAAAGATCTGCGTTTAATCCATTTTCTTTTCCCACCACGCCACCCCAGTTTGGACCCAGCCATATGCAAATCAGTCTTAACCCTGCTCCCCATGGGAACAGTCCAGCCTAAACTACCACACCGGATCCTCCCTGGACCAGAAACAAGAATCCTGGGATTGGTTTAGGGGTATTACCCCTCATCAGCCAGGCTATCTCAAACCCAGTGGTGCTGTATGCACAGGACCCACAACTAGGTATACCCTTCCCTCTTAGGGTGACAAAAGCAAAAAAGAACAAATGATGGATGGAATGCTGAACAATGCAAACATTCACCCCGAGTCACAAAAGTCTTGGTTTAATCCACTGTTGTGTTACTCAACACACCACCCCAGTTAGGACCCACCATATGCAAATCAGTCTTGACCCTGCTTCTCATGGAAACAGTCCAGCCAGAACTGCCATACCAGGCCCTCACTGGACCAGAAACAAGCATTCTGGGACTGGTTTGGGGTATCACCCCTCATCAACAAGGCTAGCTTGAAACCAGTGGCGCAGTGAGCACAGGACTCATGTCTGGGCACACCTTTCCCACTTAGGGTGACAAAAGTGAAAAGAACAGGTGATGGACGGAATGCTGAACAATGCAAACATTCACCCACAGTCACAAAGAGCTGGATTTAATTCAATTTGATTTTCCCACCACTCCCCACCAGTTTGAACCCAGCCATATGCAAATCAATCTTGACTCTGCTCCCCATGGGAAAAGTTCAGCCCGAACTGCCAGGCCCCCCCGGACCAGAAACGAGCATCCTAGGATCGGTTTAGGGCAGTGGTTTTCAAACTTGCTAATATCACACACCCCTCCCCCAATGGGAAAAAATAAGTGATCAGCCCCCCCCTCAGAATTTTTCAAAACTATTCTATTAAGTTGGCAATGCTTAAATAAGTCTAGACTTATTTAAACATTTCAATTAAATTCAGTTACCTTTTTACAAATGCAATAAACATGTTTCTGCTTTAAACAAAGCACTATTATCTGCATAATCTTTCTTTTGGCCAGAGCCTGGTGCCCACCTTGGGATCACTTGAGGTAGCCCCTAGGGGGCAAGCCCCCCAGTTTGAAGACCCCTGGTTTAGGGGTATCACCCCTTATCAACCAGGCTAGCTTGCACAGGACCCACAGCTGGGCATTCCCTTCCCTCTTAGGGCAACAAAAGCAAAAAAGAACAAATGACGGACGGAATGCTGAACAATGCAAACATTCACCCCCCAGTCACAAGGGTCTGGGTTTAATCCATTGTTTTTTTACTTAGCATGCCACCCCAGTTTGGACCCAGACATATGCAAATCAGTCTTGCCCTTGCTCCCTATAGGAAGAGTCCAGCCCAAATTACCAAGCCAGGTCCTCCCTGAACCAGAAACACGCATCCTGGGACTGGTTTCAGGGAATTACTCCTCATCAGCCAGGCTAGCTTGAATCCAGTGGTGCAGTGAGCACGTGACCCATGTCTGGGCATACCCTTTCCACTTAGGGTGAAATAAGCAAGGATACAACTGAACAGAATGATGAACAATTTAAACATTCACCCCCACTCACAAAGATCTGGGCTTAATTCATTGTTTTTTTGCCCACCACACAACACCACACCAGTTTGGACCCTGCTCCCCATGAAAACAGTCCAGCCCAAACTGCCAGGCCCAGTCCTCTCTGAACCTGAAACAAGCATCCTGGGGCTGATTTCGGGTATCACCCCTCATCAGCCAGGCTAGCTTGAATCCAGTGGCGCAGTGAGCACTGGACCCACGTCCGGGCATACCCTTCCCACTTAAGGCAACAAAAGAAAAAAGAACAGGTGATGGATGGAATGCTGAACAATTTAAACATTCACTCCCTGTCACAAAGATGTGGTTTTAACAATTTTTTAGGCCAGGTACTCGCTGTACCGGAAACAAGAATCATGGGACTGGTTTCAATATCACCCCTCAAACTGGGGTGCCATGGTGAGCAAAGGAATGATGGATTAAACCCAGATCTGTCATTGAGGTGAATGTTTTAAAAGTTTCAGCACTGTCCATCATCCTTTTGTGTTGCTAAAGTTGCCCTAAGTGGCCAGGGTATGCCCAGATGTGGGTCTGTTGCTCACTGTGCCACTGGATTCAAGCTAGTCTGGCTGATGAGGAGTGATACTCTGAAGCTGATCCAAGAATGCTTGTGTCTGGTCTAGCGATGTTCTAGCCTAGCAGTTCAGGCAGGAATGTTCCTATGGGGAAGAGGGTCAAGACTGATTTGTATATGACTGGGTCCAAACTGGGGTGGCATGGTGAACAAAAGAACAATGGATTAAAGCTAAATCTGTGACTGGGGCAAGTGTTTGTAAAGTTTCAGCACTTCGTCCATCATCCTTTTGTGTTGCTAAAGGTGCCCTCAGTGGCCAGGATATGCCCAGCTGATGGTCCCTTGCTCACTCTGCCACTGGATTCAAGCTAGCCTGGCTGATGAGGGCTGTTACCATGAAACTGGTTCCAGGATGCTTGTCACCAGTCCAGGGAGGATGTGGTGTGGCAGTTCGGGATGGAATGTTTCTATGGGGAGCGGGGTCAAGACTGATTTCTATATGGCTGGATCCAAACTGGGGTGGCATGGTGAGCAAAAGAACAATGGATTAAACTAAGATCTGTGACTGGGGTGAGTAAAAAGTTTCAGAAGTCCGTCCATCTTCCTTTTGTGTTGCTGACAAGGTGGTATTGTCATTTGTTCCTAAAATGTATTTTATTTTAAGGCAGAGAATTATCCCGTACCAAGAAAATGGATCCTGCCCCTTGTGGTCAGTGCTGGCTGTGTTATAGCACTTTTTTTTTTACTTCCAGCCATACTGCGCAGCAGCTGTGCTGCTGTACAACATGGCTAAAAGACATTGACAAAGCCAATAGCTCTTACATAGGCGAGACCTATTGGCTTTGCCAATGCTTGTTGAATTTTACCAACATCCTGTCTGTTGGGGAGGATCATAGCAGTGTGTGACACATACTTGTTACCCCCTACAATAAATGAGGCTGTTATATTGGCACTGCTTAAACCACAAAAAAATAATGTGGATGTCGAGTCTTTTGGCCAGCTGTCCATGTCAAACTTGGACTGTAAAATACTGGGCAGAATTATGGCAGCTAGGATCATCACGAGTGGTCCATGATCTGGTACACTCTGATCAATCAGAGTTCATTCCTAATTGAAGCATTTCTTCATAATCAAATGCTGTTCCAACTGTTGAATAACCGTTCGTTCAATGCCTTGGTCCCTCCTGTAGCTTCCATAGACATGGAGAAAGCATTTGACACAGTATGCTGTGATTTTCTATTCAGAGTCCTGAAAATGATGGGATTCAGAGAGAAATAATGATCTCTATATAACTACTATAGTTGAACTCTGCTGCCTGAGGGAACACGAGCTGGATTATATCTGACCCTTGGAAGCTGCTGGAGGGATTCAAAGGTTGCTCCTTATCCCTACTCCTCTTTGCTTTTGCAATGGAATCATTTGCATATGTGCAAAGAAAGGGACATACTAGACGATCTTGCACCCTATAAATACTTTTGAGGCCTAGAACTAGTAGTGGAAATACCAAGCAAGTTCTGTGAATTATCTGGGCTGAGTTTGAGTGCAGGCAAGGCTTGCCTCTTCCCACTGTTCCCTGCCACTGAAATGGAAATTGCTTATCAGACCACAATGTACCTTGCTTGGCAAATGGAGACACTTAGATATATGGAATAAAGGTTTACCATAAAGTCTCAAATGTTATAGCGGGTGTAAGAAATGAAATTACTATTTGGGGTGGGTGACTGTTCACATCAAGAAATAATCACAACTTTCATCAGGCTAAACCTTTAAAGTCAATAAATTAACCAGAGCTCAGCCCTCTGATAGCTATGGCACAGAACAGACAGGCTTAGTTTAATGCAATGTGCAAAGTATTTTTGCAGTACCAAAACAGTTATAAAGTTGAAACACTAAGCAATAAAAGTCCCAAACCAACTTAGGAAAATAAAGTAAAATTTTATTAGCAAAATTACTTAGGGGCATATTTACAAGAAAGTGGTGCAACGGTCCTGATACTCTACATTTCTTGCGTCACCCCTGCCCCACCTAACGACACCATGATTGTGCTGTGTTTACAATATGGCACACAGTGGTGGCCATTAGGACAATAGCGTCAAAGTTTTTTAAACTATTGTGACGCTTTGCTGCACTGGTGTCAAAAATGTTGACGCAAGAGCAGCAAAGCACAGGAAGGCCCATTGATTGAAATGTGTGTGTCATTTCAACGCCTGTTCTGAGCAGGCATTAAAAATGACAGAACAGATGGCACAGTGAAATGCTGTAAATTTCACTGCACCATTTTTTCGGTCCTCCCTGCGTTGGAATGCCCCCTTGCATACATTATGCCTGGCGCAGGCATAATGTGGCGCAAGGGTTTACAAAGTGGTGCAATGCAAGCATTGAGTCACTTTGTGTAAATATGGCGCAGGAGAAAGGCCTCCTTAACAACAACCTAGTGTGAAAAAATGACGCCAGGCCGCCACAAGGTTTGTAAATATACCCCTGAATCTTTGAACTTTAAAAACAGAATAGGGAAAAAAGTGCAAATCACCAATGACAGCCTATTTGAGTGCTAGACAATAACCTAAGTGAGATTTGAGGCTTACCTATTGGAGCCCTGGTGGTATACAACAAGTGGATTGGTCCCAGTCAAAAGTCTGGAAGTCAAAAAATTAAAAGAAGCTTCAAAACTTCCTACTGGTTCTCCAACATCCACAGGACTACACTTCTAAGGTATCCAAGATCTAGTGGGATGGCACTTACAGACTTTCAGGTGTTAGTGTCAACACCAGGACAATGCGCACTCTACGGGCAACCAGAATGCAAAAACTCAACACTCTCAAGATAATGTAATTTACGCATTGTGATGATATGTTATTGTTTAACCTTTGGCATTGCAGAATTCAATCCTGAAGAATCATTTTTAAGGTACTTATAAATATTGTTCATTTGCAATGTATTGCTGCAAGCTTTCAGAGTGAGTCAGGGTGGGGTCCCTTTCCAGGGCCTTCTAGAAGCTTTTCCTGCAGCATGGCTGGGTGTGGTTGTGGGCTGGGCCAAGACTCTATAAAAGGGAGCCAGCCCAGCTCCACGTGCTCAGTATTGAGAGGTCCCGGTGCAGAGCAGCAGCAACTTCCTGAGCTCCTGTTCCGGTGGACTACTTTGATTTTCCAGGCCTCGCCCTTTCACTCGTTAGGTGATTCTTGATCAGGGCAGTAAGACGGAGGTTGGGCTGGGCCCATACTCCGTGTCTATGACGCTCAAACTCTTGGGCCTAATTTTTCCTTGCTAAAATAATTTGCTCTTGCGTGTGTGAATGTGCGATAGATTTTTGCATTACATTTGCATGGTGACATTCGAATCTGCAAGACGCGCAATTCTTTTCTTGTGTACTAATTCATGATATACATTGTGCGCTACCATTCCTTGGCAGTTTCATGGTGGCATTCGAATCGGCAAGACGTGCGATTCTTTTCTTGTGTACTAATTCATGATAAACATTGTGCGCTACCATTCCTTGGCAGTTTCATGGTGGCATTTGAATCGGCAAGACGCGCAATTCTTTTCTTGTGTACTAATTCATGATATACAATGTGCGCTACCATTCCTTGGCAGTTTCATGGTGGCATTCGAATCGGCAAGACGCGCGATTCTTTTCTTGTGTACTAATTCATGATATACATTGTGCGCTACCATTCCTTGGCAGTTTCATGGTGGCTTTCGAATCGGCAAGACGCGCGATTCTTTTCTTGTGTACTAATTCATGATATACATTGTGCGCTACCATTTCTTGGCAGTTTCATGGTGGCATTCGAATCGGCAAGACGCGCGATTCTTTTCTTGTGTACTAATTCATGATAAACATTGTGCGCTACCATTCCTTGGCAGTTTCATGGTGGCATTTGAATCGACAAGACGCGCGTTTTTTTCCTTATGTTCTAATCCATGATATTCTTTGTATGCTACCATTCCTTGGCAGTTACATGGTGGCACTCGAATCGGCAAGACGCGCAATTCTTTCCTCATGCTTAATTCATGTTGTTCATTGTACGCTACCATTCCTTGACAGTTGCATGGTGGTTTTCGAATCGGCAAAACACACAATTCTTTCCTCGTGCTTAATTCATGTTATTCATTATGCACTACCATTCCTTGCCAGTTACATGGTGGTTTTCGAATCGGCAAGACACGCGATTCTTTCCTCGTGCTTTATTCATGTTGTTCATTGTGTGCTACCATTCTAAGGCATTTACTTGGAAGTATTCGAGTTGACAAGTCACATGATTTATTCCTTGAGTCTATGTGGTGTTATTCATGGCGCTCAATCCTTCTATGAGGGTTTAAATAACTATGTGGAAATCTACAATGTGCGCAATTCATGTTTCAACATTTAGAGAGAACAAAGAAGTCCAGAGTTCTAGATGAAATGTCGTGTGTTCCTAATATGTATTCTTAAAATAAGAATTATACGAAGGTTCAGAATTTACTCAGATAATTTTCCTGATATTCATGCTAAAGAAAGTACTTGAATCTGAAAGTTATATTTAACTCCTCTTGTTTTCTCCCACAGGTATTCAGTCATCAAAAAGGTCTAGTCTTTATAAGATTCATTCTTAAGGTTATTCATGTATTCAGAATGATGATGCTTAGAATCATAGTATAGTACTGTTTTTACATGAGAGATTATTTTGATGCTTGTGTGTTTTAACCTTTGCTTCCTACAGGTCTCCTTCCCACCTGTTCCCTTCCTAATCCCCTTTTCCCCACTTGGACTCTCTTAGACTCTGTGACAAATCTAATCAGAGTATTGGAGCTGTCTTGTGGTGGAAGTGTTGTGAGCGTGCACAGACCCCGAGGATCTGGTGACTCTGACAGTTAGGCAGAGACCAACAGCAAAGTCCAATCCAAGCCCAGTTGCCACAGGTCAGTTGGGCACTTTAAGAAAAGGCCTCTTGAAGTTTGTTGTGTCCCTGTCGCCACACAGGAGCTCAGCCAACTGACCCTTGGAGTTCAATTCTTTGTCCTGAGAAAACAAGGGTGAAGTTCTAGTCCTTCAGGGCTCATCTCAGGCTACAGACAGTAGGTCCAGGTCTCTTCTGTTCTTCCACAGATCCAGAAAGTGTTCAGAGGATGGTACCTCGGGATGCCACATTAATGATTAGTGCCAGCTATGATTCCTGGACAACTCCTAACCAATGGGGTAAAAATTCCCTGGGGCAACTTCGAGTACTTTCTCAGTAATTCCTCTTTGCTTTACTGAAAGACGCCCAAATGCCACGTGGCTTGCCATTTTTAAGATGATGAAAATCTTTGGTACACTAAACTTGGGCTCTGAGGGTTGGGGCAATCAGTAGTGTCCTTCTGGATTTAATTGCCAACATCAGTTTAAAACAGGCTCTAAACCACCAACAAACCAGGAAACAAAAGTCTTGTAGGACAAAAGCAGGGTCCTGCAGGACCCTGGCATTGGATATGCACAAATTGTCCAGGCATCTTGCTTGTTCCCTTTCAAATGCACCAGATTTTTACATATAGATCAGACAGTCTTGTTAGGCAGATTAAGGCATTGTTTGACCAACAGGATTCCCTGTTTTACATGGTTCCCACAAAAAGTAGGACCGTGTATTAGGACGGCAAAAAATGTAGGATGTAGAGACTGAGTCCATCAACACCATCAGGAAATGTCAGCCCAATTCCTAGCTAGCTCTTAGTGTCTCACCTGAACCCCTAAACCTTCCCAGAGTACACATGATTTTGGCAACCTCGGACATGATGACTCTGACTCCCAAGGCATCGTGGAAAGAAATTCTACCCTTTCGTTGTTTACTCATGCATGCCTGGGGTAGAGACAAGAAAGATATGAATAAAGGTTTTCAAACATTTATTGAGATAATCCTATTCTTGTATTGAGAGAATTAGCTGCATATATTAGGCAGAAGAAACAGTGTTACCAACATGGTGAACAGATTAAATAATCCAACCATGATAAGCTTATTTTGATATATATTCCTAACTATCACTACCTACACCCAGTAGCAGGTGTACCCCCTGCCAGGTCTTGAAGGATAGCCTGATCTCTCCATACCTGGATAGCTGAGCCAGGGAGCCAGTCTAGAAAAGAGCTGACAATCCTTCTCTGCAAGATGAAAGGTCAGCGTCAGCAGAGCTGCATATTGAACACAGGATCCATTCCAGGACAGTCACAACTGGAGTGCTCCTCTGACCCACATAGGGCAGTACACTGTTCATATAATCAAACCCACTGTGTTAGAAGCCCAGCACTGATAAAATGGTATGTCTAGGATGCAGAAGCTATTTCCAAATGGACAACACAAGCACTAGGATATCTTGTTCTATGTTCCTAGACTTGAATAGAGTGTACACGTTACACGGCAAAAAAGGCTTACTGAAAATTAACAGCATGACTAGCGTATTCTCAGAACAATATTGTGCAAGCATAAAACATGCAAAATATCGTTGGTAAAAAAGATGTCAGCATAAAACTTGTAAAATTTAAAACTAAAATGGAGAACCAAGGTTGGGTCCAAGAAGGCCTCATGACATCCCTCCCCTGAATATCCTGCTGAGCTCAGTGGATTCATCATTGCCCATTGACCTGCCAATGAAAATTACCTAATCTGTCACTCCTGGGAGGAATTTCACACTCATTCACACTTAATTCACGCCAATTAAGCGATGGGATTTCCTGGAGAGATGATTTAAAGTATCCCCACAGGAGCTTCAGGCAGGGTAAAGGTAACTTTCTAAAAGTTACATTTCTTTAATGTTTATTAGAAATCTGCATTTATCATTGAATAATATTTTAATAACAAAAACAGTGGTGTAATTATTTTTTTAACTGGTTCTGTTCTCAAGTTAGCAGTATTAGTATTTTCATCTGTTCTCTGGTTTTCTACATAGGACAGTGTAAGAACCTGGTTGTTGTTTGACTGGGGTGTGAGTCCTGGTCAAGCCTGACCACTGTCCTTGTCAGGGTAAGGCTCAAGCAAACCCCACATTAACCTGTGCTCATCCCCCCTGGTAGTTTAGCACAGAGTAGTCTCGAAGGATAGCCTTGAGGCAATATGTAAAGTATTTGTACAACACTTCAAACAATAAAACAATGAAAACAGCACACAAAAAGATCACACAGCATGTTAGGAAACATAGTTTACTTTAATAAATAAAACAAGACCAATACAACAAAAATCTAATCAGAAGAACCAGAGTTATGAATTTTTAAAGAATAAACAAAAATGTGGTGCCTACAAGCATAAAACGCCAACTGTGGCTATCTGGCTGAACCGGATCAAAGTCAAAAGTAAAGACCACCAGAATGGAGTCCTGCTGAAGGTTTACCTTCACAAGATGTGTGCCAAGAGTCCTGTTCATCTTGGAGAGGGTCATGAGAGTTGCTTGCTGTGTAAATAAATGGGCTAGAGCCGAAGCACGCTGAAGTTTCTGTGAGCAGCGCCGTTCCGGTGCCAATGGGCCTGTTCACGGTCATGAAGAACCCAACAGCTTGGTGTAAAGAGCCTATGAGCCATACCAATGGCCCAGGACCTAAGGGGCACCACTTGGGGTCAGGAACTCGCTGCAGCTGGGTCTAGGAGCTGAGAAGCCTTTTATGTCCTTGAGGCTCAGATCAGTAAGCCAGCAGACTAGCACTTTGAGCCACTTCTGTGTCCTGAGTTCAAGATGAAGTTGTAGACCCAGTTCTTTTCCACCAGGCAAGAGGGTGAAGGCCAGCACAGCAGGCAGCAGTTCCTTTAGTGCAGCAGTCCAGCAGAGTGCCAGTCCTTGTAGCAGCACAGCAGTCCTTCTTCCTGGACAAGTATCTACATGTCAAGAAGCGGTGTGGTCTGAGGTCAGTATTTATACCCAGTTGTGCCTTTGAAATGAAGAGAAGCTTCTAAGCAATGGTCTTCAAACTTTTTATTGCTGCACCCACCTCCCCCCAGTGAAAAAAATCATTATTGGGGACTCCCCTATGAATTTTTCACAATTATTATATTCAATTGGCAGTGTTTAAATATGTGTAGGCCTTACTAATGTGTAAATGTATCCACAGTGTGATTATTGGGGTGGACTGGGGGTTTGAATAGTATTTGGAGTCCCTTCCCTTTTGTCACATGCTGCCAGCTAGGATATGAATGACACAACATGTTAATGTTGGCCATCACAGGGTGATTTACTGCTGCTCATTTTATGTCAGCTTAAACCAAAACCCTGTTATCAGCACAAGGATTAATTTGGCCAAAGCCTGGTGCCCCCCTCGGTTCACTTGAGGCCCCCTGTATGGAGGCCCACCCCCCAGTTTGAAGACCCCTGCTGTTGAGGTTTCCTTCTGAAGTCCCCAGGCATCCTCCATACCTGTCCTAGTTACAGACCACCTACAGGGGTATGCAGCTCTTTGCGTGGCAGCTGGACACAACCTATGTAAGTGTAAATGGGGCAGTGTCAAGATCCTTCCTCCCATCCTGCCAGTGATGGCCCATCCAGGCACACCCAAGCTCCCTATTCTGTGTCACTGTCTAGGAGGAATACGCAAAGCTCAACTGTTAGCTACTCTCAGTCATGTGATCAGAGACAGGCTACCGGCACTAAATGGCTAAGGTAAGAAAATTTCAACTTTTCAGAAGTGGATTTTTCAAAATTGTAACTTAAAATCCAACTTTACCATGAGTTCGGATTTTAAATAAGGATTCCAGACACAGCAAACATAAACTGGTTTTCTCTTCAAATTGGAAATTACAATTATAAAATGTAATAAGGGCACTCCAATGTTATCCTATGGGAGAGAGAGGCCTTGCAGTAGTGAAAAACAATTAAGTGTTTTTCACTACCAGGACATGTAAAACCTAAAAGTACATGTCCAACTTTTCAAATGCATTGCACCCTGCCCTTTGGGCTGTCCAAGACCTACCATAAGTGTGATGTATGTATTAAAATGGATGTTTTGGGCCTGGTGAAAGGTCTACTTTGCCAGGTTAAAATAGCAGTTTGAACTGCACACACAGGCTTTGCAATGGCAGGCCTGGGCCATGTTTAAAATACTACTTAAGTGGGTGACAGAATCTGTGCTGCAGGCCAACTATTAGCATTCAATTCACATACCCTGGGCACGAGTAGTACACTTTACCAGGGACTTATAGGTAAAATAAATATGCCAACTGGAGATAAGCCAGCTTCACCATGTTTTAAGGAGCGAGCACATGCACTTTAGCACTGGTTAGCAGTGGCAAAGTGCTCATAGTTCTAAGGTCAGCAAAAATGAGATCATTAAAAATGAGAAGGACAACAAAAAGTTGGGGGAAGACCACCCAGAGACTGACAGATCCAATAGACAGCTAGGTATGCTAAAATAGAGTTTTGGATCTTGTCACTATTGGAACACAGTAATATTAATTTTCTATCCATCCCACTTTTAAATACCATGCTGCCTGCCTTGTGGGTTACAAGGCCTATATAGGGGTCAGTTACTCACATTTAACAAATCTTTACAAAGTTACGAAAAGGTCTTCAAACATGGAAAACATGGAAATCAACTTTGCTATTCTACAAATACTGAGGATCAATGATCTGTGCTGAGCAGGGTTAAAACAATCCGCCCACGGGTCACTGCTAGGCAGAAGGACCTAGAGAAAGCCTTCGGAGCCTGGGATGAAGCAAGGAGAGCCCAGGCCCAGGTAGCAGCTGAGATCACCCCTGACAGTGAGAATAAAGAAAATGGTAGGGATCTCTTTGAAACAGAAGGGGGCAACAGGAGTGTGGTATCCACAGTTTGAACAAGGCATGACTCCACATCTGGAAGTGAAAAGAGTTCTGTTAAAATCATCAAAGATCTGGAAGCCTAGTTCAGCTTACAAGAGATTCAGGAAAGGAAGCTGCCTATGGAAGAAAGATGATTGGCCCTAGAAGAGAAAATTGTCAAGCTGGGGTTTAAACCACAAAGACATGGTGGCAGCAAAAAGGAACAGGAGGTGAATGTAGGGGGTGCTCATGATCCCAGGTTGCCCAAGGGTATTGTTCCAAAATATGTAGAGGGAGATGATATAGGTAAATTGTTGGCATCCTATGAAAGATCTCTCCATGGATGAGGGGGGTGGGTACCCAACACTGGGGTCCTTACTGTGGGAACTAATTCCAACAGTAGGGAGAGATAGGCATTTGACACTGGAGGATGAGTTTGCGGATTCATACACCCAAATGAAGGAGGCACTCATCGAGCTATTTAGGCTAACCATAGAGGAGTGCAGACAGAAGTACAGAAATAGACACAAAGGTTCAATTCAGACATTGATGGGCTTTATAGATACCACTGTGAAAGCACTGGAAAGTTGGACAAGGGTAACAAGGCAGATATCAAGAAGAGACTCTACAATCTGGTAGTAAAGGTACACATACTTATAAATTGTACCTCTGGGAAGTTACACCATTTTCTGGTAGATTCTAAGCTATCTAGCCCTAGAGAGCTGGGTAAGATAGCTAATGAATGGGTGAGCACTAAGGTGCCCAATAACTCCTATGGTGGTGAATGCAAGAAAGGAGGACATGCACCCCTTCAGGCGAAAAATGGACCAAGCATAAAAAGTTAGAGAATTCCAAACAGTCCCCAAAAGGTGCCCAAGAGGGTGGTGTGGGGGAGCCCAGAGCCACGTCCCAGTCAAAGGGGAGGGAGGCCCGGGGACAGAATTTTGACCCTGCAAAGGCGAGGGTGCTTTGACTGTAGATAGCTAGGGCACAAACCAGGGCACAAGGTGGGAGCCCATGTGCGCACCAAGAAGCCACCTGCTGGTGACCATCCAAGAGCATTGCCAGATTAGGGATAGGGGTGGGCCTTGACACTGGGCATTGCAGGGGCTATACTGAACCCACTTTAGTCTCATTGGTGGGGAAGAAGTTGAACCCTTGGCCCACTGGCCTGCCAGCTTAGAAAAGCACAGGCAGTGGCCAATAATCGATGAGACTGAAGTTCAGGCCTTGGCATTAAAATCAACTTGATGCCTAAGTCAAATGTCACTATTAAAGAAATGCAGCTTTTAGAAAGTTGCCACTCTGTGACTAAGTTTCTCCAGTGGCATCACATGGTCACTGGCCACCAGACAGCTTTCTGCCCTCCTGGGGAATAGTGTGAATGACCCCCAAGCTTAGGAACAATAGCAGCCTGCTATAAGGAGAGGTGTCACATCCCCTTCGGACGAAGCCTTTGAGGGTGTTAGCCCAAAAGGCGGGCTTCAAAGCCAACGCTGCCTTTGTGGGCAAATGACGATCACACTTCTGAGAGACTGCCCTTTGTTCAGGTAGACAGGTTGGTGGTGGGGACAGAGAGATGAGACTAGCGTCCAAACCCTTTTTCCCATGGGCATCTAGTCCATAGGTAGCCACACTTCTATGGTGGGCTACCAAGTTCCTTACATCCAAAGAAGGTTTCAGACATCTTAAGAAGGGGCAGAAGAGTGCACTCTGGATTTGCTAGATGCCACACATAGCGGGAAAGTCATCTCCGGGACAGATGGGGCAATGGTAGCCCATTGGCTAGTGAACTCATCATCCTCCAGGGCACTTTCTGGCCATACATATGGCACCCCTGGCACCCTGAATCTCAGATCATGCCAGAACTGGAAAGAGGACCAAAGATTGACCGTCCTCCTGTCCCCTGGACTTGGCAAAGAGGCTGCACCATCTGCTGGACTCCACCTGCCGCACTACTGTGGATGGAGACTTGTAGCCCAGATGTAGCTGGCCTTCTACTGTCTCAGCGAGGACTTTGAGGGATCCTGACCTCTCTGGCCAAAGTCACGCATTTGACCCGTGGACCAAGGAATAACCGCAAAGGCTCCCCAGTCGACCGCACAGTACCCAGAGCATCCTTAAGCAGCTTTCATCTCCTCCATCGCGGAATCAGGATCACTCCATTGAGCTCTATGACGGGTGTGCTGTAAAGTTTAGAACTGGACTGGAAAATGCTTTGGTGGCCGGGTGACAGTCTAAATACTCCTTAATGGGCCCCACACCTCCATCCCGTCAGATCTGGTTGCCCAAGTCAGGCCGGACTAGTCAAACACAAATCTTACAAACTTTTCAAAAGTTTACACATTTTACGGTTACCAATGCTTGCTTGCAGTTAAACTGTGGTTTAAGTTTTCTTTAAAAATCTGCATCTCCGGAAGCTTACAGTGGATTTTGCTCACCTTGGTTTCTAAAACTTAATTAAAATATAATCTATTTTTATAAATTGGCATTGGATTTCTTTCACGTCGTGTGGATTTCTCCTTTCATTGTTTGGTACTGTTAAATCCTTTACATCAGTTACTTTGTTTAAGCCTTGCTGCTGGGAGCCATAGATACCCAGGGTTGAGCTTAAGGTTTTACAAAAATACCTCACTGGACCCAAGACAGTTTTTGCAAGTGTATTGCACAGTAAGGCCTCACAGCCATAATATATAATACACCCAAATCCTCACATTGATGTTTCTGATTTTTAATTCTTTTTTACAAAAATACCTGTGTCGAACGCATGGCAGATACTCATGTGCCTGAATACTCTACTGACTGACTTGATCTGGGGTGTTGACAGATCTAGAGTAATGCTGTGGAAACTCCAACTACCATCCCTGGACGGAGGCCTGGGGCACCAAGATAATGACTTGTACTATTTAGCAGTTTAACTGCAATATGTACCTAAGTGGCATACCTACCCTGTTATGGTGGAATCTAGATCATGAGAGATGAGGAAGGTGGATCCCTGCCCTTATATCTGATAGTCTTGAAATTCAGTGGGTCTGAACAACATAATAGATAGCTAGCTCTAGCTGTGCATTGCTGGAAGTGGAACCTTGCACATACAAACAATAAAACAGTGTATGCACCTAATGTGCTACTATGGTCCTAATCAGCTTTCACAGGTAGTTTTTCAAACTGGATTCTCTCAGGTGTATACTCAGTGCCATGCCTTACAGAGCATAGTGTAACTTCATTGATGGTCTGGTGCGTCCTTTGTTTCATTCGCTAAGGATTAGGGAAGGACATCTTGAGTATGGAAGCACACTATTGGTTGGGAACATGAAGATCTAAGAGGCACCAATATCTCAGACAAGGACAAATCAGGATGACCAAATTATGACCATGGTGGTGATTTCTCCCATAGACAGCCAATGTACCACACCAACAGCCAGGGCAGAAACAACCACCACGGCGGTAGCCACCTATAGCCAGGCGGAAGTCAAAGTACCGCCCACCATATTAAGACCCAGCAAAGAGACACGTTTTCCGGGGTGGTACCAATGCCAACAAAAGCCTGGCGGAAACCGAGCACAAAAGTCAAAGGACTCGCCATTGGAGACACAGGGAAGAACCATACCACCATGGAACCAGAACTGCAAGTTTTCCCGATGATATTCTACGTTACGCTCTACCTGGAACACCAACGCCGACGCCGACGACGACGGTGTGTACAGCCGCCTAGCACACAAGGGAGGGGGGGGAAGAGAGTGACACACATGCACAACACACACCGACACACACACACACCACACACACAACCAGCTGCAATACAAAAAACATTTGACCCCGAAAATCAGAAGAAAAATGCAAGGACAACAGGAATTGACGAAAGTGATTGTAATCAGTTCAACAACAAAATTAATAAACTTATTTCCCTATCAAACAGATATGTACACTTGTATAAAAAAGGGTCACTGTCCAGTCCAAAGTTCAAAGGGCCCACATGGACAAAGGGCTCAGTCCAAGGGCCAATTCGAAACCTGAGCAAATTCGGATAGAACACTGCAGGGGCACCAGTTTGCAAATAGGCAGGCACCTCAGGGGGAGGAGGGGCACCTCAACCAGATGCGGGAACAAGCCCACTGGTTCTGGAGGAGGCAACATGCCCATTGTTTTGTCCTGGGGAGTGCAAGGCCACAGTCTCTCAAGTAAGTGTCTTGCCCACTGGTTCTGGAGGGGGCAACCAGACCATTGCTTTGTTCTTGTGAGTGCAAGGCCACAGTCTCTCAAGTGGGTGTCTTGCCCACTGGTTCTGGAGGGGGCAAAATGCCCATTGCTTTGTCCTGGGGAGTGCAAGGCCACAGTCTCTCAAGTGGGTGTCTTGCCCACTAGTTCTGGAGGGGGCAACATGCCCATTGCTTTGTCCTGGGGAGTGCAAGGCCACAGTCTCTCAGGTGGGTGAATACCCCTCTGGTTCTGGAAGGGGCAGCCCGCACTTTAGCCCCTGGAGGGTGGAATACATGGCGTCCAGCGGCGGTGATGGCTGCATGCTGGTGGTGGTTGGGGGAGGCTCCTGGGCAGCCCTTGCACTCTGTGATGGCTGCATGCTGGCAGTAGCTGGGGAGGCTCCTGGGCAGCCCCTGCACTTTGTGATGGCAGCATGCTGGTGGTGGTTGGGGGAGGCTCCTGGGCATACCCTGCACTATGTGATGGTAGCACATCCACGGCTGGTGGTGGGGAACCTGTGACAGCTGGTGGTGGTGGCGGTGTTTGCCTGACAGTTTCCGTTGGCGAAGAATGCCTCTTCTCTTCCTGGTCATGGTTTGGAGATACCCTTACCCTTCCTGGCATGGGTAGATGGGCTCTTCCCCTCTCTGCCTGGTGGTGCAGGCTCCTTCCTCTTCTTCCAAGCTGGTGCAGGCTCCTTCCCCTTCTTCCCAACTGGTGCAGGCTCCTTCCCCTTCTTCCCAGCTGGTGCAGGGTCCTTCCTCTTCTTCCCAGCTGGTGCAGGCTCCTTCCCCTTCTTTACATCTGGTGCAGGCTCCTTCCCCTTCTTCACAGCTGGTGCCGGACTCTTCCCTTTCATCCCAGGTTGTACTGCATCTTTCCCCTTCAGTGTTGTTCTGGTATCTCTACCACTACGAGTAAGTGTTGCTACCACTGTCCTTGTGGACTGTTTGGCTGAGGTGATGGGCTGTGTCCTTGCTACCCTGCCCATACATGCAGTGTGGGGTGAGGGGGAGGGAAGAGGTCAATCTGGGAAAGGAAAAGCTTTTTAGGGACGTTGGGGTGGGGGGAGGGAGGAGTAATGGGAGTGGAGGATGAGGAAGTGGTTGTTGGAGGTGTATGTCTGCTGGATTTGGGTGCAGGCGCAATGGTCTGTATGCTGTTGTGAGGTGGATGGCTGTTGGGTGTCTGAGTGCCTGTGTTTGGGTCCTTCAGGAGGGGGGTGGACAGACACGGTGGGAGGGTACACAGGGGACACATGCATGGATGTTGTGGAGGTGTCTGCCAGCGAGGTGTGTGTTCTGCTTGGTGTGGTAATGATAATAGTGGATGTAGATGTAGTGTATGCATATGTGAGTGTGGACGTGACTTGGAGGGAGGTGGAAGAGGAGGATGGGGGGGAGACAGTGGAGACAGTGGATGTTGTCGTGTCTGCAACTGAATGGTGTTTGGTGAGTGCCTGTGGGATGAAGTGTGGTGCTTGTGTTTGCCTGTGCCACTCTTGTGTGTTGTCTTGTGTGCATGCTCATCTGTCTGTGTGCTTGGTATGGGTTGGGGTTGAGGAGTCTGGGACTGGGAAGTGGAAGTTGGAGGGGGATGGTAGAAACAGGGACAATGGCTGCCATCCGAGAGGATGTCAGAGCCTGAATCGATCTCTGTTGGGCCGCCAATCCACCGTGAATGCCCTCCAGCAATGCAATGCATTGCTGCATCTGGGTTGCAAGCCCCTGGATGGCATTCACAATGGTTGATTGCCCTACAGAGTTGGGTCTCAGGAGGTCAATAGCCTCCTCACTCAGGGCAGCAGGGCTAACTGGGGCAGGGCATGAGGTGCCTGGGGCAAAGGAGATGCACACCCTCTTGGGTGAGCGGACACGGGCAACTCGCTGAGGGGCTACAGGGAGGGTGGTGCTGGTACGGGGGTGGGGTCTGTACATGCAGCTGGGGTGGTCACAGAGGTGTCCTCCACCACCAGGGAGCTCCCATCGGAGGAGGTATCAGAGTCTGTGTTGTCCCCTCCAGTCTCCGCCATGGTGCTCCCCTCGTCCTCCGTCCCACTGGTTCCCTCAGCGTCGGTGGAGTCTGCCTCCAGGGTCCTGTGGGATGCAGCTCCCTCTGTCGCCGGTGCCTCTGCTCCTCCGCCAGATGATGCTACTGCACACAAAGACAGGATGACAAAACAAGAAAGGGGGGGAGAGGCAAAGGATACACTGGGCCACTGACTGCACCAACACCACCGTTGGTGTACACAGCACCCTCACACAGAGGGAACAGTCCTACGCACTATGCATTGCCCTACCAGTGAAATGGCTATTCACCAAGACATGAGGAGGGGCACACAACGCCAACTGCAGCACACCTGGGACCCACGCAGCCCTGCCCAGAAGTGAATATTAACAAGCTTGGTAAGCAGTATTTTCCATTCAAACCGTTAGCCTCCAGACGCCCTACTCTACTATGTCTGGACTGGCCTAGGGGCACCCACTGACACACAACCACCACCCAGATACCACCCCACCAGCCGTAAGTTGTAATGATAGCTACTGTACTCACCCCTTTGTGGCTGCTGTGATGCCCTCAAGCACCCATCCAGCTCAGGGTTGGCCACCGCCAGTATGCGGGCCATCTGGGGGTTCAGGGTCTGACGGGCACCCCTTCCTTGTTGGGAGGCCATACGCAGCTGGGCCTCCACGGTCTTTCGTGCCTAGAGTCTCAGGTCCTCCCACTGTTTGCGACAGTGGGTACTCCTCCTGCCATTGCCTCCCAGGGTCCGCAGTCCGCACCCCTTTGGCGATGGCACACCATATTCCCTTCTTTTGATGGGCGCTGACCTGCAGAGGCAATACAGACAGGAGAACGCCATTAGACAAACACTCCAGACTGTCAAATAAATGGCCCACCATAGCTGTTTGCATCACCATTGGCACACACATAGCCCAGCGCACAACATGTACACTGCCAAGAGGACATCCACCCACTCCCCTTTACATGATGCCATCACACACAATTCCATGCATTCATTCCTCATGCATCGTGCCCACATTGTATTCACCTGTTGGTCTGGAGGTCCGTACGCGGGTAGGATCCCATTCACCAGCCGCGCCAACTCCTCAGAAGCGAAGGCTGGGGCCCTTTCCCCGGTCAAACGGGCCATGGTAGGTTCCAGACACAGGTCACAGCAGCACATGCAGTGTAGGTCCTCTCATATGGAAGGTCAGGAAACAAGTGAGGAATGTGAAATAAAATGGCAGTCACGTCCGCGGTGGTGCATAACGTCACCACCGGCGAAGATCCCCATTGGCCCCTGTACCCCATAGGGCCCAATATGAACCAATGAGGAATTGCACAGCAGTTCACGACCACCTACCGCCACAGCGCACAACGTCGGCAGAATTACCTCACTTCCACCTGTCCCTCCATACAGGACCGGTGGGCGCCATTTCAGGGGAGGTGTACATGCCTATCAATAATTGCTGCGTCACAGGATAAATAGGTACATACTTTAAATTACACTGTCCCATAATATGATTGCACAATGTGGACCGCTGTTGTGGTTTAGGTGCTCTAATTGTGACAGCCTACTCACTCTTGTGTCCCATAGATACCTACTGCTGCGGATGAATAGGAGATGGAGACATACCCCTGTGTACAGGCCCCTGGTGGACTTGGCTACACTGAAGGACAGGCACATAATACTCACCTATAGACTGGACAGGGCCACAATCACAGAGCTGTGTGCCCAGTTGGAACCTGACCTGATCTCAGCTATGCGTCATCCGACTGGGATCCCCCCTCTTGTGCAGGTTCTATCAGTGCTCAATTTCCTGGCAACTGGTTCTTTCCAAGTGACAGTGGGCTTGGCAGTAGGAATGTCACAGCCAATGTTCTCAATTGTGCTGGCAAGAGTCTTGTATGCCCTGATAAAACACATGTGCAGCTACATTGCTTTCCCCCATGTGGAGGATTTGGCCACTGTGAAGGCCGGGTTTATGCAATGGGACATATCCCCAATATAATTGGGGTGAATGCCGGAACACATATTGCATTTGTTCCCTCCGGCAAAATGAACAGGTGTTCAAGAATCGTAAGAATTTCCACTCTATAAATGTGCAGATGGTGTGCCTGGCGGACCAGTACATCTCCCATCTCAATGCTAAGTATCCTGGGTTGGTGCATGATGCCTTTGTCCTAAGGAATTGCAGCATCCCAAATGTGATGTCCCAAATACAGAGGCACAGGGTGTGGCTAATAGGTGAGCCCTGGTTCCCACCCAGTATATAGTGGTGTATGCCTATGCTGTTGGCCATATAGGATAGTGTGTGGCTAAATGTTGTCCCTCAAAATTTGCAGGTGACTCTGGTTACCCAAATCTATCATGGCTGCTGACCCCTGTGAGGAATGCCAGGATAAGGGCACATAGGCGAACCAGAAGGATCAGTGAGAGGACCTTTGGCCTCCTGAACGCCAGGTTCAGGTGCCTCAACCTGACAGGTGGATTCCTGTGCTACTCACCCAAGACGGTCTACCAGATAGTAGTGGCCTGCTGCATGTTGCACAACCTAGCCCTCAGATGGCATGTACCTTTTCTGCAGGAGGAGTAGACTGGAGATGCCCCTGTGGCAGCAGTGGACCACTGAGTGCTCAGTGGGCACTGTGGAAGTGAGGATGAGGAGGCAGAGGATGACGATGTGGACAACAGAACATTGACGATACGTCAGTACTTTCAATGACACACAGGTGAGACAGTGCTACTTCACATTTCTATGACTATTGATGTATTCTGTGTGGCATTGGCATGCTGGCATTACCCACTTCTTTCCTCCACTTACTGTTACTGTTACCTATGGATATTCATTTTACAGATGCTGGTGATATGACAACATTCTCCTGATGTGATCAGCTACAGGCCATTAATTCTATGCTCATACTATTTACAGTTCATTTGCAATGGTTGTAGCTGTTTCAATCAATACAAATTTGCAATACATGAAATACTAGTAGTCAAGTTTTATCCAAGGGTGTTTATTGTTGTGCTAAAATATTGAGGGGCAAGTGCAATGGAATGGGGTGAAGATAGAGGAAAGTCCAGGGTATTGTTCCAGTCTGTTTGTAGCACAGGTGCATTCTCCATGGGGACATAGGAAGGGAAGCAACGGCAGTTCAAGGTGGACAAGGAGACTAAGTGGGACACAAGGGGGACAATCAGGAGAGTCTCAATTCCTGGCGGTGGTCTTGGCAAGTGTCTCTAGCGTCTGCCTGGTTCACAGGGAACGTTTGTTGGGTGGTTCACCTTCTGCAGGGGAGGGGTGCTGGTGGCCTGTTGGTCCTGTGGCGGGGCCTCCTGGCCACTAGCGGCAGCGGAAGTGGAGGGCTGTTCAGATGACTGGTTCATGGCAGGAGCCCGCTGCTGTGCTGTTGCCTCTCTCATGATGTTGGCCATGTCTGCCAGCACCCCTGCTATGGAGATCAGGGTGTTGTTAATGGCCTGCAAGTCCGCCCTGATCCCCTGATACTGTCCCTCCTGTAGCCACCTGTTCTCCTGCAGGTTGTCTAGGACCTAGCCCATCGTGTCCTGGGAATGTTGGTAGGCTCTCAGGATCTCAGACAGTGCTTCCTGGAGAGTTGGTTCCCTGGTCCTGTCCTCCCACTGGCACACAGCAGTCCTCCTAGTGTCCCTGTTGGCCTGTGCCTCTGTCCCCTGAAGGGTGTGCCCACTGTCACTGACCCCAGGTCCCTGATTGTCTTGGGTATGAGGTGTGGCCTGGGGTCCTTGTAAAGGTGGGCATTCTGCTGATTGACGTGTCCTGGGGACAGAGGTGTAGGTACGCTGGGTGGGTGCTGTGGTGTTGGATCCTGATGGGGGAGGCCCTGTGGTGGTCTGTGAGTGGGCTTGGGTGACTGGCTGTCCAGTGGTCCCTGATGGGCCAGGTAGGTCGTCCAGATCCAGAAGTCCAGAGATATTGTCATCACTGTGGGCCTCTTCTGTCAGGGGACTGCATAGTGGTGGCACCTCCTCTCCAAGGACATTTGCTGGAGTACCTGTGGGGATATAAATGATGTATTAGGCTTCAAGTGTACGACATTTGTACTTCTGTAGATTCCCTTCTATGGTTGTTGTTCCCCTGCCAGCCTTTACTTGTGCATGTTGGTGTATTGTGGGATTGTTAGTTTCCCTATGCTGTGCATGCTTTAGTGATGAGTGTCCATGCAGGGCTGGGAGGGTTGTCCATGCATTGGTACAGCATGCAGGGCCTGGCATTGGGATTAGTGAGATGCGTTTGTGGAGTTTGTGGGATGTGGTGGAGTGATGAGGGTGAGGGTGTGTGATGGCATGCAGGTACGGGGGTGATAATTGTTAAGAGTTGACTTACCAGTGTCCAGTCCTTCGCCAATTCCGGCGTGTCCCTCAGGATGCAGTATTGCCAGTACCTGCTCCTCCCATGCTGTGAGCTGTGGGGGAGGAGGTGGGGTCCACAGCCAGTCCTTTGTATGGCGAGCTGGGGTCTTGCTGCTATGGAACGTACCTTCACCCGTGGGTCGTTCCACCTCTTCCTGATGTCGTCCCTTGTTCTTGGGTGCTGTCCCACGGCGTTGACCCTGTCCACGATTCTCTGCCATAGCTCCATTTTCCTTGCTATAGATATTTGCTGCACCTGTGCTCCAAAGAGCTGTGACTCTACCCTGACCATTTCCTCCACCATGACCCCTAACACCCCCGCAGTGAAACGGGGAGCCTTTGTGGTGCCTTGGGTGTTCTGTGATGTGTGTTGGTGAGGGTGTGTTGGGTAATGTGGTGGGGTGTGTGATGTGGAATGCGTGAGGGGAGTATGGGTGTATGTGGTGTGTGTGTCTAGTTGTCTCTGTGCTCTTCTTCTCAGTCTCCTGGTGGCAATAGTTGTTTGTAAAGGGTTGTGGGTAATGTGGGTGTGTGTTTTATAGTGGTGTGGGTGTGTGGGTGTGTGGGTGTGGTGTGTGTATGGGTGCCAGATGTGTGTCTTTGGTATTGGCCAATGTAGTGTTGTTTTGTAATGTGATGGGCATTTTTTTTGTTGGCGTAATGGTGTGGGTTTTGGGACTGCCAGTTTATCACTGACCTTTGGTCTGGTGGATTTGTGTATGTGGCTGTATTCTGGTGGATTCGTGTGTGTGTGTGTGACATAATATGGTGAACGGATATTCTCCAGCGCGGTGGTAAGTTGGCGGCCGTAAGCAGGATTTACCGCCAATATCATAATGAGGGCCTATATTCCCTCATCTTAATGGCGAATGAAAAGACCAAAGTGATTTGTGATAGTTTATTGTTGGTAATCAGAACCACAAATGTTATGTCATACTGTATAAATGTTAGAAGTGAGAGTGTATTTCATACCTACTTCTTTTAACACATGTGAAATTATATTAATACCTGCTCAAAGTACTACCAAAGCTTTTGCATTATTTCATATTAATACACTTTTTAAACTTACAGCCATTTTGTATTTCAGTGCTGTACACTGCACTTAGCCAGTCTGCTCAAGTAAGTGCAGCTTCATTTTGACTTTCACATAACCAAGCGAGTACTGCAGATAAAGGGTGAGATGTACTAAGAATAGATTCTCAAGAAGGGGTCTCAAATTGCACACAGACTTTTTGTGAATCAATTCTTATTTTGTAAACCAACCTATGTACTAAGGGGTTGGTACACATTAGGATGCAATTCGACCTACTTCTTCAATATTCATGATTAGGTCTCAAATTGTGACGCCCTTCAATTGGATGCTATCCCTGGGATGGTGGCGGGGCAGCAGTCCACGATGTCTGCGATTCCATTTAAATAAAGTGCATTTTTTCTTTGAATTATTTTCTTTAAAGGAAATGGGTCTGCATTTAGAAATAAAATGTACTTTTTTTTTAAAAGTTTGTTGACGTAAACTTTTTTCCTTTCACCAAGGAGAAGGGGTCCTTCCATGACCTATTGCCCGTTAGCGAATGGCTTTCCACTTCTTTTGAGGAGTCAGTAACCATCTATGGTTTTTCACTGAAATTGTGGTCCAAACTGTTGATACATAGCATTGTGAATCAGAATTTAGAAGCAACACCCTGAATACTCCCCTTCCAAATTGTGATTAAAAATGCATAACTAGTTACCGAATCACAAAATGGATTTAGAAATGCATTTCCCCATTTTGCGATTCGGTAACCATTTGTAAACACCATTTAGTGGTCACAAACTCTGTGCTTTCGTGAATCGCTGGCTTTGAGTCCACTAATTGTCTATATACATCTGACCCTTAGTGAAGTCATCGGTCTTAGGTATCCTACATATCTTCCTCCCAAGATCTTACGCATTCTTTCCCCATTACCTAGCTCATTGTCTCACTCTGAACCCCGCATCTTTGAGACCCAACAGCAATGAAGAGAATCCGATGACTGTCTTTTCGTATGGAACAAGAAACAAAGCACCGCATTGATACTACTGTGATGCACCTATGCCAAATTATGAACTAATCTAGCTTGCTTGCATGCTTGTTGCTGAATATGCAGTATGCACTAAATAATAGGTTGTTGAGAGCTGCGTCTTAACTAATGTGAGATATGCTCAAGTTGCTGAACTTGTTTCCCTTACCGGAGCTTGTATCCTTGTAGAGAAAAAGACTGTGACTGCATTCACTGGCCACGCGCATGAATTTGAGCTTCTATCGATACAGAGGGATCTTCAAACTTCTATTGGTTACCCGTTCAAAAATGGTTTGTATGTACAGAACTTGCTGAATGCTATGCTTTAGCCACACTGAATTGCAGTGATTAAGGCGGTCATTCTGACCGCGGCGGTCGCCGCCCGCCAAGCGGTTCCCGCCGAAAGACCGCGGCGGCCATTCCGGCTTTCCTGCTGGGCCGGCAGGCGACCGCCAGAAGACCGCCGGCCGGCCCAGCGGGAAAGCCCCTTCAACAATGAAGCCGGCTCCGAATGGAGCCGGCGGAGTTGCAGGGGTGCGACGGGTGCAGTGGCACCCGTCGCGATTTTCACTGTCTGCAAAGCAGACAGTGAAAATCTTTGTGGGGCCTGTTAGGGGGCCCCTGCACTGCCCATGCCAGTGGCATGGGCAGTGCAGGGGCCCCCAGGGGCCCCGCGGCACCCGTTCCCACCATCCTGGTTCTGGCGGTGGACACCGCCAGAAACAGGCTGGCGGGAAGGGGGTCAGAATCCCCATGGCGGTACTGCAAGCAGCGCCGCCATGGCGGATTCCCTGGGCCAGCGGGAAACCGGCGTGAAACCGCCGGCTCCCCTTTTCTGACCGCGGCTTTACCGCTGCGGTCAGAATCGCCCAGGAAGCACCGCCAGCCTGTTGGCGGTGCTTCCGCTGCCCTCCGCCCTGGCGGTCATGGACTGTCAGGGTTGGAATGACCCCCTAAGTGTGCTGCCCACCAGAATGCTCATGATGAATTCTCCCAAAGGAATGCCATTGCTAATTCCCTGGCTGAAAAGGTAGCTCTAGCTCGAACTAGTGCAGCTGCAAGACCTAGCCTCCAAAACGGAAAAACAATATAGGACAAAGCAAAATTCTGCAAATGTGCAGAGAAAGTCCAGGGTGTGTGATTACACTGACATTTCTGCTCCTCAACTACGTGGTTGTATCGTGCATCTGCTCATGTTGCAAGGGATGGTAAGACCCATGTCACTGCAACCCATTGGTATGCATTCTTCTATTCTTTATCGTCCAGAATTATTGTCACTAATGTGCCATCAGTAGTCACAAAACATTGGTAAGGGAATCAAGATCACCCGCTGACCACAAACCCCCATTGGCAGCTCTTTACCCATCTCCACATGCACTTTAGACAAATATAAAAAGGTGCGTCCTATTCTTATGTACTTTTAATTGTGTGTTTGTTTTCTTGGTAGAACCATATCCATGTCCAAGAGCAGATGCCATAATCTTACCTAATCTCTTACTCGGGGACTTTATCACACACTTAGGTGTCCTAAGTCACCTTTCGAGCAACCAGGGAACAGGCTTCATTTCAATAGTAGTTTAGGAGATTTGCAGAGCTTTACGGGTTAGACAACATTTTCACTGTGCCGATCACCCAGAATCAGCAGGGAAGGCTGAGAAGAATAAAAGCATAGGTAAGAATAAGACAGCCAAAGTCTGTCCCAAAACCAATCTGTAATTGCCAGATACCTTCCTTTAGGTTTGTGGTCAAACAGGGCCATTCCTGTTGAAAGAACTAGACTGACCCCTTACAAAAAAAGTTATGAGATGCCTTATGATATTTCCCTTAAACCTTCACACAAAAAAATAGGTACACTGTTCCAAACACATAAAAAATTCACATAAGCGAACCAATTCAACAGGAGCAAGAACCCTCATGCATCACAATGGATGACTAGCATCATCATCGGGAAAGCTCCTCATCAGGCTGGTGCTGCAATGCCTGACGGGCTCCCCAGAACGGGGTGCTCTTAACCACTTTGCTCAGATCGTAGCTGTGAAAAAAAGGGGGTTAATAATCACTTGGATACCCAATTTCAAGTACCCGAGCAAATATTGGAGAGAATAAAAAATTAAAATTGGTTTACCATCAACAAACAATAAATCATGATTTTAATCAATGGTAAATGTGATGGTAACCAAGATTAAAAAACAAAATAGGGAGTAATTGGTGATTGATGATGCTCACCTACTCTCACTTAAAAATGGGGAGGATATAACCAATTATGGTACCTCACAATCAAAAGTCTACATGTTTCGCGTCTAAGCGGTCCAGCCGGATCCAGTGACGCTTCATCAGGACAAAAACCTTCTCCAAAGAGTATAAATATCAATAATGTGTGAAAAGAACAAAGGGCCTGATTCTAACTTTGGAGGACGGTGTTAAACCGTCCCAAAAGTGGCGGATATACCACCTACCGTATTACGAGTTCCATAGGATATAATGGACTCGTAATACGGTAGGTGGTATATCCGCCACTTTTGGGACGGTTTAACACCGTCCTCCAAAGTTAGAATCAGGCCCAAAGTCACTTACTTAGTCCTACTTGTTAATTCAAAGGTTGCCCATCCCCAATTTCAGGATAGAGCCCAAAAGGATCGCTGGCCAGTTTAAGAAACTAAAATTTTCAGTTTCTTGACAGTAGGCAAGTAAACCTACCCCACCGGCGCGGGTCCTCCAACGGAGGCCCATGAAGAAGAGAGTATCTCAAACCTTTCAGCAGAAATGAAGAGAGGCTTTGAAATCTCAGAAATTAACCAGAAAGAAATACAGAGTACTTGTGAGGGTTTGGAAAGGAGTTAGGCTGTTTAGCTGCACGTGCTGAGATGTTAGAAAAGCAGACTGAAAAATTGAGCAAGGAGGCAGAAGCAGAAATGTTGGAAATTCAATTACTGAAGAAAAATAGCAGGGAGGCCCTGGATAAGATGGAAAGACTGGAGAATAACGCAAGAAGTAATAACCTACAAATCCTGAAAGTCCTGAAGGGGAGAAAGGTTATGGCCTTAAATGTTTTGTATTGTGTCTCCTAAAAGAGGCAGTGGTATAAGCGATCGACTCAGTGAACGTGGACCAGGAAATTCAAAGAGTGCATTGAGACCCATTTAAGATGCCCTGGCCAGAAGAACCCCAGGAAGATTCTTATAAATTCTATATCACATGTGGTGAAAGAGCAGATTCTGGTGGCTGCTTTAAAGCAGAGGGAGCTGCAAGTGAGCAGAATTTCCTTCACTATAAAGTCTGACCTGTCGAGGACAATCATAGACAGGCAATGGGATTTGGATAAAGCGTGTTGATGGGTTAAATGAGATGGGGGCTAAAGCCCTGGTAAAATTTCCTGCTTTGCTTAAAGTCATGTATAATAATAAGATGCATAATTTCAGAAACCCAGAGGTCATAGACCAGTTCATTCGACACCTCAGGCCAAGGGAAAAGAAACAGAACGCTACCGCCACTGCTGTGATGAGCACATGGTTCAAATCTCTGCTGACAGGCTTGAAACACACATTTGGAGAATGTCAGACAGGGTAGTGGAGAAGGGTCCTGGGGAGAAGTGGGGGCATGAGGTGGAGAGCATCTCGGAAAAAAAGCGTTGGTCCTCAAGTATTTGTTGTTTTTGCATGGTGGAATTTGTTGAGTTTGAATTCTTTTGGATAACAGAGTGTGGGAGGTTAAGTTAGGAAAAAGGGGAGCTACGTCCTTGTCAATTTTAACATGGAAGATAGAATAAAGAGGAGGCAACATTTAGTTATCCAAGATTCAAAAGATCAGAATACCTTAGTAATGATTTTGCAGGAAACTCGCCTCTTTGCATCTGAGAGTAATGCACTTTTCAAGAAGCAGAGATGACTTATGTAAGTAGTTTGCACGAAGCAGTCATGTTGCACAAAGAGGGTGGCAGTATTAATAAGGCACAAGTCGGTATGAAGGTTGTTGAGTCAAGAGACAATGACAGGAGGAAGTAGGTAATAGTAAAGATCAGGGAGCTTGCTTGTGTGAGGTACTATGGCCCTAGTATGGATGATCCCGGCCCCCTGAAAGAATTATTTTGGATCTTCTAGACTCTAATCTTTGGATTATTATGGGAAATTAATATCCTGCTGGATAATAAATCCTCTGGGTTTAGACAAGTGCAGAACCCCAAAACATTAGCATATCTGTTGTTTTTTTTAGAAAAGAATTGGAACTGATATATGGAGATTAAAAGCCAGGAGTGTGAGGGAGTATACCTATTATTCTGTAGATAACAATCTAGTTCATAATGTCACACAAATTGAACATCTGTCAATACCTTTTTCAGACGATGCTAATTGGAACTTAAAATTGGACAAGAACAAGGGGGCGGGTCAAGACGGACCTTAGAAAGAAGGGTCCTCTTGGAAGAAGATGTAATTCATAAAGTGAGAGAGGATACTGGGAATTTCTTCATTTTAAACTTAGAAACTGACACATTCAAGAGGCCTTAAAAAACTATGAAGAGGCTGTGATCAAGATTAAATAGGAGACTAGTAAGGTTACTAATTGTTAATATGGTGAGAAGGTGGGGAACTACTGATTTGGAAAGCAAGTATTAAACACAAAAGAAATCATATCAAGGAAGTTATAGAAGCACCACCCTGGAAATTTTAATGCCTTTCATAACTTTTTTGAGAATTTGTACAGGGATGAATTGACCTAGGATGGAGCTAGACTAAAATCCTGGTTACGCAAATAGCATATAAATAGATTAGGTTTGGAGTAGCAGAGGGAACTCAGTGAAGAAATCAGTGAATTCAAGAACATCACCCTGTCCAAGTAGGGACCCTCAATCTAGTCAGGGTAAGAGAGATACCCAGCTCAGATAACCCCTGCTCACCCCATTGGTAGCTTGGCACGAGCAGACAGGCTTCTCTCAGAATCAATGTGGAAAGCATTTGCACATAACACACAGTAATACAGTGAAAACACTACAAAAGGACACCACACCAGTTTTAGAAAATAGTAAATCCTTATCTGTGTAAAACAAGAACAAAGTGAAAAAAAATTCAACATACAGTAATAAAGATATGAATTTTGCAAGAATTAACTTAAAAATACAGTTCCTTTAAGTCAGTAGCTCCGTCTGGGGCTATCACGGTGTCGTAAACAACAAATCCAACAGTTCAGGCCAACCGCTGCATTGCTGGCCAGCTACAGTGTCGGGAAGACCCGCAAACAGAACTTTGGAAACGTAGGACGTTGTGATCCTTACGATCAGCTCTGGAGTGTGGCGTCGCTGCTGTCGGAAAGCTTCGGTGGGCGATGGTTCCAGACCTGATGAAGCAATCATCCAACCGGAAAAAGTGCTTTGTGCCCTTCATATATCTCACTTCCTAGAAAAGGTCTCTAAGCATAAGTCTGCTGCTCAGTGGAAGGAGTGGGCCGAAGTAAGTCAGGATCGTACCCTTAAGCACGGAATACCGTTGCAAGGTAATCGTTTGTATTTACCAACACCTGAACTTCGAATGCAAGCCTTCAATTGGTGTCATGATGCGGTAACAGCTGGTCATCCGGGGTACACCAAAACTGCGCAAATAGTGCAACGACATTTCAGGTGGAAAGGTTGGGCTAAGGACGTTGCGACATGGGTAGCTCGGTGTGAGATATGTGCTCGATCCAAGGGAGAAAACGCGAAGAGCCAGGGCAAGCTGATGCCTTTGCCCACTCCGGAAAAACCATGGCAAACCATCAGCGTGGATTTTGTGGTAGGATTGCCAATGGATCAGGGGTACAATGCTATCATGGTGGTAATCGATAGTCTTACCAAGATGGGTCACTTTCTCCCTTGTAGAAACCTACCTACAGCAAGTCAGACCGCCCATCTAATTCTGTCTCAAGTGGTGCGGTTACATGGTTTACCAAGAACCATTATTTCAGACAGAGGCCCCCAGTTCGTTGCTAGGTTTTGGCGCCTGTGGTGCAAGGTTCTGCGCATTGAATCCGCCCTATCCACCAGTTTTCACCCACAAACCGATGGCCAGACGGAGCGTCTCAACCAAACCCTGAAGAAATATCTGAGGTGCTATGCAAAAGACGCGCAGGAATCGTGGGTGTCATTGCTATGGCTGGCCGAACTATCGTACAACAATGCTTGGCATAGCTCGATAAGGGAGTCTCCTTTTCGTGCTAACACAGGGTTCCACGCGGAGATGTTGCCCATAATCATACCTCGGGAAGTCACGGATCAACCTACTGTCCATGCTATGGTTAAGAACCTACAATCCATGCAAAAGAAAATACGATTTAATTTGGATAAAGCCAAGGAACAGTATAAGAAATGGGGTGATGTACATCGGCGTGAGGGGCCGGTGTACCAGCCAGGGGACCGAGTGTGGCTTTCCACCAAGTATATACGTTTTAAGATGCGTAGCATCTTTCATCCTCGTTACATTGGTCCTTATGAGGTGGTACGCAAGATAAACCCTGTGGCTTACCGTCTCAACTTACCTGCTTCCTTAAGAATCCATCCGGTGTTTCATTGCAGCCTTTTGAAGCCAGCTCTGTCCGCGACCCGGCGGGCGGTGCCTCCGGTGGTTAGAGACGGACAGCTGGAGTATGAGGTGCGCAAAGTGTTGGATTCCAAACTACGGGGGGGTAAGTTATGGTACTTGGTGTCGTGGAAAGGGTATGAGGCCGAGGAGGATTCATGGGAGCCGGAAGGCAATGTTAATGCCCCTAGGGCGGAGCAACGGTTTCATGCTTGTCATCCCACTAAACCTGGCCCTAGGAGGCGCTTTGGAGGTGGGCGTACTGTCAGGTGCTAGCCGGCGCCTACAGGGCCGATCGGGAGATTGTAGTCATTAAGGACTACACTTCCCATGAAGCCCAGCGCGGTAGAGATCGCGTAAAAGTCGGCGCACCCTGGAAAGGGTGTGCGTTATTTGTGCTAATGAGGCAGGTCGGAGCCTCAACGAAGTAGGAGCGGACGGCGTTCCCCAGGGGGGAATTCATCGGCGGCCCGAAAAGAGGAATGAGATTCAGCATGGCCCCCTCCTGGAAACTGACCTTTTACCGGTAGAAGGAGTTCCGAGCTGCTCCTCCTTTCGAATTCCGAGTACTAAGAAGGTGGTAAGCGGCAAGCTTGCTACTTGCCGGAGGCTATCGCCTTTCTTTATTCCTGCATTCCTTACGGCCAGGTTGGGGGTGACTGTCATAAATTGGAGCACTTTACCTTTGAGATACCATAATAAAGGAACGGCGATCTTATGAGACATAATCTTTTGGCTTTTTGTTGGCGGCGATTCAGAATGAGATTTACTGTTTGCAGGATTCCAAACAGCCGGGACAAATAATTCTTGTCAACATTCACTGAGATATGAACGAAGTACTTCTTCAAATATACGTGACATTAACGAAAGGCTTAGTGGGTTAACTGAATCATAGGAAGAAGTACAAAATAGATTTTCTTCACCTTATTCTTTCTCCTCATGTTCGTTTCGTTATACGTTCTGTAGTATTGTTTAGGAGGAAGGGCGGTGAGACCCTTAGGTGATTATTAGTGGCCGTAGGTGGCTTGGGGCATCCATTGGTGATGCTGATGGAACATAGTCAGGCTTTGGACTAGTTCTGCCCTTATGAGTTATGGGCAGTCCAGGTCGTTTTGGTTTTAGTGAGACCTTATGAGAATAGACAGACAATGTGATAATTAACACTGTGTATTTTTTTTTGCAGTTATCCCGTCCCTGCTGATCCTTCCCCTTCCTTCCCTCGCTTGATTACTCCAATGCACTGTGGTTTTTTTTATCAGTGACTTGGTGGTGTCAGGAGGTGGACCTTGTTTGCATCACACCGAGTCTGAGGAGTACCTACACCGTGACACCAGACCCCGTTCTAAAAGACTCTTGAGTTTTGGGGCTTACTTGTGAAACTTTCAGAGTACGCTAATCATTGCTCTGATGCAAATCTTGGTGTTCAGATCCATTGCGCGCATTTAAACCTTGATGTTCAGATCGCTAACAAAGTGTGCGATCATTTAATGGCATTTGCATATACTTGTTGGAATCTGCAGTGTGAGCGATTCATTTTCCACATTTAAACCTTGGTGTTCAGATCGCTAACAGAGTGCACAATCATTTCATGCCATTTGCATATACTTGTTGGAATCTGCAGTGTGCGCGTTTCATTTCCCGCATTTAAACCTTTATGTTCAGATCGCTAACAGAGTGCGCAATCATTTCATGGCATTTGCATATTCTCGTTAGAATCGGCAGTGTGTGCGATTCATTTCCCGCATGTAAAACTTGGTGTTTAGATCCCTAACAGTGTGCACAATCATTTCATGGCAATCAAAACTTTGATGTGTAGTGTTTCAAGAAGTGCACATATTTATCCAGGGCCTTTTTGATTTTCTGCAAAGATGGTAAATTCTAGATGTTACATTCTTTGTGCATATTAAGTCCCTAGTACAATTGCTATAATTTTCCAGGGAATGTTTCAGATTGCTTTTTGTCCTCTCATGTAAAGATGCAATGTTTGTTCTGAAACAGTATTCTAGAAGATTCTTGTATTTCTAGACTATATGTGATATTTCATGAACAGCTCATATGAAACATTACATTAATCATTCTTGATTTGTTCCAGGGACTCAGAGTTCTTTGAGGTCTAGTTAAAGTCACTTCTTAGATTACCCATGGTTATAGTAAGACAATGCTTAGGATCATAGTCTAGTGAAAGTCAATGTGATTATATTATGATATTGTGTTGTTTAAATTTTTGCTTCCAACAGGTCTCCTTCCCAGCTGTTCCCTTCCTAATCCCCTTTTCCCCACTTGGACTCTCTTAGGCTCTGTGATATTTCATCAGAGTTTTGGAGCTGTCTTGTGGTGGACATGTTGGGAGCGTGCACTTGCCCCGGGGATCTGGTCTCTCTGACAGCTCCTGGCTGATGGAAAAGTCAGGAGAGCTGGCGTTGATTGCATCGGGGCTGCGGTGCAAAGTGGGACAATGTGACATGCGGTGCCTGCAGGTCACGGTGCAGGCAGCGGCTTGGTGACGTCATCCAGTGGCATCACTGAGACCATGGTCGCGATGTGAAGCGGGGCGGTGCAACGTGCGGGGTCTCTAGGTCATGGTGCAGGCATCGGTGTCATCATTGCTGAGGTGCTGTTGCCGGTGTAGGCCCAAGGTGGCAGTATGATGGGGAGTGGGTTCCATGCCGTGTCCACGGGTTGCGGTGTAGACAGTGGGGTCTGCTGAGTCGATGACACTGATGTCGGTAAGCTGGGGCTGCAGTGCAGGTAGGTGCTTTGTATACCTCACAAGCAGTGTCCTCAGACCATGATGCAGGCAGCGGTGTCGGTGTCAGCATAGAGCGGCTGCGTCAGGGATACCAAGGATGGGGTGTGAGCGAGGCAATGCGGAGTGCGGGGCCCACAGTTCACGGTGCAAGCAGCAGCTCAATGACGGCATCGGTGAGACCAGTGTTGCGGTATTAAGTGGCACACAGCTCTGTGTGGTGTCGTGCAGGCAGCGGTTTTTCTTCTGTTGCAGCACAAAACACACAGTTCCTAGTGTTATAGGCAGATGAATCAGGAGTCTTTTATAGCCCCAGGACTTCCAACAGGAGGCAAGCTCTACTTCAAGCCCTTGGAGAAACTTCACAAGCCGGATACACAGTAAAGTCCAATCTTTGTCCTCTTTAAGGCAGAAGCAGCAACTGCAGGCCAACCCAGCAAAGCACTCACAGCAAAGGGGCAGTATAGTAGTCCTCCTCCTGCTCTTCTGCTCTTCTCCTTGGTGGAGGTTCCTCTTGGTCCAGAAGTGTTAAAAAAAACCTGGGGTTTTGGGTCCACTACTTATACTCATTTCAGCCTTTGAAGTAGGGAAACTTCAAAGGAAAGTCTTTGTAGTGCACAAGACCCCACCTTTCCTGCTCTGGCCCCAGACACACTCCAGGGGGTTGGAGACTGCTTTGTGTAAGGACAGACACAGCCCTATGCAGGTGCAAGTGTCAGCTCCTCCCACCACTCTAACCCAGGAAGACCCATCAGGATATGCAGGACACACCTCAGCTCCCTTTGTGTGACTGTCTAAAGTGAATTCACAAACAGCCCAACTGTAATCCTGAACCAGACGTATATACCACAGCCAGGGAGAGGCACAGAATGGTTAAGCAAGAAAATGCCCACTTTCTAAAGTGGCATTTTCAAACTTACCATCCAAAAACCAACTTCACCAAAAGATCTATTTTTTAAAAATTGTGAGTTCAGAGACCCCAAAGCCAGTACCTCTATCTGCTTCCAAGGCAATTTCAAGGCAATCCTGATGTTAACCTATGGAAAAGATAGGCCTTACATTAGTGAAACCTGAATTCAGTGTTATTTTACTCAGCACATGTATAACGCACAAGTACATGTCCTACCTTTTAAATACACTGCACCCTGCCCATGGGATGCTTTGGGCCTACCTTAGAGTTGACTTACATGTAGTAAAAGGAAAATTTGGACCTGACAAGCAGGTACTTTTGCCGGGTTAAACTGGCAGTTCCAAACTGCCCACACAGACACTTCAGTGGCAGGTCTTAGACATGTTTACAGGACTACTCATATGGGTGGCACAATCAGTGTTGCAGGCCTACTAGTAGCACTTGATTACAGGCCACTTTACTAGGGACTTACTAGTAAATCAAATATGCCAATCATGGACAAACCAATCACAAATACAATTTAGACAGAGAGCACTTGCATTTTAGCACTGTCCTAAAGCCAACAAAAGCAGGTCAGAAAAAATCGAAAGAAGGAGGCAAAAAGTTTGGGGATGATCCTGCAAAAAGAGCCCGTTCCAACAAAACTGTTTATAGGTAAGCATTGATTTTCTTTTGTTTCTCTTATCTACTCCAGATTCTTCTCTCTTTCTTTCTCTCTCCTTTTCTCAATAAGATTACAAGTTACTCAAGAGTGCCAGGTTATAAATCATATTTATTTAAAATGGAAATCTTTCACTTTAATACTGTTTGGATATTTTGCTAATGTTTATTTTAAAAGGAATTCTCAGAAAATAAAATATTTGGGTATTTGGTATATGGCTGATATGAAAGTATAATCAATATAAACCTGTCTGTTCTTACTGAAATAATTACCTCTCTATTTCAGTGGTTCCCAAACTTTTGACTTCTGTGGACCTCCACTTTATCATTATTGGAACCCAGGTACCCCCACTGAATCATTATTGGAATCCGGGGACACCCTCAGCGAGTTATTTCGGGAAGACGGGGACGCGGCTTAAACTCTGTTGATGATTTGAAAGTCCAAGTAATACATAAAAAATACAGAAACAAGCATTTATCAAACACATACACACATGATAACACATTTTATTTATCTAGGAAACAAATATATATACAAAACACAAAAAATGAATAGGAAGGTTTGAGCTTTTTTAAATTCAATTGAAGGTACACATTTCCCTTACCATATTCTGTTTGATGCACCTCCACTGCTCCCATGAATCAATCTGAAGATACTTATTAAATTTTTAGCCCCCAATTTCAAATCCCTTGACATTTACAGTACATTTTTTAATGTAATGTTCAATTGTACATTTAGTTATATATACTTTATTAATCTGCTAATATTATTTCATTCTCTAAGCAGTCGCTCCACCCCTGAGGAGGCTTTGCAGACCCCCAGGGGTCCCCGGCCCACAGGTTGGGAACCACTGCTCTATTTGATAAATGGTCATCACTTTGTCTCTCCTGGTGGTGACCACTGGTTAGAATCAAAATGATAATGGTTCCAATTATCTTTTACACTCTCTACAGTATGTTACCCTTCAAAATTCAAACCTATGTTTTCAAGAAACTAGACTCACTACTATCTAAATTCCTGTTTTGCCAATAAATGTCCTAGAGTTGCCCTTAACTAACTCAGGCAGTCTAAGTCACAAAGAGGGGTGCGCTTTCCAGATTTTAGTATAGTCACATTTCCTTTTGTATAAGATAAGACTGTAATCTACATTGTAGTAAAAAAACAATGATTCCCCTTCTAGAAAGCCTTTAATTGAAAACGTCTTCATGTTTTTTGGTTTTCCACTCAAGGAACTTTGCACTTTCCTAACTGGCCTAAGTTAAATAATTTACCAGTTTTAAAATGTTCTGACATATATGCCAATATTTTGTTTCCTAATCTGTTTTCCAAAGACCCCTTTCTCTTTTCCTCATTTTGGTGCACTAAGTCTATAACAACAATAACAACAGGTTTATAACAACAACAACAATAGGTTTACAACAACAACTATTACTAATAAAATGATTTTGGAAGCAATGGAAAGATGAGGCTGTATATTGTAGTTCTCATTTATTAATAACAACCTGTTCCATCCTTATAATGAATACCTAAATTTGGCAGAATATTTTTCGAATACTGAAACTGTTTTAACTGCTAGTGATATTGTAACAAACAATATTACATGGAGGCTTAAAAATGTACTGGACAATATTAATATCACAAGAGCTGCTACAGTTTATAATGAGCTGCACACACTTCACTTTCCACATACACTATTAGTTCACTCTATGTTAATCGAGAAGATATGTCTAAAACTGTGCATTTTTTTAGGTGAAATCATAACATTTGGCAGAAGTATTGTTTGTACCTCAATTGTAATGTTACGCATTGTAGGCCCAAAGCACTTCGAGCCATCATATAGAAAAATGGCCACCGAAATATATTTTTTACTTATAGCTCCCGGAGAGATAACTAGAATCACTTCTGATTTTAATTTGATCAGCAGTCAACTCTCTGCATAAACGTTCAATATTTTCCATAGCAGCCACCGTTGTATTTCAAAATCGTTCCAAAGTGCAGATATAAGTAATTCACTGCCTTGCTCGAATGTATTTTTTAAATGAAAAAAATTCTGTCACCATGAGTTGTGGCTTGATTACCCTATTACAGCCCACGTCATTTGCACAAATGAGTAGTGGTTTGATTGAGGGACTAGATGATTCATTTGTTGCACCTTTATAATCGTAATTGCAGTATAAACGTGTTAACCGTGGCACTGTTTTGATATCGATTTAACAAGACCCCAAGGTTCCAGGCTCAGGAACAGTGGAATTAGTGGGACCTGTCCTGTGTATTTGTTAATTGGAAAGTGATCATATAGGATGACAGTGTGAGCAGAAGTTTAAGTTAGTGGAAGTGATAGTGTGCCCTAACCACTGGAAAGGCAGCTATGGGCTGGGGAAATGTGTTTTTTGGTCTAAAAACAAAAACTTAGAAACTTACATATTCTTGTGATTATGGGCTAGAGGTAATGAAACTATAGGGAACAATCGTCAGGCTCTTGAAACTTTAAGAAGCGCACCTGAAGAAATTGGGACTCTATATAGATGGAATTTTGGCTGCAGATTTAAGGTTATCTACCCCTATAATCAGAAGGAACGGGATCGTGCTACTAAGCGATGGAGCAAGACAAGAAAGCAAGGGGATCCTATAAAGTCTAGGAATGCCCAGGTGCCAGAAATGTGAATGTGATGTCCCTCCTACACGATCATTTACAAGGAAAAATGCTTACAGTCACAAGTCAGGAATCAAATATTTTTTTCTCTGATATTTAAAAACCATGAGATTAAACATTGTTCCTTCATCAACTTCAAATGCTGATACCTATGTAAGGCAGTGTGTTTTCATTTGCAGGACAAAGGACTAAGGGCCATATGTACGAAAGCTTTTTCCCATAGACACAGAATGGGTAAAATCCTTTGGTACATCTGGCCCTAATTGCCAAGCTAAGTGAGGCAAACATGGTTGCTAGGCTGCTGTAGACCATACAGGGTGTCTCGATTGGCTGCACCTTAAAATCAGTAAACAGCAAGCTAGGGACGAAAAGGATGAATCACACCATTTCGTATTCATGTGTACATTTGCAAAACGTATAGATTTTGTTCAGTCCACTCTAGAATGTGAAGACAATATACCAGTTTTAAAACTTTGTGAGTTTAAGATTGCACTGTTGTCGACGAATTGACCAGCATGGTGGAACTGTATTCAGTGTTCATTCCAGAATGCTACAACAAATTCTAGCCAACTTCTTGTAACCCGAGGCTGGGATGTGTTAATCGCTGCAAACAATAATGTCGGACTCTATCTAAGACAAAGCCGTTTGCTTGATTAGAAATGAGAAGCAGTGATCTTGGCACAATCAGTAGCAGTATGAAGCTGAAATATTCTGCAACACAGGCAACCACCCTTTTTTCCATTGTTCAACAACGAATGTCAATAAAAATGCAACCCTTGTACACTTTTGACTCAAACATCTTCTATAACGTATGGCTCAAGATTACAAAGTGAGGTAAGTTATTGATCAGAACCAAGGGCCATATGTACTAAAGCATTTTCCCATATAGACAGAATGGGTAAAACCCTTTGATACATCTGGCCCTAAGTGTTACAATAGCACAACTAATCACTTTCAATACCCTTAAGGGATGGTCTCAGTCCTCTAAAGGTATAAGACACCCTGAAGCCCAAACGCAATTATTTTCATTATTTTTAGGCCTTTTAACCACTCAAAAACAAGATCCAAGGATGTTGTGGATTTCCTGTTTTGTTTCTACATACGTGTTATACAATTGTGTGTTAAGCTTCACAGCTGAACTAAACGGAATGTGACTTGTGACTATGGCTCATTCTCCTAATACTGATGTGGTAACCTCTCCAAACATAAACATTTGTGTGTTTACAACCTCTGCTAATAAAACAATTTGTCGCACTTCTTGCCTGTCTTGTGATGCAGCACAAAAACTCAATAATTTAAAATCACTGAAGGAACGCTAGACCTAACAGTAAATTCTGATTTACTACTAATATGGATGGTGTGTGAGCCAGAGATAGGCAGGATTGTTGATAAACTTGTAAGGCTAACCACACCCATTCAAACTGATCAGTGGTTTTACCATGATGACAGACCAACAAGGAGTTTTGCACAAGTTCTTTAATCTCACAGATGCCATAAAGGAAATTGGGGAACCACTTTCAGATACAGGTGAAGATCTATTAATCAACATTCTGCAAATATTATGGATGAGTCTGTTATGGATTCACAAAGACAATAACATGATCTGAGAAAACTTTGACATAAAACCTCATTGATAGAAGACTCATACAATTTGATAATCCCCTAAAAATGACTATTACCAGAAACAGGTTTACTCGGTTCATCCATAAATCACAAACATCCAAATTTGTTTCTGTAGCGGGAAAATCACTAAATCTACATACAAGTGTGTTCTTTAAACATGGCTTATCATCTAGGTCATGGTGATGCAAATGACTTTTCCTGGTAGATTTTCTATCTTTACGAACAACTGTGCTGCCAAGAAGGGTGGAGGACTTGTGATTATCTATTGCGACTATCTTTCTGGAATCTTTGCTCCTGTCCCTAATTTGTCTGAGTGTGAAGCAGTAGCCTTCAAACTTGCCCTCAACAAAAACACTTCATTTAATGGGCTCCTAACATCTCTACCTATTGGTTAATGGATGGACACTAGGGTCAATTGTGCAGATTAAACTATTTAAGGAGATTTCAGTATGCATCAAGAAAATTACCAGGATAAAGAATCTGAATCCCTTATTGGCCTTATGAGTGCATTGGTTTGGCACAAGTAGTCACTACGCCTACTCACTCAGCCAGGCACAGATTGGATGGGCTTTTTACTGGCAATAGGTTGTTATCCTTCACAGACTCACTGCCACTTATGTGGTCCGATCATGTTGCAGTTCTGTTTTTAAAAAACGACATTCAATCCAGTGAAGCCTGTAGTCTCACCTAAATTAACTCTCCCATGGCACCAAATAGATTCTTCTATACTTGTAGACACTTTAAAGGCCTCAAAACCCACTTTTTCTACTAGCCTTGATCACACTACCACCATCTACCATTATTGGTTGGATCAGGCTACTAGACAACTAGCTCCTGAAAAAACGTCTTTGAAGAGGAGAGCATCTCTGTAACATCCTTGGTTCTCTGACAAACTGAGGGAATCCAAGCAGGCTAGTAGGAAACGGGAACGGAAATGGTAGCTTAATTATGATAGAACAGAAAAAGAACAGTACAAACAAAAAAGTGGGTAATATAGAGCTTTAATTTATAAAAGAACATTTGCCTACTTCAGCCATAAAATAAAAATGGCAAAGAACTTGACTAAGGAGTTGTTCTCTGCAGTAAAAAAAAGTTATAATATTGAATTGTCTAATAGGACTGCTAGCAAACAATCTTTATGTGACACCATTGCCTTTTTCTTTGTAGCAAAGGTGAAAGACATCTATAATGCCTTCACAGTAAAGAGCATATCAGTCCCCTTAGCATCTGGGTTGAAGGAGCAAGAAAGTAAACGCAAAGATCTCCTTAACTCTAGCTCTCAAACTAATAATGGTGACACCAGTTCTGCACCTTCCAACCATTTCTAACCTGTCAGTTGAATATATCATGGAACTTCTTTTATTAACAAAATCAGGTTCTCCTCTCAACCCCTGTCCGCCTAAGATTGTGCAGTTGGCTTCCAATGTTTTAGCCACCCAGTTGATGATATTTTTAATGAAATGATTAGTCAAGGCTACTTTCCGAAGACATGGAAAGTAGCATCTATTCTTCCTCTATTTAAAAAATCAAACTTGTCTTCCTCAGTCCCAAGTAATTAATAGCCAATGTCACACCTCCCCTTCCCTGCTAAGAGTATTGAAAATATGCTTAACTAAGAACTGGTGATAGTTCTTGAGGCTCACCATTTGTTGGACCACTCTCAATTCAGTTTAAGGGTCGAACACAGTACAGAGTCTACTCTGATAGTTGCTTCAGAAGAGTTGAGGAATACTTTGGATTCAGGATTAATGTCCTATTGGATCTTTTGGCTTCTTTTGATAAAGTCAGTCATTGTATACTGATGGATTGATTTTATTCCCTATGCATTAGGGACTCTGCTTTGGCCATTCCTAAATCTTTTCTTGCTAAGAGGCAGCAGTTCGTGGCTCTGGATGATTTTTTCTCAAGTATTTTTTAGCTTCCATGTGGGGTTCTGCAGGGCTCTTCTTTGAGCCCTACGCTCTTTAATCTTTATGTTACCCCATGGCTACAATAATTAAAAAGCTTGGATTCTCAGTCATTAGTCACGCAGACGACACTCAGATAACAGTCTCGGTGACTGGCTACCCAGAAGATACAGCTAGTAGATTCTATAGATGTGTGCTGGAAATTGGCAACTGGATGTCCAACAACTGTCTAAAGTTAAATTCCAGCAAAACTGAGGTGCTGTGGTTGGGCAATAATCCATATTTTTAGACCCCTTCCTGGTGGCCTTAGAAATTTGGAGCCCTGCCTACGCCAGTTTGAACAGTCAGAAATCTGGGCGTCATCTTTGATGACAAATTGACTTCCTCAGCTTTTTTTATTCTTAAAATTCTGAAGAAAATCTGTTCCTTTATCCCGCAAGACTTGCAGAAGTTGGTGGTCACTGCACTAGTGCTTTCAAAACTTGACTATTGCAATGCACTGTATGTCAATTTACAGCAGAGAATAAAACTACAAGTCCTTCAGAATTTTGAGGCACGTTTGATACTCAAGATCCCAAAATATCACTCTGGCACTCAGGCCCTAAGTTGTCTTCATTGGCTACCTATTCACAAATGCATGGATTTCTCTTTGTATCATGTTCAAAGCTTTGAATGGCTGCAGCCCAGAGTATGTGAGACAGAAATGCATCTTGCACCTTCCATCCAGAACTCTGCGGTCCTCCTCAGCCTAAAATTTGACTGTTCCCAAAGTAAAAAGATCCCACTGTGGAGGTAGGAGTTTTGTTTATTGGACAGCCAAGCAGTGGAATTCCCTCCCTCCTCATCTGAAAAAATATGTAGATCGCTGTGCCTTTAAGAAAGCCTTGAAAAGCTGGCTTTTTAACAAATAAGGGTGTTAACTCCTGTCATATCAGTGTTCCTTTCACCATTTGTACTGTCAATGTGTGTTGTTTTCTGTAGTGGCAAGCACCTAAATGCCTTCGGGCAGTAGTTGTGCTATAGAGAAGCAATTTTCTTATTTAATTTCATCTTTGTCAGGCCATGGCTATTCGAATTGTAAAGGAAGTTCTGGCCTCTTTAGATATCTTAAGAACTTGATTCCACCAGAAGACGAAAAGGGTGGCACATTTCATGATCTTTATTTTGATTTGAAGATCCTAGATGGACCTGCCATTTCCCACCTGATTACACCTGACATGACTGACATCTCTCAGTAGTACTCCATGAAATTAATTGCCCTCATATAAAATATATTTAGTAAAACCAAACTGTGCTGAACAGATAGAATCTTTGATGTCTATAAAAAGGACAGCTGAAATTCCTCTGTATGAAATAAAAGAGGTGAAGGAACCTGCAGATGAGCTGACCGGGGCAAAAAGTGCCAATGAAATGCCAGAATTCCTAAGATATGATCATAACTAACAAGAGTTTTTTTGACCTATTGGCTACCACACATAACAGCAGCAATATATCATAGTAAAATTGTAGTTACCCAAGACGAAAGAGTAAGATGTTCATGCTCAATGATGCACTACAACACAGCGCCTAGAACCTTGCAATTGACAAAAATGAAATTGACAAAAGAATGTTTTTTCATGTAGCTGATGGCATTCAAGAGGTGGAAAAAGCACTCCCACACTCACATTTGTAGCGTACACCCATGTTTTTGTATTTGTTTTGACCGTACACTTTGCAAAGATCTCTAACTGTGAACCACTATGCATTGCATCAGACGCAGGCAAATCTATTCATAATATTAAGATTAGTGGTATGGTTGAGGCCTTTGGAATCCTCAAGTGAATAGCCCTACCAGCTTTCATGCACTGAAGCAAGTGATACCACATCACACTTTTCAGGAAGAGGCAAAATTACTTGCTGGAGATCTTGAAATAATGACCCAGATGTGACCCAACCTTGCTATCCTTTCCTGCTTTCCTACATTAAAATAGATTGCAGCAATTATGGTTGCTATTGAAAGGTTTGTCATCCTTCTGTATGACTACTGTAGCCAAGAAGCAACTATGAATAAGATCAGGTTTTTTCGAAACACAAGTACAAAATTAACCTGATCAATTCCATTTTTTATACACAAGTAATGTTTACTAGAGTAAAAAAGTAAAAACATTAAGGGAAATAAATGCAATTTTCATTACACTTGGTTTTGATTTTAAAACACGATTGCAAAATTGAATTTACTTTATTATAATACTAATAATGATTAGAAATGTGTTTGATATTTGAACTTACTTTTTCATTAAAACCCTACTGTCATTTCACTTTGTAATATAGAAAGATAACTTGTTTACTGGTCGCCATATCCAAGTTACTTCAGAGTTGTTCTTGCTTTATTTGTAAAGGAATGACTACTCAAAAAATTACAAAAAAGAAGCAAAATCCGTTCATCAGTTCAGAAGATATGAGTGAAAACCCTATTTCGGCTGCAATTTTCCAATACGGTGCTTAAAAGCATTTGTTAAAATGCATAAAATTTCAGTCTGAGAATAAACAACACTTTTGCAAACTTTGATTTTTTTACGTAACAAAATGCTGAATTCAGTTTAAAGCTTTTATCAGGGTATCACTCAAGCCTTATTTTTATTTACAACATATTGCATTTTAGTCCTCCTACAATGTGAATGTTATCTGAGTCCAATAGCTTAGTCTGATGGTCTTGTAATCTTTTCAATGCTGATTTCTAGCATGTGCACTTTTCTTGTGAACATGTTATAAGCTTTTGGAGCAGCTATGATTTGGCTAAAATAAATGTGATCTTGTTGTTGAGGTCTCCCCGTCCTTTTAATAATAGATGTCTATTGCCTTTATTATATATTATTATTTATGTTATAAATTGTGTGATTGACTCATTGCTATTACTTTTTTTTTCTCATATTTTTAATCCAAACAGTGAGATAGGTAAGAAAAGAAAAGACAAGATCCCTCCATATCACCGAAAGAGGTAGGTAAGGTATGGTTAGCTGACTTGATCGATCATGCAGCCATTACCACAGCAATTTGGAATGTAGCTGGTGGTAAAGCCCCAGGGCCAGATGGTGTCCCAGTAGATTTATTCAAAAACAATGTTGGATGCTGGGCCTCTAATGTCTTAAGGGTGTCATTTAAGGGCAGCCTATTGGACTCTTTGAAAGGGGCCATTATAGTGCTCATATTTAAACAGGGCGATCGGAATCTGCCCACATGTTACTGCCCAACCTCGTTATTAGATTCTACTGTAAAGCTCCTCGGGCGAGTAATCCTCGCTAAGTTGGAGGATTGAGCAGAGGACACTTCCTTTTTCTCACCTTTTAAATATGGATTTAGACCCGGCCTAGGGACGACGGAACAGGCCCCTTACCTAACACTTATCTGGAGGAAGTATATCAAGGCCAAGAGAGGTGTTCCCCACATGGCATTTATGGACCTTTCCTGTGCCTTTGACTTAGTGGATAGGGAAATTCTTTGGGCGCTAATGGGTCAGGCGGGTATTGATCAGCCTTTATTGGACCTAATAAAGCATCTGCACCAGGAGACATCCACCATAGTCTGCTACACCCATGATGGGGGTTGTACTAAACCAATCAGAGTCACCCGAGGTGCAAGGCAGGGATGCATTCTTGCCCCCTTTTTATTTTTATTGTATATTAATTCCTTAGGGGCCTTTTTACAGACATACAGTAAAGACGTTCCCCAAATCGGGTCTAAGGCAGTTCCTGTACTTTTACATGCAGACGATACTGTCCTTTTACCTTTGACAGCAAATGGTCTCCAGAGTCTTTTAAATGGTGTTAATGATTTTATGATAAAACTAAAAATTAAGGTCAACAGGCAAAAGTCATTTGTAAGGACGTGTGGGACTCGAAACACTAAATCTAAGCTCTTTAGCATTGGAGGGACATTGATTGAGAAAGTCACACATTTTAATTATTTAGGTATTTTGCTTGATGCAAGTGGATAATGGGAGAGACTAATTAAACAGAGAGCACAAAAGATGGGGGCAACGTGTGATATGGTATTTAGATTTGCAGCAAGGATTGGCTACAAACCAATGAGGGAGATGATCCAGCTCTAAAGGAGTAAATGTTTTCTCATTGGGGTTTATGGGGTGGGAGTGTGGGGATGTGCCATGCCAGGAAAATTACGGGCAGCAGAAAATGAATTCTTATGCCGATTACCTGCGGTCTCTCACACCACCACAAGTTATATCCTTCACCTTGAATGTGGAATGGAGCATTTAAAGGACTTTGTGGGCATTGCCCCCGTTATTATAGCTGAAAATATGGAGCTGCCCGACCGCTGGTTTTTCTCAAAAGGTTTTGAGAGATTGTGGATTTTAGACAATATGCAATCTATCCCATGGCTGGCTTAGATCAAGAGTGTTTTCTATAGCTTGGGCCTGAGCACACTGCTTCACTCCCCCGAAGAGATAAGCTGTAATGACAAAGATAGAGTAAAAAAGACCTTTGCCTCATATGGGGAAGAGGGACGAATCATAAGGTCTCTTAGCATGCACTCTTTTGTAAGTTATATCCAAGTTTGTAATGTGTCTGTAATTAATTCATACCTAACTTGGGTTTCCAATCCCCAACATAGGTTTTATCTCACAAGGTTTAGACTAAATTTGGTCAATTACTTAGTTGCCTTTCCCATTGCTGGCTCCAGGGTTGACCTTTCTTTTTCACCTGTTTTCAATCAACAGAGCATTTTATCTTATTTTGTGTACTGTATTACCCACTTAGAGTCCAATTCTTGCACCCCATCCTATTGCATAAGCACTTTGCAGCATATAAAGATGGGCTTCGATATCTCCAGTCTTTAGCTAGGCTGGAAATGTGCACCTCCGTACTAAGTTACATAATTAAGCAATCAGACTGAGAACATTTTATGCCTTTTAACTAATGGTTGTATAGCAGGTATTTCTATGTATCTTAAAACTATTTAATGTGCTTTTATGGTCAAAATGTGATCGAATAAAAATTGATTAACTGACTGACTGGCTATTACTTTATAATATATCTTTTCATTATTTACTATTTTCTTCTCTTCATGTCTTTCTTTTTTCCTCTATATTAATTTTACCTCTTTTCATCTCTGGCATATGCTCGCATTTCCAATTTACATTGTATTTCTGTGTACTCAACTTACTATTTTATCCACGTGGCATTGTTTGTCATATTTAATGTGTCCATTTAGTATTTTAATCATTTAATTTCCTAGTCGCTCCACCTTACCTTACATAATTTAGATAGTAATGTCATTACAGTTGATTTGTATTCCTTTTCTACATTCAATCATTATAATTTATTATTTTACTTTTAAAATTGTATTAAACGCAAACAAATACGCTAGTGGTGTTATTTATGTTTGTGGGTCTCAAGCAAACTTAGAATTATTTTCGGCATACAATTTAATCGACAGGCTAGTGGCTCTAAGTGCCTAGGGCTAGCCCTTCGGGTCTCTGAGATGCGCCAGCTGCTGAATAATGTCTGACCGGTCCTTTTTCCATCTTTGCCTAGGGTCCTATTGGAAGGATCCCTCTTCTATTCACAAAAATGCCATTCAGACCTTGAAGGATGCTTTCTGGCTTAAAGTTCAAACTGTACAAATGACTGAAGTTGTGCCCTCTTCTATGACTGACAGGTTTCTGCAATTTAAATGTCATTATGCGTTTGAGCCCTTTATGGATGCAGTACTCTCTCCACTTGCGCGCGCTCTTTTCATCAGATTTAGAATAGGGTCTCTTCCTTTGTGTTCTTTAACTTACAAATGGCCCAATTCTACTAACAAGTCTAAGTTATGTCCAAGTATGAAGAGACTGATCTTCATGTTTTCTTTCAATGTCGTGCATATGGTAAACAGAGGGCCCTTTGGATTACTCCTTTATGTAAACAAATGGGTTTTAGGAACTGTATCTGCTGAGAGAGTATTCAAATCAGACCCATCGGTACAAATAGTTTGCTCTGTGGCAAAATTCCTTGAATCAATCTGGCGTTTTAGACTAGCGATTTTAAAGAATAAGACTTTGTAGCAGATTTTAGAACCAGGCATATAGTGCACAGGCGTTGTATTTAAATGTAAGTCAGTTAGTCCGATGTTTTAGTAGGGACTGGATGTCTTTTAAGTATTATATTTATAGAAAAATGTTTATGTTATTGTTTTATCTCGTTTTACTATCTCATTTTCCGGAGTTTGTAATTTATTTTATTTGTATTTTCCTTCTATTATTTCTCCCTTGGATTGTATGTCTTGTACTTTTACGGTATGTTTTTACCGAAATAAAGTAAATGATGATGATGATGTCTGACCTAATAGGTCACCTGTGCTTAAACACATTCTTTAAATTGTTTTATAGGCTAGGCATTGATTTGACATCTATCATTTGATATGCAAGCTGTAAGGATTATGAAAATGGAGGTAGATAGTGGTCATTGTGTTCTTTTGTGACGTTCAGTACAGATGTATGGTCTGCAATTATTAATTTGTATTAAGCTAGGTGCAAGGAGAGGACCCAAAGTTTTTTTGTTTTTTTTTAGCCTGGTGGTGCCTGTACTTCTGAACGCTGTGGCTGTCAAATACCAATGGATGCCGAATCATGATTCCACCTCATGGCTCTTTCTTCCAGTGCCCTACATTTCCTGTCCTTCTACCTCACTTTTAAGGGTCGCTTTTGACCCCTGCTTTGTATATTTGTCCCACTTTACTTTTTCTCACTCTGGGGGTCATTCTGACCCCGGCCGGCGGCGGAAGCCGCCGGCCTGGCTGGGACCGCCAGAATACCGCTGCGCGGTCAAAAGACCGCCGCGGGTATTCTGGGTTTCCCGCTGGGCTGGCGGGCGACCGCCAGAAGGCCGCCCGCCAGCCCAGCGTGAAACACCCTTCCATGAGGATGCCGGCTCCGAATGGAGCCGGCGGAGTGGAAGGGGTGCGACGGGTGCAGTAGCACCTGTCGCGATTTTCAGTGTCTGCATGGCAGACACTGAAAATCTTGGTGGGGCCCTGTTACGGGGGCCCCTGCAGTGCCCATGCAATTGGCCCCACGACACCCCATACCGCCATCCTCTGCCTGGCGGCCAAAACCGCCAGGAACAGGATGGCGGTATGGGGGTTTCCCCAGGGCAGCGGAGAACCGGCGGTACACTGCTGGTTTTCCGTTTCTGACCGCGGCTGTACCGCCGCGGTCAGAATGCCCAAGGGAGCACCGCCAGCCTGTTGGCGGTGCTCCCGCGGTCGTTGGCCCTGGCAGATTTTACCGCCAGGGTCAGAATGACCCCCTCTGTGTCTTTTTCTTTCTGTTTCACTTGGTCAACGGATGGTGATTTAAAAGAAACGATCACCAAAAATGAGTGCATCGACACAATTTAAGCACAATGTAAGACTGGGACTGGTGGCAAAATAAATTAAGGCGGGACAATGAGACTTACGTTTTGATTAGCGTTTCCCACTTGGCTAAATTGAGTGATTCTGTGCACATCACTTCTCACTGTGCCTCAGTTCACGAAGCTGCCTAAACTGCTGACGCGTTTAAACTAATTTGGTAAATTTCATGTGCAATAAAATCTAGAAAAACGTAATCGCCACACCACTTCAGTGACATGACTTTGAAATAGAACGCATTCTAGACGGATTATTCATTTTACACCTAAATCAACACAGGCCAAGGCACACCCTTTCTTTGATGAGGTCAGCACGGAGAGTAGTAGTTTAATAAAACAGAAGTGCTCACAGCTGTAGCCTAGTTATTTCGAAATTCTTTTCTGCCACAGCTGTTACATGGGACTGAGTCATTGATTTACACCAAAGGGATTTCGAGCCCTTTACGGCGGAGTAAAAACGACTGCCGGGACAACAGGGAGTACGGCCCGGCTCCCTGAGGCGTCCGAGCAGGGTTAGTCTGACGGCTTTCTGCTTTTTTAAAGAAACTGATGGTGACGAGTCCATGCGCACGTGTTTGTTTGTTGCAGTTTAGTGTACAACTTACTGTACGGACGTTATGTCTTTGTCAGTGTTTAGGTGCTTTGGTTTTATAAGTCGCTGAGCCCTATGGGAATCCTGGGGGACCTTTCTGAACAAATTAACATGTGATCGTAGAGGTGGCCAAGTACTAGTTCTTAGCGCGAGCCGAGCAATCGGTCTAGCACGGCCCAGAGGCGCTGGAACTAGGGGAGCTGGGGGTGCTGCACCCCAGCACATACGCTTTAAACTCAGATGGAGAAAGGGCAATAAAAGGCCATTGAGGTGGTTTACTAGCAACAATGATTTCTCACTCTGGCAAACATTACAAAACCATTTTTACCGAATGATTTACTATTTTTTCCTATCTGTGAATTTTTCAGCTTGAACCTGGAAACACTCTGACTGTGGTATAGTGGTGTGTGAAAAAGGCAGGATATGCAAAACATACCATACCCGATTAAATACAATTATTTGCTTTTCAAAGTAAACTGCAAAGGATTTCCAAATAGCCCTGCATCACGCAAAGTACACGAGGTAAATTGGTTCTTAATTGTGAAGTTTGATGGGATCAAATGGGTTCCAATCAACCCAAAAAACAATACGCTTGCTTTATGTCATGCATAAAGGCAAAAAAAGTTCGATTTTTCATCCCCCTAATCCTTTTGCAATGTGGTATTAGGGCCAGCACCCAGGCGTCGAGCTATTGAAAGACCTATCATGTCTACTAGACATATATTTTTACTGTCTAGTTGGGTAAAACTGTGTGTGTAGCTAGAACAAACACATAGGGCCAGATATACAAAAAGCTGGTCACAAAATACTGTTTGCAGAATGCAAGAAATATTTTTGGGACCAGTAAAGAATGTTAAAAATCTACCAATAGGCTGGTTTGTAAACTTCATAACATTCAGTATAGTAATGTGATGCAACCTGACCCACTTGAAGAATGTTAATGATTAGGGTCGCAAATTATGACCTCCTATAAATTAGGATGCCAACCTTGGGGTTGAGGGATTGTTGGGGTGAGCAGATCACTATTTCTGTGATTGCTTTTTAATTAAGTCAACTTTTTTAAATGTGGGTTGTTTTCCTCAAAGGGAATGGCTACGTTTATAAAAACGTACTTTACTTTTTTTTCAAATGTTTAAGAGTTGGTAGTGGTCCCCTAGACCCCTGCCTACTCCCCACCATTTTTTTCACTTACGCAAAGGAGGCACTAGAGGACATGTGGTAGGTCGCTCCCCCTGCAGCTCTTCCAGCTCCTCCAGGTTCCTGAGTTCCTGAGACCCACCTCACAGTAAGTACCCCCCACCTCCCTGCCCCTCGCCCTGCCCCGCGCTACTCACCCTCTCTCCTGCTCCTGCTTCTTTTCTTCTTTTCTTCTTCTCTGTTCTTCCTCCTCGCTCCTCCTCTGTAATCTTCTTCTGTACTCTTCTTTTCCCCGTCTGCTCTCTTCTTCTGGGTGCTTCTCTGCCTCTCCTGTTCGCCTCTCTTCTTCTTCATCTTCTTCTGTGGTCTTCTGCCTTCTGTTCTTCGTATCTTCATGTGTGATCTTCTGGACTCCTGTTCTTCTGTTCTCCTGTTCTCCTGTTCTTCTGTTCTCCTGTTCTTCTGTTCTCCTGTTCTTCTGTTCTCCTGTTCTTCTGTTCTTCCGGTCTTCTGTTCTTCCGGTCTTCTGTTCTTCTGTCTTCTGTCTTCTATCTTCTGTCTTCGGCTCCTCTGCCTCCTCCGTCTTCTTCTCCCCGCGCCTGCCCTCCTGCTCCTGCCTCATCCCCCTCCCTCACTCGCCTCCCCCTCTCTATCACCCCTACCTACCCCGCTCGCTATCTACCTCCCTCACTCCTCCTATCTACCTATCTCTCTATCTCTCTATCTCACTATCTAACTCCCTCACTCTCCACCTCCTCCTATCTACCTATCTCTCTATCTATCTATCTATTTCTCTATCTATCTATTTCTCTATCTATTTCTCTATCTATCTACTTTCTCTATCTATTTCTCTATCTCTCCCCCTTCCCGCCACCCCCTCTATTACCTATCTTCCTATCCTCTCACTCTACCTCTCACCCTCCTCTACGACCCCCCCCCCCATCTTCACAACCCTACTCCTATCTCTCTCCCTAATCTCCTAAACCTCCTAACACTCACCCCCCTCCACCCTTAAACCCCCCTCCCCCAGCTCTTCTCACTCTACCTGTCCCCCCCCCTCGCGCTTTCCCGCCACGACCTCCTGCACGCCCCGCCCCCCCAGCTCCCATTCGACCCCAGCTGACCCCTCCCCCCCCCACCTCATATGACGGCCGCTGCGCGACAGTGGTAGCGACCCTTGACCCAAGGGTAGGTCGCTCCCCCTGCCGCTGCAGCTCCTCCAGGTTCCTGAGTTTCTGAGACCCACCTCACAGTAAGTACCCCCCACCTACCTGCCCCTCGCCCTGCCCCGCGCTACTCACCCTCTCTCCTGCTCCTGCTTCTTTTCTTCTTTTCTTCTTCTCTGTTCTTCCTCCTCGCTCCTCCTCTGTAATCTTCTTCTGTACTCTTCTTTTCCCCGTCTGCTCTCTTCTTCTGGGTGCTTCTCTGCCTCTCCTGTTCGCCTCTCTTCTTCTTCATCTTCTTCTGTGGTCTTCTGCCTGTCTTCTGCCTTCTGTTCTTCGTATCTTCATCTGTGATCTTCTGTTCTTCTGTTCTTCTGTTCTTCCGGTCTTTTGTTCTTCTGTCTTCTATCTTCTGTCTTCAGCTCCTCTGCCTCCTCCGTCTTCTTCTCCCCCCGCCTGCCCTCCTGCTCCTGCCTCATCCCCCTCCCTCCCTCGCCTCCCCCTCTCTATCACCCCTACCTACCCCGTTCGCTATCTACCTCCCTCCCTCACTCCTCCTATCTACCTATCTCTCTATCTCTGTATCTCACTATCTAACTCCCTCACTCTCCACCTCCTTCTATCTATCTATCTATCTATCTATCTATCTATCTATCTATCTATCTATCTATCTATTTCTCTATCTATCTACTTTCTCTATTTCTCTATCTCTCCCCCCTTCCCGCCACCCCCTCTATTACCTATCTTCCTATCCTCTCACTCTACCTCTCACCCTCACCCTCACCCACCTCTACAACCCCCCCTCCCCTATCTTCACAACCCTACTCCTATCTCTCTCCCTAATCTCCTAAACCTCCTAACACTCACCCCCCTCCACCCTTAAGCCCCCCTCCCCAGCTCTTCTCACTCTACCTGTCCCCCCTCCCTCGCGCTTCCCGCCGCGACCTCCTGCACGCCCCGCCCCCCAGCTCCCATTCGACCCCAGCTGACCCCTCCCCCCCCCCTACCTCATATGGCGGCCGCCGCACGACAGTGGTAGCGACCCTTGACCCAAGGGTAGGTCGCTCCCCCTGCCGCTGCAGCTCCTCCAGCTCCTCCAGGTTCCTGAGTTCCTGAGACCCACCTCACAGTAAGTACCCCCCACCTCCCTGCCCCTCGCCCTGCCCCGCGCTACTCACCCTCTCTCCTGCTCCTGCTTCTTTTCTTCTTTTCTTCTTCTCTGTTCTTCCTCCTCGCTCCTCCTCTGTAATCTTCTTCTGTACTCTTCTTTTCCCCGTCTGCTCTCTTCTTCTGGGTGCTTCTCTGCCTCTCCTGTTCGCCTCTCTTCTTCTTCATCTTCTTCTGTGGTCTTCTGCCTGTCTTCTGCCTTCTGTTCTTCGTATCTTCATCTGTGATCTTCTGAACTTCTGTTCTTCTGTTCTTCTGTTCTTCCGGTCTTCTGTTCTTCTGTCTTCTGTCTTCTATCTTCTGTCTTCAGCTCCTCTGCCTCCTCCGTCTTCTTCTCCCCCCGCCTGCCCTCCTGCTCCTGCCTCATCCCCCTCCCTCCCTCGCCTCCCCCTCTCTATCACCCCTACCTACCCCGTTCGCTATCTACCTCCCTCACTCCTCCTATCTACCTATCTCTCTATCTCTCTATCTCACTATCTAACTCCCTCACTCTCCACCTCCTCCTATCTACCTATCTCTCTATCTATCTATCTATTTCTCTATCTATCTATTTCTCTATCTATCTACTTTCTCTATCTATTTCTCTATCTCTCCCCCCTTCCCGCCACCCCCTCTATTACCTATCTTCCTATCCTCTCACTCTACCTCTCACCCTCACCCACCTCTACAACCCCCCCTCCCCTATCTTCACAACCCTACTCCTATCTCTCTCCCTAATCTCCTAAACCTCCTAACACTCACCCCCCTCCACCCTTAAGCCCCCCTCCCCAGCTCTTCTCACTCTACCTGTCCCCCCTCCCTCGCGCTTCCCGCCGCGACCTCATGCACGCCCCGCCCCCCAGCTCCCATTCGACCCCAGCTGACCCCTCCCCCCCCCTACCTCATATGGCGGCCGCTGCGCGACAGTGGTAGCGACCCTTGACCCAAGGGTAGGTCGCTCCCCCTGCCGCTGCAGCTCCTCCAGCTCCTCCAGGTTCCTGAGTTCCTGAGACCCACCTCACAGTAAGTACCCCCCACCTCCCTGCCCCTCGCCCTGCCCCGCGCTACTCACCCTCTCTCCTGCTTCTTTTCTTCTTTTCTTCTTCTCTGTTCTTCCTCCTCGCTCCTCCTCTGTAATCTTCTTCTGTACTCTTCTTTTCCCCGTCTGCTCTCTTCTTCTGGGTGCTTCTCTGCCTCTCCTGTTCGCCTCTCTTCTTCTTCATCTTCTTCTGTGGTCTTCTGCCTGTCTTCTGCCTTCTGTTCTTCGTATCTTCATCTGTGATCTTCTGGACTCCTGTTCTTCTGTTCTTCTGTTCTCCTGTTCTTCTGTTCTTCCGGTCTTCTGTTCTTCTGTTCTTCCGGTCTTCTGTTCTTCTGTCTTCTATCTTCTGTCTTCGGCTCCTCTGCCTCCTCCGTCTTCTTCTCCCCGCGCCTGCCCTCCTGCTCCTGCCTCATCCCCCTCCCTCACTCGCCTCCCCCTCTCTATCACCCCTACCTATCCCGTTCGCTATCTACCTCCCTCACTCCTCCTATCCTATCTACCTATCTCTCTATCTCTCTATCTCACTATCTAACTCCCTCACTCTCCACCTCCTCCTATCTACCTATCTCTATCTACCTATCTCTCTATCTATCTATCTATTTCTCTATCTATCTATTTCTCTATCTATCTACTTTCTCTATCTATTTCTCTATCTCTCCCCCCCTTCCCGCCACCCCCTCTATTACTTATCTTCCTATCCTCTCACTCTACCTCTCACCTTCACCCACCTCTACAACCCCCCTTCCCCTATCTTCACAACCCTACTCCTATCTCTCTCCCTAATCTCCTAAACCTCCTAACACTCACCCCCCTCCACCCTTAAAACCCCTCCCCCAGCTCTTCTCACTCTACCTGTCCCCCCCTCCCTCGCGCTTTCCCGCCGCGACCTCCTGCACGCCCCCGCCCCCCAGCTCCCATTCGACCCCAGCTGACCCCTCCCCCCCTCCTACCTCATATGGCGGCCGCTGCGCTGGCGCGCCAGAGGCAAGCCCGTCTGCACCCGTCCGCGCCTGGCCCACGCCTGGCCCACGCCTGGCCCATGCCTGGCCCACGCCTGGCCCGCGCCCAGCGCCACGACCCCTGGTCCCCAGCTCTCCCAAGCCCAGCTGATCCGCTACGACCCCACCACCCTCCACGCCCTCAACCCAGGGCGCTCCAACACCTGCTTCCAAGCTCAACCCAAACGCACCCATGGACCCTTCGCCTGCAACTCCTGCAAACGCATCTTCCACCACGCAACTACCACGACCACAAGCCCACGCGCCATCAACCACCTCAAGTGCATCCTGGTCAACGCTCGTTCCGCCCACAAGCACGCCGTTGAACTCTGGGACCTCCTGGACTCCACAGCACCAGACGTCGCCTTCATCACGGAGACCTGGATGAATGCCTCCTCTGCTCCAGACATCGCCACCGCCATCCCCGAAGGCTACAAGATCTCCAGAAAAGACCGCACCAACCAAGTAGGAGGAGGTATCGCCATCGTCTCCAAAGACTCCATCAGCGTCACCACCTCCACCGAAGACACCCCTCTCGCCGCTGAACACCTGCATTTTCAGATTCGCACGACCCCAGGACCACCCTCAGAGGATCCCTCGTCTACCGTCCTCCCGGACCGTGCGCCCCTTTCAGCGTCACCATCGCCGACTTCATCTCCCCGCACGCCCTCGCCTCGCCGGACTACATCCTCCTAGGCGACCTCAACTTCCATCTGGAACAAAACAACGACCCCAACACCACCACCCTGCTCGACAACCTCGCCAACCTCGGCCTCAAGCAACTGGTGAACACCACCACCCACATCGCCGGACACACACTTGACCCCATCTTCTCCGCCAGCAAACACGTCTTCTTCAGCCACACCTCCGCTCTACACTGGACCGACCACAGCTGTGTACATTTCACATTCCGACGCGAGACCCGCCACCTCCGCACTCAACCCATCCCTCGTCGACAGTGGAACAAAATCCCCGAAGAGCAACTCTTCTCCGCACTCGCCGCCAACCAACCCACCCTCGCCACCGACCCCAACGACACAGCCCTCAGCCTCACGAACTGGATCTCCAACTGCGCAGACAACCTTGCTCCCCTCAAACGCACGCATCGACAGGCCAACACCAAAAAACCTCTCTGGTTCTCTGACACCCTCAAAGAATCGAAGAAAACTTGTCACGCCCTCGAGAAGGCCTGGCGCAAGGACCACACCGCTGACAACATGATCGCCCTCAAGAACGCTTACGGCGAACACCACCACCTGATCCGCGCTGCCAAAAGGAACTTTTTTACCGACAGACTGGACAAAAACAGCCACAACAGCAGAGAACTTTTTAGCATCGTCAAGGAGTTCTCCAACCCCATTCGCCAACGCCGTCACGCCCTCACAAGATCTGTGCAACTCCCTCGCCATCTTCTTCCATCGCAAGATCAGCGACCTCCACGACAGCTTCGGACACCAGACCCAACCAAGCATCACCGAACCCACACCTCCGACCATCACCCTCAACAACTGGACCCACATCAACACCGAAGAAACCAAAACCACCATGAACTCGATCCACTCCGGCGCTCCATCGGACCCCTGCCCTCACTTCATCTTCAATAAAGCCGACGACATCATCGCCCGCACCTCCAGGCCGTCATCAACTCCTCTTTTTCTTCTGCTACCTTCCCCGAATGCTGGAAACACGCCGAAGTCAACGCACTACTAAAGAAACCTACGGCTGACCCGAGCGACCTGAAAAACCTCCGCCCCATCTCGCTCCTCCCCATCCCCGCCAAGGTAATAGAGAAGGCCGTCAACAAACAGCTGACCACCTTCCTGGAAGACAACAACCTGCTCGACCCTTCACAAACCGGATTCCGAACCAACCACAGCACTGAAACCGCCCTCATCTCAGTCACAGACGACATCAGAACCCTGATGGACAACGGTGAAACAGTCGCCCTCATCCTCCTCGACCTCTCGGCTGCCTTCGACACCGTCTGTCACCGCACCCTAATCACCCGCCTCCGCTCCACCGGGATCCAAGGCCAGGCCCTGGACTGGATCGCCTCCTTCCTCTCAAACCGATCCCAAAGAGTCTACCTCCCTCCGTTTCGCTCAGACCCCACCGAGATCATCTGCGGCGTACCTCAAGGCTCATCACTCAGCCCAACACTCTTCAATGTCTACATGAGCCCCCTCGCCGACATCGTACGCAAGCACGACATCATCATCACCTCCTACGCCGACGACACCCAACTTATACTCTCCCTCACCAAGGACCCCGCCAGCGCCAAGACCAACCTACAAGAGGGCATGAAGGATGTCGCAGATTGGATGAGGCTCAGCCGCCTAACGCTGAACTCTGACAAAATGGAATTCCTCATCCTCGGCAACACCCCGTCCGCTTGGGACGACTCCTGGTGGCCCACGGCCCTCGGCACCGCACCGACCCCCGCAAACCACGCCGCAACCTCGGCTTCATCCTGGACCCTCTTCTCACCATGACCAAGCAAGTCAACGCCGTGTCCTCCGCCTGCTTCCTCACCCTCCGCATGCTCCGCAAGATCTTCCACTGGATCCCTGCCGACACTAGAAAAACCGTGACCCACGCCCTCGTCACGAGCCGCCTGGACTACGGCAACACCCTCTATGCTGGGACCACCGCCAAGCTCCAAAAACGCCTGCAACGTATTCAAAATGCCTCGGCCCGCCTCATCCTCGACGTACCCCGCAACAGCCACATCTCCGCACACCTGAGACACCTGCATTGGCTCCCAGTCAGCAAAAGGATCACCTTCCGACTTCTCACCCACGCACACAAAGCCCTCCACAACAAGGGACCAGATTACCTCAACCGTCGCCTCAGCTTCTACGCCCCCACCCGTCTCCTCCGTTCCTCGGGCCTCGCGCTCGCTGCCGTCCCTCGCATCCGCCGCTCCACGGCGGGTGGGAGGTCCTTCTCCTTCCTGGCAGCCAAGACCTGGAACTCCCTCCCCACCAGCCTCAGGACCACCCAGGACCACTCCGCATTCCAGAGACTCCTAAAAACCTGGCTCTTCGAGCAGCAGTAGCCCCCCCCCTTTTTTTTCCCCCTAGCACCTTGAGACCCGCACGGGTGAGTAGCGCGCTTTATAAATATTAATGATTTGATTTGTGATACATGTGTACTTATTTCCTATTTTCTTCATGCTCGTACCATGTTACAGCAAAGCCAGTTCTGGAATAGAGTGGGATTGAGCCAGATTCTGAGATGGATACAGAATCCAGGCCGGTCACAGTGAACACGGGCAGGCCTATTTCATAAATTGTTGTGGAAAGACTCCAATTTGCTATCAAATGAACATTGGGAATGACATGCCCTTCTGAAAATAAATCACCTACTTTCAGAAGTCCAAGGTCAGTTCATCTGGAAAAAGCAGATGTGGTTTGAATTCCCAAGCCATCTGGGAAAACAATCAAGGGAATTGTAGAAGTATAAATCGGGCACTAGGTAGTTAACCATCCTGAAAGGGATGCAGATAAGAGGATATTTTCTACTGGAGCCTTCCTTTTGGGTCAAGAAGACACACAACCAGTTTTCTTCTACCCCATCCAGGACTCCAACCACACTAATTCATGCAACAACCCCGCTAAGCCATTTAGGGAGCCATTGTATAAGATCCACAATATTTTACAATTCAAATTTGTGACACCCCAGAGCACCTCCACCAACTGAAGTTGAAAGGACCATAAGAAATGCTCTATGTCGTTTGGATGCCCAAATGAAATCTCGAAGCATTACATCTGATCTTCTGAACCACGCATTTGGTATTGTGTAAGTGTTGGAAGGGCAACCATCTTAAGCAAGGCAATTCTTCCTAATGCAGATAATTGCAAGACCTGACAAAAAGCAATCCTCAATTTAAAATTTCTAACTGCTAAGTTCGAATTACCCTCAATCAGATGACGAAGTGTGGAGGAATGTTTGGAAATAAGGCTTAGGAGACTTTGTGAGTATGATTTTATGAACAATGGCTTTATTAGCATCTTGAGCAATGTAAATGGAAAAAAATAAAACATCTGGTAATTGTGCCAAATTCTTTTACTCTTTTTAGATAGATTTTCAGTAAATCCTCTCTCGTGAGCTTTTCATGTTCTTCTGGGTGTCACCAACGTCACCCCTCAGGGAAAAGAGAAATTGCCCAGGTAAGTAGATGTTCTCGCTCCCTCTCTAAAGGGTCTGTTACTAACTTTGGGATTCTCTGGCTGGGGTCACTCATGTTCTTACTATCAAAAAGTGTCAGTATTAGTGTCCATCATGCAAAAATTAGGCTTTTCGAGTTCCTGGGAAGATACCCACACCTGTGTCACAAAAGAAGAAAGCAACCACAACTGGACATACGTTTCTTCCCTAATTATTCCAAGGATCGCCTTCACCCCCATTGGTGTGTTCACTGCATGGAGTAATTAACTTGAAATTCCTACTGGGATAACCCTTTTACAGCATCACTTCCGTTGCCACACTTCTTTATGCAGTACTTTGGTAAAGATCAACACATATCACCTGTCACCAAGTGCGACCCAGTGAAGAAAAATAAGGTCACAACGAGAGTGCTGCTTGTAATGAATGTCCGAAGTCACCCAGTTAGCCACAGCCCTCCTGGGTTGTGACAGGTACTGAATCACACGTTGGTGGCATCTACCACTCCTTGGTCCATGCCTCTACTTCCCAATACTCCTTGTCCTCTGCTGCTAGATCTTTGCCTGATCCCGCACTGCTCAGTCTTTCTCCAGTTCCTCTCGAGTCTCTCACCTCTCTCTGCCTCCTTCTCCTCACTTCTCCGATATTGGTCCTTCCTCTTGACTCTGCTCCTTCCATTCTATTCCTGCCTCTTGACTTCTACTCTCTCTTTCTCTTAGACTCTCTTCTGGTCTTTATCTTCCATTGCTCTGCCCTATTCCTAACATGATAGATTCATTTTTAGTTTTCTGTTTATTCCGTCATTTTTGTCTTCACCCTTCCTCCTCTCATTCTTAGTTCACACTTGTTGTTTTTCTTTTCTGTTCACCCTACCTGCCTGGGACCAGTGTCATGGGATCGCTTGGGACTATCCCAGGTCAGTTTCTTTGGTTTCTATTCTTTGCTCTTCCACAGGGAGGCTATGATATAGTCAAACCCCAAAGTAGGGAGCACATCTGGAACCATCCAAATCCCCCTGGTGATAGCAATGAGGCTTCCAAATGTAGCTCTTTATTCACTGGGAAGACACAAGTTTAGACCTGTTGTCAAGTAGTCTGAACATTCAACTAAATTCCAGTAAATAGGCAATTGGGGCTGAATATCCTCATCAGCATCCCATAGGGGCTATAGCATGTCATCTGCATATAGCGAGATGACATGAGAGCCACGAATAGGGTAACTCAGAACCTTTTGTGAAGTCTGTTAAATGCAGTGGATGGCTCTATCTCAATGGCAAATAGTACGGGGTAGAGAGAACACCCCTGCCCTGTTTCTCAGTAAATAGGATATGTAGCTTAAACAGTTTTGGCAGTACATACTTGCCCTGTGAAATTGGAAAAAAGGTCACTCATCAAACCATGTCCTCTCCTAGATTCATATACCAAAGATAGGCATTCAAGAAGTCCCATGATAAGGAATTGAATGCCTTCTTCAAGTCCACAACCAAAATGATTGCACAGGGACATCTTGAAAACTGAGTGTTAAGTAAAACTTGAAAGAGTCGCCTCATATTAAACCTGGTATTTTGTGTAGGACTAAAGCATTTCTGATCATGATGAATAAGATTAGTTATCCGTGGTTGAAGCCACAGGGCCAGGACCTTACTAAGAAGTTTATAGTGTAAAGTTGTCATCAAAAGAGGTCTAAATGAGCTCTTGCCCGAGGGATCTCCCTATTTCTTAAGAACTGGAGCCACCAACGCCCCTCTAGTAGGAGGTGGGAAAGAGCCCACCTTCCAAGCCCCAGCATGGCCAGTAAGGAGGCGGGGAATCAAAAGATCAGCATACCTGCTGTAAAACTGGTCTGGTAATCCATCAATACCTGGTGTCTTCCATCTAGGGAGAACCTCTAGTGCCTGACAGATCTCTTCTGCCATTATTTCATACTAAGAAATAAAGACTGTTCTATTGCTAACATAAGCAAGTTCATTGAATGTAAATAACCTGATATCTGCTCAAGCGAGGGCACGGTCAAGACTCCATAAAGCTCATAATAATAGTTGTAAAATACTGAATTAGTGCCGTTCTGATCTTGGGCCATGTGTTGATCAGATGTTCTCAATCGAACAATAGTTTCACATTTAGAATCCAACCTCATCAAGCATGCCAGGAGGCGTATAGCACTATCAGCCTTGGAGTGAACACAAGCTAAGTATGACCTATATTCTATGCAGCATAATTACTCAACTAATGTTCATACTTCTCCCTAAGAGCTGACAGTTCTTGTTTTTTTTTGTGGGAGAGATCAATGCTATTCTTTTTAGAGCAAGAAAAGAAGAATCCATATGAAAAATTGTTTTGTTCAACTCACATCTCTCACCCACTGCTGTTGTGATGCAAAGTCCACACACAACAGTTTTGAAAGCTAACCGTGCAATAAGGACATTAGATACCATGCCTTCATTAATGTAAAAATAAGTCATAGCAACCCCCCCAATGGATTCCCTAAATGCCAGATCCTCCAGCGTCAAGCTCTGGAGTCTCAAGGTGGGAACTGGAGACACCTCACTGCCCCAATTGTTTCTTATCATCAGAGAGTTGTTTTTGAATAACGTCATCCAAGATATCTTGCCTGATTAACTTGTGATCAGATTCCCTCAGAGCACATGAATCTGTCTAATCAAACATGGAGGTTGTGCACTGGTGAATAGAATGGGTAGACCCTAAGTGTGCTATGGAAGTGTCTACAAATATTCACTACTCCTTAATTTATGAGCCAGTTTCCAACTCCCTCTGCTACTCTCACTGAGGGTGCTTCTGGGAGAAGGGAAAATGTCTCTCCATGTCTACATTTAAGATGGAATTGTCTCCACCCAATTGAAGCAGTACTTGTGCCACTGTTGTTTAGAACATGGCAAGATGCTCATGGTTGGAAGCATAGAGGCTGCCCCGTACTATGTCTAATCCATCTAGTCTAGCTCTACCAATACATATCTACTCTGACCATCAATTTCAATTATTGTGGAACAAGTGGGACCCAGGGTTGGTTGCAAATCAAGGAACACTAGCAAATGCTGAATATTTGTGTGGCAAAGAGTTATCCCATTCATCTACGTGTCAGGTGTGTACCCTCTATGGGGGTCAGGAGTGTCACTTTTATAAATATAATAATATCTGCCCCCCTATGTTTAAGATAAATATATATTTTGTATTGCTTATCATGTTCATCATATTCCAGGTCAAAAAAGAGAATTTGCCTAGTTTAATAACTGACGAAGGAATGTTGGAGTAGGGAATGGCAATTGCTCATTTGATGCACGCGTGCCATGTGAGGTCAACAATAGGAGAAGTCCTGAGTCATTGGCCCCAAACAAATACTGATTGTTGGACCTGGCTTTTTGACAGGGTCATCCCCAAACTTTTTGCCTCCTTCCTCCTATTTTTTCTGACCTGTTGTTGTTGGCTTTTGACCTCTGGGCACTTTATCACTGCTAACCAGTGCTAAAGTGCATATGCTCTCTGTGTAAATGGTACTATTAATTGGTTTATCCATGATTGGCTATTTAATTTACTTATAAGTCCCTAGTAGAGTGCACTATATGTGCCTAGGGCCTGTAGATTAAATGCTGCTAGTGGGCCTGCAGCACTGGTTGTGCCACCCACTTCAGTAGCCCCTTAACCCTGTCTCAGGCCTGCCATTGCAAGGCCTGTGTGTGCAGTTTCACTGCCACTTCGACTTGGCATTTAAAAGTACTTGCCAAGCCTAGAACTCCCCTTTTTCTACATATAAGTCATCCCTAATGTGTGCCCTAGGTAACCCCTAGAGCAGGGTGCTGTGTAGGTAAAAGGCAGGACATGTACCTGTGTAGTTATATGTCCTGGTAGTGTAAAACTCCTACATTCGATTTTACACTACTGTGAGGCCTGCTCCCTTCATAGGCTAACATTGGGGCTGCCCTCATACACTGTTGAAGTGGCAGCTGCTGATCTGAAAGGAGCAGGAAGGTCATATTTAGTATGGCCAGAATGGTAATATAAAGTCCTGCTGACTGGTGAAGTCGGATTTAATATTACTATTCTAGAAATGCCACTTTTAGAAAGTGAGCATTTCTTTGCACTAAAATCTTGTTGTGCCCTTCAATCCACGTCTGGCTAGGTTTAGTTGACAGCTCCTTGTGCATTCACTCAGACACACCCCAAACACAGGGTACTCAGCCTCACTTGCATACATCTGCATTTTGAATGGGTCTTCCTGGGCTGGGAGGGTGGAGGGCCTGCCCTCACACAAAGGACTGCCACACCCCCTACTGGGACTCTGGCAGACAGGATTGAACTGAAAGGGGGCTTGGTGCATTTCTTAGACACTCTTTGAAGTCACCCCCACTTCAAAGGCACAACTTAGTATAAAACATCAGACACTTGCTGGAGAAGAAACCTGAACCAGAAACTACATCCTGCCAAGAAGAACTGCCTGGCTGCTCAAAGGACTCACCTGTCTGCTTTTCTACAAAGGACAGCTGCCTTGCTGTTGGCCTGCTGCCTTGCTGAACTCTTGTCTGGCTGTAAAAGTGCTCTCCAAGGGCTTGGATAGAGCTTGCCTCCTGTTCCCTGAAGTCTCAGGACCAAAAAGACTTCTCTCTTCTACTTGGACGCTCCGTGCGCCGAAATTTTCGACGCACAGCTTGTTCCGCGGCAAGAAAAACGCCGCACACCGACGCTGATCGACGCGACGCCTTCGGGACGACCGAAACTTTGACGCACGGCCTCGCAAGGACAACGCCGCCCGACTTCCCCGGAGAAATCGACGCGACGCCTGCCGTGAGATCAAAACTTTGACGCACGGCCTCGCAAGGACAACGCCGCCCAACTTCCAAGGAGAAATCGACGCGACGCCGGCCGTGAGATCAAAACTTTGACGCATGGCCTCGCAAGGACAACGCCGCCCGACTCCCCAGGAGAAATCGACGCGACGCCTGCCGTGAGATCGAAACTTCGACATGCAGCCACGCAGAACGACGCGCCGCCGGAAAACAAGCAGGAAAATCCACGCACAGACCCAGGACATCTGGTACTCCCCGTGATCCACAGAAAGAGACTGTCCGCGCGCCGGAAAACGACGCACGACTCCCCGCGTGGAAAATAATGACGCAAGTCTGTGTGTGCTGAGGAGAAATCGACGCACACACCAGTTTTCCACGTATCTCTTCTCCTGTGGCCCTCTGAGATTTTCCACCAGAAACCAGGTACTTTGTGTTTGAAAGAGACTTTGTTTGCTTTCTAAAGACTTAAGACACTTTATATCACTTTTCTGTGATATCTTTACAAATTCATATTGCAACTTTGATCGTTTTGACCTGAAAATACCCAGATAAATATTATATATTTTTCTAAACACTGTGTGGTGTATTTTTGTGGTGTTATACTATGGTGTTGTATGATTTATTGCACAAATGCTTTACACATTGCCTTCTAAGTTAAGCCTGACTGCTCGTGCCAAGCTACCAGAGGGTGGGCACAGGCTGATTTTGGATTGTGTGTGACTTACCCTGACTAGAGTGAGGGTCCTTGCTTGGACAGAGGGCAACCTGACTGCCAACCAAAAACCCCATTTCTAACACTGATCCAAAGAAAAATCTGAGCCCATGATTTCACCAAGTGCACCGACGAACAACTCAACTCCCTCACCCCAGCACTGAGTCACAATGATGAACTGTCCATACCATACAATAGAATAAAAGGACAAAATACAGACCATATCAAAGGGAGTAAGGGAGACAATAAACATGGTGTACAAACAACATCGCTTCCCTTACAAGCCATAACACTGTTCATGGATTTAAACTCAGGAAACCCTATGAAAGGGGGAAGGAGCAGATAGTATGAAAATATCAGTATAATTGTTCCACCCCGCTGGTTCAGGCAGGCATAGTTAAAATCGCTCAACTTGGACATTTAAACCATCACAAATAAGTGATGAAGAGTTCAAAGTTGTGAGTCAGAAGCATGGAGCAAGACAATTTTTAAGTTATCAGCTTGGCAAGGCTTCAGGCTAGACAGTTCTGGCATCTTCCCAACTGAGAGACCCACTTAGGAGCCCCCGTGACCGGAACCCCCACCAAAATATTCTGTGCAACTCATAGTTCCCTCCTGTCAGATCATTGCTACTAGTGCTGATCGCTCTGCGTGAGCTTGCTTCTGCGATTGGCACTTAAGCGTCCTCCTGCCCCTCATCTAATGTGCCGCCTCCTTCATTAGCAAAGTGCTCCGTCCCATGCTGTAATCTCTCTTTGGGCTTACAACCACGCCCATGTCACGTCAGTCACTTTACTTGGTTTGTGGGCTTGCCTTTTAAAATCCGCTTGCTTTCATTTGTGAAAGGCATGCATAAATCATGCCATTTCCGGTGTTTAGCCCACCTACACAGCACTGGTTAACTACTAAAAACATACAAGGCTCAATGTTTTCAGCATGATGTCTGGACTACTTTATCTGTTTATTTTCCACGCAGTGCAATCGCACTGCATTTTACATAGTGCGATCAAGCTGCATTTTCTTTTTCTTTTAATTTGTGTGGTAAGTAAAGTCCGGTTAGGAGTTTATAGCGGTAATAGCTTTAACTCAAGCAAATGCGAGACCCGTTGCATTGAAAATGCTTGTTTTTGTTTAGGATGCTGCCAGTGACCTCCATCCTTCCGAGCAGGGTGAAGCTCTGGCCAGTCCCATTCCTCTGAAGGTTTTGTGAAGAAATACAAAAAATCACCCACAGTGATTTTTAATTTAGCAGGGAAAAGCTGAATGCCAGTCTCTCTGAGTGACCTCTTAACTTCTAGTCAGGAAGCACAGCCACAGTGTAAGCTGAAAAAATTGAAATCAAGCTATTCTCTAAAGCAAAGAGGCTCTTCTGTCTGACTAAATTAAGGATCACATCTTATCATGAAAATAAAGTAATCATGCCACAATACGCTGGGCAGATGTTCCCTGAGGTGGCCTTCTAGCAGTTACTCTGTGCTCCCCTTTCTAGTCCGAAGAAATTGGTTAATGTAGGGGACAATTATCTCTACAGTCATTGACTCAAAAAAAGGAATAGCATTGTCTCCTTCCAGGCCTTCTGAAAGACCCACTATTTGTTCATTGTTCCTACGGCTGTCCCCCTCATATTCGTCAGCTGTATGTTTCCGAAGGCATACCCTTTTGTTGAGTTCTTGAATTTCAGTTTGCATGATATTAGTTATTGGGCATAGTTCACCAATGGCCTCTTCAGCAAACTTTACTCTGTCAGATAGCTTGTTTTGGTCCACTAGCAGGAGGCTCAAATCCACTGCAACCCCACCAATCTTGGCCTTCAGCGCTTTCTGGGAGGATCAAATTGCCTGGAGTATTTCATCTAATTTGTTCATAGGAACTATTTGTTTCACGGGGCTAGGAAAATGCTGCATCCCCTATGACGTTGAAAGCATCTTATGTTCCAAAGTTTGAGACATTTCCAGGTTATGGGCATCCTTGGCTCTTCTATTACGACCCATTGTGTGTCTACCACACTACTAAGACTTAAATGTACAGAGATGCACTAAAAGGATAGGTTTTTGAATCTAGCTTTGATGATAGGGAAAAGGGAGGCAATAATGATGCTGGTTGCTGGCAACAATGCTCCAAGATTTCCTCAGCAGTATCTCATGAGCCAATTAAGACTTGACGTTAGTTGGGGAAACGCCCAAACAGAAAGGTATATCACCAGCCCGGCACGGAAAGATTGTTCAGTCAAAACCTCATGATAATTCCCAACCGGGCTACAAATCAATGATGCGTGGGACACTGCTATCAGCGTTAAGCTCTATATATTGGCATTAGATCATTCTGTTTCACCCCAATCAAAGTGAGGCCCTCAATGCTCTGTTGTGGCCCCTGTGCTTTCTTCCGGAAGGGGGAATCCAATCCAGACAAATGTCTATCCAGGCACACAGGGACACCAGTAAACAAAAAGCAGACTGTCAGTTCTCCAAGGCCTCACTAGGCTTGTGTATAGTCCCCTTCACAGTCCCACAGAGGAGTGCTGAAGGTCCTAACTCTGCCAAGCAGATGGGATATAATAAAGGTTTGATTATCTGTTTTTTATTTTTAAATATGGATAATGGTGGTAATTAAGTTGTTTTTTGAGTGATTCTAAATGCAGTCAGTCATGCCTGCCAGGGCATCAGCTGACAGGTAGGTGGGTTAACAACGAAACAATTTTTAGTAACAGGGCTTAAAAAGTAGTAGATATGCCCAAGGTTGATGCTAAACTGTGTATGTTTTCTTATAACTGCACTGGTTTATCATCTGTGGGTGTTCCTATCATTGACACCTGTCAGGCATTCAGGTAAAAGTGTTCATATATCAGCTAGACAAATGTGGAAATATACTTGTCTTAGCTTCATTTAAAAAATAAATAAATATGGACAAATACAGACAAAATTAGCAAAATATAAAGATGGATAAATACAGATGGACATGTCAAACAAATAATTACCATAAAACTTGGAGCCCTAGCCATAATCAACTCAAATCGGATGCCGCATGCAGCTGTCTCTCGGCCAAACTAGAAACAGAGGGTGCGGCTGAACAAACAGCAAATTATCAATTCTCCAAAGCCCAGTTGGGTCTGTGTAGATCGCCCCTGTCCTGCAGGGGCGAGCAGGAGGTGCTGATTCAGCTAGGCAGACGAGTCACACTTCTCTCAGGCCGCATCCGCAATGCTGAATGAAGCTACAGCACTGCCAATCAAGAGAAGCCATCGGCTTCTCTTCCAGTGGGAGGAATTCGCTAAAAGCATCAGCTCCCCTACACTCACCATTGACCTAAGGGAGTTCTCCAAAGTCTTTGAATTCTGCCCGGGAGCCTACAGTGACCACAATGCAGCTATCCATTAGCAGCTGCTGCCAACTTAACTTCAGCGGTGGCGCCCCAGAGCCAGCTCCAATTCAGCTGGACAGGCCCTTAATGAGTTTGGGGTCTGCACCAGGGAGTCCCAGCCACACTGCTGCCACCATCCAGGGAAATCCACAGGTCAATCCCCATGTCTAGGATCAGTGAAGCCATCTAGGAAAGCTTGCAGGAGCGCATCTCACTCCGTGAGCAGCTGGCCCTGCCCCCAGGGACCTCAAAACTCCTTGCAACCCCCGTTTACAATCCATCCCTGTACCCTAAAAACTCCTTACTACTCCTACACACTACCTATTCCTGATGACTCCGTATATGCACAAAACATCCCTGATGCCTAAAAAGTCTTTACTTACCCAATACTCTACCCATCCCATAACCCTAAGAAACACTTACTACTCCTACACACTACACATAAAAATTAATTATTCATTTTGCACATTAAGTAAGTTAACATAAAATGACTTACTAATTACTTGAACAATAATTAAAATTAAATGCTAAAGTATTTTTATCATTTTATTTATTAACGTTTAACAATAAACTGCAAACTATCAGGGTTGGACTGGAAACCCAAAGTAGCTCTTGCAAATTTTGTCAGACCAGCCCCCATGGATTACATAGCAAGCTAAAGTATCCCCGCGCCCCCTAAGAAAATTTGGAAAAATGGAAATAACTGTGCATTCTACAACCCATTTTTCATTATATAAATTACATTTATTAGTTTTTAAAGCTTAATAAATGATGATATTACAGTGCATCAGGATACGGCAATCTTTATTAGTGCTCTTCAATGATTCCCTCACCATCACCCTCTAACAGTGCATCTCATCTATCCATATCCCCTCTCTCACATGTATTTCATTTGTTTTATAGTGCCTCTCATACCAGGATAGATTGTTGGAACACTTTACATCTCACACACACATACATAGACAATGAATCATACGAGTATAAATCAGGGTAAAGGAAATTTTATATAAGACAAAGGGGATTATAAGGTGCAGGATTCACGTCATCCATACTGGTAGGCATTTTTAAGAGTGCTTAGTCTGGGGAAACATAATCCTAAAATTCAGAATGTAACATAGTGGTTAGGGTTGACTTTATCAATAACAATTTATTTCTACCCAAACAAACCCTTTTTAGTAAAATTAGGATAATCAAATACTGGGAAAAAACATCACTTTCTAATCTGTACCATGCAGTTTGCATGCAGCTCTTTGATGGTAATTCATAGCTCACTGTCCAAGGTTATGATTGTAATTTATGAACTGCACAGTAAAAAAGGATCTCTGTGACAAAATTAGTATCACACTTAGCTCTGTACATAAAATACTGCTCTGTAATCTGCATAGTACACATCCTTTGCAGCAGGCTTATTAACCCTCTGAGCTACCTTAGATGAGTCAAACCTACCACTAGACAAAACCCCAATCTCTCTCCAGCAGGTACCTTAATCACCAGAGTTATTTTGGCACTTTTATTGTTGCCTGAAAAGGAACTCTGAAGTGCTTTTGAAACTGCTGCACTGAAACCAAACTCCTCCCCAGGAACAAAAGCAGCCTCAACCCCTTCCAGCCTCCAGGGGAAGCTCTTGGTGCCCAGTACAGCACGTCAGGCATTGCCTACTTGTACATTAATTTTACATATTATTAATCTATATTATTAACATTAAATTTACCATTCAAATAGATTATGTATACAGCTTTATTTATATAAAAGTGATGCGCAGCGGGGTTTGGGCACCCGCTGGGAGATGGACCTCCCGCAGGTCGATGTCTGCAGGACCTGTTTTGGGGTTGGACACCCGCAGGGGTTGGGTGCTGGGCATGGCTGGAGCTAGACAATGTGGCCAACCTCAGAACTGCAGCACCAGTAACCAGTACTGTGGTACGAAGCAAGACCCTAGTGAGGTACTGTAGCACTGAGGCTAGTACCGTCGTACTGATAAATCATTTTAAAAAACCAGTGCGCAGCAGGGCGTTGGGAGCCCACGGGCTGTTGGGCGCAGGTTGCTTGAGGGGCTGCACGCTCAACTTTGAATATGATCAAACAAATCAGAAATTCACTGAAACAAACGAATGGTTAAAGTGACGTTATAGTTAAGTGTTGAAATGAGATAAGAACTAATGTTAAAAAAACTGAAAAAACACAGAAGTTCACCAGTTACAGTTTTGTGAACTAACTATAGCTCACGCCCCCTCATGCACTGCTTATGACCTCACATAATACATCACTCATGACATGTTATATGATATCACTGATGATGTCCCAGATTACAACACTGGTTTGGTATGAGTTGTGTAACTGCTACCCAATGTGATAGGCCTCTTCTTTCATCACCTTACACTCAGACCTCAATGCTGTTTCAAATGGCCCCTTTCTCATGACATTTGCTTCTACATGCTCTGCTATCCTCCCTGATCCATATCTAGCCTTCCTCAGCAGTCCATGCATATATAAAATACCACTGTATTCACTACCACATACCTCCATCCCATCTCACTCATACTTCTTCATACCCTTTACCTACACAGTTATAGCCATCATCCAAAACCTAACCACATTATCTGCCCACAACGATTGAGCACCAAAGAAACTGCTTGCCTATACACCACAACCTGCAATGAACATTTTCTCTCCTTCTTCATGTGTAATGCTCGTTCTACTTGCAAGAAACCACGTTCATTACTGAACACTTTCATTCTCACAAACCTGAGAGAGCGTAGTTTAAATATTACATATACTAGATGTGAAATGCTTATATCTAACAATGCTACATACAAAACGATCATAAAATATTGTTGTTAAATGTGTTCTTAACATGATTATAAGTGTGAACCTTCTATTGTGCACGTAAAACTAATGTTGACTGAAGGAAATAATTGTTTGCATTATAACTAATTGAATATGTTAAACTCCTACCAAGATTGCATTAGAACCCATAGGCCTTAAATTAGCGTGAGTCGAAGTTTTAGCCGTGTAGCTCTCATATTAAAACTTATTTTTTCTGTTTTCCAGTGTGCTGACTTGTAAAGGGCCATGACCCAGCATTTGTTCTCTTCTTCTTCGTTTAATGTATCAATGCTAACTTTTCTCATCCGCATGCTAGCTGCTTTAGTATAAGTTTTATACATTTTGCAACAATATTAGAAACATTCAAGGCCGTTTACCCTGGAAAAGAGAACTTTTGACCTGAGGAATGTGCCAAAGGATGAAGTAACCCCGGATGTGCCACCTACGAAGACGCCAATTATGAAGACCAATCAAAACGTTATAAATTATCGTGGGGTGACAATTTGCATTACCTAATGTATAATTTGATAGGCTAAAGATAGTGGGGTATAACGATTATCCGAAAGAAATTTGGGGGAATGTATTATGGAAAAGGGATAAAAACTCTTGACACAGAAGGGTCGTTAGAATTAGGTAGGGAATGATATCGATTGCATCCAGAAACACTGTCACTTTGTTTGGTGATTTGAGACTTAGACAAAACCATATTCACCCATAGACTGCCCTTTACACTTTTCCTCCTTATGAGGAAAGTGTCCCCTTGTCCTTAGATGAAATAGACCGTTGGCGATCTAACTGATGTCCTGAAGACGAAGACTGATCCTGTATGCTGACTTTTCCGAGGAGGGTAATTATGACAATGCTAATGTAATTAGTCTGTTTGCTTTTCCTTTCTAGGTACCAACTGCTGTATTTTTGGATAGAGACCTTACTCAGATGTTTTCCAAATTTGTGTTCAAAATTATTTTGCATGAAGTCCAACATGCTGATGCTAATTAGTGGTTAGGCTAGGTGATCACTTTGACTGACGCAAATATACATGACTGACATTGTGCTATGCTGAACTGAGATATATACGAAATTCTATGCACTCTGATCTATGCATATCTTATGATGGCGTTCTCATGTTCGTGATCTTTGCATTATTGAAGTCTTATCATAGCCATTGTGTTGTGACTTTGCTCTTGTGCTTCTTGGTTTTGAGATTGACCCTCTTATTATTAGATTGTAATCAATAGGGAATAAAATTCACAAAAATCTCCAATAAAGGTCTGGCTATTCATGGCTGAAAGGTCATGGTTGCGCCGACAGATTAACAAATGTCTTAAGTAAAATATATTGTGGTGGTATATGTTGATAACGTCATTGACATATTACTTGACATATTGATTAGTTATCTCGTTCTACGGTGTCTCACCACTGGGTCAAAAGATTTATCGGCCTAAAACGAGTCCAAATGTGTATAAACTTGACATAAAGGGACGCGTTAACAGTTTGGTAGCAGAGCGACGGTTTGGCCCTTGGGGGCCCTAGGACGGAGATTCATTGTTTGATTTGTTTTTCTGTGATAATGCAAATTGGAGACATGATGGGTTTCTAAGTTCACCATGACTTTCCCGGGATCTCGGAGCCTGCCTAAGTGAGTTGGGGAATGTTCTCGGCGCCATGGTGTATGTGGTTAGGGTCTTTGCGCTTGCCTGAGCTTACGCATTTTGCAGGTGATTGTGAAAATTTGTGTGTATTTAGGCCAAACTAAGTGATGTTTAGTAGGAGTGGGCGTACTCCACAGTATGAGAGTAGGGAAGTCGGCGTACTTCATGTGAATGTAGCGCTTGATGCTCAAAAATTATCCACGTGGTTGGTCGTTGTGTACGGACCTGTTGAGGTCTAAGACTCCGGAGTATGAAGACAAATGTGGTTTATGTTGTAATCTGTGCGGTTTAATAGGTCAATCGGGCGTGGTTGACAAGTCAAGTTTGAGTCATAGTGTGTGTGAAAGTCTTCGATGGAGATTTGGTAAGTTCTAAAGTGCACTAGAATAAGCCATTGACAAGTCGAGAGTGGAATTTGCGGGTCAAATTCTGCTTGCGTATGCGGGAACTGATAAGGAGAGAGTAGCGGCCGAGGCTTCAAGTAAAATCTCTGTAAAGTTCTGAAGCGAATGTGTTACCCTTCCTGTAGTAAACCGGCGGATTTCTGTTGTTATTTAAGGTGCTCGCAATAATCGCATTAGTTTATGTGAATATGTATGGGTTCAGTGAGGAGCGGATGAGCCGCAAGACTTTGTCAGCTGCAGTGTGTGTGAGTGTGACGCCAGTGGTGCTGTGCTGAGATAGGTCAGTTGTCGAGAGGGGTCGCGCACGGATTGGCTGCCATCCGTGAGAGGCAATAGATGGAATAAGGCGGGTGAAGAGTGTCTTGGGAACTAAGTCATTTCTGATTAAATACAAAATAAAAGAATCACAAAAATGAATTTCGTTAAAGCATTTAAGAGCGCTCTGAAAGGAGACGTATATATTGTTGCAACCGATGGGGAGCCTACACCACCTGAGGGTAATCCAGCTTATATAGTCATGGAAGAGAAAGGTGTCGCGCCTTGTTTATGGATGAAACAATGGCGCAAATTAACAGAGAAGGAGGGATGCCTAGCATTTCCAGAGCATGGGACATTTAATCAAAAAGTACTGGAAAATTTGAGGTGGATGTTAAGTACACAGAAACCACCTCTGAGACCAGCTCAGTATGAGGCTTTGGCAATTTGGGACTTGATGGCTCTTAAACATAGACAACAAAGGTTTCAGAGAAGGCTGAGAAGGGCAGAAAAATCCTATGCAGAAGCTAGGTGGGATAATGAGAACAAAATGTGGAGACGGGGGATTGTAGATGGGTTGAAATTATTCCCAGCAATAACACAGGGAGAAGAGACGCAGGGAAAGAAAGCCGCCTGTAAAACCGACAAAGATTCAGGCAAATCCAAAGAGAATAAAAGATCTTGGGAAGAGGAAGATGATTCAGACGATGAGGAATTTATGGACAGATTATTACACGACTGTCCGCCACCATATGCGGAGAGCGACAATGCTCCAAGTACTAGCCTGGATCCTGGGAACCAGGCGCAGGAAAAGGGAGTTACTGATACGGCACAGACTAGCGATACAGCCTCGATACAGAATGGTGTCAGTGTACCCACTGCACCAGACATACCGATACAGTTGCAACCTCCACCGCAGATACAGAGAATTTATCCTGATGATCCAGTGCTTGAGACAACTACGAATTTGATAGTGCCGCCAGACCCGATATACACGAAGTCAAAGTTAATACAAATCGAATCAACTGCAAAATTAATGTCTCAACCACAGCCACAGCTGATACCAGGGTACAACCCTGCAGCTGGTCCACCATTAGTGCTGGTTCCGGGTACATTAGAACAGACCTATGGAGTTGCTGCTCCAAGAAGTCTGGGTCCAGGTCAGACACCTGCCGCTATATCGTTACCCATTACTGTCGGTCCACCAGTGCCATTATATGCACAGGGTAAAACGAGCGTGTGTGATGACTCAGGAGGCGATAAGAGGAGGGTCCATAGGAACCCCACAGATAATGGCCCCGGAGAACAAGTAATTGAACAGCCTAGGCCCTTAATGGACCTTAGTCCAGTAGGAGCACCTCTCGAAGCAATGCGTCAAGCAGGTTTGGGAGTTCTAACTATACAAACCATGAGTATGAATACCTCACATTCCCCAATGATGCATGCAGGGAACATTTCACTGCAAGGTTTTGCAGTTCAACAGTTAAATGAATGGTTAGAAAAGACATACTTCACAGAAGACCGCAGTGGTTACAGTCGAACCAGAGAAAGAAAAACGAAATGAATACTTGAACTTTGTACGATTAGGGGCGGAAGCTGCTGAGTTAGTAGAAGGGACAATGGGAGTAAATAGATTGGAGTCATACACAGAGGCAGAACTGAGATACCTATGCCCTAAGATTACTAAAGAAGTAGGTAAGGTGCATCAAAGACTATCAAACCTGGCAGACAAATTCAATATCGATATCGGAAACACTAAACATTTGAAAAGAAGTTACAGATTAGATTTTGACTCAAAGGATTTTGAGCACATGAGGTCTGCAGGAATGAAGGCGCATTTGAGAGAACTGTTGCAAAGTGCACAAATTTGGGGTGCACTGGAAAAATGGGAAGGCAGATGGGCAAAGAAAAGGGATAAGGGAAAAGGTGACTGCCCAGGGTCTACTCAAGCCAAGACCTCACCTGATTTGGAATCAGTAAAAATATTACCTATGAGAGAGACAGCCGGTGGTGTTTTAGTTCACGTACCTTGGACTAGAGGAGATATTCTATCCTTTACTAATGATTATCCCAGATTGAGGGAGAAGCCGATCGAGTGGTATCAACAAACAGATAGGTTCATGAAACTTGCAAAGTGTCTTTGGGAAGACTTGAACACCTTGTTTGAGATTATTGTTCCGCCTGATTTGTGGCTCGGGTGCAAGAGAAGCGTTGATTGGCCGACAAAAGAACCAGCAAGGGATAAGGTGACTGGAGCACCTTCTGAAGAGGTGATGAAGTATTATCATAAAGTGATTGAGTTTTTGAAACAAAAGGTTTCGCCGAAGGTGACTGATTGGCAGAAAATCGACCGGACCTCTCAAGAGGTTAAAGAGTCAATACATGCTTATTATGAGAGATTGTTAAAAGCGTTTAAACACTACAGTGGTACTGAGACTATCGAACCAAAGGACATGAACCACCTTGTGTTCAGATTCGTCGAAGGACTGAGACCAGAAGTTAGCCAAATGATTAAGAATCATTTGATTTGTTGGCAAGCTAAACCGATTGATGAGGTGTTTCAGTATGCAAAGTACTGTAGTGATGAGATCGAGTTAAAGCAGAAAAAGTTGAAGGAAAAGGTGATGGTGATGCAGATAAGGGCTGCACAGGCAGGAATACAGGGGAATGGAGTTCAACAGATGATACAGCAGCAACCGCAAATGAATGGTGTGTTTCAGACCCAACCGAGGGGTCGAGGTCGAGGGTTTGTGAACCGTGGTTCAGATATGAATACTGTTGTTATTCAAAATGACACACAAGGGGTAAAGAAGATGTCACCTTGTCACGCGTGCGGGGGCGTGGGGCACTGGAAACGGGAGTGCCCGAATATGGTGCAGGATGGTACAGTTCAGCAGAGCACTAATGTTGGTGCATTACAAAATTCACGAGGCCCAAAATTAAGACATCAGAATCCAAATTTTCAGAACAACTTGGTACAAATGCAAGGGGTACAGCCCATGCAACAGATGCAAATGCCGCGTTTTTAGTCAATACAAATGCAACCAGTGCAGCAGCAGATTTCTATGGTGCCTAGACAGCAAATGCAATTACCAATAGCTCTGATGACACAGCAACAGGTGATGCTTCCTCAGCAGGTCACAGGCCAGGTAACAAATCAAAACAATACTGTACAACAGTTCCCATTACATGCAGAAAATGGTATGAATGAAGATTGGTCAGATGACAGCTCAGACAGTGAAGAGTGCAGGCTTGCAGCATCCTTGGAGGTAAATCAGAGAGGCCCATACGTCGAGGGAAAGGTGATGGGGTATAGGGTTTCATTTCTGGTTGATACAGGAGCCACACGCTCTACAGTCAGAAGTGCGGAAGTTCCGAGATTACCATTGTCAGGGCGTACTATACGAGTGGTTGGAGTAGCAAATCAGTATCTGACTAACCCCATTACAGATCCAGTACAGGTTGAGATTGGCAACTTCCAGGGACTACATAGGTTTGTAGTAGGTGACTCAAGTCCGGTATCCCTACTGGGAAGAGACTTAGGCCCTCATTCTGACCTTGGCGGGCGGCGGAGGCCGCCCGCCAAAGTCCCGCCGTCAGGTTACCGTTCCGCGGTCGAAAGACCGCGGCGGTAATTCTGACTTTCCCGCTGGGCTGGCGGGCGGTCGCCTTCAGACCGCCAGCCAGCCCAGCGGGAAAGAGGCTTCCACGATGAAGCCGGCTCGGAATCGAGCCGGCGGAGTGGAAGCTGTGCGACGGGTGCAGTTGCACCCGTCGCGTATTTCACTGTCTGCGCAGCAGACAGTGAAATACATGTAGGGGCCCTCTTACGGGGGCCCCTGCAATGCCCATGCCAGTGGCATGGGCACTGCAGGGGCCCCCAGGGGCCCCGCGACCCCCCCTACCGCCATCCGGATCTCGGCGGTCCGACCGCCGGGATCTGGATGGCGGTAGGGGGGGTCGGAATCCCCGCGGCGGTGCAGCAAGCTGCGCCGCCGCGGAGGATTCAATGGGGCCGCGGTACACTGGCGGGACCCCGCCAGTGGTGCCGGTCCGACCGTGGCTTTACCGCCGCGGTCGGAATCCCCATTGGAGCACCGCCGGCCTGTCGGCGGTGCTCCCGCGGTCCTCCGCCCTGGCGGTCAAAGACCGCCAGGGTCAGAATGACCACCTTACTGTGCAAAACAAAATGCTCAATCACCTGTTCCAATGATGAAATTGAGGTACAGACAAATAGTGACGATGAAGGAGATGAAAGTCAAGTTTTTGAGGAAGAAGCAGGAACAAATGAGGACTATCCTCTGATTACTTTATTCCCAATGCATACCTTGATCGACTTACCTGTCGAATTGCAAGGGACAGTAACAGAAAAGGTGTGGGACTTAACTGGAAAAGAAGTAGGATTGATAAAGGGAGTAGAACCAGTTAAAGTTCAGATAAAACCAAATGCAGAGTTCCCACAAGTGCCACAATACCACATGACCCAAGATGTTCTTATCGAAGTGTCACAAATAATTGCAGATTTTCTCAGACAGGGAGTTCTGAAAGAGGTTTTAAGCAGTCCATGTAACTCTCCCATAATGGGGTTAAAGAAGCCTTGTGGAAAAGTTTGAATTGTGCAGGATCTGAGAAAAATAAATGAAATTGTGATAAAGTGTTGCCCTGTGGTGCCCAACCCAGCAGTAATCATGTTTCAGGTCCCCTGTGAAGCTGAATGATTTACCGTAGTAGACCTGTCACAGGCTTTCTTTTCAATACCTCTTCATGAGGACAGTCAATTTTTGTTCAGTTTCAAATTCCTGGATAAGGTGTACAGTTGGTGCAGAATTCCTCAAGGGTTTTCAGAGTCACCATCCATCTTCAATCAGATATTGAAGAAGGATCTGGAGCCACTGGTACTGCCTTTTAATTCAACTCTTGTGCAGTACATTGATGACTTGCTAATCGCGTCCAAAACAAGGGACAGTTGCAAGTATGATACCATTGCATTACTGAATCATCTGGGAAAGAATGGACATAAGGTGTCCCCCAGAAAACTACAATACTGTCAGAAGGAGGTGAAATATTTGGGACATTTGATTGAGAAGGGTTCCAGGAGAATATCAAAAGAAAAAATAACAGCTGTTTTGCAAATGAACCCTCCAACAACAAAAAGAGATGTTAGGATGTTTTTGGGAATGGTGGGCTACTGTTGCCAGTGGATACCCAACTTCTCAATCATTTCAAAGCCATTAATAAAACTGACAGGGAAGGAAGTCAAGGATGAACCATATACTATAACATTGTCAAAAGAAGAGCTCGACTCATTTATGGAATTGAAGGAATGCCTGTGCAGGGCACCAGCATTGGGAATGCCAGACTACGAGAAACCGTTTCTGTTGTTCTGTCATGAACGTGATGCTTGTTCTTTGTCTGTCTTAACACAGGTCCACGGAGATGCAAATCGCCCTGTAGCATATTTTTCAGCTACCTTGGACCCTTTCGCAGCAGCCTTATCGGGTTGTTTGCGAGCAGTTGCAGCAGTTGGTCAGAGCCTTTTACAATGTGAAGGCATAGTCATGGGATACCCTCTAACAGTAGTGGTTCCACATTCAGTTGAAATTTTGTTAACTCGAACCAAGACTCAACACATGACAAATGCACGCCTTACTAGGTATGAGACGGTCATCCTGGGGTCACCGAATGTCACCCTTAGGAGATGCACTGTGCTAAACCCGGCAACATTACTTCCAAATGAAAATACTGAAATTAAAGATGGGGAGGAATTTGAACATGATTGTCTTGAAGTGACTGAACTGTGCACCAAACCTCGTCCAGATATTCAGGACACTCAATTGAAAGAAAATGACTGCATCATGTTTGTTGATGGGTCCTGTCTTAGAGACTCTGCCGGAACACTGAGAGCTGGTTATGCGGTATGTACTATAACTGGCATTGTCGAAGCCTCCTGGCTCGAAAAAGTGTTTTCCGCACAAATGGCAGAACTAATCGCCCTTACTAAGGCATGCCACGCAGCTGTAAATTTGAAAGTGACCATTTATACTGACAGCAGATATGGATTCGGAATTGTACATGATTTCGGCCAACTTTGGTCACAGAGAGGTTTTATGACCTCATCTGGTTCTCCTGTGAAAAATGGGGAACAAATAAAAGATTTGTTGCATGCGATTCAGTTACCTCTTGAAATTGCTGTGGTGAAATGCAGTGCTCACGTTAGATCACAAGATTTTGTATCTATGGGAAACGGTTATGCAGATCAAGTCGCAAGATTCTGTGCATTGAACTGTATATCGTTCAAGGAACAATGGGAATTGTTACCACAAACTGAGAATGACACATGTTTAAACCTAGCATTGCGGGTAGTTGACACGCTGGATGAATTAAAAACATTACAAAGCCGTGCAAGCAAGGAAGAAAAACGCTCTTGGCAAAGAATGCAATGTGTGCAGAGAGCTGATGATTTATGGGTCTCAGAAGAAGGAAAGTTAGTTTTACCCAACAGCCTTTTATCGCAGTTTGCCAGACTCTACCATGGGCAAGCACACTTGGGAAGGGACGCCATGATCAGATCATTTAAGATTGATTGGTTTAACCCAAAATTCAGACATGCCGCAGAAATTACTTGTCACCGATGCATTATCTGTCAACAGATGAATGCAGGAAAGGGACCTGTGGTAACTTTGAGCCATATTGGAAGAGCTGGAGGTCCATTTAACAAAATGCAAATGGATTTCATTGAAATGCCTGTTTGTGGGGGGCTGAAGTATGTGTTGGTGATTGTGTGTGTTTTCAGTCATTGGATTGAGGCATATCCCACACGTAGAAATGACAGCCTTACAGTAGCTAAACTACTACTCAGGGAACTGATACCAAGATTCGGGTTTCCGGTCTCTATAGAATCAGATAGGGGAAGACACTTCGACAATGAGGTGATTAAACTCATGTGCGCTGCACTTAACATTGAACAAAAGCTGCACTGTAGCTATAGCCCTGAAGCATCAGGATTAGTAGAGCAAATGAACGGTACTTTGAAATCAAGAATGGCAAAAATGTGCGCAGCAACTAACATGAAGTGGCCAGATGCCTTGCCTCTAGTGCTAATGTCAATGAGAAATACCCCAGATAAGAAGACAGGACTGTCTCCCCATGAAATCCTCATGGGCAGAGCAATGAGATTACCAGCAGTACCTGCAAATGCACTAGTAAATATTACAGATGATATGGTGTTGGATTACTGCAAAGGTTTGGCTGTTGTGATTTGCTCTTTCTCTCACCAGGTGGAAGCTAAAACGTTGCCATCGATCGGAGAGCCAGGCCACTCTCTTCAAGCCGGTGGCTGGGTGGTTGTCAAGAAGCACGTGAGAAAATCGTGTCTAGAACCACGTTGGAAAGGGCCGTATCAAGTAATATTGACGACTACTACTGCCGTAAAGTGTGCTGGGGTTCCCAACTGGATACATGCCAGTCATACAAAAAGGGTAACATGTCCTGTTGACGAGGAACTTGAAGTTTCCGGCACACCAACTGTAGAAGGGGAAGTCTCAGGGCAGGAGAACAGTCAAGAAGGAACTGACACTATCAGAGAGCCCTCTGAGAACAGCCTTGTCCCTCAAACAGCTAATGAGTTCGAGAGAGGTGACGGAGTGCCTATCTCAGAAGAACTGACAGGAGAACTAAGTCAAGGAGAGGTTCTCCCAGAAGTAGACGGCTACAGGTTAGAATTCGAACCCGGCACGGAACCAGAAGAAGAAGAAGAAGGAGAAATTGTAGAGAGGAATCAGAACGAACCAGAGCTTCCTGAACCAGTTGCAGGTCCATCAAGAGAAAACACCATATTACAAGAGGAGGGTACTGTCCAACGTCCTGAAAGGAAACATCGAGAAAAGACCCATAGAGGCGACGATTGGGCAGATAAGCCACTCCTCAAGATAAGAGATGTATCAAATGACACAATAACTGAAGAGAACAATACATCTAGAGTGGATGATCTAAGCGAAGGAGAACAACAGGGTGAGCGAAGGTTAAATAGATAAAGCATCGCAAACAGAAGATATACAGGTCTTGAATGGGCATATGCTACAACCTCTGAATGGCAACAAGAGTTTTTAGCATTCTGCTTCGATCGAGAAGTACCAGGTCAATACTATGGAACTTGAGCAAAGCTGAAGAAAATCTTGGATGAAATCTGAATCTGAAAATTGAGAAAAAAGACTTTATGAATTACCTAAAGTGACACTAGAACCGGATTTGACTATTGAAAACTTGATTACGACAAGCTGCTAACCGGATTTGACAAGAAGAGGTCCTGGAGTGAGTGTAGACACTGTAAATAAACAAAGAATTTTTTTTTTTTAACCATCCTCTAGTTGATTGTTGCTCTACTATCTGATTCTATACAGACATGGCTTACAATAGAAATACTAGCAAGGGAAGTAAGGTGTGTGGTTGGTTAGGTCTTATAATAGGTGTTGTGTGTGCAATAATAATTGTGGAAGTAATTGTAGGTATGCCTTGGATAGAGAAAGAAACTGCTAACGCTACTTCAAAACCTGAAACTACCACACTAACACCATGGGAGAGATTCCAACAAGATGCAAGACACATGCATGAGGGAGCTAATGCAAAAGGGGAACTTTCTACTAACGTCTTCTATCGCTTACTAAACGAATATGTGGAAACAATGGATGCGAAAGATTGTTATGTATGTACTAAAATTCTTTCATCCGTGCAGGAGGGAGTTACTTATCATAGCCTCCCTTTAAACTACGGGATTAGTTGTAGCCTGTTATTAACAAGTTTCTATAATCAAGAGCATGTGCAATATTTTTATTCAAATCTGGATGTTGTGTTTTCTTTTGTGCCTGTAATAGAATTTTTGAACAAATTAGCTAAGGAACATGATATAAAAATAGATAGGGGATTCTTTGAGCCAACGCTTACATTTGGGACTGCTTATGCACATCGCAATAATTTGACTTGCCTATTATCACCTGTAGAAGAAAGCTTTTTAGACCACACAGATGATAGACGCAAAGCATTAAAAGAAAGATTAGAAAAAGGATTAGAGAAGCGCACATACGCAAATGATTATGCTTACACTGCAATCAAAACGCAAGGCAAATTAGCTATAGATGCATTACATGTAGGTAGGCTTTGTGTATATAGGCCGAAATATGAACAGGATAATTTGTTTGTGGGAACGAGTGAATGTAGGCATGTGTTTTTGTTTCAGAGTAAATGGACCTTTATGCTAAATGGACAAGACCCAGCGATTCTTGGAATCTATTACATCTGTGGGTTAAATGCTTATTACCGTCTCCCTAAGGGATGGTATGGGACCTGTTATTTGGGAATAGTATTTCCAAAGATTTACCAAATTGATGACCTAAAGCAAATACCTAAGACGTCTGAATTACAACACCCCAGACAGAAACGAGAATCAGTGGCGGCTGTCATTGGTGATATATTTGGAGCTATAATCCCATCAGTAGGGGTTATCTTGAATTCTATGAAGATTCAAAAGTTGTCTACTATAGTGGATAACATGCTGACAAATTTTACAGGGGCCATACTCCTGATGGATACTGAACTTGCTGCAGAAAGGGCTATGACTCTTCAAAATCGACTTGCTTTAGACATTCTTTTAGCTAAAAGTGGAGGGGTCTGCAAGATGCTCAATGAGCGTCATTGCTGCTCATTTATACCGGATAACAGTAAAAAGATTAGAAGTATGCTCACTAACCCTACTAGAGATAGTACAGATTTGAAGGATTTGAAAGAACTTGGTGTTTGGGAGAAATTTGGGAAAGGAATTGCCAGAGTAGGGAGCTGGTTTACCAACATTTGGAATGGGGTTCTTGCAAAAATATTGATGGGTTTATTAATTATCTTAGTCTGTTTATTAGGATTATGGGGGGCATGTAAAATCAATGACAAAATAAAGAAAAATTGGACTAAAAGAACCAGGAGAAATGAAGAAAGTGAAAGAGAGAAAATGTTTAATGAAATTTGGGAAAGCTCACATAAAGGGCAAGATGTTGAAATGCGTATAATGCGCAAGGTGGAAAATTAAAAGTGAAAAGTTTAAAGAAAGATTTGTGTGATGACGAGCGTCATCAGAGGAGGGACTGAGAGAGCGTAGTTTAAATATTACATATACTAGATGTGAAATGCTTATATCTAACAATGCTACATACAAAACGATCATAAAATATTGTTGTTAAATGTATTCTTAACATGATTATAAGTGTGAACCTTCTATTGTGCACGTAAAACTAATGTCGACTGAAGGAAATAATTGTTTGCATTATAACTAATTGAATATGTTAAACTCCTACGAAGATTACATTAGAACCCATAGGCATTAAATTAGCGTGAGTCGAAGTTTTAGCCGTGTAGCTCTCATATTAAAACTTATTTTTTCTGTTTTCCAGTGTGCTGACTTGTAAAGGGCCATGACCCAGCATTTGTTCTCTTCTTCTTCGTTTAATGTATCAATGCTAACTTTTCTCATCCGCATGCTAGCTGCTTTAATATAAGTTTTATACGTTTTGCAACAATATTAGAAACATTCAAGGACGTTTACCCTGGAAAAGAGAACTTTTGACCTGAGGAATGTGCCAAAGGATGAAGTAACCCCGGATGTGCCACCTACGAAGACGCCAATTATGAAGACCAATCAAAACGTTATAAATTATCGTGGGGTGACAATTTGCATTACCTAATGTATAATTTGATAGGCTAAAGATAGTGGGGTATAACGATTATCCAATAGAAATTTGGGGGAATGTATTATGGAAAAGGGATAAAAACTCTTGACACAGAAGGGTCGTTAGAATTAGGTAGGGAATGATATTGATTGCATCCAGAAACTCTGTCACTTTGTTTGGTGATTTGAGACTTAGACAAAACCATATTCACCCATAGACTGCCCTTTACACTTTTCCTCCTTATGAGGAAAGTGTCCTCTTGTCCTTAGATGAAATAGACCGTTGGCGATGTAACTGATGTCCTGAAGACGAAGACTGATCCTGTATGCTGACTTATTCCGAGGAGGGTAATTATGACAATGCTAATGTAATTAGTCTGTTTGCTTTTTCTTTCTAGGTACCAACTGATGTATTTTTGGATAGAGACCTTAGTCAGATGTTTTCCAAATTTGTGTTCAAAATTATTTTGCCTGAAGTCCAACATGCTGATGCTAATTAGTGGTTAGGCTAGGTGATCACTTTGACTGACGCAAATATACGTGACTGACATTGTGCTATGCTAAACTGAGATATATACGAAATTCTATGCACTCTGATCTATGCAATACTTATGTTGGCGTTCTCATGTTCGTGATCTTTGCATTATTTAAGTCTTATCATAGCCATTGTGTTGTGACTTTGCTCTTGTGCTTCTTGGTTTTGAGATTGACACTCTTATTATTAGATTGTAATCAATAGGGAATAAAATTCACAAAAATCTCCAATAAAGGTGTGGCTATTCATGGCTGAAAGGTCATGGTTGCGCCGACAGATTAACAAATGTCTAAAGTAAAATATATTGTGGTGGTATATGTTGATAACGTCTTTGACATATTACTTGACATATTGATTAGTTATCTCGTTCTACAGTGTCTCACCACTGGGTCAAAAGATTCATCGGCCTAAAACAAGTCCAAATGTGTATAAACTTGACATAAAGGGACGCGTTAACAAACCCAACTTCACTTAACAGCTATTCCTGAGACTTGAATCGCGACAAGGATTCTGACACACCTACAGCTCCTACACTGACCTCACGTCACACACCCCGTGCACCAACAAGAAAGTAGTGGAGTTGGCATTCTATGCAACAAGACACTTACCGCTGTTTTGATTCTCACGCCATCAATCCTCCTATCATTCTGCAAAGACAGTCCACAACAACTATCTCACTGTTCAAGACAAACACTAACATCATCTGTTGTCCTCCAGGAGTGATACATCTATTTTTTTTTTTTTTTAAACTTGACCTGCTGTTTATACTTGAAATATGCTTACGTCCACATCAAATATGCTTTTTGGCAACTTCAGCCTTCCATTTAGTAACAATGCACAGTATACCCTCTTCACTCAGTGCCTCTCTGAACAGTCCTAAGCCAACACATATCTCACATCTACCCACTTACATGGCAAACTCCTAGCTCTCATACTCATATCTAATACACTAACCCACTTTAAACCTTCCATTACCATATCACTACCACCTGATTATTGTCACCATTCTGCCTGTAGCTCCTCCGTGTACAAACACCCCTTCCCCAGGGCAGTTAATCAGACCTGTTCTCTCTTTCGCTTCTTCCTGTTCTGAACCCACTGTGATCTGAAACCTCCAGGTTTCCCCTCTCACAGTTTACAACGTCAGCAGCTGAACTCATTCCTATAATTAAAAGTCCAAATCCATTGTATGCACCATCAAACTCTTTCAGTCCTCATATCATGAAACCCTTATCAATTACCTCCAATGTACTGATTTATTTTTTAATCACTATTTTCACAGAGAGATGCCCCAATTGATTCAAACTGACAGTGGTCCTACCTCGGCTCATAAAATCCAACGCTGCCCTGCTCCCTCCTGCTTTTACCCTGTCTCTCAAATTCCCTTAGGCTTATCTTCAATTGTCTTTCATTATACTTATATTCTAACAACCTCCTAAATTACCTGCATTTATGATTTCATCCTCATTTCCACTGATTAAGCTCTGGAACATGTATTTAATTTCGTCATGGCCGCTCGTCACATGTGCCTTTACAGGTGCTATGTAGAATTTTTCTGATTGAAGTTTTATGCTGCACATATAACTTAAATAAACTGAAGTGTAAAACAGATTTCTGTGGATGACACAGTGTGCCACCTGACCAGTATTTGGGTGATTATCACCCTCATTTATACCACCCAGTCAATACCCTGCCTTTTCTGACACGCAATGTTTCCAAATCCACATGAGCAAATAGTGTGTGCACGTATTATTTATTCAAAATCACATCTTTTCTACATGATTTGCTTTTCTGATGCGTTGGCTGATGCACTTGACAGTGAAACGTCTGTTCTGGAACTGCAGCTCACAGTAGGAATCATGAGTTACACATGCTCCTGCTGTGTGCATTGCCTTGCTCTTCTGTGTGAAAGAAGATAAGACCTCTTTAAACAGAAGCACTTCCAATTGCTGGCACAGTGGCTGTGTCAGTTGGAGGGTTGCTATTCAAGTGAGTATTGTATGAGATCAGACTTCGAATCTGGTCAGAGCATTTTTGTGATTTATTTTAATTTCAATTTTTAAATTGTGTTTGTAAACATGATTGTGTCGGGATTAGAATTTGTGTCTGTGATGCTTTTTAGCAGCAAGTTTCCATTCCACTGAGCCAGTGAGCAAAGTGTTTGATGTATATTTACGTACGAAACCATTGGTTAGAGTGATGGTATAGTTAGCTGCTGAAATAATAGAAAAACAAATATTTAGAAACCAAAGCAATCAGTAAAATTCACCTGTTCTAGTTTACTGAGCTAACTAACTTGCACCATGGTCGTGCAATGCTTATCATCTCACATGGTACATCACTCATGACATGCTAAATGGTATCACTGATGAAATGTAACATCCAACCAGGCCTTGCACTTAACACCCCAAAGGCAGCCCAAGCCCCACTCCGAATGACAGTCAGCCATGCATGCAAGGGATCTGGCTAGAGGGACAGGCCTACATTAAGGGCCTGCAACCAACTTTGCTTTGCACGGCCAGCCGGGAGAAAAAGATCCCTTGGCCAATCAGAAGGCCTTCTTTTTTTAATTTACCAATCATTCATATACACATTTTTTTAGCCCTTCATGACCAACCCATGCACCTTTTAAATGCAAATTTCTAAAAAACGGCTAAACAAATCACAAAAAAAGCTGGCTTTCCGAGTAAAGTTATTTTTCTTTGCCAAATTTGGTGTAATTCTGTTCAGCCATTTATTCAGTATCGACAACCGATTTTTCCTAAGGTAATTAAGATGGGAAATGAATGTCTTGGCACCCCACCCTTTGTCTTGGCTGCTGCTTCACAGATCACCCTGAAACTTTCCAGGAAGTAAATGAGGTAGATAAACTTTTTTGGGAAAGTTTTGTGAAGATATTTCAAATGGCGTTAAAGTAATAAGCAATACAAAAAATGTTTCTTCCTATCGAAACTTTAACTACACTGTGTTGACCGTCACTGTGGAAAATAAATAGATAGATAGATAGATAGATAGATAGATAGATAGATGTTCACTGAAAAAGAGGGTTAAAGTATCATTATAATTAGGTGAGAATTTCAGTGACAACGTAATGTTTTAAACATACAAAACCAATTCATCAGTTATACTAACCTCAAGTAACTATAACTCATGCCCTAAGGTAACTAAAACTCGTGCCCCTGCTGTGACCAGTTTTCTTATCAATAATTTTATTGAAAATGTTGCAGTGATTTTATCAATGATTTCATACAAGATGTCATCTGTAATGTAATATGTGATGGAGCCCACACAGAGGTCTTCTTCCCACCTTGGGTTCAGAAACTGCACGCACCCTGGTGAGACACCACATCTTGTCCCACCTACACTAGAGGTCAACTAAATCTTTGGACACAGTGAGGAGTGTGGTAATCAGATTCATTTAACACAGATCAATAACATGAGAAACATACATAATTTAAAACACCATGACCAATTTGACCACAAAAACAGAACTCCAAACTGAATCAAGTTTCAAAGCTTTATTACAACCACAAAGTCAATGTAAGGTAAATGCAAAACTAATTTCTAAACATACATGAAGACCATAGGCTGGCCAAAACATCTAAAGAGATTAAGCTCATTAAACATCAATACTGTTAACCCCTTCACTGCAAGGCCTTTTGCCCTCAAGTGCTGAGCCTTTTTTGGGCTATTTGGGGCAGTTCGCGATTATGCCCTCATAACTTTTGTCCACATAAGCTACCCACACCAAATTTGCGACCTTTTTTTCCAACATCCTAGGGATTTTAGAGGTACCCAGAGTTTGTGGGTTTCACTGAAGGAGACCAAGAAATTAGCCAAAATACAGCAAATATTTCGTTATTTTCAAAACAATGATGGAACAGAAGGGCTGCAGAAGAAGGCTTGTGGTTTTATCCCTGAAAATGGCATCAACAAAGGCATTCTGCTGCTAAAATCACCATCTTCCCAGCTTTCAGTGACAGCAGACTTCAATCAGCAAACCACATTTTTCAACATATTTTGGCATTTTACTGGGGCGTACCCCATTTTTACAATTTGTTTTAGCCTCCTTCTAGTTAGTGACAGAAATGGGTGTGAAATCAATGCTGGATCCCTAAACATTTCTCAAAAGCAGACACAATTCTGACTTCAGTAAGGGGTCATTTGTGTCAATCCAACAAGGTTTTCCTACAGAAAATAATAGCTGAAATAAAAAAATATTGAAATTGAGGTAAAAAAAAACCCAGCCCTTTCTCTCCACGTGTTGATCTGTAACTTTTTCTTGCGGTGTCAGATTTTCAAAAGCAATATACCGCTACGTCTGCTTGACTCTTCTCATTGCTGCGACATATAGGGCTTGTAGGTTCATCAAGAACCCTAGGTAACCAGAGCCAATAAATGAGGTGCACCTTGAAATTGGTTTTTATTGTATACTGGGTATACAGCAATTTATTTGGTAATATAAAGAGTCAAAAATAGGAATCAAGAAAACCTTTGTATTTCCAAAATGGGCACATAATAGGGTGTTGAGAAACAGAGGTTATTTGCACATCTCTGAATTTCGGGGTCCGCACACTAGCATGAGAATTACAGGGCATTTCTCAAACAGACGTCTTTTTTACACACTGTCTTACATTTGGAAGGGAAAATGTAGAGAAAGACAAGGGGCAATAACACTTGTTCTTCTATTGTGTGTTCCCCCAAGTCCCCCGATAATAATGGTACCTCATTTGTGTGGGTAGGCCTCATGCCCACGAAAGGAAACACAACATGGACACATCACATTTTTACATTGAAATCAGATGTGTTTTTCAGAAAGTGCCTAGCTGTGGACAGTGGCGGCCCGTCCTTTAGGGCGGATGGGCCACGCCCCCCCCACCTTTTGCCCCTCATGAAGAGTGTCTGTCAGGCTGAACAAAGGCCAGCCTGACAGACACTCTTCATATTCAGCTCAGACAGCCAGGAGTGATCCAAGCACGATTTGCGCAGACTCCTGGCTGCCTGAGCTGAAATTTACTGGGCTAAGGAGGTCACAGCTCCTATGAGCGTGACCTCCTCGGCTGAGCAAAGGTGCCTCGAGGCCCTCCCCTGGGTGATGAGGAAAGCGGCACCCATTGACACTCGCCCCGGGCGCTTCAGGTTTAAGCCCTGAAGCGCCCAGGGCGAGTGTCAGTCAGTGACACTTTGTCACAGAGTGGGGTGGGGTCAGCAGTCTCACTGACCCCATCCCACTCTGTGACGAGGCTGGGACTGCTACCTTCCCTCATTGGCTGACCTGAGGTCAGCCAATGAGGGAAGGAAGCAGTCCCAACCCTCCTGGGACCTGGAGGCTGAAGGTAAGTGTGTGTGTGTGTATGTGTGTTTGTGTGTGATGTTTTAAATTGAATGTTTGGTGCGCGCGTGCATGTTTGAGTGTTGTTAATGGATGTTCGTGCGTGCATGGGTGTGTGTGAAAGAATGAGTGTGTGCGATCTTTTAAAATGAAAGTTTGGTGCATGCATGCGTATTTGAATGGTATGAATGTTGTTAATGGATGTGCGTGCGTGTGTGAAAGAATGAGTGTGTATGATGTTTTAAAATGAATGTTTGGTGCGTGCGTGCATGTTTGAATGGTATGAGTGTTGTTAATGAATGTGCGTGCATGCGTGCGTGTCTGTGTGTGAAAGAACGTGTGTGTGTGTGTGTGTGTGTGCCCAGCCCGCCCCCCTCCCTCCTAAAGCTGCTGGCCGCCACTGGCTGTGGATTTTGGCCTCTAGCTCAGCCGCTACCTAGGGAAACCTACCAAACCTGTGCATTTTTCCAATAGAGACAGATACGGGAATCCAGGATGGGCTGACTTGTGGGGCTCTCACCAGGTTCTATTACCCAGAATCCTTTGCAAACCTCAAACTTTTGCAAAAAAAACCTTTTTCCTCATATTTCGGTGACAGAAAGTTCTGGAATCTGAGAGGAGCCACAAATTTCCCCCAAATCTCCCGATAAAAATGGTGCCTCACTTGTGTGGGTAGGCCTAGTGCCCGCAACAGGAAATGCCCCAAAACACAACATGGACACATCACATTTTCCCAAAGAAAACTGACCTATTTTTTGCAAAGTGCCTAGCTGTGGATTTTGGCCTCTCGCTCAGCTTGCACCTAGGAAAAGCTCACAAACCTGGTCATTTCTGAAAACTAGACACCTAGGGGAATTCAGAAAGGGGTGACTTGTGGGGCTCTCACTAGGTTCTGTTACCCAGAATCCTTTGCAACCCTCAAAATTTGCCCAAAAAAACACATTTTCCTCACATTTTGGTGATTCGACGATCTGGAAACTAAGGGGAGCTACAAACTTCCTTCTACCCAACGTTCCCCCAGGTCTCCCGATAAAAATGGTACCTCACTTATGTGGGTAGGCCTAGTGCCTGTGACAGGAAATGCCCCAAAACACAAGATGGACCCATCACATTTTCCCAAAGAAAACTGGCCTGTTTTTTTAAAAGTGCCTAGCTGTGGATTTTGTCTTCTTGCTCAGCCGATACCTAGGAAAACCTAGCAAACCTGGACATTTCTGAAAACTAGACACCTAGGGGAATTCCGAAAGGGGTGACTCGTGCGGCGCTCACCAGGTTCTGTTACCCAGAATCATTTGCAAACCTCAGAATTTGGCAAAAAAATCTTTTTCCTCACATTTCGATGAAGGAAAGTTCCGGAATCTGAGGGGAGCCACAAACTTCCTTCCACCCAGTGTTCCCCCAGGTCTCCCGATAAAAATGGTACCTCACTTGTGTGGGTAGACCTGATGCCCGCGACAGGAAACACCCCAAAACACAACACAGACTCATCACATTTTCCCAAAGAAAACTGGCCTGTTTTTTGCAAAGTGCCTAGCTATGGATTTTGGCCTCTAGCTCAGCTTGTACTTAGGAAAACCTAGCAAACCTGGACATTTCTGAAAACGAAACACCTAGGGGAATTCAGAAAGGGGTGACTTGTGGGGCTCTCACTAGGTTCTGTTACCCAGAATCCTTTGCAACCCTCAAAATTTGCCCAAAAAAACACATTTTCCTCACGTTTCGGTGACTGGACGATCTGGAAACTAAGGGGAGCTACAAACTTCCTTCTACCCAACGTTCCCCCAGGTCTCCCGATAAAAATGGTACCTCACTTATGTGGGTAGGCCTAGTGCCTGTGACAGGAAATGCTCCAAAACACAAGATGGACCCATCACATTTTCCCAAAGAAAACTGGCCTGTTTTTTTAAAAGTGCCTAGCTGGGGAATTTGGCTTCTAGCCCAGCCGACACCTAGGAAAACCCAGCAAACCTGGACATTTCTGAAAACTAGACACCTAGGGGAATTCAGAATGGGGTGCCTTGTGGGGCTCTCAGCAGGTTCTGCTACCCAGAATCCTTTGCACACCTCAAAATTGAGCAAAACAACACTTTTTCCTCCCATTTCAGTGATGGAACGTTCTGGAGTCTGAGGGGAGCCACAGACTTTCTTCTACCTAGCATTCACCCAGGTCCACCAATAAAAATGGTACCTCAGTTGTGTGGGTAGGCCTAGTGCCCGCGACAGGAAATGCCACAAAACACAACATGGACACATCACATTTTCCCAAAGAAAACTGCCCTGTTTTTTGCAAAGTGCCTAGCTGAGGATTTTGGCCTCTAGCTCAGCTTGTACTTAGGAAAACCTAGCAAACCTGGACATTTCTGAAAACTAGACACCTATGGAAATTCAGAGTAGGGTGACTTGTGGGGCTCTTACCAGGTTCTGCTACCCAGAATCCTTTTCAAACCTCAAAAGTTGGCAAAACATTACTTTTTCCTCACATTGCGGTGATTGAAAGTTCTTGAATCTAAGGGGAGTTAAAAACTTTCTTCCAACCAACATTCCCCAGGTCTCCTGATAAAAATGGTACCTCACTTGTGTGGTTAGGCCTAGTGCCCGTGACAGGAAATGCCCCAAAACACAAGATGGACACATCACATTTTCCCAAAGAAAACTGGCCTGTTTATTGCAAAGTGCCTAGCTGTGGATTTTGGCTTCTAGCTCAGCTGATACCTAGGAAACCCTATCAAACCTGGACATTTCTGAAAACTAGACACCTAGGGGAATTCAGAATGGGGTGACTTGTGGGGCTCTCAGCAGGTTCTGTTACTCAGAATCCTTTGCACACCTCAAAATGTGGCAAAAACACACGTTTTCCTCACATTTCGGTGATGGAATATTCTGGAATCAGAGGGAAGCCACAGACTTCCTTCTACCCAGCATTCACCCAGGTCCCCCATTAAAAATGATACCTCACTTGTGTGGGTAGGCCTAGTGCCCATAACAGGAAATGCCCCAAAAACAACATGGGCACATCACATTTTCCCAAAGAAAACTGGCCTGTTTTTTTTGCAAAGTGCCTAGCTGTGGATTTTGGCCTCTAGCTCAGCTGCCACCAAGGAAAACCTAGCAAATCTGTACATTTCTGAACACTAGACATCTAGGGGAATTCAGAAAGGGGTGACTTGTGGGGCTTTCACTAGGTTCTGTTACCCAGAATCCTTTGCAAACCTCAAAAGTTGGCAACAAAAGTACCTTTTCCTCACATTTCGGTGATGGAAAGTTCTAGAATCTAAGAGGAGCCACACATTTACTTCCACCCAGAGTTCCCCCAAGTCTCCTGATAATAACGGTGCCTCACTTGTGTGGGTATGCCTAGTGCCCGCGACAGGAAATGCCCCAAAACACAACATGCTTACATCACATTTTTCCCAAAGAAAACTAACCTGTTTTTTGCAAAGTGCCTACCTGTGGATTTTGGCCTCTGGCTCAGCCGGCACCTAGGAACACCTAACACACCCAGATATTTCTGAAAACTAGACACCAAGGGAAATTCAGAATGGGGTGGCTTGTGGGGCTCTCACCAGGTTCTGTTACACAGAATCCTTTGTAAACCTCACAATTTGGCAAAAAAACACTTTTTCCTCATTTTGGTGATGGAAAGTTCTGGAATCTGAGGGGAGCCACAGACTTCCTCATACCCAGCATTCACCTAGGTCCACTAATAAAAATGGTACCTCACTTGTGTGGGTAGGCCTAGTGCTCGTGACAGGAAATGCACCAAAACACAAGATGGACACATCACATTTTCCCAAAGAAAAGTGGCCAGTTTTTTGCAAAGTGCCTACCTGTGGATTTTGGTTTCTAGCTCAGCCGGCACCTAGGAAAACCTAGCTAACCTGTACATTTCTGAACAACAGACACCTAGGCAAATTCAGAATGGGGTGACTTGTGGGGTTCTCATCAGGTTCTGCTACCAAGAATCCTTTGCAAACCTCAAAATTTGGCAAAAACAAAACAAATTCCTCAGATTTTGGTGTCGGAAAGTTCTAGAATCTAAGAGGAGCCACAAATTTACTTCCACCCAGCGTTCCCCCAAGTCTCCTGATAAAAATGGTACCTCACTTATGTGGGTAGGCCTAGTGCCCGTGACAGGAACATGGACACATCACATTTTCCCAAAGAAAACTGGCCTGCTTTTTGCAAAGTGCCTAGCTGTGGATTTTGGCCTCTAGCTCAGCTGGCACCAAAGAAAACCTAGCAAACCTGGACATTTCTGAAAATTAGACACCTGGGGGAATTCAGAATGGGGTGACTTGTGGTGCTCCCAACAGGTTCGGTTACCCAGAATCCTTTGCAAACCTGAAAAGTTGGCAAAAAAAAAAACGTTTTCCTCACATTTCGGTGACGGAAAGTTCTGGAATCTAAGAGGAGCCACAAATTTCCTTCTATCCAGAATTCCCCCAGGTCTCCCGATAAAAATGGCACCAAAACACAACATGGACACATCACATTTTCCCAAAGAAAACTGGCCTGTTTTTGCATAGTGCCAAGATGTGGATTTTGGCTTCTAGCTCAGCCGACACCTAGGAAAACCTATCAAACCTGGACATTTCTGAAAACTAGACACCTAGGGGAATTCAGAATGGGTGACTTGTGTGGCTCTCAGCAGGTTCTGTTACCCAGAATCCTTTGCAAACCTCAACATTTGGCAAAAATACACTTTTTCCTCACATTTCGATGATGGAATGTTCTGAAATCTGAGGGGAGCCACAGACTTCCTTCTACCCAGCATTCACCCAGGTCCCCCAATAAAAATGGTACCTCACTTGTGTGGGTAGGCCTAGTGTCCATAATACGAAATGCCCCAAAAAACAACATGGACACATCACATTTTCCCAAGGAAAACTGGCCAGTTTTTTGCAAAGTGCCTACCTGTGGATTTTGGCTTCTAGCTCAGCCGGCACCTAGGAAAACCTAGCTAACCTGTACATTTCTGAAAAACAGACACCTAGGCAAATTCAGAATGGGGTGACTTGTGGGGTTCTCATCAGGTTCTGCTACCCAGAATCCTTTGCAAACCTCAAAATTTGGCAAAAACAAACCAAATTCCTCAGATTTCGGTGTCGGAAAGTTCTAGAATCTAAGAGGAGACACAAATTTACTTCCACCCAGCGTTCCCCCAAGTCTCCTGATAAAAATGGTACCTCACTTATGTGGGTAGGCCTAGTGCCCGTGACAGCAACATGGACACATCACATTTTCCCAAAGAAAACTGGCCTGTTTTTGCAAAGTGCCTAGCTGTGGATTTTGGCCTCTAGCTCAGCTGGCACCAAAGAAAACCTAGCAAACCTGGACATTTCTGAAAATTAGACACCTGGGGGAATTCAGAATGGGGTGACTTGTGGTGCTCTCACCAGGTTCGGTTACCCAGAATCCTTTGCAAACCTGAAAAGTTGGCAAAAAAAATCACTTTTTCCTCACATTTCGGTGACGGAAAGTTCTGGAATCTAAGAGGAGCCACAAATTTCCTTCTATCCAGAATTCCCCCAGGTCTCCCGATAACGATGACACCAAAACACAAGATGGACACATTACATTTTCCCAAAGAAAAACTGGCCTGTTTTTGCAAAGTGCCTAGATGTGGATTTTGGCTTCTAGCTCAGCCGACACCTAGGAAAATCTATCAAACCTGGACATTTCTGAAAACTAGACACCTAGGGGACTTCAGAATGGGGTGACTTGTGTGGCTCTCAGCAGGTTCTGTTACCCAGAATCCTTTGCAAACCTCAACATTTGGCAAAAAGACACTTTTTCCCCACATTTCGATGATGGAATGTTCTGAAATCTGAGGGGAACCACAGACTTCCTTCTACCCAGCATTCACCCAGGTCCCCCAGTAAAAATGGTATCTCACTTGTGTGGGTAGGCCTAGTGCCCATAACAGGAAATGCCCCAAAAAACAACATGGACACATCACATTTTCCCAAGGAAAACTAGCCTGTTTTTTGGAAAATGCCTAGCTGTGGATTTTGGCCTCTAGCTCAGCTGGCACCTACGAAAACCTAGCAAACCTGTACATTTCTGAAGACTAGACACCTAGGCAAATTCAGAATGGGGTGACTTGTGGGGCTCTCATCAGGTCTGTTACACAGAACCCTGTGCAAACCTCAAAAGTTGGCAAAACAAATACCTTTTCCTCAAATTTCGGTGATGGAAAGTTCTAGAATCTAAGAGGAGCCACAAATGTACTTCCACCCAGCGTTCCCCCAAGACTCCTGATAAAAATGGTACCTCACTTGTGTGGGTACGCCTCGTGCCCGCAACAGGAAATACCCCAAAGACAACATAGATACATCACATTTTTCCCAAAGAAAACTGCCCTGTTTTTGCAAAGTGCCTAGCTATGGATTTTGCCCTCTGGCTCAGCCGGCACCTATGAAAACCTAGCACACCCAGACATTTCTGAAAACTAGACACCCAGGGAAATTCAGAATGGGCTGACTTGTGGGGCTCTCACCAGGTTCTGTTACACAGAATCCTTTGCAAACCTCAACATTTGGAAAAGAAAACACTTTTTCCTCATATTTTGGTGATGGAAAGTTCTGGAATCTGAGGGGAGCCACAGACTTCCTTCCACCCAGTGTTCCCCCAGGTCTCCCGATAGAAATGGTACCTCAATTGTATGGGTAGACCTGGTGCATGCGACAGGAAACGCCCCAAAACACAACACGGACACATCACATTTTCCCAAAGAAAACTGGCCTTTTTTTGGAAAGTGCCTAGCTGTGGATTTTGGCCTCTAGCTCAGCTGTCACCTAGGAAAACCTAGCAAACATGTACATTTCTGAAGACTAAACACCTAGGCAAATTCAGAATGGGGTGACTTGTGGGGCTCTCATCAGGTTCTGTTACCCAGAATCCTGTGCAAACCTCAAAAGTTGGCAAAACAAATACCTTTTCCTCAAAGTTCGGTGATGGAAAGTTCTAGAATCTAAGAGCAGCCACATATTTACTTCCACCCAGCGTTCCCCAAAGTCTCCTGATAAAAATGGTACCTCACTTGTGTGGGTACGCCTAGTGCCCGCGACAGGAAATGCCCCAAAACACAAGATGGATACATCACATTTTTCCCAAAGAAAACTAGCCTGTTTTTTGCAAAGTGCCTAGCTGTGGAGTTTGGCCTCTGGCTCAGCCAGAACCTAGGAACACCTAACACACCCAGATATTTCTGAAAACTAGACACCAAGGGAAATTCAGAATGGGGTGACTTGTGGGGCTCTCACCAGGTTCTGTTACACAGAATCCTTTGCAAACCTCAACATTTGGCACAAAACACTTTTTTCCTCATATTTCGGTGATGGAAAGTTCTGGAATCTGAGGGGAGCCACAGACTTCCTTATACCCAACGTTCCCCCAGTTGCCCGGATAAAAATGGTACCTCACTTATGTGGATAGGCCTAGTGCCCGTGACAGGAAATGCCCCAAAATACAACATGGACACAACACATTTTCCCAAAGAAAACTGGCCAGTTTTTTGCAAAGTGCCAACCTGTGGATTTTGGCCTGTAGCTCAGCTGGCACCTAGGAAAACCTAGCAAAACTGGACATTTCTGATAACTAGACACCTGGGAGAATTCAGAATGGGGTGACTTGTGGGGCTCTCACCAGGTTCGGTAACCCAGAATCCTTTGCAAACCTCAAAATTTGGCAAGAACAAAAACAAATCCTCAGATTTCGGTGTCAGAAGGTTCTAGAATCTAAGAGGAGCCACAAATTTACTTCCACCCAGCATTCCCCCAAGTCTCCTGATAAAAATGATACCTCACTTGTGTGGGTACACCTAGTGCCAGCACCAGGAAATGCCCCAAAACAGAACATGGACACATCACATTTTCCCAAAGAAACGTGCCTGTTTTTTGCAGAGTGCCTAGTTGTGGATTTTGGCCTCTGGCTCAGCGGGCAGCTAGGAAAACCTAGCACACCCAGACATTTTTGTAAACTAGACACCTAGGGGAATTCTGAATGGGGTGACTTGTGGGGCTCTCATCAGGTTCTGTTACCCAGAATCCTTGGCAAACCTCAAAAGTTGGCAAAAAAAACACTTTTTCCTCATATTTCGGTGATGGAAAGTTCTGGAATCTGAGGGGAGCCACAGGCTTCCTTCTACCCAGTGTTTCCCCCGGTCTCCCAATAAAAATGGTACCTCACTTATATGGGTAGGCGTAGTGCCCGTGACAGGAACATGGACACATCACATTTTCCCAAAGAAAACTGGCCTGTTTTTTGCAAAGTGCCTAGCTGCGGATTTTGGCCTCTGGCTCAGCCGGCAGCTGAATGGGGTGACTTGTGGGGCTCTCACCAGGTTCGGTAACCCAGAATCCTTTGCAAACCTGAAAATTTGGCAAGAACAAAAACAAATCCTCAGATTTCGGTGACGGAAAGTTCTGGAATCTAAGAGGAGCCACAAATTTCCTTCTATCAAAAATTCCCCCAGGTCTCCCGATAAAGATGGCACCTCACTTGTGTGGGTGGCCCAGATGCCTGCAAAAGGGAAAAGGCCAAAATGTGAAGAGATTCAGGGGATAGCACAGCAAGTTGATAAGCACAATTATTTGTAATACATTTTTAGGCTGACTCTGCTTTGGGGACCCACACAAGTGAGGTATCATTTTACTTGGGAGACTGAGGGAAAGCTGGGTGGTAGGAAATGTGTGCTGGTGCAGTGATCCTACAAAGAAAAGTGAAGAAAATATGCTTTTTTAAGGAAATTTTGAGGTTTGCAGGTAGTATGGGTATGAAAATGTTGGGGGATCCCCACAAGCCACACCTCCCTAAACTCCACCAGTTGTCTAGTTTTCAAAAATGTCTGGGTTTTGGTAGGTTTCCCTAGATGACCGCCTCACCCGGGACCAGAAACGCAGGTGGACCCCTGCAAAAACAGGTTGTTTTGTAATAGATCATTTTGAAGTATCCACATCCTTCTGTGATGTTTCAAACACTAAAAATGTGAAAAGAAATGCACTTAGGTTGTGCTGAAAAAACCCCTCACCCGCCAACCAAGTTGGTGGCGTGCTTCATCATCAGGGTCCCACCAGAGACATCTAGCATGTCACGGGTGTGCTGCGATGCCGGACTAAAGTGGAGCAGGTTTTGTCTTTTTTACCACACATACTGGTTGGATTTGGCACGAGGGTGAGTGATGGCTCAGTAGGTCAAATTTTATTAACAAGAGACCTCACAAAAATGAAATGCACTGTTAATAACTGAAAGGCCCAAAAAACTGAACCAATGACTCACAGCTCGTGAGCTCTAGAGGCGCGTCAAGGCACCAACCTTTTACAGTCCATTCACACACCTTTCATACATGACATGCATAAGACCATTCACGCCGTCAGCTGCTGGCCCAGCACATTAAAACACTTGCAGCAATAGACAGCGCCCTTCAAGGGCCCATCACTTTCAGATGCCCACATGCCCGATACATCAATCACACCAGCTGATGGGAGTGTGTGGACTGGCGTTTGGCTGGCTGTGGCCAACAGCAAGTCACTATTTACACTGCCAGCCAAGCGCAACTCCACGCACACCACCAGCCAAGCGCCACTCCACGCACACCACCAGCCAAGCGCCACTCCATGCACACTTTATTTTTGTTTTTTAAACAACAAAGAAACCAATAACTTATTAAAAATAAGTAAATAGACTACAAAGACAAAAGCTCTAACTGAATACATAAAAGTAATGCCAACCCTGAAACTGAACATATGAAAATATAAAACAGGCAGTTTACGTTCATTGTAGTTCCCAATAATTTGTTTGTGTGGTAACTCCTGAAACAGCCACCCACACACATCCCAAGCTTTAAAGAACAATCTGGGCAGAACATACGAGTCTCCTCCGGATACCTCTTCGAGCTCAGACTCTACATTTCTTAGCGGGAAAGTCTTTTTTGGGTGTCGGAGGAATGTGCTCAGACAAGTGGTGATCTTGCAATCTAGCCACATCCTCCACCACTGCTTCTCTAGGAACTCTTGCCTTTCCACCACAATAAGGCTCTCTATCACTGACTCCTGAAATTTCACAAATGTCATCTTTGACTCTGGAGAACTATCCTTGAACACAATAAATGCATTAGAAGTTGCCAAGGGGAATTGCTAACTTCTTATACCAAACGTAAGACTTACGAACAGTAGAATAAGGTTCCAACCTCTGATCAACTCTATCTACACCCCCATGTGGTTATTATAATCTAATATGCACACAGGTTTGCACACTTCGGCAACCTGACCCCAGTCACAGGCTAAGTACTCTCGTCATGGATGGTAGTTAGCATGTAGACATCCCTCCTGTTTGTAAACTTCAGAGCTAGCAGCTCATCTTTCCGCAAGACACTGCACTGTCCCTTCTCAAGATTTTACAGACAAGCTCCTTTGGATAGCCTTTCCGGTTAGAACGGATTGTGCCACAAGCAACAGTGTCCACTCTAAACAATTCCTTGCACAACTTTATTCCAGTGTAGAAGTTATCGACGTACAAATGGTGACCTTTGTTAAACAGCAGTCTACCAAGTTCCCACACAATTTTCTCACTAACTCCAAAAGGGGGCGGACAACCAAGGGGGTCAATACTGGAATCCCTACCAGTGTAGACCCGGAAGTTATAAACATATCCTGTACTACTTTCAGGCAGCATATACATTTTAATTCCATACTGTGCCCTCTTGCTAGGAATATACTGCCTAAAAACCAAAGGACCCTTGAACAGGACCAAAGACTCGTCCACAGATATTTATTTCCCTGGAACACAGACCTCTGAAAACCGATCTACAAAATGAGCAAGGACATGCCTAATCTTAAAAAGACAGTCAGAATCAGGGTGATCTTGTGGCAAGCCTAAAGCATTTTCAACAAAATGCAGCATTCGAAGAAGATTACAAAAACAACAAAGACCCCTATGAACAATAACTCCCAACCAGATTTCGAAGCAGATGATGGTGACATCAGTAAACCATCAAACTTCAGTTATACCACTCAGTTTTCGGGGCTGGGCCATCCTTATCACTAATATGAATTTCAACTTGCACGTTTGGAGACAGAATAACATATGCGGGCAAAACAAAAGTGGAGACAAAAATAATTTCGAAAAATCATCTAGCTAGGGTTACTCACTATAGAAATACACTGGTGTAATCATCTAAGCTGAAGAAAACAAGAAACCACATTATGGATTATATACCTCTCCTCGTAGGACAGCAGACATATAAGACTTGTCAGTCCAGGGCGCTCACAGCTTCTCACCATCAGTAGACAGTGGCATCTGGGGCAGTGCAGAACACAAGCTGCAAATAGGGCAGGTCAGAAGTTTAGAATTTATTGGCGATGTTAATACTGAACAGCATAAGTAAATGAGTAAAGGAGACAAATAAAAAGGATAACTTTGATTCTTCAGAAGACATCTAAGGGTCATGGGCATTCAGGAGAAGAGAGAGAGCAGCACCACATAAAGGGGTCAGACGCAAGACAGCACTTACTCTGACTAAAAGTTTAAAAAGTCTCTCCCTAAATAGAAATGGCCACAGGTTTCTGGTTTGTCTTCCATTTGGGCTCATCTTAGCAAATGAATCAATATTTAATGGAAAATCATTGAAAACATCATGTTTGCAACTGTTCCGTATTTTCCAATGGGATGTGCAGAGTCATTTCGCAAAATTCATACAGTTCCGCCTAACTATAACACTTGTTTCTCAATTGAAAGTTTGCGATTTTTTCCCAGGGTTTTCCTGGGGTGCACAGGATAATTTTAACAGTTCTCATGTGAATTTAATAAAATGCCTCCTTTCTTGTTCGACAGCTAGAACTGTTGCATTTATTATCAATTAACACATGTTCTATGTCTTTAATACAATAGCACATTCACTGTCACATCAGCAACCTAGGAAATAATTCAGGTCAAAGGGAACAGATTGAATTTGCACTTTTCTCCTACTGCTGCACAATGAATCTTCAGGCCTAGTTTAGCTAAGGAATCCTAAATACATAGTAATGCAATTAATACATACAAATCCTATTGCCTACCTTAAAATTTGAATCAAATATGCAGAGCAAATTATTTAATTGCAATCATTATAGGTGCCTGACATTACAACAGTTTAAACGTGCACTTAATTTTTTGCACACATGTAACTCATGTTAATAAATTAATTTAAAGCAATGTAAGTACAATTAAGTCATGCTCATTTAATACTGATAATATATTCTTCTTCACTACTGTTTGTCTAAAAATAATACTTTTGATATTAATTCATGTCTGTAGATCATTAGAATATAAATGCACATCTGTCATGGCAAAACATAGGCCCTCATTCCTACTTTGGCGGGCAGCGGACACCGCCCGCCACGCGGGAACCGCCAGAAGACTGTACCGCGGTCAAAAGACCGCGGCGGTCATTCTGACTTTCCCGCTGGGCTGGCGGGCGACCGGCAAAAGGCCGCCCGCCCGCCCAGCGGGAAAGCACCAGCAACGAGGAAGCCGGCTCCGAATGGAGCCGGCGGAGTTGCTGGTGTGCGACGAGTGCAGTTGCACCCGTCGCGATTTTCAGTGTCTGCCAAGCAGACACTGAAAATCAATGTGGGGCCCTGTTAGGGGGCCCCTGCAGTGCCCATGCCAGTGGCATGGGCACTGCAGGGGGCCCCAGGGGCCCCATGACACCTGTTCCCGCCAGCCTGGTTCTGGCGGTGAAAACCGCCAGAACCAGGCTGGCGGGAAGGGGGTCGGAATCCCCATGGCGGCACTGCTTGCAGCGCCGCCGTGGAGGATTCACACGGGCAGCGGGAAACCGACGGGAAACCGCCGGCTTCCCTTTTCTGACCGCCGCTTTACCGCCGCGGTCAGAATAGCCCCAGAAGCACCACCAGCCTGTTGGCGGTGCTTCCTCCGTCCCCTACCCTGGCGGTCTCGGACCGCCAGGGTAGGAATGACCCCCATAGTGTCGAAAACAAATGGAGGTCACAATGCTCACCATATTTAAAACATCCACATTTTTACATTTCATATCAATTTCTCTATTAGGCTTTTAAATGAAGGTTTATAAATCACTATATGCTAACTTGTATGCCACTTATGTACTAGTAAAATTTGATCTCTATCATTTACAATGAGACAACGCAAAGCCTTGTGGCATGATAGATCTGCAGTAATTTTCATTTTTCTTCAGGTTCTTGTAGTATCTGTTTCTCCATTTCAATCTCTTCCCTTCTCTGCTTATTCTTTGCTCTTTGTATCTTCCAGAAATTGTAAGTTTTGTAAAATCCAAGTGCACAAATTATGCACACTGTCACAAGCAACAAAGTTTTAAGGATCATTCTCACAAATCCATTTCCTAAATCTCCAAACCAATATCCCACTTCAGAGAATCCTTCACCTATTGTCTCCCAAATATTTGTTTGTTTCAGGTTATTCAAGTTATTTTTCAGACTTGTCAGGTTAGAAATATATCTTCTTATCACCTTACTGTTGTTAGGTATATAGGTGCAACAATGTTGCATCTTTAAAAGTTGACAGACTCTGCCTTCTTTTGCTAAAAGAATGTCTAATGCAAGGCGATTCTGCAAAACCATTGAGCTTACCACAACCATTTCGGTGTCCATTAGGAGCATTGGACCTGCAAAATCAGTTGAGATTTTATCTACAATAGTTGATAACTTCTTTATTGTGATGTAATTTAGGATCACACCTACTGATGGAACAAAAGCTCCAAACATATCTGAGGTAATCTCTGAACTACCTACTCCTTCTTTAATCCTTATTTTAGGACTCCTGTGCCCTGCTGGGTGGTCAAAATTGTCTACTTGATACATTTTCAGAAAAACAACCCATATATAACGTGCCATACCGACCTTTTGGTAACTTGCACTATGCGTTCTTCCCACAAATGTAATATACACCAGGAGCAGCAGGGTTTGTCCATTTAACATAAAATCCCATACATTCTTAAACAAAAAACACATGTCTTCATTCATCAGTCCCTACAAACTTATTTTCAGTTTTTGACTGCGGCCATATATACAAAGCTTCCCTACATGTTGCCAATCTAAAGCTAGTCTCCTTGTGTATCAGGCGTGTTATAAGCAGATTTATTTTTGTAATCATGTGAAATTAGGCCCTTATCTATCTTTTCTTTCATTGCTTTCTTCCTGTCATCAATTTGATTAATGAACTCTTTCTCTACTTGTGTGAGAATACATGTTAAATTCTTTCTATGGGTGTATGTTCAAAGAATCATCCTAACATATCTATGTTCTCAGCCTTTGCAATGCTGCTCAAATGCGATTAACAGGAATAAAAGAGAAAACAAGGTCAAAGTTTGGGTGAAAATACTGAATGTACTCCTGATTGTACAAACATGTTAACGGTAAGCTGTAACTAATGCCATAATTCAGTGGTAAGCTGTGATATGTGTTCCATTATTCTACTGACAAATGAATCTGTGTGCACACATAACGGTCAGACACATTCATTGTAGCCACATATTCATACAGCAAGCTATAATAAACATTGGAAGACAAATCTCCCTTTGCAACATCTAAATGAAGCAATCTCTCATCCTTATGAATCTTCGCCCGCGTAGATGGTTTTATTCCCTGCACTGGAGTTGTTGTGCTTTACATATATTCTTTCCCTGAAACACTTATTCCTGCAATCAATAAAATGCACACAATCATACATACTGTGACTAAACCAATGTACACATATGTACATCTACTAGGTCTACCCTGTTCTGGGTTCATGACTGCTGTAGAATCAGAGAGGGGCAAATCAAATCTAAAGCGGCTATTCAAAAGTCTTTCTGCACTTATTTACAACAGTTCTCCATTTTCTAGAAACTTCAAGTCTCAACTAAAATGGTTCTCAAAAACAGTTAACAATGTTCCATTTTTTTAAATTACTGTCTGATGATCACTTATTGTCACTTCCAGTTTGGAGTGTCTCTGTTGGTCAATTGGAATAGGTTATTTCAAAACTCAGTACAGATGCAATTTCAAGTTTCAGAATGTTTATCTGAATTCTCACGGTCGAAACAAAAGGCCATGTAGCCGGGCGCCGGAACACCCGGGTACCAATCATGGCGGCCTCCAGACCGGCCGAGACCCCGGGGGCACCGCGGGGCTGGAACTGGAAGACACGCCCCTCGGGAATCCGGATATCCGGATTCCCGTTGCAGAAAAGACGGAGGGACGTCCCTGGAGGGGAGAGGATGATGCAGAGAAACAGGAAGGAGAAGACGACACGGAGGAACAGAGACGAGAGGACAATGCGGGAAGAGAAAGGAAGACAGAGTCGGGAAACGCAGAAGCAAAGGAACGACGAGGTGAAGACCCTCACAAGGAGCGGAGCCGCCAGGGACAGCTGACTCCTGGAGACAGACCTGACAAAGGGCAAAGAAGCCCAGAAACGCCAAAACTCCGCCACGTCCCTGGAGGAGCGTGGCTCCAGCAGGTACAGTCCTGTTTTCACAGCTGGATAAATGCTTTGCTGGGGAAAGAGGAAGGGGAAAGAGGGAGGGTGAGGGAGGAAGGGTGAAAGGGAAGGGATCAAGAGGGGGAATAACTAGCAGAGACTGTTGAAAAGTTTTTTTTTTTTCTCTGATTGCACCATTGGCCTTTGTTCTGGGATGCTTGGAGGATAAGGGAATTAATTACGGAGCGTGACCTCTTTTCCCTAATATCTACACTTACCTTGATGACACGGGTGAGATATAGTTGACGGGTCCTCCATAGAACTTTATTTCACTAAGGTGATTCTACTATCAGGTAAAAAAAAAACAACCCCCCCCCCTTTCCTACACCCATTTCTTTGTAGTTCACCATACACCCACTCTCTCCCCAAATCCTCTCACTATACTAACACGGTTCAAGAGTTACGACTTACCTTACCTTCTTTCCTTTTCCAGTTTCCCTGGCGACACCATTCCCCCACAAGATCTTCGGCGGGACTCCAGAGGACCTGAAAGAGAGAAGAGGAAAGAAGAGATTATTACATTGAGAAAGAAGAGACTAATAGACTGATAGCGCGGACTTGTACACTGCCAATTAAATATGCATCTCTCTCAAACCTAAAATCCGGAGTTGTCTCGTATGTCCTTACCGCTACGCTCACTGCTACAGGCCATAAACTTGTTTTCCCATTCATTTACAACAAGTTAGATCCATTCAGGTGAAGAGTATTTGCAGCTTGGCACTCTTTTCCTTTTTGTTCTTCTCACAGCACACATTTTACCCTCACTTTGATTTGATTCTTCAACTGCTTCTGTTATAGTTGGGAGTTTATCAGCAACCTGGTCAGGTGTGGATACAGGCCATTGATCTCCTTTTACATTTCTGTTTTCAGGTACAACTGGACTCTCAATGTTTACTGTGTTGGCAGGAGTCAGTTGGGTTTGACTTTGCTCTCCTGCATCTTTATCTGCATTTGGAATACTTGGATTTTCACCATCTTGCATGAGTTCTGCTTCAGCCACTTGTTCAGTCCTCACTGCTTGGTTCATCTGAACCCCTTCACCTTCTGCATTCACTCATATTGAGTCAGGCCTGGTGTCTTCAAGAGGACATGGAACTTCGCGTGTGTGGCTTGCATGAATCTAATTCAGAAGACCAGCACACTTCACAGCTGTTGTTGTCACTAAATTGACTTGATAAGGTCCTTTCCACCTTGGTCCTAGGCAAGTCTTCCTTACATATTTCTTCTTAAGCACTCATTCACCAGCCTTCAAGCTGTGACACTGTGCTTGAGCCGTTTGAACCATTGCTGCTTCAGCCTGATGAGATAAAGAGCGAACCACATGAGACAGACCTTTGCAATAATCCAGCACTAAGTCATCTGTTATACTCACAAGTGCATTGGCAGGTACTGCTGGTAACCTCATTGCACACCCCAGAAGGATTTAATGCGGCGACTATCCTGTCTTCCTGTCAGTGGTGCTACACATGCTCATCAGGACAAGTGGTAATGCATCAGACCACTTTATCATTGTAGAGGCACAAACCTTTGCTGGTCGAGCGCTCAGTGTTCTGTTAATTTGTCCCACTGATCCAGATGCCTCTGTTCTGTAATTGCAGTGCAAGTTTTGCTCAGTGTTCAGTGCTGCAAACAACAACTTTATGATCTTGTTATTAAAATGATTTCCTCTATCTGATTCCAATGAAATCGGGTAGCCAAACGCAGGTATCAGTTCCCTGAGCAGCAGCTTGGCTATAGTAAGACTGTCATCCCTGATTGTTGGATAGGCCTCTGTCCAACTGGAAAACATGCATGCAATCACCAGAACATACTTCAATCCATTACAGGCAAGCATTTCAAGAAAACCAAGTTACATTCTGTTAAATGGACCTCCCGATCTGCCTATATGGCTCAAATTAACCATAGTGTGTTTTCCCACTTTCATTCGTTGACATGTAACACATCTGTGACATACTGCTTCTGCAATTAACTTAAATCTGGGGTTATGCCATGTTTGTTTAAATGTGCAAATCATTGTATCTCTACTGAGTTTAACTTAACCATGGTAATATCTAGCAATAGAGATCAATAAACAATTTAGCATCACTACTTTTCCTTCATTTGAAATCTAGAGATCATCTTCCTCTCTTTTTATACAACTTGCTCTACCCCACCTTCTGCGTTCTTCCTCTGTTGCCTCTTCCTGCAATCTCTTCATTTTATCCCAAGTATTGACCACTGACATCAGGAAGCTTTGATTTGTATCATTGGTGTCACTTCCACCATCCCACTTCTCATTGAAGGTGACACAATGGGGTGCACAATATCTGGCAATTTGGTCAGCATAGGCATTGCCCAACGAGATATAATCATTTGTCGCTGGTGTGCAGTACACTTTACAACCTCAACTTTCTCAGGTAATTGTAATGCATTTAACAAACTGTGTATTTTCTCACCATTTCGAATGGGTGATCCTGAAGAGGTCATAAAACCTCTATGGTGCCATAACTGCCCAAAATCATGTACCACAGAAATCCATATTGGCTGTCTGTGACTATTGTCACTTTGAGCTGCTCAGATACACAGCATTCTCTTGTAAGGGCAACTAATTCAGCCACTTGGGCAGAAATGACTCCTTGAAGCCATGAAGGGTTGACTACTCCTGAGATTGTGCAAACTGCATAACCAGCTCGCTGTGTCTTAAACAGGAGCTTTTAACAAATACAACTTGATCATTCTCCTCTAAAGGAGTATTCTGAATATCAGGTCCAACTTTAGAGAATAGTTCAGTGACATTGAGGCAGTCATGTTTCACTTCATTAATATCATTTAGGGCATCAACATTAACAGGTAACAATGTAGCAGGACTTTAAGCTAAACATCTTTTGATAGACACATTTAGAGAACCAAGATTTAATAACTCATAATGGGTAAGACGGGCATTGGTCAAGTATTGGGTTTTGCTTTGGGTCAAAAGCACCTCAACCAAATGTGGGACATGGACAGTAACCTTCACATTGACCAAGACTTACACGAGTGGCAGCCACATTCTTTAAGCAGCTGCGTAAAGCTGCAGCGACAGTATCCAACGTGGCAGAAAAATATGCCACATGTCTGTTCAATTATCCATGCAACTGTGTCAAAACAGAAAGAGCAAAACCATCACGTTCATGACAAACAAGTGAAAAACGTTTCGTATAATCGGGAAATTCCCAAAGCTGGAGCTCCGCGCAAACTTTCCCTCAACTCAGTAAAAGCTTTCATGCATTCTTCATCAAACGGGGTTTGGACGGTAATGTCTTTGTGCATCAATTTCTGCAGAGGTTTGGAAATTACTGAAAGATTTGTCATCCATTGGCAACAGTAGCTCACCATACCAAAAAACATTCTGACATCGCTCTGTGTAACTGGGGAATTCATCTGCATAATAGGCGCAACTCCCTCTTGGGACACTTTCCTTGCACCTTTCTCAATCTGGTGACCCAAATATCTTAGGGCCATGTGTACGAAATTTTTGCGAGTCGGAAATTGGACGCAGCGCTTTTTGCGACTAAGCAAAAAGCAAAATGGTATGTTCCAATGCCATTTCGGAGTCCCAAATAGCGATGCAACCAATTACCGACTCGCAAAATTTGCGACTAGAGATTGCAACTCGCAATTACGAAATTGCAATTTGCGAGTCTCAAACCGCATGTACAAGGTAGTCGCAAATTGTGAATAGTAGCAAAAAGCCAGTTTTGCACACCCAGATTAGCACTGATTCCAAACAGGTGGTAACCAGAACCAAAGTATAAAAGCAGACCCAGAAGGCATCTGGGTTTCTCAAAATGGCAGGCAGACCATATTTCAACAGACTGAGGAGGAAATATATGACAAATACAGACTGAGTAGCACAGTTATCTTAGAGATTATTGAACTGCTGAAACTGCAACTAGAACGCCAGACTTTGCGCAGCTGCTGTATCCCCACGCATGTGCAAGTGCTCTGCTCACTGCACCTCTTGGCCTCGGATAGCTACCAGGGGGGGATTGCTGGTGGGGTGTCCCAAAGTGCCCTGCCACGATTCTTTAGACGGTTCTCATGTTTTGAACATCAGCCACATTAACATTCTGATCTACTCGAACTTCACGACTTCTACCTCTAAATTGAGGCATCATGTTGCCCTGCTGTTGTACTTCCTGCGTTCCTCCTCTGTTCACCATTCCTTTCGATCCCTTCATACATGCTGCTTGAGCAGATTTAATTTGCATCACCATTGCCTTCTCCTTTAATCTTGTTTGCTTCAATTCAATTTCATCACTACAGTTTTTTGTGTATTGCAGTAATTTATCAATCGGTTTACCCTGCCAGCAAATCCAAAATTTCTGAATCATACTGATCATTTCAAGCTTCAATCCTTGAACAAATCTGAACACAAAATGAATCATATATCTCAGTTCAATAATCTCAGTACCACTGTATTGTTTAAATGCTTCCAGCAATCTCTCATAATAAGCATGAACTGACTCTTTTGACTCCTGAGCTGTCCTGTCAATTATCTGCCAATCAACATCTTTAGGGCAAACTGTAGTTTTCAGAAATTCAATCACCTTCTGATAACTTTTTATCACCTCTTCCAACGGCAAACCTGTCACTGAATCCCTTGGCTTCTCACGAGTTGATCAATCAACACTTCGCTAGCATTCAACTCATAAATCTGCTGGAACCACAATTTCAAATAAAGTGTTCAAATCTTCCCACAAACACTCTGCAAGCTTAACAAACCTCTCTGTTTGTTGGTACCATTCCACTGGCTTCTCCCCCAACTTCTGGTAATCCTTAGTAAAGGACAATGTGTCACCTCTACTCCATGGGACATGAACAAAATTTCCTCCTGGAATTTTTCTCATTGGCATCATTTTTACAGTTCTCTCATGTCTGCTTTTTCTTCTGGTCTCTTTTCTTTGCCCACATGCCTTCCCACTTATCCAATACTCCCCATGTTTGGATGCTCTGAATCAATTCCGTAATGTGAATTTTCATTCCAGGTGATCTCATATTTGCAATGTCTCTAGAATCAAATTCTAATCTGTGACTTCTTTTTAACTGTTTGGATTTATAAAGCTCAATTTCATATTTTTCTGCCAAATTGGCTAATTTCCCATAGATTTGTCCTGCTTGATGCATGACATCCTTGCAAATAAAGTGAAGCTCGTTTTCATTGTAAGAATCCAATCTGTCCAATTCAAGTGTTCCCGCAATCATTTCAAAATTAGTCTAGCCATGTTCAATGGCTTCTCTCTGTCTGTGATGTTTTTCAAAACTGATTCTTCACCCTAACTATTTAACCATTCAGATAGTTGTTGTGCCGATAATACTTGTAAGCTAATATTATGACTTCGAGATATGGGCTGTGGAGTATTATATGGTGCTCTCATAGCTTGCTCTGGAGCCAGCACAGCTGAACCTGTAGAGCATGGGGTTCATGTCATATCATTCAGCTGACCTACTTTATTACATATTTGATCAAAACTAGAAGAATTAATTGGGATCGTTGCTGGCACAGTAGTGCTCAGTCTTCCATTTCTGCATTTGTTCAAAAAGGAGAATGTACTGCTGATACCGGATTTGATGTCCCTGAATCACTCCTATTACTACCCTGGGCATACAACGGAACAACTGGACTTATTGTCACAGGAACTATCAATGTATCTGGTCCTGACAAATTGGATTGACTTGGTGAGAACATCAGCATGTATCTTGACCAGTTAATACTGTACTAAAAGTCAGATATGATTGACAACATTCTGTTGTGTCGCTACTGGGGAATACATGGGCCTTTTCTGACTGATTCACAGCTTGTGCAGATGTCATTACATTAGGTGCAGACTCCATTTGAGCCACTCCTGTATTCTGAATTGACTGTGGCGTAACTGAAACTGTGATATTCTCGACTGTAGTAACAACTGGAATTGTCTGATAAACCACTGGCACCTGTGCTACAGTAGTAGTGGGTGCATTTGGAGCTATGTGAACCTGGCTTTGCGCAACTGGAGCTTTGGCAATATTTGGGGCTACATCCTGATTTATTGATTCAACTGAATTATACGATGGGGACGATTCTGCAAAAGCTGGGTTATAAATTCATCATCTGAATCACTTTCGGAGACTGTTACTCTTTTATCTTCATCTAACTGCTCTAGATCTTCTATGAGCTTCCTTTTGGTTTTGCATATAACACTTCCCTCACTCTCCTGGGTTATTGCTGGGAATAATCTCACTCCATGTAATGTATATGCTCTCCACATTTTTTGTTCCTTATCCCATCAAGCTTCTGCCAATGTCTTTTCTGCTTTCCTCATGCTTCTCTCAAATTTCTGAGCCTCTTTCTGTCTCGCAACTAATTCCCAAAGGGCTAGTGCCTCAAATTGTGCAGGTTTAGGAAGGGGTTTCGATTCATACAACACCCTCCTCAGATTCTTTCATACCCTTAAATTGAAAGTTTCATAACAAGGAAAAGCTAAGTTACCTTCCTTCTCAGTTATTTTGCACCACAGTTTTACGCAAAGACATGTTGAAACTATTATTTCCTTCATTAGTTCAAATGCTAGTGTACACTCAGGTAGAGTAGTGTCACCCACTCTAACTGGAATAAAATATCCTCTCAATGCACTACATAAAGCTTTGAAAAACATCATTTTACACAGATTAATTCACAAACACAAATTCTATGAAACCAGGAAGTAATTTTCAATTCCACAATCCTTTTCGCAGGCTGTCCTTAGCCTACAGAATAGCAGGCTTGTCCGCCAATCCGTGTGCAGTTCTTCTCCCTAATCAACCAGTCCCAGTGCGGACCAAATGGCGTCACACTCACTTCACCCTGCAGCTGCGATTCACTTCAGAGCCGTCTCATACACTTCTCACGTATGCACCCTAAATGCAAATATTGCAAGCACAAAAACCAAACCTGTCTGCTCACTACGGGCTTTGAAAGCTGTACGGCTACACTTCTAATTGTGGCTTTTGCACATATGCAAGTAAGATTCAACCTGCAAATCTCATTCCGGTTGATACAGATTCTCCCTGTGCACTCAGGATTCACCTAATACCAACCAACAACTCATACACTTAAGGAATCTACAGTACTCAATCAATCAACACTTCACTGCAGATAATAAATTAACCAAGTGTCTCCATACACTTGTACGGTACTCCAGAGTCTTAGGCCACGCAGGACCCATAAACAACAACAACCACATGGGCAATTTTGAGTACAATGCGCAACATTCACTTGGAGTATGCAAACTCCCCAAACAGCTCACGCATTACACTTCACTGCAATTTAGCAAAAAGCCTTGCAAGCACAACCCCTACTCAAAACACATACCATACACCTCTAACACAATGCTGGAATTTCATCTACCCCAACACTTTACCAAGAATGACTCAAAATGTGGGCAAAAGCCGACTCCCCTCCTCATGAGGCAAAACCATAACTCTGCTACCAAAAAATGCGGGCACATACACGGAGGTCTTTTTCCTGCCTCTGGTTCAGAAACCGCACACACCCTGGTGAGATACCACAACTTGTCCTGCCTCCACTATAGGTCAACTAGATCTTTGGACTCATTGAGCAGTGTGGTAATCAGATTCATTTAACATAGATCAATAACATGAGGAACATTAATAATTTAAAACACCATGACCAATTTGACCACAAAAACAAAACTCCAAACTAAATCAAGTTTCAAATCTTTATTACAAACACAAAGTCAATGTAACATAAATGCGCAAAACTGAGTTATAAACATACATGAAAAATATACGCTGGCCAAAATGTCTAAAGAGATTAAACCTATTAAACATCAATACTGTTGAACACTCCAGGAGGATAACAAATTTGGACTTGCATGTGTGGGGACAGACTAACACATGTGGGCAAAACAAAAGAGGAGACAAAAATAATTTGGGAAAATCATCTAGCTAGGGTTACTCACTATAAAAATACACTGGTGTAATCATCTAAATTGACAAGAAAACAAGATACCATGTTACGGATTATGTACCTCTCCTCATGGGATAGCAGACAGGAACGTTTCATCAGCTCAGAGCGCCTACAGCTTCTCAGCATCAGTAGACAGCGGCATCAGAGGCAGTCAGAACACCAGCTGCACATAGAGCAGTTCAGCAGTTCAGAATTTATTGGGCATAATAATACTGAACAGCATAAGTAAATAGGGCAAATAGAAAGGATAACTTGGATTCTTCAGAAGACACCTAAGGGTCATAAGAATTCAGGAGAAGAGGGAGAGAGAGATAGCAGCATCACATCAAGGGGTCAGAAGCGAGACAAGACTGACTCTGACTCTGACTATAGGTTTCAAAAGTCTCTCCCTAACTAGATATGTCCTAGGTTTCTTATTGGCCCTCTATGAGGGCTCATCATGCACAAATCAATATCCATTGGAAGATTTTTGACGACATCAAGTTTGCAACTATTTGGGATTTTCTAAGGGAGTGTGCAAAGTCATCTCGATGAATACATACAGTTCCACCAAAATATAACACTTGTTTATCAATTGAAAGTTTGTGATTCTTTCCCAGGATGCACAGGATGATTCTACCAGTTCTCATGTGAATTTAATAAAATGCCTCCTGTCTTGTTCAACAGCTAGAACAAATTCTGTTACATTTGTTACTAATTAAAACATGTTCTCTGTATTTAATACAATAGGACATTCACTAACACATGAGCAACCTAAGAAATAATTATGGTCAAAGTGAACTGAATGAATTAGCACTTTTCCTCTACTACTGCAAAATGAATTTTCAGGCCTAGTCTAACTAAGGAAACCTAAATACATATAAATCCCATTGTGTACCTTACAATTTAGATCGTGGAGGTGTCCGAGGCTGCTGGAGCATGAAAGATTTTGCTACGTCCGGGAGTGCCCTGTTGAGGCTGCTGAGTTGCCAGGTGGCCCGGTTGCTCAGTTGTCCTGCCGTGCCCTGCCCTGTACCGAGTAGCCCCGACTGGGTTGACTGTGCCAACCCTTGCATGCAGCAGCACGTAGCAGCTCCCGTGCCATTCTGCCATCATCAGAGGGGAGTCTCGGGCTCGCCCGCCATCCCAGCCTGCCCACACCTGAGAGTTGCCCAAGAGCCACCGAGAGCTGCCCAAGAGCCACTCGAGAGTCTGTAGTGGCAATACCTCGCTGCCTTCTGAGGAGGCCTTGAGAAGGTGGAGAAAGCAGGAGATTGACCAGCGGAGAAAGGAGAAAGAGCCCGCCTGTTACTGCCTGCTATTGCTGATTGCCCACTGGTGAGTCGGGGGCAGTTGCCACAGAAGCGTCTCGGCATAAGACGGGTGCAGCTTGTGGCCTGGCTAGCCTCCCCTAGTGATACTTTGAAGGTGGACTATTGCCAGTTTTGGGATTTCAGCACTTGAAGTGAATGTTGAACTTTGATTGTAAATGCGATTCTGAACACGAATATTGAAATTTCAGTGTGAGTACTGCAAATACTGTCCAATAAAGACATGATTTTGAATTGAATATTGAATATCTGAAAACTGAACATCAATACACCGCCACAGAAACTGCCTCAGTAACTGCCCCCTCTTAGTTGCCTAAGGCCTCATTGGCCTCATTGGAAAACGTATTGGTTATGCGCCAGATTAGGGGGAAAAAAGCATTGTAAGCATCTAAGAACCTTTTATCCAAAAAAGCGCATTTGAACATTTCTGAATTTCTTGTACCCTTTGAAAATGTTGAGTATTTTGAGTGTTTTGAGTATTTTGAACACTTTTGCAGTCCAGTCCAGTGTAGTGCAGTACATAAGAGCCTGTAAGAACTTGTAAGACTGGAAAGTGAGGCAGCCTTGTCTTTGCATTCACTGCCTCCAAGTTACACCGGATTAACAATCTAATTATTTCACAAAGCTCCTGAGGATGAGATTAGGCAGAGCAAGAGGCAAGGCCCCAATCTCTAACGAGCAGAAAAGGGTCCAGGCATGATATGAAAAGGCATCAAAAAGAAGGGCAAGCCGCACGGCCTAGCCATCCAGGACACTCAGGGCAACTAGCGCAAATAGCATTACTAACAGAAGCTCACTAACAGACAATAGCAATTTGGATATGGATGTGGAGAATGCAACAGGAGTGGATCAGAAAGCAGTTGATAACTTCCAAAACGAACACCAAAATAAAGAGGAGAAAAGGATACCATCCTGACAATCTGATTGTCAAAAGATAACTGACTCTTCCTGTACTCCAAGCAAGCAAGGTGACGAGATGGCTCCAAGCGGACTCTTTCACCAAGATGCAGACAATCCCAATTTATTTCCCCATGACCCTTTGATCAAAGGAAGTAAGGAGGCCAAAGGAGAATTCCTCCCTCAAATTCCTCTTTACCCAACAATCATGATCATGAAGAATCAGCGCTTGTACAGTGGGTCCACCATGGCCGTCCTTTCGGATGTGAATCAAGAGGCTGCAACAGTAAAGGGGGGGCAAGGACAGGAATTCATCGAGGCATGGAATGCCATAAGAGAAAACCGCACAGCAGTACAATTTGCACAATTCGTATAAGTTAGACACCGACTCAGATGCCATTGACGAAAATCATCGGTTAAAGAGCCTGATGACTAGGAGCAAGCAATAATGTGCCAGAGTTGGTCCACTCAAGATTGCACGACAAGAGTAGGGGGCCTGGTGTAGGGGATGTGACCCAGTCAGAAGAAAGCAACACGGCAACTCCAGCAGGAGTTCAAGGAACTCAATCTATGAGGAAGGTAGACGATTCTCTTAAGGATCCGCAAACCACAAAGAGCATGACCAACATGTGGGTTGCAATTTCGAATTCAATGCAGGCGACAGTCACAGCCCCACTCAAATAAAATGGATATCAAGGTGGATTTGCTAAATCCTCTGCCCATTTTTTTCTCTGTAATTTATGGTAAACCTGAAAAATTAAACTTCTTGATAACAAAAGTCCAAACAAACCAGCTAAATGACTTTACCGTCCATTCAGGTAAGGAGGTAGTGGACAGATTAGTTCAGTTGCCGGCAATCCTGGCAGGAATACTGGAGAAGCCTCAAACCACCCCGCAAGGGGGGGTACACAGGCCAATTTCTCATCAGCAACTCCAGTAGTGGGGTGAATGGATCAGAGTAACCCTGCTGAGAAGGAGGGCCTGGCTGGAACAACAGATTCCACATAGGAAATTGATACAAGGCCAGGTTTAAAAGAAAAGCAAGGATATGCCTCCGGTGCACAAGAGGCCCAGGCTCACCTACCAAGTCTAACAGAAATAGAAATGTACTCCCCTCTGTATATGACAAAGAGGAAGCAGAAGTGTGCAAGAAAGGGCAGGAAGAATGCCCATCTCAGCTATGGAGGTGCAGCAAATCGCTGCAGTAATAGAGGAAGGCAAGGAAAAAGGCAAGATGCCTAAGAAAGAGCAAAAGTTAGATGGCAGTATCAAGCAATTCATCTCGGCTCCTGTGACTAATGTTCCTGAGCCAGAACTAACACCCTTGATAGTTCACGCCCCCCTAGCACTAAGGCCACAGCCACCTGCAAATGCACCCCCAGAGGCAAGTGGAGGCTTAACTAGTGGGCAATAAGAAATTACAACTTGGGAGTCCAAAGGTAAGAAGAGACTGCCCTCCAACCTGGAATAGTCCCACTGCATCTTAAGGAGTGTATATGGCTCAGCAAAAGTCGAGCACCGACAACTATCCAATTTTGACCAACCATAGCCCCACTGCATTAAAAGGAGTGCACATGGCTCAGCATAAATCAAGTGCAGACAACCATCAAACTTTGACCAACTTGGAGCAGGGGCACCAGCTTCTTTCGATCCCTGAATTCAAAACGAGGGGTCCTCTGGATTTACTTACTGCACAAGCATCCTAAAATTATTAAAGGCATTACCCGGCCTGGACCATGCGACCTCTGAAGATATCCTAGATATAAAGTTTTTACAAGCAAGAGGGAGACAGCACTTGGATCCAACCTTAATTTTGTTTTCTTCCACAGATCTCTTCGTCCAGATCCTGGAACCAAAAAAAACTTCTGAAGGCATGGGGTATTGAGGCAACAACCTATCAAGGAGATAGATATCCATACCTGTTATTAGAAACGTATGGCCTCGATAAGAACCGAGATCTATCCTGGTCCATTCTGCGAGGGACAAATGGGAGATTCAACTTTGGGAAACTAATAAAGGAGTTTGCAGGTCAGTCTAATGTGAGAGTCCAAATCTCGAGAGAAGAGGAGCACAGGAAGAATATAATAAAAAGCGACCTCCAGGACAACTGGAGTTGGTTGCCAACAGTGCTATCACAAAGAATGACCCATAAGAATCGAATAACAACACCGCCGACTGCAACATGGGGGGCTGAGTACTTGCTCATGGAACATAGGGGGCCTACAGGCAAATATGGAAGATTTAGCAGTTACTCAATTTCTAGGAGCATTCGATATAATAATGATCAAAGAGTCTTGGGCGCAAGCGAGTATACCCCTTATTGGGATTGAAGAATTCAACAAACTGGTAGAGAAAACCAGCCATTTGGAAGGGCAAAAGGTGCTCTGGCAATTTATATTAATACCAATCTCTCTGGTAAGATCTCAGAACTTTATATGGATGATTAACTCTTTTTGTCTGTCCGCCTGAATGGCTGAGCAAAGAACTTACATAAACCCCTCATTCTTATAAATGTATACATCAACCCGAAAAGGAAGGTCGCAGCAGCAGATAATCCTGCAGCACACTTGCTTCACTTAAAAAATTCAACCTGCCTGGCATATTGGCTAGTTTCAAGCGATTTCCATCTTAATCTGTTTCATCGCCTGAGTGAGGAGCATGTAGAAATAGCTGGGTTTGTGCCAAGTCAAAGCATGCCACGCTACATTAGGAAAGATAAGATTGGAGAGATGTTAATAAAGGCTTGTGAGCTAACCCGCCTCATCACTCTGAATGGTCGTAAAGCAGCAAATATTCCACCAGCATGGACAACAGTCTCGGGTGAATCAGTCTCGTATCTAGACTATACTCTGGTAAATTCTCCATTGTATAAGCAAGTAAGTGATTTCAGAGTGTTAGATCGTGAGGAGAGTGATCATCATCTGCAGATAATTAAGGTTCAGATAATTGTGCACAAGCAGGAAGCAGCAGCAGTCCTTAAGGGGCAGATTGGCATTGAAAACCTTAAGTGATTAAGAGGAGCTCCTGTTCGGTTAAGGCCCAAGCGGAGGAGGCAGTGGCCAGCTAGGAAACATAAATCTGTCATCTGTATGGGAGATCTTCACCAAATTATTAATAAATCATGTCTCTTCCAAGAGAGTGAACAAGGGAGCCCACATGGGGCACCGCAGTGGCCTTTCTATGCCTTGATCAGTGTGGATAAGGAAATCTGAAGTGGGTAGGCTGCTGAAGCAACTACATAAATCTATAGCAACACAAAAGGATGATTGACGGAGTGCTGGAACTTGTCAACCACTCACCCCAGTAACAGATCTGGATTTAATCCATCGTTCTTTTGCTCACCATGCCACCCCAGTTTGGGCTCAGCCATATGCAAATCAGTCTGGACTCTGTTCCCCATGGGAACAGTCCAGCCCGAACTGTCAGGCAGGTCCTCCCTGGACCGGAAATATGCATCCTAGGACCGGTTTCAGGGTATCACCCTTCATCAGCCAGGTTAGCTTGAATCCAGTGGCACAGTGAGTAAAGGACCCACGTCTGGGCATACCCTTCCCAATTAGGACAACTTTAAGCAACACAAAAGAATGATGGACGGAGTGCTGAAACTTTTCAACCACTCACCCCATCACAAGACTGATTTGCATACAGCTGGGTCCAAACTGGGGAGGCATGGTGAGCAAAAGAAAGATGGATTAAACCCAGATCTGTGACTGGGGGTGAGTGAGTGAAAAGTTTCAACACTCCGTCCATCATCCTTTTGTGTTCCTAAAGTTGCAACCACGCAAATCCCCAGAGGATGAAATGTTACTAAGAATTCTCACAGAAGAGAGGAAATTACTAAAAAGGCATATATGGTCCGTAAAAAAAGTCAAACAGAAAACATTATGGGCGAAACTGCTGCATTTATCAAACGCATCTGATTCAAAATGCTTTTGGAAACTCATTAATAATATTGAAAAAGGCCCAAGCGCTGCCCATAGAGCAAATATAAGTTAGGAGGCTTGGGTTGGTCATCTGAAATCTCATTTTAAAGAAAGCACCTGCAATGAAGCTATGCCTGTGCAATGGGAGAGGGGCATTCGGACCTCTGAGGCACAGTATGCACCAACATTTACACCTACTGAAATAATTAATATAATTGGAAAATCATGAACTGACTGCACACCAGGCCCCAGTGGGCTACCACGAGCACTGATTAAACATTCAACATCATATCTTGTCAACAGGGGTCATCCCAGCCAGCTGGAAGGGCTCAATAATCTACCCCATCTACAAGGGAGATGTTGCCTCCTCTCCAAGTACCTATTGCTTAATTGTACTATTAGACCTGGACCTTAAGTACTTCTCCATGCGCCTACTCTGGGCCTAAGATTCTCCATCCCCGGGGCCAAAAGATATTAGTAAAGGGGAAGGGTGCACTGACTCCCCTCCCTGAGCCACAAGCGGCCTGGGGAACCCCAACACCATGGGCCTTTATGGGAAGAGGGAGCACTGCCACGCTCTCTGAGCCAGTAGTGCCCAGGGGATCCCATCCCCTGGGGGCATTACTTAATTACAGGGAAGGAGGACATGCCCCTAACCCCCAAAGCCTTAATAGGCCCTAGGGAGCTCATCCTCTGGGCCAAAATCCATTAAAAATGGGTTGAGCTATGTGCCCACCCCCTCCCTGAGCCTTGATAGGCCCCAGGGACTCCTTCCCCTGCGGCCCTTATTTCTTCAAGGCTGGTGCCCTGGTGCCCACCCAGGGAACCCACCGAAAAGCAAGACGGCAACTGAAGGGGGTGCCCCAAGGTGCCCACAGGCTGACAGCTCTCTGCATGATGCAGGAGCTAGCATTGCTCCTGCCTGGCGGGAACAGCTGTTTTTGTTTGCTCCTGCCAGGCGAGAGTAATATTTGTTTTTCTGCCCACATGGGCAGGGAAACAGAAGTCTGCTCCCACTCAGTGAGAGCATTTTTAAAGCTCCCGCCGAGTAAGAGCAGATATGCCTTCCCTGCCCACACTCTTACAGGTAAGAAAGGCATGTTTGCTCCCACCCGTCTGGAGTTCTGAAAATGCTGTAGCCAGGTGGGAGCAAACATAGGTTTCTGATGCTGGCAAGGAAACTACTGGGTACTGGGTGTGTGCTCTCTGGGACACAGTTGTGAGCTGGCCCAGGGGAAAAGGGACCCCTTACACTGCTTTCAGAGCGTTCTCAACTATACCAAGTTATATACACCCACACCCAGAACTCATCAGAAGGACCTAAAGGCAGGTCAGTTCACAGAATGTACACGTCTCACAAAACTGCAGAAGAACAAATACTCCGTAAAGAGAAACCCATACTTCAAGCAACAAGAAGTAAAATGTGTGTAATATGAAAAGGGACTGCAACGCTGACTTGGATAACCATAAGGCTTCTAGAACCAATTGCTGGGAAAGAGATGGGTATTGTGCTTCTATAATTAAGGACACGACTACATACGACCCGTTAGGGACCGTTTTCAATGTCACTTTTTTAACTACTACAGGTCCGGAGCCCTGGAGGGACAAGCCCGACTGAAACCACTGTGTAAACCTATAAAAGCAAATCCTCCAGACATGGCTAATTTAAAATGCAAAGAAGGGAGCCTCTAACTAATTGCCAGCTCGATGAAGGTGGTTCAGGAGTACCCAATTGTAATCCTGTCTCCTATTCACAGCGTGATCATATTGTGTGATCCTGAGCAAATCACTTTATCAACCTACTGCATAGTCCCCTGAACTACTAACAAAATTGATAAAAGTGGCCCCAGGGATAGTGAGCTCTAACCCGGTCTACCTTTCCCTTATTAACCATGCTGTGTGATGATCTGAAATTGCAAATTCCTTTATCAACCTATGTACTAGGCCTCTGATGCCTCACACTTTGGCAGGCTAAACACTAGCAAACAAAAGTGGAGTTATGCTTTAAGGCAACGAGGGTGAAGGAGAAAATGGCACAACAAGTTTAGAAAATCATATCAAAACAACGCATTTAGATAAACACGTCGCTGTTGATTTTCAGGAGGCACGCCGGTCATGCCCACCCCAAGTGATCAAGCCGCCGGAAGCATGATGATGTCACTTTAACAAGTGATTCAACCGGTCTGGGTCTGCTCTGAAGGGAAACGGTGACTGTGGTTAGTATCACGGCGGGGACACAGTATCCGTGATTTAAGTCCATTGTGAAGAGAAGGTTCACAGGAAGAGTAAGGGGAGGAGGCAGCGTCGGGGCTGGCCTGACGTCAGGCCCTTGGGCCGCTCCCGGATCCCAGGCTCGGACGGCTGTCCTGGGCAGTCTGTGCGCAGACTCCCTCCCGAGCTCGCGCGCACTCTTCTCGCGACGCTGATACGGCCCCTCAGCCTGGGAGCGGCAGGGCTGAGAGCTTACACGGGGAGCACTCACTGCTGTGGAATAGGAGGAGGGGGCGCTTCCCAGCTTCATACAACCAGGCAAGTGAAAGTGATGCGTGCCGCGAAATATTATTCATTGTCCCGTATCTGACCATTTTAAGTTTTAATGCGTATTACATTCCCACATAAATGTGATACAGTAAATCGCTGTTTAATTAATCAGAGGTGCCCTATATTAATGTTGTTATTAATATGCTAGGACCTCGTCCTAGATTTATTTTTTTTGCACCCTTGTCACTTCTTTCGTGTCCCTGTAATTTAAAAAAAAAAAATATTTGCGTGACGACCACCTTGTTAACATCACGGGTTTATATAAGGAGTCTTATCATATAAAGTCCCTTTACTTAAAGCACAGGTGCATTTTCTTTGGCTAGTGAGAACAACTTTCAAAGCCCGCTGATCTCAACCGTAATGTTTATTTTTACGCCCACTTCACAAAACACACTTGGTCTATCAATCCGTCATTTTTTTTTTTCTTGCACGATGTCCGACTTCTCTCTACCAAGAACCTATGAAAGACATATACGGTCCCTTTACTATTTAAGCAACACTTATATTTTCTTTTGCATAGTGACCCAGCTGTCAGAGTACCCCTCTCCCCCGATTTTTGCCATTTAAAGAATGATCAAACTTAAATTCTTCGTTTACCGCCTTTTAAAGCGACGTAGAAGTGGGTATGAATATGTGTTTAGGTAAAATAGCACAATGAACTATGCCCATGACCGAGTGCCACCTCAGGCCTTTATCTACTTGGAGCTGATAAACATATTACAAGTTATATAGTTACCTGTAACAGCTTTTGCTTGTAACGCTGTGAGGCCTTAAAACTTTGGTACACAGCGCTACATAAAAACAGAATAATTAATTAATATAAAGAGCTATTTAATATTTTACGTTTATCCGTGTTTTTTTTTAGAAAATGAAGGAAAACATACACAAAAAGCTCTCGAATATTTAATATGCCCAATTATAGCGTTGCTCCCCGAATAAGCTCGACTGTGTAGGAAATATATACTTTATATTTGTTGGCGGGTCCACATTATCAAGTCAAACCACAATCTTGTTTCAAAATCTAGGAGGTTAATTAACGCAAAATAGTGGGACCGGAAAGAAGTGGAAGAAACTCACAGCACTGATTAATTATTAGAGCCGTTAATACTTCATTGGTTTTTTGTGTGTTTGTATACGTTATGTAATTTAGGCTGGGCTGTGCCCTCTCTGTTAATCTTAGTCTCCTCAGTGAACTGGTCCACCTGTGAACGTGATTAGGATGACGGTGCTACTCATACTAACAAATATCCCAAAACAAAGGAGGGCGTTTCCAGTAGGTGCCCACGGCTTCTTCGCGTGGCTTGTTTCAGGCTTCCAGGCATCAAGTGGGCAAGAGTAAAACTGGACCCAGGCGACCCTGGCCGCAATGAAAGGGACGGCTCATGCATATTAAGTATACACATGCGGTTCCCGAAGTGATCACAAGGAGGAGCTCTGTACCGCTCTGCAATTTATGGAAAGACCAAAGTGTCTGCAAGAATCAGGGGCGTGTCGACACAATTTGCTGGGATTGTCACTTAGTCTGTGCTGCAGCGCTAGGGAGAAGGTTTATCTAACTTTTACACACTGCAAGGTAGCAAGCCACCTTGCTGCTGTAAAAGGAAGAGGGCAAGAATGGGTCGTATTTAACATATGCACAATCCTGATCTCTGCCTCTGCTGGTGCCTAGTGTCAACGTAGTCAGGGTCCCTGCATTGTAGGCAGGATAGTTTTGTGCAGGACCTGTGTGTACCTTCCAGCAGAAAAAGAATCCTCAGAGGCATTTTCCTCTTTCTGAGGAAATAAAAAGGATAAATAAAGATATTTCTCCTTGTTGCACCTCTGGTGGGGAGGCAAACAATTCTGACACAATTCCCAGGTCCGCCTGTACTGGTAAATCTAGAAATGTCAGAATCCATGGGGGGTGCTGAGAAAACCACACTCCACCCATGGGACACCGCCTTGGTGCAAAGTAACGCAAGGCAATCGCTGCCTTGCTTTACTCTATATCTATTAAGCCACACAGGGCAAGGCAAGGTTGCCTTGCGTGGCTTGAAACTCTCATTTTATGTTTTGCGATACCCTGCGTCCCTTTGCGAGGCGCATAGCAACGCACAACCTTTAATAAATTTGATCCTGTGTGTTGTTTGTTCATTTTCATGGGGCAATTTATTATTTTCTATGGGGAGCAATCCAATTTAGTATCTAACTTGAGACCACTATGTTTTCCATGGTAAACTAGTGCTGATTGTGTCCTTGCTGGATTAAAATAGATGTGTCAAGCTGGCTTGTTTTGATAGCCTTTATGACATAGGTGTCAAATGGCCCCATGTTATTATGTGGGGTTTTTAGCCAGTTCTGTCTTTTTAGGCTACAGCAGTTTGACAACATGGGCAGACAATTCTAAATATGCAGCGTTAAATGCTAAACCTTAAGCCCCAGAATGCATTTTTCTAGTTAAAGGTGTCAAAACGTCTTAACATTAAACCCTTTGATAGTGGGAGTTTTTTAGAATGTGTTTAGATGTCTTTGGATGTTTCAAATCGTTTCTGGTATCAAAGGTCCCCGAATCCACATTAAACAGGGTTTCAGACGAGAATATTTATTGTCCGAGGTGCGACACTTAAGTTCACCGGGCCCATTGATGCAGACCCGGAGAGACTGCTTAGAAGTGTGTCTCTCGCACTTGAGGGGCCTGAGGAGGCATTTCCGGTGGTCATTGTGTTCTTTTGGCCGGTGTAGTCAGATGGCTGGCGAGGTGCGAGACGTGTTGACGCAGTAAACATTTTACATCAGGTGTAGCTCTCAATCCGCTGTTTGGACCGATCTGGGAGTGTGGCCACGTGGGTGGCATGGGTAAACTTTCACTGCGAGAAGTTTATTTTGAGTTTAATTTGCTACCCCAAATACCGGCGGGAACATCGTTTATTTTTCTCCCAAAATATGGCATTTTAAACAAGATGGGGTAACATGTCGATAAGTCAACAGGCTTTTTTTAAAATTGCTTTCTACTTTGGGTATTAGAATTACACACCGTACCACAAGAGCCATACTGCTATGTTCCACCATTATTTTTTTAATTGTGCGTAAACTAGCTAAGTAGTCGCAGAACATTCAGCAGTGTGAGGTTTGCAATCAACCAGCAAGTTACAGGTTCTCCGTGGCACCACTCCAAGGTCTTGGGTCGTTTTCTTTTTGGATTCCGCCTTTTTGATGCATCCATACACTCAATATTTCCTGTGTGGCATTGGATGGTGAACTCTTTCACTCATACCTGGACTACAACTCCCCTGGTCTTGCACGCAAAATATTTTCTCGAGTTTGCACCCTGTTCATTTATTTCTATGTCGCACCTCTAAATCTTAAAAATGTATACATTTCTGTACGGGTGTACCACATACTTGCCGTATAATCCCTTTCATGCATAGTTTGCATACTTCAACTAAAACTACTTCAATTTTGTTAACTTGCTCAAAACTCAAGAAAAAGGCCACACAGCTTGCAAAACACTTTGCAGACACTTTGCAAAGCTTAACTGATCAACCTTTAGACAGTATGCAGGTATTAAACTGGTACTAATGATCTGAAAAATTTGCCACAGCAATTTTAATGTGTGTTAAATGACAAAATATGGAAACAATACTGCCACAAATTGTTACACTACATATATTGCCTTTTCTTGCTGCATAACTTTGGTCAACCTGCAGCATAACTTAGTCTTCCTCAGGGCTTTAAGTGGGATATAAAAAATGGTGGGTCTCAAAGGGGCATGGCCCTCAAAGCGTAGTTAGAAATCCTTTCCATAGGACCTGGCCTATGAAATTAAGGGCATGGCTTAAACACATAAACTAAAATCCTGTGCTCTATACAGCATGCCAGTAAGCAGTATTTTGGTGCAGCTCTGTGAGTTTTCCCTTATGGCATTCAGAGAGGTTACACAATAATGAAGGTATGCTCAGGACAAGCTAGACCTGTTGGCTTGGCCAATGCTTGTTAGCAGTATCTGCTAAATGAGTAACAATACCTTTTGTTGTGAATCATTCACATGGAAAATGTTTGAATTTGAGAGAGAATTAAACATAACTAAGGGCTGTGCAATAGGTGAGGTCTTTGGAGTGCCTCTACATACTATTTTCTTCTGCAGTTCAGTTGGTCAGTTAGACACTTGCACCCCTTTCTTCACGTATCTTGCTGAAACCCTTAATCTGCATATCTCAAACCTCATTACTTTCCTCAACACCCTGTTTTCCTGACAATTGCTCTGCAGGGAGGCCAAGGATTAGATGAACATGTATCCTGAACCCAGGTGGTGGAGGAGCTCACTGCCTCTCATCCCAGTGCAGTTCACCCCATTGCATTCTGGTAAATGCAGAATGCATACTTCAGAGTTGCTGTAGTTTTTTTTTATTTTTTAAAAATTATTTTTATTTTTTCCAAAGTTGGTGCAGGTAGTGCTGTTATCTCTAGATACGTGTTTCCGGGTTAAGCTCTTCTTCAGTAGAGATCAGAAGTATTAGAGAGCAGTGAAAAGTCACCTAGGGCTGCTGTAATACTGCCCAAGTCTTTTCAGGTTACTGTACCACTCCACAGGTTCATCCAGTGGCAGAGTGAGCAAAGGACCCACGTCTGGGCATACCCTTCCCAATTAGGGCAACTTTAGCAACACAAAAGGATGATGGACGGAGTGCTGAAACTTTTCAACCACTCACCCCATCACAAGACTGATTTGCATACGGCTGGGTCAAACTGGGGAGGCATGGTGAGCAAAAGAAAGATGGATTAAACCCAGATCTGTGACTTGGGGTGAGTGTATGAAAAGTTTCAACACTCCGTCCATCATCCTTTTTTGTTCCTAAAGTTGCAACCACATAAATCACCAGAGGATGAAATGTTACTAAGAAGTCTCAGAGAAGAGTGGAAATTACTAAAAAGGGATATATGGTCCATCAAAGTCAAACAGGAAACATTCCTGTTCTCAAGGGAGCCTTTTAAACACAGGGGAAGGGGGGTGGGGGAGGAACACTGCCTTTAATCCCAGCACAGCTCAACCTGTTTCATTCTGGTACTGCTTCAAAGTTGCTGCAGTTTTTCACCACAGTGGTGCAGGTAGTATTGTTATCTCTAGACACGTGTTTCAGGGTTTAGCTTTAGAGAACACAGAAAATTACTTGGGGTTGCTGAAATGCTGCCTAAGTCTTCATATGTCACAATACCACTCCACAGGCACACAGGTGCCTCCCAGGTGAGCTCATCAGCTCAAGGGAGGCTTTTAAACAAAAAGGGGGAAGAATCACACTGACTCTCATCCCAGCACAGTTCACCCTATTCCATTCCGGTAAATGCAGGACACTTACTTCAAAGTTGCTGCAGTTTTTCACCAAAGTTGGTGCAGGTAGTGGTGTTAGCTCTAGACGTGTTTCTGGGTTTAGCACTGTATCAGAAGCGATCTGAGCCGCTCTACCGTGTGCCGCTGCACTCTACTATGCACCATTCTGCCACTGCATTCTGCAACATTCCATTGTATGCTGCTGAATGAGATGTCTCTGCACTTAAGGCTGTTTCAATCTGTGCCACTACACTCCACAACACTCTACGCCAGTGCACTCTGCACCAGTCCACTATACTCTATGCCAGTGGTTCCCAACCTGTGGTCTGGGGACCGCGAAGCCTTCTCGGGGTCTGCGAGAGCCTAGAAAATTACAAAATATTAACTAATATTGACAAATTAGGTCCCCATCTTCCAGTAATGACTCAGGCGGGGGTCCCCGGATTCCCATGATGATTGGGGGTCCCTGGGTTCCATTACTGTTAAAGAGGGGGTCCACAGAAATCAAAAGGTTGGGAGCCACTTATCTATGCCACTCCAGTGTATTCCAATCTACGTGACTCCACACTATACCACTCCAATACACAACACACTCTGTCACTCCACTGTACAACAGTCTTCGCCATTCCACTCTGACACTCCATACTGCTCTCCTATATGCCACTATCTTTTAGTCTTGCTGAACATCAGCCACGCTGATGAGCAACGTGGCTTAAATACATTGGCAAAGCCAATAGCTCTTGCATAGGCGAGACCTATTGGCATTACCTATGCTTGGTCCGTCAGCGTTTTGGCTGCATAGTTAAGATCAATATAGTCCTGCTTCAGTGTCAGTTTATATTAATCGCTGCCGGGGTCTGGACACAAAAAGACCTGCTCTACTTAAAGGCTTTTATTCTGTTGGAACATAATTGCAGGCGCCATGTCTGTAGGCAGTCCCAGTCTCCCACAGCCCTGTGCTCTGTAGGCTGGCATTGCCCTACCTCGTCCCCTGTGTGCTGCTAACGTCCTGTGATCTTGTACCATCATGGCCGCCTAGCCATTCGCAGCCTTACGTGAAGGGCACTCTAAGCGTTTTTATCTCACGATCTGAATCCTGTATTGTTGGTAGTAAGCAGGGCCACCCTCAGCGCTATCCTTCCTGCACTCTGTGAGGCGGCCACGCACCCCGCTTATGCTCTTTGTAAGCGGGTCTAACATGCTCTCATCTAGTTTTCTTTAAGTAGACCTACTGTGTAATACCTTGTTCGCAAGCTGTTTAGAGCTCTGCGGACAGGCCTCTCCCCAGCATTCTCTTGTCCTTGCCCTGTAATGAGTGGTATCAGTAACTCAAACAAATCAGGAGGGAGGAGCGGATAGGCCTGCTCGCTCTCTGCGTTCCAAACATTACTTCCTCTCAGTGCATGACGTCAATTCCCGAGACTCTGAGCTCTCTTTCCACTTAAGTTCTTTGGGAATATAACATTTTGGACTTATTAAAACAAAAGCCAATGCCTTTAAAAACAAGCAAAACATTAAAAAAATAATCGTATTGTAAAATGAACCAATGAAAGCTCTTTAATAAATTGGAAATGGGGGCTAGACTTAGTTCCCCAGTACAGTCATTTTTGTGCAGCATATCTTTTTATTCGTAAACGGCGAGCAACTTAAGAAATTGAATTGGATTTCATAAATATGATTGATTACGTAAAACTGCTTCATGATAAGCTTAAATTAAAGGGAGCCCAACATTAAATCAAGTACTAGCAGTCAGTCTTGGCCAGAACATAAAGCTCATGTTACGATATTGATTATAGAACACAGAAATATCAACCCTAATTATTTCTGAGCAATTAATGAATGTGAACATAAGGTATACTTATGTCCATATACCTTCTTTTTCCAAAGAGATGGATCATTTTGTTTCCTGCCAGGTATCTCCTGCACACTTTACCCATCCTCTACATTTCCAGCAACATGTGTACAATGGAATCCGTTGCTGGTTTGGTGGCCTATGGTTTTGTAACAGATGCTTACACTGGTTCCTCTTGGGTTTTACTTTCTTACAGATGTATGATTTTTAAGTCTGGCCCCCAACCCAAACCTTTTGATTTTGCTAAATTTATATCCATAATTCACCTATTTATAGGGGCTTTCAGCCAGCCTTCTTCATCAGTTGGCCTTTTATTGTGTCATTCCCATTTTCCTACACCCCCTCCCCCCCCCACCAATACAGCATGGGGTAGTGAGCCCACTTCAGCCATTGGCTAACTTCCCTGTGATTATAATATTCTCCCCTTTTACAAAGAGAGGGCATCCACATACAAAGTAGTTCCTTTAAGTGCCAGGAACAACTGTGTCAGTGTATTTTTTCAGTCGATTTAAAAAAAAAAAAAATTAACCAATGTGTTTGTGGTGTTTTTTTTTTTTTTTGAGAGCCCAACAACTAACCAAACAAAACGTTTTGCAGAAACCAAGAAAAAAAAAAGGCTTGACAAAGCCAAAAGGCTAGTGTCCAACACAAGACCTATTGGCTTTGCCAGTTCTTGTTTGGTTCATCTGCCTACATATTCATCCATAAAAGCATTGTTGCACAGACCGAGGGATTTTTGGGAACACTTTCTGTTCGTCTGCTGAAAGGCCCTATTCACCTGCCCATCACATTTGCCCTCTGCCACTCCTTACAGTTGGGTGTGTTGAACTGAACCAAAGACTTTGTTGAAGAACCAGGGATCTGCTGTGATTAAAACCAACGGGCGTTGCTTCCGTGTGGGGAAAAAATGTTGGTCTGAGGATTGTATCACATAATTGCGGGTTGTTCTTTGGTCTGCTGCTGAGTAAGAAAGGTAACCACGGACTGTATAATTACCAGATACCAAACTCTCACCAGACACAGTTCTGATGTCTCTGGTTTGGGCCTGTACCAGAGGAAAAACAAATCTAGTTCAGGGCTTAGATGACAAGGCATCTGCTACAACAAATTCTCCTTTATTGTAGAGGGGCTGCAAGACTCTAGCAGTAACTCTCCCCCTCCACCTCCCCTCTAAATGTCTTGACATTGAGTCCAGTAAAATACAAAAAATGGTTTGAAGGTTTTGGATCATTTTGGTAACGTTTGTCTAGGCAGAGTAAACATTTCTTAGCATCTCAGATATAAAGTAATTGCTAACGTGCAATATCTGTACGGACCCTCCTCTCGTTAGGCCTTCAAGTCTCGAGCATAATGTGGGTGTCGCAGGCAAAGTTCTTCTCCCTGGTGCCTTGTTCGTCAGATGAGCCTGGAGTCGTGCTTTTTTGCAGGCACAGAAGCTTGAGGGGAGGATGGAGGACTTTGACGCTGTATGCCAGACAAGAGAGTTGGAACACTACACACCCTGCTTTTGATTGTGGGAACTGGACGTTAACTTTTCTGGTTCTAGTTTGTAGAGGTATGTCTTTCTCAAGATCTGCACTTGGTGCAGGACCTCGTCGAGTGGTAGCCCAAATCTACAAGTTCACCCTACACTGTAACCTTATTTACCACACAGCACTTTTTCAGGTAAATACTGTTTATAGACTATGGTGCTTTTATTGTATGTATTAATCACGAGGCAGGCAAATTAAACCTTTACACGATTAAAAAAAAAAAGCACGTTCACAGATGAGAAAAAAATAAACATAATAGGTAAAGGATACAAGGCACACACGAGACAAAGAAGCTCTTCAGTAATTATCCTAAATGGTGCTGAGCGTACGATGCTTAAGAGTGTCAGTTCATGTAAAGTGAAGATTAAGAACGTGGAACATTTAGGCATAGTAAAAGCAATTGACAGGCATGAAAAGAACAAGTGAAAACAATACAAAGACGTCCGAGATCTCTTCAGTAGATTATCTTTCATGGGGTCAACACATACCAAAGCCAAAGAACATGCCAGAGTCAAAGTGCCGATGCACATAAAGTGCAGAAGAGAGGAGGGGGAGGCCATTTAGAACAGGTTCGTAGGTGGATTGTACGTCATCTTTGAATAGCTTCTCCGCAACGATGATAAATTTTACCAGGCAGGCTATAGACCATTGTAAGGAAATGCCTCCTTGGCATGGTTACCCCCTGACTTTTTGCCTTTGCTGATGCTATGTTTTGATTTGAAAGTGTGCTGAGGCCTGCTAACCAGGCCCCAGCACAAGTGTTCTTTCCCTAACCTGTACTTTTGTTTTACACAATTGGCACACACTGGCATCCAGGTAAGTCCCTTGTAACTGGTACCCCTGGTACCAAGGGCCCTGATGCCAGGGAAGGTCTTCAAGGGCTGCAGCATAGCTTATGCCACCCTGGGGACCCCTCACTCAGCACAGACACACTGCTTGCCAGCTTGTGTGTGCTGGTGAGGACAAAACGAGTAAGTCGACATGGCACTCCCCTCAGGGTGCCATGCCAACCTCACACTGCCTATGCAGTATAGATAAGTCACCCCTCTAGCAGGCCTTACAGCCCTAAGGCAGGGTGCACTATACCATAGGTGAGGGCACCAGTGCATGAGCACTGTGCCCCTACAGTGTCTAAGCAAAACCTTAGACATTGTAAGTGCAGGGTAGCCATAAGAGTATATGGTCTGGGAGTCTGTCAAACACGAACTCCACAGCACCATAATGGCTACACTGAAAACTGGGAAGTTTGGTATCAAACTTCTCAGCACAATAAATGCACACTGATGCCAGTGTACATTTTATTGTGAAATACACCCCAGAGGGCACCTTAGAGGTGCCCCCTGAAACCTTAACCAACTACCCGTGTAGGCTGACTGGTTTTAGCAGCCTGCCACACTCGAGACATGTTGCTGGCCACATGGGGAGAGTGCCTTTGTCACTCTGTGGCCAGTAACAAAGCCTGCACTGGGTGGAGATGCTATCACCTCCCCCAGGCAGGAGCTGTAACACCTGGCGGTGAGCCTCAAAGGCTCACCCCCTTTGTTCCAGCACCACAGGGCACTCCAGCTAGTGGAGTTGCCCGCCCCCTCTGGCCACGGCCCCACTTTTGGCGGCAAGGCCGGAGGAATTCATGAGAAAAACAAGGAGGAGTCACTGGCCCGTCAGGACAGCCCCTAAGGTGTCCTGAGCTGAGGTGACTCTAACTTTTAGAAATCCTCCATCTTGCAGATGGAGGATTCCCCCAATAGGGATAGGAATGTGACCCCCTCCACTTGGGAGGAGGCACAAAGAGGGTGTACCCACCCTCAGGGCTAGTAGCCATTGGCTACTAACCCCCCAGACCTAAACACGCCCTTAAATTTAGTATTTAAGGGCTCCCCTGAACCTAAGAATTTAGATTCCTGCAACTTACGAAGAAGAGGACTGCTGAGCTGAAAAACCCCTGCAGAGAAGAAGACACCAACTGCTTTGGCCCCAGCCCTACCGGCCTGTCTCCCTCCTTCAGAAGAAAACTGCTCCAGCGACGCTTTCCCTGGGACCAGCGACCTCTGAATCCTCAGAGGACTGCCCTGCTTCCAAAAGACCAAGAAACTCCAGAGAACAGCGGCCCTGTTCAACAAAGACTGCAACTTTGTATCCAGAGGAGCAGATTTAAAGACCCCTGCAATCCCCGCAAGAAGCGTGAGACTTGCAACACTGCACCCGGCGACCCCGACTCGACTGGTGGAGAACCAACACCTCAGGGAGGACCCTCCGGCGACTCCGAGACTGTGAGTAACCAAAGTTGTACCCCCTAAGCCCCCACAGCGACGCCTGCAGAGGGAATCCCGAGGCTCCCCCTGACCGTGACTGCCTGACTCTAAAATTCCAACGGCTGGAATGGACCCTGCACCCGCAGCCCCCAGCACCTGAAGGATCGGAACTCCAGTGCAGGAGTGACCCCCAGGAGGCCCTCTCCCTTGCCCAGGTGGTGGCTACCCCGAGGAGCCCCCCCCCCTTGCCTGCCTGCACCGCTGAAGAGACCCCTTGGTCTCTCATTGAAATCCATTGGAAACCCGACGCGTGTTTGCACACTGCACCCGGCCGCCCCAGTGCCGCTGAGGGTGTACTTTTTGTGTGAGCTTGTGTCCCCCCCGGTGCCCTACAAAACCCCCCTGGTCTGCCCTCCGAAGACGCGGGTACTTACCTGCTGGCAGACTGGAACCGGGGCACCCCCTTCTCTCCATTGAAGCCTATGTGTTTTGGCAACCACTTTGAACTCTGCACCTGACCGGCCCTGAGCTGCTGATATGGTGACTTTGGGGTTGCTCTGAACCCCCAACGGTGGGCTACCTTGGACCCCAATTTGAACCCCGTAGGTGGTTTACTTTCCTGCAAGAACTAACATTACTTTACCTCCCCCAGGAACTGTGAAAATTGCACTGTCCACTTTTAAAACAGCTAAATGTGTTTTATGTAAAAAGTATATATGCTATTGTGATTATTCAAAGTCCCTAAAGTACTTACCTGCAATACCTTTCAAATGAGATATTACATGTAGAATTTGAACCTGTGGTTCTTAAAATAAACTAAGAAAATATATTTTTCTATAACAAAAACCTATTGGCCTGGAATTGTCTCTGAGTGTGTGTTCCTCATTTATTGCCTGTGTGTATGTACAACAAATGCTTAACACTACTCCTTTGATAAGCCTACTGCTCGACCACACTACCACAAAATAGAGCATTAGTATTATCTCTTTTTGCCACTATCTTACCTCTAAGGGGAACCCTTGGACTCTGTACATACTATTCCTTACTTTGAAATAGTGCATACAGAGCCAACTTCCTACATTGATGGATCAGCGGTGGGGTACAAGACTTTGCATTTGCTGGACTACTCATCCAATACCTGATCACACGACAAATTCCAAAAAATTTCATTAGAAATTGATTTTTGTCATTTGAACTATTTTTCTAAATTCTTAAAAGTCCTGCTAGGGCCTTGTGTTAGTCCCTGTTTAGCATTTCCTTTTAGAGTTTAAAAGTTTTGTGAAAGTTTGAATTAGAACCTAGAACTAGTTTTAGATTCTTAAAAAGTATTCCAACTTTTAGAAGCATAATGTCTAGTACAGAGATGAATGTGGTGGAACTCGACACCACCCCTTACCTCCATCTTAAGATGAGGGAGCTAAGGTCACTCTGTAAAATAAAGAAAATAACAATGGGCCCCAGACCTTCCAAACTACAGCTCCAGGAGCTTTTGGCAGAGTTTGAAAAGGCCAACCCCTCTGAGGATGGCAACACAGAGGATGAAGATAGTGACTTGGAGGAAAATTCCCCCCTACCAGTCCTAACTAGGGAGAACAGGGCCTCTCAAGCCCTGTCTCCAAATATAGTAGTCAGAGATGCTGCTTCCCTCACAGGAGGGACCAACATCTCTGAAATCACTGAGGATAACTCCAGTGAAGAGGACATCCAGCTAGCCAGGATGGCCAAAAGATTGGCTTTGGAAAGACAGATCCTAGCCATAGAAAGGGAAAGACAAGAGATGGGCCTAGGACCCATCAATGGTGGCAGCAACATAAATAGGGTCAGAGATTCTCCTGACATGTTGAAAATCCCTAAAGGGATTGTAAGTAAATATGAAGATGGTGATGACATCACCAAATGGTTCACAGCTTTTGAGAGGGCTTGTGTAACCAGAAAAGTGAACAAATCTCACTGGGGTGCTCTCCTTTGGGAAATGTTCACTGGAAAGTGTAGGGATAGACTCCTCACACTCTCTGGAAAAGATGCAGAATCTTATGACCTCATGAAGGGAACCCTGATTGAGGGCTTTGGATTCTCCACTGAGGAGTATAGAATTAGATTCAGGGTGGCTCAAAAAACCTCGAGCCAGACCTGGGTTGATTTTGTGGACTACTCAGTGAAAACACTGGATGGTTGGATTCAAGGCAGTGGTGTTAATAATTATGATGGGCTGTACAATTTATTTGTGAAAGAACACCTGTTAAGTAATTGTTCAAATGATAAACTGCATCAGCATCTGGTAGACCTAGGACCAATTTCTCCCCAAGAATTGGGAAAGAAGGCAGACCATTGGGTCAAGACTAGGGTGACCAAGACTACCACAGGGGGTGACCAAAAGAAAGGGGTCACAAAGCCTCCCCAGGGGAAGAGTGTTGAGACATCCAAAAACAAAAATAGTAAAGAGACTTCTTCAGGCCCCCAAAAACCTGCACAGGAGGGTGGGCCCAGAGCCTCTTCACAAAACAATTTTGGGTACAAGGGTAAAAACTTTGATCCCAAAAAGGCCTGGTGTCGTAGCTGTAATCAGCCTGGACACCAAACTGGAGACAAGGCCTGTCCCAAGAAAACTACCACTTCTAACTCCACTCCAGCTAACACTGGAATGGCTAGTCTCCAAGTGGGATCAACAGTGTGCCCAGAGCAAATCAGGTGTCACACTGAAGCTACATTAGTCTCTGAGGGTGGGGTGGATTTAGCCACACTGGCTGCCTGGCCTCCTAACATGCAAAAATACAGGCAGCAGCTCTTAATTAATGGGACAAGTGTAGAAGGCCTGAGGGATACAGGTGCCAGTGTCACCATGGTGACAGAGAAACTGGTTTCCCCTGGTCAATACCTGGCTGGACAAACTTATCCAGTCACCAACGCTGACAATCAGACTAAAGTACATCCCATGGCTATGGTAACTTTAGAGTGGGGAGGGGTCAATGGCCTGAAACAGGTGGTGGTCTCCTCAAATATCCCAGTAGACTGTTTGCTTGGAAATGACCTGGAGTCCTCAGCATGGGCTGAGGTAGAACTGAAAACCCATGCAGCCATGCTGGGTATCCCTGAACTGGTGTGTGTCAAGACAAGGGCACAGTGCAAGGCTCAGGGTGAAAAAGTAGAGCTGGAGTCTGGAAAAAGGGCCCAGCCTACCAAGAGAAAAGGAAAGCCAGCTGGGAAACCAGCTGCAACACAACAACAAAAAGAGAGCCTCTCTTCTCAGGAAGAAGTTCTGCCCTCTGAGGGAACTGAGCCTATGGAGTTAGAACCTTATCAGGTTGAGCTCTTAGGCCCAGGGGGACCCTCAAGGGAGCAGTTGTGTAAGGGGCAAGAAACCTGTCCCTCTCTTGAAGGCCTTAGGCAGCAAGCTGCTGAAGAGTCCAATGGCAAGAAAACTGGAACACATAGGGTCTATTGGGAAGATGGGCTCCTGTACACTGAGGCAAGAGATCCCAAACCTGGTGCCACTAGGAGAGTGGTAGTGCCTCAGGCGTTCAGAGAGTTCATACTGACCTTAGCCCATGATATTCCCCTTGCTGGGCATTTGGGACAAACCAAGACGTGGGAGAGACTAGTCAACCACTTCTACTGGCCCAACATGTCCCAGAAAGTTAAGGAGTTTTGTGTCTCCTGTACCACCTGTCAAGCCAGAGGTAAGACAGGTGGACATCCAAAGGCCCCCCTCATTCCACTTCCAGTGGTGGGGGTCCCCTTTGAAAGAGTGGGTGTGGACATAGTGGGTCCACTTGAACCTCCCACAGTCTAAGGAAATATGTACATACTAGTAGTAGTGGATCATGCTACTAGGTATACTGAAGCTATTCCCCTTAGGTCGACTACTGCCCCTGCAGTAGCCAAGGTCCTCATTGGTATCTTTACCAGAGTGGGCTTCCCTAAGGAGGTGGTGTCTGACAGAGGTACCAACTTCATGTCAGCATACCTGAAACACATGTGGAATGAGTGTGGAGTGACTTATAAATTCACTACACCCTATCATCCACAAACTAATGGCCTTGTTGAGAGATTCAACAAGACATTAAAGGGCATGATCATGGGGCTCCCAGAAAAACTCAAAAGGAGATGGGATGTCCTCTTGCCATGTCTGCTTTTCGCTTACAGAGAGGTGCCTCAGAAGGGAGTAGGGTTCTCACCCTTTGAACTTCTGTTTGGCCACCCTGTAAGGGGACCACTAGCTCTTGTGAAAGAAGGCTGGGAGAGACCTCTTCATGAGCCTAAACAAGACATAGTGGACTATGTACTTGGCCTTCGCTCAAGGATGGCAGAGTACATGGAAAAGGCAAGTAAAAACCTTGAGGCCAGCCAACAGCTCCAGAAGTTTTGGTATGACCAAAAGGCTGCACTGGTTGAATTTCAAACAGGGCAGAAAGTCTGGGTTCTAGAGCCTGTGGCTCCCAGGGCACTCCAGGACAGATGGAGTGGCCCTTACCCAGTGCTAGAGAAGAAGAGTCAGGTCACCTACCTGGTGGACCTAGGCACTAGCAGGAGCCCCAAGAGGGTGATCCATGTGAACCGCCTCAAGCTCTTCCATGACAGGGCTGATGTGAATCTGTTGATGGTAACAGATGAGGATCAGGAAGCTGAGAGTGAACCTCTCCCTGATTTTCTCTCATCAAACCCTAAGGATGGCTCAGTTGATGGAGTGATCTATTCAGACACCCTCTCTGACCAACAGCAATCTGATTGTAGGAAGGTCCTGCAACAGTTTGCTGAACTCTTTTCCCTAACCCCTGGTCAGACACACCTGTGTACCCATGATGTGGACACAGGAGACAGCATGCCTGTCAAAAACAAAATATTCAGACAGTCTGACCAAGTTAAGGAAAGCATCAAGGTGGAAGTCCACAAGATGCTGGAATTGGGAGTAATTGAGCACTCTGACAGCCCCTGGGCTAGCCCCGTGGTCTTAGTCCCCAAACCTCACATCAAAGATGGAAAGAGAGAGATGAGGTTTTGTGTGGACTACAGAGGACTTAATTCTGTCACCAAGACAGATGCCCATCCCATTCCTAGAGCTGATGAACTGATACACATTAGGTGCTGCCAAATTCTTAAGTACCTTTGACTTAACAGCAGGGTACTGGCAAATCAAAATGGCACCTGGAGCAAAAGAAAAGACAGCATTCTCCACACCTGATGGGCATTATCAGTTTACTGTTATGCCCTTTGGTTTAAAGAATGCCCCTGCCACCTTCCAAAGGTTGGTGAATCAAGTCCTTGCTGGTTTGGAGTCCTTTAGTGCAGCTTATCTGGATGATATTGCTGTCTTTAGCTCCAGCTGGCAGGATCACCTGGTCCACCTGAAGAAGGTTTTGAAGGCTCTGCAATCAGCAGGCCTCTCTATCAAGGCATCCAAATGCCAGATAGGGCAGGGAACTGTGGTTTACTTGGGACACCTTGTAGGTGGAGGCCAAGTTCAGCCCCTCCAGCCTAAGATCCAGACTATTCTGGACTGGGCAGCTCCAAAAACCCAGACTCAAGTCAGGGCATTCCTTGGCTTGACTGGGTACTATAGGAGGTTTGTGAAGGGATATGGATCCATAGTGACAGCCCTCACAGAACTCACCTCCAAGAAAATGCCCAAGAAGGTAAACTGGACTGTAGAATGCCAACAGGCCTTTGACACCCTGAAACAAGCAATGTGCACAGCACCAGTTCTAAAAGCTCCAGATTACTCCAAGCAGTTCATCGTGCAGACAGATGCATCTGAACATGGGATAGGGGCAGTTTTGTCCCAAACAAATGATGATGGTCTTGACCAGCCTGTTGCTTTCATTAGCAGGAGGTTACTCCCCAGGGAGCAGCGTTGGAGTGCCATTGAGAGGGAGGTCTTTGCTGTGGTTTGCTCCCTGAAGAAGCTGAGACCATACCTCTTTGGTACTCACTTTGTAGTTCAAACTGACCACAGACCTCTCAGATGGCTGATGCAAATGAAAGGTGAAAATCCAAAACTGTTGAGGTGGTCAATCTCCCTACAGGGAATGGACTTTATAGTGGAACACAGACCTGGGACTGCCCATGCCAATGCAGATGGCCCTTCCAGGTTCTTCCACTTAGAAAATGAAGACTCTCTTGGGAAAGGTTAGTCTCATCCTCTTTCGTTTGTTGGGGGGGGGTGTAAGGAAATGCCCTCTTTCGTTTGGGGGGGGGGATTGTGTAAGGAAATGCCTCCTTGGCATGGTTACCCCCTGACTTTTTGCCTTTGCTGATGCTATGTTTTGATTTGAAAGTGTGCTGAGGCCTGCTAACCAGGCCCCAGCACCAGTGTTCTTTCCCTAACCTGTACTTTTGTTTTACACAATTGGCACACCCTGGCATCCAGGTAAGTCCCTTGTAACTGGTACCCCTGGTACCAAGGGCCCTGATGCCAGGGAAGGTCTCTAAGGGCTGCAGCATAGCTTATGCCACCCTGGGGACCCCTCACTCAGCACAGACACACTGCTTGCCAGCTTGTGTGTGCTGGTGAGGACAAAACGAGTAAGTCGACATGGCACTCCCCTCAGGGTGCCATGCCAACCTCACACTGCCTATGCAGTATAGATATGTCACCCCTCTAGCAGGCCTTACAGCCCTAAGGCAGAGTGCACTATACCATAGGTGAGGGCACCAGTGCATGAGCACTGTGCCCCTACAGTGTCTAAGCAAAACCTTAGACATTGTAAGTGCAGGGTAGCCATAAGAGTATATGGTCTGGGAGTCTGTCAAACACGAACTCCACAGCACCATAAGGGCTACACTGAAAACTGGGAAGTTTGGTATCAAACTTCTCAGCACAATAAATGCACACTGATGCCAGTGTACATTTTATTGTGAAATACACCCCAGAGGGCACCTTAGAGGTGTCTCCTGAAACCTTAACCAACTACCCGTGTAGGCTGACTGGTTTTAGCAGCCTGCCACACTCGAGACATGTTGCTGGCCACATGGGGAGAGTGCATTTGTCACTCTGTGGCCAGTAACAAAGCCTGCACTGGGTGGAGATGCTATCACCTCCCCCAGGCAGGAGCTGTAACACCTGGCGGTGAGCCTCAAAGGCTCACCCCCTTTGTTCCAGCACCACAGGGCACTCCAGCTAGTGGAGTTGCCCGCCCCCTCCGGCCACGGCCCCACTTTTGGCGGCAAGGCCGGAGGAATTAATGAGAAAAACAAGGAGGAGTCACTGGCCAGTCAGGACAGCCCCTAAGGTGTCCTGAGCTGAGGTGACTCTAACTTTTAGAAATCCTCCATCTTGCAGATGGAGGATTCCCCCAATAGGGATAGGAATGTGACCCCCTCCCCTTGGGAGGAGGCACAAAGAGGGTGTACCCACCCTCAGGGCTAGTAGCCATTGGCTACTAACCCCCCAGACCTAAACACGCCCTTAAATTTAGTATTTAAGGGCTCCCTTGAACCTAAGAATTTAGATTCCTGCAACTTACGAAGAAGAGGACTGCTGAGCTGAAAAACCCCTGCAGAGAAGAAGAAGACACCAACTGCTTTGGCCCCAGCCCTACCGGCCTGTCTCCCTCCTTCAGAAGAAAACTGTTCCAGCGACGCTTTCCCTGGGACCAGCGACCTCTGAATCCTCAGAGGACTGCCCTGCTTCCAAAAGACCATGAAACTCCAGAGAACAGCGGCCCTGTTCAACAAAGACTGCAACTTTGTATCCAGAGGAGCAGATTTAAAGACCCCTGCAATCCCCGCAAGAAGCGTGAGACTTGCAACACTGCACCCGGCGACCCCGACTCGACTGGTGGAGAACCAACACCTCAGGGAGGACCCTCCGGCGACTCCGAGACTGTGAGTAACCAAAGTTGTCCCCCCTGAGCCCCCACAGCGACGCCTGCAGAGGGAATCCCAAGGCTCCCCCTGACCGCGACTGCCTGACTCTAAAATCCCGACGGCTGGAAAAGACCCTGCACCCGCAGCCCCCAGCACCTGAAGGATCGGAACTCCAGTGCAGGAGTGACCCCCAGGAGGCCCTCTCCCTTGCCCAGGTGGTGGCTACCCCGAGGAGCCCCCCCTTGCCTGCCTGCACCGCTGAAGAGACCCCTTGGTCTCTCATTGAAATCCATTGGAAACCCGACGCGTGTTTGCGCACTGCACCCGGCCGCCCCAGTGCCGCTGAGGGTGTACTTTTTGTGTGAGCTTGTGTCCCCCTCCCCCCCCCCCCCCGTTGCCCTACAAAACCCCCCTGGTCTGCCCTCCGAAGACGCGGGTACTTACCTGCTGGCAGACTGGAACCGGGGCACCCCCTTCTCTCCATTGAAGCCTATGTGTTTTGGGCACCACTTTGAACTCTGCACCTGACCGGCCCTGAGCTGCTGGTGTGGTGACTTTGGGGTTGCTCTGAACCCCCAACGGTGGGCTACCTTGGACCCCAATTTGAGCCCCGTAGGTGGTTTACTTACCTACAAGAACTAACATTACTTTACCTCCCCCAGGAACTGTGAAAATTGCACTGTGTCCACTTTTAAAACAGCTAAATGTGTTTTATGTAAAAAGTATATATGCTATTGTGATTATTCAAAGTTCCTAAAGTACTTACCTGCAATACCTTTCAAATGAGATATTACATGTAGAATTTGAACCTGTGGTTCTTAAAATAAACTAAGAAAATATATTTTTCTATAACAAAAACCTATTGGCCTGGAATTGTCTCTGAGTGTGTGTTCCTCATTTATTGCCTGTGTGTATGTACAACAAATGCTTAACACTACTCCTTTGATAAGCCTACTGCTCGACCACACTACCACAAAATAGAGCATTAGTATTATCTCTTTTTGCCACTATCTTACCTCTAAGGGGAACCCTTGGACTCTGTACATACTATTCCTTACTTTGAAATAGTGCATACAGAGCCAACTTCCTACAACCATGGTGCTTTATTTTGAAGTTTAGGTTTGCTAGGACATTTCTTCATGTCTGTCACAAAAAGTGTTAACTCGCACTTATTAAGATAATATCCAAGTTGTCTTTTCGTTCTACCTATCATATTACCTGGTGCCATGAATGGTGTCTCATGGCCTCTCAGGCTGGTGCATTGCAAAGGCTACAGTGAAACAGCACGTGCGCCTAATCTCAAATGATTTGATCGAACCCGGATCTATGTGTTTGATGTGGTCCGTATCAGAGTGATGACTCGTAGTAGTGAACTGATAAGAGGCCTCAATTCTACCAAGCTCCACTGAGTTTGCTGTCGCGCTTGAGACCCTTGCTGCAAGGGGATGTAGTCACCCTCATTGACGGTGTGTTATGTATCGGTTGCATGTCTAGAGAGTTTAGTACACACTCTTGCGTTGGAGGTTGCATTTCTGTATTTGGCACAGATGTAAACATGCATATACAATGCAATAGGTCTGGCATTTTCTTGAGTTATAGCTAATGGCATTGTGAATTCAGAACTGGACTTTTCTTGCCTCCTAAATCGGCCGGCCTTGTCTTATTATTTTGTCTTTTCCTGCCATGTTTTGGTGGTCAGTGGTGGCTACTGACATAAGAAACGTCTGAACAGAAATTGGAAAATAAGGCTGGAAAAGTTTTTATTTTTTTATTCTAACTGAATGAAAGGTTTTGCAAGAGTTCTTGCCTCACATTTCAGCAAAGCTCTAATGAAGTTAACAATAGCAGAGCAGCCTGAGAAGATTTATAGCTTCAATAAGGAGATCAGCAATGCCCTGTGTGGGATGTCCTGAGTGCTGGCAGAGAGAGATTTTGCAAGCCAAAGTAAGTTTCACATCATTGCTTCTAGGTTTAGCTACATTCTACCAGAAAGGGCACATTGTGGCTTTCGGGTGTTTCTTTTGTAAAATAAGCTTATTTTAGGAGCCAGAGGTAAACGAGGACAATACTGGAATAAAGCTAAAACAAATGTCAGCGACATGGGAGGAGGTGGGAGGAACGGACACTGCAGTAATACAGGCAGCTACCAGCCTAAAACACCCACAGTGAAAAGGCAGCAGCAAAGAAATAACAAAAAAGTCTGTCACAGCAATAGGTAACGAAACCAAAGTGGCATAATACAGTAATTGTTCACTGCACTGAAACAGAAAAAGGAGGGAGAAAAAGGCACCACTACCAAGGAAGAATGTTTAAAGGACACTGCAAACAAGTGAAATCGCTTTAATCCATAAGAGGTATACTAAAAGTATAGACGAGGTTGAATGCTTACGTACGACCTAAAAAAAATGGTGGCCTCCTTGATGTCTACGTGTCATGCACACCTGTTCTCAGTGATTTTTTTTTTTTTTTTTTTTTTGTTTTTGCTTTCTCCTTCCATTATTCCATGTATTTATTTTGCCATTTACTGCACACTGACTACCAGCGGCACAACTTGAAAGCAAAAGGGACTTTTTCATAAGCAGGAAGTAGTTCATTCACTTTATTAGCTATTTCAGAGCTTTGGAAGGAATAAACATTGTAGTGGCTAACTGATTGAAAAAGAATGGGTGTGGGCCACGTCAGACCGATTTAGTGGTTAGGTGAGTCACATTTTGACATGATCCCAGTTTCTCGAAATCAGATTACATACCTGAACTATAATTATTGAGGCTTAGAAACCAACTGTACTGGCATCCAAAGTTACAGAGTTGTGGAAACAGTTATTTTGGGGTTTTGTGAGCCCAAAAGCCGTTTGAGAACAGCTGTGCCGTATGTGAGATCTTGCCTGTCAGATATTAGCCTCGTAGCAACTCCATTCTTCTGCATTAGACGTCAGTTTTAGCCAGCTGCATGTAGCTCCTCTTCTTTACTGCATGAAAGATTTAAGCCCCTAATTGAGTTATCTGCAAAGACTGCACAGAACAAGCCTTGACACCTTTCACACCACACATTGCAATTTTCTATGCGCACCATGATAAGAAAAAGCTTTTATTTGTAAATCAGGATACTATTTTTTACTCTTTTACCCCACCTAAATGTCATATAATCTTTTTTTTTTGGATTACTTTATAAATCCTCGTTAGAAATGGGCTCAACTGCAGGAGTAGCTATTGTGTGTTGGTGGCAACCAAAGGCAATACTTAGTTGAAGGGTGCTCTATTAGTGCTCTGTACCCCTGCATAAATATCCAGCCCCTTCTTCTGAGGTATATTGAAAAAGAAAGAGCGGTAAGGGAGTTCCTGCCCGCATCCATCATACACGTAACATGGTTCTTACTTGAATTTGGTAATTCAGCATGTGGCTTTGTTGCATCCAGGCTTCTCGTAGGACACTTTTCACCATGAGAATTCTGGTAACGATTGCGCCCCCCCTCCCAAAAAAAACTCCTCAATAAACAACAAGTTGGTGGTCTGGAATTGCCTGCAGAATTTAATTCAGTATTACTGAGTTTCTGGTATTTCTCTCTGCCTCGTGTGGGAAAAACAGAATACTGTACTTCTCACTGCATCAATAGTTTAAACTACTGCTGAATAACAAACGGTAATGTACATTGTTAGTATCCAACTCCTTATGGTTGACATTATCAGGTCTAATAATAATAAATGCCTCTGCAGGGTATGAGTTGGATTAGTAATTCGTGTCGCCACAGGGCATGAATTAAACTAGTAATCGGTGCCGCTGCAGGAAATGAATTGAATGTTACTAGCACCCCTTAAGCTAGTTGATAATGTAATCTGCTCTTCAGTATTTCACAGAAGCTTTGCCAAAGTACTCTTAAGTGTAAATTGGAAGCTCACAACAAGTATTTATTTTCTATCCAGTCCTTATAAGAAATCGCAGTCACTGGAAGCTGTTCAATGTATGTTAGTAGGAAAAACATAACGAGTGGTCACATGAGCGAATACTGGTAACTGTACCGCCGCAATATATTTAATACAAATTAGGAACCCCAATAAAATATTGACATGATCAGCCTCCTGCTGGTAGTCCTGGCAACTGAAAAGTATAAAATTAATGTTGGTCGCACCACACAGTTTAGTCTCTGTACCCTCCTTACCCCTTAATATGCCAGCTGATTCATAGTGGAAACCTTGTCTTCCAGGACTAAACCAGAGAATTATCAGTATATTCACTCCCTAGCCCTAATGTGACCCTATTCAGGTGCTGAACTACCTGTCATTAACAAAAAGAAAACTAAGAGAACCAGAACAAAGCTGGGCCTAAACAGAGGTCTCATCAAGAGGACCCACCCTTGCAACACTGTCACTCAAGGAAAATCCTCCCACTCTTCTATTCCTACAACATGACAATCTCCTGTCCTAGATAGAAAAACAACTAAAGTCAAGGCTTTCCAAAAAAAAAAAAAAAAATAGTTATTGCAAGAAAGAGTAGCCAAATAAGTCTGAGGCCCAAGATAATCTGACCATATAGGACATGTTTTTCAAGAAATTCACTAGCTTCTTGATGAGCAGACACATTCAGTCAATTTTGTCTGGTTATTAAAGATTATTGTGCTGCTAAAGGCCAACTTAAACCCTATACCAAAGGGGAGATACACAAATGTCTATCTATGTATGCCAGGAGGACTGGTAAAGATGAAATTTCCCTTTTCAAGGAAACTTTCCCAGCGACCACGCGAAGTATAGGAAAAAGCTGAAGGCTATGATATTTTTACAGGGCTTCATACCACAGTCCGATTAAAAGGCACACTCTACATCCTCCAAGCACATCTTCCTGTGAGTTAGCCAACTGTCTGTACAATTTTCTTTGCTTGTGTACCAGTGGAGACTAGTGTGCACAAAAGCACATAGTCGTGTGCACCAGTTATGGCTCAATATTGTAACCCAGTTGCCAGGCATGGAAGCATCATGCGACTCCCTACGTCAGCAGGGATCAATAAAACCATGGGATGTTACTTAGCAGCATATGATTGCTGCCACCCATAAACAATAAGAAGTGAATGAATTATACCACTGGTCAGCAGTGCACCAGACGTCTTTCACGTCCCTTGCCACATTTTCCAGCTGATGTCGTAACATAGCTAGTGATCTGCTTACCAATCAGTGAATGTGTAAATAAATTATTGGTAGATTGCTCCAGAAATATAACCCACTTCGCCCCACCTCCACCCAGATCCTTGCTCAGTTCTACATAAACTGATAGGGATCAGGTTAAGTGGACTGTGTATGCATCCCACTTTATGCTGTGTGAGTACAGTGTGTAACCTCGACATTGTTTTCAGAAATTGGAGGAAAAAGGCTCATAGTTGTAGAGTCATCTTCAGGTCTATCACCTGACTCATGGGCATCTCCAGGATTAGTTTCTTCGGGTCGGTGACAGTGTCAGCGGTCATACAGGAAGTGGACTTTTGGCATATGACTCTCCCACCCGAAAAAGTGGTATAAGGCAGGGAAGCAAGCTTGGCCTGGTTGTCTCATTATTCCAAGTTGTTCACAAAACACTAATGTAGCAATAAAGGAAGTGTGCTGTTTCATGGAGCATTCTGTTGGTAAATATCCCAAGGCTCACCGATATACCAGGAGTCTCACAACCCAGCAGAAAGCGAGCCTTGCCATACTCAGGGACACTACAATCTCCTGACATTAAACTTTATAAAACTCCTAAATACATATAGGTCATGCAGCCTCCTTCTTCCACCAGGTGGGTATGTTCGTCAAACGTCTGCCTTTTCTATTAATTTTCACACACCACCACCGTTGTCACTCTTCCCTCACTTCCGGTCACTAGTTCTACACCAACCACCATGCCTTTGACTTATGTACCGTCAGGCACTGTGTGCAACATTTGTGTTTGAAATGTTTTGACGGTTATTGAAAAATAAATTAAGTACACCCAGTGTGCCATTTTTGTTGCCATAAGTTGTAGTCTGGAGGCTGTCACAGTAGGTGAGAACTGTGGCTATTTGCGTTGGAATTTATTTAGAAAGCTCCATTGTTTGTCTTTGAAGCACTTACCTCTTTCTTTGTTTCACTTCATTGGTATTGATATCCGTCAAAGATGGAACCCGGGCCAGAGACGGTGACGAAGCGGAAGTATAGGAAGGAAGTAGTCATGGATAAACAGGGCGTTAGTAGTGCATCTTTTAAAACTAAGTTTTTACACGTCCTGTCCTTGACGTCAGCCATTCGGTCAGGAAGCAAAGCCAGCTTCCGGGAGCCACTTCATATCTCTTCACACAGGATGTGCAAGCTAGGGGAAAGTAGATGTTTTCCTAAATGACATAACTGACCATTTAAAAAAAAAAAAAATCCACATGAGTGCTATATCTGTGTTTACTCTTTAATTCTGAGGCCACGTGGGCCATATTTTCGGGCCATGTTGCTACTATTTTGCTCTTTTATGTTGTAGGGTGTATCTGGATAGCCTGGCTGGTGTCCCTTGTTTTCATAGAATGCAATATCATGACTTGCACATGCTTGTAAACACACTAGGGCGTTTCTACCACTGTAAACCTGGGTATATTAAGGAAAAGGGAAGAGGAGGAGCCTTAGTAATTATGGGGGCAAGAAAATATTTCATCCAGTTACCTCTTTCCTATAAAGATTAGGTACATTTTGCAATCGGCACTATTTTGCCTAAGTCCCCACATGAATGAAATCTGTTGAATACGTTATAGGAATATCATTTGCTCTGAGTCGGTGTATTGTAATCTTTATATGAGACAAATAACTGATTACATTGTATTATTGTCTCTACCTTTATTACTCGGACACATTTACAAAGAGTTGTTTCCAATAAATCCTGGTAAAGACTTGTGCCAGCGTGTGTGGGTGCTGGGATGATAATTTCAGTTTCACTTTCACACAAGATTTGATCAGAAAAACACTTGAATCCTGTCCGCACATCTTTCTTTTTTAACCTGTAAATTTCTGTTAATTCGGCATAAATTATGCATTTTATCGTAGAATTTATTGAGGTAAAGAAAGATTTTTGAACGTATTCTTTCCAGTCATCTAGGATCAGGAGGTTTGTTTTTCTTCTGGTTATGAGGCCGTGTCATAACCGCAGCAGCCCTCGCCTGCTGACAAGATTATAGGGCCTGTTCTAGAAATGCTGTTACCTCCGAGAGGCCATTCATATGCATTAGTCATTCACTTGTCCAGACTTTTCATAGATCTATTGGCTATTTTCAAGTACTTTCCTGTTGGGATGTTGGTAAATCGCTTCAAATGAGTCAAAACCCATAATGGGGACTTGAGTCATTGTTTCCCCAACAGATACCGATTTTTCAGATTTCAAGATTATTCTGGATATGTGTATTTTCAGTAGGTCAATTTGATTACTCCTGCTAAGTTATTCACCTCAATCCTGCTTTCGGTTAACCAAGATCTTTAACCTCTGTCACTGTAGCATCGGCCATACACCCAGTCTGCTGCTGTCTGATATCATCATCCATGTTTATTGCTTTTATCTTAAGTTTTTTTTTTCAGCTCCATTAAAGCTTTCTAATGCATAATTTGTGCTGTAGTGGTGCTCTGCAACATCTCCAATAATATCTGTTCTGAAAGAGCGAGGGGAGCCTGGGGATCCACCCCTTAGGAGACATCCATCTGCTGCCCCCTTAGGGTGAGAAGTCCATGCTTCCTGGTGCTTATTTTGGAAGGGTGTTCTCTGTATAGCCCCTTTTGTCAGCAGAAGGTAAAGTGTAAATAAGATTCTTAACCCTGCCGTTAACCTGCACAGCAAGTATTTAGTATTGTGGTCGCCAGAAGAAGAGTACTCTCGCCTTTACAATATCGCCAACTTAAAAAGTCCCACACGCCCAGGAGTCAGGAAGACATTTCTCCTCCTCTGCCCCATTTAAGTGACTCTGATGTCATTTGCACATCAGCGTAGGTGGGCTCAAATCAGACCGGCTTGTAGAATTACCCTTGACAACCCTCATTGTCCCTTGCTAGGTGGCTTGTACTGAAGATGCTGGCTCCTTCGCTAGGTGGCTTGTACTGAAGATGCTGGCTCCTTCGCTAGGTGGCTTGTACTGAAGATGCTGGCTTTGCTGCTTCAGTGTTAGACCCTCTCCCTGCCAATTTAATCATTTGTATGGTTGCCCATTTACCACATGTCACTTGCCACGCAACCACCTGATTTTTTCATCCAACAGCACTTTGCATGCTGTGATTTTAAACTCATACCTAGGATGGTAGAAGCAGACCTACATGCCTCATAATCCAAAGTGATGAGAGACTAATTCTGGACTGGCAGGAAGTGTTGCACATGGAAAGGATACTTGGCTTTTAGATCAGTGTTCATTAACCAAGTCTAGGCTGTGGTTTCTCTTACAACCAGTGAATTGAGTGGATCTTGTGTACGTGATGTAGTGACTGAACTAGATTTATGGGGCATGTACAGTAGTGTCCAAAAGAGACCAAAGCAAATACAATCTGATTGCTCTGTCAGTTCCACTCGATTTCCATGATGCAAGAATCCGCATGGAACTGGTAGTTTTTAAAATCCCGAATTAAAAAAAAAACTTGCCTGCTTCTCTTTAGACCACAGCCTTCGAGATCCAAACATGATGTCTTATTTTCCATACATTTCTGATTAGTCGTTTTGATTCAAAAGGCTGAAAATATTTTTTTTCATAGAATTTAGCAATGAAGGAGAATTGACAGATTTGTGAGCTGTCCTTTTTTTAAATCGAGAGACATATTTGGAATGCTGCTTTCTGTTTGTGGAAAACTATCCACTTATCAATTCTGGGATTTGAAACAAAGTCGAATTTTAAAGCCCATGTCCAGTGCACTTTCTTTAAATGGTTAGCAGATTCCCTGGTGAGCTCATGGTTGTGAGCCGTGAGACTCAACTCCATCTTCAGTAAACCAGCTGGGCACGGAGCCGAGCAGACGTAATCTGTGACAGGAGACAGGCCCACTCGCACCAGTCCCTGTCCGCAGAGCAGCTGCGAGCGATCTTTAATGGAAACAAGCCTAACTCTTAAGCTCGGGTTTCAAAATCCGTTGATGACCCCCCGAGAGGCTTAGGGTTAGCGTAGTGGAGCCAGGGTTCCGTGTTCATGAGGTTTCTTCAGCACTGTAACAGTGTGTGTCTTTTCTTTCTTCCCTGGTGTGAGCCCCAGCAATAAGTGTCCGCCGCCTTCTCCATTTAGCACGGTTGTGCAACAAGCACAGAAAAGCAATGTCTGGATGGTGGTGGGGGGGAGGTGATCATTACTGTCACTCTGAACTCAACATAGGAGAAGATGCAGTCAGAATAACAACCTCTTGTAATTCTGCATTACTTACAACCAAAGGAAATGTTTAAAACCGAAAATTTAGGAGCGGAACCTACAATTTAAAGAAATGAGAACTGGATAAAAGTTGGGAAGGAAATTGATGGAGGGAGGGTTTTCTTTCTTTTGCTTCCTTTCTGTCTTTAGATACAGTTTTTTTTATATATATATATATATATATATATATATATATATATATATATATATTTTTTTTCCTCCTCCTCCTTACCTGGTTTGCCAGACCATCCCTTCGCTAATGTATAGCAAACATTATTATAACGTTAATCTGCACCTGACTGGAGACAACAGCTGAGGTTGATCGCTCTTGTGTTGGATTTGCTGTTCCAGGCCTTTCAGCTATTCTGCATTGGGGCATCTGGTAGGAAGGTCTCCTGTACTAATTTCTTAGACTCCTCTTGTCTGTCCGAAAGGAGGTGGATGCTTTAGTTGGATCGCTCTAATGGTGGTTTACCCTTTCACTAAACTGCCATCATTCCCTTGGATTATTTTTGTCTCCAGGAGGTAACTGATCATACTGGATGCTAAAATGGAAGTAAAAATGTGTTTACTCCAAATACTTAACTTAACATAATATCACAAACGCCACCCAGTTGGATAGCCATCTTTGCCCCCAGTGAGAGAGTGTTTGTACAAACAATTGATGGATGCATAAGGGGTGGAAAACCTCGTCTGTTGCCTCGACCCAAGTCCTGGAACAAACTTTCAACACAGTTATGAGAAATAAAGTGCTCCTGCTCATTAGGGTTTGTGTGTTATCACTGTACAAACAGAAACAGCTCATGGGATGAAGCACTGTGTTGTCCCTTTTTTTAAATCCTTATCCTTCTGCAAGCAACCTCCCTTGGGTTGAAGTATCTGCACTTCTCCTGCAGACAGGGCCTCCTACATTTTCTCCATTTTTTCTCTTGGGATGAAAACCCTTCATTCCTTCTGCATTCACCACCTTCTGTTTCATAACTAAAGTCCTACATCTCTTCAGAAGGCACCAGCTTATTTATTGTCTTGAAAGCCTTAGACCCCTGTTACAGGCCCCAACCTACCCCTTGGGATGAAAGCTCTGCATTTCTTCTGCAGCCACAGCCGCCTTACTTTTGGTGACAGCCCTTCACTTCTTCTCTGGGCACCACATTCTTCCTTGGAAGAAGCTGACCGCTATTGCAGGCATAACCACCTCCCATGTGATACAAGTCCGAACCACCATATTCTTCTGTGGCTGAAAGCCATATACCTCAGTTGCAGGCACCAGTGTCTGCCTCCCTTCTGCAGGCACCGCCTTCTCCATTGGGATGAAAGCTCAGTGTCCCTGCTGCGAGAACCTACTTCTCTCTTGTGATGGATCCCACTTCGGTCGCGGGCACCACATTCACCCCTTAATCACAGCTTGGTCCAGACTGAGGGCACTGTACTCAACCTGTGTGCGAGAGCCCTGTGTCCCTCTATGCGGGCAGCACACTGTCCTGTGTGGTGAATGCTCAGTCTCCCTCTGGTACAGCCTCCGTCTCTCTCTGAGCTACAGGCACTGCACTCTTCTGTGTGATGAAATCTCCGTCTCTCTGAGCTACAGGCACTGACTCTTCTGTGTGATGAAAGCTCCGTCTCTCTGAGCTACAGGCACTGCACTCTTCTGTGTGATGAAAGCTCCGTCTCTCTGAGCTACAGGCACTGACTCTTCTGTGTGATGAAAGCTCCGTCTCTCTCTACTACAGGCACTGCAGTCTTCTGAGTGACGAAAGTCAAGCGTCCCTCTGCTCCAGGCACCGCGCAGTCCTGTGTGATGACCACTCTAGCACTCTCCTCATCTGCTAGAGGCACCATACAGTTCAGTTTGATAAATATATGTCTCTCTGTGCTACAGGCACCGCACAGTCCGGCGTGATGACAGCTCTGTCTCTCTCCGCTAGAGGCACTGCACTCTTCTGTGTGGTAAAGGCCTAGCGTCCCCTGGCGCAGGCACCGCACAGTCCTGTGCGATGAAAGCCGTATCTCTGCTATACCGCACTGTCCTGTGTGATCGAAGCCTTGGCTGTTCTTGCTGCCAGGGGACTAGCCTTGGTGCCGTGGGTCCTAAGGTAAGAAAAGACATTTGGCTCCAGTCCTGGTAGTAAAAAACCTCCACTAACTGAGGTTCCGAGGGCCCTTCACACCTTCAGGCCCCAGTGCCACTGCACCTGCTCCACTGTTGATAAATACACCCCTCCGTCCCTGATAAAGGTACCCAACTGTCCTAAGTGATGCAAACCCTAGCCAACCCTCCTCCAGGTACTGCGCCGCGCAAAAAGCTAAGGAAGCAAAATTGGCGTCGCCCGAATTTCCTCAGAAGGCTGCCTTGTGAATTCCACCTGTCACGTTTTGTATCTCGCAGTGCTGGGCACTCCTGGAGGGGCTAGTTGGAGACAGCACCGTGTTCTGCCCTTTCCTGGCCCTAATGATTGACGAGGCCCGTGCAGTTCTTTTGCAGAGTGGCTCAACCGAAACCATGTTTGCTGTCTGCCAACAGTGACGCAGTGTACGGTTTTGTAACATTAACACGTCTGTTGCTGTGTTTTTTGTTACCTTCGGTTGAGAACGAAAACATTTTGACGTGTTTGAACTTTACTACATTCTTACCACACCCAGTAGATACAATGAGAAATAAAACGTGAGTGCGCGTTTTCCTTTAGCAAAACCTAACAAGCGTGGCTGACTCAAAGCGAAGTTTTCAAGTGTCCAAGTAGCTAGTGCGAATCTTTGAACCGAGGGCCCACCCAGTGTCTTGGCTTTGTTGTTATATAATGTAGGGCAGAAAGTGTGTTGCTTTAACAACACCCTCCAGCATCCTCTCACTTGTCCTTTCGGATCCAAACTCTGATCAGCTACAACCCTACCTCACCCACTAAGGGTGTGAGGAATTGCAGTACTTCAAGCCAGAATAGCCGTGGGGCAGCTGGTGCACTCCCTTCATTTACATCTAAACAGCAATTTCCCGCGTTTAAAAAAAACAAAACAAAACAAAATTGCCTTCCACGCGAAGTGACGCCCTAGGACCTCTCTCGCCCTTTCCGAAGGAAAATGTCTGATCTGACTTCACAAAAAGGACAGGCACTATGTTTCTGTTCCTTCTTCCTTTCCTGGGATGTTACTTCGCAGGTTGCTTTGTTTGACCCCCTTCTCTAACCCAGTGTACCTTCAGCCTCTCTCACTCTTTCTGCATTGCAACGCAGCTTTCTGAAGTGACCAGGAGTTTTGCACCAGGTAAATCAACTGAAAGAAATAAAACAATCCACAGAATGAGTCTTTAATGCGCTGCGTGCATGTCCAGAAAAGCAAAATTGATATGACTGAAGGAGTCCTTAAGTTTGAAATGTTTTTGATTTTCATTGAAAACTTGGGACTTTTTATTTTATTTTTTTGAGCATGAAATTAATTTAAAACTGTTAGTTTTGACTACGCTGTAGCACCAGGTTATATCCAGTGCTGTAAATGGGCAGGTACTGTCCGGTACAGAGTACTTACTGTGCTAGTGCAGTGGCCTTATTGGGAGAGTATCAGCACTCCTCAGTAGCACTGTTTCTAAAGAGTACCTGCTCTTCTGTATTCCTATTTAAAGCGCTGAATATATCTGAGGCAGATTTACGATTTTTCAGTATGACATCTAAATATCGTGAGCATCCTCTGGTCTCTTATTTCTCAGTCATTTCTTTTTTTTTGGGGGGGGGGGGGCTTGTACTTTGGAATGTTCCCATTAGAATAGCTGCTATATTGGTAGCCTTGTCTAGGTGAGTCCTGCGGCCTTCCTTCATTTAACTGTGGTGGGTAAGTGATGCGTGGACAGTCTTCTTGACGCTAACTGGGGTGGTGCGGGGGGGGGGGGGTTTGTTTCTAGTGCATCCAGTGGGCATAGGTTTTTTCCACATTCCATCGGAAACAGCCAGTGGGAAGCCATGGCGGTCCACAGCTGGTTGAAAACAGGAGCCTAATATCCGCAAGCGACTGAAAGCCAGAGACCAGAGCAGAAGATGCGTCTCCAGTCCAAGCTGTGAGGGGCGTGTGGAAAAGATAGACATGAGGACTCTACAGTCAGTGAGACGATGGCGGTTCAAAAACAGTGCAGCATGTCCTTTGGAACTGCTGGGCAAGCGGCAAAGGGAAGAGGAGCAAGGTAGTGAAGAGGATTCAGTTTGGCGAAACGAAGGGACGCAGATACTGAGAGCCGAGTGGAAGAGGTGCGGTGAAGGAAGAGTAGAACAGAATCTAAGTGAGGAGGTTGAGACTTGAGAGCCGGGGAGGGGCATGAAGTGAAACCCAGTGTGCACCTAGTTTGTTTGTTATGAGGGACACGAGAAAGAGGAGGCTAAACCTAATTAGTAAGCTCACAAAATGTTAGAGGGTTCTTGTGTTAGACCGCTCCTCATAGAGTTCTCAGCTTTACCATTGGACAGAAAGCTGCTACATGTGTTTCAGATCTTAATTTAATTGGTAAGTGATTGCAAAAGCGCTTCCTCTAGGCAGCAAATCTCACTCCTTATGGGTCGCCTACAGAGCAGGTGTCCAGTCGCATGCTAGATGATAGACCTATCAGTAGATGTGGTGTTTAAACAGTGCAGGCTGTGTTTAAGAACGGAATCTTGAACAAGGTGTTTATTTAGAATAATAAACATCATTCTTAATCTTAGTTTAAGACATCCATTTGCTTCGAAAACAATTCATGAGGTTGACTTTCCCTCTCTAACCCCTCTTTGTTGCTTTGGACAGTGGCCTTTCCAATATAGTTTTCTCTTGTAGTGTTTCTGGAATGGAAATCAAAATTCAGCAGTAGGCTGGCCTTGTCCTAATATAACTCAACCTATTGAGGGAATCAGATTTTCTGCTTAAGTGTTTGACACCGCCCCCCCCTTCAAGTCCACATCCTATTGTCATCTCTGTGCTTCCTTTTGCCTTGCACAGGAAAAAATCTGAAAACCCGAGCCCCAGTTCTGATAATCCACTTGGCATTGGAATATACATTCCTGAGACCTGTTGGTGCGTACTGCAACACTTCCTTTAAAGAGAAACACTAGGAGCAGTCATGCTCTGGTTGGTCAGAGTTATAGACTTTCAACATAAAACACCCTTTGATTGTCAGGGTTTTCCCACTAGTGCACACCTGAATTGGCAGCACCTTTTAGTAACCGTATTCCTCTTGGAAAAACTAATTGGCTTTATTTGAGAGGATTTTAGACCTGAAACATGATTTTTGTTGCAGTTTCTGCCCGTAGGCTGGAACAGCCACTACTCTGAAGAGGCCTAATTGCTGTAACGTGTTCTCAAAGAACATGTAGCAGTGCTTCCTCCTTTGTGGATCAGCTAACCGGTGACCAGGAAGTTCAGGCTGGACTGTTCCCCATGGGGAACAGAGTCCGACTGATTTGCATATGGCTGGGTCCAAACTGGGGTGGCAAGGTGAGCAAAAGAACAATGTATTAAACTGTGACTGCGGATGAGTGTTTGAAAAGTTTCAGCACTCCGTCCGTCATCTTGTTGTGTTACCAGGAAGAAAACAGCCAGACCCAGTTGATTATCGGTGGAGGTTATCTTGGATTAACTGGGCGAAAATCAAACTGAGGACATCTGCTTTACAAGAGGGACAAGCATCCACGGAAAACGTTCCAGGACTACAAGTGTGGTGAATCTTCATGATTATGACCTTGCTGACATCACTCCTGACCTTGTGGGAACACACATCCTGTTTCTTCCCAATTTGAGAAGGATTGAAAAAAAATTCCCCACCTAAACCCTCTGGCTTTTGCTAATGCCCTTTTGGCTTAACCTAGTTTCCCTGGTTGTGGAGCCAGGTGAACCATCCTACACTTTACGATTCTGAGGCCAATGTAGTTTAAAGGCGTGACTGATCCCTAACTAATATTACTAGTTCCCTAGTTGATAGTGGATACTGCTGGTTCTGTTGGAATTGGTGTGTGTTTTTTTTCCACCACATATAAATGCCCACCTCTACCAGCCATATAAAAGCTCCTGTGCCTTACAATGTGGCAGCTCTGGGGGAATCTCCATTGGGTGTTCAACCAACCCCATCTCCAAGATCCTTCTCTTAAATAATTGATTTTTATAGAAGAATTGGGCAAATACCTGGTCTTCTCCTTAACTTTGTCAAGTGATCCGATTGCAGACCACCCAAGTCCAGTGACCCAATTAACTACGTTTTTAGACACCCCAGGCTAGGGTTACCCTGGCACCAGGGTGATCATCTTATCTGGCTCAAACGTGCCCTTGGGCATGTTTCAAAATAATCACGCTAATGGGCACCAAACTGTACAGTCCTGTATTTTTATAATTCTGCACTTTTTGAGTGAGGCCTGGGTCCAGCAAACAGTCACTTTTAAATGATGGTATATTTTTAAATTTTTATATGGTTCCCGAGTTTCGCTGGAAATTAATACAGAAAGTGTTTTTAAAAAGTGAACAATGGAACTGTCCTTTCACGTTGAATATGTCTGAGCTTTGATTTCAGGCTAAAATCCCTGTAAGGGCTATAGATAGGGGGTCTGTGATGTGGTGAACTGACGCACAATATGCTGTTCCTGTTCTTTCCATCAACAGTTATAACTTCTCACATGGCTGCCAGTGGGCAGTGAACTCCAGCACCGCTGAAAGAATTAAGCTAATGCCCCACGGACTTCCGTCATAGGGCCGTGTGAGCCAGGCCCTTCGATGCCTGGTAGAGTGAGCCCATTGACAGCAGCACTGCAGAGCTATTATTCCGCCTACATTCTGGGATCCTCATTGGGAACAGCAGTGAACCGTTCTGCTGGGCAGGAACGGGGTCAGTTCTGGAACATTTAAATCCTTGATCAATTTGCTTCATAATCCTCCTTCTTTCCGTCTGCAACCCGACTGAATGAATTTGTGACCCCTTTTCCAAGTCGGGTCATTCAAATGCTCTGTCAAGAAGAGGCACTTGTCATGGGGACATTTTGGCGCCAAAGAGTCTTCGCCATCCTGGGCTCCAGTGTGTCTCACAGCTTTTTTGAGGCTGAACGAACGCGCCTTGCCCCACGTTAATCTCTGTGGATTTTTGGCATTTAATTCTTGCTTTAAAATGCTGTACGCAGCAATAAACTACTGCAAGGGAAATCGGCATGCCATACTGGGCTCGAGTCGGATCAAACACCCCATTGCACCACACTTTCAAATTTTTATATTTGATTAATTTTTAATGCGTTGATCACTAGAAGAAACAATACAAGTATAGCTAAAGAGCCCATTGGTTCCTAAGTGGCAGACCAAAACTATCCGGCAAAAGGATACCAAACTGGCGACAAAAGTTAGTAGAAGTAACATAGTATCTAAATTGTAAGTCCTCTGCTTCAGAGCTTTTTTAAGTGCATTTTCTGATATTGGAAATATTGAAGTACACTAAAACGAAGCTGAGTAGGACTGTGATAATTTGTTCAGGACAGCTCTGTAGCTCTTGTAAACATTAATCTTCTTCTTCTCTTTTTTTTTTTTTTTTTTTTTTTACATTCCCGCTGCTAAAAAATAAAGGGGGTGGGGAAGGACATATAATAGAAAAAAAAACTTCACTTTTTTAATGTAATGTTTTATTTTGAAGGGATCTTCTGCGGGTAACGTTATAGCAAAGCCCACATACTTTGGGGCTTCTCAAAGACCTGAGTTTAATTTTAAAATGGCCTTACTTAAAATCTAAAACTAATCAGAATCTCACAATTTCACACTTTATTTTCAAGTCTTGCTTGACAGCACTGCAGTCTGTAGACATGATTGTGCTGTGTTTCCACCCAGAGAAATTCTTACCCTATGCTGTGACTATTTGGTGTCATTACTTCGTCTAGGTAGTGCTTCCCTTTGAACGCAGGGACTATTTTACGTTTGAAAAGTACACTCATCATCATGCTGCTTGCCACATTACGTTTTTTTTTATCGTGTACATGCATTCTATACAGAAAATATTTCTATTTCATTTTTTCCCCAAAATTGGCAAAGCCAGTAGGGCAGGCTTTAATGTGATATAGTATTTGTGTATGCATTGCATGTAAATGAGGTTTGTGAGTGCCTGTGTTTACATGTGTTTAGCACATTAAAGTCAGGCCTGCTGGTGTGGCCGATCTTTGTTAATATTTCTCCTTAATGTGTGCATAAAAGGAAGAATATAAGATCTGACATTATGATCTTATATAATACTCTTGCTGGTTGCTAGTGACACATTGGCCCTTAAGGAAAATGGGTTGCTTTTCTGACATTGCTCAGCCTCTGTAAGACTTAGACATTGTATGAAACGGGCTGGCTTAAACCTTCTACTCATGGTGATGGAACGCTTTGGCAGAAATCTCTTAATTAATATGAGGAATAACATTCAAGCACTACTTGTCCATAAAAGAGTGTTTTGACAGTTCTTCCAGTGCTGAACGTCGCAGCAAGCAACCATTTTAAGTATCCAGAATCTGGTCAAATAAGTAGGTAATGATAAAGGAGGCAAGCCGTACAAGGATTCTTTAGAACCAAAATCTAAACCAAGAACTGGCTGATGAGCAGCTGGCTGGGGAGGTGCAGCCGGGCCTGTGAAGGTCCCGCATTGAACAGCTCTTGAGGGGGGGATCCCTGGAGGAGGGAAGGCCATCAAGCCTGTGAAAAAGCAGACCCCTGGATTGGCCGCTGTCGTTCAAATAGACCAATCTCAAGGAGGGCGTTTTGTGGCATGCACAGTTAAAGGGGCGAGTGACGACACAGTCGTGCAATGTGCTCTCTGTAAAACGGCACCCAGAAGAAGTACCAACCTTGGACACCTTTGGGTCGCTGGTGAATCGCTGACCTGGGACACCATTTGACCACTAGAAGATTGCAGTATTGACTCCCGCAGGGACGTATATGGCAGCAGCGCTCCTGGTGGTCTGGAAGCAGAGCAACCCAGCCGGCAACCACATTGCCTACAAAGGAGCCTTGGAGAGGGGGGCCAAGGCAGTGCGCAGGGAGATCTGCCTGATACGAAGTGGGAGTGGAGCAACCTGGCCAGCAAGCATGTTGTTGACGAAGAACCCACAGAGAAGAGCAGGCCAAGGCAGTGCACCGGGAGTGCTGCGTGCTTTGCTGTGGGGGAAAAAGGGAGTTGCGTGCCTGACGTTTGCAAGGAGAGCTGGAGGAGCGCAGTAGCTTTGAGTGAGTGCTAGGCTGGACAGCGAGGAGCGGGCCTCGTCAGATGGTTAGCAACCTTGTTAAACGGCAGCACTGGGCATATGGCAAAAACCACGGGGAGTGAATTTGTGTGGACACTGGTTTGGGGAGAGTGCTGAGGAACCAGAGGAGCTCTATGTAGCACAAGGCAAGGCAGGCAACGGTAACAAAGGGTTCTACAGCTATCTTTCACCACTTCTGTGCGCCAAGCCTGAGTAAACAAGCGATGGGATGAACCAACGCTTCTAAAAAAACGAGTTGGCCACCATACAAAGAGCACACCGCCCCCCACCTGCACCACCTCTCCTGGAGATAAAGAACTGGTTCGGCCCCTGGTAAGGAGCACACAGTGCCTCACCCACATCTGTTTGTTTTAAGGAGCATTGTTGGCTGGATGAAAGGTTCAACAGGCAAACCCAGCGCTTAGGAAAGATGGTGCCTGAATGCAGAGGATTGGGTCAAGGCAGAGGGCACCATAAGTCTGCCAGATACAGGAGCGAGACAGGATGAGGTGGTGCAGGCAGAATGCACAAACAGGCACTTTGTGGGCAATCGGGAGGAGAATGATGGCCCTGAATTGGATGAGGACCTGCCGGAACTGCTCCCAGGTGCACGTAAGTTGGTGGCTCACTGAGTCGGGGATTGGGTCAGTAGGCAGGTGCTGGGCATACTGGAGCAGGACCGCACAGGCCCCCAGTGGCAGACAGGGGATACTTGAGGAAAGGCGGCGAGGGCTAGCAACAACACAAGAGGAAGGTATGGGATCTGGCTGGGAGGGGCTTGCAGCTAGAGAGGTGGCCCCCATAGCAAAGGACAATGGCAAATGACTTAAGGAGACACTGCACCTGGATCAGGACACAGGTCGGAGAATAGGCAAACTAGCCAGGGCAGGGATGGTCAGCACTGGGCTAAAGAGACAGAACAAAATACCGTCGCCTTCATGCACAGACGTCAGTGAAACCGACAGCAGCAGTGAAGACAGTTACTACGGCCAGCAGACTGCGCCTGTAGTACTGACCGTGGCAGCCAAAGGGTCTGAATCTGGCAGAGACAGACAAAGTTGTAGACACTGGTGAGACACAAGCACAAGGCGGTGCAGGGGCAAGCATTCAGTTGGGTGATGCCACAGCAAGAGGGCGCTCTGGGGCATCGATAGGCAGAATAGCTAACTTTGGCATGCAAGTAGTGCTGTTAAACGCTAAATCACATGGACACTTAGGATACCAGGGCAATTAAGGGGCAGGAACCGAGAGGGTGGGCGGCAAGAAGCAGGGCATTGGCAAGAAGGACCAGGGCCATGGGGACACATAACCATTCCCAGGGACACGATGGTGGCATTGGCCTTTGGGCTACCCTTTCTTCATTTGGCAGGGCATAGGCCCTTGGCACGGGCAGAGTGGGGAACCTCCTGAGATGGGCTCAAGCTAGCGTAGGCGATGGGGAAAGTGGCAGAGGCCCGGACAGGGGCTTCGGCTGGGGCAAATGGTACGGGTAATCAACCGGGCGCAAGGAACCAGGGTTGTTAACAAGGAGGTGAACCCTACAGTGAGTAAAGTGTCGACTCCACCCAAGAGATCTGATCCTGCAAAGGCTTGGGCAGGGGAAGAGGGACATTTGGGTGGGGGGGGAAGGGGTTGTTGAAGCGAAACCTGCCTGCAAATACATATGACCATTCCCGGGCCACCTGCCCATCACAGCTCGGAAGACCAGACATCCTCAGCTCAATAGCACTAATAGAGAGGATCTGATGCAAATAATTTATAGATATATTCTCCCTACTAGAGGTATGCCAGGTAGGGCTCGAACTGAAATTTTATGACCAAAAGGAAGAGGACAAGAGGGAAGGATGGAATCTAGTGGTGAAAGGGTCCGTTGAAAATTGGCTATGGTCCTTCAGTACCCTAGCATGTGTGTGTGTGTTTTTTTTTTTTTTTGTAGTAACGTTCCCTCAGAGTGTGGCAGCACTCCTCCTGCATGAGCGAAACACAGGAGGCACAAAGGGACTCGGGGACTCATGGCTCTGTTATGCAAACTTGGCCTGTGATAGACTGGGATCACCAGGATGTTGAGGGTTTCAGGAACCACATGGTAGCAGCCAGGGAAGGTGTGAACGCCCGAGAGCCATCATTCCTCACAACAGGGCCAAAAGGGAGACAAGAAGGGATTCTACAAGGCAACTGAGCAAAGCCCTTTTCAGAGGGGACGCCAGGGAAGGGTTGCAACATTGCCTGCTGGAAATACGATGAGGATGAATGCAAGTGAGGCAGTCCTGTAAATTCAAGAAGTGCTGGGAATCGTTTGAGGATAATCGGCGCGCATGGGGGTTGTGATGTGACAAGCAGAGATGTAGAGACATTCGTATGCTAGGCTTTCTAAGGGGTGGGGGGGGTAGGACCAAGGCATAAGCACAGACCCACATTAATGTGGTGTTCTATAATATGAAGCTGCCAACAGCGAAGGATCCAGCTGGCGCCTTCTATTGCAGGGCATCCATGAAAGGGTGGGGGGTGTTTAGAACTAAAGCGGAAGGATATGTTGCGCTCTATTGATTTCAACATATTGCGTGGGCTGCTCACGGAGCTGGTTAGCGTTTGAAGGCAGGAATTAAAAGTTACACTCTTCATGAGTCATTTATGCTGGTGTTCTTAGAGGCCTAAAACCTTAGTGAGCTAGTAGCTCCCTTCAGGTTCAATCCAGGGATAGTTTGCTTAAGAGGTGAGGATGTACACGTGGGTGAAGGGCACATGCTAATACCCCTATACCACTCCAGGACCGATCAGCAGGCTAAAGGCAAGTATACGTGCTTAGATTTCCTGGAGGACAGCGAGTGCTACCCAGTATACCTCATGAGTGGATACCTGAATCGCGGAGTGCAGATGGGGTGCCAAGTCTTTTGACATGAGGACAGTTCAGTGCGGTCCTTAGGTTGGCTCTGGGCAGGTCAGGCCTCTCCTTCAGGGAGTTTGGGTCACACTAATTTCGCGTAGGTGCCGCAGCAACAACAGTGATGAGCGGGCTTAGTGATACGTGCATAAAATGGAGAGGAGAATGACTTGGTCAGCCTTTGGCGAAGGGACCGTATCTGGCCTCACAGCAGTTGCCCGGTTAATTCGTCCGGCACAACTGGCAGAGCATTAGCACATGCAGCGGTAGAACAAGGCGAAAGTTAAATATCTCCATTGAAAAAAGTGTGCAAAGCTAATGGATGGGGATTCATACAACATGGGCTCAGTATTAAAACCCATGGTTACTACGAGGTAGATGGAGTCTGACTGGGGTGGGTATGAACCGGTTTCTACTGAACATAGTGGGAGCTCTTGAGCAGCTGTGTTTCAGCTAGAAAATGAGGGCAGGTAGCGCGTGGGGGGAGCTGCCTGAGGTTGAAAAACTAGAGGCACTATGACTGAGGCGGCACAGAGGTAAAGCTAGGTTGAGCACAATATCCTTAAAGAGGAGCTGCTTAATTACATGTCCTTGGGATGCTTCACGGCAGAGTTATTGAGGGGTAGGTGAATGGTCAGCAGTGGGGGGGGTCACCTTAGGGTACACACAGCACTTGCAGCTCTGGTCAGGCAAAAGGGCTGCCCACACAAATCTCTGCAGCAAGGTGAAGCCTAAAGGCCGCCTAAGTGCTAGATGCCTACGAGAAGGGGAGGGTACCGCTTAAGGTGCTATAAGGGGGTGCTGTCAAGGCAAAATGGACTAAAGCAGAACCTAGTGTAACAACATCAGATAAGTATGAGCTATGCATGAAGTTTGTGTTGCTCATGGATGTGTTGTTGTTATACTTGGTTTATGTGAATAAACTGCAGCCATCATGTACAAACAGACGTCCTTTGCGTGTAAAGTAAAAGAGGTAAAGGTTAAACAGACAATGGCCTGGGAGCCCCCAGGGGCACTCGCCCTTCTGGGAGGGGTTAGGGTGCTCAGTCAAATGTACATGAAAAACCGCCCGTGGATCACCTGCATTAAAAATGGAGGTCTGTTTGGATCCCAGCAGCCCCACGTGTCCTCTGATTTTTCCGAAGTTAACACGAGTGGCAATTACTTGGTTAAGCAGCTGTTATCACCTCGCTGCTAAAAGTGTACTTATTATTTAATAAATGTATTGAAAAATCTGAATGTTCAATTTGTTGGATTGCCCAGACCGTATGTACCCCATTTCAGAATGTAATCCCTTACCATGCAGTTCACCTTGAGCATTTGGCAGGCCAGTCTCAGCGGAAGCTTTTAGACATTTCCAAACTTCGTCAATACAACATGACATTTAAATGACCTGCAGAGCTCAAGCGCCTGCTTAACAGGCAGAACAATGTTATAAATACTTTTTATTGTCAATAGTGTACTAAATGTACCCTTTTCACAATGCAGCTCATGTTTGAAAAGTGTACAAGCCTTGAATTAACCTCGAGGCTGTCCGTGGCACCTTAATAAACGCGGGCCTGACAGTACTGCATATTCTTGGGTGTGAGGCAGATCCTTCGCAGCAAAAGGGGGTCTTATGTCCCCTTCGCACAATAGTATGTCCCCTTCGCACAAAAGTATGTCGACGTGGCATAACTAGTTCGCACACGATAAACAGGGGGCTCATTAACATGCATCTGGGATACGATACCATTGTTCTCCGAGCTGAAGATACCCCCAGGTTTCAAAATAAGCCGGCTATGAAAGTACTCAAATTATCAAACCTATTCTAATTTATCTCTCTGGAAGATTATAAGGATCTTGTTGCTTTATTTTTTTTTATTGCACATCTGCACAACGATGCATTTTAGGGGCATAAATTAATTGAGCAGAGTGGTGTCCCTTTGGCACAATTTAACTTGAATATATTGACCCATAGAGAACATAATCATGAGAAATTAGTTCAGATGGCCTACAGCGACCACCTAAATGGACGGCTCTGCGCAGAGGAGTGTCTACTTTTCAAACCTCACTTGCCGGCAAAGGGTATAAAAGCCACAGACGTTTAGTTATTCATGTAATAAAGTTCAAAGTATATGGCTCACGCACTCCCTTTTTTGTCGAATCTGTTTTCACCAACAAATCTTTGAAATAATTCTCTGTCTGGAAACGTTGCATTCCACCCTGTTCTGCACATTAGGATGGCTGCCAGAACACCATGATGATGTGCTTGCCTTTCCTTGGCGCAGTCCACCTGGGAGACATTCCACATCTGTTATAAGGAAGAGTGATTGCATGGCCGACACAGTGCCAAATACTAGTGCTCTCTGTGAGGCACGTATCTTATTACTGTGGCGTTCTGTGATGAGAAGTTGAACCGTACCAGCTGCTTGCCCTATAGAGTAAACGAGGCGAAATGCCATGTCATGTGATTAGCCACAGCATAACCACGCTTAGATGCCATTGTCGGGTAACTACAGTTGGCTCAGAAGTGCCAAAACAGGTCATCTTGAAAATCCCAATTCTTGCTTTCCGCTAAAACACCTTTTTAAGTGAGCTCTGGAAGAAGAAAATACAATGCCTTGTGACGCAGTCCAGAATGAGACTGACCAAGTTGAGTGTTTAACCTGCATGCGCACTTCACGCATAAGCATGAAAAAGCATGTCCAGTAGAAGCAAAATGTACGGGTGCTTCCAGCAATGCCATCTAGCGGTTTCTGAATTGCCCACGTGGTTGCTATTTTGTAGGACAAATGGAGCATACATGAAGACATATTAATGGAAGGTTGATTATTTTATTGGTTTGTATAATCCCGCCCTGTGATGCAAAAAACACTTCATAGGGCTGTTCCTCCTCACAAGTCAGGGGTGCATTTTCAGAGCATCCTCATACTGAGACAGAAGTGGTCAAGATGTGTCAGCTTCGGGAACTTCCTCTGATATGTATTCATTGCAGAGATGCCAATAAAATAACCTTATCCTTTAATGAGGTCCTGCCCTATAAGGAGGGTGAGTGATGTGGTCCATTACCCTCACTAACACCCTATACTTTGCAGGGGATGCAGATGTTGTCAGCTATAACTGAATCTCAAAAAGCATGAATTCTTGTACCCAAGCACTCCGCTGACTCAGTAGTGAATAAAAAGTGTACCCTACTTAAATCACTATCTGTAGGGTTTTAAAATACCTGAAAGTATGGGACCTACACCGTGCTCTCATCTAAGAATTACACTTCAGCTGAAGCCATCAGTTTCACACAGATTCCATTGAAGGAAAAAAGCCAGAAATACTTCTTCAGAGGTGGCACACTCTTAGGAACAACATTGATCTGTCATCATGGTCGCACAAGAATCATTAGCGATTCAGGAGCCATTTAAAATTGTTCCTTCTTGAGCAGTCCTTTGGCTGCTAACACACTCCTCTCAAGACTCCATTCACCCTCTTGAATCTACATGTTCTTCAGTAACCATTGTGGCCAGTTACCCCATAGGTGGCTCAAGGCATCACTCCACAGCAGACATCTGCTGGGAGTCGTGAGCACTCACCTGGATGCCGTGTGAATAAAACTGGGGACTGAAGCAAATGCAAGATGATATAAGGCATGTTGTAAAACTCTCGGAGGATAAACAATGTTCCATCTTTTCCATTTCCTTAAGTAGAAAACCTTTTCTTTCCCAGGCCATGCCTCTGCATCACAGGTCATCACGTGCCCTCACAACACACCTGCTTCTTATGATTTACTGTGGGAAGATAATTAGCCAGAGGGGTTCGTGCCCACATGTACAGTTTCATGCACGTTAGCGAATGTATGTGATTAGGCCGACCTCTGACAGAGCTACTACACAGATGTGATCCTACAACCGCTCCAGTGAGAAGGCCTGTGGTGGAACTCCATCCAGTGTTTTTGATCCCGGGTGCGTGAACTTTGTGGCGCTCTCAGTTCTGGACCCCGTTGCTAAAACTTGAAACATTGCACTGAAACTTTACAGGGCAAAGATTTCAGCTGAGAATTTACAGCTGACATGACAATTGTGGTGAGACACAATGTGTTACAAGGTCAATGTTTTCAAACATTGCCTCATTCTGCCTCAGGAAGAGACACATAGTGATCAGTTGCACAATTTAGCATTCCAGATAAGGTAAACTCAGTGTTTCTTTTTTTCTTTTTAAATGGTGTCATATTTTGCTGCTTGGTACACACAACGTTGTTTATTTATGGCTCTAGTATTCCTCTGTAGGACTCTGGGTGCATTATGAAAGGCTCCCCTTTGTATGTAGGGGTGAGATTGCAAAATGAGACCAAAGTTGGTGTGATTATCTTCCGTGATAAGAACTAATAAGCAAAAGTATGATTTAATGTAGAATACTTGTACGCAAACGTGAAGGGCATTTTTTTGGTTTTATGTACCTACTGCTTCAGTATTTTTTTTCCTGATCATTGTCGGTAAGGGCCAGATGTAGCAAATGTTTTTACCCATTCTGTGTCTATGGGAAAAAGTGTTGGTACATATGGCCCTACATTTTTACCCCTGTGATTAAAATACCGTTGTCGAGAAATTTGTAAATTGAAATGGTCTGACAGGCACCATATGCCAAAAACACTTTACTGTCATTTTTACTTGAGTCTTTAGTGACTATATGTAGCCTCCTTGTGGGAGCTGTGTGGCCTAGGTAAATCAAGTTTTGGGTTTTCCTCATTTATGATGAAAAAAACAACCATTTTTAGGACACACCTCCAATAAGACCGATTATGATGCGTATACTACCAGCAGTAAATTTGCCACAGCAGTATTGTGGTAGTAATATGGCAGTTTTGCCTATCAGTGGTCTAGATTGTTCTTTATGGAGTTTTTTTTTTTTTTTTTTTTTTTTTTTTACAGCCAGTGATATTTTTCATTTCCACCAGTAACACAATTATCACTTCTTCTGGTACCAGGCTCATGTTTGGGTGGATGACAAGGACAGTGGCTAAGAGCACATATAGGCGGTCATTCTGACCTCGGCGGTCGCCGCCCGCCAAGCGGGTCCCGCCGAAAGACCGCTCCGTGGTCAAAAGACCGCGGCGGCCATTCCGGCTTTCCCGCTGGGCCAGCGGGCGACCGCCAGAAGACGGCCGGCCCAGCGGGAAAGCCCCTTCAACAATGAAGCCGGCTCCGAATGGAGCCGGCGGAGTTGAAGGGGTTCGACGGGTGCAGTGGCACCCGTCGCGATTTTCAGTGTCTGCAAAGCAGACACTGAAAATCTTTATGGGGCCCTGTTAGGGGGCCCCTGCACTGCCCATGCCAGTGGCATGGGCAGTGCAGGGGCCCCACAACACCCGTTCCCGCCATCCTGTTCCTGGCGGTAATTACCGCCAAGAACAGGATGGCGGGAAGGGGGTCGGAATCCTTGCAGCGCCGCCATGGCGGATTCCCTGGGCGGGAAACCGCCAGTTCCCCTTTTCTGACCGCGGCTTTACCGCCGCGGTCCGAATCGCCCAGGAAGCACCGCCAGCCTGTTGGCGGTGCTTCCGCTGCACTCCGCCCTGACGGTCGGGTCGGAATGACCCCCATAGTTGCTAACTTCTCACTTATTAGTCAAATCCACTGTTACTTTTTAAACTTACTCAGATTTTTCTTGCAGATGGAAGTACTTATATCATCAGAGATGGACTGCTTCTGCTGAGTGAGCCTGAAAGTTACTCAGTCTGTATAGGCTGATATTTCAGTGGTATATTGCAGACCTTAGGCAAACAGTCACAGAAAATGGAATTGGATGAATTAGTGAGTTTCTTACTCTGCTCTTGGTAATCCAAGGCCAAGTTCTTATTATTTCTCAGTGCTTCCAGTTCTTGGTGGGAGAAGATGTGTATTTTTTTTTCTGCTTCACTGCTAGGTAAACACCCTCTAATCCCTGGATGCTGACTTGTGTCATACGTGAATTGGTAGGTACCACACGTCTTCAACTCTGTCTGGGAGAAGTGAAAGAATAGTTTAATTTGGAATGTCCCATTTCATTGGGCCAAGGTATGTAAATAGTTGTATGTCACTCTAGAATGCTCCATGTGGAACCAGAGTTTACCCCTCCTCAAATGAATCTAATCTAGTGATGGAGACAAAAGTCCATTCATAGGGAAATGGGGATACCGAAAGTTGCAGCTACATGGAGTGTTTGAAAGGCAGTTTTCTGGTACCTAATCTGAGACCGTATTTTTCTGCTTAAAGCATCTGCCCGAACTCCGATAATAACAGATCGTATAGGTAGCTCAAATATAGTGTTTACTTTTTCCACTCAACAAGTTGATTACATTTTTATATTATAATATATATATATATATATATATATATATATATATATATATATATGTGTGTGTGTGCCTAGAAACCTTCTTGGTGGTAAGGCAGTGGCAGAACAATTAAGGAACCAAAAAACTCTGTCTAGTGGTACAGATAGAGGCCCCCCCCTTAAGTAAACCAGAACGTTTTCAGTGCACAGCAAAATCCAGATAGTTCTCGATCCTCACAGATTTCTGAGGCAGGCTCTTTTTTTTCGACTGTCATTCACAAAGCTGTGATGTAAATCTTTGAATTCTTCTCTGGTACACTTCCTCTTACCTTTTTTTTTTTAAAGTACATTTCAAGCATTTTAGGGATTTACGACTACCATGAGAACTCACGAGCAAATGTACACTATAGGTTTCCGTGGCTGCTACTACAAACAAAATATACTTGAGTGGCTTATATATTAGCTAATTTTATATCATTATGAATTTCATAGAAAAGAAAGAAAATGCATGTGGGAAACCTCTTCCCTTACACCCTTTTAAAATATTGAGTGTTCCCTTCCCCATTCTGGAAAATCTCATATCCCTGCCTTCGATGTTAGTATAGTTAGAAGGGTGATGGAAAATCTGCCAAGTGTTTGTGGCAACCCAAAAGTGTGTGTTTCTGGCAGTTTAGTGAATTTTGCCTGCCCCCTCTGCTTTTCCTCCTGCAAAACTGTCTACATTCATTCTGGTAGGAATTTTCGTGTCTTGGTGGATTTTCTTCTGTCCTTAAGTGTCCTTTTGATAATCAAAAATTCCACTTATCTTGACAATCTGTATTAGAATTGAATCGCAAATTCTCCTTTTTTGCTCACGTTAATTACTGGCTTAGCAGAGCTCAGAGTTCTTGTTACAGGATGTAGGTATTGGATATCCGCATGTCCCGCAGCTGCATGAAGACTTAGAGGGTCGTGCTGAGGTTATCCACATGCATCCTTACCTGGAAACGTGTCTGTCGCACTAAGAAGATAATCCTACAAAGAGAGATCCTCCGGGCCCAATATAGAAACGACCTTTTTTGTTTTTCTAGAAGTCATCCCCCGACCTTTGAATTTCCACATATATTTTCAACTGAGTTTAACTTGACTTATTCAGGTAGATTTTGTGAGCCGTTTTTCGAAAGAACAGATCCGAGACGTTTCACAAAAGGACTGTGCTTAGGATGGCTAATCGGGATCTGGCGATAGCTGAACAAACATTTTGTGGCTTCAACATAGAACACTTGCTCATAAAGAGTCCATATTGTTAATTGGATTCCCAGACCATATTAATCTCCTAAGTAGGTTAAATATACAGAAAGGACAGTGGAAGTGTTTCTTTATGGCCACATCCATAAATAAACTGAAATAATTATTCTATTAGTTTTTCCAGTTTCTTTATTATTCATTTGTTTTAGGTATTTTTAAAGCACAGATTTTTTTCCCAAACTTTATTGACTTTTCTGAACAGACATATTCATGGTAAGGCACAACATCAATAGAATACATATACAGTAATAGGATGAATAATAATCAGTGACCCTAGCACTCTGGTAAGTAAAATTAGGGTCACAGCTATTGAAATGAGATACAATTGCTGTAACGCAGGAGTAGTACAGAGAAGGGGCATCTCCATTGTCTGTGGTGTAGAGAAGCCTCAAGTAGGCACTGATGTGCAGTAGGAGATGTGAGAGGGTCTGAAGTTTGGAAACATAATCAAACTTCAGCAGAAACAAAAATGCAAAGCCTCTCCTCTATATGAAAAGTACAGTGTCTCATACATCCATAAATTATACATTGAACTGGTTATGCAGAGTAACCAGTGCGGGAGCAAAGGGAGAAGGGTATGTTGGGGGAGAAACGGGTCCATGTCTCATAGCATGTGTCACGTCTGTAGGATGGTGATGGCCCAGGAGTGTTTAACTGAGATTTGCTAGAGGGGGAGAGGACGTGGCTGGGAAGAGGGCGCAATGTGTAACCGCACCATTAGAGGTGTCTGCGCTCTGAGGTGTTTTGGCTGTTAACAGTAAGTAGTTACCCAAGGGCTGCCAAATTCCTTCGGGCTGGAAGTTGGGGGTCCAAGGGAAGCATACAGCTTGCTGGTGGTGTCACAGTATGTCAGACGTTTGAGGCAGTTCTTAACCTGTGGGTAAGCTTTCACTACCCAGTGTACAGCAATCTCTTGTGTGGCTAAGAGGAGGGCCATCGCGGTGTAGTGTTTGATGCTTTTAGGGAGATCCTGGGTGTAGGCTCGCGATGGCTTAGACCAGATTTACTAAGGATTGCTAACATAACGCAGCGCAGAAATCTGCAGTTTTGCCTTGTGCTAAAGGCAAAAAATTATGCAGTTCCGTATTTATTACATATCACATGCCGATAGTCGTATGTCATGCTCATTTTGAAAAATGAAGTGTTTGCCTTGTACCGTTATCCTTTTGTCCATTGTTTGCACCTTCTTCATTCGGCACTAGGATTGCATGAAAGAGCAATTTTGTGTGACTTTAGTTGGTCTGGCTTTACGTGAAATCCTACAGATATTTACACTCTTCTTACCCTGTTATGCCCACTTAGTACAGAATTTTAGAGGTTTCACACTAGGTGACAGAAGGCCGCTACGGTGGACTTGCATCAGTTTCTGGTGCAAACATCCTTTTGCATGGGAAAGCTAATTGATGCTATTTTTGAGCCACTTTGAGTCACATACCATATCGTAGCTTCACATGAGCACCTGTGCTAAGCATTGGTAGATCCGGGCCCTTCCATGCTGAGTTAGGACCATCATTTGGAGAAGTGCTTTTAGAATATATCGTTATATTTTGTATAGTAAAAAAATAACAGAGCCAAGTAATTCTTGTGTTGCAGGAGAGATTGCAATCAATCTGTAAGCTAAAGTATTTGAACAGTGAGCCAGGAGCAGGAGTGGCTAGGGCTAGCATTGCATACATGGACTGGTCTATGTGGTTGCGTGGGTGAGAAGCACGAGCTCAGGCTCTGCGGGAGAGGTTAAAGTTCAGCAACATGCTTGACATCCATGTTTGGGTGACTAGTACATTCCCAGAAGCTCTGCTTTTGCATCAGCTAATGACTGATAGGTTGAGTTGTGTAACGTCAGCGTTCTGATGATTATAAATGGTATACGCAAGGAGCAGTCCCAATTGTTGTAGGTCCAGATAGACCACACGGATGATGTTCCGACAAGCGGGTCTGGAAAGACCCTTTTGTACACAATGTTGTTACTTGCCCAGAAACAATGAGCACCAGTCTAAATACATGTTCTTGTCACTCATTAATGTAAAATCAAGATGCCTGCTTCTCATTACATTTTCAGCAGATTCTCATTGAAATGCTAAGGCTGGGGATTAAAATAAAAAATGCAGGTGTTTTTAAAATGAGCACATACTGAGGAAAGGAAACGGATGCCTCTCTCTCAAAAGGTACTGGATCAGAATTGGGTGAAGCTCTTTTCACTTATTATGGAGTAATGTCATCCTAGTCGTGACATATAGAGGTATTATTGGAGTGAAAATTCTTGTAATGTTTCTTCTGGACTGACTGATCTTTTGCAGTCGAGAGAATCTGTTCATTTTGTTTTTGGAAGCTTGGCATAGAGCAATCAAAAGTGCCAAAAGGAAGCGCCAACATTACATGCTGGTAAATAAATCTGCTCAGAGGTGACATGTTGGACGCATACATGTCTGAGGTATTTGTACATTGTGAACCTAGCTGGTAGGCAGCAGTGTTCCTTACAGGGTCAAAAGCAAATATTGAGTCAGATTGTCATGGTCCTGGAGTGTGGAAGTAGATTGTTACGGGTGTTTTGATGCAGTGCTCCCAAATGATTTGTCATTAGCTCTTAGGAAAATTGGAGCACCTTTGGGTCGCTCCTGATGGATACAGGGTGTTGATCCAGATTGTACAGATGACTAAGGCCAGTTGCAATTTTTTGGGGTACTTTTTTTCTCGAATCTGATTATGTCCTGGCAGCAGGTGTGCCAACGGTTACTGGATGTGGCCACATGTAGCTATATAAGCCAATTGTGGATGCTATATAACAATACAGGTGGTTTCCAAGAACGATATGATCTTTTGTACCATAATGGAGAGTTGAAAGTTTGTTTTTTACCCCTTTTCTTTTTTATGTGAAGAAGATTGACAGCGAGTCACTCACCTGTTTTATTTGCTGTGTTCGCTATAGAGCGAATATAAACCTTCATTTTACAAGTTTATGCTTCTCAGATTCTAGGCAAGAACCAGGCATTTTTGATGTTCATCCAACTCCTACTTTGGTTCTACAAGTAGAGAAGTGTGCAGGCAGCATTAGCATACATCTGAAGTTGGATTATCTCCGGGCCTGTGTTCTTGCTCTTGGCCCAAGAGGCATGTTTAAGACTTGAATTGGCTGGGAGTTTCAGGTCTTTGCTTGTGGAGATGGGGGTCTTATCTTTCCCAGCTGCTTCCCTCATGGTCACCAGGACAACTCACCATGAAGACACCAGAACACTGTAGAATGACTGTTCTGCCAGCAGCTGATGTTGCCAAGAGGCTGACTTGAAACACCGTAGGAGGGTGTGCCACAAAGGGAGCCCCACCTCAACTTTGCTTGACGCAGTCCAGGTTTTCCCAGCCCTCTCACTCTTACTGGGCTGCTACGATAGGTCAGTGAGGGATGTCCAGCTGCTGAGACTGGTGTCAGCCTACAAATTATTGTTTCAAGTCCTCATTTACCACCATTGTATTCGCCCTTTCATTCATCCATGGTTAATAAAATGAGAAACAGTGAACTGAGGTAATGAGAACAGCTGCCTTTTGCAACATTTCAAACCTTTAAACTTCTGTCTCTAAGCACTGCGTTAAGCACTGCACTGTCACATATGAATTGTTGAAGTGCCTACACAAAGTGAAATAGGCTGAACTCTTGGACAAAGCAGTCCAAAGAGCAGGGTCAGGGTTGGGCTTAAAATGTAGCTTAGCAAATATTATTTGTGTTCCATAGCTGCACGCTCACAATCGTTTCCTGTAACCCATGACCTTCCCAGGGTTCCCAGGCGGGCTTCCGGGCCCTTTGCAATCAGAGCATCCACACAAGCTTTAAAATGAAATGATCTTTTAAAAGAGCACAACTTGAAGAAAGCTGAGTGGTGGATTTGGGGAGAGAAGCCAGCGCTGCTTCAGACGCTTGGTTGTGTCCTTACTGTTCTTTTACTGTTAGGCGGGAGTGCAAGGCCCATCCTATTTCTCGCTCTTTGCCCCCTTTCCCCAGTCATACGGGATGCAGATCTCCATTTAAGGTAAACTGGAAAGTTTAACTGATTTCATATGAAAAGCTATAAACACTGAGTTTTGGTTCAATAATTACACAAACCGTTTGCTGATGTCTCCACGGAACAAACTGTTCCTCTGCACTGTCCCAAATTTATACGAGTTAATATATTACCATCAGATGGTAGAGCGCTGCACAGAAACAACCACGTTTTTTTAATAACTTTCTATGTTATCCAAATCCTTTCTTTTTGTAAAGGTTTATGTTGATACTTTAAAATTGTTAGAATATCACCAATTCACCAGTGGCGTAATGCAAAGTGATTCGTCCCCCTCCCTTCTTAGTAGACTGTATAGAGGGGCCCAAGGTTGCCCATATCTCAGATATTCATTGGCCCAAAGACAGCTCGGACCCCCCTGAGACTGAGAAACCGGGTAATTCACCCACACGTTTTTTTACTGCATAGTCCTGGCATATAGAGTGATAAGTGTCAGCGCTTTAAGTGTTGTTACAGGAAGTTGAGGAAAAACATATACAGGGCAAACCTAGTGAAAATCTCACTGTGGCCGACCGGGCAGTCTCAGATGCTGATGTTCTGAGGAGTGGGCAAACCACAACCCACGCAGTGCTCCATGTTACTGAGGAACTTTGTTTCTAGTCCTAGTCTTTCATTTAAAAATGCAGTGCATTCACTGACTTCAATATGCCCCTCATCATCAACTGTAGCACCTTCATCGTCCTTGGAGACCTGAAGTTTCACTTGGAAGACCGCTTTGATCAAAACTTTACGACCCTACTTGAACACCTTGACCTCACCCAGCACATCGAATGACCCACCTGCACTGCCATACACCTGAGCAACATCGCAGTCAAACCAGAAGCAATGACTTGGATAGACCAAATCAGCTTCAACATTCCCACCCCACCACAGAGCTATCACCACTGGACCCGCCCACTGCAGTTGGAAAAATACCACAGAGGAGGACTAGGCTTCTGCCCACTTCGCGTACATGTTTGAACACACCAGCAGGCTGCATGAAGCCATCAAGAACTACAAAAGCTAGATCACTGCATGCACCCATACTCTCTCCCTTCAAGCAAAACCTAACATTAAGAGTAAGAAAACAGGCCAGTTGGTACATAGTAAAACTCAGAATGGCAAAAAAGTCAGTGCAAGCATCTGGAGCACAAGTGGAGAACAAACCAAGACACCACGGACAAAGGAATCTTCAAATCCACCCTAAGACGTTACCACCAGCTAATCGGTATTAAGTGACCAGCTCTCACAGATTGAATCAGCTGCAAAATTAACAGCAGCAGGAAATGTTGGCTGTCACCCCAAAGGTTTTACCACGCCTCCAGCTGCCACCAGCATCATCACCCCAGGAACTCTGCAACAAACTTTTGATGTTCTTCCGCAACAAAATCAAATCCATTTACAGCAACTTCAACCCTCAACTGGACCCCACCTCCCTTGCAACTGCACTTTCTCATACATCGCTCCTAAAGTGTGTAACAACCTTCCATTTCACATCAGTGTCTTTCCTTCTTGAATTCTGAAAAAAGCTGAAGACCTGGCTTTTCAATTAACCCGGCCCTTGGCAAGGCTAAACGCACACACCAGCATAGCACCAGTATAACCTCACTGGTCATTGTGTGTTTTACAAATATACATAGCCTAGCATTGCATAAAATTCTGGGAGCCACAGCCCTCCGTTTAGTTGAATGACTGGGAATTTCATACCTGAAAATAATGTTTGTAAAAGTAAAGGTCCGGACTAGGAAAGGGTCTGCTCTCAGTTTTCCTGTCAAGTGAGAGCTATGTATGGTCCACCTGTAGGTGCCATAACACGAACATCATCTCTTATACACTGTTTTGTTTTCAGTTGCATTTTTTTTATTAGCATTTGTAAAGTGCCTTCTACCTTAGGACACCCTATTAATTTGTGAGTTGCACACCTTTTTCACAAGATTATTGAACTAACATTCTTCACTTATGGTTGGTTTATTAAAGTTTTTTTCAGTGTATTGTTTTAGAAACGGGTTGTGTTGATTAATGTGAAAGTAGGAGTGCAGTCCAGGTAAAAGATCTTTGTAGTGTGGTATGTGAAAGGATAGATGTAACAAAGGACTATACCATTTTAGATTAGGTATACTAGACCGTGCATGTGCTGTATTTTTCGAGGTGTATTGTGGCTTAATCAGAACATAGAGGCATTAGTGACCAGCTACTGCTGACTATTGGTTGGATATCATTGTCACACTCCTTTGCCTGCTTTTTATTTGTGTCCCAGCTTATCAATCTTGTGTTTGTCCCTTCCAAGGAGCATTGCCTCTTCGCAATCTCTTTCAATGTTTCAGCCATGCTGCACAGCTTTGCAGATGTTGATAGTTCACAAATGCGGGACATATTTGCTTTGTCAGTGCTTGTTTTCGTTAAGATGGATGGTTTGTTCTCCATTGTCCCGCCTGTTCAGATTACGTTTTAGAAGGCATGTCCAAATCTGGTATATAGCTAAAGGTGTGAAGCTAATTTATCTGAATCGTTCTAAGACACTTTGGGGAAAGAGTGGAGTTGTCAAACAAAACTCAAACTATGTGACGTAAAATGACTAAGACTCTTCAAATTCAGAAAAAGAAATATAAACATGGAAGAGTGTACAAAAGTGTTCAAAAAAGTATTGGGGGAAAAAGAGAGTGTACCTCAGTGATTAGTCACCACAAACAATTATCAGGACAAAATGACAATTCTTGGCAGACCACAAACTCTGCTACAATAAAACTTGTGGACACTCTTTACACAGTCCACTTTCTTGTCAAAAGAAGTCTGGCATGACTACCAGCTACTAGACTTTGTCGATGCATGTTGTTTCATGTTGTTGGGAAATCTGCCTTGCTTTTGTCAACGTAAATGAAACATTGCCTAAAAGTAAAAATAATGTTGGTTTGAAAAAGCTTACAATGCCATTGGAGTCCCAAGCACTGAAGGCAGTTACTTTGTGTGGGTGTGCTCCTTGGGAGAAAGCAGAATGTCCAAATTGGCAGTGAAGACAGCCAATGGTTGGAGTGGGATGACCCATTGCCCCATGCTGCATGCTATAGTGGGTTCAAGAAAAATATAAATGACGCAGTAACTGATAAGTTGCTGAAGACTGCTGGTTTAAAATGGCCTCTAAGCGAGTTGATTATACAAATCGTTTTAGTCAAATCAAAAGGTCTTTGTTAATGGCATACCTAAAAAAAAAACTATTGGTGTCAATTTTCTGGCCTTCTATTAATGTTGAATTTTCCTGCCTGAGAAGTCTAATGCAGAAGTAGGAGCGGAAATAGGAAGCAGGTGTAGCCATGTAAGTGAATCTTTAACTATCTTTAACTATTGCATATTTGTGTGTTGCAAAATATGTACATGTAACCATCCCTGAAGTGAGACCCACACGGCTGCCCCACAGTAGTTGTATTACATCGTATGCAAAACAAGTCACAGGTGAATCCATTTTTCCTGTTTCTCAAATGTCCCAGGCTTTTAAGTTGCAATCCCAGTGACGCTCAAACATGATGGAGACACTTTCCATTTTCCTTTGAAATAAGTGACCAACATTTCCGGTAATGAACTTTTTATGGTCGGAACAGCCCCTTTTGAGCTTGTCACAGCATTACTCGCGGAAATGGTTGGAAACCATACCCTGGACTACCCAAATGGTATTAAGCTGTTCTGGAGAGGGCAGATTGTAAACCATTCTAATGCTTAATAACATCAGTAAAAATGACTTTCGTGGGAACTCGTCCAACCTCCGAATGAAAGTAATTACTAGAATGTCCACTTCGCTCTGTTAACTTAAAACTTCTTAGGATCCGATGTGTTAGTCTAGGTTCTCCAACCTTTTTTTTTTTTGCAATAAGAGCTCCTTATGTACAATTAAAAGCATAGCGAGCTACTGATATTAGTATTGTGCTAACTGATATTAGTATTGTGCTAATAGTGACCACGTCAGACAAGATTACATTGGTGTTCTACCCGTGCAAGATTACCAACAGTTATTACCTCGGCAAGGCTGCCAGCAGTAATGTGAAAATGGCCTTATTAATTTGGAATGCAACTACAAGTTTACACTACAGTCATAGCCTAAATGCCCCCGCACCAACATAATAATTGTAGTTATGTATCACCAATGCCTCGTGATTGAGGACTCGAACATCTGCTTTAAATATATTTTGGAAATCCAACCATTTGTCTCCAAACATCAGCGAAGCACATGAGTTCTGAAAATAGATTTGTGTCTTAAATGCCCACTTTTCAATTTTGGGATACATGTATTAACTCAACCAAGCATAAGCTTCTATTCTAGTAGGCTGGGCTGCACACTGGTGACTTACTTCCAGGTGGCTAGAGAGCTACTGGCTGGAGAAGAGTGAAATGAGAGTGAACCAAGCCCACAATACCCAGAGTGAAATAGGATGTTGCATGGAAGCTCGAGACTGGAAACAGTGTCTGTGATGACTAGTATTAAAGTGGCCACCCTGGTCTTTACACATTCAGAATTGCTGTATGTGACTGGATAGGGTTCCATAGCACTGAAATTGATTCTGTTATTTTTTTTTTCTCTCTGTGTGCTGTCCTTTTTCAGCTAATCTCTCAGCTTTCTTTAGTCTCCACTTCTACTCTTTTGAAAACAAGTGTTCTTTACTCCTAAAACATCTCATCTGTATTCTTACATAGGGCTGCTGCAACCCCCACAGCCTAGTTTCTTGTATTGGAAACAAAGCTAATTAGTTGAGCATTGCAGCAAATTGCAAGTGTGTGGTCGCATCCATTTAGTAAATGTTATTTGAAAAATGTTGTATTCACTGATGCTCTATTTTTATATCTGTTGTCAGGCTTTAATGTAATCCAGTTTCTAGTTGTCTTTGTTGCTGAAATGTTGTGTCAATGAATACTTCAATATCCAAACTAATTATCCTTTTATCCTTTTGCAGTAAAATTACAAAAGAAGATCCTTTAGCTGGTGGATTGTAGACTTTCACTTGCGAAGAGGTGTAGCTGTGTAAGTCAAGAAGGACATTGGTGGTGCAATAGATCTGAAAGCCTGACGTTCCTTTAGTGCTTCAGCATCAATACTCTAAACTCAAAGTTGGAGCACCTGTTTTTTGGAAAGGTTTTGAATCCATCATTGGGATCCTTGAATACAGACACACTGCCAAGATGCCAGCTAAGACCCCCATGTATTTAAAAACCTCCACTCCCAAAAGGGGTAAAAAGTTAAAGCTTCGAGATGTCCTGTCTAGTGAGATGATAAGTCCGCCACTTGGTGATTTCCGTCACAGCGCTCATATTGGATTGGATGGAGAAGGTGATATGTTCGGAGAACTCTCCTTCTTACAAGGAAAATATGACCTCCTTCCGAACCTTTCCAGGAAGTTCACTTTCCAGAGAACGGAAGGCAGTCTTGATGAAGAGTATGACAAGTGTTCACCCTCCGGAGGCTACAGATCGTTCCTGAAGAGTGCAGTGTCACTTCCTGTTTTCAGTGGTATTCAAAACCAAGACCCGGCCCCACCCAAACCTCCCAGGTTGCACCTAGAAGAAGCCCCTGGCCATAGGACCATGTCTGTCAGCGGCAGAGAGACCTCCTTCCACAGCAATGAGGAAATGTCCTTTTCTTCCATTTCACACCACGAACAGATAAACTCCTTCCCCTCGTCAGCTGCCTCGTTCTCTTCCTCAGAGGATTCACTGTCATGCAGTAAAGAACCAGATTATAGCCAGAGTTTCGGCTTGAGCACTACCTCTGCCTACAACAACACAGACAACTTGTGCAATCTTGAGACTGACATGCCAAAATCAGAATCACTTTTAGGACTGGATCTAGATCTGGGGCCTTCTATCCTAGATGATGTGCTTCGAATTATGGATGATTACAAGACACAAGACACCAAGGAGCTATAAGACTCATAGGAACTGCTATCCCTATTTATTTGAGAAAGTATATGCTTAACAGTATAAGCTGCACGATTGATCGGACATGGGTGGAAATACCCTGTGCTTTACATAGGATGCACATGGATATGTTTTACTCTAAAAGCTGACGTCATGTCTCTCATAAAGAGAAACATTCTGCTCGTTCTTATTTTGGAGCGCCTATAGCTGTAATCATCTCATACTACTCAGTCCATCTTGTGAGTCACTACATGACTTTCCTTCAGGAGTCCAAGTCCTCAGCTGATGTTCATTTCTTAAACTATAACCAAAAAAATATCTGAACATAAGTGTATTTTTTATGGTTCATTTTCTGGTGGCGGGTTTGTAATGTGGAATGCAGCCCAATACTGACATTTTTTGCATTTTTTTTTTTCCAAAACCTTGGATTCGTACAATAAATGCAAGAAGTTCCCAAGAACTCGAGGCTGCCAAACCCTCTGGAGAAGCCATTTTTTCAGTTGATTGAGAACTGTTACTGGAACAAATGTATCTTGCTGATTCTGTGCTCTCATGAGATTATGTAAGAATGAGGTTTTTTTTAATGAACATATTGCAATCGTCTGACATCATTAGCTGTTGGGAGTTTTGGCATTAGGGTTGTGTACTCAGCAATGCCTTCATCGGGTAGAGCCATAAAAATAATAGTACAGATGGCAACGTTCAGTTTACCCAAAACTGGGAACTCGTCAGTGTCTTGTTGATTCAAGCGTACACAATGAAGGCAACGAGATAGGCAGTATATATGTTTTTTGTAACTTTCTCTGCCAAAGACCTAGACTTTTATTTCTTTAAGATGGCATTCATCCACTTTACTTGTCAACACTACTGCTTCACAATGTGAGTTAGAGGCAGTGGGAAGTCAGTGTAGGGTATCACACCTGGTGTAGGAGTTCATTTGTCCCTGCCTAGATCAGAATTCGTCTCCCTCCCAGTGGCTTCCTTGTGGGGTGCAGTGCACTATTGCAAAGAGCTAGAATGATGTTGTTCTAAATGAAGATTCTTCCAAGTCAGATCTGGTAGTGCGGTACCAGAATGTCGTTGTCAGAATATCCTCTGACTTAATCATCGTATTTTAACAATAGCCTACAAAAACATCGCCCCATGGGAATTAATAGTTGAAAATCTACACATTGTGGACGATATGTAAGACCAGATATTTGTCTGCCAAAATTTATGTATGTGCTATCCTTGCAAACATCGAATGTATTCTGAAAATACACTGGATACGAGGGAAGTTATCGCACCTGTGCAGTTTAAGAAAACTGTTCACAGCACATCAAGCAAGCTTAGTACAGGTGGGTGTAGCACGACCACTGTCGCCCAACAAGTACTCGAACTCTGGGTGATTAACCTAATATCAAGCTGTTTGTGGTATTTAGGTTGCCCTTATCACTTTATCTCCTAACTTTGTCCTTAGAATTCTGATAGAGACTGAAAATGACGTGTTTCTTGAGTTGGTTAGCAGACAACCTTAAAACGCTAACCTAGGAATGCAGACTAGTCTGCCCTCTCCCTGCTCTGCCTTCCACCCACTCGTAAACCCACACAAGCGCCTCTTTGTCCACGGAATAATCGCAAGCATGACATCAGCAGGTTTCCTCGAGATGTGGATATTTCCTGCTTGGCACAGTTTCACATGAGAGTCTGCAATCTTGGCAGTGCCAAGAGTGGGATTGAGGCATTTCATTCTTTCTCGCTTTGATACGATGAAAGTTCATCTGCCACAACATAAACCCGGTTGTCTCTTAAAAATACGCTGGGCTTCTGCATAAATGCTATTTTAATTTGTTACAAAGGAGGATATATATATATATATACCATAACCAGTGTCTAAGCTGAATTATTGCAGGAAATATCACTGGGTGCATAACTTCTACGCCTCTGCAGGCACATGTTACCAGGCTTTGCTGTTCTTGCATGGCTAGCCTTCTGTCAGTGTTATCTGTCACTCCCACATACTGAAGCCTGAAAGTAGTCCTTTGTCTGGTGGGAGGGGTTATTTCTACATCGGATGGCACCCCCTCACTTCAGACTCGGGGCTTGATAACAGCAGTGTATACCGGTGATTCTGAGCTGTGTGCAATGTCCCCAAAGTGCATTTAGCCAGAAACACACCTGCTGTAATATGCCCTGGGAAGAATCATTGCACAGAGGCCAAACGTGGTAATCGAGCGCACAAAGTCTGATTCTGCATGTAATGCTCCCTTGGAGTGATGGGATAGTGACGAGCCCGGTAAACCCCACACCATGCACCATCCATGTTTACCGGTGCGCTATTAACACACAGACTAATGGCCAGAAGTAACGAGGCCGGCAGTTGGAAGCGAAGAGTACTATTGATAAGCAGCAACAGGACAAGGGGTGGGCATTTCCTGTTTTCAGGGTCTAGCCCTCATCGCAATGCAAGTCAAAGGCTCCCAACAAAACGAGAGTACCAGTAAGTGTCCAGAGGATGGAGAAGGTGAGAGTGAAAGGGTTGTACAAGGATTTTTATGGCTTCCAGCCAGGAAAGTAGGCTTTTTGGGGGGGTATTTTGTGAAGATGGTTTAAATAGGTTTATTTTGTATTCATTTAAACCGAGGTTCTCCTTTTTAGTAAAGACTGGGTTACTGAGGACGATTGTGGTGGGTGAGGAATTTTGATGTTGTTGAAATTCTGGGGTTTGGAACTTCTCAAATGAAGAACAAGGGATGGCTTTTCTTTAACGCCTTGCATGCTGGTGACTCGTGCAAAACCTGCAGTTCTTACACAAAACCTAGCATGACCCCAAAATGAATGTGTCCCATGATGCCTGGAATTAAGCCACGTTTTTGTCAGATTGACTTCAGACCCTTATTATGACTGAATTTTTAATTTCAACAGTGATCTATAACCGAGTTACCGGCCTCATCAGAATTAGAAGGTCTTTTGATCTGGATTTCTTGTCTTTCATTATTTGTCTTCACCTCTTAAAAGCAGAGCTTCTCCAGGTGATCAGTTAGTAGTAACATGACGAATAACCGTGGACCCAGGGTCCGGGATTACTCATTCTCAGTAATGGGGTCCACAGGGTATTATACATAATATTCGGTACTCGAGGCAGAGAGTACTGGTTATAATCTTGTGAAGAGGCCATGGGGCTGATTCAGTGCTTCAGCTGACCTGCTTCTGAGCAGTGACAGCCACCTGTTTAGTACAAATGACTGATTATGTTTGTGTGCGGCTAGCAGAGTTAGCGCGATGGATGGTTTGCGTTGTAAGTATGTACATAGTTCTCAGTAGAAGGGCCAGAGTTTAAATGGATGTGGTGACACTGGTGAAAAGATGATTGAGAGCATCCCTGGAGATTGTTCAGGTCTTCATTCAGTGTTCGATTGGAAATACCTGCAGTATACTAAAAAAAAGTCACTACTAATTAAGCTTTATTTTTGCTAACCCAGTCTTTAACCTGATGGATGCAGGAAGTTATTCCTTCTGCAGTCATTAAGTCCACAAAAAAGGTGTACAGTTCCCACTCTTCAAGCTCAGCATTTTGAATGTGACATGAAAGCTATTGATACTTTGGATAATAGATGTGTACATGTAGCAGACGAGTAACACTACGTGCAAAAAACGTTTATTAAAAAACATACGTGCATTTTGGTCACTTTCTTGTTGCTTTTTGGTACCTTCTGCTTCTTCCATTGTACTGAGCCACCACCCTTGTTAAAAACATTTCCATGTTCTCTTTGAATTATTTTGTAAATAATAATAAAGCTTTTGTTTTGTAATCCTGTGTCGGCTTCATGTGTTGTCGGTCAAGCATTGGCATGTTGAAATGAGAATTGAGTTCATATTTAAACAAGTATTAGCAAAGCCAATATGTCTGGCTTCAGAATCGACTGGCTTTTGCAGTATTTGTTTTTAAACTTTTCCAGTTTTGGATTTATACAAGTAGTGAAGTTTGAGAAATTTGTGAAGTTTAAAAATGCAATTTTGAACATCCCAAATCAATGGCCGAGTCGGCCTCACTGATAATTGAACATCTGACCTCAAATCATCCACACATTTCTACAGTTGAAACATTAACACTGAGATGCCTTCATGCCTCTGTCTCCCTTAAAAGCTATCAGCTAGTGAGATGGTTCAGTAGATTGAGGAGGATGTTGTAAAGATCTGTGTATCCAGCATACATTAGCGCCGGGTTCTCCAACCTTTTCTGTAATAAGAGCTAATTACGTTTAATGAAAATCTCCCCCCACCCCCCCATCTACTGATATTAGTGGTGGAGTAGTGACCACATCAGACAAGTTTACATTAGAGGCCACTATCTGCAAGATATGAGCAGTGATCACCTTAACTCAATAGGCATGTTTGCTTGCAGTAACGTAATAAAACGCCTTTTCAATGTAGAATGTCTCTACCTCTGTAGTGCAAAACTGCTGTACCTGCAATGCCCCTAGCACCAAGGTAATTAATATTAGTATTAGGTCTCCACAGTGACGTATGACTTATCACGTAAATGTCAGCTTTTAATATATTTTTTTACATTCAGCTTTTCTCAAAAACTCTGCATATATGGTCTGAAAATACATACATTTTCGTCTCAAATAGACACGTTTGAATTGTGGTAAACTACATTGGTTCAACCAAGCTAAAATGTTGAACTGAAAAGGCTAAGCTGAACACAGGAGAGCTACACATAGCTAGCTGGAGAGCTACCAGTAGTTTACAAGCTATTCATTGGAGAAGCCTGCATTAGCGTATAGTACTGATGGTTTGTTCGTGTTTTTTGCTGTGGAGCACTGTGTGTTTTTTGGTATTTGCATGTTACAGAGGTGTGTGGGTTGCAGGGTTCATTCCTAGTTCAATTTAAAAAAAACACAACTGAGTGGGGTCATACATTTATGACTCCGATACAGGTTTAACCTGCAGGTCAAGCTTTCTAATCCTTGTAAGATACTCACCACTTATACAAAGAGGTAAATCTGGGCCCAGATTTACTAAATTTGTGTCAGGGGTGCTGGTAGGATTGAGGAATAGTCAATCACTCGTCAAGGCAAGACATTACATTTCAACCTGCCGGGGGGGGTAGACTACCCTGAAATGTTCCCCTTTCCCTGTATGGCAACTTTCTCCTGTCGACAAGCTTAGAACATGTCAGTCTTCATTATGCCTTTGCACATTGCCTTGAAAAAACTTGCTGGCAACGTTACCAGAGAGAAACAATATCGGCTGCGTTCCTGACCTGCATTGATTATTGATGACTCTGTCTGAACATGCATATACACCACTAACAGAATAAAGGGGAAACCTTCAATAATGAAGATGTGAGAAACTCCTCAACAGAAATAAAAGTGGAAGAATGCCGAGATAAGACTCAACTGTTAAACTGAATGTAGGGTGACAGACTTTGGTGTATTCACTTGCACTAAGTACTCTGAGCAGTGCAAACCTAAGTGTCAACCCAGACCTTCCCAAATGAACATAGCTTAGTCCTCTTCTGGTCTAACTACCAGTTCATCCTGCAATGCAGTGTCAGGAGGCCCCAATTTAGAGGTCTTCCTAATATCAATGTGGGCCCCTGTGGCAGCCAGCTGTCTTAAAGAGGCGTGTCTGTATGCACTGGTTTCAGGATTCGACCTATAGCTGGATTCCATGGATGTCTGTAGCCTTGGTTGTTGGTGTTCCAATGGAGTCTGTAACTCACTTGTGTATATCTCTTTGATCTCTGTATCACTTTAAAGAAGGCCTGCTTTTGGGTTGTGAATAGTTATCATATTTGAGTCTGAGGATAGTTGACCCTGGGCTACTAACCAAAACATTTCTGAAACTAAAGACCTAGGGAATCTAGGACGGTGTGGCTTGCAAGAATGGAAGCAAGTCCTTGCCCAAAATGCCATGCAAATGTCAGGAGTATCCAGAAAGCAATTTCCTCTCAGTGTCTACAAGAGATGGCTGTATTGAGTTTGGATTTCCTTTTTAATAAGTGCCCAATGTGGTTTTCAACCCTACTGGCTAGGCAGATTGGAAATAATCCCCCCCAGTCTCCCTCTCTAGAAAGGCAGACATATTGGGGGCTGTGTTGTGCCCCGATGGCAAGGAGGGCTGGCACTAACCCCATTCATTACTTTAAAAATCCATTGTGTCTACTTGTGCTTTCTTCCCCTAGCTGAACAGATTGGGGGTAAACCCCCTAATCTGCATTCATATGGTGGTGCATCCTGCAGTTTTTAGGGTCTAGCCCCTCACCTTTCATAGTATGCAAAGATCCTTTGTGTTTAGTCTGTCTTTCTGACCTGCTGGAGCATGCAGATTGAAGTAAACCTAACCCACCCTCCAGGAGGGCACAAATACTGTCTGTGCACAAGGGCTGGGAGGCAGGGTAGGAGGAGGACTTCAAATCGATGCCTGGAAGGTTTAGGTCCTCCAGGTCCTTCATAATACACATTCTTGGTGTCATCTACTGTTTTCTCTCACTCACTGTCCCCCATGGAGACCGATCAGGTGTCCATGATCCCTCTGATTAAGGCCTACTTGGCGAAGGTTACACAGGTGGCAACTTCTGGCTCTCAGATGTTGTTAGATATATCCACCAAAACCACTGTGTTACTGGAACAGTCTGTCTGGTGAAAAGTTTTGAAGATAAATGGGGGAACTCAGTTTATGTCATTGGACTTGAATTAAATTGGATAGCCACCTGGATGAGAATAATGCAAATTAGTTGATACGTTGGGAATAAGAAAGATGCTCCACTACAAAGCTATCTCTACTTCAGTTAAAGATTAGGGAGCTAATAATAATATTGTCACTGCAAACTGATTTTAACCCTTCAAATGGGGAAACCCATCAGTCCGTGTCTACGTCTGCTACAGTACCTTTGGAGGGCAGAATGAGCAGATCACTTTCTCTCAATGGGCTGCAAAGATGCTCTTGATACGTGCACTGGAAGACCTCGATGAACATGCCACCTGCCTTGCAGGTAACAAAGGAATGGGGGTACCTAGACTGGAGCAATATCTCAGAAGGCTGGAAGACAATGCCCTCATTATGAGTCTAGCAGAGAGGAATTGTCCACTGGAATGACCCTCAATGTGATCAATAATGACACGGTGTTTGCCCAGTTGCTGGAATACCTGAAGCAATTTTACTGGCTGCAAATCGAGATCTGTAAAACTGCTATAGAGTTTGTAGCAACAACAGCCATTACTTTTTTCCTGTCCTTTACTGACAAGGGGGAGCATGCAGTGCTCCACCCTGTGGGGGACAATTGCCCTTCCTTCTACGCTCTCTTCCTTCCCCTATATTCTACCCCTCATTCCATCTCTGTACTGAACCTTTTGCACCATTTACCATGTTCTCAGAGCAGTTGGTAAAACAGAAAAAACTCACAGAATTAGAAATTGTTTGCAGTTTTATGCTCTGTAAAAGCCGGTCCTCTCTCCAGTGCAGATGTGATCTGAGGTCTGAGTGCCAGGCTACCATATTTCTGCCCAGAACATTGGGCATGCCACTGGGTTTAACTCCTAATTGAATAATAGTGGTTGGGTGTTACCACATGGTAACAATAATTATGGGTGTTGAGATTACATCTCACCAGTATAATGAGGGCCAGGGTGTCTACTAGTACTACCACATGTTTGGAGAAAGGACTCCATACTTAAATTAGACAGTGGATACCCTAATATTTGAATGCCTCTGCGATTCTAGGGTTATGAAGAAACTAAGGGCCTGATTTATCGAAGCATAATATTGTCTTCTGAGTTCTGAATGGTGTGAGGTAAGTGGTATATTATATGGTGTAACTTCATTGTGTAATACAATCACAGTATCATCTTGGGTCCAGTCAGGCTCATTTGTAAAAACCTTAGCTCAACCCTGGGTAGCTGTGCCTCCGAGCAGCCAAGCATAAACAATGGAACAAGTGCAAAGCAAAACAACTGAGTAAGAAAGTTCCACAACACAAAAGCAATCCAACAACAATTTATAAAAATAGATAGTCATTTTTGGACACTAAAATGAGCAAAATTGACTGGAGAGTTCCAGAAATATAATTTTTTGTAAAGTTAAACATACCTGACAGCTTTTCACTCAAAATGCAAACACGTGTTGGCAACAACAAAGGTTAGCAGAAACATTGAAAAACGCTTGTATGTTCGGGTACTCTGACTCAGTTTGGGCAAACAACTCCGGCAGAGAGCAGGTCAAGGGGGTCAGTGAAGAGTTTTGTAGAACAGTTACCTAGTTGCCAAAGTAGTTTCCAGTCCTGTTCCAGGCTCTATTAGTGAACAGCCATAGAAATTAATGGAGTGGTCTTGATGCAAACAATGCAGTATGCTGAAAGATGCTGAGGGCTACTCTTTGGTCCTCAGTCATGATGGGGTGACTTTGGCCACAGAAGTTGATATCCCTCGAAGTACTGAATGGTCCAGCAAAAGTCTACTTGCCACTGGACTACTGGTTTCTGGTTACAATGAAACCAGCAGTTCCCTTTGGTGGTGGCTAGTGCCCTTCTTACCGACCAAATTGTACTCTGACGACTCTCTTGGACGATTTTAACAACTTTTTACCCATTTCTGTTACTGATGCCAACCTGTCTACCAGGACAAAAGAGAAGCCCTTATTGTGTTTGTCCACCATTGGCCCTTCAAAGGTGACTTCCACTTTGAAGCTCACCATTTGGGCTCACACCATGAGTGGCTTTCTGCCAGGGATGGCTAACACACTCTTCCAATGGTAGGCCTCTATTGTGACCTTTCCTGGGAGTTGTTCACTACTTTCCCCAAGAGAGCAGAAGGGTGTCTTGTTTCCATCTTCTGCGAATGGCCACTTGAAAGCTTAGGCAACCGAGTGGCAACTTTCTAAAATTGTCTTTTTCTTAAAAGTTTTCTTCAAATTGGCAATCAAGTTGGGTGTAATGTAACAATTATTTTGATACCTTGAAGCACAAACTTTATTAGTCCCATGCCAGAGTTAGCACAGCTGTGTTGTCAGTTGTAACCCAGTACTTGCCATTGAGTCTACTAGCCTTACCACAGCAAAAACGACAATTTAGGGCTTTTACTGTTGGCACATGCGAAAATATATGTCCTACTTTTTAACATACAGCTCCCTGCCTTAGGACCCGATAGGCCTGATGTAGGGATGACATATAAATTCATAAGGGAGGTCTGGATTTTGTCATTAGTTTACATAGCAAAGTCGAGTTAGCAGTTTAAAAACTGCTCTACCAGTCTGAAGTGGTTGCGAGAAATGTTTTCATTTGTCACTGAAGGTGGCACAATGAGTGCTGCAGCCATGAGGTACAGCTTAACTTACTCTCCCGGCGTACCCCTGGAACCACGAACCTGGGACTTCTAAGTTACCTTATGCCAATTGGATGTTAGCCAATCAAGCATACAATTGGAAGGGTCAGAGCACTGGCACTGAGGTCTGGTTAGCAGGCTTCAGTGCACGCCTAGTTGAAAAACCAGCAGCATCAATCCAAAACTTCGGGGGCGAGTCTCTATAAAGAGGCTATTCCTTACAATTGTTGTAGACTACTGGTAAGTTGTTTGCTTATTCCTGTGTAGAGTGTGTTTCCATAGTCCTGCTTGTTGGTGACTAAAGCAAGTTTGATGGTTTTGCTGGGGTTGCTATGAAGCTACTTGAAGATTTTCCTCAACATCTTCTGGGTGTGAAAGCAAGACACAGTGTCAATGTTTACTTGCACATTCATGTCGAATTTGTTGTCTAAGACGGTCCCGATTTTCTTTGCATGGGTGCTGGGGGAAGGTGTGGGTCCTAGTTCAGCCGGCTTCCAGATGGAGTCCCAAGGGGAGGTGCTGTTACCAAAGATCATGATTTCTGTCTTGTCAGGGTGAAGTTTGAGAAATATGCTCTTCATCCAATCGGTAACTTCGGCCTTGCAAGCGATGAATGTGTTCCTGATGTTGGGAGTCATGACCAAGGGGTAGAATATGAGTTGAGGGTCGTCGGCGTAGGAAATTACGTTGATGTTGTGGGCGGTGATGGTGTTGGTCAGTGGGATCCTACATGCATCGGGCTGAATGATGAACCATGTGGTAGTCCACACGTTGTAGTTGTGGTCGCCTAAGCATAAGGGCTCAGTCGGACTCCTTGTGTTCTGCCAGTCAGGAAGGAGCAAATCCAGTGGAGGGTGGGTCCTTGGGTTCCAATATCATGTAGGCATTGTATGAGGATAAGTTGGGAGGCTGTGATGAAGGCTGCAGAAAGGTCAAGGAGTATGAGGGCAGCCGTCTCCTCTGTCCAGAATCTGTAACGGCAATGAGGGCTGTTTCCGTGCTGTGGCTGGGTCTGAAACTGGACTGATTGACATCGAGGAGTTGGTGGTTGCTGAGATGATCAGTGAGACATATGTTGATAAGTTTCTTTGGGATTTCGGGTGGGTATGGTAGCAGGTCTATAGATAACAAGTGTAGATAGAAAAGCAAAGGGTTTCTTAGAGGTGAGAGAACTGTTGTCTGATTCCAGGTAGGTGGCTAAAGCGATGGAGGATTTTAGAATAAGTGTGAGTGCTTCTCTAATGGGTTGATGTTATCCAGTGAAGGTGTGATGGGTGGCAGGGATCAGATGGGTTTCTGGAGTGCATAGACTTCATGACGGTGGCTGTCTTCTCTGAGGTGATGGCAGGCCATGAGATCAGTGTTATTTCTTAACTCAAGATGGCAAGTTGAGTTGCGAGGTCTACAGGGTCTGGTTCAGGTCTAAAAAATAAATAAAAAAATGTGCTTTGAAATGATTACAAGTGATGTATATAATTATTAAAATGAATTCATTTTTAATAAATGGTATTGTTACTTTTTTCACATTCAAAATAGGAATTTTAAAAATGGTATAGTTAAATAATATATATATATATATATATATATATATATATATTTTCAAAATTAACATTCATTCATAGTTTTAGTTTTATCTATCTTTAATAATTTAATTTAGCATTATTTCGAATTGGTTTATTTTTAATTCCCTAACTCTGTTATCTTCTATGGGAGGGTGTTGCAGTACCAGTGGTTGGCCATGTGTAGTGGAGTCCTTACCACTGTTTTTTGTAGTAACTTATACTCTGAGATTGTTAATGCCGAAAAGTAGTAAACTTATTCAAAAGTGGAAAGTTACTCAAACATGTAGAATGCCTTCATGAATCAAATGTTGATTCTCCGAAATGCCAAAGGTAGTGTAGGTGTCACATATCCTTTGTGAGGGTAACAAGGCCAATGTATGGGATTCCCAAGAGAGTAGTAAGGATAGCCTACCTCTAATTAAAATCCTCACACATTCCAGAAGAATTATCCCTGAAATTCGACAATGTTCTAAGGGACAGATGTATTAACGCATATTACGGCTGCAGATCCTGTGGTTCAGAAGATCACTGGGTTTGCAACCGCATAATCCCTTTATTTTATTTACTAAAATCATTTTGTAAGGTTTACCAGCCTGTGAATTTGGTTTAGAAATGGTTACAAATCTGAAATTTGTAACTGGCGTGTTTTGGCCAGTCTTTTCAAATCACAACTCTGTTATCATACCTAAGAGCGGTTGGCAATGATAATTCAGAATCCAAACTGTTGATTGCTTAATGCCTCTACCGTTCTCCTTAGATCCCTTCTCCTTTAGTAATCAGGGTGGCACCTTCAGAGGGAGAAAGCCGCAATCCAGGGGACCACCCCCACCTTTCAGTTTTTTTTTTTTTTTTTAAATTTATTATAAAATATGAAACCTTTTGTATTTTGAAGCAGCCTTGTTTCCTTTAAGGAAACAAAGCTGCTTAAAAAAAACAATTCAAACTTGAATGCAGTCGCAGATGGTCTGATGTCCTTTAAACGCCACCTTCAATGTGATTGTAGCCAATCAAAAAGGGTCATAAATTGAGAGCTGCTGATAACATTCATAAGGCTGGACATTCTGCAACTGCTATGATTCCTTATTTTACGAATGGAATTATTAGTACATAGGCTGATTTGCAAAATTAAATATTAGTCGCAAAATGTCTGGTTGAAAATTGAAGCCAGCATCCAAAAACATCTGACTGTATTATTAGTAAAGATACAGGTTTAATTTAGCAGTGGTTTATTCACTGTAGTTGGGCTGGTTACGCTTGATTGTGTGCTGTGTGTTTAAAGATTATGTATGCTCATGAGACACGAGGCAAATCTCTGCATTTATACGTAGGCAAGAGTAAATCTCATAAATTCATGCTTCGCTGACCTAGATGTTTGGATGGACAACAAACTGACGCACATGATCTTTCATAGGAATGATATGTAAATGATTTGAGAGATAGGAATGCGGTCTGCATATGCAGATATATGTCACATTGCTAAGCCCTGATGTTAGTTGGTACCCATAAGTCACATAAAATAGCAGAGTGACTCTGGAGATGTGCTTGATGAAAAAATAAAAGGTTGTAATATCTTACCTGCAACTTTTACTGCCACAAAATTCCTTTAACCATTTCACAAGCAGATTGCATTTTGAAATCAGGTGACACATGGACCTCAAAATGGAGGGGACTGGTAGAGTTCACTTTAGTGGGCATAGAAAGTACCAATCTACCTGTTATGTGATGCAGAGTACAGTTTTGCCAACAGTGTCAATCTTCGTTTAAAAAAATTTGCTTGATGCAGCTTGCATGTGTTTCACTCTGGCATTTAGTGATTTTGAGCTTTCTAAAAGCATAGTCTACAATAGGAGCCCCACTTAAGTCCCAAACGCAGTGTATCAAGGAGTCCACAGCATGACCTTCTTGTAACTAAGGTCAGTCTCACTGATCTGATTTAAAGTGTTTTTGTTGTCAATATCAAATCAATTTCAATGGATTTATTTAGATCTCATCCGAGATCAACAATATATACAGGCTTAAGTAATTGTTAAAACATAAAACAGTCCGTCGTCTGAAACTCGGCCTGTAGTATATAAAGACATCACTAGCACTGTTTTTGCACCAGTCTGGTTCCTTCACACCAATACTTATTGACACAAATACATTTTAGAGGCTGTAGAAAGAGTGCTGGCCTTATAGTATTCACTCCCTATTTCATGTCTTCTTCATTTGCAATTAGAACTTACACCTTTGCAAGTGGTTTATAAATTGTGGATGGGAACCTGATGGCTCATTCAGGTGCATATAGGAAGAGTGCAGTCCTAATATGGTTTACTCTCTATTTCATCTCTTATCATTTTCAATTAACACGGATGCCTTTGCATGTGGTTAGAAAATTGTGGCGGAAACCTGATTTCTCCTCCCCTCCACCTCCTCCAGGTGCAGGTTTTTTTGTACCTTTAGTGGATAAATGTATTTCATGGTGATAACATCTTTTTTTTATTTTTTTTTATTGACCACTTGCATTCTGTATTTAGGAATGAATACAGGCAGTCAGATTGTTAGTGTATCCAGCCTGAGTAAACTGGCACAGTCCTGTTGCGTTCCTTTCACCTGGAAATCACAGCTTATGTTGAATGTACCAACATGCATCGGTTCATGATAGTCCTTTGGTCTGCATCACAACTGCTTTACATCCTCCCCCCACAGCAGCCTCTGGTGTTTTCATGTGGTCAACCGAAAATGCAACGTGCATGTGGGTAGCTAAAATAGTTCTCTCTGCAGTTGATCATCCACATTGAGATTTAGGAATGATCACTCTACTTGGAGTGTTTAGAACTGCTGCCATCATCTGCCAATACTGCTACTCACTGGAGAGCCCAACTTAGTACAAAGTTACACAAACAATGAAAATTGCAAATACAATGATGTAGAAGGAGCTTCGCATTTCCAGGTTTTTTTTTAAATAACTGTGAGATGGGGTTTGTAAGTTCTAGAAACCTACATTTTTTCTGAGTCGTATACTCCTTCCATGAATAAGTTCCCTGTTGCTCAGTCTGCCTCGCTGTCATGTTACTGCTATTATGGCACACATTTGCTTAGCTTGGAAATGCCCCTCAGACTCCAATAACAATGCAATTCATTTATCATGGAATAATTGACCGACTAGTTCTCTGAAAAGTGATTTCTCATGGCATACATCCAGCTTCGCATCAGAGGCACAATTCACCAAAAATGCACGAATCACTATAGACGTACTTCTGCGATTTGAGTAGATTTACTCAATGATAGGGATTTGCAGAATCAAAATTAAAGCTACACATGTTTTATTATGCACACCACAACAGTTTTTCTGCGTGGCAAACAATTTGTAGAATACAGACAATTTACCATAATACATATGGTGGATTGTGCAGATGTACATGAAATAACTATATTATTTTGCCTTAAGGAAAATATTTTCCCCTGCAGAAACCCTTTGGGGTATACTTTATTTATCGCAGCAGTACATTTCTAGTGTGGAATGAGATTTGCTAACCTTTGATTAATTTTGAATTTGGCAGGTCACACAGCCTCTGTCATATCTGGTCAGATAATTTACTCCAAAAGTAGCTTCTCGAAGGGCTGAAAACAATCTGCGGAATTAAATGTCTGCTGATCATGATTCTTTGAACAGGGAACAGCTTTCGGATCACTTTAGTGAATTTATGCGCTACGTGGCCGCCCGAAAAATTGATGGGAACCTCTTGGAGAGAAGGAAACACTTTTGAATATCACTAAAAATAAGGGTGATGTGAAAATGAAACCGGATAAAATAGTATGGACATTTCACAAATACAGTATCAAATCAGGGGAAAAAGAGGGATGCGAACATCACCCTATAATTTATTCTCCCTCTATTCGCTAACGGATTCTGTCGTCATTACAATGTTCCTAAACTTGTTATAACCCTTACTTGTTTTTTATTTTGTTAATTTTGCTTCCTGTGCTATTTCTGTTTGGTTTTCTTTCAGAGGCAGTACTGGGAGTCTAATGGACAGTTCGGATGGGGTACCCCGTCTGTCAAGCCCTCGGGTCCACCCCCTCATTTAGATTTGGACGGACCTTAAGGTTTCCATTGACGGAACCCCCGCTGGCTCTTTCAAAGGAAGGCTCCTCTGACTGATTAGGGGCTATGAGAGGAAGGACATTACACTGCTTACCGAGAGTTCACTAGTTTTGTGTTTTCTAGAAAAAAACCTGCAGCTTTGTTAGTTTGTTTCTGAAAAAACAAAACTTTGGGAACGTTCGATGGGTGGCATCAAAACAGATGGTGGCTATACCCTAAAATGTTGTACATTGAAAGGACTCACTGTGACGGCGGGTCCTTTCATTGCACAGAGATGACTGGTGAGCTGACGGCCATCTTTACATTTGGAAGACAGTAGTCCATCTGGGTGGCAGAGGAAATGACCTCTTCTACCCTGGCAGACGGTTTTTGGTTTAGTTTGGACTTGTCATGATTTACAATTTGATGCGTATTTTATATATAATATGGCTTATTCCCTTGGGTAATATTGAGTCTATTGGTAGAAAACAGGAAAAATATTAGCAACGATATAGGTAGTGGCAATTGATTTAGAATTGTGAATGAAATCATCCTCTTCCTGCTGCTATTGTGTTCTCAACCAGTCATGTTTGTTCATTGAGTAGAATTTTAAGCAGACCCAGGCTGCAATTAATTTTCCATTGCAAAGTATCCAAATTGTAATGGCATCTGGTGTGAAACTTGTATGTATGTTTACTCAAATCACAATAAAAAAGCAAACTGGGCAAAAGTGGTTACCAATGAAGAGGCATTTGAGGAAAAATGCAGAGATCAAAATACCACTTTGTGAAGGACTGAATGAATGTTATTTGGCACAACCTATTTACTATCTTGATGATTTAGGTACAGTAGACTTTTACAATGATATGACAAGTGATTATTTGTGCACAGGATGGTCCATAAAGATCCTAAAGTCCTCTGAGATCAGGGACAGGGTGAAAGAGGTTAGTGACACAAGAGCAAAGCGCTCTGGGCGTCATCATAGCTCTTAGCCTTGAAGCGCGTGAATAAGTGTCTGTTCCAAAGTTCAAGGGTTAAAAACTAGGAAGTATCATCATACCAGTGAGTACTTGCCTTACACTCGCCATCCAAAAAAAAAAACCTGGCTTCCTGAATTTAAGGAGGCATGAAGGTAAATTAAATACAGGGGCTCTGCTTCTGGGTTGGAGGGGGAGGGGGGTGTTTGGGGTGTTACACCCCCCTAATAAATGCATTTTCTGGTAAATCGTTGTGCAACGTTATTTCAGTCGGGTATGGTGAGGTGTTTGTCAGATTTCACCAGGAATGTTTACATACTTGCATACAAAATGTATACACACTCTGTCTTCTTGGTTTTCAAAGTCCTCAAAAAATCCTGGAGATTGATGCAGTCTTGCACTGGCTTGGTTTGGGGGTAGTCCACTCTGTACTATGAGAGGAAGCTTGCAGTGATGCTCAGCGCACTGTCCCTGAGGTACGACCGATAGGAGTACTTTAGGTTTCATTGTTGTCACACAGGTCATTAATAACACATTTGTGTGCAAAATAAAAACATAAGCGGAGCGACGATTGGAAGGAATCTGGTTCGGATAATGGCTCCATGGCATCCATAAAGCAAACACTGCTAGTTTTAAAGATATTGATTTCCTTCAATTTTCCACGCTTGTCATTTTGTATTCAATATCAGGAATCTGTTACCCATTGAGATCATGTTCAATATGCAACAGAAAAGTGTATCCACGTTAAAGATTGCGTGTTGTGTATTGAAGACCCAGGGGGTTACCCGATACTCGTGTATAAGAATTTTGACATCTGACCAAGCCGAGCTCTAAGCTTATTAAAAATATTTTTGTGCCTGAGTTGAAGGTAGAACCTAATTGTTTCCTCACTACCCCTGGTCTTTACATGAGCCCCTGTCAGGGGAGCGTGGTGGATTCAGAGGTGATGGGAGGGATTAGTATTTGGAAGCAAGAGTATAGCAGCAACACCACCACCTCCCCTTGCTGCACCATGCTACTGGTAATTGTGCGGATTCGATGCTCTAGTATTGACCTGCAACAATATTGACTCAACAGAATAGACTTGTGCCTTAGCAACAAGGGCAGTAGGTGTGATGTTAAGAATAGCAACTCTACACATCCTATTGTATATTGTCGTTTACAATTTGGTTATAATCGATATTGCGGAGTCAATATTTGTGCAGGTTGATATTTTTGTAGTTAACATTGTGAAATGCTACCCTGTTAAGGCTGGTGGTGCTACAAGATGAAGCACATTCTTTGGCTTCCTTGGAGGATCCCTGTGGCTCTGTGGGGCATGTCGGCTTGACCGTTGCTTGAAGAACCATGGACATGCTCCCATAATTCACCCAGCCTCCTCCACTAGAAGAGTGGACTGACCAAGGAAGACGGTTTGCTGTTAATTCTCGTAACAAAATTGTTAGCCCACTAGGTACCATCTCACCACCCCTCTCATTACCAGCTTCATTCAGGATTTTCCTCTTTCACAGCATTTGTCACTCATTACTGCATTCAAACGCCTTCCTACACAGCAACTTGTGTCTTGCCAATTCACAGTTTTGCCGCCCATAATTTCCCATACCGGTTTAGGGCCTTGTCACTTCATTATTTCTTGTCCCGGGATTGGCATTCAAGGCAGGCTTGGCCAAAGTCCCCAAAGCTGCACATTACATACATGGTGCCTGTCTGAGTTAAGCCCTGTCCTTACTTACCCATCCTACCATAAAAGAACCTTTCAAGTGTTCTAGTGCAACCAATCGTGCTGCGACTTAACAGATGCCATTCACTAATGCGACAGTCATCATCTAGAGAAACAAACAAGATTACCTTACTTTGTGTGTGTGTGTGTGTGTGTATATATATAAATATATATATATATATCTCAAGCCATACCCCTTACCTGTAACCCTGGATTTACAGCCTCAATGTACTATTCGCACGAGCATAAACCATCACAATTACATACAACAATAAACAAAAAACAAATGTCAGTGTAACGATTTATACAAATTTATAAACTGTCTCACTATATTATTATAAAATATTCATTTATTCTTCTATTAAAACAATATAATTAGTACCACATTAAAAATTTAATCCGTATCTTTTCTTCCAAACATTTGACCCATCAATGTGTCTTATGGTACACTGTACAGAGTAGAATCATAAATCAGTCTTTTTTTTACCAATTTATACAAAATTAATATTAAAATTAGTTAAAAACAAGAAATCTGTTGATGTGGCGTTTTCGTAGTTTTCAAGTTGGTCTACACCACCTTCATCAGGACATAAAAATACAAATCACACAGAATTCTGCAAGACAGAGAAACACAAATTAATAAACTTTGGCCATTCAAACAACTATGTACAAAATATGCTGTAACTCTCTAACATTTCCTAGCTATCCTTTGTTACAAGAGTTGCCTCATCTCTTCTATATGTTTACCTCTTATCCAATTGAGGTAAATCTTATTTTCTTTTTTTTTTTTTTTAAATTGTTTGTCGATTAATTGATAATTTTCATACCTGCAGTGAATTCCTCCCTACAGTGTTAGGTTATTACTAAAAGGGGGCTTCCTTCTGCCTTCAAAATGTTGTTTACAAGCTGTTTTGGCTAAAAACTTTTACCTAGCATTAAGAAAGAACATCCAGGAGTGTAGGTCATGATTCCATTATTTGTTAGTCAACCCACTTCTACTCAAAACTTTCTTACTTCAAATAGTAGTAGTATTTTTTCTTATCTGAGAGCCCTTTATTTCTCCATCCAACACGAGCAGGTGGAGTACACATTGGAAGTACTATAAATTAATAAACCAAATAATGTATCATTTTACACTATTTTTGTTACAACTGTTTTTATTCTCCAATTTGAAAAAGGACATGCCCATTACAATATCGCTCATATTTTATTCAGTACCCATGTGAGTCCTGCTATAAAACTTTTCCTTCCTTCAATATATTAAGCCAGATAACTCCTCCCTCCTATGGTTCTCTATGTGCAAAAACCCAGTGATTATCAGTAAAACTGCTGATCACGTCATGATTCAAGCAAGCGTCTGTGGATTAAAAAATAACAATCCTTTATAATGCGCTAGTGCTCACCATAATAATTATGCCTTACTTTCTTGTATATTACACACCTTCAGCCTTCTTTTCTTTGCTTGCAGTTTATATAAGTAATGTGCTGTTTTTTTAATGGATGATTGCCAAATATGCCAAAATAATCCCTTTCTTTCCTCCTCTTGGCATTAATACCTTAATTTTCTACGGTGAAACTATTTTGTCTATCTTTGTATTCACTGTGACCTTTTAGTTTTGAGCTTTACGTTGTATTACAATCTTTACACCCTCTGATCAGGCATTTATGCATTATGCCCGGCAGTGACTGCAGTGCATTTTAGTAATCTTTTATTTTGTCTCACATGATCTCTGTGTCGGGGATATCATCATCCCTTTCTATTGAAAATACTTGTTATCATAGTTTCTATACCTCTTGTTAGAAATTGGATCTCTAGTTGACAGAGGTTTGCACTCTGTCCAAGCAGAGATGACAAACCTAGTCAGGGCAAATGAGATACACATTAAAAGTTTACCTGTGCTCAGCCTCTAGTAGCTTGGCACAGAGCAGTCAGGCTAAACTACAGAGGCAATGTGTAAAGTATGTGTGCGCACACACCGGAACAGAGTGAAAACACCACAAAAGACTCAATCCCAGTTTAGAAAAATAGCCAATATTTATCTTTGTCAAATGACTAAAACGAGAAAAATCCGACATGTAGAAGTCAAGTTATGAATTTTCAAAGATTAAATCAAAATGCGGTGCTTAGAAGACAATAGCTCCTACTGGGGCTATCTGGTCACGCTGGACTGGGGCAAATCCAAAAGCTCAGTCCAACCGCGATGGAGCAAGGGCCGGGTATAGACGTCACGCAGGCCAGCTGACAGTACCTTTGTTCTGTTGATGCTCGGTGATGTGTTAATTTAGAGGAAGTGATGCGCCGTCCTTGAAGGCGATGGTCGTTTTCTAATCAGGCAATGTCGTGAATGCGTCGATGTCCAGAAGCGTTGGTGCTGTGTCGGCCAAGCCGGGGTTGCGTTGTAAGTTGGGGGTCATTGCATCGCGGAGTCAGTGAGCTGTGTCTGCGGCTCCAGTGCAGGCAGTGGCAAAACAGCTTTTCTGCAGCGGGGTGCATCAGTTCCAAGTGATGCACCGGTGCTGTTGTGTTAGTTCTTGTGTTGCAGTACCACACTCGTCTCCAAGGGCCCAGGACTGGATTTGGCACCACTTGGCAGAGCAGGACTCACAGCAGAGGATCCCAGGTGCTGGTAGCGACATGCAGGTGAAGTTTTTGATATCCCTTAGACTTCAGAAACAGGAGGCAAGCTCAGTCAGGCCCTTGGAGAAACTTTAGATTGCAGGAAGTAGAGAGTTAGATCCAGTCCTCTCACTCCCAGACAAGAAGTAGCAGGCAGCAGGCCAATACAGCAGAGAAACAGCAAAATGGCAGTCTCTCCTGCCAGCACAGCGATCCTTCTTCCTGGTAGAATTTTCTCAGTCCAGAAGTGTTCTAAGGATATGATGTCAGAGTACCAGTACTTCTACCCAAAAAGGCTTTTGATGGACAGGTAACTTTGAAAGAAATCTCTGAAGGGTACAAGGATCCCTTTCAACTCAGCCCTGGCTCCAGACTACCAGTAGGGGGATAATCAGCCCTTTGTGTGAGGGCAGGACACAGCCTATTAAAATGTAAGTGTGAACTACCGCTCCCTGCGCAGGACGACTATCAGTATGCAGATGAATGCAGATGTGTCTCCTGTCACACCCATCCCTTCCTCTTTGTGGCTGTCTGCAGAAATGCACAAATGTAGTTGTCACGTAAACCCAGACGTGTATTCAGAGACAGGCTAAGGCACAGAATTATTAAAGTAGGAACATGCCATATTTCTAAAAGTGGCATTTTCAGACCTGCAGTTTAAGAAACAATTTTACCAACTGATGTATTTTTAAACTGTGTGTCCAGAGACTCCAAACTCCATTTTTATATCGTTTCCCAATTGGAAATTACACTTAGAAGATGTTCAAAGGTAACCCCAATGTTAGCCTAAGGGAGAGAAAGTCCTTGGAATATGAACAAGTCAATTCAAAGCGCCATGGCCGCCATGAGCATGAGCCAGAGAGTTATTGGCTCTCTGCATGAATGTCTAGAAAGGATCACGGCTGGGATGAAAGGCAAACCGAAGGAGGGGCCATCACACGCTATAACAGGAGGAAGTGTGACGTAGTGTGATGGCCAACAAAAATGTTCACTTATTAAAGTCGCCTGGGAGGGAACTTTGCACACAAAGTAGGGACATTTCACAAAATTCACCAATAAAAATGAATCATTTAAGACCAGCACAGAATAGCAGTTGTAGGCGTGGTTAAAAGCCCACAGAGAGATTACAACAGGCCAGAGCACTTGTGTGCTCAACCCTAAAAATAAATATGTTTTTCACTAACTGGACATGTTAAACTTAAAAGTACATGTCCAACTTTTTAAATACACTGGGCCCTGCAATTCGCGGGTTAGCAGAGCCCACCTTAGGGGTGACTTACATATAATAAAAAGGAAAGTTTGTGCACTTGTCAGGCCGAAACAGCAGTTTAAACTGCACACACAGGTTCTGCAATGACAGGCCTGAGACATGGCTGAAAGCCTACCGTAGTGTGTGGCACAACCAGTGCTGCAGGCCCACTAGTCGCATTCGACTTACAGGTCCTGGACACACGCAGTGCACTTTACTAGGGGCTTGCTAGTAAATCAAATATGCCAATCATGGAGAAGCCAGTCACCATATTTTAGACACAGAGCACATGCACTTTAGCACTGGATAGCAGTTGTAAGGTGAGCAGAGTCCTATGTCAGCAAAAAACAGGTTCAGCACACAGTCAAAACGGGAAGTCAGAAAGCAAAAAGCCAGGGGAAACCACTCTATAGATGCCAGGTCTAACACACCTATCATCTAAGATTATAAATAGTACGGAATTGGAGTTTCGCCTGCATGTCAGCCATTACGGTGTCAGGGTACCGTTCAACATGTTTATTGAAAATTCATTTATATAGTGTATCTGGCCTTGAACTGACTATTCTATGCAAGATCATAACTTACTACTCATAACTATAGTTTCCATTCCCGCCTCCCTACCCACAGCAACATTTTTTTATAAATAATACGGTATTAGCATGCTAGAATTTCATAATAATAACACCTGCATGGTAGCCATTATAATGTCCGGCTACCGTTATACATGTTTATTGAAAATGCTTTAATGTCATATATCTGGCACCAAATGGCCTATTCTATACAGATATTTATGCCCATTTCCTCCCCTCAGATATGACTATGGCAACAACTCTTAGTTAATGTTTCGGAGCAGCTATTCTTTTCCCCACTATTCGTGTAGGCTATGTTTTTTCTCCCTAGGTATCCATTTCCATATTCTATTGTGTGGTTCAGTCGCTTATTAGGATGTCATAAATAAGGGAGTCCGCCTCAATTAAAAAACCACCCCTCTCCTTACCTTTGGTGATATTTGTTCACCGAAAATTGTGCCGCTATATTGCTTTTAAGGCCATATTTGCACCCTACTACACAAGCCCACTGGGGGCAATCATGACATTAAATATATTTGCTGATATCCTCCCCTGGCAGTCATTCCTTATAATGTCCTACACGGCCGCCATTTCTTAGTCTATGGGGATTATCTGTCATGTTGACTTTTTACTTGCATATTTTATTCTCCCCCCACTTACCCTCCTATCAATTGAGGCATTTTTTCAAGCAACCCTTACTCATTAGGTATAGACATTCCTAGCTATTGGGCCAGTATAGTCATTCCTAACTGTTCCTAACTGCTGGGTCAGTAGTAGGGGCTAAAATGAGGCCATCTAAAGATGTCCTCATCTTAGCCCCTACTACTGACTCAACCTTAGTGACAGATGATAAGTTTTTACGAGGCCCAAGTGCATCAGGGTGAACTGCCTACCCGCCGTTGCCTGTAAATTGAAGTCCAGAAGCTCTGGCATATACATTTTTATTAAATGTAATTTTCGTAAAATTGCATGTGCAGCTACAACTGACAGGACCCTTCACAGACACTGGCGTGTTAATGATAAGGGACTGCGAACTTCATCGTTTTTTTCAAGATAGTGGAGCAGTGCTGCTCACAGAGGACAACCGCATGGCACATATTTTCCTGCTTTTCAGGAAGTAACTGGGTTTACTTTCTATCCTTAGGTTATATTGCTGGCTGGACTAAACGGGAAACAGTCTTTTCTACGCAGCGGGAGCAACATTTAGCATAGCCACCCACGCATGCGTTACTACGCTTGCCTGAACCATGCAGGTGCCTGAGCAACGCAAATGCATATGCGTGGTTGAGGCACACCGTAGGAACAGTTGGAAGAGGAACATGGTGGCCCGGTAAATGGGGCTAGGTCGGGTGGGGGGATTTTTAAAGACAGGGCGTAGTAGGGTTTAGAGTTCGGGGTGGGGGCGGGGGATTGGGGTAGTTTTTAGGACAGGGTGGAGTAGGTTTTAGGGTTCAGGGCAGGAGATCGGGGTTTATTTTAGGACAGGGCAGGTCGTTTTTAGGACACGGAGGGGTAGGTTTCAGGGTTTAGAGCGGGGGCAGGGTGCAGGGTAGTTTTTACAACAGGGTAGGTTTTAGGGTTTAGGGCAGGGAGTCAGTAGTTTTTAGGACAGGAGGGGGTAGTTTTTAGGGCAGTGTAGGTTTTAGGGTTTAGGGTGGGGTTGGAGGGTTGGGTTCGTTTTTATGACATGGATCGGTAGTTTTTAGGACAGGGTTGGTTTTGGGGTTTAGGGTGGGGGTCGGGCTAGTTTTTAGGACAGGGTGGAGTAGGTTTTAGGGTTCATGTCATGGGTGGGGTGTCAGGGTAGTTTTTAGGAAAGGGTGGGGTAGTTTTTAGGACAAGGTAGGTTTTAGGGGACAGGGCGGGGGTCAGGGTAGTTTTTAGGACACAGTGGGATAGGTTTTAGGACAGGACACTAAGTTTTAGGGTTTAGGGTGGGGCAGGGGGTTGGGGTAGTTTTGAGGACAGGACAGGATACCTTTTAGGATTTTTGGAGTGGGATTGAAGTAGTTTTTAGGACAGGGTAGGTTTAGGCGGGGGTTGGGGTCGTTTTTAGGACTGGGTGGGGTAGGTTTTAGAGTTCAGGGCTGGGGTCGGGTTAGTTTTTAGGACAAGGCAGGTAGTTTTTAGGGCAGGGTGGAGTAGGTTTCAAAGGTTTAGAGCGGGGGCAGGGGGTCATGGTAGTTTTTAGGACAGGGCAGGGTAGGTTTACGGTTTAGAGGGGGGATCAGGGTCGTTTTTAGGACAGGGTGGGGTATTTTTTAGGACATGGTAGGTTTTAGGGTTTAGGGGGGGTTGGGGTAGGTTTTAGGACAGGGCGGTGTAGGTTTTAGAGTTCAGGGTAGGAAGTGGGGTTTGGGGTAGTTTTTAGGACAGGATGGGGCAGTTTTTAGGACAGGGTAATTTTTGGGGTGTTTTAGGGGGGTATCGGGCTAGTTTTTAGGACAGGAGGGGATAGGTTTTAGGGCCCCTGGCATGGGGGGTTGGGGTAGTTTTTAGGACGAGTGGGGTAGATTTTAGGACAGGGTAGGTTTTAGGGATCAGCACAGGGGTTCAGGGTAGCTTTTAGGACAGGTTGGGGTAGGTTTTGGGACAGGACAAGGTAGGTTTTAGGGTTTATGGTGGGGGCAGGGGTTTGGGGTAGTTTTAAGACAGGCAGCGTAGGTTTCAGGACAGGGCAGGGTAGCTTTTAGGGAGGGGGTTGGGGTAGTTTTAGGACAGGGCAGGGTAGGTTTTAGTAGTTAGGGCGGTCGTCAGAATTGTTTTTAGGACAAGTAGGTTTTTCAGGTTTAGGGCTGGGGGTCGTGGTAGTTTTGAGGACAGGGTAGGGTTTAGAGCAGGAGTCTGGGTAGATTTTGGGACAGGGTGGAGTCGTTTTTAGGACAGGGTAGGGTTTAGGGTGGCAGTCGGGTAGTTTTTATGACAGGGTGGGGTAGTTATTGGACAGGGTAGGTTTTAGGGTTTAGGGTGTGGATCAGGGTAGTTTTTAAGACAGGCTAGGGTAGTTTTTAAGACCGGGTAGGTTTCAGGGCTTGGGGGTCAGGGTTGTTTTTAGGACAGGGTGACATAGGTTTTAGGACAGGACAGGGCAGGGTAGCTTTTAGGGTTTAGGGTGGGGTAGGGGTCAGTGTATTTTAGCACAGCACAGGACAGGGCAGGGTAGGGTTTAGGGCAGGGGGGCCGGGGGGCCGGGGTAGTTTTTATGACCGGGTGGGAGAGTTTTTAGGACAGGGTAGGTTTTCTGGTTTAGGGCGGGGTTTGGGGTAGATTTTAGGACAGGGCAGGGTAGGTTTTAGGGTTCAGGGCATGGGTCAGGTCATTTTTAGGGCAGGGTAGGTTTTAAGGTTTAGGGCGGGGGCCAGGGTAGTTTTTAGGACAGGGTGGGGTCGTTTTTAGAACAGGGTATGTTTTCAGGTTCAGGAGGGCAGGGGGGTCAGGGTAGTTTTTAGGACAGGGTGGGGTAGTTTTTAGGACTAGGTACGTTTTAGGGTACGGGGTGGGGATCAGAGTAGTTTTTAAGACAGGGAGCGGTAGTTTTTAGGACAGGGTGGGTTTTAGGGTGGGGCTTAGGGCAGTTTTTAGGACAGGGTGGAGTAGTTTTTAGGACAGGGTAGGTTTTAGTGTTTAGGGCTGGGGTCGGGGTAGTCTTCAGGAAAGGGTGGGGTAGTTTTTAGGGTTTAGGGCGGGGTGGGGTATCAGGGTGGTTTTTAGGACATGTTGGTGTAGTTTTTAGAACAGGGTATCAGTCAGTCATAAATTATTTTATTTGGCTTAAACCTTAAAAGTATAAAAACAATAAAATGTGCAAAGTTCATCATAAAAATCCTATACATATCGTTGATTATACAAAATTCATTGCAGGGAATTCCCTTGTTACATAATACATTCACATGCATAATTGAAAATTCATTCTAATTCTTATTATCAGACTACACTTGCCTGATTCATTAAATTGTTTCAGCCTTCAGCCAATTTCATTTCCTAATGATTCTTTAAAATACTACATGCTAACCAAATTATCCCACATACAATTCTAATGGGACTCCGATCCTTACAGTGACATAAAGTACAATTTCCGATTTAAAGTGCTCTACATTTTGCCTCCCGCCTCTTTAATATGTGGCAAATTTTCCATATTACCATAACCCACTGCATATGTATTTTTTTTTTTTTTTAAAACAATCTATTTGTGCCATTTCAAACTCTTTGTTCGCCTTTACTCCCTACATTATACCCGGCACGATAAGTTCAGTTAAAACCCCTCTTAATCATATTAGAAATTGGCCTAGCGCACAAGGTACATTTAAAAATCTCATGTCTATTAGTAGCCTAAGCGATTGATCCCGATTATTAATATTATATTCCTTAAAAACTGGTTTTGAAAACTTCTTACGCACCTCTAAAAACCAATAACAGTCCAAAAATAAGTGTTGCATGCTGAATTTCTGTTGAAAGCCACATGTACATAAGCCCTGGGTATCCCTGAGCAATGATTTTGCTTTAGGGACCATATAGCCTGGATTCAGTCCAATTTGAAATTTTAACACTGCTTCCCTTAATCTTGAGTTAGGTAGAGCCTCTATATAGGGAACATTTTCCGGGTTCTTCCATCCCCCTACCATAGCCTGAGTTGAGATTTTACACTCTAAATACTTCAGATCTATTTCTCTTGCCCTTTCCTTCACTATTGTTCGTAATTTTTGTTTCGAGATCTGTGCATTGCACCACTGATTACCAGGTAAGCCTAAGAGAACACAGATCTTCTCTAACCGTCCTCTCACTTGTAACGCCCAATACAATCCGCTTGTTGTTATTTCTTTTTTACACAAGCCCGCGATTTTACAGATCCCCTCGTCCCTAACGCTTAACCATAACCTCAGTGCTGCTTGCAGTCCCTGGTAAATCCAAGCCGTCATTTGACATTCTACTCTTATAGCTTGTAACATACTCGACGGAGGTAATGATAGCATGCGCTTTACACAAAAACTTTCTTCTATCTCCCAATTTAATTTCCCAGAGAGTGTTAGGACTGCCACCCCATATTGAAACTGGGGACGAACCATAGCATTGAAAGCAGAGATAACCAGCTGGAGAGAAGGACCCCCATATTTGCTACTAAATTGTTTCAATCCCCAGACCGATGATGAAGCTTTGTTTTTTAAGGCTTCAATATGATCTTTCCATCTCAAGTCTGAGTCAAACCACATGCCTAAATACTTATATTTTTTTACCTTCTCTAGTTTTTCACCTCCTAGCCGGTAAGCAAAATCACTCTTCACTTTCCCTATGGACATAATTTTTGTTTTTTCTAAACTTACTACAATTATTTTCCTGTGGCAATAAAAGTAGAACACCTCTAATTTCCTTTGTAAACCTAATTCTGTCATATCCATTATCACTAAGTCATCAGCATATAATAGGCAAGAAACATGTACACCATCCATTTTTGGGCATAGGCCTTTAACCTCCTGCTGCAACCCGGGCAGGTCTGACAGAAATAATTTAAATAATATTGGTGCCAACACACAACCTTGGCGCAAACCGTTCTTTGTAGGGATCTTTTTTGACATTGAGCCACTTGTGTCTAAAATTACTTGGGCCCAATTTTGTGAGTGCAGACCCTGAAGGAGATATCCTCCAAATCAATCCCTAACTGTCTTAACATGTCCGATAGAACAGGGTATGTTTTCAGAGTTCAGGAGGGCAGGTGGGGTCAGAGTAGGTTTTAGGACAGGGTGGGGTAGTTTTTAGGACAGGGTAGGTTTTAAGGTTTAGTGTGAGGCAGGGGTCAGGGTAGTTTTTAGGACACAGTGGGGTAGATTTTAGGACTAGGTACGTTTTATGGTTCGGGGTGGGGATCAGAGTAGTTTTTAGGACACAGAGGGTTCGTTTTTAGGACAAGGTAGGTTTTAGGGTGGGGTTTGGGGCAGTTTTTAGGACAGGGTGGAGTAGTTTTTAGGACAGGGTAGGTTTTAGTGTTTAGGGCTGGGGTCGGGGTAGTCTTGAGGAAAGGGTGGGGTAGATTTTAGGGTTTAGGGCGGGGTGAGGGATCAGGGTGGTTTTTAAGACAGGGTGGAGTAGGTTTTAGGACAGGGCAGTGTAGGTTTTAGGGTTTAGGGCGGGGGGCAAGGTGGTAGGGTAGTTTTTAGGACAGGGTGGGGTAGCTTATAGGACAGGGTATGTTTTAGGCTTTAGGGCGGGGGTAGTTTTAGGACAGGGTGGGTCGTTTTTAGGACTGGGCGGCTTTAGGGTTCAGGGGTGGGGTCAGGGTAATTTTTAGGACAGGGAGAGGTAGTTTTTTATGTCCAAGGTAGGTTTGAAGGTTGAGGGCGGGGTTGGGGTAGTTTTTAGGACAGGGTAGGTTTTAGAGTTTAGGGGTGGGGTCAGGGTAGTTTTTAGGGCAGGACGGGTAGTTTTTAGGACAGGGTAGGTTCTAAGGTAGGGCAGGAGGTTGGGGTTTGGGTAGTTTATAGGACAGAGTGTGGTAGTTTTTAGGACAGGGTAGGGTTTCAGGTGTGGGATCAAGGTAGTTTTTAGGGTTTGGGGGTGAGGGGTCAGACGTTTTTTAGGACAGGGCTGGGTAGGTTTTAGGGCAGGGCTGGGTACCTTTTAGGGTTTAGGGTGGGGTTCAGGGTAGCTTTTAGGATAGGACGGGGTTGATTTTAAGGTTTAAGGTGGAGCAAGGTGGTTGGGTAGTTTTTAGGACAGGGTGGGGTAGTTTTTAGGATAGGGTCGGTTTTAGGGTTTATGGCGGGGTGGGTGGTCTGTGTACTTTTTAGGACAGGGTGGGGTGCTTTTTAGGACAGGGTAGGTTTTAGGGTTTAGAATGGGGGTAGATTTTAGGACAGGGTAGGGTAGTTTTTAGAACAGGTAGGTTTTAGGGTTTAGTGCGGGTGGGTGGTTGGGGTAGTTTTTAGGACAGGGTGCAGTAGTTTTTAGGACAGCGCAGAATTAAGGGTTTAATGCCGGGGGTCGGGATAGTTTTTAGGACAAGGCAGACTAGTTTTTAGGACAGGGTAGGTTTTAGAATTTAGGGTGGGAGGGGGGGTCAGGGTAGTTTTTAGGACAGGGCGGGTGGGTTTTAGGACAGGGCAGGGTAGCTTTTAGGGTTTATGGCAGGGGACAGCATACTTCTTAGGGCGGGGTAGGTTTTAGGGCTTAGTGCTGGGGTGAGGAGTTGGGGTAGTTTTTATGATAGGGTGTGGTCGTTTTTAGGACAGTATAGGATTTAGGGCAGGGGCGAGGAGGTTGGGGAGGTTGTATCACACAGCCATGGATGGTGTTCCCACTTATACCTTTACTAAGCATGCTTTTACAATGAAATTTGTTGTAAAGGCATGTGTGGTAAAGGCATAGTTGTGGTTCCAACTGCGTTGTAAACCCATGCATGGTCCTGTCATACAACCCACTACACACAGTAACATTGTCAGCATCTGAAAATTGCTCAGAAATCTATTCCGAAGGAATATTTAAGCAGTGTTTGGTTATAGGGTGAACACTCTTGGTTTTTCTAGAGTGGTTGGCAGGGGGGGGGGTAGGTAAATGGATTGGGGGAGGTGTAGTACTTGGCCCTCTATACAGGATCACTCCCAAACCTTTTGCCCTCACCTCTCCTGTTTTCTGAACCCTTAGGACTCTGTGCACTTTAACACTGCTAACCAGTGTTAAAGTGCTTATGCATGCTTCTTAAAGCATTGTAAAATTGGCTTACACTGATTAACATATTTAATTTACTTATAAGTCCCTTGTGAAGTGGTAGACCATATTTCAATGTCCTGTATATTAAATATTACTAGTGGACCTGCAGCACTTATCGTGCCAAACACTTAAGTAGCCCTTTAAAACAAGTCCCAGGCCTACCATTGCAGCCTGTGTGTGCAGTTTTAAACTGCCAATTCAACTTGGTAGAATAACCCCTTTGCCAAGCCTAAAGCTCAGTTTTTATTACATCTCAGGCACTTCTATAGTAGGCTCTAGACAGCCCATAGGGCAAGGTGCATTGTAATGAAAAGGAATGGGGCATGTACTTTTAAGTTGTATGTGTACTGCTAGGCCCATTTTTCCCATAAGATAACATTGGGTTACTTTAATACATTCAATTAGTGGTTACTTTCGATTGGTAGAAGGTTGGAAAGTCATGTTTCGTGTCAGAGGAATTATAGTTTAAAATCTTGTTTAATGATAAAGTCAGATTTTAAGTCACAGTTCTAAAAATGCCACTTTTAGAAAGTTGCAAAAACAACAGATGATAAACAGAATGCGGAATAAATCGGGCATTCACCCCCAGTCACATCAGATTTTTTTGCTCAGCATGCCATTCCATTCTGGACCCAGCCATATGCAAATCAGTTTTGACCCTGCTGTCCATAGGAACAGTACAGCCCGAAATGGCAGTTTGGTCCTCTCTGGACTAGAAACAAGTATCCTGAGACCAGTTTCGGGGTATCACCCCTCATGAGCCAGACTAGCTTGAATCTGGTTGCATAGCGAGCACAGGACATACGCCTGGGCATACCCTTCCCACTTAGGGCAACAAATGCAAAAACAAATGATGGATGCAATGCGGAACAAATAAAACTTTCACCCCCAGTCACAGATCTGGGTTTTATATATATCAGTTATGTTTTTCCCTACCATGCCTTTCCAGTTTGGACACAGCTATATGCACATCAGTCTTGACCCTACTCCCCATGGGAACAGTCCAGACCGAACTGCCAGGCCAAGTCCTCCCTGGACCAGAAACAAGCATCCTGGGACCAGGTTCAGGATATCACTCCTCATCAGCTAGGCTAGCTTTAATCTGGGGGCATAGCAAGCACTGGATGTGTGACTGGGGGTGGGTGTTCGAAAGGTTTCATCACTCTATCCATCATCCTTTTGTGGTGCTTTTACAAAGTTAGCATTTCTGTGTCCTAACCATTTGGTGTTTGCAGCCTATTCCTGGGCCCCAGGACTAGGTGTGAATGGCAATTGTCATTTGTATATTGTACCCATCCAATAGAGGGATTATGTATGCCTGGTTCAGTCATCTCAGGCAGGAAGGTGTGGGGCTGGGGGCAGGGACGGAGTAGGGCACAGCCCTTCTTGAACTTCAATAAGCTGTGACCTAGTGGCACGCAAAGGACTTCACACTAGCCTTTTGTGCCTGTAGCTAGGCTGGAGCCAGGGCAGGTAGGCAGGAAATTCCAGACACCTCTGTGAGGGGAAGCCTGCAGAAGGGTCTCCCACTTCAAAGAAGGCACCAGGCACAAAAAGGAAACTCTAAGGCCCACTGTTCAGATCCTTTCTGGACCTGTAGAAGACTCAGAAGGCTTTCTCTGCTTGAAGGACTGTCCAGCTGCTCTGCTGCTCTTCTTGCACGGGGTACTGCTCTGCTGCCCTGCTATCTGAGGAGTAAGGACTGAATCTACAAACTTGAACCCGGGGTCACCAGAGGGTATCCAATAGCTAGCTAGCCGGCCTCCTGTTCTGAGCTCCATTGACATACCAGAGCCCTCTGCGCTGATGCAACCTGACACATCTCGACACAGCACCATGCATCGCATCTCCAGTTTAGCATCCTCGCAAGCACCATCCCAGTGCAACGCACCTCACTGACCACAACCATCCTAGCTTAGCACAACCCATCACAGAGCATGACCTCGGATCGCAGCTCCTGTCAATGGCTTCTCAATGCCCGCATTGTGCTGGCCAACCCAAGAACTTTGTATCTCGAGTCACCAGGACACTAGGTACTTTTAACAGCAGACTGAACACAGGCCTGTATCCAGCCTGCACTCCTTCTCAATTGGTCTAACCTTATGGCTTGGACAAAGTCTTGGCATCCAAATAATCACAATTGGCACTTTGTGCTTCTTAACTGCATAGCTCCAGATCTACTGATTGGATTTTTGTTGTTTTGGTGTTAAATAATTTGTGGAATGTACTCTATTTTTCTAAATTGGTTTGAGATGTTTCTTCTTTTGTGTTTTCACTCTATTGCTGTTTGTATGCTGCATACTTTCCACATTGCCTCAAATTTTAGCTCAGCTACCAGTGAGTTAAGCACAGGTTAATTTAGTATCTCTTTGTGGTTATGGTTCACCAAGATTGTGGCTGTTGTTTTGAGACAGGCTCACACCCCCTCTCAATCAACAACCCAAGTTATTACAGAGTGAACCTATGAGTATTTTTTTAAATAACTTTTAATGTAGCATGCGTATGATTAGTTGGTCTTTTGGGTTTTTTGTCTTTCTTTTTTAAATCTACTATATTGACCATATTTAAGGGCTTGTTTCTTTCAGGAAAATCAACAGTGGAGCTAAAGATCTCCTTAGACTTCCATGGAGCATCTGGCTGGAGTTGATTTAGTTAGGTGTACTATTCCCCTTATTCTCCTTATAGGCTTTCTTTTAGATTAAATTATTGTTAGATGCTACAGCACAGTGAGTTTTAAATGGGGCAGGTCAAACATTAGTTGAAATACAGCAGCAGCTGCATAGCAAACCAGTCACTTTAAGGAAACAAGAGGAACGATGTTGTCAATTAAATTGGATTAATAGAAGTGGTTTCGGCTGTATTATCATTCAAGGGATCTGCTGAACCACAGTACATTTAAATATCTGATGTAGGTGCTTCGCTATCGAAGAACCGAATAGTTCAAGGGTAGTAAGACTGTTCCCTTTGTTTTTTAGGTGAATCCTTTAAGATTTGTAAAGGTCCTTAATGTGATTGAGTTCATGTACGTATGTAATAGTAGTTAGAGTCCCCCCAATTTCCATCACGCGTATTACCACCATCTGATTTCCCAGCCAGTGTAGACTAAAGGAAGGGTTGACTGTATTTTTCAGTCTTGATAGCACGATACACAAATTAACGAAAATCTCCAGCTTTTCACATGAAACTAAAGCAATAAAAATGTTCAACGGGAGAAAACGTGTTCAGTATTATTGATTCCAATTAGAAAATTAACTTTTGATTCTAGACATCATTCTGCCTGAGATGTGATTCCGATTCATCATTATCAATTTGGGACTTCCTACCAAAGCCAGCTGTAATGCAGAGCCAATTTTCACAAATATTTCGGAAGATCTTACCTGTAGCTGATGGTTAGCCTTGTAACAACCTCATTTACCAGTTTGGACAACAGGATTGTCAGGTGGGCGACCATTGAAGAACAACAGGGCTGCAATGGATTCATACTTCTCAGCCTTTTTTGAGTCCACAAGGAAGTTAGGGTCAGGTTTGCATGTGTGTGTATGGTATTTCTATAGCATGAAACTAGCTAAAAGGCAGCTTTACATGATCAAGTGGTTTTGAAGGATGAGCCCATTGAAACTCATGGGGATGGTGTTTTGGAAGAGTAAGACAGGTTTTGAGTGTAGTGCAGAGTCCATGAATACTTCAATCAATCAATCAATCAATCACATTTATAAAGCGCGCTACTCACCCGTAAGGGTCTCAAGGCGCTGGGGCGGGAGTGGGGGTCAGTGCTCGAAGAGCCAGGTCTTCAGCTGCCTTCTGAAGGAGAGGTGGTCCTGTATGGCGCGAAGATGGCTGGGAAGAGAGTTCCAGGTCTTCGCTGCCAGGAAAGAAAAGGATCTTCCTCCGGCGGTGGCTTTGCGGATGCGGGGTACGGCTGCCAGGGCTTGTCCGGTCGAGCGTAGGGTGCGCGGAGGAGTGTAGAAGGAGACGCGGTGGTTGATGAGTTTTGGTCCGAGGTTGTGCAGGGCTTTGTGTGCGTGGGTGAGGAGTCTGAAGGTGATCCTCTTGTTGACTGGTAGCCAGTGAAGTTTCTTCAGGTGTCCAGAGATGTGGTGGTGGCGGGGTATGTTCAGGATGAGTCGTGCGGCAGCGTTCTGGATTCGTTGAAGTTTCCTCTGCAGCTTGATGGTGATGCCGGCGTACAGATCGTTCCCATAGTCCAAGCGACTGGTGACGAGGGCGAGGGTGACGGTCTTCCTGGTGTTGGTGGGGATCCAGCGGAAGATCTTGCGGAGCATGCGGAGGGTGTTGAAGCATGCCGAGGTCACCGAGTTGACCTGTCTGGTCATGGAGAGGGAAGAGTCCAGGATGAAGCCGAGGTTGCGTGCGTGGTCGGTGGGTTGGGGAGTGCTGCCTAGGGCGGGAGGCCACCAGGAGTCGTCCCAGGCGGTTGGTGAAGGGCCGAGGATGAGGACCTCCGTCTTCTCTGTATTCAGTTTAAGCCGACTGTCTGTCATCCAGTTCGCTACTTCCTTCATGCCTTCGTGTAGTCTGGCTCTTGCTGAGGTGGGGTTGTTGGTGAGGGATAAGATGAGCTGGGTGTCGTCGGCGTAGGATATGAGGTTGAGTCCGTGTTTTTGTGCGATGTTCGCCAGGGGGGTCATGTAGATGTTGAAGAGGGTGGGGCTGAGGGAGGATCCTTGGGGGACGCCGCAGATGATCTCCGTGGCTGTGGATCTGAAGGGGGGGAGGCGGACTCTCTGAGTTCTTCCGGAGAGGAAGGAGGTGATCCATTCCAGGGCCTTGCCTCTGATGCTGGCGTTGCTGAGGCGGCGTATCAGGGTACGGTGGCATACCGTGTCGAAGGCTGCAGAGAGGTCCAGGAGGATGAGGGCCACAGTTTCTCCTTTGTCGGTCAGGGATCTGATGTCGTCCATGGCTGCGATGAGGGCGGTCTCGGTGCTGTGATTAGCTCTGAAGCCGAACTGTGAGGGGTCGAGAGAGTCGTTGGTTTCCAGGGCGGTGGTGAGTTGAGCGTTGACGATTTTCTCAATCACTTTGGCGGGGAACGGTAGGAGCGAGATGGGCCGGAAGTTTTTGAGTTCGGTGGGGTCTGCTGTTGGTTTTTTTAGGGTGGCGTTCATTTCGGCGTGTTTCCAGTTCTCCGGGAAGGGGGCGTGGTAAAAGACGCATTGATGACGTCTCGGAGGTGGGGTGCGATGATGTTGTCGGCTTTGTTGAAGATGTGGTGCGGGCAGGGGTCGGATGGTGATCCTGAGTGGATGGAGTTCATGATGCGGGTGGTTTCCTCGGTGGTGGTTGGGTTCCAGGTGAGGATGGTGGTGTTGTCGGTGGCGGGTTCCAGTGGTGGGTTCCTGTTGGTAGTGGTGAAGCTGTTGTAGATGTCGGTGATCTTGTGGTGGAAGAAGGCTGTGAGGGAGTCGCAGAGGTCCTGTGAGGGAGGGATGGAGTTGTTTTCTGCGTCGGGGTTGGAGAGTTCTTTGACGATGCCAAATAGTTCCTTGCTGTTGTGGGCGTTGTTGTCTAGTCTGTTCTGGAAGGCTGATTTTCGTGCGGCGCGGAGGCGTTGGTGGTGTTGGCGGGTGGCGTTCTTGAGAGCAGACATGTTCTCTTCGGTCTGGTTGAGGCGCCAAGTCTTCTCGAGGGTGCAGCATTCTTTTTTGGAGTCCTTGAGGTCGGGGGTAAACCAGGAGTTTTTCTTGTGGTTGTTGGTGTTTGCTTGGGTCTTCAGGGGGGCCCGGAGGTTGGCGCAGTCGGAGATCCAGCTCGTGAGGTTGTTGGCGGCTTCGTTGGGGTCTGTGGTGCTGGTGGGTTGGTTCTGGGAGAGGGTCGATGTGAGTTGTTCCGTGGTGATTCGATTCCATTGTCTTCTTGGTGGTTGCTGGGTGTGGTGGCGCATGGTGGTCTTCTTGAAGCTGAAGTGGACACAGCTGTGGTCCGACCAGGCGAGTACGGTGGTGTGGCTGAAAGAGATGTGTTTGCTGGAGGAGAAGATGGGGTCGAGCGTGTGTCTGGCGTAGTGGGTGGGGGTGTTGACTAGCTGTTTCAGTCCCAGGTTGGCGAGGTTGTCCAGTAAGGCGGTGGTGTTGTTGTCGGTGTGGTTCTCCAGGTGGAAGTTGAGGTCCCCTAGGAGGATGTAGTCGGTGGACGGGAGTGCGTGTGGGCTGACGAAGTCTGCGATGTCTTCGCTGAACTTAGTGCGTGGTCCTGGTGGTCTGTACATGAGGGTGCCTCTGAGGGTGGTCTTGGGGTCGCTGTGGATTGCGAAGTGGAGGTGTTCGGCGTCGGGGAGTGAGTCGTCGACGTGGGTCGAGATGCGGATGGAGTTTTTGTGTGCGATGGCGATTCCTCCTCCGGTGCGGTTGGTGCGGTCTTTCCGGATGATTTTGTAGCCGTCGGGGATGGCTATGGCGATGTCGGGTGCCGAGGAGGGGTTCATCCAGGTCTCGGTGAGGAAGGCGATGTCCGGGTTTGTTGACTCAATGAGGTTCCACAGTTCGGTGGCGTGCCTGTGGACGGATCGGGTGTTGATCAGGATGCAGTCGAGGTTGTTTCCGTGGGAGTCGTTCTTGATGGGTGCGATGTGTGTTCGTGGGCAGGTGAAGCGGCAGTTGCGGCAGGTGAAGGATCCGTGGGTCCGCTTCGGGGTGGCGCGGTAGCAGCCCGGCGTGCGGCCGGGGTTGAGGGCGGTGAGGGTGGTGGTGTCGTAGCTCAGGCGGTGGTGGAGGGTGGGGTGGGGGTCGTGGGGACCAGGGGTTCGGGCGCGGTCCAGGCGTGGACGGGCGCAGACGGGCTTGCCTTAGGCGCGCCTTCGGCGTGCCAGCGGCGTGCCCGCTGCGCGCGGCCGCCATTTAAGGGGTAGCCGGGGTCAGGCGGGAGGCGGGCGGGTAGGGAAAAAAAAAAGCGGCGGGAGGTCTTGAGAACGGCGAGGAGGCCTGAAAAACGAAAAGTACCTCAAAAAGGTACGAAAAAGAGGAGAAAACGGCGGAAGGACGAGGGGGACGGCGGGGGCACTCAGGCGAGCAGACACTCGGGAGACACGGAGTAAAGGGGAGCGCGATCACACACAGGCAGCAATCGGGGACAGACACTTGGGAAACAAGGAGAGAAGGGGAGCGCGATCACACACAGACAGGCACTCGGGAAGCAAGGATCACACACAGGCAGACAGCGAGGGGGAAGGCACGCAGGATCTGCCCACTCCTCTAGAGAGTTGTCCCTCACTTGCATTTCACGCATCCCTATTTAGTCGCAACCACATCAGATGAACATCCCAATAAAAGGGAGCTGGGCGTCTGTTCCGTCACTCAAATTCCTACTCTACCAAATGCCTATATCTTTCTTTGTTGCTGTGCATGACACTTCACTTGCAGGCCAGAAACAGCTCAGCCTGCTGATGTTTCCTGGGAGAGAAGTGCCCCCCTGCCCACCCCTACACAGAAGAAGTTAGTTCTTTCTACTTTTATTTGAGATAGAAATAGATGTGGATGAGCCACTAAAGATTTGAGCCTGCGTGAGCCAGATGCCTGGCTCTGGCTTAGCTCTGTGGCCTTAGGGACTCTAAACAGGGGTTTAACTTTGTCAGTAAGATTGGAGTGGGGGGGAGGGCGGAAGAGGTGAGCTTCAGATTTCCCACCAATCAATCTGGCACATAATGTTGAAATACATGGCGGACAAGAGGGGCTTACACCTCACCAAACCCTATTAAAAGCCCCTGTACCCAACTATTTATCACAAGACACATTTGTCAGGGGGTTGTAACACCCCGCTGAAGCTACTTCCCTGACTCTACAGCCAAAAGAGAGCTTATCCAAAACTCTTAGCTACTGCCTCCCCTTCATCCCTTTCCTACACTTTAATATCATCCTACAAGGCCTTTTTCCCCTGATGCAGCGCTGCTAGTTATTCACATTTTAACTATAAAAATATCAAAGTCATTGGTAGTGGAGAATCCCCTCGTCTGATGCACCCCGAGAGGCTTGGAGAATGATGCGATTGTGCACAAGAGGGATGCAGGAAAGGTGGAAAGAAAGGGCTTCGGTACCTAGTTAGGCAGAGTGCACAGACTGGAGGCAATCCATGACACATGGTAGCCCCATGTGGGTTGAAAAGTCCAATCGGAAGCGAGAATGAGAACGACAAGGCAAATACCCAGGTGGAAGGAGAATGAGCTACAGTGAGAGTGTATTCGTTTGATGATTGTTGTGCAGGCTCAGATTGTGTTTTGGAACCCATAGCCAAGTGGACCCTAGGCAGTAAAACAGAGATTCTGATAGTTGGAAACAAGCCAGGCCTGTGGGGTTTTCCCTAGTGGCTGGAGGCACTAGGGGTCCTGCTGGAGGCAACGAAGATGGTGAAAAACTTGGGAATGTGACTGGATAAGGAACTGAGGCTTGACTACCAGATTAATGCAGTAACTGTCTTTTGTTTGGTTTGCTGAGGTGTCTCAGGAAGGTTCTCTGGCTTCTGCCTGCTTCTACACAAAGCACCATTTTCCAGGTTCTGATCATATCCCACCTGGATTATGGTAATATTCTGTATCTGGGATTATCGAAGGCTTCACTTAAGACTCCAAACAATTCAAAATGTAGGTGCATGCCTCCTAGGCCACCTTCCCAAGGACTCTTCTATCTCTGCCTAGTTAAGGAACCTCCATTGGTTGCCTATGATGAAGCGCATCCAATTCAAAGCTCTTTGCTTTGTCTACAGAGTGCTTTCACAATCAGGACCACAATACCGCAGGCACCTTATTATACCCTTTTGCCCTTCCAGAGTTGCCGTGCCAGACAGGGAAGGCGCTCTTTTACAAATGACACCGAAATTATGAAACTCCCTTCTCCTCCATCTTTGTCACAGTCCCAGGTAGCCACTGTCAGTAAAAAACGTAATATTTTTCAGGTCTGGGATTGTTTCTGGTGGCTGACATCTGTTTCTAACCTCAGCCCTGGTAAAACATACTAACGCAGACATGCACTGTATACATTATGAAACGAGACAAATAGGCTAGGCTGTTGTACAGCTCTGGCTCAGGTCTTCCCTTGAATTCCCTGGCTTGCTCACCAGTAGAGTGGAAGCTGAGGGCTCCACTTGTGCTAGATCCAACCAATTAACATGGCTCCAGACATGAAGAACCTGACCACAGTCAGAGTCTTGCTTCAGAAAGTTGCCAACGAGCAGCAAGGTACCCTCAGGTCACCTGAAATGCTGTTGCTAAAAAAGGTTGTGACCCAAGTGACCAGTTTACATGGTTGCTGCCCTGAATCCACTCCTAAGCCCCCTCCCCTGAAAAAAATGGCCATGTTGACATGTGGTTGGATCTGATCTCACCTGCACACACTGACCCTGATGCGGGCTTAACGAAAGATGTCATAGAGCAGCTTCATTGCTGATAAGAGGGCCGTAAATCTGCTCATGGCCACCACAAGGCTGTCAGCAAAATAGGTGAGAAGAGGAAAGAAGAAAAAGTGTGTAAGCAGTACCCGTGGCCTGTTCCTGGGCTAACACTTACTAGATCTGAAATAAGCACCACACCATTTTAAGGAACCTGCTTTTTATGACCCACCCTCTCCTCTCGCTGCACGCATCACTACATCGTCTGTCACAGGAAGTTCCCTACCTCTAGAAAAGAGAAAAACTCAATGCTGCTCCAGGACACTGGAGCAGCTTGCCATGGTGACTGCCACATGCCGCCTTGCTAAGGAGTCGGTAGCGGCACCCTGAGGGGAGGAAGAAACCTGATGAGCCCCATCACCAAACCCACCAAAGTGCCAGAGGTAACGAAGTGACATGACACACCCTTTGACCTTAATGACATTGCAGGAAGGGATATTATATGACCTTTGTCCCAAAATCCTCCCAGAAAGTGATCAGATGACCTTCAACTCTGATGACATTGGAAAAATTAACAACACTGAAGTCCCATAATAACAGCAGGATTACCAGAACAGAACATAGAGGGCCTCATTCACAAACTGCACTTTGCAGTACATTTCATGGTAGTACAAAATGTACTACAATGTGCTATTCACAAACAAAGGGCAGCTGTTTACGCCTCCACATTACCTATATTTATGTGTGCGGAGTTCTGTGCCTGACTGTGGAGTTCCCGCACCCGTTAATATATGTTTATTAGTAAATGTGGGAGGGAGAAGGGAAGTGACTTAAAAAAGGGGAACATTTGCTCAAAGAGGTTGGGATTATGGAGATGTAAGAAGGGTTTAGGGAGTGTCAGGGAGGTGTTTAGGGAGGGATGCCACCCACCCACACAAGAGTAAACCAATTGCTATGCACAGTGACAGAGAGATGTATCTTACGCTTTTCTAGTAAATTTACACTCCGAGTTTGTGAATTCTAAAAAGTAGTAAACTTACTCAAAGGAGTAAATTACTTAAGGGTGTAAGTTACCGCTGTGAATCAGGCCCAGATGTCTGTTCTAGATATCAACTATATTAAGGTGCTTATGTGATATGCCAAGGGAACATTTCCCTGATATGTAGTGAGGAAGCGAAGCAAGGGAGCCTGACCTCTTCTTGGAGGGAAGAGCCTAGATAGGGTGTGGTGGGGTTTTGTCTCCTGCAAAAAAAATTGAATTTTGAAAACAATGGACTCTACTAGTGCATTTTCAAACCTACTTTTGACATACCTTTGCTAAAAGATCATAGGCTCTCAAAAACACTTGTTAAATATTCAGGTCATTTTATGATGTGCCAACACAATGAAGGCTGATGGTCCCATAAGTTAAGCCATTTTGTTAAAAAAAATCCTATGGGTGCCCATATGTAAAAATGACCTCCATTGCCAGAGCCAGCAATTTGACATGGGTGCCTCTTTAACCCAAACATTATATATAACATGCCAGTGCCAGAAATGTGTCATTACTGCTGTCCGTATACTACAGGGTGTCTCATGTCAAAAGTTACACCAAGTATATAAGGGACAGAATTTGGTCATTACTGCCTCCTTGACACATGGCGTCAAAAGCAAAAAGAACAGTTGATGGACGGAATGCTGAAGAAATCAAACATTCACCCCCAGTCACAGGTCTGGGTTTAATCCATCGCTTTTTTGCTTACCAGGCCACCACAGTTTTGACCCAGCCATATGCAAATCAGTCTTGACCCCGCTCCCCATGGGAATAGTCCAGGCTTAACTGCCAGGCCAGGTCCTAGCTGGACGAGAAACAAGCATCCTAGGACCGGTTTTGAAGTATCACCCCTTATCAGCCAGGCTAGCTTGAATCCAGTGGCAGAGTGAGCATGGGATCCACGTCTAGGCATACCCCTCCTACTTAGGGTGAAAAAAGCAAAAAAGAACAGATGATGGCTGGAATGCCAAGCAGATCAAACATTCACCCCAGTCACAGATCTGGGTTTAATACATAATTTTTTTATCATCATGCCACCCCAGTTTGGACCCAGCCATATGCTAATCAGTCTTGACATTTCTCCCCCCATGGAAACAGTCCAGCCCAAACTGCCAGGATACTTGTTTCTGGCACAGGGAGGAACTGGCTTGGTAGTTTGGGCTAGACCGTTTCCATGGAGAGCAGGGTGAAGATTGATTTGCATATGGCTGGGTCAGAACTGTGATGTGGCGAGCAAAATAATAATAGATTTAACCTAGATCTGTGACTGGGGGTGAGCGAAAAGTTACATCATTTTATTTGGTGGTGGTGTCTCCTTGATATATGCTATAGTTGTCCTCCTTTATGCCAAGAATTTTAACCATTGTGCCTGCATTTTGACGTCAGTGCCACCTATGCCAAGAGTTTACTCCAGTATGCCAGCACCAGCATTTTCCAGTGGGTATCCTGTATGCAATAAATTCCTCCAGAATAGCAGCAATAGCATTTTGCAACACTGGTTCCTCTATAATCGAAGAATAATGCCATGTCCAAAAATCAAAGTAGCAAGCATAGCAGCACATTCTTGCTCACACTCATTTTCATTCAGTTAGTCAAATTAGATCAAACTATTTGCACTCACTCATTTTCACTCACTCTCTTGCCTTCACACTTACTCTGACTGACTCATACTTTCTAACTCACACTCACCTGCACTCATGTTTAGTAACCGTCATTTTTTACTTATTCTCGTTCATTCTGACTCATTCTCACTCACATTTACACTTACTGTTACTCACACTCCCTCACACTCTTGGACACTCCCTCGCACTTACTGTTATTCATTCTAACTCAATCATTCCGACTCACTCTGACTCACTACTGCTCATACACTGATACGTAATCTCATTTATTATTCATTATTAGTGTAATAGAAAATGAACCAAAAACAAGAAGGTTGGAGCCCAATGCCTATACGTTTGGTATTTTTTTGGCACTGATTTTGCCACTTATGAGCCCATGAGTCCCAAAGGCATTGCAAGCAGACACATGGGACAAACCAGAGGTAGCAACTGGACATTAATGGTGATGACATCCCTACTGTGTTGGTGCCACCTGCACTAAAGGTAGACCTTATCTCCCAAGCACCTGCTTCGCACCTGTGGCACTGCCTGGACACCCAAAGTGGACAACCTGCTCAACACTGAGCTGAGGAGTGAAATTGAGGTGCCGCAAGGATTTGCACCTGCCTCTGTGAAGACCCATAGCCTGTGCTTAATTTGCAAAAGAATATGTGCCAGGGCCCGGAGTTTTTGCTCAGTAGCCAGCAGCCTCATTCTAGAGTGGTTTTCCCCTCTCATGCTCTGGCTCAAAACCTTGTGAGGAAAAAAAAACGCTGGCCCCCAAAAATGAGCACCAGCAGGCTCCACCTGCAACCTCTGGCTCTAATTAGGCACTGCCCACAGCAGATAGGACGTCCACTACACTCTCCCCTGAGGTTAAATACTCAGCTCTGAGACCATCCCAAGAAGGACAATGCTTGATTTGAGCCAGTGGTTTCCGGTGCGGTGCACCAGCAATTATTTTTGAGGGCAGGCACTTAGGGGCATATTTATAGTCTTTTTGAACCGAATTAGCGTTATTTTTTTTTTACTCTAATTCGGTGCAAAACGAACTCCATATTTATACTTTGGTGCTAGACCCGTCTAGCGCCACATTTACGGAGTTAAAGTCATTTTTGGGAAGTGGAAACCTATCTTGCCTTAATGAGATGCAAGGTAGGCGTTCTTGTGCAAAAAATGACTCTATTGCCTTAACGCCATATTTATACTCCTGTGCAAAAATGGTGCACGGGAGGGAGGAGGGGTCAAAAAATAGGGCAAATCTTGCTTTGCCCCATTTTTTAACACCTGGGTCAGGGCAGGTGTTAGGAAACGTGTGAGCCTATTTCCATGGTGGAAGACCAAGGAATAAGCCCAGAGGTGCCCCCCCCAGGCCTCAGGGACACCCCCCAATCACACCAGAGAGACTGCGGAGGATGGGGGACCCCATCCCAGGTAAGTACAGGTAAGTATCTTATTTTCTTTTTAAAGTGCCATAGGGGGCCCTTAAATGGTCCCCTATACATGGCACAGGGTGCAATGGCCATGTACAGGGGACCCTGGTCCCCTGTGCTGGCCATTGGGGTGGTGGCAAGACAGGAGTCATATGGTATGGATGGTTTTGTGTCAGAAAATGACTCTAAGCAGATTAGAGTCATTTTTTTTTTACTCTAACCTGCCTAACCTCATTTTTTGGTGCAAAACCCTCTTCTTCCATACCGCCAGCCCCACCCGACTAACATCATTTTTTTTTACACTAGCCTACCCTTTGCACCGGCTTGCACCATTCCATAAATATGGTGCCTGGCTGGTGTACAGAAATGGTGCAATCCGGTGCTAAACTTTTTGGTGCAAAACTGCCCCAAAAAGTATAAATAAGGGCCTTGGTGTCTTGACCAGTACAGATAGCTATGTTCAGTCCTGTGATCCTGTTGATTAGCTGCACAAATTTGTTACGAGAATAGACTAAATTACTAAAAGCAATGGAGTCTCTGTTGATAGAAGCATTTTCACCTTTCCACCTGTAAAATGTGTGCCAGATCCATATGACACACAGGCCCATATTTATACTTTTTTAGCGCCGCATTTGCGCCACTTTTTAACACAAAACGGCGCAAACTTACAAAATACAACTGTATTTTGTAAGTTTGCACTGCTGTTGCGTCAAAAAATGACGCGAATTCGGCGCTAAAAAAGTGTAAATATGGGCCATAGATTTAAAAAACAGTGAATTTAATAGCAGAAATGGGCCTATTCACAAATGTTTCTTTTGAACACATATGGAGTTGCCTGGACCTACTTCATGGTGAATTTGAGAACATGTTTGTGAATTCCCTTTGCACTTAAGCATCTCAAAGATACTGAGGCCGGTGTGCGAAATTCCACCTATTAGATAATTCGTTATTAATCAGGTATAGTTTGGAAGAAACCCAGAATACAGTAAGTTTACAGTAGATGCCATCTATCCTCAAGGTTACTTCTCAGATGCACTTAGTGATATGCTCATATGTTAGCTGCAGAAATAAACTATGAAAGTGGGCTTTAAATGCAAGTGTGCTGTGTGCTAAAATGATTTCTACAGAGATCCTTCTGTGAAATAGCTAATAGGAAATTCCAGAAACCGCTAAAACATACTTCTTTTATGAAAATGACGATGAAAAACGTACTATTGTATTTGCCTTATGAAACGTCCTAGAATAACTTATCTTGGTCAGGGCTACCATGGCTGGACTAATCAGGAGTTTGTGCATACCGAGAAATGTGGGTATACAAACTCGTCTCTGATGCCGTCCTCACTTATAGAAGGCTACATTTACTCCTGGCGAAGATAGGAGTAAATCCTTTTTAAGGACTGGAAGGGAATCGTAACTCCCTCAAAATTCGTGGTGGTGTAGCAGAAGGGAAAAAAAGGTTTTCCCAAGGGGGGGGAGGTAGGGTGGAGAAAAAGTAAGCATGTGCATTTGCATTCTCTTTTCAGATTTTCATTTGTTCAACTATAGATGTGCATGTGTACATGCAAAAATGGAATTCATAACATATTTTCTGTGTGGTTAGAACCAGGGCCTCTTGAAGCTTTCTGGGTGTTCGCCTTTAAAATGTTGTGAATTCATGAAAATGATAAATCTGCACCCATGGGAGGGCATAGGCTAGTAGGAGCATGCTTTAATTAGTCCCAGCGTGCCAGCTGAATATCAGTGGTTGTGGCAGAGCCGCATGAAAGCACTTTAACATGATGGTGTCGGGAGGCGCACACAGTTGATGACTATGTTGTGCTTCTCTATGGTGTAGTACATCCCGGGAGAATGAGGGTGTGGGAAGAACTAGAAGAAGACTGCCTTTTTTTTTTTTTACCCTGGAGGCCCTCTCCCGCAGCACAGGTGCAACTGTACAGGGCTCTCCCGCGGACTGTTCCCCTACTGCTCCGCCTTGCCCTGTGAGTGGGAACCTCCCCCCTCCACCCCCCCCCGGAGTCACATTCATATACACTGTTGAGCAAGGGCTTAAACCTCCTGAAGCCCCGTTGTCGCCCCCTACAATTGACTCATTTCACTAGCTCTGACAGAGAGCCTTGGTCTCCTCGAGACAATAGTTTGTGCGGTTTCCCTTTGTGTCCTTCTTGGCTCTGTTAGTTCTGCTCTACATTAAGCTGGGCATTTCCTTTTCTTCTCTATACTTAGTGGCATATTTACTAGAGATTGGCATAAGTCACTGCTGCAAACCTTTCTGCTGTGCTGCCCTGCGCCAATTCGAAAGGGCATAAACGCACCGTATTTTCAAGATACAGTGCATTTCTGCCTTTTCCCCCTGCTCTGGCGCACCAATTGGTGCCTAGCACCAACGCAGACATCCTTGCACCATGGTGCAAGGGTGTATGCATTGTTGGCAGGAGTTTTTTGGTGCAGGAAGGGACACCTTTCTGCACAAAACACTCCAGAGAGCCATTTTCCTGCAGAATGCAGCACACATAGAAAGAGGAAACAACGCAGAGGAATAAAGATACTTCTCGTTGCGGCTACACTGGGGAGGCATACATTTTTGATGCATTCCCAGGTGAACATATTCTTGTAATTCTGTTAATGCATCAAAACTCATTGGTGTTGCGTGGGAACACCCACAACAGCGCCCATGGTACGCCTCCCTGACGCAGTGTAAGGAAATGCAGAGACTGGCGCTGCATTGCCATACATCATGTCTACGAGGCCATGAAAAGCCACGCAAAGTGGCTTTGCGTGGCCTTGTAAATATGGCCTACATTGTGCCCTGCTGGTGTGTCACAAAAAGTGATAGACCTGCAGTGCTTGGGGCTTGTAAATATGACCCTTATTCTGCCCACTTACTTGGTAATTTCCTATCGGAGGGCCTAGTGCCAGTCTGACTTATTTGCACTACACACAGTCGGAGTTCCACTGCCATGGACTGCCCTGATATTGAAAGCACAAGGGAAATGTAGGCCATGGGACATGCACTTGACCCTTTGCATCAGCTATGAAGCATCACTGTACATTGGCCCTAAATGGTTCATTCCCTTCCCCACTTGCTGTTGTCCCCGGGGACAATGAAAGCGTGATTTATGAAAAGTTAGCGCCGCCTTTATGTCATTTTTTGATGCGAAAGCGGTGCAAACTTCTAAATTATAATTATATAATTATATTTTTGTAAGTTTCTGCCGCTTTGGTGTAAAAAAATGACATAAAGGCAGCGCAAACTTTTCATAAATCAGGTCCTGAATGTGCTTGCTGCACTTATCTGTTGTTGTAACTATGAACGTTATATGAATGTTAATATACTATCTGGTACATACCTGAACACAGTTTATTGTATAAAATAAAGACAAAATGCCGATAAACAGTTAAAAAAAAAAGAAGACTGCCCTTTTGCATCCCAGTGAACGCCTTGGACCCCTCTGGGCCACAACCCAAAGAGCATAAAACATGTTGAAGATAAACTCTAATAGGCTGCTTTGCACAGGCATTCTATCAACAGTTTTTTACCAATGTAACAGGGAGGCAATACAATTAAACAATCTGACATGGGCATCCTTCACTTCCTGACACATTTTAAAACTGGTCCTCATTTTCCTACATACGGTGTAATAAAAATGAAATACCCTCCTTGACTAAAAGAGCTCCAAGAACAGCCTACTGTGCATACCAGGATTTCACCACAGTAAGGAAGGGTCTCAATGATGGAGCATGGTATCTTGGTGAGTGAAGGTCTCTGCCCTTTATAGGGAAACCCCTTCATGTAGGCCCATCCTCTTCTAGTTTCAGTTCCCTGAATAAGGGATCGCAGTAGATCACAATTTCTGTGCCAGAGTTTACAGGAACAAACTTATTTGTGGTGTACCATTCCCAGGGTCACTGAAGTGCTGGATTCTGTGATTCCGCAGCATTGTCATGGCCATTATCACTTGCTGCACTGCCCTCATACTCTATCACATAGTGCATAATCTGCTGATTTTAATAGAAAAAATCGTTTCTAGATCAAATCAATCAAATGTTATTGAAATGCTGCTCAAATTAGTGTCCTGCAGCGAAAGGTCCTTTGTTCACATTAAATGATCACCTTTCACTTGCAGATTACTGTATTTAGTTGTTAAATTGAAATTAATGAAGTGAAAAGCATGTCCAGATAGTTTACATGTCTAAAAATATCATTTTTAGTGTAGAATGTGCCATATTACAATGTATAATTTGCTATTTTCTTGCTGCCTAATTTAATCAGCCCTAATACATAATTTTGTGATTCCCTGGTGCCAGTGCTTAATTTGTAAAAGAATAAGTGCCGGGGCCCAAAGCTTCCTTCACAGGCCTGCGGCTGGGGCTACAGAATCTCGGGGTTGCCTAATACCATTGCTGTCTAGTTTTGATTACACACCATCCCTGCTTTCTCCCTTTGTTACCGTTTCGCCGTCTTTCTCTTCCTCCTCTTTTCTCGTGTTTTTGCCTATTCTTTCTTGTTCTGCGTCAGTGTCTGATAATGAAAGGTTCAGGTCCCCAAAAAACAGTGCTGCTGTGTCCCACCAGCATCCAGCTCAAATTAAGTACCGCCCGCTGCATAATTCAAGTGGCGCTGACTTTATCGGAGATTCTGAGGACTTCAGTTTGAAGGATCATCTTGAATTGTGAGTTATGCCAGCAATGTTAGGGAATCATCGGGCATGTACGGAAAATATGATGTAGAAAAGAGCATCTAACGAGTTGGCCTAGATTCCATTGTATTCCTTTTTTTCTGACTATGAATCCCACACTCACAGCTACAATGCCAATTCTTCGACCCCTTTTGCTCTTAATTGAATTTGTTTCGAGCAAGATGAAAACAAACCATGTTAGAATGCCCACTGACCGGAATAAGGGGACCATTTTTGAGAACATTTAGATCTCGCCTGAGGTTCCTGGACGCCAGCAGGATTGAACATAATGCACTATTGATTATATTGCAGTCACAAATGTGGCCCGAGCCAAGTTGCCTAACAGGATCAAGTAAGGACACACGCAATGAGTCTCAAAGCAGAAAACTGCTCTTTGACAGCCCACACACACTCCAGCTTTGAAATGTACCAGAATTTATACAAAAGTCGTAATTGAATTAAGGGAGCGACGCGTCAAGGTTATTATCCAGGCTTGAGAAGAACCCCCCCCCCCCCCCCCCAACAACCTGGGTTTGCCACTGTAATGCTGTGACATGCACAGAAGGTATGCTACTAGAGTATCTTTTTTAAATATGGCCCTTCTAAAATATCCACAACCAAACAATATTGAAGGTAAGTTTATATGATTAAGTATAGATTTACTATCAGTTCTTGAATTCAAGGTACTGACGACCTGGCTCTTCATGGAGCCCCGACCCTGGCTCGGCCCACTAAGCTCCTGCTGAAGTGCCAGGATACCCACCCCGGTGAGTCGTGCGCTATAGAGAGACCCATTTCATAACATAATTCCACGTATTGTACTATGACAATATACATCTTCATAGTACATGCATGGGGAGTTAAGAAAAGTAAATCTATATATATACCAATATACATAGTTACTGGCACAATATTGTTTTAATTGATATTCTGGCCATTATATTTTTGTAGAACGATATTTATGTACAAGATATCATGAAATAGTCACAATTTCCTACGGACATGATGTTTGCGTAGATGATCTGTCACGCAATGAAGAAATCAGGACTCAAATAAGAAGCTTGCTTCTGTTCAAAGACAAATCACCTGGATTTACTTAGGCGTCTGAAGCAACCCAATCGCCTCCATTGCCAATCTCTAAGAAAGGGGATTTTTTTAGTTCTCTTTTTCAGGAAAAAGACGAATGCCCAAGCCTCACAGACACAAATACATCCGCAAACATCTCTGTCTTTCATGCCTTTTAGCTACACTTAGAGGATGCAAGCACCTTGATACCTTCAGGTATACAAATGATTCAGATTTTCCAGGTCCCTATCTCTGGGAACTATGGTGTGAGAATGGATGGATTTATCATTTCTCCATTGTCTTCCTAAACTCTCAGAATTTGAATTCCCTTGGTCACAGATGGGTGAATCGGTGCTTCAATGGCTACTGGAAGATGTTGGGTGTTGTTGACCATAATTCAACTTAGTTCTCAAAACTCAGCGACTGGATCAATATTCAGCATCTAGGTAGTAGTCTGAAATATTGAATGGCAAATATAATTTTACCACAATTGACAGCATGCATAATCCCTCCAATGTTTGTCCTTTGCGCACTGTGGATATATTGGGAGTGGTGTAGTCCTCAGACAGATTTTGGTGCTCACCGCTGGACTTGTCTCAATTTAAGAAGTCCAACATGGCAATTACAAGTGACAAAAATGTCACCCACTTTAGGTCCCACAAAAATGACAGACAGTAAAGCCTTAACCTAAAAGGGTTTTATTTTAAGAATTTACAGCACACTGAAGTTAACTCAATATATTGAAAATCCATTAGTCACAAAATAAGAGTACGAAGGTAAATTAAAGTACAAAATCAATCAAGAACTCAGCAAAGTTTAGATCAGCCAATTGCAAAGCATAAACCAAAGAGAAATCCAGCATAGATTTGCCTTCCAAGGTAAAGGAAAGGGACTCTCCTCCTACAGCAAGAAATGTTACAACTCTGTCGTCCCATCTCTAGGGGGAGCTGTGAAGGGACTGTCTGTAGCCTGGGAATCACCTTGAACACTCATCTAGAGTCCCTTTCTGACTCCCGTTTGTTTCCCTTTTCGCTATGGTATGCTTTTTTAGAATTACATTTGCTTTGGGGGACTGCAAATCTCATAATGCACAGCCTGGTAGTCAGGAAAGCCTGTATTCTGCTATACATTGTTTTCTATGGGAAAAGTCCAGTTGCTCCTTTTTACTGGATTCTCTCCTCCAGGACTTGCGAGTGTCTGAAACTACACACACCCGAGACCTCTCCTGTGCAGCCCAGTTATGTGATTCCACCTGGGGTTTGCTGCAGCCTGGAACTGCTTATAAGCAGCCATTTCCTCAAGAACCTTGTCGTGCATTGGAGTTCAATTCCTTTGTGTTCCAAACCCTTTATCGGATGGTGTTCCAGTCTTGTTCCTGTTCTGTTTCAGCTTTAACCTGTTTTCTGTTTCTCTGCCCTGTTCCTGCTTGTCCAGCCAGAGTCTGCTCCCTGTCTCTTAGCCTTGTTCCTGTGTTTATTCCAGAGCCTGCTCCCTGTTTCCCAGTTTTGTTCCTCTCTTGTTTCAGCCTGAACCTGCACTCAGTTTCCCAGTCCTGTTTCCTGCTTGTTCCAACTCCCTGTATTCCAGTTCTGTTCTTGCTTGTTCCAGCCAGAGCTTGCTCTCCGTTTCCCATTCCTGGTTCTGCTTGTTCCAGCCAGAGCTTGTGCTCTGCTTTCCAGTCCTGTTCCTGCCTTTGCTTTAGCCTGAGCCTTTTCCCTGTTGCTGGATTTGCCTCCTTGTTTGTTCCTTTTGTTTCTGTTTCCTCTTGGGTATTTGTGTCTGGTAAGTGTACTATCAGTCTTCACCTGTGGATAAGTGTTTTCCTTTGTACTGGGGTTGGCTCCTGGTTTCCAGGAAGCAATTCCAGCCTCCATCCTTTGTCTAGTGTTATACACAGTCTTTAGTGCCTAACAGTGACAGTGTGATATTGCTGTTTTTCCAGGAATTGCCACTGTGTTTCCAGCTGGACCCACAATGGCTTGTCTTGTGTATGTAAGTATAATCATTGTTTGCGCTCTAAGGGTCCAGAGACAGAATCACTTCGGCTGCCTCCTTTCTATGGGGCTTGCCGGGTGACTATCTGTAAGAGCAATCTGCACAGAGGTATTGACATTCCCCGTTGCTGTGGGAAGTTCTGAGCCCTACCCTCTGTACAGCCTTAGTGGTAACCCGAGTGTGTTTGTCCATTGGTAATCCGTTTCCTGTTTGTTCACAGTAAGGTTGCTCTGCTTTTACTTTCCTGTTTCCTGTGCCTGTCCATAGCTGTCTTTTCCTGCGTACGCGTTTAGCTGCTCTTCTGCCCCAGTACACTACCTCTTTGGGATATTCTGTGACCTCAAGGAGTGCCCAAACCAGAGTCCTGGTCAGACCCGCCTGAAACTGTGACAAGAAATCACATTCTTTAATAGGGTTCTTGTTGGACATGGCCATTTTTACAGGGTCCTCCCTAAACGTTTTGCCTTCCTCCTCCTATTTTGTCTGACCTCTTTTTGTTGGCTTTAGGACTCTGTGCACATTATCACTACTGATCAGTGCTAAAGTGCATGTGCTCTCCCTTCTAAACTTGGTATAATTGTCTTACACCTGATTGGTACCTTTAATTTACTTGTAAGTGCCTAGTACAGTGATATCCCTTATACCCAGGCCCTATCAATTAAATGCTGCTAGTGGGCCTGCAGTGCAGAGTATGCCACCCACAGAAGTAGCCTTTCAAACCTGTCTCAGGCCTGCTACTGCAGAGCCTGTGTGCGCAGTTTACTGCCACAGAAACCTGGCATCTAAATTTACTTGCCAGGCCTGGAACTCCCCTTTTAATACATATGTCACCCCTAAGGTAGGCCCTAGCTATCTACCTGGGGCAGAGTGACAGCTGAGCTCTGTGCATACTTTTCAGACAGCCGAGCTCTGTGCATACTTTTCAGACAGCCTGTCCACAGGGAGGGTGGAGATGTCACAAGAGTGCATCTGCATACTGAATGGTCTTACTGGGCTGAGAGAGGTAAAGGCGAGGCACACATGCATCTGTAAAGGCTGTTCCCAGGCATCACACAAAGGGATCTTTTACCACCCCCCCCACCCCCCACTGATGTCTGGAGCCAGTGCTGGAGGAGGGAGGGGGGCATTCCAGGAACTGGTTAGTGCTAGTTGGAACCCCCTCCCTCTTTTGTGGAGGCCGTGCAAAATGAGTATAGGTACAGGGGGCTGTCCCCCACAATTTTAAACACTAATGGACTAATGAACGGGGCACAGTAGGCTGCTGGAAGGATTCACCAGGAACCCCCTAGGGACTGCCACTGCTTGTGCTGGCCTGTTGCTTGGGCCCTGCAGTGTTGTGCCCCCATTGCAGTCCCCAGGGGCTGGGTGGTGTGTGACCCTTCCCCCCTGCATTTCTCCCTGTTAGTATACTTCTGGATCCCACAAGAATGTGCTGGAGCAAAAACTGTAGTGCACCAGGATTGCCATTGTGTCAGACCTGACTGTTCCCAGGAACTGCTGCCTCTGACCTGTTGTGCTGCCCTGCTTCTGGCTGATCTCTGCCCTACCCCCTGACCAGGTTGCACCCAGGCAACACTGGGGTGACTCCAGGGCCTGCTTGGTGTGCCCTGTTTTCCCCCAAAGACTGCAACCAGCTGTCATAAGGGCCACTGAGACATGCTCTACTGGCATTGTACTTGGCTCATCAGCCAGTGCGTCCCTGATTCAGAGCTGTTGCTCTCCATGGGACATTGACCCTGTGTCAAGGCCCGCCTCTCTACTGAGGATAATGCGAGAGCCCGTGGACACCACTGAGCCTGGCAACTCCTGCCCAGAGGGCTTCCTGGGCCACCAAGTGGGCCCCACCTCGACCACCGGCTGTGCCCATACTCTGTGTCACGGCCCGCCTCTCTCCTAAAGACTTCCCAAGGGCTCGCGGACACCACCGGGCCCTGCACTGCCTGCCTGGAGGGATCCAGGACAACCCGCCTCGACCATCAGAGTGGCCACCGGGCCCCAGGAACTGCCGGTGGCGCTTCACTTTTGACTCTCAGCTACCCTGGAAGAGCCCTGTTCCTGCAACCTGTCTCGGATTGGCAGCGTTACTCCCTGCAAGCGCCCAGACCCAGAGGGACTACAAAGGATCTTGCCTGTGGGAAGGACCATGGGAGGTCTCCCCATTGGCACAGGCTGCGGCCTGTTGGAGATCCCGCACAGGGAGTGTTCCCCATTCATTTTTTACTGTATGTGCCCCCGCCTGTTGGGGACATAATTTCAGGGGCCTGTGTGACTTGGCCAGCAGGACGGGAAGGGAACCCTCAAAGGAGGCTCTACTCCTGCTGTGCCATTAACACACCATAATTTTTGTAATTGGAGGGCAGGAGCTCCTAGATTGTGACAAGAGTGTCCCTGGTTACTGTATTAGCTATAGTATGGGTGCAGATGTCTCGTTATCCCATATCGGCCATCAATACTATCATACAACCCCTATTAGGAGCACAGGAGTGATGGGCACTACACTTTTATGGTGACCAAATATGTTTTTCGTGTGTTACGGGCTGCATTTATGGGCCCTAGGATGGATGCAAGACGTGTCTCTTCTGACAAGAGCACCACTACTGTTTCTGGGACTGTGAGATATGCCCACTAACGTTTTGTTTGTGATGTTCTCTTTATGCCCTATGCAAAGGATGAGGATATTCCTTAGTTGCAGTCATGATGACAATGTCTTGGCCTCTCTAATAATATGTTTATCCTAACCACAGCATTGTGGGTGTCATACCAATGCCATACAGAAAAGTTTCATTTTATGTGCGTTCATGAGGATGTCCTGGCATTCCTGATAATGTTTTTATTCTGACATGTGCTTTTTTGGTGGTAATGACAACCTGACTATGCTTGTGGTGCAGAATCCCAGCAACCTATATGTTTGCCTGACTACTGCTTAGTTTCACAGAGTACTAGTAACATGTCCAATGTTCTGGCAACTGCTTGTGTAGCAGGGTATTACTGATACAAGTTGTGTTTGGTCTAATGATGTTTTACACAACACAGTTTATTTTTATGTAACTTGTTGCGTTTCTTTTTTGGTGTCATTTATTGTGTCACATGTGTTGTGCAAACGCTTTACACAGTGCCTCTGGGATAAGCCTGAATGCTTGTGCTAAGCTACCAAGGGGGTGAGCAGGCATTATCTTGGGTGTGTAACTCCCTCGCCTTGACTAGAGTTGTGGGTTCTGCCTGGCTGAGGTGCATACCCTATCCAACCAGAAACCCCATTTCTAACAGTTCTAAACAAAAGGATTTTATGCATTCAGTACAGTGGTACACATTTCAACCAATCAGAATAAGGCAAAAGAGACATATTACAACTAAATACATTTGACAGATTTCTCCTAATTCTCCTATATGGAGTTTCTCACAACCCAACGTCTACACATGGAACAGAAATGGTCCATAGTATGTGGTTTCCCTAGGACACCTAGGTTTGATCTTGAGTAACTACATTTTGTTTAGAACAGTCTGTGAAAGTCATTGCCTTTCTCAGCAAGGTACATTTGATTTTGATTTTTTGTGGGACATGGAAATGCAAGCCTATTTATGTAATACAATGAAATGTCAGAGAAAAATATGGCTTCTGAGGCCTAGTTTGTCTAAAGTTATTTCAAGTATGAGTTTCTATTACAGTAAAGCATCAAATTCAGAAAAACAGTGGCAACACATATCAAGGTCTAAAAAGGAAGAAACAATATTGAGGATGTCTGTGCACAGAGGTAAGTATAGATTTATATTCTTTAATCCACAACTACGTACCTTGAAGATCTAGATCATCAAGATACTATGTGTAAAGTCACTATGGCATCACAGCCTCTCTTTGTGAGCTTCAAACGGTTGCAAAATAGTCTTCTTTTCATCCTCTTTCCAGATACAGCATGTGCTGAGGGTCAACGTCCTGTGGGTGCCATATTTATCCCAGGAAAGTGCCCTGAACGTACCAAGTGGTCACTAGCCAGTGGGCTGCTGGGTCCCATCCTACCTAGTGACGAATTCCCTGCCATGTGTAGGATCGAGCTATTCCATAATGCCACATTCTTGCCCCCTTCAAGATTGCATGACCTTTCCTTATGCATGAGGTGCAAGGTAGCCTACACTAGAGGTGTGTCTACCTGCGGACAACATGCCCATGGAAGAACCAGTTCTGGGGTGCATTTCCTGCCTCTGTCTCCATTCTGCCTGCGAGGACAAAAGGCATCCGCCTCAGGAATATTGGCCCAGGCAGCCCATCAAAGGTGGTTTCCCCTTTGAAACATGCCTCTGGGCTAATCCCATGAGTGGGCATCCTGGCAGAGGAGGTGACACCTCGATACTGAGTTCAGAGTGGTCATTTTTGTAAAGGTGGCCACTATTAAGAGTGACATTAATTTCAACCATGATTGCATTTAATGTCATGATTAATTTGATACCTTACACCAGCCAGTTTGGTAGTCCCAGTCAAAAGTTAGCTGAATGTGGATGCCACCCTGTACCCCTGTGTCAGCCAATGGGCTACCAACGTTACCCACAGCAAAACAACAATTGGCAGTGTTGCTTTTGGGACATATCAAAATATATATGTCTCACTTAACAAAATATAGCTCCCTGCCATGGGACTCTCTAGTCCTTCCTTAGAGGAGACTTACATATAATGTTAATGGGCAGGATGGCTTTCCCATTGGTTTAAAAGGAAAAGTCAAACTGACATTGGGAACATTGTCCCTCTAGTCTGCAGTGGCAGGTTGGAAGCCGTTTTGTGTCTTGTCTCACGAAGGTTGGCACAAACAGTGCTGCAGCCCTGAGTGGGGACACTGCCTTTCATGCCCTGGGTACCATATCCTATACTAGGGACTTATAAGTAAGTCATGCCTTGCCAGTTGGGTGTATCGAATCCGACATATACTTTTCCATGGGGTAAGAACACTGCCACTGCAGTTAGCAGGAGTCAGTGCACTCTCAGAGTCAAAAAACCAGCCGCATCAGTCCAAAAATGTAGCGCTGAACATGCCAAAGGAGGCATTTTTATACAAACAACTTGGCTGCTGCTGGTCTCAAGGATTCAAGAGGACTTTGAGCTGGCATCCAGCATCTGGGTGGAGCCTGGTCTTAGCTTTCAGTGACTTGCCCACTGCTAAAACGGAACTAACGAACCACCCGATCAAACATGCAAACTCTTCAAAACTATCAACTACTTTACTCATCCAGAATCTCTCAGAGGTTCTCCTAGTGCTAAACAACAGCAGTGCTTTTATGGACAACAAAACTTTGTCACAGTCCTAAATTTGTGAAAACAATTTTGTGGGGATTGATTTTTTTCTTAAGAATCTGCAACCAGCAATGCTGAATGTTTGGGTTGCCGAGTACCAATGTTCCCTAATCTGATTCCACCTCATAACTGTTTCTCCTGCCCCCCTACCCATCTTCTCTCTTTATCATACTCTTGGCATCTCTCTTCCTCCCTTTGTCACAGTTTTCTTATGTTTCCCTTTCTCCTCATTTTTTTCCTATTTTGCCTTTTTCTGGCTCTCCGTCATAATCTTATGTTGAAACATACTGGAAATAGTCCCCAAAAATGAGAGCCGAGAACACCATCCTCCCAGAACTAGGCTCTTGTTTGTTAGAGATTCTCATTCTGAGACGGTGTCCTGGCAACCACATACAATGCTAAGGCTCTTAACAGGTTTCTTATAGCTTTTTGGCAGGACCTGCCCTTAGGATCATTGCCACCTCCACCACTACAAGTTATTTTTGTGGAAAGCAAGGCCAGAATGGCTTTTTAGTCTATTGGCCATTACCCCAATTGGCTGACGCCTTTAGATGCTGGATTTGAGAGTGTGCAGGTGCTGTTGGTGCCTTTAACACTTTCCCCAGCTCCTCAAAGTTAATTGCAGCAGGCACCCGGAGGCTTCAAGAGAGAGTAAGAAAGAGAGGAATAGAGTAATGTTGAAACATGGAGTGATCAGAGAGGTACAATAGAAGGAAAGAGAGAATGGATGAATGGAAAGAGAGCTACAGCGAAAAGAGGAAGGGCGTGGGACTGGTTTGAGAATTTGTGCCAGGGCTGCTTTTGCTTCCCTAGTCCAGCCCTGGTGGAAGGATCGTGGATTATGTGACCAGCTACATTCTCCTTGCTGCCCTGAAGAAGCCACAAGGCGACATGGCAAAGATCCACAAGACTCTTACAGTAGAACAATATATAACAAGTACAAAGAATCTTATTCCTGCAGGATTAACATCAGTTGGACCTCTTTTAGGGGTTTCTCTCCCAAAGAGAAAATTTAATAGAGTGGGGTGAAAAAGTGTATGTTAAAGCACAATTTTCACATATGTTTGCTAAAATGCCATAGATGAAGAAATGGCACTCATTAAATATTCAAATCCTTTCATGGTGTGTCCAGAAAACGAAACCTGACATTCCTCAGGAGTTGACCCTATCTTTTTAAAAAATGTGCTTTACATGCCCCTATATGTAAAAAATCACCTCCTTTGTCCCAGAGTCAGCATTTTGTCATGGGTGCCCCACATATGCCATAGGTTCCCCCTTCCATTATAAAGTGTATAACATATACCAGTGCCAGAATTTTGAAATGTATGCCAATCATATACCACTGGTGATCCTTATATCAGGGCCAGCATTTTGTCATGGTTTCAACCTTCCCATATGCCAGGGTGTCCACTTTTATACCAAGAATTACCTCCAGCATGCTAGTACCTGCATTCTGCTAGTGAGGTCCACATGCCAAGAACTTCCTCGAGTATGGCAGTATTTTATGCAAATAATTACCTCTAGTATGCCACTACCAGTATTTTAACTGTGGTGCCCTTTATGTCAAGAATTACCCCAAGTGTGGCAGTATTTTATCACAGGGGTCTGTCATGCTAACAATTGTTACCAGTATAATGGAGTATTCTTTGCTACTAGTATAATTAAAAAATGGACAGAAAATAAGGATGCAAAGCTTACCCTGTGGTCTTGGCACTGAGTTTGCCATTTCTGAAACCAGGGGGCTGCAAAGGTTGTGCGAGGGTTCACAGGGGTCAGATAGAGGTCTCAGCTGTGACCCCTGGCGACCACTTAATGGCATCCATGTGCTGCGGCATGGTCCACTCCAGAAAAAAAAAATACTCAAACGTGCACCTACCTTCAATACGTTTTGTATTGTACAATTGTATAACACCTATCCCTCCCACCCCCATGTGGGGGCGCTGAAGCACTTACCTGCATGGATAGCAATTTAAATCGTGAATGACGTGGGTTGGGTGGAAGGGTATTGTTTTTGTTTTGAGCCTATGTGGGAAGACTTTTCATTCATGCATGCTTGTCACCTAGGCGCATTTATCATGTTGTGGGGTGCAGCTGCTGGTGCTGTGACAGGCGAGTGAATGTGAGAAATATAAACGCTAATTATAGTTGTAACAAGGACTAAGCGACTTAGCCACAAAGGTAAACAACATGCTGGGTGTCCGTACACCGAAAAGGAAGGGATTCGGATAAGGTACAGTGATAGAAAGATCGTTTTGTCTATCTATCTCACCTCTGTCCGTCTCTTCACCTCTTCATCAGACCCGTTTCAGGCAAGCGGTTAGAAAGGCGTATTTCGACTGCACGTATTGCAATGGCCACTCACGTTACAACAAAGTATAGATGCAGATGGAGGACGGAAATACTAACAAATCATCTGAGAAGGAATTGGTTTGGATCAGTCGAGGCCTCTAGGGAACTGTCCGAGAGCCAGATGGCAGTCCTAATGGTCTCATGGCTCCCAAGATTTAGTTTCTAACAGCACTAATAGACTTTGCTTTCCCGAGCACGAGGGCAGAATGACAGCTTGATCAAACCTCTACAGTCAGAATAAAAGATAATGTTTCCTCTCCCCAGAGGTTTAACCCGTTTTGAAATTTCGATCCTGCGTCACCGGGGATGGTGCGCCATGTCTTTATCTCCCCGCATTAAGAGACCCTTGTACTCCTTTAAATCAGACAAAGGTCAGAAAACAGATGTTGGATTATCTCGGGATCCGTCGGTGCTCATATTTTCAAGAACCAGGATGAGATGGGTAGGAAACTTCACCTCCCCTGAAGCCCCTGGCAAGAGTCCATGCTGTTTTTCAGTATTTTGCAAGTTCAGAAACTGTCTGCTACAGGCTTACTGTGGAGCCAAGGAAAGGCGATTCAGATGAGCACAACAAGTCGAGGGTTGACAGCAAATGCAACAACCATAAGCGAGAACGTCCAGTCCTCTTTCTGCTCTCAGGGCCCTTCAGACCAGTAGCTACTGTGCCGACAGTTTTATTTTCTGCAAATAACGCAGTCCTTACTTGTTTTTTACTTTAGCATCGATACGACTCTTAAATTGCGCTCCAAAAAGCCGAAAACATGTTTTTGCTATAGCATTATTTGATTAATACAATAATTCATGTATTTTTCTTACAGAGCACAACTCGACCTGTCTGTGTTTCGCCCTCTTGCTCATTGCATTTTCCCTAAACCTACTGCATAATTTCATGAAACTAGTCTGGAGTTAGCCATGAGTTTGACAAAGGATATAAAGTAGCATTGCTTGGACGTCATTTAGGGGTCGCCACTGTTCTCAGCTGCGACTCCTGGCACTGCCTTTGCGACCCCGGGCCGCAGAGGTGGCAAAATCAGTGCTGGGAACACGTACGTAGACAGCTCGTGCTAAGAATGGAGTACAATTAGCGGGAATATGACCATCCCTGGCAGCTGGGGCGAGTAAAACATTATTTTATATGTATGCTGTGTGCATGCTTGCGGGTATGAGTGTGTTTATGTGAGCGACAGTGTGTGTATGTGTGTGTGTGCGTGTGTACATATGTAAGCATGTGCGTGAGTGGAAGTAAAGTTTAAATGGTGTGTGATGTCACTTCCGCCATCCCTGGCTTTATGGTGAATTGATGTTCATATGTCAGATTCGGAGTTCCTGGGTGGTGCAATCTGACGTACACACGTTGCGGCCCTCATGTAATGAGTTTTGTAAACTAAAAGAAAAAACGTTAGAGGTTGGCCACTGGACATGAAAGCACATGCGAGTTGGCCACCTTAATTTGACTTTCTTCACTAAAAGATAAACGATTAGAAGATGGATGCTTTACGTGCCTGGGCATTGGCAATAGCTATCTTGTAATGGTTCCTGAAACGAAAGGGAAACTATTATAAGATAGCATCTTTGTGTGTTTAAAATCCATTTTGGGATGGTTGCCTGCTGTTACAATGGCGGGCTCACTCGGATCATGAGTGATTTGGGGGCAAGGATCATCTGTGAAGAACCTGTTTTTTTACTAACAAAAGCATGACGGGAAAAAAGCTGGAAGTGGGGAGAGCAGAAAGTATCATGGCATCTGAATAAAGCTTTGAAGTTGAACAGTGGAGTGGTTGATGAATCAGAGGTATAGGAATTCCTTAGTTCAGATGGCCTATAGGTGAGGTGGATATGACGTTTTAGGCCTTCATTACAAGTGATCTTTTAATTCTTGTGGCGCTGGTAACCAGAGTTAATGCTTCAATTGAGGTGACAAGTCCCATGGGGATGCCGCAAGAACCACATGAGTCAAGAGTGTTGGCCCAGATGAATGTCTAAGTGAAAATCCAGCCAAAATTGAGATTTACATGCTAAAATCTGCAGAACAACACAAGAGGCCTGATTATAACCTTAGGTGCTATTTATCGCACTTGGTAACTAATGATACCACCAAGTTCGTTATTTATCAGGTGTGAGAGAGATCACATTTTATTAATATATCAATGGCATAGAAAGAGCATATGGAGACTAATTAACCTACATTTGAAAATCTAACAGAGAAATTAACGTGGAGATGTAAAATGTGCATGATTGAATTATGGTGGACCATGTGGCTGTCATTCGTATTAAGCACCACGCTTTAACAAGTGGGTTTTGCATTCATAATAAATGAAGTATGGAGGTGGGGCTCCGATGGGAACTTGAAACTTTTCGATATCTGGGCATATGGGTTACACATACGGCGACGGCACATCTGACGTACAATGTGGAACGGGTGGTGAAAGGTTTGGAGCACTTTGTATCATTCTGAGATAAGCTGCCTCTATCCGTAATGGGAAGGGCGGCTGTGGCCAAGATGGCGTTCTTGCCGCGGTGTCTTTACCTGGTTCAGAATTCTCTGTTTCCATAGACGGCCTGACTTTTTAATTGCCTGGATAGCTTGTTGATTTCCTTGGTTTGGGCTGGTCGTCGTAGCAAGGTGGCGTTGTCCACGTTACAAAGGGATATGGAAGATGGAGGCTTGGCACTCCCTATTATTAGACTCTATTATTATGCAGATCTTTTACATCATGCTGCTAAGTCGATGGCGCAGACGGATAATTGGGAGAAGCGGCTGTTTGCTGGCATGTTGGGAGATGAGGCTCTGGTGCACGCATTAATGTCAGGGGTAGGTCTGTGACTCCTGTCCTCTGCCTGGTTTAGAATACAGCTGGGATCTGGGAACATGCGGTTAAGAGAACACTACAACGTATCCCCTTTGAAGATCTGGAGTCTGGCCCCTTTCGGGATATAGATACTTTCATGTCAATGGAGGTTTGGAGAATGGGTGGCTGCTTGGTGGCGGGTGATTTATATCCCAATGGTGAGTTTATTTCCTTTTGGGAGGCTCAAGATACATTTGGGTTGAGCACTGGCCAGTTCTTGCAATATGCCAAGCTTGAGAGTGTGGCTCAAGAGGTCTGGACTGGGTTTCCGGTGGCCCCTGTGGCATCAAAGATGTTGAATGGGTTAATAAATTGGGGAGATGATTCCCACATGGTTACGCTGTTTTATAGAGCACTGCGCGGGGATAATGTGGGGGTAGAGTGTGCAGCGCGTGGGATCGAGAGCTGGAAAACCCCATAGAAGACGTGGACTGGAATTTGGCACTGTCTCTGGTACGCACGGTCTTTTGTAACCACAGATTTAAGTTGTTGCACTTTAAATTTGTCCATCGTGTGTACATTACGCCTGCTCGTCTTAATAAGATGGACCCAACAAGGGAGACACGGTGTCCTCAATGTGGGGAGGCAGGTGCTTCCTTTATCCACTTGGCCTGGGCCTGTAGGGAGGTACAGCAATTTTGGTGGGTGGGGATTCGGAAGTTGGACGGGGTCACCGGTCTGGGACTTGAGGCAAAGCCATTGGCTTGCCTCCTGGATACAATACAGAGACCACACGGGGCAGGCACGTTCTATACAGATTTGCGCAGCTTGCTTTGGTGTTGGCTAAGCGAAGGGTGGCTATGGGCTGGATGGGTACACAAAGCCCATCCCCTTCCAACTGGTCCCGTGATGTTTTGGAATGGGGTGTGGCCGAAGAACAAAACATGAGACTGACACGTAGGGAAGAAGGGGTACTGGAAGACATAACGGCCTGGAGTACACTGTTAGAACGCTTCACGGGGGCCCAGGAGTCCAGCTCTGATTGGAGCACGGATGAGGATCCTTGACCGTAGGATGTTATGCTATGAACATAGGTGACAACCAACTGTGGTAATAGAGTAACGCTGGTAAACGTGGGGTATGAACGATTTGGTTACATAAGAGGTCCTTGGGGAGGGGAAGGGGGGTATCTATTGCCTGTCTGATTGGATATGTTCTATGTTTTTGCCTATAGGTATCGTCAGCCTCTGCCTAGGAGAACAATGGACATTGTGATATCTCGTATGAAAATGCAGTGCTTGTTTTGTTCTTATTTTAAATTGTTTGTTATAAACTCAATAAAACAGAGTTTAAAAAAAATATTAAATGAAGTATTAAAATGAATTCATGCTAAGAATGTTTGTTTAAATTGTAGACTAAGAATTGAAGTTCTAAATTGAAAGTGAATTAAACGTACTTCTATTTAATTAAATTGATTTTATTAATGCGAAGTTACACGCGTGCCAGAAAATAATTGCACATTTGAATTAGTTCTAACATGTCATAAATACTGGTTGCAACTACAAAATTTGCTTTGCATATTTAATTTGAATTGTAAGGTGTACAATAGGTTTAATTTATTAGTTGTAATAATGTGTATTTAGGCTTCTTAGCTTAACAAGGCCTAAAAGATTTATTTTGCAGCAGTAATAGAAATTCACTTGTTTATTTTGTCCCCTCTGACCTGAATTCTTTCCCAGGTTGTTAATGTGATGTTGAATGTCCTATTGTATTGAAGGCAAGAAACATGATTGCTGATGACAATGTTGCATTATTTGTTCTAGCTGTCGAATAAGACAGAAAATTCATGATTCTTATGTGAAACAGGATTAGTTCAGTGAGAGAAAATGTTCAAGTAACAAATAACTAGAGAATGTAATTTTGGGAAATGTGTGAAATCATTCCAATGACAATTCACTTTTGTTGAGAAGATCTGGAAGAGTAACAGAAATGGTAGTACCATCAACAGCCATTGGATGCCGAATCTGATGTCCGAAGTGAGCCCACCCGAAGGACCAATGAATGGACTGAGCATATTTTAATTAGTGAGAAACTTTGAACTTGAAGTCAGTCTTCTTTTAGTTCTTCTCCTGCCTCAAAGCTGCCCAGCACCCTGTTTGAGTCTATTGTCACATTCTGATTATTTAATTCCCCAGATGAGTTTAATCATCTTAGTTTAATTGCCCTATTCTGTTATGCTGTTCAATACTAATAAGCCCAACTAATTCTGAACAGTTGATTTGTCCAAAGTGCAGCCCGTGTTCTGCACTGCCTGGATGCTGTTGACTACTGACGCCGGAAGAAGATGATCATCCTGTCTGATGAACTATTATTGTCTGCTGTTCCATGAGAAGAGGTATAATTAAACGTGGTTTCTTGTTTTCGTTCTAGTTAGATGATAATATCAGCATCATTTTTATAGTGAGTTGGCTTAGTTTAGAGTTGTTTTCACATTATTTGTTTTTTTCTTTTCTTTTTGCTTTTGTCCACATGTGCTAGCCTGTAACCACACATGCAAGTCTAAATTTATGATAGTGACAGGAATGGCCCAGCCATGAAATATGAAATTGACTGTTGAGGTGTATTTTGATGATTTACTGATGTCATCTTCATCTGCTTCAAAATCTAATAATAATGTGCATATTGTATTGCTGCTAATTTATATAATTCTTTTGGAGTGTCTAACAGTGTTGGCGTTTAGTAGAATAAATCTTTTCAGACCCTTTGGTCAGCCTATGGTTTTTATGTATGTTTATAATTTAGTTTTGTGCACACATATGTGACATTGATTTTGGGATTGTAATAAAGCTTTGAAACTGTATTCAGGTTGGAGTTTGATTTAGTGTTAAATTGTTGATGGTGTTTAGAATTGTTTATGGTATAATGTCATTGATTTGTGATTGAATGAATCTGACGACTACACTGTTCGCCAAGTCCAAAGATCTAGTTGACCTTGATAGGTGAGGATAGTGATGGTGTCTCACCTGCGCATGTGTGGTTTATGAACCAAGGTGAGAGAAATTCTTCTCAGCCCAACGCACCCACAGTTTTTGGTAGCAGAGGTATGGTTTTACCCTGTGAGTAGGAGAGTCAGAGTTTCCCCATATTGTGAGTTGTTTTTTGGTGTAGTGTAAATGTTGATGAAATTCCAGCGTTGTGTTACAAGTGTACGGTATGTGTTTTGAGTAGGATTTGCACTCACAATGATTTAGCTAAATCGCAGTGAAGTGTGGTATATGAAGTGAGTAGGGAGTTGGCATACTCCAAGGTAGAGTAGGGAGTTTGCATACTCAAGGTAAGAGAGTGGAGAGTTGGCATATTCCAAGTGATTGTTGCGCTTTGTGCTAAACAATTTCCCATTTGGCTGTTGTTGACAGGTCCTACGAGGCCTAAGACTCTGGAGTACTATACAACTGTATGGAGACACTTGGTTAATTTATTGTTGCAGGTGAGGTGTTGGTTGATTAAGCCCTGTCGACAATACTAGTAGATTTCCCTTGAGTATATATGCTGTTGGTTGGTATTTGGTAAATACTGAGTGCACAGGGAAAATCCGTACCAATCGGAGTAAGGTTTGTCAGTCAAATCTTAATTGCATTTGTGAGATAGCCATAGCCAGAAGAGCAGCTGTTTGTGCGAAAAGCCACAGTCGAAAGTTGCGTACAGCTTTCAAATAGTTTGAGTCCTACCCACAGTGAGCAGACAGGTTTTCATTTTGTGCTCGCAATATTTGTATTTAGGTTTTGTATGAGAAGTGAATGAGAGGGCTCTGAATTGACTCGCAGGTGTAGTGTAGTGAGTGTGATGCCTTTGGTATGCACTGGGATTGGTTGGTTAGTGAGACGAGCCACACACAAATTGGTGGACATGAGTGCGCTGCTGTAGGGTGAGAACACCTTGTGAAAAGGATTGTGGGATTGAAAATTACTTCCTGGTTTTGTAGATTTTGTATTTGTGAGTTAAACTTGACATTTTTCAAAGTTTTAAGGAGCGCATTGAGAGGAGATGTTTTTATTCAAGTTAGGGAGGGTGAAGCTACTGTGCATGAGGGTACACCAGCATTTCAGATAATGGAGGAGAGAAGAGTTTTAGCATGTGTTTGGATAAATCAATGGTGCAAAATATCTGAGAAGGAAGGCTATTTAGCTTTTCCTTGTTACCGATCTTTTGAGTTGAGAAGTCTGAAGAATTTCGGAAGGGTGTTGTATGAACCAAAACCCCTTCCTAGACCCTTACAATTTGAAGCTCTTGCCATTTGGGAGTTAGTTGCAAGACATAAACTGGCTTAGAAATTGTAACAGAGAATGAGGAAAGCAGAAAAGACATTAGCAGAAGATAGTTGGGATGCAGAGCAGAGAATGTGAAGAGCAGATACACTACAAGCAGTAAAGCTGTTTCCAGCAATTTCAAAGGAAGGTGATGGAAGTGTTAAACCTGAAGACAAAACAAAATCTGAGGAAGATACAGGACAGAAATTGGGTGAATATAAAGGGTAGCAGATGCTGAAAGTGATTCTGATGATAAATTTATAACTCAGTTGTTACAGAATTGTTCCCCCACCATATAATGCAGGTGCATCAGGAAATCGGAACGTAGTCCCGTATATGGCCATAGCCCCAGCTTTACAGAACCAGGTTCAGATAATTCCCAATGTGTCTACTACTAATGTTGCACATGTGCCAGAGGTTTATCCGACAGTTCCAAATGTTAATTCAGTTGAGAATGTCCCAGTTCCACCTATGTCAAAGCCAATTCATAATACAGGAATGACTCAGTTTGAGTCCACATCTAATGTACTGACACTTACACAAGTTGTGAATCAGACACAGACAATGCCTATGTATTCCCCTAATGACACCACAGACTGTTGTCCTGAATCAGTCCAATCAGGCTTTTGGAACAGTGTTGACTGGCCAAAGTAAAGAATTAATGTTCCCACCAAGTCAGTCAAATTTGTCAGGACTAGAAGAGTTAACAGTTCCTGTAACCATAGGTCCAGTAGTTCCATTATATGCTCAGGAAATTAATGAGAGTGGTCCCCAGATTTCAAATCCAGTATCAGCAATGAATTCACCTTTTTGGTATTAATGCAGAAATGGAGAGACTGAGCACTATTGTGCCACCTTGACCCCTATGAATTATTTTGGTTCAAATCTGACACCTAATGGAGTGGGTCCACTGGTTGGTGTGACATGCCCCCCACACTCTACAGGTTCATCTGTATTAGCTCAGGAGAAGGCAATAAGAACAGCTTGTATTTTTCCCCAGTCCCTAACCCAAGCTAATAACATTAGTTTACAAGGATTGACAGCTCAACAATTGACTGAATGGTTAGATAACTTGACTGGAGCATCAGTTCCAGGAAACACGCCTGAGGGAGAAAGGACATTGAACATGGCTAGATTAAAACTGGAATTTAATGAAACCCTTGAATTAGACATTTTAGATTCTTACAATGAGAATGAATTGTGCTTCACGTGCAAGGATGTTACTCTTCAAGCGGGACAGTTTTATGAGAAATGAACTAATTTGGCTGAGAAATACAAAATTGAGATGAATAAATCCAAACAGTTGAAGAAGAGTTACAGATTAGAATTTGATGCGAGAGACTTTGCAAATATAAAATCAACTGGAATGAAAATTCACATTAAGGGGTTGATTCAAAGTATTTAAAAATAGGGAGCATCAGGTAAATAGGAAGTTAGATGGGCAAAGAAAAGAGATCAGAAGAAAAAAATGACTACATCTTCAAATGATGTACAGCAGGCTGAGAGAGCTGTAAAAATGATACAAATTAGAGAAATTCCTGGAGGGAATTTTGTTCATGTCGCTTGGAGCAGAAGTGACATACTGTCATTTACATATGACTACCCAAAGTTGAGGAAGAAACCAGTGGAATGGTAACAGTAAACAACGAGGTTTTTCAAGCTTGCAAAGTGTTTGTGAGAAAATTTGAATACTTTATTTGAGATTGTGGTTCCAGCAGATTTGTGGGTTGAGTGCAAGCAAAGTGTTGACTGGCCAAGGTGTGAGATGCCAAGGGATGCAGTAACAGGTGCAGCATCTGAAGAGATGATGAAGATCAATGAATCTTTTAAAACTAGAGTTTCCCCTACAGATATTGATTGGCAAAGGATTGACAGAACATCTCAGGAGTCAAAGGAATCTGTTCATGCCTAGTATGAGAGATTGCCACAAGCATTCAGGCAGCACAGTGGCACAGAGATTATTGAGCCTAGAGACATGATTCATTTTGTGCTAAGATTTGTTAAAGGTTTGAAACCTGAAATTAGTAATATGATTCTGAATCATTTGATTTGCTGGCAAGGAAAGCCGATTGAAGAAGTATTGCATTACACAAAATATTGTAGTGACGAAATTGAGTTGAAACAGAAAAGGTTGAGGACAAAATAAATGGTGATGTGAAACAAGTCAGCCCAAGCTGCAGGTATGCAGGGTAACAGGGAATGGTGAACACCGGAGGAATTCAGGGAACACAGCAGCAAAGAAATATGGTGCCTCAGTTGAGAGGTAGAGGTTGTGGGATTCAAATAGATCCAAATGCGAATGTGGCTGATAGTCAGAACATGAAGAAAATGCTTCCTTGTCGTGCGTATGGCAATGTCGGACAATGGAAATAGGAGTGTCCATTTAGTAATGTAAATAATTTGGTGCAAGGTGGTGGTGTTGTGCAGATGGTTGACAACAGTCAATTTCAAATTCAGAGAGATCAAAGGCCCCAGAACCAAAGTATGAATGTTCCTAAAGGAGCAGTCCAAATGCAAGTTCCCCAGCAACAAGTACAATTTCCTCAACATCAAATTCATGCCCCACAGCAAATGCAGATACCCCAAGTCCGATGGCACAGCAACAGGTAATGGTTCCTCGGCAGAACGCAAGCCAGAGAACGAAGGCAAATGTAAACCAGTTAATCACACAATACCCATTGATTTATTTCAGTGATGATGAGATAAGTGAAGAATATATGAGTGAGAGTTCCGAAGAGGAGTGTGTATCTTGGCTGCCTCATTGGAGGTAGATCAGTGTGGTCCTTATGTGAATGCAGGTGTCATAGGTTATGAAGTTTCATTCCTGGTTGACACGGGAGCAATTTGTTCCACTGTCAGATCTGCATAAGTTCCTAATGTACCCTTTCAGGAAGGATAGTTCAGGTTGTATGAGTAGCAAAGCTGCATTTGGTAAACACCATCACGGAGCCCATTTTGGTTTAGATTGGCACATTTGAGGGTCTGCATTGATTTGTAGTTTGCAATTCAAGACTTGTGAATCTGTTTGGAAGAGTCTTACTTTGCAAATTATAGTTGCCATCACTTGTACACCTTAAGGGATAGGAATTCAGACAAATATCAATAATGAGACTTCCAGTTAAACTGAAGAGATGTATCCGCTCATTACATTGTTTCCTGCCATTACAGTTAAAGACCTGCCAGATGAATTTCAAGAGACAGTAATGTTGAGAGTTTGGGATCTTTCTGGAAAATATATTGGACTTATTTGAGGTGTTGAACCAGTCAGAGTGACTCCAAAGCCAAATGCAGTTTTCCCCAGAGCGCCACAATGTAACATGACTCCAGAAGTGATCAAAGGTACCTCAGTAATTGCAGATTTTGTTGAGCAGGGAGTTCTGAAAGAAGTGATGGGGAGCCCATGTAATTTGCCAAGTATGGGTTTGCGAAGGCCAAGTGGGAAATATTGCATAGTTCAGGATTTGAGAAAGGTGAATGAAATTGTGGTATCCTTTTGTCCTGTTGTGCTAAATCCAGCAGTGATTTTATTTCAGATTCCATGTGAAGTAGAATGGTTTCCATAATCGATTTGTCACAGGCATTTTTCTCAGTGCCCTTGCACAAGGATTTCAGTTCCTCTTTCCATTCAGATTTGGCAACCATGTGTATTCGTGGTGAGGTGCTCCACAGGGGGTTTTGGAATCCCTGTCCATTTTTAATCAGATCTTGAAGAAGAACGTAGAGTCCCTGATCATGCCATTACAGTCTGCTTTAGTGCAGTATATTGATGACTTGATGGTTGCGTCTAATACGCGTTAAGCTTGCAAACAAGATACCGTAGTGTTATTGAATCACCCATTCAAAATGGTGAGAAAATTCATAACTTATTGAATGTATTACAGTTACCTGAGACGATTGCAGTTGTTAAGTGTATGGTTCATCAACAGTGGAATGGTTATGTATCGTTGTGTAATGCCTATGCTGACCAAATTGCCAGATATTGTGCACTTCATTGCGTCACCTTTTATGAAGAGTGGAGTAGTGGAAGTGACACCAGTGAGAAAAATCAAAATTTCTATAGTCAGTGGTTGATACCTGGGATGAAATCAAGAGGTTGCAGGAAGAGGCAGCAGAGGATGAACACAAGCAGGCTGTGTTCAAACAGAGGGAGATGATGTTTGGATCTCAAATAAAGGGAAAGTCGTGTTGCCAAATTGTTTGTTGAACTCAGTGACAAGGTATTATCATGGTCAGGTCCATCTCAGCAGAAGTGCAATGATTCGCACATCCAAACAGACATAGCATGACCCCAGATTTGGATTGATTGCAGGAATGGTTTCTCACAGATGTGTTACTTGTTAACAAAAGGAATGTAGGAAAATACACAGTGGTTAATTTGAGCCACAAAGGCAGATCGGGAAGTCCATTTAACAGAATGCAGCTTGATTTCATTGAGATGGCTGCCTGCAATAGATTGAAGTATGTGTTGGCTATTGTGTGTATGTTTTCCCACTGGATCGAGGCTTATCCAACACAAAGGAATGACAGTCTTACCATAGCTAAGCTGCTGCTCAGGGAACTAATGCCCTGATTTGGGTTCCCAATGTCTTTGGAATCAGATTGAGGAACTCACTTGAATAATGAGATTATAAAGTTGTTGTGTGCAGCACTGAAAAGTGAGCAAACATTGCACAGCAGTGACAGACCAGAGACATCTGAAAGCGCGATTGGCAAAGGTTTGTGCCTTTACAGCATTGACATGGCCTGATGCATCGCCACTTATCCTGATGAGCATGCTTAGTACCCCTTACAGGAAGACAGGACTGTCTCCCCACAAGATTGTGATGGGTTGTGCAATGAGGTGACCAGCAATACCTGCAAATGCACTTGTGACATAACAGATGGCAGTGCTGGATTATTCCAAAGGTCTAGCTGATGTGGTTCGCTCCTTGTCTCATCAAGTTAAGGCAACTAAAGTTCAAACGGCCCAAGAATAGTATCACAGCTTGCAAACTGGAGATTGGGTTCTAATAAAGAAGCATGCGAAGAAGACTTGCTTAGAGCCAAGATGGAAAGCACTGTTTCAAGTTAACTTGGTGATGATAAAAGCTATGTGTGCTGGTCTTCAAAACTGGATCCATGCAAGCCATACATGCAAAATTCCTTGCCCTCTTGAAAACACAGAGTCTGATCCCGCAAGAGCAAATGCAAATGAAGAAGGGGTTCGGCTTGATCAAGCTGTGAGGATGGAAACCAGTGGCTGAAGAAGAAATCCGCAGCTGCACATGAACTGGTTGCTGATAAACTCCCATCAATAACAGAAGTGGTCGAATAGTCAAATCAGAGTGAAGATGAAGATGGTGCTGTAAGGAAAACGAAAAGAAAAAGAGTGCCAAGTAACAGATACTCTTCACCTGAATGGATCCGTCTTGTCACAAATGAATGGGAGAGCGAGTTTATGGCTTTTTGTTTTGACCGTGAGAATTCAGTTGGTCATTGTGGAACTTGAAATCACATTTGAAATGAGTTTTGAAATAACCTTGCCAATTGATCAGCAATCAATCAATCAATCAATCAATCATAGTATTTATGAAGCGCGCTATGTACCCGTTAGGGTTTCGAGGCGCTGAGGTGGGGGGGGTGGAGAGGCTGTTTAGCGGTCGAAGAGCCAGGTCTTGAGGAGCCTTCTGAATGTGAGGAGGTCCTGGGTCTGGCGTAGCGGAGTGGGGAGAGAGTTCCAGGTTTTGGCGGCGAGGAAAGAGAAGGATCTGCCGCCGGAGGTCTTGCGCTGGATTCGGGGTACGATGGCTAGGGCGAGGTTGGCGGATCGGAGTTGGCGTGTTGGGGTGTAGAAGTTGAGTCTGGTGTTGAGGTAGGAGGGTCCGGTGTTGTGAAGCGCCTTGTGAGCGTGGGTAAGGAGTTTAAAAGTGATCCTCTTGTCTACTGGGAGCCAGTGGAGTTCCCTCAGGTGTGGGGAGATGTGGCATCGGCGGGGTATGTCGAGGATCAGTCGGGCGGAGGCATTTTGGATCCGTTGGAGTCGTTTGATGTCTTTGGTAGGGATGCCTGTGTAGAGTGCGTTGCCGTAGTCAAGTCTGCTGCTGACGAGGGCCTGGGTCACCGTCTTTCTGGTTTCTGTTGGAATCCACTTGAAGATTCTGCGGAGCATACGAAGGGTGTTGAAGCAGGTGGAGGAGACGGCGCTGACCTGTTTGGACATGGTGAGGGCGGAGTCCAGGATGAAGCCGAGGTTTCTTGCGTGGTTGGCAGGGGTGGGCGGGGGACCAAGGGCGGAGGGCCACCAAGAGTCGTTCCAAGCCGAGGGAGTGCGCCCGAGGATGAGGACTTCCGTCTTGTCGGAGTTGAGCTTCAGGCGGCTGATGTTCATCCAGTTGGCGATGGATTTAAGTCCCTCGTGGAGGTTGGTTTTGGCGGTGAGCGGGTCATTGGTCAGGGAGAGGACGAGCTGGGTGTCGTCGGCGTAGGAGATGATGTTGAGATGATGTTGGCGGGCCAGTTTGGCGAGGGGGGCCATGTAGACGTTGAACAACGTAGGGCTGAGGGAGGATCCTTGGGTGACGCCGCAGATGAGGTTGGAGGCTTTGGAGCGGAACGGGGAGAGGCGGACTCTCTGAGTTCTGTCGGAGAGGAAGGATGAGATCCAGTGGAGGGCTTTGTCTTGGATCCCAGCTTCCTGGAGGCGGGTCAGTAGGGTGCGGTGGCAGACTGTGTCAAAGGCGGCGGATAGGTCGAGGAGGATGAGGGCTGAGGTTTCGCCCTTGTCCATTTGAAGTCTGATGTCATCTGTGGCGGCGAGGAGAGCAGTCTCAGTGCTGTGGTTTAGTCTGAATCCGGATTGTGAGGGGTCCAGGATTGAGTTGTCTTCGAGGAAGTGGGTGAGCTGAGAGTTGGCGATCTTCTCAATGACTTTGGCTGGAAAAGGGAGGAGAGAGATCGGTCGGAAGTTTTTGAGGTCGTTGGGGTCAGCCTTGGGTTTCTTGAGAAGGGGTTGGATTTCTGCGTGTTTCCAGCTGTCCGGGAAGGTGGCGGAGGAGAAGGAGAGGTTGATGATCTTGCGGAGTTCGGGGGCGATGGTGGCGTTTGCCGAGTTGAAAACATGATGAGGGCAGGGGTCCGTAGGGGAGCCTGAGTGGATGGTGTTCATGGTTGTTATGGTTTCTGCATCGTCCACGTGGGTCCAGGCGGTGAGGCGGCAGTCGTCGGAGGAGACGCCGGGGGTGGGGTCTGGCGGTGGGCTGGAGTTGAAGCTGTCGTGGATGGTAACGATTTTCTGGTGGAAGAAAGTGGAGAGGTCGTCGCAGAGTTTCTGGGAGGGCGGGATGTCGTTGGAGTTGGCTTTAGGATTTGAGAGTTCCTTCACGATCCCGAAGAGTTCTTTGCAGTCGTGGGCGTTGTTGTTGATGCGTTCGGTGAAATGGGTGCGCTTGGCGACGCGGATCCGTTGGTGGTGTTCACGGTTGGCGTTTTTGAGGGTGGCGAGGTTGTCGGGTGTGCGATCTTGGATCCATTTCTTTTTGAGCTTCTGGCAGATGCTTTTGGAGGTTGTAAGGTCATCTGTGAACCAGGCTGGTTTTTTCTTTCCTTGGATGGCGGTGTGTTTCTTTAGGGGGGCGAGGGTGTTAGCGCAGTCGAGGATCCATTGATGGAGGTTGATGGCGGCTGTGTTCGGGTCGGTTGCGTCGGGTGGAGGGTTGTTGGTGAGGGTGCTGGCCAGTTGGTCCTGGGTGATTTTGCCCCAGCGGCGGTGGGGAGGTGGCTGGATGCGGTGATGTTCTGTGATTTTCTTGTAGGTGAAGTGGACGCAGTGGTGGTCGGTCCAGTGGAGTTCGGAGGTGTGGCTGAAAGCGATGTGGTTGCTTGAGGTGAAGAGGGGGTCCAGGGTGTGTCCGGCGATGTGGGTGGGAGTGTTGACTAGTTGGCGGAGTCCGAGGTTGAGGAGGTTGGAGGTCAGTGAAGTAGTGTTGACGTCGGAAGTATTTTCTAGGTGGTAGTTGAGATCTCCCAGGAGGATGTAATCAGTGGATGCTAGGGCGTGGGAGCTTGCGAGGTCTGCGATGGTGTCGTTGAAGGGGGCTCTTGGTCCTGGAGGGCGGTAGATCAGGGTTCCTCTGAGGGTTGTTTTGGGGTCCGTGTGGATCTGGAAATGGAGGTGTTCGGCTGTTTTGAGGGTGTCGTCCGAGTGGGTGTGGATTTTGAGGGTGGCTTTGTGAACGATGGCTATTCCGCCGCCGATCCCGTTGGTCCGGTCTCTTCTGGTGATTTTGTATCCGTCCGGTATGGCGATGGCGATGTCCGGAGCAGAGGAGTCGTTCCACCAGGTTTCGGTCAGGAAGGCCACGTCAGGTGTAGTGGTGTCGAGCAGGTCCCAGAGCTCGATGGCGTGTTTTCGTGCGGAGCGGGTGTTGATGAGGATGCAGTTCAGGTGATTGGGGTTGAAAGTTTTTGTAGTTGGATTCGTCGTTCTGGTGCAGGAGAAGTTGCAGGTGCGACAGGAGAAAGGTCCTTTAGTGAGCTTCGGGGATGCCCGGAAGCATTCAGTGGAGGGCCCGGGGTTGAGGGCGCGGAGCTCTTCGGCCGAGAAGTGGGCGCGGGAGGCGCGAGGACCAGGGGGGGTGGCGCTGGGCGCGGTACAGGCGCGGACGGGCGCAGACGGGCTTGCCTCTGGCGCGCCTCCGGCGCGCCAGCGGCGCGCCCGCTGCGCGGACGCGCAGCGCCAGCCATTAAGAAGGGAGGGGGGAGGGGGGAGGGGGGAGGGAGGAGCAGCTGGGAGGCGGGAGGCGGGAGGCGGGAGGGAGCGGCAAATGGGGGCGCGAGGGGGGCGGGCCGCAGGGAAGCAGCGGCTGGGGTCGAGGAGCGCACAAGGGGCGAAAGGCACAGAAATCGGGCAAAAACAGTCACAAATGCAGGAAAAAACACAATATGGACACAATACTGGCACTAAATACGATCGGGGAGACAGCAATCAGGGGGGCACAATGGGGCAAAAAGCGTCGGCGGCGAGGCGCAGAAAAGCGGAAAAAAGCTGAAAAACAAACTTACGGGACGGCGGAAGCGGCACTCGGGTCAAGTGAGCCCACTAGCCACCAGGGATGAGGCGCAGGAGGATGCCTGCGGGTGGAGGAGGGCCTCGAACACGCAGACGGCAGCGTGGTCGTGGGGCAGAGGCAGAAGGCAGCAGGTTGGTGCTGCGGTCGTGAGGGGCGAGTTCAGGACCTGAACCAGGTCCGAATTCGCTCACTGGCGACGCGCAGCGCCAGCCATTAAGAAGGGAGGGGGGAGGGAGGAGCAGCTGGGAGGCGGGAGGCGGGAGGGAGCGGCAAATGGGGGCGCGAGGGGGGCGGGGCCGCAGGGAAGCAGCGGCTGGGGTCGAGGAGCGCACAAGGGGCGAAAGGCACAGAAATCGGGCAAAAACAGTCACAAATGCAGGAAAAAACACAATATGGACACAATACTGGCACTAAATACGATCGGGGAGACAGCAATCAGGGGGGCACAATGGGGCAAAAAGCGCCGGCGGCGAGGCGCAGAAAAGCGGAAAAAAGCTGAAAAACAAACTTACGGGACGGCGGAAGCGGCACTCGGGTCAAGTGAGCCCACTAGCCACCAGGGATGAGGCGCAGGAGGATGCCTGCGGGTGGAGGAGGGCCTCGAACACGCAGACGGCAGCGTGGTCGTGGGGCAGAGGCAGAAGGCAGCAGGTTGGTGCTGCGGTCGTGAGGGGCGAGTTCAGGAACTGAACCAGGTCCGAATTCGCTCACTGGCGACGCGCAGCGCCAGCCATTAAGAAGGGAGGGGGGAGGGAGGAGCAGCTGGGAGGCGGGAGGCGGGAGGGAGCGGCAAATGGGGGCGTGAGGGGGGCGGGGCCGCAGGGAAGCAGCGGCTGGGGTCGAGGAGCGCACAAGGGGCGAAAGGCACAGAAATCGGGCAAAAACAGTCACAAATGCAGGAAAAAACACAATATGGACACAATACTGGCACTAAATACGATCGGGGAGACAGCAATCAGGGGGGCACAATGGGGCAAAAAGCGCCGGCGGCGAGGCGCAGAAAAGCGGAAAAAAGCTGAAAAACAAACTTACGGGACGGCGGAAGCGGCACTCGGGTCAAGTGAGCCCACTAGCCACCAGGGATGAGGCGCAGGAGGATGCCTGCGGGTGGAGGAGGGCCTCGAACACGCAGACGGCAGCGTGGTCGTGGGGCAGAGGCAGAAGGCAGCAGGTTGGTGCTGCGGTCGTGAGGGGCGAGTTCAGGACCTGAACCAGGTCCGAATTCGCTCACTGGCGACGCGCAGCGCCAGCCATTAAGAAGGGAGGGGGGAGGGGGGAGGGAGGAGCAGCTGGGAGGCGGGAGGCGGGAGGGAGCGGCAAATGGGGGCGCGAGGGGGGCGGGGCCGCAGGGAAGCAGCGGCTGGGGTCGAGGAGCGCACAAGGGGCGAAAGGCACAGAAATCGGGCAAAAACAGTCACAAATGCAGGAAAAAACACAATATGGACACAATACTGGCACTAAATACGATCGGGGAGACAGCAATCAGGGGGGCACAATGGGGCAAAAAGCGCCGGTGGCGAGGCGCAGAAAAGCGGAAAAAAGCTGAAAAACAAACTTACGGGACGGCGGAAGCGGCACTCGGGTCAAGTGAGCCCACTAGCCTCCAGGGATGAGGCGCAGGAGGATGCCTGCGGGTGGAGGAGGGCCTCGAATACGCAGACGGCAGCGTGGTCGTGGGGCAGAGGCAGAAGGCAGCAGGTTGGTGCTGCGGTCGTGAGGGGCGAGTTCAGGACCTGAACCAGGTCCGAATTCGCTCACTGGCGACGCGCAGCGCCAGCCATTAAGAAGGGAGGGGGGAGGGAGGAGCAGCTGGGAGGCGGGAGGCGGGAGGGAGCGGCAAATGGGGGCGCGAGGGGGGCGGGGCCGCAGGGAAGCAGCGGCTGGGGTCGAGGAGCGCACAAGGGGCGAAAGGCACAGAAATCGGGCAAAAACAGTCACAAATGCAGGAAAAAACACAATATGGACACAATACTGGCACTAAATACGATCGGGGAGACAGCAATCAGGGGGGCACAATGGGGCAAAAAGCGCCGGCGGCGAGGCGCAGAAAAGCGGAAAAAAGCTGAAAAACAAACTTACGGGACGGCGGAAGCGGCACTCGGGTCAAGTGAGCCCACTAGCCACCAGGGATGAGGCGCAGGAGGATGCCTGCGGGTGGAGGAGGGCCTCGAACACGCAGACGGCAGCGTGGTCGTGGGGCAGAGGCAGAAGGCAGCAGGTTGGTGCTGCGGTCGTGAGGGGCGAGTTCAGGACCTGAACCAGGTCCGAATTCGCTCACTGGCGACGCGCAGCGCCAGCCATTAAGAAGGGAGGGGGAGGGAGGAGCAGCTGGGAGGCGGGAGGCGGGAGGGAGCGGCAAATGGGGGCGCGAGGGGGGCGGGGCCGCAGGGAAGCAGCGGCTGGGGTCGAGGAGCGCACAAGGGGCGAAAGGCACAGAAATCGGGCAAAAACAGTCACAAATGCAGGAAAAAACACAATATGGACACAATACTGGCACTAAATACGATCGGGGAGACAGCAATCAGGGGGGCACAATGGGGCAAAAAGCGCCGGCGGCGAGGCGCAGAAAAGCGGAAAAAAGCTGAAAAACAAACTTACGGGACGGGGGAAACGGCACTCGGGTCAAGTGAGCCCACTAGCCACCAGGGATGAGGCGCAGGAGGATGCCTGCGGGTGGAGGAGGGCCTCGAACACGCAGACGGCAGCGTGGTCGTGGGGCAGAGGCAGAAGGCAGCAGGTTGGTGCTGCGGTCGTGAGGGGCGAGTTCAGGACCTGAACCAGGTCCGAATTCGCTCAGCAAAGACATTACAATCTGGAAGTGACCATAAGCAATCGTCAAGCTGTGTTCTATTGAAAACAAACATTTGAACAGTTTTTGAGAGCTTTAAGTTGAATCTTGAAGAACTTGCTTGAAGATTGAGAACTGCTGTAAATAGTGCAAAGACTTTAAAAGCCGCTGCGTTTGATTTTTGCTTTAACATTTTTTCCTTTTTTTTCTTTTTTTTCTAATTCTATAGAAACCATGAACCCTAGACAGGGCAAACACAGTAGCTGAAAATATGTGTGCATTGGTTAAAAAATATTATGTATGATTGTGTGTATTGTGGGAATGAGTGTTTCAATGAAAGGAGAGGTGCAAAGCACAGCAACTTCAGTTCAGAGAGTGACAACATCCAAGCAGGATTAGTTCTATAAGGATGAGGGATTGCATCATTTGGATGACACAAAGGGACATTTATCTTCCAATGTTTATTATAGTTTATTGTATGAGTATGTGGACACACTGAATGTGCGTGTTTCTATGTATGTACAGAAATTTCTTTGTCAGTGCAAGAAGGAATCACTTATATTTTACCACATATGGGATTAGTTGCAGTCGTTCATTAACATGTCTGTACAATCAAGAGTATATTCAGTATTTCTATTTTAACTATGATTTCGTTTTCTCTTTTGTTCCCATTAAACAGCATTTGAGCACCATTACAAAGGCTAGGAACATAGATATTATAGGAGGGTTCTTTGAGCCTGCACTGACTTTTGGCACAGCATATGCACACCGGAATAATTTAACATGTCTTTTCACACAGGTAGAGAAGGAATTAATTAATCGAGTAGATAATAGAAGATACACAATGAAAGAAAAGATAGATAAAGGTATAATTAGCAAGAAGAAATCAGTTCACAACATACGATGCACAAGGACGCTTAGCTTTAGATTGGCAACATGTAGGACAGCTTTGTATATTTAGGCCGCAATCAAAAGCTGACAATAAGTCCCTGATTTATACTTTTTGGTGCAAAACAGCATTTCTGTGCACCAGCCGGGCACCATATTTATGGAATGGTGCAAGCCGGTGCAAAGGGTAGGGTAGTGTAAAAAAATGACATTAGTCGGGTGGAGTTGGCAGTATGGAAGAAGGGGGGTTTGCGCCAAAAAGTCACGTTAGGCAGGTTAGAGTAAAACAAAAATGACTCTAACCTGCTCAGTGTCATTTTCTGATGCAAAACCTTCCATACCACATGACTCCTGTTTTAGAAAAAACAAGAGTCATGCCCATCACCCCAATGGCCAGGACAGGGGACCAGGGTCCCCTAGGCATGGCCATTACACCCTGTGCCATGTATGGGGGCCCATTTCAGGGATCTAGTCGACCTCAATAGGTGAGGAGAGTGATGGTGTCTCACATACGCGTTTGTGGTTTATGAACCATAAGTGGGGAGAAATTCTTCCTGGCACAGCGTGCCCACAGGTGTGATAAATAGCACCTATTACAAGTTTCTGGGTAATAATGTGGATGTTGGTGTTTAATGCACCATAATCTCTGTGATACAGTAAATATTACATGCTTTTCCCTGTTAAAGTTCAGCAAATTTGACCTGAAATTTAAGTAATGTTGAGTTATTTAACGTATCCAATAATTATGAGTTTACGGATGGGTCTGAATTTAGTGAGCAACTCGTAATCAGCGCCATGATGTTCATGCATGTTATTCCCTATTCCATATATTCATCTAGTAATGGTATCTGAAAGTTGAGGTAATACCGAGTGTTATCAGTAATACTGCATCTGTTATCACCATGCATTTTTTTACCTGACCATTTATTATACGGGCTTTGATGAATACTACTAAATCATGACTACAATCCCAACCCTGCCACTAACAAGATAAAAATGTTAGCAATGTTATGCACAGTTAGACCCATCAAAGCTTCTCACTCGTATATTTTTTCCTCAAGTATTCTTGCACTTCTGTTAGGAAAGAACAACCTTATATTAGTGTATCACAAATGAAAAAAATGTCTGCGGGTTAAATCGCATGTGTAAGAAAAAGTGGCCAATGTTTTCAGACCCCAAATAAAACTTATCTGTTTTGTGCAGTCAGCCATGATGCCAGTTCTGTCACAAAATCAGAGACTGTTCTAAAAATAACCTGTTTCTGTGGTCACCAATGGAGTGCTGCAGTTTGGAGCTATCAATCGTCTGTTTTAGGAGTGCAGTATCATTCGTGAGAGGCCAAAGTGTATATTCATTTTTCGGTAGCTTCTTTGAAAAAGATAGTTTGGCACTACGTGCTTTTTTTAAGTTCTATGGATCGCTTGATTGTGATTTAAAAACAAAATCAATAGCAAAACAGCAGCATTGCTGAGTTTGCCATGACGCGTTTTCTTTCTCATCTTGGCACTCGCATAATATCACTCTTTGGGGTTCTCAGACTTTGGAGCAAGTTCGCCGTGTTCAAGTTTTTGATTTACATGTATATATGTTTTACTCATAGTGCTTACAAAAATGTAGATCTTGAAACAATCCTTTCTGTTTAGCTTTCAAATCCAATAAAAACTCCAGTAATTGAACCAGTGATTAAGTGCTGTGACCGCAAGTGATGTGGTTAATCCGTGTGGGAATATTTGGTGTCGTAAACCTGAAGTTTCCACAGGATGTGACACTCTAGGGGTTTAACTATCAAAACACAATGTGGTACTCGGCATTCCTAGCCGGATTTGATCATTATTCATTCAACCGAGTGCAGAGATGCAAATTATTTAATGCCGACTAAAAAAACAGGATATCACACTAGGGGAAAATTCACTATTTGCTCATGCAATATGTCGCAGCCACCAAAGTAGCTGCACTGCATTGCATCAAAGGGACCAGCAATGGTGCACTTTAGTTTGCCATGAGGCAACACCCCCCCCCCTGCAGTATAGTGAAAAGGTATGTACGTTCTGTCACGCACTGGTTTTGTTCTGGAAGGGGGCTCTTCAAGTACATACCTGTGCTTTTAGTACTTTCCCCACTTTGCATGTGTGGTGTACAATGTGGCACACTATGGGAAAGAATGTGGAGTTATGGTCAGAGCATCCAACTTTGAAAGTTGTGGACCAGTCTCGGTTCAATATCCTGTGTTCTTCTGGCAAATCCTTTAAACTCCCTGTGCCAAAAATATAAATTATGACCTTGTGCAATTTAACTGGTGATCATGTAAAGCACTCCAAAACCTTAGGGTGAAGTATGCAGTATATAAAACTGCAAAAAAACATGGAATGGAAAAGTTAGAAAAGTATGGAGAAATTAAAACATTTTTCATTTGTTATGCCAGTCTAGATGAGGCGTAAGGTTTTGGAACAAATCTGTGTCTACAGTTATTAATAAATAGGTATTCAGTTTAAAACCGACAGGTGTTTGTGTGGAAATGTCTTGTATCACCCATAGAACATCGCCTTTACGCAAAGAAACAGATGGTGCTACTTTTCATTACTTTAGACAACTTTCCTAATCAAATCTTTATTTGCGTTGTAAAGTAGATCCCCGCACAATCCCATTTTGCTCTGGGTTTGCATCACTTTAGTATTGTTCATACCAATCGTGTCTGTAATGTATGGTACGGTGGTTGGATGTATGGACATTCATACTGTTGGCAAGGCTCAGAAGTGCATTAGCAGATAGATTGCATGCTACCCATTAGGGAGTGCTTGATTGGAAGAATTGTTAAGCTTACAACTTGTATCATGTGGAAAGCATTTTAGTGTGTACTCATATAGGGTTGGCTGTTATCGACTTATACCTCTCACTTTGGTTGTTGGTGATATTTTTCTCCTTCAGTTGGTTTTTATCAAATAAAGTAATTTATGAGGATTGTAGGAAAGGTCTCGTTGGCTTTGTGTTTTTGCATGCTTTTGTTTTTGCAAAAATTATGTTTGGCAGCTGTATGTTTGATCTTTCTGAGGATGCTTTATGCCTTATTCTTCCAGTGCTCACGACCAATTTAGAAACGTTTCTTAAGATAAATTGTGAAGTCCCTTTATATGAAATAATAAACTAAATTATTGTGTGAAATCAATTCAAGCCCAATACGAGTGATTTTATGGGTGATTTTACACGAGTAGACTAGTGAAATGGGGTCCAGAGACAATTAGCCAATAAACCCCAAACCTGACACTATCTCTCACCATACAAGGTGTGAGTAGCCCCCTTGTGGGACCTTACACTTTTCTGTGAAAACCATCCTCTGTGTGATGTGGGCACTGAACACAGGCCTATCACCACCGTCAGTGGTCTTTATGCCAGATGAAGTGTCCCCAAGCCAGACATGGGTGTCTCTGGAACCTGCCTTGCTGTTTCCGGTACAGAGCTGGCTTGCTTGTCAGCCAAATCCTTAATCTCCAATTGTACTGGTGGTTCCACATCTGGATTATAACTCTGGTTGACAGTTCAAGTACCAGAACCTGACCCCTGAAAGTGGAGCCACACGTTCCAATCAGTATATTATGTGTTCTCTTCATTTTCCCACAGATCACAATTAACTAGTGATCACAAGCAGTAGCATTTGCTCTCAAATAGTGTTGTGCAAACAGTGCAGTAACGTTGACGTCTAAGAGTATAACTTGCCTACTGGTTGCCACAGGGCCGTGCCAAGCAGCGGTGACAATCACAGAGGTTGAGGCGTTTGGCTGCTGCTCTCCTAGGCCTGGCTTAATATGGCACTACAATTAAACACCACATACATATTTCAGCATGTGACCAGGGTTGTGAGTCGAGCATTCCAAGGATTGTCAGGAGGTAGTGTGGGAGTTGTGATGCAGAGCTCAACAGCAAATAGCATACAATAGTGGTTGTCCAATACAGTCCTTTTTTTTATATAAAAGGGAAGTAGTTTATTATACCAAAATCAAATATAACACAAGATAAGATGCCCATGAGCACATCATACAGTTATATGTGCAACAGGGAAAACAGGCATAAACGTTTCATGCTTAAAATAATCTCACAGGAAAAGGCTCACAGTGAATATCGTAAGCAGACTACTGTAGGGGGTAGGCTGTAGGTCAGTCCTTAATGTCCCAGTCACTGGCAAACCCAATATAGCTTTTCCTAAAGCAACAAGATTCCCAATGTCTGGGAAGCACAGGTTCACAGGTGCGGCAGTTATCTGAGGATAGCAGTAGTGAGGTTCCCAGCACTCTAGAGTGCATGTACAACAACTTATGTTGTTCAGGAGCTCCATGAAAACCATGATTGGTCAGCGGGTGCAGTTCTAGGCTCCAGAGGGGAAATAGGCATGTAGCAAAAGCACCGCTCCCAAAAAAGTGAGGATTCCAAACCCCACCTCCAAAATTTATTTGGTCTGCAGCAATCTCCTGCTCACTGGCAGAGTCAGTACAGAACACTGAGGGCTGTCTTTGAGGCCACAGCCATGATGTCTGCTTCTCCTTATTCTCGGTTGGTGCACATGCCGGTTATGGTTTATGAAGGAATCAGGGGGCAGAGAGACCCACTCTTGTACTCTGGCCATCTCTTTCACCCCTCTCTCTCTCTCCTTCTTGGGCTCAGCATACCATGATTATTGGCTATGATTTGGGAGGCATGGACAGCTACTCTTGCACTTGAATCAGCTACTGCGTCATTCTCATTTTATGGCAAGACCGGAGGCTCCTATTATGCTTTAGTCTTTTCTTTATTTTTAACTGCAGCTGCAGTCAAGAACAAAACTACTGATCCCATAAGGCTAACAAAAGTAGCCAATGAGGATAAAAAGGTAGTTCATAGTAATGGACCAATCACTTACAATACGTACTAATAATACCTATCTTGACTGGGAACAGCCCTCTTTTCTTGCTGCTCGCAGTCAAGATAAGTACTATTTCCTCTTAGGTTCACTTTATATTTATAACGTTTATAGCATTTGTATGTGTCTTATATATATATATTATTGGTTGTGATATTTGCTCTTTCTTAGCATCGCTCGTTGTTAGTCTATCAGTCGGCTTGTGGCGCGCGCCGCTCTTTTCCGTTATTTATACGTTGTTCTCCTCAGCGCGCGTCGTTTCCCTTCGGCCGCCCCCTGAGGAGAATTTTCAGTGCCGAGCAAGAACGCTTTGTCAGACGCGTCTCCTCGAGCGGTAGCAGCATTTTCCGCTGCTCGCTCAGCTGTTTGACATGCTGTGCAACACGCTCTCTTATACTCCGCAAACAAATAGATTTTCTCAGCGTGCTTTGAGACACGCATCATTTCTTTTTATTACTCACCGCTTCAAGCAGTCTCTCCTGCATCCTGCCAGTGCCGGACTCTGCGTTTCTGTGGAGGTTTCCGGTTTCACTTCCTATTCCATTTCAGTCCACCCAGAGGCGGGGCCATTTCCTTATTCTCACTTCGGTGAGATTTTGTAACCCTTTCCTCTCTGTTTTTGCTGTTTTCGTTTATTATTTGACTGCTGGCACCATGGACAGCTCTGCACACCCACTTTTGACACAGGAGGAGGAGGAGGAAGACGTCCTCAAAGACAACCTTAATGACTTTATCCAGTCTTCTGTGGAACAAGCCATAGCAGTTTCTTGGCAGAAATTATCAAACAATTTGGAAAATTCTGTCGTCAATCTAGTGTCAAAAACCATGCTGGCCCAATCTGTGAGGGAAGGCAGAAAGCGTCAGAATCCATTAAAAAATACTAAGGTGACGCTATTAGTGAGTGACAAAAGTTCACATGTGGCGGAGGACTTGGTTCCTCAAAGGCCTCCTTTTAAGGAGGTGTTTACTGCTAGACCGTCAAAAAAATGCATGGTAAAATCCAAACATATCTCTTCACCTATAGCTATATAAAAAAGTATGGACACGGATGACGAGGTGCAAGACCCTAACTCGGACTCAAATATTTCCGACAAAGATGTTGGAGAAATGATCTCCCCTCCTCCTCTCAAAAAAGTTAAAGTTGGGTCTCAAGACCTTGCAGGTTCTTGCACAATACTGGATGCTGAAGGAGTGCCTATGTTCGATCCGGCTTACACCCAGCATCCAAATTCAACTGGGTGGTTCCCTACGGACCACGTAGCCGAATATGTCACAGCCAGGCTGCGCACTCCCTTAGATAAACAGGTGCGAGCGAAGCTCAAATCTAAATGCCCGTGCCGCCCTTTCCTCTAAAATCACGGCAACTCCGTCTATTGACACTTCCCTTATTACCTTCTTCACCAAATATGTGAAGGACCCGCGGAAGGGTGTCGACAAAGCTTGGTCTTCTTACCAAGATAAGCTGTTGGACATAGTAGGACCCCTAACCTGCATTTTTGACTTAGCAGAGACTGCTCGTTTGGAACAAGCTTCGGTGGACCCAGCTGAAATGTCCTTGTGGGCCTAACGGGCCATTTGTTTATTAGGAAATGCGAACTCCTCCATCAAGCACGAGCGTAGGAAGGGTCTCCTCCTTAAACTAGACCCGAAACTGGTCAACCTGGCAGGCACAGATCCTGGTGTCAAAGCAGAGGGTCTGCTTTTTGGTGACTCCTTTATTAAGGAGTTGAGCAAGCATGTGGCACCTTTTTCATCCCTTGACAAAGCGCAGCAATCTTTAAAAAAGATGTTTTCAGCACGTGTTTTTGCCAGGGCCGGCAGAGGCAGGAACCGCTTTGCCGGCTGCTCCTATGCCAATCAAGTTTCCCTCGGCTACTATGGTAACAACACAACACAAGATTACAGACCACAATTCTACCCCCAAAGGAGCAGGGGATTCAGGAACAAGGGGAACCGTAATTCCAGATTCTCTACACAAGCCGGTAAGTCATCAGGTTATTTCACCTATTCTAGGGGGTCGTATTTCAATATGCCTGTCAAAATGGAAGGAACTCATTGTAGATCCCTGGGTCCTAAATACCGTTCAGGGATATGTTATAGAGCTCTTTTCAGAGCCTTTTCAAGTAATTTTTCCTCCCCCCCTCGCTTCTCTCTCCAAATGACAGACTTAATTTCCTCAGAAATTCAATCCCTTTTACAAAAACAGGCGATAACTCGTTGTTCTCTAGATCCTTCAGGTTTCCTCAGTTCAGTTTTTCTGGTCCAGAAAAAGAACAAGAAAATGTGCCCAGTTATCAACCTAAGGCAATTCAACTAGTTTGTTCTTTATCGTCACTTCAAGATGGAAACCATTTTGCATCTCAGGGATACCTTTCTCCAAGGAGATTGGATGGTAAGGTTAGACCTGCAAGACGCATACCTTACGGTACCGATACACCTGGATTCCCAAAAATTTCTTCAATTCCAATGGGCCGGTCAGACATTCCGTTTCACTTCCCTTCCTTTCAGTCTGTCTTCTGCCCCATGGTGTTTCACGAAACTAATGATACCAGTAGCAGCCTTTCTCAGGGCTCAAGGCGTCAGGTTAATCATCTATCTGGATGATATTCTGATCATGAATCAAAATCGCCCTTCTCTTCTTTCTCAGGTGCACTTGGTGTGCAATCTTCTTTCAGATCTAGGCTTTATCATAAACTATGAAAAATCTTCCTTAGATCCGATCCAAAAGATCGAATTCTTAGGTTTCCTGGTAGATTCAGTTTCAGCTACTCTTCTTCCATCTTCAAAGATCAAATCTATCAAGTCAGAAATTCTGCTCATTTTTACGCAACTCTCGACTTTCCCTCAGATCCCTTGCAAGAGTCGTAGGTCTTCCTCTCCTCTTCAATCCAAGCTATCTTTCCAGGTCCTCTTCACTACCGAGCCTTGCAGAGACTAAAAATTTGTCATCTCCAAAGAGGGCTGGCCTATTCAGATTCCATAGCTCTCGACCAGGACTCTCGATCAGAACTGCAATGGTGGATCGACCATTTAGATGCCTGGAACGGGCAGGACTATCTTCGCATCAGCCTCAGATCTTGTATTAGAATCAGATGCAAGTCTTCTGGGTTGGGGGGCCCAGTGTGGTCCAATCTCAACTGGAGGCTTATGGTCTTGAGAGGAGTCAAAACTGCACATAAACTGTTTAGAGATGCTTGCCGGCTCCTTTGCAATCAGAAGCCTCGAAAGAGACAGAGGCCCTCATTCCAACCCTGGCGGTCTTTGACCGCCAGGGCGGAGGGCAGCGGAAGCACCGCCAACAGGCTGGCGGTGCTTCCTGGGCTATTCTGACCGCGGCGGTAAAGCCGCGGTCAGAAAAGGGGAACCGGCAGTTTCCCGCCGGTTTTCCCCTGGCCCAGGGAATCCTCCATGGCGGTGCTGCTTGCAGCGCCGCCATGGGGATTCTGACCCCCTTCCCGCCAGCCTGTTTCTGTCGGTTTTCACCGCCAGAACCAGGCTGGCGGGAACGGGTGTCGTGGGTCCCCCTAACAGGGCCCCACAAAGATTTTCACTGTCTGCTTAGCAGACAGTGAAAATCGCGACGGGTGCCACTGCACCCGTCGCACCCCTGCAACTCTGCCGGCTCCATTCGGAGCCGGCTTCATTGTTGCAGGGGCTTTCCCGCTGGGCCGGCGGGCGCTCTTTTGGAGGGCGCCCGCCGGCCCAGCGGGAAAGTTGGAATGGCCACCGCAGTGTTTTGACCGCGGGGCGGTCATTCGGCGGCGACCGCCGCCCGCCGCGGTCAGAATGACCGCCAGAGTTTCCTGTTCAGTTCTTCTCAGAATGGACAATATCTCCGTGGATCGTTACATCAACCGTTTGGGAGGCACAAAATCAAAACCTTTAGCGGAATTGGTGAAAGGGTTCTGGGAATTCTGTCTCCAAAACAGGATCTCCGTCCAAGCGGAGTACTTACCAGGCAATCTCAACTTCATAGTGGATTGGTACTCTCACCATTTCCAGGACTCCAGTGACTGGATGCTCAACGTGCAGGTTTTCAACAACATTCTCCACAAATGGGGCCCCTTGGACATAGATCTTTTTGCATCACGTCTCAACACACAGCTCCCGAAGTTCTTCAGTTGGCATCCAGATCGTCTAGCTCTCGCATTCGATGCTTTCTCTGAAGACTGGTCATCCTCCCTCAATTATGCTTTTCCTTCCTTCATTTTGATTTCCAGAGTACTGGCACAGGTCAGGCGGCAGCAGGCCTCTATAGCACTCATAGTCCCCTTCTGGCACTCCCAGGTGTGGTTTCCCTCCCTCCTGGAACTGTCAATAGAACCTCTGTTCTTAATCCCCTAGTTCCCAGATCTCTTAACCAATCCCCAAGGTCTCTGCCACAACTTAATACTTCAGAATGTCCTCACCCTCTCAGCCTGGAAATTTCAGGGAATCCCAGCCTGGCACTTCTATTTCGGTAGAAGCTTCAAACTTCATGGTCCTGGCAAGAGCTCCAGGAACAAGGAAAGCTTATAGATCAGCTTGGTCTCTCTGGCATAGCTCGTGTGTGGGAAAACAAGTTGATCCCTTTACAGCAAATGTAACAACGATTATTAATTTTCTGGCGGCGGAAGCCTGCAAAGGGAAATAATTCCGTACTATTAACCTGTATAGATCTGCTATTTCTTCCTCACATTCTTTTTTCCAGGGAAAACCTATTGGATAACACCCCTTGATCTGCCGTCTTTTAAAGGGAGTAAAATTTTCTAATCATCCAATACCTAAATATAGTTAGTTATGGGATGTTAACGCTGTGCTAATACTGTTTGTGTCTTGGCCAGACAATACTTTGTTATCATTAAAACAGCTTTCTGCTAAACTTACCATGCTGTTATGTTTAATGTCTTTCAAGCGTTTATCTGACGTTAGAGCTCTAGATGTTACTGCTCGCCATTTTACTCCCTCTGGTGTTATGTTTAATGTGTTTAGGCGTACTAAAACTAACCTTTCTTCAGTTTTTTATCCCTTTTTTCCAGATCACCCTAAGCTTTGTGTAGGACAATGCTTAAAAATCTACGAACAACAGACAGCTGGTCTGAGGAATTCCTCCTCTACCCAGCTCCTGATTTATTTCAGGAAACCTTTCAAACCTGTGTCCTCTCCAACCTTAGCACGCTTAGTCCGTTGGGTTATGTCCTTAGCTGGCATTGATGTCTCTGCCTTTGGGGCCCATTCGGCTAGGGAAGCCCTGGCAACCAAAGCTTTTTGGGCCGGTTCTCGCTTGGAGGATATTCTCAGTTCGGCTGACTGGTCCTATGACAATGTTTTTAAGGTTTTCTATTGTAAACCGATTCAACATGCCTCTTTTAATGTGATTAATACGCTTTAAAATAGCATAATAGGAGCCTCTGGTCTTGCCATAAAATTTAGATTTTCCTAATAAATTATGAAGGAAAGTCTTAATTTTATTAAAGACACAGAGGCGAGTATTATCCCGCCGCTACAAAGATTAACACAGTTATTTTGTCACCCTCCCTTTCAGCATCTTCATCAGGACAACAGTCGGCTTCTTAAGGATCCACGATCTCTCAACCGTTGGATCAAAATACCCTTTCGGAGTTTGTTCAAAGACTGATTTTCCCTTTACATGAACTTTTAGCTCTTTGCCTGGCTATTTGTATTTGTGGTTTCATTATTCCATTGTTCATTACTGTTTAATCTCGCACAAGAAAAGAGGGATGTTCCCAGTCAAGATAGGTATTATTAGTACGTATTGTTAGTGATTGGTCCATTACATTGAACTACCTTTTGTTCCTCATTGGCTACTTTTGTTAGCGTTATGGGATCAGTAGTTCTTTGTGTAGTAGTGTTTTTTGCGAAGTGCCTACCTCTAGATTTTGGCCTCTAGCTCAGCCGGCACCTAGGGAAACCTACCAAACCTGTGCATTTCTGAAAACTAGAGACCTAGGGAAATCCAAGGTGGGGTGACTTGCGGGGCTCGGACCAGGTTCTGTTACCCAGAATCCTTTGCAAACCTCAAAATTTGGATAAAAAAACACATGTCCCTCACATTTCTGTGGCAGAAAGTTCTGGAATCTGAGAGGAGCTACAAATTTCCTTCCACCCAGCGTTCCCCCAAGACTCCCGATAAAAATGATACCTCACTTGCGTGGGTAGGCCTAGCGCCGGCGACAGGAAACACCCCAAAGCGCAACGTGGACACATCCTAAATTTTGGAAAAAAACAGAGGTGTTTTTTGCGAAGTGCCTACCTGTAGACTTTGGCCTCTAGCTCAGCCGGCACCTAGGGAAACCTACCAAACCTGTGCATTTCTGAAAACTAGAGACCTAGGGGAATCCAAGGAGGGGTGACTTGCGGGGCTCGGACCAGGTTCTGTTACCCAGAATCCTTTGCAAACCTCAAAATTTGGCTAAAAAAACACATGTTCCTCACATTTCTGTGGCAGAAAGTTGTGGAATCTGAGAGGAGCTACAAATTTCCTTCCACCCAGCGTTCCCCCAAGTCTCCCGATAAAAATGATACCTCACTTGCGTGGGTAGGCCTAGCGCCGGCGACAGGAAACACCCCAAAGCGCAACGTGGACACATCCTAAATTTTGGAAAAAAACAGAGGTGTTTTTTGCGAAGTGCCTACCTGTAGATTTTGGCCTCTAGCTCAGCCGGCACCTAGGGAAACCTACCAAACCTGTGCATTTCTGAAAACTAGAGACCTAGGGGAATCCAAGGAGGGGTGACTTGCGGGGCTCGGACCAGGTTCTGTTACCCAGAATCCTTTGCAAACCTCAAAATTTGGCTAAAAAAACACATGTTCCTCACATTTCTGTGGCAGAAAGTTCTGGAATCTGAGAGGAGCTACAAATTTCCTTCCACCCAGCGTTCCCCCAAGTCTCCCGATAAAAATGATACCTCACTTGCGTGGGTAGGCCTAGCGCCGGCGACAGGAAACACCTCAAAGCGCAACGTGGACACATCCTAAATTTTGGAAAAAAACAGAGGTGTTTTTTGCGAAGTGCCTACCCGTAGATTTTGGCCTCTAGCTCAGCCGGCACCTAGGGAAACCTACCAAACCTGTGCATTTCTGAAAACTAGAGACCTAGGGGAATCCAAGGAGGGGTGACTTGCGGGGCTCGGACCAGGTTCTGCTACCCAGAATACTTTGCAAACCTCAAAATTTGGCTAAAAAAACACATGTTCCTCACATTTCTGTGGCAGAAAGTTGTGGAATCTGAGAGGAGCTACAAATTTCCTTCCACCCAGCGTTCCCCCAAGTCTCCCGATAAAAATGATACCTCACTTGCGTGGGTAGGCCTAGCGCCGGCGACAGGAAACACCCCAAAGCGCAACGTGGACACATCCTAAATTTTGGAAAAAAACAGAGGTGTTTTTTGCGAAGTGCCTACCTGTAGATTTTGGCCTCTAGCTCAGCCGGCACCTAGGGAAACCTACCAAACCTGTGCATTTCTGAAAACTAGAGACCTAGGGGAATCCAAGGAGGGGTGACTTGCGGGGCTCGGACCAGGTTCTGTTACCCAGAATCCTTTGCAAACCTCAAAATTTGGCTAAAAAAACACATGTTCCTCACATTTCTGTGGCAGAAAGTTGTGGAATCTGAGAGGAGCTACAAATTTCCTTCCACCCAGCGTTCCCCCAAGTCTCCCGATAAAAATGATACCTCACTTGCGTGGGTAGGCCTAGCGCCGGCGACAGGAAACACCTCAAAGCGCAACGTGGACACATCCTAAATTTTGGAAAAAAACAGAGGTGTTTTTTGCGAAGTGCCTACCCGTAGATTTTGGCCTCTAGCTCAGCCGGCACCTAGGGAAACCTACCAAACCTGTGCATTTCTGAAAACTAGAGACCTAGGGGAATCCAAGGAGGGGTGACTTGCGGGGCTCGGACCAGGTTCTGTTACCCAGAATCCTTTGCAAACCTCAAAATTTGGCTAAAAAAACACATGTTCCTCACATTTCTGTGGCAGAAAGTTCTGGAATCTGAGAGGAGCTACAAATTTCCTTCCACCCAGCGTTCCCCCAAGTCTCCCGATAAAAATGATACCTCACTTGCGTGGGTAGGCCTAGCGCCGGCGACAGGAAACACCCCAAAGCGCAACGTGGACACATCCTAAATTTTGGAAAAAAACAGAGGTGTTTTTTGCGAAGTGCCTACCTGTAGATTTTGGTCTCTAGCTCAGCCGGCACCTAGGGAAACCTACCAAACCTGTGCATTTCTGAAAACTAGAGACCTAGGGGAATCCAAGGAGGGGTGACTTGCGGGGCTCGGTCCAGGTTCTGTTACCCAGAATCCTTTGCAAACCTCAAAATTTGGCTAAAAAAACACATGTTCCTCACATTTCTGTGGCAGAAAGTTCTGGAATCTGAGAGGAGCTACAAATTTCCTTCCACCCAGCGTTCCCCCAAGTCTCCCGATAAAAATGATACCTCACTTGCGTGGGTAGGCCTAGCGCCGGCGACAGGAAACACCCCAAAGCGCAACGTGGACACATCCTAAATTTTGGAAAAAAACAGAGGTGTTTTTTGCGAAGTGCCTACCCGTAGATTTTGGCCTCTAGCTCAGCCGGCACCTAGGGAAACCTACCAAACCTGTGCATTTCTGAAAACTAGAGACCTAGGGGAATCCAAGGAGGGGTGACTTGCGGGGCTCGGACCAGGTTCTGTTACCCAGAATCCTTTGCAAACCTCAAAATTTGGCTAAAAAAACACATGTTCCTCACATTTCTGTGGCAGAAAGTTGTGGAATCTGAGAGGAGCTACAAATTTCCTTCCACCCAGCGTTCCCCCAAGTCTCCCGATAAAAATGATACCTCACTTGCGTGGGTAGGCCTAGCGCCGGCGACAGGAAACACCCCAAAGCGCAACGTGGACACATCCTAAATTTTGGAAAAAAACAGAGGTGTTTTTTGCGAAGTGCCTACCTGTAGACTTTGGCCTCTAGCTCAGCCGGCACCTAGGGAAACCTACCAAACCTGTGCATTTCTGAAAACTAGAGACCTAGGGGAATCCAAGGAGGGGTGACTTGCGGGGCTCGGACCAGGTTCTGCTACCCAGAATACTTTGCAAACCTCAAAATTTGGCTAAAAAAACACATGTTCCTCACATTTCTGTGGCAGAAAGTTCTGGAATCTGAGAGGAGCTACAAATTTCCTTCCACCCAGCGTTCCCCCAAGTCTCCCGATAAAAATGATACCTCACTTGCGTGGGTAGGCCTAGCGCCGGCGACAGGAAACACCCCAAAGCGCAACGTGGACACATCCTAAATTTTGGAAAAAAACAGAGGTGTTTTTTGCGAAGTGCCTACCTGTAGACTTTGGACTCTAGCTCAGCCGGCACCTAGGGAAACCTACCAAACCTGTGCATTTCTGAAAACTAGAGACCTAGGGGAATCCAAGGAGGGGTGACTTGCGGGGCTCGGACCAGGTTCTGTTACCCAGAATCCTTTGCAAACCTCAAAATTTGGCTAAAAAAACACATGTTCCTCACATTTCTGTGGCAGAAAGTTGTGGAATCTGAGAGGAGCTACAAATTTCCTTCCACCCAGCGTTCCCCCAAGTCTCCCGATAAAAATGATACCTCACTTGCGTGGGTAGGCCTAGCGCCGGCGACAGGAAACACCCCAAAGCGCAACGTGGACACATCCTAAATTTTGGAAAAAAACAGAGGTGTTTTTTGCGAAGTGCCTACCCGTAGATTTTGGCCTCTAGCTCAGCCGGCACCTAGGGAAACCTACCAAACCTGTGCATTTCTGAAAACTAGAGACCTAGGGGAATCCAAGGAGGGGTGACTTGCGGGGCTCGGACCAGGTTCTGTTACCCAGAATCCTTTGCAAACCTCAAAATTTGGCTAAAAAAACACATGTTCCTCACATTTCTGTGGCAGAAAGTTCTGGAATCTGAGAGGAGCTACAAATTTCCTTCCACCCAGCGTTCCCCCAAGTCTCCCGATAAAAATGATACCTCACTTGCGTGGGTAGGCCTAGCGCCGGCGACAGGAAACACCCCAAAGCGCAACGTGGACACATCCTAAATTTTGGAAAAAAACAGAGGTGTTTTTTGCGAAGTGCCTACCTGTAGATTTTGGTCTCTAGCTCAGCCGGCACCTAGGGAAACCTACCAAACCTGTGCATTTCTGAAAACTAGAGACCTAGGGGAATCCAAGGAGGGGTGACTTGCGGGGCTCGGACCAGGTTCTGTTACCCAGAATCCTTTGCAAACCTCAAAATTTGGCTAAAAAAACACATGTTCCTCACATTTCTGTGGCAGAAAGTTCTGGAATCTGAGAGGAGCTACAAATTTCCTTCCACCCAGCGTTCCCCCAAGTCTCCCGATAAAAATGATACCTCACTTGCGTGGGTAGGCCTAGCGCCGGCGACAGGAAACACCCCAAAGCGCAACGTGGACACATCCTAAATTTTGGAAAAAAACAGAGGTGTTTTTTGCGAAGTGCCTACCTGTAGACTTTGGCCTTTAGCTCAGCCGGCACCTAGGGAAACCTACCAAACCTGTGCATTTCTGAAAACTAGAGACCTAGGGGAATCCAAGGAGGGGTGACTTGCGGGGCTCGGACCAGGTTCTGTTACCCAGAATCCTTTGCAAACCTCAAAATTTGGCTAAAAAAACACATGTTCCTCACATTTCTGTGGCAGAAAGTTGTGGAATCTGAGAGGAGCTACAAATTTCCTTCCACCCAGCGTTCCCCCAAGTCTCCCGATAAAAATGATACCTCACTTGCGTGGGTAGGCCTAGCGCCGGCGACAGGAAACACCTCAAAGCGCAACGTGGACACATCCTAGATTTTGGAAAAAAACAGAGGTGTTTTTTGCGAAGTGCCTACCCGTAGATTTTGGCCTCTAGCTCAGCCGGCACCTAGGGAAACCTACCAAACCTGTGCATTTCTGAAAACTAGAGACCTAGGGGAATCCAAGGAGGGGTGACTTGCGGGGCTCGGACCAGGTTCTGTTACCCAGAATCCTTTGCAAACCTCAAAATTTGGCTAAAAAAACACATGTTCCTCACATTTCTGTGGCAGAAAGTTGTGGAATCTGAGAGGAGCTACAAATTTCCTTCCACCCAGCGTTCCCCCAAGTCTCCCGATAAAAATGATACCTCACTTGCGTGGGTAGGCCTAGCGCCGGCGACAGGAAACACCCCAAAGCGCAACGTGGACACATCCTAAATTTTGGAAAAAAACAGAGGTGTTTTTTGCGAAGTGCCTACCTGTAGATTTTGGTCTCTAGCTCAGCCGGCACCTAGGGAAACCTACCAAACCTGTGCATTTCTGAAAACTAGAGACCTAGGGGAATCCAAGGAGGGGTGACTTGCGGGGCTCGGACCAGGTTCTGTTACCCAGAATCCTTTGCAAACCTCAAAATTTGGCTAAAAAAACACATGTTCCTCACATTTCTGTGGCAGAAAGTTCTGGAATCTGAGAGGAGCTACAAATTTCCTTCCACCCAGCGTTCCCCCAAGTCTCCCGATAAAAATGATACCTCACTTGCGTGGGTAGGCCTAGCGCCGGCGACAGGAAACACCTCAAAGCGCAACGTGGACACATCCTAAATTTTGGAAAAAAACAGAGGTGTTTTTTGCGAAGTGCCTACCCGTAGATTTTGGCCTCTAGCTCAGCCGGCACCTAGGGAAACCTACCAAACCTGTGCATTTCTGAAAACTAGAGACCTAGGGGAATCCAAGGAGGGGTGACTTGCGGGGCTCGGACCAGGTTCTGTTACCCAGAATCCTTTGCAAACCTCAAAATTTGGCTAAAAAAACACATGTTCCTCACATTTCTGTGGCAGAAAGTTGTGGAATCTGAGAGGAGCTACAAATTTCCTTCCACCCAGCGTTCCCCCAAGTCTCCCGATAAAAATGATACCTCACTTGCGTGGGTAGGCCTAGCGCCGGCGACAGGAAACACCCCAAAGCGCAACGTGGACACATCCTAAATTTTGGAAAAAAACAGAGGTGTTTTTTGCGAAGTGCCTACCTGTAGACTTTGGCCTCTAGCTCAGCCGGCACCTAGGGAAACCTACCAAACCTGTGCATTTCTGAAAACTAGAGACCTAGGGGAATCCAAGGAGGGGTGACTTGCGGGGCTCGGACCAGGTTCTGCTACCCAGAATACTTTGCAAACCTCAAAATTTGGCTAAAAAAAACACATGTTCCTCACATTTCTGTGGCAGAAAGTTGTGGAATCTGAGAGGAGCTACAAATTTCCTTCCACCCAGCGTTCCCCCAAGTCTCCCGATAAAAATGATACCTCACTTGCGTGGGTAGGCCTAGCGCCGGCGACAGGAAACACCCCAAAGCGCAACGTGGACACATCCTAAATTTTGGAAAAAAACAGAGGTGTTTTTTGCGAAGTGCCTACCTGTAGATTTTGGCCTCTAGCTCAGCCGGCACCTAGGGAAACCTACCAAACCTGTGCATTTCTGAAAACTAGAGACCTAGGGGAATCCAAGGAGGGGTGACTTGCGGGGCTCGGACCAGGTTCTGTTACCCAGAATCCTTTGCAAACCTCAAAATTTGGCTAAAAAAACACATGTTCCTCACATTTCTGTGGCAGAAAGTTGTGGAATCTGAGAGGAGCTACAAATTTCCTTCCACCCAGCGTTCCCCCAAGTCTCCCGATAAAAATGATACCTCACTTGCGTGGGTAGGCCTAGCGCCGGCGACAGGAAACACCTCAAAGCGCAACGTGGACACATCCTAAATTTTGGAAAAAAACAGAGGTGTTTTTTGCGAAGTGCCTACCCGTAGATTTTGGCCTCTAGCTCAGCCGGCACCTAGGGAAACCTACCAAACCTGTGCATTTCTGAAAACTAGAGACCTAGGGGAATCCAAGGAGGGGTGACTTGCGGGGCTCGGACCAGGTTCTGTTACCCAGAATCCTTTGCAAACCTCAAAATTTGGCTAAAAAAACACATGTTCCTCACATTTCTGTGGCAGAAAGTTCTGGAATCTGAGAGGAGCTACAAATTTCCTTCCACCCAGCGTTCCCCCAAGTCTCCCGATAAAAATGATACCTCACTTGCGTGGGTAGGCCTAGCGCCGGCGACAGGAAACACCCCAAAGCGCAACGTGGACACATCCTAAATTTTGGAAAAAAACAGAGGTGTTTTTTGCGAAGTGCCTACCTGTAGATTTTGGTCTCTAGCTCAGCCGGCACCTAGGGAAACCTACCAAACCTGTGCATTTCTGAAAACTAGAGACCTAGGGGAATCCAAGGAGGGGTGACTTGCGGGGCTCGGACCAGGTTCTGTTACCCAGAATCCTTTGCAAACCTCAAAATTTGGCTAAAAAAACACATGTTTCTCACATTTCTGTGGCAGAAAGTTCTGGAATCTGAGAGGAGCTACAAATTTCCTTCCACCCAGCGTTCCCCCAAGTCTCCCGATAAAAATGATACCTCACTTGCGTGGGTAGGCCTAGCGCCGGCGACAGGAAACACCTCAAAGCGCAACGTGGACACATCCTAAATTTTTGAAAAAAACAGAGGTGTTTTTTGCGAAGTGCCTACCCGTAGATTTTGGCCTCTAGCTCAGCCGGCACCTAGGGAAACCTACCAAACCTGTGCATTTCTGAAAACTAGAGACCTAGGGGAATCCAAGGAGGGGTGACTTGCGGGGCTCGGACCAGGTTCTGTTACCCAGAATCCTTTGCAAACCTCAAAATTTGGCTAAAAAAACACATGTTCCTCACATTTCTGTGGCAGAAAGTTCTGGAATCTGAGAGGAGCTACAAATTTCCTTCCACCCAGCGTTCCCCCAAGTCTCCCGATAAAAATGATACCTCACTTGCGTGGGTAGGCCTAGCGCCGGCGACAGGAAACACCCCAAAGCGCAACGTGGACACATCCTAAATTTTGGAAAAAAACAGAGGTGTTTTTTGCGAAGTGCCTACCTGTAGACTTTGGACTCTAGCTCAGCCGGCACCTAGGGAAACCTACCAAACCTGTGCATTTCTGAAAACTAGAGACCTAGGGGAATCCAAGGAGGGGTGACTTGCGGGGCTCGGACCAGGTTCTGTTACCCAGAATCCTTTGCAAACCTCAAAATTTGGCTAAAAAAACACATGTTCCTCACATTTCTGTGGCAGAAAGTTCTGGAATCTGAGAGGAGCTACAAATTTCCTTCCACCCAGCGTTCCCCCAAGTCTCCCGATAAAAATGATACCTCACTTGCGTGGGTAGGCCTAGCGCCGGCGACAGGAAACACCCCAAAGCGCAACGTGGACACATCCTAAATTTTGGAAAAAAACAGAGGTGTTTTTTGCGAAGTGCCTACCTGTAGATTTTGGTCTCTAGCTCAGCCGGCACCTAGGGAAACCTACCAAACCTGTGCATTTCTGAAAACTAGAGACCTAGGGGAATCCAAGGAGGGGTGACTTGCGGGGCTCGGACCAGGTTCTGTTACCCAGAATCCTTTGCAAACCTCAAAATTTGGCTAAAAAAACACATGTTCCTCACATTTCTGTGGCAGAAAGTTCTGGAATCTGAGAGGAGCTACAAATTTCCTTCCACCCAGCGTTCCCCCAAGTCTCCCGATAAAAATGATACCTCACTTGCGTGGGTAGGCCTAGCGCCGGCGACAGGAAACACCCCAAAGCGCAACGTGGACACATCCTAAATTTTGGAAAAAAAACAGAGGTGTTTTTTGCGAAGTGCCTACCTGTAGATTTTGGTCTCTAGCTCAGCCGGCACCTAGGGAAACCTACCAAACCTGTGCATTTCTGAAAACTAGAGACCTAGGGGAATCCAAGGAGGGGTGACTTGCGGGGCTCGGACCAGGTTCTGTTACCCAGAATCCTTTGCAAACCTCAAAATTTGGCTAAAAAAACACATGTTCCTCACATTTCTGTGGCAGAAAGTTCTGGAATCTGAGAGGAGCTACAAATTTCCTTCCACCCAGCGTTCCCCCAAGTCTCCCGATAAAAATGATACCTCACTTGCGTGGGTAGGCCTAGCGCCGGCGACAGGAAACACCTCAAAGCGCAACGTGGACACATCCTAAATTTTGGAAAAAAACAGAGGTGTTTTTTGCGAAGTGCCTACCCGTAGATTTTGGCCTCTAGCTCAGCCGGCACCTAGGGAAACCTACCAAACCTGTGCATTTCTGAAAACTAGAGACCTAGGGGAATCCAAGGAGGGGTGACTTGCGGGGCTCGGACCAGGTTCTGTTACCCAGAATCCTTTGCAAACCTCAAAATTTGGCTAAAAAAACACATGTTCCTCACATTTCTGTGGCAGAAAGTTGTGGAATCTGAGAGGAGCTACAAATTTCCTTCCACCCAGCGTTCCCCCAAGTCTCCCGATAAAAATGATACCTCACTTGCGTGGGTAGGCCTAGCGCCGGCGACAGGAAACACCCCAAAGCGCAACGTGGACACATCCTAAATTTTGGAAAAAAACAGAGGTGTTTTTTGCGAAGTGCCTACCTGTAGACTTTGGCCTCTAGCTCAGCCGGCACCTAGGGAAACCTACCAAACCTGTGCATTTCTGAAAACTAGAGACCTAGGGGAATCCAAGGAGGGGTGACTTGCGGGGCTCGGACCAGGTTCTGCTACCCAGAATACTTTGCAAACCTCAAAATTTGGCTAAAAAAACACATGTTCCTCACATTTCTGTGGCAGAAAGTTGTGGAATCTGAGAGGAGCTACAAATTTCCTTCCACCCAGCGTTCCCCCAAGTCTCCCGATAAAAATGATACCTCACTTGCGTGGGTAGGCCTAGCGCCGGCGACAGGAAACACCCCAAAGCGCAACGTGGACACATCCTAAATTTTGGAAAAAAACAGAGGTGTTTTTTGCGAAGTGCCTACCTGTAGATTTTGGCCTCTAGCTCAGCCGGCACCTAGGGAAACCTACCAAACCTGTGCATTTCTGAAAACTAGAGACCTAGGGGAATCCAAGGAGGGGTGACTTGCGGGGCTCGGACCAGGTTCTGTTACCCAGAATCCTTTGCAAACCTCAAAATTTGGCTAAAAAAACACATGTTCCTCACATTTCTGTGGCAGAAAGTTCTGGAATCTGAGAGGAGCTACAAATTTCCTTCCACCCAGCGTTCCCCCAAGTCTCCCGATAAAAATGATACCTCACTTGCGTGGGTAGGCCTAGCGCCGGCGACAGGAAACACCTCAAAGCGCAACGTGGACACATCCTAAATTTTGGAAAAAAACAGAGGTGTTTTTTGCGAAGTGCCTACCCGTAGATTTTGGCCTCTAGCTCAGCCGGCACCTAGGGAAACCTACCAAACCTGTGCATTTCTGAAAACTAGAGACCTAGGGGAATCCAAGGAGGGGTGACTTGCGGGGCTCGGACCAGGTTCTGTTACCCAGAATCCTTTGCAAACCTCAAAATTTGGCTAAAAAAACACATGTTCCTCACATTTCTGTGGCAGAAAGTTCTGGAATCTGAGAGGAGCTACAAATTTCCTTCCACCCAGCGTTCCCCCAAGTCTCCCGATAAAAATGATACCTCACTTGCGTGGGTAGGCTTAGCGCCGGCGACAGGAAACACCCCAAAGCGCAACGTGGACACATCCTAAATTTTGGAAAAAAACAGAGGTGTTTTTTGCGAAGTGCCTACCTGTAGATTTTGGTCTCTAGCTCAGCCGGCACCTAGGGAAACCTACCAAACCTGTGCATTTCTGAAAACTAGAGACCTAGGGGAATCCAAGGAGGGGTGACTTGCGGGGCTCGGACCAGGTTCTGTTACCCAGAATCCTTTGCAAACCTCAAAATTTGGCTAAAAAAACACATGTTTCTCACATTTCTGTGGCAGAAAGTTCTGGAATCTGAGAGGAGCTACAAATTTCCTTCCACCCAGCGTTCCCCCAAGTCTCCCGATAAAAATGATACCTCACTTGCGTGGGTAGGCCTAGCGCCGGCGACAGGAAACACCTCAAAGCGCAACGTGGACACATCCTAGATTTTGGAAAAAAACAGAGGTGTTTTTTGCGAAGTGCCTACCCGTAGATTTTGGCCTCTAGCTCAGCCGGCACCTAGGGAAACCTACCAAACCTGTGCATTTCTGAAAACTAGAGACCTAGGGGAATCCAAGGAGGGGTGACTTGCGGGGCTCGGACCAGGTTCTGTTACCCAGAATCCTTTGCAAACCTCAAAATTTGGCTAAAAAAACACATGTTCCTCACATTTCTGTGGCAGAAAGTTCTGGAATCTGAGAGGAGCTACAAATTTCCTTCCACCCAGCGTTCCCCCAAGTCTCCCGATAAAAATGATACCTCACTTGCGTGGGTAGGCCTAGCGCCGGCGACAGGAAACACCTCAAAGCGCAACGTGGACACATCCTAAATTTTGGAAAAAAACAGAGGTGTTTTTTGCGAAGTGCCTACCCGTAGATTTTGGCCTCTAGCTCAGCCGGCACCTAGGGAAACCTACCAAACCTGTGCATTTCTGAAAACTAGAGACCTAGGGGAATCCAAGGAGGGGTGACTTGCGGGGCTCGGACCAGGTTCTGTTACCCAGAATCCTTTGCAAACCTCAAAATTTGGCTAAAAAAACACATGTTCCTCACATTTCTGTGGCAGAAAGTTCTGGAATCTGAGAGGAGCTACAAATTTCCTTCCACCCAGCGTTCCCCCAAGTCTCCCGATAAAAATGATACCTCACTTGCGTGGGTAGGCCTAGCGCCGGCGACAGGAAACACCCCAAAGTGCAACGTGGACACATCCTAAATTTTGGAAAAAAACAGAGGTGTTTTTTGCGAAGTGCCTACCTGTAGACTTTGGACTCTAGCTCAGCCGGCACCTAGGGAAACCTACCAAACCTGTGCATTTCTGAAAACTAGAGACCTAGGGGAATCCAAGGAGGGGTGACTTGCGGGGCTCGGACCAGGTTCTGTTACCCAGAATCCTTTGCAAACCTCAAAATTTGGCTAAAAAAACACATGTTCCTCACATTTCTGTGGCAGAAAGTTGTGGAATCTGAGAGGAGCTACAAATTTCCTTCCACCCAGCATTCCCCCAAGTCTCCCGATAAAAATGATACCTCACTTGCGTGGGTAGGCCTAGCGCCGGCGACAGGAAACACCCCAAAGCGCAACGTGGACACATCCTAAATTTTGGAAAAAAACAGAGGTGTTTTTTGCGAAGTGCCTACCTGTAGACTTTGGCCTCTAGCTCAGCCGGCACCTAGGGAAACCTACCAAACCTGTGCATTTCTGAAAACTAGAGACCTAGGGGAATCCAAGGAGGGGTGACTTGCGGGGCTCGGACCAGGTTCTGTTACCCAGAATCCTTTGCAAACCTCAAAATTTGGCTAAAAAAACACATGTTCCTCACATTTCTGTGGCAGAAAGTTGTGGAATCTGAGAGGTGCTACAAATTTCCTTCCACCCAGCGTTCCCCCAAGTCTCCCGATAAAAATGATACCTCACTTGCGTGGGTAGGCCTAGCGCCGGCGACAGGAAACACCCCAAAGCGCAACGTGGACACATCCTAAATTTTGGAAAAAAACAGAGGTGTTTTTTGCGAAGTGCCTACCTGTAGATTTTGGCCTCTAGCTCAGCCGGCACCTAGGGAAACCTACCAAACCTGTGCATTTCTGAAAACTAGAGACCTAGGGGAATCCAAGGAGGGGTGACTTGCGGGGCTCGGACCAGGTTCTGTTACCCAGAATCCTTTGCAAACCTCAAAATTTGGCTAAAAAAACACATGTTCCTCACATTTCTGTGGCAGAAAGTTCTGGAATCTGAGAGGAGCTACAAATTTCCTTCCACCCAGCGTTCCCCCAAGTCTCCCGATAAAAATGATACCTCACTTGCGTGGGTAGGCCTAGCGCCGGCGACAGGAAACACCTCAAAGCGCAACGTGGACACATCCTAGATTTTGGAAAAAAACAGAGGTGTTTTTTGCGAAGTGCCTACCCGTAGATTTTGGCCTCTAGCTCAGCCGGCACCTAGGGAAACCTACCAAACCTGTGCATTTCTGAAAACTAGAGACCTAGGGGAATCCAAGGAGGGGTGACTTGCGGGGCTCGGACCAGGTTCTGTTACCCAGAATCCTTTGCAAACCTCAAAATTTGGCTAAAAAAACACATGTTCCTCACATTTCTGTGGCAGAAAGTTCTGTAATCTGAGAGGAGCTACAAATTTCCTTCTACCCAGCGTTCCCCCAAGTCTCCCGATAAAAATGATACCTCAATTGCGTGGGTAGGCCTAGCGCCGGCGACAGGAAACACCCCAAAGCGCAACGTGGACACATCCTAAATTTTGGAAAAAAACAGAGGTGTTTTTTGCGAAGTGCCTACCTGTAGACTTTGGCCTCTAGCTCAGCCGGCACCTAGGGAAACCTACCAAACCTGTGCATTTCTGAAAACTAGAGACCTAGGGGAATCCAAGGAGGGGTGACTTGCGGGGCTCGGACCAGGTTCTGTTACCCAGAATCCTTTGCAAACCTCAAAATTTGGCTAAAAAAACACATGTTCCTCACATTTCTGTGGCAGAAAGTTGTGGAATCTGAGAGGAGCTACAAATTTCCTTCCACCCAGCGTTCCCCCAAGTCTCCTGATAAAAATGATACCTCACTTGCGTGGGTAGGCCTAGCGCCGGCGACAGGAAACACCCCAAAGCGCAACGTGGACACATCCTAAATTTTGGAAAAAAACAGAGGTGTTTTTTGCGAAGTTCCTACCTGTAGATTTTGGTCTCTAGCTCAGCCGGCACCTAGGGAAACCTACCAAACCTGTGCATTTCTGAAAACTAGAGACCTAGGGGAATCCAAGGAGGGGTGACTTGCGGGGCTCGGACCAGGTTCTGTTACCCAGAATCCTTTGCAAACCTCAAAATTTGGCTAAAAAAACACATGTTCCTCACATTTCTGTGGCAGAAAGTTCTGGAATCTGAGAGGAGCTACAAATTTCCTTCCACCCAGCGTTCCCCCAAGTCTCCCGATAAAAATGATACCTCACTTGCGTGGGTAGGCCTAGCGCCGGCGACAGGAAACACCTCAAAGCGCAACGTGGACACATCCTAAATTTTGGAAAAAAACAGAGGTGTTTTTTGCGAAGTGCCTACCCGTAGATTTTGGCCTCTAGCTCAGCCGGCACCTAGGGAAACCTACCAAACCTGTGCATTTCTGAAAACTAGAGACCTAGGGGAATCCAAGGAGGGGTGACTTGCGGGGCTCGGACCAGGTTCTGTTACCCAGAATCCTTTGCAAACCTCAAAATTTGGCTAAAAAAACACATGTTCCTCACATTTCTGTGGCAGAAAGTTGTGGAATCTGAGAGGAGCTACAAATTTCCTTCCACCCAGCGTTCCCCCAAGTCTCCCGATAAAAATGATACCTCACTTGCGTGGGTAGGCCTAGCGCCGGCGACAGGAAACACCCCAAAGCGCAACGTGGACACATCCTAAATTTTGGAAAAAAACAGAGGTGTTTTTTGCGAAGTGCCTACCTGTAGACTTTGGCCTCTAGCTCAGCCGGCACCTAGGGAAACCTACCAAACCTGTGCATTTCTGAAAACTGGAGACCTAGGGGAATCCAAGGAGGGGTGACTTGCGGGGCTCGGACCAGGTTCTGTTACCCAGAATCCTTTGCAAACCTCAAAATTTGGCTAAAAAAACACATGTTCCTCACATTTCTGTGGCAGAAAGTTGTGGAATCTGAGAGGAGCTACAAATTTCCTTCCACCCAGCGTTCCCCCAAGTCTCCCGATAAAAATGATACCTCACTTGCGTGGGTAGGCCTAGCGCCGGCGACAGGAAACACCCCAAAGCGCAACGTGGACACATCCTAAATTTTGGAAAAAAACAGAGGTGTTTTTTGCGAAGTGCCTACCTGTAGACTTTGGACTCTAGCTCAGCCGGCACCTAGGGAAACCTACCAAACCTGTGCATTTCTGAAAACTAGAGACCTAGGGGAATCCAAGGAGGGGTGACTTGCGGGGCTCGGACCAGGTTCTGTTACCCAGAATCCTTTGCAAACCTCAAAATTTGGCTAAAAAAACACATGTTCCTCACATTTCTGTGGCAGAAAGTTGTGGAATCTGAGAGGAGCTACAAATTTCCTTCCACCCAGCGTTCCCCCAAGTCTCCCGATAAAAATGATACCTCACTTGCGTGGGTAGGCCTAGCGCCGGCGACAGGAAACACCCCAAAGCGCAACGTGGACACATCCTAAATTTTGGAAAAAAACAGAGGTGTTTTTTGCGAAGTGCCTACCTGTAGACTTTGGCCTCTAGCTCAGCCGGCACCTAGGGAAACCTACCAAACCTGTGCATTTCTGAAAACTAGAGACCTAGGGGAATCCAAGGAGGGGTGACTTGCGGGGCTCGGACCAGGTTCTGTTACCCAGAATCCTTTGCAAACCTCAAAATTTGGCTAAAAAAACACATGTTCCTCACATTTCTGTGGCAGAAAGTTGTGGAATCTGAGAGGAGCTACAAATTTCCTTCCACCCAGCGTTCCCCCAAGTCTCCCGATAAAAATGATACCTCACTTGCGTGGGTAGGCCTAGCGCCGGCGACAGGAAACACCCCAAAGCGCAACGTGGACACATCCTAAATTTTGGAAAAAAACAGAGGTGTTTTTTGCGAAGTGCCTACCTGTAGATTTTGGCCTCTAGCTCAGCCGGCACCTAGGGAAACCTACCAAACCTGTGCATTTCTGAAAACTAGAGACCTAGGGGAATCCAAGGAGGGGTGACTTGCGGGGCTCGGACCAGGTTCTGTTACCCAGAATCCTTTGCAAACCTCAAAATTTGGCTAAAAAAACACATGTTCCTCACATTTCTGTGGCAGAAAGTTCTGGAATCTGAGAGGAGCTACAAATTTCCTTCCACCCAGCGTTCCCCCAAGTCTCCCGATAAAAATGATACCTCACTTGCGTGGGTAGGCCTAGCGCCGGCGACAGGAAACACCTCAAAGCGCAACGTGGACACATCCTAGATTTTGGAAAAAAACAGAGGTGTTTTTTGCGAAGTGCCTACCCGTAGATTTTGGCCTCTAGCTCAGCCGGCACCTAGGGAAACCTACCAAACCTGTGCATTTCTGAAAACTAGAGACCTAGGGGAATCCAAGGAGGGGTGACTTGCGGGGCTCGGACCAGGTTCTGTTACCCAGAATCCTTTGCAAACCTCAAAATTTGGCTAAAAAAACACATGTTCCTCACATTTCTGTGGCAGAAAGTTGTGGAATCTGAGAGGAGCTACAAATTTCCTTCCACCCAGCGTTCCCCCAAGTCTCCCGATAAAAATGATACCTCACTTGCGTGGGTAGGCCTAGCGCCGGCGACAGGAAACACCCCAAAGCGCAACGTGGACACATCCTAAATTTTGGAAAAAAACAGAGGTGTTTTTTGCGAAGTGCCTACCCGTAGATTTTGGCCTCTAGCTCAGCCGGCACCTAGGGAAACCTACCAAACCTGTGCATTTCTGAAAACTAGAGACCTAGGGGAATCCAAGGAGGGGTGACTTGCGGGGCTCGGACCAGGTTCTGTTACCCAGAATCCTTTGCAAACCTCAAAATTTGGCTAAAAAAAACACATGTTCCTCACATTTCTGTGGCAGAAAGTTGTGGAATCTGAGAGGAGCTACAAATTTCCTTCCACCCAGCGTTCCCCCAAGTCTCCCGATAAAAATGATACCTCACTTGCGTGGGTAGGCCTAGCGCCGGCGACAGGAAACACCCCAAAGCGCAACGTGGACACATCCTAAATTTTGGAAAAAAACAGAGGTGTTTTTTGCGAAGTGCCTACCTGTAGACTTTGGCCTCTAGCTCAGCCGGCACCTAGGGAAACCTACCAAACCTGTGCATTTCTGAAAACTGGAGACCTAGGGGAATCCAAGGAGGGGTGACTTGCGGGGCTCGGACCAGGTTCTGTTACCCAGAATCCTTTGCAAACCTCAAAATTTGGCTAAAAAAACACATGTTCCTCACATTTCTGTGGCAGAAAGTTCTGGAATCTGAGAGGAGCTACAAATTTCCTTCCACCCAGCGTTCCCCCAAGTCTCCCGATAAAAATGATACCTCACTTGCGTGGGTAGGCCTAGCGCCGGCGACAGGAAACACCCCAAAGCGCAACGTGGACACATCCTAAATTTTGGAAAAAAACAGAGGTGTTTTTTGCGAAGTGCCTACCTGTAGACTTTGGACTCTAGCTCAGCCGGCACCTAGGGAAACCTACCAAACCTGTGCATTTCTGAAAACTAGAGACCTAGGGGAATCCAAGGAGGGGTGACTTGCGGGGCTCGGACCAGGTTCTGTTACCCAGAATCCTTTGCAAACCTCAAAATTTGGCTAAAAAAACACATGTTCCTCACATTTCTGTGGCAGAAAGTTGTGGAATCTGAGAGGAGCTACAAATTTCCTTCCACCCAGCGTTCCCCCAAGTCTCCCGATAAAAATGATACCTCACTTGCGTGGGTAGGCCTAGCGCCGGCGACAGGAAAAACCCCAAAGCGCAACGTGGACACATCCTAAATTTTGGAAAAAAACAGAGGTGTTTTTTGCGAAGTGCCTACCTGTAGACTTTGGCCTCTAGCTCAGCCGGCACCTAGGGAAACCTACCAAACCTGTGCATTTCTGAAAACTAGAGACCTAGGGGAATCCAAGGAGGGGTGACTTGCGGGGCTCGGACTAGGTTCTGTTACCCAGAATCCTTTGCAAACCTCAAAATTTGGCTAAAAAAACACATGTTCCTCACATTTCTGTGGCAGAAAGTTGTGGAATCTGAGAGGAGCTACAAATTTCCTTCCACCCAGCGTTCCCCCAAGTCTCCCGATAAAAATGATACCTCACTTGCGTGGGTAGGCCTAGCGCCGGCGACAGGAAACACCCCAAAGCGCAACGTGGACACATCCTAAATTTTGGAAAAAAACAGAGGTGTTTTTTGCGAAGTGCCTACCTGTAGATTTTGGCCTCTAGCTCAGCCGGCACCTAGGGAAACCTACCAAACCTGTGCATTTCTGAAAACTAGAGACCTAGGGGAATCCAAGGAGGGGTGACTTGCGGGGCTCGGACCAGGTTCTGTTACCCAGAATCCTTTGCAAACCTCAAAATTTGGCTAAAAAAACACATGTTCCTCACATTTCTGTGGCAGAAAGTTCTGGAATCTGAGAGGAGCTACAAATTTCCTTCCACCCAGCGTTCCCCCAAGTCTCCCGATAAAAATGATACCTCACTTGCGTGGGTAGGCCTAGCGCCGGCGACAGGAAACACCTCAAAGCGCAACGTGGACACATCCTAGATTTTGGAAAAAAACAGAGGTGTTTTTTGCGAAGTGCCTACCCGTAGATTTTGGCCTCTAGCTCAGCCGGCACCTAGGGAAACCTACCAAACCTGTGCATTTCTGAAAACTAGAGACCTAGGGGAATCCAAGGAGGGGTGACTTGCGGGGCTCGGACCAGGTTCTGTTACCCAGAATCCTTTGCAAACCTCAAAATTTGGCTAAAAAAACACATGTTCCTCACATTTCTGTGGCAGAAAGTTGTGGAATCTGAGAGGAGCTACAAATTTCCTTCCACCCAGCGTTCCCCCAAGTCTCCCGATAAAAATGATACCTCACTTGCGTGGGTAGGCCTAGCGCCGGCGACAGGAAACACCCCAAAGCGCAACGTGGACACATCCTAAATTTTGGAAAAAAACAGAGGTGTTTTTTGCGAAGTGCCTACCTGTAGATTTTGGTCTCTAGCTCAGCCGGCACCTAGGGAAACCTACCAAACCTGTGCATTTCTGAAAACTAGAGACCTAGGGGAATCCAAGGAGGGGTGACTTGCGGGGCTCGGACCAGGTTCTGTTACCCAGAATCCTTTGCAAACCTCAAAATTTGGCTAAAAAAACACATGTTCCTCACATTTCTGTGGCAGAAAGTTCTGGAATCTGAGAGGAGCTACAAATTTCCTTCCACCCAGCGTTCCCCCAAGTCTCCCGATAAAAATGATACCTCACTTGCGTGGGTAGGCCTAGCGCCGGCGACAGGAAACACCTCAAAGCGCAACGTGGACACATCCTAGATTTTGGAAAAAAACAGAGGTGTTTTTTGCGAAGTGCCTACCCGTAGATTTTGGCCTCTAGCTCAGCCGGCACCTAGGGAAACCTACCAAACCTGTGCATTTCTGAAAACTAGAGACCTAGGGGAATCCAAGGAGGGGTGACTTGCGGGGCTCGGACCAGGTTCTGTTACCCAGAATCCTTTGCAAACCTCAAAATTTGGCTAAAAAAACACATGTTCCTCACATTTCTGTGGCAGAAAGTTGTGGAATCTGAGAGGAGCTACAAATTTCCTTCCACCCAGCGTTCCCCCAAGTCTCCCGATAAAAATGATACCTCACTTGCGTGGGTAGGCCTAGCGCCGGCGACAGGAAACACCCCAAAGCGCAACGTGGACACATCCTAAATTTTGGAAAAAAACAGAGGTGTTTTTTGCGAAGTGCCTACCTGTAGATTTTGGTCTCTAGCTCAGCCGGCACCTAGGGAAACCTACCAAACCTGTGCATTTCTGAAAACTAGAGACCTAGGGGAATCCAAGGAGGGGTGACTTGCGGGGCTCGGACCAGGTTCTGTTACCCAGAATCCTTTGCAAACCTCAAAATTTGGCTAAAAAAACACATGTTCCTCACATTTCTGTGGCAGAAAGTTCTGGAATCTGAGAGGAGCTACAAATTTCCTTCCACCCAGCGTTCCCCCAAGTCTCCCGATAAAAATGATACCTCACTTGCGTGGGTAGGCCTAGCGCCGGCGACAGGAAACACCTCAAAGCGCAACGTGGACACATCCTAAATTTTGGAAAAAAACAGAGGTGTTTTTTGCGAAGTGCCTACCCGTAGATTTTGGCCTCTAGCTCAGCCGGCACCTAGGGAAACCTACCAAACCTGTGCATTTCTGAAAACTAGAGACCTAGGGGAATCCAAGGAGGGGTGACTTGCGGGGCTCGGACCAGGTTCTGTTACCCAGAATCCTTTGCAAACCTCAAAATTTGGCTAAAAAAACACATGTTCCTCACATTTCTGTGGCAGAAAGTTCTGGAATCTGAGAGGAGCTACAAATTTCCTTCCACCCAGCGTTCCCCCAAGTCTCCCGATAAAAATGATACCTCACTTGCGTGGGTAGGCCTAGCGCCGGCGACAGGAAACACCCCAAAGTGCAACGTGGACACATCCTAAATTTTGGAAAAAAACAGAGGTGTTTTTTGCGAAGTGCCTACCTGTAGACTTTGGACTCTAGCTCAGCCGGCACCTAGGGAAACCTACCAAACCTGTGCATTTCTGAAAACTAGAGACCTAGGGGAATCCAAGGAGGGGTGACTTGCGGGGCTCGGACCAGGTTCTGTTACCCAGAATCCTTTGCAAACCTCAAAATTTGGCTAAAAAAACACATGTTCCTCACATTTCTGTGGCAGAAAGTTGTGGAATCTGAGAGGAGCTACAAATTTCCTTCCACCCAGCATTCCCCCAAGTCTCCCGATAAAAATGATACCTCACTTGCGTGGGTAGGCCTAGCGCCGGCGACAGGAAACACCCCAAAGCGCAACGTGGACACATCCTAAATTTTGGAAAAAAACAGAGGTGTTTTTTGCGAAGTGCCTACCTGTAGACTTTGGCCTCTAGCTCAGCCGGCACCTAGGGAAACCTACCAAACCTGTGCATTTCTGAAAACTAGAGACCTAGGGGAATCCAAGGAGGGGTGACTTGCGGGGCTCGGACCAGGTTCTGTTACCCAGAATCCTTTGCAAACCTCAAAATTTGGCTAAAAAAACACATGTTCCTCACATTTCTGTGGCAGAAAGTTGTGGAATCTGAGAGGAGCTACAAATTTCCTTCCACCCAGCGTTCCCCCAAGTCTCCCGATAAAAATGATACCTCACTTGCGTGGGTAGGCCTAGCGCCGGCGACAGGAAACACCCCAAAGCGCAACGTGGACACATCCTAAATTTTGGAAAAAAACAGAGGTGTTTTTTGCGAAGTGCCTACCTGTAGATTTTGGCCTCTAGCTCAGCCGGCACCTAGGGAAACCTACCAAACCTGTGCATTTCTGAAAACTAGAGACCTAGGGGAATCCAAGGAGGGGTGACTTGCGGGGCTCGGACCAGGTTCTGTTACCCAGAATCCTTTGCAAACCTCAAAATTTGGCTAAAAAAACACATGTTCCTCACATTTCTGTGGCAGAAAGTTCTGGAATCTGAGAGGAGCTACAAATTTCCTTCCACCCAGCGTTCCCCCAAGTCTCCCGATAAAAATGATACCTCACTTGCGTGGGTAGGCCTAGCGCCGGCGAAAGGAAACACCTCAAAGCGCAACGTGGACACATCCTAGATTTTGGAAAAAAACAGAGGTGTTTTTTGCGAAGTGCCTACCCGTAGATTTTGGCCTCTAGCTCAGCCGGCACCTAGGGAAACCTACCAAACCTGTGCATTTCTGAAAACTAGAGACCTAGGGGAATCCAAGGAGGGGTGACTTGCGGGGCTCGGACCAGGTTCTGTTACCCAGAATCCTTTGCAAACCTCAAAATTTGGCTAAAAAAACACATGTTCCTCACATTTCTGTGGCAGAAAGTTGTGGAATCTGAGAGGAGCTACAAATTTCCTTCCACCCAGCGTTCCCCCAAGTCTCCTGATAAAAATGATACCTCACTTGCGTGGGTAGGCCTAGCGCCGGCGACAGGAAACACCCCAAAGCGCAACGTGGACACATCCTAAATTTTGGAAAAAAACAGAGGTGTTTTTTGCGAAGTTCCTACCTGTAGATTTTGGTCTCTAGCTCAGCCGGCACCTAGGGAAACCTACCAAACCTGTGCATTTCTGAAAACTAGAGACCTAGGGGAATCCAAGGAGGGGTGACTTGCGGGGCTCGGACCAGGTTCTGTTACCCAGAATCCTTTGCAAACCTCAAAATTTGGCTAAAAAAACACATGTTCCTCACATTTCTGTGGCAGAAAGTTCTGGAATCTGAGAGGAGCTACAAATTTCCTTCCACCCAGCGTTCCCCCAAGTCTTCCGATAAAAATGATACCTCACTTGCGTGGGTAGGCCAAGGGCCGGCGACAGGAAACACCTCAAAGCGCAACGTGGACACATCCTAAATTTTGGAAAAAAACAGAGGTGTTTTTTGCGAAGTGCCTACCCGTAGATTTTGGCCTCTAGCTCAGCCGGCACCTAGGGAAACCTACCAAACCTGTGCATTTCTGAAAACTAGAGACCTAGGGGAATCCAAGGAGGGGTGACTTGCGGGGCTCGGATCAGGTTCTGTTACCCAGAATCCTTTGCAAACCTCAAAATTTGGCTAAAAAAACACATGTTCCTCACATTTCTGTGGCAGAAAGTTCTGGAATCTGAGAGGAGCTACAAATTTCCTTCCACCCAGCGTTCCCCCAAGTCTCCCGATAAAAATGATACCTCACTTGCGTGGGTAGGCCTAGCGCCGGCGACAGGAAACACCCCAAAGCGCAACGTGGACACATCCTAAATTTTGGAAAAAAACAGAGGTGTTTTTTGTGAAGTGCCTACCTGTAGACATTGGCCTCTAGCTCAGCCGGCACCTAGGGAAACCTACCAAACCTGTGCATTTCTGAAAACTAGAGACCTAGGGGAATCCAAGGAGGGGTGACTTGCGGGGCTCGGACCAGGTTCTGTTACCCAGAATCCTTTGCAAACCTCAAAATTTGGCTAAAAAAACACATGTTCCTCACATTTCTGTGGCAGAAAGTTGTGGAATCTGAGAGGAGCTACAAATTTCCTTCCACCCAGCGTTCCCCCAAGTCTCCCGATAAAAATGATACCTCACTTGCGTGGGTAGGCCTAGCGCCGGCGACAGGAAACACCCCAAAGCGCAACGTGGACACATCCTAAATTTTGGAAAAAAACAGAGGTGTTTTTGCGAAGTGCCTACCTGTAGATTTTGGTCTCTAGCTCAGCCGGCACCTAGGGAAACCTACCAAACCTGTGCATTTCTGAAAACTAGAGACCTAGGGGAATCCAAGGAGGGGTGACTTGCGGGGCTCGGACCAGGTTCTGTTACCCAGAATCCTTTGCAAACCTCAAAATTTGGCTAAAAAAACACATGTTCCTCACATTTCTGTGGCAGAAAGTTCTGGAATCTGAGAGGAGCTACAAATTTCCTTCCACCCAGCGTTCCCCCAAGTCTCCCGATAAAAATGATACCTCACTTGCGTGGGTAGGCCTAGCGCCGGCGACAGGAAACACCTCAAAGCGCAACGTGGACACATCCTAAATTTTGGAAAAAAACAGAGGTGTTTTTTGCGAAGTGCCTACCCGTAGATTTTGGCCTCTAGCTCAGCCGGCACCTAGGGAAACCTACCAAACCTGTGCATTTCTGAAAACTAGAGACCTAGGGGAATCCAAGGAGGGGTGACTTGCGTGGCTCGGACCAGGTTCTGTTACCCAGAATCCTTTGCAAACCTCAAAATTTGGCTAAAAAAACACATGTTCCTCACATTTCTGTGGCAGAAAGTTGTGGAATCTGAGAGGAGCTACAAATTTCCTTCCACCCAGCGTTCCCCCAAGTCTCCCGATAAAAATGATACCTCACTTGCGTGGGTAGGCCTAGCGCCGGCGACAGGAAACACCCCAAAGCGCAACGTGGACACATCCTAAATTTTGGAAAAAAACAGAGGTGTTTTTTGCGAAGTGCCTACCTGTAGACTTTGGCCTCTAGCTCAGCCGGCACCTAGGGAAACCTACCAAACCTGTGCATTTCTGAAAACTGGAGACCTAGGGGAATCCAAGGAGGGGTGACTTGCGGGGCTCGGACCAGGTTCTGTTACCCAGAATCCTTTGCAAACCTCAAAATTTGGCTAAAAAAACACATGTTCCTCACATTTCTGTGGCAGAAAGTTCTGGAATCTGAGAGGAGCTACAAATTTCCTTCCACCCAGCGTTCCCCCAAGTCTCCCGATAAAAATGATACCTCACTTGCGTGGGTAGGCCTAGCGCCGGCGACAGGAAACACCCCAAAGCGCAACGTGGACACATCCTAAATTTTGGAAAAAAACAGAGGTGTTTTTTGAGAAGTGCCTACCTGTAGATTTTGGCCTCTAGCTCAGCCGGCACCTAGGGAAACCTACCAAACCTGTGCATTTCTGAAAACTAGAGACCTAGGGGAATCCAAGGAGGACGTGACTTGCGGGGCTCGGACCAGGTTCTGTTACCCAGAATCCTTTGCAAACCTCAAAATTTGGCTAAAAAAAACATGTTCCTCACATTTCTGTGGCAGAAAGTTCTGGAATCTGAGAGGAGCTACAAATTTCCTTCCTCCCAGCGTTCCCCCAAGTCTCCCGATAAAAATGATACCTCACTTGCGTGGGTAGGCCTAGCGCCGGCGACAGGAAACACCCCAAAGCGCAACGTGGACACATCCTAAATTTTGGAAAAAAACAGAGGTGTTTTTTGCGAAGTGCCTACCTGTATATTTTGGCCTCTAGCTCAGCCGGCACCTAGGGAAACCTACCAAACCTGTGCATTTCTGAAAACTAGAGACCTAGGGGAATCCAAGGAGGGGTGACTTGCGGGGCTCGGACCAGGTTCTGTTACCCAGAATCCTTTGCAAACCTCAAAATTTGGCTAAAAAAACACATGTTCCTCACATTTCTGTGGCAGAAAGTTCTGGAATCTGAGAGGAGCTACAAATTTCCTTCCACCCAGCGTTCCCCCAAGTCTCCCGATAAAAATGATACCTCACTTGCGTGGGTAGGCCTAGCGCCGGCGACAGGAAACACCTCAAAGCGCAACGTGGACACATCCTAAATTTTGGAAAAAAACAGAGGTGTTTTTTGCGAAGTGCCTACCCGTAGATTTTGGCCTCTAGCTCAGCCGGCACCTAGGGAAACCTACCAACCCTGTGCATTTCTGAAAACTAGAGACCTAGGGGAATCCAAGGAGGGGTGACTTGCGGGGCTCGGACCAGGTTCTGTTACCCAGAATCCTTTGCAAACCTCAAAATTTGGCTAAAAAAAACACATGTTCCTCACATTTCTGTGGCAGAAAGTTCTGGAATCTGAGAGGAGCTACAAATTTCCTTCCACCCAGCGTTCCCCCAAGTCTCCCGATAAAAATGATACCTCACTTGCGTGGGTAGGCCTAGCGCCGGCGACAGGAAACACCCCAAAGCGCAACGTGGACACATCCTAAATTTTGGAAAAAAACAGAGGTGTTTTTTGCGAAGTGCCTACCTGTAGACTTTGGCCTCTAGCTCAGCCGGCACCTAGGGAAACCTACCAAACCTGTGCATTTCTGAAAACTAGAGACCTAGGGGAATCCAAGGAGGGGTGACTTGCGGGGCTCGGACCAGGTTCTGTTACCCAGAATCCTTTGCAAACCTCAAAATTTGGCTAAAAAAACACATGTTCCTCACATTTCTGTGGCAGAAAGTTCTGGAATCTGAGAGGAGCTACAAATTTCCTTCCACCCAGCGTTCCCCCAAGTCTCCCGATAAAAATGATACCTCACTTGCGTGGGTAGGCCTAGCGCCGGCGACAGGAAACACCCCAAAGTGCAACGTGGACACATCCTAAATTTTGGAAAAAAACAGAGGTGTTTTTTGCGAAGTGCCTACCTGTAGATTTTGGCCTCTAGCTCAGCCGGCACCTAGGGAAACCTACCAAACCTGTGCATTTCTGAAAACTAGAGACCTAGGGGAATCCAAGGAGGACGTGACTTGCGGGGCTCGGACCAGGTTCTGTTACCCAGAATCCTTTGCAAACCTCAAAATTTGGCTAAAAAAACACATGTTCCTCACATTTCTGTGGCAGAAAGTTCTGGAATCTGAGAGGAGCTACAAATTTCCTTCCACCCAGCGTTCCCCCAAGTCTCCCGATAAAAATGATACCTCACTTGCGTGGGTAGGCCTAGCGCCGGCGACAGGAAACACCTCAAAGCGCAACGTGGACACATCCTAAATTTTGGAAAAAAACAGAGGTGTTTTTTGCGAAGTGCCTACCCGTAGATTTTGGCCTCTAGCTCAGCCGGCACCTAGGGAAACCTACCAAACCTGTGCATTTCTGAAAACTAGAGACCTAGGGGAATCCAAGGAGGGGTGACTTGCGGGGCTCGGACCAGGTTCTGTTACCCAGAATCCTTTGCAAACCTCAAAATTTGGCTAAAAAAACACATGTTCCTCACATTTCTGTGGCAGAAAGTTCTGGAATCTGAGAGGAGCTACAAATTTCCTTCCACCCAGCGTTCCCCCAAGTCTCCCGATAAAAATGATACCTCACTTGCGTGGGTAGGCCTAGCGCCGGCGACAGGAAACACCTCAAAGCGCAACGTGGACACATCCTAAATTTTGGAAAAAAACAGAGGTGTTTTTTGCGAAGTGCCTACCCGTAGATTTTGGCCTCTAGCTCAGCCAGCACCTAGGGAAACCTACCAAACCTGTGCATTTCTGAAAACTAGAGACCTAGGGGAATCCAAGGAGGGGTGACTTGCGGGGCTCGGACCAGGTTCTGTTACCCAGAATCCTTTGCAAACCTCAAAATTTGGCTAAAAAAAACACATGTTCCTCACATTTCTGTGGCAGAAAGTTGTGGAATCTGAGAGGAGCTACAAATTTCCTTCCACCCAGCGTTCCCCCAAGTCTCCCGATAAAAATGATACCTCACTTGCGTGGGTAGGCCTAGCGCCGGCGACAGGAAACACCCCAAAGCGCAACGTGGACACATCCTAAATTTTGGAAAAAAACAGAGGTGTTTTTTGCGAAGTGCCTACCTGTAGATTTTGGCCTCTAGCTCAGCCGGCACCTAGGGAAACCTACCAAACCTGTGCATTTCTGAAAACTAGAGACCTAGGGGAATCCAAGGAGGGGTGACTTGCGGGGCTCGGACCAGGTTCTGTTACCCAGAATCCTTTGCAAACCTCAAAATTTGGCTAAAAAAACACATGTTCCTCACATTTCTGTGGCAGAAAGTTGTGGAATCTGAGAGGAGCTACAAATTTCCTTCTACCCAGCGTTCCCCCAAGTCTCCCGATAAAAATGATACCTCACTTGCGTGGGTAGGCCTAGCGCCGGCGACAGGAAACACCCCAAAGCGCAACGTGGACACATCCTAAATTTTGGGAAAAAACAGAGGTGTTTTTTGCGAAGTGCCTACCTGTAGATTTTGGCCTCTAGCTCAGCCGGCACCTAGGGAAACCTACCAAACCTGTGCATTTCTGAAAACTAGAGACCTAGGGGAATCCAAGGAGGGGTGACATGCGGGGCTCGGACCAGGTCCTGTTACCCAGAATCCTTTGCAAACCTCAAAATTGGCTAAAAAAACACATGTTCCTCACATTTCTGTGGCAGAAAGTTCTGGAATCTGAGAGGAGCTACAAATTTCCTTCCACCCAGCGTTCCCCCAAGTCTCCCGATAAAAATGATACCTCACTTGCATGGGTAGGCCTAGCGCCGGCGACAGGAAACACCTCAAAGCGCAACGTGGACACATCCTAAATTTTGGAAAAAAACAGAGGTGTTTTTTGCGAAGTGCCTACCCGTAGATTTTGGCCTCTAGCTCAGCCGGCACCTAGGGAAACCTACCAAACCTGTGCATTTCTGAAAACTAGAGACCTAGGGGAATCCAAGGAGGGGTGACTTACGGGGCTCGAACCAGGTTCTGTTACCCAGAATCCTTTGCAAACCTCAAAATTTGGCTAAAAAAACACATGTTCCTCACATTTCTGTGGCAGAAAGTTCTGGAATCTGAGAGGAGCTACAAATTTCCTTCCACCCAGCGTTCCCCCAAGTCTCCCGATAAAAATGATACCTCACTTGCGTGGGTAGGCCTAGCGCCGGCGACAGGAAACACCCCAAAGCGCAACGTGGACACATCCTAAATTTTGGAAAAAAACAGAGGTGTTTTTTGAGAAGTGCCTACCTGTAGACTTTGGCCTCTAGCTCAGCCGGCACCTAGGGAAACCTACCAAACCTGTGCATTTCTGAAAACTAGAGACCTAGGGGAATCCAAGGAGGGGTGACTTGCGGGGCTCGGACCAGGTTCTGTTACCCAGAATCCTTTGCAAACCTCAAAATTTGGCTAAAAAAAACATGTTCCTCACATTTCTGTGGCAGAAAGTTCTGGAATCTGAGAGGAGCTACAAATTTCCTTCCTCCCAGCGTTCCCCCAAGTCTCCCGATAAAAATGATACCTCACTTGCGTGGGTAGGCCTAGCGCCGGCGACAGGAAACACCCCAAAGCGCAACGTGGACACATCCTAAATTTTGGAAAAAAACAGAGGTGTTTTTTGAGAAGTGCCTACCTGTAGATTTTGGCCTCTAGCTCAGCCGGCACCTAGGGAAACCTACCAAACCTGTGCATTTCTGAAAACTAGAGACCTAGGGGAATCCAAGGAGGACGTGACTTGCGGGGCTCGGACCAGGTTCTGTTACCCAGAATCCTTTGCAAACCTCAAAATTTGGCTAAAAAAAACATGTTCCTCACATTTCTGTGGCAGAAAGTTCTGGAATCTGAGAGGAGCTACAAATTTCCTTCCTCCCAGCGTTCCCCCAAGTCTCCCGATAAAAATGATACCTCACTTGCGTGGGTAGGCCTAGCGCCGGCGACAGGAAACACCCCAAAGCGCAACGTGGACACATCCTAAATTTTGGAAAAAAACAGAGGTGTTTTTTGCGAAGTGCCTACCTGTATATTTTGGCCTCTAGCTCAGCCGGCACCTAGGGAAACCTACCAAACCTGTGCATTTCTGAAAACTAGAGACCTAGGGGAATCCAAGGAGGGGTGACTTGCGGGGCTCGGACCAGGTTCTGTTACCCAGAATCCTTTGCAAACCTCAAAATTTGGCTAAAAAAACACATGTTCCTCACATTTCTGTGGCAGAAAGTTCTGGAATCTGAGAGGAGCTACAAATTTCCTTCCACCCAGCGTTCCCCCAAGTCTCCCGATAAAAATGATACCTCACTTGCGTGGGTAGGCCTAGCGCCGGCGACAGGAAACACCTCAAAGCGCAACGTGGACACATCCTAAATTTTGGAAAAAAACAGAGGTGTTTTTTGCGAAGTGCCTACCCGTAGATTTTGGCCTCTAGCTCAGCCGGCACCTAGGGAAACCTACCAAACCTGTGCATTTCTGAAAACTAGAGACCTAGGGGAATCCAAGGAGGGGTGACTTGCGGGGCTCGGACCAGGTTCTGTTACCCAGAATCCTTTGCAAACCTCAAAATTTGGCTAAAAAAACACAGGTTCCTCACATTTCTGTGGCAGAAAGTTCTGGAATCTGAGAGGAGCTACAAATTTCCTTCCACCCAGCGTTCCCCCAAGTCTCCCGATAAAAATGATACCTCACTTGCGTGGGTAGGCCTAGCGCCGGCGACAGGAAACACCCCAAAGCGCAACGTGGACACATCCTAAATTTTGGAAAAAAACAGAGGTGTTTTTTGCGAAGTGCCTACCTGTAGACTTTGGCCTCTAGCTCAGCCGGCACCTAGGGAAACCTACCAAACCTGTGCATTTCTGAAAACTAGAGACCTAGGGGAATCCAAGGAGGGGTGACTTGCGGGGCTCGGACCAGGTTCTGTTACCCAGAATCCTTTGCAAACCTCAAAATTTGGCTAAAAAAACACATGTTCCTCACATTTCTGTGGCAGAAAGTTCTGGAATCTGAGAGGAGCTACAAATTTCCTTCCACCCAGCGTTCCCCCAAGTCTCCCGATAAAAATGATACCTCACTTGCGTGGGTAGGCCTAGCGCCGGCGACAGGAAACACCCCAAAGTGCAACGTGGACACATCCTAAATTTTGGAAAAAAACAGAGGTGTTTTTTGCGAAGTGCCTACCTGTAGATTTTGGCCTCTAGCTCAGCCGGCACCTAGGGAAACCTACCAAACCTGTGCATTTCTGAAAACTAGAGACCTAGGGGAATCCAAGGAGGACGTGACTTGCGGGGCTCGGACCAGGTTCTGTTACCCAGAATCCTTTGCAAACCTCAAAATTTGGCTAAAAAAACACATGTTCCTCACATTTCTGTGGCAGAAAGTTCTGGAATCTGAGAGGAGCTACAAATTTCCTTCCACCCAGCGTTCCCCCAAGTCTCCCGATAAAAATGATACCTCACTTGCGTGGGTAGGCCTAGCGCCGGCGACAGGAAACACCTCAAAGCGCAACGTGGACACATCCTAAATTTTGGAAAAAAACAGAGGTGTTTTTTGCGAAGTACCTACCCGTAGATTTTGGCCTCTAGCTCAGCCGGCACCTAGGGAAACCTACCAAACCTGTGCATTTCTGAAAACTAGAGACCTAGGGGAATCCAAGGAGGGGTGACTTGCGGGGCTCAGACCAGGTTCTGTTACCCAGAATCCTTTGCAAACCTCAAAATTTGGCTAAAAAAACACATGTTCCTCACATTTCTGTGGCAGAAAGTTCTGGAATCTGAGAGGAGCTACAAATTTCCTTCCACCCAGCGTTCCCCCAAGTCTCCCGATAAAAATGATACCTCACTTGCGTGGGTAGGCCTAGCGCCGGCGACAGGAAACACCTCAAAGCGCAACGTGGACACATCCTAAATTTTGGAAAAAAACAGAGGTGTTTTTTGCGAAGTGCCTACCCGTAGATTTTGGCCTCTAGCTCAGCCAGCACCTAGGGAAACCTACCAAACCTGTGCATTTCTGAAAACTAGAGACCTAGGGGAATCCAAGGAGGGGTGACTTGCGGGGCTCGGACCAGGTTCTGTTACCCAGAATCCTTTGCAAACCTCAAAATTTGGCTAAAAAAACACATGTTCCTCACATTTCTGTGGCAGAAAGTTGTGGAATCTGAGAGGAGCTACAAATTTCCTTCCACCCAGCGTTCCCCCAAGTCTCCCGATAAAAATGATACCTCACTTGCGTGGGTAGGCCTAGCGCCGGCGACAGGAAACACCCCAAAGCGCAACGTGGACACATCCTAAATTTTGGAAAAAAACAGAGGTGTTTTTTGCGAAGTGCCTACCTGTAGATTTTGGCCTCTAGCTCAGCCGGCACCTAGGGAAACCTACCAAACCTGTGCATTTCTGAAAACTAGAGACCTAGGGGAATCCAAGGAGGGGTGACTTGCGGGGCTCGGACCAGGTTCTGTTACCCAGAATCCTTTGCAAACCTCAAAATTTGGCTAAAAAAACACATGTTCCTCACATTTCTGTGGCAGAAAGTTGTGGAATCTGAGAGGAGCTACAAATTTCCTTCTACCCAGCGTTCCCCCAAGTCTCCCGATAAAAATGATACCTCACTTGCGTGGGTAGGCCTAGCGCCGGCGACAGGAAACACCCCAAAGCGCAACGTGGACACATCCTAAATTTTGGGAAAAAACAGAGGTGTTTTTTGCGAAGTGCTACCTGTAGATTTTGGCCTCTAGCTCAGCCGGCACCTAGGGAAACCTACCAAACCTGTGCATTTCTGAAAACTAGAGACCTAGGGGAATCCAAGGAGGGGTGACTTGCGGGGCTCGGACCAGGTTCTGTTACCCAGAATCCTTTGCAAACCTCAAAATTGGCTAAAAAAACACATGTTCCTTACATTTCTGTGGCAGAAAGTTCTGGAATCTGAGAGGAGCTACAAATTTCCTTCCACCCAGCGTTCCCCCAAGTCTCCCGATAAAAATGATACCTCACTTGCATGGGTAGGCCTAGCGCCGGCGACAGGAAACACCTCAAAGCGCAACGTGGACACATCCTAAATTTTGGAAAAAAACAGAGGTGTTTTTTGCGAAGTGCCTACCCGTAGATTTTGGCCTCTAGCTCAGCCGGCACCTAGGGAAACCTACCAAACCTGTGCATTTCTGAAAACTAGAGACCTAGGGGAATCCAAGGAGGGGTGACTTGCGGGGCTCGAACCAGGTTCTGTTACCCAGAATCCTTTGCAAACCTCAAAATTTGGCTAAAAAAACACATGTTCCTCACATTTCTGTGGCAGAAAGTTCTGGAATCTGAGAGGAGCTACAAATTTCCTTCCACCCAGCGTTCCCCCAAGTCTCCCGATAAAAATGATACCTCACTTGCGTGGGTAGGCCTAGCGCCGGCGACAGGAAACACCCCAAAGCGCAACGTGGACACATCCTAAATTTTGGAAAAAAACAGAGGTGTTTTTTGAGAAGTGCCTACCTGTAGACTTTGGCCTCTAGCTCAGCCGGCACCTAGGGAAACCTACCAAACCTGTGCATTTCTGAAAACTAGAGACCTAGGGGAATCCAAGGAGGGGTGACTTGCGGGGCTCGGACCAGGTTCTGTTACCCAGAATCCTTTGCAAACCTCAAAATTTGGCTAAAAAAACACATGTTCCTCACATTTCTGTGGCAGAAAGTTGTGGAATCTGAGAGGAGCTACAAATTTCCTTCCACCCAGCGTTCCCCCAAGTCTCCCGATAAAAATGATACCTCACTTGCGTGGGTAGGCCTAGCGCCGGCGACAGGAAACACCCCAAAGCGCAACGTGGACACATCCTAAATTTTGGAAAAAAACAGAGGTGTTTTTTGCGAAGTGCCTACCTGTAGATTTTGGCCTCTAGCTCAGCCGGCACCTAGGGAAACCTACCAACCCTGTGCATTTCTGAAAACTAGAGACCTAGGGGAATCCAAGGAGGGGTGACTTGCGGGGATCGGACCAGGTTCTGTTACCCAGAATCCTTTGCAAACCTCAAAATGTGGCTAAAAAAACACATGTTCCTCACATTTCTGTGGCAGAAAGTTCTGGAATCTGAGAGGAGCTACAAATGTCCTTCCACCCAGCGTTCCCCCAAGTCTCCCGATAAAAATGATACCTCACTTGCGTGGGTAGGCCTAGCGCCGGCGACAGGAAACACCCCAAAGCGCAACGTGGACACATCCTAAATTTTGGAAAAAAACAGAGGTGTTTTTTGCGAAGTGCCTACCTGTAGATTTTGGCCTCTAGCTCAGCCGGCACCTAGGGAAACCTACCAAACCTGTGCATTTCTGAAAACTAGAGACCTAGGGGAATCCAAGGAGGGGTGACTTGCGGGGCTCGGACAAGGTTCTGTTACCCAGAATCCTTTGCAAACCTCAAAATTTGGCTAAAAAAACACATGTTCCTCACATTTCTGTGGCAGAAAGTTCTGGCATCTGAGAGGAGCTACAAATTTCCTTCCACCCAGCGTTCCCCCAAGTCTCCCGATAAAAATGATACCTCACTTGCGTGGGTAGGCCTAGCGCCGGCGACAGGAAACACCCCAAAGCGCAACGTGGACACATCCTAAATTTTGGGAAAAAACAGAGGTGTTTTTTGCGAAGTGCCTACCTGTAGATTTTGGCCTCTAGCTCAGCCGGCACCTAGGGAAACCTACCAAACCTGTGCATTTCTGAAAACTAGAGACCTAGGGGAATCCAAGGAGAGGTGACTTGCGGGGCTCGGACCAGGTTCTGTTACCCAGAATCCTTTGCAAACCTCAAAATTTGGCTAAAAAAACACATGTTCCTCACATTTCTATGGCAGAAAGTTCTGGAATCTGAGAGGAGCTACAAATTTCCTTCCACCCAGCGTTCCCCCAAGTCTCCCGATAAAAATGATACCTCACTTGCGTGGGTAGGCCTAGCGCCGGCGACAGGAAACACCTCAAAGCGCAACGTGGACACATCCTAAATTTTGGAAAAAAACAGAGGTGTTTTTTGCGAAGTGCCTACCCGTAGATTTTGGCCTCTAGCTCAGCCGGCACCTAAGGAAACCTACCAAACCTGTGCATTTCTGAAAACTAGAGACCTAGGGGAATCCAAGGAGGGGTGACTTGCGGGGCTCGGACCAGGTTCTGTTACCCAGAATCCTTTGCAAACCTCAAAATTTGGCTAAAAATACACATGTTCCTCACATTTCTGTGGCAGAAAGTTCTGGAATCTGAGAGGAGCTACAAATTTCCTTCCACCCAGCGTTCCCCCAAGTCTCCCGATAAAAATGATACCTCACTTGCGTGGGTAGGCCTAGCGCCGGCGACAGGAAACACCCCAAAGCGCAACGTGGACACATCCTAAATTTTGGAAAAAAACAGAGGTGTTTTTTGCGAAGTGCCTACCTGTAGATTTTGGCCTCTAGCTCAGCCGGCACCTAGGGAAACCTACCAAACCTGTGCATTTCTGAAAACTAGAGACCTAGGGGAATCCAAGGAGGGGTGACTTGCGGGGCTCGGACCAGGTTCTGTTACCCAGAATCCTTTGCAAACCTCAAAATTTGGATAAAAAAACACATGTCCCTCACATTTCTGTGGCAGAAAGTTCTGGAATCTGAGAGGAGCTACAAATTTCCTTCCACCCAGCGTTCACCCAAGTCTCCCGATAAAAATGATACCTCACTTGCGTGGGTAGGCCTAGCGCCGGCGACAGGAAACACCCCAAAGCGCAACGTGGACACATCCTAAATTTTGGAAAAAAACAGAGGTGTTTTTTGCGAAGTGCCTACCTGTAGACTTTGGCCTCTAGCTCAGCCGGCACCTAGGGAAACCTACCAAACCTGTGCATTTCTGAAAACTGGAGACCTAGGGGAATCCAAGGAGGGGTGACTTGCGGGGCTCGGACCAGGTTCTGTTACCCAGAATCCTTTGCAAACCTCAAAATTTGGCTAAAAAAACACATGTTCCTCACATTTCTGTGGCAGAAAGTTCTGGAATCTGAGAGGAGCTACAAATTTCCTTCCACCCAGCGTTCCCCCAAGTCTCCCGATAAAAATGATACCTCACTTGCGTGGGTAGGCCTAGCGCCGGCGACAGGAAACTCCCCAAAGCGCAACGTGGACACATCCTAAATTTTGGAAAAAAACAGAGGTGTTTTTTGAGAAGTGCCTACCTGTAGATTTTGGCCTCTAGCTCAGCCGGCACCTAGGGAAACCTACCAAACCTGTGCATTTCTGAAAACTAGAGACCTAGGGGAATCCAAGGAGGACGTGACTTGCGGGGCTCGGACCAGGTTCTGTTACCCAGAATCCTTTGCAAACCTCAAAATTTGGCTAAAAAAAACATGTTCCTCACATTTCTGTGGCAGAAAGTTCTGGAATCTGAGAGGAGCTACAAATTTCCTTCCTCCCAGCGTTCCCCCAAGTCTCCCGATAAAAATGATACCTCACTTGCGTGGGTAGGCCTAGCGCCGGCGACAGGAAACACCCCAAAGCGCAACGTGGACACATCCTAAATTTTGGAAAAAAACAGAGGTGTTTTTTGCGAAGTGCCTACCTGTAGATTTTGGCCTCTAGCTCAGCCGGCACCTAGGAAAACCTCCCAAACCTGTGCATTTCTGAAAACTAGAGACCTAGGGGAATCCAAGGAGGGGTGACTTGCGGGGCTCGGACCAGGTTCTGTTACCCAGAATCCTTTGCAAACCTCAAAATTTGGCTAAAAAAACACATGTTCCTCACATTTCTGTGGCAGAGTGTTCTGGAATCTGAGAGGAGCTACAAATTTCCTTCCACCCAGCGTTCCCCCAAGTCTCCCGATAAAAATGATACCTCACTTGCGTGGGTAGGCCTAGCGCCGGCGACAGGAAACACCTCAAAGCGCAACGTGGACACATCCTAAATTTTGGAAAAAAACAGAGGTGTTTTTTGCGAAGTGCCTACCCGTAGATTTTGGCCTCTAGCTCAGCCGGCACCTAGGGAAACCTACCAAACCTGTGCATTTCTGAAAACTAGAGACCTAGGGGAATCCAAGGAGGGGTGACTTGCGGGGCTCGGACCAGGTTCTGTTACCCAGAATCCTTTGCAAACCTCAAAATTTGGCTAAAAAAACACATGTTCCTCACATTTCTGTGGCAGAAAGTTCTGGAGTCTGAGAGGAGCTACAAATTTCCTTCCACCCAGCGTTCCCCCAAGTCTCCCGATAAAAATGATACCTCACTTGCGTGGGTAGGCCTAGCGCCGGCGACAGGAAACACCCCAAAGCGCAACGTGGACACATCCTAAATTTTGGAAAAAAACAGAGGTGTTTTTTGCGAAGTACCTACCTGTAGACTTTGGCCTCTAGCTCAGCCGGCACCTAGGGAAACCTACCAAACCTGTGCATTTCTAAAAACTAGAGACCTAGGGGAATCCAAGGAGGGGTGACTTGCGGGGCTCGGACCAGGTTCTGTTACCCAGAATCCTTTGCAAACCTCAAAATTTGGCTAAAAAAACACATGTTCCTCACATTTCTGTGGCAGAAAGTTGTGGAATCTGAGAGGAGCTACAAATTTCCTTCCACCCAGCGTTCCCCCAAGTCTCCCGATAAAAATGATACCTCACTTGCGTGGGTAGGCCTAGCGCCGGCGACAGGAAACACCCCAAAGCGCAACGTGGACACATCCTAAATTTTGGAAAAAAACAGAGGTGTTTTTTGCGAAGTGCCTACCTGTAGATTTTGGCCTCTAGCTCAGCCGGCACCTAGGGAAACCTACCAAACCTGTGCATTTCTGAAAACTAGAGACCTAGGGGAATCCAAGGAGGACGTGACTTGCGGGGCTCGGACCAGGTTCTGTTACCCAGAATCCTTTGCAAACCTCAAAATTTGGCTAAAAAAACACATGTTCCTCACATTTCTGTGGCAGAAAGTTCTGGAATCTGAGAGGAGCTACAAATTTCCTTCCACCCAGCGTTCCCCCAAGTCTCCCGATAAAAATGATACCTCACTTGCGTGGGTAGGCCTAGCGCCGACGACAGGAAACACCTCAAAGCGCAACGTGGACACATCCTAAATTTTGGAAAAAAACAGAGGTGTTTTTTGCGATGTGCCTACCCGTAGATTTTGGCCTCTAGCTCAGCCAGCACCTAGGGAAACCTACCAAACCTGTGCATTTCTGAAAACTAGAGACCTAGGGGAATCCAAGGAGGGGTGACTTGCGGGGCTCGGACCAGGTTCTGTTACCCAGAATCCTTTGCAAACCTCAAAATTTGGCTAAAAAAACACATGTTCCTCACATTTCTGTGGCAGAAAGTTCTGGAATCTGAGAGGAGCTACAAATTTCCTTCCACCCAGCGTTCCCCCAAGTCTCCCGATAAAAATGATACCTCACTTGCGTGGGTAGGCCTAGCACCGGCGACAGGAAACACCTCAAAGCGCAACGTGGACACATCCTAAATTTTGGAAAAAAACAGAGGTGTTTTTTGCGAAGTGCCTACCCGTAGATTTTGGCCTCTAGCTCAGCCAGCACCTAGGGAAACCCACCAAACCTGTGCATTTCTGAAAACTAGAGACCTAGGGGAATCCAAGGAGGGGTGACTTGCGGGGCTCGGACCAGGTTCTGTTACCCAGAATCCTTTGCAAACCTCAAAATTTGGCTAAAAAAACACATGTTCCTCACATTTCTGTGGCAGAAAGTTGTGGAATGTGAGAGGAGCTACAAATTTCCTTCCACCCAGCGTTCCCCCAAGTCTCCCGATAAAAATGATACCTCACTTGCGTGGGTAGGCCTAGCGCCGGCGACAGGAAACACCCCAAAGCGCAACGTGGACACATCCTAAATTTTGGAAAAAAACAGAGGTGTTTTTTGAGAAGTGCCTACCTGTAGATTTTGGCCTCTAGCTCAGCCGGCACCTAGGGAAACCTACCAAACCTGTGCATTTCTGAAAACTAGAGACCTAGGGGAATCCAAGGAGGGGTGACTTGCGGGGCTCGGACCAGGTTCTGTTACCCAGAATCCTTTGCAAACCTCAAAATTTGGCTAAAAAAACACATGTTCCTCACATTTCTGTGGCAGAAAGTTGTGGAATCTGAGAGGAGCTACAAATTTCCTTCCACCCAGCGTTCCCCCAAGTCTCCCGATAAAAATGATACCTCACTTGCGTGGGTAGGCCTAGCGCCGGCGACAGGAAACACCCCAAAGCGCAACGTGGACACATCCTAAATTTTGGAAAAAAACAGAGGTGTTTTTTGCGAAGTGCCTACCTGTAGATTTTGGCCTCTAGCTCAGCCGGCACCTAGGGAAACCTACCAAACCTGTGCATTTCTGAAAACTAGAAACCTAGGGGAATCCAAGGAGGGGTGACTTGCGGGGCTCGGACCAGGTTCTGTTACCCAGAATCCTTTGCAAACCTCAAAATTTGGCTAAAAAAACACATGTTCCTCACATTTCTGTGGCAGAAAGTTCTGGAATCTGAGAGGAGCTACAAATTTCCTTCTACCCAGCGTTCCCCCAAGTCTCCCGATAAAAATGATACCTCACTTGCGTGGGTAGGCCTAGCGCCGGCGACAGGAAACACCCCAAAGCGCAACGTGGACACATCCTAAATTTTGGGAAAAAACAGAGGTGTTTTTTGCGAAGTGCCTACCTGTAGATTTTGGCCTCTAGCTCAGCCGGCACCTAGGGAAACCTACCAAACCTGTGCATTTCTGAAAACTAGAGACCTAGGGGAATCCAAGGAGGGGTGACTTGCGGGGCTCGGACCAGGTTCTGTTACCCAGAATCCTTTGCAAACCTCAAAATTTGGCTAAAAAAACACATGTTCCTCACATTTCTGTGGCAGAAAGTTCTGGAATCTGAGAGGAGCTACAAATTTCCTTCCACCCAGCGTTCCCCCAAGTCTCCCGATAAAAATGATACCTCACTTGCGTGGGTAGGCCTAGCGCCGGCGACAGGAAACACCTCAAAGCGCAACGTGGACACATCCTAAATTTTGGAAAAAAACAGAGGTGTTTTTTGCGAAGTGCCTACCCGTAGATTTTGGCCTCTAGCTCAGCCGGCACCTAGGGAAACCTACCAAACCTGTGCATTTCTGAAAACTAGAGACCTAGGGGAATCCAAGGAGGGGTGACTTGCGGGGCTCAGACCAGGTTCTGTTACCCAGAATCCTTTGCAAACCTCAAAATTTGGCTAAAAAAACACATGTTCCTCACATTTCTGTGGCAGAAAGTTCTGGAATCTGAGAGGAGCTACAAATTTCCTTCCACCCAGCGTTCCCCCAAGTCTCCCGATAAAAATGATACCTCACTTGCGTGGGTAGGCCTAGCGCCGGCGACAGGAAACACCTCAAAGCGCAACGTGGACACATCCTAAATTTTGGAAAAAAACAGAGGTGTTTTTTGCGAAGTGCCTACCCGTAGATTTTGGCCTCTAGCTCAGCCAGCACCTAGGGAAACCTACCAAACCTGTGCATTTCTGAAAACTAGAGACCTAGGGGAATCCAAGGAGGGGTGACTTGCGGGGCTCGGACCAGGTTCTGTTACCCAGAATCCTTTGCAAACCTCAAAATTTGGCTAAAAAAACACATGTTCCTCACATTTCTGTGGCAGAAAGTTGTGGAATCTGAGAGGAGCTACAAATTTCCTTCCACCCAGCGTTCCCCCAAGTCTCCCGATAAAAATGATACCTCACTTGCGTGGGTAGGCCTAGCGCCGGCGACAGGAAACACCCCAAAGCGCAACGTGGACACATCCTAAATTTTGGAAAAAAACAGAGGTGTTTTTTGCGAAGTGCCTACCTGTAGATTTTGGCCTCTAGCTCAGCCGGCACCTAGGGAAACCTACCAAACCTGTGCATTTCTGAAAACTAGAGACCTAGGGGAATCCAAGGAGGGGTGACTTGCGGGGCTCGGACCAGGTTCTGTTACCCAGAATCCTTTGCAAACCTCAAAATTTGGCTAAAAAAACACATGTTCCTCACATTTCTGTGGCAGAAAGTTGTGGAATCTGAGAGGAGCTACAAATTTCCTTCTACCCAGCGTTCCCCCAAGTCTCCCGATAAAAATGATACCTCACTTGCGTGGGTAGGCCTAGCGCCGGCGACAGGAAACACCCCAAAGCGCAACGTGGACACATCCTAAATTTTGGGAAAAAACAGAGGTGTTTTTTGCGAAGTGCCTACCTGTAGATTTTGGCCTCTAGCTCAGCCGGCACCTAGGGAAACCTACCAAACCTGTGCATTTCTGAAAACTAGAGACCTAGGGGAATCCAAGGAGGGGTGACTTGCGGGGCTCGGACCAGGTTCTGTTACCCAGAATCCTTTGCAAACCTCAAAATTGGCTAAAAAAACACATGTTCCTTACATTTCTGTGGCAGAAAGTTCTGGAATCTGAGAGGAGCTACAAATTTCCTTCCACCCAGCGTTCCCCCAAGTCTCCCGATAAAAATGATACCTCACTTGCATGGGTAGGCCTAGCGCCGGCGACAGGAAACACCTCAAAGCGCAACGTGGACACATCCTAAATTTTGGAAAAAAACAGAGGTGTTTTTTGCGAAGTGCCTACCCGTAGATTTTGGCCTCTAGCTCAGCCGGCACCTAGGGAAACCTACCAAACCTGTGCATTTCTGAAAACTAGAGACCTAGGGGAATCCAAGGAGGGGTGACTTGCGGGGCTCGAACCAGGTTCTGTTACCCAGAATCCTTTGCAAACCTCAAAATTTGGCTAAAAAAACACATGTTCCTCACATTTCTGTGGCAGAAAGTTCTGGAATCTGAGAGGAGCTACAAATTTCCTTCCACCCAGCGTTCCCCCAAGTCTCCCGATAAAAATGATACCTCACTTGCGTGGGTAGGCCTAGCGCCGGCGACAGGAAACACCCCAAAGCGCAACGTGGACACATCCTAAATTTTGGAAAAAAACAGAGGTGTTTTTTGAGAAGTGCCTACCTGTAGACTTTGGCCTCTAGCTCAGCCGGCACCTAGGGAAACCTACCAAACCTGTGCATTTCTGAAAACTAGAGACCTAGGGGAATCCAAGGAGGGGTGACTTGCGGGGCTCGGACCAGGTTCTGTTACCCAGAATCCTTTGCAAACCTCAAAATTTGGCTAAAAAAACACATGTTCCTCACATTTCTGTGGCAGAAAGTTGTGGAATCTGAGAGGAGCTACAAATTTCCTTCCACCCAGCGTTCCCCCAAGTCTCCCGATAAAAATGATACCTCACTTGCGTGGGTAGGCCTAGCGCCGGCGACAGGAAACACCCCAAAGCGCAACGTGGACACATCCTAAATTTTGGAAAAAAACAGAGGTGTTTTTTGCGAAGTGCCTACCTGTAGATTTTGGCCTCTAGCTCAGCCGGCACCTAGGGAAACCTACCAACCCTGTGCATTTCTGAAAACTAGAGACCTAGGGGAATCCAAGGAGGGGTGACTTGCGGGGCTCGGACCAGGTTCTGTTACCCAGAATCCTTTGCAAACCTCAAAATGTGGCTAAAAAAACACATGTTCCTCACATTTCTGTGGCAGAAAGTTCTGGAATCTGAGAGGAGCTACAAATGTCCTTCCACCCAGCGTTCCCCCAAGTCTCCCGATAAAAATGATACCTCACTTGCGTGGGTAGGCCTAGCGCCGGCGACAGGAAACACCCCAAAGCGCAACGTGGACACATCCTAAATTTTGGAAAAAAACAGAGGTGTTTTTTGCGAAGTGCCTACCTGTAGATTTTGGCCTCTAGCTCAGCCGGCACCTAGGGAAACCTACCAAACCTGTGCATTTCTGAAAACTAGAGACCTAGGGGAATCCAAGGAGGGGTGACTTGCGGGGCTCGGACAAGGTTCTGTTACCCAGAATCCTTTGCAAACCTCAAAATTTGGCTAAAAAAACACATGTTCCTCACATTTCTGTGGCAGAAAGTTCTGGCATCTGAGAGGAGCTACAAATTTCCTTCCACCCAGCGTTCCCCCAAGTCTCCCGATAAAAATGATACCTCACTTGCGTGGGTAGGCCTAGCGCCGGCGACAGGAAACACCCCAAAGCGCAACGTGGACACATCCTAAATTTTGGGAAAAAACAGAGGTGTTTTTTGCGAAGTGCCTACCTGTAGATTTTGGCCTCTAGCTCAGCCGGCACCTAGGGAAACCTACCAAACCTGTGCATTTCTGAAAACTAGAGACCTAGGGGAATCCAAGGAGAGGTGACTTGCGGGGCTCGGACCAGGTTCTGTTACCCAGAATCCTTTGCAAACCTCAAAATTTGGCTAAAAAAACACATGTTCCTCACATTTCTATGGCAGAAAGTTCTGGAATCTGAGAGGAGCTACAAATTTCCTTCCACCCAGCGTTCCCCCAAGTCTCCCGATAAAAATGATACCTCACTTGCGTGGGTAGGCCTAGCGCCGGCGACAGGAAACACCTCAAAGCGCAACGTGGACACATCCTAAATTTTGGAAAAAAACAGAGGTGTTTTTTGCGAAGTGCCTACCCGTAGATTTTGGCCTCTAGCTCAGCCGGCACCTAAGGAAACCTACCAAACCTGTGCATTTCTGAAAACTAGAGACCTAGGGGAATCCAAGGAGGGGTGACTTGCGGGGCTCGGACCAGGTTCTGTTACCCAGAATCCTTTGCAAACCTCAAAATTTGGCTAAAAATACACATGTTCCTCACATTTCTGTGGCAGAAAGTTCTGGAATCTGAGAGGAGCTACAAATTTCCTTCCACCCAGCGTTCCCCCAAGTCTCCCGATAAAAATGATACCTCACTTGCGTGGGTAGGCCTAGCGCCGGCGACAGGAAACTCCCCAAAGCGCAACGTGGACACATCCTAAATTTTGGAAAAAAACAGAGGTGTTTTTTGAGAAGTGCCTACCTGTAGATTTTGGCCTCTAGCTCAGCCGGCACCTAGGGAAACCTACCAAACCTGTGCATTTCTGAAAACTAGAGACCTAGGGGAATCCAAGGAGGACGTGACTTGCGGGGCTCGGACCAGGTTCTGTTACCCAGAATCCTTTGCAAACCTCAAAATTTGGCTAAAAAAAACATGTTCCTCACATTTCTGTGGCAGAAAGTTCTGGAATCTGAGAGGAGCTACAAATTTCCTTCCTCCCAGCGTTCCCCCAAGTCTCCCGATAAAAATGATACCTCACTTGCGTGGGTAGGCCTAGCGCCGGCGACAGGAAACACCCCAAAGCGCAACGTGGACACATCCTAAATTTTGGAAAAAAACAGAGGTGTTTTTTGCGAAGTGCCTACCTGTAGATTTTGGCCTCTAGCTCAGCCGGCACCTAGGAAAACCTCCCAAACCTGTGCATTTCTGAAAACTAGAGACCTAGGGGAATCCAAGGAGGGGTGACTTGCGGGGCTCGGACCAGGTTCTGTTACCCAGAATCCTTTGCAAACCTCAAAATTTGGCTAAAAAAACACATGTTCCTCACATTTCTGTGGCAGAGTGTTCTGGAATCTGAGAGGAGCTACAAATTTCCTTCCACCCAGCGTTCCCCCAAGTCTCCCGATAAAAATGATACCTCACTTGCGTGGGTAGGCCTAGCGCCGGCGACAGGAAACACCTCAAAGCGCAACGTGGACACATCCTAAATTTTGGAAAAAAACAGAGGTGTTTTTTGCGAAGTGCCTACCCGTAGATTTTGGCCTCTAGCTCAGCCGGCACCTAGGGAAACCTACCAAACCTGTGCATTTCTGAAAACTAGAGACCTAGGGGAATCCAAGGAGGGGTGACTTGCGGGGCTCGGACCAGGTTCTGTTACCCAGAATCCTTTGCAAACCTCAAAATTTGGCTAAAAAAACACATGTTCCTCACATTTCTGTGGCAGAAAGTTCTGGAGTCTGAGAGGAGCTACAAATTTCCTTCCACCCAGCGTTCCCCCAAGTCTCCCGATAAAAATGATACCTCACTTGCGTGGGTAGGCCTAGCGCCGGCGACAGGAAACACCCCAAAGCGCAACGTGGACACATCCTAAATTTTGGAAAAAAACAGAGGTGTTTTTTGCGAAGTGCCTACCTGTAGACTTTGGCCTCTAGCTCAGCCGGCACCTAGGGAAACCTACCAAACCTGTGCATTTCTAAAAACTAGAGACCTAGGGGAATCCAAGGAGGGGTGACTTGCGGGGCTCGGACCAGGTTCTGTTACCCAGAATCCTTTGCAAACCTCAAAATTTGGCTAAAAAAACACATGTTCCTCACATTTCTGTGGCAGAAAGTTGTGGAATCTGAGAGGAGCTACAAATTTCCTTCCACCCAGCGTTCCCCCAAGTCTCCCGATAAAAATGATACCTCACTTGCGTGGGTAGGCCTAGCGCCGGCGACAGGAAACACCCCAAAGCGCAACGTGGACACATCCTAAATTTTGGAAAAAAACAGAGGTGTTTTTTGCGAAGTGCCTACCTGTAGATTTTGGCCTCTAGCTCAGCCGGCACCTAGGGAAACCTACCAAACCTGTGCATTTCTGAAAACTAGAGACCTAGGGGAATCCAAGGAGGACGTGACTTGCGGGGCTCGGACCAGGTTCTGTTACCCAGAATCCTTTGCAAACCTCAAAATTTGGCTAAAAAAACACATGTTCCTCACATTTCTGTGGCAGAAAGTTCTGGAATCTGAGAGGAGCTACAAATTTCCTTCCACCCAGCGTTCCCCCAAGTCTCCCGATAAAAATGATACCTCACTTGCGTGGGTAGGCCTAGCGCCGACGACAGGAAACACCTCAAAGCGCAACGTGGACACATCCTAAATTTTGGAAAAAAACAGAGGTGTTTTTTGCGATGTGCCTACCCGTAGATTTTGGCCTCTAGCTCAGCCAGCACCTAGGGAAACCTACCAAACCTGTGCATTTCTGAAAACTAGAGACCTAGGGGAATCCAAGGAGGGGTGACTTGCGGGGCTCGGACCAGGTTCTGTTACCCAGAATCCTTTGCAAACCTCAAAATTTGGCTAAAAAAACACATGTTCCTCACATTTCTGTGGCAGAAAGTTCTGGAATCTGAGAGGAGCTACAAATTTCCTTCCACCCAGCGTTCCCCCAAGTCTCCCGATAAAAATGATACCTCACTTGCGTGGGTAGGCCTAGCGCCGGCGACAGGAAACACCTCAAAGCGCAACGTGGACACATCCTAAATTTTGGAAAAAAACAGAGGTGTTTTTTGCGAAGTGCCTACCCGTAGATTTTGGCCTCTAGCTCAGCCAGCACCTAGGGAAACCCACCAAACCTGTGCATTTCTGAAAACTAGAGACCTAGGGGAATCCAAGGAGGGGTGACTTGCGGGGCTCGGACCAGGTTCTGTTACCCAGAATCCTTTGCAAACCTCAAAATTTGGCTAAAAAAACACATGTTCCTCACATTTCTGTGGCAGAAAGTTGTGGAATGTGAGAGGAGCTACAAATTTCCTTCCACCCAGCGTTCCCCCAAGTCTCCCGATAAAAATGATACCTCACTTGCGTGGGTAGGCCTAGCGCCGGCGACAGGAAACACCCCAAAGCGCAACGTGGACACATCCTAAATTTTGGAAAAAAACAGAGGTGTTTTTTGAGAAGTGCCTACCTGTAGATTTTGGCCTCTAGCTCAGCCGGCACCTAGGGAAACCTACCAAACCTGTGCATTTCTGAAAACTAGAGACCTAGGGGAATCCAAGGAGGGGTGACTTGCGGGGCTCGGACCAGGTTCTGTTACCCAGAATCCTTTGCAAACCTCAAAATTTGGCTAAAAAAACACATGTTCCTCACATTTCTGTGGCAGAAAGTTGTGGAATCTGAGAGGAGCTACAAATTTCCTTCCACCCAGCGTTCCCCCAAGTCTCCCGATAAAAATGATACCTCACTTGCGTGGGTAGGCCTAGCGCCGGCGACAGGAAACACCCCAAAGCGCAACGTGGACACATCCTAAATTTTGGAAAAAAACAGAGGTGTTTTTTGCGAAGTGCCTACCTGTAGATTTTGGCCTCTAGCTCAGCCGGCACCTAGGGAAACCTACCGAACCTGTGCATTTCTGAAAACTAGAAACCTAGGGGAATCCAAGGAGGGGTGACTTGCGGGGCTCGGACCAGGTTCTGTTACCCAGAATCCTTTGCAAACCTCAAAATTTGGCTAAAAAAACACATGTTCCTCACATTTCTGTGGCAGAAAGTTCTGGAATCTGAGAGGAGCTACAAATTTCCTTCTACCCAGCGTTCCCCCAAGTCTCCCGATAAAAATGATACCTCACTTGCGTGGGTAGGCCTAGCGCCGGCGACAGGAAACACCCCAAAGCGCAACGTGGACACATCCTAAATTTTGGGAAAAAACAGAGGTGTTTTTTGCGAAGTGCCTACCTGTAGATTTTGGCCTCTAGCTCAGCCGGCACCTAGGGAAACCTACCAAACCTGTGCATTTCTGAAAACTAGAGACCTAGGGGAATCCAAGGAGGGGTGACTTGCGGGGCTCGGACCAGGTTCTGTTACCCAGAATCCTTTGCAAACCTCAAAATTTGGCTAAAAAAACACATGTTCCTCACATTTCTGTGGCAGAAAGTTCTGGAATCTGAGAGGAGCTACAAATTTCCTTCCACCCAGCGTTCCCCCAAGTCTCCCGATAAAAATGATACCTCACTTGCGTGGGTAGGCCTAGCGCCGGCGACAGGAAACACCTCAAAGCGCAACGTGGACACATCCTAAATTTTGGAAAAAAACAGAGGTGTTTTTTGCGAAGTGCCTACCCGTAGATTTTGGCCTCTAGCTCAGCCGGCACCTAGGGAAACCTACCAAACCTGTGCATTTCTGAAAACTAGAGACCTAGGGGAATCCAAGGAGGGGTGACTTGCGGGGCTCGGACCAGGTTCTGTTACCCAGAATCCTTTGCAAACCTCAAAATTTGGCTAAAAAAACACATGTTCCTCACATTTCTGTGGCAGAAAGTTCTGGCATCTGAGAGGAGCTACAAATTTCCTTCCACCCAGCGTTCCCCCAAGTCTCCCGATAAAAATGATACCTCACTTGCGTGGGTAGGCCTAGCGCCGGCGACAGGAAACACCCCAAAGCGCAACGTGGACACATCCTAAATTTTGGAAAAAAACAGAGGTGTTTTTTGAGAAGTGCCTACCTGTAGACTTTGGCCTCTAGCTCAGCCGGCACCTAGGGAAACCTACCAAACCTGTGCATTTCTGAAAACTAGAGACCTAGGGGAATCCAAGGAGGGGTGACTTGCGGGGCTCGGACCAGGTTCTGTTACCCAGAATCCTTTGCAAACCTCAAAATTTGGCTAAAAAAACACATGTTCCTCACATTTCTGTGGCAGAAAGTTGTGGAATCTGAGAGGAGCTACAAATTTCCTTCCACCCAGCGTTCCCCCAAGTCTCCCGATAAAAATGATACCTCACTTGCGTGGGTAGGCATAGCGCCGGCGACAGGAAACACCCCAAAGCGCAACGTGGACACATCCTAAATTTTGGAAAAAAACAGAGGTGTTTTTTGCGAAGTGCCTACCTGTAGATTTTGGCCTCTAGCTCAGCCGGCACCTAGGGAAACCTACCAACCCTGTGCATTTCTGAAAACTAGAGACCTAGGGGAATCCAAGGAGGGGTGACTTGCGGGGCTCGGACCAGGTTCTGTTACCCAGAATCCTTTGCAAACCTCAAAATTTGGCTAAAAAAACACATGTTCCTCACATTTCTGTGGCAGAAAGTTCTGGCATCTGAGAGGAGCTACAAATTTCCTTCCACCCAGCGTTCCCCCAAGTCTCCCGATAAAAATGATACCTCACTTGCGTGGGTAGGCCTAGCGCCGGCGACAGGAAACACCCCAAAGCGCAACGTGGACACATCCTAAATTTTGGGAAAAAACAGAGGTGTTTTTTGCGAAGTGCCTACCTGTAGATTTTGGCCTCTAGCTCAGCCGGCACCTAGGGAAACCTACCAAACCTGTGCATTTCTGAAAACTAGAGACCTAGGGGAATCCAAGGAGGGGTGACTTGCGGGGCTCGGACCAGGTTCTGTTACCCAGAATCCTTTGCAAACCTCAAAATTTGGCTAAAAAAACACATGTTCCTCACATTTCTGTGGCAGAAAGTTTTGGAATCTGAGAGGAGCTACAAATTTCCTTCCACCCAGCGTTCCCCCAAGTCTCCCGATAAAAATGATACCTCACTTGCGTGGGTAGGCCTAGCGCCGGCGACAGGAAACACCCCAAAGCGCAACGTGGACACATCCTAAATTTTGGAAAAAAACAGAGGTGTTTTTTGCGAAGTGCCTACCTGTAGATTTTGGCCTCTAGCTCAGCCGGCACCTAGGGAAACCTACCAACCCTGTGCATTTCTGAAAACTAGAGACCTAGGGGAATCCAAGGAGGGGTGACTTGCGGGGCTCGGACCAGGTTCTGTTACCCAGAATCCTTTGCAAACCTCAAAATTTGGCTAAAAAAACACATGTTCCTCACATTTCTGTGGCAGAAAGTTGTGGAATCTGAGAGGAGCTACAAATTTCCTTCCACCCAGCGTTCCCCCAAGTCTCCCGATAAAAATGATACCTCACTTGCGTGGGTAGGCCTAGCGCCGGCGACAGGAAACACCCCAAAGCGCAACGTGGACACATCCTAAATTTTGGAAAAAAACAGAGGTGTTTTTTGCGAAGTGCCTACCTGTAGATTTTGGCCTCTAGCTCAGCCGGCACCTAGGGAAACCTACCAAACCTGTGCATTTCTGAAAACTAGAGACCTAGGGGAATCCAAGGAGGGGTGACTTGCGGGGCTCGGACCAGGTTCTGTTACCCAGAATCCTTTGCAAACCTCAAAATTTGGCTAAAAAAACACATGTTCCTCACATTTCTGTGGCAGAAAGTTCTGGCATCTGAGAGGAGCTACAAATTTCCTTGCACCCAGCGTTCCCCCAAGTCTCCCGATAAAAATGATACCTCACTTGCGTGGGTAGGCCTAGCGCCGGCGACAGGAAACACCCCAAAGCGCAACGTGGACACATCCTAAATTTTGGGAAAAAACAGAGGTGTTTTTTGCGAAGTGCCTACCTGTAGATTTTGGCCTCTAGCTCAGCCGGCACCTAGGGAAACCTACCAAACCTGTGCATTTCTGAAAACTAGAGACCTAGGGGAATCCAAGGAGGGGTGACTTGCGGGGCTCGGACCAGGTTCTGTTACCCAGAATCCTTTGCAAACCTCAAAATTTGGCTAAAAAAACACATGTTCCTCACATTTCTGTGGCAGAAAGTTCTGGAATCTGAGAGGAGCTACAAATTTCCTTCCACCCAGCGTTCCCCCAAGTCTCCCGATAAAAATGATACCTCACTTGCGTGGGTAGGCCTAGCGCCGGCGACAGGAAACACCTCAAAGCGCAACGTGGACACATCCTAAATTTTGGAAAAAAACAGAGGTGTTTTTTGCGAAGTGCCTACCCGTAGATTTTGGCCTCTAGCTCAGCCGGCACCTAAGGAAACCTACCAAACCTGTGCATTTCTGAAAACTAGAGACCTAGGGGAATCCAAGGAGGGATGACTTGCGGGGCTCGGACCAGGTTCTGTTACCCAGAATCCTTTGCAAACCTCAAAATTTGGCTAAAAATACACATGTTCCTCACATTTCTGTGGCAGAAAGTTCTGGAATCTGAGAGGAGCTACAAATTTCCTTCCACCCAGCGTTCCCCCAAGTCTCCCGATAAAAATGATACCTCACTTGCGTGGGTAGGCCTAGCGCCGGCGACAGGAAACACCCCAAAGCGCAACGTGGACACATCCTAAATTTTGGAAAAAAACAGAGGTGTTTTTTGCGAAGTGCCTACCTGTAGATTTTGGCCTATAGCTCAGCCGGCACCTAGGGAAACCTACCAAACCTGTGCATTTCTGAAAACTAGAGACCTAGGGGAATCCAGGGAGGGGTGACTTGCGGGGCTTGGACCAGGTTCTGTTACCCAGAATCCTTTGCAAACCTCAAAATTTGGATAAAAAAACACATGTCCCTCACATTTCTGTGGCAGAAAGTTCTGGAATCTGAGAGGAGCTACAAATTTCCTTCCACCCAGCGTTCCCCCAAGTCTCCCGATAAAAATGATACCTCACTTGCGTGGGTAGGCCTAGCGCCGGCGACAGGAAACACCCCAAAGCGCAACGTGGACACATCCTAAATTTTGGAAAAAAACAGAGGTGTTTTTTGCGAAGTGCCTACCTGTAGACTTTGGCCTCTAGCTCAGCCGGCACCTAGGGAAACCTACCAAACCTGTGCATTTCTGAAAACTAGAGACCTAGGGGAATCCAAGGAGGGGTGACTTGCGGGGCTCGGACCAGGTTCTGTTACCCAGAATCCTTTGCAAACCTCAAAATTTGGCTAAAAAAACACATGTTCCTCACATTTCTGTGGCAGAAAGTTCTGGAATCTGAGAGGAGCTACAAATTTCCTTCCACCCAGCGTTCCCCCAAGTCTCCCGATAAAAATGATACCTCACTTGCGTGGGTAGGCCTAGCGCCGGCGACAGGAAACACCCCAAAGCGCAACGTGGACACATCCTAAATTTTGGAAAAAAACAGAGGTGTTTTTTGCGAAGTGCCTACCTGTAGACTTTGGCCTCTAGCTCAGCCGGCACCTAGGGAAACCTACCAAACCTGTGCATTTCTGAAAACTAGAGACCTAGGGGAATCCAAGGAGGGGTGACTTGCGGGGCTCGGACCAGGTTCTGTTACCCAGAATCCTTTGCAAACCTCAAAATTTGGCTAAAAAAACACATGTTCCTCACATTTCTGTGGCAGAAAGTTTTGGAATCTGAGAGGAGCTACAAATTTCCTTCCACCCAGCGTTCCCCCAAGTCTCCCGATAAAAATGATACCTCACTTGCGTGGGTAGGCCTAGCGCCGGCGACAGGAAACACCCCAAAGCGCAACGTGGACACATCCTAAATTTTGGAAAAAAACAGAGGTGTTTTTTGCGAAGTGCCTACCTGTAGATTTTGGCCTCTAGCTCAGCCGGCACCTAGGGAAACCTACCAACCCTGTGCATTTCTGAAAACTAGAGACCTAGGGGAATCCAAGGAGGGGTGACTTGCGGGGCTCGGACCAGGTTCTGTTACCCAGAATCCTTTGCAAACCTCAAAATTTGGCTAAAAAAACACATGTTCCTCACATTTCTGTGGCAGAAAGTTGTGGAATCTGAGAGGAGCTACAAATTTCCTTCCACCCAGCGTTCCCCCAAGTCTCCCGATAAAAATGATACCTCACTTGCGTGGGTAGGCCTAGCGCCGGCGACAGGAAACACCCCAAAGCGCAACGTGGACACATCCTAAATTTTGGAAAAAAACAGAGGTGTTTTTTGCGAAGTGCCTACCTGTAGATTTTGGCCTCTAGCTCAGCCGGCACCTAGGGAAACCTACCAAACCTGTGCATTTCTGAAAACTAGAGACCTAGGGGAATCCAAGGAGGGGTGACTTGCGGGGCTCGGACCAGGTTCTGTTACCCAGAATCCTTTGCAAACCTCAAAATTTGGCTAAAAAAACACATGTTCCTCACATTTCTGTGGCAGAAAGTTCTGGCATCTGAGAGGAGCTACAAATTTCCTTCCACCCAGCGTTCCCCCAAGTCTCCCGATAAAAATGATACCTCACTTGCGTGGGTAGGCCTAGCGCCGGCGACAGGAAACACCCCAAAGCGCAACGTGGACACATCCTAAATTTTGGGAAAAAACAGAGGTGTTTTTTGCGAAGTGCCTACCTGTAGATTTTGGCCTCTAGCTCAGCCGGCACCTAGGGAAACCTACCAAACCTGTGCATTTCTGAAAACTAGAGACCTAGGGGAATCCAAGGAGGGGTGACTTGCGGGGCTCGGACCAGGTTCTGTTACCCAGAATCCTTTGCAAACCTCAAAATTTGGCTAAAAAAACACATGTTCCTCACATTTCTGTGGCAGAAAGTTCTGGAATCTGAGAGGAGCTACAAATTTCCTTCCACCCAGCGTTCCCCCAAGTCTCCCGATAAAAATGATACCTCACTTGCGTGGGTAGGCCTAGCGCCGGCGACAGGAAACACCTCAAAGCGCAACGTGGACACATCCTAAATTTTGGAAAAAAACAGAGGTGTTTTTTGCGAAGTGCCTACCCGTAGATTTTGGCCTCTAGCTCAGCCGGCACCTAAGGAAACCTACCAAACCTGTGCATTTCTGAAAACTAGAGACCTAGGGGAATCCAAGGAGGGATGACTTGCGGGGCTCGGACCAGGTTCTGTTACCCAGAATCCTTTGCAAACCTCAAAATTTGGCTAAAAATACACATGTTCCTCACATTTCTGTGGCAGAAAGTTCTGGAATCTGAGAGGAGCTACAAATTTCCTTCCACCCAGCGTTCCCCCAAGTCTCCCGATAAAAATGATACCTCACTTGCGTGGGTAGGCCTAGCGCCGGCGACAGGAAACACCCCAAAGCGCAACGTGGACACATCCTAAATTTTGGAAAAAAACAGAGGTGTTTTTTGCGAAGTGCCTACCTGTAGATTTTGGCCTATAGCTCAGCCGGCACCTAGGGAAACCTACCAAACCTGTGCATTTCTGAAAACTAGAGACCTAGGGGAATCCAGGGAGGGGTGACTTGCGGGGCTCGGACCAGGTTCTGTTACCCAGAATCCTTTGCAAACCTCAAAATTTGGATAAAAAAACACATGTCCCTCACATTTCTGTGGCAGAAAGTTCTGGAATCTGAGAGGAGCTACAAATTTCCTTCCACCCAGCGTTCCCCCAAGTCTCCCGATAAAAATGATACCTCACTTGCGTGGGTAGGCCTAGCGCCGGCGACAGGAAACACCCCAAAGCGCAACGTGGACACATCCTAAATTTTGGAAAAAAACAGAGGTGTTTTTTGCGAAGTGCCTACCTGTAGACTTTGGCCTCTAGCTCAGCCGGCACCTAGGGAAACCTACCAAACCTGTGCATTTCTGAAAACTAGAGACCTAGGGGAATCCAAGGAGGGGTGACTTGCGGGGCTCGGACCAGGTTCTGTTACCCAGAATCCTTTGCAAACCTCAAAATTTGGCTAAAAAAACACATGTTCCTCACATTTCTGTGGCAGAAAGTTCTGGAATCTGAGAGGAGCTACAAATTTCCTTCCACCCAGCGTTCCCCCAAGTCTCCCGATAAAAATGATACCTCACTTGCGTGGGTAGGCCAAGCGCCGGCGACAGGAAACACCCCAAAGCGCAACGTGGACACATCCTAAATTTTGGAAAAAAACAGAGGTGTTTTTTGCGAAGTGCCTACCTGTAGACTTTGGCCTCTAGCTCAGCCGGCACCTAGGGAAACCTACCAAACCTGTGCATTTCTGAAAACTAGAGACCTAGGGGAATCCAAGGAGGGGTGACTTGCGGGGCTCGGACCAGGTTCTGTTACCCAGAATCCTTTGCAAACCTCAAAATTTGGCTAAAAAAACACATGTTCCTCACATTTCTGTGGCAGAAAGTTCTGGAATCTGAGAGGAGCTACAAATTTCCTTCCACCCAGCGTTCCCCCAAGTCTCCCGATAAAAATGATACCTCACTTGCGTGGGTAGGCCTAGCGCCGGCGACAGGAAACACCTCAAAGCGCAACGTGGACACATCCTAAATTTTGGAAAAAAACAGAGGTGTTTTTTGCGAAGTGCCTACCCGTAGATTTTGGCCTCTAGCTCAGCCGGCACCTAGGGAAACCTACCAAACCTGTGCATTTCTGAAAACTAGAGACCTAGGGGAATCCAAGGAGGGGTGACTTGCGGGGCTCGGACCAGGTTCTGTTACCCAGAATCCTTTGCAAACCTCAAAATTTGGCTAAAAAAACACATGTTCCTCACATTTCTGTGGCAGAAAGTTCTGGCATCTGAGAGGAGCTACAAATTTCCTTCCACCCAGCGTTCCCCCAAGTCTCCCGATAAAAATGATACCTCACTTGCGTGGGTAGGCCTAGCGCCGGCGACAGGAAACACCCCAAAGCGCAACGTGGACACATCCTAAATTTTGGAAAAAAACAGAGGTGTTTTTTGAGAAGTGCCTACCTGTAGACTTTGGCCTCTAGCTCAGCCGGCACCTAGGGAAACCTACCAAACCTGTGCATTTCTGAAAACTAGAGACCTAGGGGAATCCAAGGAGGGGTGACTTGCGGGGCTCGGACCAGGTTCTGTTACCCAGAATCCTTTGCAAACCTCAAAATTTGGCTAAAAAAACACATGTTCCTCACATTTCTGTGGCAGAAAGTTGTGGAATCTGAGAGGAGCTACAAATTTCCTTCCACCCAGCGTTCCCCCAAGTCTCCCGATAAAAATGATACCTCACTTGCGTGGGTAGGCATAGCGCCGGCGACAGGAAACACCCCAAAGCGCAACGTGGACACATCCTAAATTTTGGAAAAAAACAGAGGTGTTTTTTGCGAAGTGCCTACCTGTAGATTTTGGCCTCTAGCTCAGCCGGCACCTAGGGAAACCTACCAACCCTGTGCATTTCTGAAAACTAGAGACCTAGGGGAATCCAAGGAGGGGTGACTTGCGGGGCTCGGACCAGGTTCTGTTACCCAGAATCCTTTGCAAACCTCAAAATTTGGCTAAAAAAACACATGTTCCTCACATTTCTGTGGCAGAAAGTTCTGGCATCTGAGAGGAGCTACAAATTTCCTTCCACCCAGCGTTCCCCCAAGTCTCCCGATAAAAATGATACCTCACTTGCGTGGGTAGGCCTAGCGCCGGCGACAGGAAACACCCCAAAGCGCAACGTGGACACATCCTAAATTTTGGGAAAAAACAGAGGTGTTTTTTGCGAAGTGCCTACCTGTAGATTTTGGCCTCTAGCTCAGCCGGCACCTAGGGAAACCTACCAAACCTGTGCATTTCTGAAAACTAGAGACCTAGGGGAATCCAAGGAGGGGTGACTTGCGGGGCTCGGACCAGGTTCTGTTACCCAGAATCCTTTGCAAACCTCAAAATTTGGCTAAAAAAACACATGTTCCTCACATTTCTGTGGCAGAAAGTTCTGGAATCTGAGAGGAGCTACAAATTTCCTTCCACCCAGCGTTCCCCCAAGTCTCCCGATAAAAATGATACCTCACTTGCGTGGGTAGGCCTAGCGCCGGCGACAGGAAACACCCCAAAGCGCAACGTGGACACATCCTAAATTTTGGAAAAAAACAGAGGTGTTTTTTGCGAAGTGCCTACCTGTAGACTTTGGCCTCTAGCTCAGCCGGCACCTAGGGAAACCTACCAAACCTGTGCATTTCTGAAAACTAGAGACCTAGGGGAATCCAAGGAGGGGTGACTTGCGGGGCTCGGACCAGGTTCTGTTACCCAGAATCCTTTGCAAACCTCAAAATTTGGCTAAAAAAACACATGTTCCTCACATTTCTGTGGCAGAAAGTTCTGGCATCTGAGAGGAGCTACAAATTTCCTTCCACCCAGCGTTCCCCCAAGTCTCCCGATAAAAATGATACCTCACTTGCGTGGGTAGGCCTAGCGCCGGCGACAGGAAACACCCCAAAGCGCAACGTGGACACATCCTAAATTTTGGGAAAAAACAGAGGTGTTTTTTGCGAAGTGCCTACCTGTAGATTTTGGCCTCTAGCTCAGCCGGCACCTAGGGAAACCTACCAAACCTGTGCATTTCTGAAAACTAGAGACCTAGGGGAATCCAAGGAGGGGTGACTTGCGGGGCTCGGACCAGGTTCTGTTACCCAGAATCCTTTGCAAACCTCAAAATTTGGCTAAAAAAACACATGTTCCTCACATTTCTGTGGCAGAAAGTTCTGGAATCTGAGAGGAGCTACAAATTTCCTTCCACCCAGCGTTCCCCCAAGTCTCCCGATAAAAATGATACCTCACTTGCGTGGGTAGGCCTAGCGCCGGCGACAGGAAACACCTCAAAGCGCAACGTGGACACATCCTAAATTTTGGAAAAAAACAGAGGTGTTTTTTGCGAAGTGCCTACCCGTAGATTTTGGCCTCTAGCTCAGCCGGCACCTAAGGAAACCTACCAAACCTGTGCATTTCTGAAAACTAGAGACCTAGGGGAATCCAAGGAGGGATGACTTGCGGGGCTCGGACCAGGTTCTGTTACCCAGAATCCTTTGCAAACCTCAAAATTTGGCTAAAAATACACATGTTCCTCACATTTCTGTGGCAGAAAGTTCTGGAATCTGAGAGGAGCTAAAAATTTCCTTCCACCCAGCGTTCCCCCAAGTCTCCCGATAAAAATGATACCTCACTTGCGTGGGTAGGCCTAGCGCCGGCGACAGGAAACACCCCAAAGCGCAACGTGGACACATCCTAAATTTTGGAAAAAAACAGAGGTGTTTTTTGCGAAGTGCCTACCTGTAGATTTTGGCCTATAGCTCAGCCGGCACCTAGGGAAACCTACCAAACCTGTGCATTTCTGAAAACTAGAGACCTAGGGGAATCCAGGGAGGGGTGACTTGCGGGGCTTGGACCAGGTTCTGTTACCCAGAATCCTTTGCAAACCTCAAAATTTGGATAAAAAAACACATGTCCCTCACATTTCTGTGGCAGAAAGTTCTGGAATCTGAGAGGAGCTACAAATTTCCTTCCACCCAGCGTTCCCCCAAGTCTCCCGATAAAAATGATACCTCACTTGCGTGGGTAGGCCTAGCGCCGGCGACAGGAAACACCCCAAAGCGCAACGTGGACACATCCTAAATTTTGGAAAAAAACAGAGGTGTTTTTTGCGAAGTGCCTACCTGTAGACTTTGGCCTCTAGCTCAGCCGGCACCTAGGGAAACCTACCAAACCTGTGCATTTCTGAAAACTAGAGACCTAGGGGAATCCAAGGAGGGGTGACTTGCGGGGCTCGGACCAGGTTCTGTTACCCAGAATCCTTTGCAAACCTCAAAATTTGGCTAAAAAAACACATGTTCCTCACATTTCTGTGGCAGAAAGTTCTGGAATCTGAGAGGAGCTACAAATTTCCTTCCACCCAGCGTTCCCCCAAGTCTCCCGATAAAAATGATACCTCACTTGCGTGGGTAGGCCTAGCGCCGGCGACAGGAAACACCCCAAAGCGCAACGTGGACACATCCTAAATTTTGGAAAAAAACAGAGGTGTTTTTTGCGAAGTGCCTACCTGTAGACTTTGGCCTCTAGCTCAGCCGGCACCTAGGGAAACCTACCAAACCTGTGCATTTCTGAAAACTAGAGACCTAGGGGAATCCAAGGAGGGGTGACTTGCGGGGCTCGGACCAGGTTCTGTTACCCAGAATCCTTTGCAAACCTCAAAATTTGGCTAAAAAAACACATGTTCCTCACATTTCTGTGGCAGAAAGTTTTGGAATCTGAGAGGAGCTACAAATTTCCTTCCACCCAGCGTTCCCCCAAGTCTCCCGATAAAAATGATACCTCACTTGCGTGGGTAGGCCTAGCGCCGGCGACAGGAAACACCCCAAAGCGCAACGTGGACACATCCTAAATTTTGGAAAAAAACAGAGGTGTTTTTTGCGAAGTGCCTACCTGTAGATTTTGGCCTCTAGCTCAGCCGGCACCTAGGGAAACCTACCAACCCTGTGCATTTCTGAAAACTAGAGACCTAGGGGAATCCAAGGAGGGGTGACTTGCGGGGCTCGGACCAGGTTCTGTTACCCAGAATCCTTTGCAAACCTCAAAATTTGGCTAAAAAAACACATGTTCCTCACATTTCTGTGGCAGAAAGTTGTGGAATCTGAGAGGAGCTACAAATTTCCTTCCACCCAGCGTTCCCCCAAGTCTCCCGATAAAAATGATACCTCACTTGCGTGGGTAGGCCTAGCGCCGGCGACAGGAAACACCCCAAAGCGCAACGTGGACACATCCTAAATTTTGGAAAAAAACAGAGGTGTTTTTTGCGAAGTGCCTACCTGTAGATTTTGGCCTCTAGCTCAGCCGGCACCTAGGGAAACCTACCAAACCTGTGCATTTCTGAAAACTAGAGACCTAGGGGAATCCAAGGAGGGGTGACTTGCGGGGCTCGGACCAGGTTCTGTTACCCAGAATCCTTTGCAAACCTCAAAATTTGGCTAAAAAAACACATGTTCCTCACATTTCTGTGGCAGAAAGTTCTGGCATCTGAGAGGAGCTACAAATTTCCTTCCACCCAGCGTTCCCCCAAGTCTCCCGATAAAAATGATACCTCACTTGCGTGGGTAGGCCTAGCGCCGGCGACAGGAAACACCCCAAAGCGCAACGTGGACACATCCTAAATTTTGGGAAAAAACAGAGGTGTTTTTTGCGAAGTGCCTACCTGTAGATTTTGGCCTCTAGCTCAGCCGGCACCTAGGGAAACCTACCAAACCTGTGCATTTCTGAAAACTAGAGACCTAGGGGAATCCAAGGAGGGGTGACTTGCGGGGCTCGGACCAGGTTCTGTTACCCAGAATCCTTTGCAAACCTCAAAATTTGGCTAAAAAAACACATGTTCCTCACATTTCTGTGGCAGAAAGTTCTGGAATCTGAGAGGAGCTACAAATTTCCTTCCACCCAGCGTTCCCCCAAGTCTCCCGATAAAAATGATACCTCACTTGCGTGGGTAGGCCTAGCGCCGGCGACAGGAAACACCTCAAAGCGCAACGTGGACACATCCTAAATTTTGGAAAAAAACAGAGGTGTTTTTTGCGAAGTGCCTACCCGTAGATTTTGGCCTCTAGCTCAGCCGGCACCTAAGGAAACCTACCAAACCTGTGCATTTCTGAAAACTAGAGACCTAGGGGAATCCAAGGAGGGATGACTTGCGGGGCTCGGACCAGGTTCTGTTACCCAGAATCCTTTGCAAACCTCAAAATTTGGCTAAAAATACACATGTTCCTCACATTTCTGTGGCAGAAAGTTCTGGAATCTGAGAGGAGCTACAAATTTCCTTCCACCCAGCGTTCCCCCAAGTCTCCCGATAAAAATGATACCTCACTTGCGTGGGTAGGCCTAGCGCCGGCGACAGGAAACACCCCAAAGCGCAACGTGGACACATCCTAAATTTTGGAAAAAAACAGAGGTGTTTTTTGCGAAGTGCCTACCTGTAGATTTTGGCCTATAGCTCAGCCGGCACCTAGGGAAACCTACCAAACCTGTGCATTTCTGAAAACTAGAGACCTAGGGGAATCCAGGGAGGGGTGACTTGCGGGGCTCGGACCAGGTTCTGTTACCCAGAATCCTTTGCAAACCTCAAAATTTGGATAAAAAAACACATGTCCCTCACATTTCTGTGGCAGAAAGTTCTGGAATCTGAGAGGAGCTACAAATTTCCTTCCACCCAGCGTTCCCCCAAGTCTCCCGATAAAAATGATACCTCACTTGCGTGGGTAGGCCTAGCGCCGGCGACAGGAAACACCCCAAAGCGCAACGTGGACACATCCTAAATTTTGGAAAAAAACAGAGGTGTTTTTTGCGAAGTGCCTACCTGTAGACTTTGGCCTCTAGCTCAGCCGGCACCTAGGGAAACCTACCAAACCTGTGCATTTCTGAAAACTAGAGACCTAGGGGAATCCAAGGAGGGGTGACTTGCGGGGCTCGGACCAGGTTCTGTTACCCAGAATCCTTTGCAAACCTCAAAATTTGGCTAAAAAAACACATGTTCCTCACATTTCTGTGGCAGAAAGTTCTGGAATCTGAGAGGAGCTACAAATTTCCTTCCACCCAGCGTTCCCCCAAGTCTCCCGATAAAAATGATACCTCACTTGCGTGGGTAGGCCAAGCGCCGGCGACAGGAAACACCCCAAAGCGCAACGTGGACACATCCTAAATTTTGGAAAAAAACAGAGGTGTTTTTTGCGAAGTGCCTACCTGTAGATTTTGGCCTCTAGCTCAGCCGGCACCTAGGGAAACCTACCAAACCTGTGCATTTCTAAAAACTAGAGACCTAGGGGAATCCAAGGAGGGGTGACTTGCGGGGCTCGGACCAGGTTCTGTTACCCAGAATCCTTTGCAAACCTCAAAATTTGGCTAAAAAAACACATGTCCCTCACATTTCTGTGGCAGAAAGTTCTGGAATCTGAGAGGAGCTACAAATTTCCTTCCACCCAGCATTCCCCCAAGTCTCCCGATAAAAATGATACCTCACTTGCGTGGGTAGGCCTAGCGCCGGCGACAGGAAACACCCCAAAGCGCAACGTGGACACATCCTAAATTTTGGAAAAAAACAGAGGTGTTTTTTGCGAAGTGCCTACCTGTAGACTTTGGCCTCTAGCTCAGCCGGCACCTAGGGAAACCTACCAAACCTGTGCATTTCTGAAAACTAGAGACCTAGGGGAATCCAAGGAGGGGTGACTTGCGGGGCTCGGACCAGGTTCTGTTACCCAGAATCCTTTGCAAACCTCAAAATTTGGCTAAAAAAACACATGTTCCTCACATTTCTGTGGCAGAAAGTTCTGGAATCTGAGAGGAGCTACAAATTTCCTTCCACCCAGCGTTCCCCCAAGTCTCCCGATAAAAATGATACCTCACTTGCGTGGGTAGGCCTAGCGCCGGCGACAGAAAACACCCCAAAGCGCAACGTGGACACATCCTAAATTTTGGAAAAAAACAGAGGTGTTTTTTGCGAAGTGCCTACCTGTAGATTTTGGCCTCTAGCTCAGCCGGCACCTAGGGAAACCTACCAAACCTGTGCATTTCTGAAAACTAGAGACCTAGGGGAATCCAAGGAGGGGTGACTTGCGGGGCTCGGACCAGGTTCTGTTACCCAGAATCCTTTGCAAACCTCAAAATTTGGCTAAATAAACACATGTTCCTCACATTTCTGTGGCAGAAAGTTCTGGAATCTGAGAGGAGCTACAAATTTCCTTCCACCCAGCGTTTCCCCAAGTCTCCCGATAAAAATGATACCTCACTTGCGTGGGTAGGCCTAGCGCCGGCGACAGGAAACACCCCAAAGCGCAACGTGGACACATCCTAAATTTTGGAAAAAAACAGAGGTGTTTTTTGCGAAGTGCCTACCTGTAGATTTTGGCCTCTAGCTCAGCCGGCACCTAGGGAAACCTACCAAACCTGTGCATTTCTGAAAACTAGAGACCTAGGGGAATCCAGGGAGGGGTGACTTGCGGGGCTCGGACCAGGTTCTGTTACCCAGAATCCTTTGCAAACCTCAAAATTTGGATAAAAAAACACATGTCCCTCACATTTCTGTGGCAGAAAGTTCTGGAATCTGAGAGGAGCTACAAATTTCCTTCCACCCAGCGTTCCCCCAAGTCTCCCGATAAAAATGATACCTCACTTGCGTGGGTAGGCCTAGCGCCGGCGACAGGAAACACCCCAAAGCGCAACGTGGACACATCCTAAATTTTGGAAAAAAACAGAGGTGTTTTTTGCGAAGTGCCTACCTGTAGATTTTGACCTCTAGCTCAGCCGGCACCTAGGGAAACCTACCAAACCTGTGCATTTCTAAAAACTAGAGACCTAGGGGAATCCAAGGAGGGGTGACTTGCGGGGCTCGGACCAGGTTCTGTTACCCAGAATCCTTTGCAAACCTCAAAATTTGGCTAAAAAAACACATGTTCCTCACATTTCTGTGGCAGAAAGTTCTGGAATCTGAGAGGAGCTACAAATTTCCTTCCACCCAGCGTTCCCCCAAGTCTCCCGATAAAAATGATACCTCACTTGCGTGGGTAGGCCTAGCGCCGGCGACAGGAAACACCCCAAAGCGCAACGTGGACACATCCTAAATTTTGGAAAAAAACAGAGGTGTTTTTTGCGAAGTGCCTACCTGTAGATTTTGGCCTCTAGCTCAGCCGGCACCTAGGGAAACCTACCAAACCTGTGCATTTCTGAAAACTAGAGACCTAGGGGAATCCAAGGAGGGGTGACTTGCGGGGCTCGGACCAGGTTCTGTTACCCAGAATCCTTTGCAAACCTCAAAATTTGGCTAAATAAACACATGTTCCTCACATTTCTGTGGCAGAAAGTTCTGGAATCTGAGAGGAGCTACAAATTTCCTTCCACCCAGCGTTCCCCCAAGTCTCCCGATAAAAATGATACCTCACTTGCGTGGGTAGGCCTAGCGCCGGCGACAGGAAACACCCCAAAGCGCAACGTGGACACATCCTAAATTTTGGAAAAAAACAGAGGTGTTTTTTGCGAAGTGCCTACCTGTAGATTTTGGCCTCTAGCTCAGCCGGCACCTAGGGAAACCTACCAAACCTGTGCATTTCTGAAAACTAGAGACCTAGGGGAATCCAAGGAGGGGTGACTTGCGGGGCTCGGACCAGGTTCTGTTACCCAGAATCCTTTGCAAACCTCAAAATTTGGATAAAAAAACACATGTCCCTCACATTTCTGTGGCAGAAAGTTCTGGAATCTGAGAGGAGCTACAAATTTCCTTCCACCCAGCGTTCCCCCAAGTCTCCCGATAAAAATGATACCTCACTTGCGTGGGTAGGCATAGCGCCGGCGACAGGAAACACCCCAAAGCGCAACGTGGACACATCCTAAATTTTGGAAAAAAACAGAGGTGTTTTTTGCGAAGTGCCTACCTGTAGATTTTGGCCTCTAGCTCAGCCGGCACCTAGGGAAACCTACCAAACCTGTGCATTTCTAAAAACTAGAGACCTAGGGGAATCCAAGGAGGGGTGACTTGCGGGGCTCGGACCAGGTTCTGTTACCCAGAATCCTTTGCAAACCTCAAAATTTGGATAAAAAAACACATGTCCCTCACATTTCTGTGGCAGAAAGTTCTGGAATCTGAGAGGAGCTACAAATTTCCTTCCACCCAGCGTTCCCCCAAGTCTCCCGATAAAAATGATACCTCACTTGCGTGGGTAGGCCTAGCGCCGGCGACAGGAAACACCCCAAAGCGCAACGTGGACACATCCTAAATTTTGGAAAGAAACAGAGGTGTTTTTTGCGAAGTGCCTACCTGTAGACTTTGGCCTCTAGCTCAGCCGGCACCTAGGGAAACCTACCAAACCTGTGCATTTCTGAAAACTAGAGACCTAGGGGAATCCAAGGAGGGGTGACTTGTGGGGCTCGGACCAGGTTCTGTTACCCAGAATCCTTTGCAAACCTCAAAATTTGGCTAAAAAAACACATGTTCCTCACATTTCTGTGGCAGAAAGTTCTGGAATCTGAGAGGAGCTACAAATTTCCTTCCACCCAGCGTTCCCCCAAGTCTCCCGATAAAAATGATACCTCACTTGCGTGGGTAGGCCTAGCGCCGGCGACAGGAAACACCCCAAAGCGCAACGTGGACACATCCTAAATTTTGGAAATAAACAGAGGTGTTTTTTGCGAAGTGCCTACCTGTAGATTTTGGCCTCTAGCTCAGCCGGCACCTAGGGAAACCTACCAACCCTGTGCATTTCTGAAAACTAGAGACCTAGGGGAATCCAAGGAGGGGTGACTTGCGGGGCTCGGACCAGGTTCTGTTACCCAGAATCCTTTGCAAACCTCAAAATTTGGCTAAAAAAACACATGTTCCTCACATTTCTGTGGCAGAAAGTTGTGGAATCTGAGAGGAGCTACAAATTTCCTTCCACCCAGCGTTCCCCCAAGTCTCCCGATAAAAATGATACCTCACTTGCGTGGGTAGGCCTAGCGCCGGCGACAGGAAACACCCCAAAGCGCAACGTGGACACATCCTAAATTTTGGAAAAAAACAGAGGTGTTTTTTGCGAAGTGCCTACCTGTAGATTTTGGCCTCTAGCTCAGCCGGCACCTAGGGAAACCTACCAAACCTGTGCATTTCTGAAAACTAGAGACCTAGGGGAATCCAAGGAGGGGTGACTTGCGGGGCTCGGACCAGGTTCTGTTACCCAGAATCCTTTGCAAACCTCAAAATTTGGCTAAAAAAACACATGTTCCTCACATTTCTGTGGCAGAAAGTTCTGGCATCTGAGAGGAGCTACAAATTTCCTTCCACCCAGCGTTCCCCCAAGTCTCCCGATAAAAATGATACCTCACTTGCGTGGGTAGGCCTAGCGCCGGCGACAGGAAACACCCCAAAGCGCAACGTGGACACATCCTAAATTTTGGGAAAAAACAGAGGTGTTTTTTGCGAAGTGCCTACCTGTAGATTTTGGCCTCTAGCTCAGCCGGCACCTAGGGAAACCCACCAAACCTGTGCATTTCTGAAAACTAGAGACCTAGGGGAATCCAAGGAGGGGTGACTTGCGGGGCTCGGACCAGGTTCTGTTACCCAGAATCCTTTGCAAACCTCAAAATTTGGCTAAAAAAACACATGTTCCTCACATTTCTGTGGCAGAAAGTTCTGGAATCTGAGAGGAGCTACAAATTTCCTTCCACCCAGCGTTCCCCCAAGTCTCCCGATAAAAATGATACCTCACTTGCGTGGGTAGGCCTAGCGCCGGCGACAGGAAACACCTCAAAGCGCAACGTGGACACATCCTAAATTTTGGAAAAAAACAGAGGTGTTTTTTGCGAAGTGCCTACCCGTAGATTTTGGCCTCTAGCTCAGCCGGCACCTAAGGAAACCTACCAAACCTGTGCATTTCTGAAAACTAGAGACCTAGGGGAATCCAAGGAGGGGTGACTTGCGGGTCTCGGACCAGATTCTGTTACCCAGAATCCTTTGCAAACCTCAAAATTTGGCTAAAAATACACATGTTCCTCACATTTCTGTGGCAGAAAGTTCTGGAATCTGAGAGGAGCTACAAATTTCCTTCCACCCAGCGTTCCCCCAAGTCTCCCGATAAAAATGATACCTCACTTGCGTGGGTAGGCCTAGCGCCGGCGACAGGAAACACCCCAAAGCGCAACGTGGACACATCCTAAATTTTGGAAAAAAACAGAGGTGTTTTTTGCGAAGTGCCTACCTGTAGATTTTGGCCTATAGCTCAGCCGGCACCTAGGGAAACCTACCAAACCTGTGCATTTCTGAAAACTAGAGACCTAGGGGAATCCAGGGAGGGGTGACTTGCGGGGCTCGGACCAGGTTCTGTTACCCAGAATCCTTTGCAAACCTCAAAATTTGGATAAAAAAACACATGTCCCTCACATTTCTGTGGCAGAAAGTTCTGGAATCTGAGAGGAGCTACAAATTTCCTTCCACCCAGCGTTCCCCCAAGTCTCCCGATAAAAATGATACCTCACTTGCGTGGGTAGGCCTAGCGCCGGCGACAGGAAACACCCCAAAGCGCAACGTGGACACATCCTAAATTTTGGAAAAAAACAGAGGTGTTTTTTGCGAAGTGCCTACCTGTAGACTTTGGCCTCTAGCTCAGCCGGCACCTAGGGAAACCTACCAAACCTGTGCATTTCTGAAAACTAGAGACCTAGGGGAATCCAAGGAGGGGTGACTTGCGGGGCTCGGACCAGGTTCTGTTACCCAGAATCCTTTGCAAACCTCAAAATTTGGCTAAAAAAACACATGTTCCTCACATTTCTGTGGCAGAAAGTTCTGGAATCTGAGAGGAGCTACAAATTTCCTTCCACCCAGCGTTCCCCCAAGTCTCCCGATAAAAATGATACCTCACTTGCGTGGGTAGGCCAAGCGCCGGCGACAGGAAACACCCCAAAGCGCAACGTGGACACATCCTAAATTTTGGAAAAAAACAGAGGTGTTTTTTGCGAAGTGCCTACCTGTAGATTTTGGCCTCTAGCTCAGCCGGCACCTAGGGAAACCTACCAAACCTGTGCATTTCTAAAAACTAGAGACCTAGGGGAATCCAAGGAGGGGTGACTTGCGGGGCTCGGACCAGGTTCTGTTACCCAGAATCCTTTGCAAACCTCAAAATTTGGCTAAAAAAACACATGTCCCTCACATTTCTGTGGCAGAAAGTTCTGGAATCTGAGAGGAGCTATAAATTTCCTTCCACCCAGCATTCCCCCAAGTCTCCCGATAAAAATGATACCTCACTTGCGTGGGTAGGCCTAGCGCCGGCGACAGGAAACACCCCAAAGCGCAACGTGGACACATCCTAAATTTTGGAAAAAAACAGAGGTGTTTTTTGCGAAGTGCCTACCTGTAGACTTTGGCCTCTAGCTCAGCCGGCACCTAGGGAAACCTACCAAACCTGTGCATTTCTGAAAACTAGAGACCTAGGGGAATCCAAGGAGGGGTGACTTGCGGGGCTCGGACCAGGTTCTGTTACCCAGAATCCTTTGCAAACCTCAAAATTTGGCTAAAAAAACACATGTTCCTCACATTTCTGTGGCAGAAAGTTCTGGAATCTGAGAGGAGCTACAAATTTCCTTCCACCCAGCGTTCCCCCAAGTCTCCCGATAAAAATGATACCTCACTTGCGTGGGTAGGCCTAGCGCCGGCGACAGGAAACACCCCAAAGCGCAACGTGGACACATCCTAAATTTTGGAAAAAAACAGAGGTGTTTTTTGCGAAGTGCCTACCTGTAGATTTTGGCCTCTAGCTCAGCCGGCACCTAGGGAAACCTACCAAACCTGTGCATTTCTGAAAACTAGAGACCTAGGGGAATCCAAGGAGGGGTGACTTGCGGGGCTCGGACCAGGTTCTGTTACCCAGAATCCTTTGCAAACCTCAAAATTTGGCTAAATAAACACATGTTCCTCACATTTCTGTGGCAGAAAGTTCTGGAATCTGAGAGGAGCTACAAATTTCCTTCCACCCAGCGTTTCCCCAAGTCTCCCGATAAAAATGATACCTCACTTGCGTGGGTAGGCCTAGCGCCGGCGACAGGAAACACCCCAAAGCGCAACGTGGACACATCCTAAATTTTGGAAAAAAACAGAGGTGTTTTTTGCGAAGTGCCTACCTGTAGATTTTGGCCTCTAGCTCAGCCGGCACCTAGGGAAACCTACCAAACCTGTGCATTTCTGAAAACTAGAGACCTAGGGGAATCCAAGGAGGGGTGACTTGCGGGGCTCGGACCAGGTTCTGTTACCCAGAATCCTTTGCAAACCTCAAAATTTGGATAAAAAAACACATGTCCCTCACATTTCTGTGGCAGAAAGTTCTGGAATCTGAGAGGAGCTACAAATTTCCTTCCACCCAGCGTTCCCCCAAGTCTCCCGATAAAAATGATACCTCACTTGCGTGGGTAGGCCTAGCGCCGGCGACAGGAAACACCCCAAAGCGCAACGTGGACACATCCTAAATTTTGGAAAAAAACAGAGGTGTTTTTTGCGAAGTGCCTACCTGTAGATTTTGGCCTCTAGCTCAGCCGGCACCTAGGGAAACCTACCAAACCTGTGCATTTCTAAAAACTAGAGACCTAGGGGAATCCAAGGAGGGGTGACTTGCGGGGCTCGGACCAGGTTCTGTTACCCAGAATCCTTTGCAAACCTCAAAATTTGGCTAAAAAAACACATGTTCCTCACATTTCTGTGGCAGAAAGTTCTGGAATCTGAGAGGAGCTACAAATTTCCTTCCACCCAGCGTTCCCCCAAGTCTCCCGATAAAAATGATACCTCACTTGCGTGGGTAGGCCTAGCGCCGGCGACAGGAAACACCCCAAAGCGCAACGTGGACACATCCTAAATTTTGGAAAAAAACAGAGGTGTTTTTTGCGAAGTGCCTACCTGTAGATTTTGGCCTCTAGCTCAGCCGGCACCTAGGGAAACCTACCAAACCTGTGCATTTCTGAAAACTAGAGACCTAGGGGAATCCAAGGAGGGGTGACTTGCGGGGCTCGGACCAGGTTCTGTTACCCAGAATCCTTTGCAAACCTCAAAATTTGGCTAAATAAACACATGTTCCTCACATTTCTGTGGCAGAAAGTTCTGGAATCTGAGAGGAGCTACAAATTTCCTTCCACCCAGCGTTCCCCCAAGTCTCCCGATAAAAATGATACCTCACTTGCGTGGGTAGGCCTAGCGCCGGCGACAGGAAACACCCCAAAGCGCAACGTGGACACATCCTAAATTTTGGAAAAAAACAGAGGTGTTTTTTGCGAAGTGCCTACCTGTAGATTTTGGCCTCTAGCTCAGCCGGCACCTAGGGAAACCTACCAAACCTGTGCATTTCTAAAAACTAGAGACCTAGGGGAATCCAAGGAGGGGTGACTTGCGGGGCTCGGACCAGGTTCTGTTACCCAGAATCCTTTGCAAACCTCAAAATTTGGATAAAAAAACACATGTCCCTCACATTTCTGTGGCAGAAAGTTCTGGAATCTGAGAGGAGCTACAAATTTCCTTCCACCCAGCGTTCCCCCAAGTCTCCCGATAAAAATGATACCTCACTTGCGTGGGTAGGCCTAGCGCCGGCGACAGGAAACACCCCAAAGCGCAACGTGGACACATCCTAAATTTTGGAAAGAAACAGAGGTGTTTTTTGCGAAGTGCCTACCTGTAGACTTTGGCCTCTAGCTCAGCCGGCACCTAGGGAAACCTACCAAACCTGTGCATTTCTGAAAACTAGAGACCTAGGGGAATCCAAGGAGGGGTGACTTGCGGGGCTCGGACCAGGTTCTGTTACCCAGAATCCTTTGCAAACCTCAAAATTTGGCTAAAAAAACACATGTTCCTCACATTTCTGTGGCAGAAAGTTCTGGAATCTGAGAGGAGCTACAAATTTCCTTCCACCCAGCGTTCCCCCAAGTCTCCCGATAAAAATGATACCTCACTTGCGTGGGTAGGCCTAGCGCCGGCGACAGGAAACACCCCAAAGCGCAACGTGGACACATCCTAAATTTTGGAAAAAAACAGAGGTGTTTTTTGCGAAGTGCCTACCTGTAGATTTTGGCCTCTAGCTCAGCCGGCACCTAGGGAAACCTACCAAACCTGTGCATTTCTAAAAACTAGAGACCTAGGGGAATCCAAGGAGGGGTGACTTGCGGGGCTCGGACCAGGTTCTGTTACCCAGAATCCTTTGCAAACCTCAAAATTTGGCTAAATAAACACATGTTCCTCACATTTCTGTGGCAGAAAGTTCTGGAATCTGAGAGGAGCTACAAATTTCCTTCCACCCAGCGTTCCCCCAAGTCTCCCGATAAAAATGATACCTCACTTGCGTGGGTAGGCCTAGCGCCGGCGACAGGAAACACCCCAAAGCGCAACGTGGACACATCCTAAATTTTGGAAAAAAACAGAGGTGTTTTTTGCGAAGTGCCTACCTGTAGATTTTGGCCTCTAGCTCAGCCGGCACCTAGGGAAACCTACCAAACCTGTGCATTTCTAAAAACTAGAGACCTAGGGGAATCCAAGGAGGGGTGACTTGCGGGGCTCGGACCAGGTTCTGTTACCCAGAATCCTTTGCAAACCTCAAAATTTGGCTAAAAAAACACACGTTCCTCACATTTCTGTGGCAGAAAGTTCTGGAATCTGAGAGGAGCTACAAATTTCCTTCCACCCAGCGTTCCCCCAAGTCTCCCGATAAAAATGATACCTCACTTGCGTGGGTAGGCCTAGCGCCGGCGACAGGAAACACCCCAAAGCGCAACGTGGACACATCCTAAATTTTGGAAAAAAACAGAGGTGTTTTTTGCGAAGTGCCTACCTGTAGATTTTGGCCTCTAGCTCAGCCGGCACCTAGGGAAACCTACCAAACCTGTGCATTTCTGAAAACTAGAGACCTAGGGGAATCCAAGGAGGGGTGACTTGCGGGGCTCGGACCAGGTTCTGTTACCCAGAATCCTTTGCAAACCTCAAAATTTGGCTAAATAAACACATGTTCCTCACATTTCTGTGGCAGAAAGTTCTGGAATCTGAGAGGAGCTACAAATTTCCTTCCACCCAGCGTTCCCCCAAGTCTCCCGATAAAAATGATACCTCACTTGCGTGGGTAGGCCTAGCGCCGGCAACAGGAAACACCCCAAAGCGCAACGTGGACACATCCTAAATTTTGGAAAAAAACAGAGGTGTTTTTTGCGAAGTGCCTACCTGTAGATTTTGGCCTCTAGCTCAGCCGGCACATAGGGAAACCTACCAAACCTGTGCATTTCTGAAAACTAGAGACCTAGGGGAATCCAAGGAGGGGTGACTTGCGGGGCTCGGACCAGGTTCTGTTACCCAGAATCCTTTGCAAACCTCAAAATTTGGATAAAAAAACACATGTCCCTCACATTTCTGTGGCAGAAAGTTCTGGAATCTGAGAGGAGCTACAAATTTCCTTCCACCCAGCGTTCCCCCAAGTCTCCCGATAAAAATGATACCTCACTTGCGTGTGTAGGCCTAGCGCCGGCGACAGGAAACACCCCAAAGCGCAACGTGGACACATCCTAAATTTTGGAAAAAAACAGAGGTGTTTTTTGCGAAGTGCCTACCTGTAGATTTTGGCCTCTAGCTCAGCCGGCACCTAGGGAAACCTACCAAACCTGTGCATTTCTAAAAACTAGAGACCTAGGGGAATCCAAGGAGGGGTGACTTGCGGGTCTCGGACCAGGTTCTGTTACCCAGAATCCTTTGCAAACCTCAAAATTTGGCTAAAAAAACACATGTTCCTCACATTTCTGTGGCAGAAAGTTCTGGAATCTGAGAGGAGCTACAAATTTCCTTCCACCCAGCGTTCCCCCAAGTCTCCCGATAAAAATGATACCTCACTTGCGTGGGTAGGCCTAGCGCCGGCGACAGGAAACACCCCAAAGCGCAACGTGGACACATCCTAAATTTTGGAAAAAAACAGAGGTGTTTTTTGCGAAGTGCCTACCTGTAGATTTTGGCCTCTAGCTCAGCCGGCACCTAGGGAAACCTACCAAACCTGTGCATTTCTAAAAACTAGAGACCTAGGGGAATCCAAGGAGGGGTGACTTGCGGGGCTCGGACCAGGTTCTGTTACCCAGAATCCTTTGCAAACCTCAAAATTTGGCTAAAAAAACACATGTCCCTCACATTTCTGTGGCAGAAAGTTCTGGAATCTGAGAGGAGCTACAAATTTCCTTCCACCCAGCATTCCCCCAAGTCTCCCGATAAAAATGATACCTCACTTGCGTGGGTAGGCCTAGCGCCGGCGACAGGAAACACCCCAAAGCGCAACGTGGACACATCCTAAATTTTGGAAAAAAACAGAGGTGTTTTTTGCGAAGTGCCTACCTGTAGACTTTGGCCTCTAGCTCAGCCGGCACCTAGGGAAACCTACCAAACCTGTGCATTTCTGAAAACTAGAGACCTAGGGGAATCCAAGGAGGGGTGACTTGCGGGGCTCGGACCAGGTTCTGTTACCCAGAATCCTTTGCAAACCTCAAAATTTGGCTAAAAAAACACATGTTCCTCACATTTCTGTGGCAGAAAGTTCTGGAATCTGAGAGGAGCTACAAATTTCCTTCCACCCAGCGTTCCCCCAAGTCTCCCGATAAAAATGATACCTCACTTGCGTGGGTAGGCCTAGCGCCGGCGACAGGAAACACCCCAAAGCGCAACGTGGACACATCCTAAATTTTGGAAAAAAACAGAGGTGTTTTTTGCGAAGTGCCTACCTGTAGATTTTGGCCTCTAGCTCAGCCGGCACCTAGGGAAACCTACCAAACCTGTGCATTTCTGAAAACTAGAGACCTAGGGGAATCCAAGGAGGGGTGACTTGCGGGGCTCGGACCAGGTTCTGTTACCCAGAATCCTTTGCAAACCTCAAAATTTGGCTAAATAAACACATGTTCCTCACATTTCTGTGGCAGAAAGTTCTGGAATCTGAGAGGAGCTACAAATTTCCTTCCACCCAGCGTTCCCCCAAGTCTCCCGATAAAAATTATACCTCACATGCGTGGGTAGGCCTAGCGCCGGCGACAGGAAACACCCCAAAACGCAACGTGGACACATCCTAAATTTTGGGAGAAAACAGAGGTGTTTTTTGCAAAGTGCCTACCTGTAGATTTTGGCCTCTAGCTCAGCCGGCACCTAGGGAAACCTACCAAACCTCTGCATTTCTGAAAACTAGAGACCTAGGGGAATCCAAGGAGGGGTGACTTGCGGGGCTCGGACCAGGTTCTGTTACCCAGAATCCTTTGCAAACCTCAAAATTTGGCTAAAAAAACACATGTTCCTCACATTTCTGTGGCAGAAAGTTCTGGAATCTGAGAGGAGCTACAAATTTCCTTCCACCCAGCGTTCCCCTAAGTCTCCCGATAAAAATGATACCTCACTTGCGTGGGTAGGCCTAGCGCCGGCGACAGGAAACACCCCAAAGCGCAACGTGGACACATCCTAAATTTTGGAAAAAAACAGAGGTGTTTTTTGCGAAGTGCCTACCCGAAGATTTTGGCCTCTAGCTCAGCCGGCACCTAGGGAAACCTACCAAACCTGTGCATTTCTGAAAACTAGAGACCTAGGGGAATCCAAGGAGGGGTGACTTGCGGGGCTCGGACCAGGTTCTGTTACCCAGAATCCTTTGCAAACCTCAAAATTTGGCTAAAAAAACACATGCTTTCTTTCAAAAGTTCTGGAATCTGAGAGGAGCCTCAAATTTCCTTCCACCCAGCGTTCCCCTAAGTCTCTCAATAAAAATGGTACCTCACTTCTGTGGGTAGGCCTAGCGCCCACGAAAGGAAATGGCCCAAAACACAACGTGGACAGAACATATTTTTTCACAGAAAACAGAGGTGTTTTTTGCAAAGTGCCTACCTGTGGAGTTTGGCCTCTAGCTCAGCCGGCCCCAGGAGGGTGGGGGGCAGAAATGTCCTAAAATAAATCGGCCTAATAATAGGCCGATCTGCCCCCAGGGGGGGCAGAAATGGCCTAAAATAAATTTGCCCCCCCCAGCCCCCACCCCCCCCCCCGGGAGCGACCCTTGCCTACGGGGTCGCTCCCCCTGCGTGACATTGGCGCCAAAAATCAAATCCCAGGTGCCTAGTGGTTTCTGCCCCCTTGGGGGCAGATTGACCTAAAATCTGCCAATCTGCCCCCAAGGGGGGCAGAAATGGCCTAAATACAATTTGCCCCCCAGGGGAGCGACCCTTGCCTGATGGGTCGCTCCCCATCTCGAAAAAAACAAACAAACAAAAAAAAAAACACAACAAAAAAATTTGCCCTGGTGCCCTGAGGGTTCTGCCCCCCCCTGGGGGCAGTTCGGCCTAATAATAGGCCGATCTGCCCCCAGGGGGGGCAGAAATGGCCTAAAATAAATTTGCCCCCCCCCCAGCCCCCACCCCCCCCGGGAGCGACCCTTGCCTACGGGGACGCTCCCCCTGCGTGACATTGGCACCAAAAAACAAATCCCCGGTGCCTAGTGGTTTCTGCCCCCTTGGGGGCAGATTGACCTAAAATCGGCCAATCTGCCCCCAAGGGGGGCAGAAATGGCCTAAATACAATTTGCTCCCCAGGGGAGCGACCCTTGCCTGATGGGTCGCTCCCCATCTCGAAAAAAACAAACAAACAAAAAAAAAACACAACAAAAAAATTTGCCCTGGTGCCCTGAGGGTTCTGCCCCCCCCTGGGGGCAGTTCGGCCTAGTAATAGGCCGATGGGGGCAGAAATGGGCTAAAATAAATTTGTCCCCCCCCCGGCCCCCACCCCCCCCCCCGGGAGCGACCCTTGCCTACGGGGTCGCTCCCCCTGCGTGACTTTGGCGCCAAAAAACAAATCCCCGGTGCCTAGTGGTTTCTGCCCCCTTGGGGGCAGATTGACCTAAAATCGGCCAATCTGCCCCCAGGGGGGCAGAAATGGCCTAAATACAATTTGCCCCCCAGGGGAGCGACCCTTGCCTGATGGGTCGCTCCCCATCTCTAAAAAAAGAAACAACAAAAAAAAAAACACAAAAAAAAAATGTGCCCTGGCGCCTAGAGGTTTCTGCCCCCCCTGGGGGCAGATCGGCCTAATAATAGGCCGATCTGCCCCCAGGGGGGGCAGAAATGGCCTAAAATAAATTGCCCTCCCCCCCAGGGAGCGACCCTTGCCTAAGGGGTCGCTCCCTTTGCGTGAAATTCACGCAAAGAAAAAATTCCCTGGTGTCTAGTGGTTTCTACCCCCCTTGGGGGCAGATTGGCCTCATCAAAATAGGCCAATCTGCCCCCAAGGGGGGCAGAAATGGCCAAAATATAATTTTCCCCCAAGGGGAGCGAACCTTGCCTAAGGGGTCGCTCCCCACCAAAAAAAAAAAGAAATGAAACATAAAAAATAAAAATAAATAAAAAATGGTCCCTGGTGCCTAGAGGTTTCTGCCCCCCCTGGGGGCAGAAAAGGCCTGGGAGCGACCCTTGCCCAAGGGGTCGCTCCCTTTTGTCTGTTTCAATAAAAAAAAAAAAAAATCCCTGGTGTCTAGTGGGGTTTCAAAAGCCGGATTGCAAGCAATCCGGCTTTTGAAACCCTCGGAGGGACTTCAAAGGGAAGGAAATACTTTTCCTTCCCTTTGAAGCCCCTCCGGGCCTCCCAAGTGATTGAAAAAGAAATGCTTTTGCATTTCTTTTTCAATCGCGCTGGAAGCAGAGCTTCCAGCGCGACTAGGGAGGCCCCTGTGACAAATCAGCGTGCGCTCGCGCGCTGACGTCACGGGTGGGGGTCGGGGGGTTGAAGGGGAAGGTCTTCCCCTTCCATCCCGACTTGGGGGGGGAAGGGGGGTGCACGGGGGGCATGCTAGTGCGCCCCCAAGTTCCCCTGTGCCTAGGACGAGATGATCTCGTCCAAGGCACAGGGGAACTGTAGCCTTGGACGAGATCATCTCGTCCAAGGCACAGAAGGGGTTAAAAAAAACAAAGGTTACAGGGACGTTATAGTTAAGGTCACATTTTAAACGTAAAATTTAAAGAAATTCACCTGTTATAGTTAGAGTTATCTCAAGTAACTTGTGCCCTAAGGTAACAATAACTTGCACTCTCACCATGCACTGCTAATTACCCCACAAATTACAGCACTCCTAACATCTTTGATAACGTCTTTAATAATATCAATGTAATATTTGCAGTAACATTTATGACTAAAAACTGGGCATGGTGGGGGCACGATTTATAGTTACCTTAGGGCATGAGCATATATATATATATATATATATATGTATATATATATATATAAATTCAGTAAAAAAAACAAAGTTACTGTTATATTTACTTTAGGACACAAGTTATAGTTCATTGAGAATAACTAAAAAGTGGTGCACCAATGGAGCAAGGGGCTTGTAAATAAACCACAGTATGTTTTAACTGACATTTTCACCTAACTATAACATCCCTTTAACCTTGGTATTTTTCAGTGAATTTCTAAGGTTTTTTATTATAAAATAAGATATTATTACAGTTCTTAATTATAATGATATTTTAACATTTGGCTTTTTCATTGAATTTCTATGATTGTTTTTTAACTTAAAGTAAGATGTCCATCACTGTGCATTGTTTGGGGTTGGTGCAGGGCATCGACTTTGGCCAGGGCCTTAGCCAGCCCACTATGGGCACCCAACAGCCCACAGAGCATAGAAATCTATACACAAATTACATTACATGTGCAATGGAGAAAGACTGCAGGCAGAGCTCTGTACATGAGGTTTGAACTATGATGGTGTTTGCATTGCTAAGTCAATGAAAGACTAGCCCAAATCAAGAAATGAAAGTCCAGTGCAGCACATGGGTACATTTGTAAATTACTTATGCATAGCTCAGTCACCATATAATGGGAATGTACACTATTGTAAATGTCTTTATTGCAAAAACACTTATTAAAAAGGGTGCATGGTACAAAACAATGTATGAAGTTATTGTTTAAAGTGTGGTTGAGACATGAGATAGGACAACATGACATGAACAAGATCACTTCCAATAACGTTAGCAGTCAGTGGTGAGTTTTTGTGAGTTTTTGTGGTATGTACAAGTGTTAACCCGTCTGATCTTATTTGGTTTCTTACCTGGCCATGAATAACCACACCTTTACGTAAATGTTAGAATGTTTATTTCCCTATATTAACAATGCTAAGATCACATAACTTAATCTCAAAATCAAATGATAAACATACAGAAACAACACTGGTTGCTCAAATCTTCTAAATATTCTCAATTTAATCAAAGCATGCATGGTTTCACACTCTAAAACTACAGTACAAATCAAAAGCATGAATAACCGCACAATAGAAATGCCATACATTTAGATTCAGCAAAGAATTTACGTCAACTGTTGGTAATAATTAGCAAACACCTTCTGTGAGTCTCCTAGCTAACTTTCTGATTAGAATAGCATGCTTAGGCTTCATGCAAAACAATTTAGTCAACACAGATTTGGAAAAACATCTAGCTATGGCTCTATTAAATTGCGGTTGGTACCTAGAAACAAAAGACTAATTTCAGCAAGAACAATAATATTTCATTCTACCTTGCCTCAGTATGGATCAGCAAGCTGCGACTGTCTTCGTCAACTGGACATCAGTTTGGTCAGCATCAGCATTGGAACATGTAAGGAAATGGTTCAGAACAGGGGACTCTAAGCTATCAGAACCATTTGTAAGGCATAGTCTAAGGATCAGCATTCAGCATCAAAGTCTAAGCACTAAAGGTAAAGATGGAAATAAGACCTCGGGAACTGTTCGACTCCTCAGACAGAATAAACACGCTCCTCTCAGGAGGATATCAAAGTGGAAAAAAAGCCCCTCTCTTCTCAGTGCAGTCGGGCTAAGTTAAAACAATCCAGAACACTTTCCATGTTGCCATTGGGCAAAGAATTGTATGTTTACATTTAGTCCAATGAAAGTAGAACTTCAAATCTAAGATATAACTAAACTGTCTTTCACATGCCGATGATTGGCTCCTCTTCTCCTGTTCCCAACGGCCGGACTCGTCAGGTAACAATTTTGTATCTCTCTGTACTCCAGTCAGTGCATCCATTGTTAGCTCCTGGGAACATCGCTTTCACACACACAAAACTCTACAATGTATCAATAGCTAATACAGCATCTAGCAAGCAGTTCTCATGGGAAAGAAAATCACTTACTAGCATTTGGTCAACACAGTGGACAAATACAAATCCATTTTTCTACACAGCCATTTTGTGTGATTTATTTAAGCAGTGCAACTTAACATATGGCTGTGTAACTAGGCCCAAGACCTCGCTAACTTAAGGCCTACCATTAATAAAGCAACTACATAATACATTATCATTAATATAACATACTACTAAATTAATCTACACATGAGCACGACATTTCATATTAATGAGCAATTAATAAGGACACTTCGTGATTTACTTGTGGCCACTCAAGTAGGCACATTTTCAAAGTTCTGTATTATTTTTTCTATATTAATTCAGTTTCTATGCAGATTCAGCATTCAGAATACATGAACATTTATTAGCAAAATTCAGCATTAACACTAGAATCGAAGACCAGTAGTGCTTCAGAGTGGGGCAAGACCATACCATGTGCAGGAGGTCTGCCCCCAAAGTTTGATAGTAGGGCAAGCAGTGTCTATACGGTTAAAGTATCTGTTAATTTTCTCAGGTGTGAGATAGGCTCTTTGAATTACATAATATTGTATTAGGCGAAATCGCATATTGCACGGGACATACACAGGGGTTACTAATATGGTCTCCCATTCCTCATCCATGAAAAGTCCCCCCTCCCATCTCCCCCGGAGGGCCACCAGTGGGCCAGATGTATGTGCACGTAAAGAGACTGCCATCCAGTGTATTAAATGCCGCCCCTCTCCTAATACATGCAGATATTGTAGTGTGTAGTGTATCTGGGGTTCCCTTGCGAGGTCCCCCCATGCACGTTGCAAGAAATGTCTGAGAGAGATATACAGTAGAAAGGTGCCTGAGTGTAGACCAGTATCCTTCATCAGTGTGCCGATAGTGCGGAAGGTGCCTTCGGAGTAGAGATCCCCTAGAGTATATATTCCTACTTCCTGCCAGGTGGCTAGTTCCGCAGATTTGGTGGTGCATGCGCCTCGTGGTGTCCCTAATAATGGTACAGCCAGCGCATAGGGCACAACGTCCTTGGTCAGGTAACAGCATCTGCTGTAGCAGCGGTAAGCCAGATTCAGTAACATAGGCGCTGGTGTGGCAGATTTAGCACAGGGGGGGAATAAATGGAGCAATTTACTGTGCGACCATGTCGGAAGGTCAGTGGCCATGTCTACCAGGTGCTGCAATCAGCACCAATGAGCCACCCACTACATCTGTGCTGCTAAGTAGTAATGTTCCAGATTTGGTATCAACAATCCTCCCAAATGCAGTTGGCGGTAAAGTTTATACAGGGCTACCCTATGTCTGGAGGTGTTCCAGATTAAATTACGCATTTCTCGCACCATAGATTGGGAAAAGGAAACTGGGATATATAGTGGTAAATTTACAAAATAATATAGGGGCCTTGGCAGCACTATCATTTTGACAAGGGCTAACCTGCCTATGACTGTTAGCGGAAGCTTCCTCCAGAACAGCATATATCAGATTTACATCAAACCGGTCAGCATCTGCGTGATATATCTGTATGCCAAGATACCTGAAGGTACTGGGCTGCCACGCCAAGCCAGGGGTCATTGATGTGAGGTTCGGATCAGGCACAGCAGTCAGCAGCGGAAAAACACAAGACTTGGCCCAGTTCATGCGCAAGCCAGAAAGCTTCGCATGTGCGTTGAGTAATGGTATTATATCGCTGTGAAACTCTGATTTATCTCTAATGTACACTAGAAGGTCATCCGCATATAAATAGACCACATCGTTTCCATTGCCCAGTGGTATGCCCCAAGAGCACCCTGCCATGCCAGCATGAAAAGTAGTGGGGATAATGGACACCCCTGCCGTGTGACTCTCCTGATACAAATAGAGGGCGACACGAGGCATCCTGTTTTGGTTCGAGCTGATGGGATTGTGTAGAGCAAATTTATTAATTGTATAAAACAGGGCCCTAAACCATATTTGGGCAAAACTATACAGAGGTAAGGCCATTCCAGTGAGTCAAATGCTTTCTCTAGGTCTATCACTAGGCAGCACGCTCGTGGCCAACAGGTGGGAGCATAGCGTATCACCCGAAAAAATCTACGTAGGTTGAGGGACGTTGTGAGGCCTGGTACAAAGCCATTTTGGTCCTCAAGCACTAGTGCAGGCACCAGTGGGGCCAGTCGAATTGCAACAATTTTGGCTAATATTTTATAGTCCATATTGAGGAGTGCCAGCAGCGTGTAGGAATGCAGACTGGTAGGGTCCTTATGTGATTTCAGGAGGGAGACCATTGTGGCCTCTTTCAATGTATGGGGCAAGGGCGCCTGTGCCAATGCTTCCTCATATAAAGTAAGTAATTTAGGTGCTAGTTGAGCTGAGTATGTCTTATAGAATTCGGCTGGTAGCCCATCCGGGCCTGACGCTTTACCATTGGCAATGGAGAAATGGCATCCCACACCTAGGGTAGTAGGAGAGGGCCACCTAGTTCTGAACACTGCTCGGCAGTGATCCGTGGCTGGGGTAAGTTTGCGAGGAACTGGTCAATCTCATTCAGGGGAGGATGAGAGACTGCGCTGTACAGGGACTCATAATGTGTGTGAAATGCTGCATGGATTTAATCCTGCGTGCATAGCAAGCCATCCGTCGGTGTCTGGATAGACATTACCGTGTTATGGGGAGTGTCTTGACGTATCAGTCGTGCAAGTAGTGTTCCAGCTCTATCTGCCCTTGCCTGTGTATTGACTGAGTGCGCTGCATAGTTAAGGCCCCTCAAACGTTCGGGGAGCTCTCAGTGAGCTTTACGGACGGCTTGCAGCTCAGACGGGGTACTGGGGTTCCAGACAGCTGCTGATTCATGCCGCAACAGCCGGCGCTCAACAGCGGACACTTCTTGGTCAAGCTGCCGGTGCATACCACAGCTAAGCCCCATGCAGTGACCTTGCAGCGTGGCCTTGAATGTGTCCCATTCCACTGAGTAAGATGAGGCCTTGCCTGCTTTGGGTTCAAAGTAACTGATTATCTGTTGGCCAATTGATTCATCGAATGATGGCTCTTCCAGTGACGCAGGCTGTAGCCTTCACACGGGGGCAGAAGTGCGGGTGACCCCATCCCAGATGAGCTGGAGGTATTAGGGGTTGTGGTCGGAGTGAGTACGGCCCAGATAATCATTCCGTACAACTGCTGGGACCAGATTGGCCGTGCAGAGTAGTCTGTCGAGTCGGACATGTAAATCACGAGGGGCCGAGTAGAAGGAGTATACTCTAGTTGTTGCATTATTATGACTCCAGACATCCATCAATTGCCAGTGATGTAGCCAGGATACTAAAAAGCAGGCATTAGAGGTAGCTAAGTGGTGTGCTTCAATGGTGGAAAGGACCTGTCTAGATGTGTATCTAGTACACAATTAAAGTCCCCAACGATCAGCCAGGGGACATCATGCCATCGCGCCAGAAATCGATTGAGTGCATTTAAAAATGAGACCTGGTCTACATTTGGAGCGTAAATGTTGCCAAGGAGAATGTGGGCACCACTTAGCCGTCCTCGAACGAACACATACCGGCCATCTGTATCTGCAACTTGTTCTATCAGATCGAATGGGACCCCTGGTCTAATCCATATTAAATCACCGGCGCTTAAGAGTTGTAGTTTGCAGAATATACCTGGCCTCGCCACTTCCTTCTAAGTGCGTCTACCTCTGAGCTTAGTAGGTGCGACTCTTGTAGCATAAATATATTAGCGTTGCGGCGCTTCAGATAGGAGTATATGGCGTAGCGACGCGCCGGGTTGTGCATGCCACGAATATTCCATGTCACCACATTAATGTGCGCCATTATATGGAAAATGAACAACCAAGGGTGCCGCGCATAATCGCCATATTGTTGGTAGCGTCCTTAGTGCTTGTGAGGGACCAGAGCAATGCGTGGTAAGTAACTTCATGAGTCGCCTAGTGATGGGTAGGTTATTGAGTGGGTAGCACGGAACAACATATTGTAACAATAACATTGCAAATACCAAAAGAGTAGCACACCAAAACAACTGGCCACCCAAACTGGGTGATAGCAACTAAAACAAAAGACAGTCAGTCTTACAATAGGGGGGACAGGTTGAGGATCCGCAATATGTAACAGCAGAGGGACTACATTGGGCACCACTTCATGAACAGTCAGACGTTCGCGGCTACATAAGGAGCATTATACATTATCAAGAGCTACGCATACATGAATAGGAGCATGAATAGGAGGACAGTTGAGCTCAAATGATGTTGTCTGATGTCTTATATCTGGAGGAACATGCAAGCTGTGCAGATGGCCAGGTGGCGACAGAGCTTTCTCCTTCGGAAGATGGGGAGTCCGGAGCATCCGGTCCAGAGCAACGTCCCGCACCAGAGAGCGCGGCCGCCCTCTGCAAGGCACTACACCGCTCCTGGATTCTCTGTTCCAAGTCTGGAACCACAGGGAGATCTCCGCCCCCACGTGTCTTCATCTGACGTGTCATACCCATATTGCGCTATATGAAAGCAAAAAAAAAAAAACACATAAAATACAGGGACAAAGTATACACACAACCAGAAAGCAGGCAACAAAAACAGGGCAGGCATGGCAGGACACAAAAAAATAAGGGAAGATGTATCAGAACTGTTTAGGCAGGAAAAATATAGGAATTACAGAATGGGGCAAGTTTGGTAAGTAAAGACAAATAGATGTGCTTATGGCACTCCCTCCGCATGTTATCGTACTGTTGCAGTAGTGACGTGCAAGTTTTTTCTACGTAAGTGTATGTTCACACGTGACTCTGTCACTTACACAGTTAAGGGTATGTAAAACTCCACTAACATATAAACATTAGGCATTTTACCAGCTGTACCAAAATAGGCGTTCTCTACCATTTCTACGAGAAACTATTTGTGAAGTGGAAGAATATGGGTTAGCCAAGTGTCCAAATGTACCAGTTACCATTGAGAATTGGACAGCTGCATTTTCTATATTTGCTAGTGTATACTGCAAGTGGTTTCCCGAGAGATCGGTCGCACTATTTACATATATGGATATAATCCACAAGGTACAATTGAACTATAAGGGATATGCCTGGGTGCAATATGATGAAGAGTTCCGGGTGCGAATGGCGGCTGGTCCGGAGTTCAGTGGGGGGAGACAGATTTGGACCTTTGGCAACATACAATGGGCCCATCCAAGTTTGGGAAGACAATTTTCACAGCCAGTGGGCTCCCCATTTCATATTGGTCCTTTCGAGAGAGCCCCACCCGAGGTGGTGTGGGGCAGCCAATAAGGGACAAGCAGCAGCAGGAAGTGCGACAGCCCAAATTGGGGCCTGTTGGGACTACAATAAAGGTATGTGCACTCAGGAATACTGCAAATTTAGACTGAGTGCTCAAATGTTCAGGGAGACATGCCCCCATCAATTGTTATGGGAACAACACCCCAGCAACGACCGAAATGGGACAGGGACAGCCAGGTTTTGGGGGAGGACAACAGGGATGGCAGGGACCATCCAAGGTTCGAGGGGGCCACGGAACTGCAGGTAAAAGCTCATACTCCGGTTCATATAGACAGGTTAAAGCTCTGGTTATCGATATATGACAGGAAAGAGGACGCTGACTTTCTGACGGACGGATTTACTAGGGGATTCAAACTAGGATATACCTTAGATCAGTGAGAGGAAAGGAGGAGGTGATTCCCTCAAATTGGAAAAGGAAGTGGCAGAAGGTCTCATGGCAGGCCCTTTTGCTGACTGGCCAGTGCAGAACCTTATTGTGTCACCTATAGGTGTAGTGCCCAAGAAGGAGAAGGGGCAGTACCGGTTAATACATCATTAATCATGGCCGGACAGGTCATCAGTAAATGACTTTATCCCGGAAGAGCTGACAAAGGTGTTGCACATGTCAGTTGATGTGGCTGTCGACATGGTAGAGGTGCTGGGGCCTCACGCACTAATGGCAAAAACTGATTTTAAGCCACCTTTTAGACTGTTGCCAGTACATCCACAGGATTTTGAGCTTTCGGGCATCCAATACCAAGGGCAGTGGTATACGGACAAAGTGCTGCCAATGGGCTGCTCTATTTCTTGCTCATTATTCAAATGCTTTAGCACGTTTGCAATGGATTTTGACAACAATCGTAGGGCATAGAGAGGTAACTCATTACGTGGATGATTTTTTCTTTGCCGAACCAGCTGGTTCAACAAGGTGTGTTGATGAGGAACTGTGCAGCACAGAGGTGCCAGAGGTGCTTTGGAGTATAGGCAAAAAAGGATGCTTCGCTTGGTGGTGAATTCCTTGGCACACTCCACGCAGTTGGCGTATGCGCGGGCATAGCAGGAGATTCTGTGGTCTGGGACAAAGAGAAGGGGAACAGAAACGGAGAGGGTGGAGGACGTAGTTCAATTCATTATGGATTCTGTGGAGAGAGGGGAGACAAGGATAACCATAATTGGTAAGCTAGCAGGAATTGCTTTCATGGGAAAGTTGTTATGGGAATATCCGCAATCAGCAGGGGAGCTGGGACAGAGGCTACTTGAGGGCTGGGCTAGGGAGGGGCAGGAGAGAAAGGTCAAGGCAGCCAACATCATTAAAGCTGCTGAAGTTGCTGCTAGGGACTTAACGAGTCATATACATCCAAGGATGTGAAGTCTTGTTGTTTAGAACCCTAATGTCTTGGATGTTTTTTGGTGCATTCCAAGTCTCAGAGCTGTTGGGATCAAAGCAGGGGGCATGCATAACATGGGGTGAAGTGCAGTTCAGTGTTCTGGGTTTGTCCATGAGGCTACAGAGTTCGAAAACTGATCAGGAGGGTAGGGCCGTGCATGTATTCCTCAGGATATATCCTGTAGCCAGCATGGCGATAGTAAGAGAGTCACCTCCTACCAGTTGTTGGCAGTTAAGAGAAAATGTCTAACCGAAGTCGGACGCAATGCCTCACAGTTCAGAACTCACTCTTTTAGAATAGGGTTATCAACAGAAGCTGGGAGGTGGGGTTGGAGTCAGGACGAGTTAATGGAGTTGGGGAGTTGAAAGTCAGACAGCTATCGGAGGTATGTGAGAAGAGGTTGGTTAGTTGGGCGCAGGGGGCCTAGCCTAACGATCTGTTTTTGCCTTTGCAGGAGTCGTGCCAGGTCCAGAAGTGAACTTCCTTTCTGTATGGGTCGTGGGTCATTTATTCGTAAAGTGGGCACACCAGCAAGCGAAGAGAACAAGCATTGGCAAAAACCTGGGGTTGGACTGAGAGCGGTATAAAGTACGCTGGGTATGGAATGGCAGGAGTTATTGGGGCGACTACAGAATTTGAAAGCTAGAGGTACCTGTCCAGATATTTTGTTGGTACATTTGGTGGAGAACAACTTAGTGGTAAAAACAGGATTGGATGTGATAAAAGCTATGAAGAGAGACTTGAAAGAGATTATAAAACAGTGGAAGGGGTGCCATTTGATATGGACAGCTTTTGCTCCGCGTCGGTGCTGGATAGGTGCAAAAAAAGGGGGGCAATTGAGTGAGTGAGATGGAAAATTAACAAAGAGATGAAAGGTTTTTGCGTCAATGCAGAGGTAACATATCCAGAGCACGTGGCTCTGAGTTTTGAGGATGTTGAATTTATCACGGGGGATGGTGTGCGTTTGTCCCTCATGTGCATGGAGCTCTACCTGTTGCACGTTAGGGAGACCCTGAAGGAGCTTTAACAGGAGCGGTGAGGAACTGGGAGGGGGTCAGAAAAAGTCAGAGGGCTCACATTTTTCTGGTGCCGAGGCAGAGAGAGTTCTCATGTCAACGAAAATAGGTGCAGATAGCAAACCTGCCAGTAAACTTTGAGAACTGAAGGGGTGGGACAACATCAGGACAGGACAGACAGGAAGGAACCTGTTTTCCAATAAAGCAACCTTTTTCACACACAAGAAAGTGTTTGTCTTGGTGATGTCCCCTCTTTCCCAATGGGGCCCCAGGAATTTTTGGGAACGTGGTTCAGCCAAGGACTACACTTGGGCTGCGTTGGGTGTTTTTTTGCACTGGGTGTCTCCAGGTATTTTATATCAGGGCACCATTTTGTTCCAGGTGGCACAGTGATCTGCAGGGAGGGTGAGTGAGGTTTTTGTCCTGCCCTCTCACCCCTTATAAAAATGGAGAGGGGAGGCTCAGGGGTAGAGGAAGTGTGCTGGCTTTAAGACCTCCTTTTTAGGATGACGGGTTCACGGGGTTGAGCTTGGAGCAGGTGCAGGTGAAGGCAGAGAGTGTTCACATGCCAATGAAAATAAGTACGGATAGCGAACCTGGCAATACACTTTGAGAATTGAAGGGGGGACAATAGCAAGACAGGACATACAGGAAGGAAACTTGGAATTAGGCATTATGCTAGTTGTAAGTTCATTTGTTATGTTGCATCAAGACCCGGTTAAGGATACAAAACTGTTTCGACAGGGAAAACAGTATTAAAGGATGAAGGATTAATAGATGTCAAGGTTAAGATTAAAGGGAGGTTGGAGGTGGGAGGGCAGGGTAGGGGAGGGGGGGAGAGTTTTGGTTAGGTGAATGGTTGTATAGTGAGCTTTTTCATTTTGTGAGGCAAAGGCCAAGGTTTTTAAAATGTAAGTGCACCTGTTTCCAATAAAGCGCCCTTTTTTACACACAAGAAAGTGTAGGTCTTGGTGATGTTCCCTCTTCCCTAAAAGTATTTTAAAGGTCCAGATTTTCAGGCGAAGACCCCAAAGCAACTTTGAAAGTTTTCCTTCAGTGGTACTTGCGAATTTAAACGCCACACACCTCTGGTTTAAGGCAAATCAAAGAGCATATCAGAGTCCTCTCATATTTTTATTTGGTTCAAGGGCCTTTAAGGATATGAACAGGTGTTTGTTCCAATTTTCCTCTTCCGTGGGCTATACCTGATCTTTTATAAAAATCGGGCCAACTGTAGATTGTGTAATTTGTCTTCTCAAATGTGCATGAATCAACTTCAAGTATAACTTAAATACTATGGGGTCAATTCACGAAAGCAGGAAGTACTACTGCATGAGTAATCGTTTACATATCAAACATTGCACAGTCTTTTCTATTTGCACTAATTCTATATGAATATGTCCTGAATATTCCAATTGTACTCTCATTGAAGATGTTTTCGGGGCAATTCACAAAGATATGTTAGAGTATGAAAAGCGTACTACAGGTATACTACTTTATGTACTTAAAAATGCATCTGTTCATAGTCTCCAATGTATTTAATCTTAGGACTAGGTAACTTGTCCCAGTAAAAGTTATAACACCTGAACCACTAAATAAGAAACATAAGTGTTGTATATATTTTGCATAGATTGGGCGAAGCTTGATGTATTTGGAAAAATACTTGGTTGACTGTATGAAGAATTGGACACCGCATCTACAAAACCTTTCTTATCATGAACAATAGAAAACAGGAAAAGCCATCATATGAGATAAAAAAAATACATCTGTTTTAGTTGTGCACAGCAACTGCTATGGAATAACCGGGACTTTCCAATCCTATTGCTGCAGTTACTGATAGTCTTGTCACTGACAGTCAGTTCCCGCCTTTTCCAAGCAGATCCCGATGCCTGTGAATGTTTAATTTGAGCCAGTGATTATCAATAGTGGGCACCGGCATTCATTTTTGGGGACCAGAACTTATTTTTCACTATCAGACCTTGATGCAAAATCAGACAGAAAAAGGCGGAAAAAGAGAATGAGAATGAAGAGAAAGACAAGAAAACAAAAACAAAGACAAGCGGCTGGGTTGAGAAAGAACCTGAATGAAGAGACAAATAGACAGTAAGTGTAGGGCAGCGGAAGAAAGAGGCATGAAGTGGAATGAAGAATAGGCAGGTTGGCCTTTAGCAGTCCCTGCATTCGACAGCGCCTGCAATGCACCCCTGAGAAAAAATGTTGGCCTGTTAGTTTATTATTTCTTTTTTACAAAGCCTGTTGTCCGATCCACACAGTCTGTGCTGCTATGATATCACCTGGTTCATCTGCATGTATGCACGGTCAGATGGTTTCCAATTTTATTTTCTTAGCTTCACCTCAGTGCACTTGAAAACATATTCCTTGATATCTGCGTAGATGATGATTCCGTACGCACACGCGCACACATTCATACACATGCACACATCTGAAGGCACTTACCAACTCCTGTGGAGAAGAACAAGCTGCCAATCGTCTGGAGGGCATTACTAGGACCCTGACATCTTAGATGGATCCCAGAAAGGCAGGACCTGCATCCTGATCTCCCAAAGGCCCCTCCCAGAAGCCCCTGCTGTGTCAGGGACCAGGGCTGTGGAAGTAGGGTAGAAAATATAATGCCAAGATTAATATAGCATAAGAACCCGCTGTAGCGTGCTCTACCGGCTATCGAAGCCCTGCTCCCGCGTTAAATGCCCGAGCCGCAGGCGAGGGCATTTAACAAGGGAGAGTGCCTTTAATAGCCGGTAGAGCCTGCTACGGCGGGTTCTAAGGCTATTAGAACATTCTGCCACTCGGAATGTTGGCGCTGCACGTTTTTACCGGCCAGTAAAAGCCTGCAGCACTCCATTGTTTTCAATGGAGCTGCCAACGTTCCAATGTTCTAATAAGGAACATAACCACTAGTTTGACAGATCACTGCTCATCCATGACAAATTATCAGAGAGCAGGAAGCGTCTACAGCACAGCCCAAAGAAGCATGGCGGAAGTGGAAACAGATCCGCAGGAGGTGGGATAAGGAAGTGTGGAAGAGGCAGAAGAGATCTGGTAATTTCACATCCAGCTAGATCGTCATCTGTCTCTCTGTCCTCACCACATACTGTGCCCTGCTGCGGCCTGATTAAGAACCCTTTGGCATATAACATGCGCATGCATAACTTGAGGGGTCATCAAAATACACAATTAAAGACAGCATAACAATTAAGCATAAGACACTCCTGTCTCACAACCCGGTGTCTATTGCCTGCTGAGATTTTGACTCTCATTCTAACAGTCTACTATATCATTGAAGTTGCATAGATGGAAAATATTTTTTTTTTTATTCTCTTCATCTGGAATTTTACACATTTCTGGTGGACAATACACAAATCTTCATTTTGGTTTAAGTTAGGGGTGGAGCGTTTTCTACTTTTGTGTAGCATTCTACTGACTTTTGTAGAAAAAACCCACTTGTTCATGCCATAAAACGAGCAGAAAGAGAAATCTCGTTATGAAGGCATGATGCGTCATTTGGTGTAAGATTAGATTTTAAGGGAAAGTAAAGAGGTTCCAAAGATATATCTTTTCAGAACTACCCAAATCGTTTAATAAGTGCCATCTTATTGGTCACAAAAAATCAAGTACACCATTAGAATTGCAGGTGAGCCAAAATTTCTAGAGTCCTGGGCCAAAAATTATATCCGTTTAATTTAAAAATTATTGTCTAAAGTTGATTTTTGTTATTTCACAATATAGCAAAATGAGCATGGCCCTTTAAAAGCAGACTTTGCCTAGTCCATTTTTTGGGGGGGATACTTTCTGATGTGGCCTCTTCCCATTTCCTATTGTTCCTATGAGGTGACGTGCCTCATACAAAATATTGAGGCACTCTCCAACCGTTGACATCCAACAGAAATCAATAGCAAAGACATTTGTTAAAAAGTTAATATTTCAGACGATACTGTATACATTCTGTAGCCCTGGGAGTGAAGACTCAGTCTTATGCACAAAGGTAATTTAAACTTTTGAATTATTTACGCCTTTGGGTATGTTTACTTCTTTTTAGTTTAAAAAAAAAAAATAGGAGTGTAAGTTACAATTAGGGTATAAATTTACTCTTGGATTTTATGAATTGTCAGGCTGTGGTAAACGTACTCAAAAGTGTAAATGAATCAAAATGGTATCACACCCAAGCTCTTCAGTGTGATCGGGACATGTGAGTTACACTTTTCGAGTAAATTTACACCCTGATTTTGTAAGTAGTAAACATACTTAAAAGTGTGAATTACTCATAAGTGTAAGTTACTATGTGGATCAGGCCCAATGTATTTTATTATGTTAAGTTGTTTTTTCTTTTCCAAAATCCCCTCAAACACACAACTGAAGCAATTCCACTTCATATGTACACACAGTTCAGAAAGTAAAATAGACCATTAAATTCTGTTGCAATTGGTCCCAAGTCTATAAGTGTCCAGTCTATAATGGCCCATCCTGAAGGAAATTAAACTCAAAATCTGTTCAAGATTAGGGCCCATATTTATACCTTTTTTTGCGCCGCATTTGTGTTATTTTTTTACGCAAAAGTGGCGCAAACTTACAAAATATAATTTTATTTTTGTAAATTTGCAACACTTTTGCGTCAAAAAGCAGCGCAAATGCGCCGCTAAAAAAATATAAATACAGGCCTGAATATCTTAGCTCACATACTGAATCATAACAAAACAAAACAGAATAAGCAAAAATAGTAATATTCTCACCTAAAATGAGCCTTAGATTCATGTATGCATGAGGCTTTTGCCATGACACTGATTTAAAAGCTCGCTCTAGTGGGATAGAATTAGAATCATACATACCTTTATTTGGTTGCAAAAGGCATTCATAAAAGTACACAATTCCAGTTGAAAGAACATAAAGTACAGGTAATGATACTTATAAAACGTGGTAATTCATAGAAAACAGTAAGTGAATATGTAAAAAAAACGTATAAAATGATAAGAGAAATTAATTAGTCACTCAAAGTGCATCATGTTATGCAAGGTCATAGCAGATCTCAAAAAAAGATCCAACATGGAGACAGCAGTCAGCTTCCCACAGTTACTGTAGGAAGCATAGAACTACCCTAAAATTGCATGATCTGATAAATGGAATTAAAATGTTATTGGTGTAATTTATATAGTATTTACAAAAGAAAAAAGTGTAACATTGTTTCATGACAAGGGTGTATTCTGAGACTTGTCTGAAAGCCCTAAGGGAAACAAAGTAAATTCTTAAAAGTAAAACAAGAGAGGTAGGTGGCAGTGGATATGGCACACGCACTTCCAACTATAATGTCCTTGTTGTTTGTCAAAGTGAATGAGTTCCGAGTTCACCTGGGTAGTCAAAGAATAGGAGAGCCATCACTTCTCCAAAAGTCTGTAAGTCCGTCAATAGAAAAAACAAAGGATTCCAAGCACTCTACCAATATATCACAGAAGATTTTGTTGCGTATTCCTCTTCAAAGAACATTTTATTCTTACATTGTGAAGTAATATCATTCACTGTCTTGGTTTCATCACCAGATTGTCATCAAATAGCATCAATAGCCAATACATGTTTCGTCCGCATCGCTGGAGTACTTAGAAGACTTAATCAGGGCTAAAAATGTCAAAGAACATAACATCAGGAATACTCTTTATGACAAAGAACACACTGTCCCCAGAGACACCCCATCTGCTCTTTTTGTAGATCAATGCATATCATCCTAATATGCATTAGAATGAGTACAGCTAAAAAGAAAAAAACTATCCCACCAAGATTCCAGCTTGAGAGCCGAACGAAAATATAAAGAGAAAGAAATTAAAAACAGAATTGAAATAAGACTCCAGTATATACGTAGAACATGTACATATAAGTACTCAGCATCAAGTCAATTAAGAGTGGAAAATAAAAGCACAGTGCTCACCGCAAGAATCAGTGTGAGTATACATCCAAATACATGGTACTCTATGTACGCCAGTGAAATAGTGAGTACTTAACTTGATTTATATCCAAATTGTCATGCTTCTCATATCGAACTCCAAATTAAGCAAAAATGTGCCACCCGGGCACTCAATTACATTCCTTGACTATCTGTGGAGTATATAAATCATGAAAGTCAAACTCCGATCCCTGAATCCATTGCACACAGTGCTTCCACTTGTGCACACTTACCTAAATAATGTAGTATGGAGTTAAGTATTTAAGATTTGTTCAGTATGGCATGAGTATACTGTTCTGTAAAACATGAAACCCAACATCATCTACCAGCCAATATATTCTATATCAAAGTCCAGGTCCTAAATAAACCCTACATAAGACCACTTACCCTGGAAAGAAGTTCAGTCTAACCACGTGGATCTCTAGGATTAGCAGTGGAGGCCCTATGCAGCTGTCAGCTGACTTTCTAGCAAACATTATTAAACCACATTGGTACAGCATTGATCGATCTGCTTGGTTTTGGGAAAGCTTGTTTAATTCAAGCACAAAGGGCAATAAAAGAACAGACTACTGAGTCCCGACCTTCCTAATTTTACCGGGCATCCCATAGTCTCTTGTTAAAATTTCCAGGATTTGGACTGGGTTATGGAGTGTCCATGCCAGTTTAAGGCGATCTGAAGACAGTTGAGGTTTGCTAATCCCATCAACTGTATTAGATACCTTCCTCAGAGATTATTGCTCATGATTGCTAAAACTTGAGGGGATAATGGTTCCGTACGGTAATAGGCTACTAGAAATACAAATGTAAACAATTACTGAGGTACACCCGCCATCCCCTATAGAAAGGCAATCCCAGTTGGCTACTGCCTCCCAGATCCATAATATTACTCATAACATGGGATGATATGAAGGCCTCTAATTCCTTACCTCTATGATCTGCACCTTCTACAGTATACTCTACGTCACGTGACATAGGGTGCTGGCCCAGCCTGGCATTAAAATCACCTGCTGAAGAACTCTTTCTTATAAATGAACCAATGAATACAAACAGTGTGGAACTTCACATTCAGTATATGTTATCATAAAAATTAATCATATATAAACTTGGGTTCCCCATAATGAGTACAGCCTGGTGTTTCAGGGCTTGGCGCATGCACCTAACAGTAGATAATCCAGATAAACGATCCCCCAGAGGCACACCCATGCTGTGAAGGTTTAGCAGGCACACTGAAGCACTCAAACCCCTCGAACACCGAAAGCTGGGAATCCTAGGTCTCCGGGAACAACAGAATATCATGTTTTCTTATGAATAGCTGTCAGTCAGGAAAGTTTACCTCGATACAGAGACCAGCTACTTCCTGCTCAAAATCCTTAACAGGGATGGTTGTAAATTAGTGTTTGCTATAGATGGAGTGCAGTTAGAAGGGCGGGAAATGTGCATAGTCTGCTCAAGCGCTACAGGGCCACAGTACCAGGCAGTCAATCAATGTCAGTGAGCTCAGACAGCATTGTAATTCTGTTCTTCATCTCCAACGATGTCTTGGGTTGTAAGTAACCCCGCATGGAAGGGTGCAGCAGTGGTTTGTAGACGAAACCCAGAGGTAAACTAACAATCCCTGAACTGGAAAGTTTGCCCTATACCTGTGAATTAGGAAGGCCTCTAACGCAGGCCTGGGATCTGAAATTCACCACAATGCTGCCTCCCTTTATGTTTTTTCTCAAGGACCCCACCCAACCAACTTTATGTATCATTAAAATATTATTGCATTCCATCACATTGAACTTCTTATGCCTGCAAAGCCAGTGAATTAGTTTGTTACGTAATTGCTCCCAGGGTTCTGAGTGATTATGCCTTAATGGTGGTCCACAAGCTAGAACCAGCACAAAGGGGCACACTGTTGGTGGTAGATTTAGAGTTGTATTATAAGGAGTAGATGCAGCTCTAACATCATACTCTAATGATGGGGTCCTAAGTGTGGGATTATCCCTTGAGTTTGAGGCAAGATGATCATTAGAGTAGAGGCGTGAGGCAGCTGCAACTTTCATGAGAGATAATTCCTCGCTGGAAGACAACTCGTGCGGCACAATTACTTGAAGGGGTAGATTATCTTTCATGTCCACTGATCCAACTTCCTTAAGAATTATTACTGGGTGAATACTACAGTATTCACCCAGTGGAATTCAAACAGTGGAATGCACATTAGGACTACTCCTGCCTGTATCATCTGTTCAAAGACTGTCCAGTTGCTTCTCAATGCTGTCGAGTTGTTTGAAGATAGGCCTTAGTTGTTCCTGCAAAATAAGAGCTATTTTTGCTGCAATAATCATTAACAGGTAATAAGCCTGAATTCGGTTGTGCGCCTGCTTTTACCAGGTACGACTGAGGGGGTATCACCCTTTTCTTTTTCCATTATCTGCTGACTCTTGCTCCGATAGAGTACTCAAATGGCTTAATGGAGCCTGGAGTGGGGTCAGGTTTATCAAGAGATCTATCACAAATGCAATGGCGAATGACAGGTTCCCGTCCCTCTATTGCTTCTGGACCCCCTTTGTTATTAGTGACACCATGAGTTATATCGCCAGATACTGGCTGATGGTCCAAAGACAGTCTGTGCTCTGTTAATTTCCTGTGTCATTGTTCCCACTGCTCTTTCCAGCACACTGTCAATAGTAGTTACTGTGCACTGGGCACTGGCAGGGCCAGTAGCTTTGCATTTGCACATAATGAGTAATTAATTTAACACCTACCCCAAAAGTCCGAGTATGAAATTTCTGATAGGGCAGGCTAAAGAGGGGTGGCCCAGACCAGTCTCCTCTGGGCTCCCCGGAGCCGACAGGCCCGCTCTTGGCCCGGTCTTTGCGTGTGCACATGCCCGGGCGGGCGTGTCCCGCACCACAAGTCTCCCTAGGCGCTTTTATAGTGCCAAAGGCAGCTGAGGTTGAAGCCCCTCCTCCTGGCAGTGGGTTCAGAGGGGGCACAGAGGTGGCTGCTGGGGGATATAGTTCCAACCCAGGTGAGCGCTCAGGGCTAGTTGATTGTCACTTGTTAGGCAATGGGAGAACTCTGATGTGGCTTAATCACCTGCTGTTTTCTCCTTGAAATCTAAATTAAAAATGCTAATATTTACAACGTTGTTTATCGGAGGTTGCACAAAGTTGGCAGCGTCTTATGTTGTGTTGCAGCAGTTGGCAAGCAAGCTTCTTCCCGAAAGACTCTGCATGCCTTTCAGGATCACAAAAGGGACTTGCTACAAAGGGAGGCAGTTTGAAGACAGTGGTCTTAGCATATTTTACTTTTTAAATAACATCCCTGTGTCACAGTCTATACTATTAAGCGGAATACATATCCAGGCACAAACCACTATTCAATGAGTGCAGCATGCACTATATGAGTTGGATTTGTTTGGTTTTCCAGCCATTGGTGTGCTTTTAGTGGTGAGAGCCTATTTGCTACCTCCTTTCAAAGAAATGGCTCTGGTTGGATCATCTAACTGCATTAGTTATAGCGGTGGCAGAGGATGAACCTGGGGTAGAGGCCTCTGCACTTCTGCCGCTCTACAGTACAGCATAATCTTTCACCTGAGACCGTGCTGCACTGTTAAAAGTGGCATGCTGCTGTTGACTACTCAGTGAAGGAGCCAGCCTGCTTGTCCAGGAAGGTTCTCTCTGCAACTCCGCTCCCATGTCTCCCATGTCTCTCCACACGCCCTTGGCGCCTTTGCTAAATACTTTTATTTATTGGCACGGGCGCTGGTTTAGGCTGGTTACAGTCCTTGCGTCTTCCTTCCAGCCTGGGTTGTCTGTTCATCCGTTCATGAGTGGTCATTTATCACCATAGCAGATGTGTTTTTGCTACTGTCAGCTCTAAAATCAACAGTTTTAAAAATTCAACTTGAAATACAAAGCGTCTGTTGACCGTTTTTAGGTCTAGCCTATGCAGTGTACATGCACTGTCAGAAAGACCTGCTGTATTCAGTAAAAGGACTTTGATCCCGCCTGCTGCTTACTATAGGTTGACTGCAGTGTCGCTCTTCTTTGCTGTCTCCTAACTGGTTTGTGCAGCTGATACGCCTACGTCACTTCCATTCTTGGCTGAGGAGCAGCAGCCAAATACAGCTTCCTTACACTTTCATTGTTTATCTGTTGTTTGGGGGAACTCTTTTTTTAATTGTTTGCTGCCTCAGCTAGTGTTCTGATGTACCTGTTCTGAAGTACGTTCCACTTATTGTCACTTTACTTCCTCTACTCATTCACCCTACAGGAGCTCGTTTGCAGGCATTTTACATTTGTCATATTGTCTTGTTTGTTAACGATTACGATGTATTTAAATTGTATTTTTTTAGCATGGGAGAACTCACGCAGAGACTTGAACCCGGCTCCTCAATTCCAAAGTCGGCAACTATAGCCGTTACGCCACATTTCTCTATATTTATACCATTGATTACAAGCAAATAATGTTAATGCTTTAAGGCATTCTGAAGGGCATGTGTGTTATTGTACAGCTAAAGAAAGGCAATGACAATGTTTTTCTTACAACATGAAACACAAGTGTGATATTGTCCTTCTTTTATTTCTTCAGTTTCACGCTCCATGTTTGATTTGTAATGGCTCATTTTTCGTCATGTCTTTAGTCAATACAGACAAATTGTAAATTGTATGAAGCTCTTTGTGAGAAAAATGATACCTAATTAACAGAAGATATTTTTAGAGAGAGGATCTGACTTACCCAGGGCTTCCACACATGCAATAGCGTGTCTGAAAACTGCTAAAAGAGGTGGCCATCTTAGAAGGAGAAATGGAACATAGGCCCTGATTACGACCCTGGCAGTCCATGGACCGCCAAGGCACGGTGGCGGTCTCACCGCCACAGGACTGGTGGTGAAGACCGCTATGTTACGACTGTAGCGGTTTGACCACTGCCAAACCCGTTTTCCCCAATGTCCTGCTGCTTTACCGCAGCCCCCCGGGCTGGAGGTTTCCACCTCCAGCCCGCGGGAGTCGAATAACCGCTGAGGTTATTTAGACTCGGGACACCTCAAGCATTTTCTTGGCGGTCTCCACGGAAATGCTGGCAGAAAGGTATCCTGAAAAAAGAAACCTGCATTCCTGTCACCAGGATACCACCCAAACATCTCTGCATACACACCCCCCACTCACACACGCACTCACAACATTCACCCCCATAGACTTACATACATACCCATACACATCACACACACATGCATGCACTCTCCATCCCCTCACCTCTTCCCTCACTCATTTTCACAAAACCACACACTCTAAATCGTACCTCACCACACACACACACACACATGCCATATACACATACAAACATACATGCACCTGCACGCACGCACTGACTCACACCCCCATTTCGCACTTACTCATCCACCCATGCACACACTCCCCGTCCACATACATACACACGCTCCCCGACCCACCATACACATTCACCCACACACGCATCACCCTCACCACATTTACACACAGACACCACACACACGCACAAAAACTCCTTCTCACTCCCCTCCACCTTCATGATACGCCCATTCACACACAACGAGGTGCTCCTCTGTGAGGGGACGGGACCTGGCCCTCCCAACGCCGGCAGCACCCCACCACCAGAAGTCTGCCACACAGAATTTCGGGTTGTAATCTGTGGTGGTCTTTTTCTGGCATGGCGGTGCAGGTGGTCGAACCGCCTAAACACTACCGACCGCCATCACAAATGCTGCCGCATATCCGACCACCGGCAGTGCGCATATCCAATGGCAGTCATAATACAGTGGTTGGAAGACCACCAGCACTGGTGGTTTTTCTGGCAGCTGCAGCAGCCTTCAGAAAAGACCACCGCAGTCGTAATGAGGAAATTGCATAGTATTGAATGAGTTGTGTATGCATTTTGCTGATCATATGGATTTGTTCCATTAGAGCTCTTATTGGGAGCTTCTAAGTGTCTCCATCACATTTGCTTACATGGTCATACATCACTGTTAGCAAACAGCAGAACGGTATAAACACTGCTCTCTGACGCTCATAGGTCCCAAGTTCAAGCCTTATAGCTGTACTGCGGGGCAGTGATATGAAATAATAGCTCCTCATGTAATGTTTGTGTTCATGGAGTCAGTTTTCAGTGAAACACATAGTAAGTAATTGTTTGGAAATTGAAAAATATAGGGTTCTAAGGTGTGTGATTCAGAATCAAATAGTCAGTTGAGCATTACATTAGAATATTTCTGAAAGATTTGGAAAAAGTTACTTACCATTATTTTCAAACAATATTTGTTGTTACAAAGTGCCAATTAAGTACTTTTTCTAGTGCAAATATAATACATGCTATGTTTGAAATGCACTTAAGAAGCCTGAAGTTGTGCATTTCATCAGAGTTGCCAAGAATGACTTTGTTCCTTTATTTAATAAATATTCCTGAAATAATAAATGCCTAAGCACAACTTTGAAAGTTAACTGATTTGCTGACTCAATAGTGTTCACCTTCACTGCTTGTCCTCTTGAGTACTTGCATTTGTTAGTTTTCAATTCTAAGTGTAAAAATGTCTTTCATATAAATAAGATCAAGAAGGCTTGAAAGCCTTCTGAAATTACTCAACTTTAAAGTAAGTATAGAGACTCTTTGGCGCAGTGGTGCAAGTGTGCCCTCTGAAACGTCTGTCCTGCTGTCTAATAGTTTATCATGCTCTGGACCTCCTCTTGCTCTTTCATTCTCTGCTGTTTAATGGATTCTGCCCTTTTTCTCAGTAGAGGTCCTGTGAGTTATCTGAGTAGTGTAAATGTATAAGGTTGATAAGTACTGCTACTATACCCCTAACTCCCTACTGTCACTTAGGCTCTCATTATCCTAATGAGACTTCTGGATTTGGGTGACAGAATCCATTGCACTGTGGGGGACTGAGCCTGAACCCACTACAGGTGACACCTGTCGGCATAATCCGGGTTTTGTTCCGGCTAACTAGCGGTGCCTCATCTCCACCTTAGAGCAGGAATGATTGGGCAGCCAAGCGCATGATACAATTGACCCCTCAGGGAAATCGTGGTCACTCAGATCTCATCCGTTTCTCTCAGTTACATCAGTCTCACATATGCAAGGACAATTAGAGGCAGAATATAGTTCAATAAGGTTTTATTGAAGTAACTGCATCTTAGATAATAAAGTGGGTATTGCAATAACTAGGACAATGAAGCATTACAGAATTCAAATTGTGACAAGGAGAGTAAAACATAAAAATAACGCTACCATATTGTCACTACAATCGTTAAGAATAGTTCCTACCTTGGCTAAGTTAGAGCACAGCATGTTAAGCTCTAATTCTGCTCTTCAGGTTCCCCAGGGAAGACATCATACCTCATACCTGAGCAGAAGCCCGGTAGTCTACATAAGCAGCTGCAGCAAAGCCCTCAACAATCAGCATACTGTTGTTGTCATCTGGCTGGAATCTCCCTCTAACCTCCATGGGTCAAAGTAATGTTTTTATAATAAAACAGCTCTATGTTACAAGAAAGGATCCCCACGGAAGAGTGTGTATGTTTCTGTGAACATGGAAGACATACCACTTTTGCCGGCAACCTATCTTACTGCAGCCTTGAGAAAAGCACAGAGTGAAAGAAATGTCTTGTTTAAGAACGCAGTGATGGCCTAGGCAAAGAACAGCTAAATAGAGAAAATAAAACAAGACCGCAAATGTGGCTATTGTTAAAATAATAAAAACGAAGCTGAATAAAATATATCTAGGTTAAAAGGCACAGCGGCAGGCCTAGTTTGCTAAAATAAGCTGTGTATGAAGCTATAACTAAAATGGCTACACAACAATACTATGGTATAATTGTAGAGGTCTCCGCCCAACTGAATAGTGGTGCATCCTGAGCGTTTATCTGCATCTAGGCCAGCAGCTACAGTGTGAGCAGAAAGCATGCATTGCAGTTGCATGCCTTCCATCTTAGTCCACAGCCAGTGCTAGATACACCTCTGTGAAAATATGAAAAAATATACTCTTGAGGGCTGGGTCTGAGTTAAATGAGTGCACTGTACCTTAGCCAGGACTGAGATTTATTTAGTTAAGTAAATGACGCTTACCTTTCTGCTGCCCCTGCTCTACTTGACTGAGTGTGAGGGAAACATGCATTGCTGCTGCCAGTGGTGCACCTTTTCTGTGCATGAGGGAAGCATGCATTACTGCTGCCCAACCAATAGCGGCCCTGTCACTTTTCTATACATAAGCAAAGCATGAACTGGTCCACCTCTCCCCTTTACCCTACCTTGATGTCGTTTGCACTTCTCTGTCTCTCTCTCTCTCTCTCTCTCTCTCTCTCTCTCTCTCTCTCTCTCTCTCTCGTACCATCTCTTACCCTTCTCTCGCTCTCTCATAAAGTTTCCCACCTCTCTCATGTGGTTCACTTCAGGTCTTCAAACACAGTTTCTTTCCCATGCGGCTTCAAGTTTTCCCTCCCACAAACCCACTCTTTTTTCTTCTTCTTGGGGTGTCTACTGTGTACACAGGCACTCAGTCTTTATGCGTCTGTGGCCTGCTCTCCTTTTTTTTCTCTCTTTCTCGCACACTCTTTCTGCACCTCTAGCTGGAGTTCATTGATCACTTCTTGCACAAACTACATATTCCCCTCTATCTTCCTTTCTAACTATTCTGTGCAGCTCTCATTTCTATCTATTCATCATGCCACATTATTCCACTACACAAATGCACTACACATCACACAATTCCACCACACACAATTCCACAATTAACAATTTCAATCCAATACACATAATTCCACTCCACACCACATACATCCACTCCAAACCAAAACACATAGGTAAAAGACATTGGGGGTCATAATGACCCCGGCGGTCGGAGATAATGTGGCAGTAGTACAGCCAACAGCCTGGCGGTACTTACCGCCAAATTATGACATTGGCGGGTTGGCTGCAGCCAACCCGCCAATGTACCACTCCGACCACCATGGCGGTAGCAGCCGCCGGGCTGGGGATGACAATCTCCTGCCCGCTGCCGCTATTGTGCTGCCAACGGTATCATGACCCTGCCTACCGCCATGGTTTCCGTGGCGTTCGTAACACCATGAAAACCATGGTGGTAGGCTCTATCAGTGACAGGGAATTCCTGCCCTGTCACTGACAGGAGGCCCCTCCCCCCAACCCTCCCCAGACACCCCCCACCCTCCTTTATTCACACTCCCCCTCCCTTCCAACCTCCCCTATACACACACACACACGCAGACACACACTCATTCACACAGACATACACGCATAAATACAGGCATGCATTCATTCATTCACGCACACATCCGCACACACATCCACACTTACACGCAGACATGCATTACATTTCCATTCATACAAGCACTCACACACATTAATACACACACGCAAACAACACTAAACACACACTCACATTCAAGCACACACTCACACATACATGCACACCTCCACACACACACCCAACACCCCCCACACCCCTCCCCTGTCAGAAACCCGTCTTACCTGTATCCAGGGGTCTTCCGGCAGGGGACGGCAAGGGGTGCTGCTACCGCCAGTAGCTCCCACCAGCAGAACACCGCCAGGCCATATTATTTTTCATAATACGGCTGGCGGCGGTCTACTGGCGTAACGCTGCTGATGGTAGCAGCGCCACCTTACCACCATCCACCAGTATGGCCACAGCCGGATTTCCGCCCTTCTTGTGGCAGAAATCCAGCTGGGGTTATAATTTGGTGAACGGATGGTAGCCGCGGTGACAGTCTTTTGGCGGCCGTCGCCGCGGCAGTAGGCGTTTTTTACCACCAGTGTCATAATATGGGCCATTGTCATTTACAATGTAAATAGCTCTAACTCTCACAAATGTGTGACCTATTACATTGCAAGTGCTTGTTCTTTCTGTGCCTCCTCTGAAAGAACTGAAACCATTAAAAGACTCTCAGGGATGTCCAACATGGGCCCAGGAGAACAAGATCCTTGCAAGATATTCACCTATCCACAGACCATGTAAACAAATTCAATGTAAAGTCTTTTTATGTGGACGTCTTCTATTTGGATATTCTAAATATTTCGCAAGGGTGTGGCCCTCCTGGACCTACCTCGGAGACCTTTGCTCCATCATATTTTCTACAACGCAATGTCTGCCTTTCCAGCCTAACACTTTATTGAAGTGGTCATTCCAAAGGCGCTAAGGATAGAAAGAATACACAATGTAGCTATTTTGAAACCAATTGACTAAGGATGCTACTGTTTTCAACCAGATAAAGTTGGTGATATGTCACTTAAAATATGAAAGCCACCAATGACTGTACTGTTTATTAGAAAGAGATACTTTATCCAGTGTGTGCTTGACACCACATTGCCAGTGCAGCACATGCCAATGACAGCAAATGCAGATGGGCACATTTATGATATTGTTTTATAGTGCTCAAAAACTATATTGATTATGTGGTCAAAAATGAAATAGCATATTATTAAGTTGAATTTCCTTAACATAGTTTTAGATTAAAAAAATATGTAACTTTTTTTTAAAAACTTTTTTCGGAAAAGCAGTTTTTTCAAAATCCTGGCTGTTATGCCCTTGGTTGCATAGATGAGGCTGTCTTGTGTGTTAGCTTGGCAAAGCTTTCAGATGCCTGATTTCTTGGATGACCGTATAAGCAGCAGGATCCAGTATTTGAGTGCATGCTTTTGATCGGCCCTGTTTCAACTTTCACCATTGTTGTTTTCAACTTGAGACGAAGTATAGCTCATTGTTTGGCAAAAGCGTGACTTTGAAACTCATCCTGAAAATATTACAATTCTGTGATCCTGCTGTTTTAAATAACAGGGCATATTAAAAATAAAACTATAAGTACAACATTGTAAGAATCGGACCACCTCATAAGAGGTGATATGTAACGTATGTTGGGTTATGGTATCATGGAATTGCATACCATGTTACGTTGTTGTATACTATGGTGTGGCAAGTTTTTCTATGCGTTACTTTTTCACGTTTTTATATTACAATGCTTTGATACAGTATACCATTGCTGATTTAAAGAGGGTTGCAGGCAGTTAGAGGTCACTGCACTGAATCACTGGGTGGGGGAGCAAAAGTAGGTTTATACAGCTAGCTCCCTTTGGTAGGAGAAGGGCGCCGTCCAGTGGTTTTCCTGCGGCATCTCCTCAGCCTTCATGGGCTGGGCCAGCGCCTCCAAGGTTGAGTTCCTCCAATAGCAGGAAGTGGTCCCAGGACCTCTTGCCGGTCTTCTTGTTTGTGGGTTCTGTGTTGCTCTTCTCAGGAAGAGGAGGTGGGAAGAAAGTGTTGCTGAGAGCCTCTTCTAGGATGTGTCCGGCGTCTGTCAGCCCCCAGCTGCACAGGCTGCTTTCCAAATGAGGCTTGATGGGAGGCAGGCTCAGCCTGGCCTTTTTCTGTCTTCTGGTGCCTTGCTTCCTGATGGGTGTAGGTACTCGACCAGCTCCAGTGTGTCTTTGAAGGCAAAGGGCTCCTCAACCACAAACATGTCTATCTCTTGGCCCTCCCTCCTGAGTCAGACCTGGTAGGATGCAGTCAAGCTTGTTGTCTCATTTTGTCCTGCAACTCTCTTCCCAGCCTACTCTCTCCTGCCAGGTCATCACCAAAGGGTAAAGTACAGGTGGGCAAGACACTGAAAGCTCGAGCCTGGCTCGAGCCAGATGGTTGCTCTGACTCAGCTCATCTTGGACGGATCATTTAGCCCAAAATGAGCTGAGCTTTCATGGGGCTTCTGTCTGCCACCCATGTTCTACCCTCAGGTGCCAAACATTACAGACAAAGCAGTAAAACATGCAAAAGAAATAGGAAAGCAATACCGATTTAGTGGTGCTTCTCTGATCTCTCTTTTTTCGGTGATCTATGTAAAAATGTGGGTATGACTAGGTATCCTGGTGCACTGTAAAGTCATTGTTTACTATTTTTAAACACGTAGATTTGAAAATATAATGAAAATATTGTTGGAATTGCACTGCTTTTTACCATTAAAAAAAATATATATTGGGAGAAGATCCCCCCAAAACCCCTTCCAGTAGTCAGGCTTGTTCGTTGTGCTCGCTCTGCACCATAGTGGGGACGGTTTGACAAAATGTGCCAGGGCTGCTTTGGGTTCCTAGTTCCCCCTGCCCTATAGTTGCGAAACATCTCTTGCACACGGACCCCATATTGTCTATTTTTAAAAATTGTTCTCATTGTCCAGCTGTATCATGCAAACTTCGCTATTCAATGGGGATTCCACGGGCCCATGGTAAAAAAAAAAACTAAATAATTTTGCCCCAAGGGGGACCCATAACCGTCAGGGTACCCCAACACTGTCCCCTCATACCTTAAACTCCAGAATAGCTGACTGAGTCCTAAAATGACAGCAGCAATATTTCTGTTCATGTTGCAGCCAGCCAATCAGTTTGCTCAGTACCAAAATTCTGAGGTGGCCAAAGGGAAAAAATGCCCTCTTGATTTTTTGATTTGCTATCAACTTTGGCGCTGTTCACAAAACATTCCAAGAAAAGTCTTATTCACTACAGTTCCTTCCTGGAAAGTTTCAGGATGATCCTTCAATGGTGGGGGGGGGAGAAGAGGGAGAAGAAAAAGGGAAAGCCCCCAAATGCATTTTCCCCAAGCAATTTCCCAAAGGAATATTGAACAGGGATTTTGAAAAAATGGCTGAACGGAATTACACCAAACTTAGCATAAAGCTACATCTTTACCTAGAAATTGTGCTTTTGTGATTTTGTGTAAATTCATCCAGTAGGTTTTGAGAAATTAAGCTTTCACATTTATAGATATCTGGACTGTTGGTGATCCATGTACAAGCTGATTGGCCAATTTAGAGGGGACTAGTCAATTCTAGTTGGTTGGTCACAATCTAAACAATATTTTGTGGCAGCCAGTACAGGCCCCAGGTAGATGGTGTGTGCTCTAAATTTGAAGTAAAAAATATGTTGGAGGGCAGGGAGAGCACACCCTGACCCCAATGGGCCTATGTTGAAGGGGGAAGGTTCTAAAGGGACACACCCTTGAATGGCTGGGCAGACATTGACAACATGTTGTGGCAGCCATTGCAGGAATCTTAAACGTGGTCCCCATTAAAATGCATTGTAGTGAATGGCAGGCTTTGTGGGATGTACTAAGGAGCACATATAAAGTGTAACAACAGATATTAGTGACATGCTAAATCATTTGCTGGTGTTTCATATTAACTGTAGGTATTGCGGTATATTGTAAGGTGATTTTACCCTATGGAAAATGCCGATCCTCTGCTGGGATTTGATTAACCATGTTTGAGAGACAACTGTTTTCGCTCATGCTTTTTTGATAGAGATTATGGGCAGTGGCCCAGAAACTGAAATGAAAGCATATTTTCTGTAAATTCAAACTATCTTTCTCAGTCATGTCAGAATAAAGTCTGAAGTAATGAATAAAACACATAATTACATTTCCCATAAACATGAGAATGAGTCATAGCACTATCCACCACCCATTCGGCTACCATGTAGGGCTGACACCATTTTCCTGCCTCTTTCTTTGCTGCTGCAGGCAGTCAGGTAAGTGTCTCCTTATACTGTTAACATTTTTTACACTTTATTGTGTCTTTTTTTTGTTATTTCATTATTGTGGTTGAACTATGTTTGCACTGTTATCACCAACAGCGACATGTTTAGTCCGACATATTTGATGTTCGTTATTCTTTGAGCACAAGAGTTATTGATAAAGTTTGCCATCTTTTGCATGCCAAATATGAAGTTTCAGATACCCTTTTTGTTTATCTTTCCTTCCAGCTAGATAATAAGAGTGAGGTCTTGGGACTGCCTCGTTGCTGAAGCATGAGGGCAGTCACATTTTTATGTGCATGAGGAAACGTTGGTGTGCAGCTGTATTAACTCAAACAGTGAGTCATTGGACTCTCAGGCTGCAATACAGCCAGATTTCTTTTACTTTACCAAGATTGTGATCACTAGAGCCCAATGGTGCTCTACGTGCGTGGATTGTATGATTGTGGAGTTTTCTCCTTGGGGCAGGGTACCTCCCTCCACCCCCGAACATGTTTAATACATTTTTCAGACCCTTTTAAAAAAAAAAAAAGATATTTATGGGTTGCCCCCCCACCCCGTTTCCTTTTGGGTGCCTCTCTAGGAACTGACGAACATGGCAACCTCTCAACCCTTTGACTAAGATGAGTATTTTATTATAAAGTGAAGGGTGCCAATGATTATGTAGAAGATGACCATATCAAAGCTCTGGACAATTCTGTCCAGCAGTCATTCAATTAAGCACTAACAGTGTCCCTTCCTTACCCAACATTACCCAGCAACTGAAACCCTATGCACAAAGTCATAATGTTCTGCAGGCTATTCTTAATCGCAAAAGAGCATCACAAGAGCTAACCCGACTAACAACTAGGCGAAGAAGCAATGGCCTCAATCTGTGGTTCTGGAGAAGGCTTGAAAAAACTTTTCACAAGGACACCCGTAACCACCTCTCTGTGGCATTTCCTTGTTCCGCCTTACAGGTGAAGGTGGCAAAGACGCCGTATGTTGACCCAACATGATTGCATTGATGAACAAATTCTCTAAGGAATTTAAAAAGGGTATAGATCAGGCGTAAAAAGCATGCCAAGACAGGTTCCCCGATTTGGCTGGGCACCTAACTAAGATCTTTGAACTTGCCTACCAGGCTAAGGAGTCATGAGCTCATATTAATCTGTACAACTTGATTAGGTAGGTGCAAAAGGCTTTCTGTCAGCTTGGTAATGCTAAATGAGCCATATCTAAGAAAAAAAGGAAATTCATTCTCCTTCAAATTGATCCTAAATTGAACTGGCCTCGGTGGGCCCAGTCAGACACAGAATGCTCTTTGGCAACCCTTTTGTTAAAGATTTAGGACAATATGTAACAACTTTTACTGCCATATGTCATTGGGCTCAGATTCATTGAAGAAGGTGTTCCAGTCTGGCCTTATTGGGTGGGTCAGGAGATATAGGGACCGATCGCCACACCATTCGTATTCACAAGGCCCTCAAGGTGGATATTCAGCCAAAATAAGAGGCAGTTGGCATGAGGGGGTGAGAGGCCATGCCTTCTATCCCTCTTGGTACAGAGAAGGACATGGCCACTACTACAGAGATGTCTATCGCAGCCACCACAGGATACTTAGGTAATGCTAATTCACAGTTCACATGTTATTCTTGGGGGCAGACTACTTCATTTTGTGCTCAAGCGGGAGATGATTACAATAGATAGTAGGGTGCTAGAGCCAGTGAGAGGATTCATACTGGAGGTTTATGGCATACAAAGACAGTCAACAAGAACCAGACAGCTACCTTTTCCCTACAATAGTGTACTTTCACAGAAATAGATGTTGCCAAACTCCTAGCCAAGGAAGCAATTTGTGTCTCAGTAACCCACCACGGAGGGTTTGTAAGCAACATATTTCTGGTGCAGAAAAAAGCTTTGGCCCGTATTTATACTTTTTTTAGCGCTGCATTTGCGCCGCTTTTTGACGCAAAACCGCGCAAACCTACAAAATACAATGGTATTTTGCAAGTTTGCGCCGTTTTTGCGTCAAAATACGACACAAATGCGGCGCAAAAAAAGTATAAATACGGGCCTTTGTGTCTCAAACTGGTCTTAAAACCAAAAGAGTTAAATTATTGGATATTATACAGCCATTTCAAGTTGAAAAATATCTATCTACTGTGAAAATTGTTGTGACCTCTCTAATGGATGGTTGTTTTGGACCTCAAAATTGCCTATTTCACAGTATCAATTTTTCTGCAGTTTCCCTTGGGTCTGCAGTGGTATGAGTTTGAAGTACTTCAGTTTGGTTTCTCATCAGCCCCTTGGTATTCCACAAATCTGATGAAACCAGAAGTGGAATATTTGCGTGCAAGGGGGTACACATGATAGTGTATCTAGGCAACCTCATTATTCTGAGCCAGGATTAAAACACGGTGAACCTTTGCCTGTCTTGGATGATACAATTGCTTCGGAATCTGGAATTTATGGTGAACGCACAAAAGTTGATATTTATACTGAGTCAAACAACAGAGTTCCTGGGTTTTCAAGTAGATACGACGAATTCTCAATTGATGCTTCCCCCTCAACTAATTTGGAGTATCAAGAAAGAGATGAGGTCAGCAATGACCTCTCAGACTTTATCATTGTGGTTAGTCACTAGAATTGTCGGTCAATTGGCTTCGTCAATACAGATGTTTTTTCAGGGCCCAATGCAATACAGAGCCCTGCCTTATCTCAACATCCATAATCTTCCCCAGGTCCTCTCCTATGCGAAATCAGGTTCTCTTGTCTCAAGTTGTGAGGAATTGAATTGGTGGCTACAGAACTTGGAGGCATGTAATGGTAGAGCTGTTAGCAGCACCCAGCTGGGCATTTAATAGAATTAAATGCCAGCAAGTGGTGCTTGTGTCTGGTGTGGACAGGTATCCACCAGGGGCAGATGGTTGAGCCAGGAGATGGCTCTGCAAATCAACTGCCTGGAGCCTCTGGTGGGTTTGTTAGCCACTCGAGCCCTATCGCCACAAAGAGTGAGTTGCTGAATCCTGTTGCGGATGGACAATGTCTCTGCAATCTATTATATCAACAAACTCCAGGGAATTAAATCTTGCCTGCTTGCTGAGATAGTGAAAGAATTCTGACAATAGTGCCAACAACATCATTTCTTAGTAGTGATGGAATGCGTTCCATTTCAACAGAATGTGATAGCTGACTGGAATTCCAAACATCTGGTGGACAACAGCAATTGGAAGCTGCATTCTTGAGTATCCCAATGGCTGGATCAGCTGTGAGGTCCTTGCAAGGTGGACTTTTTACCTCCAGGCTCAACAATAGTCTCAAACAGAAAAACATGTCATTTGAAAACCCAAACCACTGGTGATACCACAGACATCTTTCTACAGAATTGGTTCAGGAACTTGTATTATGCATTTGCCTCGTTCTTAATGATCCCCAGAGTGACAAGTCCAGTAGTGAAACAGGAACCAGAAGTGATTCTGATGACTTTGCTTTGGAGAGCTCAATCATGGGTTCCAGTGCTTCAGAAAATGGCATGCAACTCTCTGCTGATGCTACTCCCATGGCTGGACATCTTAAGAAGATCCCCTATCGACACCACATTCCCTTGTACAGACAGAGAGCCTGACTATCATGGCATGGAAGATTATGGGAGTTGTTGGCAAATGCAAGGACGTTCACAACAAGCTTCTTTATATATCAAAAAACATAGGCAAGAAGCACTCATAAATGCCACTCATCGGCCTGAGGAAAATTGTTTAATTTGTGTGACACTCAGGGTGTGGATCCTGTGGAGGGAGGACTCCATTTAGTTTTTAATTTCTTCTCTGAACTGACCAAAGGGGATTTGGCTCACAGATAAGTAAACAGTTTCCATTCTGCCATTTCAGCTGGCCACAGGCCTATTCATGGCAAACAAATTGGGGAGCAGAACATGGTATATAAACTGGTAAGAGGAGATTTTCCTTTACTTTAATACTCGAGTTTATAAGATGTGAATGTGCTCTTACAGTTCTTAGGCCGCTGACCAGATAACGAGGGATAAATTAGCAAACAATTGGCAGCAAAGCTGACCATACTTTTATGTTTAATCTCCTGCAGATTAGTGTTGGGCGTCAGAGCCCTGGATTTAACAGGTAGAGTGTTTTTACTTGAAAGGGTGTCTTTCCATATTTCTAAACACACTAGGTCAATTTCTATAGTGTTTTTATATCCAGCCTTTCCTACGAATAGCAGAGTTTGTGTGCTACAGTGCCTGAAGGTTTAGGAAGATGAAACTCGACCTTTGCCCCAGGATGGTAAAGGCCAGTTGCTGATTTCTCTTCAGAAACAATATAAACCAGTTGCTTCAGTCACCTTAGCTCAGTGGGTGTGATGGCTGATGTTGAATGCTTGAATATATATTACTAAGTTTGGAGCACATTCTGCAATAGGCTTTCTAAGCATTTACATTGAGTTCACACATGTAAAATATAATGAAAGTACCAGACTAGTCAACAAAATCTATTTTTAAGAGTTTCTATTAGAAACCAGTTGTGAAGGTAAACTCTGTTGTCGTGGGACAGTTTTAAACAAGCATATTCTGAGTCTCCTGTCTTGCCAGTGAATAAAAACTTTTCAAGCTTGCAATAATTTTTGGTTCTATTAAGGACACGGGTGCAAGGATTAGCTTACCCATGTTGGAATGCTATATGCATGTATACATTCATGATATGTAATTTTATATACGTAATTATGCTTGCCCTAATTTTACATGGTTGTCTGGTGCCTTTGAAGTTAGTAGCAAGGGTAATGTTTTATTTTACTTATTGATAGGTACAAGGCACAACCAGGAGTGGGTGGAGAGGCTTGTGGAGAGTCAGGAAAGAAAAGGTCTCGATTGATAGCTTCTTGTACCCAGATGCCAGCGGAGGTTTGACAAGTTCCAGTTCAGAGCAAGCCAAGGGAGTATCATACAAGCCAATGGCTCAACAGTTTATTTCACATGTGATGGAAAACTGTTTGTTAGGTAAATGGTGTCAGTCCTGTTTGGAAGTGGCCCTATCTGATGATTGGTGGATAGGGCAGTGACTCTTTTTCGTGTTTATGGGAAATGTAGTTTTGTGTTAAATATTCATTCATTGGCTGCTGTTGGCTACAATAAAGAAATAAAACGCATAATCCTCGCATCCTTGTCCTTAATTGGGCTGAAATTGTCCATCAAGACCGGCGGCTCAGATTATGTTTTAACTTTCTTTACTGTGTTGTCACAGCAGCCATTAAAACAAACCACATTTCCAGGAGGCATGTGTCAAAAATTACAAGCACATGAAACTAAACTGACCAATCATAACCTCAGTAACCAATAAAACAGCCTGAATATAGTTCTTTCTACTCATTCTTTGCTGCTCGCAGTAGCTCAGCTAAGTACTTTTGCTGTTCTTCATATATATTTTTAGTCTTTAATTGTGTTTACGTATCAATCAGTCACAATAGTCACCTATCGCTTTTCCTTTTAACGTGTCAGTGCTCTGTTATCGAGTTGTTTATCTCTTTTGTCTCAGCCATAGCTGTGAGGTGCAAATTACCCAGTGGGCCGACAGCCAGCAGCATTTCTGCTTCAACTGTTTTCCTGCGTACCTGCGGGGCTCAGGTGAATATTTGGCTGATTCCTTCATCGGGAGCGGAGCAGGGAGAGTGCGCTGCACATGCACTCCCAGTCAGCTCCCGTCCTCCCCTTTTGTCTGTCAGGGAGCTGCCATTTTAGGAACACCATTGATCCTTACACCGACAGCACGCTCTTCTCCCGGTCTATAACAGGCTTGCTGAGGTAGCGGCTGGCCTCTGTTTTGAGCCCGACTACCTTCTGTCATGACCAGTCTCCCCCCTTTACCGGTACATTAATCATCCCTGCTCCAATTGCTGATAGTAGTTCTGGCATGATTTCTAATGCCCTGATGATGATCCGATCATTATACAGGGATCGAAACGTTGTCAGCTTTGATACCAGGCTGACCCTATTCAATTGTGTAATTCATCCGCGGTGCAGATGTGTCTTGTTGTATATAAAAAAAGTGACTATATAATTTTATGATTTTTGTCACGTGAATATGCCTGAGTCCTGTTTTGGAGTTATTTTTCATCTGTTGTTGGCCCTGTGGAGGTTTTTACACCCCCCACCCCATTTCTTTTAACATTGTCAATAAAATAGAGGTTTTAACGGGTGAATGTACCACTTTGCTGGGTATCATGTTTTCCCCAGTATGTTGCTTAGTATTGTTTGTATAGGAACCTTTGTTCCATGAAAACACTATTGGTCGTCCCTTTCTCAAACGAGTTAACATCTCTTGTGCCAATGGTGGGCTATTCAAATTCAAATTGTCTAAAACCAAAGTTTTACTGCACTTCTTCCCCCACCTTTACAAGAGACAGCTAGTTAGGGCTGCTTTCCCCTTGCAAGTTCTGGGTAGTTGATAGGTAGTTCAGACCTAATACCCAGTACTATGGCTAAAGACAATGTATATGTGAGGCAGAAAGCAAGAAATGAAACATTTGATAGACCAAGAGGTCTTGAATTTTTTTACTCTGCATCGGCAATAGTCCTGCAGAAGCTGTCGGACCCTCCCACCATGACTCCCCAGGGCTCGCATTGCAATTCAAATCAGATGAGTTCCATGGATGCAGGTAAGCCCTCCCATTGGGGAGCCGGGACTCATCTATCTCTTCCAGATAGACATTGGGTTTGGGGAATTGGCTGGCTTTAGTGGTCTTTTCTCACCTGACAAGGCAACACCTCCTTCAGCGACCAGACAAAAGAGAGGAGACACAGACTTTCCCTTGTCTGACAACTTTGACGGACACAGAGCCCAAGTGATAGAGGGATTAGCATCCCTCAGGAGGGGCCAGCAAAAAGCAACAGAGAGACCATGACAAACCCACCAAAGATCAACACCCTGACCTGTTTGAACCCGATGATACACCTTACCCTTGTTCCACAGATTGGGTACCTACCCTCTAAGTGGCCTACTACCTAAAACAGCATCTTAGACTACCTCTGGATAAGGAGATCAGGAATAGACTGTGGGCTGAATGTCCCAGCCCTTCTATTGAGTGGAAGATGGCATAGACACCAGAGCAGGACTCCACAGTGGTCACTTTCTAGGTAAATTAGATAAGGACACCAAATGGAGCATTGACAGTTCCAGGTGTGCTTGTCAGGACAAGCTTTTGGCCCTCACAGGACCCCTGACAAAGATATTGGAGCAGGCTAAGGCAGCTAAGAAATCAGGGCATCCTATTGACCCTGACATTCTATCAGGCTGAGTGCAGAGTGGTTTGCATGTTAGGGACTGCAAATTGCACACTGCCCACAGAACGCAGACCCGACCCCAAGCTAGGGGAGCTAACAATTACGGAGGCAGGCCCTGAAGTCAAAGGATGTTTGTTAGGGAAGGCTTTCATCAAAGATCTGTCAAAATTTGTACAAGACTTCAAGCTTTAGACAAGACCCAGGCTTTGCTCATAGGGAGTGTTCACTTCTAAGGATTTTGGCCGGTTCGGATGTAGCAGTGGATGGTCTTCTGACATTTTCCCTCCTTCAGTCATCCATGGAGCTCAGGGCCCAAAGAGAAGTGACTGGTCGAACCAAAGGGGCAGCATTCCCTGCTTTTCTTCCAGAAAGAAGTACCAGAGAGGATGTCTAGGAAGAGGTGTGGATAGAGGAACCCCCAAATGTGGCAGGTAAGGCTGAGGTATTCTTGCCTAATAAACCTAGGAGACAGGACTGCAGAGTGTCAAGAAAAAAGATATGGGAGTGAGACCAGTCAACAACTTAAGGGAATTCAGTGGGTGGATAGTCTACAGACATTTTAAAATGAAGGGAATCCATCTTCTAAGGGGCATTCTCTTCAGGGTGATTGGAAGGTTCGCTTGGACCTGAGGGACACCTATCTGACAATTCACATTTTTCACCCTCACATGTTTTTTCTCCAGTTCATTTGAAAACATCAAGTATGAGAATTCAAGGTTCTACATTTCGGCCTATCGTCTACTCCATGGTATACTTCTAAGCTTCTAAAGCTAGCAGTAGCATGGCTATCTGTCTCAAGGTTGCAGACCTCTAATCTAGCTAGACAACTACAATCTAATGGCAAACACACAACCCAAACTACTTTAACAGGCTCAGATGATCGTGTGCCTATTGGAGGACTTGGGCTTCATCATAAACACAGAGAAATCAAACCTACCTCCCAAATAATGCATGGGAATCTTAGGGTTTACCATAGATTCCATTTCAGCATCCTTGGAGTTACATCTCCTCAAGATCTCATCCATCTTGATGGAGCTCATGAGCTTGATAGCAGCACAGTCTACCTTCAATCGATTGCCTGGATAGTAGGACTCCTATCCTCCTCCATTAAAGTGATGTTTCCAGGGCCTCTACATTACAGGAACATTCCTTGTCTAAAGATCCAGAACATTCAGAAAGAATTGTCATGTGTAGAAGAGATTTCTCTGTCCCAGAAGGCCAGGATGAGCTGGCAGAGTGGCTGGAATACATGAAGGTGTACAATGACACACCAATCTTTGGATTGGGATTGGTGCCAGACGTGGTGATCGGATCAGATGCCAGCCACTGGGAATGGGAAGCAACCTGCAGAGATATTTCCACCGGTGGACAATGATCTCAAGAAGAGTTAGCCGACAACTGCTTGACCTGCAGGCAAGTTTCAACGATCAAAAGCTTAGCAAAGGACAGGGTCAAATATTCAATCCTTCTGAAAATGGGCAATGTTTTGGTAATACATTATGTCAACAAGCTAAGGGGGAACCAAGTTGAAGATGCTGACAGATTGTCAAAGATTTCTATAACTACTTCCTCCAGGTGGAGATCAGTGCCACTGATGTTCATATGCCTGGGGAGGCCAGTGTGGTGGTGGACTGGAATTCCCAGTTCATAAGGAATTCCAGCGACTGGCAACTTCACCCACATGTTCTTCATCAACTATGCTCAGATGGGAACTGATTAGTGATTTATTTACATCCAGACTGAATGCTCAAGTTTCACAATACTTTAACTGAAGACCGGACCTGGGGGTGGCTCAAGTGGGTACGTTTCTGCAAGATTGGAGCTGTGCACTCCCCCTTCCCCCATGCTGATAGCCAGGGTAGCGAATTGAGCCAGGAAGGAGATGATTCAACCAAGATAGTATACCTGTGATTATGTTGGACTTGCACCACCAGGAGCATTGTTTGAATCTTCAGGGGGTTGTCACTGGCTTTATTTCCATCCGTAGGTGTAGGTGAAGAAGGTCTACCTTAAAAAAAAGTGCTGGTGTTGAAGGGCAGGGTTTCACGCAATACTCTACTCAACTACAGCAGGAGAAAACACAGTCCACCTGCAAAAATCAACTTTGTCCGAAGGCTTCCAGCACACAGATATGTGACTTTTGGAAAGCCTCTCAATACAGGCTTTCAATACTATGCTTTGCATTATAGTCACCTCTCTATATTAAGCCATTTGATTCAAGTATTGCTTTGAAGCTGGACTTATGACCAGCTTCACTTATTATGCCAGGCAAATTTATTTTTCAGTAATTGTATTTTTAGTCTTTATAAATAACTCAAGAGTAGAAAATTATGCCAGTCCTGAACTTGTAAAGCCCCTCCACTGGGCTGTTGTGCTTGTTCCTGCCCACAGGCTAGGACAGCCAGTTAATCGCTGATGCATTGATGGGCTGAAGCCTGATGCCAACGCTCACCTACCAGAGCCATGTGGAAGGCAGTGTTGTTGCATTTAAGATCCACTTTTTGTAGGCCTTACCCCCACACTTATACCCAGCACCCTGGGTCTATCGGCAGACGCAGCAGTTGGTCAGGTTGATGCCTTGCCTGGTAGTGCATCCCTTTGTAATTCTGATGCTATGCATTTCAGTGAAAGTGAACCCTACGCTAAAAGTAAGCACCAAACAAAGCAAAGCGGTCGTGCCAAACCGCAAAGCAGATACAGGTGAGGTATTGGATACAAAGAGCCTGCAGATCCTTCTCCCGTGGCAGTCTTGCCTGGATTCAACCAAGTCCATTACTGAGGTTGGCGTACTGACACCTACTGACTAGGGTGGCATTTTGGATAGATTCAATTCTTCTGTGCATGCATGTATGTCCCCCTTGATGGACAAGGTTTGTTACCTGGAACTTGGCATTAGTCAGTTGGTTTCAAGTATACCTGTTATTCCAGGTCAGCAAGCCCCTTGCAGCCACAGTCTACTAATACTGTTTGTCGTAATATCACTCCAACAGGCCCCTCAAGGCCACTAGACAGCAAAGGACCCTGCCTTCCACTTCAAGCTCCAGGTGAGATGCGTCCTCCTCAGTTGAAGGGAGGGGGGTTATCCTCCCTTCAACAGGGAGTAGGAGGGGCATGATGGCCAAGGGGTCAGAACCCAGGCCAAGGGGCTGTGAGTAGGGTGCACTGACAGGGCCCCAACAAGCAGGCTCAAGTTCCTCTCTCCCAACCAGAGTCCCGACGGAACATCCCCTCTGACTGCTGCCCTTACGTAACTGTTTTAACGGGAATACCCCCTCCAGGCACCAGTGTAGAATCTTATGTGCACCTCAAAAATACGGTCTGTCACTGGTTATCCAACCATACAGACTTTAAAATCCCCGAATATGACAATATTTTATTAGTAAGGAGGGTGAGATGTGTTGGCCTTTCACCCAAAAACATCAGAGGGGATTGTGTGGTTGTTAATTGTAGGAGCCCTGGCCTGGCCCACCGACTGGTCAAGAGCAGAACTATGGCCTGTTTGATGAGAGACAATATCAACCTTGTTATCCTGGGATTCTTTTACAAACATTTGTTACCCAGGCAAAGGGTGGGCCTTGGGTCCTTGCCCATCAAGATTGCTGCCAGTGATGGGTTCTCAGTCTCAACCTCTAATAGATGTCTTCCCCTTTCAAACTTGGATTGTATAGACTGACGTCTGATGCTGTCTTCCAGCAACCAAGATATCACTGCCACTAGGCCAGTGGAGGTGTGAGATGACATTAGCCCTAAACTATTCCCCATTAAGGCAGGCCCATCCTTTATTAACTCCATTAGTTTTGATACTATCCCTTCTTCACGACTTGGGTGATGTTACCTCATATTTGTCTTTCCATACCAAGATCTAAACTTTTGTGTCCCAATTGGGGATTGTTAATTGATTTGTTTGATATCTGCTTGTTCCTAGAGAGCTGGTCACTTGTCTGCCACACCGAGCAGGGTTGGTCAACTTCTTCTTGGCAGCCACCACCTCAGGGAAGGGCAGACCCGCGGGGGCTGTCAATCTGGATCAAGATTCCCTGTGTTGTATGTCCAAGGAGATTGATATGAACAGTGCAGACATACAATTTGTCTCACTTTCTTTCCCATCTGGTGGGGTACAATACCTACATAATGTGTATTGTAGGCACGGGGCAAAGGCTGCGAGCTACAAGTAATCGACTTTTATTTTCACTCATATGGCAGACGTACCTGTGGATTTCTTTAAAATAGTGGCAGACTATTTTAACTGCAAATTTGAGCCACTGTCTGTCCCTTATGAGGACCCCTTTGGGTTTGAGCACCAAGCCTGGGGTGTTCCTGGTCTTTCACTTCCCCTGTCAAGAGGTGGTCTGTTACTGTGTTACAGCTAAATGCGCTCACACTTAGTAATGGTTTTCGGGGGTGCAATTGGAGAACTAAATCTGACCAGGAGAGGGGACATAAGTACCACCACCAACAGTGTTCTAGCCTTATTGATAATATCCTGCTGGATTTTAGATTATGGCCTATCTTGGAAGACATGGTTGTAGTCCCTAAGCAGGATAGTGATCATAACTCCCTGGGGCTAACTTTGGAAGCCCTGGGTAACACCCTCCTTAAAACCTTATATTAGCCCCTGGACAGAAGGTTGGTCCTACCAATAATCGGGGCAGGCTCAAGTGGAGTTCTCTGGCATGATCAGGAACGGCCCTGGGGAAAGTGTTTGAGGTTGTGTCCATTGGTCTGAATGTTGTAGTTGTTGAAAATGTGTCTCTTGACCATATAGACTCTATGATGAGACTGAGTGCAATCCAAAACTCCATGTTGGCCTCACTTAGGAAATTATGTCCTGGTAGATTCTAAGCACATCCCTAAGTGGAAGAAAGAGCTCCCCTGGTATACCAAATCCTTTCGAGACATGCAAAGCTTAAGCAATACTAGGTATAGTCACACAGCACTTATACACATGAAAGAACCACACAGTGTTACAAATACTAAAATACTGTATAGGCATACTCTACTAGCAGGTGAGTAAACACACTATTATATACACATTAGTAATCAGGAATGGGCATAGAAAGCAATAGAAAACTGGGAAACAACAGTAAACAATAGAGACCTGGGGGGGCAAACCATATACTAAAACCCCACCCAGTGAAGTTGAATCTGTAGATGGGAGCTGGAGGAACTAAGAACCCCGAAAGGTAAGTACCAGGGTGCCCCCCAGGGAAAAAGAGAGAAGAAGTAAATACCTGTTTTTTTCCCAAACCCACAGAGAAACTTTATAAAAGGACTGTGCAAGCCCCAAGCAAGACTGGCTGAAACAGATGATGGATTCTGAAAGAAGGGGACCTGCAAATGAAGGGGACCAAATCCAGTTCCAGTCGGAGTGTCCGGTTGGGGCAGGAGCCGCTACCCACTCTTATGGAGATGCAGGACCAGGTTGACAGTGAAGACCAGGAGTTGGCTATGTAGCACAGGAACAGAGGAAGAGTTCCAGAAGTGATGCAGTTGATGACCTACGTCAGAAGAAGAGTTGCAGTCTATCAGTGGTGTGGAAAAACCACCAACAAGCCTTGGCAAAGGCAAGATCTGCAGATGAAAAGTTACAAAGCTGCCGGGGACCAGGAAGGTCTGAGTGGGCTCAACCCAAGGAGGGGAGCTCTAGGTGACCCACAGCAGTGAGGAGAGCCAGAAGTCGAGGATGCACGCCCTACAGGAAACCCACAGGCAGCAGGCACAGGAGTCGTAATGAGGCCTACTCAGCACACCTGGAAAGGAGTCCCACGTCGCTGGAGCAGCAAGCAGCAGACTACGTATTGAAGAGATGAGTGCTGGAGGCCGGGGCTACACGGAGCCTGAAGATCTCTTGGAAGATGAGCCAACAAGCCTTGTTAGCTGCAAGAGTAGCGGTGCACAGGGGTATCTCCTGCAAGGAGAGGTGAAGACTCACCACCTCCCGAGTTGGAAAGCTGGTAGAGGGGACTGAGGGGACTACTCCAGACCACCACCTGTGTTGCAGGATCCATGCAGAGTTGCAAGAGAGAGGATCCACCTAGCCAGTCGTTGTTGCAGTTGGTGCCTGCGGATGCAGGGGAGTGACTCCTTCACTCCAAGGGAGATCCCTTCTTGCTTCTTGATGCAGACTGAAGACTTGCTGCCCTCAGAGGATGCACAGCCGGGGAAATGATGCAGTTGCTGGAAGGAGCCGAAGAAACAATGTTGCAGAGCGGAGTCATCACTGGAGCTGCAGATTGTAGGTTCCTGTGAAGTCCAGTTGCAGTTCCAGTGGCCAGAAGTCAAAGTAAACATTGCAGAGGAGTACTGTTGGAATCTTGCACATCAAATCTAAGGACCCACCCAAGAGTGAGACCCTATGTAGCCCTAAAAGAGGGATTGGTCACCTGACAGGGTGACCACCTATCAGGAGGGGGCTGTGGCATAGCCTGCCTGACCTGGCACTCAGATGCTCTAAGCAGCTTCTGCCCACCTTGGATTCAAGATGGCAGAATCAAGTGGCCACCTGGAGGAGGTCTGGGCACCACCCTTGGGGTGGTGATGGACAGGGGAGTGGTAACTCCCTTTTCCATTGTCCAGTTTCGTGCCCGAGCAAGGACTGGTGCAAACCCGTTCATGCTACCCCTCCCAAGCCATGTAACACCTATTTCCAAAGGGAGAGGGTGTTGCCTCCCTCTCCCAAAGGAAATCCTTTGTTCTGCCTTGAGCTGCCCAAGCAGCAGGAAGGCAGAAACCTGTCTGTAGGATGGCAGCAGTGCAGGCTGCCCAGGAAAACCCTGCAAACTGGTAGGATCAAAGCTGGGGGTCCTCTAAGGAGCCCCCAGAGTGCATTGAATCATACAACGAATACTGGCAGCAGCATTGGGGTATGACTCTGACATGTCTGACACCAAACATGCCTAGGTTCTGAGTTACCATTATGTAACTGGACATAGGTAGTGACCTATGTCCAGTACACGGCTAAAATGGCTTTCCCGCACTCATGAAGTACAAGAAAATGGAGCTGGAGTTCGTGGGGGCACCTCTGCTCCTGCAGGGGTGCCCTCACACACAGGTACGTGCACCCTGCTCTCTGGGCTAGCAGGGCCTGCCACAGGGGTGACTTATAGTGTCCTGGTGCAGTGACCTGTAGTGAAAGGGTGCATGCACCTTTTCACGCAGGCTGCAATGGCAGGCCTGCAGACACATTTTGTATGGGCTCTCATGGGTAGCATATTACATGCTGCAGCCCATGGGGAACCCCTGGTGCCCCAATGCCCTGAGACCCTGGGTACCATATACTAGGGACCTATGTGGGGGCACCAGTATGCCAATTGTGGGGTGCACTATGTCAGGGACAACCAAATCTAGAGGGAGAGATCAAAGTCACTGGGGACCTGGTTAGCAGGATACCAGTAAATACAGTCAAGACACACTGACAGCAGCAAGCCAAAAAAGGGTACTTTCCTACATAACCCCCCCAAATGAGGGACAATAAGGCTAACCTTATCCAGATGAGTTTTCATCGTATAAGTGGAAATATCTGGAGAGTCCATCAGTATTGGAGTGGTTACTCCCAGGACTATGTTCCACTGTATAGTCCATTCACTGTAAGGATATGGACCACCTCAAAAGTTTGGGATTTTCCCCCTTCATCTGTTTTAAAGATAGAGGGGGCTTGTGGTTAGTTTGAACAAGAAAGTGAGTGGCAAACAAATATGGCCTCAGCTTCTTCAAAACCCACACCTCAGCAAAGGCCTCCCTTTCTATGGCTGACCAACGCTTTTCCCTGGGGGTCAACCTTCTGCTTATAAATTCTGCAGGTTGATCCTGGCCCTCTGTATTAAGTTTTGACAGTACTGCCCCAATCCCTACCTCAGAAGCATCTGTCTGAACTATGAGCTGCTTGGAAGGGTCATAGGTGGTCATTACAACATTGGTGGTAAAAGCCGCTTACCGCCGTGCAGAAGACCGCCAATACACCGCCGCGGCCGCGGAATTCCGCCACTGCTATTATGACCCACATCTCGGAAACCACCTAAATTCAGACACCCACACAACTCCGCCACACCAAAGGTCAGTGATAAACTGGCGATAACAATTCCTCCACCGTCACGCCAACAGAAGCACGCCCATGCTATCCCGACCCACGAATCCACGCGGCGGTCTTTCAACCGCGGTATTCCATTGGCCGCGCTCAAAATACACACACATCTCCAAAACACCGCCACATTGGACAATTCAAAATACACACACCTTATACACATACAAACACTACTCCCACACACCCAACACAGTATAAAACACACACCCACATCACCCACAAACCCCTACGACCAAAAAATCAGAAAGAAGGCCAGAGAGAGACTACAGCAATAGACAACCCCACCACACAGAGGCACACAACACCATCACCCATACAACATCCACGCTCAAAACACCCCACACCATCACACATCACCACACTCATCAACACATACACCACCCCACACATCACCTACACCACCCCATGTCACGCCAAAGACACCCCAGGTTTTCCGAGGAGGAGATCAGGGTTATGGTGGAGGAAATCTTACGGGTAGAGCCACAGCTATTTGGAGCACAGGTGCAGCACACCTCAATTGCAAGGAAGATGGAGCTATGGCGAAGAATAGTGGACAGGGTCAAAGCTGTGGGACAGCTTCCAAGAAATCGGGAGGACATCCGGAAGAGGTGGAACGACCTACGGGGGAAGGTGCGTTCCGTGATATCCAGGCACAACATCGCGATTCAGCGGACTGGCGGCGGACCCCCACCTCCTCCCCCACAACTAACAACATGGGATGAGCAGGTCTTGACCATCATGCATCCTGAGGGCCTCAGAGGAGTCGGTGGAGGAATGGACACTGGTAAGTCAAATCTTAACTATCATATCCCCCACCCTACCTGCATGCTATCACACACCCTCACACCCTCCCCTATCACTCTAACTCCTCACTAATGTACTAATAACACAAACCACCCATCCCAACATGACACAACTAAGCATGGACACCCAGCACTAAAGCATTCTCACTGCACATACCCATAACAACCCCCCAACCATCATCATACAAGCCCCCACACAGGAATGCTTGCACTGGGGTACACGCACACCCACCCATTGCACACCATGACACACACACACATGCAATAGTCATGCTTTTATACCCCTGCAGGACCACTACGTAACGTCACCACACAGGAGGGTCCAGACATCTCCACCCCACCCACAGAAGAGGCCCACAGTGACGACAGCAGCTCTGGACAACTGGATCCAGATGACCAGCCCGGACCATCGTGGGCCTCAGGACAGTCGGTTCCCCTCGCACAGGCACAGCCCAACACTGACCTTCCACCCTCTGGTAACACCAGCACAGCACCCACCCAGCGGGCCCATACCTCCATACCCAGGACACGTCAATCAGCGGTGTGTCCACCACTACAGGGAACCCAGGGTAACCCACCACCCCAACAACAACAGGGACCTGGAGGCAGTGGTAGTGGGCACACGGTCCAGGGGACGGAGGCACAGGAACACAGGGGAACTGGGAGAGCTGCTGTGCGACAGGGGGCGGACAGGCCAAGGGAACCCACCCTCCACGAGGCCCTCTCCTCCATCATGGGAGCATACCACCACTCCCAGGAGACGATGGCTACGGTCCTGGCCAAGTTTCAGGAGACCCAGCGCCTGCAGGACGAACAGTATTTGGGGTTCAGGGAGGAGCTTAGAACCATCAGCTCCGCCCTGGGCACCATCGTAGGGGTGCTGAAGGACATACAAAAGAGCATGAGGGACACCGTGGCACTCCAAGGGGCCCCTGACACTAGCATGGATGATGAACTGCCCACCCCCTCGCCCGCGCTAGTGGACAGGACACCCCACCACAGGACCACCACACCAGCACCCCACCCCCTGCAGATGGACAACCACCCCGCAAGCGGTCCCTGAGATCCAGGAACAGGACAGAGCAAGATGGCAAGACCCCAGCCAGGAAATGAGACCACCCTGATTGTCCTCCCACTGTCCCACTTTGTTACCCTGTCCATACGGGAACTGCCCCAGCTCCACTTCCTATGCCCATATGGGCAAAGCACCTGTGAGACTAATAGACTGGACTCTGCCATGGACATTCCTCCGCCATCACCATTTTGCCACCCCCTCCAATAATTAGCACTTCAATAAACACCCTTGAACCACAAAACAATCTGGAGTCAGTCTGTGATTTTTAAAATGTGTATTAGCAATGACAGAAACAAAATGCGTTATCAAATGTAATGCCAACATACCTATGTCACACATCACAAGTCCATGAAGGATGCAAGCAGATGACACACGTTAGTAACCACACCTGTGAAACCGTAATGGAAATGTACAACTCAGTTACCAAATACTGCTACTAACTGACAGACAGGATAGAGGTAGAAGTGTGAAAGTGAATGTGATAGTAAAAAATAGTTCTCACCTGTGTGTCACTGGAAATATTTCTGTATGACTGACTCCCTGTTGTTTATGTCTTCTTCCTCAGCTTCCTCCTCATCACTGTCCACAGGCTCCACAGCTGCCACAACACCTTCATCTGGACCATCCTCCTGCAGATAAGGCAACTGGCGTCGCAAAGCAAGATTGTGAAGCATCGAGCAGGCGATGATGATCTGGCACACCTTCCTTGGTGAGTAGAATAGGGAACCACCTGTCATATGGAGGCACCTGAACCTGGCCTTCAGGAGCCCGAAGGTGCATTTGATCACTCTCCTAGTCCGCCCATGGGCCTCATTGTAGCATTCCTCTGCCCTGGTCCTGGGATTCCTCACTGGGGTCAATAGCCAGGACAGGTTGGGGTAACCAGAGTCCCTTAATAGCCACACATGGTGCCTCTGGAGTTGACCCATCACATAAGGGATGCTGCTATTCCGCAGGATGTAGGCGTCATGCACTGAGCCAGGGAACATAGCATTCACCTGGGAGATGTACTGGTCTGCCAAACATACCATCTGCACATTCATGGAATGATAACTCTTCCGGTTCCTGTACACCTGTTCACTCCTGCGTGGGGGGACCAGAGCTACATGGGTGCCATCAATAGCACCTATGATGTTAGGGATATGTCCCAGGGCATAGAAGTCACCTTTCACTGTAGCCAAATCCTCTACCTGAGGGAAAACGATGTAGCTCCTTACGTGTTTCAGCAGGGCAGACAACACTCTGGACGACACGTTGGAAAACATAGGCTGGGACATCCCTGATGCCATGGCCACTGTTGTTTGAAATGATCCACTTGCAAGGAAATGGAGCACTGATAGCACCTGCACTTCAGGGGGTATTCCTGTGGGATGGCGGATTGGTGAGATCAGGTCTGGCTCCAACTGGGTACACAGTTCCTGGATTGTGGCACGGTCAAACCTGTAGGTGATGATCAAATGTCGCTCCTCCATTGTTAACAGGTCCACCAGCGGTCGATACACCGGAGGATTCCGCCATCTCCTCAAATGTCCCAGCTGACGGTGCCTAAGAAGGACAACAGCGACCACAGAGTCATCAAATTCTCAGGTATGTACCCACAGCTACACAGAACACGACACCAAATACAAAACTCTTCCTGTATGTGTGTTGAGTGTAGGCCTAGGTATGAGTGACACAGTAGTAAATGAAGCCATGTGGGCCCCTGAAATGGCGGCTGCCGGACCTCTAAACTGGGACAATGGGATGTGAGGTAACTGCGCTGCCGTTGTACACCGTCGCGGTAGGCGGGCGTAGACTGTGGCGCAATGCCGCATTGGTTAACATTGGACCCTATGGGTCCCAGGAGCCAAAGATGAAGGGCGCCAGCGGTGATGATACGCACTGCCGCGGACGTGACCACCACGGACGTGACCGCCATTTTCTATCTGTTTAATCACTCGATACCTGATCTTCGACAGGAGAGGACCTACACTGCAAGTGCTGCTGTGACCTCGGTCTGGAAGAGACAATGGCTGCTGCGTCTGGGGAAAGGGCCCCTGCCTTCACTGCTCAGGAGTTAGAGAAGCTAGTCGACGGGGTCCTCCCCCAGTACACGCTACTCTACGGTCCTCCAGACCAACAGGTAAGTACACATGGAGCACGTTGTATGGGCTATGCTGGGTTGAGAGGGCTGGATATCAGTAGCAAGGGGGCAGAGTTCTGCGTGCATGAAGGACTGTCAATGCATGTGCCACATGGCAAGGGTAGGGATGGGGGCCACTCACTTTGACGGTGCAGTTGTTAATGACTTCTCTTCTTCCCCTATACATGTCATGTAGGTCAGCGCCCACCAGAAGAAGGACATTTGGCGTGCCATTGCCAAGGACGTCCGGACCCTGGGGGTCCACCAGAGACGGGGCACCCACTGTCGGAAAAGATGGGAAGACATTTGCCGCTGGAGCAAGAAGACGGCGGAGGCTCAGCTGGCGATGGCCTCCCAACGTGGGAGGGGTGCCTGTCGCACCATGACCCCCCTGATGTTCCGGATCCTAGTGGTGGCCTACCCTGAGTTGGATGGGCGCATGAGGGCATCACAGCAGACACAAGGGGATGAGTACACTCTCATTCTGCGGACTTTGCGCGCAGTGGAGGGGTCTGGGTGGGGGAGGAGGGCTGTGGGTTTCCCTAAGTCAGGGCGAGTTACGTATGCTAGGCCCCTCCGTAATGCAGGCCATGTGCCACTCCACCCCACCTCTGTAGAGTGCCAAGTACAGGTAGACATGCCCCTGTGTCATCTATGTGTGCAGATGTCCATCATAGCCATGTAGGCCAGATCCCAGGAATTGCATCTGTAGAGGCCAAGAGCACGGCGTAGTGCAAGGGGCTGCTGTGTCTGTATTGTCCGCCAACGGTAGCGGTAAGCCATCCACTCAACCTGTCTTTCTTCTGTCAACCCCCCCCCCCTTTTTGTGCTCTCCCTGTTCTTTTGTGCATCAGCATCATCAGGCGGAGGTACAGTGGCACCAGAGCACGAGGGAGCTGCATCCCACATGGCCATGGAGGGCCACACCACAGACTCTGAATACACCAGCGGGAAGGAGGGGGAGGGGAGCTTCACGTCGGTCACCGGATCACCAACCAGCGACACGGACTCGTCCGCTGATGGGAGCTCCCTTGTGGTGGCAGCACCATCTGTGCCCCCCACTTCTACAGGTACAGCCGCCACCCACCTACCAGCACCGCCCTCCCAGCAGCCCCTCAGCCTTCGCTCTGTGCCCGCTCACCCAGGAGGGTGGGCATCACCTTCGCCCCAGGCACCTCAGCCCTGCCCCTGTCACCCCTGCTGCCCTCAGTGAGGAGGCCATTGACCTCCTCAGGTCCCTCACTGTTGGGCAGTCTACCATTGTGAATCCCATCCAGGGTGTAGAAAGGGAGTTGCAACACGGTAATGCATTCCTGGAGGGCTTTCATTCTGGTCAGGCTGCCCTTCATCGAACCCTGCAATCTCTGGCCTCAGCACTGATGGCAGCCATTGTCCCTGTGTCTAGCCTCCCCCCTCCAACTTCCTCCACCCAGACCCAATCCCCTGTACCCCAGCCTATCCCAAGCACACCATCAGAAAAGCATGCACACACCCCAACACACAAAAGTAGCTCAGGCAAACATAAGCACCACACAACCCACAGGCACTCACACAAGCATCACCCACATACAGACACAGCAACATCCACTGCCTCCACTGTGTCCCCCTCGTCATCGTCTCTCTCCTCTCTCCCAGTCTCGTCTACACTCACACCTGCATGCACTACATCTACAGGCACTAGGACTCGCACCAGAACACCCAGCACCACACCCCGCTCACCTGCACTCACCACCCCCACTACCATTTACACGTCCCCTGTGTCCACTCTCAGTGTGTCTGTGACGCCCCCTCCCAAAGTACACAAACGCGGGCACCCACACACCCAACATCCATCCACCTCACGACAATCTCCAGTACCTGCACCCAAATCACCTAAAGTTACACCTCCTACAACCACCTCCTCTTCCTCACTCCCAGACCCCCTCCAGCTACCCATCCCAGTGTTCGTCAGAAACTCTTCCTCAGCGACGTTGACCTCTTTCCCACCACCCACACCCCTCCATTTCATAGGTCCCATAGTAATACCTCCGCCATAAAAAGTCCGGTACCAGTGGTTCGTGTTAAAGGTGTGTGGAGTGCACCGGCCACCAGGGCAGCCAGTGTGACATGGAGCCAAAGCACTGCCAGTCCACCCCCTGTAAAGCACCTTAAGTTGGAAAGTGTCCGACGGGAGAGGGTGAAGACTCCTGCCGGCAAAACAGCTCACAAGGGTCCTGGGGGGAGTGCCAAGTCAGCTGTGACTCCACCCAAGGTGGTGAAGGGGCAGAAGAAGTCGCCAAAGTCTGGGAAAAGCAGCACGGTGGAGAAGGCCGCCATCGTCCACGCCAGCCGGGATGCCACCGCCAGCAGTATCGTCACTGGTCCGGAGGCCAGAGTCAGTGCCCTGGAGGGCACCAGTATCGTCACTGGTCCGGAGACCACCACCAGAGTCAGTGCCCTGGAGGGCCCCGGCAGCCACAGCCCCGCTGGGCACTGAGGGACCGTAATGCCACACACCGCTGCACAGGTCAGAGACAGCAAAGGCAAGCACCGCTGAACAGGGCACAGACCGCCATGGTGAGGACCCCTGAACAGGGCAAAGCACCGCTGAACAATCCAAAGACCGCCATGGCAAAGCACCGCTGAACAGGGCAAAGACAGACATGGCAAAGCACTGCTGAACAGGGAAAAGACCGCCATGGCAAAGCACCGCTGAACAGGGCAAAGACCAACATGGCAAAGCACCGATGAACAGGCCAAAGACCGACATGGTGAAGACCGCTGAACAGGGCAAAGCACAGCTGAACAGGCCAAATACCGCCAAATCAAGCATCGTTAGCCCATGTGCAGCTGGGACAGTGACGGAACAGGGACCGTCACGAGGAGCGTGATGCACTCTGGACACTAGTCCCCCTCCAGAACCAGTGGAGACCTGCATCCACTCTGTCTGACCTTCACAGGATGAAGCACTCTGGGCACCAGTCCCCCTCCAGAACCAGTGGAGAACAGTATCCACTCTGTCTGTCCTTCACAGGATAAAGCACTCTGGGCACCAGTCCCCCTCCAGAACCAGTGGAGACCTGCATCCACTCTGTCTTTCATTCACAGGATGAAGCACTCTGGGCACCAGTCCCCCTCCAGAACCAGTGGAGACCTGCATCCACTCTGTCTGTCCTTCACAGGATGAAGCACTCTGGGCACCAGTCCCCCTCCAGAACCAGTGTAGAACAGCATCCACTCTGTCTGGCCTTCACAGGATGAAGCACTCTGGGCACCAGTCCCCCTCCAGAACCAGTGGAGACCTGCATCCAATCTGTCTGTCCTTCACAGGATGAAGCACTCTGGGCACCAGTCCCCCTCCAGAACCAGTGGAGACTGTTATCCACTTGAGAGACTGTGGCTTTGCACTCCCCAGGATGGTACAGTGGGCAACCCAGCCACTGTAGAGACTTGAGAGACTGTGGCTTTGCACTCCCCAGGATGGTAAAGTGAGCAACCCAGCCACTGTAGAGACTTGAGAGACTGTGGATTTGCACTCCCCAGGATGGTACAGTGGGCAACCCAGCCCCTGTAGAGACTTGAGAGACTGTGGCTTTGCACTCCCCAGGATGGTACAGTGGGCAACCCAGCCACTGTAGAGACTTGAGAGACTGTGGATTTGCACTCCCCAGGATTGTACAGTGGGCAACCCAGCCACTGTAGAGACTTGAGAGACTGTGGCTTTGCACTCCCCATTATGGTACATTGGGCAACCCAGCCACTGTAGAGACTTGGGAGACTGTGGCTTTGCACTCCCCAGGATGGTACAGTGGGCAACCCAGCCACTGTAGAGACTTGAGAGAATGTGGCTTTGCACTCCCCAGGATACATCAATGGGCATGGAGCCCCGTCATGGATCTGGCGTCGTGCTGTAATCCGTCTGAGGTGCCCCCCCTTCCCTTCCCCCTGAGGTGCCTGTTGTATTTCTATCTGATGCCCCTGCAGTGTTCTCTCTGTTTGTGGACAGGTATCTAGTGTGGGCCTCGCCCATGCATTTTGGGCCCAGTGGTCCACGGACATTGAAATGTGCATACCTGCACTACTAATCGTGATGTATATATTTGCAAAGTGTATATATATTTGTATATAGTAGGTTACTGTATTTTGATACATTACAATGTTTGAACTGATTTCCTTTTGTCTTAGCATTCTTCCGGGGGGGTTGTGGGTTGTTACTGTGCTGTTTGGAAATGCATTGCTGTGTGTGTTGTAGTAGGTGAGGGTCGGGTTGGGGGTGGGGGTGGGGGTGTTGCATGTGTCCCCCTAACTTTTGCCTCCCCTATTTCGTAGGTGCAGTACTCACCGTTGTCTTCGGCGCCCACGTTGCTGGTGATTGTAGAGGAGCAGGAAGACAAGCGCAGGGAGAATTTGCAGTTCGGGCTCCATGGTGGCCTCCTTCCTCGTGGAGTGTGTTAAGGTGAGCGTTTTCCCATTACAAAAGCTGTTTCCGCCGTGTTTTTATCCACGGTGAATCCGCCCCGGAAAAGGTGGCGGATTGGAGGGTTGTGATACTGTGGGCGGTACATTGTCTTCCGCCTGTCTTTTGGCGGGTACCGCCGCGCTGCTTGTCTGTACCGCTGTGGCGGTCGGAGTGTTAAAGTGGCTGTCTATGTTGGCGGTTTCCGCCACGGTCAAAATTCCCTTTTTTTGTCCGCCTGCCTGTTTGCGGTATTACCACAGCTTTAACACCGTCCGCCAGGGTTGTAATGACCCCCATAGTTTCTTAAAGTAGGAACAGAGCACATGACCTGTTTAAGGTCATCAAAAACCTTCTGGCAGCTAGCTGTCCACAAATCTTTCTGAGGCATTCTCTTGGAAGTGAGGTAATTTAGGGGGTTACAATGGAGCCATAATTCTTAATAAATCTCCTGTAGTACCTAGTGGAGCCTAAAATGGCTCTCACCTGGGTCTGTGTAGTAAAGGCAGTCCAATACAGAATAGTCTGGATTTTCTCCTGTAGTGGCTGAATCTGACCGCCACCTACCAGGTGGTCCAGATACACCACCCTCTCCTACCCTACCTGGCATTGAGAAACCTCGATAGTGAGGCCTGTCCTTTGTAGAGCCTCCAAAACATTCCCTAGGTGGACCAGGTGACCTTCCCAGGTGGAGCCAAAGACAGCTATGTCATCTAGATAAGCTGCACTGAATCTTTCCAACCCTTGGAAGACTTTATTCACCAGCCTCTGGAACGTGGCAGGTGTATTCTTCAATCCAAAGGGCATCACAGTAAAGTGATAGTGGCTACTAGGGGTGGCAAATGCTGTTTCTGGCTTAGCATCCTTTGATAACCTGATCTGCCAGCAGTCAGGTCAAAGGTGTTGAGATACTTGGCAGATGCCAGTGTATGTATAAGCTCATCTGCCTTAGAGATAGGATAAGCATCTGTTTTAGTAATGGTATTAAGACCCCTGTAGTCTACACAAAACCTCATTGCTCTTTTGCCATATTGGGAGTGAGGTTTAAGGACAAGCACTACAGGGCTATTCCAAGGGCTATCTGAGGGCTCAATGACTCCTAGGTCTAGCATCTTCTGAACTTCAGATTTGATGCATTCCCTCACATGGTCAGGATGCCAGTAAATTTAGCTTTTAACAGGCATTCGATCCCCTGTGTCAATGGTGTGTTCACACCATGTGACCAGGTGTTAGGGAGAACATTTCTTAGAACTGTCCTAGCAGGTTTCTGCGGTCCTCCTTTTGGGATTCAGAGAGGCAGTCAGCAAGTACTACCCATCAACTGAGCCATCAGTTGCACTGTTTGAGAAGATGTCAGGAAGAGGGTCACTCTCTCTTTCCTTTCCCTCATCAGTAGCCATGAGGAGAGTCATATCCAACCTGTCCTAATAGGCTTTGAGGCGATTCACATGAAGCACCCTGTGGGGGCTTCTGGGAGTGCCAAGGTCTACCAAGTAGGTTACATCACCCTTTTTCTCTGCAATGGTGTGGGGACCACTCCACTTGTCCTGGAGTGCCCTGGAAGCCATAGACTCCAGGAACCCACTCTCGATCCTGGCTGGTAGACAGTTAGGACAGCCTTCTGGTCATGCCATTGTTCCTGTAACTCTTGGCTCGCCTGAAGGTTTTTAGTAGCCCTCTTCGTGTACTCAGCCATCCTTGACATAATCCACAATGTCTTGTTTAAGAGGCTTGAGAGGTTGCTCCCAGCATTCTCTAACAAGAGCAAGTGGACCCCTAACAGGGTGCCCAAACAGAAGTTCAAAGGGGCTGTAGCCCACACCCTTCTGAGGGACCTGCCTATAGGCGAGGAGGAGGCAAGGTAACAGGGCATCCCATCTCCTTCTGAGTTTTTCAGAGAGTCCCATTGTCATACCCTTGAGAGTTTTGTTAAACCTCTCTACTAAGCCATTTGGTTGGGGGTGGTAAGGAGTGGTGAACTTGTAAGTCACCCCACATTCCTTCCACATGGCTTTCAGGTAGGCAGACCTGAAGTTTTCACATCTGTCTGATAACACCTCTTCAGGAAAGGCCACTCTTGAAAAGATACAAAGAAGGGCTTTGGCCACTGCAGGAGCTGTAGTGGTCCTAAGAGGAATGGCCTCTGTGTACCTGGTGGCATGGTCCATTACCATCAGTATGAATCTGTTCCCAGAGGCAGTTGGAGGGTCCAGGGGGCCAACAATATCCACCCCAACCCTCTCAAAGGGAACCACAGGCAGTGGAATTAAGGGGCCTTTGATGTGCCACCTGTCTTGCCACTGGCTTGACAGGTGACACAGGAGCGACAAAAATCCTTTGTGTCTTCAGTCATGTGGGGCCAGTGAAAGTGTAGGACAAGCCTGTCCCACGTCTTGCTTTGCCCCAAGTGACCTGCCAGGGGAATGTCATGTGCCAAGCTCAGCAGGAAATTCCTAAACTTCAGTATCTCCTGGTGGCACCAGGTTTGGGATCCCTTGACTTTGAGTAAAGGAGAACATTTCCCAGTCCACATTATGGGTGCCACTGATATCCCTTGCCTGTTGTGCTACAGCTTGCTGCCTTAAGCTCTCCAGTGTAGGATAAACTTGTTGTTCCTTACTGAGCTCTTCCCTGGTGGGTCCCCCTGCACCCAGGAGCTCAGCTGTGTCAGCTTGCAGCACTTCTGGTGTAGGTTTTACCCAAGGAGTGGATTTCTCTCCCTCAGGAGAGGGATCCATACTGGAGGCTGCAAGGTACCTTCTTACCCTTCCTGCTCTTGGGTTTAGGAAGCTCTTGTGCCATTGTTCCAGGCTCCAAGGTTCTTTGCTCTCTTTGCTTTTTGGCCTGTGCTCTTGTGAGGGCAAAGATATGCCCTGGGATGCCCAGCATTGCTGCAGGGGCTTCCAACTCCACCTCCTCCCAAGCTGAGGTCTCCACGTCTTCCCTAGTGGACACTCCACAGGTTGGTTTGAAGAAACCACCACTTTCTTAGCACCAGTACACCCCACCCAGCTGAAATCAATAACTGCCATGGGGTGGCACAATGAGTTATTATGGGCGTCAGTCACTTGGTACGTGAGACTAAGCAGGTGGTGCTCAGGAGACACTAGTTGCTTTGTCACCATAGTGACACTGGCACCTGTGTCCCTGTAGGCCTCAGCCTCAACACCATTAATTCGGGGATGCTGCCTGTACTTACCCGTATTAAGGGGTCAGGCAGCAAGGGTGGCAAAGTCAGTGCACCCATCAGAGACCAAGACAGCCTCAGTAGTCTCTCTAACTAGCCCAGACCCCACTTCAGATCAGAGTCCACCAGGTACTGATGCAGCTGATCAGCTACACAGTTGTTCAAAATGTGCTCTCTCAGAATTAGGTTGTGCAAGTCCTGGTAGTCACTAACTTTGCTCCCATACAACCAGCCTTCCAGAGCTTTCACAGAGCAGACCACAAAACCTACCCAATCTTGGGAGAACTCTTTCCTGGTCTCACTGAACTTGATCCTATACTGTTCAGTAGTCAGACCAAACCCATCTAACAGTGCAGATTTCAGAACTGTGTAATTGTCTGCATCCTCTTCTCTGGCAGAGAGGAGTCTATCCTACCCTTGTCAGTGTAGGAGATCCACACTATGGCTGTCCATAGCCTCTGAAGGGCCCTCTGTACCTTACAACCCCTCTTCAGAGCAGTGAACCACTTATAGATGTCATCCCCCACTTTGTAAGGGGAATTACTTTGTTCAAGTTTCTGGATTCAAAAGAGTACTCCCTGACCCCAGTGTCCCTGAAACTAAAACTCCTGCCACCATGGGGCACTCGCCCCAACCCCTGCCTTTCTCTCTCCACTGCCATGGCCTCCCTTTCTAGGCCCAGCTGTTGCTGCTGCAGCCTCAGCTTGGCCTCCTCCAGTGTCCGTAGCCTGAGCGTCCTGTCTAGGGAGTCTTCACCTGAAGTTGAGCAGTGGGTCCCCTCAGAGACTGAGGAGATGTGAGAAAGGGCAGAGGAGGATCTGTTCCAATTATTGGAAACCCTCTCACCCAGCCGTCTAGGCACAAAGGTGGACCTACTTGTGTGACCCCCCCCCCTTTCCACTACCAGTAGTGCTCCAAACAGGTCTGTGAGTGTTTCTAGTATTCTTCTGATCCTCCCTGGGTATGCCATGGCCCCTCAGTGTCTAGATCTACACTCTCCTCATCCTGGCTACCAGCATGGTCCTGGTCATCTTGGAGGAGCAGGCCCAGAAGCAGACTCTTATTGGGATTTCTACCTGTCTTCAGTTTTCTCTCAGCACACCTCTCCCTTAACTCTTGGAAAGTTAAACCCTCATTCTGAGAGTTCAGGGCTGAGATGTGAGCTCTACTGAAGACATGATGTCTAGCTAGAATGGTGTAGGAGTCCCTAACAACTCTAACCCGAGGCCCCTAAAAAGGAGTTTGGAGCAAGGCTATGCCAGACCCTGGCTTACCCAAACTTAGGAAACTAAATCCCTAAAGAACAGGGCGATTGAGACTGTCGACCAAAGCTCTCCAAGTGTGGCCAGTGTCTAGGCCGCAAATGCCTTGTTGCGCTTCCTGTATTAGGAGTGTCCCCTCACAATTGTCCCACCTCTCTAGTGTTTTGCTCCATGTTTTGACCCTGGGCCCCTCTGGTCCTTCCAGTGGCAGGTGATCTCATGTTCGGCTAATAACCACCCCAAGACTTGAAACTTACTAGTCACCTTAGTTTTGGAGGTGTGAGGGATCCGGTGAAGTAGGCAGTGGCCCGGGGCCAGAGGTACATCTCTGTCTATCAGTTCAGACGTGCGCGGGTCACCCGCTCCCAATAGTAGGGGCACGTCCATACCACATGGAAAAAGTTGGCACCTATTTCCCCACACCTAGGACATGAAGCATCATTCACTCCAAAATACATGTTAATTCTGTCTGGGGTAAGGTAAAGTAAGCCCTATGTAGTAGATAAAAGCTTATCAGTTTGAATTGTGCATCCCTGGACACCTTAGGAATGCGTTCTAATATGATCTCCTTAGTTTTTTCTGCATTGGGGGTTCCCATGTAATTTTCTCATTGATTTCATAGGCTTTCAAGTTGGTGCAGTAGCTTTATATGTACCAGCCAATAATGCTATATATTGGCATCATTGGTGAGCTTTAGGTTTCTTACCGCCTGATTTCTAGTGTTGGCATATGACCGCTACCACGACACATGGAGCAAAAAGTGGCCTTGGGGTAGGTCAAAGTCTGGCCAGAAATCCTCAAAAGGGGTCGATTTCCTGAACAGTTCTCCAAACTTGTCAACCCCTACAGTTGCCCACTCCTGTAGTCCTCTCAAATTCCTCCCATAAGGTAGTGGATGCAGTATTTTAAGGGTTAAATCTGAAGAATACAGGACCTGGGTGTGTGTTTTCCACAAGCAGCAGGTCCAGCACTTCCAGATAACCATGTATTCCTCACAATCCTTTACTGGGGTGCTTCCAATTTTTAAAATTGTTTTTACCAGGTCCTCTAAGGGTGGCACAAAAGGGGCAATGGTCCCGGAGGGGGACTGTCTGCCAGCGACCCACTGGGTAAACCATTGCAGTTAGGCAGTTATACAATATGATTCAAAATTAAGGGTTGCCTGTCCCCACAGGATGTGGGAAGTAGTAGTGTAGTGAGAGCTACCCATCGTCGCCCTCTGCCCCACATGAAGATTGTTATGATGGAGTTAAGGTCTGTAAAAACCGATCTGGGTATCCAAAGGGGAAGCGTCACAAAGAAGTATAGAAATCTATGCAATACTATCATTTTTAAGCATGCTTCAAAAGTCTATATGCACCTTCAGTTTTCTATTCGCAAGCCCAAAGTTCCCAGCGAATATGTCAGATTCATCATGGAAAGAGAAGGCTTTTCAGCCAGTTCACGTTCAGACCTGAGTGAGTACTACAATTCTCCAGTAGTGCTCTGGCCCCTATAAGATCATTCCTCTATTTTAAAGGAAGAGTAGGAGATTGTCAGCATAGAGTTCTCTGGGTAGTGGGGCCAACTTAGAGGCCTCTGTAGCCAGCTCCTGATCGCGACAATCTCGGGAGGGGTCCCATTGGTATAGCGAAGAGCAGAGGCAGCAGCGGACAACCCTGCCAGGTACCCCTTTCGAAAGTATAACCGTCTGATATGATGTGTCCTGTGCATACTAGAGCAGTGGGGTGAGTGTATAGTAGGCACGTCCTGTCCACAAAGATTTGCCCCAGCCCCATATGGAGCATGACAATATAAATAATCCCACTCCAGGCTATCAAAGGCCTTCTCAATATCCATGGCCAACACAGCTGCATTCTCTTATCATATGTGGTGGCTTCGAGGAGTGTCAGAAATTGCCATCCATTCAAAGCAGTATTTTGCCCCTGGATAAAGCCTGCTAGATTAGGGTGAATTAACTTGGTCATGAGCGGGAGTAGTCTATTAGCCATAATTTTGCTTAGAAATGTATAGTCTATGTTGAGCATTGATATTGGACGGTAGGTAGACTTTGAAGTCTGCCACTGGTCTCCCTGGTTTCAAGAGGTGCTTTCCTGGTTGTCTGAGGGAGTCCCCAGGAATCTTTCACAGCCTTGTAGAGATCGACTAGCTTGGGTGCAAGTTCCGCCGCATAAGTGACACAGAATTCAGCTGGTAATCCATCAGATCCTGCAACATTACCCTGTGCCAGACTGGTAAATGCCCCTAGTATTTCAGGCAGTGTAATGGCTGCTCCCAAGCCTCCAGCCTCCTCGTCTGTAAGATGGGAGAAGTCAACAGTCGCGAGGAAGTCCTGTAGGCCCGAGGTGTCATTGGGGCTTCTGCTCTTGTATAGGTCTTGATAATGTGGTGCAAAGCACTTGTTTAATTCAGATTGGGAGTAAAGCGCAAATCTCGTAGCAGAATGTAGTTCCACTACGGTTTCCCCAAATGGGGTCTCTAGTTGGCAGTCAGTTTACACCCTGTCCAAGTAGGGACCCTCACCCTAGTCAGGGTAAGGGAGACTCCCAGCTCAGATAACCCCTGCTCACCCCATTGGTAGCTTGGCATGAGCAGTCAGGCATATTTCAGAAGCAATGTGTAAAGCATTTGCACATAACACACAGTAATACAGCAAAAACACTGCAGAAGGGCACCACACCAGCTTTAGAAAAATAGCCAATATTTATCTGTGTAAAACAAGACCAAAACGAGAACAATCCAACAAACAGTAATAAATTAATTTAGCAAGAATTACTGAAAAATACAGTTCCTTGAAGTCAATAGCTCCGTCTAGGGCTATCAGGGGGTTATGAACAACAAATCCAACAATTCAGGCCAACCGCAGTGCGGAGGAAGACCCACAAACAGTACCTTGGAAATGTAGGGCCTCGTGATCCTTGCGATGAGATCCGATGAGATGTGATTTCAGGTAGAAGTGTCAGCTCCTCTCTCCCCACTGAAGCCCAGGAAGACTCATCAGGATATGCATGACACACCTCAGCTCCCTTTGTGTCACTCTGTCTAGAGGGAATTAACAAACAGCCCAACTGTCAGTCTGACCTAGACATGGATTCCACAGGCAGGCAGAGGCACAGAATTGTTAAGCAAGAAAATTCCCACTTTTTTAAAGTGGCATTTTCAAACAGATAATCTAAAAAATAATCTTACAAAAAGATATATTTTTAAATTGTGTGTTCAGAAACCCCAAAATTCACATCTCTATCTGCTCCCAATGGGAAACTGCGCTTAAAAGATATTTAAAGGCAGTCCACATGTTTACCTATGGGAGGGATAGGCCTTGCAATAGTGAAAACCAAATTTGGCAGTATTTCACTATCAGGACATATAAAACACACCAGTACATGTTTTACCTTTAAAATACACTGCACCCTGCCCATGGGGCTACCTAGCGCCTACATTAGGGGTGACCTACATGTAGTAAAAGGGAAGGGTTGGGCCTGGCAAGTGGGTACACTTGCCAGGTCGCATCGACAGCCCAAGACTTCACATACAGACACTGCAGTGGCAAGTCTAAAACATGTTTACAGGGTGACTCCTGTGGGTGGGACAATAAGTGCTGCAGGCTCACTAGTGGCATTTGATTCACAGGCCCTGGACACCTCTAGTGCACTTTACTAGGGTCTTACTAGTACATCAAATATGCCAATCACGGAAAGCCAATCAGAATCACAATTTACACAGAGATCATACGCACATTAGCACCAGGTTAGCTGTGGTAAAGTGCCCAGAGTTCTAAAGCCAACAGAAATAGGTCAGAAAAAATAGGAGGAAAGAGGGAAAAAGTTTGGGGATGATCCTGCAAAAAGGGCTAGGTCCAACACACTATGCTTGCCCCTCTTTGGATGAGATTAGCTAGCCATGCAAAGAGACAGCCAGTACAATCACATTCTGCTTGCAACCTCTCCACATAAGCCCTTTAATTGAAAGAGTGTAATCGCTCTGTGTGAGCTGCAACTTGTTCTTTGGCCTCCAGTAATCTTTGGTGGGATTCCCGGTGATCAGGGCGATACAGTTCCACTTCCACTTCCATGAGGGTTTTCTCTGCATCAGAAATCTCGCAGAGCATTGTGTTCTGGACACCCTTTGATTCTGAAAGACAGTGGCTGTGGAGTACTGTTTTGAATGCATCCCACTCAACTTGTGGGGTAGATGCTATTTGAGAGTTCTCAGTGAAGAAGTCTCATAGCTTCTCTCTAATTGTTTCCTGAAATTGCAGCACTTCTAATGATTTAGGTTTGAGTCTCCAGGTGGGAATCTTCTAATGCAGTCTGTTTCATCCCAGGCTCAACAGGGCTGGGTTATGATTGGATATGGTGCTGGTGAAGTACTCCACATTATGGACGAATGATTGTATATCTGTCAACCACAAAAAAGTGTTGAGCCGCACATGTAAATCATGTAAGGGGAAAAAAAGGAATAGTCTTGATTTTGAGGGATCCTACAGTGCCAGGAATCAGCAAGATTACAATTCCTTTGCCATTCCTTGAAAGCATGGGCTGAACAGTGAATAGGGGAGTTGCATAGCAGGGGATGGGACCGATCAAGTGTGGGGTCAATTGAAATCTCCCCCGATTATGATATTGCTAGTGGGGTATGGAGACAGAGACGCGTAGATAACCTGGTCAGGAATGCATTTTGATCAGTGTTGGGTCCCTAGGTGTTCACTATGTTGATATCCGTCCTGTTGAGTCTACCAATTATTGCTAAAAACAGCCTTCTGGGTTGACTAAAGAGTTGGCATGTTGAAATGGGAAGCATGCTCTAACCCACATCAGTACTCCCCTGGCAAAGGCAGAAAAGGTAGTGTAGAAGACCTATCCCCTCCATCGGCATTAAAGCACCACCCCTTCTTTGGATGTTAAGTGCGTCTCTTGGAGAAGAGTAAGATTACCCCGCCAAGCTAAGTATGAAATATCTTTTATCTTTTGGACATGCTGTTCCAGGATATTAGATTATATGTCACAGTCTTTGCCATGACAGCGAAGTGTACAGGGCAGCACGATGTCCATCGTGTAGGAGAAACCATTTCTCCCTAGGAGCTACAGATATTCATTTGGATAATGGTATTAAAGGCAGATTACGAATCAGGGAATCACGTAATAAGTAATGGATAAACAACAGGAAAAAAACTCCCTTCCTCAGGACAAGAAATAGACCTCTCCCATCTAAACAGTTAATTTAATGTAATCACTCAAAATAAGCCCTGAAAAGTGCAATACAACCAGCTGCATGGTACAGTCAGCCAGGCTTCCATCTGACACAGGGATCTAATATAATCACTCCATAATGCTAAGGATCAAAGCTGTACAGTAACTAGCACGTCGAGACCAAACGTTAAATGTGTTGCACAAGCCCTCTTCTCCAACATCAGAGTTCAGTACAAGGCCTGAATGTTCTAGATCAACTCGTCCGCAGTCCTGGGAGTCACCTCTAAAAGTATGACGCTGGATGTCTCCAACATGGAGGAGTTGCAATCTGAATCTGACCCTCTCTTGTCTGGTTTCCTGAGCATTGAGGATTTCCCAGAACCAGACCCACTCATGGATGCCACCGCCTTCAAGACTCTCTGTCTCTCCTGCCCCTTCTCAATGAGCGAGGGGGCTGTTAGTTTGTTCACGATGTCGCACCGGTGGAGGGTGGTCTGCGCTTCTCTGGTCTTGGTCAGGGTTCTCCGCAGGGTCCAGCCAAAGCTGCTGGTCTATCTAGGACCAAATGTCCAGTGGTGATTGGAAAAAGTTAGTGCCATCAGGAGTAACCACTTGTAGGCGAGCGGGGAAACTGCAAGTAATACAGGATTCCAATCTCCCGCAGCGATTTTTTTATCTCCATGAATGATGCCCGTTGTCGGCGGACTTCATAGGAGAAGTCTGGGAAAATCATCACTTTACTCTTTTCTACAGTAAGGATCCCTCACTGTCGGTAGCATTTTCCTCATCTGGGCCTGCCTTATTTGCAACAGGCGCCTCACCTCAATGGGCTGTATGGGCCCAATCGCTCAACTATGCAGCCCTACCCGGTCAGGCTGCTTGCAGCTAATCAGTAGTGCCCGGTCCCTAGTGTGGGCGCCGCATCTGTCAGTATCTCTGAGGGCCAGGTGACCTAAGTTCTCCAGCTTCGCCGCCTCATCAGGAGATTGTCACATTCCATTTTGGGCCGGGGACTCACCACCAGACCTCCCATCCAGTAACATGAATGGTAGCCGTCATGTTGGGTGAGTCACCGCCAGAAGCTCTGAGTGTATCTCTGGCTCTGATCGTCGCGCCGGTCGCCCACTCATCCCCGTAAAGGGTACCCTGGAGTCAGGGGGGTCAGGGCACTGGCATCTGCGATGTGGGGGGGTTTCAGTTTACCAACAGAATGAGGCTGAATGGGGTCTGGTACGTCAGAGTGCTTGGGGGTGCCTCTCACTCCATGCACTGCTGGTCATGCCCGCATATGATAATAAGGTCTTAGCTTACATTTTTTTAAATCAAGAAATTCACCAGTTATAGTTCTTTCTGCTAACTATAACTTGTGCTCCTGCCATGTAGTGCTTATGACCTCAAGTATTTCATCACTCATGGCATGTTAAAAAACATAATTGGTGACATCACCGATTATATCTCAAATGACATCATTGATGACATCACTTATGACATCATTGATGACATCATCCAAATAATATGACAGTTTGCTATACGTTTTTCATACTGGAAGGTTATCGTGGAGCTACACCTAGACACAATTTTCTGTCACTGCTGCAATGCTAATAGGTGTAACCTTTAACATGCTGGACATAAAAAATATCAGTGAAAGCATCCATCTTTAGTAAAACATTATACTATTTTTTCCGTTTTGTAATTATATTCAAGTGCATAAGAAACATTGGGGTCATTCTGACTCCCGCCGGCCGCGGTATCCGCAGGGCCGGCGGGAGCCGCCAGAATACCACTGCGCGGTCACAAGACCGCCGCGGTTATTCTGGGTTTCCCGCTGGGCTGGCGGGCGACCGCCAGAAGGCCGCCCGCCAGCCCAGCGGGAAACACCCTTCCACAAGGATGCCGGCTCCGAATGGAGCCGGCGGAGTGGAAGGGGTGCGACGGGTGCAGTTGCACCCGTCGCGATTTTCAGTGTCTGCATGGCAGGCACTGAAAATCATGGTGGGGCCCTGTTACGGGGGCCCCACGACACCCCATACCGCCATCCTGTTCCTGGCGGCCAAAACCGCCAGGAACAGGATGGCGGTATGGGGGTCGGAATCCCCATGGCGGCGCAGCTGAGGATTCCCCAGGGCAGCGGAAAACCGGCGGTACACCGCCGGTTTTCCGTTTCTGACCGCGGCTGTACCGCCGCGGTCCGAATGCCCTTGGGAGCACCGCCAGCCTGTTGGCGGTGCTCCCGCGGTCCCCGGCCCTGGCGGTCCATGACCGCCAGGGTCGGAATGACCGCCATAATGCCTGTGAAGATATTAATGTAATTAGAAGCTTATAAACATTCAAAAGAGTGTTTGGTCATTATTTACATTAATCAGTTGTACATCTTATCTACCTAATCTGACATAGAATTTTCAGTCAGTGGCTTCATATCTATGCTGTAGCCACTGATAAGACATGTTTGTAAAAGTACCTTACACATATTCTTGAAATGAGCAGAATTGTGCATACCACCACAACAATGTTTATAATCATTCTACAACCTAAACTGTTTATGAGTCACTCATAGATTATATATTCTTGACCCATGTATAATGTCTCAGAAATTTCAATGAACTCCTGGAAATAAATTTATGTCCCATATTAACCTCCAATTTATACTAACATCGTCGATAGCGCTAACTCCTTAATGTCAACATGTACCCAAAAATCCACATGTGAATAATGCATTGCAAACATAGGCATTCATTTTTCACATATATTTTGGCAACAGGAATTAGATTTAAGCCGCCATCAATCTGTCCCTTATGAAAGCAATTCACACCACTGCATATAAAATCAGCTAGCAACATCCATTAATGCCTCCAAATCCCAGTGAGAGTGAAATGCCCACATTCCACATCACTGATGAGCCTTCAATCCAGCAGAGCCTTGTACCCTCAGGGTGAGACAAACACAGAAGAAGGTGAGCCAGAAGGTGTCAAGACAAAACAGATAGGGCCAGCAAAAATGTAACAAGGAACAGGATCAAAGAGCCTTGATAGAGTGTGAGGAACTTCATTCATACAGCATGACATATACTCATCCCTTCCAGAAGATCCCTGTCATCTAATCTGGAAGACCTACTTGAATGCCCTTCAACATGCTCATGTGATGTGTCTGGCTTGTGCTCCACAGTGAAGCCAAATCATTCAGGTAAGTGGATCACTGTAGAAGGATGGAGATTTACACTTAAAAGCCATAACTCAGTTGAAGGATGACTCCTTAATCCGCAAACAGTATTGAAATAAGGGCTCCCAATCACATCAAGTTCTTTATGTAGATACAAAACGATGACAGGTGAAGCACTTACAACCAGTGCTTATTTTGTAAAAAAAAAAGCATTAGTGCCAGTGCCCAAAGTTCTGCTCAGAAGACAGTGGCCAGTGCAATTAAATGTTGCCACGCTCAATACCAAGGCTGTGTAGTCTTTATTCTACCTCATGCCTCTTTAATTCACTAAGGGGCATATTTACAAGCCCCTAGAACCACCTTGCTGTTCCATAGCACCATTTTTTTTATGCTAAGGCAGGGCTAATGTGGCTTTACCCCTGCACCGTATTTACAGAGTGGTACAATACTTGCATTGAGACACTTTGCAACCCCTTGTGCCACATTATGCCTGCATCAAGGCAAAGCAAGTTAAAGAAAGAGTGCTATGGTAGAGTGGGGGCAAAATCAGAGGTGAGATATAGGAAGATACATAAGCAAAAAATAGTGAGATAGAGAAAAATTTAGAGAAATGTGTGAATACAAGAAAGATGAGGTGTAGAAAGAAAGAATTTAAGAGAGACAGAGGTGAGGCTGAGAGTGAGATATTGAGGTAGAGAGATGTGTGAGTTAAAGAAATAGCGACAAGTTGGCAAATTTAGTAAAGGAAATGTAAGAAAAGAGCGAGAGGTGAGGAAGAGATGGTTGTTAAAATAGAGAAGGGAGTACAAAGAAAGAGGAGGCAATTATTGAGAAAAAGGTCAGAAAGAGATTTAGCTAGAAAGGAGTACTGTCGCGAGAGAGGTGAGATAGTGGGAACAGATATAAAAAGGGACTGGCTGATGAAATGAGGTAAAGCACAAATAGAGAGGTGACTTAAAAGTTTATTTAGTCACAGAAAGAGTGAGATGTATAGTATTGTGAGACTAGGTGCACTAGGACCCTTGCGGTTTTGGGCAGCCTCAAGAGGTAGATCACGTAACTTGCTGGGAGGTGTTAAGGTGTGGTTATTAACGGGCATGACATAATCATTGAATAGTGTGTGATCGTACACTGAGGAATAAAGACGTCTAATTTAGAGCACTGTGTGTGGGGTATTCTGTTACATGCTCCCAGACTGGGGAGGATGCTCTAACTGGCAACGAGTAGGGGACACAAGCCCCAAACAAACAAGGCTGATCTCCCTGAGAGTTCGCAATGACACAGCAAACTGCTTGTGAGTGCCACATGCACTCAATTCAATGAGAAGCAAGTCGGAGTTGGCATGTGTAGAGTCGAAGCTCCGCTCCAGCCCCTATAAGGCCCTCAAAGAAATTGAAGGCCCTGTGGATGAGAGTATTCGTAAGGCCCACCAGAGTACTCTGTTTAGGGTGAAAGAAAAAAAATTGTTTAGAGCCATAACACAGCACCATCATCAATACAAAGTGAAATGCTAGAGCCAGTGACAACCAGGTATGATGCAAAAAGCTAAACGCAACAATGATCTAGTGCAAGAAATGGTATCATTACTCACCGTCAAGAAAGAGGACGACAATCTACCACCTAAGCTCGGTCGAGACAACCCAAATGCAGTGCCTGTCCTTGCAGAAGTTGCAGTGCCGACCGAACAGCGGCTGTCATCTGATCAGCATATACTCTCAACAGCGGTAGAAAAGAGCGCAAATTATGATGCTGTGTTTTTCTCAAGCCACCACCGTCATTGGACACAGAATATCTGCACCAGGTTGACCACTTGGATCGAGAAGTTAGATGATTTTATCAACGCCCTAGAAGAGGTAGGCGATAAAAAAAATTATTAAGTATCTAAAGACTCTTGCTGTTGATGGAGTAAAAGAAGTATTGAAGACAATTTCACAAACTGAGGCAATATCATACCGTCAGGTCAAAGAAACTTTGAATACCAAGTTCAATCCAATGCCGAATGTCGATTTTGCAAGGGTAAAACAATTAAACCCAAGGACAATATCCTTCCATGTTGGTCAGGTGGTTTAGATGCAGTGGCTGTACCTGTTGCAGTGCACTGTAGATGTGAGTGGCAAGCAAGCAGCCAGTTAGAGCTGTGTTTAGAGGTGTAGCTTGCTTTGATCATTATAATAAAAAGAGGAGAAGGAAAAATGAAAAGGGACCTGTAGCAACAACATGGAAAACTAAAGGACTGGCCCACCACCCTTGTCACTGAAGTGCACTCATTTTTAGATTGCTGTTCACATGTGATCAGATAAATGTCAGTCACATGGCAAGAGAGTCATTGACTGAAGTGGAATATATACGACTGGTCTAGCAGTGTTATATATGTTTTTATTACAAGATCCTGGCAGACAACTAAGTCTACCAGACCTTCCGAATACATTCTAGGAAGACTAATTACAGTGCAAATCTTGTACCCCTAAGGTTTGTCAAAGGTCTTATAAACACAAAAATTCAAACATTCTTGTCTAAAAATGAATCTGTGAGATTTCATGTAACAGAGTGCATCTGAAGGCTTTAAAAAGGTGCAGTAACAAAACACCTTTAAAGGCCTATTGGCTTTAACAGGTGTGTTTCATAATAAATAAATCAGGTCTACTGCCTGTGCCAGAACTTTTCTTAAGAGACAGAAGAGACCTAAGGTATATGAAATTACCTTTCCCAATGAACCAGTCAGGTCTATAGCTTTTGTCATTGCTGCAAAAAAGACAGTCCAACTGTTTGAAGCATAAGCTTTCCTACAAGGCAACCATCAATAAAATTGAAAATACATACAATATTACATTTGTCTAAACCCCTCTCCCTAAGAAGGCCTAACAAGGATTATCACATCTTATTATCTTCTGTCTACACAGTTTGTTCCAGTCAGTCACTACCACCAAAACCCTTGCCTACAACGGTAATCTTTGAAATTATATGTAAGTAAGGCCCAGATGTATCAAAGCATTTTGCAATCGCAAACAATGCGAATCCCAAAATTCCACCGTTTGCGAATGCAAAAATGCCTTTCAGAATGTATGAAAGGCATTCGCAGTGCAATTTCAAGGAATCACTAAAATGGTGATTCCCTGAAATTGCGACTCTATTTAGGGAATCGCAAATTGACCCTAGGGCATGTGTGTGCTTCACGTGTTCAAAAATATCTTTTTTGGGGTGCATCAAAGGGGGCCTTAGGCCCCCGGCACCCTGGGATTTGCATTACCTAATTTGCGAATTCCTAACAGGAATTCACAAATTCGGAAATGCAAAATCATTCGCACATGGATGAATGGATTCCCATTCCCTAATTGCGATTTGCTAATAGCAATTGCGATTTTTAAGAAATTGCTATTACCTAATCGCAATTTTCATACATCCTATTTTGCATTTCTCAAATACCAATTTCTTCAAAATTGCTATTTAAGAAATGCAAAAAAGGGAGCTTGATTCATCTGGCCCTAAATGCCTGCCTACATGCTTTCACGGTATTAGAACAATCCCCCATTATAGGCCTCTTGGTTTTAACAGATGTTTTTCAAAATAATCAAGCCAAGCCTGCTGCCTTTGTCATACCTTTTTATAACAAATAGATCAGATGTATGGCATCAGACATGGCCTTTAGCATTGAATGAATCAGGATTATAGTCCTTTCATTTGGCTTCACACCATAACCGGCACAGTATGAAACTGCTGATAACCAGCATGCATACATTTATAAAATTAAACATATGATTAAAAATATTTGTTGACTGTCGCTCACAGTTTTCAACTTCATAATAAAATTACAAAGACCATTGTTAAGGATTCTGGACCTTACTGTTTTTCCAAGCATCTGCAGACTATAAACAGGGCCAATGGAATTATGTGATTTTTCGGTTGCAGCATTTTCCACATATTTGTGGATTTTCTGCATTTGCTGCATAATCCATCATCTGCTACATAATCTGCAGATTTTAACAAAAGAAAGAATATTTCTATCTGAAACGTATTTTATGTTATTAAAATGAAGCAACACTCTGTCACACAGTGGAAGGCCTTTTGCAAATGTTGACAGACCCCCTTTGTGTTGTTTATTACAGAATTTAGGTATTAAGCTGGTGCTAATGAGATGATCCCTTTGTCCGGACATTGTTAACCTGCGCAAAAGTGCCAAAATAATGAAGCAATACTACCACACAATTTGCAGCATTATGCAGCATAATCTGCCTTTTCTTTTCGCATAATTTAATTTACCTTGCCACATAATTTGGTCTTCCCCGGCCACATAATTATAATGGCCCTGACCACAAGGAAATGAATGTGGTGCTCCTTTGTGTAACTTATACCTTACTTTGGATAGAAGACCCTGAGTAATAGGACTATGAGGATTCATTTTACTGATTATTTTTGAAATTATGAAAATCGGCAACTATCAAAATCAGAATTTGAATCACACTTTAGCTTGGGATCCACCAGAGGGTACCCGGCAGACTCAGGCCTTAGTGCCACTGCACCTGCTGCACAATTTCTATCCATGTCACCCTTTAAAATGAGAGGAATATGTTAATGTCTAGGAACTGCTACAATTTCCGAGGTATTCTGCAGATTGAACTCTGGACTGCATTGAAGGCTTTGGGGCTGCTCTCCTGCTGCTTCAGGACTGCCTTTCACTGCAGGTGTTTACACATCCTCGATTAGCATTTTAATATACAAAAACATGTCTTTAAAACTTAATTTAGCTGCACTGCTTCATCATAACTACAGCATTACAAACACCTCAATTAAGCACTTTACAAATGCAGTGGAATCCTTTGTGGCGTGCGGTGTTTGTAGATCTTTGCGGAGAGAAACCTAAGTGTGCACGCCCGCTCAGTCACACACTTTAGAGAGAACTATGCTTTAGAATGTTCCAGAAACATTCTCGCCACGACTACAAGGCCAGAAAGAAACACCAGTTATGACAAGCAGAAACCAGAAAAAGTCGATAATCATCAAGCTTGTCCTGCACAGACTCTTCAACGTCATTGTCAAGCACCAATGAAGAAGATGGGTGTACGATGATGATGATGTCAAACAAAAGACGACGGGCACATGTTGGCTTAGCAGTTTTCAAGGAAGAACATCAGATATAGATAGATCATCAAACGAAACAAACAGGTTAATTTGGACACTGCCCAAGATTACAATAAAAGTCAACGGTTGGCCCATAACCTTCATCATAGACATTGGTGCGTTGATTAACATCATGCCAGTATAGAAGTTTAACAACCTGTTGGGAGTTTTTACCAGCAGTTTGCTGGCCTGCAGTTCCCTGCAGCAAACCTTTCTGGTGAGGCTGGGGTGGGACTACATCCCCTAGCTGTCCTTGAGGCAAGGCGGGCCCAAGATAGCAACACGCTCAAAAGCACTCTGTGAATCCTGAAGCTCGGGAGTGTTTACCAGCAGTTTCCTGGTCCTCATTTACTTTGCAGTGAACTTTCCTGGTGAGGCTGGGGTGACTGCATTTTGCAGCTGTCTTGGAACAAGACGGGGCCAGAGATAGTGACATGCTCACAGGCTCTCTATGAATCTCGCAGCACAGCATGCGTCCGGGTGCGTGCCAAGGCCAAAACCAGGCCAAGTGCGGGCCTATCTGTACCTGTCTGTGGCCAAACGAGGGTAGGCAGGACATCCCCTCCTGACTCTTGGAGAACACTAATCAATGGAAGGTAGGTCATTCATTATCAGCATTTGTGTGCCTCTCTGCTGTTAAATTTAACATCAAAATATGGGGAAGAAAAAGTCAACCCAACTATCTAAACCTGGAGTTAAAGGGGCCTCTTCTTCTCCCCTGATTACTTCGTATCTATCATCTGGTATGGGGGAAATCACTACGAAAATCGAACTAAAAGAAAACCGTGTCAATGCTGCTCAGAAGCTGTTTAGAGATCCTACCATCTTCACAGGAATTCTACAGATGAACTCTGATATGATACTTTTAACCGAGTGTAACGTCACCCAAATGAGAAGGCCTTTAAATGGCTAGCTTCAGGTTGTCACTGCTCAAATTGCTAACCCTTGCATTATGCACGACTCCCATGATGTTATCTCTATTACTGATTTAAGCAGTTCCTCTCCAAGGTGTCACCAACCTCCACTACAGAAACTCTAGCGAGATAACAGCCAAAAACCAAGGTCTGATGGGAAGTTCAATAAGACCCAACTGCCTCCCCAACTCTAAATCCAGCTACTCGTGGAGCTACCTTATGGGCCCCAACTTTAGTACTGCCTTGTTGCATGTTTATAGACCCTTTTTTGAGTTCATAGAGACTCTATTAGGAGATTGGGGAGATTGATGACACAGTTAAAACTTTTTGATGAGAAATCCAAAGTCTGTCAGTTAAGCAGAAAAATTCCCTTCTGCCACACCCTGGGCCAATCCCAGAAGTTCACCACAAGAAAAAGCGTGATCTTCATATATACCTCTTGTTACAAAACTGATGTCCAAGTCAAGTGACCCAATAAGACCCTCGTCCAGCCACACTAATCCTTTAAGTACTGAGCAAAGTGCGGACTCCTCTGGATGAATGCCAGTCAGTCGAGATCACCACTGTCATCAACCTCCTGAAAATTCTAGGCACGTTTTTGTAACTAGTGTGCAAACGGTCCACCTTCAACTGCCACCCAAATGTTCACTTTATGTTTTAATTCTTACAGGTGTCCCTTCTCTGGGTACTGACTCTCACGGATACTGGCATGGCTTAAAATATAAAGTTGCATACTGGTGCAAAATTAAGTCAGGTTGGCCTAAGGAATTGGTGGATGAGATAATTATGGTCCGGAGGGGGGGCGGGCTTGGCCAAGGTCCTAAAACCATAATAGTGGATTGTGTGGTGATGAACTTTAAAAATCCTAAATTAGTCAGATCATTATTACATAATCTGGACTACTTGGCTGAAGATCAGGCCAGGATTCTTGCAATTCCCTTGGGCTTTTTATAGCATCCACCTCCTCAAAAGGCCCTTAGTGGTGGGTCTGAGATAGATTCCCCTTTTGGCTGATCGGAATTTTAACCCTATTGTTCATGAAAACTGTTTTGCTCCTCTTTCAGGCCTTTTGTATATTGACTAACTGACTTCTCCTCTGGCTGTGACAACATCCTTGAACCCAGATGTATCTTTTGCCGAGCCTGCATTTCTAAGGAAGAAGGGCCATTATTACTGATACCCAACAACAAAGGAATAGAGCTAATTAATAGTTTACAATTCCTTTCTTTGAATATAGCAGGCATTCGTAAACAAATGGATAATGTGGACTAGCTTGAAATTGTCAAATCCTATGATGTGGTATGCTGCCAACGGACGTGGGCTCTTGAAAACCCTCACCTTAATGGCTTAGAAGCTTTTCGTGTTGAAGCTGACCCATTTTTGGCCGACCTAAGGGAGGTTTAGAGACGTTTGTTTCGCTTAAACTTTGTAACATCAAATTCAAAGTGATGCTGTGTACTCCCTGTTGCCAAATTTTACTTCTGTTTTTTTTTCTAGTTAACCTTTGATTTTACTGATTATTTTCTATTTTAACTTTTTTGCTAATTAACCAACTGAACCCGTTTTAGAAATAGGCGCCCTTTTAGTTGACTTTACTGAAAAACATCCAGGCAGGGTGGTCGTTGTGTAGTTTGTGATTTTAATATAACAAAATGTTCTTTACAGGGTGATCGTGTGTGCGGCCTAACTAATTGTGAAGGAGACGACTTAACCCATTTAGTGCATAGTACCTATGGTGATGCGTTAAATCAAATTGTCTTCATATATAATTTATTCTTTAACTCAGATTTTTTCTGTGATGACGCAATTTACCCCCCATCTTTTGGGGGAAAGGGCAGTGGGACTACCATTAGTTTTCTTCTGTTTTCTTCCTATTTGGCCCTGGTGATTATTGAATCAGATATTTCAGTGCCCAACATTAGTGACAATAATCGGGTTTCTCTCAGTTTAAATGTTCCTGTCATAAAGATTTCAAAAGCCTCCGTCTCCTTTCAATTGCATTTTTGCCCAAACAGGGGGTTACACATTCTATGGGAGAACTTGGATCAACATCTATTATTTGAAAGTCTTAATGAATCCAAAGATAATGTGATGTATTTGCCTATCAGATGATGCCAAACCACAAGAAGTCTTAGCACACTTGGACTCCCTTTATGAACCAGTTACCACCTCAAATAAGAATGCCATAACCGTTAGGAAGAGTGGGTATCTAATTTTTCGGGATTTTTTGATCAAGTGTGCCCTACTTCTTCTTTGCTAGTAAAGCACTGTTTTAGTTTAGAAGGCGTATATCTCCTCGCCAACTCTAGTGATGTTGGCAATGTTACTATGGCCATCGTAAAGAGTCCTGCTGGTAAGGCGCCTGGCCCAGGTTTCTGTAGATTTCTTTAGTCAAAACCCAACAGTTTGGTTCCCTTTACTCACCAATGTGTTCTGTGCCGCTGTTAGATCTGAAATCCCTGGTTCTATCATAGACTTCCTTTTCTGTTTTGCTAACAAGACTTCTGGAATTCAGGTGAATGCACCACCGAACAAGAGGAACTGAGTCTGATCCCACACCATGTGAGAGCTGTTGGCCTAACCCTTTCCGGCTAGCTAGCAGCACCTCACAAGTACCAAAGGTAGAAGTGATTTGTGGCAGCCTATTCGTAGTGGAGTGTAGGAAGGTAGTCTGTTTTTAGCATTGTTACCCCCAATTTTGGCCTGTTTGTGAGTATATGTCAGGGTGGTTTTACTGTCTCACTGGGATCCTGCTAGCCAAGGCCCAGTGCTCATACTGAAAACCCTATGTTGTCAGTGTGTTTGATATGTGTCACTGGGATCCTGCTAGTCAGGACCCCAGTGCTCATAAGTTTGTGGCCTATATGTATTCCCTGTGTGGTGCCTAACTGTATCACTGAGGCTCTGCTAACCAGAACCTCAGTGTTTATGCTCTCTCTGCTTTTTAAATTGTCACTGCAGGCTAGTGACTAACTTTACCAATTCTCATTGGCACACTGGAACACCCTTATAATTCTCTTGTATATGGTACCTAGGTACCCAGGGTATTGGGGTTCCAGGAAATCCCTATGGGCTGCTGCATTTCTTTTGCCACCCATAGGGAGCTCAGACAATTCTTACACAGGACTGCCACTGCCGCCTGAGTGAAATAACGTCCACGTTATTTCACAGCCATTTACACTGCACATAAGTAACTTTTAAGTCCCCTATATGCCCAACCCTCACTTGGTGAAGGTTAGGTGCCAAGTTAATTAGTGTGTGGGCACCCTGGCACTAGCCAAGGTGCCCCCACATTGTTCAGGGCAAATTCCCCGGACTTTGTGAGTGCGGGGACACCATTACACGTGTGCACTACATATAGGTCACTACCTATATGTAGCGTCACAATGGTAACTCCGAACATGGCCATGTAATTTGTCTAGGATCATGGAATTGTCACCCCAATTCCATGCATCCCCGGGTCTCTAGCACAGAACCCGGGTACTGCCAAACTGCCTTTCCGGAGTCTCCACTGCAGCTGCTGCTGCTGCCAACCCCTCAGACAGGATTCTGCCCCCTGGGGCCTGGGCAGCAAAGTCACAGGAAGGCAGAACAAAGGATTTCCTCTGAGAGAGGGTGTTACACCCTCTCCCTTTGGAAATAGGTGTGAAGGGCTCGGGAGGAGTAGCCTCCCCCAGCCTCTGGAAATGCTTTGATGGGCACAGATGGTGCCCATCTCTGCATAAGCCAGTCTACACCAGTTCAGGGATCCCCCAGCCCTGATCTGGCGCGAAACTGGACAAAGGAAAGGGGAGTGACCACTCCCCTGACCAGTACCTCCCAGAGGAGGTGCCCAGAGCTCCTCCAGTGTGTCCCAGACCTCTGCCATCTTGGATTGAGAGGTGTTGGGGCACAATGGACTGATCTGAGTGGCCAGTGCCAGCAGGTGACGTCAGAGAACCCCTCCTGATAGGTGCTTACCTCTTTCAGTAGCTAAGCCTCCTTTCTCAGTAGCCAAACCTCCTTTTCTGGCTATTTAGGGTCTCTCCTCTGGGCTATTCCTCAGATAACGAATGCAAGAACTCACCAGAGTTCCTCTGCACTTCCCTCTTCGACTTCTGCCAAGGATCGACCGCTGACTGCTCCAGGACGCCTACAAAACCAAAACAAAGTAGCAAGACGACTACCAGCAACATTGTAGCATCCCATCCCGCCGGCTTTCTCAACTGTTTCCTGGTGGTGCATGCTCTGAGGGCTGTCTGCCTTCACCCTGCAATAGAAGCCAAGAAGAAATCTCCTGTGGGTCGACGGAATCTTCCCCCTGCCAACGCAGGCACAAAACTTCTGCATCACCGGTCCTCTGGGTCCCCTCTCATCCTGACGAGTGTGGTCAGGAGCACAGGAGCTGGGTCCAAGTGTCTCCCACAGTCCAGTGGCCCTTCTGCCCAAAGTTGGTGGAGTTAAGTTCTTGCCTCCCCACGCCAGACAGCAAACCTGTGTACTGCGTGATTTGCAGCTGCTCCGGCTTCTGGGCACTTCTCCAATGATTGCTTTGTGCACAGCCTAGCCTGGGTCCCCAGCACTCCATCCTGCATTGCCCAACTCGCTGAGTTGGCCTCCGACTTCGTGGGACCCTCCTTTGTGACTCTGAACTGACCGCTGTCCTCAGATCTTCTAAGTGCCTGCTCTGGTACTTCTGCGGGTGCTGCCTGCTTCTGCGGGGGCTCTCTGAGTTGCTGAGCGCCCCCTTTGTCTCCTCCTCCAAGGGGCAACATCCTGGTCCTTCCTGGTCCCCAGCAGCACCCAAAATTCTCCACCACAAGTCTTGCAGCTAGCAAGGCTTGTTTGCGGTATTTCTGCCTGGAAACACTTCTCCAACCTCCAGCATGCCGTGGGACATCTTCCATCCAAAGAAGTTCCTAGCCCTTTTCGTTGTTGCAGAATCTTTGGCTTCTTCCGCCTGGAGGCAGCCCTTTTGCACCTTCATCCGAGGTTTAGTGGGCTCCTGCCCCCCTGGACACTTTTGTGACTCTTGGACTTGGTCCCCTTCCTTTACAGGTCCTCAGGTCCAGGAATCCGTCTTCAGTGTTTTGCTGGTGCTTGTGGTTCTTCCAGAATCCCCTGTCACGACTATTCTGTCTTTCTGGGGTAGTAGGGTAACTTTAATCCTTCAGGGTCTTGGGGTGGGGTATTTTGGACACCCTTACTGTTTTCTCACAGTCCCAGCGACCCTCTACAACCTCCCATAGGTCTGGGGTCCATTCGTGATTCGCATTCCACTTTTGGAGTATATGGTTTGTGTTGCCCCTAGACCTGTGTCTACCTATTGCATCCTAATGTGATTCTAGATTGTTTGCATTACTTTTCTTACTGTTACTTACCTGTTTTGGGTTTGTGTACATATACTTTGTGTATATTACTTACCTCCTAAGTGAGGGTGTCCTCTGAGATACTTTTGGCATATTGTCACTAAAATAAAGTAGCTTTATTTTCAGTAATTCTGAGTATTGTGTTTTCTTATGATATTGTGCTATATGATATAAGTGGTATAGTAGGAGCTTTGCATGTCTCCTAGTTTAGCCTAAGCTGCTTTGTCATAGCTACCTCTAACAGCCTAAGCTGCTAGAAACACCTCTGTTCTACTAATAAGGGATAACTGGACCTGGCACAAGGTGTAAGTACCACAAGGTACCCACTATAAGCCAGGCCAGCCTCCTACATTGAGCATATCTCATCACTTTCTTTCAGTTATACAAGTCTCATACATGCAAAGAGAAAACAGAAGCATGATTTTGGTTCAAGGGTTTTATTGAAGCAACTGTGTTCTATGTCAGAAGGCATGAATTGTGATTATGAGGATAATGAAAAACATAATTATGACAGCAGTGGCAAAAAGAGTGAAAAACAAGAAGAGTCCCACCATATTGTCATAATAGTGTGCAGAGTATTCCTATGTAGATTACTAAGTTTCTACATGAGAGCAAGTAACAATGGTAACCCTAATCTACCCTTCTGGTCCAGGGAAGGAAGTCCAACCCCCATACCTGTGCAGAGGTGGAGAAGAGGTCTGGTGGTCTGCTGAGAGTCCTCCCATGTAGACGAAGGGGAACCAAAAGGTTTTGGCAGAACCTGCAAAGACATGCAGCATTAGATGGCAAACTAGCTGGAATGTTCCCTCTGAGATGTTGTGGGCATTATGATGTTTTATAATAATGTATCTGTTTTTCCAAAAACTGTCCTGTGGTGACAATGCATATTTTCTCTGTAGGGTATACAATGTTCCCTTTAGTCCAGCAATACCCGGTAAACATCTTGCACAGACGTGGGTTGAGCACAGGATGAAAATGTTGTGTAACAAAATGAATAACAGATTCTGCAAGGAAGGCCAACTGACAAAAGGCATAAAAAGCATCTCCACTAAAATTAAGCTTTGCTAAAATATCAAAAGTAATAAAAGCAAAATGTAACTAGGTAAAAAGGCACAGGCCTCATGCCCAGAGCTAAATAATGTGACTGTGTAAAATACTAAACTAACCTCACAACAGTTCCAGTAAGAAATCCACCATTGTAAAAAAAGGTCAATAGAAGGCAATGAACATTCTACTGCCCTATCTCCTTTTTAGATTCTACCACCATGATCTTAGGGAGGGTGATCCTCCATAAGCTGGAGGAGTGGGTGAAGGAGAGAGTTTTTTTTTTTTTTTTCAGAGGCTCAATACGGCTTCCGTCCACGTGTCGGCAGAGTTGAACAGTCCCTGAACCTGATCCTGCTCACTGGTAAGTATGTGAAGGACAGGGGAGCTTCTCTCTAACTAGCTTTTATGGACCTCTCCAGTGCCTTTGACCTGCTGGACAGACTCTGGGACATGATGAGGGAGGAAGGGGTCGAGGTTTGACTGGTTGAACTCTTAAAACACATTCATCGGATAACCCCTGCCCAAGTGCAGATTGATCAGGAAGGAGAATGCACCCCCCACTATGGGATTAAAAGTGGCTAGACAAGGTTGCATACTAGCTCCCTTTTAATTTTGATAAAAAACAGGATTTTAGGGCATGGGGGTAGAACTCTTCTAGGGTTGGTGATCAATTTGTGCCAAAGAAGGTATTGTGCTAAGAGGCTGGAAAATCATCATACCTGAAAGCCTAAGACAGCAAGTCATTGAATGAGCCCATGAAGGACATTGTGGTATTTTAGCCACCAAGAGAGCCATGAGTAAAAAAAAAAAAAGGGCAGGAGTGCCCTAGTCCTCTGTGCTGGTACACAAGTTGCAGCCATGCGTCAATGCAAGGATGCCTGTTTTGTGGGGATGCAGAATGCAGCACACATAGAAAAAAGGAAAAAAAGGGACAAATAATATTCCTCCCCGTTGCACCACCGGTACACCACCCCTGAGGTGGTATAGGAAACAGACGCATTCCCAGGTTTACAAAACCTTGTAAATCTGGAACTGCGTCAGATTCCATGGGTGTTGCGTGGAAACACCCACATCAACACCCATGAAACATCCCCCCTCACGCAGTATTGCGTGAAAGGGGGCAATATCTAAAAGGTCATGTAAAGCCTCGCAAAGTGGCTTTGTGTGGCCTTGTAGATATGGCCCTGCAGCCTGTGCCATCCTTGTGTCATAAAAAGTGGCACACCTGCAGCGCTGGCCACTTGTAAATGAGGCCCCAAATGTGGCTCCCGCTCCTAGATAAGTGAGTTGAGAAGGAACTAAAGGTGTGCTTTCTTTGCAACTGCCTTTCCCCTAAGGTAACGCAACACCCAGTGACAATGTTTGACCTGTCACGAATGCTGATAAGAGCATGAGCATTCTCAAAGCCATCATTTTAACTCAATCGTGGAAGAGAAGTGTTTGACCTTTTGCTGATGACGTTAATTACATTACAACTTCGGCGGTCTTTGCCAAAGACCGCCGAAGCTGCGGGTGCCAGTATACAGCCAGTGCTGGCAGTATATCTGGCTCCCAATTTTGACTTTTCCTCTGGGCCAGCGGACGGTAACAGTCTTACCGTCCGCTGGCCCAGCGGAAAAGTCACATCAACATTGCCGCCGGCTCGTAATAGAGCCGGTGGCAATGTTGATGTGCAGCGGGTGCAGTAGCACCCGTCGTGCATTTCACTGCCCGAAATTCAGGCAGTGGAATGCGCAATGGGGCTGTGCCAGGGGGACCCTGCACTGCCATGCCAAGTGCATGGGCAGTGCAGAGGCCCCAAAGGCACCTCGAGTCTCCCTACTGCAAGCCTTCCATGGCGTTGTTTACCGCCGTGGCCAGGCTGGCGGTCGGGGACTCATAATCCCCAGGGCAGTGGTGCTTGCACCGCTGCCCTGGGTATGTTGGAGGGGCAGGTGGTATGGCCGTGGCTATTGCACCACGGTCATAATAGCAGGCGGAACACCGCCAGCCTATTGGCGGTGTTAGCGCCAGCTTACCGCCAGCCGCCAGGGTCGTAATGAGGCCCTATGTTCCAGAAATTCAAAAATGTACAAGACAAACTGTCTGTGACTAAAGAAGGTATTGTGCTAAGCGGCTCGAGAATCGTCATACCTGAGAGCCTAAGACAGCAAGTCATTGAACTAGCCCATGAAGGACATCATTCTGTTTTAGCCATCAAGAGAGCCCCAATTAATCAATGGTGGTTCCTGCACCTAGATGTGCGAGTTGAGAAGGAACTAAATGAGTGCCTTCTTTGCAAATGCCTTTCCATTATAGTAACACAACCTCCAGTGACAATGTCTAACCTTCCTACACAGGCTTGGGAAAGAATTGCAGTTGATTTCTTTGGTCCCTTAAGAAATGGACATCACCTCACTGTAGCTAATGATGAGTATTCATGCTTTCCTTTAGTGAAGGAATTGTCATCAGGCACCCATTTCTGACAATGGTCCGCTATTGAATAGCAGAGAATTCAAGGAGTTTCTACTCAAACTGAATGTCAAGCATCAAAAGAATACACCTATGTGGCCCCAAGCCAATGGCAATGTTGAACGATCCATGGGCATTCTAAAGAAGGTAATTCAATGAATTACGAATGGAAGGAATCAATCTGAGTTAAGCCCTGTGTCAAGCCCTCCATGCTTATCATTCAACTCCTCACTCCACAACTGATGAGAGCCCTGCCACCTTGTTATTTGGGAGAGCTATCGGAACCAAACTGCCACAGAGGACAGTGGACAGTGGACCGATCCTTAAATCCTGAGAAGGTTTGTGTCCTGAACATTTCTTGAACGTGAAGATGAAAACATATGCTGACTGGTGTCAACACATTCAGGTCAGGTGATCGGGTACTGGTCAAGCAGAAACAAAAATGTAAAACAGGCACAACATTTACTGCCAATCCTCTGACGGGTGGTGGCGTACAAAGGAATCATGGTGACAGCACATTGTCCGAGAAAGTCCATCACATAGTCTTGTTACATTTTAAACACCTACCTTGACGTTGGTCAGCTCCTGCAATTTTGGATGAGGTGATTCTGCCTGACAGTCCAGATCAAGCATCAGAACTTGTGCCACTGATGCATGACCAGAGTGCATCTCAGTTACCTCATACCACTCGACTGGTCAATTAGTGCAAGAGCCTCAACGACTTATTGAAGAGATGTGAAATAACTAATGTTTGTAATGTTTATTTAACAAGGGGGGGTGTAGTGTTGTGGGACTAGGGAGAAAATTTAATAGCTCCTAGTGCCACCTTAGCATCTTTATTTTAAGCTAAAGTGGATTTTTCCCATGCCATATTTGCAAAGTAGTGCAATGCATGCATTCTGCCACTTTGTAAACCCTTGCACCAAATAATGCCTGCACCAGGCATAGTGTATGCAAGGAGTGGAGTTACAACGCTAGGAGGCCTGCAAAAATAGTGCAGTGAAATTTAACAGATTTCACTGCGCCATTTTTGCCATAATTTTTAATGCCTGCTCAGAGCAGGCATTAAAAATGATGCTCCCGTAGAAACACATGGGCCTCCTTGCACTTTGCTACACTAGCATCAAAAGTTTTGCCATTTGTGTAGCAAAGCGCTACAATAGCATCAAAAATGTTAATGCTATTGTGCTAACAACTGCTATGGAGCGCGAAATTATAAATATGGTGCAACCATGGTGTCGTTAGTTGGCGGTAGGGGGGGCGCAGAAAAAGTGGTGCACCTGCTCTGATGCACCACTGTTTCATAAATATGGGCCTCGGTGCCCAAGGAGCCTTGTGGTGCTGGGTGGACTCAAAAGGGAGGTCACGTAACTTGGTGTGGTAATTAATGGTTATGACATAATCAGTGAATACTGTGATCTCATATGCTGAGGAATAAAGACGTCTAAGCTAGAGCTCCTTGTGTGGTGATCTGTTACATGCTCCCGGGCTAGGGCTAGGGAGGACGCTACAGGGTGATCTAGGATGGTATGAAGTATTGAGAGAGATGAGAGGTAGAAAGAGAAATCAGGAAGAAAAAGGTGGGTGAGACGAGAGAGTGAGAGAGAGAGAGAGAGGAGAGGTCAGAGGTAGAGGTGAGATCACTTTACCAGGGGTCATCTTGGAAGGCAGGGGTCCTAGAGATTTTCACAATTTATCCATCCCTTAAATTGTTTTTGCAAAAACAACAGATGATGGACGGAATGTGGAACAAATCAAACATTCACCCCAGTCACAGATCTGGGTTTACTCCATCAGTTTTTTTGCTTGCCATGCCATTCCAGTTTGGACCCAGCCATATGCAAATCAGTCTTGACCCTGTTCTCCATGGGAACAGTCCAGCCCAAACTGCCAGACCAGGTCCTCCCTGGACCAGAAACCAGCATCCTGGGACCGGTTTCAGGGTATCACCCTTCATCAGCCAGGCTAGCTTAAATCTGGAGGCATAGCTGTACGCACAGTCAAACCCGAAATTTCTGAGAACGCTGTGTTTTACTCCATATGGGCCGTTGGGCACATAACTTATCATGATCACCCACTATTGAGGATTTCAGGTTTCACTGGATGTTGGTAAGAGGGCAACTGCTGTAGTTACTTGGCATTAGATGCTATTCTGCTCTCTCAAACCCAAGTACTGAAAGGATACTGGGTTTCAGAATACGTGCTCAGCCCGTATAGACATCAACTGCCTTAACTATCCTTGTTGCGATTGAGACACAAGCTACGCTGACTCCTGATGTTTTTTTTTTTTCACAGTTCATGGCATTATTTGCTGAATCTAGCACTACATTTTGCTGCATCACTTCTTGAGTAGCCTGTCTTCGAATATAATTTGTTACACATTGGCCTTGAAAAAAATCATGCTGGTGATGTAACGTGTTGACTGTGATGTTTCTATGTTTGTACATTTGCAAGACGGATGCTTTCAAACATCAATAATAGGATCTAACCTTTCAAGTTTTGTATGGACTCATCTTGGTTGACATATTGTTGGCTTTCTACTTGTGCTGTGTTATTCTTGTGGCCATTATATGTACAGTGTTACCTTTCGGTTGCACTAATATGCCTATGGGTAGGAGGGCATAATCTACCCATTCAGCACCACGTTGTATTTTAACGGTTGTTTGTTCTTGTTACTTGTTCGTGCCGTTTACATTTAGATACATGAGGGATGTATGCCCACTAATGCCGCTACTACCAGGCTAGGCTCAATTGTGTAACATCATGCAGGCTTGAATTAGTAGGAAATGAGTAATACAATTCTAAATATGTCCTGGACGGGACCCAAAACCTGTAAAGATGACACTGATCGGGGACTCTCTGAAAACTACTACTATTAAGGAACACCCGAGCGTGTCTATAAATATGTGCCTTTATGTTTAACGGTGTACTTGTCCGTAGGACGCCTCCCCGAATAGGAGATAATGGCCTTCTCTTGTATATTCATGTTCAGTATAGAGCTCTCTCTAAGCACAGAAACTTATGGAAATGGATCATACGTGAATCCCAGCCATATGGGTCTAGAATGTGCTACATCAACCTAGAATAAGTAAATGAAAAAATGGAAGCAGTCCAATAGTACATGTGAACGGATCCCAAACCATTTCCATTTGTACTACCTGCTTTTGCTTCAATTTCCCTGTTTTGACTTTATTCCTTAGCAAGGTGTTTAATTTGGAAGCATTTATATTAATGTTAAGTGTATAATGTTACATGTAATTAATGAATATATATGAAGTTGACATTACTTTATAGACTTGCATAGTTATGTACCTTGTGGGAACTTTTACTCAGATTGTAACTTTCCTCCTTAGTGTGTGTGAATGCTATTGATTCAATTCCTGTTACCTTATATCCCCATTATAATACGGGTCAATCCGAGAGTTTAAGCCGTTGTATACTTCGTTTGTTTTCTTTTTCAGGGCTGACGTTCAGCATTCAAGCACCTTCCTTTGGGGGTCGACTAAAGGCTATGGGGTGATTCTAACATTGGCGGGTGGCGGAGGCCGCCCGCCAATGTTCCCCCGTCAAAATACCGCTCCGCGGTCACAAGACCGCTGAGGGTATTTTGAGATTTGCCCTGGGCTGGCGGGCGGCCGCCAAAAGGCCGCCCGCCAGCCCAGGGCAAATCTACCTTCCCACGAGGACGCCGGCTCCGAATGGAGCCTGCGTAGTGGGAAGGTGCGACGGGTGCAGTTGCACCCGTCGCGTATTTTGTGTCTGCTTTGCAGACACTGAAATACTTTGTGGGGCCCTCTGACGGGGGCCCCTGCAGTGCCCATGCCCAGGGGCCCCGCGGCACCCCATACCGCCATCCTGTTCCTGGCGGGAGACCCGCCAGGAACAGGATGGCAGTAGGGGGTGTCAGAATCCCCATGGCGGCGGAGCCATGGAGGATTCTGTAGGGCAGTGGTAAACCGGCGGGAGACCGCCGGTTTACCCTTTCTGGCCGCGGCTGAACCGCCGCGGTCAGAATGCCCTTGGGAGCACCGCCAGCCTGTTGGCGGTGCTCCCGTGGTCGGTGACCCTGGCGGTCACCGGCCGCCAGGGTCAGAATGACCCCCTATATTTTCTTGCTTCCCCATTGACTCGCTAATTCTTGCACCTGAAGATAGACAGTAACAGAGACATTTTTCTTTATTTTTTCATGTGCTTTATTATTCAGTGTTTGTTGTGTTTCCTTCTCTTGATTCCATTCTACATTCGTCAACACTTCTCATTGAAGTCTCATTTTTTAAAGTTGTGTCCAATGTAAATTGCAACTTCCGTTTGGATATAGGGGTGAACATTTTTGGCTTCTCAATTTTCTTTGAATTCATGATGTTTTTATTTACTTGTATTTTCTGATGATTCTACCTGGCCTAATTTCCTCGTTTTCAATCCAATACTCCATCCAAATCCTTGCTTGTGCAGTACTGCTGTAACTTTGCGGGTGCTATTACTATTTATTTTCTCAGTAGGGTCTGAGAATTCTTGGCATTTTTCTCTAACTTCTTCCCCATTTCACAAATATCTAATTTGTTCTTATATCCAATCCCATTATATCTAAATCTGTGACCTGACATGAAGTCTCTTGAAACTCAAAAGTTTCTGAAATAGCCAATAGTTTTGTATTCTCACCTTTAGCCATTATTTCGTATCTCACCCTCTTCACTATGGGTAATATTTTTTGGGCACAATAAACTAATGGTTTAGCGCAAAGTGCTGGGCCCCCATGTAGAGATTATATTTCGGAACAACGCATGCTCGAACCACGCAGGCCTGAACAACGATTTGTCGTTGTAAGGCATTCCTGGTAAAGGCATTAGTGAACGGCATGCATGGTTCCAGCATGCGCCCCTTTGCCCCCCACCCCTAAAAATGACTGTGACCCCCCCAACCCCACAACCACCCAAACCCCCACCCCCAAAATTTCCGCAACCCCAACCCCCTCCACTAAAACCTAAAACATCCCAACCCCCACCCCTAAAACCTAAACTCTGACTGCCCCCCCAAACCTTAATCACCCCAAGTCCCCACCCCACCCCCAAAAACTAAAAATACCCCGACTTCCCACCCCCGCCCCAACCCCCACCCCCAAAATTACTGCAACCCCTCCCCTAAAACCTAAAACCACCCCAACCCCCTCCCCTAAAACTTAAAGCACCCCACCCCAAAACCTAAACCCTGCCCCCCCGCCCCTAAACCTTAATCACCCTGAGCACCCCACCCCCAAAAACTAAAAATACCCCGACTCCCCACCCCCACCCCTAAAACCTAAAGCACCCCAACTCCCACCCCACCCCACCCCTAAAACCTAAACCCTGACCCCCTCCCCGCCCCTAAACCTCAATCACCCCGAGCCCCCACCCCATCCCCAAAAACTAAAAATACCCCAACTCCCCACCCTAGCCCCGAAAAAAAAAAAAACAGACTCCCCACCCCCAAAACTAAAAATACCCCGACCACCCACCCCACCCCTGCCCCTAAACCACCCCAACCCCCAACCCCTAAAACTAAAAATACCCCAACCCCCCTGCCCTTAAAACAGCCCCAGTTCCAGCCCAACTTACCTCCTCCTTGATCGCGTCGTCCTCCTCAGCCGACTCCCTTCACTGTGCCTTAACCACGCATGTATGTGGTTCAGCACATGCGTGGTTAAGGCCCTGAACAAGGAAGTCGTGGAAAACGAATGCGTTGTTCCACTTTCGTTTTCCATGACTTCGTTGTTCAGGACTTGTTGTTCGGGATGCTTCCCCCTTGAAGGAACCCTTGAAGAACTGAGGGCCCCCTACATCGGATCTCCGGGGCCTAAGAAAGACTCAGGCCCTTAAGCTCCTCGCAAGCCGTTCCTAGTTCTATGCGGCACGTGTGCCTGCCATCTAATAACCATGAACCCCTGCCCTGGAGCAGGCCCAGGCCTGCTGAAGCAGCTTAAATGTGTCTGCCACTTCATGACCCCGTATGCTTCACAATGTACTTCCGTGGGGAGAGCCGACCCTGTACACCAGGTTATATCCAAGTCCACAATCCCGGCACCAGTGCTCAAACAGACCTCCCAAGCTCCAAGTCCTACTTTCACCTCCTCTTCCTCCGCCCAACAAGTGACTTGTTGGTGCCTTGCTTTTGGCACAGAAACTCCACAGGATCTTGCAGGCCCCATCTGACTGGGCTCATCCATTGCTCAAGACACACCGACCTATTTCATGGGCAGTGCAGCTGCCTCTGGTGCCTTTTGCTTTCCGGTTCAGACAAGGCTCAACTTCCTCCTGTTATGTTATATGTTATGTTTATTTATATAGCTCACTTATCATCCACGAGGGTATCCAGGCACTTGAACAGGTGCACAGGTTAGGGTCCTCTCAGAGTGATTAGAAGATCCAGGTCTTCAGCTTTTTGTGGAACTAAAAAAAGTGAAGAGGAGGCTCTGCTGTATTATGGGAGGCCATGTTATGTTTTTTCTGCAATGCATGAGAACTAATGACTTCCTGTTCTGCTCTTGTCAATGCGGGGGATAGATGCGACTGAGAGTGAGGCTGAGCCTCGGTGTCTGTCAGGCTGGTGAAAATGTAAGCTGTAGTTAAGGTATGGTGGACAAGTGTTGGGTAAGGCTTTTTATGTGAGTTTGTGAGAGGAGTTTCTGGTCAGTGAGTTGCCCCCGGTGTCAGGAGTACTGGGAGGGGCAGTCACCAAGGGTGCCCTGACTGTTCAGTTTTCTGGGGTACCGCTCCCAAGCAGAGGGTACGGGAGCCCAGATAGAGTTGCAGGGTGAGGGAGGACTCACCTTTCCCTTATTCAGCATCAGGGAAAATACCCTGGTGCTGAAGAGCCAGTCTCAGGATGCCACCCCTTAACTGGTGGGAGGTAGAGTGGAAATATAGTGCCTAACATCCAGGGCTAATACCCCCACACCGAGAAACCTCAGAGGTCAATAAAACCCTCAAGAGTCATAGGGAACTCCTTGCCAGCCCTGAGGCTGGAAAAGAGGCCTACACAATGTCCCTGCTTTGAGCTTCCACCTAGTAGCGGAAAGTCTGGGGCCTGGCTCTGGACACTGACAGCTGTCAGTGGCCTCTATTGGTTACTGTCCCTATGGGCAGAGTTTTTCTTGGGTTGGGGAAAGAAGTCTGATTTAAGGGGAAGACTATGCCACATCATTTTGATGGCCATGGTTGTACTGTCTGCCTACTGGGATGCATTTGTGAGCAAGTCAAGGCCAGGTGCTACACATATGAAGTCCACAAGTTAAGAGAAGGGTTCCTCATGGAGCAGTCCAGTGGCTCAGGAGAGTGGAGACTGAAGGATCCAATGGAGTTCAGAGAAGTGTAGGGCTGACAAGTGTCCCTACATAACAGGGCCTTTTTCCATGATCTATCGCCTAAGCAAGGAAGCTCATCAAGGTATGATAAGTCTACCCTGGCTTATGGCTGGAGGGGCGTCATGTTGGACTTGACTCTTTCTGCAGGGTCATCCCCACTCTCTGCCTTCACTCTCTTGTTTTCTGCCTTCACTATCTTATTTTCTGAATCTGTTTTTTGGCTTTTAAGACTCTGCTAATTTTTTGGGCTCTATACAAATGTGAATGACGTAATAGCAAATAACATACAAATGTGTATATTCTCTTTGTCAACTGATAATAGTCTATGGAATAATGCTATTCCTAGGATCTGTGCCAGAGCAGAAGCTCTAGCATACATTACATGCTACTCTTTAGCACAATAATGGGCATATTGATCAGCACTGAAATGTCTGATGGTAAGTCAAAAATCACGGAAGGTTTATGTATTTTATGATTCTTATCAAAAGGCAGGACACAGAACCCCTCACCACTCAAGGCATGTGTAGTCTAATGGTACCCTATGTGCATTTACATTATTATTATTTAAGGTATTTATATATCACAGAACTAGTCACATGTTAACCAAAATGTTGACTTTTAGGATATTATTATTAAATGCTTACATGAGAAATATACCTTAGAATTAAGTGGAAATGCTAAGGTTCTACAGACAAGAAGGATTTGAGCAAAGAGTGCCATTTGGTTAACAGATGAGTTATTCTCAGCCACGTCAAAGCTTCACTTTCTGCGGAGTCGGTGTTTTTCATGAGGGGAGTGAGGGCAGTGGTACTCACAGATGTTTTACCATCCAGCCTCCAATCGAAGCCGAGCATAGAGATCAGTACAGTCTCCACTCAGTAGGCCCTGATGCCTAGGCCCTCCGCTGACAGGGATAGGAGAGCCATGCTACAACATTGCCAGCTCCACTTGGTCAGTACTGGTTCTCACACCACAAATGTAGGTTTGCATTGAACACAGGCCGTTTAAGGAATGTTTATGGATTTGGGATCCCTGGCCAGCAGAGCAGCACTAATGTGTGACCATCTTGCTGCTGGCACTCTAAAGCACCCATAATTAATTGTATTTTTCATTTATTTATAATGTATAAATGTAATTGTATATGATTTTCATAAATAATTCTATTTTATAATTGTGTGTGCTCATCTGTTGGTTTCATTTTTTTCAGTTATTGTATTAGTTGAAAATATATTTATTTAAACATATTTTTGTAAATATTTAGTTTAATTCATAGAGAATGTTTTAAATGTTTGTTTTGTGGGTGAGTTTAGAGGTTTACTTTTTATTTTAAGGAACATGTTTTAATTATATTTTAATATTTTTTTTTAATATCTATGTAGTTTTAATACATCAAAATATGTTTGTGGTCTTCTATTTTATTTGATTGTTTTTTAGTCTTTTAAAAAAAATATATTTCAAGAGGTTCATTATATTTTTGGAGTGTAGTGAATGTGATTATCCCAACTCCCAAATATATGATTTGTCCCCAATGACTGAATGGAGTTACAACTGTAAATGTGACCCCCAGGCTCCATTGAATGCACTTTCCTTAATGTTTGTTGGATTGGCACTAGAATAGTAAATCTGACCTTCTCATCATGCATACACATTCCCCAGTGTTTCCTGCATTGGAGTTAGAATAGCAAATAACCTACTTCATTGTCTGTACTAGCCACCATGTTTGTGTGACTGGAGTTAGAGGAGTGATTCTGACTCTCTTAGTATGTTTGCATTTGCCAATGTTTGTTAGAATTGAATAAGAATAGTAAATATGCCCCCCTCAAATATATGGACTTTCCCCAATGGTTGTTAGACTAGAGTAACAATAGTAGATCCCCCCCACCAATGTATGCACTTGCCCCGAAGTTTGTAAGACTGGAGATAGAAAAGTAACTTTTAACCCTCGAATGCACATTCTTTCAAACTGTTTTCGGTTTTTCTTTTGCTAGAGTACAAATAGTATATTCGACCCCTTCATACATGCATTTTTCACCAGCATCTGTCAGAATGTGCTTAGACTAGTCATACTGATTTGCCCACCCTCCAAAATGTAAGTTTTTTCCCCCAAATATTTGTAGGACTGTAATTATAGTAGTGTATCTGAAATGTTTTTTACTTTTTTAATGTTTTGAATTTGAGTTTGGATCCTATTTTTTAATTTATTTCAGCATTTTTAGGAAATACTTTCAGGGTACCTAGTTTAAAATTATATATTTAAACAACAGTGTATTTCTTTTATTTTAAAGTTTTGTTTTGTTTTTAATCTTTTCATTTTTAGTCTCCATCAAATATAAGTTTCGGTTACTTATGTTTAAAATGTATTTATAATGGCTTCATAGTAATATGGTATGTTTTTTTAATAATAATTATACATGTTTGCATTTTTTATTATATCATTTAAATTGTTAATATCATATTTCTTACAATTATATGTACTTATTTAATGCATGTACTTACACTTACATTTTAATTTTAGGTTTCTTATATCTCATTTAAAGTTATTTCAAAGTTACACTTATGTAAACAAACTAATTTCTTTAAATATTTTAAAATTCATGTTTACATGTTTTAAAACATGCATTTCATTTTCTAAAAATGTATATCTTTTTTTTAAAGTTACAATAGTGTTGAATACATTGAACTATATATACACACCTATGTAATGTTGATATTTTGGTCCCCAATATTATTGTAGTTGATATCATTCTACTTTATATTGCACGTAAGAAAGGTCAATATTTTTTCCTCAATATTATTTTGCTATATTTTTATATCTCATTGGTTTTGGCAGTATTCTGCTATACCACCGCCTGGGTGTCTGTATATTCTTTCTAGTCCTGGAATTGTGACCCATTACTACTGCACAAGTAATCCTCACTTTAACTAGCTAAATTGGGTTTCCCCATGGTCCATTACATGTCCTTTTTCTTCTACTAAATTTGTATGCAGTGTTCGCGTCTCCGTCTGTAGTGGGAGGTTTATAGGCAGTTATGAGTTGGCTTCTTTCTCTAGATTTGCATCCTGCATAATTTAAGCAATTTTCCCCTCAAAAGAATTTTGGCTGGTCATGATAACTTATATAATCTTCTGCAAAAGATTATGTTTCCCTTTAGCTACACCTTAAGTTTATTACTTCCTTTGTGTGCATTTCTGAATGTTTTCAGTTTAAAACCTTCTACTTTAGAGTATGTTTGTTATTTCGGTGGATGAATTGATCAATATTAAATCCGTGGGTATCATTAATAGGAAGGCATTCCAGCACAGCCGCCATCAAAAATGGTGGTTGTCCTGTCAAAACTCCTCTTGATTCACCTTGTGTTTACAGTGTGGGCTGAAAGGAGTTAAATCATTGCAATGAGACATAACCTTAGCATACAAACATAAAAATGTTTGTATGCACTTTGTAATAGCCCCTAATTCAGCTACATGTCATGACTGCCACAGCCTAATGACAAAGGAAACTGCGTAGGTGTGTCCAATCTTGCTTGGACATGACTGGCTGCCACTTGCACCATTCTTATGCCATATCCTATTGGATTTATTGTGAGACTAAGGGACTCTTTCTGCGGTAAGTGGAATTGATAGTTTTTAGATAAGTTGAGCGCTACCAATAAATGTTATTCATGAAATGTACCCGTTGCACCATGTTCATCAAATTGCATTTTTTTGTTTCATTATTGCGTTGGTAGGGGTAGAAGCTAAGGTATGCCTTGACAGTACAAGGTTTTACAATGTTCATCTGCTTGGTTATTAATGAACTTCTCTGTCAACAAACCAGCTCAGCAACTTTCAGCTCTGCCGATATGAAGACTTATTGCTAAAGATCTACTATAGAAAGTAAATAGAGCCCAGATTGATAAGCAAATGCTGTTTCTGGCATATTGACTCTGGAACTGTAGTAATTCCAGTGGCATATTTTAGGAATGGACCGGCGCTGTGCATTCTCTTGGTTAATACTGACATGCCTTATCAGTCTACAATAATCAACAATGAACAAACATGCTTATCATACACTATAGCTTCAAGAGTATAACCCTCATAGATTGTGAATTATGCATGGAGAGCATCACACTGCACAAATGACAGCATAGAAAGCTGGCTGCAATAAACAGCGTACTTCCTAAACACCAGAAAAGCAACAACCTCTATGTGGAACTGTTGAGATCAAGGAGAATTTTGAATACATTAAAAGATTACCATCAGGAAGTGGGAAACATTGTTTCTATTTATTTATTTATGAAGTTTTATATAGGGCAGACACGACCATTTCTGGTACCAGAGCGCTGTACAATTGAATAACAGAGAATGTACACACTGTGATACATATAATCATAGGTTAATATTAAAGCGCTGTAGAATGGAGAATAACATGAAATCTACTCAAAGTAATACATAGAGTCACAGAGAGATATCAATAAGCAAGAACTACAATTGCTAGTAGCACTTTGTAATGCAGTGTATCCATAACGTGTGGTGAGCGGGAGATCAAAAAGAACATAATTGATAGTGTCATAAAGATAAATTATAGCGTGTCAGACAAGGGAAAGCATAGAGAAAATAATTGTCAAGAACAACTGGATTCAAGGAGGTACGGTTAATCGCATCAGAGAGGAAGAAGACTGTTCAGTATTATTGTTTTTGCTTCTCTTTTGAAGAGGGTAATTGAGGGTTGGTCCTGAGTTCCGGAGAAAGAGAGTTCCAAATTTTAGGGGCAATTCCAGAGACAATGCGCTTGTAGGTTTTCTTTTTGTTGAAATTTCTGGGTTCAAGCAATTGGGAGCATGTGCTACGAGAAGATCTATTCCCACCAGAAAGAACCAGTTTATGGGCCAGGTAACAAGGAGTGTTGGGGGGTGTGGCTTTGTACAATCGTCACTGAGGCAATTTTTAGATGAATCCTAGACTCCAACAATGGCCATTTCAGGGTATGTAACACAGGGGTTACATGACCACTTTTTTTGGTGCCTCTAATGAGTAGAGCAGTTGCATTCAGGGTAGCCCTCAGAGGTGCTAGTTTTATTTTCGTTAGGCCCACAAGGGTAGAATTTACACAGTCGAGTCTGGAGATCATAAGTGCTTGGACCACTATTCTGAGATCTTCTATGGGCAGGAAGGCTTTTAGTTTCCTTAAAGTGTGAAGTTGGTTATTGGCCCCTGTAGTGGAAACTCTGATGTGGCTTTGCATAAGGTTGTTGTCCAGTATAACTCCTAGGGATTTCATGGATTCAACCATATGTGGAGTACAGTTCAAGGCTGTATGAAGTAGGAGCCAGTCATTGATATTAGAGGCAGAGTTGGGTGGAGAGATTAAAAGGAATTCTGTTATGAGGGTGTTAAGTTTGAGGTGTTTGCAAGTCAGTCAATGTTGAGATTTAGTCCAGGTGATGTTGAGGGTGCTGATGTCCTCGGGTGAAGCAGTTTTTATGTAAAAGTTCATATCATCAACGTAACTATGGTAGGAGATGTTACAGTTCAAGGATTTCAGTCAGAGGTTCAATCTACAAGTTACACAGGGTGAGGGAAGCGTAGAACCTTAAGATACACCAATTGAGACTGGCATCTAGTGGGATAGAGTCCGGTTCATCATGACTCTTTGAAATCTGTTTTGTAGGAAAGAAGAAAAACATTTTAATTCAGTACGTGAGATACCCATCCTGGGTTCTAAGAGGTACACGAGAATCTCGTGTTTGATCAGGTCAAACGCCGCTGACAAGTCAGGTAGGATTAATAAGGAGGACTCACTTTGATTGAGTAAACGTAAAGTGTCATCAACAGTGTGGACCATTGCAGTTTCAGTACTGTAACCCAGTCTGAAGCAGAGTGGTATTGGTTGAGGAGTTGGAATTGGGCAATATGACAACAGTTTCTGATGAACATATTTCTACAAGAGCTTGGCTAGAGTTGGGATGCTGGAGATTGGGAAGTAATTGTTGGGATCGGAAAGGTCGGAGTCAAGCTTTTTTGAGATAGGAGTGACTTGCCCAATTTTTAGGCGGTCTGGCATGGAGCCTTGTATAAGAGAGCCGTTGAGACTCCTTCTCCATAAGGGGAGCAGGGGATGTATGGATTCATTGAGGAGTTTGGATGGAAGAGGGTTGATTAAGTGGTTAGAATATTGTATACATGTCAGTAGTTTTAAGATGGAATTTTCTTCAAAGGTCTAGAAGATGGACAAGGAGGCATTGTTTTTTAGTTTGAGGAGGTGACTACAAGGGCATTCCTCATGCAATATGGGGGTGCGAAGAAGTGAGGCTTCAATCAGTAAGCAATTCACAGAATTCCGGAGATCAATGTCAATTAGCATCATTTTCTTAAAAAATAAGTGTAGGAAGTTGGCTCTGTGTGCACTATTTCAAAGTAAGGAATAGTATGCACAGAGTCCAATGGTTCCCCTTAGAGGTAAGATAGTGGCAAAAAGAGATAATACTAATGCTCTATTTTGTGGTAGTGTGGTCGAGCAGTAGGCTTATCAAAGGAGTAGTGTTAAGCATTTGTTGTACATACACAGGCAATAAATGAGGAACACACACTCAAAGACAATTCCAGGCCAATAGGTTTTTGTATAGAAAAATATATTTTCTTAGTTTATTTTAAGAACCACAGGTTCAAATTTTACATGTAATACTTCAAATGAAAGGTATTGCAGGTAAGTACTTTAGGAACTTTGAATAATCAAAATAGCATACACAGTTTTCAAATAAATCACATATAGCTATTTTAAAACTAGACAGTGCAATTTTCAACATTTCCTGGGGGAGTAAGAGTCAGTTAGTTTTTGCAGGTAAGTAAACCACCTGCGGGGTTCAAGTTTGGGTCCAAGGTAGCCCACCGTTGGGGGTTCAGAGCAACCCCAAAGTTACCACACCAGCACCTCAGGGCCGGTCAGGTGCAGAGGTCAAAGTGGTGCCCAAAACGTATAGGCTTCAATGGAGAAGGGGGTGCCCCGGTTCCAGTCTGCCAGCAGGTAAGTACCCGCGTCTTCGGAGGGCAGACCAGGGGGGTTTTGTAGGACACCGGGGGAACACAAGTCAGCACAGAAAGTACACCCTCAGCAGCACGGGGCGGCCGGGTGCAGTGTGCAAACAAACGTCGGGTTAGCAATAGAAATCAATGGGAGACCAAGGGGTCTCTTCAGCGATGCAGCCAGGCAAGGGGGGGGCTCCTCGGGGTAGCCACCACCTGGGCAAGGGAGAGGGCCTCCTGGGGGTCACTCCTGCACTGGAGTTCGGATCCTTCAGGTCCTGGGGGCTGCGGGTGCAGAGTCTTTTCCATGCGTCGGGATCTGAGGAACAGGCAGTCGCGGTCAGGGGGAGCCTCGGGATTCCCTCTGCAGGCGTCGCTGTGGGGGCTCGGGGGGGCAACTCTGGCTACTCACGGTCTCGCAGTCGCCGGGGAGTCCTCCCTGAAGTGGTTGTTCTCCACAAGTCGAGCCGGGGGCGTCGGGTGCAGAGTAGCAAGTCTCACGCTTCCGGCGGGAAATGCAGGTTGATTAAAGTTGCTCCTTTGTAACAAAGTTGCAGTCTTGGGTGAACAGGGCCGCTGTCCTCTGGAGTTTCTTGGTCCTTCTAGAGCAGGGCAGTCCTCTGAGGATTCAGAGGTCTCTGGTCCCTGGGGAGAGCGTCGCTGGAGCAGTGTCTTTAGAAGGGGGGAGACAGGCCGGTAGAGCTGGGGCCAAAGCAGTTGGTGTCTCCGTCTTCTCTGCAGGGTTTTTCAGCTTAGCAGTCCTCTTCTTCTTAGGTTGCAGGAATCTGAGTTCCTAGGTTCTGGGGAGCCCCTAAATACAGAATTTAGGGGTGTGTTTAGGTCTGGGAGGACAGTAGCCAATGGCTACTAGCCCTGAGGGTGGCTACACCCTCTTTGTGCCTCCTCCCAAGGGGAGGGGGTCACATTCCTATCCCTATTGGGGGAATCCTCCATTTGCAAGATGGAGGATTTCTAAAAGTCAGAGTCACCTCAGCTCAGGATGCCTTAGGGGCTGTCCTGACTGGCCAGTGACTCCTCCTTGTTTTTCTCATTATCTCCTCCGGCCTTGCCGCCAAAAGTGGGGCCGTGGCCGGAGGGGGCAGGCAACTCCACTAACTGGAATGCCCTGGGGTGCTGAAACAAAGGGGGTGAGCCTTTGAGGCTCACACCAGGTGTTACAGTTCCTGCAAGGGGAAGGTGATAAGCATCTCCACCCAGTACAGGCTTTGTTACTAGCCACAGAGTGACAAAGGTACTCTCCCCATGTGGCCAGCAACATGTCTCGAGTGTGGCAGGCTGCTAAAACCAGTCAGCCTACACGGGTAGTTGGTTAAGGTTTCAGGGGGCACCTCTAAGGTGCCCTCTGGGGTGTATGTTACAATAAAATGTACACTGGCATCAGTGTGCATTTATTGTGCTGAGAAGTTTGATACCAAACTTCAGTTTTCAGTGTAGCCATTATGGTGCTGTGGAGTTCGTGCATGACAGACTCCCAGACCATATACTCTTATGGCTACCCTGCACTTACAATGTCTAAGGTTTGGCTTAGACACTGTAGGGGCACAGTGCTCATGCACTTGTGCCCTCACCTATGGTATAGTGCACCTTGCCTTAGGGCTGTAAGGCCTGCTAGAGGGGTGCCTTATCTATACTGCATAGGCAGTGTGAGGTTGGCATGGCACCCTGAGGGGAGTGCCATGTCGACTTACTCGTTCTGTCCTCACCAGCACACACAAGCTGGCAAGCAGTGTGTCTGTGCTGAGTGAGGGGTCCCCAGGGTGGCATAAGACATGCTGCAGCCCTTAGAGACCTTCCCTGGCATCAGGGCCCTTGGTACCAGGGGTACCAGTTACAAGGGACTTACCTGGATGCCAGGGTGTGCCAATTGTGAAAACAAAAGTACAGGTTAGGGGAAAGAACACTGGTGCTGGGGCCTGGTTAGCAGGCCTCAGCACACTTTCAAATCAAAACTTAGCATCAGCAAAGGCAAAACGTCAGGGGGTAACCATGCCAAGGAGGCATTTCCTTACACAACCCCCCCCCCCCAAACGAAAGAGGATGAGACTAACCTTTCCCAAGAGAGTCTTCATTTTCTAAGTGGAAGAACCTGGAAAGGCCATCTGCATTGGCATGGGCAGTCCCAGGTCTGTGTTCCACTATAAAGTCCATTCCCTGTAGGGAGATGGACCACCTCAACAGTTTTGGATTTTCACCTTTCATTTGCATCAGCCATCTGAGAGGTCTGTGGTCAGTTTCAACTACAACGTGCGTACCAAAGAGGTATGGTCTCAGCTTCTCCAGGGACCAAACCACAGCAAAGGCCTCCCTCTCAATGGCACTCCAACACTGCTCCCTGGGGAGTAACCTCCTGCTAATGAAAGCAACAGGCTGGTCAAGGCCATCATCATTTGTTTGGGACAAAACTGCCCCTATCCCATGTTCAGAGGCATCAGTCTGCACAATGAACTTCTTGGAGTAATCTGGAGCTTTTAGAACTGGTGCTGTGCACATTGCTTGTTTCAGGGTGTCAAAGGCCTGTTGGCATTCTACAGTCCAGTTTACTTTCTTGGGCATTTTCTTGGAGGTAAGTTCTGTGAGGGCTGCCACTATGGATCCATATCCCTTCACAAACCTCCTATAGTACCCAGTCAAGCCAAGGAATGCCCTGACTTGAGTCTGGGTTTTTGGAGCTGCCCAGTCCAGAATAGTCTGGATCTTAGGCTGGAGTGGCTGAACTTGGCCTCTACCTACAAGGTGACCCAAGTAAACCACAGTTCCCTGCCCTATCTGGCATTTGGATGCCTTGATAGAGAGGCCTGCTGATTGCAGAGTCTTCAAAACCTTCTTCAGGTGGACCAGGTGATCCTGCCAGCTGGAGCTAAAGACAGCAATATCGTCAAGATAAGCTGCACTAAAGGACTCCAAGCCAGCAAGGACTTGATTCACCAACCTTTGGAAGGTGGCAGGGGCATTCTTTAAACCAAAGGGCATAACAGTAAACTGATAATGCCCATCAGGTGTGGAGAATGCTGTCTTTTCTTTTGCTCCTGGTGCCATTTGGATTTGCCAGTACCCTGCTGTTAAGTCAAAGGTACTTAAGAATTTGGCAGCACCTAATTTATCAATCAGTTCATCAGCCCTTGGAATGGGATGGGCATCTGTCTTGGTGACAGAATTAAGTCCTCTGTAGTCCACACAAAACCTCATCTCTCTCTTTCCATCTTTGGTGTGAGGTTTGGGGACTAAGACCACTGGGCTAGCCCAGGGGCTGTCAGAGTGCTCAATGACTCCCAATTCCAGCATCTTGTGCACTTCCACTTTGATGCTTTCCTTAACTTGGTCAAACTGTCTGAAAATGTTGTTTTTGACAGGCATGCTGTCTCCTGTGTCCACATCATAGGTACACAGGTGTGTCTGACCAGGGGTTAGGGAAAAGAGCTCAGCAAACTGTTGCAGGACCTTCCTGCAGTCAGATTGCTGTTGGCCAGAGAGGGTGTCTGAATAGATCACTCCATCAACTGAACCATCTTTAGGGTCTGAGGAGAGGAGATCAGGGAGAGGTTCACTCTCAGCTTCCTGGTCCTCATCTGTTACCATCAACAGATTCACATCAGCCCTGTCATAGAAGAGCTTAAGGCGGTTCACATGGATCACCCTCTTGGGGTTCCTACTAGTGCCTAGGTCCACCAGGTATGTGACCTGACTCTTCTTTTCTAGCACTGGGTAAGGGCCACTCCATTTGTCCTGAAGTGCCCTGGGAGCCACAGGCTCCAGAACCCAGACTTTCTGCCCTGGCTGAAATTCAACCATTGCAGCCTTTTGGTCATACCAAAACTTCTGGAGCTGTTGGCTGGCCTCAAGGTTTTTACTTGCCTTTTCCATGTACTCTGCCATCCTTGAACGTAGGCCAAGTACATAGTCCACTATGTCTTGTTTAGGCTCATGAAGAGGTCTCTCCCGGCTTTCTTTCACAAGAGCTAGTGGTCTCCTTACAGGGTGGCCAAACAGAAGTTCAAAGGGTGAGAACCCTATCCCTTCTGAGGCACCTCTCTGTAAGCGAAAAGCAGACATGGCAAGAGGACATCCCATCTCCTTTTGAGTATTTCAGGGAGCCCCATGATCATGCCTTTTAATGTCTTGTTGAATCTCTCAACAAGGCCATTAGTTTGTGGATGGTAAGGTGTAGTGAATTTATAAATCACTCCACACTCATTCCACATGTGTTTCAGGTATGCTGACATGAAGTTGGTACCTCTGTCAGACACCACCTCCTTAGGAAAACCCACTCTGGTAAAAATACCAATGAGGGCCTTGGCTACTGCAGGGGCAGTAGTCGACCTAAGGAGAATAGCTTCAGGGTATCTAGTAGCATGATCCACTACTACTAGTATGTACATGTTCCCTGAGGCTGTGGGAGGTTCAAGTGGACCCACTATGTCCACACCCACTCTTTCAAAGGGGACCCGCACCACTGGAATTGGAATAAGGGGGGCCTTTGGGTGTCCACCTGTCTTACCACTGGCTTGACAGGTGGTACAGGAGACACAAAACTCCTTGATCTTCTGGGACATGTTGGGCCAATAGAAGTGGTTGACTAGTCTCTCCCATGTCTTGGTTTGTCCCAAATGCCCAGCAAGAGAAATATCATGGGCTAAGGTCAGTATGAACTCCCTAAACTCCTGAGGCACTACCACTCTCCTAGTGGCACCAGGTTTGGGATCTCTTGCCTCAGTGTAAAGGAGTCCATCTTCCCAATAGACCCTATGTGTTCCAGTTTTCTGGCCATTGGACTCTTCAGCAGCTTGCTGCCTAAGGCCTTCAAGAGAGGGACAGGTTTTTTGCCCCTTACACAACTGCTCCCTTGAGGGTCCCCCTGGGCCTAGGAGCTCAACCTGATAAGGTCCTAACTCCAGAGGCTCAGTTCCCTCAGAGGGCAGAACTTCTTCCTGAGAAGAGAGATTCTCTTTTTGTTGTTGTGTTGCAGCTGGTTTCCCAGTTGTCTTTCCTTTCCTCTTGGTAGGCTGGGCCCTTTTTCCAGGCTCCAGCTCTACTTTTTCACCCTGAGCCTTGCACTGTGCCCTTGTCTTGACACACACCAGTTCAGGGATACCCAGCATGGCTGCATGGGTTTTTAATTCTACCTCAGCCCATGCTGAGGACTCCAGGTCATTTCCAAGCAGTCTACTGGGATATTTGAGGAGACCACCACCTGTTTCAGGCCATTGACCCCTCCCCTCTCTAAAGTTACCATAGCCATGGGATGTACTTTAGTCTGATTGTCAGCGTTGGTGACTGGATAAGTTTGTCCAGCCAGGTATTGACCAGGGGAAACCAGTTTCTCTGTCACCATGGTGACACTGGCACCTGTATCCCTCAGGCCTTCTACACTTGTCCCATTAATTAAGAGCTGCTGCCTGTATTTTTGCATGTTAGGAGGCCAGGCAGCCAGTGTGGCTAAATCCATCCCACCCTCAGAGACTAATGTAGCTTCAGTATGACACCTGATTTGCTCTGGGCACACGGTTGATCCCACTTGGAGACTAGCCATTCCAGTGTTAGCTGGAGTGGAGTTAGAAGTGGTACTTTTCTTGGGACAGGCCTTGTCTCCAGTTTGGTGTCCAGGCTGATTACAGCTACGACACTAGGCCTTTTTGGGATCAAAGTTTTTACCCTTGTACCCAAAATTGGATTGTGAAGAAGCTCTGGGCCCACCCTCCTGTGCAGGTTTTTGGGGGCCTGTAGAAGACTCTTTACTATTTTTATTTTTGGATGTCTCAACACTCTTCCCCTGGGGAGGGTTTGTGACCCCTTTCTTTTGGTCACCCCCTGTGGAAGTCTTGGTCACCCTAGTCTTGACCCAATGGTCCGCCTTCTTTCCCAATTCTTGGGGAGAAATTGGTCCTAGGTCTACCAGATGCTGATGCAGTTTATCATTTGAACAATTACGTAATAGGTATTCTTTCACAAATAAATTGTACACCCCATCATAATCATTTACACCACTGCCTTGAATCCAACCATCCAGTGTTTTCACTGAGTAGTCCACAAAGTCAACCCAGGTCTGGCTCGAGGTTTTTTGAGCCCCCCTGAATCTAATTCTATACTCCTCAGTGGAGAATCCAAAGCCCTCAATCAGGGTACCCTTCATGAGGTCATAAGATTCTGCATCTTTTCCAGAGAGTGTGTGGAGTCTATCCCTACACTTTCCAGTGAACATTTCCCAAAGGAGAGCACCCCAGTGAGATCTGTTTACTTTTCTGGTTGCACAAGCCCTCTCAAAAGCTGTGAACCATTTGGTGATGTCATCACCATCTTCATATTTAGTTACAATCCCTTTTGGGATTTTCAACATGTCAGGAGAATCTCTGACCCTATTTATGTTGCTGCTACCATGGATGGGACCAAAACCCATCTCTTGTCTTTCCCTTTCTATGGCTAGGAGCTATCTCCCCAAAGCCAATCTTTTGGCCATCCTGGCTAGCAGGAGGTCATCTTCACTGAGGCTATCTTGAGTGATTGCAGAGGTGCTGGCCCCTCCTGTGAGGGAAGCAGCATCTCTGACTATCACAGTTGGAGTCAGGGATTGAGGGTCCCAGATCTCCCTAATTAGGATTGGAAGGGGGGAATTCTCCTCCAAGTCACTAACATCATCCTCTGGGAGGTCGTCCTCAGAGGGGTTGGCTTTTTCAAACTCTGCCAAAAGCTCCTGGAGCTGTTGTTTGGGGGGTCTTAAGCCAACTGGGATTTTCTTTATTTTGCAGAGACCTTAGCTCCCTCATCTTAAGATGGAGGTAAGGTGTGATGTCGAGTTCCATCACATTCTCTTCTGCACCAGACATTATGGGGGTCATTACAACATTGGCGTATAAGGCGCTTACCGCCGTGTAGAAGACCGCCAAAACACCGCCGCGGCCGCGGTAGACCGCCACAGCTATTATGACACACATCACGGAATCTGCCGAAATTCAGACACCCACACAATACCGCCACACCAAAGGTCAGCGATAAACATGCAGAAACACATCCTCCACCTCCACGCCAATAGAAACACGCACATGATATTACGACCCACAAATCCATGCGGCGGTCTTTCAACCGCGGTATTCCATTGGCGATACACACCGCCGCGCTCAAAATACACACACATATACAAAACACCGCCACATTGGACAATTACAAATACACACACCTGATACACATACACACACCACTCCCACACACCCAATACAATATAAAACACACACCCATATCACCCACAAACCCCTACAACCAAAAATTCAGAGAGAAGGCGAGAGAGAGAGCACAGAATCGAGAACCCCATCACACAGAAATACACAACACCATCATCCACACAACATCCACGCACAAAACACCACATACCACTACACTCACCACACTCATCAACACATACACCACCCCACACATCACACACACCACCCCATGTCACGCCAAAGACACCCCCGCTTCTCCGAGGAGGAGCTCAGGGTCATGGTGGAGGAAATCCTACGGGTAGAGCCACAGCTATTTGGCTCACAGGTACAGCACACATCAATAGCCAGGAAGATGGAGCTATGGCAAAGAATAGTGGATAGGGTCAACGCAGTGGGACAGCACCCAAGAAATAGGGAGGACATCAGGAAGAGGTGGAACGACCTACGGGGGAAGGTGCGTTCCACGGTATCCAGGCACCACATCGCGGTACAGCGGACTGGCGGCGGACCCCCACCTCCTCCCCCACAACTAACAACATGGGCGGAGCAAGTCTTGTCCATCTTGCATCCTGAGCGCCTCGGAGGAGTCGTTGGAGGAACGGACACTGGTAAGTCAAATCTTCACTATCATATCCCCCACCCTACCTGCATGCTATCACACACCCCCACCCTCATACCCTCCCCTATCACCCAAACTCCTCACTAATGTACCCATAACACCAACTACACATCCCAACCCCAAGACCTGCATGACACAACTAAGCATGGACACCCATCACTAAAGCATGCCCACTGCACATACCCAGAACACCCCCCATCCATCAGCACACAAGCCCCCACACAGGAATGCCTGCACTGGGGTTCACGCACACCCACCCATTGCTCACCATGAAACACACACATGCAATAATCATGTATTTATACCCCCGCAGGAACCCGAAGGAACGTCACCACACCAGAGGGTCCAGACAACACCACTCCACCCCCAGAAGAGGCCCACAGTGACAAGAGCAGCTCTGCCCTACTGGATCTTGATGACCAGCCCGGACCATCGTGGGCCTCAGGACAGTCGGTTCCCCTTGCCCAGCCACAGCCCAACACCGACCTTCCACCCTCTGGTAACACCAGCACAGCACCCACCCAGCGGGCCCAAACCTCCCTACCCAGGACAGGTCAATCAGCGGTGTGTCCACCACTACAGGGCACGCAGGGTAACCCAACAACAACAGGGACCTGGGGGCAGTGGTAGTGGGCACACAGTCCAGGGGACGGAGGCCCAGGAACATAGGTGAACTGGGAGGGCTGCTGTGCGTCAGAGGGAGGACAGGCCAAGGGAACCAACTCTCCACGTGGCCATCTCCTCCATCATGGGAGCATACCACCACTCCCAGGAGACGATAGCGACGGTCCTGGACAAGTTGCAGGAGATCCTGCGTCTGCAGGAGGAGCAGTATTTGGGGTTCAGGGAGGCGCTCAGGACCATCGGCTCCGCCCTGGGCACAATCGTAGGGGTCCTGACCGACATTCAAAAGACCTTGAGGGACACTGTGGCACTCCAAGGGGCCCCTGACACTAGGCAGGATGACGAACTGCCCACCACCTCCGCCGGCGCTAGTGGACAGGACGCCCCACCACAGGACCACCACACCAGCACCCCACCCCCTGCAGACGGACAACCACCACGAAAGCGGGCCCTGAGATCCAGGAACAGGACAGAGCAAGATGGCAAGACCCCCGCCTGGAAATAAGACCACCCTGATTGTCCCCCCACTGTCCCACTTTGTTACCCTGTCCAAATCGGAACTGCCCCAGCTCCACTTCCAATGGCCAGATGTGCAATGTACCTGTGAGACTAATAGACTGGACTCTGCCATGGACATTCCTCCACCATCACCCATCCCCATTTTACAACCCCCCTCATTTTTGTGCACTTAAATAAACACCCTTGAAACACTAAACAAAATGGAGTCAGTCTAAGTTTGTAATTTTGTATTATCAATTACAGTGTCATAATGGGTTACCCATTGGAAGGCAAACATACCAATGTCACGCATCACAAGCCCTTCAAGGATGCAAGCAGTTGACACGTAGGTTACCACATTTGTGAAATTGAAATGCAAGGGGACAACTCCGTTAACAAATAGTGAGTGAATTTCCGGTACAGGATAGAGGTAGACGTGTGAAAGTTAATGTAATGTTAAACCTGAAAATTTACTCACCTGTGTTTCACTGGAAATATTGCTGTATGACTGACACCCTGTTGGCGTTTTCTTCTTCCTCAGCTTCATCCTCATCACTGTCCACAGGCTCCACAGGCTCCACAGCTGCTACAACACCGTCATCTGGATCATCCTCCTGTAGAAAAGGCACCTGGCGTCGCAATGCCAAATTATGGAGCATGGAGCAGGCGATGATGATGTCGCACACCTTCTTCGATGAGTAGAATAGGGACTCACCTGTCATATGGAGGCACCTGAACCTGGCCTTCAGGAGGCCGAAGGTGCGTTCGATAACCCTCCTAGTCCGCCCATGGGCCTCATTGTAGCGTCCCTCTGCCCTGGTCCTGGGATTCCTCACTGGGGTCAGTAGCCAGGAAAGGTTGGGGTAACCAGAGTCCCCCAATAGCCATACACGGTGCCTCTGGAGTTCACCCATCATATCAGGGATGCTGCTATTGCGCAGGATGTAGGCGTCATGCACAGAGCCGGCGAACATTACATTTACCTGCGAGATGTACGGCTCTGCCAAACAGACCATCTGGACATTCATCGAATGATAACTCTTCCTGTTCCTGTACACCTGTTCACTCCTGCGGGGGGGGACCAGAGCTACATGGGTCTCATCAATGGCACCTATGACGTTGGGGATATGTCCAAGGGCATAGAAGTCACCTTTCACTGTAGGCATTTCCTCCACCTCAGGGAAAATGATGTATCTCCTTACGTGTTTCAGCAGGGCAGACAACACTCTGGACAACACGTTGGAAAACATAGGCTGGGACATCCCTGATGCCATGGCCACTGTTGTCTGAAAAGAGCCACTTGCAAGGAAATGGAGCACTGACAGCACCTGCACGTCAGGGGGGATTCCAGTCGGATGGCGGATTGGTGACATCAGGTCTTGCTCCAACTGGGTACATAGTTGCTGGATTGTGGCACGGTCAAACCTGTAGGTGACGAGTAAATTTCTCTCTTCCATTGTCAACAGGTCCACCAGTGGTCGGTACACCGGAGGATTCTGCCATCTTCTCATATGTCCCAGCTGACGGTGCCTAAGAAGGACAACAGTGAAGAAACAGTCACTATTCCTCCGGGTATGTACCCACAGTTACACACAAGACTACACCAGACACAAAATCCTTACTGTATGTGTGTTGAGTGTAGGCCTTGGTATGTGTGACGCAGTTGAAAATGAATCCATGTGGGCCCCTGAAATGGCGGCTGCCTGACCTCTAAACTGGGACAATGGGATTGTGGGGTAACAGTGCTGGCGTTGCACACCGTCGCAGTAGGCGGTCGTAGACCGCGGCGCAATGCTGCATTGGTTAACATTGGACCCTATGGGTCCCAGGAGCCAATGAACAGGTGCGCCGGCGGTGATGATGCGCCCCGCAGCGGACGTCACCGCCGCGGACGTCACCACCATTTTCTATCTGTTCAATCACTAGATACCCGACCTTCGACAGGAGAGGACCTACACTGCTAGTGCTGCTGTGACCTCGGTCTGGAAGCGACGATGGCTGCTGCATCTGGGGAAAGGGCCCCTGCCTTCACTGCACAGGAGTTGGAGAAACTTGTGGATGGGGTCCTCCCCCAGTACACTCTACTCTACGGTCCTCCAGACCAACAGGTTAGTACACAGGGAGCACGTTGTATGGGCTAGGCCTGGGTGGAGAGGGCTGGGTGGAAGAGGGAAGGGGGCAGAGTACATTGAACAGTAATGCATGGGAATGAATGGGCCACATGGCCAGAGTAGGGAGGGGGCCACTCACATTGACGGTGCAGTTTGTAATGACTGTTCCTCTTCCCTTGTGCATGTCATGTAGGTCAGCGCCCACCAGAAGAGGGACATTTGGCGTGCCATCCCCAAGGAGGTCCGGACCCTGGGGGCCCACCAGAGATGGGGCACCCACTGGCGGAAGAGATGGGAGGACATTCGCCGCTGCAGCAAGAAGACGGCGGAGGCTCAGCTGGGGATGGCCTCCCAACGTGGGAGGGGTGCCTGTCGCACCATGACCCCCCTGATGTTCCGGATCCTGGCGGTGGCCTACCCGGAGTTGGATAGGCGCTTAAGGACATCACAGCAGACACGAGGGGGTGAGTAAAACCTCATTCTGCTGACTTTGCGTGCAGTGGAGGGGTCTGGGTGGGGGAGGTGGGCTGTGGGTGTCCCTAGGCCAGGGCGAGTTAGGTAGGCAAGGCCCCTCCGTTATGTAGGCCATGTGGCACTCTACCCCACCTCAGAAGAGTGGCAAGTTGAGGTATAGTTGGCCCTGTGGCATCCATGTGCGCAGATTTCCACCATTGCCATGTAGGCCATATACCAGTAATTGCATGTGCAGAGGCCAGGAGCACGGCGTTATGCATGGGGCTGCTGCGTCTGTCTTGTCTGCCAACGGTAGCGGTATGCTATGCACTAAAACTCTCTTTCTTCTGTCCCCCCCCCCTTTTCCTGCTCTCCCTGTCCTTTTGTACATCAGCATCATCAGGCGGAGGTACAGTGGCACCGGAGCACGAGGGAGCTGCATCCCACATGGCCAGGGAGGGCCACACTACAGACTCTGAATGCACCAGTGGGACGGAGGGCGAGGGGAGCTTCACGTCGGCCACCGGATCACCAACCAGCCACACGGACTCGTCCGCCGATGGAAGCTCCCCTGTGGTGGCGGCACCATCTGTGCGCCCCAGTACTACAGGTACAGCCGCCACCTCCCCTACCAGCACCGCCCTCCCAGCAGCCCCTCAGCGTTCGCCCCGTGCCCGCTCACCCAGGAGGGTGGGCATCACCTTCGCCCCAGGCACCTCAGGCCCTGCCCCAGTCACCCCTGCTGCCCTCAGTGAGGAGGCCATTGACCTCCTCAGGTCACTCACTGTTGGGCAGTCTACTCTTGTGAATGCCATCCAGGGTGTAGAACGAGAGTTGCAACACGGTAATGCATTCCTGGAGGGCATTCATTCTGGTCAGGCTGCCCTTCAGCGAACCCTGCAATCTCTGGCCTCAGCACGGATGGCAGCCATTGTTCCCATGTCCAGCCTCCCCCCTCCAACTTCCTCCACCCAGACCCAATCCCCTGTACCCCAGCCCATCCCAAGCACACCTACAGACCAGCATGCACACAAGTCAACACACACAAGTAGCTCAAGCAAACATAGGCATCACACACACCACAGGCACTCGCGCAAGCCTCACCCACATACAGACACAGCAACATCCACTGTCTCCACTGTATCCCCCTCCTCCTCTTCTCCCTCCTCCCTCCCAGACTCGTCTACACACACACCTGCATGCACCACATCTACAGGCACTAGGACTCGCACTAGGACACCCAGCACCCCAAGCCGCTCACCTGCACTCACCACTTCCACTGCCATTTACACGTCCCCTGTGTCCTCTCCCAGTGTGTCTGTGACGCCCCCTCTCAAAGTACACAAACGCCGGCAATCACTCACCCAACATCCATCCACCTCACGACAGCCTCCAGTACCTGCACCTGCACCCAAAACACCTAAAGTGACACCTCCTACAACCACCTCCTCTTCCTCCACTCCCAGACCCCCTCCAGCTACCCATCCCAGTGTCCGTCAGAAACTGTCCCTATGTCAAATTGACCTTTTTGCCCCCCCCCTCCAATTCATCAGTCCCGTCATAGCGCCTCAGCCAAAAAGCCTCCAGTACCAGTGGTGCGTGTTCCAGGTTTTTGGAATGCACCGTCCACCAGGGCAGGCAGTAGGACCCGGAGCCAAGGGACTGGCAGCCCAGCCCCTGTAAAGGCTCTGAAATTGGGGAGTGGATGACAGGACAGTGTCAAGACTCCTGGTGGGACAACAAGTGAAATGGGATCCAAGGCGATTGGTGAGTCAGCTGTAACTCCAAAGAAGGTGGGGAAGGTCCAGAGGAAGTCTCCCCAGCCTGTTGTGAGTGTCACGGCGGAGAAGTGCGCCATAATTTCCGGCGGTCCAGACACAACCACCAGCACCGTCGTCACTGGTCCAGAGACCACCGCCAGATTCACAGCCCAGGAGGGCACAAGTATCGTCACTGGTCCAGAGACCACCGCCGGAGTCACAGCCCAGGAGGGCACAAGTATTGTCACTGGTCCAGAGACCACCGCCGGAGTCACAGCCCAGGAGGGCACAAGTATCGTCACTGGTCCAGAGACCACCACCGGAGTCACATCCCAGGAGGGCACAAGTATCGTCACTGGTCCAGAGACCACCGCCGGAGTCACAGCCCAGGAGGGCACAAGTATTGTCACTGGTCAGGAGACCACCGCCGGAGTCACAGCCCAGGAGGGCCCAAGTATCGTCACTGCTCCAGAGACCACCGCCAGAGTCACAGCCCAGGAGGGCCCAAGTATCGTTACTGGTCAGGAGACCACCGCCGGAGTCACAGCCCAGGAGGGCACAAGTATCGTCACTGGTCCAGAGACCACCGCCGGAGTCACAGCCCAGGAGGGCCCAAGCATCGTTACTGGTCAGGAGACCACCGCCGGAGTCACAGCCCAGGAGGGCCCAAGTGTCGTTACTGGTCAGGAGACCACCGCCGGAGTCACAGCCCAGCAGGGGACAGGATGCCACAGCCCCGCTGGCCAATGATGTAACGTCATGCCACACACCAATGTCCAGTGTGGAGATCGTCATGCCACACACCAATGTCCAGTATGGAGATGGTCATGCCACACACCAATGTCCAGTATGGAGATCGTCATGCCACACACCAATGTCCAGTGTGGAGATCGTCATTCCACACACCAATGTCCAGTATGGAGATCGTCATGCCACACACCAATGTCCAGTGTGGAGATCGTCATGCCACAAACCAATGTCCAGTATGGAGATCGTCATGCCACACACCAATGTCAGTATCAGAACCGCCATGGCAAAGCACCGCTGAACAGGGCAAAGACCGCCATGGCAAAGCACCGCTGAACAGTCCTGAACCGCCATGTCAAAGCACCGCTGAACAGGGCAAAGACCGCCATGGCAAAGCACCGCTGAACAGGGCAAAGACCGCCATGTCAAAGCACCGCTGAACAGTCCTGAACCGCCATGGCAAAGCACCGCTGAACAGGGCAAAGACCGCCATGGCAAAGCACCGCTGAACAGTCCTGAACCGCCATGGCAAAGAACCGCTGAACAGGGCAAAGACCGCCATGGCAAAGCACCGCTGAACAGTCCTGAACCGCCATGGCAAAGCACCGCTGAACAGGGCATGCACCGTGTAGGAATGAATGTACCACCACATCAGGCATCCTTATCCCATGTGCAGCTGGGACAGTGACAGGACAGGAACTTTCACGGGGAGACTCATCCAGTCTGGGCACCAGTCCCCCTCCAGAACCAGTGGAGACCTGCATCTACTTGAGAGACTGTGGCTTTGCACTCCCCAGGATGGCACAGTGGGCAAGCCACCCACTGTAGAGACTTGAGAGACTGTGGCTTTGCACTCCCCAGGATGGCACAGTGGGCAAGCCACCCACTGTAGAGACTTGAGAGACTGTGGCTTTGCACTCCCCCGGATGGCACAGTGGGCAGCCCACCCACTGTAGAGACTTGAGAGACTGTGGCTTTGCACTCCCCCGGATGGCACAGTGGGTAAGCCACCCACTGTAGAGACTTGAGAGACTGTGGCTTTGCACTCCTCAGGATACATCAATGGGCATGGAGCCCCATCGTGGATCTGGCGTTGCAGTCATGTGGCTGAGGTGCCCCCCCCTTCTCTTCCCCCTGAGGTGTCTGTAGTTTTTCTATCTGATGCCCCGGCAGTGTTCTCTCCGATTTTGGCCAGGTATCTATTGTGGGCCTCGCCCATGCATTTTTGGACTGTTGGTGCACAGACATTGTTGTGTACATATCTGCACTACTTCTCGGATTGTATGTGTAAATAAGAGTGATTTAGAGATATATATCAGTATATTTTTGTATGACATGTATATTGGCACATTACAATGTTTCACCGAAATTCGCTTTGTCTTTGCATTCTTCCGGGGGGATTGTGGGTTGTTAATGTGATATTTTTGACTGCATTGGTGTGTATGTTGTCTAATGCGAGGGTGGGGGTGGGGGTGTTTGGTGGTGTCCCCCTGACTTTTGTCTCCCCCCTCCCCCGTGTCGTAGATGCAGTACTCACCGGTATCTTCTGCGCCTATGACGCTGTTGGTCGTAAACGAGCAGAAAGACAAGGGCAGGTAGTATTTGGAGTTCCGGGTCCATGGAGTTGTCGTTCCTCGTGGGATGTGTTCAGGTGAGCGTTTTCCCATAGCAAAAGCTGTTTCCGCCGTGTTTTTATCCACGGTGAATCCGCCCCGGAAAAAGGTGGCGGATTGGTGGCTTGTAATGGTGTGGGCGGTACATTGTCTTCCGCCTGTCTGTTGGCGGTGACCGCCGCGCTGCTTGTCTGTATCGCCGTGGCGGGCGGTGTGTTAAAGTGGCTGTCTTTGTTGGCGGTTTCCGCCAGGGTCATAATTCCCTTTTTTTGTCTGCCGGCCTGTTTGCGCTATTACCGCAGCTTTAACACCGTCCGCCAGGGTTGTAATGACCCTCTATGTTTCTAAATGTTGGAATACTTTTTAAGAATCTAAAACCTTCTCTAGAACTTAATTCAAACTTTCACAAAACTTTTAAACTCTAAAAGAAATGCTAATAGGGACTAACACAAGGCCCTAGCAGGACTTTGAAAAATTTAGAAAAATAGCTCAAATTGCAAAAATCAGTTTCTAATGACAATTTTTGGAATTTAGTTGTGTGATCAGGTATTGGCTGAGTACCCCACCGCTGATCCACCAATGTAGGAAGTTGGCTCTGTATGCACTATTTCAAAGTAAGGAATAGTATGCACAGAGTCCAAGGGTTCCCACTAGAGGTAAGATAGTGGCAAAAAGAGATAATACTAATGCTCTATTTTGTGGTAGTGTGGTCGAGCAGTAGGCTTATCAAAGGAGTAGTGTTAAGCATTTGTTGTACACACACAAGCAATAAATGAGGAACACACACTCAAAGACAATTCCAGGCCAATAGGTTTTTGTATAGAAAAATATATTTTCTTAGTTTATTTTAAGAACCACAGGTTCAAATTTTACATGTAATACTTCACATGAAAGGTATTGCAGGTAAGTACTTTAGGAACTTTGAATAATCAAAATAGCATACACAGTTTTCAAATAAATCACATATAGCTATTTTAAAACTAGACAGTGCAATTTTCAACAGTTCCTGGGGGGAGTAAGAGTTAGTTAGTTTTTGCAGGTAAGTAAACCACCTGCAGGGTTCAAGTTTGGGTCCAAGGTAGCCCACTGTTGGGGGTTCAGAGCAACCCCAAAGTTACCACACCAGCAGCTCAGGGCCAGTCAGGTGCAGAGGTCAAAGTGGTGCCCAAAACGCATAGGCTTCAATAGAGAAGGGGGTGCCCCAGTTCCAGTCAGCCAGCAGGTAAGTACCCGCGTCTTCGGAGGGCAGACCAGGGGGGTTTTGTAGGGCATCGGGGGGGACACAAGTCAGCACAGAAAGTACACCCTCAGCAGCACGGGGGCGGCCGGGTGCAGTGTGCAAACAAGCGTCGGGTTAGCAATAGAAATCAATGGGAGACCAAGGGGTCTCTTCAGCGATGCAGGCAGGCAAGGGGGGGGGCTTCTCGGGGTAGCCACCACCTGGGCAAGGGAGAGGGCCTCCTGGGGGTCACTCCTGCACTGGAGTTCGGATCCTTCAGGTCCTGGGGGCTGTGGGTGCAGAGTCTTTTCCAGGCTTCGGGATCTGAGGAACAGGCAGTCGCGCTCAGGGTGAGCCTCGGGATTCCCTCTGCAGGCGTTGCTGTGGGGGCTCAGGGGGGCAACTCTGGCTACTCACGGTCTTGCAGTTGCCGGGGAGTCCTCGCTGAAGTGTTTGTTCTCCACAAGTCGAGCCGGGGTTGGCAGGTGCAGAGTAGCAAGTTTCACGCTTCCGGTGGGAAACGCAGGTTGTTTAAAGTTGCTCCTTTGTAACAAAGTTGCAGTCTTGGGTGAACAGGGCTGCTGTCCTCAGGAGTTTCTTGGTCCTTCTAGAGCAGGGCAGTCCTCTGAGGATTCAGAGGTCGCTGGTCCCTGGGGAGAGCGTCGCTGGAGCAGTGTCTTTAGAAGGGGGGGAGACAGGCCGGTAGAGCTGGGGCCAAAGCAGTTGGTGTCTCCGTCTTCTCTGCAGGGTTTTTCAGCTTAGCAGTCCTCTTCTTCTTAGGTTGCAGGAATCTGAGTTCCTAGGTTCTGGGGAGCCCCTTAATACAGAATTTAGGGGTGTGTTTAGGTGTGGGAGGGCAGTAGCCAATGGCTACTAGCCCTGAGGGTGGCTACACCCTCTTTGTGCCTCCTCCCAAGGGGAGGGGGTCACATTCCTATCCCTATTGGGGGAATCCTCCATCTGCAAGATGGAGGATTTCTAAAAGTCAGAGTCACCTCAGCTCAGGTTGCCTTAGGGGCTGTCCTGACTGGCCAGTGACTCCTCCTTGTTTTTCTCATTATCTCCTCCGGTCTTGCCGCCAAAAGTGGGGCCGTGGCCGGAGGGGTCGGGCAACTCCACTAGCTGGAATGCCCTGGGGTGCTGTAACAAAGGGGGTGAGCCTTTGAGGCTCACCGCCAGGTGTTACAGTTCCTGCAAGGGGGAGGTGATAAGCATCTCCACCCAGTACAGGCTTTGTTACTAGCCTCAGAGTGACAAAGGCACTCTCCCCATGTGGCCAGCAACATGTCTCGAGTGTGGCAGGCTGCTAAAACCAGTCAGCCTACACGGGTAGTTGGTTAAGGTTTCAGGGGGCACCTCTAAGGTGCCCTCTGGGGTGTATGTTACAATAAAATGTACACTGGCATCAGTGTGCATTTATTGTGCTGAGAAGTTTGATACCAAACTTCACAGTTTTCAGTGTAGCCATTATGGTGTTGTGGAGTTCGTGCATGACAGACTCCCAGACCGTATACTCTTATGGCTACCCTGCACTTACAATGTCTAAGGTTTGGCTTAGACACTGTAGGGGCACAGTGCTCATGCACTTGAGCCCTCACCTATGGTATAGTGCACCCTGCCTTAGGGCTGTAAGGCCTGCTAGAGGGATAACTTATCTATACTGCATAGGCAGTGTGAGGTTGGCATGGCACCCTGAGGGGAGTGCCATGTCGACTTCGTTTTGTCCTCACCAGCACACACAAGCTGGCAAGCAGTGTGTCTGTGCTGAGTGAGGGGTCCCCAGGGTGGCATAAGACATGCTGCAGCCCTTAGAGACCTTGCCTGGCATCATGGCCCTTGGTACCAGGGGGACCAGTTACAAGGGACTTACCTGGATGCCAGGGTGTGCCAATTGTGAAAACAAAAGAACAGGTTAGGGAAAGAACACTGGTGCTGGGGCCCGGTTAGCAGGCCTCAGCACACTTTCAAATCAAAACTTAGCATCAGCAAAGGCAAAAAGTCAGGGGGTAACCATGCCAAGGAGGCATTTCCTTACAATAAGGAAGCAAATGTTTCACAATTTGACAGTTTTAATGTCTGAAGAGGGGGAATTGTATTTCCCATTGATTTGATTTTTGACAATTTCAAAGAGTTTCTTGGGACTGTTAATAGCCATGTCTAACTGTTGTTGAAAATAAAGTGATTTGGAGTTTCCAATGCATCTGTTGTAGGCATTCCACCTTTGCTGCAGGATAATGGGGTTTGCCAGAGAAGAGGTCACTCTCCCTTCTCTTTCCTCTAGTTTAAGGGTGCGGCGTTCCTCATTAAGGCTATAGTTGAACCAAGGGTGAGATCTTATTATTAGGAGTCTCTTTAATTGTTAAGGGGCAATAAAGTCCAGGAAGTTGGACACAGAGCTAAAATAGTGCTCTGTGAGGTCTTGTGAGTCAGACATGTCGATGGGCGGGGACAAGAGATGGTGACAGATAGCAGATAGTGTGCCTAGATTGAGGTTACTGATTTCCAATGCTTGGTTTTCACTGGTTGACCTTTGCGGATGAATGCCCGGAAAATCTGGTTCTTGTGAGGATCATTGCTGGCAGATATGATCTCCATGATTTCTTCAATAAAAGTATGATTGTCTTCAGGACGGTGGTAGGTCATGTGCAGTGTCCATATTGAGTTGTCTGATTGAGATGATGATCCTTAACTATTCGCAGGAGGGTATAGGCATAGAGTGGGACTGTTTCACTGAGAGGTTAGACCTGTAAATACAAGCTAATCCACCTCCATGGTGGTCTGCACGGTCCAGATAGAGGATGTCATGGCTGGGTGGAACTAGGATGTCTAGAATAGTGGATGAGGATTCATTTAGCCAGGTTTCGGTAAGAATTAGGAGGTAAAGGTCTGGATTGAGTATGAAGTCTGCTATGTCAGCAGATTGTTTCACTGCTGACCCGCAATTGAGTAGCAAAAATTTTAGGTAAGGATAAGTAACAGTGGTAGATGAGTGTGCAATGGGGATATGTTTGAGGTTCATTTTATTATTGGATCTGGATCTAGGAAGGGGTTCCTTGGGTGGATGAGTGATAATTGTTTGAATCTTTTCTGAGGATATAACAAGGTCAGTTTGGGTGGGGTTATATGAGGTAAGAAAGGAGAGGGTATCATTATACAATAGGTGTCTAACTAATCTGCTGGGTTAGGCGGAATGGTCGAGATTTGGTTCACATCTCCATTTAGGTTGCGTAGCCTGTGTGTCGATATAATTATCAACAGGAATACTTAAAGGGATGCTGATGTTACAGGTTTGGCGGTGGATCAAGTGATACAACCAGTTATGCTCTATTGAAGAGGTTGTATTCTGATATGTAGGGATAAAAGGGATGGGAGAATAGATGTCTGCTATGAGGGAGTAGTGTGGTAAGGTGGAAGAGGGGTTGGGTGGGAAGTGGTTATCAATAAGAAGGGATTCAGTTGGGATTTGGGGTATAGAGGGAGGCGTAGCATCTCTGTCTAGCTTAACCATGAGGTAGGGGAAGAGATTGCAAAAGAGTTCCCAGTTGGGATTAGAGGACCGAATGAGCGCAGTACCATTATTGTACATGGAGATAGTGTCTTCCACATTGTACACAGGGAAGGACGAGATGTTAAGTTTATAGCTGTGGGGTATTTTCGTAGTGGAGGTAGTCTTGAGTACGGAGGGTTTGAGCATGACTCTTGGTGAAGAAGATAGGGTCATTTAGTATTGTTCTCCTATTGCTGCAATAGGAGGGGCCTATTATAAGTGTTTCTGTATTCAATTTGAGAATTTTATGTTTGAAAGGTTTTGGAGCATTTTTGGTCAAATTTGGGGGATAATTAATATTGAACGAATTGTGCCGTGCGGGGGACATTAGAGGGTTAAATTTGTTGATAAGATGTGACTCCATGATGAGAGTCATAAGTGAGGTGAGGCACATGAGAGAAAGTAGACGTTGAATGTAAATAAAGGAGGGAGCCACTACAAGATGGCTGCCAACGTACAAGTAGAAGGGAGGGCTTCTTCTTCTTGGATAAGGTGAGAGAAGTCCTCTTTCAGTTATGATACTAGACTTGAAGTGGATAGTCCTGCTTTACTGCTAATGAATACGGAAGAGACAGGGTTAAAGACCAAAGTAGGTAGCCATCTTGGATAGTGTAGGCATAGTCAGAATTGGGTACTAGTAGAGAGGGAGGAAGTTGAGGTGAGAAGAATGAAAAAGCAAATTGGGGATATAAAGATGACTGCCAAAGACTTGTATATCCAGTCCTGGGTCAAAACAGCAATATCAACATATGGACTACGGGTTAGAAAACACAAAAGGAAAGCAGCTGTAGGTCCGTGAGCGCATTAAAAAAAAAAACAATAATAAAAACAAGCAGCCCTGGAGGTGCGTAGGCTCACATTGTGATTGCTCGCTGCCATGCACAAGCCAAGTCACAGGTCAGGAGAGACAAGAGTGCATCACTCGGGCCACGAGCAGATTGGGGGGGGCCTGTCAGGTCGAGACTGCATGGGCTCGGTAAAAAAGCCAGGGACTGGTGAACATCATACTCCTAACCATCCCCATGAGAAAGTGTGTGTAGAAGTTCAATAACAAGCACCAGAGGTCACCAGTCAAGTACTTCAGGACTTCGCACGCACCAAAGCAACTGAGGCTGTAAACTCCGGGGTCTCAGTCAAGGGGCAGGGAATGGCAAGAGCACCAAACCCACCAAACAACCCAGAGACACTAGAGCAAAGCTGAACCACGAGAGTCAGCACTGTCGGAAGTAGGGAGGGGACACCAGTAAGACAGCACCCAATGCCTTCACAAAGAGGTGGTCATCCGCATCGTCATGGGTGACCTCTGAGTTTGAACTGTGAGGCTCTGAGACTATGCGACTGTGGGCTGCATTGGAGGCAGCAGTCAGAAAGTGTACACTGCTGCTATGGTCCAGCAGTCAGCGGGGCAATCGTGGTGAAGGCTGCTACATTGAATTATTCAGTCAATGAGTTAATAATAGTAACATTAAGCAGTACATAAAGCTAATAATAAGGTATTTATTACCAACCCATATTTAACAGACTAAACATTCAAACAAAGTAAGATGTATTAAATAATGCTCACCTGACAGCAGTATGATTTACAAAATGCAGAGCAGACACAGGCACTTTCTTAGATTAGACACACATCTGGATGAATATATCAAAGGGAGAACTCAGGTTACATCTGATTAAAGATGCTTCTTAGTCCTAGTAATAAAAATGGGCATGAAATAGCACATTAAGTCAGAAAAATTGTCTCATAGTATGAGAAAAAGATTCCCTTAAATGTGGGCAATACAACTGTGTTCAATATATACTAGAAAAACAAGCAACTTTTAGACAGTACCAGCACCAATAATACAATATTTATGATTTCTTGAATTGCAATACAGCTTATTGCACATACATCATTACTTGCATCAGACAAAAGATTTATTAAGAATCAAGTAAAAGATCACTTTTGGAAAGACTGCATGAGTACCTGAGAACTCTGAAGAATGAAGATAAAAAACGTAGCATGTTAGTACACTTTGCTAGGGAACATGGTTCTAAAGACCTTTTTAAGATAACTTTTCCCGGCATGATTCAAATAAACCATACCACACATCAAGTAACAGAGAACTTATGATAAGAAAAATAATTTATAATCTTATAGCAAATGAGGATGGTATTAACACAGACACTGAGTTACACATATATTTACAAGACCAATCTTAACAGATATTATATTTTGCTAACACGTTATATTTCATACATGCTCATACAGTACAATGATGTTTACTTTATAAATGTAAAGAATGTTGCTTTGTTTTTATATACAGCATAGCACAGCCTATTACACACTCGTCCAGCAATTTCACAGCTGTGGGTTGGGCTTTAACCCATTGTGAATATACTACTCCCAATGAAATGAAAATCTTTATTATAGTCTGTTGATATGATCTATTGTATAATACTTTGAATTCAAATAACAATTTGAAACACATGTTTAATATTTTTTTTGTATTTACATTTAATTTTGGGAATCATTGTTGCTGTCTTATAGTAACATGAGGAAGTATCCTTGACCAAATTAGAATTGGTAACATCAACACTTTCAAATTTAGAATATAACTAGTGGTAGTGTTTCACTCTAACAATCAGCAATGAGGGTGACTAAAGAAGTTTGAACATTAGTAGGCAACACCTTTTTATGTGCTGGTGGCCATTTGTGAATGGTGTAGGATATAGACAATGCCTCACAAACTGTAAAAACAAATCTTTGTAGAGTATAATATGGCAAGCCAAACATACATGGCTGACTCATATTGGTAATGATAAAGTGCACATTGTTACATAATTTGCACATGGCTGATGCAATTTTGAATTAAGTATTTAAATAGAAGAGCTAGTTTAATTTCTATTACTGACACCAGTGTTTGAGAGGGACAAACATGGATGATTCTTTACTGGTAGGATACCACTTCTCATATGCTAATCAAGTATGCATTAAGCATGAAGGAAAGCAGTCTTTTATTAATAACATTCATACACTAAGTGATACTATTCATTTGCTTACCAGATGTAGGTCACAAAAGAGTCTATTGTATTTTCAGTTGGGCAACAAATTAGGTAATTATTCCACATCGTACAGAAGGGCTTGCAAATGGATTTACAGCTCATACATACAACAAATTTGAACTTTTACTCCACATTTTTTTCAGTGAAGTTCAGAAAAGGGGTCATAAGCGTCTTCATTTAAATTGCTATAGAATACAATGTTGTTTAATTAAAAGAGGTTTTCATTAACAAACAACTTTACTACGACAAACATTTCTTTGAGATTTTATGTTATGGATCACTGTAGGAATGGAACTGAACAAATATTCATACACTGATACACAGTTGGACTAGTATACAATATAGTATTTTTCTTGAAATATACTTAGTGATTTGGTAATTTGGCTTTTGAAATTTGTTAGAAAAGGTAGATATTTCAGTGTTAAATTCATCCTAAACATTGATTGGATGCAGAGCACAATTTACATTGAGATGCAATGAATGATCATGAAGATGTGATTTAATGTACTGCAAAAAACAAGATGGCCTATAAAGTCTTGGGAAAAGATTTACAAATTAAACAAAAACAACAAATAAAATCTCTATTGGAAATCTAGCAATACCATTTAAAGAAAGTTAACAGTATTTCTAATTATACTATTTCGCCTCTTGCTAAGTTTGTTTGTTCAATACACAGTGTTATTCAAATGCCATCCGAGTTGTTCATTTATTTGACATTGGTAGCAACCTTGTTCATTTATGCATAACCAGGGTAACAAGACATGAATTTCACAACTATCTTGCATCGCCCATGTTCTGTTACAAAGAAAGAGGAACTGTAAGGATACCCCCTTTAAAGTTTGATGCCCGATCCATCAGATTCCTCTTTTGTATCAAAGTGAAATAATTAGCTTTTTAAAAAAACAAAAAAACAAGGAGTTATAAGTATATGGTAAGAGATTGTAATTTATGAAGCTAATAACTAATTTTTTGTCTACAACACCAAAAATAATAAACCCCTAAACTGTATTTTGCAGCAAAAACTAAAGGGCATATTAAAGAAAAGTGATGCTGCACACAATGCAGCGTCACTTTTCTTTCACCCCTTAGTGCCCCCCTAACACCACCATGTTGTGCTGTATTTAAAATACGTTGCACCATGGCGGTAGTTAGGGGGCTAGTGTTAGAATTTTTTACACTAGTATGGTGCTTTGCAGGATTAGCGTAAAAACATTCTGAAGCTAATCCTGCAAAGCACCCAGAGGCCCATTGTAAGCAATGGAAGCCTCCTTTTAAAGCCTGCTCTGTGCAGGCAATAAATGTGCTGAAAAAAATGGCGTATGGAAATCTAGATTTCCTTGAGCCATTATTTTGGGCCCCCTAATGGGGGAGCGCCCCCTTTGCATACATTATGCCTTTTGCAGGCATAATATAGCTCAGAGGGTCACAAAGTGGCACAATGCATGCATTGTGCCACTTTGTAAATATGGCGCAGGGAAAATGCCACTTTAGTATCTCCTTAGCGTAAAATAATGATGCTATGGTGGCGCTAAGGTGGCACTAGGGGCTTTTAGATCTGCCCTTAAATGTTTTTGTATTTTCCATCTTCACATATGTATGTACATGCAGGGCCAGCTTTAGCATTTGCGGAGCCCTGTGCAACAATGATTTTTGGCGCCCCCTAATTACCACCTCTACCAAGTCTCCATAACCGCTCTCTCTCAGATGCATTTAATTAATTTTATAGCACCGCTGATACTATGCAGGGTGTCAGAGCACTTTACATCTCACACATTTTATAGAGAGACAATCAATCATAGGTGTGTAAATCAGTGTATAACAAGTGTTATATAAGATAGAGGACTACAAGACGTAGGAGGCACGTGTCATCCATACTGGTAGGCTGTACAGCTTAGGAGTGCTTAATCTGGAGAAGCACAAACTCAGAATTTAAAATGTAACACCATGGTTGGTGGATCTCTTTCATAATACGAATTGATTTATACCCAAATGAACCCTTTTTCAAACATTAGGGTATTGAAAGACTGAGGGAAAAATAATAATGCCCTAATCTATACCTTGCGGAATGAATGCAGTTCCTTGATGACAGTTAACAGTTTACTGTTCTATATGTTCTATATTAGGATTTTAACTTGGAAACTGTAAGTAACAAAAGGGTCTATGACAAACGTAGTACCCTGCTGACCTATTTGCGTTATATGCACTTTGTGAACTACCTGATACATGTTCTTTGCAGGAGGCATATTACCCCCCTACCTCAAAACGCCCACTAGAGAAAACTCCGAACTCTACACAGGCAGAATATTAATCAACAGTTATCTTGACAATTTTATTGTTGCCTATAAATTGCTGGTAGGGAAGAATGCTGCAGTAGGGCTTTTAAAACTATAATATACTTGCAAACATAGCACCCCTTCAAAAAGTCACCACCCGGTGCAGTGACACTGGTGGCACCGCCCTAGAGCCGGCCCTGTGTATACCTATGATTTCTCAGTAGCCACAAAAGCAAAACTATGCATACAATTTCTGGATCTATTGCCACCACATCCTTATAGTCTGAGGCTTGTAGTCTTGATGTTGGCCAACAATACAGGACTGACTGCAGATGTCAAGCATGACATTGGGCCACTTCACAACTATGGAGGACTTCATGTGCGCCTAACGTACAAGTTACTTGCCTTCGGTAACTAAATATCTGGTAGAGACATGTTCTAGTTGCAGATTCCTTACCTTAGAATTTCCCGAAGGCATCAGACTGGATCCGGAGATTTTTCTTCGAGCAATACCCTTGAGCATCGGTAGGTGGCGTTGGTCGACTCCGCAGGCGTCGTAGGCGTCGTGGTCGCCGCAATGACGTCAGGAGTATGACATAGAAGCCGCCCTTGCGCACTAGGGGCTTTTAGATCTGCCCTTAAATGTTTTTGTATTTTCCATCTTCACATATGTATGTACATGCAGGGCCAGCTTTAGCATTTGCGGAGCCCTGTGCAACAATGCTTTTTGGCGCCCCCTAATTACCACCTCTACCAAGTCTCCATAACCGCTCTCTCTCAGATGCATTTAATTAATTTTATAGCACCGCTGATACTATGCAGGGTGTCAGAGCACTTTACATCTCACACATTTTATAGAGAGACAATCAATCATAGGTGTGTAAATCAGTGTATAACAAGTGTTATATAAGATAGAGGACTACAAGATGTAGGAGGCACGTGTCATCCATACTGGTAGGCTGTACAGCTTAGGAGTGCTTAATCTGGAGAAGCACAAACTCAGAATTTAAAATGTGACACCATGGTTGGTGGATCTCTTTCATAATACGAATTGATTTATACCCAAATGAACCCTTTTTCAAACATTAGGGTATTGAAAGACTGAGGGAAAAATAATAATGCCCTAATCTATACCTTGCGGAATGAATGCAGTTCCTTGATGACAGTTAACAGTTTACTGTTCTATATGTTCTATATTAGGATTTTAACTTGGAAACTGTAAGTAACAAAAGGGTCTATGACAAACGTAGTACCCTGCTGACCTATTTGCGTTATTTGCACTTTGTGAACTACCTGATACATGTTCTTTGCAGGAGGCATATTACCCCCCTACCTCAAAACGCCCACTAGAGAAAACTCCGAACTCTACACAGGCAGAATATTAATCAACAGTTATCTTGACAATTTTATTGTTGCCTATAAATTGCTGGTAGGGAAGAATGCTGCAGCAGGGCTTTTAAAACTATAATATACTTGCAAACATAGCACCCCTTCAAAAAGTCACCACCCGGTGCAGTGACACTGGTGGCACCGCCCTAGAGCCGGCCCTGTGTATACCTATGATGTCTCAGTAGCCACAAAAGCAAAACTATGCATACAATTTCTGGATCTATTGCCACCACATCCTTATAGTCTGAGGCTTGTAGTCTTGATGTTGGCCAACAATACAGGACTGACTGCAGATGTCAAGCATGACATTGGGCCACTTCACAACTATGGAGGACTTCATGTGCGCCTAACGTACAAGTTACTTACCTTCGGTAACTAAATATCTGGTAGAGACATGTTCTAGTTGCAGATTCCTTACCTTAGAATTTTCCGAAGGCATCAGACTGGATCTGGAGATTTTTCTTCGAGCAATACCCTTGAGCATCGGTAGGTGGCGTTGGTCGACTCCGCAGGCGTTGTAGGCTTCGTGGTCGCCGCAGTGACGTCAGGAGTAGGACATAGAAGCCGCCCTTGCGCAGTGATGTCAGCTTCTTTCAACGACTTTCCGTGCCAGAGCGCAGAGCCACTAAGAACACTGAGATTGGTGCGCCAGAGCTAAGGACCTGAAAGGGGGAATCCCTGTCCCTAGAAATCAGTTCGCAAGCGGGGTGGATGGGTGGGCGGTAAGGAATTTGCAACTAGAATATGTCTCTACCAGATATTTTGTTACCGAAGGTAAGGAACTTGTACATCTGATAGAGACTTCTAGTAGCAGATTCCTTACCTTAGAATAGATACCCAAGCACTGCCATCCTCTGCGGTGGGCTGCGAACTAAGATCATAATAGAAAGTCCCGCATGACCGAACGACCAAAGTACCCGTCCCGACGGCCATGACTATCCAGGCAGTAATGCTTAGCAAACGTGTGCAGGGATGCCCACGTAGCTGCCTGACAGATATCGAGGACAGGACCTCCGCGTGCTAACGCAGTGGATGCAGCTGTTGCTCTAGTAGAATGAGCCTGCCAGCCGTTGGGAGGTTGTTTTGTTTGCCAAAGCGTAGCACATTTTGATGCAAAGAAGCACCCATCAAGAGATGGTACGCTCTTGCACCACCTTCCGTTACTTTGCACCCACATAGCCAACAAAGAGTTGATTGTCCACCCTTAAGTCTTTAGTATGATTGAGATAGAACGCCAACGCTCTTTTTGGGTCCAGACGGGGAAGTCTCTCCTCCTCATGGGAAGGATGTGGGGGTGCGTAGAAGGTAGGCAAAGTGATGGACTGGCCTACATGAAATGGTGTAACCACCTTAGCAAGGAAGGAAGCCCTAATGCGTAACACCACTTTGTCAGGGTGCACAGACAAGTATGGAGGCTTTGAAGAAAGTGCCTGAAGCTCACTCACCCTGCGAGCAGAGGTGATAGCGATGAGAAATCCAGTTTTGAATGTGAGGAGCCGCAAGGGACAATTATGCATTGGCTCAAAGGGGGTACACATCAAGTAAGTAAGTACAAGATTAAGATCCCACTGAGGCATGATGAAGGGAGTGGGAGGAAATAAGTGGGTGAGCATCTTCAAGAACCTACTCACAAGAGGAGATGTAAAGAGTGAGGGCTGATCAGGAAGCCTAATAGAGGCGGAAATGGCAGACAGATACCCTTTAAGGGTGCCCAATGCAGAGCCCTACTGGGCTAAAGAAAGAATGAACAGAAGAACCTCTGAAAGAGGGGCAGAAAGGGGGTCAACAGATTTGTTGGTGCACCATGCCACAAATTTATTCCAACGACAGGGGTATACAGTTTTAGTCGATGGAGACCTGGCTGCCAAGATAACATTACAGACTTCGGGTGGAAGGGCAAATGTCGTCAACTGTTGCTTCTCAATCTCCATGCATGAAGGCGGAGGTTGGACAGGTTCGGGTGGAGGACCGTCCCCTGCAGCTGCAACAGAAGATTGGAGTGGAGTGGAGGATCGATGGACATGCTCAATAGGTCTGGATACCACACTCTTTGAGCCCAGTCCGAAGCCAGCAAGATAACTTGGGCCCGGTCGCACTTGATTTTCTTGAGAACTCTGGGCAGAAGAGGGATAGGCGGGAAGGCGTAAAGGAGGCCGGAGTTCCACTCGAGACAAAAAGCGTCTCCGAGCGAGTGCCGCCTTGGAAACTCCAACGCGCAAAATAGCTGACATTGCGCGTTCTCTGCCAAGGCGAACAGATCTAACCAAGGCTCTCCCCACTTGAGAAAGAGACCTTGCGCCACCTCCGGATGGAGACGCCATTTGTTATCGACAGTGCGTCGGTGGCTGAGTTCGTCTGCTCTGGCTTTGAGGGAGCCCGTCCGATGTTGAACCATCAGGGTAATGTCCTGATGTTCCAGCCATGTCCAGAGGCATAGTGCCTCCTGACAGAGGGTCCAGGACCCTACCCCGCCTTGTTTGTTGGAGTACCACATGGCGGTAGTGTTGTCCGTGAACACCTGCACTACTTTCCCTTTGAGAGAGGGAAGGAATGCTTTCAACGCAAGTCTGATCGCCCAGAGCTCCAGCATATTTATGTGGAGTCCCGACTCCGCCGGAGATCAGAGGCCTCTGATCTCCGCCTCTTCCATGTGGCCGCCCCAACCCAGAAGTGACGCATGTGTCACTATAGAGAGATCTGGGTGGGGAAGGGAGAGGGATCTGCCATTGACCCAATCGGGATTCGAAAGCCACCACTGTAGGTCTTTTGCAGTCCCCTCCGAGATCTGGACCACGTCGGAGAGACTTCCCTGATGCTGCGCCCACTGGAACTTCAAGTCCCACTGCAGAGCCCACATATACCACCTGGCATGTGTTACTAGCAGGATGCAGGAGGCCAAGAGGCCCAGCAGCCTCAGAGTCTGTCTCATCGAAACCCAAGACCAAGGCTGAAAGATCAGAATACTAGCCTGAATATCTTGGACTCACTTTTTAGGGGGATAAGCCTGAAACAGCACTGTTTCCAGAACAGCTCCGATGAAAGGGAGCCGTCTGAGAGGGAGTCAGGTGTGACTTCGACACGTTGATAGTGAACCCCAGCTGGTGCAGGAGGTTCGCCGTAGTCTGAAGGTGGGAGACAACTGTTAGGGGCGAAGGTGCCTTCAACACCCAGTTGTCTAGGTAGGGGAAGACTGAGACCCCTAACCTGTGCAGATGAGCTGCAACCACCGCCATCACTTTTGTGAACACCCAAAGGGCACAGGTAAGGCCGAAAGGGAGCACAGTAAACTGAAAGTGCTCATGCCCTACCACGAATCGTAGGTAACGTCTGTGGGCAAGCAGGATGGGGATGTGGAAATAACCATCCTGCAAGTCCAACGCCACCATCCAGTCTCCTGGGTCCAAGGCAGACAGTACCTGAGCCAGGGTGAGCATTTTGAACTTCTCCTTCTTGAGAAAGTAGTTCAGGTCCCGAAGATCTAGGATAGGACGCAAGCCTTTGTCCTTCTTTGGTATCAGAAAGTAGCGGGCATAACAACCATGACCTACTTTTGGCACAGGGACCTTTTCTATAGCTCCCTTGGCCAAGAGAGCCGCGACTTCCTGGCGGAGAAGCACCAAATGATCCGGAAGATGATGGAAGGATGGTGGCATGTGTGGTGGTGCAGATTCGAAAGGGAGGGAGTAGCCCTTCCGAATTATCTGCAAAACCCACCCATCCGTGGTGATATGTTCCCAGTGGGGCAGGAGATGGCGGATCCTGACACCAACTGGGCGGGAGTGAGGGGACGGACTAGGACGGTTTGGAGGCTGCAGCGGGGGCAGGGGTGGACTGGACAGACCTCTGGTTCCCTGTCCCACGACCACCTGGGATTCCGCGTCCACCGCCACGCATAGGCTGTCCCCGCACGGTGGCTGGGTTGAGGACGTGACAGGGCGCCCCTTCCATGGCCACGAAAGGGACAAAAGGCGGACTGTGGGGCGTGTGATGGAGGAAAGGCCAAGGGACCGAGCCGTAGCCCAGGAATCCTTGAATCTCTCCAAGGCTGAGTCCGCTTTGTCTCTGAAGAGATGGGTTCCATCAAGGGGCATATCCATAAGTGACTGTTGGACATACCCTGAGAAGCCAGAAATACGTAACCAGGCATGGTGCCGTAAGGCCACTGTCGTCGCAACCGATCTGCCCAGAGAGTCGGTTGTATCCAGCCCACAACGGATAGTGAACTTCGCTGCGTCTCTCCCATCTTTCACTGCTTGGGAGACGATAGCACAGGCCTCCTCCGGTATCTGCAGCAGGACTTGCGCAACCGTATCCCACAGTGAGTGGGAATAACAGCCCAAAAGACATGCAGTCTTCACAGACCGCAGTGCGAGACTGAAGGATGAAAACAATTTCTTACCAAATTGTTCCAGCCTTTTGGATTCCCGATCCGGGGGTGCGGAAGGGAACGCGCCAGAAGAAGAGGAAGCCTGGATTACAAGACTCTCAGGTGTAGGATGTTGGGACAGGAACTTTGGGTCGTTCGGCACGGGCCGATGGCAGCGAGCGATAGTCCTGTTCACAGGAGCCCCTGTGTTGGGTTTGGTCCATGTACCCAAAAGGACATTAAATGGGAGAAGGGGTTCCGACGTAGAAGCCCCAGGCTGAAGCACCTCCGTCAGGAGATTAGACCTGACTTCAACAGTAGGTAGCTCAAGGCCAAGGACCTCAGCTGCCCTACTAACCACCATACTATAGGTAGCTCCCTCCGCGTAGCCACGGTAGGAGGAGACAGCATGCCAGCGTCAGGAGAAGTATCCAGACCACTGGCTTCGCCCAAGTCCTGTGCCCAGTCCATAGTAGGGTCTCCTGGTATTCATAAGGGTCCCCTCCAATTCCTCCCCATATTCGTACCCATAGGAAAATGGGTCTGAATCCGACCTTGGGTGAATAGGGCCCACCAAAGCCGATGTCGTCGGGTATGAGAATTGGGTCGACGTCGATAGTGGCCACTACCGACGTCGGGAGCGTCAATAATCGCCTCGGCGCGGTGGAAGGTCTTGATTGTGTGACCGGCGTCATTGCAGATCCGCGCACAGATACGGAGGCGACCTCGATGGCCAGGGCCGAAGCTGCCGGCGCGGAACCCCTTGGGCCCGAAGGCGCCGTATTGGGGTCGGCACGGCCAAAGATGAGGCACATGGCTTCGTAAAACTCTTTAAGTTGGGCGGGGGTTGCTCCGGCTCCGGGTACCTCGGGGAAGCTTGGAGTCGACCCAGACGTAGGCTCCGAGGGCAGAGGCCTAGTACGTGGACACTCGTCCCCTGTCGCGTCGGCCGAGCGACGGGGTGAAGTCGGAGAGCGATGTGACTTCTTCGACTTCTTCTTCTTCTAACCTTGACCCGAGGACTTTGAAGAAGACGAGTGGTGATGGCTCCGTGACCGATCTCAAGACCTTCCTCTCGAGCGAGACTGGGACGTACGCAGAGCCGAGTGCCGGGCCGCCATCAGCTTTAAGGACCACTCCCTCAATGCCTTCGGATGCAGTGCCAACACTTGGACCACGACTTCGGGTCGTGGTCGCGCTCGAGGCACCACAGGCAAACACAATGAGGATCCGTCACTGACATAATCCGATGGCAGTCCTCACAAGGCTTGAACCCGGTCTTCGGGAACATCCTCAACGCACCAAGTGTCGCAAGAAAAAAGTTCGACATAACGGTCGAATTCGGACAAAGAATTGCCAAGGATAGCTCTCTCCGGATCAGCGCGTGGTGCAGAAAGAAAAGAACTGACGTCACTGCGCGAGGGCGGCGTCTATGTACTACTCCCGACGTCATCACGGCAACCACGACGCCTGCGGAGTCGACGGAGGCCACCTACCGACGCGCAAGGGTATTGCTTGAAGAAAAATCTCCAGATACAGTCTGACACCTGGGGGGAAATTCTAAGGTAAGGAATCTTCAATTAGAAGTCTCTATCAGATATGAGTTGTTTCTGCCTATCGGAAGAGCTGTTAATGATCATAGCTGCATGTATGTATATGATTGTGTGCATAGAAGTCTGAAGTTATGTTCAGTGTAGGGGTGACTGCATATGGGCTGACACTGTGCATGGCTCACAGTTACATTTGGTGATCAAAAATAATTATTTTTGCATTCTACCTACTGAGATGCAAAGTAATAGGTCAGTGTGTACAATGTAGAAACTAGATAACAGCATAACATAAATATCTAGGTTAAAGGTTCCTAATGTTGGCATATATGATGGTGTTTGGATGTGTGTTGTATGGGTGTGTCAGTGCTGAAATGCCTGCTTTTGGAGTACATGGGTGTTTGTGTGTATGTTGGTCTGGGTGGCGTACACGTAACCACTTTTCTCTGCATCTTTGCATGTGCCTATTTATGGGCAAGTACTATACAAAAGCCAAAGGTATTGCCTTCGTCGAGGCTTAGCTCTAAATGTTGCAGCACTTTTTAAAAATTATACTCATGGAAAACCCTCTAGTAAATAACAAATCACATAAAATACTTTAAGTCTGGGAATATATTTAACACTATATAATTAATATGTTATGGGTGGACGCTCACTTACATCTTCCCTCGTCATATTTTTAAACAACTAGTGTATTACATTTGGATCTACATAAAAATTATGTTTGTGTTTTCCCATATGGTACTCACCCTTCAAGTGGACGATGCCATGTGAGACAGCTGTTACCAATTATTGCTTTTTAGACACCAGACCTCCGCATTATGGGGGCTTGTAGTTTTCCTTTTGTTGTTCCAGGAAAATGGCTGCTAGGTCCCACAAGTTAATGGCCAGTGCAACATGTTATTCTATTGTAAATCTTCCTTGATTCCTCCAGGACAACACTAGAGGGCTCATTCGCCTGCCAAAGTCCTGCGTCAAGATGACCGCCTATGCGGCCATCCCTCCTCGGGCCCTATTATGAGTTTTCTGGTGGCCTGGCAGGCGGAAACTCACCACAACATTGAGGCCAGCTTGATTATGTTGCGGTGCGTTGGGTGCGAAAGCACCCGTCCCGCTTTTCACTTCCTGTAATTTCCAAACTGAAAAGTGCGACGGGGCTGTCCACGAGGGCCCCTGCACTGCCCATGCCAAATGCATGGGCAGTACATAGGCCCCCATTGGGCACCAGATGTCCCCTTCCCACCAGCCTTTGCATGGTGGACTGACCGGATTATGATCGCCGAAACCGCCAGGCTGTCGACCTGCAGCAAACTGGTGGTTCTGGCGGTCGGACGGCAGTGGCTCTGTCACGGTCATAATGTGGCAGTCGGACCACCGCTCTGGCAGTGGTCCAACGACCAATGTGAGTTTGGCAGTCTTAAGACCGCCACACTCATAATGAGAGCCTGGGTCTGATTCACAAAGTTAAATGTGCAAGTGCATACCTACTCACATGTAAATCTACTCCCACACCTAGGTGTAACTCTCTACTGTTTTGGCTATTAGCCATTTCAGAGTGGAGATTTACAGTTAAGTGTAGCCATAATAGTCTCCACCCCTCAAAAAAGGGACGGATGACTGAATGTATTGTACAAAGTTGCTTTTAGTAACTTTCTACCTTTTTGTGGAGTTCTCGACGTCTGAGGCAGAGATCTTCCTATGGGAAAATATGGGGAAATTCAATAAAGCTTGTTACGTTTTAAATGAATACACTTGTAACATCAAATAAAAATGTAAAATAATTTTAATCAAGTAATACTAACATAGAACTACTAAAGATATACCCTATAACAACTTTCAAAATTAACTTTGTAATAAATTAATCAAATCTTATTTTTTAACTATACCTTAACATCAAAATACCCCACACTAACTAAAATATTGATTTTTATTTAATTTGTAACAAACTTGGTTAGAAGTTATTTGTTTAGTAATTACATTAAAAACAATATAAGTTAGTATTGATCATTTAACATTCATTATACTTACTTGTGTTCAACTTAAATATACTATCTGACATTATTTTCTATAGAGTGTTAGTGTTATATCCTGTCTCAATTGTTTTCTATGAAAGTGTGTTGCAGAGCAGGTGTTGACAATCTGTAGTAATTGACTTACACCAAGCCTGGGCCAGAGAACATTTAAGATTGTTTTGTCATTATCAATGCTATTGTAAAATCACTACTGTATTTTGTGAGCAGCATTTCTGGTTGATTTGTGGTTTCTATTAGCATGTTTTGCACTGGCATATCTCTCCCTAAACTCCTCCTTAAATTTGCCTTAATGTCTCCCATTTTGAAGTAATCATTCCCCATTTTCCCCCAACTCCACCTTGTCCCTCCCACATGTATTACTTAAGTGTAGACCTACATCTGAGGAGAGATCCACTACTGGCAATGAGATCTCTGCACAGAAAAGTTAGCTGTGTTGATGGAGATCCCTGTATATGTCAATGAACTCCATTTTGTAGTATGTGAAGTAGTACTGCAGGAGTTCTACTTTAAATATTCCAAAATGCCTTTTGTGAACTGGGCCCAGTGTATCCCCATAATACACCGATTGTCCGCCCCTGAATTGTACATCATCCAGTGCTACCCTGATAAAAACACTCTAATTTGCGACTTTTTTGCCAGTTCATGATTCTCTTTTGTCTAACAGTACTTTGGATTGTAGGACTGATAGTTTTGCTTCTAGCATTATAAGGCTGGACCTAAAAATTCTAGTTTAAAAAGTACTGCCCACTGAAATACCAGGACTGACTGAAGGTGTCCCAGATGACATGAAGTGCATTTTGGTGTTCTCCATGACGTACATCACTGTGTGACCCTCTATTGCACGTCATCCTATACCTGCCAATTATCCCTGAAGTGTACATCACCAGGTGTTCTCTTAGGGCCATATTTATACTTTTTGATGCACAACTGCGCCAACGCAGTTGTGCGTCAAACATTTTACCGCCGGCTAACGCCATTCCAACGTGCCCTGCGGGCGCCTTATTTATGGAATGACGTTAGCCGACGCTGCGGACTGGTCTGAGTAAAAAAAAATGACTCACACCAGGCAGCGCCGGCGTAGGGGAAAATGGGGGTTGTGCATCAAAAAATGGTGCAAGTCAGGTCTGAGGCAAAAATCAGGCCTCAAACCGGACTTGCGCCATTTTTTTTGACGCACAATCCCCATTGACATGACGCCTGTCTTAGCAAAGACAGGAGTCATGCCCCCTTGCCCAATGGCCATGCCCAGGGGACTTCTGTCTCCTGGGCATGGTCATTGGACATAGTGTGGCATGTAGGGGGGCCCAAATTAGGCCCCCCCCAATTCCACTTAAAAAAAAACGATAAAAAATACTTACCTGAACTTACCTTTACTTCCCTGGGATGGGTCCCCTCATCCATGAGTGTCCACCAGGGGTGGGCAAGGGTGGCAGGGGGTGTCCCTGGGGGCAGGGGAGGGCACCTCTGGACTCCTTCTGAGCCCACAGGTCCCTTAACGCCTGCCTTAACACAGGGGTTAAAAAACGGCACACAAGAGGCTGTACGCCATTTTTTAAGGCCCACCCCATCCTGTGCGTCAAAATGACGCTAGGGTATAAATAAGGCGCACAGGCCTTAATGTCATTTTTTGGAAGGGAACGCCTACCTTGCATATCATTAACGCAAGGCAGTTTCCCGCTTCCAAAAAATGACGCACATGGTGGAATTTTGACATCCGCGGGGTCGGGTGTCAACGTTTAAATGTGGGGCAGTGTTTGCGCCGAATGTGCGTCAAACATTTTGACGCACATTCGGCGCAAACAGAGTATAAATATGCCCCTTAATGTGTAGCATATGTATTTACATATGTGCTATTTGTATAGCAAGACACTAGTTGAATGGCTGTGGAGCATTGAACAGGGTCAAAGGTATGAATAGAAGCCATGTGTGATTGGGGGTGGGGGGACTAGTTTCTTGTTACTGCAACCAGCTGTGTTCTTTATAGGTATGTCTATAGTTCTTTCCTGAATTGGAGTAGGGGTTGAGCAGTTCCGGATCCTGTATAGAGATAGATACAGCTTGTTGCATTGTATTTTCTTCGTCTCCAGTCTAACAATGTCCTGAGTGTAGGTGTGCTGAGAGCCACCAGAAGAAGTGGACTTCTCAGCCAGATATGCAGAGGTGCAGGTAATGATAGCTCTGGATATGTTCAACTACCCTTCCAGATGGTAGGGACCAGCAAGAAGACCATCCAGATGGTACGGACCAGCAGGGTGGGGGTGACACAGTCGTATTTCTTGAGGCTCTTGATTAGGTGTGATGTGGCATGTCGAATTCCCTTGAGGGAGGGGCAGTGTGCACTGCCATGCTCACATCATGCAAGAACAGAATGCTGCCCTGTGGAATATTCCACTATGCTTCCATTTTGTGCATCACCTTCTCTCCCTCCTTTAATGTTTACTTGGTTTATGTGGGTCACAGGCTCTCCATTGATTTCACTTAGGAGTCGCTTGCCCCTTGCGACCTCTGGCCTCAGAGTTGGCAAATTCAGTGCCAGGAGCACAGTGGAAGCTTATGTACGTTGTGGCTCTGCTCTCTTTGTTTTCTGATTTTTTTAATTACACTAATAGTGAATAATAATGTATTAATCACTGTTAGTGTAATACAAATGGAGAACAATTACCTAGAAGATGCTCTTCAAGGGCAGCGGAAGTAATTAAAAATGCTTTTAAATGATTGTTGTGTGCGTGCTTGCTGGTGAGAGTTGGTTTACATGAGAGAGAGTGTATTCAAGAGGGAATTTGTGCCTATGTGTAAATATGTGTGTGTGAGTGAAGGTGGAGGTCAAAGGGCAAGTGATGTCACTTCCGCTACCCCTGGAATTTTGACGAATTGACGTCCATGGGGCTCTCTCAACTTTTTAAGTCAGAGAAGTAGAGTTGGAATTATAACGATCCTCTTGAAAGAACATGAACCCTTCTCGTCAACATGTAATGTAAGGAGATGCCTTGAGGGACTTTGTGCCCTTTTCAATGCCATCTTCTCCCACAGTTATTTCGCGACTTTCACGCACACCGGGCCCGTTGTATGGCAACACAGTGTCGGATTCCGTAGACTGCGGCGCCAACCTATTTAAAGCTAGCATCAAAGACTTTCACCCACATTTCGCCATCTCTTCTCTGTCTGGGCGGCTCTCGCGTACATACCAAAGTCGATCTACCCTGTCCTCACTGTTGTTCAGTGAGAGACTGAAGCCTCAGGAAAAAACATACAAAGCTATTTGTTCATCAGAGCTCTCCGTCCTCGGCCTGCCATCCCTGCCACGCCCGTGCTGCCTGTTTTTCTATTCGTTTTACCCAATCTCCGTGTGAGCCAGAAACTCCGTCGACTCTCCGAAGCCTGTGAACCGACTTCAAAAGGTCTTCGCCGCTGCTCCTTTCACCAGAGCTACCCTGGAGAGAGGAAACAAACTTCCCCTGCCTGACAGAGACGCTGCACGCCCTCTGCATTGACTGCTGAAATTCAGATCTATTAAACTGTTACTATGACCATTGACTGCATGAATATTGATGACGTCACTCTGATAGGTTGAACTATCAGCTTTATTTGTGTGCACTGGAAGCTCGTTCAATTGAGGAACAGTCAGCAGGGGTCATTCGAGCCTGGACAATAAAGGATCAGCGCCCCCACCCCCCGGAAGTCTTGTCTCTCCTCTTCTCTACTATTTATGTCTAGTGTGGTGGGGTTGGGGAAATGCTTCCCCGTAAACCTTACATTCTGGTTTTTCCTAGTCCAGTGGTTCCCAACCTTTTGATTTCTGTGGACCCCCACTTTAACATTATTGGAACCCAGGGACCCCCACTGAATCATCATGGGAATCCGGGGACCCCCACCTGAGTCATTACTGGAAGCTGGGGACCTAATTTGTCAATATTTGTTAATATTTTTTAATTTTTATCGGCTCTCGCGGACCCCCTGAGAAGGCTTCGCGGACCCCTAGGGGTCCCCGGACCACAGCTTGGGAACCACTATCCTAGTCCATTGCCGGGATTATGACCTGGAAGGAAAACATGGGTTGAACTCCAACGAAGTTCATAAATAAACCAGTTCTTTCTTAGGTAAATGCAGTTTCGCTGAGAACATGTGAACCTACTTCTAGTAGCTAAGGCACAATGCAAGATTCTTCAGGGAAATGTAAGTAAATAGCCCCAAAACAATGTTGAAGTAAAGAAAATAATCAACAGCATCCCAAACTAGTTTGAGAAAAGCACAGATTGCAATGTACATTGGAAAATCCCAATAACCATTGCTTTGAAGGCAGGTGTACTGTGAACAGTGAAACCATTTAAGTTTTAATGCTTATCACAGGAAAATAGGTTATTCTTATTGTCACACAGAAAATATATTCTTGGCACTGAATTATTGAATTACTGTAAACAGAAGTTAAAGCTCACACATACAAGGATGACAAAACATGAATAATAGACAAAGACTGGAAAGTAAACAAAACGAGGAGAAAAACTGGCTGACGAGTCCTTGTACGGAAAAGTATTTCAATGTAGGCAATAGTGGACGTTGATCAGTGAAAGTGCTGCCCTGGTCACCGGTGCCTATTAACTTACCTTGTATTTTCGATGTGATTTCTAACATTTAGTGGCTTGTATATAATGTTTCACAGAACGCAGGGCAGCAAAAAAGGACTATATTTATACTTATTCACGCAAAACGTCGCTAGCGCAGTTTTGCGTGAAAAAGTATAGCGCCGGCTAGCGCCATTCCAAGATGCCATATTTATGGAACGGCGCAAGCTGGCGCTAATGCTCTGTTAGTGTCCTTGTAAAGCACGCTTACAGGGTGGGGGAGGCGTAGGGGAAACTGGAGCTTGGGAGCCGAATTATGGCACTACACTGTTTAGAGGCCAAAAAATTCCTCTAAGCAGTGTAGCGCCATTTTCTGGCGCACAACCCCCATGGACATGGCTCCTGTCTTAGTAAAGAAAGGAGCCATGCCAACCACCCCAATGGCCATGCCCAGGGGACGAATGTCTCCTGGGCATGGCCATTGGGGCCAGCGCCATGCAGGGGGCCCCAAGTCAGGGCCCACGTGCATGAGAAAAAATAATAATAATACTTACCGGGACTTACCTGGGATGGGTCCCCCATCCTGTGGTGTCCCCCTGGTGTGGGTGGGGGTGTCCATGGGGCCAGGAAAGGGCACCTCTGGGCTCTTTCCATGGTCTCTGATCATGGAAATATGCCTACAGGTCTCCTAATGCCTGCCCATACCCAGGTGTTATTTAATGGTGCTAAGCAAGCTTAGTGCCATTATTTAAGGTCCCTATCCCCCCCATGCTGGATTTTAGCACGGGGGATAAATATGGCACTAAGGCCATATTGACCTTTTCTGGATGGGAACACCCACCGTGCATCTCATTGACGCAAGGTAGATTTTCACGTCCAGAAAACGATGTTAACTCCATAACTTTGGTGCTAGACGTGTCTGTCGCCAAAGTATAAATATGGAGTTAGGTTTGCGCTGAATTAGCGTTAAAAAATGAAGCTAGCTCAGCGCAAACCAAGTATAAATATGGGCTAAAGTTGCTGCTCTGAATTGCGTGAAATGGAAAGAGCAGAAGTGCACAAGGGCATGCATTTATACTTTTTGGTGCAAAACTGCAGGAATGCAGTTTTGCACCAAAAAGGATAGCGCCGGCTCGTGTCATTTTACAACGCCAGCCGGGCGCCATAATAATAGAATGGCGAAAGCCGGCGTTAAGCTTGGGCTAGCATCTTAAAAAAAGACGCTAGGCGGGTGGGGGTGGCCATAGGAAAGGAGGGGGTTGTGCGTCAAAAAATGCTGGTAGCCTGGTTAGAGGCAAAAAGAATGCCTCTAACCAGATTAGCGCCATTTCCTGGCACACAACCACCAAAAACATGACTTCTGTCTTACAAAAGACAGGAGTCATGCCCACCACCCCAATGGCTAGCTAAAGGGGCCAGTGTCACCTGGGCATGGCCATTGCTCCCTGTGCCATGCATGGGGCCCCAAGTTAGGGACCCCGATGGAAAAGAAATATATAAAAAAAAATACTTACCTGGATTTACCTGGGATGGGGTCCCCATCCTCTGGTGTCCCTCTGCTGGGGGTAGGGGTGTTCCTGGGGCTTGGGGAGGGCACCCTTGGACCCATTCCATGGTGTTTAACCATGGAAATGGGTCCAGAGGTCCCCTAACGCCTGGTCTGACCAAGGTGTTAAATAATGGTGGTAAGCAAGCTTAGCACCATTATTTAGCCCCTCCTCTCACCCGTGTGTCATTTTAGCAGGGAGGGATAAATATGGGGCTAGCACCATTTTTTAGATGGGAACACCTACCTTGCACCTCATTGACGCAAGGTAGGTTCACACATCTAAAAAATGGTGAAAACTCCAATATTTTGACGTAAATAAAGAGTTAAGTTTGCACTGAATTTGCGTTAAAAAAATGATGCAAATTTGGAGCAAAAAGAGTATAACTATGGGCCAAAGTATACTAAGATATGGCGTACTTCTGCTGGTGCACTGTAAACTGCCTAGCGTCAACACAGGTGCCTTTGCGCCATGCTTCAAGGATGCCAGCATTATGGGTACAATTGTTTTTGTGCAGGAAGAGATGCTTTCCTGCTCAAAAACAATCTTAAGAGACATTTACCTCTGATGACAGTCAAACCGTTCAGCTTCTGAACCATGATACCCTGATATCTAGGAGTTGAAGGAGGAAGACATAAGAGCAGCAGAGTTGATAGAATTGTGTTGTTCACTCATATTAGCATCTTGACCCTCTGCTGACGCAGCGGGTACCAGGGTCTTTCAATCAGGAAAGGGTGACTAGAATGACACAAACCTGATAATCTCTTGTTTTGGCTACAGCATAAGTAATCATAAGAATGATAGGAAATGTGTACGGCAACGTACAAGCCCAAGAGATTGTTAGTATTCCTCTAGAGTATCCAGTTTTAAATATTGTGCTACAAAAATATTGTAGTAAGAATATCGACTACTAAAATAACATGAAGGTGAGTGCATATAGGTAAGTATAGCTTTACTATTCTTAACTTGAGAATGTTAGATATGACACTCTAACATACAACCTAGTGGTATAGCCTTAGGGCCAGCTTCCAAGGGCTACTCCATTGCTAAAGGCCCTGAACCCAAGTTATAGGAACAAGCTGTAGACGAGGGCCAATAACCAGGGAGAGGGATTTAACAACCAGTTTAGCCCGAGGTAGAAGGGTTGTAAGGCTATTAGAACACTCCACCCTCTCAAGGGAGAATGTTCTGAATTAGCAAAGGAGAAACAGAAAGACAAGCATTGGATTGTTGGAGCATAAGACTTATACCAGTCTTTTTAAGCCCTGAGCCACTCTATTATCTTCAATTGAGCTCTCAACATTCCAATGTTCTAATAACTGAATAAACCTACCTCCCAATTTGCTGTTAGGCTTTTCACTACTTGTGTGTGTAAACTGCACTTAGGGATTCCAGACTGGCTTCTATTCCATTAAAAAAAATTCTGTTGCTTGACATAGACGTTCATGTCATTATTGTTCATCTGGGCACAACTTAGCCCATTACCTGTTCCGAAATTGCTACTTTTGGACTTTTATCTGTTGAGAGCTTCAAGGATATCACAACTACCATTTCAGCCCCCCATGCTGGCATCCACTGTCACTTGAAAGAGCAACACGACTCCTTGTTCCACATTTGGCCCATGTATCTACCAGCATAATTTTACTAGTGTTGTGGTTGGAAGTTCAATAAATTGAAGTTTTGAGACTATGGGCACCACTGTGAGTGTATGTGCAGCACTAAGGGCTTTAAGTAGAACTTTCTATGGAGCTCATAAAACTACCACTTCCATGTTGACGTTGACTTCTTGCATTATGTTGAACATTGCTTTATTGCTTATTAACAGCTCTGATAAATTGTTCAGTAGCTTCTGGAATCTTGACACATGGAAGAATACTGTTCACACACTCATCCTGAGTAGAGCAACCATACTTATTGCAGTCCAACTAATAAGGTGACATGTGGGGCAAACCTCTTCTGGTTGATCAATAAGCCATGCTGTTTCAGTACCTTGCATGCTCTCTCTTTACCTGTGTTAGACGTGACATCTTTGGCATGGTATGTCCCCTTTTAGCCTTCATACCCCCTGTTTTTTCCAAACTCGTTTTTGTTGCCATTAGGACTCTGTGCACTTTGCTCCTGGAAACCAATCGTAATGCATTTGTGCTCTCCCCCTAAAACAGGATGAAACTGGCCCAAAACTAACTGTCACATTTAATTTACTTATAGGTCCCTAGTAAATTGCACTCCGTGTGCCCAAGGCCTGTAAATTAAAGGCTACTGGTGAGCAGAAGCACACATTGTGCCATCCACTAAAGCAGCACTGCAAAACATGTGTCACACCTGCCACAGCAGACTGTAGTCCAATTCTAAAATGCTATTTTGAGTGGGCAAAAAAAAACTTTTTCCAGGCATAAACCTTCCTTTTTAATTCTTACCCGTCATCCCTAAGGTAGGACCTAACTACTCCGAGGCAGGGTTCATGTTATTTAACAACTAGAAAATGTATATTTATGTTTTACATGTCCTGAGAGTAAAAAACTCTTAAAGTCATGTTTTACTGTTGTAAGCTTATCGCACCCATAGACTAACACTGAGTTACCTTAATACACTTAATAAGTGAGAACTTCAGATTTGAAACATAGAGACATGCCTTTTCCAATCATTTGAATTGGAATTTAAGATCCTCTTTAAGGGTAAAGTCGTATTTTAGGATATTATCTGAAAATTCCACTTTTAGAAAGTTGCAGTTTTTCTGCTAAAACCAAATATGCCTTTTTGCCAGTGTCCAGGGTCAAAGGACTATGAATGGCTCTCCTGTGGTGTGTTGTGTATTCCTTCCAGAAATGGGCAAAGGGGCCTTGGATGTGTGACAGGGTGTTTTTCTGCTGAGCAGGATGTCTTGAGGGGTTGAACTCAGCCATCCAGAACTTTAAAGGGTAGCCTTATGGTTTTGCAAACCCTCTTCCTAACATCTAAGGGCTGCCTGCCTGCCTGCCACTAACAATATCAGCTCATACCTAGGCCTGCCTGCCTTTCTTGGAACCAAACCCAGGAAATGGGGAAAGATAGACAAAGGGTCTTCCCCCCCCCCAACACATGCTGGCACTGAGGATGAATGTGACACCTTTAGAACTTCTCATCAGCGAACTCTTGGACCTGTGGAAGAATCAGAAGAAAAGTTGCCATGCTGTCTGAAGAAGGAAGACTGTACATGCTTGCCTTGATTCCAGGCACCCCAAACGTGACTCCAAAGGTCAGTTGGATGGCCTCCTGGTTGAGCTACAGGGACACAACAAGCTTCCAGAGGCCTCTCCTGCAACAGCCTAGCTGACCAGCACCAACTGTATCTGCCGGAGCCCTGCAGCTGGTCTCTGCTGGAGTGAGTCCTGATTCCCAAGAGCTAAGCCTTCAGGTCTTGGACCATAGACTGGCATCAGAGAGTACTCCTCCTGCCCCAAACTACAAGTCCTGTGCTCCAGGTGAAGACTCAGAGGCATTTGGGCTCCCACAAATGGACTCCTCATGTCTCCCGACGACCATCTGCGATGCCACTGACGCGAACCTCCAGCAATTACCTGCTTTTCGCATCCACTCAGTAAACTAGCACCAACTGTGACTGTCTGCGTTGACAGCCAGCACAAAGCTCCAGTAACAATATGCTCTTCGCACCAAACAGGGACAGTCCGCGATGCCAGTCCTGCTTTTTGTTTGACAACGGTCTCCTCTTGTCATCCACCAATGTGAACCCCCAGCCCCCCAACACATGGACTTAGACTCGGAGAAGGTAACAGTCTACACAAGATGATCCTGGTTGCTGCAGCCAATTCAGGCTCCATTGAGATCAGCTTGTACTAGTGATTTGACCAAACAACTCTGCAATTGACACTTTGTGCTTTTTGGTGCTATTTTCACCAGAAAATGTAAAAATTCATAACTCTGGTTCAACTGACTGGATTTTTGTCATTTTGGTGTGAGTTTATTTATTAAAATAATCCTGCTTTTTTAGGCCGGTTTGAGATTTTTCTTGAATTGCCTTTTCACTTTATAATTGTTTGAGTGCTGCATAAGTACTTTACACATTGTCTCCAAGTGAATCCTGACTGCTTCTGTGCCAAGCTACCAGAGTGTTCAGCATAGGTTTATTTAGTGGCTTTTGTGGCTAGGCTTGACTAGTGTTGTGTTTATTATTTGAGCAGGGATTCCACACTTCTTAACCAATAACCCAATTCCTATCTGACTAATTGATATGGAGCATTTGTTAGACAGTCTTCGCTATCAAAGAGGGGGTTGTCCACATGTTTTAATGGTCCATCTTTGGGGAGTCTTTGGATTCAGTTGACAAGGCAAACTTTGCTTAAAGAAATGGAAAGGAGCTGTTGTGAGATGTTAGGGAACATTAGGCATGGGTTTGCTGTTACGAATGTGGTGGTGTCTAAGAGAGTTTGGAAGGAAGTTTGTGGTTTTGTGATTAATAGAGACTGTTAGAGCCACTAGGAAGCTGAAGTGGGACATGAGGACATTTTTAGGCAGATTTACTAAAATGTTGCACTGGATTTGAATTACAAAGGTGATGCAAACTGGTTCAAAATGTTTATTTGAAATGTACCTTTGTATGTAAAACCTTTTTTGCTCTGGGAAGTTGCTTGAAATTAAAAGGTTTCGCTGCTTTACATTACTTCAAGTCAAGGGGGCATTAATTGGCTAGTGCATGGGCATTTCCATACAACCACCCATGGTTTTTGATGCAGTGCCCTATCTACTAAAGGTAGTAGACAGGGTTTAGCACCAAAAAAGAACACCTTTTTGAGACAGGTGTTAAAAGGAAAAATGTTTCTCTTAATCCATACTTTCCTGACTTTGCATTTACAGCACACACCCAAAGTGGGAAAACATATACAATTTGCTTTAGACGTGGCATTTTGTACTCGAAGGGTACCGTTCCATTACAAAACTTATTTTACACATAATTCCGAAGAAAGCAAGGAGATATAGTGCTGTTCTGCTATGTTCCTCTTTAGTTGCTATGCTAGTGTCCATCAGTGTTTAGTAACTGTACACATTTTTGTCCTGGAAAGGAGTCATATGTTTAAGCATGTGGAGTGTGCATTATTTAGAATAAAGTTATCCAATAGTGAATTTGGGAAATTAAATTACTTGTTGGTGTTGAGAGGTGATTTGGCTACTTTTGGGGGTGTGGTAAGAGGTGATGGTGATTTTTCATAATGAATTGTTTTGCACTTATATCAACATTAACACGTAACATGCAAACATACACAGTGTGTATTTTTCATGTTTAGAATGAATTAAGCTAATGTAGGCCACATTTTAAAATGGTTAACTTCTGGTTGCCATATTGTTTCATGTCATGTATCTTTCTTTTTTCTCGTAGAAGCTAACCCGGCAATCTCAAATGATATATCTTTGTTTTCTGTTCTCTTGTGAAATGTTTTCCTTATATGCAATTTTTGTAGACTGTAGTAACAAGCTGTTGCAATGCACCAGCAGAGCACAGCTTGGACCAATGTATCTCACTATGTTGCACACAACTTTAAATCCTGAAGACTTTTAGAGTAGGCTCATTGTGTAGTAGCTTGAGAAAAATTATGGGTTTGTATTATCTGCTTGTGACTTAATTTACTGGTCCTTTGTCAGAGAATCATGTGTAGATGTAACGAATGTTAGAATTGTGTGATATAGGCTAATGCAGTGTAGAGTGACATTTGGATGCCTTTTTTATGTGCAGAAGCCTTTTTGCCTGACCCTTAGGGTGATACCCTTTTCACCTGTCTCTGGAGCACAAGCCTTTCAGTTGCCTTTATGGCAGAAGCCTTCTTTCCTGATTAGCCTAACCTATCTATGACTTAGCAGAGTAGTATGCTCTCTTTAGGAGAGAACTGATCTAGCTTAACATTTTTTGGAGACACACTTTGTAATAGTTTATCTTCGCATTTGTCATTTTGAATTGCATTGAGCTATCCATTGACTTTTGTATTCATGTATTGATTATTGATTTACAATTAATTTGATGGGTTGAGTTTGAAACTTTGCTTATCTTTTAATATACCTTTATGGCTTGAAACCTAACCACTCTGTCTTCCTTGTGGAATGTGCTTCATGTTATTGAAAGATGCTTCATGTTATTGAAATATAAGGAATTTTGATGTGATCCTCAGCCAGAACTAAAGATTAATTGCAGCGTGCTTTCTGAACCTGTATTTACACAAGAATTTTCACCGAGCAAAGTTCTGTATCAGGGGTTGGTGCTACAAATAAGTTAGAGCTATAATTTCCCGGAAGACGGTTTTTCTGAGAGGGGAAATGTTGTCCCGTTAAATAGGCCACCCGGTGTGGTGATCAAAAACATTTCTTTTTGCCCAGTCCTGCATCTTTAACAATTACCAATAATAGGAGGATAGATGGGAGGAAAGATAGTTAATAAGGGATGGACTGAAAATTAGGGAGTGGTAGATGGACACCCCTTGTTGTGAAGGAGTGCTGATATGCTTGGAAGAGGTTGGGAGGAATGTAGGTTCAGTGGTTGGAATTTTAAGGCTAGTGGGCTAGTTTGTATGTTACTTTGGTAATCAATGTAAAGAAACGAGTTTAGGTTGTCAGACAATGTGCCATGTGTGTACTTTTGTGAGCACAGCCCTAGCACGCTAAAGCGGCTTTTTACACATCAAAGAGTCCGTCTTGATTGTAAATGTTTGTCAAAGGAACCGTGCAGTGTTCTGGGTATATGAGGATATGTCTGTAAGAAACCTCGACAATCAAAATAACGGATGTGTCATGTGCATTTTTCAATAAATATTCTAACAAAAACAACTAAGAGCTTCCTTCCACCGAAAGTGGTGGTCTGCTACTCACGCAGGAGCGTCGCAAGATCTCTTAAATTATAGGATTCTCATTTATACCAATTTATTGTAGAAAGTTAAAAAAACGGATTGACTAGTTTCTCCAAAAGCTTGTATTGGATCCCCACTTTTCAAATATCATCGTCAAATGATGATCGAACTTCAGTTAATAAACTGTAAGCGCACAGGCTCAAACTGTCGGCTGTTTAAATCCTAGTTTAAAATCTGATGCATTGGTGCCACCTTGTGGATCTTTATGGTAAAATGATAAACCATTTAAAATCACATTTAAGTGTGTGTGTTTTTGCCATTAATATTTTGTTAGCTGAATGTTTTGCTGAGTTTTTGAGACTTTACAGTTAGGGACATGTTTACACGTCCCTTGCGCCACCTTGCTTCTCCCTACCGTCATTTTTGTTGACGGTAAGGCGTTGCTAAAGTGGCCTTTTCCCCACGCCGGATTTACAAAGTTTTACAATGCTTACATTGCGCCTCTTTGTAAACCCTTGGGCCACATTATGCCTGCGTCAGGCATAATGTATGCAAGGGGGCGTTCAAATGCAGGGAAGCCCGAAAAAATTCCACAGTGACATTTACAACATTTCACTGCGCCCTTTTTGTGTAATTTTTAACGCGTGCCCAAGGCAGGCGAGTAAATGATACATCCATAACGTTTAGGCCTCCCTGAGCTTTGCTGCACTAACGCAAATATTTTTGACGTTAGTGCAGCAAAGCGCTACAATAGCATCAGACCGCAATGATGTGCCGTATTATACATACAACGCAACCATGGTGTTGTTAGGTGGCAGTAGGGGGATGCAAGAAAAGTGGCGCATCGGGAGCACTGCGCCACTTTCTTGTAAATCTGCCCCTTAGTTTTCTTACTCAAAGTAAAAGTTGCTTATGTAGTTACAACTCAATATCATGATCCGTTTGCTGTCATTTATTTGTAATATTAGTACTCTGGTATGTATCCTGTTGATACCAATATTTCCTGTTTCCCAGCATGGGCATGTAACATAGGCCCTCATTACAACCCTGGCAGGCAGTGATAAAGCGGCGGTAATACCGCCAACAGGATAATGGTAAATACCGCCAAATTATGACCATGGCGGAAAGAGCTCAGACAGACAGCCACTTTACCACACTGACCGCAAGAGCGGAATCAACAGCCACCATGGTGGTAGCTGCCAACAGCCAGAAGGAAGCCAATGTTCCGCCCACTGTATTATGAGAGGCCAATCCGCCACCTTTTCCAGGGCAGTACCAACAACATCAAAAGCTTGGCGGAAACACTGCACAGAAGGGAAACAACTCACTATTGGAGACTCAAGGAAGAACCACGCCGCCATGGAGCCCGAACTGCAGATCTTCTCCATGCTATTCTACGTTCTGCTCCACCACGAACACCAACAACGGCGAAGACGACCACGGTGAGTACAGCCACCTAGCACACAGGGGAGGGGCGAAAGAGAGTGACACACACACGCAACACACACACCCAGCACCATACACACAAGCAGATGCAGTAACATAACATATTTACCCCATACCCCCCAGGAATATTGCAAGGACCACAGGAATAGATGTAAGTGAGTGTCATAATATAAACAAAGTAGAAATACGATAATTCAATCTAAAAGTATATACATATGTACAAACAAGGGACACTGCCCAGTCCTCAATGTGCGTGAGCCACAGGGCCACATTACAAAGTCCAAGGCCCCACTTGACTACTGCAACAACACGGAGAGAACACTGCAGGGGCATAAGTTCGAAAATAGGCAGGCACCTCAGGGGGACGGAGAACGTGGGGGCACCTCAGCCGGCAGATGGAACAACACCACTGGTCCTGGACGGGGCAACATGCCCTGTGCTTGGTCCTGGGGAGTACAAGGCCACAGTCTCTCAAGTGGGTGACTTGCCCACTGGCTGTGGAGGGGGCAACATGCCCTGTGCTTGGTCCTGGAGAGGATGGGGTGGGTGGGTGCCATACCCACTGGTTCTGGAGGGGGCATCGTGCCCTGTGATCTTCATCTTGGAGAGGATGGGTGAGTGGGTGTCTTTACCACTGGTTCTGGAGGGGGCATCATGCCCTGTGATCTTCATCCTGGTGAGGATGGGATGAGTGGGTGCCATACCCACTGGTTCTGGAGGGGATATGGTGCCCTTTGATCTTCATCCTGGAGAGGATGGGGTGAGTGGGTGCCATACCCACTGGTTCTGGAGGGGGCATTGTGCCCTGTGATCTTCATCCTGGAGAGGATGGGGTGAGTGGGTGTCTTTACCACTGGTTCTGGAGGGGGCATCATGCCCTGTGATCTTCATCCTGGAGAGGAAGGGGTGAGTGGGTGCCATACCCACTGGTTCTAAGGGGGCATTGTGCCCTGTGATCTTCATCCTGGAGAGGATGGTGTGAGTGGGTGCCATACCCACTGGTTCTGGAGGGGGCTCTGTGCCCTTTGATCTTCATCCTGGAGAGGATGGGGTGAGTGGGTGTCCTTACCACTGGCTCTGGACGGGGCATTGTGCCCTGTGATCTTCATCCTGGAGAGGATGGGGTGAGTGGGTGCCATACCCACTGGTTCTGGAGGGGACATCGTGCCCTGTGTTCTTCATCCTGGAGAGGATGGGGTGAGTGGGTGCCATACCCACTGGTTCTGGAGGGGACATCGTGCCCTGTGTTCTTCATCCTGGAGAGGATGGGGTGAGTGGGTGCCATACCCAATGGTTCTGGAAGGGGCATTGAGCCCTGTGATGCAGATCTTGGGGAGTGCAAGGTCACAGTTTCTCAGGTGGGTGTCATATCCACAGGATTTGCAGGGCGCAGGCCACACAACAGCACATGGACGCAGGACTACAGACTGTCCGCCAGTGGTGATGGCTGCTCACTGGTGGTGCTGCTGATACTGCCGCTAGTGGTGGGGGAAGGATCCAGCCTATACCCTGCAGCCTCGGACGGCTGTCCACTGCTGGTGGTGGTGCTGCTGCTGGTGGTGGTGGAGGGAGGCAGCAGCCCGACAAATGTGATAGGCCAACTACAAAGGCACAGGGTGTGGCTAAAAGGTGAGCCCTGGCTCCCACCCAGTGGATGTTGGTGTATGGGTGTGGTGTGGGCCATAAGGAATAGTATGTGGCTAACAGTTGTCCAACGATATTTGCAGGTGACTCAGGTTACCCCAACCTATCATGGCTACTGACCCCTGTGAGGAATCTCAGGACAAGGGCTGAGGAACGTTACAATGAGGCACATGGGAGAACAAGAAGGATCATTGAACGTACATTTGGCCTCCTGAAGGCCAGGTTTCGGTGCCTCCATCTAACTGGTGGATCCCTGTCCTACTCACCCAAGAAGGTCTGCCAGATAATCGTGGCATGCTGCATGTTGCATAACCTTGCCTTGAGACGCCATGTGCCTTTTCTGCAGGAGGAGGAGGCTGGAGATGGCCGTGTGGCAGCAGTGGACCCTGTAGACAGTGAAGATGAGGAGGCAGAGGATGAGGATGAGGACAACAGAACTGCAGTGATACGACAGTACTTCCAATGGCACACAGGTAAGACAGCGTAACTTCACATTTCATTGTCAGTTTTTTGTTTCACATTGTAACTGGCAGGGTGTGATTTCCCAGTTCTATGGCCACTCACTGTACACTTTGGCAACTCTTTTTTCAGATGTCAGTGGCCCATTATCGCTCCTGGTGTGTTGATTGCAGCCAAATACCGGCCTTACCTATGTAAACATTACTGTACAGTTGAATTGCAATGTTTAAACCTTGTTAAACAAATACATACTGAAATCATTTGACATACTCCATACTTGTATTTTATCAACGTGTATTTATTGCTGTGCTACGAAGAAAAGGGAGAAGTGCAATGGGCTGGGGTGAGGATGGAGGAAAGTCCAGGGCATAGTTCCAGTCTATTTGTAGCACAGTTGCAGTGTCCATGGGGACATAGGAAGGGGAGCAATGGCAGTTCAAGGTGGACAGGGTGACAGAGTGGGACACAAGGGTGACAATCAAGAGAGTCTCATTTCCTGGCAAGGGTCTTGGCAATAGTTTCTGGCTTCTGCCTGGATCACAGGGAACATTTGCAGGGTGGTTCTCCTTCTGCAAGGGGGGGGGGGGGGGGTTGGTGGCCTGTTGGTCCTGTGGCTGGGCCTCCTGTCCACTAGCGGCAACGGAGGTGGAGGGCTGTTGGGTAGTCTGGCTAGTGGCAGGGGCCTGCTGGTGTGCTGTTGCCTCCCTCATAATGTTGGTCATGTCTGCCAGCACCCCTGCAATGAAGACCAGGGTGGCGTTAATGGCGTTCAAGTCCTCACTGATCCCCCCGTACAGTCCCTCCTGCAGCCGCCAGTTCTCCTGCACGTTGTCCAGGATCTTGCCAGCGTATCCTGGGAATGTTGGTATGCTCCCAGGATCTCAGTGAGTGCCTCCTGGAGAGTGGGTTTCCTGGGCCTGTCCTCCCACAGCACACAGCAGTCCTCCCAGCTTCCCTGTTGTCTTGTGCCTCTGTCCCCTGAACTGTGTGCTCACTGACCCCAGGTCCCTGATTTTCTTTGGTTTGTGGTGTGCCTTGGGGTCCCTGTAGTGGTGGACACACTGCTGATTGGCGTGTCCTGGGACAGAGGTATGGGCACGCTGGGTGGGTGCTGTGGTGGTGTTTCCTGAGGGGGGAGGCTCTGTGGTGGTGTGTGACTGTGCCTGGGTAACCGTCTGTCCGGAGGTCCCTGATGGGCCAGGTTGGACATCCAGATCCACGCAAGCAGAGTCACTGTCATCACTGTGGGCTCCTTCTGTGGGGGGACTGAATGTTGCTTGCACCTCTTCTCCGGTGACATTGGCTGGGATACCTATGGGGATGTAAATGCAGTGTTATTGTTTCTGTGTGTGACATATTGTTCATGGGTGGGTAGCTCTCTAGGGCTGTTACTGCCCTGGCAGCTTTACCTTGTGTGAGTTTTTATGTGGTGGGCTAGCTGATTCTCTCTAGTGTGCATGCTGTAGGGATAGGTGTCCATGTAGGTCTGTGAGGGGTGTCCATGCATTAGTTTTGCATGCAGGGCTTGGCATTGGGATGAGTGAGATGTGATGGTGGTGTGTGTGGGAGGTGGTGGGGTGATGGGAGTGAGGGTAAGGGTGGGGGTATGTGATGGCATGCAGGTAGGGGGGGTGAAAATAGTAAAGAGTTGACTTACCAGAGTCCAGTCCTCCTGCTACTCCAGCCAGGCCCTCAGGATGCATGATTGCCAAGACTTGCTCCTCCCATGTTGTTAGTTGTGGGGGTGTCCTCTGTACTGCGAGCTGGTGTCTTGCTGCAATGGAACATACCTTCCCCAGTAGGTCGTTCCACCTCTTCCTGATATCATCCCTTGTTCTGGGGTGCTGTCCCACGGCGTTGACCCTGTCCACAGTCCTCCGCCATAGCTCCATCTTCCTAGCAATGGATATCTGCTGCACCTGTGCTCCAAATAGCTGTGGTTCTACCTGGATGATTTCCTCCACCATGACCCTTAGCTCCTCCTCAGAGAATCTGGGGTGTCATTGTAGTGCCATGGGTGTTGTGTGAGTATTGTGGGTGAAGGTGTGTAGGATGATGTATAGGTGATGGTGGTGTGTGTCTCTGGTCTTGTCTGTGGTCGTGGTGTCTGTCTCGTGCCAATGGTTTGTATCCGTAAGGGGTTGTGGGTAATGTGGGTGTGTGTTTTATAATGGTGCGGGTGTGTGGGTGTGTGTATGGGTGTCAGGTGTGTGTAGTTTGAATTGTCCAATGTGGTATTGTTTTGGTTGTGTGTGTGTATTTTGAGCACAGCGGTATGTACCACCAAGGGTTTACCGCCATTGAATGTCCACCGTGGTGCTTCGTGGGTTATAATGTGATGGGAATTGTTCTGTTGGCGTAACAGTGTGGGTTTTGATACCGCCAGTTTATCACTGACCTTTGGTGTGGCGGACTTGTGTCTGTGGCTGAATAGTGACGATTGGTGTGTGTGTCATAATATGGTGAACGGATATCCGCCACGGCGTTGGTAGGTTGGCGGCAGTTAGTATGGCGGTAAGTGGGATTTACAGCCAATGTCATAATAAGGGCCATAATGTACAACAATGGTGGTCTCTTTTTTTCTACTTTTAATTTTTATTTCTGTTACTTTGGGTTCTAAAATATTTAGCTTTCATATTCCCTTCGATCCGCCTTTTCCACAATAATACTCAATGACACAAATAGCAAGGTTGGGCCCTTATTTATACTTTTTTTGTGCAGCGTTTGCGTCATTTTGCATTTTGCAAGTGTGCACCTCTTTTGCGTGAAAAAACGACGCAAATGTGGCACAAAAAACATATAAATATGGGCCTCTGTATGGTAATTTATCCAAAACTTTATGACAAATTTATGTTTTACTTCTGAATCCTTGTATACTCCACTTTTGTTTTACACATATTTACCAGACGCAGATATGAAATGATCTAGTTTTATTGTCAACAACCAGTCCGTATCTAGGATTTAAAAAACACTTAAACTCAATTTATTTTGTTAGTGAGTGTTTTATTGAATCAGGAAGTGATGGGGAGGTCAGCTGGTGGGTTGCGTCCCCACTGATTATAGATGTTCCCATGTTTTTGAAATATATAATTCATTTAGCTCACATTGGAGGTAAAGGTTTCAACAAACAGAATGTTCAAATTGTTATTCTCGATCATTTTGGTACACAACACAAATTCCCTCGATTTTCTTCCCATCTGCTTGCAGCTGGGTTGAACATTGGTTCTTTAAACATTTATTTATAAACCTTTCTAAAATGCTCTTGTTGCTGAAGCTGTACATTAGTTGCACGGGCCTGCTCTCATTTTAAAAGCTTGGCATACGGGATACTCACTTTTGTGTTTTTGTAAGGATACATTTCACATGTAGAGTGGATTTGTAGCTGTTGGCTTAAGATATGTGTTCATATGAATTTCACTGCCAACATCCTAAAACAGCAAAGCCAAAAATGTAAGTTTGTTCTTAGTGGCAAAATAGGTTAATTGTAAATTACTATCAGTATTGAGGACCGCCACATATTCTTGAGGCATTTTCATGTAAAATGATCAAAACTTTGCTGATTAATTGTATACAAAAATCCAAGTACACTGTAGCACCCTTGCAGTGTGTAGAATGTCTGGGTTTGAAGAAATACAAATATTTCTCCAAGTTGGCGCCAGATTCACGGAAGCGTAATATTTTTTAGTGCAAAGGCCAGTCTGGCGATCTTAGACGATGGAGTTTTGAGACAAAACCTATCGGTGTTTGTACTGTAACACTCAAGTTCCAACCAAGTAATGACCTATTCACCAAAGTGGTGAAAAGCAGCACAATGCGCTATTTGCCCTGAATAAAAAGTGCCTTTCACTGTGGTGGCCGATGGCATTAGAAAGTGATGGGGACATAAAAATTGTTTAAGATGTCTCCACATTCATTAAGCAGGCTCTGGTGCAGTGCCAGAGTGTAGGTAGCTGGCTCTTTATATAGTATATCAAAATGAGAAATACTGTGCAAAGAGTGGACAGGGGCTTGCTCCACCAATCCCAAGGTGTTCTATTAGGGGGTAGTGTGGTCGAGCAGCCTTAGGCTTATCAGAGAGAAGTGTTACACATCTGCAAATACACACACAGTCAATTACTGATGCGCACAACTCAATAAGGTGATACACACCAATTTATGAAAATAACACATATCTTTATATACATTTAGGCACCATAATCAATATGATCAAGTAAGTATGCTTTGCAAGAGAAATACTTTCAGGTTTTAAAAGTCAACATGGTGCATTTTTCAGAAACGGCAATGTATTCCTGTGGAGGAAAAACAAATACTACATACAGTACAGTATAGTACAGCAATCTCCTGGACTTAAGGTAAGCATGGGGCGAGGTCCAAGGTAGCACCAACAGGTCCCCTCAGGCGGGACTGTCGTGTGCCCAATGCTATCTTATGGGGAAAAAGCAAGTACCTCATATGAGCATTTCACAGCAACTTATGGGAGCAGTCTCCTGGACTTGAGGTAAGTATGGGGCAAGGTCCAATGCCACACCATTAGGTCACACCAGGCGGCAGAGGGGCAGCCGGGTGCAGCGGTGCAATTCAGCTTGGGGTGCCTAATGTTAGTCAACGGAGATCGGTCCTGTTAAAAAAAGGTTGCAGGATTGGAATGGGAGGCCAGTCAGGCTGAACCCAAAAGTGGGCTCAGCTCTCACGATGCTCAGGAATGTGGGACACCCTAGGTCCTCTTCGCCAGGGGCGATGAGTGCAGAGGTGTCTTGAGGCATCGGATTTTCGTCACCAGGAGCACTCGTGGTCAAGGGGGTTGTGTTGGTGAGTACACAGTGGGCAAGTCCAAGGTGGACTTTGTCTCTGGAGACCAGGGAACCATGCTGGTACCATTGGCCCTCTTCAGCTTGAGCTAGTCAGCATGAGTGCAAAGGTGCTTTCAGGTGTCTGGTTTTGGCGGTAAGGAGTCTTCTCAGGTCTCTTGGGGTGCCTGCAGGATGAAGGGAAGCAGATCTGGTTCTCCACAGAAGTTCCTGGGTCTTTGTTGAAGGCAGGCAACCCTCCCAGTCTTTTGGAAGAATGACAGCTTGCAGGATGAGACAACTCTGGCGCAATACAGAGGGAGAAGCAGACAGGCCAGCAGGACTGGTTCCAATTCAGTTGCTTCTTCCTCAGGTTTCACAGCTCCTTGTGTCCTTCTTCTTCATAGGTCAGCAGGAATCTGATTTCCTGGAGCCAGGGGCTTCCCTAAACCCAAATACTTAAATGAGGGGTTTTTAAGGGGGATGTAGGGTAGTAGCCAATGGGCTACTTACCCTTGGGGTCACTATGCCCCCAAATGACCACTTCCTGTGGGAAGTGAATATAACCCTGTCCCAGAATTCCTAGTTCTGCCATCACCAAGATGGCAGACTTTCAAAAGTTGTTTCTGCATCAGGCAGCTCACCTTAGGGGTGGGACTGACCTTAGAGGTGGCATGCCTCTGACTAATAATTTTCCTGCTTGTCCAGGTGCCATATGGGGCCTGAAGCAGGGGGGTCTGTATCCTCTCCTTTAAGGGGAGACAGTTCTGCATACCAAGACCGATAGACTTCTTTGGAGCCCTGTGCCTTGGAATGAGATTTTCAGGTCATCCTTTTTGGAGGTGTGTGCTAACACCCTGTCTGAGCAGGCTTTGTTCCTGTCTACCCAAGAGCAAAGGCTGTCAACCTTGGGGGTCAGAAACCTCTCTGGTGGTGGCAGGCTAGTTAGATCTAGTCAGCCAGCACACAGGAATATGGGAGGTTTTTCAGGGGACAATTCTAAGGTGCATGTTTTAATACATTTATCACTGGCACCAGTGAGGGTTTAAGACGAGATGTTTGATACCAAACATCCCTATTTTCAGTGACACCATCATATAGCTGGGGAACTCATATTGACCAGTGTCCAGCACATGTACTTTAAATGGCTTCCCTGTTCATTAACTATGTCTAAGAATGAACAAAGACATACCAGGGGCATATCTGCTTTTGCAGATATGTCCTCACATGTAATATAATCCACCATGTCTTAGGGCTGTAAGGCCTACTGTAGGGTGACTTACATATATTGCATACCATGTTCGGGGACATGGCACACAGGCTGTGTGCCATGTCATTTTTTCACTTTTAGCTGCACCATGACACACAGCTTGCAATGTCAGTCTGTAAGTGCTAGGTGAGGGTTCCCTGAGTGTGGCACAATACATGCTGCAGCCCTTGGGGACCCTCTTTGGTATCAGTACTCTAGGTACCAGGGATACCATCTACTAGGAACTTACAGGGGTGCCAACGGTATTGCCTATTGGGGAACAATAGCACAGTTTTAGGGAAAGAGATCCGGCACTAGGGACCTGAACAGCAGGCACCTAGGAACCCAGTGCACTTTCAGTCAAAATTGCATCAGTTAACAGGGAAAAAGTGGGTGTGACCATGTAAAAAAATGGGCACTTTCCTAAATAGACCCCCTGTATTTTTTCTTTGTGTTATAAGGCCTAATCTTCATGGAAATGATGTGTAAAATGCAAATTATGCATGGGTAGTTGCCTGAAAATTGGATACAAGGTATGCCTTCATGAACAAAAGTTGCATGGAATATCTGCACATTGGATCGTGTCATTTAGCTGAAAGTTCTCCTTAAGGTATGCCCTCACATACAAAAATCACACAAGATGATTACATGATGTACTGGGCAGACATCTGCATGGCATTCCCCTCTTGCTGATAAATTGTATCCAGAAAATAGAATGATTATGATTTTTCTCCAAATTAAAGCCATGCAGCGGTGCCTTTCCAGTGGGGCAAAATGGTGATACCAGGAATCCCATTGTTGTTCCTCTCTTTTTCAGGAAATATTGATTGCATATAAAAAGGAGACATATTAGTTAATATAAATAAACTTAATAATCTGAAAGAACATTGCACATAATCGCACATAGTTCATCAATCCTGATGCTTTAATGCCCATTTTTCGTTCACTAATAGGATAAGGATTTGACAATTCAATGTTTACTAATCCGAAGCATTCACCGTGGAACCGGCTTGTTTTTAAGGTTTTCTTTAACTTTATAAGGTTACAAAATTATTGCAAAGCAAGACTTCCTCAATTCCCTGCATCAGTCCTTTGGTTAAATATATCCAAAGCAAGCAGATCTGCATTACTGGATCTTAGGTTGTGCTTCGGAGTTCAGCAACAGTGAGTGAAGATGTATGTCACTGTGGCCTGATCTGCCCGAGCATTAAAGATGGTGCATATTGATTTTGAATTCTATTCTCTGTGACAGTGGAACCAGAGATAGTTCTTTAAGGGTCATGAGATATGACACATTTTATTTAAATTGAAAGAAAATCTGGCTGTTGACTTTGCACTCCCGATAGCTGCAACACTATAGTAGTCTAGTGTCGGCCGCTCAATACATTGGCGAGTGTTATTTGTGGAGCAGCAGAAATATCATTCTCAGCCACACAAGGTGGATGTTAATGTTTTTAATAACTACTAGTGGTATCCTGACGAAAAGCGAGATCTAGGTTGAACCTTACTCTGAGATTTGTAACTGCTTTGATAGGGGACACCTATTTTCCCTGGTCAGTTGAAAGGAAAGATGTCACCAGGGTAACTTCAGATCTGAAGAGCTGTATTGGACAACTGTCATCAGTAAAGTCATCAGTCAGATTGTTCCAAATCTGAAATGCCCTTTGATTATTGGGTGTCCGGTTCCATCAAACATCCTACTGTTTGGCTTGCACTGGACACATTAGCAATCCAAGGACCAGATTTATGCTGGCCTTGCACCATTCCAACGCCACATTAGCATCATTTTTTTAACGCTAATGTGGCATTGGAAGGGGAAAAATGCTGCGCCATATTTACATAGTGGCGCAATGCTCACATTGCGCCACTTTGTGACCCCTTGGCCACATTATGCCTGCACCAGGCATAATGTATGTAAGGGAGGTGTTATGGCGCTAGGGGGCCCGTAAAAATGGGGCAAAGGAATCTATGACATTCCTTTGTGCCATTTTTATTGGCATTTGTTAACGCCTGCTAAGTGCAGACATTAAAAAGAGGCTCCCATTGATTACAATGGGCCTCTGGGTGTTTTGTAGGATTAGCGTCATCATTTTTTATGCTAATCCTGCAAATCTCAGCAGAAGCCTTTAAGTCACTAGGCCATTTTAATAAATATTTTTGGAGCCAACAAGGAAAACCTTCAGATGTGACACAGTGCATTTAATTGTAAAGATGTTTGGATTTGTTGTCCGTACCCTATACATCTATTCTGTAAGTTAGCAGTTTGGTTAGAGTAACTGTATCTTACGATGGCTAACAAAGGTCAGCTTCATGCCATATTTTCAGGATATGGACAGTAGCTAAGTATGCATTGTACTGGCCTTCGTGACCATGGCTGGACATCCTTTCTTTACAGTGACACAGGGCACTTAATTAGCCAGAGAGGTTGCAATTGTGTTGGAATGGAGCTATTTCCATTTCATAACTTGGGACTCTATAACAACCCAAATACTAAAATGTGTTTTTAGGTTTACCAGTCGATAGTGGGCGTTTCTAGGAATTTACACAGTGTCCAACCTTGCCTGCAAAATAGAACTAACATTGTCTAAATCAGGCTTCTCTAACAAGTAGCTCGTGAGCTACTTGTAGTTCTCCAGCTAAAGATAAGTAGCTCCCCTGTGTGCTGCCCATCATATTACATCAATTGGTTGAATTAATAAACGTGTACCAACATTGAAAAGTATATATTTGAGATAAACGTTTAGAGAAAAAAAGTTGAATTTCCAAAACATATTTAAAGCTGATATTTGAAAGAGCAATCATTTGGCACTGTGGAAACGTATTACTAATATGATGACCTTGGTACCAAATGCACTGCAGCTGTGGCTGTTATGCATTACCTATAAAGAGGCATTGCACATTGATAAAGCCTTTTCTACATTACTGCTTACACCCTGCCTGATGAACGGAGGTGATCACTGGTCATGATCATACATATGGTAGCCACAAAAATAATCTTGGCCTGATGCCATCACTATTACAACATCAATAATATTAGTCCTTTAGAATGATTTTCACTGAACAGAAGGTGATCTTATTACCGAAAGGGTTACACAAAAGGTTGGAGAACCTTGGCCTAAACTAATTTGTTTAGCAGCAGCTTTTGCAGAGGGCATACACACAGACGCAAAAAATCCTTGAACACCTTGATATACGTCATACAGGCCTAACTAGAGAAAAGACGGTACACTGTGTGGAAGTGTTTGTCACTTGTTAATGTAGTCTCAGCTCAACTGAGTCTAAACCTAGGCTACCAAAAGATTTGAGTTGCATTCCACTGCACAAGTTCACACAGTACAAACAAGGGGCTCTAAAATAGTTGGAGCCTGGATCTATTTCTATTCCTGTGAATTTATTATGGTAGCATATCTATTATGGGTAGAGAATAGTTCCACGTTAGACATTGGTAAAGCAAATAAAGTTACAAAATAATGACCAGGTTGTGCATTGACTGATTTATCACACGTGGCTGATGTCAAGCATTTAAAAGTGGCATGTAATGTTGTAGTGCAAACAGAGATTAAATAGAGGCAACATCTGGAGATCAGGCATTGCAAGATATTTACTTTACTTGTCACATGGAGTACTGCACGAAAACTGGGCTGATTTCAGAAGTCCCCTAACTTCTTTCCCCCATTTTTCCCTTTTTGCTTGTGTTTTCCTGATTCTGATGGTGCCCTGGGTACTGTTGCTGTGCTCTGTGTAAAATGAGTATGCAAATTAGGCCAATTATAGTTGGCTGTATCAACTTACCCATAAGTCCCTAGTATAGGGCGGGTCTGTAGGTTTAGGGACCCGAGCAGGGGTGGTGCACTTATAGGTGCACTGCTGAGTTGCTCAGTGTCATTTTAAAGGCAGGCCTGCCTTGCTGGCTCCTTTTAAATTACAGGTACCTTCAAATTCGACTTTGAAATTAAAAGTACTTCCAAGGTCTTAAATTACCTTGTTTTTACATATGTCACCCCTAAGGTGTGCCCTAAGTGCCCCTAGGGCTGGGTGCTATGTAACTATAAATAGAGACTTTATAAAATATGTTTATCAGCCCTGGTGATGGTAAAATAGCCAAACGTATTGTTATAATAAATCCAACAACTTGCCATTGTTGAATTTAATATAACTAACTTAGGGAAAGAGGTTTAGAACTCTCCCTGAAAGATACCAGTCACAGCTCAGTAGTGCCCTTGCCTGATTAGCCAGCTTCTGGAAGCCTGAACAGGCTGCCTTGATGAGGTGTGAAGTGGCCCGGGCTGAACACAAAGGAAGCACCTGGGGGAGGAGATCTGCCTCAGCAGATTGTGAAACAGGATGAGGTTAGAGCAGCCAAACTGGACTTCAAAGGAGGGAAGGACATTTGGGGTAGCCTCCGTTTCCTGCAACCCCAGACAACCAGGTGCCCCTCTGATTAGATTAGGAGAGGGCTGGCGAGTGGTGTGGTAAGGGAACTTAGTCACAACAGTGGGTGACCTCAGCCAGACCTAACCTCCAAAGTTTAAATTTTGCCATTTTGGATTTTTGGGAGAATGTTGCTCCATGGGATTGATTCTTGCCAAATTTCCCGGGAAGTGGTCACCCAAGAGGGTGGTGGCCTGCACGTGACTAGTCAAGAGGCCCCCTTGCTTTCCACCCCAAGAGCGAGGATAAAATTGCAGAGCTGCACCCCCACCTCAGATCCCTACCAGAAAAAAGACAAGAAGAAAAGGACTGCCCTGCTGGACCCCTAACCCGCACCTGGATACTGCACCAGCTGCACACTTGGGCTTCACCACAAAAAGGACTTTGCCTGGCTTCAACTGGTTCAAGGATGGACTCCCTGGTTGCTACAGGCAGAAAATAGCTAATGAGAGACCCCCGTATCAAAGCTCAAAGAAATTGACCAGCTGACCACGGTCCAGTGGTTATTTTTGAGTTTGAGCCAGGTGCATTCTGGAAGTTGGAGTCCAAACCCTCAAGGCACCAACTCAGAGCTTCTGGAACCTTGAGGAGAGTTGTGGACTACCTTTAGGAATCTTCAAATACCTTCTGGAATAAGCTCCAGACGTTTGGAGAAGATTGGAGAACTGTTGGTAAAAATCTCCATAAAGGGAACGACACACCCTTGTGGGGCAAGCTGGCTTACGTCAACCGCGATCTGGCCTAACTTGCAGGTTCATCCTGCTGAAAAGCTCCGGAGCCCCAGACTTCCAGGATTTCACTGGGGCTCCTGGAAAAGCAATACCAAGATGCCGAGTTAAAATCGGCTTGCTGTGGAGGGTCGTCTGAAGTTGAAGAGAAAAAGCTACAAAAAAGTGCCAAAGTCTGTAAAAAGTTGACTGATACATCCCGCGCAGCATATCCGAGACGGGCTCCAGGGACGTCGGAGCCAATTTCAAGTTCAGCCAGGATGAAGATTTTCCTCCTGAAAAATCTACAAAGTCAGAAGATAGAATTCTTCACCAAGGTCTCCTGCAATGTGTATCCAAAGAGGGCTCAAAGCAGGTCAGATCCAATCTGCGACTTCATCCCAGTAAAGAAAATCTTCAAGAAAAAAGACTAAGTTCGAAGGTAAACTTTTAACAGAGGCCTCCCGCTTGCTGCAGCCAAGCAGGGCTCCATCGCAATCAGCCTCAAATTTTTACTTTGCCTCGGTCGAGTGCCACCAGATGTCCAAATTTGCGCATATAGTTTCTATGCGCTAAACACATTTATTCTTTAAAAATGTATATCTCTGATTCCCCTTATCCAATTGTAATTGTTTCAGTGGCATTTTAAAGATAAAAATACAAGCTATGTTTATAAATTGGTGCTGGATTTTTATTGTGTTTTGAGTTTTACTTATTAAGTGTTTTGTGATTTTTAAATGCTTTACACACCTGTCTCTTAGGTAAAGCCTTGTCACTCGTTGCCAAGCTACCAAGGGTTGAGTTGGGATTAATTTATTAAGACCTGACTGGACGTAGTGGGGGTTAGTGGCATATTGTTATGTGTATGTACTTACCTGCCCTTACCAATAATCCATTTTCTAACGCCTACTCTTACCAAAATGATCTGTCTTTAGGTATTGCCTAGGCAGAGCTCGCGCTGTCTCTTCGAGACATGCTGTTATCTGTTCTATGGGTTAAAGCCCTCCCATCGCTTTTAATTAGTTGCTTTGCGTATCCTTCGCAAAGGCTTACTTCTCTTTGGTCAATATGAGTTATATGTCCCTCCTTTTTGCGTGCCAGAGAGCATGTCCCTATTTCTTGTAGGCCTGCCCTTTTGTGCATGTAGGCTTGTGTAGGAGCACAATTTTTTTATTTGGTTACTTTCCGTGTTTTCGGAATGTCACCTTTTCTTTGTCACCCTGTATGCTTTCACACATTCCATACTGCTAATACACTTGTATCAGCATTCTGCACTTCTGTTTTGCCATTGTTTTATTTTGTTAACACATAGGCCCTCATTACGAGTGTGGCGGTCCTATCGCCGCGGCCCGGTGGTGAAGTCTGCCGTATTACGAGACTGCCAGTTAGGCTACGGCCCAACCACCACAACACCGTCAGTACAGCCAGGGCTGTCAGACTGCTGGGCCAGAGGTGAGTAAGACCGCCATCGGTATTATCACTCGGCAAACCACCAGGCTTTCTGCAGCAGTCATCCTGCCACGAAAACCATGGCCGTAACACACCCGGTGACAGGAATCCCCATTCCTGTCACCGGAACACCCCCCCCCACCCATCCACACACATGCAGACACACCCCTCATCCACACACATACATCTAGACACCCCCACTCGCTCACACGCACCCAGACACCCCCATTCGCATACATACATGAACTCAGACACCCCCATTCCCACACATACACAAACTCGGACACTCCCGTTAGCACACGTACACGTACTCAGACAGATACACCCACCCCTCTGCACACAAACACACACGCACTTGCAACCCGACATCCCCACCCCTCCGCTTCCATTCGGACCCACATACCCTCCACGCACACATACATACGCACACACACTCATGTACACCCATACTGCTACACATACACGCACATACCACACACATGCACACAACACGCCATCCTCCTCCCTTTAGGACAGTCTACCTACCAGTCTCGGCAAGGCAGTCGTCTGGAGGGGATGGGTCTCGGTGTTTTCCACCACCAGCATTGCACCGCCGTTCAGGGAACTGCTGCACCGTATTATGTATCGTAATACGGTGGGCTGAGTCCTGTTGGCGTGGCGGGGTACTGGTGGTAGAAGTGCTTCTTTTCTGCCATCAGCCAGGCTGGACGGTGTCGGATTTCCACCCATAAATGGGTGGAAATCCGACTTAACTCATAATATGGCAGTCTGCTGGCACCCATGACTTCGGTGGTCTTGTGATAAGACCGCCGAAGTCGGAATGATGGACTTAATCATGTATTTAAGTTGTTTTGTTTAACTAGGCATAGGGAGAACCGAGGCAGAGACTTAAACCCTGTTCCCAGTGCCAAAGTTGGCAGCTCTAGATGTTAATCCACCTCCTCTCTCCAAATATTGCTGTGCATAGGCCAGTGTGTTTGGCTGGGAGTGGCCAAGTTTTTTTTTGTTTCGCTCGAAGTGATCTGCCACAGCAGAGCCTGCTTCCACGGGGCTGTGTGCAAAAACGTGCGAGGCACTGCACTGGATTTCCTGTCCCACTAAACCTATATTTTGATAAAATTTTATAAACAACATCTCACCTGCAATATAGTGCTACCATTGACCATTTAGAAGGTGGGATCAGGTGACCAATTACAGAGAGGATCATCCCCATTTCCTCCTATGACCAATCACAGAGTAGCTTTTAAAATTACAATTATGTTTCTATTGGGAACTCAATATCATTTTCCTTCTATAATTAAGCATTTTTCTTTTATACCATTTCAATGAAACTTGTAATGTGGCTCGGTTTTGACTATTTCTTATTTAAGTTCCTGTAGTCGCAACCATCCCAAGATAGTGGCCAGTTAATATTCTGTGGGAGGTGCATCAGTTGCTTATAGCTTGCAGCAGTCTGCGTTTGATGTCTATGGCCGCGCCCAGCTCTCCATGTGAGTCCAGGCAGGCACACATACTCCACGGTAGAACAGCACCCATGGTCTGTCTGCAGGTGATGGTTTATCAGTCCACACCAGCAACGACTAAAAACAGCAGGCTGCTGTAGAGTGCTGAATAAAAAGCTTGAGGGTGGCTCAAGGTGTAACACGTGACACTTGGTAGCAATCACGATATCGCCCTACCGATAATCAACAATAAACAGAGCCACTGGCATTGTATGATTCTGAAGCTGCTGCATTTCTCCATAAATATGGATTAGTGCCATCTTCCACATTATCCACAATCTGCTGCAAAAAAGTTGGTTTTAATTCAAACTGATAAAAAATGTTACTAAACATAAAGGACCACACATAGTTCCATGCAGTGGCACACACAAAGCAATGGTTAACTGTTCCCCTTTCAGGTGCTGATTGCTATATTCAGGTGTTAAACTGGTACAAACAATTTTGCCAAGACAGTCTGAATAGTTGTTGAAGTGACAAAACAATGAATTTGCGTTTGCTTGCCACATCATGTTGTCAATATTGCTCTATAATTTACTTCTAGTGGCCCCAACAATAACCTGCAGAATGTATTGAATTATGAAAAAATGCCCAGGCTGGACACAAGGTATCACTGTGAAGTGTGGCTATCCGATAACCGGTCCGAATGGGTCCTAGTACTATCTTCATTTATATTTGTCAGAGAGAGGTCAGTAGTTGTGGGAAGTGTAGAAAACATATCAGAACTATAAGGGCCAGAATGCAGTGTAAACGTAAATGACTGTATGAACGACCACCCCTGACGTAGACAACCAGACTAGTTGAGACCTGGGATGTTGCCCTATACCGTGCACAAGACGAATTAGAACATTTTATTTTTTCTCTTTTGATAGCACGTGAAAAGTCATTTTTTTAAACTTGTTCCATTCTAGTTTATCCTCTGTGGCTTAGGCCTGTTATTTCCATGTACTAGTGCAGCAGGTGTTTCAAGCAAAGCTTGTTTTGATATATTTTTAAACAATTTGTGTTCGAACGATGGATTAAACCCAGATCTATGACTGGGGGTGAGTGTTTGACAATGTTCAGCATTCCGTCCATCACTTGTTGTTTTTGCTTTGTCGCCCTAAGTGGGAAGGGTATGCCCAGACGTGGGTCCCGTGCTTCCCATGCCACTGGATTCAAGCTAGCCTGGCTGATGAGGGGTGAAACCCCGAAACCGGTCCCAGGATGCTTGTTTCCGGTCCAGTGAGGACCTGGCTTGGCAGTTCGGTCTGGACTGTTCCCATGAGGAACAGGGTCAAGACTGATTTGCATATGGCTGGGTCCAAACTGGGGTGGCATGGTGAGCAAAAGAACGATGGATTAAACCCAGATCTATGACTGGGGGTGAGAGTTTGACAATGTTCAGCATTCCGTCCATCACTTGTTGTTTTTGCTTTGTCGCCCTAAGTGGGAAGGGTATGCCCAGACGTGGGTCCCGTGCTTCCCATGCCACTGGATTCAAGCTAGCCTGGCTGATGAGGGGTGAAACCCCGAAACCGGTCCCAGGATGCTTGTTTCCGGTCCAGTGAGGACCTGGCTTGGCAGTTCGGTCTGGACTGTTCCCATGAGGAACAGGGTCAAGACTGATTTGCATATGGCTGGGTCCAAACTGGGGTGGCATGGTGAGCAAAAGAACGATGGATTAAACCCAGATCTATGACTGGGGGTGAGTGTTTGACAATGTTCAGCATTCCGTCCATCACTTGTTGTTTTTGCTTTGTCGCCCTAAGTGGGAAGGGTATGCCCAGATGTGGGTCCCGTGCTTCCCATGCCACTGGATTCAAGCTAGCCTGGCTGATGAGGGGTGAAACCCCGAAACCGGTCCCAGAATGCTTGTTTCCGGTCCAGTGAGGACCTGGCTTGGCAGTTCGGTCTGGACTGTTCCCATGAGGAACAGGGTCAAGACTGATTTGCATATGGCTGGGTCCAAACTGGGGTGGCATGGTGAGCAAAAGAACAATGGATTAAACCCAGATCTATGAATGGGGGTGAGTGTTTGACAATGTTCAGCATTCCGTCCATCACTTGTTGTTTTTGCTTTGTTGCCCTAAGTGGGAAGGGTATGCCCAGACGTGGGTCCCGTGCTTCCCATGCCACTGGATTCAAGCTAGCCTGGCTGATGAGGGGTGAAACCCCGAAACCGGTCCCAGGATGCTTGTTTCCGGTCCAGTGAGGACCTGGCTTGGCAGTTCGGTCTGGACTGTTCCCATGAGGAATAGGGTCAAGACTGATTTGCATATGGCTGGGTCCAAACTGGGGTGGCATGGTGAGCAAAAGAACGATGGATTAAACCCAGATCTATGACTGGGGGTGAGTGTTTGACAATGTTCAGCATTCCGTCCATCACTTGTTGTTTTTGCTTTGTCGCCCTAAGTGGGAAGGGTATGCCCAGACGTCCATCACTTGTTGTTTTTGCTTTGTCGCCCTAAGTGGGAAGGGTATGCCCAGACGTGGGTCCCGTGCTTCCCATGCCACTGGATTCAAGCTAGCCTGGCTGATGATGGGTGAAACCCCGAAACCGGTCCCAGGATGCTTGTTTCCGGTCCAGTGAGGACCTGGCTTGGCAGTTCGGTCTGGACTGTTCCCATGAGGAACAGGGTCAAGACTGATTTGCATATGGCTGGGTCCAAACTGGGGTGGCATGGTGAGCAAAAGAACGATGGATTAAACCCAGATCTATGACTGGGGGTGAGTGTTTGACAATGTTCAGCATTCCGTCCATCACTTGTTGTTTTTGCTTGGACACAAGGTATCACTGTGAAGTGTGGCTATCCGATAACCGTTCCGAATGGGTCCTAGTACTATCTTCATTTATATTTGTCAGAGAGAGGTCAGTAGTTGTGGGAAGTGTAGAAAACATATCAGAACTATAAGGGCCAGAATGCAGTGTAAACGTAAATGACTGTATGAACGACCACCCCTGACGTAGACAACCAGACTAGTTGAGACCTGGGATGTTGCCCTATACCATGCACAAGACGAATTAGAACATTTTATTTTTTCTCTTTTGATAGCACGTGAAAAGTCATTTTTTTAAACTTGTTCCATTCTAGTTTATCCTCTGTGGCTTAGGCCTGTTATTTCTATGTACTAGTGCAGCAGGTGTTTCAAGCAAAGCTTGTTTTGATATATTTTTTAACAATTTGTGTTCTCAACCTGCTCCTTGCCGCATGAGAGTAGTTTAACGAGGTGTTTATCCCACTCATTCTGTCTGTTTTCTTTTGGCAGGCATTTTCTAAGACAATCATTACAGTGGGGCAATTTTCCATTCATATATCAGTTCACTTATCCTTTAAAATCAATCCTTGGTGTTCCTTTGAAGAAGTGGTTTACGGTGAACTTCCTTACCTTCATAGTTTATGTACTTACCCCATTACCAATGATTTTCAGAAACACACTAGAAGTTGTGTGAACATTTCCACCAAATAGTTCTGCCTTTGAAAGCAACAAGTGAAATTTTCATGCATAAACTAACAGAAAGTGTTTGGAGCAGAATACAACTTATTTACAACCTGTGTGAGTAATAGGTATGGTGAGGTTTCTGTCCCTCAGGCCCACGCTCTCCTCCTCTTTTTAGGGTATCTTCTGTGTGCACAGGTCGTTCTATATGCGTCTGTGGCCTGCTCTCCCATTCTTTCTCCGTTTCTCACACTCTTCTGCTGCTCAGTCTCGAATTCATTCAACGCTTCTTGCACAAACTACCTGCCCCTCTCTATCCTCCTTTCTATCTATTCTGTGCAGCTCTTGCCCCTATCTATTCACCATGCCACAAACTTCCACTACACAGATATACTCCACACCACACAATTCCAATACAACCCACATAATTCCACTCCACACCACATACATCCACTACACTCCAAACCAAAACACCTAGGTAAAACACATTGTCAAATACAACACCAATAGCTCTAACCCTAGCAAATGTGAGACCCATTGCATTGCAAATGCTTGTTCTACATGGTCTGCTGGGTATAGGCAAAGGCTGTGTGTAGTAAATGCGAGGGCCGGTGGGTGGGTGTAGAACCTTGCTAAAGGTTGGCTAGTGGACCAGCTCCTGTAGGTCGCCTTTTTTATGGATATACCACCTTATACTCTGCTGAAGGCCTTATCCAATAATCTGTGATGCTTGGAATTTAGATACGAGTCTTAGCTGAATGTCATGCCCTAAAGCTAGCCTCGATGCTGCCCAGACAGTGCCCAGATTATACATTGGCTGAGAATTTTTACTCAGGCATAAGATCATTCAAAACATGTGTGCTGCTTTTAATAATGGCATGTACAATTTTTATACAAAGGTTGTACGCTGTACTCGGAAAACAAGTAATGTGGTCCATTGATTCTTAAGCTGGGTCCTCTGACCCACTGCGATGCCTACTCAGGGGACCCACAACTGTTTAGAAAATTAAATAATATTAAAAGATTTAAATGCTCGTAAATGTGTAGGAATGTGAAATTGGAAAAATTAGGGTCAAGATTCAAAAAGGTAACTTACACTTTTGAGTAATTTACACTTTTGAGTATGTTTACTACATTTTGGCTATTCTCAAAATCTGACTGTATATTGACTCCAAAAGTCAACACGAGCCCGTCAATGGTAGTGTTTTCCCAGAGGACCCGCAGACCCGTATTTTGTGAGAATATATTGGAGTGTCTGTCACACACGGAATCACGAACACTTTGTACAGGTATGGGCTGTTTGGGGAATGAGGCATTCCTTACGCGTTCTCATACCACAACTGGTGATGTGAATCAGTAAAAAAATGTTTTGCATTTTTGTATAGCGCGAACTTGGACCAAAGGCATTAAAGCGCTGTACATGAGCACAAGGTTCCATTACACAAGGATTTTGTTGTTGTTTGAAAACAGTTTGCTACAATGGTTATATCTTATGGAATAACTCACGGTTCAGTGGAACTCATCTCCCACTACCCGCAATCACGCCTGGCGTGAGTACTCTGTGACGTCTCAGTTTTATCTGTTGCATTCTTGTACACGTAGTTTTGATATCATCGTTATAAATCCACCAGGACCAGACAGCAAAGAAATATGGACGAGTTCCCACGACTCAAGTTGTTCAAGCTGTTGTCTTTGGTATAACTGTTTGAGGTCCGACAAAGTTACTTAGTGCACAAGTAAACTGTGACCTGTGATCGGAAAGTAGGATTCTCATTGGGGTGTCAAAAGACAGAACAGAGACATCGCTGCTCTCTGCCACTGACCTGAGCCTGGTGGGACTCCAAGTCCCAGGCTCCTCTCGTCTGCTGCTTGCTGCCCCACACCTGGGGCCACTTGGATTTAATCGCGGGTGCTCTTAAGCACACCGCGCAACACCGCTACTCTTTGCCACTGACCTGAGCCTGGTGGGACTCCAAGTCCCAGGCTCCTCTCGTCTGCTGCTTACTGCCCCACACCTGGGGCCACTTAGATTTAATTGCGGGCGCTCTTAAGCGCACCGCGCAACACCGCTGCTCTCTGCCACTGACCTGAGCCTGGTGGGACTCCAAGTCCCAGGCTCCTTTCGTCTGCTGCTTGCTGCCCCACCCCTGGGGCCACTTGAATTTAATCACGAGTGCTCTTAAGCGCATCGCGCAACATCGCTGCGCGGGACGCACACGGGCGAAGCCCGGGCCAAGGGCCGACCCGTCTGTGCCCGTCTGTGCCCATCAGAGACCGAAGGAGGCCGGGCTGGGCCCCCCTTCTAGGCTCTATGGTACGGCACCAGACCACCTAGTGCAGGGCAGTACTTCAAAATCTCTTTTTTACATTGTGTTGTGGTGTCACTCTCTAATGGGGAAGCGCAAGGCAAAAGATAGTCTGGCATCGGGCTCTGTTAAATCTAAAATACCCAAAACCAACAAGGCTACGCTACCCCACACTAACTGTGTTGCTAAGGAAATAGAAGATCTGATAGAAGAGGTAGAACATATCCTAAATAACAAGGAAAGGGTTCAACGAAAGGAGCTAAAATCTGGCACTCTTATCCCATTTCTAACATTCAGATCACATATTGCCTCCAATTCACAACCTGTTGCTTCATCTTACCAGCCGTTAGCCTGTCAAGGCCCCACTAGTTTCAGTAGTCCTCCCGCTCTCTCTGTACTTCACTCTGACTCGGAGGCACCAAGAGCCTATGCAACACATTCTATAATTCCTTGTTTTAATCGTTTTTCTCCTCTGGCCCCCCACAATTTGGATAACCATCAACCATCTCCCACGACTTTGCCACGCACAGAGAGTGTTCCCCTGCAAAACGACTTATTAGCACTGGTGTCTAGCCTTAAGAGCGAAGTAGGTGAGCTGAGATCCTTACTGCTTGAAATTACCACTCTCCTCAAAAATAAACATTTTCTCCCTACTTGTGAGCCCAAGCCAAACCCTATGACAACTAAACATCCACTCGCAAAAGGCGTCCTGCCAACTGGGCCCTTGCCACTGCCAGCAAGTGCAGCAGGTCTTATAGAAGATCAGTGTCCTGATAACCAGCGTATGTCCTCTCTCGGAAGTAATATTCCTCTTCTTTCTAATGTTCCCTTTAAATGGGACACCCCCAAAGTTTCCCATCAAAATTCTAATTTAACTAATAACAACTATATATATATGTGAAATGTCCCACTTTTGCCTCCAAACATGCAAGAAGATAAAGCTTCATTAGCTAACAAGGTCTCGCACTGGCTGAGACATGTCAGAGGTTGTGGTTCAATCTTTCATGATGAAATTTTATCTGCCGAACGAGCTAATGGTTCCCCTGGTTCTCCTGGTCGCAGTGATTTTATAAAACTCAATCTCAAAAATCCCCATTTGGTAGCAGGTCTCCTAGATATGGAAGCACGGACCACAAGCAGGAAGCCCTCTGCTATTTTTCTCACCGTTAGCTGCCCTACTGTTGGTCACATGCGGCCGAATTCTTTTATCAGAACAGCTAACTTGGTCTCGAACCGCTCTGCAAACATTCAAGATCTTAGACCACTAGGCCACCAGGTTCGAAGAGATCCACTATCTGATCTGGTTCCTATGACCAGCTCTGGACTTGCTCCAAGGGGCCAAACAGTACACGATCTCGACTTTCAGGGGGCTACTTCGGACATTGACTGACTATGTTTTACTAACCCTTGCACTTCCACTTTCAGTTCAGATCCAGTGGCTATTGATTCTCCACCTAATTCATCCAGTCCGGGCGTCGCTCTTCCATCGGATCTACAACCTGAAACTATTAACAAATTCACAAACTCATTCATGGCGAAACCTATTGACAGCTATTCTCCAGATGACTTTACCATGAATTTAAGCTGTCCTACCCCTCAGGAAACAGCAAAACTTCTGTCCTGGAATTAATGGCAAACTCGCTGATACTGAGTGGGGGACATTTGTCGAAAATTTTAATGTCTGCATGTTTCAGGAAACTTGGGCAACACATTGTACGTACAGACAGGGGTTTAGTTCTTTTTTTAAACCTGCTAAGCCATCCTTAGCAGGTAGGGCGGCAGGGGGTTAACTATTTGGGTAAAATCTACAGAGGTGGGAGGAATAAAGGAGATATATGTGGATTCTTACGATATTCTGGCTGTTGCCGTCCATCCAGTCTCAGGCTCTCCTGTTCTTTGTATAAATATCTACAGTAGGCCGGGACCTTCTAACCATCGCTCAACTACTATTGAGCTATTGAATACCTTAATCCCGGACCTCCGTCTTAAATACCACATTATAATAGCAGGAGATTTTAATGTCCAACTTGAACTTAACGCAGACCACATAGAGGTTATGCAGCTTGAAGACAGTGTATGGAACATCCCTTCTTTTCTTATTCCTCATTCCATTCAGCAAAATCCATATAAATTGTGTGTCAGGGCTTCACAGATAATAGACCTTATGATATCCCATGGCCTCCGTTTTGGTAATGGCCGCTTTCCAGCTGACACTCCTGCCAGACCAACTTTCTTCAGGGGCCTATATAGTAATAAGCTGGACTACATTTTCTTTGATTTAAGAGCTTGGCACTACATACTAGACGTGGAAGTGAGCAACCCCCACACTAGCGATCATGCCCCTCTCCAGAGATCTCTTTTAGCAGGAGCTGTATTTCCTCCTGCTTCTTCCACTGCTATAGAGTTGTCTAGCAATAGGCGTACGATAAGATGGGACTCCTTTGAGCAATCAAATAAGCTTCGAGAAAAATTGTGTGCTTTAACTTCTTCCCACCAGCTATTTGATGACAGCCTTACTTTTGCTCCAACCGAAGTATTGTCTCTCCATCTGGACCTCTTTGTTACTCTGAAAGAGTTGTTTACTAAATGTCCTAGGCCACCGACTAACTCCCGTACCCAACCTCACTCTAAATGGTTTAACAAGAGGTGTAGGGAGGCTAAAAATACTTTGGTCAATGTGTTAAGGACAAAGGATAGACTAGGTATTATTAATGCTAGACGTCATTATGCCTCTACATGCAATAAAAGCAAACTTGAGTATGAAGAGGGGCTTTGGAGCAATTTACTTGAGGCAGCTATGGTCCACGACTCCAAACGGTTCTGGTTTCTGGTTTCTTGCAGCGATCAGAACCGAGCACCCTATCTGGAGTCTCATATTACTCCTGATGCCTGGCTCTTTCATTTCAAGGAACTGTATGGCCCACCACCGGCCAGTGATGTATCAAGTCTGGGAGAGTCGACAACTTTGGGTGAGCCCACGCCCTCTTTGCCTCCCTTCACATTGAATGAAACTGTGCTGGCCATCATTGCCCAGAAAGCAGCAAAGGCCCCAGGGTTGGATGGGATTCCCTCTGACATGTTTAAAGCGGACCAGATCATCTGGAGTCCATACATTAACTGGGTCTCCAACGCCATTTTGATTACCAGAACTTACCCTGAATCATGGAAAGAGGCAATTATTGTGCCCATACACAAGAAAGGAGAGAGGAATTCCCCGGGAAATTATAGACCCATCAGCCTTCTCGACAATCTTCAAAAATTATTTTGTTACCAATTGTTGAGCAGGCTGAGTAAATGGATAGTAGAGAACCAAATCCTAAATCACCTCCAAGCGGGTTTTAGAGAAAAAATCAGTACAATAGATCAGATATTCCATTTTATCTCCATCAAATGGAAAGTTGTTGATATAGACTTACGTCATCTATATGTAGCATTTGTTGACCTAAAATCAGCCTTTGATTTAGTACCCCGCTACAAACTGTGGGAGGTCTTGTCTAAAACAGGAGTTCCTTGCTCTATTCTAAATATTATCAGAGATCTCTATACTGGTAATTATGGAAGAATCAGATGCGGCCGTCAAGGTGAATTAACTGAAAAATTTCCTACCGCTCGCGGCGTAAGACAAGGCTGTGTGCTTGCCCCTACCTTATTTCTCCTTTTCATAAATGCATGTATTCCTTATCTTATGGAGTGTTCTAATGATGCCCCCAAACTAGGAGGGCAGAAGATCCCCTGCCTCCTATTTGCCGATGACACCTTGCTGATATCCCAAACAGCCACAGGTCTTTCAACCCTGCTCTCGAGGTTCATGGATTTCTGTAATGACCATGGCCTTGAAATTAATCGACTTAAAACCAAGTGTATGGTGTTTGGGGATAAAAAAGGCAGGATGTGACGACCTATCTATTTAGAGGGTGCCACGCTGGAAAGAGTTAGCGATTTTGACTACCTAGGCCTGAAATTAGAAGACTCGCATAAGTGGCACTGTCATATCCAGAAGGCCACCCTCCGACTGAAACAACGGGCGAGTGGCATTGTAAGATTCGCAGCTAGATCTCCTAGCTTTGCCATGACACCCGCTGTCGAAATTTACAAATCACAAGCAAGAGGGGGGACCATTTATGGAGCCGAACTGTGGGGCCACTGTAGTTTAGACGATCTGACAAAGGTGGAAAACTCCTTCTTAAGGTCATTGCTAAGAGTTCCTTCCAGCACCCCAATGCTCCCAATTCGAATGGATTTAAACCTGCCCCCCATCAGCCAGATCGCTGCACTTAGGCCCTTGTTATATTGGATTTGTCTATGGTCACTAGACTCCCTTGCTCCCTATAGATGTGGGCTAGTCAATCTGATGGCCAACAACACCAGTCCAAAAATCAAGTGGTGCGTATACGTAGAACGGACCTTCTCACTACTTGGTTTGGGGTCTTACTGGAAGGACCCGCTATCTATCCCAAAAAATGCAACACAGACATTAAAGGACGCATTCTGGCTCTATGTCCAACTTTTACAACTGTCTGCTGTCTCGCCATCTTCAATGACGGTCAACTTCTTACAATTCAAATGCCACTATGATTCTGTGCAATATATGGACATAGTTTCTTCCCCACATGCACGTGCATTGTATATTAGATTCAGGATAGGCTCTCTTCCTCTGCGTACCCTTACATACAAATGGTCTAACACTAGTTGCACTTCTAAGATGTGCCCGATGGGCTGTGCCAGAGAAGAATCTATAACCCACATCCTTTTCCAATGCCCGGCATACCATAAACAGAGAGTCCGTTGGATTATTCCTTTATGTAGGAAAATGGGTTTTAAAAACTGTTCACTGGCTTTGAGAATTTATAAATCTGACTCATCTGTTTTAGTGGCTTGCTGCCTGGCAAAATATCTAGATTCCATCTGGCATAATAGACTGAATACGCTAAAAAAAATAGAGGAAAAGCTAACAATGGATGCGGGGAGCGGTCATTGATGAATCAAATTTTGTATGCACTTATCACTTTACATTGCCTAGATGTATTTCTTTCTTCTTTTTATGCTTAGATATTTTTATATTTTTAAACAGAAATGTCTTATTTTATGTGATATGTTTGGCTAGGTTTGTATTTGACTTTTAATACCCACTATGCATTTTTATACAACTCTATAATATGGTATGAATTTCCAGTAGGAAAAATGATTATGCCTAACATTTTTTATGTAGCTCAATCTCTTATGTTCAAAAATCTCTTTTATATAGCTTGCTGTTTTGCTAAACCACGAAACTGTTAATTGTGTTGTGCTTTTATGGTATTTACTTTTACCGAAATAAAGCTAATGAATGGACTCCAAAAGTGTAATTGACATGTCTTCACCAACTTCAAGGCTCACAAGCTGCATTTTGCAGTTCGTTTTGTAGTACATACTACAAAATGCTATTTACAAACTGCATTCTTTGGTAAGTTTTGGAGTACTACAAAACATGATATAAATGCATGCGGCTATTCACAATGATGTTTTACACTTTTGAGTAATTTACACATGCAATTTACTGTTACACTTTAAGCAACTTTACTACTGCCTATAAAAAATATCTGAGTTACTCAAAAGTGTAAGCATCTGTGGAGGAATCCTGAGGGCATCACTGTCACAAAGAAAGAGACACAATTCATCATCTGGATGCCTAAATAATCAACGGGCACAAAAAGAACATATTTTGGAGAGGGTAAACACATCTGGAAAGTGTCGCCAGTTATACAAGGGTGTTTAGTCTATAACAGAGATTGGTAACTTTCTTCAATAACATGCATCATCCTTATGCCTTTCTATCTTAGATTAAGATCAATATTTTTTTTTTATCTTGAGTGATATGTATACGAAGACATTTAAAGCCCCACTAGTCTATCATAAATGGGCAATGCAATTCTAGGATCAAAGAACATGTAGTCAATTGATAGATGCAGATTTGCTCCAGTGAACTCTAAATCCTGAATATTTGCAAAAGGCTTTAAATCCAGTAGTAGTCAACTTCTAATAGCCTCAGGATCAGCAATATAGGGAAGGATAGCACCTGTGCAGAGGGATATTTCAGGACTCAGACAAGGGCGTCCTTCTTGGCTCAATAAGCCAGAGGCTCCAATTCCAGAACAAATAGAATAGGAGACAAATGGCATCCCTTTCTCGTGCCTCTCTCTAATCTGAAAGGGCCCTAACAAAGTTCAATTTACTCAAAACCCTGGCCATTGCCTCCATTTATAACTTAAAACACAAAAAGTACTGTAGCCTAAAACCCATTTCAGACACAACTGCAGAGATGTATGGCCATTTGACTGAGTGACAGGCCTTGGTTGCATCTAGGGAGAGGACAACCACAGAACCTGCTATCTTCACCGTATATGCCTTGCATACACCCATGTAAATGCCCATAGTGCCTAAGGTTCAGCCTCACACTTCTTTTAAGTATAAACCCAGACTGATTGCGATGAATCAGGACTTCCATAATCCTGCTTAGCCAAGTGGTTAATATTTAGGCAAGTCTTAATCCTTACATTAAGGAGTAAGATAATTCTATATTATAAGTGTTAATTTTTTGGTTTCTCTTCTTTATCATTGCCACTACTATGCATAGAGCATGCAGTGGATGACCTTCCTTCTTTGCAGTTTTAAAAATTATCAAGATGTATTTTACCAAGGGTATTAGATTATATTTGTTTTGTGACACTGGTTGGGAAAGCAAATTATTGCATATTATTTGTTTTCCTCTAAACCCCTTCCACCACTTAATTGCTTTTTCACCCTCACTACCCTGAGAGAGAAAAGTGTCTAAAGGGACCCACTTTGCAATTCAGTTTGGAGTCCCAAGAAAAGGGGAAGATGTATGCTGCACAACCCTTTGCCTGTACTCGTGAAAAAATGGGTGAGCTATGGTCAAGAGGTGCAGTTCTTTCACTCTCCCAACAGAGGTGATCAATAGCAAAAATAGTTTCCACAATAAATAAGGAAAGGTACACTACTGATAGGCTGAAATAGTGGACCTAGTCATTATGATAGTACCATACTTAAATCCCAGTTTGACACCTGCTAACCTGAAAATTGTCTAGACCAGTAGTTCCCAACCTGTGGTCCGAGGACCCTTGGGGGGGGGGGGTCCGCAAAACCTCCTCAAAGGGTCCGTAACTGCTTGGAAAATGAAATAATATTAATAGATTAATAAAGTGTATATAAAGTGGCTAAATGTACAACTGAACATTTTAAAATGTACTGTAAATGTCAGGGAATTTTAAATTGGAGACTAAAAATTAAATTGGTATCCTCAGATTGATTTGTGGGAGCAGTGCAGATGCATCAAACATACTAAAGTATGGACGATGTGTGGCTTCAATTGAATTTAGAAAAGCTCCAACCTTGCTATTGAATTTAGTTTTTTATTTTTATATTTGTTTGCATATTAAATAAAATGTGTTATCATTTGTGTATATGTTTGATAAATGCTTGTTTCTGTATTTTTTGTGCATTGTCTTGCATTTCAAATCATCAACACTGTTCAGGCCGGGGTCCCCAATTTCGAGGAATGACTCAGTGGGGGGTTCCCAGATTCCAATAATAATTCAGTGTGGGTTCGCGGGTGCCAGTGATGACAAAGTCTGGGGTCACAGAAGCCAAAAAGGTTGGGAACCACTGGTTCCCAATCTGTGGTCCAGAGAACCCTGGGGGTATGCGAAGCCTTGTCAGGGAGTCCGCAACTGCTTAGAAAATTAAATAATATTAACAGATTAGTTCCTCAGCATTCAGTAATTACTCAGTGGGGGGTCCCCGGCTTCCAATAATGATTCAGTGGAGGTCCCCAAGTTCCAGTAATGATAAAGTGGGGGTCCACAGAAGTCAAAAGATTGGGAACCACCGGTCTAGACCTTTCATTATTTTCCAAACATGGCTTAACAACTGGGATTCAAAAAAATAATCAATTTCACTGTGGTTTCATATAAACCTGGAATATCATCCTTAATAGAGGAGTATGTGAGATGTGAGTATATTAAATACAACTCATATGTTAAGATATAATTTGTAGGAAAGTACAATTTTTCTTGGCATGTTACCCCCCTTTTTACTTGTATGTCAATATGTTTTTGCCTGTCTCACTGGGATCCTGCTGGTCAGGACCCCAGTGCTGATAGTTTATGGCCTAATGTGTGTGTTGTGTATAGTGCTTAACTGTGTCACTGAGGCTCTGCTAATCAGAACCTCAGTGCTTATGCTCTCTCTGCTTTTAAATTTGTCACTAAAGGCTAGTGACTTAATTTACCAATTTCAATTTCCACACTGCCCCCCCCCCCTTATAAGTCCCTAGTATAGGGTACCTAGGTACCCAGGGCATTGGGGTTCCAGGAGATCCTTTTGGGATGCAGCATTTCTTTTGCCACCCATAAGGAGCTCAGACAAACCTTTTCACAGGTCTGCTACTGCGGCCTGCGTGAAATAATGCACATATTATTTCACAGCCTTTTTCACTGCACTTAAGTAACTTATAAGTCACCTATATGTCTAATCTTCATTTAATGAAGGCTAGGTGCAAAGTTACTAGGTGTGAGGGCACCCTTGCACTAGCGAAGAAGCCCCCACATAATTCAGGCCCAATTCCCGGGGCTTTGTGAGTGCAGGACGCCATTACACGTGTGCACTACATATAGGTCAATACCTATATGTAACTTCACAATGGTAATTAAGAATATGGCCATGTAAGGTGTCTAAGATCATGGAATTGCCCCCCCCCCCCCATTCCAAATCTGGTATTGGGGAGCCAATTCCATGCATCCTGTGGGCTCCACCATGGACCTCCAGTAATGCCAAACCAGCTCTGAGGCTTGCAATGCAGCTACTGCTGCTGCCATCTCACATACAGGGTTCTGCCCTCCGGGGGTCTGAGCAGCTCAGTCTCAGGAAGGAAGAACAAAGCATTTCCTTTGGGAGCAGGGCATTACACCCTCTCCCTTTGGAAATAGATGTTACAGGCTGGGGAGGGGGTGCCTCACCCAGCCTCTGGAAATGCTTTGAGGGGCACAGATGGTGCCCTCCTTCCATAAGCCGGTCTACACCTGTTCAGGGACCCCCAGTCCCTGCTCTGGCTGAAACTGGACAAAGGAAAGGGGAGTGACCACTCCCCTGTCCATCACCACCCCAGGGGTGGTGCCCAGAGTTCCTCCAGTGTGTCCCAGACTTCAGCCATCTTGTTTTCCAAGGTGTGGCAACACTCTGGAGGCCTCTGAGTGGCCAGTGCCAGCAGGTGACGTCAGAGACCCCTCCTGATAGGTCCATACCTGATAAGGTAGCTATTTAGGGTCTCTCCTGTGGGTTCTCTTCAGATTCTACTTGCAAGTTTCCAGCAGGAATCCTCTGCAACTACTACTTCATCCTCTGACATCGGATCAACCGCAGACTGCTCCAGGAACCTCTGTAACAGCAACAAAGTATCCAGAATGGCTACTTTTCCTCTGCAACTTCAGCTCCAGCCAGCAACTGCAACATTTTCCATGGTGTGCACGCTCTGTGGACTCCCTGTCTCCACCCTGCACCAGAAAGACCGAAGAAATCTCCCGTAGAGTGACGGAGTCACTCCCCTGCTCAAGCAGGCACCTTTTAAGTCAACGACCAGTTCTCTCGGTCTCCTCTCCTGGTGATGAGCGTGCTCCTTGGAACACAGAGAATGGACCCCTTCAACACAGACTGTCCTGAGGTCCTGCTGTCCCAATTTGAAGGAGGTAAGACCTTGCCTTCCCCAAGAATGACAGTACCCCTGTGCACCGCATCTTCTTCACCTCCTGAGGCCTCTGTTCACTATTTGCAAAATTCCTTTGTGCACAGCCTGGCCCAGGTCCCCAGTGCTGCACCAACCGCATTTTGCACCTCCTTTGTCCCTGTGTCCTGGGACTCCCATGGGTGCTGTCTGATCTTCTTAGGGCTCTCTAAAGTGCTGTCTTCCTCCTCACATAGAGTTGAGGCCCCCAGATCCCACCTGGGTCCAGACAGCACCACTTTGACACAAAACACAACTTTGCCGGAACAAAGGCTTGTTGGAGGAATCCAGACCCAAAACTCACCTGCATCCAACTTCTCTTCGTGGGACATCCATTGCATCATGCAGGAACCTGCTGACATCTTCCTTGGGTGCATTTCTGCAGTCTTCGCCCAACCGAGTACTCTTCTTTTGCATCCTCTTCTGGGTTGGCAGGGGCTCCTGTCCTTCCTGGAACTTCTTTCAACTTCTGGACTTGGTCTCCTACCTTTGCAGGTCTTCAGGTCCAGGAATCCACCATTGGTTGTTTGCAGTCTTGCTTGGTTCTTGCTATAACTTTAATCACGACTTGTAGTGTGTCCTAAGGAAACTTTCAGTACTTTACTCCTACTTTCCTGGGCTCTGGGTGGGGTATTTTACTTACCTTTGCTGTATTCTTACTCTCCCAGCGATTCTCTAAACACTACACTTGTCTAAGTGGGAATTTGTGATTCACATTCCACTTTATTAGTATATGGTTTGTGTTGTCCCTAGACCTATTTTCCCCCATTGCATTCTATAGCATTTCCTATGGCTTGCAGTATCCTATGTCTAATTACTTACCTTATTTTGGTGTCTAGTGCATATATTGTGCATAATACTTACCTCCAGAAGGAGAATTGCCTCTAGGATATTTTTGGCCTTGTGTCACCCAAATATACTACCTTTAGTTTTGGTAACTGTGTAACTCTAAGTGGTATTGCAGGAGCTTTGTATGTCTCCTAGTTCAGTCTAAGCTGCTCTACTATATCTACCTCCATCAGCCTAAGCTGCTAGAACACTACTACATTTCACTGATAAGGGATAACTGGACCTGGTGTAAGGTGTAAGTACCCAAGGTACTCACTACAAACCATACCAGCCTCCTACATCATTAGTCTACAGTTACTCTGTAATTCCTCCATTAGTGGCTGGTTACTTTGTGCGAAGGTGCTTCTCCCACTCAATTTCCTGCAACATCAACATGCTAATTTTCTCATACCATTAAATGATTACAGTAGGAATTAGAAAATTTTGCCTGGCTGGCTGTCACTCTTTCACTCTCAGTTGAATGAGGGTCAGGCAGCCCGGCATCTCTCATGAGTATTTGTGCTAGTGCTTAGTCGTCACTTACCTTGTTTCACCCCTGGCCTGCCATTCTTCAGGGTCTCAGAGTAGCACCCATGTATGACGCACTGCAAGTGTCACTTTGTAAGGTGGTCCAGGGTACTGGGAGTGTCAGCTCTGTACTGCCAGGACTACGAGTCAATAGCTGAGGGCTCGAGCTGAGGAGGCTGCCTATGTAGGATGCAGGAGAGCAGTTCTGTCTTTAATCTTGTGACCTGATGTCATCAGAATTATGAGCTCTGATGGCTCTGTGACAACTGGTCATATGCAGCACAGAGCACATGCTTTAGCTGTACGTGCACAGAGTATCTGGTTATAGGAACATCTACTGTCACTTTCTCCTTCGTTGGACAACTGGAGCTATAGAAGATTGGCCATGCCTAAAGACACAGGTTAAGTCGGTCCGAATATCCTGTTGACCTTTCCCCAGGGCTCCAACCTCCTCCATGCCCTCTTCTACCTCCTGCAGCCTGTCCACCTCAGCACAGGTGGGCTAGGCACTAAAAGCTTGAGGAGGATGGCTGGATCTGGCTCATCTTGAGTTCTTGTTGGACTCTCAAGCCCAAATGAATTTGCTGTAAAAGATGAGACAGAAGTGATACCTGTCTAGTGGCTGAACTGCACAATGAGTGACAAGAAAACCTGTGATCAAGCCCCGCTGCCCAGTTACAAATTGTGTGATAGTAGGCAAATATTTTATTTCACTGTCTCTCTGTTTTGTTTATTATCACACATGAGAGCACCTTCAAATATGTGAGTTCAAGTGCGCTGTACAAAAACTTGTGCTTGATTTGATAGATTATAATGTTGCTCCACCCATAATAAGAATACATACCACATTTAAGGTACCTATGAAAACTGACGACTCGGGGTGGGGGGGAGATTTACAAATATTTTGCGCTGGGTTAGCGTCACAAAATTGAAGCTAACCAGCACAAAATGCTTTTTCCTAATTTACTTTCCAGTGCTAAACTTATTTAGGGCTGGAGAGTATCTAAAAGCATCTAAAAGTAACACTCAGTAGCGCAAAGAACTGCTTTGCATTACTTAGCGCCAAGGGGTTGTTACATGAGTGGTACATAGGCATTCCCATGCAACCACCCATGCCTTTGATGCAAAACCCTATCTACAAAGAATAGTAGGGTTTTGTGCTAAAAGTTAAAGCCATTTGAAAGCAGGTGTTAAAAGGGGAAATGTTTTCATTTCTCCTTTCTTTTTCAACTTTGTATGTGCAGCACGCGTACAAAGTAGGATAAGTTTTAAAGTGTGTCTAAGCATAGAATTTTGTCCTGGAAGGGTATCCTTCCAGTACATAACCTGCGCTAAACTCACGCACACATCCTTGCACTATGGCACAAAGGTGTGCGTGTGGCACACGGCAGCTAAAATAAGCACCGGTCCTAGGGAGAGGGGAGGAGAGTGCCATATCTTAGCAGATATGGCACTCCCTCCCTATTGTGGCGTCTATGTACTATTCCTGTCATCACAGCAACTACGATGCCACCGACTCCCACAAAGTCAACCAAAGCCAGCTACTGACGTGCAAGGGTATTGCTCGAAGAAAAAATCTCCGGATCCAGTGTGGCGCCTGAGGGGAAAATTCTAAGGTAAGGAATCAACGGTAAGGAATCTGCAACTAGAAGTCTCTATCAGATATGTAATGCGGCGCAGCATTTTTGGCTGCTGAGCTGCGTTCTCTGCCTTTTGCTAATCTGGCCTTGGTTCACTATTGAATGGCACTGTTGTCGCGGCGGGCTGTTATCAGAAATGTCTCTATGAACTTGCTTAAAAACTATCACTTTTTCATTAATTTCTTTCAATGCTGTGATATTAACATGTATTTAGTTGAAATGCTCCAGTTTGTCAAAAAAATACACTTTTTGAATTTTCAAGAGACTTTATTATATTTTTACAAGATGTTTGTTGCATGATTTACATGCCTAATATTTTCTACGTTCCACTCGTGCACAGGCTTTCGAATTAAGCAAGCCGCTTCGCTTGGTTCTGGCTCGTCCACCTCTATGCCTAAGCCATGAGCTCAGCAAACACCTGTTCTAAATCTATTCTATTCTAAGGAATGGTCGGATACTTTAGTTCCCATGAATCTAGACCTACACAAAGCATGCTGTAATCCACCTGCGGGGCTTAAATGGCGCAATTAAAACGTGACTTTGATACAGGCTACCGATTTCTCGACAATAAGTGTAAAATGTAGTCCCTTTGAGCGATGCAGCCCCTATTTCAATTTAACATTTTACTTTATAATGCATTCACTTACAGAGTATTTGGTATACAACTTGTATGGTGAGTTCAGGTTGTGAATAGGTGTTCATGACGGTACATGACTGAGAGCTGTGAAATTGAGGCTGAAGGGAGCGCGAAATTCTCACCGTCGCCGCCAGTGGCAACACGGAGGTGATGACAGATGTGCCAATAGTAATTACTATTTTATGTGAAAGTGTAAAGGCGGTATAGACAGCAGTTGAAATAGTGACAAAAGGAAAGAAAACGAGTGCTGTCCTTACAGCTGAGAGTGGGTATGTGAGTGAGTGATGGGGAGTGAGTCAGAATAACCGTGAATAATTGAGAATGAGTGCAGTGAGTGAGAATAAGCGTGGGTGAGTGAGAAAGAGTGTGTGAAAATAAGAGCAAGTGAATGTAAGTGAGCATGAATGAATGAGTGTATGTGTGTGCATTTTTATGTTTGTGAGGCTGCTATTGGCCCTAGGAACCGGAGGGAATTTTTGGTTTACAGAGGCATGCATGGCAAAATACTGGCAAATTGAAAGTAATTTTATGTCAGGACTGGAGGCGAGGATTCCGCTCTTCTTTCTACACTTTATTTGCGACCAGTAGCTATTGTCAAGCATCAATAAAGTACATTTCCCATGAACCATTAGGAAGTAAAAACAGAAACATTAGTCCAGCCAATCAGCACACGGGGAATCTCCTTAGACCCCCTTGTTGACTCTCCTGCCCCATCTTGCTTCAGTGCTCCAGCAACCAATAAATGAGTACCAAAGCCCCCTCTGCCCATTTCCTCCACTTAATTGTTGAATATTAGATGCTAAATTCTTACTTATTTAACAGCTTTCTTTAAAGCAGCAGCAGGAACGATCAGACGCTCCTTTTGAGGCTGCTGACAATCTCTTTATCATCTGCTCAGGAAAGGAGTCAGGGGCCGATGTGATGCAGCCTTCAACCCGCTAGAGGCCATGAGCTGGTTAAGTTAGTACATCTTCAGATGTGTGGCTTCTCTCTTACGCCTATGGCTGGGGCGCTATGAGATTTTTGCGATTGCTCAAAACTATCACCCCCCAGCTGCAGTGTGTACAGAGCTGTTGCCCCTTCTTCGTGGAGTCTTGACGCCCCTCTCAGTGGTCTGTGCTGGCCACACTATCATTGGGGCAAAATGCCTCACTATCTCTTGGGACACCAACCCAGGCAGGCGTAGAGTTGAGCTCAGAGAACTCTCAGGATAGGCTCAATGGGCCATTATATTGCTGGGGAATGCCAATTGCGCCATCTCCACTTAGGATCATAGGTCCCTCCTAACTTAGGATCATAGGTCCCTCCTAATCAAGATCGATCTGAAGTTGAGGGAGCGTTTGACCTCGAAGGAGGGCCAAATCATGCAAAGGGGCCAAATCATGCGGTCCGTTAGTAAAGAAGATAGGTAACTTTGGGTCCACCTTTACTCCTTAGATAAAGCCCAATCCACCATCAAAAGAAACTTTACACCTCAGGTTTTCACAGAGGCTGGCCGTGGCAGGGGACGCTCGGTTGGCTGCCCCCAATGCCAAGCCCTCTCCAGAGGTCAGGGCTCCTAGTAGAGCCAATGGCAAAATCTCCCCAGATTCATGGGCTTCTATCCCACCGGAGGCTGTCCTCATCACCGAGCAGTCAGGGGGGCTCTAGAGGAGGCACCAACCAGGGCACCGTGCTTTTGGTGACTGTACACATTTATTACCACCAAAAACTGGGGTGGGGGTGGGGCAGACTAGCAAGCTTCGTTCACAATTGGCAGGTGGTGACAATTGACTAATGGGTTCTTCAAACAGTTCAAGGGTTCCATGTAGAGTTCTATGGGTCCCCGTTCCAAACCTCCCCGCCTTAACCCCCTACTTTTCTTAGACGCAGAGGCCACCCTCATTAATGCAGCGGTAGAGGACCTGTTCTCCAAAGGAGCTATAGCCCTGCTGACTGCCCATCCCAATGGTTTCCTCTGCAACCTATTCTTAAGAAGAGAAACAGGATGGGGGTCAAAACCCTATCATCAATCTCCAAGAATTCAATGAGTGGCTGGCTCTCAATCACTTCAAAATGGAGGGGATTCACCTCCTAAGGGACCTCCTGAGACCCAACAACTGGATGGTACATCTGGAGCTCAAAGACGCTTACCTTACAATCCCGATTTACCTGCCACATTGTTGGTTTTTGCAATTTCAATGGAGACTTCAGACCTTCAAATTGACAACTCTACATTTCGGGGTATCCTTAGCACCATGATGCTTACCAGGGTTGTGTAACCAGTAGTGGAACATCTCAGAGCCAGGGGTGTATGCCTGATTATACATCTAGATGACATCCTCCTAATGGACCGATGCCCGATAACATTGTCGGCACATCTGCAGAAGACCGTCGACCTGCTGGAGTCATTGAGATTCATTATCAATGGGTATGTCCCTCATTGTCGGTCACATAGGTATAACCTGGGTGACTTAGTATGACTTTGATAACCAGTTTGGTTTTATTGTCCCTGGTTTGTATATTTAGTCTCTAGCACGTCTACTTGCAGAGCATGCAAGATATCAATGTGTTCCACTGTTTTGCTGAAAATTTGGGAGAAACCAAGTCAGACAAGGGTTTCACTCGCTCAGCATAGAGTGGCAAGTATGTGCATCCAAAGCTGAGAAATTCCAGAAGGAACTGCAACTTCTTCGGTAATTTGGGAGACTTCAAGGCCTCATACTTCTGAAGGAAATCAGGAGCTACACTTTTGCCCTCGCTGGATAACTCGTATCCTAGGAAAGTCACTGCCAGATAGGTAATCTTGTTTTAAAGTTAAGTCTTTATCCGTGTGATGTCAATATGATCACAATTCTATCCACCCTACTCAGGTATACATCCAAATCATCTAGTTAGATACTCTCTTTCAAGACCTATGTTTTGTCTGACGAACACATTGGGAATGTCCTTGGTCATTTTGTATTTTTCACGCACCAGGCTGGTCATCAAACCTGTGATATGAGCATTTTGCCCAGCCTAGGTCAGTGTATGCAAATTTAGAATGCTATCATCTAAAACTATCCTATAGGATCCGTCTGGTTTAGAGATGGGAAAAACGGGCATGTTAAATGGTGAAAGGCAAGGCACTATTATGCCCTGTTATTCCAACTGAATTAATATTGCTTTCACATCACACTACGATTCTGCTTTGAGAGAGGATTGTGCTTCAGGTTTACTGCGTAAGGGAATGACATGTGGAATAACGGCCCATAGTTATACTTTTTTGCACCCCATTTGTGTCACTTTTTGACACAAAGGCGGCACAAACTTACAAAATACAATTACATTTTGTGAGCTTGCACCGCTTTTGCGTAAAAAAACGACACCAATGCGACGCTAAAAAGTATAAATATGGGCCTAAGTGTTTATCCCACCCTGCTTGGTGTCTGTAGCATGTCTTACAGCCCATTCACTGGTACAGATTTCCAGATGTCTTTAGGTACTATGGGAGAAAAAGCCACTCTGATTACTACCTCCCCCAAGGTGCTTCCCAAATGAAAACTGGATGCCAGTCCTCTTCAGCTAGGATGATGTCATAATCATCAGACAACTGCAATCAGAAGATTGCTTTAATGAGACTCGATATATCCCCTTCAATTTGTGTATTTAAACTGTAAACCCTATCAGGAGGATTTAAAAGTTAATCTGGAGTTTCAATTTGGATAAAATCATCAGTTGGATTCGCATCCAGAAATCTCTGAAGCATCTGATATACTTTCATGACTTCTGCTGCGCTGTCTAGAGGTGCTCTCGCCCAAGTCCTGTTTCACTGGAGAACTCATAGTTGCATCTGTTTAAAAAAAAAAAGTCCTGCTACTTTCTTCTTTGATGGAGTTTGAGTCCAGTCATTTCTCTTCCCTCTTTACACTGATGTTAGTTTCGTATCATGCTTCACTTTTTCTGCTATATGCCTCATTTCTTCAGTACTCAGATTGACTCCCTCTCTGAGTTCATTTACTGTTAGTGTCCCGAAAAGAAAAAGGAGAGTGGCTTTCTGAATACGATACTGTTCAGGATATTTGATTTTATCGTAATCCGTTAAGTTGTAACCACTTCTACTTGATTCTCGGGACGCGATTATCCTTATCATCTTTTCTCTTTCTCCCTCTGTTTCTTCTCTTCCATTGAAATTCTGTTAATTCTCTAATAGAACCCTCATTGTCATTTTTAGATTTTAAAAATGAGAAGATTCTTTTTTTTTTAGCGCTGCGAGGCCTTTGGGCAGTCAGGCGCTATATAAAAACTTATAACATAAACGTGGATTAAGTCGAATACCCTGGGTATCACAACCCACAGACAGATAATTCTGTGATTATTTTTGGTAGTTCCCATTCACGATCTTGAACCAGAACCGCTTACAGTCTCTGACGTATGGCCAGAACCAACATTTCTCCCTTAAAGATGATAGATGAAACTGTGGCGAAGTTCCACATTAACTCATTTCCTAAGTCCCGAGCTGGTGCAGCTCCATGCTCATTTTGTACCTGTGTAAGTACATCAGAGAGAACTGCCCATGAAGGCGTGCCGTGCATGCTGGTGAAAATGCATGCAAATATGCTTGCCCAGGTATTGCACCCCTCAACCAGTGGCACCCTCCCAAGAGGAAGACACAGTCAGCATTCTATGTTTGTCTCGGTGTGTAGTGTACTTATACACTGCTTCTAACTGGTTGATCATTCGAGCAACCCAGAAACCCATTTTGTCATGCCTACTGGGCACTTTTCACACGATAGTGCTAACAGTCTGTGGACTAATGGTTTGTACTTGCGTCAGCGTGTCTGTTTCTGCTGCAAGAGAAGATCAAGAGCTCAGCATGCGTTGAATAAACTGTACAAGTCTCCTAAATAAGGGTACTGTGTAATTTAAAATTCACACTACATCAGCAGGTGCTAATATGCCAGGACGTGGAACGAGCGTGTAACCTGCCAAGACTGGACACCTAGCCCCTTAATTGCGCAGGAGTCCCAAACAAACATATCTGTGCATATGTCGAATCAACAGCAAACCAGGTCTGGTGTTCCTGGTAAGTCAAAAGGATTTACAAATCTTGGTAAGCCCAATAATATGCAGGCTTTTGAGCTGCTTTGTAAGCTTGAAACTGCCCCGAGACAGCATCAGGAGGCTCAAACTCCACTTATGAGTAAAATATCACAAAGACGTATGGCACAAGTGCAGCTTTTACCAACGTCGCTATACCCCTGCATCGGGGACACCTTGTGTTTTGAGATTTAAGAGTGACTGTTCCCCTGTAATTGGATCCTATTGCAATAGATGCAGCCATGGAGAATGGACTCAATTAAAAAGTGACTCAATGAATTAGAAAACCCACAGAATGGGGATTAACCTTTTGTGAGTCAAGCTTGAAAAACATGGGGAAATAGGTGCCCCATTAGCTCCAGTAGGAGGTAACCATTATTACTCAGGATGTCTCTTAATGATGTAATAATGATTCAAGTGTGTGATACTGAAATAACAACTCAAAGCAGAACCAAGATATTAGTTCCATGTTAGATGCCAACTGCTGAATGAAGTATGACTGTGTGGCATAGTTCTACAAGGTTTGCTTTCCCACCCACGAGTGACACAAGTGAGCTTGGTTCAATGTACCAGCACTGAATGCAAAAGACAGGTTACTGGAGACCCACAGAACCCCACCAAATACATTGTTGCAGTGGAATCACTTCATTGCATTGCTCTTGAGTTACTTACAATTCCTAAACCGTGATCTGGGGCACAGTGGCACAGGTAACAAACTTATTTTGCTCTTCACAATCTCATACACACAAATAGAACTAAGAAGAATATACCCTTAACAAAAAGCTTTTATGCAACAGGGCGAACCTGTTTCTCAGCACGTCTTTAACATCCACACAGCATGTCATAACAATAAATACCAAACAGCCAGAATAAAATGATCATTTCGAACATAATTAAAAGGTAATTTAAAACTTAACACGCTAAAAGCTACTTTTATGCACAAGAGCATGGAAAGAGGAATTTACAATCTACACTTTCTTATAGAGAAGCAACACTCTGCATACCTTGTGGACTGCAAAAGCTGTGGTTATTAGTGAGGCATGAATGTAGTGTACCCTGCAAAAGGAAAACAGATGTAGCAGCAGCACCGTGTCTCCTCTACTCAGCTTATCTGCATCGGATGCAATATAGCATCTTCTAGATGTGCTAGCAGCAGTCAAGACAATCTCCAGCAATATATTTTGTGGTCAAGGAGCAGTCTGTATATATTAAATATTATTGGAGATTGGATTTTCTGGCATCAGTTTAGGAATGCGTGACATTGATTATGTACATAAAGGTGTGCCTCCAAGGCGTATTTTTATGAACATATTAGGTTAATGGATGTCAATCCAGACTACACTATTTTGGCTATGTGTCTCTGTTTGTTCTTATTTGACCTTGACATTGTGATAACTAGACACTTGTCCTAGACTGATGTTGCCTCAGGTAATCTATTTATCTGAATGACAACACTTTCACAGCTTATTTGTGTCAATGGCAGATGTGACAATGATTCTGCATAGATTTGGATAAAAATGGTGACTCCCACTACCTGAAAATGGCAACTACTGTAACCCAAGATAGAGTCAGGCCTACTTAAAAAGGAGTCAGTCCTTAGGGACTTTATGTCAAAATAATCTTTAGAGGCATGTTCCTCTTTCCACGTGTGAAGAAGAATGCATCATGCATAGAAAGAGAAAGTAACAAGGATAAATAATGTTACGTCTCACTGGAAAGGCGTAGGATTTTGACACATTCCTGTGTTTACTAGATTTAGTAGATTTGGGAATATTCCAAAATCCATGGGTGGATGCATTGGGATGTCCATGCTCAACTCATAGACTGCCTCCCAGCTTAAAATGTAACACAACGTAGATAAGTGAATATAGGAATGTGCTAAAATCCATTGGTGCATGCAGGGCAACGCCCATGCTCCACCCGTGGAATGCCTCCCAGCTTGAATTGCAATGTAACGCAGCAAGCTGCTGGGTTACTGTTACATTACTATACAAAATCATCAATGCAGTGCAAATCGCCACTTGCATAGCTTTGTAAATATCACTGAAGCTTCATCATCAGAAAATGAGATATCTGGTAAACAAATTTTCTTCTGAACTGAGACGACCCTCTCTGGAGAAGGGCATAACACTGGAGCCTCTTGTTGCCACTAGGTTAAAAGAACATAAAGGAGAGTATGCCTATATTTATTTTTAATTCTTTTGGATAGTCCTGTGAAGAAATATTCCGAAGCCCTTTGCAGCATCCTTGCAAAATGATTTTAGTCTTTAGTGCAGGGAGGAAGAAAAAAAGTCTACTCTATCTTCTCACCTGATTCTTTTTGACTGTAATCTTCTAGCCTTTCTCCATTTCGCTCTTAAATTAAATGTTTCTCTTAAAAGTAAGGCTATATCAACCAATCACTGATTCAGTTTGTCAGAGGAACTTTAAGATACTATAAAGGTTCTACTGAATCTGGTGTCTTGGGGATTGCTTTGTCTTCAGAACTCTAGTTACACTGGTCACTCACATATGAGATGCTGATTCTAAGACATCATCAGTATTATTTTTGACATTTATCTATACTAAAGACCATGGTGTAAGGATCAATTTCAGTGCAGAGGGGGCTTAAGGAAGAATATGTACCCACTCCCCCTGCTCAGATAACAATACCTGTCCAAGGTTGCCCATGGTAATGTCATGTGTCCAGCTTGTTAATTCAGTCAGGTGTGAAGACATTTGGTGCTAAAATTGTGTCTTAGGTTTCCAAATTATTTGCTTTGTGTCTACGAAATTGTGTAGAATTTGGCTCAGTAAACTCCAGAGGCTGCACCCGTGGCACTAACTGATTCCTTACCTCTGTTAATCTTTTGGAGATTACAATGGCATTATAGTCAGTCTTTGGTCTCTGGTGTCCTGCTACTCTTTCTTTTATGTTTTACTCTTGACTACCAATCTTATCAATGGCAGCTTTTTCTGAGGGAACCCCTTCATCTCTGATCTAGCGCCATCCACTTTTTGTACCACAGTAGCCTTTGCACTAAATCAGAAACCATAATGTCCTCCACAGTAGAGAATTCAGCAAGCTATTCAATGTATTCTAGCTCCTAGGCTCAAATGGCAAGGCAAAATGCTCCCTACACTTTGACTATTGTGTGTTGAAGAGCTAAGGGCCAAAACTAACCACCGGCCCTGCATCTTTCGTTAGGATAGTCCCAAGGCACACAGTTAGAACTACCTATATATTTTCTAAACATTTATCAAATAGTTTGTCCTTTGTAGATTCCAGGATAAATACTGTCCTAGATCACAATGTTGAAGTATGGATCAATTTAAATGATCCTGCACACCAACATGGTGTAATGATACAATGGCTAAAAAATATAAAAAAACAATTCAAATACACTGGTCAAAGCCATACAGTCACACCTGCTGCCAACAACCACAATGAAAAACCTTTACATTACATTAGATCCATAGTGCAACAACTCTGGCATGTCTCAACCACAAAAACTCTGATGGCTCATTTTGGCACGGAGATCACTTCTGCAGTGAAAGTCCTCTACTTGGCTTGGTAAAGGTGTGCCATCCTGCCTTGTAACCATTTTCTGCACTCCCCTGTGTTTCATCTCGTGTGAGCTTGATAATCATGCATGCCCGTTGGAGGGTTCTCCATTTTGCTCTGGCTATTGTCGTTATTGATGCTTGGGGCCCACTGAAATTGTTCAACGTTCTTATTGAGGGTGGCCACTGCCACCTTAACCATTGCCAAGTGATGACTGTCGACTGTGGCAACATGATTAAAGATTGGGTATACAGATTTTTTTGCTTATGTTCATATGGAGAGAAATCCTACTGGGTCTCCAGAGAAAGAAGGTTGCCCTGTTCCCATAACCCGGTTCCCTTGTCTCCACAATGATTGCAGTATATATGACAAGTTTGTGTGAGTGTGATGTGTGGTTCATGGGTGAAGTGGTGGGGTCCATTTGGACCCCTTGTGCGTGCAAAATGGTGTTTTCTGCTGCATACATTGACTACGCCCATTTTCGACGCTCCAGCTTGCAAGTATGCTGCAATCTTTTATCTAGTGAACTGGGGAGCTTAGCAGCTCATCTTCTGTCCACAATAGGTTTCCTTGCTCGGAATGAAACTCGCCCATCCTCTATTTTAGGTGCTGCAACAAGACAGTAGTCTGCCTGAGTCTTAGCACACTAGGAGCTATGTTCATGGAAAAGTGATGGAAAGCAGTGCAGCATGTCACCTTGCTGCGCCGCACTGCGCACAGGGGAAGGGCAGGAACACACTATTTAAAAGAATATCGCACATTTCTGTCTTTTCCGCTGCACTGGTGCCTTTTTGGCAGCCTTGCACCAACGCAGGCGCCTTTGCACCACGGTGCAATGGTCCCTGCATTGCATGCAGGATTGTTTTTATGCAGGAAGGAACAACTTCCTGCACAAAAACAATCCCAAGAGGTATATTCCTCCTTCTACGTGTGCTGCAGAATGCAGCAAACATAGAAAGAGGAAGTAACGGGGAGAAATGAAGATATTTCTCCTCATTACGCCTTCCCTGGGAAGGCGTGACATTTTGATCACTTGTAAATCTGGGAATGCGTCAAAATCCATGGGAGTTGCATTGGAACACCCATGCAATGCTTTCCCAGGGCAGATTAACGCAACACAGCAATTTTTGTTGCATTGCATTACTCCAGATTTATGTAGCCACACAAGGCTACCTTATGGTGGCCTTGCGTGGCTTCATAAATCTGCCTTAGGAATTGTGTCACTCTTGCACCACTTTAAGTGGTGCAAGAGCAACGCAAACAGGGTTGTAAATATTGCCCTAGATATCAGACCTCAGACTAATCAGAACCGGGATGACTAATGTCTCTGAGGTCACAAGTCAGTGGAACATGGCCAGCACGAAGGACAGAATGCTACTTTAGTATTGATGAAGCCTAAGAACGTTTGGCTCTGGCTGCTATGGTATATGTTCTACATCCATCAGTCAAGTAGCAGATTCATTATCATCTGGCTACCAGAGGATCCTACACACCAGCATAGAACAGAGACTATTAGACCAGGAGTTAAACCTCCATCCTCGTGCCATTCTTCCTCCACACTAAGGCTAAATCTGTGAAACGTATAGACTCACTTTGCTGAAGCAATCTATGAAGAAGGGAACTAATCTCCATGCACAGGAAGCTGGACTGTGGCTACTAGGGGGAGTTGGCCCCCATCCACAGAAAAGTCTTATGCAGCTTATAGTACCCGCAAGGCTATTTTAGTAAACACAATTAACCGGGAAGCTAAGTTATACGAACACGGTACCCTAAGGCCATTACAATTGTAGGATAACATCCAAGGATAATGACAATGCATCAATGTATATGAGTGTCTGGTATTTGCTATTCATGTTCACACATCAGATTCATAAAACAGAGCAAATAAGTCAAATCTCTGACTTATTTATGCTTTTGCAGTCGTATACTGACTGCACACAAAAATATATTACAACATTGGAATGTTGGGAGCTCCACTGAAAACAATGGAGGGCTCTGTGCTTCTAATGGCTAGTAAAAGCCCAGAACTCCAACATTCCAATGTTTTTTTCCACAGCAGTTGCTGTGAACAAAGGCCTCAAAGAGACCAATGGGATTTCAATTTCCTCAGGCTCTTGTCCCCTTTATTTTATTTATTGGAACATTCTGCCCTCTAGTGGCAGAATGTTCTAATAGCATTAGAGCCCTCCATAGCTGGGCTATACTGGCATTAAAGTCCTGCTCCCTCGTTAAAGGCCTGAGCCAAAGGGGCGGGCTTTTAATGGCCTGCTACAGCAGGCTTTAAGGGTATAATAAGGCCTCTTCAAAAGTAACAAATAATTCTATCTAAGTTGAGACCTCCTCTCTTGAACTGGTTTCTTTATCACACTCTCACGTAACATTCAAATGAATCCTTCCAGGCGCCCCTTGGCTTTTTAAGGAAACAACATAATACATGTTCTCCCTGGAGATCTAATTGAGGTAATGATCCACAAGAAGATTTGCTCAAGGTCAAGCTAACTGGCATGGGTGCACAGCAACAACTTGATGGGTGACGAGTGCCCAGGAGCCGCAAGGTTACCACGGTCTGGCTGCCCTGGACTAGAATTCATTTACTTACATGCAACCAGCAGTTTATGTTGTAGGCTACACAGTGAAAAAAATATTTTTTGTTACAACAGTTTCTGAAAGCTGGAAGACAGCTTCTGATCAAACATTTTGCTAATGTAATTCAAAAAAAAATTTGAATGGAAGCCTCTGCAATAAAAGGGCTAACATGAGATGCATAGACGGTAAAGTAGTTCATACTAATTTTCTTGGAGCAGTGACCGCACACATCAGCCACAGAGGAGGCAAAGAATATATTTAAAATTTACCAGTTTGAGCCTTACCTATAGCTTGTGTCTGAAGGGAGGGAGGCGGCTCGACTAGGTGCGTCCCATGAGGAAGGATACAATCCATCTAAGCGCATCACCTGTGATACCAATCAGGTGTAAGCGATCCATGAGTGTGCGGTGGGAGACTGTCGAAGAGTGTGGATAGGTCAAGCAAGATCAAGGTGGCTGATTTTCCTCTGTTGAGTAGGGTGAGGAAGTCATCTTTTGTGGCGATCAGAGCTGTCTCGGTGCTGTGAGTGGCTCTGAAGCATGATTCAACTTGAAGACATTGAACTGGATTCCAGGTATTGGTCCGTGAGAAAGAGAATAAGCTGTGTGTTGCCAACATAGGGGAGGACGTTGATTTTGTAAGAGCAGATGATGCTGGCTAGAGAGATCATGTATGTGTTGTAGTGAGTCTGGCTCAGGGAGGAACCTTGCTGAACACCTTAAAAGAGGTCTGAGGTGTATGATGCCAGGCTGACTGACTGGGTCCTCCTTGTCAGGACAGAATAGATCCAGCGGATTGCGTGTCCTTGGAATCAGAAGTCATGCTGAAGAGGTCCAGGAGGATGAGGGCCACTGTGTCTCCTCTATCCAGAGTCATACAGATGTTATTGTTGCAGTGATGATGGGAGTTCTAATGCTGTGGTTAGGTCTGAAAACAGACTGAGCACAGAAGGTGATCCAACTGTTGAATTCTTGATGGCTTTGGGGGATCTATTGCCATGTTCTGGTCGTTGGGTGTTGAGAGCAGTGTTCCTGTCCTTATCAGTGATGCTGTTCCAGTTTTGGCGGGCTGGTCTGGCAGTGGGGTGTGCGTGTTGGACTAGTACGGATATACTGAACTTGAAAAGGGAGCGGTTTGTTCACAGGACTGATATGGTTTTGTTTCTTGGATGTTGTCGAAGTTGGTTAAAATAGGGTCCAGGAGGTGTCCGGCGACATAAGTAGGCCCCTATCCATCATTTCTCCTCTGATGCTTGTATTCAGATTCAGGGAAGACCAGGCTTGGCAGTTTGTGCTACACTGTTCCCACTGGAGTAGGGTCAAGACTGATTTGCATATAGCTGGGTCTAAACCAAGGTGACATGGTGGGTGAAAAAGTGAATGGATGGGATGTGGCCCAAGTTAGTTCCAGGGGCTGAGATTAATTCTAGCATTCCATTTAGCACCTAGTTGTTATTGCAGTGTAAGCCAATTAGAAGCATGCTTCAAAGAAAACAACCTTCTTTCAGACTACCAAACTAGATTCCATTCAGGTTGCAATAGAGAAGACAAAATGATTTCCACTTAACACAGCTTCAGTGCTACCATTTGTTCAAATTCACCAACGGTACATCAGCTACTAGCCTCCCGCTCTACAGCTGATACTTTTCCTCATCCAACATTACCACAGAGACGAGAGTACAGGGCTGTTAAACACGTGATTGCCTCTTTACTCTCCTAGAGACATCTCCTAGAAAGCTGCAAGTGAATGCAATGAAATCAAAAATAATAACATACGAAAATGGATCAATTATTCTGGGACCACATATGCCAAACAAACTTGCTCCACCACCAAACGCTGATGAAAATCTCTAGCATACTTATGTGCAGCTACTAGTTTGTCACACCATATTTAGAAGCCATGCCCAAAGCTCACCCAACATCTACCACATAGAGTCAACCAAAACCCTTTCAACCATGCACTCTGATAAGAGCGCCTAAGAACTGTGAATCAAGCACTTTGAAGCCTCATTAGCCTTACGAAGCACCAAATAAATGCAAAGCCTACATATCACTGACAACACAATGAGGTGACTGTTCTCATAACGGCCACACTCCAAGTTAATGTTTGGTAGGTACAATAACGTTTTGCTTCATAAAACTACAACTGGCAATTATGTAGGTCAAATGCATTTCTTCAACCATTCCATGAAGGCTAAAATGACATTTTAGAAGTTAATGCATTTTGTAGATTTTCAAAGCAAGTTTCGCTAGCTGCCAAATAAAATTGTATTGATGGTTAAGCAACACCTGATTTTTGTATGTAAGCTAGTATTTGATAATATCCTCGACAGGTACAACTGTGAAATGTAGTTGTTAGGAAAGCATTTCCACTTAGCTAAATAACAAGACCTTGGGACTCGACGACTGACAGGATTCACTTTAAATGTTAATAAATTCTTTGTGGCGCTGCAATTAACCAATTTTGAAGATCTCAAATGCCAAATCGTCAGATTCACTGTGGACTGAGATGATCTGCCACCCTGCTAGCTTAGCGCTAAGCAAATTTGGATGCTGTGGTAACTGACTGAATAGCAGTACTCCAGGAAAAGATAGGACCACTTCTGTCCATACCAATTTGGAGCAATGAGTATTGTTGTTTTGAGAGCTTGACATAACTTGAGTGTCAAATATAGAAGCAGGAGCTGAGGAAAATCAAATATTCCGGACCTATCGCCCCTGCACCACAGCATTTTCCAGAGACAGGTTGCAGGTACCTGGAGATGAAAGAAGCATTTTGTGTTCACTTTTTGCAAGCAAATCAATACACGGAGCTCCACAAACCTAGAAATATTTTGGAATGATACCTGCTTTCATCTCTTACTTCTGTTTAACTGATTTCTGCTTAGGTCTACAAAATGGTTGTTTATCCTTGGAAGATATCTGTAAGAATGTTAGCATGATGGCTCTGAGCCCCATTCCAGATCTAATGAGCTATTAAAAGTTGAAGCAAATATGTCCCTCATTGTTTCTGCGTATAATTCATGGCTGTCATGCCTTGTTACTTGTTCTTATCAATACCACTCTGTGGTAGACAATTCGAACAAACTGATATACCTCTGGCCTGCCCCTTTCTGACCACTTTATGTGCTCTCAATCCGAGATAGGCTGTTTCTAGGGTAATGGCAGCCAGGGGTCTGAGTCTGTTCAGTAAAAGATGGTGCTTGTTCCACCACTAAAGTCTGTGTTGAACTGTGGGCATCACCAGCTGTAGATCCACCCATGCCCTCAGTTTGAGGAATGTGTAACAAGTCTCAAACAGGCTAATTTATAAAAAAAATCAGAAAACAAAGATACATAGAATTCACATATGACAAACAGCCTCTCGATTTTCCTCTCGGTCAGAAACTAATATATGATAAAGGGGATTCAATTTCAGAAATGCCTTACATCTTTATTGTCAAAGATTTTTGTTTTACAGTTACCGGATTAAGGGCTGCCTCTAGAAACTTTTGGGTGCTTGGAAATTAGATTTTGCCACAGTGAATATGAATCCCATGTTGTAGTCCAAACAAACAGCGTGTTATGTAAGCATCTGAATTTTTTTTTAAAACGTTATCACCAACAAAGGTTCAGATATGTATACGAGTTAATGCACAGTGGTAGTTATGCCAACATAACTGTAATAAATGAGATGAATACTTTTGGAGCTGACTTTATCCCAAACCATAGAAGCTGAACTGATGATTGTCGCCAACACCAGATCTCAGACAGTGCAATGTGCTGGATGCTTGAAATGTGGAAGTAGGCATCCTTCAAGTCTCACCTGCCATGTAGTTTCCGGCCTGCAAAAGCAGGTTGACCTCCTGCTGAGTAGTTATCTTGAAAACAGTTGTGCAGGCATATATGTCTAATAAACAAATAAGTAGGTTAGGTTTGTTAGTCCGGTCCAGGTACAGTGGATGATGATGATATGCAATCTGCAGTATCCCTCTGTAACTTAAATGTTTGCTTCAACTCATTTGGACAGATTGATGGGGGGAGAGAGTTTTAAGGAAGTCCCAGTCAAGTGACAGTAGGCTCCCTCCATGAAGGTTCTGTGACAGTTAATCTTTTACCTCCTTGAAAATTACCCCAGGCGTAATGGTGAAACTGCTGTGGAGTTTGTCACTGGAAGGAGAGCTGAGATGCATATTGTTGTATTTCTCCTGTTGCACGGTGTCTAATTTGATAGCATCTGCAACACAGATGATGCTGTAATAAGCCATAAAATATGGACCTTCCTATTTCAGTGGCTTTTCTTTAACAATTCAACATCCTTAGGGCCAAATAAGCACACTCTCAGCATGTGGCATGTAAAGCCGATTCTTGTGCCCCTCTGGCCTGAAACCAGAAAATAAAAGCCATGCGTTTCGCCTGAGCAGCAACCTGGTACAGAGTTGCCTAAAGGTATGGACAATTGTGTTAAGGGCATATGAAAACGTACAGTTGAAATGATCTTGCCTTGAGTGATAATTTTGCGCCCTCGTCAAGCAGTTGTAGAAGATGTTAAAGCAACTTTCAGCATCTCCACTCAGGTGCTTGAAAAGTGGAAATGCCCCAAATCATTGCAGTCTCTGTAAACTGCTTCATTCAAATTCTCACTTTACTTAAAAGGAGGTAGACCATCCATTGCGCATGGACTGAGAGCAAAATTGCTGTCATATGATGTTAGAGAAATCAGGCTGAAAATGTCTACGAATATACACTGAATTCTGGTGAACTGCCAAATATTTTCGTTCCCCTTTGGAGTGACTGGTTGTGGTTTTACCACATTAACATTATTTATGGTTAATCCAAAGACTAGCACAGTTAGGTACTGGTTTGTCTTTTCCACCCGGGAAAGTGCTTGTACAAAGACATTCAAATCTATTCCCATGGGCCTGTATTGACACACTGGTGGGAAGCTGCAGCCTAAAAACAAAACATGTTTGAGGTGAAGCTTTGACAGGATAAGAATTCAGAACTTCGTTCTCGAGTGAATCCAACTCATAGCTGTTTAATTGTATTATCATCCCTGTTTGTTTTTCTTGTTCCCCTTTTATCTTCATTTTCTGACTCTTCACTTATGTGATTGAGGAATAAACACTGCTGAAACTATACAATGACTCTGTCTTATGTGACCGTGGAACAAACACTGTTGAAACTGTGGGTGGCAGAGCTCCTGGTTTTAGGTCTCGCCTGAGACACCGCACGCACTGTCACTCGCAAGATCTTCTGTTAACTTGAACATAATGAGGGCTTAGGACCCACCCATTACTTACCATTGGTTGGCTTTGTCACTAATTTTAAGGTCGAGCGTTCAAGCGTTTTGACCTGTTGTAAGAAATGTGGGCTTTTAACTACACCCACCGCACGCCCATCACCTTCACTCATACATGAGATTGCTTTTCAAAAATCCTTTGTTATCATTGATAAATGCTTTACGTTTATCCCTCCGTGGGGCGGTTTTGATACCGCCTTGCAGACTGCCCCTATAACACTGATAATTGCACAAGTGCCGATACGTTTGACTGCAAGCAAACTTCTTTTTCTTTTTTTTTTCTCTCTCCTTCCCAATCATGCTTATGGCGGCATTGGCGCTTCGAATTGGCTCGTTTATGTCAACTATTCTACTTTTCAATTTAAGTGTCAAGAAAAGCCCAGTTAGGAATTCACAACCTTAATAGCTCGAACTCGAGCAAATGCGAGACCCATTGCATTGCAAATGCTTGCTATGATTCTCATTGGTCAGACAGTGTCGGCTTCACTTTCTTTTTTGTGTGTTTATCCCGTCGATGCCGCATGGACCAAGTACTGGATAATTGCTTTATAAGTTTTCTTTCGTTGCTTGCACTGCGATTCAGGTACTTTACTTCTTGCTTCCTGTCATTGTTGCAGTTTGCCCAGTGTTGCTTGAATCTGCCAGCTTCTCGTCATTCTTGTTGGTCCTCCATTGTCTTTTCGGCCACTCTGGGAACTGCTTGTTATATCTGTGGGTCAATAGAGCACAATATTCTCTAAGGCTTGACATCTCCAATGGTATTTTGCTGTTGTACATTCTGGTTTTGAATTGGGAACTTAAAAATACAAGTACCGGGATGCATTGGGTTTTCAGAAAGTATTTCAGTACCTGAAATGATGGGCTCAGAGCAGCCAGTGTAGATATATTATCAACCACATAACCTACTGCTGTCAAAACACCTGACCAACCCCTGTAACTGGAAGGGCTAAGACTCAACTATGGCACTACTAACTGAGGTTTAACAAGAATGGGCAAATCCAATAGGGCTTGCCTATGTTAGATCTATTGGATTTGTCATTTTTTTTTGTCCAGTAGTACAGCAGCACAGCTGCTGTGCACCAAGGCTGAAAGTTTATTTATATATATATGGAAAATGTCACTTACCCAGTGTACATCTGTTCGTGGCATGAGACGCTGCAGATTCACATGCTGTGCACTGTTCCTGCCATCTAGTGTTGGGCTCGGAGTGCTACAAGTTTTTTTCTTCGAAGAAGTCTTTTCGAGTCACGGGACCGAGTGACTTCTCCCTTTCGGCTACATTGCGCATGGGCGTCGACTCCATCTTAGATTGTTTTCCCTGCAAAGGGTGAGGTAGGAGTTGTGAGTATACTAGAGGTGCCCATGCAATGAAGTAGTAATGTATTTACATGGTGTGTATTAAAAATATTATTTCTTTACATATTTACAATTTTTATGCAACTAAAAACGGCTACAGGCTCCCGGGGAGGTGGGAGGGCGCATGTGAATCTGCAGCGTCTCATGCCACAAAGAGATGTACACTGGGTAAGTGGCATTTTCCATTCGATGGCATGTGTAGCTGCAGATACACATGCTGTGCATAGACTACAAAGCAGTAATCTCCCCCAAAAGTGGTGATTAGCCTGTAGGAATTGAAGTTGTCTGAAATAATGTTCTTAATACAGCCTGTCCTACTGTGGCTTGTTGTGTTGCTAACACGTCTACACAGTAATGCTTAGTAAATGTATGAGGCGTAGACCAGGTGGCTGCCTTACAAATTTCTGTCATTGGTATATTTCCCAAAAAAGCCATTGCAGCGCTTTTCTTTCTAGTGGAATGTGCCCTTGGTGTAATGGGTAATTCTCTTTTTGCTTTAAGGTAACAGGTTTGAATGTATTTAACTATCCATCTGGCAATGCCTTGTTTGGATATAGGGTTACCTGCGTGAGGTTTCTGGAAAGCTACGAACAATTGTTTTGTTTTACAAAATTGTTTTGTTCTGTCAATGTAATACATTAGTGCTCTTTTTATGTCTAATGTATGCAAGGCCCTTTCACCTACTGAGTCTGGTTGTGGAAAGAAGACTGGGAGTTCCACAGTCTGGTTTAGATGGAATGGTGATATGAATTTTGGATTTGTACGGAGAACCACTTTATGTGTATGGATTTGTATAAATGGTTCTTGAATAGTAAATGCTTGTATTTCACTCACTCTTCTAAGTGATGTGATGGCTATTAGAAAGGCAACTTTCGAAGTCAGAAATTGGGTTTTGACAAGAATGCATGGGTTCGAATGGTGGGCCCATGAGTTGTGTTAATACAATATTAAGGTTCCACGAAGGTACTGGTGGTGTCCTTGTGGGTATGATTCTTTTTAGTCCTTCCATAAACGCTTTAATAACCGGTATTCTAAAAAGCAATGTTGTATGTTTAATCTGCAGATAGGCAGATATTGCAGTGAGATGGATTTTAATGGAAGAGAAAGCTAGATTAGACTTTTGTAAGTGTAATAAATATGTTAAGTGTAACACAATGTTTTGTGTTGTTGCGTCTATTGGCATAATTTGATTCGTCTGACAGTGGCAAACAAATCTTTTCCATATGTTTGTGTAACAATGTCTTGTTGAAGTTTTCTCGCTTGTTTAATGACCTTCATACACTCTTGTGAAAGGTTTAAATGTCTGAATTTGAAGACTTCAGGAGCCAGATTGCTAGATTAAGCGATGCTGGATTTGGGTGTCTGATCTTTTGTTTGTGTTGTGTCAACAGATCTGGTCTGTTTTGTAGTTTGATGTGGGGTACTACTGATAAGTCCAACAGTGTTGTGTACCACAGTTGGCGAGCCTAGGTTGGAGCTATGAGTATTAGTTTGAGTTTGTTTTGACTCAGTTTGTTGACCAGATAAAGAATGAGCGGGAGAGGGGGAAAAGCGTAAGCAAATATCCCTGACCAGCTGATCCATAGAGCATTGCCGTTGGACTGAGGGTGTGGGTACCTGGACGCGAAGTTTTGGCATTTTGTGTTTTCTTTTGTTGCAAATAGATCTATGTTTGGTGTCCCCCAGCGGTGGAAGTGATCCTGTAGAATCTGGGGATGTATTTCCCATTTGTGAGTTTGCTGGTGATCTCGACTGAGATTGTGGGCTAACTGATTTTTAATGCCTGGTATGTATTGTGCTATTAGGCGAATGTTGTTGTGAATTGCCCAATGCCAAATTCTTTGTGCTAAGAGACAAAGTTGTGACGAGTGTGTCCCCCCCCCCTTTGTTTGTTGAGATAGTACATTGTTGTCATATTGTCTGTCTTGACAAGAATGTGTTTGTGGGCTATTAGTGGTTGAAACGCTTTGAATGCTAGAAATACTGCTAGCAGTTCCAAGTGATTTATGTGAAGTAGTTTTTGTTGATTGTCCCATTGACCTTGTATGCTGTGATTGTTGAGGTGTGCTCCCCACCCAACCATGGAAGCATCTGTTGGGATAATGGCGTGAGGCACTGGGTCCACCACAGGTACATTTATAGGGTTCCACCATTGAAGCGGAGAGTGTGTTTGGCAGTCTATCAACACTAGATCTTGTAGTTGACCCTGTGCTTGCGTCCATTGTTTTGATAGGCACTGTTGTAAGGGCCGCATGTGTAGTCTTGCGTTTGGGACAATGGCTATGCATGAGGACATCATGCCTAGTAGTTTCATTACAAACCTTACCGTGTAGTGTTGGTTTGGTTGTATGCTTGATCTTACATTTTGGAACGATTGGACTCTTTGTGGACTTGGAGTGGCAATTGCTCTTTGTGTGTTGAGTGTTGCTCCCAAATATTGTTGTATTTGGGATGGTTGCAGATGTGATTTTTGGTAATTTATAGAAAACCCTAGTTTGTGTAGAGTTTCTAAAATGTATTGCGTGTGGAATTGACATTGTTGTTGAGTGTTGGCTTTTATTAGCCAGTCGTCCAAATATGGGAATACGTGCATGAGCTGTCTCCTTATGTGACCTGCTACTACGGCTAGGCATTTTGTAAATACTCTGGGGGCTGTTGTTATCCCGAACGGTAGCACTTTGAATTGATAATGTTTGCCTTGAATTACGAACCTTAAGTATTTCCTGTGGGAAGGATGGATGGGTATGTGGAAATACGCATCCTTGAGATCCAGTGTTATCATGTATTCCCCCTTTTTTAGTAAGGGAACTACGTCTTGAAGTGTTACCATGTGGAAATGATCTGATTTGATGAAGAGATTTAGTGTTCTGAGATCTAGGATAGGCCTTAACGTTTTGTCCTTTTTTGGAATGAGGAAATATAGTGAGTAAACACTTGTTCCTTTCTGGTGATTGGGTACTAGCTCTATTGCTTGTTTTTGTAACAATGCTTGGACCTCTATATGTAATAGAGGTAAGTGTTGTGGAGACAGTCTGTGCGGTTTTGGTGGCACATCTGGAGGGAATTTTTGTGAATTCTATGCAATAACCATGTTGGATAACTGATAGGACCCATGTGTCTGTGGTAATATGTGTCCAATTGTGGTAGTATTTGGTTAGCCTCCCCCCCACTGGTGACAAGTGTTGGGGTGTTGTGACATTGAAGTCACTGCTTGCTAGGGCTTGGTTTGGCAGGTTGGAATTTCCCTCTTCCCCTTGGCAATTGTCCTCTATAGGAACCACAAAACCCCCCTCCTTGGTATTGTGATTGATAGATGGGTTTTATTTGGGAGGTGGAAGGTTCAGATGTTTGTTGCCGAAACCCCCCTCTAAATTGTGGTTTCCTAAATGTGCCCCTGAATTGTGGGGAGTAGAGTGCGCCCATGGCTTTGGCCGTGTCTGTGTCTTTTTTCATTTTTTCGATGGCAGTATCGACTTCCGGTCCAAACAACTGATGTTGGTTAAATGGCATATTTAGTACCGCTTGTTGAATTTCTGGCTTGAATCCAGAACTGCGCAGCCATGCATGCCTGCAAATCGTGACAGCCGTGTTGACAGTCCGTGCTGCTGTATCTGCAGAGTCTAATGCGGACCATATCTGATTGTTCGATATGGCCTGTCCCTCCTCAACTACTTGCTGGGCACGTTTTTGGTGTTCCTTGGGCAAGTACTGTATGATGCCTTGCATCTCGTCCCGATGTGCCCTGTCGTAGCGTGCAAGTAGGGCTTGCGAATTTGCAATTCGCCATTGATTGGCTGCCTGTGATGCCACTCGCTTGCCTGCTGCGTTGAATTTTCGACTTTCTTTGTCAGGTGGTGGAGCATCCCCTGACGATTGAGAGTTCGCTCTTTTCCTTGCTGCCCCTACAACCACTGAGTCCGGTGTGAGCTGTTGCGTTATAAACACTGGGTCTGTTGGAGGTGGTCTGTATTTCTTCTCGACCCTAGGCGTGATAGCTCTTCCCTTTACAGGCTCTTGGATGACCTGTTCTGCGTGCTTGAGCATGCCCGGTAGCATTGGCAGGCTTTGATAGGATGTGTGGGTGGATGCCAGAGTGTTAAAAAGGAAGTCATCCTCCACTGGCTCAGCGTGCATCGCTACGTTGTGGAACGTAGCTGCCCTGGCTAGTACCTGCGTATATGCAGTACTGTCTTATGGTGGTGACGGCTTGGTTGGATAACACTCTGGGCTGCTATCTGATATTGGTGGATCATATAAATCCCATGCATCAGCATCATCTTGTGTCATCCCAGTATGTGTGGTTGACTGCATTATTGGTGTTCCCACTGGTGAAAATTGTGGTGAGTGCAGTGGGGATGGTTGTAGTGAGACCTGTGGTGTTGGTGACTCGTCTCTACCCACTTTGGCCTTTGGTTGCATTTCTGTTTCTTGAAATGCAAGTTTTCTTTTAGATTTGAGTGGAGGTAAAACTCTGAATCTTGCCAGGGTCCTTTTGGATATGTAACCTCTGTTGTCTTTGATCAGGTTCCTCTATATCCAACTCTTGCTCAAATCTATGTCTTTCCTTGAGTTGTTTGAAAAGCCCTTGCTCCTCTGTGTATGAGCTTCTTTTCGGCTCCGAGGCCGCTTTTTTCGGTACCGAAGTTTCAGATGTTATAGTCTTTTTCAGTTCCGAGGAGCTTTTACAGGGTTTGTTCGATTCGATCACTCAGTGTCGAAATCGTTCGGTGCCAGAATCTCAACCAAAATCTGAATTCTTCGGCAACTCTTTGGCCTTTTTAGGTGCCGATGTCTGGTCACCTTCCTTTCGGTGGGTTGAGCCATGGCCTGCTGACGGTGGCGTCCCCATGGCCTTAAGTTTTTTGGTATGACCCTGAGTTTGGGACGGGGCAGGTTTACTCACGGTTTGTTGCACTGTCGAGGCTCGTTCACTGTCGGATTCATCCGAGTCCGTCTCTTGGATGGAGATTCTTTCCTCCTCCTCAATGTCGAGCTGTTCTTCCGGTTTCGACGCCATTTGCAGTCTTTTTGCGCGTCGATCTCTCAAGGTCTTCTTTGATCAAAACGCTTGGCAAGCTTCATGTGTATCCTCTCTGTGTTCGGGTGACAAACACAGATTACAGACCCGGTGCCGGTCTGTATAAGGATACTTTGCGTGACACTTAGGACAGAAACGGAAGGGGTCCGGTCCATTAGTCTTCGACGACGGGGGTGGTCGGGCCAACCAGGCCTCGGTGAAGAGTGAAAGCCCCAAAGGGCCGCTGAAGCGGTCTTGATGTCGGTGCCGATACACTAACACTAAACCGGTACCGAGCGATAACAATACTGCCGAATTTTCGATACTTTAGCTAACTTTCCCAATTCGAATTATGGAGCGCAGAGGAACACATCTGAACCCGATGGCGGAAAGAGAACAATCTAAGATGGAGTCGATGCCCATTCGCAATGGAGCCGAAAGGGAGGAGTCACTCGGTCCCGTGACTCGAAAAGACTTCTTCGAAGAAAAACAACTTGTAACACTCCGAGCCCAACACTAGATGGCAGGAACAGTGCACAGCATGTGTATCTGCAGCTACACATGCCATTGTGTATGTATGTATATGTATATATATGGAAAATGTCACTTACCCAGTGTACATCTGTTTGTGGCATGAGACGCTGCAGATTCACATGCTGTGCATATCCCGCCATCTAGTGTTGGGCTCGGAGTGTTACAAGTTGTTTTTCTTCGAAGAAGTCTTTTCGAGTCACGAGATCGAGGGCCTCCTCCCATTTCGGCTCCATTGCGCATGGGCGTCGACTCCATCTTAGATTGTTTTCCCCGCAGAGGGTGATGTAGGAGTTGTGTATATAATAATAATGCCCATGCAATGGAGTGAGTATGTTCACATAACGTGACTAAAAGTATTATATTTACAAATTTACGAGTTTAACTTTGATCAACTTACACCGGCTACAGGATCCCGGGAAGGTGGGAGGGCGCATGTGAATCTGCAGCGTCTCATGCCACGAACAGATGTACACTGTGTAAGTGACATTTTCCGTTCGATGGCATGTGTAGCTGCAGATACACATGCTGTGCATAGACTAGTAAGCAGTTATCTCCCCAAAAGCGGTGGTTTAGCCTGTAGGAGTTGAAGTTGTTTGAAATAAAGTTCTTAGTACAGCTTGTCCTACTGTGGCTTGTTGTGTTAACACATCCACGCAGTAATGTTTAGTGAATGTATGAGGCGTAGACCATGTGGCTGCTTTACAGATTTCTGTAACGGTATATTTCCTAGAAAGGCCATTGTGGCGCCTTTCTTTCTAGTGGAGTGTGCCTTTGGTGTAATAGGCAGTTCTCTTTTAGCTTTAGCATAACACGTTCAAATATATTTCACTATCCATCTGGCAATGCCTTGTTTGGATATTGGATTTCCTGTATGAGGGTTTTTGGTAAGCTACAAACAATTGTTTTGTTTTGCTAAACTGTTTGGTTCTATCAATGTAGTACATTAGAGCTCTTTTAATGTCTAATGTATGTAATGCTCTTAAAGCTACAGAGTCTGGTTGTGGAAAAAACACTGGTAATTCCACAGTTTGGTTTAAGTGGAACGGTGATAAGGGGGCGTGGCCAAGGACCCGGAGATGGCGCACGCCTGAACTCTTAGCTCCGGAGGGGCCGGCGAATAGAAAGTCAAAATCGTGCCTTCCCCGGGCCGAATGAGGTCCAGGCTGCGGGGCGAGACCAGAGGAGGGGGCCGAGCGTGTGTGGGCCCCTGGGCGACCCCGGGGGTGCCGAATCTGCCCGTCGGGGATTTCGGAGTCTGCGGGCCTGAGCACGTGCCAGAGGCCGCGGCCTTGCGTGGTGCCGAGAGCCGAAGTGGTGAGTGCACGGACGGCACAGAACAGCGGGAGGCGCCGAGCAGGCTCTCCGGCAGCGGCGGAGGTGCTGGCGGGGGCCAGGGGGCCCAGGTGAGATCGCGCACAGCTGAAGCGCACAGAGACTGTGCCACTGGAAGCGCGCGGCCCCGGAATAACAGAGGGGGCAGGAACGGGATCGAGGTCGCGGCCTTGGGCGGGGCCGTAGGTTGAGGCGGCCCGGAGGCCTTGCGTGGACCAGAGGAGAGGGCCGAGCGTGTGTGGGCCCCTGCGGCGGCCCTGGGGGCCGAAGTGGTGAGGGCCCAGGTGAGATCGCGCACTGTGGAGGCGCACGGAGACTGAGACACTGGATACGGGTGACCCCAGTAGAACACAGGGGGCAGGCCCGAGATCGGGGCCGCGGCCACGGGCAGGGCTGCAGGTTGAGGCGACCCGGAGGCTGAAGAAAGCGGAGGTTGCCGGCGGAGACTACGAGCTGGGGTGGAGATGCCATTTGGGTTCTGGTGGCCCAGCGGAAGTCGCACTCTGACGGGTGGTGAAGTGGTGCTGCTCTGGGCCACGGACGAGGCCCCTAGGAAGGATTGGGGACGAAGCGAGGCCAAGAGCGAGAGAGAGGCAGTGTGGAACGATTTCGAGGTAGCGACGTGACCCGGGGTCAAACTGCGGGGCTGCTTGACTTGAGGTGGGCCTTTGGGCCCTGGCACACACCGAAGAAGCGGAGAGAACGAGGGATAACGGGACCTGGTGCACCCCTGCAGACACCGGTGAGCTAGATGCATGGTGGCTGGTTTGACCGAGCCGGGGGCCGGATCGGGGTGGCCCCGGACGGAGGTGGCCCGTGACCCATGGGGGTTGAATGAGTACCCGGGGCTGAGGAAACCAGAAGATAGGATCAAGCAAGCGAGGAAAAAGGGCCGACTGATGAAGCTGGCGGATGGCGGATCGCGCCCCCGGGGGCGAGGGGCGGATTGCCTAAAAGGTTGAACCGTGGACTCCCCCGGGCGCATTGGAGTACTGGAGATCCATAAAGGAGTAGGACTGAGCACAGAAGTGTCCCTGGTGCAACAAGGGAGACAAGCGGGAGGAAATTTAGTGCCACGATGAAGAGTGACAGTTGAGAGTCCATGACGGGCTAAAGGACCTGGAGCTGAGATGGATAGCGCTTAAACGTAGAGCTCCTGGGGAGAAGCATTCCGAAGCGGAACAACTGAAACAGCTGGGGCAGCTGTCGGGGCGAGGTCCGCTGTTGATCAGATGCCCCCCAGGAGCCGCCACAAGAACAGAACCATGGCCGCTGCAGCTCAGTCCGGGAGCGATGACTCGGACCCACAGGGCCACATGCAGATCAAAGTCCAGGATACTTTAGATAAAATACTCGGGGCGATCGAAGACACCAAAACAACGTTGCAACGGGAGATCAGTCAAGTAGCTGTGGAGGTGAGCCTACTGAGAGCGGACCACCATAAACTGGCAGACAGAGTCAAAGAGACAGAAACTGTACTGGCCGAGATAGCACCAAAGCAGAAAGACCTGAGGGCTGAAGTGACCTCCCTGGCCGACAGAGTGGCGCGACTCGAAAAAAGAGCTGAAGATGCGGAGGGGAGGAACAGAAGGAACAATGTGCGCGTGGTGGGCCTCCCGGAGGGGGCTGAGGGGGAGAACATTGTTGAATTTCTGGAGAAATGGTTCAGTACCTCGGTGGCGCCGGGGCGCTTGACCCCATTCTACACGCTGGAACGAGCACATCGGGTGCCGGCGAGGCCCCTTGCCCCGGGGAGACCCCCGCGGGCCGTGATAGCTAAACTCTTACACTACAGAGACAGGGACTCCCTCCTGCAAAGGGCCAGGGAGACGGGCCCATTTAAAGTCGCAAATGGGGAGGTGACACTGTTCCCGGACTTTACCCTGGAGGTGCAAAACAAGCGGTCTTCGTTTCTGGCAGTTAAGAGAGCCCTAAGAGAGGAGGGAATCCAGTATTCGCTACTCTACCCAGCCAGATTGAGAGTGATGCTGGAAGGGAAGACAACATTCCTCCAATCCCCTGAGGAGGCATGGGAATGGCTTGAGTCACGTGGCCCTCAGGCGGGGGGTCCCGTTGGAGAGGGCCCGACCGGTGGCAATGCTCGCCGAGCCCTGAAGGGAAGGAAGACCAGAGACCGCAGACGACTGGCGCCCACACAAACACAGAAAGAGAAAGGCAGGAAGGAAGCACTGGAAGCGGCAGCACGCATGGGTGGGGAGGCATCCCCTCAGGAAGGTTCTGGGAATGAAACGGACGACACGTTGGTGTCCTCTGCGGAAGACCTGGAGCATTCAGCCCGAGCCCCGAAGGTGACCCCACAAACAGCTGACGAACTTGGCTAGCCAGGGCCTGCGGAAGGCGCCGGGGACTGGGCATGTCAAGCGTAATGGCGGCCCCTCCGGACTTGGCCACCCCCCGGAACAGAACCTCGCCCATTCAAAATGGCGAGTACCGCTGATCAAAAGTTGAACAAGTTGCACGGTTGCATAGTTTACTGGGCAGCCTACAGGTTAGGAGGTGCCCTGGGGATGGGGAGTTGGGATACACAGTTACAAGTTAATATGGCAATGTGGGTGGCGGAATTTGACTGCGGCAAAGACATGATGATGTGGGAAAATATCCTTGCGACTGGGGAGAAGCGGGGGTATTGTCACCAGAATGAAATCATGAAATGGCGGACTATAATTTATTGACCTGGAACGTTAGGGGGATGGGCACTCCAGCTAAAAGGCACAAAATACTCTCTTACTTAAAGAGAAGGGGAGTACAGTTGGCATTACTACAGGAAACACACCTGGCGTCTGGAGAGGGAGAGAAGCTAAGGCGCAGGTGGAGGGGGCAGGTGTTTGCAACAGAATACTCAGCTTATGCAAGGGGCGCTTTAGTATGGATCAGAGCGGGGGTCCCCTTCATATTGACCTCTTCCAATATAGACCGGGAGGGAAGATTCGTGATATTGGAAGGGAAGCTACAAGGTATCCCAATAGTCTTAAGCTGCATATACGCCCCCAACCAAGACCAGGTCCCCTTTATGACGAGCCTATCAAGACACCTCACACGCCAAAGCGCTGGGGAGCTATTAGTAGGGGGGGACTTCAATGCAGTACTAGACACAAATCTGGACAGGTCCACCCCGCCTCTGCATGGGGCAGCGACAATCAAAACAGCCAGAAGGCTGAGTGAGTGGCTGGACATGTGGGGGTTGTCGGACGTCTGGCGAATGCACCACCCAACGTCTAGTGAATATTCATACTACTCGGGTCTCCACCGAGTGCATACCAGAATTGACAGAGTAGTCTGCACAGCAGGCCTGATAAGTAATATGACACGCTCAGAATACTTAGCCCGCACTTTGTCTGATCATAATCCCTTGTTAATAACGATGAGGATGTCGGAGGATAGACCCCTTATACCATCATGGAGGCTTTCTCCCTCGGCACTTGAGGACCAGGCGTACAGAGAGGCCCTACGCGGCCACTTGGCAGAATATATTGAGACGAATAAGGGGTCTACTCCTTCTAGGGCCTTAGAATGGGAGGCGCTTAAGGTAGTGACAAGGGGCTTCTGCCTGGGGCAGTCGGTGGGGGTGAGGCGTACACTTGAAAAAGAATTGAATGACCTGGAGAAGGATATGCACGAGAGGGAGTTGGGTCAAGGGAAGACAGCGCAGGAGAATGAAGAATATAACCGAGCTTGTAGGGAACACTCCCGCATTGAAGAGCAACTCCGGTGCCACGACAGGCAAAAATATCTAGCATCCCTACATGCGGAAGAGGGTAGATCGGGGAGACTACTGGCGTGGCTGGTCCGCCCGGGAGAGCAGGGTGAGCCCATCACATGTGTAATAGACGGGGAGGGGTCTCGCAGACTCAGACCGGGCTCCATAAACGATGCGTTCAGAGAGTATTACTCGCAGTTGTACGGGAAACCCAGCGAATTGCAGATGGAATCTTTCAATAGATACCTACAGCAAATCCCACTACCAACACTGAGCGCAGATGAGAGAGACAGCCTGGGGGGACCAGTAACGCTAGAGGAAGTAAATGAAGCTATAGAACAGTTAGCACCCGGAAAGACCCCAGGGACAGACGGTCTCCCCATGGATTTCTATAAAAAATACAAATTGCTGCTGGCCCCCCAATTGACAGGGTTGTACGCGGAGGCGCTGCAATATGGAGAACTACCACAGACAATGCGGGAGGCTTTAGTGGTACCGCTCCCCAAGACAAAAGACAGGGAAGCTCCGGTGACGGACTTTAGGCCTTTATCTATGTTAAACAGCGACTTCAAAATACTTAGTAAGATAATGGCTGCCCGGTTGCTCCCTCTCATGACAAAGTTAGTGCACGCTGACCAGAATGGTTTTGTCCCCGGCCGTAGTACCTCCCTGAACCTGAGAAGGGTGTTTACGATCTTGCACATGCCCAGGGATCAGAGACCGCCAGAGGGAGCCTTACTCGCGGTGGATTTCGAGAAGGCCTTCGATTCCATCAGATGGGATTATTTAAGGACTGTGATGCTTAAAATGGGGCTGGGGGAGAACTGGGTAAAATGGGTGGACTTGCTGTACTCATCCCCGTTAGCAAGAGTTAAAACCGGAAGGATGATCTCCAGTGCATACCCAGTATACAGGGGAACTAGGCAGGGCTGCCCCTTGTCCCCGCTACTGTTTGCCCTGGCAATCGAACCCCTGGCATCGCAGCTGCGATGTGAAGGCGTGGGCAAGGGAATTATCTGGGGTCCGTCCGAACATATAGTCTCCCTGTATGCAGATGATATACTTATTTACATGAGGGACGCGTCAAGAGGACTCACGTGGGCATTGGGAATACTGGAAGACTTCGGGGGCCTATCGGGACTCCGACTTAATCGGAGGAAAACATATGTATTCCCCGTGATGTCAGACAGTGCACGCCCAGATGCGTGCCCAGCTGACATAAATTGGGCCCCGCGGACATTTAAATACTTGGGCATACAGATATTTCACGAATTAAACGATCTTAGGGACGGTAACCTCGGCAGGACGCTTAGATCATTGCGCTCCTCGGTGGGGTTTTGGAGATCATTAAAACTAACAATCATGGCCAGGGTGGCGCTCTCAAAAATGGTCATGCTACCACGCCTCCTCTACTATTTTGCTAACTTACCACTACAGATCCCCGCGGCATGGTTCCGAGAGTTGAACGCCTTGCTCAGAGAACTAATATGGGATGAGGGCCGCAGAAGAACTGCGCTCTCGACCATCTGTAGGCCGACGAGGTTGGGAGGCCTGGGCGCCCCAGATTTCGTAGGCTATTACCTGGCATCTCAGTTACAATGGGTGGCCGGCTGGCTAGCGGGTAGGGGGCGGCTGGACCTGGCCACCGCGAACGGTGAAATTGACATAGCTCAGATTGCAGCAAATATGGCAGGCAGGAAGATGGCCCCCATTAGAGGCAACATAATGTACAATGTGGCGATGAGATGCTGGAAACAATGTGAGAGGAGGACTGGAGTGGGGCCACCATACTCTCCCGCTCTGCCGCTGGCGGCCGTCGCTCTGGACGTGAGGGCGGAGGGGCCAGGGGGACTGGGTTTGGGGCCTTGGACGAGAGCAGGGATAGAGACAGTGGGGGAGCTATTCAGGGAGGGGGTGCTGAGGAGCTTTGCTGATGTAGTAGAGGGGGGGGTCCCAATAGGACAGTTTTTACTCTTTGGAAGGCTGTTGCATACCCTGAAGGAGCATTGGACCACGGTCAATGCAGAACCCGCTCCCCACGGAGTGTTGTACCTCCTGCTGACAGAGGGAGAGGAAACTCACCTAATAGCAAAAATATACAGGGCCCAGATAGAGGTAGCAGTGGATCCCCTGCGACCCCTAAGAGAAAAATGGGTGAAGACAATTGGGCGGGACCTGACCGAGTCAGAGTGGACTAGAGCACTTGCTTACCCTGGGGTGATCTCACGCAACACTAGGCTGAGATACATACAATACAACTATCTACACAGAACATACCTTACTCCTCAACGACTGCACCGCATATACGGGGGGGAGCCCAGGACTTGCCCCAGATGTGGAGACGGGGAACCCGACTTTGATCATATGATGTGGGGATGCACGATGCTCCAGAGGGGATGGACGGCGATGACGACTAATCTCATGGAGCTGTTCGGTACGGAACTCCGGCCAACCCCCGACATTTGTCTATTGGGCCTCAGAGCTAGTGCCAAATGGAGCAGGGTAGAGAGTCGCTTCCTTGACCTGTCCCTGGCCCTTTACAAAAGGCTGATTACGAAGGGTTGGAAATCGAATGCACCCCCTTCATTGACAGAATGGAGAGGCGATGTCGCAAGATGGTCCAGAGCTGAACTACAGGTCCTTAAGGCCGAGGAGGCCAGGGGAGCCCGCCAGACACCCATCGCCCCAGAGTGGGAAAACCTAGTGATAAGGTGGGACGGCCTAACAAAGGGACTAATGGTACCTGAGGGGATGGGAGGAACCACTTGAGAGGGTCACCTGATGTGCTTGTAAGCGAAAGTTCCAGAAAACAGGATGGGAGGAACATCAGGAGCCCCGCTGGCCCGGGCGCAGAGGGAGCGAGTACAGAGGACAGGACGCAATAACTAAAAGAACGAAGGAGGGAGGGGAATAGTAGATAGACCGCTCCTACATAGTATGAAACTCTATGTCAACCCCCCCTCTCTGAAGTTAAGCAGCCACACCCACATGAGCCATTAAGCCTATATACAGTTTGTAGTGGAGTTAAGTCTGTTATCAGGTCACCAATATTAAAAGTAACGAGGGGCACTGTAAGTACTGTCTCCATAAAGTCGGATTGATTAAGTGATGGGAGCAATATTACACAAGTATTATTAAACTACTGAATTGAGCAAGTAATTGTGAAACACAATGCAAACAAAGCAAAACAGTGGTGCAGACAACTTAAGAGATGTGTATAATAATGACAAAACGTTACTGTAAAATGACCTACAAATGTAAAACAGCAAACAGTTAAATAAAAATATATTTGAAAAAAAAAGTGGAACGGTGATATAACTTTTGGGAAAAATGTGGGACTTGTACGTAGAACCACTTTATGTTTATGTATTTGTATAAATGGTTCCTGTATGGTAAAGGCTTGTATTTCACTTACTTTTCTGAGTGATGTGATAGCTATTAGGAAGGCTACTTTCCAAGTTAAGTATTGCATTTCACAAGAGTGCATGGGTTCGAATGGTGGACCCATGAGTCTCGTTAATACAATATTGAGGTTCCACGAAGGAACTGGTGGTGTTCTCAGTGATCCTTTTTAGGCCCTCCATAAAAGCTTTTATGACTGGGATCCTAAATAGTGAAGTTGAATGTGTAATTAGCAGATAAGCTGAAATTGCTGTGAGATGTATTTTAATGGATGAAAAAGCTAACTTAGATTTTTGTAAGTGTAGTAAGTAGCTTACAATGTGTGTAGCGGACGCGTGTAATGGTTGAATTTGATTATTATGACAATAATAAACAAATTGTTTCCATTTATTTGCGTAGCAATGTCTTGTAGTAGGTTTTCTAGCCTGTTTGATGACCTCCATACATTCTTGTGTGAGGTTTAAATGTCCGAATTCTAAGACTTCAGGAGCCAGATTGCTAGATTGAGTGATGCTGGATTCGGGTGTCTGATTTGTTGTTTGTGTTGAGTTAACAGATCTGGTCTGTTTGGTAGTTTGATATGAGGTACTACTGACAGGTCTAGTAGTGTTGTGTACCAAGGTTGTCGTGCCCAAGTTGGTGCTATTGGTATTAGTTTGAGTTTGTTTTGACTCAGTTTGTTTACTAGATATGGAATGAGTGGGAGAGGGGGAAAAGCGTAAGCAAATATCCCTGACCAACTCATCCATAACGCATTGCCCTTGGAGTGAGGCTGTGGGTACCTGGATGCGAAGTTTTGGCATTTTACGTTTTCTCTTGTCGCCAATAGGTCCATTTGCGGTGTTCCCCAGTTTTTGAAGTAGGTTTGTAGTAGCTGGGGATGAATCTCCCATTCATGGATCTGTTGGTGATCTCAACTGAGATTGTCTGCCAACTGGTTCTGAATTCCTGGGATGTATTGCGCTATTAGGTGAATGTGATTGTGATTCGCCAAATGTTTTGTGCTAAGAGACACAGTTGTGATGAGTGTGTGCCTCCCTGTTTGTTTAAGTAATACATTGTTGTCATGTTGTCTGTTTTGACAAGAATGTGTTTGTGGGCTATTAGCGGTTGAAATGCTTTCAACGCTAGAAACACTGCTAGTAGTTCTAGCTGATTTATGTGAAGTTGTTTCTGTTGAGTGTCCCATTGTCCCTGGATGCTGTGTTGGTTGAGGTGTGCTCCCCACGCTACCATAGAAGAATCTGTTGTGATCACGTATTGAGGCACTGGGTCCTGGAAAAGCCGCCCTTGATTTAAATTTATATGATTCCACCATTGTAGCGAGGTGTGTGGCGGTCTATCAACACTAGATCTTGTAGTTGACCCTGTGTTTGTGTCCATTGTGTTGCTAGGCACTGTTGTAAGGGCCGCATGTGTAATCTTGCGTTTGGGACAATGGCTATGCATGAGGACATCATGCATAGTAGTTTCATCACTAATTTTACCTGATACTTCTGGTTTGGGTACATGCTTTGTATAACATTTTGGAATGCTTGTACCCTCTGTGGACTTGGAGTGGCAATCCCTTTTTTTGTGCTGATTGTTGCTCCTAAGTATTGTTGTATTTGACACGGCTGTAGGTGTGATTTTTGGTAGTTTTGTGAGAAACCTAGTTTGTGAAGGGTTTCTATAACATTTTTTGTGTGTTGAAATGAAAATGTCACTTACCCAGTGTACATCTGTTCGTGGCATCAGTCGCAGTAGATTCGCATGTTTTGCAATAGCTCGCCATCTGGTGTTGGGCCGGAGTGTTACAAGTTGTTTTTCTTCGAAGAAGTCTTTCGAGTCACGGGACCGAGTGACTCCTCCTTTTGTCTCCATTGCGCATGGGCGTCGACTCCATCTTCGATTGTTTTTCCCCGCAGAGGGTGAGGTAGGAGTTGAATTGTAGTAATAGTGCCCATGCAATGGAGTGACTAAGTATGCACCTATTTAAGGTTGAGATGATACATATATAAATAATTGAAGGTAACTTCCAAACTGCTACAGGCTCCCGGGGAGGCGGGTGGGCACATGCGAATCTACTGCGACTGATGCCACGAACAGATGTACACTGGGTAAGTGACATTTTCAGTTCGATGGCATCTGTCGCTGTAGATACGCATGTTTTGCATAGACTAGTAAGCAGTTATCTCCCCAAAAGCGGTGGATCAGCCTGTAGGAGTGGAAGTAGTCTGAAATAATGTTCTTAATACGGCTTGACCTACTGTGGCTTGTTGTGCGGATAACACGTCTACACAGTAGTGCTTGGTGAATGTGTGAGGCGTAGACCATGTGGCTGCCTTACATATTTCTTGCATTGGGATGTTTCCTAGAAAGGCCATGGTAGCACCTTTCTTTCTGGTTGAGTGTGCCCTTGGTGTAATGGGCAGCTGTCGTTTAGCTTTAAGGTAGCAGATTTGGATGCATTTAACTATCCATCTGGCTATACCTTGTTTTGATATTGGGTTTCCTGCATGAGGTTTTTGAAATGCAATAAATAGTTGTTTAGTCTTTCTGATGTTTTTTGTTCTGTCAATGTAATACATCAATGCTCTTTTGACATCTAATGTATGTAGTGCCCTTTCAGCTACGGTATCTGGCTGTGGAAAGAACACTGGAAGTTCCACTGTTTGATTTAGATGGAACGGTGAAATAACCTTTGGCAAAAATTTAGGATTGGTCCTTAGGACGACCTTATTCTTGTGTAGTTGTATAAAAGGTTCCTGTATTGTAAACGCCTGAATCTCGCTTACTCGTCTTAGGGAAGTAATGGGGATGAGAAATGCCACCTTCCAGGTTAGGAACTGTATGTCGCAGGAGTGCATGGGTTCAAAAGGTGGACCCATAAGTCTAGTTAGGACAACATTTAGGTTCCATGAAGGAACAGGTGGTGTTCTTGGTGGTATAATTCTCCTAAGGCCCTCCATGAATGCTTTAATGACTGGTATCTTATATAGGGAAGTTGAATAGGTAGTCTGCAGGTATGCAGATATTGCTGCAAGGTGTATTTTAATGGAAGAGAAAGCCAGGTTAGATTTTTGTAAGTGAAGCAAGTAACCCACTACATGTTCTGGAGTTGTGTGTAATGGTTGTATTTGATTAATATGGCAGTAGCAAACAAACCTCTTCCATTTACTTGCATAGCAGTGCCTGGTGGATGGCCTTCTGGCTTGTTTTATGACTTACATACATTCTTGTGTAAGTTGTAAGTGCCCGAATTCTAGGATTTCAGGAGCCAGATTGCTAGATTCAGCGATGCTGGATCTGGGTGTCTGATCTTTTGGTTGTGCTGTGTCAACAGATCTGGCCTGTTGGGCAATTTGATGCAGGGTACTACTGATAGGTCTAGCAGCGTTGTGTACCAGGGTTGCCTTGCCCAAGTTGGTGCTATCAATATGAGTTTGAGTTTGTTTTGACTGAGTTTGTTTACCAGGTAAGGAAGGAGAGGGAGAGGAGGAAACGCGTAAGCAAATATCCCTGACCAGTTCATCCATAGGGCATTACCTTGGGACTGTTTGTGTGGGTATCTGGATGCAAAGTTTTGGCATTTTGCGTTCTCCCTTGTCGCAAACAAGTCTATCTGAGGTGTTCCCCAGAGTTTGAAATAAGTGTTCAGAATTTGGGGGTGAATTTCCTATTCGTGGACCTGTTGGTGATCTCGAGAGAGATTGTCTGCGAGTTGATTTTGGATCCCTGGTATAAATTGTGCTATTAGGCAAATTTGGTTGTGAATTGCCCAACGCCAAATCTTTTGTGCTAGCAGGCTTAACTGCGTGGAGTGCGTCCCCCCTTGCTTGTTTAGATAATACATTGTTGTCATGTTGTCTGTTTTGACGAGAATGTATTTGTGAACTATTATTGGTTGGAAAGCTTTTAGTGCTTGAAAAACTGCTAGAAGTTCTAGGTGATTTATATGCAGTTTTGTTTGATGTACGTTCCATTGTCCTTGTATGCTGTGTTGATCGAGGTGTGCTCCCCACCCTGTCATGGAAGCATCTGTTGTTATTACGTATTGTGGCACTGGGTCTTGGAAAGGCCGCCCCTTGTTTAAATTTATGTTGTTCCACCACAGAAGCGAGAGGTAAGTTTGGCGGTCTATTAACACCAGATCTAGAAGGTGACCCTCTGCTTGTGACCATTGTGATGCTAGGCACTGTTGTAAGGGCCTCATGTGCAGTCTTGCGTTTGGGACAATGGCTATGCATGAAGACATCATGCCTAGGAGTTGTAGTACCATCTTTGCGTGTATCCTTTGTGTTGGATACACGCGTTGTATGATGGTGTTGAAATTTCGAATTCTTTGTGGACTTGGAGTGGCTACTCCTTTTGATGTGTCTATTATGGCTCCCAGGTATTGTTGTACCTTGCGCGGCAGAATGTTGGATTTTGTGAAATTGACGGTGAGCCCTAGTTTGAAGAGGGTTTGTATGATATGATTTGTGTGATTTGAGCACTGTATTAACGAATGGGCCTTGATTAGCCAGTCGTCTAGATATGGGAACACATGTATTTGCTGCCTTCTTATGTGTGCAGCAACTACCGCTAGACATTTGGTAAAGACTCTTGGTGCGGTTGTTAATCCGAAAGGCAGTACCTTGAATTGGTAATGTATTCCCTTGAATACAAACCTTAGGTATTTCCTGTGCGATGGGTGTATTGGTATATGGAAATAAGCATCCTTGAGGTCTAAAGTTGCCATGTAGTCGTGTAGTTTTAGCAATGGCAATACTTCTTGTAGTGTGACCATGTGAAAGTGGTCTGATTTGATGAAAGTGTTCACTACTCTGAGGTCTAGGATTGGTCTCAGCGTTTTGTCCTTCTTTGGTATCAGAAAGTACAGTGAGTAAACTCCTGTGTTTATTTGTGTGTTTGGCACTAATTCGATTGCATTCTTTTGCAATAGTGCCTGCACTTCTATCTCCAGGAGATTGGAATGGTGTGTTGTCAAATTTTGTGCTTTTGGTGGTATGTTTGGAGGGAATTGTAGAAATTCTATGCAATAACCATGTTGGATAATTGCTGGAACCCAAGTGTCTGTAGTGATTTCCTCCCATGCTTTGTAATAGTGACTTATTCTTCCCCCCACTGGTGTTGTGTGGAGGGGGTGAGTGACATGTGAGTCACTGTTTAGTAGTAGGGGTTTTGGGGCTCTGAAATCTTCCTCTATTTCTAGGGAATTGCCCTCCTCTATATTGTCCCCGAAAACCTCCTCTATACTGTCCCTGGTAACTGGACGGTGTTGCTTGTGAGGTGCTGGCTTGTGTGCTCTGACCCCGAAACCCCCCTCGAAAGGGTGTTTTACGGAATGTGCTGTAATTCCCTCTGCTCTGCGGGGAGTAGAGTGCGCCCATGGCTTTGGCAGTGTCCGTATCTTTTTTGAGTTTCTCAATCGCTGTGTCCACTTCTGGACCGAACAGTTCTTTTTCATTAAAAGGCATATTGAGAACTGCTTGTTGAGTCTCTGGTTTAAATCCAGACGTTCGGAGCCATGCATGCCTTCTGATAGTTACAGATGTATTAATTGTCCGTGCAGCTGTATCTGCAGCGTCCATGGAGGAGCGGATCTGGTTGTTGGAAATGGTCTGTCCCTCCTCAACCACTTGTTTTGCCCTATTTTGTAAGTCCGTGGGCAGATGTTCAATGAGATGTTGCATCTCGTCCCAGTGGGCTCTGTCATAGCGCGCAAGTAGTGCCTGGGAGTTCGCGATGCGCCACTGGTTTGCAGCTTGTGCTGCGACTCTTTTACCAGCTGCATCGAACTTGCGGCTTTCTTTATCTGGGGGTGGTGCATCTCCAGATGTGTGAGAGTTGGCCCTTTTCCTAGCTGCTCCTACAACGACAGAGTCTGGTGGCAGCTGTGTAGTGATGAAAACCGGGTCTGTAGGAGGCGCCTTATACTTTTTTTCCACCCTTGGTGTGATTGCCCTACTTTTGACCGGCTCCTTAAAGATTTCTTTCGCGTGCCGGAGCATACCAGGGAGCATAGGCAGGCTTTGGTATGAGCTGTGGGTGGAGGAGAGTGTGTTGAATAAAAAATCATCCTCGACCTGTTCTGAGTGGAGGCTTACGTTCAAATCAAATCAAATCATTAACATTTATAAAGCGCGCTACTCACCCGTGCGGGTCTCAAGGCGCTAGGGGGGAAAGGGGGGGTTATCGCTGCTCGAACAGCCAAGTCTTTAGGAGTCTCCGGAAAGCGGAGTGGTCCTGGGTGGTCCTGAGGCTGGTGGGGAGGGAGTTCCAGGTCTTGGCCGCCAGGAAGGAGAAAGATCTCCCACCCGCCGTGGAGCGGCGGGTGCGAGGGACGGCAGCAAGTGCGAGGCCAGCGGAGCGGAGGGGGCGGGTGGGGACGTAGAAGCTGAGGCGTCTGTTGAGGTATTCCGGTCCCTTGTTGTGGAGGGCTTTGTGTGCGTGGGTGAGAAGACGGAAGGTGATCCTTTTGCTGACTGGGAGCCAATGCAGGTGTCTCAGGTGGGCGGAGATGTGGCTGTTGCGGGGTACGTCGAGGATGAGGCGGGCCGAGGCGTTTTGGATGCGTTGCAGGCGGTTTTGGAGTTTGGCTGTGGTCCCGGCGTAGAGGGTGTTGCCGTAGTCCAGGCGGCTCGTGACGAGGGCGTGGGTCACGGTTTTTCTGGTGTCGGCGGGGATCCAGCGGAAGATCTTACGGAGCATGCGGAGAGTGAGGAAGCAGGCGGAGGACACGGCGTTGACTTGCTTGGTCATGGTGAGAAGAGGGTCCACGATGAAGCCGAGGTTGCGGGCGTGGTCTGCGGGGGTCGGTGCGGTGCCGAGGGCCATGGGCCACCAGGAGTCGTCCCAGGCGGACGGGGTGTTGCCGAGGATGAGGACTTCCGTTTTTTCAGAGTTCAGCTTTAGGCGGCTGAGCCTCATCCAATCTGCGACGTCCTTCATACCCTCTTGTAGGTTGGTCTTGGCGCTGGCGGGGTCCTTGGTGAGGGAGAGTACAAGTTGGGTGTCGTCGGCGTAGGAGGTGATGATGATGTCGTGCTTGCGTACGATGTCGGCGAGGGGGCTCATGTAGACATTGAAGAGTGTCGGGCTGAGCGATGAGCCTTGAGGTACGCCGCAGATGATCTTGGTGGGTTCTGAGCGAAACGGAGGGAGGTAAACTCTTTGGGAGCGGTTAGCGAGGAAGGAGGCGATCCAGTCCAGGGCCTGGCCTTGGATCCCGGTGGAGCGTAGGCGGGTGATTAGGGTGCGGTGACAGACGGTGTCAAAGGCAGCCGAGAGGTCGAGGAGAATGAGGGCGACTGTTTCACCGTTGTCCATCAGGGTTCTGATGTCGTCTGTGACTGAGATGAGGGCGGTTTCCGTGCTGTGGTTGGTTCGGAATCCGGTTTGTGAGGGGTCGAGCAGGTTGTTGTCTTCCAGGAAGGTGGTCAGCTGTTTGTTGACGGTCTTTTCTATTACCTTGGCTGGGAAAGGTAGAAGAGAGATGGGGCGGAAGTTTTTCAGGTCGCTTGGGTCAGCCGTAGGTTTCTTTAGTAGGGCGTTGACTTCAGCGTGCTTCCAGCATTCGGGGAAGGTAGCAGAAGAAAAAGAAGAGTTGATGACGGTCTGGAGGTGCGGGGCGATGATGTCGTCGGCTTTGTTAAAGATGAAGTGCGGGCAGGGGTCCGAAGGGGCGCCGGAGTGGATAGAGTTCATGATGGATTTGGTTTCTTCCGTGTTGATGTGGGTCCAGTTGTTGAGGGTGATGTCCGGGGAAGCGGGTTCAGTGGTGTATGGTTGGGTCTGGTGTCCGAAGCTGTCGTGGAGGTCGCTGATCTTGCGATGGAAGAAAGTGGCGAGGGATTCGCACAAATCCTGTGAGGGCGTGACGGCGTTGGCGCTGGCGCTGGGGTTGGAGAACTCTTTGACGATGCTGAAGAGTTCTCTGCTGTTGTGGCTGTTTTTGTCTAGTCTGTCGGTGAAAAAGTTCCTTTTGGCAGTGCGGATCAGGTGGTGGTGTTCGCGTGTAGCGTTCTTGAGGGCGGTCATGTTGTCAGCGGTGTGGTCCTTGCGCCAGGCCTTCTCAAGGGCACGACAAGTTTTCTTTGATTCTTTGAGGGTGTCAGAGAACCAGAGAGAAGTGAAATTGTGAAATTGTGCTGCTCTAGCCACCACTTGAGAATATGCGGTGCTGTCTTCTGGTGGAGATGGCTTCGTAGGGTATGCCTCCGGACTGTTATCTGACACTGGGGCGTCGTATAGGTCCCATGCGTCTTGATCTTGGTCACCCTGGCTTATGGTGGTGTGAGCTGGGAGTGTGATGGAGTTCGTGCTGGTGAGACGTTAATCACGGGCGGAGGAGAGGGTGGTGGGGTAACTCTTTTCACCACTTTTGGTTGTTTTGTCTGTTCAGTTTGGAACTCCAACCTTCTCTTTCTTCTAATGGGGGGAAGGGTGCTTATTTTTCCTGTCCCCTGCTGTATGAAGATACGCTTTTGCGTATGGTCCACATCAGTTGATTGTAGCTCTTCCTCAAACCTATGCTTTTGCATTTGGGAGGTTAGCGAGTGCTCTTCTGTATAAGAGCCTGAAGCTGGGTCGCTTGCAGTTTGTTTCGGCTCCGAAACCCTGTCTGCGTGTTTTTTCGGCTCCGAGGTGACTTTTTTCTTTTTCGGGGCCAAAACCTCTCGGCGTCGATCTTCTTCGGTGCCGCTGTCTCGGCGTCGAGCCGTGTCCACACCGGTATCTCGGTGTCGAGGCTTGTCTCCAGCACTTTCTCGGTCCCGAGAAGGCTGCGTGCCGGTGTCTCGACCGGAGTCGGACGATCTCGGCACTGTTTGGGCCTTTTTCGGTGCCGACGGTCGGTCACCGAATTTATGGGTGGAGCCATGGCCTGATGGCAGTGGCGTCCCCTGGGCCTTGTAAATCTTCCTCTGTGTGGTTTTCGACGTCTTACTCACGGTTTGTGTATCGTCGAATCCTTCGGAGTCCGATTCTTGGATCGAGAAGGTACCTTCCTCTTCCTGTTCCTCGAACTCTCGGTGGGCTGTCGGTGCGGACGCCATCTGAAGTCTTCTGGCTCGACGGTCTCGGAGTGTTTTTCGGGACCGGAACGCACGACAGGCCTCGCAGGTGTCTTCACTGTGCTCAGGTGACAGGCACAGGTTACAGACCAAGTGTTGGTCTGTATAGGGGTATTTATTGTGGCATTTGGGGCAGAAACGGAACGAGGTCCGTTCCATCGGCGTTCTTCAGCACGCGGTCGGGCCGACCAGGCCCCGACGGGGGATCGAAAAACTACCCCGAAGGGCACCGGAGCTCTTCGATCTTCGATGCAGTGTTGAATCTAAGTACGCCGATCCCGAACGCAACAATACCGACGAAAATCTTCCGAAATTAGCTAATTTTCCATTCCGAAACTCGGAGCGACAGGAACACATCCGAACCCGATGGCGGAAAAAAAACAATCGGAGATGGAGTCGACGCCCATGAGCAATGGAGACAAAAGGAGGAGTCACTCGGTCCCGTGACTCGAAAGACTTCTTCGAAGAAAAACAACTTGTAACACTCCGGCCCAACACCAGATGGCGAGCTATTGCAAAACATGCGTATCTACAGCGACAGATGCCATCGAACACACTGTTCTTGTGTGTTGGTTTTGATTAGCCAATCGTCTAGATACGGGAACAAGTGTATGTGTTGTCTTCTGATATGTGCCGCTACTACTGCAAGGCATTTTGTAAATACCCTTGGTGCTGTTGTTATTCCGAATATTAAACCTTTGAACTGGTAATGTACTCCTTGGATTACAAACCTTAAGTATTTCCTGTGTGAAGGATGTATGTGTATATGGAAGTACGCATCTTTGAGATCTAATGTAGTCTTGTTGTTTGAGCAAGGGGATTACATCTTGAAGTGTTACCATGTGAAAGTGATCTGATTTGATGTAAAGATTTAGTGTTCTGAGATCTAATATGGGTCTTAGAGTGTTGTCCTTTTTGGGTATGAGAAAGTACAGGGAGTAAACCCCTGTTCCTTTCTGATGATTGGGTACTAGTTCTATTGCATGTTTTTGTAACAACGCTTGGACTTCTATCTGTAATAGATCCATGTGTTGTTTGGACGTGTGTTTTTGGAGGCACATTTGGTGGTAATTGTAGGAATTCTATGCAATAGCCATGTTGGATGATGGCTAGGACCCACGAGCCGTTATTATTTCCTCACAATTTTGGTAAAAATCTGTAAGTCTCCCCCCCACTGGTGGTACGTGTTGGGGATTTGTGACACTGAAGTCACTGTTTGTTTTGAGGGGTCTTGGGACTTTGGAACGTCCCTCTAGTTTTAGGGAACTGTCCACCTCCGTATTGTCCCCGAAAGCCTCCTCTCTGATACTGGCTCTGGTATGTGGGCCTGGTTTGTGAAGTTGAGGGTTCTGTGGTTTGGCCCCGAAACCCCCCTCTAAATTGTGTCTCCCTAAAAGTGCCTCTGCTCTGTGGGGAGTAGAGCGCGCCCATGGCCTTGGCCGTATCTTTATCTTTTTTCAGCTTCTCGATAGCTGTGCCCACTTCCGGCCCAAACAACTGCTGTCCATTAAAAGGCATATTAAGCACAGCCTGTTGGATTTCGGGCTTGAATCCTGAGGTGCGCAGCCAAGCGTGTCTCCGAATTGTCACTGCTGTATTTACAGTTCTTGCAGCTGTGTCTGCTGCATTCATTGCTGAACGTATCTGGTTATTTGAGATACTTTGGCCCTCTCTACCACTTGTTGTGCACGTTTTTGGAATTCTTTGGGCAGATGTTCAATAAAGTGTTGCATTTCATCCCAGTGGGCTCTGTCATATCTTGACAGCAAAGCCTGTGAATTTGCAATGTGCCATTGATTGGCTGCTTGTGCTGCCACTCTTTTTCCCGCTGCGTCGAACTTGCGACTTTCTTTGTCAGGTGGTGGTGCATCTCCGGAGGTGTGTGAATTCGCCCTTTTACGTGCTGCGCCAACTAATACTGAGTCCGGTGTCAGTTGCTGCGTAATGTACATAGGGTCTGTTGGTGGAGGCTTGTACTTTTTTTCCACCCTAGGAGTGATGGCCCTGCCTTTAACGGGTTTTTGAAATATTTGCTTTGCGTGTTTCAACATTCCCGGTAGCATCGAAGACTCTGGTACGGACTAGGTGTGGACGACAGAGTATTAAATAAAAAGTCATCTTCGATAGGTTCAGCGTGCAGTGTCACGTTGTGAAAAGCAGCTGCTCTGGACACCACCTGCGTGTAAGCAGTACTGTCTTCAGATGTGATGGTCTTGCTGGGTAACAGTCGGGACTGTTATCTGACACAGGGGCATCATAAAGATCCCATGCATCTGGGTCATCTTGACTCATGCTTGTGTGTGTTGGAGACTGCACCATAGGTGGACTAGCGATTGGTGACGATTGCAGTGAGCGTTGAGGTGATGGGGGCGGAGTTACTTGTTTTGCCACCTTTGCTTGTGGTTTATCCTTCTCTTGGAAAGCCAGTTTCCTTTTCATCCTTATAGGAGGGAGAGTTCTTATCTTCCCTGTCTCCTTTTGGATATGGAGCCTTCTCTGTGTATAATCTGGCTCCCCTGCTTCTAGCTCTTGGCCGAATTTATGGCTGTGCATTTGTGTGGAAAGCCCCTGCTCCTCAGTGTAGGAACTTGTTTTCGGCTCCGAAGCCGGATGTTTCGGTATCGAAACGTTTTCCACCGTCTTTTTCGTCTCCGAAGCCACTTTTTTGTGTTTTGGTGTTCCGATTTCTCGGTGCCGACTCATCTCGGTGCCGGTCTTTCGATGTCGAGATTGTTCTGACCCGGTGTCTCGGGCCAAGTCTTTTCTGTGCCGGTATCTCGACCGGAGTCGGATGACTTCGACACGTGTGCCCTTTTTCGGTGCCGATGGACGGTCATCTATTTTTTGGGTTAAGCCATGGCCTGCCCGCGGTGGCGTCCCCTGGGCTCTGATGATTTTAATGTGAGTTTTGGTCGGGCTGTTTTACTCACGGTTTTCGGCGTCTGTTCTGTTTCGGCCTCGTTCGAGTCAGCAATGGAGAAGGTTTCTTCTTCCTCCAAGTCGTGGTGTCCTGACGGCGCCGACGCCATTTGAAGCCTTCTCGCTCTCCGGTCCCTCAGCGTTTTCCTCAATCGAAACGCTCGACAGGCCTCACAGGTATCCTCTGTGTTCGGGAGACAAATTACAGACCAAATGTTGATCTGTGTAAGGATACTTGTTGTGGCATTAGGGGCAGAAGCGGAATGGGGTCCGTTCCATTACTCTTGTAGACGCACGTGGTCGGGCCGACCAGGCCCTGCCGGGGAATCGAAACCCTGAAGGGCCACCGGAGATCTTCAAAATTCAGAGTCGATCTGTGATAACTAACCCGATACCGAACGCAAACAATACCGTCTAATTTTTCCGATATCTAACTAACTTTCCGAACCGAAACACGGAGCGAAGAGGAACACGTCCGAACCCGATGGCGGAAAGAAAACAATCTAAGATGGAGTCGACGCCCATGCGCAATGGAGCCAAAATGGGAGGAGTCCCTCGATCTCGTGACTCGAAAAGACTTCTTCGAAGAAAAACAACTTGTAACACTCCGAGCCCAACACTAGATGGCGGGATATGCACAGCATGTGTACCTGCAGCTACACATGCCATTGAACATATGGAGAATGTCACTTACCCAGTGTACATCTGTTCGTGGCATTAGTCGCTGCAGATTCACATGCTGTGCACATCCCGCCATCTGGTGTTGGGCTCGGAGTGTTACAAGTTGTTTTTCTTCGAAGAAGTCTTTTCGAGTCACGAGATCGAGGGACTCCTCCTATTTCGGCTCCATTGCGCATGGGCGTCGACTCCATCTTAGATTGATTTCCCCGCAGAGGGTGAGGTAGGAGTTGTATATGCTAGTAATAGTGCCCATGCAATGGAGTGAATACGTATGTACATAAGTATTTTAAAGTAATATATTTACAAATATACAGATGTTCAAGATCAACTTCTAAACGGCTACAGGCTCCCGGGGAGGCGGGTGGGCGCATGTGAATCTGCAGCGACTAATGCCACGAACAGATGTACACTGGGTAAGTAACATTTTCCGTTCGATGGCATGTGTAGCTGCAGATACACATGCTGTGCATAGACTAGTAAGCAGTTATCTCCCCAAAAGCGGTGGTTCAGCCTGTAGGAGTTGAAGTTGTTTGAAACAATGTTCGTAGTACTGCTTGGCCTACTGTGGCTTGTTGTGCCGTTAGCACATCTACACAGTAGTGTTTGGTAAATGTATGAGGCGTAGACCATGTAGCTGCCTTACATATTTCGGTCATTGGAATATTTCCTAGAAAGGCCATGGTAGCACCTTTCTTTCTAGTTGAGTGTGCCTTTGGTGTAATAGGCAGTTCTCTGTTTGCTTTAAGATAACATGTTTGAATGCACTTAACTATCCATCTAGCAATGCCTTGTTGAGAAATTGGATTTCCTGTATGAGGTTTTTGGAAAGCAATAAATAATTGTTTTGTTTTTCGAATTAGTTTTGTTCTGTCAATGTAGTACATTAACGCTCTTTTGATGTCTAATGTATGTAGTGCTCTTTCAGCTACAAAGTCTGGCTGTGGGAAGAACACTGGTAATTCTACTGTTTGATTTAAGTGGAACGGTGATATGACTTTTGGTAAAAATTTAGGATTTGTCCGTAGAACTACTTTATGCTTGTGTATATGAAAAAATGGTTCTTGTATGGTAAATGCTTGAATCTCACTTACTCTTCTTAAAGATGTGATGGCAATTAAAAATGCAACTTTCCATGTTAAGTATTGCATTTCACAAGAGTGCATGGGCTCAAAAGGTGGACCCATGAGTCGTGTTAAGACAATGTTGAGGTTCCATGAAGGAACTGGTGGTGTTCTTGGTGATATAATTCTCTTTAGACCTTCCATAAATGCTTTTATGACTGGTATCCTAAATAGAGAAGTTGAGTGCGTAATTTGCAGGTAAGCTGAAATTGCTGTAAGATGTATCTTAATGGAAGAAAAAGCTAGCTTTGACTTTTGCAGATGTAGTAAGTTTCCTACGATGTCTTTGGCAGATGCGTGTAAGGGTTGAATTTGATTATTATGGCAGTAATAAACAAATCTTTTCCACTTATTTGCATAGCAATGTCTAGTGGTAGGTTTCCTAGCTTGTTTTATGACCTCCATACATTCATGTGTAAGGTCTAAGTGTCCGAACTCTAGGACTTCAGGAGCCAGATTGCTAGATTCAGCGATGCTGGATTTGGGTGTCTGATCTGTTGTTTGTGTTGCGTTAACAGATCTGGTATGTTTGGTAGTTTGACATGAGGCACTACTGAGAGGTCTAGTAGTGTTGTGTACCAAGGTTGTCTTGCCCATGTTGGCGCTATTAGTATGAGTTTGAGTTTGTTTTGACTCAACTTGTTTACTAGATATGGAAGGAGTGGGAGAGGGGGAAAAGCGTAAGCAAATATCCCTGACCAACTCATCCATAACGCATTGCCCTGAGACTGATCTTGTGGGTACCTGGATGCGAAGTTTTGTCTTTTTGCGTTTTCCTTTGTTGCAAATAGATCTATTTGTGGTGTTCCCCAACTCTGGAAGTAAGTATTCAGTATTTGTGGGTGAATCTCCCATTCGTGGATCTGTTGGTGATCCCGAGAGAGATTGTCTGCTAACTGATTCTGAATTCCTGGAATAAATTGTGCTATTAGGCGAATGTGGTTGTGAATCGCCCAATGCCATATTTTCTGTGCCAGGAGACAACTGTGTTGAGTGTGTCCCTCCCTGTTTGTTTAGGTAATACATCGTTGTCATGTTGTCTGTTTTGACAAGAATGTGTTTGTGGCTTATTATGGGTTGAAATGCTTTCAGCGCTAGAAATACTGCCAATAGTTCTAAGTGATTTATGTGAAACTGCTTTTGGTGAGTGTCCCATTGTCCTTGGATGCTGTATTGATTGAGGTGTGCTCCCCACCCTATCATGGAGGCATCTGTCGTTATTACATATTGTGGCACTGGGTCTTGGAAAGGCCGCCCTTGGTTTAAATTTATACTGTTCCACCATTGAAGCGAGGTGTATGTTTGGCGGTCTACCAACACCAGATCTAGAATTTGACCCTGTGCCTGTGACCACTGTGATGCTAGGCACTGTTGTAAGGGCCGCATGTGCAACCTTGCGTTTGGGGCAATGGCTATGCATGAGGACATCATGCCTAGGAGTTTCATCACCATTTTGACTTGTATTTTTTGATTTGGATACATGGCCTGTATTACATTGTGAAATGCCTGAACCCTTTGAGGACTTGGAGTGGCAATCCCTTTTGCTGTGTTGATTGTCGCCCCTAAGTATTGCTGTGTTTGACACGGCAGAAGGTGTGACTTTGTGTAGTTGATTGAGAAACCTAGTTTGTGGAGGGTTTCTATGACATACTTTGTGTGTTGTGAACACCTTTCTAGCGTGTTGGTTTTGATTAACCAATCGTCTAGGTACGGGAACACACGTATTTGCTGCCTTCTGATATGTGCAGCTACGACTGCTAGGCACTTTGTAAAAACTCTTGGCGCAGTTGTTATTCCGAATGGCAACACCTTGAATTGGTAATGTATCCCTTGGAATACAAACCTTAAGTACTTTCTGTGTGAAGGATGTATTGGTATATGGAAATATGCATCCTTTAGGTCTAGTGTTGTCATGTAGTCTTGTTGTTTGAGTAGTGGGATTAAGTCTTGTAATGTCACCATGTGAAAGTGATCTGATTTGATGTAGGTATTTAATGTTCGGAGATCTAATATAGGTCTCAGACTCTTGTCTTTTTTGGGTATGAGAAAGTACAGCGAGTAAACTCCTGTTCCTTTCTGGTGTTTTGGTACTAATTCTATTGCTTCTTTTAGTAGCAATGCCTGAACTGCTAGTCCTAGAAGATCTATATGTTGTTTTGACATATTGTGTGTTTTCGGTGGGACGTTTGGAGGGAATTTGAGAAATTCGATGCAATAACCATGCTGGATAATTGCCAGTACCCAAATGTCTGTTGTTATCTCCTCCCAATGTCTGTAAAATTGGCTTAGTCTCCCCCCCACAGGTGTTATGTGTTGGGGATGTGTGACTTGGAAGTCACTGCTTGTTTTGAGGGGTTTTGGGGCTTTGGAACTTCCCTCTATTTTTTGGGAATTGTCCCCCTCTATATTGCCCCCGAAAACTTCCCCGCTGATATTAGCTTTGATAAGTGGGCCTTGCTTGTGAGGTTGTGGCCTCTGTAGGTTGACCTCGAAACCCTCCCCTAAATTGTGTTTTGCGAAATCTGCCTCTGCTTTGTGGGGAGTAGAGTGCGCCCATGGCTTTTGCGGTATCAGTATCTTTTTTGAGTTTTTCAATAGCAGTGTTGACTTCCGGCCCAAACAACTGCTGTTCATTAAAGGGCATATTCAGCACGGCTTGTTGTATTTCCGGCTTGAATCCTGACGTACGCAACCATGCGTGTCTCCTTATCGTTATTGCAGTATTTACTGTCCTTGCAGCCGTATCTGCTGCGTCCATTGATGACCGTATCTGATTATTGGAGATACTTTGTCCTTCTTCTACCACTTGTTGTGCCCTTTTCTGGAACTCTTTGGGTAAGTGTTCTATGAAATGCTGCATTTCATCCCAATGAGCTCTATCGTATCTTGCCAAAAGTGCTTGTGAATTGGCAATACGCCATTGGTTTGCTGCTTGTGCTGCAACTCTTTTACCTGCAGCATCGAATTTGCGACTCTCCTTGTCTGGAGGTGGTGCATCTCCCGAGGTATGAGAGTTTGCTCTCTTGCGAGCTGCCCCAACAACCACAGAATCTGGTGTTAATTGCTGCGTAATATAAACAGGATCTGTTGGTGGTGGCTTGTACTTCTTCTCCACCCTTGGAGTTATGGCTCTGCCTTTTACAGGATCCTGAAATATTTGTTTGGAATGTTTTATCATTCCCGGGAGCATAGGTAAGCTTTGGTATTGGCTATGAGTGGAGGAGAGTGTATTAAACAAAAAGTAATCCTCAATTGGTTCTGAATGCAAGGTGACGTTATGAAACGCAGCTGCCCTTGAGACCACCTGCGTGTAGGATGTACTGTCTTCAGGTGGCGACGGCCTCACAGGGTAACAGTCTGGGCTGTTATCTGATACAGGAGCATCATAAAGGTCCCATGCATCAGGATCATCTTGACTCATTGCAGTATGAGTCGGGGATTGCATCAGTGGTGGAGTGGCTACCGGTGATGTGTGCATTGATGGTGGTGGAGTTGTTTGTCTTGCCACCTTTGCCTGTGGCTGGCTTGTCCTTTTCTTGAAAGGCAAGTCTTCTTTTCATTTTAATTGGGGGAAGAGTGCTTATCTTCCCTGTGTCTTTTTGAATGTGGAGCCTTCTTTGAGTGTAGTCTGGCTCAACAGATTCAAGTTCCTCTCCGAACTTATGTCCTTGCATCTGGGAGGACAATCCCTGTTCCTCTGTGTAGGAACCGGTTTTCGGTTCCGAGGCTGGATGTTTCGGAATCGAAATCTTTTCGGTCGCCTTTTTGGGCTCTGAGGAAACTTTCTTTATTTTCGGCGTCGTGGTGTCTCGGTGCCGAACCATTTCGGTGCCACTGTCTCGGTGTCGAATCTGCTCGGAGCCGATGTCTCGGGCCCGAGATTGTTGTGGTTGTTGTGTGTTGTGGTGTGGTTGTTGTGGCGGTATCTCGACCGGAGTCGGATGACTTCGCCACATGCATGCCCTTTTTCGGTGCCGATGATCGGTCACCTATTTTTCGGGTTAAACCATAGCCTGTTGGCGGTGGTGTCCCCTGGGCTTTTGTTCTCTTCTCATGAGTCGTATGTTTCGACGGCTTACTCACGGTTTTCGGCGTTTCTTCGGGATCGAGCTCGTCCGAGTCCGATTCCTGGATGGAGAAGGTTTCTTCTTCCTCCTCGAAACACCCTTGTCCTGTCGGCGCCGACGCCATCTGCAGTCTTCTCGCTCTTCGGTCTCTTAATGTCTTCCTCGACCGAAACGCTCGACAGGCTTCACAGGTATCCTCCTTGTGCTCTGGAGACAGACACAAGTTACAGACCAGATGCTGATCTGTATATGGATACTTATGATGACATTTTGGGCAGAAACGGAATGGGGTCCGTTCCATCAGCCTTGAAGAGACACGTGGCCGGGCCGACCAGGCCCCGACGGGGGGAAATCGAAAAAACCCCGAAGGGCCACCGGAGCTCTTCAAAAGTCGGTGTCGATCTGTTGTAACTAACCAGATACCGAACGCAAACAATACCGACGATTTTTCCGAGATTCTAACTAACTTTCCGACCCGAAACACGGAGCGAAAAGGAACACGTTCGAACCCGATGGCGGAAAAAAACAATCTAAGATGGAGTCGACGCCCATGTGCAATGGAGCCGAAATAGGAGGAGTCCTTCGATCTCGTGACTCGAAAAGACTTCTTTGAAGAAAAACAACTTGTAACACTCCGAGCCCAACACCAGATGGTGGGATGTGCACAGCATGTGTAACTGCAGCTACACATGCCATTGAATATATATATATATATATATTTTTTTTTGTGCTATGACGCTGTCAACACTAGCCACTTCATAACCTTTATCTATTTCTTATTTTACCTTCAATCATGCTGCTGTACACCATTGCTTCAAAAACCATTGACAACAGCAAACAGTAGAGCTATGTGGCTCTGTCCATGTTTTTTTGTCATAAGGAACTGCAGCACAGCTGCTGTGGAGCACGGTTGAAAGTTTACCCCAAATAAAATAAAAAAGTGTTATATCATGGCCTGCAATGACCGCATCACAGCCCTTTATCTTTATATATGTATAAAAACTTTCAGAAAAGCTGCTGTACAACATGGCAAAAAATAAACATTTACCAAGCTAATACATCACACATAGTCAAGACCTATTGGCTTTGCCAATGTTTGTTTGTAAATGCAGAATAAGTTTCTTATAAAATCAGATTTAATTTCCTTAGTATTTTCCTGTGCTGTACAGGAGCCTAGATATAAGTAAGTAGGTGGATGCACCAAATTGTGGCCAGCCTCAGAATGTATATAGGTAGTCCTCTGCCTCCCATCTGTCCAGTTTTGCATGGGTTCTACACCATGTGAAGTTCTTGCATCTTTTTTTCCCCAGTTATAACCATTTTTCTCCGCTAATGGTTTCACTCTAGCTGTCTTGGGGGGATGATCTTTTGGTGCTGGGCAGTCACCCAATTGACCTAGATGGAATGGTTACTTACCTGTAATCCTAGTTCTCTCTCAGGGGAATCTCCATTGAAGTCCTAAGCACTGAAAAGTCCCATCCTACGTGCAGGATCACAGAGTGCTTCTTTATAGTATGTCTTTTTAAGTGTGAACTTTCACCTTTCTTCAGTAAGATCTGGAGAAACACTTAAGACATGAATTTTTGCAGTCTAAAAGCAAGGCTTTACTGGCAAATTGCTTCAGAATGTATTTTAAAAAGGGCCATAAATATATACAAAATGCAGGCAAAATAACTGACATTGAGATGTTTGACTGTTTAAATTTCTCTCACAAACCCTTTTTTTTTTTTTTATTAGAAAAAAATGAAACAAAGGAAGAGAAGAAAATGTAACCCAATAGGATGGCCTCAAGTAGATATGAAAAGAGCACCTGCATCTTTAGGCACCCAGAGCCCTCCAGTATACCATCATGCAAAGCAGGTGGCAACTGCCTCAGTCCTTTATTACAAAGACAGTGGAAGTATTAGGAATGAAACTTGTCCAACAGTCGTATCTGCTTCTTTCACCAGGAAGAAGGGTGGGCTGCCTATGACTTCAAGGGAAATTCCCATGAGCGCTAACTGGATTACAGATAAGAAATCATTCCTTCTCTCTCATTGGACCTCCAGTGATAGTCATAAGCACTAAATAGAGTAGCAAACTCATCACCACAAACTGGAGTGGAAAAGGATCATGGAAGATCAACAGACCAGATTAAGCAAATATATTTCTCAGGGAGGCCTGTCCTACTTCATCATCTGTTCTTGCATCTGAATGAAAAAAATAGTATTGGTAAAAGTGTTAACACATCTCCATGTAATCGCTTTACAGATTCCAGCGATTGGTATAATCCTCATTAAAGCAGCTGTAGCCACTTTCCCCTCTAGTGGAATGAGCTTTACGTCTACAGGACAGAACTTTATTGGCTTTCTTGTAGCTCTCGACCGGCCCTGTGTTGCTGGTGGTGCATGTTTGGGGTCAACTTGAACTTTGACCGGTAAAACAAAAACATAAAAACTGGTTTCAACCCTACCAATACTAAACTCCAGGAACTCTTGGTAGAGTATACCATGGAACTCTCTACTGAGAAAGAAGATCTACCCTCAGATAAGGAAGAAGTTAGGGATAAGGTGGATAAACTCCCCCCTCCTAACCTAACTAGGGAGGAAACACTGCAGGTGACCAGCAGAAAGGGTTTGCAAAGCCTTCCCAAGGGAAGGGTGGTGAGACCCCTTCCAATAAAAGTTAAGAGTCTTCTAAAGGAGTGGAGTGGAGTGGAGTAGACTGAACTGGGGCATATCGGATGGGGTGGATTGAAGTAGGTTATTTTGGGGTAGAATTGAGTAGCGTAGCATGGGGTAGAGTGAGGTATGCTAGAATGGAGTGGGGTGGCTTTGAGTAAAGTGGATTAGATTTGACATAAGTGGGGTAGATTTGAGTAGCAGGTGGCAGTATGGAGTCAAGTAGATTGGGTAGAATAGAATGGAGTGTGGTAGTATGGGGCAGAATAGTGTAGAGTTGGCTAAACTGGAATGGAGTCGACATTGAAGTGGAGTGAGATAGATTGGGAAGGAGAGGAGTGGGGTAGCCTGGAATGGAGTGGGATAGATTGGAGTGGGGTACATTGAAGAGGCATGGTTGGAGTATGGTAGTTTGGAGTGTGGTAGATTGTGGTGGGATGGAACAGATTGGAGGAGAGTAGTTTGGAGTTGGGTAGAGAGGGGAGTGGGTGGAATGAGTTAGACTGGAGTGAAGTGTGGTAGATTAGAGTGGAGTGGATTCGATTTGGGTAGAGTGTAGTGTGGTAGAGTTGAGTGGTATGGACTAGGGGAGTAGGGTAGATTGGGGGGATTGCAGTAGGGTACCTCGGAATGGGTGGGTAGATTTGAGTGGGGTAAACGGAAGAGGGATGATTGAAGAGGGGTAGTTTGGAGTGGGGTAGACGGGGGCAGATTGAGGTGGGTTTGAGTGAGTTACAGAAACACATTTCAATTGAAATGACCATTACCTTTGCAGTCAAATATGGTTTTACTGCACAAACTATGATTGCAAATGTCATCACCGAGTGTGTTGATGTTTTTGATCATATTTAAATATTTGTTTCTACCACACTTCTGAATCACAAAGCAAATGTGCTTCATTTGTACTAATTCTGATATATTCTGAAATATTAGAACAGTTCATTTTTTGTTGGGTGCTAGAGCATACCTTTTGCCTTACATGAGTACTCAGCAAGACTATCACAAATTCTCTCACTTTGAAGTCAGAGAAAAAAAAAAACAAGCTCCCTGAAAGAGAGAGCCTAACATTTGATATCTGTCTTTGAATGCACAAAAAATGTGACAAGATAAGAATAAGACTTTTGTTTACAGAAAGTGAGTTTGTAGAAGAATACAGTAAACACGGATTAGGCAACTGGAGGGATGAACTGAACATGGAGGGCCAAAAGCAAATAAAGCCAGCAAATGGAAAGCTAGAAAGTGTGAGTTACAAACCACAAAGCCAATGGTAATCGAGTGAAATACCTTCCTAAGTTAACTTTCTGAAAGTCCACAAGATGTTTTTAGCAAACCAGACAGCTGTGACCTTAAAAGGGTTTGTGAAAGAGATGTTAACAGTAAATTCTTAATTCCAGGTATTCTGCCTGTATTTTGTATATATTTATTACCCTTTTTTAAAGTACATTCTGACGGAATTGACCAATATAGCCTTGCTTATAGGCTGCACAAATTCGTGTCTTAACTGTTTCTTCAGGCCTTACTGAAGAAAGGCAAAAATCTACACTTAAAACATTATAAGGAAACGCTCTGGGATTCCCACACATGGACGGGACTATTCAGAGCTTATGACCATCAATGGACATCCCCTGAGAGAGAACCTCTTTTCAAGGTGAATTGCTTGATCATATTTTTAAAGTTAAATGGGGGATGAACTGCTTTCTAAGACCAACCGTCACATGGAGCCTGAACTGCATTTTAAGGTGGGCCCTCAAGCGGAGCAGAAACCTCCTTTTGTAACCATATTTTAGACTCTGTTCAACTTATTTCATTGTGAAAACGCTGACATCATGGTTGACCTTGAGACACATGACATCAAAAAAATTGCTGGTGTTCAAATTTTTGGTTGTGTGTAACTATGGGGGCGTTTTCAGGTGCAAATGCTTCAGAATATACTGAAATTGTTCTCATTCACCCGAACTACGATGGACAACTTTGTGTGCAAATGCTCTACATTTTCGTGTTCCTCTCTAAACTTATCTTAAAAATCCCACTGAACGGACTGTAGAATCCTAGAATTAGAATCCTAACATAGCAAAATACACTCAATGTTAGCCCTTACGCATCCTAAGGACTTAAATGCCTGACAATTTCCCTTGTGAGGCCTCTGGGTAAGCTGAGTTCACAGACCTTACGGAAGTCATTCTGGTGATACTAGGTGTTACAAGGAGATCTAAAGTTCAAAATTCTAAATGGTATCTTTTCCATAACTAATTCTACCCCAACTTATTCTCAAACCTTATTGCTCAGACATGCCATCGAGTTAAAAAAAAAAAAAAAAAACTGTAATTGCTATGTATAAATCTACATTGTGACTTCAAATATTTCAGTGCCTGAACGTCTACCAACCTTCAGTACTGAAGTATTTCTAGGATGCCCATTTTTTTTTCCAGAGCCCAATGAGGGAAATAAGTTATCTGAGGAGTCAGAATCCCTGTGCACTGTAGGCTGCAGGGAACGTGTTTTTGGATGCATGCTTGAAACTAAAATTAAAAGACTTCAAAAGAGAAACAAGCTGCAGTATTCTGAACTCAACACGAGAGGCGGAGTGTGCACAACAAGTGAACTTACGTCACACATTATGGAAACACCAATATCTAAAAAGGAGATATCCAAGCCAAAGAGCTGCAACATCGCTTGTCATTAACGTAAGGGTGAGCCTGCAGTCTCCGAACCATCCCTTGCTTTCTCTTGAGCCTCAAACGAGGAGCCAGTCAGTGTTCATGTCCCTGGCAAGGGGTTCTGTTCTGAAAACTGAGGACTTGCCTTAATTCTGGCACCAGTAAAGTGTTTAAATTAGAGTTCCAGGGTCCAACTGGAATCACAGCAAGCATTCGAAGGTTAGCATACAAGAATGGCCCCCATAGTAGATAATAACATTATTTCTAGACTCATGATTCCAAATATTTCACAAATACACGTATCTATGAAATATTTAAAGCTGGGCATGTTTTTCCCTCCGAGGCAGAACAAAGTGCTCAGATCAGTACATCAGGCCACCATGTTTCCATCATACAGAATTCACACAGTTACAGTGCTGTTTGCCTTTACGTTCTTGTTTACAAGACTACTGTTTGGCAAAAGCCACTGCTGAAAAAAAATAATTTTCGCCCTCTGACTGATCTACTAGCACTAGTAAATAAACTGTTTCTTTCTATACTGTATATTACCATAGTTCCATAAACATAACCAAACTTTGAGAAATGAACTCTCATCACGGCAGTGGGATGACAGAGAAAAATACACAAGTTTAGACTGAACGGCTGATGATCTAGGGTGGGTATAACTCAAACTGAACACACTTTGCTAGACCAATTCAAGGCTGTCTCCCCACTGTGCGAGACGGTGCATTGTAGGCAAATATCAGGAAGCAGAACACTGTTCTCAACTGGAAGAATAGACCTGCGTTAAGTTAGGTCGATTATACAATCATTACCTAGTAATGCGAGTCACTATCACTCTGCACAGAGAGAGAAAAACACTTTTTTTTTTTTTTTTGGGTGGAGTAGTGCGCAGGTGACACAGAGAATGCACTAATACAACAAGCCCCACCACCGGTTGCACTTACCCACAAGTGATTACGTATTGAAAATAAGTGCAACTACACAAGGATAGGGAGGTGCGGTTAAGACCCGCCTCAGGCACAGGAAGCAGCGCCTCGAGTTTTATGGAGATCGATGATCTATGGTAAACGAGAAAGGTTGGTCTGTATAAAGAAAATTTAGGCACAACAATCTCGACCATATCTACATAAGTGAATGGGCAGAGGGGGCTACCACAATGTCCATTTCAGCTGGAGGCCATCCGCCAACACCAGGAATCTCTAACCAGTGCTTTGTTGCAATAATCACAAAAGAGAGCAATTGTAGAGGGAAGGCTAATAAAGCACACACAGCACCTAGCAGACCACTTTTCCCAATACTGCCCCCTTATGGAAGTACGAGGAAAAAAACACACCACTATAGCTGAAACACTGACCTTAACCCTGGGCCACTGACTGCCTCTCTGGAGAGGTGCAGTATGCCAGTTTGCTAATTCCCTGATTCTGAGCATCAGAGTGGGAAATAAAGTTTGGTGCACAACTCGCGCTCATTTTCTTAAAAAGAAAACGTCCTAGGCAACAGCCAGGATGAAACCTAGGTGGGATTCTCAGGGTGCCCTCTTATAAGCAAAATACGTGACAAGATATTTAGGAAACAAAATGGGAACATTCCTATCTTAGTCTTTATTTCCTGCCACAAGCCAGAAAACAATGAAAAGGAAAACAGTGGCTAATTTGGAATAAAATAAAGCATGATTCAAGAATAAAGGAATGAGCACAGAATTGCGGTCAGTGTATCAATTATATCTTTTAAAGATCCCTGAGAAAGAGAAGCCAATTGAATGGTGGAAGCTACTAGATTTTCATTAAAATTTAGAAAATGATACCAACTGTTTAAAACAGTATTCTAGAGGGAGCTGGACCAGTTGTTAACTGAGCACGGGAATAAGAAAGAGTCTCTCTGACTCTTCAGCTTCTGGAAATGACATGTAACCTTATAAAGTGCAGTTCATCTCTTTCTCCAGCACAGTCTAATGCTGTGGACATCAAATAAGTGGGATCGATGAAGGGACACTGGACCATGACTCCTGTACATAAAAAAGAAGGAAGAACTTAAGAAACAGGAAACAGCTGGGTAGGCAGAGGTGGGTCCCCCTTATATTGCGGTCAACCACTCAGGATTGCGAGCGTCACTATGTAAGTTGTTTCAATGATGAGGTATCTCCTTCTGCACTGTGTATGCAATGATCAACCCGTTCAAAGAAATGAAGGTACTAGGATGTAACAATAATACAGTAAATACAAATATTCTAAAATCAAGGGTTCTACTTGCAATCAAAAGCTACTACAAAATGGTTTTGGTTTGACAAGAAAGAAGAGTATTTTGATAGTCTGAACAAGCTCCACATTGCCCAGCCTAAAATACTTTGCAAATAACTATGAATGAACGGGAGAAGAAAGTGACACTATGTTTTACATTAACAAAGTGCAATAAAGTCTCTTTACTTAAATCATTCACCCATGTGTTTTTAAAGGGATAGACACTACTCAGTAAATCCAAAAAGACTCCAATTAGAAGTCACTGTACACATATTAATGTGAAAGGCTTACAGGCAGGACAATCTTGATCTGTTTTCTGGGTGATGAGAGAATGGAGTCATGAAGGCTCTTTTAAAAAAATATAATTCGGAGGCGTGGGAGACAAGTTTGTATAGAGTCAAGTGCCAGCCTCTGCAGCCCTTCTTTCCACCTGTACGGTTCACATAGCACTTGGCGCAGTTCCAAAGAAAAGTAATCTTCCGATGTGCACCAAAGTAGAAAAGTCACCCCATTTTTCCTTGCACGGTTACACAGTCAAAGGTCTCAGGGCTGCTCCTCTGCTGCGAGCAAAGTCAGAGTTCCTAGAGGGTCCACTGAGAAAAAAGACGAGGAGACAAAGGTCAGTGGGAGTCAGACGGAGGCGAAGCCAGTTTTTGAAGTCTTCGTCGGCGAAGTTCAGCAGCATCAGGTTCTTCATGAGAAAAGGTGTCGTCTTCTACAGTCAGTGGGGTGTATCCTTCAGCACCCAGAATTTCACTGGTTTCTAGGAACACAAAATAAGAGGAAGAATAATAAGGTGACAAATAGCGTTAATGAAACGCTTGATCATATTTAATAAAGATATGTTCAATGTGTAGTATTCTATATGTATTAACCATAATCCAGTACTCTCCTGTCTCGCTGAGTGAAGTCAACAACTGTTGTTATGCTACTGTCATGCACAAAAATTAACCCAAATATTTCAGGCCTACGAATGCAAAGAATTTGCAACTTACCCTCTTTACACCTAAAAATAAATTGCTTTAATTTTGCATCAACATTTATCTGCAATGAGCGTGCGTACTGTGCTTTCGTTCGGAATGCACAGAAAGGCCTTATTTAAAAAAGTGAATTTTTAAGTTCTTCCTTATGGCATTCATCACGGTGTCGGAGCCCTAATAAATCTGTAATATGGAAAGAATTTCCTTAAGTGCTCCTGGAATGAAGGAGGGAATTCAGGTTAAATTAATATCGATGATCTCTGAAATCAAGCTCTGATGAAAAAAGAAATACACGCAGAAAAAGTTCAAAATTATGTCAACAAGCAGAACTCCTGATGGAAGAGTTCGGATTTTCCACAAGGATCACAAATTCCCTGACACTGGCTTGAGCAGGTTTTGTGCACCGTGGAAGCATGCGTCTTAAGTTGGCTCTGTAACTCAAACCCACACCCGAAATTCACTCAATTCCCAAAAGGTCATTGCACTATTAAGTGTACTCACTGTCCATGTGGCTGGCATTATTCAAAGAAGCATGTATACCTACACTTGCAATGCAACCTTTTAAAACTTTTTTTTTTTTTTTAGCTACTATCAAACTGGAAACAGCCATACAAAAATAAATGACAGGGTCTTGCTTCTTTCACCTGTATGGTCCAAAGAGGCCAAGTCCTCAACTGCGGCAGAGGTGGATGGGGTTACGTTATCTGTACTCGAAACGGTAGTATTGCTGGTAGACACAGTAGCTGATGTAGGGCTAGGAGGAGCGGCCGGTGCAGGGGCTGGACGTGGAGGCCTACAAGGCATAAAATGTATTTAAACAAAAATCTGTTGTAACAATGTAATGACATTTGGGTAAACAACAATAACAATTCAATTTAATGAGGTGTACACAAATTGTTTCAAGGAACATGTATGGGAATATCAAAACATAGTATGAAGCAAAAAGGGTAAAATTCCTTCTGTTGATAAAAATATTATTGTGCATTTGTTATTAAGCTAATACATAACTCCAAAAGCTAACAATGTGAAAAGCATAAGAAAACAGTCTAACATGTCTGAACTAATAGTTTACGAAGTTACCTGTTATTTTTTCATCTCATTCAGAGGTGGATAACTTCCTGATAAGGTTTTCAACAAGAACAGATTTTTAATAAATGAATCACTGACCTTGACCGAACTGCTTTAGACTATGTCAGCAACCAAAGAGTGAACCCCGTAATAAGAATCGGGAATAACTAAATGATGTTGAGTATAAAAAAAAATCTAATTAAGGGATAAATGTCGCAACTGATTTTGAATGCAACACTACACATCACTGCTCTCAAGGTCTATTAATAGAGTATTACGTCTAACAAAGGTTTAGACAAACTACTTCTGTTTGCCATAGACCAGAGAAGATTCACATATGAGCAAATGTGTCAAATTCATTTATTTTTTTGGCAAACAGTTATTATAACTGTTGAAATATGTTACACGCATAAGTTAATCGACAGTTTGAAGCATATTTTCCAAAATGCAGATGAGCAGCTGCTCCTGCCACTGAAAATTCCACAGTCAAATATTTAGCCTTTCACAAGCTGGCCTTCCTTTAGAGTGTTGACTTTGGCCAGTAATTTGCAGACCTTCTATGAACAATCAAACACTATTCAATACCTTAGTTAGAGCACAACAACTAAGAGCTTTTCTTTGTTAGGTCTCAGCTAGACAGCGCTTGCGCTGTCTTGAAGAGACATGCTGTATCTACTTTGTGGGCTTTTGCCCATTCATACGCTTCCCATTTGCTGGCTTCACCATCGATCTCCTATTCTTTCACGGAATTTGTCCGTGGCATATATTTGTCATGCCTTTTCCTGTGTTTACTCCTCGAAGAGAGCAGGGGACCATGTACCATATAAATACAATGGCCACCAGTGTAACATCTATTCACAAACTATATCTCTCTTTCTTGAAAAGCAACTGATACATCAGTTCTGTATAAGCTTGTTTTGCGCCCTGCTCTGGTTTCTGTAAACAGGCCTTTAAATCGTGTTCTTATCTGGTCATATTCCAATACCGAGATCAAATGCCAGAGGTTTTTTACTCAGGGGCCTGTTCCGACATAGCCAGAGAGACAGACACAATGTGTATATCCTTTGAGTCGGTGGGAAGCGATGCTTCTGGCAAATTTTTTACAGTCAGGCCGTGCTTCCAGATTCTGTCATCAACTATTTTGAGCTCTGCCACACTGCTCATTAGTGCTGGCTGTGAGCACCACAGCATGTGCTCCCTGTCACCGCTACACTGGCAGTGCACAGCATGCACGCTGCACACCAGGCCTGGCATCATGTGGCGCTGTGTTACAGGTGGGCTGCTGTAGACAACAATATGTCAAGGATCCCAATCACTGCCACAATAAATGCATGTGAACAATGCTTGCGCAGTCTCCAGACAGGAGCAATACAAGTACATTGATTATGCGTTAGTCAATGTATTGCATGTTTGTGCAGTGCACCAAAGTGTGTGAATATGAGCCAATTATCCTCTCTGTGCATTGCGCATCCATTTATTAACAGGCAGCGATGTATGAGAATTTTACGTTGTGGACACTACTTTCGCATTCACAGTCCAGGCCATTCAGGCGAGGAAGCTGACACGGTATTACTCGATTATGTATCGAGTCAGCAACCTTGTCGACTCTGTCGGAGTCCCTCACTAGTAGCCTTGTTGTAGACTATTAGAGTCTATTAGCCTTGTAAGGCGTTTGGAGGTTACTTCAGATAACTGCACGACGTGAGCTTCAGTCTGGCACCCTGCAAGCATCCGAAATCCACATCTGTTGTAAGCTATCGCAGCAGAGTTTCCAAATCCACTGCCGCATCTGGTGCTGGAATTTTCTGTTCATCTCTGATTTTTAACCACAAGTAGCAGAACACTAGAATGACAGCCAGAAACGCAGCATACACACACCTTTCCACAGTAAGTCAGGATATAGTCCTGTTCTGAAATAATTAATAAAAAAAAAAGTTTTGTAAGAGAGAAGGAAACTTGGACTTTCTGAGACTGGTAAATAAAAACATCATATTTTAAGAAATAACAAAAAATCGGTTGAAAATTGGGGGAAGGTGGTGTTTTCACTGTGCCAACTTTTCTCAGACGAGAGACCGCTTTTTAGTTGACTAATGTTCGCAAACAAGCTTGAAATAAAAAATACCGTCACCAAATGGAAATCTTGTTTCAGAGGCTGAGCTGTGATGTCACAATGTCCCTTCCTTCTAACACTGCAATGAAAAGCGTACAATTTTACAAAAGAGTTTTGGACTGATGGGATCCAGTAATTCTGAACAGTATGAGTGGGAGTGTGCTCAGCAAGCGAGCAAGAGAAGAAAACATTCCCAGAGTACAGAAGAGGAGGAAACCCTGTCAGCAAATCTGAAGGAACAAATGATCTCTGAAAGGCTTTGTTCCTTGGCACTCCATGACTTATTTAAAAATAATAATGCAGACAACTTCACATTGACATTTGTCCTCACTCAACACACTTCTCAACTCTTGACAATTCGACTGAACCCTCTGTATCCTGCTGCATTTCTGTCATAGCAGCTCATTTTTGACTGTCTTTTCCCTATAACTTTCCTTTTCCATATTTTGGCCTTATCCCTATCTGTTCTTCGTTTGTTTCCTTTGAAGAACCTAGATTTCTTGTTTTTCTCCATACACTCAAAGCACCCCATTTTTGAGCAACTTAAAAAAGTTTCAAAGATCCAGGCAAAATATAATTTTGCCAGCTGGAGCACCGTCCAATCATGATTCACAGAAAAAAAGGCAATGTTTGGGATTTGTTCATTAATATAGCACTACTTGGGGGGTGGATGCTATCATACCTCACCTTAAATAAGCACATGCACCGCCTCGGTCTACTCTTGAAAGAGGAAGGCTATGTGCCTCTCATGCAGGGGCCACCGTTTTATTTTAAGCTAGGGGCCACATGGCCCCTTCTATAACACTGAAAGTCCATTGGGAAATAGGCATTCCTGCATTTGCATGGCATGGTCCCCTTGCAGTGTAAAGAATCCCTCCTGTGAACGCACTCATTATAAAAAGATCGACAGGGGCGAGCATAACCCCATAGCCCAGCCTGAAAGCAATGCACCTGTGAATTGCCAAGGGACTAGGCGTACCAGGGTTGGATCACTGGGATAGGGCATAAACCAAGGAGTCACTTTGCAATTTAAGAGCTGCAATGGGTTAACATGTTTTGTTTCTGCCATGTTCTCCCAACAGGTTAACAGAAATGTATCTGGCAGTGGTGCAGCAAGTGTAGTGGCAGCAGGACTCTGGAGTCTGAGAAGCTCTCAGCACCCCAATTATAGCTACCTTTTAATACTCACTGGAACCCAGGGTCCCATTTTAGTTGGCTGCATCAGATTAACTTTTTTAATACCTTAAATGAGTACACCTGTTTTAAAAGTAAGAAGCCTGAGAGGACAATTGTGGAGAGGCTCATATGGAGTGCACATCAGAAGGATCAAAACCACATTCAGATCCCATTGGGGCATAATAATGGGGATGAGGAAATACCAGAGAAATATCCTTTAAGAATGCCCATAGCAGAGCAGTGCTGGGTCAGGAAAAGGATTAACAGCATGCCCTCAGAGTGGGGCAGAAAAGGGGTCAACTGATTATGCACCATGCCACAAATTTCTTACAATGACTGGTGTATACTGTTTTGGTGGAGGGACACTTGGCTGGTGCGATTACGTCATAGACTTTGGGAGGAAGGTCAAAACCTGTCAACTTTCACCACTCAATCTCCATGCAAAAAGGTGGAGAGTGGACAGGTTCAGGTGCAGAACCCTCCGCTGCTGCTGTCCTGTAGGGGCAGTCTGATCGGAGTATTGATGGACATGCTCAACAGCTCTGGATATCAGACTCCCCATATCCAGTATGAAGCCACAAGGATTACTTGGGCCCATTCCTTCTTGATCTTCTTGAGAACCCTGGGCAGAAGTGATATTAGAGGAAAGGCGCACAGGAGACAAAAAGCTTCTCTAAGCAATTGTTGCCATTGGAAACTCCAATGAAAATAACTGCTAACATTGCACGTTCTCTGCGGAGGTGAACAGATCAAACCAAGGCTCTCCCCACTGCTGAAAGAGACCTTGCACCACCTCCGAATGGAAAGCCCATTCATGAACCTGCTAGGCATTTTCGTCCGAGTTTGTCCGCTCTGGTGTTCAGAGATCCCACTAGATGTTGAACCACTGGGAATATGCCCTGCTGTTCCAGCATGTTCGGACCCTTGACAAAGAGTCCACGAACCCCACACTACCCTGTTTGTTTTAGTACCACATGGCAGTGGTGTTGTCCGTGAACACCTGCACCATCTTTCCCTTGATAGAGGGAAGAAAGGCTTTCAATGTCATCCGGATCTCACAGAGCTCCAACAGGTTGATGTGGAATCTGGTTCCGCAGGAGGCCAGATACCTCTGATCTCCACCCCTCTCAGAGGGTCGCCCCATCCCAGAAGTGACGCATCCGTCAATACTGTTGGGGAAGGGAGAGGTATCTGCCTCCGACACAAAGACATTTTGTTCACCACCACTGCAGATCTTTCCCAGTTCCCGAAGCTGCACCCACGGGAACTTCAGGTCCCACTGAAGAGCCAGCATATGCATCTGGCAAATGTCACCTGCATATGTCACCTGCAGATGCAGAAGGTCATAAGGCCCAGCAGCCACAGAGTCATTCTCACCAAATTTCCGGATAGAGGCTGAAACATTGGTATCATAGCCTGAATATCCCGGACTCGCCGTTCTGGAGGATAAGCCCAAAACTGCGGTGTCCAGAACAGCTCTGATGGAAGGAAGTGTCGGAGACGGAGTAAAGTGTGACTTCAGCATGTTTATAGTGAACCCCCGCAAATGCAAGAGGTCTACTGTAGTATGAAAGTGGGAGACAACAGCCTGTGGCGAGCCCACCTTCAAAAGCCAGTCGTTGAGATAGGGAAAGACTGAAACCTCTGATATTCGCAGACTAGCTGCAACCATCACCTTGGTGAACACCTGAGGGGGGCTGGTAAGGCCAAAGGGGAGCACGGTAAACGGAAAGTGCTTGTGGCCTACAGTGAACCACCAGTAACATCTGGCAGGCAGTACACAAATATGAAAATAAGCGTCCTGCAAGTCCAATGCTACCATCCTGTCTCCTGGGTCCTGGGTAGATAACACCTGAGCCAATGTGATGCGAGTAGCCTGAAAGTCTTTTTGAGGAAGAGATTGAGGGGCCGAAAGTCTAGGATCGGGCAGAGACCGTGATCCTTTTCCAGGATCAGAATGTAGAAGGAATAGCAACCACAGCATACTTGGCCAAGAGAGCTGTAACTTCCTCACAGAGAAGTGATAAATAATCCTCCGTCATCCGACTGTAGGATGGAGGCATGGATGGAGAGGTAGTTTTGAAGGAGAGGGAGTAGCCCCATGTACTGTCTGCAAGACATACCTGTCTAACGTGATCGATTGCAAGCGGAGCAGATTATGGCAAGTCCTGCCACCAACTGTCCCAAGGTTTGGGGGGGTGAGAGTTAGTGGCAAGGTTTAGAGGTTGCTGCTGAGGAGTGGAGGCATGGGGGCAGGGTTGGCGGACTGACCAGATCGCTGGCGACCTGATCCACGAGGTCGGTGGATCCATGTCTGAAAGACATCCTTGATGCACCAGGAGGTGAAACTGGGGGAAAAAAAAAAAAGTTGACAAAAAGTTAGAAAATGGCAGGCAAAAATTGACTGAGGGTTAGCACTCTTCGGATTAGCATTTGCTGGCATGGATAAGAAAAAAAAAGAACTGACGACGGCGCGCTGGGTTGGCACCTATATAGGACCCAGAACATCATATCCGGCAAGGACGAGGAGATGACTAGTGCCACCTAACCGCACAAAAAGGTACTCCTCACGAAAACCTTACGGCTACAGTCAGACTCCTAGTGAGAATTCAAAGGTAAGGAATTTGCAGCTAGAAGTCTCCAACAGATATGTGCAACTAGCAGCAGTGATGCAAAAAAGAAATTGGAGTCAGTGCTCTACTAGAAATATCGGCTGCATCTAATATGATAACAGATCTGCAGGGTACGCTAGATTAAGAGATGTATTGTGGACGTTTGCTGCAACCTAGGTACCAGGTACATTCTGTGAATGTTAAAGAAAATATCACTTACCCAGTGGACATCTGTTCGTTGCATGTAGTGCTGCAGATTCACATGCTTTGCATAAGTCCACTATCTAGTGTTGGGCTCGGAGTGCTACAAGTTGTTTTTCTTCAAAGAAGCTTTTTCGAGTGACGAGATCGAGTGACTCCTCCTCTCGGTGATAGTGCGCATGGGCATCGAGTCCTTTGTTAGATTGTTTTCCCGCAGGAGGGTGAAGTAAGGAGTGAAGAAATGTTTATTTACATGTATATACTGTAAATAAAGAAGATGTCCATGTAATGTATGGAAAATGTCACTTACCCAGTGTACATCTGTTCGTGGCATGAGACGCTGCAGATTCACATGCTGTGCATTATCCTGCCATCTAGTGTTGGGCTCGGAGTGTTACAAGTTGTTTTTCTTCGAAGAAGTCTTTTCGAGTCACAAGACCGAGGGACTCCTCCCTTTTGGCTCCATTGCGCATGGGCGTCGACTCCATCTTAGATTGTTTTTCCCGCAGAGGGTGAGGTAGGAGTTGTGTATATAGTAAAGGTGCCCATGCAATGGAGTAGGTATGTATGTACATAATGTGTATTAACATAATATTTATTTACAAATTTTCAATTTTCATTCAACTAATAACGGCTACAGGCTCCCGGGGAGGTGAGAGGGCGCATGTGAATCTGCAGCGTCTCATGCCACGAACAGATGTACACTGGGTAAGTGACATTTTCCGTTCGGTGGCATGTGTAGCTGCAGATACACATGCTGTGCATAGACTAATAAACAGTAATCTCCCCAAAATGCGGTGGCTTAGCCTGTAGGAGTTGAAGTTGTCTGAAATAATGTTCTTAATATAGCCTGTCCTACTGTGGCTTGTTGTGTTGCTAACACATCTACACAGTAATGCTTAGTGAATGTATGAGGCGTAGACCAGGTGGCTGCCTTACAAATTTCTGTCATAGGTATATTCCCCAGAAAAGCCATTGTGGCGCCTTTTTTCCTAGTGGAATGTGCTCTTGGTGTAATAGGTAGATCTCTTTTTGTTTTAATATAGCAAGTTTGAAGACATTTAACTATCCATCCGGCGATGTCTTGTTTGGATACAGGATTACCTGCATGAGGTTTTTGGAAGGCTACAAACAATTGTTTTGTTTTATGAAATTGTTTTGTTCTATCAATGTAATATATTAGTGCTCTCTATGTCTAATATATGTAAGGCTCTTTCGGCTACTGAGTCTGGTTGTGGAAAGAAGACTGGGAGTTCCACTGTTTGGTTTAGGTGGAATGGTGATATGACCTTTGGTAGGAATTTGTACGTAGAACTACTTTATGTTTATGTATTTGTATAAAGGGCTCTTGTATAGTAAATGCTTGTATCTCACTTACTCTTCTAAGTGATGTGATAGCTGTTAGAAAGGCTACTTTTCAAGTTAAGTATTGCATCTCACAAGAGTGCATAGGTTCAAATGGTGGTCCCATGAGTCGTGTTAATACAATATTAAGGTTCCACGAAGGTACTGGTGGTGTCCTTGGGGGTATGATTCTTTTTAGTCCCTCCATAAATGCTTTGATGACTGGGATTCTAAAAAGCGATGTTGTATGTGTAATCTGCAGATAGGCAGATATTGCAGTGAGATGTATTTTAATGGAAGAGAATGCTAGCTTAGACTTATCTAAGTGTAATAAGTAGCTTACAATGTCCTTTGTGGAAGCATGTAGTGGTTGAATCTGATTAGTGTGGCAGTAGTAAACAAATCTTTTCCATTTGTTTGCGTAACAGTGTCGTGCAGTAGGTTTTCTAGCTTGTTTAATGACCTACATACATTCTTGTGTAAGGTCTAAATGTCCAAATTCTAAGACTTCAGGAGCCAGATTGCTAGATTGAGCGATGCTGGATTCGATTGTGTCTGATCTGTTGTTTGTGTTGTGTTAACAGATCTAGTCTGTTTGGTAATTTGATGTGAGGTACTACTGATCAGTCCAGCAGTGTTGTGTACCATGGTTGGCGAGCCCAGGTTGGTGCTATGAGTATTAGTTTAAGTCTGTTTTGACTTAGTTTGTTGACCAGATAAGGAATGAGTGGGAGAGGGGGAAAAGCGAAAGCAAATATCCCTGACCAACTGATCCATAACGCATTGCCCTTGGATTGAGGGTGTGGGTACCTGGACGTGAAGTTTTGGCATTTCGTGTTTTCTTTTGTTGCGAATAGGTCTATTTTTGGTGTTCCCCAGCGTAGGACGTGATCCTGTAGGATCTGGGGATGAATTTCTCATTCGTGAGTTTGCTGGTGATCTCGACTGAGACTGTCAGCTAACTGATTCTGAATGCCTGGAATGTATTGTGCTATTAGGCGAATGTGATTGTGAATTGCCCAATGCCAAATCTTTTGTGCTAAGAGACACAGTTGTGACAAGTGTGTCCCTCCTTGTTTGTTGAGATAATACGTTGTTGTTATGTTGTCAGTTTTGACAAGAATGTGTTTGGGGGCTACTAGTGGTTGAAATGCTTTTAATGCTAGAAACTCTGCCAGCAGTTCCAAATGATTTATGTGAAGTTGTTTTTGTTGATTGTCCCATTGACCTTGTATGCTGTGATTGTTGAGGTGTGCTCCCCACCCAACCATGGAAGCATCTGTTGGGATAATGGCGTGAGGCACTGGGTCCACCACAGGTACTTTTGTAGGGTTCCACCATTGAAGCGGAGAGTGTGTTTGGCGGTCTATCAACACTAGATCTTGAAGTTGACCCTGTGCTTGTGTCCATTGTTTTGCTAGGCACTGTTGTAAGGGCCGCATGTGTAATCTTGCATTTGGGACAATGGCTATGCATGAAGACATCATGCCTAGAAGTTTCATTACAAACCTTACTGGGTAGTGTTGGTTTGACTGTATACTTGATGTTATATTTTGGAACGCTTGGACCCTTTGTGGACTTGGAGTGGCAATTGCTTTTTGTGTGTGGAGTGTTTCTCCCAAGTACTGTTGTATTTGGGATGGCTGCAGATGTGATTTCTGGTAATTTATAGAGAATTCTAGTTTGCGTAGAGTTTCTATAACGTATTGCGTGTGAAGAAGACACTGTTGTTGAGTGTTGGTTTTTATTAGCCAGTCATCCAAGTATGGGAATACGTGCATGTGCTGTCTCCTTATGTGAGCGGCTACTACTGCAAGGCATTTTGTGAATACCCTTGGGGCTGTTGTTATACCGAACGGTAACACTTTGAATTGATAGTGTACGCCCTGTATCACAAACCTTAAGTATTTTCTGTGAGAAGGATGGATGGGTATGTGAAAGTACGCTTCCTTGAGATCCAATGTTGACATGTAGTCCTCCTTTTTTAGTAAGGGAACCACGTCTTGAAGTGTTACCATGTGGAAGTGGTCTGACTTGATGAAGAGATTCAGTATTCGGAGGTCTAAGATATGTCTTAACGTTTTGTCCTTCTTTGGAATTAGGAAATATAGTGAGTAGACGCCTGTTCCTTTCTGATGGTTGGGTACTAACTCTATTGCTTGTTTTTGTAATAGTGCTTGGACCTCTATTTGTAATAGGTCTAAGTATTGTTTGGACATATTGTGTGCCCTTGGGGGCACATCCGGTGGGAAATTTGTGAATTCTATCCAATAACCATGTTGGATAATGGCTAGGACCCATGCGCCCGTGGTAATGTGTGTCCAGTTCTGATAGTATGCGGTAAGTCTCCCCCCCCAACTGGTGTGAAGTGTTGGGGTTTGGTGACATTGGAGTCACTGTTTGGTTTGGCTTGTTTTAGGTGTCTGGAATTTTCCCCTTCCTCTTGGGAATTGTTCTCCTCTATATGAGCCACAAAACCCTCCCCTCTGGTATTGTGCCTGATAGGTGGGTCTGGTTTGCGAGGTGGAAGGCTCTGGTGTTTGCATTCGAAACACCCCTCTAAATTGTGGCTTTCTAAATGTGCCTCTGCCCTGTGGGGAGTAGAGCGTGCCCATGGCTTTGGCCGTGTCCGTGTCTTTCTTTAATTTTTCAATTGCTGTGTCCACTTCCGGCCCAAACAATTGTTCTTGGTTAAAAGGCATGTTCAACACTGCTTGTTGGATTTCTGGCTTGAATCCAGAGCTTCTTAACCATGCATGCCTGTGAATGGTTACCGCAGTGTTGACCGTTCGTGCTGCCGTGTCTGCAGAGTCTAATGCGGACCTTATTTGGTTGTTGGATATTGCTTGCCCTTCTTCCACAACCTGCTGGGCACATTTCTGGTGTTCTTTGGGCAAGTGTTGTATAATGTGTTGCATCTCGTCCCAGGGTGCCCTATCGTAGCGAGCAAGTAGGGCTTGCGAATTAGCGATCTGCCATTGATTGGCTGTCTGTGCTGCCACTCGTTTGCCTGCTGCGTCAAACTTCCTACTCTCTTTGTCAGGCGGTGGAGCGTCTCCTGACGATTGAGAGTTTGCCCTCTTTCTTGCTGCTCCTACAACCACTGAGTCCGGTGTAAGATGCTGTGTTATAAACACAGGATCCGTTGGGGGAGGCTTGTACTTCTCCACCCTAGGCGTGATAGCCCTTCCTTTAACTGGCTCCTGGAATACCTGTTTTGCATGTTTGAGCATACCCGGGAGCATTGGCAGACTCTGGTAGGAAGCGTGGGTGGATGCTAAGGTGTTGAACAGGAAATCATCCTCTATTGGCTGAGAATGCATTGCTACATTGTGGAACGTAGCTTCCCTGGATAGTACCTGCGTATATTCAGAACTGTCCTCTGGAGGTGACTGCTTTGTTGGGTAACAATCCGGACTTATCTGATACTGGTGCATCATATAAGTCCCATGCATCAGGATCATCCTGTCATTCCTGTATTCCCCACCGGAGACAGCTGTGGTGAGTGTAGTGGGGAATGTTGTGGAGAAAACCTTGGTGGTGGGGTTTTTTCTCTGGCCACCTTCGCCTTCGGCTGCATTTCTGTCTCCTGAAATGCCAGTTTTCTTTTGGTTTTAATTGGAGGAAGCATGTGTATTTTTCCAGTCTCTTCCTGGATATGCAACCTCCTTTGCATATGGTCTGGTTCAACCATACTTATTTCCTGCCCAAATCTGTGTTTTTCATGCATTTGGCTGGAAAGTCCTTGCTCTTCTGTGTAAGAGCTTCTTTTCGGCTCCGAAGCCGCTTTTTTCTGCACCGATGTTTCCGATAAAGTATTTTTCGGTTCCGATGTTATTTTTCTCACCTTGGGTGAGTCGAACTCTCGGTGTCAAGATTGTTCGGTGCCGGAATCTCAAGTCTTCGGTAAATCTCTGGCCTTTTTTGGTGCCGATGTTTGGTCACCTTCTTTTCGATGGGTTAAGCCATGGCCTGCTGGCGGTGGCGTCCCCTTGGCCTTAACGATCTTTGTGTGAGTTTTGGACAGGGCAGTTTTACTGTTTTCTGTAACGTCGTGGGTCGCTCACTTTTGGATTCGTCAGAGTCCGGCCCCTGGATGGAAATTTTTTCCTCCTCCTCGACGTCGAGTTCTCTCGGTGTCGACGCCATTTGCAGTCTTCTCGCTCATCGATCATGTAGGGTCTTTTTAGATCGAAACGCTCGACAAGCCTCACAAGTATCCACCCTGTGTTCTGGTGATAAACACAGATTACAGACCAGGTGTTGGTCCGTATAAGGATACTTCGAGTGGCACTTCGGACAGAAGCGGAAGGGGGGTCCGGTCCATTAGTCTTCGACGATGGATGTGGTCGGGCCGACCAGGCCCTGCCGAAGAACGGAAGCCCCGAAGGGCCGCCAGAGCGCTTCTGCGATCAGTGGCGATACAATAACACTAAACCAGTACCGAAAGAGAACAATACCGTCAAATTTTCGATGTTTAGCTAACTTTCCCAATTGGAAATACGGAGCGAAGAGGAACACGTCCGAACCAGATGGCGGAAAGAAAACAATCTAAGATGGAGTTGACGCCCATGCGCAATGGAGCCGAAAGGGAGGAGTCCCTCGGTCTCGTGACTTGAAAATACTTCTTCGAAGAAAAACAACTTGTAACCCTCCGAGCCCAACACTAGATGGCAGGATAATGCCACCGAACAAATATTTACATAAAGAAAGTACTACAGGCTTCCGGAGAGGTAAGTGACATCTGCCATTTGATGGCATGTGTAGCTGCAGATACACATGCTTTGCATAGACTGAAAAGCAGTCCCCTCCTAAAATAAGCGGTTGTTAGCCAGTAGGAGTTGCTTGAAATAATGCTTTAAGCACTGCTTGACCAACATTTGCTTGTTGGTGTGATAACACATCCACACGGTAGTGCTTAGTAAATGTGTGTTGTGTGGACCATGTGGCTGCTTTGCATATGTCTGCCATTGGTATATTTCCTAAGAATGCCATGGAAGCCCCTTTCTTTCTAGTATAATGTGCTTTAGGAGTTACTAATAGCTGTGTTTTAGCTTTAAGATAGCAAGTTTCAACACACTTTACTATCCATCTAGCTAACCCCTGTTTTAAAATAGGATTACCCTTATGAGGTTGCTGAAAAGACACAAAAAGTTGTTTAGATTTTCTAAACTCTTTTGTTCTATGTAATACATGAGAGCTCTTTTGACATCAAGAGTGTGAAGAGCTCTTTCAGAAACTGAATCAAGCTGTGGATAGAAGACTGGCAATTCTACTGACTGATATGAAATGGTGAAACTACTTTGGGTAGGAATTTTGGTTTTGTCCTAAGTACTACTTTATGTTTGTGAATTTGAAAGAAAGGTTCTTCTAAAGTGAATGGTTGAATTTCACTAACTTCTTAAGAAGTAATTGCTACTAGGAAAGCAACTTTCCATGAGAGAAATTGAAGAGCGCAATAATGCATGGGTTCAAATGGTGGACCCATAAGCCTTGTGAGCACGATGTTAGGATTCTAGGCAGGAGCTGGTGGTACTCTAGGTGGAATAACTATTTTAAGGCCTTCCATAAAATCTATTACAGGAATTCTAAACAAGAAGTATGCTGTCTGTTTTGGAGGTAAGCCGATATTGCTGTTACATGAATTTTAATAGATGAGTATGCAAGATTTGTTTTTGTAAGTGAAGCAAATAACAGACAATATCCTCCACTGATGCTTTAAGAGGATCAAGGTCTTTGGGTTGACAGTAATATACATAACGAACCAGTTACTTACCTTCGGTAACGACTTTTCTGGTGGATACATTAGCTACCTGTGGATTCCTCACCTCATGAATACTCCCATGGCGCCAGCATTCAACGGAAATCTTTTTACTAGTCTCTGCACTTCGACGAGGACGTCACTCTAGCCCACGCGACGCCGTCTGACGTCATACAGGCAATAAGAGGTCCTCGACGACGTGCGGACGTCAGTACCAATCATTTTTTACGTGCATGAGAACAACCAGGCAATGCAATGAAAGAGCAAGGCAACATCCCATTATATTGTAAAAATACACAACATTGTATGAATGACTGTAAATCTTTTTATATAAATATATATATAAAACTTTCTCTTTTAAAATATATACACACACCAAGTATATACACAAAGATATATACATATATACATATATATAAATATATATTATATACACATCTATTGCACCCTCAAAGACCAAGAGGAGCGCACTCAAGGATTACTTGGTAAGACCAGAAAGGCAACGGGGAGGCGGGTGGGACCGTGAGGAATCCACAGGTAGCTAATGTATCCACCAGAAAAGTCGTTACCGAAGTAAGTAACTCGTTCTTCTGATGGATACAACTACCTGTGGATTCCTCACCTCATGAATAGAGTCCCAAAGCAGTACCACGCCCGGCGGTGGGTGCCTAAATGGTCAAACCAAGAAATCCTGCAGCACTGACCGTGCAAAATGGCCGTCCCTTCTAACCTCAGAATGCAAACAGTAATGTTTTGCAAAAGTGTGAAGGGACGACCAAGTTGCGGCCTTGCAGATGTCGACCACAGGAACACCCCTGGCTAAGGCCGAAGTGGCCGACTTAGCTCTGGTGGAATGAGCTCTAATGCCCTCAGGAGGATCCTTCTTTGCCAAAGAGTAACATATTTTAATGCAAAGAACAACCCACCTGGATAGTGTTCTCTTGTGGACTGCCTTTCCTCTCCTCTTGCCCACGTATCCAATAAACAGCTGATCCTCCAGCCTGAAATCCTTTGTTCTATCAATAAAGAAGCTCAACGCTCTCTTTGGATCCAGACGGTGCAGTCTTTCTTCCTCTTTGGAAGGATGAGGCGGAGGATAGAACGTGGACAAAGTAATTGCCTGAGCCAAATGGAAGGGTGAAACAACCTTCGGGAGGAAAGCAGCCTTGGTCCTCAACACCACCTTATCCCCATAAAAAGTTGTATAAGGGGGCTTTACTGATAAGGTCTGCAACTCACTCACTCTCCTTGCTGATGTTATAGCTATCAGGAAGACTGTTTTTAAAACCAAATACCTCAAGGGGCAAGAATGCATAGGTTCAAAAGGGGACCCCATAAGGAAAGTCAGGACCAAGGACAAATCCCATTGCGGCATAACGAATGGCTTTGGAGGATATTGATTTAGAAGACCTTTCAAGAATCTGATAACAATAGGGGATTTAAATAAAGATGGTTGGTCTGGAAGACATACGAAGGCTGACAAGGCCGATAAATAACCCTTAATGGTAGCCACTGCACAACCTTTCTGCGCCAGAGATAGAGCAAAAGACAAAACGTCCGATAGATGAGCATGCAAAGGATCAATCTGCCTCTCTCCACACCACGCAACAAATTTAGACCACCTATTAGCGTAGATAGATTTAGTGGAGTGTCGCCTGGCCGCTAATATAACATCCACTACCTCAGGCGGGAGAAAGAAGGAACTCAGGTTGCCCCGTTCAATCTCCAGGCATGTAGGTGCAGACTCTGGAGGTTGGGGTGTAAAACCTGCCCCTGCGACTGCGAGAGGAGGTCTGCCCTGAAAGGGAGACGGAGCGGAGGGCACATTGAGAGTTGGAGAAGGTCGGAGTACCACACCCTCCTTGGCCAATCCGGAGCTATTAAGATGACTAGCGCCCGGTCTTGGCGAATCTTCCTCAATACTCGAGGAATCAAGGGTATGGGAGGAAACGCGTAAAGCAACTGGCCGCACCAGGTTATTTGAAACGCGTCCCCCAACGCTCCCTGCATCGGATACGGAAGGCTGCAGAACAACGGACAATGCGCGTTCTCTCGAGTGGCGAACAGATCTACCCGAGGAAACCCCCACCTCTGGAAGATTAAACGGACTTGATCTGGATGGAGACGCCACTCGTGGTCTGCCGAGAAGTGGCGACTGAGACTGTCCGCACGCACGTTCAAAACTCCGGCCAGATGGTTTGCTATCAAGCAAATCCGATGGTCCTTTGCCCAGGACCATAGTCGAAGAGCTTCTCTGCAGAGAAGGTACGACCCCACTCCTCCCTGCTTGTTTATGTACCACATCGTGGTAGTATTGTCCGTTAGGACCTGTACCGACTGACCGGGAAGGGAGGAAGGCCTTGAGAGCCAGACGTACAGCCCGTAACTCTAACAGATTGATGTGAAACATCTGTTCCTCTGGAGACCAAAGACCTTTGATCTCCAGATCCCCCAGATGAGCTCCCCACCCTAGAGTGGAAGCATCCGTTATGACTGTGGCCACTGGTGGCGACTGCTGGAACGGCTTTCCTTGTGAAAGATTGTTGCTTGCAATCCACCACTTCAAATCCACAGCAGCATCTCTGGAGATCTTGACAGTACCCTCTAGATCCCCTCTGTGTTGAGACCACTGCCTTCGGAGGCACCACTGAAGAGCCCTCATGTGCCAGCGAGCATGCGTGACCAACAGAATGCAGGAGGCAAAAAGACCGAGCAGACGAAGGACCTTGAGGACTGGAACTACCGCTCCATTTCGAAACATTGGAACCAAATCCTGAATATCTTGAATCCGCTGAGGCGGAGGAAAGGCCCGACCCAATGTTGTATCCAGTACTGCCCCTATGAACAGGAGGCGCTGAGAGGGCTCTAGGTGAGATTTGGGCTCGTTCACCGAAAAACCCAGGTCGAACAACAACTGGGTTGTTGACTGCAGATGATGCGACAAGCTCCGGGGACTTGGCTTTGATCAACCAGTCGTCCAAGTAAGGGAATACTGCTATCCCCTTCCTTCTGAGTTCTGCCGCAACCACTGACATCACCTTCGTGAAGACTCGAGGTGCTGAAGTAAGACCAAATGGAAGGACCGCAAACTGATAGTGTTGCGATCCCACCACAAACCGGAGATACTTCCTGTGTGACTTGAGTATCGGGATATGAAAGTAAGCATCCTGCAAGTCGACAGACACCATCCAGTCTTCCTTGTTCAACGCCAAAAGCACCTGTGCTAGGGTCAGCATCTTGAATTTTTCCTGCTTGAGGAACCAATTCAAGATCCTCAGGTCCAGAATTGGTCTCAAACGACCATCCTTCTTGGGAATCAGGAAATACCTTGAGTAAACTCCTCGACCCCTTTCCTGCTCCGGGATCAACTCCACCGCGCCCTTTGAAAGGAGGACTTGCACCTCCTGTTCTAGCAACAGGAGGTGTTCTTCTGAACAATACGAAGGGCGGGGCGGGATGAGGGGCGGGAACTCCCGAAAGGGAAGGGTGTAGCCTTTTCCCACAACACTGAGAACCCAAGTGTCCGATGTAACAGTCTTCCATTTGGTGAGAAAATGCTGTAATCTTCCCCCTACAGGAGAGGAGTGAGTGGGAAATGGTGGAAGCCTAAGGCTGCTTCCCCTGCTGCACCCCGCCAGAGGATGAGGAAGAGGCAGAGTGCTGCTGAGAGGCTCCTCTGGTGCGGACCCTACCTCTCCCCCTGAAAGATCTATAGGGATGGGAAGAAGCAGGTTGCTGATATCTCCCCCGAAAGGAAGAGGAGGAAGAGCCACGCCCAAATCCACGAAACCTCCTGAAGAATCTGGAAGAGGCCGTGGAAGAAGGAGCTTGGAGCCCTAACGACTTAGCCGTGGCCCTGCTTTCCTTAAAACGTTCCAAGGCCGAATCAGCCTTAGCTCCAAACAGTTTGTCCCCATCAAACGGGAGATCCAACAATGTGGACTGTACATCTGCCGAAAAGCCCGAGTTACGGAGCCAGGCCTGTCTCCTTGCCACCACAGTTGTGCCCATTGCCCTGGCTACCGAGTCGGTGGTATCCAGTCCCGTCTGGATAATTTGGGTCGCAGCAGCCTGGGCATTTGAGACAAGATCCAAAAGACCCTGGGGAAGCTCTGTAAACGAAGAGGAAATGTCATCCATCAGAGCATGAATATACCTCCCCAGGATACAGGTTGCATTGGTGGCTTTTAACGCCAGACTGCAGGACGAAAAAATCTTCTTTGACTGCGCCTCTAGCTTCTTTGAATCTCTGTCCCCAGGCACCGTCGGAAAAGAACCAGGCGCTGACTTGGACGAACAGGAGGCCTGCACCACCAAGCTCTCCGGCGTAGGGTGCCTAGATAGGAAACCAGGGTCAGTTGGAGCCGTCCGATACCTCCTGGCCACGGCTCTGTGAACTGCTGGGGAAGATGCCGGCCTCTTCCACACCTCTAACACCGGATCCAGCAGAGCGTCATTAAATGGTAACAGAGGCTCCGCCGCGGCTGAGGCCGGATGTAACACCTCTGTCAAAAGGTTTTGTTTCGCCTCCACCACCGGCAAAGGCAGGTCCAAAAAACTAGCTGCCTTCCGTACCACTGCATGAAAGGAAGCAGCCTCCTCAGTATATTCCCCCGGGGACGAAAGGTCCGACTCAGGGGAAGTGTCCAGCCCACTGGCCGACTCCAGTCCACGCAGCCCATCACCCGAGTCCTCTAGCTCTCCTTCCTCTAGGGCTCGTTGGTACTCCTGCTCTTCTAATACCCGGAGAGCACGTCTCCTTGAATGAAGTCGTTGCTCAATACGCGGAGTCGACAATGCCTCCGCCGAAGTCGAAGATCGGCGCCGATCTTCCGAAGCCACCGACGCCGCATCCGGCGCCACAGGTAACTTCGGCGCCGACGGAAGAGCAGCTGAAGCAGATGGACCCACCGGAGTCACAGGCCGAAATCCCGACGTCGACGGGATGGAAATCCCCGGGGCCAATCCTTCCGAAGCCACCGGAGCGGCCACCGGCGCCGACACTGGCGCAGAGCCCACGTTCCCAAACGGGAGAAAGGGCATAAAGGGTGCCGGCCGAAGAGGCGCAGGATCACCCAAAGAAAAGGCCAAAGGCCCAGCCGGAGCACCCCCTGGAGCCATCTGTTGGAAGATGGCATACATCGCATTCAAGAATGCGGAACTATCGGCTCCAGGGGTGGGAAAAGCCGGATACTGGGGTGCCTGTCTCGGAGGCGACCCCGACCTCGGCGTCTGCGCCGTAGAAAACACTTGAGGCTCCAATACCTCAATCACCGACGCCTGTCCAGGTGAAGTTGGAGACGCCGGAGAGGGCAACGGCGTCGAAGGATGCGGCGTAACCGTGGGACTGACCTCCCATGTCCTTCGGCGCCGATCCGGAGACCTGGAACGAGTCTCCTTTGAATGACGCCGAGATTCTCTACGGCGCCAGGAGTCTCGATGACGCCGATGTCTTGGGGAAGAAGACTTCTTGTGATGTTTCTCCTTTGACTTGGCCATAAACAGCTTCGCCTCACGTTCCTTGAGGGCCTCTGGATTCATGTGCTGACATGAATCACAAGTCGAGACGTCGTGGTCGGAGCTCAAACACCAAAGGCAATCGGAATGAGGATCCGTCACCGACATCTTGCCTCCACACTCACGACAAGGCTTAAATCCAGACTTTCTCTGCGACATTATTTCCACAGCGAAAGACTACGCAGCAAGATATACACTGTAACCGCAAGAGTAACAGTTGCTCCCTCGAAGATAACCGTTTCGAATGCACGGAAAAAAGGGAACTGACGTCCGCACGTCGTCGAGGACCTCTTATTGCCTGTATGACGTCAGACGGCGTCGCGTGGGCTAGAGTGACGTCCTCGTCGACGTGCAGAGACTAGTAAAAAGATTTCCGTTGAATGCTGGCGCCATGGGAGTATTCATGAGGTGAGGAATCCACAGGTAGTTGTATCCATCAGAAGTTTCCATTTAGCTGCAAAGCACTGTCTGGTTGTAGATTTACATGCTTCCTTTAGAATGTCCATACACACTGATGGAAGCTGTAGATATCCAAACTCAGTGACCTCAGGAGCCAAATCGCCAGGTTGAGCATACTGGGATTGGGATGCCTGATTTGACCTTTGTTTTGAGTCAATAGGTCTGTTTGGGACTGTGTAATGTGGTAATACAGACAGATCCAACAGTGATGTGTACCAGTGTTGACTTGCCCACGTGGGAGCTATGAGTATCATAGTGAGGGAGATGCGACGGATCTTGTTGACCAGAAATGGAATTAATGGAATTAGTGGGAGAGGGGGAAAAGTGTAAGTGAATATCCCTGACCAATGGATCCATAGAGCAATGCCCTTGGATTGAGGTGTGGGTAACTGGACCTTAGTTTGGGCATTTTGCATTTGCTTGTTGCAAAAAGGTCTATGTCTGGTGTTCCCCACATCTGAAAGTACTGTTGAATTACTTGTAGGTGAATCTCCCATTCATGTATTTGTTGCTGCGTCCTGCTTAAGAAGTCAGTTACTTTGTTGTGTATCCCTGTGATATTTGCTGCTAGTCATTGAATGCAATTGTGAATTGCTCGTTTCCAAATTGTCTGTGCTAGAAGGGAAAATTGTGATGTGTACCCCCCCTGTTTTTGCAAATAATACATTGTTCTCATGTTGTCTGTCCTTATTAACACTTTCTTACGTGTGATCTGTGGCTGGAATGCTTAGAGTGCTAAGGACGCTGCTAGCAATTCCAAGTGGTTTATGTTGTAAGTTTGCTGGACTGAGTCCCATTCTCCCCGTCTACTAAGACTGTTGAGATGGGCTCCCCAACCTGTCATTGAGCATCTGTGGTGATTATGGTCTGTGGCACAGGGTTCTGAAATGGCCGCCCTTTTGATAAGTTGGTGTGATTCCACAACTGAAGAGAGTTGTAAGTCTGGCGGTCCAACAACACTAGATCGTGAAGTTGACCTGTGCTTGAGACCATTGTTGCAAAAGTCACTGTTGTAGGGGTCTCATGCTTAGCTGTGCATTGGGCACTATTGCTATGCACAATGCCATAATTCCCAAGAGTTTCATAATAAACCTTGGTGTGTAAGTTTGATTGTATTGTAGTTGAGATATGAGATTGTGAAACGCTTGAATTCTTTGTGGGGTTGGGTAAGCTAAAGCTGACTGAGTGTTCAGAATTGCTCCCAGATATGGGTGTATTTGCCCTGGTTGAAGGTGAGATTTCTGGTAATTGATTGTGAACCCTAGACTGTGCAGGGTATCGATTGCGTGTGTTGTTTACAGGTTTGAATGGTGCTGGCTTTTATGAACCAGTCGTCCATATAGGGAAAGACATGTATATGTTGCCTTCTGAGGTATGCTGCAACCACTGATAGGCATTTGGTAAATACCATTGGTGCTCTTACTCCAAAGGGTAGCACTTTGAATTGGTAGTGCTTGCCTTCTTTCACAAATTTCAAGTATTTGCGTTGTGCTGGATATATGGAGATATGGAAGTAAACATCTTTTAGATCTAATGCTGTTATGTAGTTCCTGTTTTTGTAGTAAAGGAATGACATCCTGAAGAGTGACCATGTGGAAATGCTCTGAGAGAATGTATTGATTGAGGGGTCCGAGATCGAGTATTGGTCTGAGAGTGCCATCCTCCTTTGGTATGAGGAAGTATAGAGAATATGCTCCGATCCCTCATTGAGTTATAGCTACTACCTCTATTGCACCTTTAAGCAGAAGTGATTGTACCTCTTGTTTTAGCAAAACGAGGTGTTCTGGAGACAGCCTGTGTGAGCGAGGGGGAATATTTGGGGGGGGGGGGGGGGGGTAGAGATGAGTTCTAGGCAATAACCATTGTCGATAACTGACAGAACCTATTGATCTTTTGTAATGTTGTGCCATTGTTGACAGAAATGTTGCAGTCTTCCTCCCACAGGAGTGTGTACTGTGTGGGGATGCTGAGAAAGTCACTGTTTTGACGAGGTAGAGGCAGTGGATTTCCCCCTACCTCTAAAGTTCTTTCATCTATAGGATCCTTTGAAAGACCCTCTGGAGTAATATTGTTGTCCCTGCTTTTGTTGGGACGTAGAAGCCTCTGACATTGAGGGTTTAAAACCAGCTCTGAAGTGGGGCCTCCAAAAAATACCCCGAGCATGTGTTGCGCAAAGGGCACCCATGGCCTTATCTGTGTCAGAGTCCTTTTTTAATTTTTCTATGGTGGTATCCATCTCTGGTCCAAATAACTGCTATTTGTTAAAGGGCATATTGAGGACCACTTGCAGTATTTCAGGATTCATCCCTGAAGATTGCAACCAAGCATGCCTACTTATCACATTGGTGTTTATACTCCTAGCTGCGGTGTCTACTGCATCTAGGACAGACCTAATCTGGTTGTTGGAGATAGCCTGTCCTTCTGCAGCTACCTGCTGTGCCCTTTTTTGGAGTTCCAGTGGGAGATATTGCAGGAACTCCTCCATCTCACCCTGATCGTCCCTATTGTACCTGGCTAGAAGAGCCTGGGAGTTGGCAATTCTCCAATGATTTGCAGCTTGAGCTGCCACTCTCTTGCCTGCTGCATCAAATTACGGCTTTCCTTGTCGGGGGAGGGAGAGGCATCCCCGGTGGACTGACTATTTGCCCTCTTTCATGCTGCACTAACAACAACAGAATCAGGTAGTAATTGTTGAGTGATGAAGGATGGAACAGATGGTGCAGCTTCGTACTTTTTGTCCACTCTTGGTGTCTGTACCCTAGCCTTTACTGGCTCTTTAAAAATGTCATCAGCATGTTTAAGGATGGCTGGAAGCATTGGTACTCTGTGTGTAGAGGATAGCGTGTTAGATAAAAACATCATCCTCTATACGATTGGAGTGCAGCTGCATATTGTGGTATGCAGCTGCTCTAGCAGCTGATTATAGGCCATGATGTCTTCAGATGGACATGGCCCAGTGGGATATACATCAGGATAGTTAGATGGGATAGGGTCTGGATCATACAAATCCCATGGATCTACACTAAGTATTTTCACTTAGGTCATCCCCATGTGAGGAAACAGGGGATTGTGGAGAAAATTGTGTAGGTGAAGGTGGTGGTGGAGAAGTGGGACGCAAAGGAGAATGCGGTGGTGAAGGCTGATGTACTGCCTTTGGTTTCTCCTGGTGTTTGAAGATTTTGGCAGGTGAAGGTCCAGCTTCCACTGTCTCTTGGAAAGATAGTTTCTTTTTAGTTATAGAAGGAGGAGAGGCAATAATCTTTCAAGTGTCCTTATGGATTTGGGTTTTTCGTTGTCTATGGTCCATCACCTCAAGTATGGGCCTAACGTCTGTTGAGTCTTCTACAGATGGAGCATTTTTCTTTTCACAGTTTTGAGCTCCGAAAGCTTGGAGACAGACTCCCCCCCCCGCCACTCCCTCCAATCGGGCCGAGAATGTTGATTCCGAAGCAGATAGAAGTTTTTTGGGCTCCGAAGAGGACACTGGGTGTTTCGGCTCCGAGGTGGAAGACGAATGCTTCGGTTCCGAAGTGGAAGCCTCCACTTTCCGAGTCGATCCCGAAACAGGCATGGCAGTCTGTTCGGTCGACACTGCATGCATTTTGGTCTTTTTCGACGCCGAACCCGAGGGCCAGTCATCGAGATGTAACTTTTGGGTCCGACCATGGCTGGCAAGCAATGGTGGACCCAAGACCAATTGTGCTGATTTTTTTTGTGATGAGAAGGGGCTGGGGTACTCACTTGTTTTGTACCCATCAGAGTCACAGTTGGAATCCGAATCTGCAATGGAAACCGCAGGCTGCGCTTGTCCCTCACCAAAAATGTTGGGCGTTTGTTGGGTCGACTTGGATGCCATCTCTAGTTGACGCGCTCTTCGATCCCACAAAGTCTTCTTGGAGCAGAAGGAATGACACGCCTCACAGGTTTCTTCCTTGTGATCAGGAGAGAGGCAGAGGTTGCACACTGAGTGTTGGTCGGAGTAGGGGAACTTGGCGTGGCACTGAGGGCAGAATCGAAACAGAGTCCGATGCATGAGCCTGTGTCACAGTAGGCCCGAGAAGGGCGCTGTCGCCCGGAAGGGCGGATCCAGACGATACAATCGGATTGCGTGTAGTCAGAAAACGCGTTTGAAAACGATACTGACGTTTAAAGGAAAGATGGAGAAGTTCAGATAGTACCGAACCGAGATCTACCAAAGCGAGAGGGAACACACCCAAACCCGACAGCGGAAAGAAAACAATCTAACAAAGGACTGTATGCCCATGCGCATTATCACCGAGAGGAGGAGTCACTCGATCTCGTGACTCGAAAAAGCTTCTTCGAAGAAAAACAACAACTTGTAACACTCCGAGCCCAATACTAGATGGCGGACTTCTGCAAAGCATGTATATCTGCAGCCACACGAGCCATCGAAAATATTGGACCTTGATGTGCAGGTGCCGAACGCACCAAATTATTAGTTGTATTTTGATCCCTCAGGGTATATGCATTTTTCCCCTGTTTTCTTAGGGCCAATGGCCTACAGCATGCTGTAGGCTTTGGGTTACCTGTTGAAGTTTAGCAACCAAACATGGTATTTCCAGATTTAAAATATGTTGCTTATGTTTCAATTAAGCTTACACAACACCTAGGGATTTGTTGTCGGTTTTGAAGATTATGTACTGTGCCATGGCTTTTTATAAGCAATGCATGACCACTAGCCCGATACCAGGGCATAAAAAGGCCAGCATTTCTTATTTGGGGTTTTAAAGCCAGAAACCAGCACAAAACAGACTGTCACCATTATCATTTTTATTTTAGCCCAAAAGTGCAGTACAACATTTTCCTACCCTGAGCATGCATGAACTCAAGGACATTCCACCTAGGCTTCAGGTTCTCAGAGAGATAGGCAGGATGTATAGGAAGTCAGACAGAATGCTTGTTAGGGACCCTAGGGTTACAAGCATTCAACATTGTCTTGTACCTCATGGAGTTCTCTCTAATATTCAGAAACAGCAAGTATGGGGGAACAAACACACAGTGACATATGGCTTACTGGGACCATGCCTATAGATCATCCAATGAGAGAAGACATCCAAGAGTAGCCACCCTGGTGTCAGAATCTACAAAGGAGTATTTTGCAAACGTGTACTTATTTTCCATTATTCTGGACAGCATAACAATCAATCTGTAGGACAAGGTGACCAAACTAGAGAAACCCTCAGGCCAATAAGAAGTATTTTTACAGAAATAATCTAGTTAAAAGAGGGTAAATGGGCAAAGGAGAGCCGCACAGTGAGATAAATTAGTAGTTCATGCCGCTTGGGGAAACAAATCAACAGTTCTGCTGCTCATGAGGGAGACTTTAGGATTTCCCCTGCAGGCACTGGTGGCAAAGTGTGCTGAATGGAAGGAAAGTAAAGCCTAAGAAAATGTCAACACCCAACCTCCCAATCCTTGATGTCTACCAATCTGGTCATACCATGCAATGTGGTCTGGGCCTCCGCAGGGCCTCAGTGATGGAACCTGCTGGCCACCCTGAGGATGTAACAGTTCACGATGTCCGAGCAAGCCTGGGCAGGAGAGAGATGCTTGACACCACAGAACTTTGGTGGGTGGACCAGACCGGTCACCCAGGTGTTCAGTGGCCTGCAGATGAAACCTACCATCTGTGGACTTGTGAGACATGCAGCATAAAAGGAGATTAGATTTAGGAGGTGACCAAAGACCAGACCTGAAGCTGTGAAACCGTTTCAACTATAGCTGGATACGACAGATGGATTGGTCGAGGTGCTGCTCCAGTTGTTGCTGAATCAGTGCAAAGGAGTGGTGATGCTGCAGAGCCGTGGGGCTCAGTTGATCTTTGGTAGTGCTGATCTGGTGCCATAGTGAGGCAACATACTGTTACTAGCTGAGTCTATGCCCTCGGTATATTAAAGGTGAAGAGGGCAATCCCTAGTCCACTGGCATGTTGTTTCCCTACTTGCTTCCATGATGTACCATCTACTGTAGAAGTTATTTGCAAAGTTTATAAGCTCATTTTGTAGGGTGAGTGTAATACAAACAAGCTACTGGAAATGTTGGAATGTTAAAACTGGGGTGATAGATCACTGGAGAAAATAAGATTTGTGCTTAGACTATGGTAGCACCCACTTGATTTGGGAATAAAACGCTCCCTTGTTGAAGAACATCTTGTATGTTTCACAGTGGCGGACATGGACGCAAAGCTTGTCACCACAACTCAGTGTTCTATTGAGTAGTTGTGTTGTAGGAAAGGCAGTATGCACTATACTTCATCTGATTTGCAGCAGCTACAAAACCCTTGGTTAAAAGAAATTAGGAAAGAGAGACCAATGCAAAGCACAAGTTCACTCATCCTGAACGGAAGGCAATGCTATGGTTAATCAAAACTGTCAACAGCTATTACCATGGCTAGCTAAATATTATTGTCTTGTCCCTTAATATACAAAGGCCCAGTATATTTGACACTAGCTTTTATAATGGCTCAATCAATAAGTGCAAGATCACTAATCTTGTATGTGGCACCCATTCTGAAAGGCAACAGACCTTTTACTCATTAGTACATGAACTTTCCTCTCTCGCTGATTTGTGGCTGGAGGCAAAGGCCATTTCTGGAATCCTGAATGACAAAAAAGGTACTTACTTTATAATACAGTTATCTACAAAGATGGTATTATTTATAGATTCAAATGCTTGACTTACTTCAAGATGACTAGCTGGGAACCACAAGGTTACATTAAATTAGCATTAGGTTCACCTTTTCTTAGAAATACGTAGAACACCCTGTGCTCTGTTAGCCCATTCCCGGGATTAAAAACATCTTAAGTCCAGCCACCGCAGTAAAGGCACAATTATTTCCACTCACCCAGAGGGCAATGTACGTCATATTTTCTATAGAACAACTGTGAAAGGAGGAAATATTAAGAGTCTGAATGGGGATAAGGGGGTGGGGGGCCTCATTTGTGCATATTTGAACTTTATAAACCCCAGAGAAGGGTAGTTATTGGTTAGTAAATCTTCTGCTCCAGGACTGCAATTATAATATATTCACATGCTTCAATCAGAATAGCAAGCAATACTTAAAAGCCACATCTGTAACATAAAAATGCAATACAATTAATTTTTCTTGTGACATTCCGAAGGTAGGTACAGTTAGCTCGAATAAGGTCACTTTAAATTAATACATGTTTAAGTACTATCTAATCCAATGCAAAATCCCTAAAGGATTCTCAACCCAGACAGTTACGCTTTGCTAGATATCTGCTGGGGGCGCTTCAGTGTATAATGCCAATGTGGAATGAAAGGAGACTCACATTTAAAGAGTGCAACCAACCTCATAATGAGAGAAAGCACAATTCTATGTAATCTATCTGATTATACATTGTTTGAAAAATGGCCGATCTTTTTGGTGGAAGCCTATAAGCTTTGAATAGTTGGTCAGACTTCTGCAAGCTTTTGTTCTACCCATATGACATTTCAAACATCTTCCAACGTCGTGAGAATACAATGCTCCTTTGGATGCAGACATGAAATGCTGGAAAAAGGCCGTGTGGATTGCAGACTCATTCAGATGAAAGGGAGAACGGACTTTTAGTATAAATTAGGGTTTAGTCAAAAGTCTAAATCTTTCTAACTTAAACTTCAATAAAGGTTCTTTAATTTCGAAAGCCTGAATTTCACTTATACTTCTAGCTGACATCAAGGCCAAAACAGAGCAGTCTACCAAGACAGATACTTCAAGATGCTTTTTGCAGTAGCTAAACAGGTGCTTTTATACACTGCTTTACAACAGTGGTAATCTGGTGGGAGACTGGCTCACTGGCGGATATGTTCTGAAGAGTGATTTAATAAAATGCTTTTCAAGTCTGTTAGGCAGAACGGAAACTGTACCAGACGCCCTCTGATATCACCATCTGATGAACTTCAATTTAAGTGTTTCTATGTCCCAAATTAGCTAATTCCAAAAAATAGGAGAAAAGCTAAAGTGGCTATAAAGCAACTCAATGTAGGCCTTTAGAATGTAATAAAAAACAGAATCCTTTCCACTTTGACTGATAGGCCGTCCCTGATTACACAACAGTATGAAGGACTATTTTTAAAGTGAGAACTCCCAAGTATTCAAGACCCAAGTCAACAAACTGATAGATCCTAGGTTGTGGTTTTGATATTGACCCTATACCCTTGACAGCAGATCCTTCTGGATGGCCAGTGCTGTGTTGGGCTTCTGAAAAATAAAGTAGAAGGGTGTATTATTACTGGCAAGATCACAAAAGGGCTACGAGAATAAGCTTGCAAGGTTCCCTCTTGGGCTTGTTGATCACCCGCAAAACAAGTAGAAGCTGTGAAAAGTACGTGCAAAGGTCTTGAATCAAACAATTTTAGACTTGTCGCCTCTCGATCATGGTTATCAGTGTCTGCTTGCAAAGAACTTTAGGAAACTGTCTCTCTATATATTGGACCAAAAAGAGGTACACTGTGTAAAGAGTCCAAGCAAACCCCAAAGGAATTAAGAAGGCACAAATGACACCCCAAATGCTCTCTTTTGTGGTATGGTGGGTGAGCAGTTAGGCATTTCACAGGGTACTGCTAAGTATGTATTGCACACATATAGGCAGAAAGTGAGATGCACATTCAATAGAGAAATCCAACACCAATTTATACAAATAATAAGTACTTTTTATAACTTTTGATACCAAGATAATCAGAATCGGGTAAGTACTTTTCGAGTTCTGAATTTTTACAGTTTTCAAAAGTTGACAGCGCAATGTTTGGAGCTGTGATGTTATCCTAGGGGGGGGGAAAAAACATACTGCATACTGGTACTTCGCAGAGACTTACAGGACCAGTATTCCAAGGTCCAAGGCAGCACCAACAGGTCACTTCGGGAGGCACTGGGGCCTCCAGGTGCAGAGGTGCTCTTCAGCTTCAGGAGCCCAATGTTATCCTATGGGGGAAAAATATATACTGCATTCGGCCACTTCACAGCGACTTACGGGACAGTTCTTCTGTACTCGGGGAAGGTAGGGGAGAAAGTCCACGGCCACACCAACAGCTCACATCGGGGGAGGGGGGGGGGGCTCTGCAAGCTGGGCCTGGAAAGTCAGTCCGGGGGAACCCACAGGGGGGCTGGACCCTTGAGGTCCTGGAGCACATGAGGACACTGTTGGTCCACGCCTCCTTTGGATGTGGGGCTTGGGTGCAGTGGTGTCTTCTGGCCTCAGGTATGGGGCTGGAGTTTCTTGCGGTTGGAGGGGGACTGCAGAAACAGGCTGCAGAAGCCGTCAAGAAGTCCACAGTGGGCAGGAGGCACAAGATGGGCTTCCTTTCTGGAGGGCCTTGGAAGTACGCTGGCACCACTGGCCCACTTCAGCTCGGGTTAGGCAGCTTGGGTGCAGTGGTGCTGTCCTGCGACACGTTTTAGGCGATCCCGGTCCTCACAGTTCTTTCTTGGGCTGCCTGAAGATGCAGGGAAGCAGCTCCTCTGCTGCAAGGGATTTCTTGGTGATTTGCGAAGCACCAGCAGCTCTCCTGGTTTCATGGAGGCTGGAAAGGCATGACCAGTCAGTTGCTCCTCGAGGGTCTGGTGCAGCAGGCAGACTAGCAGGGTTTGGGGCCAAGTCAGTTGTGCTCCTGCTTTCTCGGGTTCAGCAGGCTTCTCGTCCACTCCTTTTGTGTCCAGCGAAGATCTGACGTCCTGATATCAGGGGGTCCCCTAAATACTCAATTTAGGAGGCATTAAGGGGAGTGAAGTGTAGTAGCCAATGGGCTACTTACCATTAGGGTCACTACACCCCCTAGATGACCACTTCCTTCACGGAGTGGGCATCACTGTCCCAGAATTCCTAATTCCACCACACACAAGATGGTGGAATTCCTGAGGCTGTGTTCATTTGAGGCCTAGAGGTGTGTCCAGCCTGGAAATGCAACAGCCTCTTCTGTGGGGGGTAGAGGGTGCTGGCATCTCCATCTTAGGAAGGCCAGTTCTTCTTACCTAAGACGGTGGGCTTCTTTGAAGCTTTCTGCCTTGGAATGCAGATTTGCAGGTCATCCTGTTGGGAGGAGTGTGTAAACACCCCTCCCAGAGCAGGCTTCGTTTCTGACCTCCCGAGAGCAAAGGCTGTCACCCGTGTGGTCAGATTCTCGTCTGTTGGGGGTAGACGGGTTAAAACTAGTCAGTTAGCTCACCCGCAGTTAGTAGGTTTTCAGGGGGTACCTCTGGGTGCATGTATTAATAAATCAATCACTGAAATCAGTGAGGGTTTATTAATACGAGATGTGTGATACCAAAAACCCTAATTGTATGCAGCTGGGGAGCTCATATTGATCAGTGTCCAGCACATGTACTTAAATGGTTTTCTGTTCACTAGTTATGTTTAAGAATGGACAAAGACATGGCAGGGGCATATCTGCTCTTTGCAGAAATGTCCGCACATGAAATATAATGCACCCCACTTTAGGGTTGTAAGGCCTGCTGTAAGGGTGACTTACAAATATTACATGCAGTGTTTAGGGTAAATGGCACACAGGCTGAGAGCCATGTTGTGTTTTCACTTTTAGCGAGCACCTTGTCACGCAGACTGCAATGGCAGTCTACATGAGGTTTGCCCTGGGTCCCTTAGAGTGGCACAAGTTGTGCAGTGGCTCTTCAGTACTCATGACCTAGGTACCAAGGGTACCATTTACTAGGGACTTACAGAGGTGCTAAATGGCCTGGCCACTTGGTGATCAAGTGACCAGATACTTGTTTTGGGGAAGGAATTTGGCACGGGGGACCTAGTTAGCAGGAACCCAGTGTACTACAGTCAGAGTTGCATCAAAACCAGGCAAAAAGAGGGGGGGGGGGAGGGGTAACTGCAAACAGAACCCAGCTTCCTACAGAAAACTATTTATTGTTCTACAATGTTGAAAAGTGATCTAGTGCTGGCTGGCCCTATTTTCAGAAAATCAAGCCTGCAAGGTCCAGAGGAATATCCCACTCTTAAACGACAATGGACATTCTGCTTAGAGTATCTGTCCATGTTTTTGTTATTCCCTGGAGATATTCTATGATTAGGGAAATGTGGTGATTTCATGCTAAGTTCCATGTATGCTGCAGTGCCTCAGAGACTACCTGCAACTTTGTTCCTCTTGGCTTGTTTATCTAAAACATTGTCATTATGTCTATCTCTACGAGTACACCTGAGCTGGCCAACCTTGGAAAGAATGACTAAGCCTCTCTTGACTGCCACCAGCTTTAGTATGTTGATACAGGACGACTTCTCCACCGGAAAACAGTTTCCTTTTGGCCCCCATTCTTCAGGATGGGTGTTAAATCCTACCAGCGAAGTGTCTGTTGTCTTTATGAGCTGAATTAGATGTGGCTGAAAAGGCAAGCCTGGCCTTTCATTTCTGGGATGACCTGAACATGGTGTTCAAACGATCCGGATATTTTAGACAAATCAGCATGTAACTCTTATTGCAAACCATGCATTTTTGTCTGCAACACCGAATCAGGCAAATGCATGAGGGATTCAAGCCTTGGAGAGGTTTGCAGTAACGTATTGATATTTTCTTTACACCATGAACATGTTGCTTGCAATTTCTATATTTCTTGGGATGGATATGCTTTTGCTACTTCTGTGTCCAGGAAGGTCCCCAGAAATTAAATGTGAATGGAGGGTTGTAATTACGAGTTGGTTGTGTTAAAAGGAAAAACCTGGAAACAGGGCTAGACAAAGACATCTTGAGTTTGATTTGGCATGAGAAATTCTTGACCATGACCTAACAGTTGTCCAATCAAGGCCATTTTTGATGCCCCGGTCTCTTTGAGAATGTCACTACAGGAGCCACATATTTTGTGAATATCCTAGGTGCTCACTCGAGGCTGAATGGCAGCACTGGGAAATTATAGCGGCTCCTTGCTACTTCTAATTGCAGGTATTGGCAATGTTTGGGAATTTGGAAATGAGCATCCAGCCAAGTCATACAACCCTCATGCTCGTGTAGCTGCAAAATACCCTGAATAGTAATCATTTTTGATCTGAGACTAGTTCATTTGTCTCAAATCCAAAATAATGGCCATTCCTTGGATTTCTTTTGTACCAGACAAAATCTTGAGGAAAAGCTTGAATTTCACTGGAATTCGGGGACAGGCCCCAGGGCCACTTTTGCCAGCTGAAAGAGGAACTGAGCTTGAAATAAAAGCAGTTGTTGAGGCGCTGTGTTCGTACATCAAAAACATTTTTCTTTTAACAAATTTGAGTGTGTGAAACAAACTACATCAAACAACCAACTGTCTGTAGTAGTGCTTAATTACAACAGGAAGCTAAAATTCTTCCCTTTACGGGCGTCTGGATAGAAAGTGTGAGCTAAGAAGCAACCGGGGCCCACAGCTCGTCAAAGCTGTTTCAATGGGGCCTGTTCTGATGACTAGGTGCTTTTTTGCAGGATTGCTGAATGGGATAAATTGTAACAGAAGCATAATACAGCTATTCTGATGCAAGCAACAATCTATTAAAGATCCAGTTCCGAAGAAAAACATTGCTTACCTGTAACAAAATCGTTACTTACCGGTAGAAGAAGTTTTGAAGCTTGAAGAACTTTCTGGATTCACATGCCACGCAATATTTCACCATCTAGTGGTTGGATCTGGAAATTCTTGTACATAGTAGTCCTTTTTTGCTTTTATTTTTTTGCTGGGTGTTGACGGTACTCACCATTTGGTGCTTGTTCCATCCTCTTCTGATGTCAGACGTCCTCCCTGGAAGTCTCACTCTTGGTCACCCTTTTCAGATTCTTTTTTTTATGAGTACCCTGTTACCATTCTGTATGGATGACCTCTGTTTACTTGTGTCTCCTGATTTCCCAGGGAGGCAGATGAGTCGCCTATAAACCTAGAGAATTCTTCAAGTTGAAAAACTACTCCTACTGGTAAGTAACCATTTCGCTTTGCAGCGTGAATCTTTTCTGGTTTCACCAGCTGTGCACTGATTTTGAAGCTGTTTTCTTCATGGTGGTGGTTAAAGGTAGGTATACCCTATTATACACAATAAATGTTAGGAATTAGCATATAGAAACAAGCATTGGCAAGGAATAGTAGAAAATAGCTAGGGCCCTATGGGTGGGTCAAACCATATACTTAAATACTGGAATGCAAAATGACCTGGTCAGTGAACTGCTCTGCCTCCGCATAGCTCCACCAGTAAGTGGAAGCCCGTCCTGACTCGAACCGTGATCCCTGTCAGAAGTTTGAGGCCCTCCTCCACCCACAGGCTTCTGCCTGCACCTCTTCCCTCGTGCCCGCTCTTCTGCTGGGCTATCCTCTGCCTCTTTTCTCCTCCTTTTTCTTTAAGTGTGCTGTTTTTGTGCCTTCGCTTCGGCGCTTTCCTCTTTCTTTGCCACTTTCCCTTTTAGTAAGCTGTTTCTGTGCCTTTTTAACTTTCTGCGCTTATTTTCCTCATTTTTCTCCTCACTCCTCTCATACTCTCTCTCTCCTCTCTCGCATACTCCCGCTGCTGCTGTCCCTGCGGCTCCGCCCCCTCCTCCCGCGTTCTCCCCGCAGCTGCTGCTCCCATGACCCGCCCCCCCTTTTCCTGCCGTTCCCGCTCCCACCAACAACCTGACCACGGGCAAGAACAATCTCCACGAAGGAATGAAAGCAGTCGCGCGTTGGATGAAATACAGTTGCCTCACACTGAACTAGGACAAAACAGAAGTCCTCATCCTCGGCTCCACACCCTCTGATTCAAACGAGTCCTGGCGGCCCACCGCCCTCAGAAATGCCCCCATCCCCACCAACCACGCCCGCAATCTCAGCGTCATCTTAGACTCATCATTCTCCATGGACAGACAGGTGAGTGCAGACTCATCGGGTTGCTTCCACACCTGGCACAAGCTTAGAAAAACCTAGAAGTGGATCCCCACCGAAGCCAGAAGGACAGTTACCCAGGTCTTTGTAAGCTGTCACCTTGACTATGGCAATGCACTCTACGTCGCAACCACCGCCAAGACCTGGAAAAGACTACAATGCATCCAGAACGCCTCCGCCCGTCTCATCAAGAACGCCCTATGACACAGCCACACCTCCGCCCTTCTAAGAGACCTACACTTGCTGCCTATCGACAAGAGAATCACCTTCAAGCTCCTGACCCACGCCTACAAGGCTCTCCATGACACCAGACCAGCCTACCTCAACCACAGACTCTCCTTCTACACCCATCAGATATCTCCGCTCTACCGAGAAGGCCCTTGCCAACGTCCCCCGCATCCGGAAAACCACAGCCGAAGGAAGATCATTTTCCAACATCGCCACCAAGACCTGGAAAACCCTCCCCATTGACCTCAGGAAATCTCCCACCCTGTCACAGTTCAGGAAGGACCTCAAGACCTGGTTCTTTGACTGATCCTCAGCACCCCACCCCCTAACACCCCCACCGCCTTGAGACCCTAACAGGTGAGTAGCCGCGCTTTATAAATTCCTGATTGATTGATTGAGGATATGGAGTAGTTAGAAGGGAGCTGAAAGCACTTGGGACCCCAAGAGGTGAGTACCTAGCTGACCCCCAGCAACCGGGAGAGTAGAGGTAAGTTACCTGGTCTTCCCAAAGACTAACAAGGGGACTTGGAGAAGGACGTTTGCAAGACCAGGACCAGTCCAGTGGAACCCAATGGTGGATTCCCAAAGAAAAGGACCTGCAAAATAAGGGGAGCAGAGTCCAGTCCACGCAGGAGTGTCAAGGTGGGGTAGGAACCAATGCCCACCCTCCTCTGGATGAAGATCCGGGTCGACGAGGGAAGTTGAAGATCAGTTTGCGAGGAGCTGCAGAGAGGTCCTTAGAGTCGTGCAGAGGATGTCCCATGTCGGTCACCGGGTGGCAGATAGTCAGTCGGACCACCAACAGCCTTGGGAAATGCAAATCTTGACAGAAGAGGATTTGCAGTGATGAAAAGGACCAGCGAGGTCCACAAGACTCAACCCTTGGAGGGGAGTCCGGGCTGACCCTCAGCAGTTGGAAGAGCCAGAAGACGCAGTCGCAGCCCTCACAGGCAGCTGGCACAGTAGGTTGCAGTGAGGCCCAGTCAGCACGCCTGGAGAGGAGTCTCTCGTAGGTGGAGAGGAGTCTCTCGTAGCTGGAGCAGCACAGGAGAGACTGTCTTTGGAGCAGGAGTCCACAAGCCTTGGTTGCTGCAAGACTCGCGGTGCACAGGGGGACAGTCCTGCAAAGACAGGCAAGGGCTCACTGTCTCCCAAGTTGGGCAGAGAGGACCAAGAGGATCACTCAGAACCACCACCTGTGTTGTAGGATTCATGCAGTTCCAGAGGAGAGCAGATCCCAGCAGCCGAACTGTGTTGCTTTAGGTGCCTGCGGATGCAGGGGACTGACTTTTTTACTCCAAGGGAGATTCCTTCTTGCTTCTTTGGTGCAGCTGAAGTCTCACCAACCCTGGAGGATGCACAGTCGTGGAAATGTAGCAAATGCTGGAAGGAGCCGGTGAAACAATGTTGCAAGGCGAGGACGTTTCGGGAGTTGCAGGCTTGCTTGGTTCCTGAAGAGTCCAGCAGCAGGTCCAGTGGCCAGGAGCAGAAGAGGTCAATACAAAGGAATCCTTGTGCAGTCTTGCAAGCCGAATCTGGGTACCTACCCACAAAGGCCCTAATTAGCCCTAACAGGGGGCTTGGTCACTCTGCAGGGTGACCACCTTTCAGAGGGGGTCACCCACGTCAGTCACCTGTCCTGACCAACTAGATGCTCCCAGGGATGGTCACTCCCCTTTCCTTTGTGTAATTTCGCTACAGAGCAGGGACCGGTAGTCCCTGATTTGGTGCAAACTGGATTATGCAAGCAGGGCACCAAATGTGCCCTTCAAAGTAAGCCTGCCTTGAAACACCTATTTCCAAGGGAGTGGGTGTTGCATTCCCTCTCCCATAGGAAACCCTCTGTTCTGCCCTCCCCTACTTGTGCTGACCAAGAAGCAGGATGGCAGAAACCTGTTTAAGGGGCTGCAGAAGAGTGGGCTGCTTGCAAAAAACCTGGAAGACTGGTAGAAGCAATACTGGGGAGCCCTCCAAGGAGCACCCAGAGTTCATAGAATCATGCCACCAATACTGGAATTAGTATTGGTGTACGATTCCGACATGTTTGATACCAACCATGCCTAGGTTCGGAATTACCATTATGTAGCCGAACCACAGGTAGAGTGACCTGTGGCCAGTACACAGAGTAGGCCCTTCCACAGTACCATAGAGTAGGCCCTTCCAGCCTGCTGCCTGGTATAGTGACATGGGGTGAAATGCTGCAAAGGCTGCAATCGCAGTCCTGCAGACAAATTCTGCATGGGCTCCCATGGGTGGCATAATACATGCTTCAGCCCATGGGGGACCCCTTGTGTCCCAATGCCCTGGCTACCTAAGTACCATATACTAGGGACTTATAAGGGAACACCAGTATGCCAATTGTGGTGTGCACAAAAGTCCAAGTGTTTGAAAATGGCTCCCTGTTGCAGTTACCCCACACTTTTTGCCTGATATTGATGCTGACTTGACTGAGAAGTGTGCGGAGACCCTGCTAACCTGGCCCCAGCACCAGTGTTCTTTTACTAAAATGTACTATTGTTTCCCCCAATTGGCACACCCCTGGCACACAGATAAGTCCCTTGTAAATGGTACCAGTGGTACCAAGGGCCCTGCGACCAGGCAAGGTCCCTAAGGGCTGCAGCATGTGTTTTACCACCCTATGGGACCCCTCACCTAACACATGCACACTGCCATTGCAGATTGTGTGTGTTGGTGGACAGAAAAAGGCAAAATCGACATGGCATCCCCCCTCAGGCTGCCATGCACACAAAATACTGCCTGTGGCATAGGTGAGTCACCCTCTAGCAGGTCTTAAAGCCCTAAGGCAGGGTGCACTATGCCACAGGTGAGGGCATAGCAGCATGAGCAATATGCACCTACAGTGTCTAAGTACATTCTTAGACACTGTAAGTACAGTGTGGCCATATTAAGTATATGGTCTGGAAGTCTGTCAAAACGAACTCCACAGATCCATAATGCCCCCTGTATTTTACCCAATCCTCCAGTGCAGGACTGACTGGTCTGTGCCAGCCTGCCACTGAGATGAGTTTCTGTCCCCATGGGGTGAAAGCCTTTGTGCTCTCTGAGGCCAGAAACAAAGCCTGCACTAGGTGGAGATGCTTCACACCTCCCCCCTGCAGGAACTGCAACACCTAGCAGTGAGCCTCAAAGGCTCAGGCTTCTTGTTACAAGCCCCAGGGCACTCCAGCTAGTGGAGATTTCCACCCCCTGGACACAGCCCCAACTTTTAGCGGCAAGTCCAGAGGAGATAATTAGAAAAACAAGGAGAAGTCACCCTCCAGTCAGGACAGCCCCTAAGGTGCCCTGAGCTGAGGTGACCCCTGCCTTAGGAAATCCTCCATCTTGTTTTGGAGGATTCCCCCCAATAGGAATAGGGATAGGGATGTGCCTCCCTCCCCACAGGGAGGAGGCACAAAGACTGTGTAGCCACCCTCCAGGACAGTAGCCATTGGCTACTGCCCCCCTGACGCAAACACCCCTAAATTGAGTATTTAAGGGCGACCCTGAACCCAGGAATTCCTGCAACCTACAACAAGAAGGACTGCTGACCTGAAAGCCCCGCAGAGACGACAACTGACTTGGCCCCAGCCCTACCGGCCTGTCTCCAGACTCAAAGAACCTGCACAGCGACGCATCCAGCGGGACCAGCGACCTCTGAGGACTCAGAGGACTGTCCTGCACCTAAAGGACCAAGAACCACCTGAGAACAGCGGCACTGTTCAGAAACTGCAACACAGAATCAAGTTTTAAAGAGACTTAACTTCCCGCCAGAGGCATGAGTCTTCACACACTGCACCTGACGCCCCCGACTCGAGTTTGGAGAAGCCAGCACTGCAGAGAGGTGGCCTGCCTGCATCACCAGAGTGACCCTCCCGGGTCCCTCCATTGTTTTTAACCCGATGCCTACTTTTAACACTGCACCCAGCTGCCCCTGTGCTGCTGAGGGTGTGTTTTGTGTGCTTGTGTCCCCCCCTCCCTCTTGTGCTCTACAAAACCCCCCTGGTCTGCTCCCCGAGGACTGGAACTGGAGCACCACTGTTCTCCATAGGGGCCTATGTGTTTTGGGCCCTTCTTTGACCTCTGCACCTGACCGGCCCTGTGTTACTGGTGCTGTGGCTTTGGGGTTGCCTTGAACCTCCAACGGTGGGCTGTCTATGCCCAGGAGACTGACTGTGTAAGTGCTTTACTTACTTGAGAAACTAACCAATACTTACCTCCCCCAGGAACTGTTGATTTTTGCAGTGTCCATTTTTAAAAGGGCTATTTGCCATTTTAAACAAATATGCGTGTACTATTGTTTTAAATCAAAGTTCTATACTTACCTGTGTGAAGTATCTTGCATTTTAGGTACTTAACTCAAATCTTGAATCTTGCGTTTCTAAAACAAATTAAGAAAATATATTTTTCTATATAAAAACCTATTGGCCTGTAGTTAAGACTGTGAGTGTGTGTTCCTCATTTATTGCCTGTGCGTGTACACCAAATGCTTAACATTACCTTCTGATGAGCCTAATGCTTGAATACACCATCAGAAAATAGAGCATTAGAATTATCAAATTTTGCCACTATCAACCTCTAAGGGAACCCTTGGACTCTGTGCACACTATCACTTTAAGACAGTATATACAGAGCCAACTTCCTACACATAGGTAACCAAATTTGGAGGGAGAGAGCACAATCACTGGGGTCCTGGTTAGTAGGATCCTAGTGAAAACAGTCTAAGCACACTGATAGCAGGTAAAAATGTGGTAACCATGCCAAAAAGAGGGTACATTCCTACGGTGTCAACCTAAACAAACACAGAGGCCCTAGGACTGTCAGTTTAGTACCTTATCATAGTTGTTAACTAAAAAAGGACCAAACTTAACAATCAACCAATCAGGTGACACCAGCCAGAAGGAAGCTCCAGTCCCTCTAATTTTCGAGTACTAGTTCTTAAAGGAAAAACTGGAGAGAGCGCACGAGAGAGGGAGGGAGAGAGAGGGAGAGAGAGAGAGAGGGGGGGGGGGAGAAGGAGAGAGGGGGGAGAGAGGGGGAGAGAGAGAGAGGAGGAGAGAGAGAGGGGAGAGAGAGAGAGAGGGAGAGAGAGAGAGTGCGCGAGAAAGAGAGAGAGAGAGAGAGAGAGAGAGAGAGAGAGAGAGAGAGAGAGAGAGAGAGAGAGAGAGAGAGAGAGAGAGAGAGAGAGAGAGAGAGAGGGGGAGGAAGAGGGGAGGTGGGGGAGGGGGAGAGAGAAAGAGAAGAAAAAAAGCTGAGCTTCTCCGAGGAAGTGGGTGGGTCGCATGTGAATCTAAGAAAGATTCAAATACTGGAGAAGGACAGGTACAGGTAAGTAACGTATTCCTTACTCCAGTACTGGAAGTTTCATAGATTCACATGCTTGAATCAGGTTAGATAGCAGTATCAAGAACATTTAATATTACAAAACATTTGTTTTGAAATAGCAAAATACATATAATTTTGCAACTATACATCCAAAATGTCCATACATAAAATGTGTGTAATATCTCAGTAGTTGGCGGGGTGGGAGAAGTTGGCTCACCTTTATTGAAACAGGTGTCATAGAACAGATTGACCTACTGCTGCATCTTTGAGGAATTCTGTATCCAAGCAGTAGTGCTGAGTTAAAGTATGAGCACTCTTCCAGGTCGCTGCTCTGCATATATCTGGTAATGAGACTCCAGCAAACAGTGCCATAGATGTGGACATGGCTCTTGTGGAATGAGTCACAACCTTTGCATGCAAAGGCCTACCAGCTTTTTGGTGACAGAATACTACAGCTTTAGAGATCCATCTGGAAATACTTTGTTTAGTTAGAGGTAAGTCCGTTCCAGGTGCACTGTATACTATGAAGAGAAAATATTTTGTTTTGTCCAAATGACATTTTAAGCACCTTATTATATCGAGAGAGTGCAATGACCTTTCTGCTGACATCTCGGGATTTGGGGAAAAATACTTTAGAATTACTGGCTCAATTAGATGGAAGTCTGACTGAACTTTAGGAATGTCTTTAGGGTTAGTGCAGAGTATAATCCTATCATCCCTGAACTGAAGGAAAGGTTCCTGGGTTCACTCACTCGTCTAGCCGACGGGAAGGCAAGAAGTAGAGCTAATTTCCAAGAAAGGAACTTTATATCTGTCTTTTGGACAGGTTCAAAAGGTGGTTTCATTAAATGTGAAAGAACTGTATTTAGCTGCCACTGCAGAAGAGACTTTACAGGTGGGAATGCTCAAAACAATCCTTTAAGGAACTCTTTAATAAGCCTCTGACCATACAGAAGGAACTTTCAGTGATCTCCTAAAACGAGAAATGACTGCAAGATGTACTTTTATTGAGGAATGCAATATGCCTGACTGAGCCTGGTGTAGTTGGTATGGTAAAATGTGTTCAGGTGACGAAGAGATGAATATTTGATCTTTGGCACCATATGCACAACGTTTTCCATTTTAAAAGATATGTTCTGGTAGTATTGTCTGTTCTTGCCCTGGCTAAAATCTCCCTACTGTGTGAGGGAATGTTTAGGTGTCTGAACTTATGGAACTCAGGAGCCAGGCTGCTAACTGAAGAGACGTGGGGTCTGGATGCTGAACCTGACCCTGGTTCATAGTTTATAGTGATGGAATCGGCCTGAGTGAAATATGCCACTGTGTTCAAAGGATAAGAAGTTCCTTAAACCAGTGCTGACCTGGCTATGCTGGGGCTATGACTATCATCTTGCAGCCCTGCCAAGTACCACACATCACAGGTTAGCCTAACGCATTTTAATGCTGATGTCCACATCACTGCATTAGAATGCATTAGTCCCGCACAGAAAGCATCCTAAAATGCTTTGGGGGATCATGCAGCATACCAAAAAAAGACTCGCACAGCTGTGTTTAATCGATACACCCAGCACTGTGCTCTAGCTGCCTTCAGGTACTCTGACTCGTTATGGTGACTGAAGTGCACATGGGCCCTTCCTCTGATGATCCCACTCGGGCCCTTTATGAGGAACATGTGGCTGCTTACTATCCAGCACTTGCTGGGTGGCCAAACTGTGGGTCAGGTGTGGGCGACCTCTCGACAAAGGAAACACTGGAACAGATGTCTACCCTGAAGCATCCTCTGACATTCAGGGGTCCTCTAAGCATCGGAAATGGGCTGGCCAGCAGCAGGGACACTAAATATTCGAATAATTCCCATGTGAACAAGTCACATCAATTTGTTCACATGGGAATTATTCAAGTACATAGTTTCACTGCTGCCAGCCAGCCAAAAGAGATTCTCCTGCACTAGGAGCAGAGAGCTGCCTGTGTCTCTTTGTCCAAATTCCATTTGGACAAAAACTGGAACTGTCACTTTCTGCTGCAGTCTGTCGCCCCACTCCCCAGCCTAGTTGAAGAACTTCAGCACTTACACAGACTCAAGAAAAAGCAAGCCTGAGAAGTAGTTATTGGGTGACTTACACCCTTGCTGTCCAAGTTTACAGAGACTCTGCCCTACAGTAATCTGATCTCCAATAACGTGTAATGGCATGGGGAGTCGTTGTGTGAGGTCTTTTATAATCATTTTTTCTATATTTTTAGGCACAAAAATCTTCAGCGCAGCCTTTCTAATAATGCTCTACCTTCTTGAACACAATGCTGAATTGTGTCCGACAGTCTTAATTCTAACCACACTGAGAAATTAAAGAATTCTTCATTTTGGAAACCTGTGCTGAGCGGATTTAATGACAATGTTCGGAATCCGTGACCTCAGCCTTGCTGCCAATGTATTTCATTTAAATCCATGGTGGGGTAGATAAAAGGTAACAGATACCTTCTCAGTGAAGGATGCTGATGCCCTGTCCTCCCATTCCACTCATGGAATTGAATGTATGTAGATAAGAACACGTGGAGAGAAGACATGTTAAAATAGTTTATAACTGCTTGCCTCACAGTCAGCAGTTTTAAGATCTTCTTCGAGTTTCTTGGTGCTCACATAGGTTTAATTTCTTATATTTATGTTTCCCTTATCTTCGCTGCTTGACTTGCTCACGAAAAAGTGTCACTTATAGTTGTTGAAATGTCATTCATAATTACACTAAAATTATGAAAATATCACACACCGCAATCTGAAACCCTGGCACCTATGGGGCACGGCCTTCATCTTCCTGATGACTTCTGGAAGGAGAGGAATTGGAGGAAAGGCGTAGGCAAATATGCCGGACAATGCTATCGGAAATGCATTCCCCCACGATCCCGGGTGGGGATGCCAACTTACGAAAAATGGGCATTTCGCATCGTGAGCGGGGTGGGTCGCAAAGAAGTTGAGATTTGGCTTGCCCCATCGAAGGAAGCTTCGATTCAGTGTGTTCTGGTCCAGTTCTTACTCATGGCAAGATGTTCGGAACCTGCTCAAGATGTCTGTTAAGTAATTTTGTTTCCCAGACAGATGCTCTGCTATCAGATGTATTTTGTGACAAATGCACCATCTTCAAATTAGCTGAGCTTCCTTGGATAATAGGTGAGATCTGGTGCTGCCTTGTTTTTTTATATAGTCGTTCGTCGTCGTATTGTCAGTTCGTATGAGCACTGAGGTTTGTCGAATCCTGGGGAGGAATGCTTGTAAGTCAAGGTATACTGCCCGTAACTCGAGTATGTTGACTGGAGTCCCTGAAGGGCATTCTGCCATTTCCCACTGAGTTGGAAGTCCTGAAGGAACGCTCCCCACACATCCAAGGATACGTCTAGGGTTATTACCAAAGGTGATGGTGGAGGCAAGAATGGTTGGTTGATTTAGTGGTTACATCCAACAAGCTAGCAAATGAACTATTGTCGGAATGACTAGGACAATGTCGTTGAAGCTTCCAGTCGCTTGCGCCCTTTGGATGTCCAGCTCATCCTGAGGTAGATGCATGTATAGCCGGCAGTGAGGTATTAGATGGATGCAGGAAGACATCATGCCTAGTAGAGATTTGTAAAGGCAAACGTAAAGTGACCACCTTCTTTGTATTGTCTGGTCAGTTATATTAGCTTTTGTTGCTCCTTGAATCTGTCCACCATGGCTTGCATACACTTGTCAGTAAGTTAGGTCTCACGCTCAATCCGACAAAGTACTCTCTCCATCTGTCGCAACTGATAATGTTTTTTTGGGAGCAGTCTTGGACTCAAACTTAAACAGAACGTACCCCACAGACGGGAGGCAACAAAATCTAAACAGTTTTTCGAAATTTTGGGGTTGAGGAGCAATACGTTGGAAGTGCTATTGTTGATACTGCCCTCTATAAGACACCTGCCTTCTTCCTTGGACTCCATGAAAGGGCAATTTTCTATACTACAATGTGCCAAAAACTTGGCAGTGTCTATGTCTGTTCTAATTGCTTGGAGAGCCTTGTTGACATGCTTCCCAAAAAAGCTTGTTCATTATTTGACAGATCTAGTATTTTGGCTTCAACGTCGGGCCTAAATGAGGTAGCTTTAAGCCACTGCTCCAGCCAGCTGTCTGAACCCAGTTGTAGCAATAGCATCACACAGTCGATGATTTCAGAAGAAGTGCATTCCCCAATCTTTTTTGTTTCTCTTTTGATGGCTTCTGGATGTTTGTCTAGATATGGGGAAATAACTGTTGGACCTGGCCATTTCTACACGGTCATTCCCCAAGCTTTTTGCCTTCCTTCTTTCCACTTTACCACTGGTGATCAGTACTGAAGTGCATGTGCTCTCCCTTCTAAACCTGGTATGATTGGCTTACACCTGATTGGCACATTTAATTTACCTATACATCCCTTGTACAGTAATATCCCTTATACAAAGGGCCTGTAAATTAAATACTACTAGTGGGCCTGCAGTGCAAATTGTGCCACCCAAAGAAGTAGCCTTTCAAGCCCGTCTCAGGCCTGCCACCGCAGAGCCTGCATGCACAGTTTACTGCCACAGGGACCTGGCATCTAAATTTACATGCCAGGCATGGTACTCCCCCTTTACTACATTTAAGCCACCCCTAAGGGAAGCCCTAGCTAGCCCTATGGGCAGGGTACTGTGTATGTAAAAGGTAGGACATTTGTCCTTATGTACTACATGTCCTAGTGGTGACAAACAGCCTATGTAGTTTCTCACTACTGTGAGCGCTGCTCCTCTCAGGATTGCATTGGAAATGTCCTAACATATGTCTAAGTGGGGCTGTGTGATCTATGAGGGGTGACATAGGCATGTTTGGTACGGTAGTAAGAAATGCTGCTTACTGGTGTAGGTAGATTTTTATTACCATTGTAGAAATGCCACTTTTAGAAAGTGGGCATTTCTCTGTGCTTATAACTCTGGTGTTTTGCAGCTTGATTCCAATCCACGTCTGTAGTAGTGACAGCTGGGCTTTGAGTATAGTTCTCAGACAGCCTGTACACAGAGACGGAGGAGGTGTAACAAGAATACATCTGCATACTGAATGGTCTTTCTGGGCTGGGAGAGGTAGAGGTGGGGCACACATGCATCTGTTAAGGCTGTGCCCTGTCTGCACACAAAGGGCTTGTTTATTGTTGGGATTGGTGCATCTATGTATCTATGGGCTACTGGGAAGAGGCCGCCTGAGTAATCCCTCTTCTGTTTCTTTCTTTCCGGATCGTGAAAGGCGGGGCCAGGGGAAGGTTTGTAGTTCGCCCAGGGGGGAGTCTTGCTGCCAGGGAAGCAAGAAGCTTTGTTGCTCCGGGCCGCGGTACTACATATTCATGGGCAGCAGCCCTCAGGCCTTTCGGAAATTCTGCACGGGGGAGCCCGAAGAGGCACTCCCCCCATCCTTACAAGTGCGTTTGCCCCCCATATTAGCAACCTACCTGTATTAGGAGCCATTCAGGGTGTTTGTGGGCACAGGCTAGGTTTTGATCGCCCCGGGACAGAGACCTCGATGGAAGCCCCATTCTCACCAAGGAGTAGTAACATATCTGGGGTAAGAGGAGCACAGGAGTCCCTGTGTGGATGTCGTGTGCCCTAGTTACCACACTTGATATAAAAGCAGCACAGATGCGCTATGATTTTTATGTAGACGGTGCTGTAGGGCGATTATCTTAAGGAATCCCCCAGTACCAGGATGCGTGTTTGCCCTCATTTCTTTTTTATCTTTAGGAGGTGATTCCAAGGTGGGCCGTGCCTGCCGTGTTGGGGGATTTGTGCATAAAAGCAGAGTCTACCTGGGAGGATGTTCCTTTTCGTTTTTGTGGGCACTCACCAGGGCTTTATGACTTATACCATATAGGAATGTTTTTTTCTTCTTTTTTAAGGATTGGTGCATCTATGTATCTATGTTGGTAATGGTGATGACCTGCCAACTGGGGAAGATTTAATTCTATGTGCCGTCTTGATGATGTCTTGGCATTCATGATAATGTAGGACATGTGCATTTCTGGTGATAATGGTACAATGACAACTGCTTATTTTTGCAGACTGCTAATAACTATGTACTGATCTGACTCCTGCTGGTTTGCAGAGCATTATTAACCTAAGTGACAGCCTGGCAACTACTTCTGTAGCAGGGTATTACTGATACATGTCATTTTTGATATAATTATGTTTTATAGAATACAGGTTATTTGTATATAACTTGTCAGGGAATTTCCTTTGTGGTGTACTCATTGTGTCACTCGTGGTGTGTTGTTCAAACTCTTTACACAATGCCTTGGGGTAGGCCTGACTGCTCGTGCCAAGCTACCAAGGGGGTGAGCAGGGGTAATCTTGGGTGTGTAACTCTCTTGCCCGGACTAGAGTGGTGGTCCCTGCCTGGCTGAGGTACTTACCCTAGCCAACCAAGAACGCCATTTCTTTCAATAACTGTCTGTCATATCTACCCAGCAGGACCAGTGAATTTGCTGCTCTGTCTGAGCGCCGACATATCTGAACAAAACCTTCCTGTGTTGTCGAAGCATCTGCCGTCTTTATCCAGGGGCGCTGAGGTATTGAAGGATTCCTGGATCATCTTTGAGCTGCCTGAGAGACAAGTGAATCCGGCTTAGGATGACCTGTCTCGCAGGCTGGGGCATCCTCCGGAGCCTTTTATTTTTTATCAAGCCGTGGTAACACTGCCAAGACCGAGCATGGAGTGTGCATTACTTTCAGGCCCTCTTCCCAAATATAATCAATAATAGGCATGGCCCAGACAATCTTCCTGAAAGGTTCTTTAAAATCATAAAGGAAACAGTCCTTTTGTTTTGCTGGAATAGGAAGCCCAAATCGAAGCGCTGCCCTCTCTAACATATTATGAGACCTCTCTACATCTTCTGGTGGAGAGTCAACTGGTGTTGGCAGTACATAATCCTCCCATTCATCATGGAAGTCTTGAAGTTCCCCTTCTGCTCTCTCATCCTCAGCTGATGAGGTTACTCAACTGTGTTACTTGCAGAGAATGTGGTAGTTGCGTTGAAGAAGGCAAGTGGAGTGCAAGTGCTTGAGTTGCAGGTGGAGGTGAAGCGAGGCTGCTCTGAGCAGGATCCGTAGCTGGTGGAAATCTTTTTCTGTAGTCCAACAGCATCATTTGTAGATCTGTCACTCACGTTGATGGAATACATACCATTTCTTCCTGATAAATTGTACTGGTAATTGGCTTGTCAATGACTGGTATATATGATTTACTAGTAAGTCCCTAGTAATGTGCACTATGTGTACTTAGGGCCTGTAAATCAAATGCTACTAGTGGTCCGGCAGCACTATTGAGCCTCCCATATGAGTAGCCCTGTAAACGTGTCTCAGACCTGCCATTGCCGTATTCGAGTGTGTAGTTTTAACTGCCAGTTCAATTTGGCAAGTACATCCACTTGCCAGGCTCAAACTTTACCTTTTACTACATGTACGTCACCCCTAGGGTAGGCCCAAGACAGCCCCATGGGCAAGGTGCAGTATATTTAAAAGGTTATGTACTGGAGTGCTTTACATGTTCTGATAGTGAAATTCTCCTAAATTCGTTTTTCACTATTGCAAACCCTATCTCGCCTACAGGTTAACATGGAGATTGCCTTTAAATATGTTTCAAGTGCCATTTCCTGCTGGGAGCATACAGAGAAATGGAGTCAAGGGACTCTGAACTCACAATTTAAAAACACATCTTTTAGTCAGGTTGATTTTAAGAGTGCAAGTTTGAAAATGCAGCTTTTAAAAAGTGGGCAGCTTCTTGCTTAACCATTCTGTGCCTCTGCCTGGTTGTGGAATACACGTCAGAGTCAGGATGACAGTTGGGCTGTTTGTGAATTCACTCTAGACAGTCACACAAAGTGAGCTGAGATGTGTCCTGCATATCCTGATAGGCCTTCCTGGGCTAGAGTGGAGGGAGGAGCGGACACTAGCACCTGAATAGGGCTGTGCCTGGCCTCACACAAAGCTGTCTCTACCCACCTGGAGTGTGTACGGGGCCAGGGCAGGAAAGGCAGAGTCTTGTTCACTACAAAGATTTTCCTTTGAAGTTTGCCTACTTCAAAGGCAGAAATGAGTATACCTATTGGGCCTTTGAGACCACAACTTCAGAACACTTCTGGACTGAGGACATTCTGCCAGGAAGAAGAGCTGGTTACTCGAAGGAGGGACTGCCAATCTTCCTGTTGCTTTGCTGTGCTGGCCTGCTGCTTCTGTCCAAGGAGTGAAAGAATTGGACTTTGCTTTCTACATCCTGTTTTCCAAGGTACTCCTGTTAGAAGCCTCAGGTGTAGGAAAGTACCCTCTTTTTGGCATGGTTACCCTAATTTTTTGCCTGCTCTCCGCCCATTTCCTGGCACGGGATGGCAGCTGGCTGATGGATGTAAGGTCCTGCTCAGGCAGCTGGACAGAGCAGTAATTGACCCTAATCCTGAGCTGAGTCAGAGAAAGATGACATTCCTGGACGACCCATAAGTTGTGCAACTATGCCTCTGTAGCCTACTGCGTTATTCTTTTCGTACAGGTTACAGTGTACATTGGTGTGACTCTGGTCTCTGTGGACCCAAGGAGACTGGAGTTGCGTCCTACACCATCCTTTCCCATTGACATTTAATGGAGTGTCCCTACAGTGAAAAGACAGTAAGCACACGGACTATCCTCACATGTGAACACCTATCTCATGAGGCCTACTCCAGGTCACCACCCACTCTGCATAGTCCCTTCTGTGCCAGACTACTTAAGCGCAGTTCTTGGGCTGCGCACTCCAAGAATCTGTGCAACTAGCCCAGGGCCTCCTACTCTCACTTGGTCATAGCAGCCTTTCCCTCATCAGGCGGCACCGGCAGTAAACATGTGCAGTCAATTTTACCACAAGCTTACTTTGGGGAGTCCCAAACTATGAGGCTCTCTCAAAGCAAAAGGTCAAAAACCAGGTAATCCAAAAGTGAAAAATCCAAGCAGACCCGAGGTCAGAACCGTCCTCACACCATGCTTACCTTTGAGTTGAGAACAGCCCCCATTTAAGGTTAGATCTGTAAGGGTTGGAGGTGGGATACTGATTGATTGTAAAGTTGTGAAGAAGTTTCATTGTGATCTGTTTGTATTTGCAGCATTGCTGGCGGGCGGCATGCTTGATCAGCCAGTCATACAGATAAGAAAAGATGAAGATGCCCTGCCTGCGCAGCCACCAAAGTGAGGGTCTTAGTGAACACCTGAGGTGCAGTAGTAACCTCGAGCAGCACTATGAATTGGTAATGCTTTCCGCTGACCACGAACCTGTGAAATTGGTGATGGGCCAGATGCATTGGTAAATAGGCGTCCTTCAGGTTGAGCGTGGACATCAAGTCGCCTCGATGGAGAAGAGCAATAAGATCTTCGAGTGTAACCATATGGAAGTGCTCTGAAAAGATGAATTTATTTATGAGCCTGAGGTACAGAATGGGCCTGAGGCACCCATCCTTTTTGGTTATTAGGAAGTACAGAGTACACTCCTGTGTCCTACTGATGATAGGGGATGGGTCCTATAGACCCTTTCAGGAGGAGCGCTTGCACCTCTCCTCCCTCAGAAGCCTTTGATGTTCTGGGGAGAGTATGTGTTTGCAAGGTGGAATAGTGGAGGTGCGGAAGTGCGCTGCAAGACAATAAACATGTTGGATAATATCCAACAACTACTAGTTTGAAGTGACAATTTGCCATGTGGGACAAAAACCTTGCAGGTGCCACCAACCGGCACTGTTTGGTCATGGATGTTGGGGGGAGGGACGACGACAAGTCTGGGTTTAGTGGTGGTTGCAGCTCCCTTTGGGGAGCCGCCTCTGCCTCTAAATTTGTTGCCCCTGTAGGGCCGTCCAAGGTAACCACTGGGAGATGATTGCTATCCTTGGGTACGCCATTCAAAAAGAGGGGGGGTGCCCTTGTCACTGCAACTCTTGGACAAACTATGGGCCTGATTTAGTGTTTGGAGGAAGGGTTACTCCATCACAAATGTGACAGATATCCCATCTGCCGTATTACAAGTTCCATAAGCTACAATGGAATTGTAATACAGTGACAGGATATCTGTCACATTTGTGATGGAGTAACCCTCTCTGCCAAACTCTAAATCAGGCCCCAAACATATTAGAGTAACTCAAATACTATATATCCTTGTACACAACCCTGTGTGCATTTATTATTGTATTTATGCATTTGGGGACGGCTAGTCATATTTACAAACACATTGACATATAATCACAAAAAGCATATATACATTCTGTGGTCATTTCTTGCCTGTCGCACCCACAATTTTTGGAACTAATAAATGATGTTTATAAAGTAGCACTTCAAAATGTTCAAAATCCACCAGGTAGCAAGGGAAACAAACAAGTAGCATCTTTTGCTGTCAAATTAAACACTTCCCCAACATGAAAAGTTATGAAAGTTCATCTTCTGTTGGCACCTTTAAAGTTATAGCTGGTCGATGCATTTTCCTGCCTTTCTAGAATTCCAGGCCTCATCAGGACCGGTGTTTTTGTACAAGGATATATGGTATTTGTGAGTTATTCTGATACATTTAGTTTGACAATTTCTTCTTGTGACTGGCAAACTAATACATGTTTTTGCACACATAAATTAATGATATATATATGGGTTTCTAGGCGTCCCATTATTTTTTGGTCAGTCTCTGGGTACACTGGTAGGACCGGAGGAGGTGGTATTCAAGCTTCCACAACAGGGTGTGCCATTAAATGAGCCAAGGGAGCAGGTGTCTGAAGTGCGCCCATCACCACAGCGGTTTCCTTTTCTTTACTTATCTTTACTGATCCTTTCTAACATTGGTCCACTTGTGGGGCAAATAGATGCAGGCCATTAAAAAGCACAGTAAATAGGTTCTGCTGAACTTCTGGCTTGAAGCCAGAGGCACAGAGCCAGACGTGTGTGAGTTGAAGGACACTGGAATAAACCACGCTGGCAGAAGGGTCTGAGGCATCTAGGGCACAATGAAAGTAGTGTTTGATATCTGCTTGCCCTCAGAAACTATTTCATATCCACTCTTTCTGTGTTATTCTGGGAGGTGCTGAAGGAGCTCCTCCATCTCGCCTCAATGGGTACGATCATAGTATGAGAGATCAACTGAGTTGGAGATACTCCATTGGTTGGCTGACTGTCACCCTTTTGACCATTTCATCTATGTGTGTACTCTCCTTTTTTGGTGGCCGGGCATCCCTATGGCCTGGGAATTGGCTCACTTACAAGCAGTAGTAACAACTAGAGATTCAGGCGGGAGCTGCCCACAAATATAACAAGGTCAATATGGGAGGCTTTTTATTTTTCATCTACTCTTGATGTTATGAGCCTGGCTCAGACAGAGTCTTTAAAAATGTCGGGCATATGGCATAGTAAGCCCTTAAGCATAGGGAGATTCCGAGTGGACCGGTGAGTGGAGGAGAGTGATTTAAAAAAGAAGTCCTCCCCTAGAGGCTCTGTATGAAGATGCACTTAACGGAACAAAGCAGCCTTATCACAGAGTTCCTGATAGGATGTTGAATCATCCCGAGTGGAAGGACTGGCAGGGTACAAATCAGGGTTTGTGTCTGCTTCATAGGAGTTCCACAGGTTACCGCCATAGGGGTGTCAAATGTGTCATGCCTTCCCCCTCCCCATGTCAGAGTGAGGAGACCTCCCAGGAATGATGTCAAGTGGGTCCCCTGGAGAAGCAGGTGGGGAAGGTGAAGGCTGGCAACTGGGTGAGGGGATGGGTGTAGATGGGAAAAGGGGCTGGTAATCTTATCCACCTTCTTGTGTTACTTTGGTGGAAACAGCATCTCCAAGGCTTCACTGATAGACCACTGGCGTTTCAAGGGTGGAGTAACAGTAGACATGGAGGGCGGGTAAGGATCCGGCCCATAGGATGGTGGACGATCAGGTGCTTCTGCCTTGCGTTGATCTCCTGCACTTAGTGGACAATCTACTTGACTGGATCGAACAAGTCTCAAGTGTCGTCGCTGCTCCTGTGCTACATCTTGAGTTGATGCCTGCCAGTTGCAAAGCGTGTTTTTGGAACAAAGAAGCAGGAGGAATCTTCGTTGTGCCATGGCAACAGGCACAAACTGCAGACTTGATGGATGTCAGTCAGCGGATATCTCCCGTTGCAACAAGGACAATATCGGCATGGTGTCAGTTCCATCACTGTAGAGACATGGTGATGAGAGGCGGATAAGCAACTAAAGTAGGTGTCAGAGGATGAGGCCAACAAGGGGCCGCAATCTACCAGGACCCAGCTCGAGCGAAGTAAGCAAGTGTGGACTTCATATGGAGGGAAAGAGAGACACAATCGAAGTATAATACTGACGAAGGGAAAAAAAAACCTGTGTGAACCCAAAATCACCACCACAACAGTGTCGACCCGAGTAAAGCAGCAAACAAGATGGCAGAAAGAAAGCAATTTAACAATGGAGCCAAAGACCATGCACATTATCATGAAGAGGAGGAGTCATTTTATATCATGACACAAAAGACTTCTCTGAAGAAAAACAACTTGCATACAACTGGGCCCTACAGTACATGGCAGGTGTATGCACAGCATGTGTACCTACAGCCACACAAGCCTCGAACATGATTGTTCCTTCCGCAACCAACTCCTGAACCCACTTTTTATATTGCTCTGGAATATGTTGGATGAGTTCTTCCATTTGATCCCACTGTGCACGGTCGTACAAAGAGCCTAGAGAATTGGAAAGATGCCAATGGGTGGCACACTGTGCTACAACACGCTTTTTGCCCACATCAACCTTCTTACTTTACTGGTCTGGAGGGGGTGACTCTCCTGTGTCCTGGGAATTAGCACACTTTCTGGCTGCGAGTACGACTAAGGAGTGGGTGGTAACTGGCCCTCAATATAAGGTGGATCAGAGACACCTTATTTTTTTTTTGTACCACAGGCAGGAATTATCACAACTTCACAGGCTCCTTAAATATGTCACTAGTTGGCTGAAGCATGCCTTTAAGCATGAGGAGATAGGTACTGGAGGGATTGCTGCATGGAGGAGAGGATTAGGAAGCCATCTTCCTCTGGTTGAACATTCATTTCCATCTTATGGAAGGTGGCAGTCTTGTGCAGGTAGTGTCATCTGCGGTGAGGGCTTGGTGGGATATAGGTCTGGATCAGTGTCAGCTGGGGTCTCTATATCATGGTCGTTCCAAGGGTCAGGGGCCTGTGTATCATATGGTAAGTCATAAGGTTCATACTGGGAATCAGGACTGTCTCCCAGCCCCCCATAGTGAATGTAGCTGGGGGTCCACAGGTAGCAGAGGAGAGATGGGCACAGGAAGAGAATGGTGGGATGGGTGGGATCTGGGTGCAAACAAGAGAGTGGAGAGATGCCTCTATCCATGGTGCTGAGACTACTTGGGGATTAGCACCGTCTATGGGTTTAGGGCCTCCTCAAATGTCAGCATCCTCTTGTGAGGAACTGGGTCCTTAGGTGCATGGGGAGGCTTGGCCAGGATCTGACTGTGCAAGGTTGAATGTGAACTAACCTCTGCCTGGCATCGACCTGCTCTTGGGAGTCATTGGAAGATCGGTTGATCGAGATCCTCAGAAGAAAGAGAGAAGGCCTTCCAGTGACCTGAGGGTGTTGAAGCGTGCTTCAGTTTGAAGGCATGTGGCTCAGCAGATCTCTGTTTCAAAGATTTCGGCTCAGTGGATCTTGGCTCCAACAGAGGTCTTGATGGAGTCTTGGAAACTGGCACTAAGGTGGTGGTCGATGTAGACACACAAGGCTATGGGGAGGACTTTGACACTGAGTGTTGTGCAGGCATCTGGTCTGACTCAGATAATCAAACATTCAGACCATGGCCATAAAGCAGTGGTGGACTGGAGACCTCATGAGTGGTTTGGGAGCTGGAAGCTGGCATCTCCTGGGGATGAGTGGAGTGTGAGAGAGTAGTACTCACTCCAACAACCTTTGGAGGCGGACGCAGAGCCGGTGGGGGGCTTCTCTTCATTAGCATCAGAGTTAGCGCTATCTGCTGAGAAGGCCTCTTCCAACTCCACGCCTGGAGCATTCAGCTGCTGAAGATCTTCAGGGTACCGGTTCCTAAAGAGGTCCAGAGTATAGTCCACCCCTTGCCAATACACCTTGGAGGCAGCGGCAAACCAACGTGCCCGACTATTCTGAAGTGTTTTCATATTCTGAAATACTGGGTATCCAACATAAGAGTTCTCTCGTGGTCAGGGGACAAATATAAGTTACAGGTTTCATGTAGGTTTGTCCTCTAGCACTTGGTTTGGAAAGTGGGGCAGAAACAGAACTGAGTCTTTTCTATCAATTGGACATTCTCAGGCACGAAAGTGATGATGGTCTGGAGGGGCTGAGCCCCAAATGGAGGAAAAGTCATTGACTGTGGAACAGAGTCAAAGTGGATACGCAACAGTACAAACAGACTGGTAAGCGGGACTGTAGACTCTACCGACAGGTAACGGATCCAAGAGCCCATTGAGACCATCACACGGCATTGAACCAGAGCTCACAGAGACACGTCTAAACAGGACGGTAGAGAAAAAAAAACTAACAATGGAGTGGATGCAATAGGTATATCTCATGAGTCTAAAAAAAAGTATTCGAAGAAAAACAAGTTGTGCATGTCCGAACCCAACACCATATGGCAGGAATGTGCACAGAATATATATCTACAGGTACACATGCCACAAACATTTATTATGGTGGAATATGGGGCGAACGGGGAGGGTAATGGAGTTCAAGGTGCTCTCAGCTCATTGGATGAAGGTTGGGTCTTATTTAATGAGGTGACTGGTATACTTTAAAAATGTGTGTTCTATTTTTTACTGAAATTTCGGGATATTGTTACTGAAATGCTATTGTGGGAAGTCCGAACTCTAGATCTCAGAAAAAGCACGAGACAAACAGACCGTGATTCCCCATGTCAGATAATGTTTAAATATAATTTAACGTACAAACTAACATGTCCAACAGAGGTTTACATCACTGAGCCAAAGAGATGGCAGTTTACATCATTAATTATTAGGCCTTTATTACTCACCCAATAGTTGCTAGAACTGTAAGGTACTGATTGATCTGTAGCATAGCAGCATCCAGCAACGTGTGGATGTTTTGCAGGCACTGCAGACGTGCTTCCAAATTTTGTCGCTCATGTCCCTCCATGGCATGAAGCTCATCATCTGTCAGGCCAGCAAAACCTGCCGGAGGCACTGGCATGGGTGGGAATCCTGAAACAGAATTACAAATTGAGGGTTTAGCAATACAAAGGGAGAAAACATGTTAAATGTTCATAATTGTGCAGAGGCTCCTTTAAGTGTAAAGCCAAAGATTGCAGCTGGACAGCCTAAGAATTATTCTTTATTAAGATGTGATTTTTGAATCCGGATAAGACCTAAAACTGTGCAGTGGGTAGAGGTGGACAATTCAGAGACCACAACGTTGTGAGACATCTCAAGTATGCTGAGTGGCTAGGCATTTCTCAACTGGGGAAAAAGCTGGGCTACAAAAGGACTTCAAATTCATATGTTCATATCGAACTGGACAGACAACTTGGCAGAGGAATTATCTCCCAGAAATAAAAAGCCTGAGGTATGTGATAGAGCAACACCATAAATGCATGTAGAATAACTTTGGGAAGAGATCATATTGACACTTCGTAATCAATACAACCATACATTGCATTTTGGATTGGGGTACATATTACATGACCTGTTGACGACTTTTAAAATATTTAAATAGGAAAGGTTGATATCAAATCGAGGAACATCTCTCATGCTTTTATGGTCAGTGCCCATGGTTCTCATCCTTTATGGGCAATAGATATCAAATGGTGAAAAACTCAAGTACATAACAGAAAGAACTGCAAAGTCTTGTGGCGACCTCAAGGGCACTATCCTACCTCCTACCATTTTCAACACAAAGCAGTTAGGTCCCATTTCCTACACTAATGCGCACATGATCCTTACACCAACTATCAAGGACATCTTCACTCTGATCAATCAAGACGTCACTCTTGGAAAGTCTGAAATCAATCATTTTTGCTTTCACCACCACCCTCGTCCCCCCCCAATAAAATACACCGGCTTACCCTTAAACTCTTCCTTTAACTCTGATAACATACAACCACCAATTGGCCTATACCTATATTCTGTCCAAAAACAAAACTGAGCATTAAATTTCATAAGACAGCCTTAAACAAAAAACAAATCTTAACACTTGTTGTCTCTTGGAGACTTCTATTTAAAAGGATGCTCTGACTAAATACTTGACCGCTGCCAGACTTGATAATGAGCCAAGAAAATTCAACCACCCTGCGACTATACTACATAATCTTCATTTGCCATCAATAACAGCAAGTGTTGCATCCAAATGATGTAGCCTCCCCTACAATGTCTTACACCAGTATATCATGTTATTTCTAAGAATGTCTCTATATCGTGGGTGATGAGAAGTTTTTAAAGCGTGAACTACCTAAACAAGATTTAAAACCTTTTACTGAGAAGCAAGTACCACTATAATCTGCAGAATTGTTTTTTCTAAATCACCCAAAAAAACTATTTACTCAACTTTTGTACCTATTCTTGAGCTGATGTTCCTTACTAAAAGGTGTACAGTACTCCTGCTACACAATTATTGGTCTGCAATGCTGTCCTATGTTCTCTTGACCGCAACATTATTTTCTCCACAATGCACTCATGTTCTTCAGATGCTTCTTCAGGTTTACTGTGATAAGTTCTCAGTAATGTTTCCAAATATGATATTGGTGCAACTGAGCTATATGAAATTGTCACATAAATGAAATAAATGCAGTACAAAGTGATATGAATGAAAAAAGAGAGGGTTAAAGAGGAAGGGTAACATAATATGATCGATTTTTGAAGTTTGTAAGATAATGATGACCCCCTGACAGGTACTTTCATTGTCAAAGACCATTTTGGCACAGAAAATGTAAACGTCATTTAACTATTACGGTCATCTAACTATGCATCAGCTCCAACTGCTCTGTAAGTTACTTACCTCTAAATCCTAGTTCTCTTCCAGGGGTATCCTCATCAAAGTCATAAACATTGAATATTCCCGCCCTTGTGCGGGGACCCCGGAGCATATATAAAATACACATATATAAAGTATGAAATATGCACGAAAAATATGTATAGCATTTTTAGTAGACAAATTTTCATACTAAACTCATATATACATGTGTAAAACAGCAATGCAGACTATAATCATAAACAGGCTAAAATGCTTTATTTCAATGGAGTTTTTTTTTTTTTTTAATTGTTCTCAAAATTACAATAAGAGAAAAAATATCTACTAAAACCACACCACAGAGCCCAGGGAAATCAGTAGTAGTAATCATCAGAGAAAAAAAGATAAAAAACTACATTGAAAAACACTAGAGCATTTTTAGCCAATAGGCTGCATGCAGGTTAACACAGGAGAACCATAAAAACTTTGGCACTGTGCCTTTAAGACCCTCAGCACCTCCAGTATCCTACCATGCCTCAGGGGCATGACCTTTAATGCAATATTTCTCTTCTAACACTTACATATGAGTCAGGAATCTGCTCTGATGCCCTTACATGCATCAGAGCTTTTCTCACGGCTTGAAAATCTTCTCTCACCCCGATAATACCCAGCTTATTTCCATCTCCGACATCATGTCCACCCAAACCAGTTTCCATGCCTGCACTCTCTAAGTCTGAAACTGGACGTGAAACAACTGTCTGAAGATGATTACTAATAAAACTGAAGTCATGTTTGGAAAAACTACATCTTCTTGGGCTGAAGGCCGGTGGCCTTGAGAACTGGAGAAAAGTCGAGGTATTGTGAGAGACAACAATTTGTCCATAGTCCACCACATCAATTCACTCTCTGCTTCTTGTTTTCCCGTTCTAACAATGCTCCGCAAAGTTTTCACATGGATCCCCTTACAGACCTGTTTCAGGTCCTGAGCTCGCCCCCCACGACCGCAGCGCCAACCTGCTGCCTCCTGCCTCTGTCCCCTGACCACGCTGCTGTTTGCGTGTTCGAGGCCCTCCTCCACCCGCAGGCATCCTCCTGCGCCTCATCCCTGGGGTCTAGTGGGCTCTGACTAGCTTCACTTGACCCGTGTGCCGCTTTCCGCCGTCCCGTAAGTGTTTTTCGTTTTTTTTCGCTTTTTTCAGCGCCTCGCCGCCGGCGCTTCTGCCCCCTTTGTGCCCCCCTGATTGCTGTCTCCCAGATCGTATATTGTGCCATTTTGTTTTTTCTGATTGTGTGCTTTTCTTATTGTAACTGCTGTTTTTTGCTCGTTTTCAGTGTTTTTGCCCCTTGTGCGCTCCCCGTTCCCTGCCGCTGCCTCCCTGCGGCCCCGCCCCCCTCGCGCCCCCATTTGCCGCTCCCTCCCGCCTCCCGCCTCCCAGCTGCTCCTCCCTCCCCCCTCCCTTCTTAATGGCTGGCGCTGCGCGTCGCGAGTGAGCGACCTCTGACCTGTTTCAGGTCCTGAGCTCGCCCCCCACGACCGCAGCGCCAACCTGCTGCCTCCTGCCTCTGTCCCCTGACCACGCTGCTGTTTGCGTGTTCGAGGCCCTCCTCCACCCGCAGGCATCCTCCTGCGCCTCATCCCTGGGGTCTAGTGGGCTCTGACTAGCTTCACTTGACCCGTGTGCCGCTTTCCGCCGTCCCGTAAGTGTTTTTCGTTTTTTTCGCTTTTTTCAGCGCCTCGCCGCCGGCGCTTCTGCCCCCTTTGTGCCCCCCTGATTGCTGTCTCCCCGATCGTATATTGTGCCATTTTGTTTTTTCTGATTGTGTGCTTTTCTTATTGTAACTGCTGTTTTTTGCTCGTTTTCAGTGTTTTTGCCCCTTGTGCGCTCCCCGTTCCCTGCCGCTGCCTCCCTGCGGCCCCGCCCCCCTCGCGCCCCCCATTTGCCGCTCCCTCCCGCCTCCCAGCTGCTCCTCCCTCCCCCCTCCCTTCTTAATGGCTGGCGCTGCGCGACCGCGCAGCGGGCGCGCCGCTGGCGCGCCAGAGGCAAGCCCGTCTGCGCCCGTCCGCGCCTGGACCGCGCCCAGCGCCACACCCCCTGGCCCTTGCGCCCCCCGCATCCGCTACTCGATCAACGAACTCCGCGCCTTCAACCCCGGCCCCTCCACTGAATGCTACCGGGCATCCCCGAAGCACACTAAAGGACCTTTTTCCTGCCGTACCTGCAACTTCTCCTGCATCAGAACGACCAATCCAACTACGAAAACATCCAACCCCAACCACCTGAACTGCATCCTCATCAACACCCTCTCAGCACGGAAACACGCCATCGAGCTCTGGGATTTGCTCGACACCACTGCTCCTGACGTGGCTTTCCTGACCGAAACCTGGTGGAACGACTCCTCGTCTCCGGACATCGCCATCGCCATACCGGACGGATACAAAATCACCAGGCGAGATCGAACCAACGGAATCGGCGGCGGAATAGCCATCGCTCACAAAGCTACCCTCAAAATCCACACCCACTCGGACGACACCCTCAGGACAGCCGAACACCTCCACTTCCAGATCCACACGGACCCCAACACGACCCTCAGAGGAACCCTCATTTACCGCCCTCCAGGACCAAGACCCCCCTTCAACGACACCATCGCCGACCTTGCAAGCACCCACGCCCTCGCTTCCCCGGATTACATCCTCCTGGGAGATCTGAACTACCATCTGGAAAATGCCAACGACGTCAACACCGCGTCACTGACCTCCAACCTCCTCAACCTCGGTCTCCGCCAGCTAGTCAACACACCTACCCACATCGCCGGACACACCCTTGACCCCCTCTTCACCTCTAGCAACCACATTTCCTTCAGCCACACCTCCGAACTCCACTGGACTGACCATCACTGTGTCCATTTCACCTATAAGAAAACCACAGAGCAACACCGCATCCAGCTACCTCCCCACCGCCGCTGGGGCAAAATCACCCAAGAACAACTGACCAACACCCTCGTCAACAACCTTCCACCCGACGCAATCGACCCGAGCACAGCCGCCATCAACCTCCATCAATGGATCCTCGACTGCGCCAACACCCTTGCCCCTCTCAAGAAACCCACCACCACCCAAGGAAAGAGAAAACCAGCCTGGTTCACAGACGATCTCACCACCTCCAAAAGCAACTGCCAGAAACTCAAAAAGAAATGGATCCAAGAACGCACACCCGACAACCTCGCCGCCCTCAAAAACGCCAACCACGAACACCACCAACGGATCCGCACCGCCAAGCGCGCCCACTTCACCGAACGCATCAACAACAACGCCCACGACTGCAAAGAACTATTCGGCATCGTGAAGGAACTCTCCAATCCGAAAGCCAACTCCAACGACATCCCGCCCTCCCAGAAACTCTGCGACGACCTCTCCACCTTCTTCCACCAGAAAATCACCACCATCCACGACAGCTTCATCACCGGTCCACCGCCAGACCCCACCCCCGACGTCTCCTCCCGCGACTGCCGCCTCACCGCCTGGACCCACGTGGACGAGGCAGTAACCATAGCAACCATGAACACCATCCACTCAGGCTCCCCCACGGACCCCTGCCCCCACCATGTTTTCAACTCAGCAAACGCCACCATCGCCCCCGAACTCTGCAAGATCATCAACCTCTCCTTCACTTCTGCCACCTTCCCGGACAGCTGGAAACACGCAGAAATCCAACCCCTCCTCAAAAAACCCAAGGCTGACCCCAACGACCTCAAAAACTTCCGTCCGATCTCTCTCCTCCCTTTTCCAGCGAAAGTCATCGAGAAGATCGTCAACACTCAGCTCACCCACTTCCTCGAAGACAATTCCATCCTGGACCCCTCACAATCCGGATTCAGACGAAACCACAGCACTGAGACCGCCCTCCTCGCCGCCACAGATGACATCAGACATCAAATGGACAACGGCGAAACCTCAGCCCTCATCCTCCTCGACCTATCAGCCGCTTTTGACACCGTCTGCCACCGCACCCTACTGACCCGCCTCCAGGAAGCCGGCATCCAAGATAAAGCCCTCCACTGGATCTCATCCTTCCTCTCCGACAGAACGCAGAGAGTCCGTCTCTCCCCTTTCCGCTCCAAAGCCACCAACCTCATCTGCGGCGTCCCCCAAGGATCCTCCCTCAGCCCCACGTTGTTCAACGTCTACATGGCCCCCCTCGCTCAACTGGCCCGCCAACATCATCTCAGCATCATCTCCTACGCCGACGATACCCAGCTCGTCCTCTCCCTGACCAAAGACCCGCTCACCGCCAAAACAAACCTCCACGAGGGACTAAAATCTATCGCCGATTGGATGAACAACAGTCGCCTGAAACTCAACTCCGACAAGACGGAAGTCCTCATCCTCGGACGCACTCCCTCGGCCTGGAACGACTCATGGTGGCCCTCCGTCCTCGGACCCCCACCCACCCCTGCCAGCCACGCAAGAAACCTCGGCTTCATCCTGGACTCCGCCCTCACCATGTCCAAACAGGTCAGCGTCGTCTCCTCCTCCTGTTTCAACACCCTCCGAATGCTCCGCAGAATTTTCAAGTGGATTCCAACAGAAACCAGAAAGACGGTGACCCAGGCCCTCGTCAGCAGCAGACTTGACTACGGCAACGCACTCTACACAGGCATCCCAACCAAAGACATCAAACGCCTCCAACGTATCCAAAATGCCTCCGCCCGACTGATCCTCAACATACCCCGCCGAAGTCACATCTCCCCTCACCTAAAGGAACTCCACTGGCTCCCGGTAGACAAGAGGATCACCTTCAAACTCCTGACCCACGCTCACAAGGCACTTCACAACACCGGACCCTCCTACCTCAACACCAGACTTCACTTCTACACCCCAACACGTCAACTCCGATCCGCCAACCTCGCCCTCGCCATCGTACCCCGAATCCAGCGCAAGACATCCGGCGGCAGATCCTTCTCCTTCCTCGCCGCCAAGACCTGGAACTCTCTCCCCACATCCCTTCGCCAGACCCAGGACCTCCTCGCATTCAGAAGGCTCCTCAAGACCTGGCTCTTCGACCGATAAACCAGCAGCGCTCCCCTCCCCCCCCCCCCCCCCTCAGCGCCTCGAAACCCTGACGGGTACATAGCGCGCTTTATAAATACTATGATTGATTGATTGATTGAATCATGTAAACCAGTAAACCTCAGGCCCCAGTCATCAGCTCCCTTTATCATGATAACGCAATACATCAGCTTCCCGTCCTACCAGACAAAAGACTGCATATTATCCAAAACAAGGGTGGTAGGATGGTCCTCAACGTGCCCGCACAGGACTCAGATTCTCCTCATTGAAGGACCTTTATTGGCTTACTGTCGCTGTAAAGCACTTCACAAACTGCCCAACGGTATCGCTCTAAGAGACTCTCCTTTCATCAACCCACTCGGCACCTCCGCTTATGCCACCAGCACCTGATCGCTATCCTCTGCAATTCAACTTGCCAGTTCTGGAGGACGCCCATATTTTTTTTAATCTTGCAGTGCAAGCTGGACGTTCCCTCCTAGATCTGTAACTGATCACCTCCATGTCACTTTTCAAAAATAAACTAAAAACCTGGCTATTCTGGTCCTGTTGTTTCCCCTCAGAACAGTCTGGCATCCATTTCTCTGTTCTAGGATACCCTCTTATCACGAGTAAGCAATTTACAAATCCTGTTATCATATCACAATAAAATAAAAACATTTCTGTGATCTATTTCCTTCAACTAACTGACAGTAATCTGGCTATGTATAAATTAACCTGAGCACCACACTCTGACTTTAGCTCTTACCGAAATTGTTAGCAATGAAAAGTGTTCCTGAAACACAAGGTTTTTGATCCAAAATCTGGATAAGCAGCAAGCCATCCTCAATCCTGGTCCCAGTCCCTCCATGGAGTTGCAAGGGTCCTTTTTTTGCAGGGGTATTTTTCACATGCACAAATGATTGGAGCTGCTCCACCCATCAATCATACACACCATTCACCCTCTAGGCATGTTTCTCCCAGTAATGTGCTCTGAATCATGGGGTCACAAAATTCCTCCTCTCCACCAAATGCTCCTGTTACCCCTTTCTGGGGATCTGAAAAGGCCAGGAACACTAGTGCCCTCACTTATTGTAATATGTCCACACTTTCAGAAGCACATATTTATTTACCCACATAAACTTTAAATAAACCTAGGTTAGCAGCAGCAAGACTAGTTGGCTACTGAAACAGATGTGCAGTCATGCATTCGAGTAATATGAGGTCATAACACTTCTGGAAACACCAGCATTATAGAAGGGCCTAAGCATGATAGATAGATAGATAGATAGAACAAATTTCCTACGGTAACTGGGTCCTAACTGTAGCTACCTACTGGCCACAAACAGAGAGAGAGACACGGTTTTGAGAGGAATCTATCTGAATAAAAAACTATTAAATGAACGCATAATAATTAGTATATACTCATTTTCATGTCCTAATCACCTGGCAAGCAATTTCTAAAAAGGAATCTCACATCTCTACAATGCTTTAAGAAAATACTGTGCTTGAGAAGGTGCTGGTTGCCTAAGTGTAGGACATGAAAATACGGATATACTCATTAAGCTAGCTTTACCCAAGTGATAATCGTTGAAACAGGTTCATTTCAGCGACATTAACATACTTGGCACATTTAGCCAGATGTAAGCCTTGTGGAACCCTAACCTTATAACCACAGGACACAAACTGTGATATAATGTTTCATATCAAGATGGAGCACAGGCCATGTGGAGCTCTTCCTGGACCACCTTGGGTGATTTCTTGGGATCTGGTAACAAGTCTTTATTATTAATAAATACATTACATTTTTCTCAATTGCAAAGGTTCATGTAGGCACTTCCAAAGTAATCGGTGGAGAGATTACACTATGTATAATTTAAACAGCTTCCAATCAATAAAGATTAGCACTCAATGGGTATAATACTTTTACAGGACTGCACACTACTAGATAAAACATTCTAACCTTTTCTTGTCACTTACCAAAGGGAGGGGGCATTGGCATACTCATCCAAGGAGGTGGGAAAGGAAAGCCTGGAACGGAGGCAGCAGTTGTTCCATCCATTGTCCATGTGTTTGCTCCTGCGGCATCGCCAGCTCTTAATGTACTAGCTGCAAGGGTCAATAAGAGTATGCAAAATGTATTGACTGCTGAGAAAAACACGCTAACTACTAAATAGCATTTTATAAGTCGAACATGAGCTTGCAGGAGGCTACATTCATTGCTCAAAAACACATGCTTTATTAAAGATGCCATACCAATAACTGGAAACTGCTTACGAGTTACAAATACCTCAATTAGAGTGTAGTATGTCCTAGAAGGGACAGCAAAAGTGATACTTACAACACCTTGAGAGTCACTTGTCATAGTAAATAAACATAACTTTCTTCCCTACAACTCTGACAATTCTACATACAAAAGAATCTTTATAAATTCACTGTCCTTCGGACATAAGAGGGGTCAATTTTCAATAGAATTCTACATTTCTACATCCCATCTACAGGCAGTTTTTAGTTGTTGGTCTGAGAAAGATCTCTTGTGTACCACACCAAATGCATACTGTGGGCTTGGAGACAGGCCATTGCTTAGCATTAGTTAGATTGTCACTGTCATTTGCTTGCTTATTCTATAGCTTTCCTTCATCTTCTCGTGTTGGCCTGTCTCCTGCAGCACAGCTACTTTATCATTTTGATAGGATGCCTGCTCACATCAAAGTAACTACTTTCTTCCCTTGCTTTCAGCAATCCAAGTAGTGTACGTATTATTTTGCTCTCTGCATGCACTGCTTCCTCCTCAGATCTCCCACCTCCCCTGCTGTGTTGCTTCACACCCCAAACTTGTCAGTTGTTGTTCGGTATTAACTGAGAAGAGATTTTACTTATAGCTCTTCCAGACAATTTTATTGCTGTTCCTAGTCTAAAACTCTTCACAGGGTAATGAAAGGTCAACCTGCAATCATCAGGTTATGTGCCTCAACTCGAGGGACCTCGGCAAACGCCGTTTTCGCACCTGGCTGTGGATGGACAGCTATGCAGCAACATCCGACCACCGCCAGGTGCAAGGATGGTGGTAGTCGGATGTTGCTGCAGTGGCCTCAAAACATGGACAGAGTGCTCCCCTTGCCCTGGGTCCCTCGAGTTGAGGCGACGATTGAGGCTGACATACAGTGGATCCGTCATTGAAATTCACTGTGGACCACCGACTGGTTCTGTATTTTCCTTTGTGTGCACGCATGATGAGCAGAAGCAATATTTAGAGGTCCTGACGACTGCCAATGCACCTCTGTTGAGGGTCTAGTTGGCAGAAACATCTTGACTTATACTGAGTGACAAACAGAAGCATGGATAACTGACCAGTGCAGCGCTCCTCTTTTTTGATTTTTTTTTTAACCCTGCCGCAGCAGGCACAAAACGTTGATGCCTGTCCTAGAGTCAGTTTTAATCACTTTTCACCTATCAGAAGCTCTCCGAACCCTACCACCCTTTAGTTCACCATAGGGTTTCTATCAACTTTCTCAAAGCATCCAAAGAGCTCCTCCTTCTCAGTGAGGGAGTTGTAACCCACACTGTGACTGGGTGTCACAGTACCAGAAGAATCCCAATAATGAAGCACGCCACCTTTGGTGGGTGAGGGGAATTCGACCTAAAGCAGTAATACTCCTTGTCTGCTCAGTTTGTCTGTTTCTACCTCTCTCCAGACCCAGGTGTTTCTTTGTGTTTGTTAGATGTATGAATTGGGAGGGAACACCTGCAGGTCTATTAATCGCCCTTGACCCTGTTTTTATGTTGATGCTGTTAAGCTGTAGCCACAACTGGACAAAGGTGGTACACGCTGCAGCTCCTCTTAAGCACTGTATTAGCAGTTAACATTATTTTGCTAGGATTTGCACTGAACCATAAAGATTATTTTTGAAGCAATGGTTAAAAGTATACCATTACAACATTAAATGTATACTATACATATTTATTATTCACAAGGCTCTGAAATAGTAAAAAAAGGAAAAAATAAAAAAATAAATAAAATCAAACCATTGCATCCTGTTATATAAAGTTTTTTTATGTTGTTGAACTATGAACTAAATTCAGTAAAGCAGGACAGCCTTCCACAGCGCTATGATAACAGTACCCCTCTACAATGAGCTTAAGTTAACAGAAAAGATTGAGACTATAGGCTCAGTCGAAAAATGCGTTCACTTCAGGAATCAGTATTCAACCACATGGCTAAAGGTGCCTTCACTCAGCTTTCCTTCCTTCAAATGATGACAAAATGAGAAGCATTAAATTGAGTAACAATAAATATCTGCTGCCTATCAAGATACCACCTTGGAGGTATTAACTGCGCTCTACAGATGAACATTATGTTTAGATTACTGTTTCATCCTGAGTGTACATTTACATTTTTTAATGGAATGCCAATTTAAAGGTTATGTGAAGTTGTTATTAACAAATAATTGAGGTGCGATTAACAAAAGACACCAGCTGCAAGTGTGATACAGGCTTCATACCCTTCATGGAACCCACAGTTCTGCTCCCATCAAATATGTATATCAAAAGGCATTTCAAAGGTTCGACAGCTCAATCACATTACTTCCCCCCCCCCCCTTCCCAACATCTGCACATTTGTCAGCTCTCATCGACACACATGTACAAGCCATTCTCCACTGTATAACTATATGCAGCAGATTTTCAATGCCTTAACAATGTGTTTCCTAAATGTAGCTAGATCTATTGGTTTTGCTAATGCCTGTCTTGTGTGTCCTTCCAAAACATCATAACTTCTTTACCATCCTTTTTATTCAACAACCTGTATTCTTCCACTGCTCACGTTACTTTTATTCTTTGATTTCTTGCTTTTCCTCATGTGCAGTTTCGCCCCATTTGCTGCGAAACCACCTCATTTTCACAAAGAGCTTTCGAGCACTTTTAAATGCATTCTTCTTTTATTTAACATTCAAATGGCGTCCGTCATGTAGAATCATATGACTTATGCCCCTGCATACATCAGGCTGTGCCATGATGCACGTATGTTTTGTAATGCTTTTATTATTTTTTTTGCTGTTGCTGTACAGACTCCGCAGAAAACGTTTCATTTTTTCGATGCTGTACAGTATCTGAAAGAACTATTTCATACTACCCATTCTGCACACCATCAGTAAAAGAACATTGACAAAGTCGAATGGTCGAGGAGGCAAGACCAATTGGCTTTACAAATCCTTTTTATAGTTATTGGTAGATACTATTTGTTAGCAGCTTCCCTCCACAATGTAAAAAGTTTTATTTTCCGCTCCCGAATGTTTTTGCTCTTTCAAAGTCAAAGTACAAGGCTCTTCCAACATTCAGTTGGTGAAGCTTTTTCTTCACGGAAAAGAGGTTAAGAGAAAAGGTCTGGCAATATTGCATATTAATTTAAAATTAGGATTAAAGTTAAGGTTTTGCTTGCAATGCCCCCCTAGTACAGCAAAAAAGATTATGTAGAGGGACAAAGAAAAATGGCTAACAATCAGTTCGTATCACTTAAGCTACTGATGTGAAAATAAGCGGTTCTCAACTTTCAGTAGTTGGTAAAGTTCATCCAACTCAGATGGCCGGATTTACCAGAACCAATGAGCAGCAGAGTAACATGGCTGATAGACGTTATACACTGCTTTCGATTCAAGGTACCTATCTAAACCTCTTCCTATACCTTTGAATACTTCCACAGTGCATTGTGACAACATTAACCTAAAGTCCTAACTTAGCCAAGTCCAACCAATATACCAAGAATTCCTTTGTGTTTGAAGTTAAAAGGTGTAATCTTTCTAAGGATCCTTATCTAATTTTGTAGGTGTATCTTTCTATGGGAAACAGGTCAGCATTTTTCAGTTACCAATATTTTATCTGGGAATCCTGCTTTAGTAAACTTTAAACCTAAACCAGCGGAGTCCACAATCTCAAAATCTCTATTGTGGAATGCGCGGGGCTATTTTACCTAATATGAGATGATTTTCTGTGGAGTTAGCAAAAATAATTCCACAATGAATATCTCGGTCCAAATCCAACGTTTCAGGACTTTCCTTCCCTGGGTCAGAGCTATGTGTACATCCCTGAGGTGTGACGTGTATAACAAGCCACTCCTCCTGGAAAAGTGTTTCTTAAATATGTTTTCCCCCTCTGGAGGAGATGCTAGCCTATACCTACACAAAAGAGGGGCAAGCTTAGGTATGACTAACATATGCCTCTCAGAAGCAGTAGCCCATTTGAAGTAAGGCTATCTGTGGCCCGAGTCTTCCTGTCAGGAGGAAGTCACATCACCTCTCTCTAGCAGACCCTTTGTTTCCCCCCCCCCTTCCTGGGAGCACTTCACCCTTTCAGTAAGACAGAAGCATGATATCTCAGGTGGCAACTCCTGCAATTAATCAGCCACGGATACAAGAACTTTGGGTAAAGAAAGTGGTGAATTTCTAAAACCACCTTTGCAATAAAAGTTACATTAAATTTGACTTCAGCATTACGTTAGGTTTAATGTAACAATTAATTTGATACCTTGGAGTACTATGTTTGGTGTTCTCTAATGGAAGTTAGCCCTTAGTGCGTGGGCAATTGTAACTTCCTGTTGGCCAATGGGGCTGTGAGCCTTGCTACAGTGAAAATGCCAATTTCGAGTTTTGGCTGTCAGGTCATGTCAAACAGAAAAAGGAACAAGCCCTTCTTTTTTAATAGTTTACACCTTGCCTGTGGGGGAACTAAGGCCTTCTCCAGAGGTGACTTATAAATATCAAAGATGAAGGTTTCCACTTAGCAAAAGGGTTTATTTTGCAATGTTGGGTTGCCAGATTAAAATCTGTCAATCTGGGCTTCAGTGGTGGACCTAGAGCCAAGTTTCACGTTGCCACCATAGTGGTGGCACACTAAGTGCTGCAGTCCGCTAGTGACATTTAACTTACTAGCCATGGGTACACTTTGTACATTTACCATGAATTTATGGATAAGTTAAATATGCCAATCAAGGATGAGCCAATTTGTACATACACTTTAAGGGTCAGACCGCATGCACTGGTGCCTGTTCAGCAGAATCCATTGTACCTTAGAGTCGGAAAAACAGCAACATCTAGCCAAAGAAAAGAAAAAAAAAAGTTGTCTCCTTGGAAAAAGGACTATTTTAGTCACGAATGTTTTGCAATGCTTTTATTATTTTGCCAATGCTGTACAGAATCTGCAAAAAACATTTCATTTTGTCAATGCTGTACAGTATCAGCAAGAAGCATTTCATTTTGCCAATGCTGCACAACATCAGTAACTCATTAATTATGAGAAGCCTTGAATAGCCTCTTGTGGCAGTACTCGTTTTCTCTGTTTGGAACATCTGGTTTTTGGCTCATACTTTCTATCCTATGTTAAGCTATTATTTAAAGACCCATAAATTTGTGTGGAATTGGGGGAATTTTCTCAGAATCAATTGACTTAAAAAGGGGCACGAGTCAGGGATGTCCACTGTAGCCTTTACTTTTTGTACTGGTGGTGGAACCGCTTGTACACCTACTAAGACAAGGTGCCTAAATCACCAACTTTAGAAGGTCTAACAACTGTGAGGATGGGTTTCCTGGTATGCCGATGACCTACTTTATGTGGGTTGACCTGAGACATCTGTGCTTTTGAGTATCGAACAGTTGGACGAATTTGGGACGTCTCTGGTTTGAGGGTTAACTGGGGCAAAAAAATGTTTTTTTCAATCAGTTACACATACCACACTGAGGAATAGGTGAACCAAGTTGGACTGATTGCAACTTGGACAGGTTTCACATACTCGAGGATACAAATTGGAGACAACGAAACCCAAGCTAGGACAACTAATATTACACCCCTATTGGACAATAGTCCTAGAGACACAATCCACTGTTTGGCTCTACTGTTGTCACAGCCGGAGGAACATAAATTAAAAAAAAAATATATATATATATATATATATATATATATTTTTTTTTTTAATATATATATATCAAATGTCACTTACCAGTGTACATCTGTTCGTGGCATGAGACGCTGCAGATTCACATGCTTTGCACATCCCGCCATCTAGTGTTGGGCTCGGAGTGTTACAAGATGTTTTTCTTCGAAGAAGTCTTTTCGAGTCACGAGATCGAGGGACTCCTCCCCTTTCGGCCCCATTGCGCATGGGCGTCGACTCCATCTTAGATTGTTTTCCCCGCAGAGGGTGAGGTAGGAGTTGTGTATTATAGTAATAGTGCCCATGCAATGGAGTAAATATGTATGTACATAATGTGGTTTAAAGCAATATATTTACAAATTTACAAATGTTCAAGATCAACTTCAAACGGCTACAGGCTCCCGGGGAGGCGGGCGGACGCATGTGAATCTGCAGCGTCTCATGCCACGAACAGATGTACACTGGGTAAGTGACATTTTCCGTTCAATGGCATGTGTAGCTGCAGATACACATGCTTTGCATAGACTAGTAAGCAGTTATCTCCCCAAAAGCGGTGGTTCAGCCTGTAGGAGCTGAAGTCGTTTGAAATAATGTTCTTAGTACAGCCTGTCCTACTGTGGCTTGTTGTGTTGCTAACACATCTACACAATAGTGTCTGGTAAACGTATGAGGTGTAGAACAAGAACAAGTGGCTGCCTTACAAATCTCTGTCATTGGTATGTTACTTAGAAAGGCCATTGTTGCTCCTTTCTTTCTAGTGGAGTGTGCCTTTGGTGTAATGAATAGCTCTCTTTTAGCTTTGAGGCAACAGGTTTGTATGCATTTGACTATCCATCTGGCTATGCCCTGTTTGGATATAGGGTTACCAGCATGTGGTTTTTGGAAGCAACGAACAATTGCTTAGTTTTACGAAATGCTTTTGTTCTGTCTATATAATACATTAGTGCTCTTTTTATGTCTAATGTATGCAGTGCTCTTTCTGCTACTGAGTCTGGCTGTGGGAAGAAGACTGGGAGCTCCACAGTTTGGTTTAAATGAAACAGTGAAATTACTTTTGGCAGAAATTTTGGATTTGTGCGGAGAACCACTTTATGTTTGTGTACTTGTATAAAGAGTTCTTCAATAGTGAACGCATGTATTTCGCTAACTCTTCGTAGTGAAGTGATGGCTATTAGAAATGCTACCTTCCAAGTTAAGAATTGGATTTGGCAAGAATGCATGGGTTCAAAAGGTGGGCCCATGAGTCGTGTAAGTACAATTTTAACATTCCACGAGGGCACCGGTGGGGTTCTTGGAGGTATGATTCGCTTTATTCCTTCCATGAATGCTTTAATGACTGGTATTCTAAATAGTGATTTTGTGTGTTTAATTTGCAAGTAAGCCGAAATTGCCGTGAGGTGTATTTTGATGGATGAAAAAGCAAGATTTGTTTTTTGTAGGTGTAGTAAATAGCCTACGATGTCCTGTATTGACGCATCCAACGGTGTGATGTGTTTTGCTTGGCAGTAGAAAACAAATCTTTTCCATTTATTAGCATAGCAATGCCTGGTGGTAGGTTTTCTTGCCTGTTTAATGACTTCCATACACTTGTTAGGAAGATTTAGATAGCCAAACTATGACTTCAGAAGCCAGATTGCTAGATTGAGCATTGCTGGATTGGGGTGTCTGATCTGTTGTTTGTGTTGCGTTAACAGGTCTGGTGTGTTTGGAAGTTTGATGTGAGGTACTACTGAGAGGTCCAACAGTGTCGTGTACCACGGTTGGCGTACCCACGTTGGTGCTATGAGTATTAGTTTGAGTTTGTTTTGACGCAGTTTGTTGGGAGAGGGGAAAAAGCGTAAGCAAATATCCCTGACCAATTGATCCATAGAGCATTGCCCTTGGACTGAGGGTGTGGGTACCTGGATGCGAAGTTTTGGCATTTTGTGTTTTGGTTTGTGGCGAACAGATCTATGTCTGGTGTCCCCCACTGACAAAAGTATTTTTGTAGTATCTGGTGAATGTATTTCCCACTTGTGAGTTTGCTGGTGATCTTGACTGAGATTGTCCGCTAATTGATTGTGAATGCCTGAGATGTATTGCGATATTAGGCGAATATTGTTGTGAATTGCCCAATGCCACATTTTTTGTGCTGGGAGGCAAAGTTGTGATGAGTGCGTTCCCCCCTGTTTAAGTAGTACATTGTTGTCATATTGTCTGTTTTGACAATAATGTGTTTGTGAGCTAGAAGAGGTTGAAAAGCTTTTAGTGCTAGAAAAACTGCTAGTAGCTCCAAGTGGTTTATGTGTAGCTGTTTTAGCTGGTTGTCCCACTGTCCTTGTATACTGTGATTGTTGAGGTGTGCTCCCCACCCAATCATTGATGTGTCTGTTGTGAGAATGGCGTGAGGCACAGGGTCTTGAAAAGGCCACAATTTGTTTAAATTTATGGGGTTCCACCACTGAAGCCAATAGGGTGTTTGGCAGTCTATCAACACTAGGTCTTGGAGGTGACCCTGTGCCTGCAACCATTGTTTTGCAAGGCACTGCTGTAAGGGCCGCATATGTAACCGTGCGTTTGGGACAATTGCGATGCATGATGCCATCATGCCTAGGAGTCTCATCACAAATCTGACTGTGTAATGCTGACTTGGTTGTATTTTTGGCACCATGGTGTGGAATGATTGTACCCTTTGGAGGGTTGGACTTGCAATCGCTTTTTGAGTGTTGAGTGTAGCTCCCAAGTATTGTTGAGTTTGGGATGGTTGCAAGTGTGATATTTGGTAATTTATAGAAAACCCTAGTGTGTGTAGGGTATTTATTACGTAACATGTGTGTTTTTGACACTGCTATTGAGTGTCGGCCTTCATTAGCCAATCATCAAGATATGGGAATACATGCATGTGTTGTCTCCTTATGTATGCCGCTACCATGGCAAGGCATTTTGTAGATACTCTGGGGGCTGTTGTTATCCTGAAGGGTATTACCTTGAACTGGTAATGTTTTCCTTGTATAACAAACCTGAGGTATTTTCTGTGAGATGGATGGGTATGTGAAAATACGCATCTTTTAAATCCAGTGTTGACATGTATTCTCCCTGTTTCAGTAATGGGACTACATCTTGTAGTGTCACCATGTGAAAGTGTTCTGATTTGATGTATAGGTTGAGGGTCCTGAGATCTAATATTGGTCTTAGTGTTTCTGTCCTTTTTGGGAATAAGGAACTACAGGGGAATAGACCCCTGTTCCTTTTTGTAGATGAGGTACTAGTTCTATGGCCTGTTTTGTTAAAAGTGCTTGCACTTCTGTTTGTAACAAAGTTAGATGTTGCAACGATAGTTTGTGTGCTTTTGGGGGAATATCTGGTGGAAAATGTGTGAATTCTATGCAGTAACCATGTTGGATAATTGATAGTACCCATGAGTCTGTTGTTATGTTTGACCATTGATTGTGGAACATTTCCAGTCTTCCTCCCACAGGGGATGTGTGTTGGGGGAAGGTGATGGCAAAGTCACTGCTTGGTGTTAGTGGCCTGCTTTGGAATTTTCCCCTGGACCTTGGGAATTGTCCTCTGAAGGACCCGCAAAACCCCCCTCTGATACTGTGACTGGTATGAGGGTTTTGTTTGAGAGGTGGATGGTTCTGATGACTGTGGCTTTCTGACTATCCCTCTATGTTGGGAAGAATAAAGCGCTCCCATTGCTTTGGCGTCCTTTTTTATCTTTTCAATGGCTGTGTCCACTTGTGTGCCAAATAGCTGTTGCTGGTTGAATGGCATATTGAGAACAGCCTGTTGAATCTCTGGTTTGAAACCTGAGGATCTAAGCCATGCATGGCGTCTAATTGTCACTGCAGTGTTCTCTGTTCTTGCGGCAGTATCAGCGGAATCTAATGCATATCTTATTTGATTATTAGTTATCGCATGTCCCTCCTCAACCACTTGTTGAGCTCTTTTCTGGTATTCCTTGGGGAGATGTTAGATAATGTCGCTCATCTCGTCCAAATGAGCTCAGTCATATCTTGCAAGGAGAGCCTGAGAGTTTGCAATGCGCCACTCATTGGCAGCTTGTGACGCTGCTCTCTTTCCTGCCGTGTCAAACTTCTTACTCTCCTTATCTGGAGGTGGTGCATCTCCAGACGACTGCGAGTTGGCTCTCTTCCTCGCAGCGCTGATCACTACCGAGTCTGGGGGCAGCTGCTGTGTGATGAATACTGGGTCCGACGGTGGTGGCTTGTATTTCTTTTCCACTCTTGGTGTTATGGGTCTTCCCTTCACGGGCTCCTGAAAAATCTGTTGGCCATGTTTAAGCATGCCTGGGAGCATGGGCAGACTTTGATAGGAAGCATGCGTTGAGGACAAGGTATTAAAGAGAAAGTCGTCCTCTAATGGTTCTGTATGCATGCTCACATTGTGGAATGCATCAGCCATAGCCAAGAACTGAGTGTAGGAGGTGCTACATTCGGGTGGAGATGGTTTGGAAGGATAGCACTCCGGGCTATTGTCCGACACAGGGTCATCATAGAGATCACATGGGTCTGTATCTTGTTTCGACTGTACAGTGTGTGTGGGTGACTGTGCAGTGGGTGTGGCAAGAGGAGAAATAGTTCTTTGAGGAGAATGCGGAGGAGAATGTGCTGGGGAAAACTGGCGTAGCGGAGATTTTTCTCTGGGCACTTTAGCCTTTGGCTGCTCAGTGTCTGAACGTCCTTGGAAAGCCAGTTTCCTTTTGAATTTGAGAGGAGGTGCTGTTTGGATTTTTCCAGTATCCTTATGGATCTGTATCCTTGCCTGGGTCCTCCATTTGGTGAAGTTCCTCCTCGAATCTGTGTTTTTATTTCATTTGTTTTGAAAGTCCATGTTCCTCAGTATATGAAGCTTTTTTCAGCTCCGAAGCCGTTTTTTTCGGCACCGAAATGCCCATGCTGATAGTAGGCCTCAGCTCCAAAAGACTCTTTCGAGGTTTCAACTTGACGAGTCGATGTCGAGTTTTCTCAGACACGGTTTCTCAGATCGAGTCCGAAGACTTCGGCACGGGTTTGGCCTTTTTCAGTGCCGAAGGTGTTGCTTGGTCACCGCTTGATTTCTTGTGGGTTGTGCCATATCCTTCCGGCAGTGGCATCCCGAGGCCTTTTGTTTTGTTTTGGAATGACTCTGGGCTTTGGTCGGGGCAGGCATACTCACGTGCTGGCCTGCTGTGGGTGGTCGGTCTGCATCGGAGTCGTCAGAATCGGAACCTTGGATGTAGATGGACATCTCCTCTTTCTCCTGCTTTCAGGAGTGCCCTATGGCAGCCGTGCTAGAAATTTACTTTCTAGCACGGCTCAAAGGAAGCTTTTTTTCTTGATCTAGTGCATCTTAATACCCTTGGTGGTTGGGTAATATTACCAGCTTCAGCACCTTTCTAGGACTCTTTGGATCTACCAATCAGACATTACTGTCTGAACAGATGTGCGAATGATAGGCATTAACCACTATTGTTTCTTGTCCTCTTCCTCAACGTCGAGGTGCTCAGTACTCTTCGACGCCATTTGCAGTCGTCTTGCCCTTCGATCCCTCAAGGGCTTCTTCGAGCGGAAGGACCTGCAGGCCTCACAAGTATCCTCTCAGTGGTCCGGTGACAAACACAGATAACAGACCTGGTGCTGATCTGTGTAGGGATACTTGTCGTGGCACTGTGGACAGAATCGTAACGGGGTCCGGTCCATGAGGCTTCGATGCTTTCTGCGGTCGGGCCGGCCAGGACCTGGATGGGCGCGGGAGCCCCAAAGGGCAACCGAAGGTATGTTTCGCGGGTATCGATGCAAGAAGTTTCGCAGTCAAAAACAATACCGACGATTTTCGGTGAATTTAGTCTTTTTTCCGCATTGAATAACCGGAGCGAAGAGGAACACGTCCGAACCCAATGGTGGAAAGAAAACAATCTAAGATGGAGTTGATGCCCATGCGCAATGGAGCCGAAAGGGAGGAGTCATTCGGTCCCGTGACTCGAAAAGACTTCTTCGGAGAAAAACAACTTGTAACACTCCGAGCCCAACACTAGATGGCAGGAACAGTGCACAACATGTGTATCTGCAGCTACACAGGCCATCAAACATAAACTAGCAAAACGAAAAGTTATATATTTTTGTTTTCTTTCCCATTTTTGTCTCTTATTACTATCACTTCTACGATTGCTCTTTCTACATAATATATATTCTAGCTCTACTAGGTACATCACACATCGGCAAAGAGAGCTCTCGAAACATGATAATGTGTCCCATAGCATGCATACCACATTATTAGATAATATGTGGTATCAGCACATCTCAGATATAGAAATTCAGAAAATTCTAATGAATCATGTTTTATTTGCTCTTTAATTTGTCAGTTTTGCATTTGTCGCCCCAAGTGGGAAGGGTATGCCCAGACATGGGTCCTGTGCTCACTGCGCCACTGGATTCCAGCTAGCCTAGCTGATGAAGGTTTGAAACCGGTCCTACGATGCTTGTTCCCGGACCAGGAAGGACCTGGTTGGACTGTTCCAATGAGGAACAGGGTCAAGACTGATTTGCATATGGCTGGGTCCAAACTGAGTGTGTGGTGAGCAAAAAAACAATAGATTAAACCCAGATCTTTGTGACTGGGAGTGAATGTTTGCATTGTTCAGCATTCCGTCTATCATCTGTTGTTTTTGCTTTAATTTGTCATGCTACAGGATAAGATACATTACATTCATTCAAACAAGCACAGCTCTGTCTTATACATCTCTACCTGTGTAGGATTAAGGCCTGAATGCAGCCAGCACAGGTTAGGGTAGTACAGTTTTAGTTAATGCCACAGCCTATGACTCTTCAGCAGAAGATTTATACATTCTTACAGATAGAAAGAACATCAAGGGGGGAAAAAGCACGAAAGTTCTAATACTGCAGAATGGATACAAGTGGTCTTAGGTTTAGGGTTTTTAGGAGTGACATACTCGACCGCTGAGTGTAGTAGTTATTTAGTACATCCTTCACCCCCAGATTGTGTTTGTAGGCCAGGATTTAGAATTACTGCATCAGTTAATGCCCATGATCAATAGCATCGTTATATTGAATTTTCCTGTAGGGTTATGTCATTATGGAATGGAAGTGACATAAGTCAGAATGCAGTATAACAGTGTTCAAATAACCAAGACCACAATGTTGCAAGATACACTTGGATAGATAGTACAGTAAGTCCTTAGACGGTCATTAAATTAACTTTGGTTTCCTTATGTTTCAGAGAAAACGGCACCATTAATGTATGCAGAAATATCAACTGCAGTGCCACAATAGATAACACAGACATGCAGGAGGGCACCTACCTCCAGCCTCATGGACTATAACTGGCAGTGTGGAGAACTACTTTAAGTCCAGCTACCAGCAAACTGGAATGGCCTACCACCTTGCACATCCCTGTTTTGGTTAAGTCCTGGAGTCAATTTTTCAATGTTTCATGGACACACCATGAGCTGTCCAACGATTTTGTTACATTATCACTGAAGGAGAAGAACTGCAGAGTATTATAGCACTACCACTTGGAATGATGTTCCTCAAGAGCATGGATGTTTGATGGTGCACAGTTGTTCTTTGGAAGCATTCTGTCATTTGTTCAGGCAAAGGTAACTGTTTGAATGCTACAGATAACTCAACGGAAACTTATGGGGTATGTGAAACAAAATGGGACTGCTTGTAGTACTTTTATCCCAGTAAATAATGCGGACAATAGAAATATGTTACAGGCCATACAAACCTTTCATAATCTACAGAAGAAAATGAAAAATGAAGGAGGCGCCCCAGATAATTGGCACAGTGGGTGGTTTTCTTTACTACCATCCTGGATGTTGGGACTGTTGACAGCCCTGTTGCCAGCTCTTGTGGCTCTGCTGATGATATGCTTTGGTATTCAATAAATTTTAGCATGTTGGAGAATGATTAGTACAAAGGTGAGAGGGATGCTTCCATTTAGGTACCACACGAGTAGTAGACGCTCAGGGCAATATATATCACCTAGTGCCAAGTGTGCACCAATGTGTAGATTGAGTAGTTGAAATATCAACTAGAGGGGGAAATGTTGAAGAGGAAATGAAATTTGAAGAAATTCCACTACATCAGACACTGGTAGAAAACTATATAAAATGATATGTGGTGAAAGAGCAGTGTAGGCCTACACTTTGTTTTGACCTCAGAGTGGTGAAGAGTTCAACTGAAAACAGAACGCATGACCAAAAAAGTCACAGTTGAAGGAAAAGCTGTGTTTGCGAACATGAAGGAATTTTTAGTCTTAAAGCACACAGGCATGTATTTGTCACAGTAAATTACAAGCATTATTGAAGAATGGAAGCAGGAGACTGAACTAGCCTAGGTATGCAACAACTGATGAGAGCTCTTGGGAGCAGAGTGAGAAGGCGTGCGCGCGCACACACGCACACGCACACACACACACACACACACACACACACACGTTTGTTAAGCATTGTTAGAACTGCAATAAAGAATGTGTAAGAAAAAGGTTTAAAGGGTCACTGGGGATATGATTTTGCAACAAGTTTGTTATTGCTAAACTTACTGATTAACCTTTTGTAATTTTTGGTACCTGCCTGTGAAGCAGCAAACTGAGACCAGCTGTCTATCTGGGTAGGGGATAGCTAGTCTCCCTGCTGGGACAGTAAAAAGCTGTGGTTTACATTGCCAAGAGGAGTCCTGTCTTTTTTCATATTAACATGTACCTGCAGTAGTGGGTGCAGCTGTGGCAGAATCGGCATCTGGTGGGTTGTTGGGAACTTGGACACCGGGAACTGGCGGAAAAGGTCCCATTGGAGGCCACATTGGAAACATGCCAGGAGGAAATGGAGGAAGCATTCCTTGGGGAACTGCAGAAAAAAAAAAAACAATTGTACTCTGAAAAGAAATACACTGTGACTATATTTGGCCTGCCACTTACACACCATCTAAACAGTCACTATAATTAGTACACAAAGGAACACATACATTGAAAGAATAAAAGAATCAAGCAATAAAAAAATACCACAACATAAAAGATGGTCTAGAGGCTTTGTGCTGGTGTCAGAAAAACTTCTAATTGATAAAGTTCTCTTATGAAAATGATCCACAAAGATAGGATACAGACCTTGAATTGCTTTAGGACATGTCAACCAATGATAATTTATTGGGGCAAGATTGTGCTGCTATGTTCTGAGTATTTTCTGGACTGCCCTACCTAATTTCCACCCATGAACATAACAATCTGCAACTACACTGAAACTCTGTGCTCTTTTTCAGCCAATATCTGCTCTGCTAAACAGAGAGGTTGTTAAAGTGAACCTTAACTTTAGAGCGTGACTACTACCCAGCATCAGAGCCTATATGTTTACAGGCAAAAGGAAGAGCAGAAAACATATGTTATGCACTTTTAACACTGCATGAAGCTTGCAGTGTTGCGCGTACACATGCAGTGCCCTATCCAGCTATCTAATGTCAAGTCTAAGGGAGCAGGGTTTGCAGGTGAACATGGCAGACGCGATCTGAAAGCACTCTGCTCAAAGCCCACCTCATCTAAAGATATCTGCATTGGGGCATAGTCCCCAACACTGCCACACTGCAGGCAAACTGCCACAGTATTAGTGAGGATGCTGGCAGCAAATGATAAGTGGCGGTGATCTGCCACTATTAAGGTGCCTTTCATTTCAGAGCAATCTTGCCTTTCCTGGCTGCACGTGCCCCAGACAGAAGTGTGCACATGAGTGCACAATGAGTAACATAAGATCTGAATGAGGTGGGCGTGATTGAGGACTGCACGTCTATCAACTGTGGACTCTGTTGTGTGAGTTTGCTGTTTGACCCACATAGCAAAGCAACTTAGTCTGTTGTCCATCACAGTCTCCTGGTTCCCTAGACTGATTACCTTGTTTCACATGGTACTTTCCAAAGTAGGGTGCCTAACTTGCCCCTCCACAGGCAGATTTAGAAGCGTGTGCAGACCCCTGCCATAGGATAACGGCCATCACACCCCCCCTTCCTCCAACTGACACCACAGTGCACGCATCTGTGATCCTACCGAGCTCTCTTAATGGCTTCAATCCAGTGGCCAGCGCAGAGCCTCACAGAGCCCTAAAAGCAACAGCAGACACACTAACAACTAACTTAAATATTGTACGCAAAAACCACAGCAAGTTTTCTAATAGAGTGGCAGATCTCACTTTTCTCTGCACTCTCGCATGGATGACATAGTATGTCAAGTCCAGGATCTTACTGAACGAGTGAAATTCATGAAGGGCAGACTGGAAGATGCAAAAGGCCACTCTTGATGCAACAATCGCATTTTTGGGCTGCCCAAAGGGTTTCATAACATTGATGCTATACAGAAGAGGATTAGTGAACAGATGCTGCGCCACAGTCTTTGTCACCCCAGTTCGTAGTAGAAGGCATTCACAGAGTAACTACAATGCGCCCACTGCCTGGATAGACTGCCAGGCCAACAGTGGCAAGGATTCTTGAATATCATGACAGACGCTATCCTAGTTGCTACTACAAAAATGAGCCACATCAAGGTTAAAAACACACAGTTAATGATTTTTTTCTGGCTACACTACTGCAGTACAATAGAAGCTTGCACCATTTCTGCACATTAAGAGGAAACTGAGGTCTCTTAGAGCACGCATTACTGTTCTCGGCGAAGTGCATGTGGTTGCCAATCACTAAATCTATTTCTTTACTGAGCCAGAAGCAGCATGGACTGGTCAGAGAAGTATGAATCAACCAAGAACGCTTCACCCACTGCATGACGTGCTTATACTCCAAAGTCTCAATGTATTTGAGAGGTGGGCTACAACACCTGTGGCAAATAGATCGCAAAAATCCATCTTCTAATGTGCTTGTGGAGAAACAGACTGCAGAATCTACTGCCGCAGCACTGAGGGAACAAATCTGGGAACTCTACCACTGCTATTATCTGCCTCTATCACTTCGGGTGACAATCCACTCTCGGATGAAGACTTGAGTGCATTGCCTACACCAATAGTTACAGCACAAACAGTGGATGAATTAAATTAAAGTAATAATATCCTTTTCTGAAACATGGGCAAATATTGAGCACAGGGTACTTGGCATTTGAGCAAGGTACCTTGATCTGGCTCCAGACGAATGTCACATATTTCAGGTGGAGCTTGCAAGGATTGACGAGGAGGGGCTGTATGTTTTGCCTGAGGACTAATGTGACAGGCTTTTTGTACTGGGTAGTATCTATGACTCCAATACTGATCAGCCTGCTTACCAACCCAGATTATTTATTGACCTGCTTGGATGACTGGGTGCAGCTGCCCTGGATCACTGAGTGGAAGACTAATTGTAAATTCAACATTGGGCTGGACAGCTCTTTCCCACTCCCTCCTTCAACACTACATGGAATTGGGTGATAGATAGCGCATACGTAAACCAGCTAAGTGAAGCTATTCATTCTACTCTGCTGTCTACACATGCACTCCAGCCTGTACAGAACTATGTGTTCACATACATTGCACAGTGGTGTTTCTCCTTGACCTACACAGCTAAAATGTTTTCTGGTCACAACCCCCTTGAAGCAGAGATTGCATGAGGCAGAGAGGTAACACTTACTCCAACGTGGCAAAAGCAGGTCACCATGCTTCAAGCTGCAGTGTTTTGGCATGTTAACAGAACATATTCAATTTTTTTCCCATGAAAACAGTTTCTATTAAGACTATAACTAGGGGTCAAATAAACAGAATGTGCTCCCAAGAGAGACAGACCAGGGTACAAAGAAGCTGTTGGAGGAATTTTCCCAAATAAAGACCAAATATTATGATAAAGTACTGCACAGCCATTATCATACTACCCATCAAGCTAGAGTACACCAAGAGGGGGGCAAATCTAGCTGACTTTAGGCCTGCCCAATTGCACCCAGTGCCTTTTATGCAGCCCCTAGGGTGATCACTACACCAATGGTATAGATGTTTACATAGGTAGATTCAATAAGGCCTTTTATAATTGTTGCATATACTTATATAAAGATCAGGAGCAGCTGCTCCCTTTGGGGTGAGGGGTTGAGCCTCCCGTCATTTTTTAGGTTGAACACGAAAGCACTCTGGCCTATTTTAAGTCTTGTGGGCTTTTAACCACGCCCACCACAAGCCCATCGTACTCACTCGTTCATGGGCTTGCCTTTCAAAAATTATTTGTTATCATTGGTACATGCTTTACGTTTGACCCTCCTTGGGGCAGTTTTGTTACCGCCTTGGCCATCGACCCTAGTACATAGATCATTGCACATTTTCTGATATGTCTGATTGCGAGTGAACTTCTTATGCCTTTTGTGTCTCTTCTTCACGCTCATACTTCTGGCAGCCTTGGCACTTTTAATCGGCTTGCTTATGTTAACTGTTTTACATTTCACTTTTAAGTTAAGCAACAAGAAAAGTCCAGTTAGGCATTTACAACGCTAATAGCTCTAACTCGAGCAAACGCAAGACCCATTGCATTGGAAATGCTTGTCTGCTTTGTGCGCCATCCACATCGGTAAAATAATAATCACAGTACACACTGTGTATTGTGATTATTTAATTATTAGTGTGGATGCCACATAAAACAGGAAAACGTACTTTGCAGACACCTTATGCATAAGTCTCATTGCCAGTGCCTGCCCACAGTCCTGGAGCCATAACATGAAGACCAGGGAGGCAGGCACTTTCACCGACACATGCACTAGTGCGCTTGTGCCAGACACTGTGGAGGCCCAAGGGATTAAATCACTGCAGTCCTGGCCTGACCTTATCTGGGGCCTTTCCTTTACACCCCTAGGTGACGCACAGTAGCGTCACTTTTTGCAGCAGCCCCGGGTGGCATGTGCTTCAGCCCGGGGCTTAGCTGTATGCCAATTATTGTTGTCTCCCCACCCTACCCTTTTCAAAGTCGTCATAGGAAAGGGGTAGGGTCATTAAGCATTGCGGACCCCACCCTATAATGTAATAGAAAACAGTGAAGTTAACTACACCTCCTAGCCTCCACAAGTTGTTCCATCTACTCCCGAAGCCCAACTCCCAGTCATTATCATCCCTCAAAGCTGCTAGCCTCATTCCTTCTTCTGTCAACGGAGCTGGCCTGATCTGTCTGGAGTGTACTCATTCTCAATGTGTCTCAAATAATGGACTTGAGTGGGATGAAAATAAATTACTTATCTGTAACTGCAGTTGTCCAGTATTGATATCTTTCATAGATACACATGCTTGAATCATTCGCCGTCGTTGGAGTGGGAGTCTCATGCTCACTCAAAAACGCAGTATATGGAAAATGTCACTTACCCAGTGTACATCTGTTCGTGGCATGTTCCGCTGCAGATTCACATGCTGTGCACTGTTCCTGCCATCTAGTTTTGGGCTTGGAGTGCTACAAGTTGTTTTTCTTCGCAGAAGTCTTTTCGAGTCACGGGATCGAGTGACTCCTCCCTTTCGGCTCCATTGCGCATGGGCATCGACTCCATCTTAGATTATTTTCCCGCATAGGGTGAGGTAGGAGTGGTAGAATGAGAATACTAAAGATGTCCATGCAATAGAATAGATATGTATGTACATAGTTTGTGTTAAAGGAATGTTTATTTAGATATAAATAATTTTAATTGCAACTTAAACGGCTACAGGCTCCCGGGGAGGTGGGAGGGCGCATGTGAATCTGCAACGGAACATGCCACGAACAGATGTACACTGGGTAAGTGACATTTTCCGTTCGATGGCATGTGTAGCTGCAGATACACATGCTGTGCATAGACTACAAAGCAGTAATCCTCCCTAAAGCGGTGGTCAGCCTGTAGGAGTTGAAGAAGTTTGGAATAATGTTCTTAGTACAGCCTGTCCTACTGTGGCTTGTTGTGTTGCTAACACATCTACACAGTAGTGTTTGGTAAACGTATGAGGTGTAGAACAAGTGTCTGCCTTACACATCTCTGTCATTGGTATGTTACCTAGAAAGGCCATTGTTGCTCCTTTCTTTCTAGTGGAGTTTGCCTTTGGTGTAATGGGTAACTCTCTTTTAGCTTTGAGGTAACAGGTTTGTATGCCTTTGACTATCCATCTGGCTATGCCCTGTTTGGATATAGGGTTACCAGCATGGGGTTTCTGGAAAGCAACAAACAATTGCTTAGTTTGACGAAATGGTTTTGTTCTGTCTATGTAATACATTAGCGCTCTTTTTATGTCTAATGTATGCAGTGCTCTTTCTGCTACTGAGTCTGGCTGTGGGAAGAAGACTGGGAGCTCTACAGTTTGGTTTAAATGAAACAGTGAAATGACCTTTGGCAGAAACTTGGGATTTGTGCGGAAAACCACTTTATGTTTATGTACTTGTATAAATGGTTCTTCGATAGTGAACGCCTGTATTTCGCTAACTCTTCGTAATGAAGTGATGGCTATTAGAAAAGTTACTTTCCAAGTTAAGAATTGGATTTGGCAAGAATGCATGGGTTCAAAAGGTGGGCCCATGAGTCGTGTAGGTACAATATTAAGATTCCACGAAGGCACTGGTGGGGTTCTTGGAGGTATAATCCTTTTTAATCCTTCCATAAATGCTTTAATAACTGGGATTCTAAAAAGTGACTTTGTATGTTTAATCTGCAGGTAAGCAGAGATTGCAGTGAGATGAATTTTGATGGAAGAAAAGCAAGATTTGCTTTTTGTAGGTGTAGTTAATAACTCACAATGTTCTGTATGGAGGCATCTAACGGTGTGATTTGGTTTGCTTGGCAGTAAAAAAACAAACCTTTTCCACTTATTAGCATAACAATGCCTTATTGTGGGTTTTCTTGCCTGTTTAATGACTTCCATACACTCATTTGAAAGGTTTAGATAGCCAAATTCTAAGACTTCAGGAGCCAGATTGCTAGGTTGAGCATTGCTGGATTGGGGTGTCTGATCTGTTGTTTGTGTTGTGTTAACAGATCTGGTCTGTTTGGGAGTTTGATGTGAGGTACTACTGAGAAGTCCAACAGTGTGGTGTACCACGGTTGGCGAGCCCACGTTGGTGCTATGAGTATTAGTTTGAGTTTGTTTTGACTCGGTTTGTTGACTAGGAAAGGGATGAGTGGGAGAGGGGGAAAAGCGTAAGCAAAAATCCCTGACCAATTGATCCATTGAGCATTGCCCTTGGACTGATGGTGTGGGTACCTGGATGCCAAGTTTTGGCATTTTGCGTTTTGTTGTGAACAGATCTATGTCTGGTGTTCCCCTGCGGTAAAAGTAATTTTGTAGAATCTGGGGATGTATTTCCCACTCGTGAGTTTGCTGGTGATCTCGACTGAGATTGTCGGCTAACTGATTGCGAATGCCTGGTATATATGGCGCTATCAGGCGAATGTTGTTGTGAATTGCCCAAAGCCAATTTTTTTGCTCTAGGAGGCATAGTTGTGACGAGTGTGTCCCCCCTTGTTTGTTTAGATAGTACATTGTTGTCATATTGTCTGTTTTGACAAGAATGTGTTTGTGGACTAGAAGGGGTTGAAAGGCTTTTAGGGCTAGGGAGACCGCTAGTAGTTCTAAGTGATTTATGTGTAGTTGTTTATGTTGATTGTCCCACTGTCCTTGTATATTGTGATTGTTGAGGTGTGCTCCCCACACAATCATCGAAGCATCAGTCGTAAAAATGGCGTGAGGCACCGGGTCTTGAAATGGCCGTCCTTTGTTTAAATTTACAGGGTTCCACCATTGAAGCGAAAAGTGTGTTTGGCGGTCTATCAACACTAGATCTTGAAGTCGACTCTGTGCCTGCATCCATTGTTTTGCTAGGCACTGCGGTAAGGGCCGCATGTTTAGCTGTGCGTCTGGGACAATAGCGATGCATGAGGCCATCATGCCTAGGAGTTTCATGACAAATCTGACTGTGTACTGGTGATTTGGTGGTATGTTTGACACCACAGTTTGAAATGAATGAACTCTCTGTGGGCTTGGAGTGGCAATTGCTCTTTGTGTGTTGAATGTTGCTCCCAAGTATTGTTGTAGTTGGGATGGTTGCAGGTGAGATCTTTGGTAATTTATAGAAAAGCCTAGTTTGTGTAGGGTATCTAATACATACTGCGTGTGATTTTGACACCGGTGTAGAGTGTTGGCTTTTATTAACCAATCGTCGAGATATGGGAATACGTGCATGCGATGTCTCCTTATATGAGCTGCTACTACAGCGAGGCATTTTGTAAATACTCTGGGTGCTGTTATCCAGAAGGGCAGTACCTTGAATTGATAATGTTTGCCTTGTATGACAAACCTGAGGTGTTTTCTGTGAGATGGATGGAGGGGTATATGGAAATACGCATCTTTTAGGTCTAATGTTGCCCATGTATTCTCCATGTTTTGGTAAAGGAATTACATCCTGTAGTGTGACTGTAGGAAGTTGGCTCTGTATGTGCTATTTCAAAGTAAGGAATAGCATGCACAGAGTCCAAGGGTTCCCCTTAGAGGTAAAATAGTGGTAAAAATAGATAATACTAATGCTCTATTTTGTGGTAGTGTGGTCGAGCAGTAGGCTTATCCAAGGAGTAGTGTTAAGCATTTGTTGTACATACACATAGACAATAAATGAGGTACACACACTCAGAGACAAATCCAGCCAATAGGTTTTGTATAGAAAAATATCTTTTCTTAGTTTATTTTAAGAACCACAGGTTCAAATTCTACATGTAATATCTCATTTGAAAGGTATTGCAGGTAAGTACTTTAGGAACTTTAAATCATAAAAATTGCATGTATACTTTTCAAGTTATTGACAAATAGCTGTTTTAAAAGTGGACACTTAGTGCAATTTTCACAGTTCCTGGGGGAGGTAAGTTTTTGTTAGTTTTACCAGGTAAGTAAGACACTTACAGGGTTCAGTTCTTGGTCCAAGGTAGCCCACCGTTGGGGGTTCAGAGCAACCCCAAAGTCACCACACCAGCAGCTCAGGGCCGGTCAGGTGCAGAGTTCAAAGTGGTGCCCAAAACACATAGGCTAGAATGGAGAGAAGGGGGTGCCCCGGTTCCGGTCTGCTTGCAGGTAAGTACCCGCGTCTTCGGAGGGCAGACCAGGGGGGTTTTGTAGGGCACCGGGGGGGACACAAGCCCACACAGAAATTTCACCCTCAGCAGCGCGGGGGCGGCCGGGTGCAGTGTAGAAACAAGCGTCGGGTTTGTAATGGAAGTCAATGGGAGATCTCGGGATCTCTTCAGCGCTGCAGGCAGGCAAGGGGGGGGTTCCTCGGGGAAACCTCCACTTGGTCAAGGGAGAGGGACTCCTGGGGGTCACTCCTCCAGTGAAAGTCCGGTCCTTCCGGTCCTGGGGGCTGCGGGTGCAGGGTCTCTCCCAGGTGTCGGGACTTAGGATTCAAAGAGTCGCGGTCAGGGGAAGCCTCGGGATTCCCTCTGCAGGCGGCGCTGTGGGGGCTCAGGGGGGACAGGTTTTGGTACTCACAGTATCAGAGTAGTCCTGGGGTCCCTCCTGAGGTGTTGGATCGCCACCAGCCGAGTCGGGGTCGCCGGGTGCAGTGTTGCAAGTCTCACGCTTCTGGCGGGGAGCTTGCAGGGTTCTTTAAAAGCTGCTGGAAACAAAGTTGCAGCTTTTCTTGGAGCAGGTCCGCTGTCCTCGGGAGTTTCTTGTCTTTTCGAAGCAGGGGCAGTCCTCAGAGGATGTCGAGGTCGCTGGTCCCTTTGGAAGGCGTCGCTGGAGCAGGATCTTTGGAAGGCAGGAGACAGGCCGGTGAGTTTCTGGAGCCAAGGCAGTTGTCGTCTTCTGGTCTTCCTCTGCAGGGGTTTTTCAGCTAGGCAGTCCTTCTTCTTGTAGTTGCAGGAATCTAATTTTCTAGGGTTCAGGGTAGCCCTTAAATACTAAATTTAGGGGCGTGTTTAGGTCTGGGGGGTTAGTAGCCAATGGCTACTAGCCCTGAGGGTGGGTACACCCTCTTTGTGCCTCCTCCCAAGGGGAGGGGGTCACAATCCTAACCCTATTGGGGGAATCCTCCATCTGCAAGATGGAGGATTTCTAAAAGTCAGAGTCGCCTCAGCTCAGGACACCTTAGGGGCTGTCCTGACTGGCCAGTGACTCCTCCTTGTTTTTCTCATTATTTTCTCCGGCCTTGCCGCCAAAAGTGGGGCCTGGCCGGAGGGGGCGGGCAACTCCACTAGCTGGAGTGTCCTGCTGGGTTGGCACAAAGGAGGTGAGCCTTTGAGGCTCACCGCCAGGTGTGACAATTCCTGCCTGGGAGAGGTGTTAGCATCTCCACCCAGTGCAGGCTTTGTTACTGGCCTCAGAGTGACAAAGGCACTCTCCCCATGGGGCCAGCAACATGTCTCGGTTTGTGGCAGGCTGCTAAAACTAGTCAGCCTACACAGATAGTCGGTTAAGTTTCAGGGGGCACCTCTAAGGTGCCCTCTGGGGTGTATTTTACAATAAAATGTACACTGGCATCAGTGTGCATTTATTGTGCTGAGAAGTTTGATACCAAACTTCCCAGTTTTCAGTGTAGCCATTATGGTGCTGTGGAGTTCGTGTTTGACAGACTCCCAGACCATATACTCTTATGGCTACCCTGCACTTACAATGTCTAAGGTTTTGTTTAGACACTGTAGGGGTACCATGCTCATGCACTGGTACCCTCACCTATGGTATAGTGCACCCTGCCTTAGGGCTGTAAGGCCTGCTAGAGGGGTGTCTTACCTATACTGCATAGGCAGTGAGAGGCTGGCATGGCACCCTGAGGGGAGTGCCATGTCGACTTACTCGTTTTGTCCTCACTAGCACACACAAGCTGGTAAGCAGTGTGTCTGTGCTGAGTGAGAGGTCTCCAGGGTGGCATAAGACATGCTGCAGCCCTTAGAGACCTTCCTTGGCATCAGGGCCCTTGGTACTAGAAGTACCAGTTACAAGGGACTTATCTGGATGCCAGGGTCTGCCAATTGTGGATACAAAAGTACAGGTTAGGGAAAGAACACTGGTGCTGGGGCCTGGTTAGCAGGCCTCAGCACACTTTCAATTGTAAACATAGCATCAGCAAAGGCAAAAAGTCAGGGGGCAACCATGCCAAGGAGGCATTTCCTTACACAACCCCCCCCCAAACGAAAGAGGATGAGACTAACCTTTCCCAAGAGAGTCTTCATTTTCTAAGTGGAAGAACCTGGAAAGGCCATCTGCATTGGCATGGGCAGTCCCAGGTCTGTGTTCCACTATAAAGTCCATTCCCTGTAGGGAGATGGACCACCTCAACAGTTTAGGATTTTCACCTTTCATTTGCATCAGCCATTTGAGAGGTCTGTGGTCAGTTTGAACTAGGAAGTGAGTCCCAAAGAGGTATGGTCTCAGCTTCTTCAGGGACCAAACCACAGCAAAGGCCTCCCTCTCAATGGCACTCCAACGCTGCTCCCTGGGGAGTAACCTCCTGCTAATGAAAGCAACAGGCTGGTCAAGGCCATCATCATTTGTTTGGGACAAAACTGCCCCTATCCCATGTTCAGAGGCATCAGTCTGCACAATGAACTGCTTAGAATAATCTGGAGCTTTGAGAACTGGTGCTGAGCACATTGCTTGTTTCAGGGTGTCAAAGGCCTGTTGGCAGTCCACAGTCCAGTTCACTTTCTTGGGCATTTTCTTGGAGGTGAGCTCAGTGAGGGCTGTCACAATGGATCCATATCCCTTCACAAACCTCCTGTAGTACCCAGTCAAGCCAAGGAATGCCCTGACTTGAGTCTGGGTTTTTGGAGCTACCCAGTCCAGAATGGTCTGGATCTTGGGTTGGAGTGGCTGAACTTGGCCTCCACCTACAAGGTGGCCCAAGTAAACCACAGTTCCCTGCCCTATCTGGCATTTGGATGCCTTGATAGAGAGGCCTGCAGATTGCAGAGCCTTCAAAACCTTCTTCAGGTGGACCAGGTGATCCTGCCAGGTGGAGCTAAAGACAGCAATATCATCAAGATAAGCTGTGCTAAAGGACTCCAAGCCAGCAAGGACTTGATTCACCAACCTTTGGAAGGTGGCAGGGGCATTCTTTAAACCAAAGGGCATAACAGTAAACTGATAATGCCCATCAGGTGTGGAGAATGCTGTCTTTTCTTTTGCTCCAGGTGCCATTTTTATTTGCCAGTACCCTGCTGTCAAGTCAAAGGTACTTAGAAATTTGGCAGCACCTAATTTATCAATGAGCTCATCAGCTCTTGGAATTGGATGGGCATCTGTCTTGGTGACAGAATTGAGCCCTCTGTAGTCCACACAAAACCTCATCTCTTTCTTTCCATCTTTGGTGTGAGGTTTGGGGACTAAGACCACTGGGCTAGCCCAGGGGCTGTCAGAGCGCTCAATCACTCCCAATTCCAGCATCTTGTGGACTTCCACCTTGATGCTTTCCTTAACATGGTCAGACTGTCTGAAGATTTTGTTCTTGACAGGCATGCTGTCTCCTGTGTCCACATCATGGGTACACAGGTGTGTCTGACCAGGGGTTAGGGAGAAAAGCTCAGGAAACTGTTGTAGGACTCTCCTACAATCAGCCTGCTGTTGGCCAGAGAGGGTGTCTGAGTAGATCACTCCATCTACTGTGCCATCTTTTGGGTCTGATGACAGAAGATCAGGGAGAGGTTCACTCTCTGCCTCCTGATCCTCATCTGTTACCATCAACAGATTCACATCAGCCCTGTCATGGAAGAGCTTAAGGCGGTTCACATGGATCACCCTCTTGGGGCTCCTGCTTGTGCCCAGGTCCACCAAGTAGGTGACCTGACTCTTCCTCTCTAGTACTGGGTAAGGGCCACTCCATTTGTCCTGGAGTGCCCTGGGAGCCACAGGCTCCAGAACCCAGACTTTCTGCCCTGGTTGGAACTCAACCAGTGCAGCCTTTTGGTCATACCAAAACTTCTGGAGCTGTTGGCTGGCCTCAAGGTTTTTGGTTGCCTTTTCCATGTACTCTGCCATTCTAGAGCGAAGGCCAAGTACATAGTCCACTATGTCCTGTTTAGGCTCATGGAGAGGTCTCTCCCAGCCTTCTTTAACAAGGGCAAGTGGTCCCCTTACAGGATGACCAAACAGAAGTTCAAAGGGTGAGAATCCTACTCCCTTCTGTGGCACCTCTCTGTAAGCGAAAAGCAGACATGGCAAGAGGACATCCCATCTCCTTTTGAGTTTTTCTGGGAGCCCCATGATCATGCCCTTTAATGTCTTGTTGAATCTCTCAACTAAGCCATTAGTTTGTGGATGGTATGGGGTAGTGAACTTATAAGTCACTCCACACTCATTCCACATGTGCTTTAGGTATGCTGACATGAAGTTGGTACCTCTGTCAGACACCACCTCCTTAGGGAAACCCACTCTGGTAAAGATACCAATGAGGGCCTTGGCTACTGCAGGGGCAGTAGTCGACCTAAGGGGAATAGCTTCAGGATACCTGGTAGCATGATCCACTACTACCAGGATATACATATTTCCTGAGGCTGTGGGAGGTTCCAGTGGACCAACTATGTCCACACCCACTCTTTCAAAGGGCACCCCCACCACTGGAAGTGGAATGAGGGGGGCCTTTGGATGCCCACCTGTCTTACCACTGGCTTGACAGGTGGGGCAGGAGAGGCAAAACTCCTTAACCATGTTGGACATATTGGGCCAGTAGAAGTGGTTGACTAACCTCTCCCACGTCTTGGTTTGTCCCAAATGTCCAGCAAGGGGAATGTCATGGGCCAATGTTAGGATGAACTCTCTGAACAGCTGAGGCACTACCACTCTCCTAGTGGCACCAGGTTTGGGGTCTCTGGCCTCAGTGTACAGGAGCCCATCTTCCCAATAGACCCTATGTGTTCCATTTTTCTTGCCTTTGGACTCTTCAGCAGCTTGCTGCCTAAGGCCTTCAAGAGAGGGACAGGTTTCTTGTCCCTTACACAGCTCTTCCCTTGAGGGTCCCCCTGGGCCCAAGAGCTCAACCTGATAAGGTTCAAGCTCCAAAGGCTCAGTTCCCTCAGAGGGCAGAACTTCTTCCTGAGAAGAGAGGTTCCCTTTCTTTTGCTGTGTTGCAGTTGGTTTCCCAACTGACTTTCCTTTTCTCTTGGTAGGCTGGGCCATTCTTCCAGACTCCAGCTCTACTTGTTCACCCTGTGCCTTGCACTGTGCTCTGGTTTTCACACACACCAGTTCAGGGATACCCAGCATTGCTGCATGGGTTTTTAGTTCTACCTCAGCCCATGCTGAGGACTCCAGGTCATTTCCAAGCAGACAGTCCACTGGGATATTTGAGGAGACCACCACCTGTTTCAGGCCATTGACCCCTCCCCATTCTAAAGTAACCATTGCCATGGGATGTACTTTTCTCTGATTGTCAGCGTTGGTGACTGTGTAAGTTTTTCCAGTCAGGTATTGGCCAGGGGAAACCAGTTTCTCTGTCACCATGGTGACACTGGCACCTGTATCCCTCAGGCCCTCTATTCTAGTCCCATTAATTAAGAGTTGCTGTCTGTATTTTTGCATGTTAGGCGGCCAGACAGCTAGTGTGGCTAAATCCACCCCACCCTCAGAAACTAGAGTAGCTTCAGTGTGGACCCTGATTTGCTCTGGGCACACTGTTGATCCCACTTGGAGACTAGCCATACCAGTGTTACCTGGATGGGAGTTTGGAGTGGAACCTTTCTTGGGACAGGCCTTGTCTCCAGTTTGGTGTCCATGCTGTTTACAGCTATGACACCAGGCCTTTTTGGGATCAAAGTTTTTACCCTTGTACCCATTGTTTTGTGAAGAGGCTCTGGGCCCACCCTCCTGTGCAGGTTTTTGGGGGCCTGTAGAAGACTCTTTACTATTTTTAGTTTTGGTTGTCTCATCACCCTTCTGCTGGGGAGTCTTTGTGACCCCTTTCTTTTGGTCACCCCCTGTTGAAGTCTTGGACACCCTTGTCTTGACCCAATGGTCCGCCTTCTTTCCCAATTCTTGGGGAGAAATTGGTCCTAGGTCTACCAGATGCTGATGCAGTTTATCATTGAAACAATTACTTAACAGGTGTTCTTTCACAAATAAATTGTACAGCCCATCATAATTACTTACACCACTGCCTTGAATCCAACCATCTAGTGTTTTCACTGAGTAGTCAACAAAGTCAACCCAGGTCTGGCTCGAGGATTTTTGAGCCCCCCTGAACCTAATCCTGTACTCCTCAGTGGAGAATCCAAAGCCCTCAATCAGGGTACCCTTCATGAGGTCATAAGATTCTGCATCTTGTCCAGAGAGTGTGAGGAGTCTATCCCTACACTTTCCTGTGAACATTTCCCAAAGGAGAGCACCCCAGTGAGATCTGTTCACTTTTCTGGTTACACAAGCCCTCTCAAAAGCTGTGAACCACTTGGTGATGTCATCACCATCTTCAAATTTTGTCACAATCCCTTTGGGGATTTTTAACATGTCAGGAGAATCTCTGACCCTATTTATGTTGCTGCCACCATTGATGGGTCCTAGGCCCATCTCTTGTCTTTCCCTCTCTATGGCTAGGATCTGTCTTTCCAAAGCCAATCTTTTGGCCATCCTGGCTAACTGGATGTCCTCTTCACTGGAGTTATCCTCAGTGATTTCAGAGTTGTTGGTCCCTCCTGTGAGGGAACCAGCATCTCTGACTATTATTTGTGGAGTCAGGGCTTGAGAAGCCCTGCTCTCCCTAAGTAGGACTGGAGGGGGGGAATTTCCCTCCAAGTCACTATCTTCATCCTCTGAGTTGCCATCCTCAGAGGGGTTGGCCTTTTCAAACTCTGCCAAAAGCTCCTGGAGCTGTACTTTGGTAGGTTTGGGGCCCATTGCTATTTTCTTTAGTTTACAGAGTGACCTTAGCTCTCTCATCTGTAGATGGAGGTAAGGTGTGGTGTCGAGTTCCACCACATTCACATCTGTGCTAGACATTATACTTCTAAAAGTTGGAATACTTTTTAAGAAACTAAGACTGGTTCTAGAATCTAATTCAAACTTTTAACAAACTTTTAAACTCTAAAAGAAATGCTAACAGGGACTAACACAAGGCCCTAGCAGGACTTTAAAGAATTTAGAAAACTTTTCAAATTGCAAAAATCAATTTCTAATGACAATTTTGGAATTTGTCGTGTGATCAGGTATTGGCTGAGTAGTCCAGCAAATGCAAAGTCTTGTACCCCACCGCTGATCCACCAATGTAGGAAGTTGGCTCTGTATGTGCTATTTCAAAGTAAGGAATAGCATGCACAGAGTCCAAGGGTTCCCCTTAGAGGTAAAATAGTGGTAAAAATAGATAATACTAATGCTCTATTTTGTGGTAGTGTGGTCGAGCAGTAGGCTTATCCAAGGAGTAGTGTTAAGCATTTGTTGTACATACACATAGACAATAAATGAGGTACACACACTCAGAGACAAATCCAGCCAATAGGTTTTGTTATAGAAAAATATCTTTTCTTAGTTTATTTTAAGAACCACAGGTTCAAATTCTACATGTAATATCTCATTTGAAAGGTATTGCAGGTAAGTACTTTAGGAACTTTAAATCATAAAAATTGCATGTATACTTTTCAAGTTATTGACAAATAGCTGTTTTAAAAGTGGACACTTAGTGCAATTTTCACAGTTCCTGGGGGAGGTAAGTTTTTGTTAGTTTTACCAGGTAAGTAAGACACTTACAGGGTTCAGTTCTTGGTCCAAGGTAGCCCACCGTTGGGGGTTCAGAGCAACCCCAAAGTCACCACACCAGCAGCTCAGGGCCGGTCAGGTGCAGAGTTCAAAGTGGTGCCCAAAACACATAGGCTAGAATGGAGAGAAGGGGGTGCCCCGGTTCCGGTCTGCTTGCAGGTAAGTACCCGCGTCTTCGGAGGGCAGACCAGGGGGGTTTTGTAGGGCACCGGGGGGGACACAAGCCCACACAGAAATTTCACCCTCAGCAGCGCGGGGGCGGCCGGGTGCAGTGTAGAAACAAGCGTCGGGTTTGTAATGGAAGTCAATGGGAGATCTCGGGATCTCTTCAGCGCTGCAGGCAGGCAAGGGGGGGGTTCCTCGGGGAAACCTCCACTTGGTCAAGGGAGAGGGACTCCTGGGGGTCACTCCTCCAGTGAAAGTCCGGTCCTTCCGGTCCTGGGGGCTGCAGGTGCAGGGTCTCTCCCAGGTGTCGGGACTTAGGATTCAAAGAGTCGCGGTCAGGGGAAGCCTCGGGATTCCCTCTGCAGGCGGCGCTGTGGGGGCTCAGGGGGGACAGGTTTTGGTACTCACAGTATCAGAGTAGTCCTGGGGTCCCTCCTGAGGTGTTGGATCGCCACCAGCCGAGTCGGGGTCGCCGGGTGCAGTGTTGCAAGTCTCACGCTTCTGGCGGGGAGCTTGCAGGGTTCTTTAAAAGCTGCTGGAAACAAAGTTGTAGCTTTTCTTGGAGCAGGTCCGCTGTCCTCGGGAGTTTCTTGTCTTTTCGAAGCAGGGGCAGTCCTCAGAGGATGTCGAGGTCGCTGGTCCCTTTGGAAGGCGTCGCTGGAGCAGGATCTTTGGAAGGCAGGAGACAGGCCGGTGAGTTTCTGGAGCCAAGGCAGTTGTCGTCTTCTGGTCTTCCTCTGCAGGGGTTTTTCAGCTAGGCAGTCCTTCTTCTTGTAGTTGCAGGAATCTAATTTTCTAGGGTTCAGGGTAGCCCTTAAATACTAAATTTAGGGGCGTGTTTAGGTCTGGGGGGTTAGTAGCCAATGGCTACTAGCCCTGAGGGTGGGTACACCCTCTTTGTGCCTCCTCCCAAGGGGAGGGGGTCACAATCCTAACCCTATTGGGGGAATCCTCCATCTGCAAGATGGAGGATTTCTAAAAGTCAGAGTCGCCTCAGCTCAGGACACCTTAGGGGCTGTCCTGACTGGCCAGTGACTCCTCCTTGTTTTTCTCATTATTTTCTCCGGCCTTGCCGCCAAAAGTGGGGCCTGGCCGGAGGGGGCGGGCAACTCCACTAGCTGGAGTGTCCTGCTGGGTTGGCACAAAGGAGGTGAGCCTTTGAGGCTCACCGCCAGGTGTGACAATTCCTGCCTGGGAGAGGTGTTAGCATCTCCACCCAGTGCAGGCTTTGTTACTGGCCTCAGAGTGACAAAGGCACTCTCCCCATGGGGCCAGCAACATGTCTCGGTTTGTGGCAGGCTGCTAAAACTAGTCAGCCTACACAGATAGTCGGTTAAGTTTCAGGGGGCACCTCTAAGGTGCCCTCTGGGGTGTATTTTACAATAAAATGTACACTGGCATCAGTGTGCATTTATTGTGCTGAGAAGTTTGATACCAAACTTCCCAGTTTTCAGTGTAGCCATTATGGTGCTGTGGAGTTCGTGTTTGACAGACTCCCAGACCATATACTCTTATGGCTACCCTGCACTTACAATGTCTAAGGTTTTGTTTAGACACTGTAGGGGTACCATGCTCATGCACTGGTACCCTCACCTATGGTATAGTGCACCCTGCCTTAGGGCTGTAAGGCCTGCTAGAGGGGTGTCTTACCTATACTGCATAGGCAGTGAGAGGCTGGCATGGCACCCTGAGGGGAGTGCCATGTCGACTTACTCGTTTTGTCCTCACTAGCACACACAAGCTGGTAAGCAGTGTGTCTGTGCTGAGTGAGAGGTCTCCAGGGTGGCATAAGACATGCTGCAGCCCTTAGAGACCTTCCTTGGCATCAGGGCCCTTGGTACTAGAAGTACCAGTTACAAGGGACTTATCTGGATGCCAGGGTCTGCCAATTGTGGATACAAAAGTACAGGTTAGGGAAAGAACACTGGTGCTGGGGCCTGGTTAGCAGGCCTCAGCACACTTTCAATTGTAAACATAGCATCAGCAAAGGCAAAAAGTCAGGGGGCAACCATGCCAAGGAGGCATTTCCTTACAGTGACCATGTGGAAATGTTCTGATTTGATGAAGAGGTTTAATGTCCTGAGATCTAGAATTGGTCTTAGTGTCTTGTCTTTTTTGGGAATAAGGAAATATAGAGAATAAACCCCTGTTCCCTTCTGGTGGTAAGGTACTAGTTCTATGGCTTGTTTTGTTAATAGCTCTTGTATCTCTATTTGTAATAGTTCTAGATGTTGTGTCAACAGTTTGTGCGCTTTTGGGGGAACATCTGGAGGGAAATGTGTGAACTCTATGCAGTAACCATGTTGGATAATTGATAGAACCCATGTGTCCGTGGTTATGTCTGTCCAGTGTTTGTGGTAAAGTGTTAATCTTCCCCCTACTGGTGATGTGTGTTGGGGAAGTGTGACATTGAAGTCACTGTTTGTTGCCGGGGGTCTGCTTGGTAGGCTGAAACTTTACCCTTGATCTTGGGAATTGTCCCCTGAATGATCCACGAAACCCCCCTCTCTGGTATTGGGACTCGTAGGTGGGTTTTGCTTGAGAGGTGGATGCCTCTGAGGGTTGCTGTCTAAAACCTCCCCTAATGAAAATGTCACTTACCCAGTGTACATCTGTTTGTGGCATCAGTCACTGTAGATTCGCATGTTTTGCATAGCTCGCCATCTGGTGTTGGGTCGGAGTGTTACAAGTTGTTTTTCTTCGAAGAAGTCTTTCGAGTCACGGGACCGAGTGACTCCTCCTTTTGTCTCCATTGCGCATGGGCGTCGACTCCATCTTCGATTGTTTTTCCCCGCAGAGGGTGAGGTAGGAGTTGTATTGTAGTAATAGTGGCCATGCAATGGAGTGACTAAGTATGTACCTATTTAAGGTTAAAATAATATATATACAAATAGTTGAAGGTACCTTCCGAACTGCTACAGGCTCCCGGGGAGGCGGGTGGGCACATGCGAATCTACAGCGACTGATGCCACGAACAGATGTACACTGGGTAAGTGACATTTTCAGTTCGATGGCATCTGTCGCTGTAGATACGCATGTTTTGCATAGACTAGTAAGCAGTTATCTCCCCAAAGCGGTGGCTCAGCCTGTAGGAGTGGGAGTAGTCTGAAACAATGTTCTTAATACGGCTTGACCTACTGTGGCTTGTTGTGCGGATAACACGTCTACACAGTAGTGCTTGGTGAATGTGTGAGGCGTAGACCATGTGGCTGCCTTACATATTTCTTGCATTGGGATGTTTCCTAGAAAGGCCATGGTAGCACCTTTCTTTCTGGTTGAGTGTGCCCTTGGTGTAATGGGCAGTTGTCGTTTAGCTTTAAGGTAGCAGATTTGGATGCATTTAACTATCCATCTGGCTATACCTTGTTTTGATATTGGGTTTCCTGCATGAGGTTTTTGGAATGCAATAAATAGCTGTTTAGTTTTCCTGATGCTCTTTGTTCGGTCAATGTAATACATTAATGCTCTTTTGACATCTAAAGTATGTAGTGCCCTCTCAGCTACGGAATCTGGCTGTGGGAAGGACACTGGAAGTTCCACTGTTTGATTTAGATGGAACGGTGAAATAACTTTTGGTAGAAATTTAGGATTAGTCCTTAGGACGACCTTATTTTTGTGTAGTTGTATAAAAGGTTCTTGTATTGTAAACGCCTGAATCTCGCTTACTCTTCTTAGAGAAGTAATGGCGATGAGAAATGCAACCTTCCATGTTAGGAACTGTATTTCGCAGGAGTGCATGGGTTCAAAAGGTGGACCCATAAGTCTAGTTAAGACAACATTTAGGTTCCATGAAGGAACAGGTGGTGTTCTTGGTGGAATAATTCTTTTAAGGCCCTCCATGAATGCTTTAATGACTGGTATCCTATATAGGGAAGTTGAATAGGTAGGCTGCAGGTATGCAGATATTGCTGCAAGGTGTATTTTAATGGAAGAGAAAGCTAGGTTAGATTATTGTAAGTGAAGCAAGTAACCCACTACATGTTTTGGGGTTGCGTGTAATGGTTGGATTTGATTAATATGGCAGTAGCAAACAAACATCTTCCATTTACTGGCATAGCAGTGCCTGGTGGATGGCCTTCTGGCTTGCTTTATGACTTCCATACATTCTTGGGTAAGTTGTAAGTGTCCGAATTCTAGGATTTCAGGAGCCAGATTGCTAGATTCAGCGATGCTGGATCTGGGTGTCTGATCGTTTGGTTGTGTTGTGTTAACAGATCCGGCCTGTTGGGCAGTTTGATGTGGGGTACTACTGATAGGTCTAGCAGCGTTGTGTACCAGGGTTGCCTTGCCCAAGTTGGTGCTATTAATATGAGTTTGAGTTTGTTTTGACTGAGTTTGTTTACCAGATAAGGAAGGAGAGGGAGAGGAGGAAAAGCGTAGGCAAATATCCCTGACCAGTTGATCCATAGGGCATTGCCGTGGGACTGCCTGTGTGGGTATCTGGATGCGAAGTTTTGGCATTTTGCGTTCTCTTTTGTCGCAAACAAGTCTATTTGAGGTGTTCCCCAGAGCGTGAAGTAAGTGTTCAGAATTTGGGGGTGAATTTCCCATTCGTGGACCTGTTGGTGATCTCGAGAGAGATTGTCTGCGAGTTGATTCTGAATTCCTGGGATAAATTGTGCTATTAGGCGAATTTGGTTGTGAATTGCCCAACGCCATATCTTTTGTGCCAGCAGGCTCAATTGCGTTGAGTGCGTCCCCCCTGGTTTGTTTAGATAATACATTGTTGTCATGTTGTCTGTTTTGACGAGAATGTATTTGTGAACTATTATTGGTTGAAAAGCCTTTAGTGCTTGAAAAACTGCTAGCAGTTCTAGGTGATTTATATGCAGTTTTGTTTGATGTACGTTCCATTGTCCTTGTATGCTGTGTTGATCGAGGTGTGCTCCCCACCCTGTCATGGAAGCATCTGTTGTTATTACGTATTGTGGCACTGGGTCTTGGAAAGGCCGCCCTTTGTTTAAATTTATATTGTTCCACCATAGAAGCGAGAGGTAAGTTTGGCGGTCTATTAACCCCAGATCTGTAAGGTGACCCTGTGCTTGTGACCACTGTGATGCTAGGCACTGTTGTAAGGGCCTCATGTGCAGTCTTGCGTTTGGGACAATGGCTATGCATGAAGACATCATGCCTAGGAGTTGTAATATCATCTTTGCTTGTATTTTTTGTGTTGGATACATGCGTTGTATGATGTTGTTGAAATTTTGAATTCTTTGTGGACTTGGAGTGGCTACTCCTATTGTTGTGTTTATTATGGCTCCTAGGTATTGTTGTACCTTGCGCGGCAGAATGTTGGATTTTGCAAAGTTGACTGTGAACCCTAGTTTGTAGAGGGTTTGTATGATTTGATTTGTGTGGTGTGAGCACGTTATTAACGAATGGGTCTTGGTTAGCCAGTCGTCTAGATACGGGAATACATGTATTTGCTGCCTTCTGATGTGTGCAGCGACTACTGCTAGACATTTGGTAAAGACTCTTGGTGCGGTTGTTAAACCGAAAGGCAGTACCTTGAATTGGTAGTGTATTCCTTTGAATACAAACCTTAGGTATTTCCTGTGCGATGGATGTATTGGTATATGGAAATACGCGTCTTTGAGGTCTAATGTTGTCATGTAGTCGTGTAGTTTCAGCAATGGTAACACTTCTTGTAGTGTGACCATGTGAAAGTGGTCTGATTTGATGTATGTGTTTAGTATTCTTAGGTCTAGGATTGGTCTTAGCGTTTTGTCCTTCTTTGGTATTAAGAAGTACAGTGAATAAACTCCTGTGTTTATTTGTGTGTTTGGTACTAACTCGATTGCGTTCTTTTGCAATAGTGCTTGAACTTCTATCTCCAGGAGCTCGGAATGATGTTTTGATAAATTTTGTGCTCTTGGTGGTATGTTTGGTGGGAATTGTAGAAATTCTATGCAATAACCATTTTGGATAATTGCTAGAACCCAAGTGTCTGTAGTGATTTCCTCCCATGCTTTGTAATAATGACCTATTCTTCCCCCCACTGGTGTTGTGTGGAGGGGGTGAGTGACATGTGAGTCACTGCTTAGTTGTAGGGGTTTTGAAATTTTCCCCTATTCCTAGGGAATTGCCCTCCTCTATATTGGCCCCGAAAGCCTCCCCTGTACTGTCCCTGGTAACTGGATGGTGTTGCCTGTGAGGTGCTGGCTTGTGTGGCCCGACCCCAAAACCCCCCTCTAAAGGGTGTTTTGCGGAAGGTGCTGTAATTTCCTCTGCTCTGCGGGGAGTAGAGTGCGCCCATGGCTTTAGCAGTGTCCGTGTCCTTTTTAAGTTTCTCAATCGCCGTGTCCACTTCTGGACCGAACAGTTCTTTTTCGTTGAATGGCATATTGAGAACTGCCTGCTGAATCTCTGGTTTAAACCCAGACGTTCGTAGCCATGCATGCCTTCTGATGGTCACAGATGTATTTATTGTTCTAACAGCTGTGTCTGCTGCGTCCATGGAGGAGCGTATCTGGTTGTTTGAAATGTTCTGTCCTTCCTCAACCACTTGCTTTGCCCTCTTTTATAGGTCTTTGGGTAGATGTTCAATGAGATGTTGCATCTCATCCCAATGGGCTCTGTCATAGCGCGCAAGTAGTGCCTGTGAGTTAGCGATGCGCCACTGGTTTGCAGCTTGTGCTGCGACTCTCTTTCCAGCTGCATCGAACTTGCGGCTTTCCTTATCTGGGGGTGGTGCATCCCCAGATGTGTGGGAGTTGGCCCTTTTCCTAGCTGCTCCTACAACGACAGAATCTGGTGGCAGCTGTGAAGTCATGAAAATAGGGTCTGTAGGAGGCGCTTTATACTTTTTTTCCACCCTTGGTGTGATTGCCCTACTTTTGACCGGCTCCTTAAAGATGTCTTTTGCGTGCCGAAGCATACCAGGGAGCATAGGCAGGCTTTGGTAGGAGCTGTGGGTGGCGGAGAGGGTGTTGAATAGAAAGTCATCCTCGACTTGTTCTGAGTGGAGGCTTACATTGTGGAATTGTGCTGCTCTAGCCACCACCTGAGAATATGCAGTACTGTCTTCTGGTGGTGATGGCTTTGTAGGGTATGCCTCCGGACTGTTTTCTGACACAGGGGCGTCGTACAAGTCCCATGCGTCCTGATCCTGGTCACCTTGGCTCATGGTGGTGTGAGCCGGGGAATGTGATGGAGTTTGTGCTGGTGAGACGTGAATTATAGGTGGAGGAGAGGGTGGCGGAGTAACCTTTTTCACCATTTTTTTTGTGGTGTTTGGTCAGTTTGAAATTCCAGTCTTCTCTTTCTCCTAATAGGGGGAAGGGTGCTTATCTTTCCTGTCCCCTGCTGTATAAAAATACTTTTCTGCGTATGGTCTACATCGGTGGATTGCAGGTCTTCCTCAAACCTATGCTTTCGCATTTGGGAGGTGATTGATTGCTCTTCTGTATAAGAGCCTGAAACTGGGTCGGTTGCAGGTTGTTTTGGCACCGAAATCCTGTCTGCATCTTTTTTCGGCTCTGAGGTGACTTTTTTCTTTTTCAGAGTCGAAACATCTCGGCGTCGATCTTCATCGGTGCCGCTGTCTCGACGTCGAGCCGTGTCTACACCGCTATCTCGGTGTCGATGTATGTCTCCAGCACTTTCTCGGTCCCGAGAAGGCTGCGTGCCGGTGTCTCGACCGGAGTCGGACGGTCTCGGCACTGTTTGGGCCTTTTTCGGTGCCGACGGTCGGTCACCGAATTTATGGGTGGAGCCATGGCCTGGTGGCAGTGGCGTCCCCTGGGCCTTGACAATCTTCTTACGAGTGGTTTTCGACGTCTTACTCACGGTTCGTGGATCGTCGAATTCCTCGGAGTCCGATTCGTGTATCGAAAAGGTTTCTTCCTCTTCCTGTACCTCGAACTCTTGGTGGGCTGTCGGCGTGGACGCCATTTGAAGTCTTCTGGCTCGACGGTCTCGTAGTGTTTTTCGGGACCGGAACGCACGACAGGCCTCGCAAGTGTCTTCACTGTGCTCAGGTGACAGGCACAGGTTACAGACCAAGTGTTGGTCTGTATAGGGGTATTTTTTGTGGCATTTGGGACAGAAACGGAACGGGGTCCGTTCCATCGGCGTTCTTCTACACGCGGTCGGGCCGAGCAGGCCTCGACGGGGGATCGAAAACTACCCCGAAGGGCTCCGGAGCTCTTCGATGCGGTGTTGACTCTAACTACGCCGATCCCGAATGCAACAATACCGACGAAAATCTTCCGAAATTTTGCTGTTTTTCCGTTCCGAAACTCGGAGCGACAGGAACACGTCCGAACCCGATGGCGGAAAAAAAACAATCGAAGATGGAGTCGACGCCCATGCGCAATGGAGACAAAAGGAGGAGTCACTCGGTCCCGTGACTCGAAAGACTTCTTCGAAGAAAAACAACTTGTAACACTCCGACCCAACACCAGATGGCGACCTATGCAAAACATGCGTATCTACAGCGACAGATGCCATCGAACATTGTGGTTTTCTAAATGTCCCCCTATACTGGGAAGAATAGAGCGCACCCATGGCTTTGGCCGTGTCAGTGTCCTTCATCTTTTCGATGGCAGTGTCCACCTCTGGCCCAAATAGCTGCTGCTGATTAAACGGCATGTTTAATACTGCCTGCTGTATTTCAGGTTTGAATCCTGAACTTCGTAACCAAGCATGTCTCCTGATTGTGACTGCTGTGTTTACAGTTCTTGAGGCAGTGTCAGCGGAGTCCAGTGCCGAACGAATCTGGTTGTTGGAGATGGCTTGCCCTTCCTCTACCACCTGTTGGGCCTGTTTCTGATATTCTTTCGGTAGATGCTGAATGATATCATTCATTTCATCCCAGTGGGCTTGGTCGTAACGGGCGAGGAGGGCCTGTGAATTTGCGATACGCCATTGGTTGGCAGCTTGTGATGCCACTCTTTCCCGCTGCGTCAAACTTGCGGCTTTCTCTATCAGGAGGTGGTGCATCTCCTGATGATTGCGAGTTTGTAGTGGTTGGGGCTGCAAGGAAACGTGCAGTGTCCAGTGGGAGCTGCTGTGTAATGAATACAGGGTCCGACGGAGGTGTTTTGTACTTTTTTCCACCTGCGGTGTGATGGCTCTTCCTTTGACCGGCTCTTGAAAGACTTGTTGTGCATGCTTAAGCATGCCTGGTAGCATAGGCAGGCTTTGGTATGAAGCATGCGTGGACGCCAGGGGATTGAAAATAAAGTCATCCTCCAATGGTTCCGAGTGCATAGTGACATTATGGAATGTTGCAGCCCAGGCCAGGCCTGGTGTATAAGAGGTGCTATCCTCTGGAGGAGATGGGTAGCACTCTTTGAGGGGTAGCACTCAGGGCTATTGTCTGAAACCAGGGGGGGGGGGGTCGTAGAGGTCCCAGGGGTCTACATCATCCTGTGTTTGCACAGTATGTGTGGGTGACTGTGCAGTTGGCGTGCCAAATGGCGACCCTGTCCTTTGTGGCAAATGTGGTGGCGATATTTCTGGAGAGAATGGCGAGTTGGTGACTTCTCTCTAGCCACTTTTGCTCTTGGCTGATCAGTTTCAGTCTCTGTGTTTGAAAAGCCAATTTTCTCTTAAATTTGAGAGGAGGGACAGTTTGAATCCTTCAAGTATTCTTCTGGATCTGTAATCTTGGTTGATTTTGATCAAACTCTTCAACATTCAGCTCCTCTTCAAACCTGTGCCTCTCCTTCAGCTGTTTGGAGAGCCCATGTTCCTCTGTGTAAGAGGCCTTTTTCGGCTCCTAAGCCGGTTTTCTCGGAACAGAAATGCCCATGGTAATGGTTGGCCTCGGCTCCGAAAGGCTCTTTCGAGGCTTAGTGTCTTCGCCCAGGCGATGTCAACTTTTTCGACGCTGGTTTCTTGACTCGAGTCGGAAGACTTCGGCATGATTTTGGCCTTCGGTGCCAAAGGTGTTGCTTGGTCACCGCTTTTTTTTTTAATGGGTCGAGCCATGGTCTTCAGGCAGTGGCGTCCCGAGGCCTTTTGCTTTTTTGACTGACTTTGGGGATGGGTCGGGGCAGGCGTACTCACTTTTTGGCCCGCAGTTGGCAGTCGTTCTCCGTCGGAGTCGTCAGATTCCGATCCCTGGATGGAGATAGCCATTGCCTCCTCTTCGACGTCGAGGTGTTGTGACGATTTCGACGCCATCTGTAAGCGCCTCGCCCTCCGATTTCTTAAGGTCTTTTTCGACCAAAAGGCCTTGCAGGCATCACAGGTATCCTCTCTGTGCTCCGGTAAGAGGCACAGGTTACAGACCCAATGCTGGTCTGTGTAAGGATACTTCGATTGGTACGTTGGACAAACGGAAGGGAGTCCGGACCATGAGGCTTCGACAACGGGTGTGGTCGGGCTGACCAGGCCTTGGCTGGGAGCGGAAGCCCCAAAGGGCCACAGAAGCGGTTGTCTCGTCGGTGCTGATGTATCTGTAGAAGATCTTTCCCGAGCACAACAATACTGACGGATTTTCGATGATTTTAATACTTTCCCGATTCGAATCACGGAGCGAAGAGGAACACGTCCGAACCCGATGGCGGAAAGAAAACAATCTAAGATGTAGTCGAGGCCCATGCGCAATGGAGCCGAAAGGGAGGAGTCACTCGGTCCCGTGACTCGAAAAGACTTCTTCGAAGAAAAACAACTTGTAACACTCCGAGCCCAACACTAGATGGCAGGAACAGTGCACAGCATGTGTATCTGCAGCTACACATGCCATCGAACATATAAGTATTTAATCACTATCATATAATGGCAATTAGAAAGTCAGTGTAATAGTCTATCCATGTATTTTTTTTTTTTAAAGGACCAAACTTGAACCATAACCAATTAGGCGACTGAACCCTCTAGTACACTCCCAACTGAGCTCAGATTTTCAGTGGCAGAACTGGATTGCAGCTGAAATTCATTCAGCGATGGTTGCCATTGTGACTGGAGCACCCTTCCGAGCGTGTCTTTCTGAGTCCAACAGTTGGTCAGTTCCCGTGAGTTGTTTAGTGCAATGTAAGTAGCAATTTTAGCTGTCACTTGATACCTAGCATATGAATAGACATTCAGTTGATGATGCTGAATTTGGGAGAAAAGTCTGAAATATTATAGGTTCAATGAGTTAAAATCTGAAGGAACCTTGGGATTATCTATTTGGATTGGTTCAGAGAAGTACTAAATTGCCTGCGAGACACAAGAAGGCAAGGTGAGGTGAGAAAGCCTGTAACTCCTCTATCCTACTTATTGGAGTAAGCGCTAGTAACAAGACAACCTTCCATGTGAGAAATATGAGGTGTGCTTTGTGCTCTGTGAATGGGTTCAAATGAGTTGAAACAGAATTATATTCAGGTGCCAGTCCATGAAAGAAGCCCTTAATGTAGGTAAAAACTGAATAATTATTTTATTAACTGTTTGATGATTCTGCAAGAGTAGAATGAGAAAATGTGATGAACTTCTGCTTCTTGATATTCCTTTAAGCCGTACCTTAACGGGCACATGTACTAAGTGTGACCAAGTTATTTGCCAGATTATGCTAGTAGAGGATGTAGGTTTGATTTTCTGACGCCAAAGCAAGAATCGTCTCCATTAACATTTACATGTCTTTATTGTGGCTTCTGCATTGACTTGGAGATAATACACCTGCAGTGCTGAGGAATATTGAGATCTCTGAACTGACGGAATTTAGGAGCCGTGTGCATAAGAGGAGACAGGTCGGGACAGGAGGAAGGGCCTGGCATTAGTTTATCATCAAAAGTTTACAGAATGTTGGTAGGTGAATGTGGTTGGATTCTGATAGCAGGAGAAGCTCAGTGAACCAATGCTGTGCTAGCTACCTGGAGGCTATCAGGATTAGACAACACTGCTTTGCTTTACTCTTGTTGAGAATCTTTGGAATTAAAGGTGTTGGGGGGAAAAAGGTAGGTACAGATCCTAGACCATCTGTCAAAAGGCATTCCTCAAAGATCCTGGATGGGATGCCAACTTGCACAGAACTGGCATTTGCAGGTTTCGTTTGTTGCCAAGGGATGCAGAGCCGGTTTGCCCCAGAATGAGATCACACTAAGAGCCGAATGTTCAAACTTCTCTTCGTGGAGGCTGTTTTCAGTTTTGTTTAGCATGTCTGCTATGAGATTTCTAGTCCAGGGAACATGCTCGGCCCGAAGAGTTATCCTGTGTGTTGTTAGCCGGCTCTATATTTCCTGATCTTCTTTGGACAGCGCCAAAGATCTTGTGCCGTTTTATTTATTTACGAATTGCATGCTAGTAATATTGTCCTTGCGAACTAACACCGAAGACTCTTCTACATTGGCAGGAAAGTTTGAAGACTGAGCAGATGGCTTTGAGATCTAGATGAGTGATATGTATGCTCTTCTAGAGCAGAGACCACTTTTCTCGATCTAAAGGTTCGGTAGATGACTACCCCAGCTTTCCAGTGAACCATTTGTAGTCTGAGCCCACCAGACTAGAGCTTCTATCATACCTACGTGAAATTCACCAGGCTCGCAAATGATTCATTTGATTGAATCTATTGTATTTGTAGCTGCACTCAATTCAAGTGTACAGGAGGGATCATACTGGGACATGATGCCCAAAAGCTAATTGAACAGATGCACTGATTATTTTATTTTTTAGCCAGTTCCTAGAGCCTTGACTTTGAATAAGTCTTGGATTTATGGACAGCATCTAGTGTTGATGCCCAGGAACAGTATCTTATTGGATAGAGGAGTGGATTATCTTTGATCATTCACAAGGAGACTTAGCTTGTGATACAACTTTAGGCAAGCCTCTGTGGCACTGGATGCTTGAAATGCCGTTGTTGCTTTTATCAATAGGCTGTCGAAGTTGGGGAAGCCCTTCCAGAAGAAAGCGGATTTGAAGCCAGATGGAAGAACTCTTATGAGTGGTTGGGAATTCAAAAGTATAAATCCTGTAAATTCAGAGCTGTCATGTGCTGAGGGAGAAGGTGACCACACAAAAGGATTGTTTCCAGAAATACCCGTTTAATTTCTGGAGGTCTATGATGGATGGACACTCCTCTGTTTTCTGGTTTATGAGGCAAAACTGAGAATGTGGGCCTTTCTCTATGGAACCTTTGGTTAGTGTAGTTAGCACTTCCTTCCAAAGGAGATGAGGTGGGAGCACTCATTTTAGTGAAGTAGTTGGCGGAATCTGGATGAACTGCAGCATCTGTCCATTTATAAAGAGATCCAGGACTTATTTGTCTGATGCTATATTCCGCCATAGATGACAACATTTTTTGAACTATTTTTCCCCAGTGGATGGTGTTATCAGCACCAGAACGTTGTCACTGTAAGAAAGCTAGCCTAAGGGCTACTTAGACAGTTGATAAGTCTGATACTTATCAACGGATAAGTGTCTTTCTTGGGTCCCTCTAAAGATTGTTTCTTTCGAAATTTTAATCCCCCAAAAGATCTTGCAGTATGAAGAGTCAGCCTTGATTGCTTGCAAGGAGTCGTCAACGTGCTTGCCAAACTGAACGTCAGCATGGCACAGTAAAAATATTAGATATATTTGTACCTCAAATTATAAATGCTGTGGCCCTGAACCTTAGCATCCAAGGACCACTGACTCTCCCAGTTGTGGGAATCCTATTGAAGCTTTATCTATAGCACAATCTATGTTGTCAGATGAGGACATTTCACCACCCCCTGCAGCAGCAGGTTTCTTTTTTTGTTTTTTTTAAAAATCTTCTGCCAAACATTTAATTTTTTTAGCCACGTCACAGCACATCTGGTGGATATACCTGCCCCATATTGCCAGTGAATTGGCAGCCTGTACCGTACCACTGGACATAGATGAGAACATGTCTTTGCTGGTTAGGCAGGTTTATGAATGACAGGGTTTTTGCATGATTGTAATTCCTCCTGTATATATATATATATCAACAATTAGAACAGGTTTACAGGAAGCTGGAAGTGTTAGGTTGATCGCTCCGAAGGGTATGGAAACCACCAAAATTCTACTGGTGGGGGAATCCACCAGTTGTGGGTGTAACATGCCCTGTAGATCTAGTACTAGAACTACATGGATCTGACCAATACTCTGCAGTTGGAGGCGGAGTGGTGTAATTGGTCCGTAGGGGCATGAGGGAGTGTATGTTTAGTAATTACACCCTTACTAAACATATACTCCCTCATGCCCCTACCGCTCAATTGCTGGGCATCTTCCACACACAGGATGGCTTTGGAAACACCAGCTCAGAATTTGGTTTGAGAAGAGTGGCCTTATTTAGAACTCAGAAACCCTAAAAGAAGAGGGAAGTTTCTTACCTATGAGCAAGTTAAATTAGTCTTACCTAACATATGGCAGATTGAAACTCTGGATCCACCTGTGCACAAAATTAGTCACACATTTCACATCATGGGTAAAGGCAAGAAATTAATTAGATGGCTTTACTGAGCCCATATAAGTTCTATAGAAAACTCTGAACTTTGGGAAACTGACACAGCCAGAGTGTTAATGGAAATAGATTGGGGAAGATCCTCATATACCCAAGTAGGGTCTTGCGCAATTTAAATCTATACAATTTAATATTCTTAATAAAGAATACGGATACCCTCTCCACTGAAATTCAGACACATTGTTTCTTGGCCTCCTACTGTCCTCAAAGCTGCTGACTTTCTTCACATGAAGAGGTACTGTGTTATTACACTACTGGTCAAGAGTTGTTTCTAGTCAGAACCACGTCACTGACTGCAAAGATCTCCTTACACATGAAGCCTGTATTCAGGGCCTTTTTTCCGCACATTAAGTTGGAGAGGCACCGAAGATAGCCGATCTTGCTTTACTTCTGGCTAAGCGTAATGTTACTATTGCTTGGAAAAGCACCTCATCTTCTTCTGTTTCGAAAGGACTTCATGTATCCATAAGCTAGCTAAAAGCAGAAAGTAAGCACTTACACGAAGGTGCTGGGCTGTGAAAAATTCCTATTGTTCATAGATGGGATGCTTCAAACTCTGAACTTGCAATGTCAGCACCTTCTATATATTTCCCAAATGTTTTAATCCATGCATTGATTGCTTTGATTTCTATTATATAGCTGTTATTGTATACCAACCGGAATGGTTAAGCTGTAACATCTATGAGTGAAGTTTTGGTGCAGGGGTAGTGTGGCACTGCATCAGTGTTGTGAGGACCTCTAGACCCCTAGTTGGTCACCCCTACTTTAGCTTCGCTTTATATTTCATTTTAGTGAGGCTGCTTTTAGACAGGATTTTTACATATTTTTTATAGGCTTGCATATATTCTAGGAAAACGAGGAACAAAATGCTTGTTTAGCCTTTGCACAACATGTGACCAGTAATTTCTGTCCAAGACCAAACAAATCTGTACACAATATATCAGCTGAGTTGCCCGTCTAAGAGGCAGCTTCTAACACCTAGACACAGCACCGCATCAGAACTATACTTCCAAAACAGTATGGTTTATTATATAAACGATGCACAGACCCAGAGGGGGCGGAGGACATCACAGCTTTGACTCTCCTGCGACGTATGCTGAGCGACATGCAGCTTGCTGGTGCTGATCTACCAGCTTCCTGAGGGGATTGCCAGCAACACAAAGTGCCTCTTTCTGACATGGTCACCCCCACTTTTTGCATGGTATTTGATGCAATTTTGACAAAGTGCACTGGGGTCCTGCTATGCCAGATCGCTTTCCCTAAAACTGTGCAACGGTTCCCAAATTAGCAATAATAAGTCCCTTGGTAACTAAAAGCCAGATGTATCAAAGGGCTTTACCCATTACGTGCCAATTGGAAAATGTGTTCATACATATGGCTCTAACTCCCTAGTAAATGCTACCCCTGGTGGCATGGGCCCCAAAGAGGATCCCTGCAGCATGTATTGTGCCATCCTCATGTACCCCCTCACCTAGCTGTTGCTGACTGCCATTGCAGGTTGCATGTCTTGGTGCAGCTAAAAGTGAAAACAAGACATGGCACACAGCCTGTGTACCATGCCCACTAACACTGTAGGCAATATAAGTACGTCACACCTACAAAAAGCCTTCAAGCCTTAAGGCAGGGTGCATTATATTACGTGTGGAAATCTACAGGGGCAGGTATGCCCCCACCAGGTATTTGTCGATTCTTAGACTCGGTAAGTGATCAGAGAAGCCGGTTTATGTACATGTGCTGGACACTGGTCAATAAGAGTTGCCCAGCTACATGATGGCTACACTAAAAATAGGGATGTTTGGTATCAAACATCTCACATTTATAAATCCTAACTGATGTCAGTGATGGATTTATTAATACATGCACCCACAGGGCACCTTAGTGGTGCCCCTGAAAGCCTGCAAACTCCTAGTGTGCTGGCTGACTGGTCTTAATCAGCCTACCCCCAACAGAGATTGTTTCTGATCCCCAGGGGTCAGAGCCTCTGCTCTCGGGCGGTCAGGAACAAAGCCTGTTCAGGAAGGGATGTTTCACACCCCTTCCAGGAGGCTGACCTGCGAACTAGCATTCCAAGGCAGGGGGCTTCAAAGAGCCCACTGCCTTTGGTATGCAAATCTGGGTTCACTCGGAGGTGAGGAGCTGCCGACCCCTCTGACCTAGGGTCCATGTGGCACCTGCACAGGCGGGAAAACTAGTAGTCACAGAGGCATGTAAACCTTCAGGCCAGATCCACCCCTTGAGCTACCTGATGTGAACAAGAAATCTGAAAGTCTGCCATCTTGGCGATGTCAGAACTAGGAACTCTGAGACAGGGTAATGCCCACTTCCCACAGAAAGTGGTCATATAGGGGGTATAGTAACCCTGGAATAAGTAGCCAATTGGCTACTACCCTACACTCACCTAACACCCCTACATTCAGTATTTAGGGGACCCTGGCACCAGAAAATCAGATCCTGCTGACCAAAAGAAGACAACTGACCCTGAAGAGTCTTAAAAGCAAGAACAGAAGACCAGCAGCTGACTTGGACCCAGCCTCGCCGGCCTGCCTGCTCCCCTCAACAATTGCACCCAAGACGACTTATCCTGTAACTGCCTGTGCCTCCAAAATCCTGGGAGGACTGTCAGCCTTCAACCATGACGCTGGAACTCCTGTGGAGTAGCAGAGCTGCTTCTCTGCATCCTGCAGGAACCCCAAAAGAACTGCGATGACTCTGGACCGCCAAAACCCAACACTGGAAAGCACAACTGAACGCTTGCCCCCAGCCCGAGATGAAGTAGGCCAATAGAGCTTCACAACAATCCCTCCAGCCTCTTTGTGCCGGCCACCCGGACCCAATGCCTCAGGAAACCAAAGGTGTCTCCACGTCCTCCAGCCTCGGGGGACCGGAGTAAACTTGTTGGTTTGGTCGGACTGGACCCCCAGTCCATACCCACAGCCTCTGCACCCAGTCGTCCCGGACCCAGGAGAAGACCAAAGGTATTCCCACATCCCTGAGCATCACAAGATCTGCCCCCCTTTGTTGGTTCACCTGGTTCAGACTGCTCCCCCCCCCCTCCCCCCCAGACCCTCCCTGCAGGATCTTTCTGGCTGAATCGATCCCCATTGACTTCAACGGGGCACCCCAAGCTGAACTGCACCTCTGCACCCAGCAGCCCTAGGTGACCTACTGGTGTGGCTCAGGACTCTGCCCTATACTCACCTTAAGTTTGGAAGATTGGTCCTGCAAGTCGCTGTTGAGTACCTGTTTGCCATATATATGTTTTTCCTCCATAGGTTAACATTGCAGCTTCAGAAAAGTGCACTGCTGACTTTTCCACACTGTAATAAATTGTATTGCTAAACGTACTTACCTGTCCATATTGATTCTGATGCCTAAACATATATAAAGATACTAATTATTTTGTATAAATTGGTATGTCTCTCCTTATTGACTTGTGTGAATCATTTATTGACTGTGTGCCTACTGAGGATGTCTAACACTCCTCTCTGAAAAGCTCAAGACAGCTTGCCTACACTACCCACTAAGAGAGCACTTGGGATTGCTAGAGCAAGCCCCTTTCCACTTATAAGAGAATACCTGGACGCTTTGTACAGTATACCTCATTTTGATATACTATATAAGGAGCCAACCTTCTATACCGACTAACATCTGACACTGTCTTCAGGTATGGGGTTGGAGTTAATCCCTTAGATCAGACCACGCAGAAGGGTAGACCTGCTATGCTCTCGGTGTGGACATAGGGTTAGGTAGAAACGTCTAGAACATCTAGAACCACACACACCATAGCTGGATTGGTTATCTATTTTACCTTGTTTGTAATGCTGATTACCTTGCTTTGTTTCATCTGCCTAATTATCGCACCTCACTCTTTATATGCTAGATTGAGATTGTTTCAATAAATCTTGTATCTTTTGTGTTTCACTCCGAGATGCTTGAGTAATTTATATGAAAGGGGTAAGATGTGTTTTCACAACTTCCCTGGGGAATCTGAGTGACATGTTTGAATTGCCACAATCACCTTTCGCCGAGGTGGGTTTGGGGTTTGGGCACTGTGATCTAGCCAGGAGTCAGGCAGACAGTTACTAATTGTATGGATGAACTCACTATCCCACACAAAGCTGTTCTGCCATCCTAAACACACAGTCTTATTACCCTAGTAAGAACAGCATAACATCAGAAATTAACAATAGGACTCTGGGTGACAAACTAAGACCAGGCTGGGTAATGCTACTTCCCATTTAGTGTGTGCGGTGAACAATACATGATTACGTTCCCAAAATCTACAATGTACTAAGGAACACACTCCATGCCAGAGAGTTCCCTCTTTTACCTCCTTTAGGAATGTAGTCTGCATTTTAGTCTTTATTGCAACTATTTTATAAACACTTAAGTAGACAATGTCCTCCGACTGTCCACATCCGGAAAGATGGAGACGTATGTGAAACTATAGCGCTCCAAGCTGAAAACAGAGTATTTCAGGTAATAAAGAATTAAGTTTGTAGCATGTTATTGCAGATCGCATGCTAAACTATAAAATACTGAAAGCCCCTTCATAAGAGCTGGCTTGCACAAAGAAGACAACAGTGGTAAAATGTGCCAGTATCACAATTTGCCCAACTTGCGCTTGCTTCAGTCACACAATCACGGTTAGTAAATATGCAAACGGAAGACCATGTAGTCACTTTGGATATGTCAGCTAATGTTATACTGTCCAAAATGACCAATTAAACCCCTTTCTTGTAAATGTGTGCTTCTGGCAGCAGGAAAGATGCTTTTGCATAACAAATATGAATACACTAACATCCTTCAAAATCAGCTTTGGAAATGCCATTTCATAATGTGGTGTGCAAAACAAAAACAAACAAAAAATGTAGTCTTTCTAATGTACATATGCAAATCTCATAATACATAAGCTCTTCATATGTCTATAGGCAAACATCTCTCAGGGATTTTTTTGTGGTCCTATGAAAATGATGGAAGTTAAATGGATTAGTTCACTTAAAAATGTGAAACAAAATTTGTTTAAAAACTAGCACCTCACCAACTATGTTAAACCTGCAAAAAAGAAACTAAACAAACTGGAGTGCACTGGCTCAAGAGGTCATACCTTATGTCAATTTAGTACATTTTCCAAGTCCCAGACTGTTACTGGAAAGATTCTAGGTGGGATTACTCTATTGAATCCTTACATAAAGGTATAAATTACTGGAATATTAAAAACTGACTGAATTGCCTGGTTTTACAAATATGCATCTACAGACACTAAATAGATTCTTCCAGAGGTGCACCTCAGACTTGACTTCTAGAGTTGTAAGAGATATTTGGAGGAAGCTGGACCTTTATGTGGTATGTGAATAATTGAAAAGGGCCCAGGAGTTCCCCAGTGAGTGGACAGGGCTTGCTATGCAATCCCAAAGTGCTCTATTTGTGGGTAGTGTGGCAGAGCAGCCTTAGGCCTAACACAGAGGAGTGCAAGACATCTACAAATACACACAATAGTCAATAAATGAGACACAAGACTCCAGGAGATTCACACCAATTTATAAAAATAGCAGGTATCTTTATATATGTTTAGGCATCAGATTAAAACTGTTGAGGTAAGTTTTCATATAGGAATTCTTTAAAAAAAACATGTACTGCAAATGGGAAGAGTACAGCAACTTACAAGACCAATCTCCAGGAACTAAGGTGGGGAGTGGGCAAGATCCAAGACAGAACCAGCAGTACAACCTCAGCAACACAGGGGCAGTTGGGTGCAGGGTGCAAAACTGCATTGGGTGCCCAATGCATTCTAATGGAGATCGGTCACTGAGAAAACTGTCTGAAGGCTCTGGCCAGTAGACAAGTCAAAATGAACCAACAGCGGGGGCTCAGGCCTCACAGTACTCGGGCACAGGTTTACAGGCACCCTTGGTTCTCTTCTCCATGGCTCAGTAGCCACAAGTGCAGAGTAGTCCTTAGGTTTGGGGTTTTTCTGATCAGAGTGGTTCCGGTAAAGGGGGGCTGCATGCAGGCATTGTCGGGGAGTCCAGGCGGTGTGAAACCACAATGGACCCGTACTCTGAAGGGCTGGGAAACCTTGTTGGCACTGGTGGTCCACTTCAGCATGGGCTGAAGACGGTGAATGCAGTGTGAATTCAGGCGTCAGGTTTTGGTGGTTCCAGAGGCTTCAGAGTCCCTTTCATTTGGAGGTTACTGGAGAACATGTCGCTGTTTATGGGAGGTCCTGAGTCTTTATTGAAGGCAGGCAGTCCTCCCGGGTTTCTGGAGTTGCAGCTGCAGGATGAATCGACCTTGGTGCAGATTTCGCCAAGGGATGCACACAGGCCGGCAGGGCTGATACCAGGTCAGCTGCTTCTTTTCTCCTCTTCTGCTGTTGTGGCTCTTCAGTGTCTTTGATCGGCTTAGGTTGTCAGAATCTGCTTCTCTGCAGCCAGGGACACCCCTAAATACTGAACTGCTCTGTGAGGAGGATGGGGGAGGGGAGGCTTTCTCTCTTTTGAGATTTCAAAGGTGGCAGCCCTTTGAGGATTGCCTCTTAGACCAGTGTCCTGCAAATCTATTTAAAATGGCTTCCCTGGTCACCTACTATGCCTGACAAATGACAGACATAGGAGGGGCATATCTGCTCGTGCAGATATGTTTTCATATGTAATATAATGCACCCTGCCTTAGGGCTGTAACGCCTGCTAGAAGGGTGACTTACATATATTGCAAGCAATGTTAGGGGACATGGCACACAGGTTGTGTGCCATGTCTGTTTTTACTTTTTGTCTCCACCAAGACCGCCAGCCTACAATGGCAGCCAGAGGTGCTGGTGAGGGGTCCCTTAGCATGGCATAGTTTGTTCTGCAGCCCTTAGGGACCCTCTTCAGCACCTCAGGTCCTAGGCACCAGGGGCACCATTTACTAGGTACTTACAGAGGGTGCTAAGAGATATGGCAACTGGGGAAACAATTGGACAGTTTAGGGTGAAAGAACACTGGCACTGGGAACCTGGTAGGCAGGAACCCAGTGCACTTCATGCAAAGTTGCATCAAATACCATGCAAAAAGTGTAGGGGGAGCTACTGCAACAAAAAAAAAAAACAGTTCCCTACAGTATTGAATAACATTTTGTAATTGCACAGTAAAGAACAAAATGCTTCCACTCGGCCCAAAAGCATGCTCGGATGGAAGGTTGACTAGCTTCTTAAGAACTCCCACACAATATTCCAGATTCTGAAAAGAACCAAACTTCAAGACCTCAGAGGGCAACACACTAGACTTAGTGATGTAATATGTGGGTGGGAGAAGAAGAACCTGCTGCTGTGACCAAAGATCTTTTCTCAGCTGTATGTTTTTTTAAAGACTGAAATGACACTTAAAAAAGGGCCAAGTACGAGGGCATTGGACCTATGTGGGAGCAATGAGGATCATGGTATTCCAAACCTGTTGCATCTTATATAGTACATAAGAGACCACAGAATTGCCTGAATTATATGCAAAGATCCCCCACTCTTCCTAAAGGGCATTTCCTGGAAACAGTATGTGGAAACAGAGGCCTAACTTTGGCAGTTATTGTTTGTTGTGTTCCTGTTATGAGCTCTGCTTAGGAAGTTGGCAGAGCCATTGTCTACTCTTGGCAAGTGTTCTTGTCAAATAGGTGGTTGTTGGCACATGTTCAAATACTTTGCACCTCAGACAGATGGGGCGAGTGTGTGCTACCCTACTTCAGTACATAATACATGCTATCATGCCTGTTAGCATTAGAACAATCTTGCTGTAAAGAGTGTTTTGAAACGCTTCTAACACTATCTGCATAGCACGGAATTCTAACCAACTAATGTAGTTTTGTTTCTCTTTGAAATTTATCTTCACTGTCTGGTCACCAATGGGTATCCATCCTAAGATAGCTGCATTAGTATTGATGGGCACTTGCAGCCATGCGTCAAAGAAGGGTTGGTCTTTCAGTAATTATGTTTAAATCCACCATTATAGCTTGTGCTTTGGCACCTATCAAAACTAGACCCCTCAGCCCCAAAACATCCCAGTCACCTATTACCACTGAAGTGTTGACCATTCCTATAAACAGGCACATTTTTATGCAAGGATTTGGTACCACGTTTAAGCCTGGAGTCAACATTACTTTTTCTGACTACTACATAGTAGTTGGCACAGACACAGACCATCTGTTTTCTCATCATTAATTTAATGGTGGCAAGGTTAGTAGCTAGGCACAGCAGCAAAAACTTTACAAGACCAAAAGCTGTTATGAAAGTTCATTGGTGGGTACCGAAACTGGTGGACCATTGTGCAGCACCACCAGGTATTAACAGAGTGAAAGGCACCAGAAGTTCAAATTGTAATTTTCAGTACCACTAGCCATTAACATATGGTGCTGTAAAGACAGTAATTTGCACTACTTTTCTACAAATACAAAAACGAAATACAGTGGTTTCTACTTACAATGGGGTGCCTGGGGTATCGGTGGTTGTGGAGCTTGCTCCTGCTGCTCCGGCGCTTGCTGAGATTGGGTAGGGACAGTAGCGTGGAGGACATCCATGCGGCAGGTGGGGCAAGTTTGCTGACGCTGGAACCAAGAGCGTAAGCAGCTGGAAAGAGATTAGATAAACTCAGTTTGTCTAACCAAGTTTACCTACCAGTGGAGATGACCAACTTGAGAGCAGCACTGCACACTTTTCCCCCACCAATGTATTAGACCACAATGAGAGAACTGCCACTTTTGCACAGGAATCATCTATCTGTGCAGGAGAATGGCAAAAGCTAATTTTTCTCTCACACAGTTAGCCTACTCTTGCATCTCTGAAATACCTGCATTTCTCACCCGAATCCTGCAATGTTTTCACACCCACCTGTGTAGAGCACTAGTCAACTCTGGTCTCCCACACAATTTCATCTGTGATCTCTGAGCTTAACTCCTCTTATCTGTTTGAATTACACCAGCCATCCATGATGCCTTGTCAATGTTTAGCTCCCATGACCGTATCAAGCTTGCCTGGAACATTTGCTTTACAATAGTCACAGCCACAAAGGCTTCTTCACCCAAGCTGCAAGTAATTGTGAGTACTGCTGCTCCTGCTGCTTCTTCCGAGGTGAATGACTGCCCATCTGCAGCTACACTGATTCTTTAAACGTTAAGAGTTAAATTAGTCTGTGAGTTAAGCACCCATTGCCTGGAGAGTCCCTGACATTGAGCACACCAACAACCTTTTATAGACCCATGTTCAGCAAGATGATAAAAGTTGTAGTACACATGGCCATTGCTTGTGGAAGCAAGGCAAAGTCAGCTCACCTGGTATGAAATATGTGGCTGCAAGGTAGACGCTTGGCTCCTGTTACCATCTCATCTCGACAGATGATGCAGATGTTGTCAACAGCCTGAAGCTCCTCTGGGGTGGCATCGGGGTACCTGAGAGAAATTGAAATGTAGAACAAAAATATAAATCAGAGAAGTAAACTCAACATCTCACAAACTGATTCATCTTCAGAATACAGCGAAAGACATACTAACAAGTAAAGAAATATGGGAAACCATGTCCTCCTCTACAAAAGGAGATTCTGGGACAATCAAATCAGGAGACAGTAACATAAGATGTTATATTTCAATAGGCATGAAGCCCTAGAAATGTTGAGAACCGTTCTTGCCTACGTAGCCTTCTAAATAGAGGCCTTTCAGTGATCAATAGCATTGCGAGGATGGAAATAGTTAAGATTAGATCATCATACTTGTACATTTCTTGAAACTAACCTATTTGATATTGCTCATCACTTTCTCATACTGGAAGGTTTGGAGTCCGTGTCTAATCTCTGTAGTGCTGCCCATATTCAAATAACCCTTAGACTTGTTCTAGAGAGTTTACCTACACAGGTATAAGAAGCTCTGTCTTTAAGTCCATCAATCCCTTGGCACTTTTATAAGTAACCTTTCTAAAGTGCATGTGGCTAGTTCATGCTGAGTTCCTCGAAGCGAAATTAACATAAAGCAGCAATAGGTGGGAAAGGGTTATTTGTATGAATCTGTATGAACACGTCTGGGCCTGCCTGTAAACAAGCATCTAGAAGTGCACATGGGAAGGAAATACCCATTAGAACAAGGGTCTCTAACCATCGCTGTAAAATGAGCTAATTATGACCTATAAAATTCATCCCGGACTACTAATATCATTAGTGCTGTAATAGTGACTACATCAGACAATATTATGTTAGTGGCCACCATATGTAAAATTAAAAGCAGTGAACACCTCAGTGGATCACTCAGGATTGCCAGCAGTCACGCTGAAAATATATTTTGGAAGTTCAAACATCAGCTTATCAGTTCAGAAAAAACACATTTTTTTCCTTTAATACACACTTTTTAATTTTGTTATACCGATATTCAGTCAAGTAAAAGCTTCCATTTAAACGGTTGGACTGAACACGGGAGAACTACTTACAGGTAACCGGAGAGCTACCGGTAGCTCTTGAGCTACTCGTTGGAAAAGTCTGAATTAGATCACATAGAACACAAAGTAACTGATAACAAGCCTGCCGTGCAGACAGAGAGCTTATGTTGTTTTCCACCAGAACTGCCAACAGGTAAATCAAGAGACTTCTACAACTGCAAACTTTGCCTAATGTGTACAATTATCATTTAAAAGTTTTATAAGTAGAGATAAACCCAGCAAAAACCTTTTCTTGTAGCTCGAAGAAGTGTCTGTTAAATGCACAAAATTCTACTCACAGTGTGTTCATGTTGCGTATGGCTCTCCTTGACATAATTGCGTCCGTCACAGCCTTCTTAAACTGCCTGCAGACAGAATAAACATGGTCTTTGGTCTTGTTACTACTTAAGACAAGTTTCTTCTGAGCATCCCTTGCATTTGATATTTTTTGGAGTACACTTTTGAAAGGTCAATGTTGCTTTTTAATTGTGGATGGTTGAATAGGTTCGCAGACTATGAAAATATAGTATGCTTCTTGTGTCAACAAGTGTTTTTGCCTGCAAAACACTTGTGTGTACATATTGAATGGATTTAACAGTAACTTGTGTTATAATACCTTATTGAGAATTCATTTTATCACAATTAAAATATGCATTGATAGCTAAGGAATACCTTTTATTAACATAAGTTAATACTGCACACAAAAAAGTACACACAGAACGAGTGATCTGAAGAAGCAGTGTGCTGACATTACATTTTTCCTGGCACTTTGTCAGTAATGGAATAGGAGTTGTCACTATTAATGTGAACAACAAACTGCGTTCCTTTCTTTTAAGTATAATTTCGTGATATCTGCTGCTTTTTCCTAAAACATTTGGGTAACTATTTTCTTAGCACTGTGAAAATGTTTTTTGTTATCTATTTGGAATGATATCTGACCAAAACTGAACAGTTCACTCTTTCAGGAAATTCCTTTGTTATCCATTGAGTAAAATGATTTACCACAGTATACTTACACACGTAGCTTACCAAAGTCATCTGGGTTTTTTCAGGCATCTTTTTTTCCCTTTTTGTTTTTAAACAAACCCCGGCGGTGGTTTTAGTTTAAAATTTACAATAAAACCTAAATTAAATAGTGAGTAATATGTGTAAAAGTAATCTGTTCATATTGATTGATTCTTTGACACACACACTTTGAAAGTAAAGGCTTGGTTGGATTCTATAGCATATACCCATTAAAATCCTTAACCTGTTATCTGCAGAATAGCCCAAATACAATTAATAAAACATGTATCATAATCACATTAGCACCATTCCATGTCTGCAGAAGTCAGAGAATATTGCTAAGGTCCAGAGTGAGACATGTATGCCAGAATATGTATGGCTGGTGGACAAACTAAAATGCTTATTTTTCTCTTTAGCACCAGAAACAGTTAGGTAAGGTATCCATATGCTCCTAATGTGAGGTAAACTGGAAGGCTTGGAACTGGTTGTAAGGTCTGAGTCCAGATGCAATCAATATATCATGTCTTTAAGAATAAATAAGTCTACGTCCCTAGGATATGGAACTGCAATCCTCCTGCCTTTCAAGAGGTATAAGACTCATCTCTTCAAGGGAAACCATTCCCCTTTGCTACAGGAGTGCACACATCTCTTTGTAAATAACCATGAGTCACATCTCTAGGCTTGAGGCCTTGTCTGTTGCTATACAACTGGGGCTGTGCTACACATATTCCTTTATATACACACACACAAACACCTATGGTGTTCTTCCTTACGTCTTTACCAGAGTGAATGTAATTTAGAAAAAACACACTTGCCGATAACAATTTACAAAGTGTCTGATATTCATCACTGTTTTGAACCGAGACAGAAGGAGATCCTAAGCTTCATGGCTTCTTACCTCATTGCTAGGTACATAGGCCTGATGGCAAACAGAGGGAAGGTGTGAACTTTAATCATGATGGTCATGAATGCCATATACAGCAGCACTTTTATAAACCCTGTGGGTAGAAACAAAGGAGATCAGTATAAAGTAAACAAGCATTTGCAATGCAATAGGTCTCACATTCCATTGGGTTAGAGCTATAGGCATTGTAAATTCATAACTGGACACTTCTTGGCACATAAACTGGTCAACCATGCCTCATAATTTCGTCTTTTCTTGCCACATAGTTTCATTGGCCCTGTATAGAACTAAAGCATTTCCATTTGCCTTCTTCCTCTAGGGGCAGCAAAAAATGAAAATGTTGCCATTTAGCATCCTAATTTAAATCTGCCATGCTAATTCCAATAGAATACCAAGCATGACACAGCTTTTATTCTTAAATATGCCTTTTTTTTTTATGTTGGGTTAAACTTAAAATCATCATTATGCTGATGTGTGGTAGGAGCATTGTTGGATGTCAGAGGAACAAGGCTCAAATATGCCTGGGTACTGTGCTGAATGTGCCTTCATTTTGCTCAATTATTACTACTAACTATGTCAGGGTCTTACTCAGTTCTGCCAATCTATTGCTCAAATAAGTCAGTATTTGGATAAAGATGCCAGGATTCAACAGAAATATGCCTGTACATATAGCATTTAAAAAATGCTATGAACATGCCACCCTTCAGGTGTTTACATAACACCCATGTAATTGTGCTTTGGTTAAATACCTCAATCTGTTTAAATTATTAAAACAGCATTTACATTCGCTCAAAGTTACACATAAACTGCAACCTCAATGGACCCAAACTTTTCTAAGTTTTTTTTTCTGTGCCAACTTGGGCAAGGTGAGCAAGCTGGAATTATCACATAATGGACGATAGCCCATTACAATAAGGCCTAGAGGCAGACAATTATCCCTTCCAGCAGAACAGATTTTAGATTCTGGAAAGCACTGGAAAATGTGCCTTAAATGTCAAATGCTGCATCAGAAAGTGTGGCTCTAGACGGTTGTCTAGACCTTTCTCTTATGTGATGCCGTTCACATAAATATTTAACAAATTGCAGTCATTTCGCTGCTTATGAGAGAAGGGCCAGAGAACTTCAAGATGAGATTGGATAGCGCGCACGCACAGTAGATGGTTCTGTCAGTCAACAAGCAGTGCAGTATACAAGCAGGAAAATTACGGTATGTGTTTTTTGCAACATATAAATCGCAGCTCAGCATGCTTACTCTTTCTAATCTGCTCAAAGTGCCTTCCCCTGTAATAACAACATTTAGCATTCACTTATTAGCTTATTTGTCCTTGCAAGAAATACTTTACAGCCCAGGACAGCAACTTCAGAGGACATTGCTGTACAATGTCCAGTTGACCAAGGACAAGTGTGAGAAAAAGATGCACTAGCGCCAATGTTTATCTGACAAGAAGAGGCAAGGCATATGCCCACTGGGAATTTCTCCTTCTCTGGCTGCTGCATCCACGCATCATCTGAAGCCAGTGAAAGTTGAAAAGTGCTTCCTTCATGACTTGCTGAAGCCAGTTTTGCAGCTTCTTCGTGATGGCACATCCCTTTGGAGGTGTACTGATGGGGAAATTAATCCCATCTCTAATGGTTTCTGAAGCGATCACATAAGAAATACATCTCGTAAGTGTTGAGGTACCTTTTCAAGGCAGCACTTATTTCCGATCGCTCCAGTGTGGGCTGATGGCATGAGGCTAGTTTGGCAATCTAAAATGCACCAATAAAAAGGAGAAAAGTACAGCACATTCTACAATATTGCCAACCCAGAAGATGGTGCAAATGAGGATTCTCCGGTTAGAAGAATTCTGCAGAAGAGCACCAAGAAAGATGGCTGCGGGTTCCTGCGTGGTGCAGGAGCTGTCCCACGTCGAGAAGTTGGATGCAGGCTGTTTGCGTCGCTGGATTCGTCCAACAAGCCTTGGTTAAAGCAAAGTTGCGCTTTGTGCCAAAGTGGCGCTGCCTTGACCCAGGAGGGACCTGGGGGCATCAACTCGGACTGAGGAGGCAGAGGGGGCTCCCAACACTGGAGAGATCCCAAACATGACCTGGCAGCACCCCCAGGAGTCCTAAGACACAGGGACAAAGATGGTGCAAATTGCAGTTGGTGCAGCACAACAAAAGAAGGTCCCACACCGCCGGAGAACAACTCAGCAAGTTGTGCGTCACAGGATGGTGGGCTGGGGACCTGGGCTACACCTTGCACAAAGGATTCTTGGAAGGAGTGCACAGAAGCCAAGGAGCTAGAGAGGACGCGGTCTCAGCATTTCTGCTGCCCAATCAGGGAGTTTTCTTTTTTTTCTTTTTTAAATATTATTGAATGTGAGGAGCGGCCCCTTGGGCAAGGGCCGCTCCCCAGCAGGGGGACAAAGTATTTTTAGGCCATTTCTGCCCCCCCCCCCCCCGGGGGCAGATATGCTCATTATTATTAGGCCGATCTGCCCCCAGTGGGGGAGGCATAAACCGCTATACACCAGGGATCATTTTTTTTATTTTATTATATGTGGGGAGCGAACCCTTGTAGGGGGGAGGGGGGGCAAATTACTTTTATGCCATTTCTGACCCCCTTGGGAGCAGATCGGGCTATTTTTTTTTTTTTTAGATAACCACTAGATACCATTTTTTTAAATATTTTTTTTATGTTATTGAATGAGGGGAGTGGCCCCTTTGGCAATGCTGCTCCCCTGGGGGGCAAATTGTATTTAGACCATTTCTGTCCCCCCCCCCCCCCCCCCCCCTTGGGGGCAGATCAGCCTATTTTTGTATTAGGCCAATCTGCCCCAAGGGGGGCAGAAACCACTAGACACCAGGGATTTTTTAATGTCAATTTAACGCAAGAGGAGCGACCCCTTAGGAAAGGGTTGTTCCCCTGAGATGCAAATCTATTCTAGGCCATTTCTGCCCCCCTTGGGGGCAGATCAGCCTATTTCTATTCAGGCCCATCTGCCCCAGGGGAGGGGGTGCAGAAACCACTTATACACCAGGGATTGGTGTGTGTGTTTTGTTTGTTGGGGGGGGGGGGGGGGGGGAGGAGAGCCCAAACAAGGGGGCACATTACTGTTGGCCATATGTGCTGCCACCCCCAAATGTCTGGGTTTGGTAGGTTTCCTTCTATAACTGCTGAGCCCAGGACCAAAACCCAGGTGTCCCCCTTCCCCCTCTCCCCTCCCACCCTAAAAAATAAAAAATAGGTAGTTTTGTATTTGATAATTTTGATGTGTCCAGATGGTGTTTTGGGGCATTTCCGTTTGCGGGCACGAAGCATACCGACACAAGTCAGGTACAATTTTTATCGAGAGACTTGGGGGAACGCTGGGTAGAAGGAAATTTGTGGCTCCTCTCAGATTCCACAACTTGGTCACCAAAATGTGAGAAAAATAGTTTTTTGGGCCAAAGTTTGAGGTTTGCAAAGGATTCTGAGTAACAGAACCTGGTGAGAGCCCCACAAGTAGTCACCCCATCTTGGATTCCTCTAGGTGTCTAGTTTTGAAAAATGCACAGGTTTGGTAGGTTTCCCTAGGTGCAGGCTGGGCTAGAGGCCAAAATCCACAGCTAGACACTAAGCAAAAAAAAACAAAAAAAAAAAAAAACAGCTCAGTTTTCTTTGGGAAATGTGATGTGTCCGCTTTGTGTTTTGGAGCCTTTCCTGTCGCGGGCGCTAGACCTACCCACTCAAGTGAGGTACCATTTTTATCGGGATGCTTGGGGGAATGCTGGGTGGAAGGAAATTTGAGGCTCCACTCAGATTCCAGAACTTTCTATCTCCAAAATATGAGGAAAAAGTGTTTTTTTGGCCACATTTTGAGGTTTGCAAAGGATTCTGGGTAACAGAACCTGGTGAGAGCCCCATAAGTCACCCCATCCTGGATTCCCCTAAGTGTCTAGTTTTGAAAAATGCACAGGTTTGGCAGGTTTCCCTAGGTGCCGGCTGAGCTAGAGGCCAAAACCTACAGCCAAGGACTTTGCAAAAAACACGTCAGGTTTCAATGTAAAAATGTGGTGTGTCCATGTTGTGTTTCCTGTCGCGAGTATTAGGCCTACCCACGCAAGTGAGGTACCATTTGTATCGGGAGACTTGGGGGAACACAGAATAGCAAAACAAGTGTTATTGCCCCTTGTCTTTCTCTACAGTTTTTCCTTCCAAATGTAAGACTGTGTGTAAAAAAGACATCTATTTGTGAAATGCCCTGTAATTCACATGCTAGTATGGGCACTCCGGAATTCAGAGATGTGCAAATAACCACTGCTTCTCAACACCTTATCTTGTGCCCATTTCAGAAATACCAAAGTTTTCTTGATACCCATTTTTCACTCTTTATATTTCAGCAAATTAACTGCTGTACACCCGGTATAGAATGAAAACCAATTGCAAGGTGCAGCTCATTTATTGGCTCTGGGTACCTAGGGTTCTTGATGAACCTACAAGCCCTATATATCCCCGCAACCAGAAGAGTCCAGCTGACGTAACGGTACATTGCTTTAAAAAATCTGACATAGAAGGAAAAAGTTACAGAGCAAAACGTGGAGAAAATAGTCTGTTTTTTTCTACTTAATTTCAATAGTTTTTTATTTAAGCTGTTATTTTCTGCAGGAAAACCTTGTAGGAGCTACACAAATTACACCTTGCTGAATTCAGGATTTTGTCTACTTTTCAGAAACGTTTAGCTTTCCGGGATCCAGCATTGGTTTCACATCCATTTCTGTCACTAACTGGAAGAAGGCTGAAAGCACACGAAATAGTAAAAATGGGGTATGTCCCAGTAAAATGCCGAAATTGGATTGAAAAATTGGGTTTTCTGATTCAAGTTTGCCTGTTCCTGAAAGCTGGGAAGATGGTGATTTTAGCACCACAAACACTTTGTTGATGCCATTTTCAGGGGGAAAACCACAAGCCTTCTTCTACAGCCCTTTTTTCCCCATTTTTTTTTTTTTTTTTAAACGAAAGTTCGCTGTATTTTGGCTCATTTCTTGGTCTCCTTCAGAGGAACCCAGAAAGTCTGCGTACCTCTAGAATCCTTAGGAAGTTGGAAAAAAAGGACGCAAATGTAGTGTGGGTAGTTTATGTGGACAAAAAGTTACGATGGCTTAAGTGCGAACTGTCCCAAATAGCCAAAAAAAGGCTTGGCACCTGAGGGGGAAAAGGCCTGGCAGCGAAGGGGTTAAGAGACAGCAAAGAAGAGTGTAGTTTCAGTTAATCTATGGTAAGTAGCAGGCGGGAGCAAAGGCCTTTATCCAGAACAACAGTTCTCCCAGACAGCACATGCGGGCTGCCTAGGCTTGAACTAACAAAAAAAGCTACACACCTACTTTAATCAATAGTTCTAGTGAGCAGGAATTGTACAGATAGTAAAATTCATGTAATCTGCGTTGAGGAAAAGGACCTTCCAATAACCTTAAAAATCTAAAGTGAGGAGGTGAAGTTGAATTCAGTGGACTTAACTATAGCAGCAGCTCTGCATTGGTACAGAAAGTTTACTAACTACAGCAAACCCAGTTGGGAAGATATAACTCAGGACTACTGCTGTAGTTCAAAACACTTGTGGTACTTAAAGATGAAAATCTTATAAGGCTGACAACAACCACATATTAATGGTTGAAAACATTCTTATGTCAGTAGAAGAAATGACAATGAGAGCCAAAGAGGTTTCCCTTTTCCTTATGATTTGCCAGTGAGTTAAATGCAAACATAATTTTTAAAAAATCATTAAAAAAAAAAAAAAAAAACAGTCCACTTCATGCCATCAGATGAGCAAAAGCCGTCATCTGACAATTTGGCATACTCTGAGATAGAGGAAAGCTAATTGGTGTAAGAATAGACCTTGGTCCTGCATATGTGAAGAAACTCTCAATAGGAGCATTAAATATCTGCATGTCAGTCTCAATGACTGGCCTATGTTAGTACAGAGGGATCATTTAGATCTGGAGAGTTAGTAAAGTACTCCAGTTGTGTGGGTAGAAGATCCCTTCTGAATTACCAACACTTTGCAAGCCTCCAAGTAATTTAATAAGTCAGAGAAGCCTTCCCAACTCATTGTGAGTCATCAGATTATAGCACAGATCTTACAGATGTAAAATACACTTCCTCCTTAAAGAAAATGTGACTTACCAGTAGACATCTGTTCGTGAGATGCAGTGCTGTAGATACGCAACATGTGCATAAGCTTGCCATCTAGTGTTAGGTTCAGAGTGGTACTTCTTTGTTTTTCTTCAAAGAATGTTTTTCGAGTCACAGGATCGAGTGACTCCTCTCGGTGATAGGGCGCATGTGCATCAAGTTCTTCTGTAGATTGTTTTCTCCTCAGACGGGAGAGCGAAGAAATGGGGAAATAGTAAGAGAAAGATGTCCATGCAATGTGTGTGTATGTAGGAATAGTGAGATTGTGATGGTCGTGGCAGCACAGAGTTATTAATAGAACCAGCACCCTTGAAAGACTTAATTCCATTATGATCTGCAAAGCTTTTGGAACTGAACAAACTGTCATTTAAATAATTATATAATAGAGTAAACTGTAATTTGAATATTTTTTAAGTTCTGCAATGGAGCACACGAGTGATTACTTTCAAGGTGCATTGTGGGCTAAGTAGTACAATTACAGAGTATTAAACTGCAAAGCATATTGGCATGTTACGCTGCAGATTCACATGCTGTGCATTATACTTCTGCCATCTAGTGTTGGGCTCGGAGAGTTACAAGTTGTTTTTCTTCGAAGAAGTGTTTGAGTCACAAGATCGAGTGACTCCTCCTCTTCGGTTCCATTGCGCATGGGCATCGATTCCATGTGGGTAAGTGACATTTTCCGTTCGGTGGCATGTGTAGCTGCAGATACACATGCTGTGCATAGAATACAAAGCAGTTTGTCCTCCCTTAAAAAATAGCGGTGGTTAGCCTGTAGCAGTTGAAGTTGTTTGAAATAATGTTCTGAGTACAGCTTGGCCTACTGTGGCTTGTTGTCTTGCAAAGACATCTACACAGTATTGTTTAGTGAATGTATGTGGTGTTGACCAAGTAGCTGCTTTGCATATTTCAGCCATTGGTATATTCCTAAGAAAGCCATTGTAGCACCTTTTTTCCTTGAAGAATGTGCTTTAGGAGTAACTAAGAGTGGTCTTTTGGCTTTAACGTAGCATGTTCGGATGCATCTTACAATCCATCTTGCCAACTCTTGTTTTGATATGGGGTTACCTGTATGAGGTTTTTGGAAAGCTACAAACAGTTGTTTAGTCTTTCTGAATAGTTTTGTTCTGTCTATATGGTACATTATAGCTCTTTTAATGGCTAATGTATGTAGAGCTCTTTCTGCTACAGAATCTGGCTGTGGGAAAAAGACTGGTAGTTCCACTGGTTGATTTTTATGAAAAGGCGAGACGACTTTTGGCAAACGTTTTGGGTTTGATCTAAGTACAACTTTATGCTTGTGTACCTGGAAGAAAAGTTCTTCAACAGTGATGGCTTTTATCTCGTTTACTCTTTGTAAAGACGTAACTGCAACTAGGAAGGCAACCTTCCATGTTAAGAATTGCATTTGATATGAGTGCATATGTTCAAATGGTGGGCCCATAAGCCGTGTAAGCACTATATTTAAATTGCAAGAGGGAACTGGAGGTGTCCTGGGTGGAATTATGTGTTTTAAACCTTTCATGAAAGCTTTAATAGCAGGAACTCTGAATAGGAGCTGTGCTGTATATTTTGTAAATATGCTGAAATTGCAGTAAGATGTATTTTTATGGAAGAGAATGCCTAAATTTGATTTTTGTATATTAAGTAAATAGTATACAATATCTTGTATTGATGCTGTAAGAGGGGCAATCTGTTTAGATTGATAGTAATATACAAATCTTTTCCATTTGTTAGCATAGCACAGTCTAGTAGTGGGTTTTCCCGCTTGCTTAATAACCTCAATACATTCTGATGGGAGTTGTAAATATCCAAATTCTATAACCTCATGTAGGAAGTTGGCTCTGTATGTGCTATTTCAAAGTAAGGAATAGCATGCACAGAGTCCAAGGGTTCCCCTTAGAGGTAAAATAGTGGTAAAAATAGATAATACTAATGCTCTATTTTGTGGTAGTGTGGTCGAGCAGTAGGCTTATCCAAGGAGTAGTGTTAAGCATTTGTTGTACATACACATAGACAATAAATGAGGTACACACACTCAGAGACAAATCCAGCCAATAGGTTTTTATATAGAAAAATATATTTTCTTAGTTTATTTTAAGAACCACAGGTTCAAATTCTACATGTAATATCTCATTCGAAAGGTATTGCAGGTAAGTACTTTAGGAACTTCAAATCATCAAAATTGCATGTATACTTTTCAAGTTATTCACAAATAGCTGTTTTAAAAGTGGACACTTAGTGCAATTTTCACAGTTCCTAGGGGAGGTAAGTATTTGTTAGGTTAACCAGGTAAGTAAGGCACTTACAGGGCTTAGTTCTTGGTCCAAGGTAGCCCACCGTTGGGGGTTCAGAGCAACCCCAAAGTCACCACACCAGCAGCTCAGGGCCGGTCAGGTGCAGAGTTCAAAGTGGTGCCCAAAACACATAGGCTAGAATGGAGAGAAGGGGGTGCCCCGGTTCCGGTCTGCTTGCAGGTAAGTACCCGCGTCTTCGGAGGGCAGACCAGGGGGGTTTTGTAGGGCACCGGGGGGGACACAAGCCCACACAGACATTTCACCCTCAGCAGCGCGGGGGCGGCCGGGTGCAGTGTAGAAACAAGCGTCGGGTTTGAAATGGAAGTCAATGGGAGATCTAGGGATCTCTTCAGCGCTGCAGGCAGGCAAGGGGGGGGTTCCTCGGGGAAACCTCCACTTGGTCAAGGGAGAGGGACTCCTGGGGGTCACTCCTCCAGTGAAAGTCCGGTCCTTCAGGTCCTGGGGGCTGCGGGTGCAGGGTCTCTCCCAGGTGTCGGGACTTAGGATTCAAAGAGTCGCGGTCAGGGGAAGCCTCGGGATTCCCTCTGCAGGCGGCGCTGTGGGGGCTCAGGGCAGGTTTTTGTACTCACAGTCTTAGAGTAGTCCTGGGGTCCCTCCTGAGGTGTTGGATTGCCACCAGCTGAGTCGGGGTCGCCGGGTGCAGTGTTGCAAGTCTCACGCTTCTTGCGGGGAGCTTGCAGGGTTCTTTAAAGCTGCTTGGAAACAAAGTTGCAGCTTTTCTTGGAGCAGGTCCGCTGTCCTCGGGAGTTTCTTGTCTTTTCGAAGCAGGGGCAGTCCTCAGAGGATGTCGAGGTCGCTGGTCCCTTTGGAAGGCGTCGCTGGAGCAGGATCTTTGGAAGGCAGGAGACAGGCCGGTGAGTTTCTGGAGCCAAGGCAGTTGTCGTCTTCTGGTCTTCCTCTGCAGGGGTTTTTCAGCTAGGCAGTCCTTCTTCTTGTAGTTGCAGGAATCTAATTTTCTAGGGTTCAGGGTAGCCCTTAAATACTAAATTTAAGGGCGTGTTTAGGTCTGGGGGGTTAGTAGCCAATGGCTACTAGCCCTGAGGGTGGGTACACCCTCTTTGTGCCTCCTCCCAAGGGGAGGGGGTCACAATCCTAACCCTATTGGGGGAATCCTCCATCTGCAAGATGGAGGATTTCTAAAAGTTAGAGTCACCTCAGCTCAGGACACCTTAGGGGCTGTCCTGACTGGCCAGTGACTCCTCCTTGTTGCTTTCTTTGTTCCCTCCAGCCTTGCCGCCAAAAGTGGGGGCCGTGGCCGGAGGGGGCGGGCAACTCCACTAAGCTGGAGTGCCCTGCTGGGCTGTGACAAAGGGGTGAGCCTTTGAGGCTCACCGCCAGGTGTTACAGCTCCTGCCTGGGGGAGGTGTTAGCATCTCCACCCAGTGCAGGTTTTGTTACTGGCCTCAGAGTGACAAAGGCACTCTCCCCATGGGGCCAGCAACATGTCTCTGGTGTGGCAGGCTGCTGGAACTAGTCAGCCTACACAGACAGTCGGTTAAGTTTCAGGGGGCACCTCTAAGGTGCCCTCTGTGGTGTATTTTACAATAAAATGTACACTGGCATCAGTGTGCATTTATTGTGCTGAGAAGTTTGATACCAAACTTCCCAGTTTTCAGTGTAGCCATTATGGTGCTGTGGAGTTCGTGTTTGACAGACTCCCAGACCATATACTCTTATGGCTACCCTGCACTTACAATGTCTAAGGTTTTGTTTAGACACTGTAGGGGTACCATGCTCATGCACTGGTACCCTCACCTATGGTATAGTGCACCCTGCCTTAGGGCTGTAAGGCCTGCTAGAGGGGTGTCTTACCTATACTGCATAGGCAGTGAGAGGCTGGCATGGCACCCTGAGGGGAGTGCCATGTCGACTTACTCGTTTTGTCCTCACTAGCACACACAAGCTGGCAAGCAGTGTGTCTGTGCTGAGTGAGAGGTCTCCAGGGTGGCATAAGACATGCTGCAGCCCTTAGAGACCTTCCTTGGCATCAGGGCCCTTGGTACTAGAAGTACCAGTTACAAGGGACTTATCTAAGATGCCAGGGTCTGCCAATTGTGGATACAAAAGTACAGGTTAGGGAAAGAACACTGGTGCTGGGGCCTGGTTAGCAGGCCTCAGCACACTTTCAATTGTAAACATAGCATCAGCAAAGGCAAAAAGTCAGGGGGCAACCATGCCAAGGAGGCATTTCCTTACACAACCCCCCCCCAAACGAAAGAGGATGAGACTAACCTTTCCCAAGAGAGTCTTCATTTTCTAAGTGGAAGAACCTGGAAAGGCCATCTGCATTGGCATGGGCAGTCCCAGGTCTGTGTTCCACTATAAAGTCCATTCCCTGTAGGGAGATGGACCACCTCAACAGTTTAGGATTTTCACCTTTCATTTGCATCAGCCATTTGAGAGGTCTGTGGTCAGTTTGAACTAGGAAGTGAGTCCCAAAGAGGTATGGTCTCAGCTTCTTCAGGGACCAAACCACAGCAAAGGCCTCCCTCTCAATGGCACTCCAACGCTGCTCCCTGGGGAGTAACCTCCTGCTAATGAAAGCAACAGGCTGGTCAAGGCCATCATCATTTGTTTGGGACAAAACTGCCCCTATCCCATGTTCAGAGGCATCAGTCTGCACAATGAACTGCCTAGAATAATCTGGAGCTTTTAGAACTGGTGCTGAGCACATTGCCTGTTTCAGGGTGTCAAAGGCCTGTTGGCATTCCACAGTCCAGTTCACTTTCTTGGGCATTTTCTTGGAGGTGAGTTCAGTGAGGGCTGTCACAATGGATCCATATCCCTTCACAAACCTCCTGTAATACCCAGTCAAGCCAAGGAATGCCCTGACTTGAGTCTGGGTTTTTGGAGCTACCCAGTCCAGAATAGTCTGGATCTTGGGTTGGAGTGGCTGAACTTGGCCTCCACCTACAAGGTGGCCCAAGTAAACCACAGTTCCCTGCCCTATCTGGCATTTGGATGCCTTGATAGAGAGGCCTGCAGATTGCAGAGCCTTCAAAACCTTCTTCAGGTGGACCAGGTGATCCTGCCAGGTGGAGCTAAAGACAGCAATATCATCAAGATAAGCTGTGCTAAAGGACTCCAAGCCAGCAAGGACTTGATTCACCAACCTTTGGAAGGTGGCAGGGGCATTCTTTAAACCAAAGGGCATAACAGTAAACTGATAATGCCCATCAGGTGTGGAGAATGCTGTTTTCTCTTTTGCTCCAGGTGCCATTTTTATTTGCCAGTACCCTGCTGTCAAGTCAAAGGTACTTAAGAATTTGGCAGCACCTAATTTGTCTATGAGCTCATCAGCTCTTGGAATTGGATGAGCATCTGTCTTGGTGACAGAATTGAGCCCTCTGTAGTCCACACAAAACCTCATCTCTTTCTTTCCATCTTTGGTGTGAGGTTTGGGGACTAAGACCACTGGGCTAGCCCAGGGGCTGTCAGAGCGCTCAATTACTCCCAATTCCAGCATCTTGTGGACTTCCACCTTGATGCTTTCCTTAACATGGTCAGACTGTCTAAAGATTTTGTTTTTGACAGGCATGCTGTCTCCTGTGTCCACATCATGGGTACACAGGTGTGTCTGACCAGGGGTTAAGGAGAAGAGTTCAGGAAACTGTTGTAGGACTCTCCTACAATCAGCTTGCTGTTGGCCAGAGAGGGTGTCTGAGTAGATCACTCCCTCTACTGTGCCATCTTTTGGGTCTGATGACAGAAGATCAGGGAGAGGTTCACTCTCTGCCTCCTGATCCTCATCTGTTACCATCAACAGATTCACATCAGCCCTGTCATGGAAGAGCTTAAGGCGGTTCACATGGTTCACCCTCTTGGGGCTCCTGCTTGTGCCCAGGTCCACCAGGTAGGTGACCTGACTCTTCCTCTCTAGCACTGGGTAAGGGCCACTCCATTTGTCCTGGAGTGCCCTGGGAGCCACAGGCTCCAGAACCCAGACTTTCTGTCCTGGTTGGAACTCCACCAGTGCAGCCTTTTGGTCATACCAAAACTTCTGGAGTTGTTGGCTGGCCTCAAGGTTTTTGGTTGCCTTTTCCATGTACTCTGCCATCCTAGAGCGAAGGCCAAGTACATAGTCCACTATGTCTTGTTTAGGCTCATGGAGAGGTCTCTCCCAGCCTTCTTTAACAAGAGCAAGTGGTCCCCTTACAGGATGACCAAACAGAAGTTCAAAGGGTGAGAATCCTACTCCCTTCTGTGGCACCTCTCTGTAAGCGAAAAGCAGACATGGCAAGAGGACATCCCATCTCCTTTTGAGTTTTTCTGGGAGCCCCATGATCATGCCTTTTAATGTCTTGTTGAATCTCTCAACTAAGCCATTAGTTTGTGGATGGTAGGGTGTAGTGAATTTATAAGTCACTCCACACTCATTCCACATGTGCTTTAGGTATGCTGACATGAAGTTGGTACCTCTGTCAGACACCACCTCCTTAGGGAAACCCACTCTGGTAAAAATACCAATGAGGGCCTTGGCTACTGCAGGGGCAGTAGTCGACCTAAGGGGAATAGCTTCAGGATACCTGGTAGCATGATCCACTACTACCAGGATATACAGATTTCCTGAGGCTGTGGGAGGTTCTAGTGGACCAACTATGTCCACACCCACTCTTTCAAAGGGAACCCCCACCACTGGAAGTGGAATGAGGGGGGCCTTTGGGTGCCCACCTGTCTTACCACTGGCTTGACAGGTGGGGCAGGAGAGGCAAAACTCCTTAACCATGTTGGACATATTGGGCCAGTAGAAGTGGTTGACTAACCTCTCCCACGTCTTGGTTTGTCCCAAATGTCCAGCAAGGGGAATGTCATGGGCCAATGTTAGGATGAACTCTCTGAACAGCTGAGGCACTACCACTCTCCTAGTGGCACCAGGTTTGGGGTCTCTGGCCTCAGTGTACAGGAGTCCATCTTCCCAATAGACCCTATGCGTTCCATTTTTCTTGCCTTTGGACTCTTCAGCAGCTTGCTGCCTAAGGCCTTCAAGAGAGGGACAGGTTTCTTGTCCCTTACACAGCTCCTCCCTTGAGGGTCCCCCTGGGCCTAAGAGCTCAACCTGATAAGGTTCAAGCTCCAAAGGCTCAGTTCCCTCAGAGGGCAGAACTTCTTCCTGAGAAGAGAGGTTCCCTTTCTTTTGCTGTGTTGCAGTTGGTTTCCCAACTGACTTTCCTTTCCTCTTGGTAGGCTGGGCCATTCTTCCAGACTCCAGCTCTACTTGTTCACCCTGTGCCTTGCATTGTGCTCTGGTTTTCACACACACCAGTTCAGGGATACCCAGCATTGCTGCATGGGTTTTTAGTTCTACCCCAGCCCATGCTGAGGACTCCAGGTCATTTCCAAGCAGACAGTCCACTGGGATATTTGAGGAGACCACCACCTGTTTCAGGCCCTTGACCCCTCCCCATTCTAAAGTAACCATTGCCATGGGATGTACTTTTCTCTGATTGTCAGCGTTGGTGACTGTGTAAGTTTTTCCAGTCAGGTATTGGCCAGGGGAAACCAGTTTCTCTGTCACCATGGTGACACTGGCACCTGTATCCCTCAGGCCCTCTATTCTAGTCCCATTAATTAAGAGTTGCTGTCTGTATTTTTGCATGTTAGGCGGCCAGACAGCTAGTGTGGCTAAATCCACCCCACCCTCAGAAACTAGAGTAGCTTCAGTGTGGACCCTGATTTGCTCTGGGCACACTGTTGATCCCACTTGGAGACTAGCCATACCAGTGTTACCTGGATGGGAGTTTGGAGTGGAACCTTTCTTGGGACAGGCCTTGTCTCCAGTTTGGTGTCCATGCTGTTTACAGCTATGACACCAGGCCTTTTTGGGATCAAAGTTTTTACCCTTGTACCCATTGTTTTGTGAAGAGGCTCTGGGCCCACCCTCCTGTGCAGGTTTTTGGGGGCCTGTAGAAGACTCTTTACTATTTTTAGTTTTGGTTGTCTCATCACCCTTCCCCTGGGGAGTCTTTGTGACCCCTTTCTTTTGGTCACCCCCTGTTGAAGTCTTGGACACCCTTGTCTTGACCCAATGGTCCGCCTTCTTTCCCAATTCTTGGGGAGAAATTGGTCCTAGGTCTACCAGATGCTGATGCAGTTTATCATTGAAACAATTACTTAACAGGTGTTCTTTCACAAATAAATTGTACAGCCCATCATAATTACTTACACCACTGCCTTGAATCCAACCATCTAGTGTTTTCACTGAGTAGTCAACAAAGTCAACCCAGGTCTGGCTCGAGGATTTTTGAGCCCCCCTGAACCTAATCCTGTACTCCTCAGTGGAGAATCCAAAGCCCTCAATCAGGGTACCCTTCATGAGGTCATAAGATTCTGCATCTTTTCCAGAGAGTGTGAGGAGTCTATCCCTACACTTTCCAGTGAACATTTCCCAAAGGAGAGCACCCCAGTGAGATCTGTTCACTTTTCTGGTTACACAAGCCCTCTCAAAAGCTGTGAACCACTTGGTGATGTCATCACCATCTTCATATTTTGTCACAATCCCTTTGGGGATTTTTAACATGTCAGGAGAATCTCTGACCCTATTTATATTGCTGCCACCATTGATGGGTCCTAGGCCCATCTCTTGTCTTTCCCTTTCTATGGCTAGGAGCTGTCTCTCTAAAGCCAATCTTTTGGCCATCCTGGCTAACAGGAGGTCATCTTCACTGAGAGCATCCTCAGTGATTTCAGAAATGTGGGACCCTCCTGTGAGGGACTCACTATTTCTGACTAACACAGTTGGAGACAGGACTTGAGGGGTCCTGTTCTCCCTATTTAGGACTGGAGGAGGGACATTGGCCTCCAAGTCACTAATTTCTTCCTCTGTGAGGTCATCATCAGAGGGGTTGGCTTTTTCAAACTCTGCCAACAGCTCCTGGAGCTGAATTTTAGTAGGTCTGGAGCCAATGGTTATTTTTTTGATATTACAGAGAGACCTTAGCTCCCTCATCTTAAGATGGAGGTAAGGTGTGGTGTCGAGTTCCACCACCTGCATCTCTGTATCAGACATTATTCTGCTAAGAGTTGGAATACTTTTTTAAGAATCTAAAACTGTTTCTAGAATCTAATTCAAACTTTTAACAAACTTTTAAACTCTAAAAAGACAATGCTAAACAGGGACTTAACACACAAGGCCCTAGCAGGACTTTTAAGAATTTAGAAAAATTTCAAATTGCAAAAATGAATTTCTAATGACAATTTTGGAATTTGTCGTGTGATCAGGTATTGGCTGAGTAGTCCAGCAAATGCAAAGTCTTGTACCCCACCGCTGATCCACCAATGTAGGAAGTTGGCTCTGTATGTGCTATTTCAAAGTAAGGAATAGCATGCACAGAGTCCAAGGGTTCCCCTTAGAGGTAAAATAGTGGTAAAAATAGATAATACTAATGCTCTATTTTGTGGTAGTGTGGTCGAGCAGTAGGCTTATCCAAGGAGTAGTGTTAAGCATTTGTTGTACATACACATAGACAATAAATGAGGTACACACACTCAGAGACAAATCCAGCCAATAGGTTTTTATATAGAAAAATATCTTTTCTTAGTTTATTTTAAGAACCACAGGTTCAAATTCTACATGTAATATCTCATTCGAAAGGTATTGCAGGTAAGTACTTTAGGAACTTCAAATCATCAAAATTGCATGTATACTTTTCAAGTTATTCACAAATAGCTGTTTTAAAAGTGGACACTTAGTGCAATTTTCACAGTTCCTAGGGGAGGTAAGTATTTGTTAGGTTAACCAGGTAAGTAAGGCACTTACAGGGCTTAGTTCTTGGTCCAAGGTAGCCCACCGTTGGGGGTTCAGAGCAACCCCAAAGTCACCACACCAGCAGCTCAGGGCCGGTCAGGTGCAGAGTTCAAAGTGGTGCCCAAAACACATAGGCTAGAATGGAGAGAAGGGGGTGCCCCGGTTCCGGTCTGCTTGCAGGTAAGTACCCGCGTCTTCGGAGGGCAGACCAGGGGGGTTTTGTAGGGCACCGGGGGGGACACAAGCCCACACAGAAATTTCACCCTCAGCAGCGCGGGGGCGGCCGGGTGCAGTGTAGAAACAAGCGTCGGGTTTGAAATGGAAGTCAATGGGAGATCTAGGGATCTCTTCAGCGCTGCAGGCAGGCAAGGGGGGGGTTCCTCGGGGAAACCTCCACTTGGTCAAGGGAGAGGGACTCCTGGGGGTCACTCCTCCAGTGAAAGTCCGGTCCTTCAGGTCCTGGGGGCTGCGGGTGCAGGGTCTCTCCCAGGTGTCGGGACTTAGGATTCAAAGAGTCGCGGTCAGGGGAAGCCTCGGGATTCCCTCTGCAGGCGGCGCTGTGGGGGCTCAGGGGGGACAGGTTTTTGTACTCACAGTCTTAGAGTAGTCCTGGGGTCCCTCCTGAGGTGTTGGATCGCCACCAGCTGAGTCGGGGTCGCCGGGTGCAGTGTTGCAAGTCTCACGCTTCTTGCGGGGAGCTTGCAGGGTTCTTTAAAGCTGCTTGGAAACAAAGTTGCAGCTTTTCTTGGAGCAGGTCCGCTGTCCTCGGGAGTTTCTTGTCTTTTCGAAGCAGGGGCAGTCCTCAGAGGATGTCGAGGTCGCTGGTCCCTTTGGAAGGCGTCGCTGGAGCAGGATCTTTGGAAGGCAGGAGACAGGCCGGTGAGTTTCTGGAGCCAAGGCAGTTGTCGTCTTCTGGTCTTCCTCTGCAGGGGTTTTTCAGCTAGGCAGTCCTTCTTCTTGTAGTTGCAGGAATCTAATTTTCTAGGGTTCAGGGTAGCCCTTAAATACTAAATTTAAGGGCGTGTTTAGGTCTGGGGGGTTAGTAGCCAATGGCTACTAGCCCTGAGGGTGGGTACACCCTCTTTGTGCCTCCTCCCAAGGGGAGGGGGTCACAATCCTAACCCTATTGGGGGAATCCTCCATCTGCAAGATGGAGGATTTCTAAAAGTCAGAGTCACCTCAGCTCAGGACACCTTAGGGGCTGTCCTGACTGGCCAGTGACTCCTCCTTGTTGCTTTCTTTGTTCCCTCCAGCCTTGCCGCCAAAAGTGGGGGCCGTGGCCGGAGGGGGCGGGCAACTCCACTAAGCTGGAGTGCCCTGCTGGGCTGTGACAAAGGGGTGAGCCTTTGAGGCTCACCGCCAGGTGTTACAGCTCCTGCCTGGGGGAGGTGTTAGCATCTCCACCCAGTGCAGGTTTTGTTACTGGCCTCAGAGTGACAAAGGCACTCTCCCCATGGGGCCAGCAACATGTCGCTGGTGTGGCAGGCTGCTGGAACTAGTCAGCCTACACAGACAGTCGGGTTAAGTTTCAGGGGGCACCTCTAAGGTGCCCTCTGTGGTGTATTTTACAATAAAATGTACACTGGCATCAGTGTGCATTTATTGTGCTGAGAAGTTTGATACCAAACTTCCCAGTTTTCAGTGTAGCCATTATGGTGCTGTGGAGTTCGTGTTTGACAGACTCCCAGACCATATACTCTTATGGCTACCCTGCACTTACAATGTCTAAGGTTTTGTTTAGACACTGTAGGGGTACCATGCTCATGCACTGGTACCCTCACCTATGGTATAGTGCACCCTGCCTTAGGGCTGTAAGGCCTGCTAGAGGGGTGTCTTACCTATACTGCATAGGCAGTGAGAGGCTGGCATGGCACCCTGAGGGGAGTGCCATGTCGACTTACTCGTTTTGTCCTCACTAGCACACACAAGCTGGCAAGCAGTGTGTCTGTGCTGAGTGAGAGGTCTCCAGGGTGGCATAAGACATGCTGCAGCCCTTAGAGACCTTCCTTGGCATCAGGGCCCTTGGTACTAGAAGTACCAGTTACAAGGGACTTATCTGGATGCCAGGGTCTGCCAATTGTGGATACAAAAGTACAGGTTAGGGAAAGAACACTGGTGCTGGGGCCTGGTTAGCAGGCCTCAGCACACTTTCAATTGTAAACATAGCATCAGCAAAGGCAAAAAGTCAGGGGGCAACCATGCCAAGGAGGCATTTCCTTACACCTCAGGAGCCAAATCATTAGATTGAGTGTTTTGGGAATTGGGTGTCTGATTTGTCCTTTGTTTTGTGTCAACAGATCTGGTCGGTCTGGGAGTGTGGTACTACTGACAGGTCTAACAATGTTGTGTACCACGGTTGGCAGGCCCACGTTGGTGCTATGAGTATCATATTGAGTGAGTTTTGATGTAACTTGTTGACTAGAAATGGAATGAGTGGGAGAGGAGGAAAAGCGTAAGCAAATATCCCTGACCAATTGATCCATAGAGCATTGCCTTTGGATAGGGGATGTGGGTGTCTGGATGCAACGTTTTTGAATTTTGCGTTTTCGCTTGTGGCGAACAGATCTGTTTGGTGTTCCCCACTGTTGAAGGTAATTTTGAAGTACTTGAGGGTGAATCTCCCATTCATGTGTTTGTTGGTGATTTCTGCTGAGAATATCTGCCAATTGGTTGTGTATCCCTAGAATGTATTGAACTAACAGGTGAATTTGGTTGTGGATTGCCCATTTCCAAATTATTTGGGCTAGAAGGGAGAGTTGGGACGAATGTGTCCCTCCTTGTTTGTTCAGGTTCATGGTTGTCATGTTGTCTGTTTTGATAAGGACATTTTTCTGTGTGAGAAGAGGCTGAAAAGCTTTGAGTGCTAGGAAGACAGCTTACAACTCTAAGTGATTTATGTGTAGCTGTTTGTGTTTGGCATCCCATTGTCCTTCAATGTTGTGAGTCTTGAGGTGAGCTCCCCAACCAATCAATGATGCATCTGTTGTAATTATGGTCTGAGGCACAGGTTCTTGAAATGGCCGCCCTTTGTTTAGATTTGTGGAATTCCACCACTGAAGGGACATGCATGTTTGGCAGTCTATCACCACTAGATCTTGAAGTTGACCATGTGCCTGTGACCATTGTTTTGCAAGGCACTGTTGTAAGGGCACATGTTTAGTCTTGCATGTGGAACAATTGCAATACATTATGCCATCATCCCTAAAATCTTCATGACAAATCTGACAGTGTACCGTTGATTTGTTTGTATCTGTGTGACTATATTTTAGAATGCTTGTATTCTTTGCATATTTGGACATGCTAGCGCCTTTTGAGTATTTAGTATTGCACCCAAATACTGCTGTATTTGTGCCAGTTGTAGATGCGACTTTTGGTAATTTATTGAGAACCCTAGCGTGTGTAAGGTTTGTATTACGTAATCCGTAAGGTTTTGACACTGCGTATGACTTTGATTTTATTAGCCAATCATCTAGATATGGAAAGACATGTATATGTTGTCTTCTTAGGTTGGCTGCGACTACCACTAGGCACTGGGTGAATGCTCTTGTAGCTGTTGTCATTCCAAAGGGTAACACTTTGAACTGATAGTGCTTTCCCTGAATGACAAACCTGAGATATTTTCTGTGCGCAGGGTGGATGGGTGGATGAAAATACACATCCTTGAGGTCCAATGTTGCCATGAAATTGTGTTTTGGGAGTAATGGGATAACATCTTGTAGAGTTACGATGTGAAAATGTTCAGACAGGATGTAAATATTGAGGGTCCTGAGATCTAATATTGGCCTGAGGGTGCCATCTTTTTTGGGAATCAGGAAATATAGTGAATAAACTCCTGTCAATATTTGAGCTTGTGGTACGGATTCTATTTCTTGTTTGAGTAATAGAGGTTGGACTTCTTCCTGTAACAGATTGATGTGTTCTGTGGATAGTTTGTGTGACCTGGTAGAATGTTTGGGGGAGTTTGTATCAATTCTAGGCAATAGCCATTGTGGATAATTGACAGTAACCATTTGTCTGTGGAAATGTTTTGCCAATTTTCGTGGAACTGTTGTAGTCTTCCCCCCACAGGAGAGGTGTGGACTGGAAGGGGATGTGACAAGTCACTGCTTAGGGTGCTGTGAAGGTTGCTTAGAGGTCTGCAATTTCCCTCTATTTCAAGTATACTGCCCCCTATATGTGCCCCTAAAACCACCTCGTTGGTACTGTGATTGGTAGGTTGGTTTTGCTTGTGATGTGGATGCCTCTGTTGCCTGTGGTCTAAATACACCTCGAAACTGCGGTTTCCGAAAGGATCCCCTGTATGGTGTGGAGTATAGTGCACCGATTGCTTTTGCAGGGACTGAATCTTTGCTTAATTTTTCAATGGCTGTGTCAACCTCTGGGCCAAAAAGTTGTTTCTTATTGAATGGCATATTTAACACAGCTTGCTGTATTTCGGGTTTAAAACCCTAAGACCTGAGCCATGCATGCCTATGTATTGTAACTGCAGTATTGACACGTCTAGCAGCGGTGTCCGCTGCATCTAGGGCAGATCTAATTTGATTATTTGTAATGGCTTGCCCTTCTTCCACTACCTGTTGTGCCCTCTTCTGCTGTTCTTTGAGGAGATGCTGAATTATGTCTTCCATCTCATCCCAATGGGCCCTGTCGTATCGAGCCAACAGTGCTTGGGAGTTAGCTATCCTCCACTGATTGGCAGCCGGGTGGGGGAGCATCTCCTGATGACTGGGAGTTTGCCCTTTTTCTGGCAGCACTGACCACTACCGAATCTGGAGGTACTTGGTGTGTTATGTAATCAGGATCAGAGGGAGGAGGTTTGTACTTTCTCTATCCTGGGCGTTCTTATATGTGCCTTAACCAGCTCACTGAATATTTGATCGGCGTGTTTTAACATGCCTGGGAGCATGGGGAGGCACTGGTGTTTTGAATGTGTTGAGGATAGGGTATTAAACAAAAAATCCTCTTCCAGTGGTTCAGTATGCATGGTGACCCCATGGTATGCTGCAGCCCTAACTAAAACCTGATTGTACACAGTACTATCCTCAGGTGGTGAAGGCTTAGAGGGATAGCGATCAGGGTTCATTGCTAGGAATGGGATCTGGATCATAAAGATCCCATGGATCTATATTATCCTGTTGTGAGTCAAACGAGTGTGTGGGTGACTGCACTGGTGTAGGACTAGTAGAAGGAGAGGTAGGCAGGTGTGGAGAGTGCAGAGGAGAATGAGGAGGAGAAAATGGAGTAGGTGGTGGTTTCTCCTTCGGCTTTGGCACTATAGCTGGAGGCTGCATAGTGTCCAATTCCTCCTGAAAGGCTGCTTTGTCTTTGGTTTTAGAGGAGGTGCTGTTATGATCCTGCCTGTTTCTTTATGGATATGAATCCTGGCTTGCCTTTTGGCCCATAACTTGAAGTATTGGCTGTACTTGAAACTCCTCTTCAGAGGTTTTGTGGCTTTCTTTTATTCTCTTTGAAAGTCCATGCTCCTCTGTATATGCTGGCCTTTTCAGCTCGGAAGCTGGCTTTTTCGGGATCCAAAAAGATGGCACAGTGGATGATCTCGGCTCCGAAAGGGATTTCCGAATCTTCGACTCCGAAAAATGGTGCTTGCTCGAGTCAGACACGGAGCCTTTCATTGACTCGGATGTTTTGGGAGGAGTGTCCTTTTTCGATGCCGAACTGGTTGTTTGGTCACCGGTAGTCTTTTTTCGGGCCGAGCCATGGCCTTCCAGCAGTGGCGTACCCAAGGCCTTATGTTTTGTGAGGATACAGGGGCAGGTGAACTCCCATGTTGTCCCGCCGTGACCGGTCTGTCCTCCTCGGATTCCTATTCGGAGTTGGAACATCGAACGAAGACTGCTGTCTGCATGATTTCTTACTTCTCCACATCGAGATGTTCGGTGCTTCTAGACGCCATCTCGAGTCTTCGTGCTCTCCTGTCCAGAAGAGTCTTTTTGGAACGGAAGGATCGACAGGCCTCAATTTTCTTCCCGATGATCTGGGGAAAGGCAAAGATTACAGACGAGATGTTGGTCTGTATAAGGATATTTTGCGTGGCACTGAGGAAAGAACCGGAATGGAGTCCGATCCATGAGGCTTCCACGCGTTCGGCCCGACTAGGCCCGAGTTGGGCGCACGCATCCCGAAGGGCGAGAAGAGCTGTGTTCTCCGACGGTACTGATGTGTCGATGGAAGATGCAAACCCAATCGATACAATACCGACGAAAAGAAAGTGTTTTCAAAGTTTTCCGAATTGAAATCTCGGAGCGAGAGGAAACACGTTCGAACCCAACGGCGGAAAGAAAACAATCTAACATGGAGTCGATGCCCATGCGCAATGGAACCGAACAGGAGGAGTCACTCGATCTTGTGACTCAAAAATACTTCTTCGAAGAAAAACAACTTGTAACAAACTCTGAACCCAACACTAGATGGCACAAGTATAATGCACAGCATGTGGATCTGCAGCTACACATGCCACCGAACATATATATGGAAAATGTCACTTACCAAGTGTACATCTGTTTGTGGCATGTTGCGCTGCAGATTCACATGCTCTGCACTGTTCCTGCAATCTAGTGTTGGGCTCGGAGTGTTACAAGTTGTTTTTCTTCGAAGAAGTCTTTTTGAGTCACGGGACCGGGTGACTCCTCCCTTTCGGCTACATTGCGAATGGGCGTCGACTCCATCTTAGATTCTTTTCCCCGCAAAGGTTAAAGAAGGAGTTGTTTAAGTAACTGGTTAATTGGCATTTTCCGTTCGATGGCATGTGTAGCTGCAGATACACATGCTGTGCATAGACTACAAAGCAGTAATCTCCCCAAAAGTGGTGGTTAGCCTGTAGGAGTTGAAGTTGTCTGAAATAATGTTCTTAGTACAGCCTGTCCTACTGTGGCTAGTTGTGTTGCTAACACATCTACACAGTAATGCTTAGTAAATGTATGGGGCGTAGACCAGGTGGCTGCTTTACAAATCTTCGTCATTGGTATATTACCAAGAAAAGCCATTCTGGCGCCTTTCTTTCTAGTGGAGTGTGCCCTTGGAGTAATGGGTAATTCTCTTTTAGCTTTAAGGTAGCAGGTCTGAATGCATTTGAATATCCATCTGGCAATGCCCTGTTTGGATATAGGGTTACCTGCATGCGGTTTTTGGAAAGCTACGAACAATTGTTTTGTTTTACGAAATTGTTTTGTTCTGTCATTGTAATACATTAGTGCTCTTTTTATGTCTAATGTATGCAATGCCCTTTCTGCTACTGAGTCTGGCTGTGGAAAGAAGACTGGGAGTTCCAGTTTGGTTTAGATGAAACGGTGATATGACTTTTGGTAAGAACTGTGGATTTGTACGGAGAACCACCTTATGTTTATGTATTTGTATAAAGGGTTCTTGAAAAGTAAATGCCTGTATTTTGCTAACTCTTCGAAGTGATGTCTATTAGAAAGCTTACTTTCCAAGTCAAAAATTGTACTTGACAAGAATGCATGGGTTCAAATGGTGGGCCCATGAGTCGTGTTAATACAATATTAAGATTCCACGAAGGTACTGGTGGTGTCCTAGGGGGTATGATTCTTTTTAGTCCTTCCATAAAAGCTTTAATAACTGGGAGTCTAAAAAGCGATTTTGAATGTTTAGTCTGCAGAAGCAGATATTGCAGTGAGCTGGATTTTAATGGAAGAGAAGGCTAGATTGGACTTTTGTAAGTGTAGTAAATAACTTACAATGTTCTGTGTGGAGGTGTTTAATGGCATAATTTGATTAGCCTGGCAGTAGCAGACAAACCTTTTCAATTTGTTAGCAGAACAATGTCACAGGTTTGAGGGCCATATCCACCCAAGTATAGCTCCTAGAAATGCATGAACATTGCAATCAGGGTCACATATATTATACATATTCCAGTATCAAAGTATGGCTACCTACACATACCCTACAGTCAACAATTCACTCATATTTGCCTAGTCAGCTATCAGGGTCACATATATTATACATATTCTTGCTTGTTTAATGACCTCCATACACTCCTTGGAAAGGTTTAGATATCCAAATTCTAAGACTTCAGGAGCCAGATTGCTAGGTTGAGCGATGCTTGATTCGGGTGTCTGATCTGTTGGTTGTGTTATGTTAACAGATCTGGTCTGTCTGTTAGTTTGATGTGGGGTACCACAGATAGGTCCAACAGTGTGGTGTACCAGTGTTGGCGTGCCCACGTTGGTGCTATAAGTATTAGTTTGAGTTTGTTTTGACTCAGTTTGTTGACCAGATAAGGAATGAGCGGGAGAGGGGGAAAAGCGTAAGCAAATATCCCTGACCAGCTGATCCATAGAGCATTGCCCTTGGACTGAGGGTGTGGGTATCTGGACGCGAAGTTTTGGCATTTTGCGTTTTCTTTTGTTGCAAACAGATCTATGTTTGGTGTCCCCCAGCGGTGGAAGTGATGTTGTAGAATCTGGGGATGTATTTCCCACTTGTGAGTTTGTTGTGATCTCGAATGAGATGGTCGGCTAACTGATTCTGGATGCCTGGTATATATTGTGCTATTAGGCGAATGTTGTTGTGAATTGCCCAATGCCAATTTTGTTTGTGCTAGGAGACACAGCTGTGACAAGCGTGTCCCCCAATGTTTGTTTAGATAAAACAATGTTGCCATATTGTCTGTTTTGACAAGAATGTGTTTGTGGGCTAGAAGGGGTTGAAAGGCTTTTATTGCTAGAAAGACTGCTAATAGTTCTAAGTGATTTATGTGGAGTTGTCTTTGCTGATTGTCCCATTGACCTTGTATGCTGTGATTGTTGAGGTGTGCTCCCCACCCAATCATGGATGCGTCTGTTGTGATAATGGCTTGAGGCACTGGGTCTTGAAAAGGCCGCCCTTTGTTCAAATTTACAGGGTTCCACCATTGAAGCGAAGAGTCTGTTTGGTAGTCTATCAACACTAGATCTTGGAGTTGACCCTGTGCCTGCGTCCATTGTTTTGCTAGGCACTGTTGTAAGGGCCGCATGTGCAGCCTTGCTTTTGGGACAATAGCTATGCATGAGGACATCATGCCTAGTAGTTTCATCACAAACCTGAACGTGTAGTGTTGGTTTGGTTGCATGCTTGATTTTATATTTTGAAACAACTGCACTCTTTGTGGACTTGGAGTGGCAGTTGCTATTTGTGTGTTGAGTGTTGCTCCCAAATATTTCTGTATTTGGGATGGTTGTAATCAAGATTTTTGGTAATTTATAGAAAACCCTAGTTTGTGTAGAGTATCTATTACGTATTGCGTGTGAACTTGACATTGTTGTTGAGTGTGGACTTTAAATAGCCATTCGTCCAGATATGGGAATACGTGCATGTGATGTTTCCTTATATGAGCTGCTACTACAGCTAGGCATTTTGTAAATACCCTGGGGGCTGTTATTCCGAACGGTAACACTTTGAATTGGTAATGTTTGCTTTGTATTACAAACCTGAGGTATTTCCTGTGAGATGGATGGATGGGTATGTGAAAATACGCATCCTTGAGATCCAGTGTTGTCATGTATTCCCCTTGTTTTAGTAAGGGGACTATGTCCTGAAGTGTTACCATGTGGAAATGATCTGATTTGATGAAGAGATTGAGTGTTCTGAGATTTAAGATAGGCCTAAACGTTTTGTCTTTTTTTGGGATAAGGAAATACAGGGAGTAAAAGCCTGATCCTTTCTGGTGATAGGGTACTAGCTCTATGGCTTGTTTTGCTAGCAGTGCTTAGACCTCTATTTGTAATAGGTCTAAGTGTTGTGGAGACATTTTGTGCAGTTTTTGGGGGAACATCTGGAGGGAATGATCTGAACTCTATGCAGTAACCATGTTGGATAATTGATAGGACCCACGTGTAAGGAAATGCCTCCTTGGCATGGTTGCCCCCTGACTTTTTGCCTTTGCTGATGCTATGTTTACAATTGAAAGTGTGCTGACGCCTGCTAACCAGGCCCCAGCACCAGTGTTCTTTCCCTAACCTGTACTTTTGTATCCACAATTGGCAGACCCTGGCATCCAGATAAGTCCCTTGTAACTGGTACTTCTAGTACCAAGGGCCCTGATGCCAAGGAAGGTCTCTAAGGGCTGCAGCATGTCTTATGCCACCCTGGAGACCTCTCACTCAGCACAGACACACTGCTTGCCAGCTTGTGTGTGCTAGTGAGGAGAAAACGAGTAAGTCGACATGGCACTCCCCTCAGGGTGCCATGCCAGCCTCTCACTGCCTATGCAGTATAGGTAAGACACCCCTCTAGCAGGCCTTACAGCCCTAAGGCAGGGTGCACTATACCATAGGTGAGGGTACCAGTGCATGAGCATGGTACCCCTACAGTGTCTAAACAAAACCTTAGACATTGTAAGTGCAGGGTAGCCATAAGAGTATATGGTCTGGGAGTTTGTCAAACACGAACTCCACAGCACCATAATGGCTACACTGAAAACTGGGAAGTTTGGTATCAAACTTCTCAGCACAATAAATGCACACTGATGCCAGTGTACATTTTATTGTAAAATACACCACAGAGGGCACCTTAGAGGTGCCCCCTGAAACTTAACCGACTATCTGTGTAGGCTGACTAGTTTTAGCAGCCTGCCACAAACCGAGACATGTTGCTGGCCCCATGGGGAGAGTGCCTTTGTCACTCTGAGGCCAGTAACAAAGCCTGCACTGGGTGGAGATGCTAACACTTCCCCCAGGCAGGAATTGTCACACCTGGCGGTGAGCCTCAAAGGCTCACCTCCTTTGTGCCAACCCAGCAGGACACTCCAGCTAGTGGAGTTGCCCGCCCCCTCGGGCCAGGCCCCACTTTTGGCGGCAAGGCCGGAGAAGATAATGAGAAAAACAAGGAGGAGTCACTGACCAGTCAGGACAGCCCCTAAGGTGTCCTGAGCTGAAGTGACTCTAACTTTTAGAAATCCTCCATCTTGCAGATGGAGGATTCCCCCAATAGGGTTAGGATTGTGACCCCCTCCCCTTGGGAGGAGGCACAAAGAGGGTGTACCCACCCTCAGGGCTAGTAGCCATTGGCTACTAACCCCCCGGACCTAAACACGCCCTTAAATTTAGTATTTAAGGGCTACCCTGAACCCTAGAAAATTAGATTCCTGCAACTACAAGAAGAAGGACTGCCTAGCTGAAAACCCCTGCAGCGGAAGACCAGAAGACGACAACTGCCTTGGCTCCAGAAACTCACCGGCCTGTCTCCTGCCTTCCAAAGATCCTGCTCCAGCGACGCCTTCCAAAGGGACCAGCGACCTCGACATCCTCTGAGGACTGCCCCTGCTTCGAAAAGACAAGAAACTCCCGAGGACAGCGGACCTGCTCCAAGAAAAGCTGCAACTTTGTTTCCAGCAGCTTTAAAGATCCCTGCAAGCTCCCCGCAAGAAGCGTGAGACTTGCAACACTGCACCCGGCGACCCCGACTCGGCTGGTGGCGATCCAACACCTCAGGAGGGACCCCAGGACTACTCTAAGACTGTGAGTACAAAAACCTGTCCCCCCTGAGCCCCCACAGCGCCGCCTGCAGAGGGAATCCCGAGGCTTCCCCTGACCGCGACTCTTTGAATCCAAAGTCCCGACACCTGGGAGAGACCCTGCACCCGCAGCCCCCAGGACCTGAAGGACCGGACTTTCACTGGAGGAGTGACCCCCAGGAGTCCCTCTCCCTTGATCAAGTGGAGGTTTCCCCGAGGAACCCCCCCCTTGCCTGCCTGCAGCGCTGAAGAGATCCCGAGATCTCTCATAGACTAACACTGCGAACCCGACGCTTGTTTCTACACTGCACCCGGCCGCCCCCGCGCCGCTGAGGGTGAAATTTCTGTGTGGGCTTGTGTCCCCCCCGGTGCCCTACAAAACCCCCCTGGTCTGCCCTCCGAAGACGCGGGTACTTACCTGCAAGCAGACCGGAACCGGGGCACCCCCTTCTCTCCATTCTAGCCTATGTGTTTTGGGCACCACTTTGAACTCTGCACCTGACCGGCCCTGAGCTGCTGGTGTGGTGACTTTGGGGTTGCTCTGAACCCCCAACGGTGGGCTACCTTGGACCAAGAACTAAGCCCTGTAAGTGTCTTACTTACCTGGTTAACCTAACAAATACTTACCTCCCCTAGGAACTGTGAAAATTGCACTAAGTGTCCACTTTTAAAACAACTATTTGTGAATAACTTGAAAAGTATACATGCAATTTTGATGATTTGAAGTTCCTAAAGTACTTACCTGCAATACCTTTCGAATGAGATATTACATGTAGAATTTGAACCTGTGGTTCTTAAAATAAACTAAGAAAAGATATTTTTCTATATAAAAACCTATTGGCTGGATTTGTCTCTGAGTGTGTGTACCTCATTTATTGTCTATGTGTATGTACAACAAATGCTTAACACTACTCCTTGGATAAGCCTACTGCTCGACCACACTACCACAAAATAGAGCATTAGTATTATCTCTTTTTGCCACTATCTTACCTCTAAGGGGAACCCTTGGACTCTGTGCATGCTATTCCTTACTTTGAAATAGCACATACAGAGCCAACTTCCTACATTGGTGGATCAGCGGTGGGGTACAAGACTTTGCATTTGCTGGACTACTCAGCCAATACCTGATCACACGACAAATTCCAAAATTGTCATTAGAAATTCATTTTTGCAATTTGAAATTTTTCTAAATTCTTAAGTCCTGCTAGGGCCTTGTGTGTTAAGTCCCTGTTTAGCATTGTCTTTTAGAGGTTAAAAGTTTGTTAAAAGATTGAAATTAGATTCTAGAAACAGTTTTAGATTCTTTAAAAAGTCTTCCAACTCTTAGCAAAATAATGTCTGATACAGAGATGCAGGTGGTGGAACTCGACACCACACCTTACCTCCATCTTAAGATGAGGGAGCTAAGGTCTCTCTGTAATATAAAGAAAATAACCATTGGCTCCAGACCTACCAAAATTCAGCTCCAGGAGCTGTTGGCAGAGTTTGAAAAAGCCAACCCCTCTGATGATGACATCACAGAGGAAGAAATTAGTGACTTGGAGGCCAATGTCCCTCCTCCAGTCCTAAATAGGGAGAACAGGACCCCTCAAGTCCTGTCTCCAACTGTGTTAGTCAGAAATAGTGAGTCCCTCACAGGAGGGTCCCACATTTCTGAAATCACTGAGGATGCTCTCAGTGAAGATGACCTCCTGTTAGCCAGGATGGCCAAAAGATTGGCTTTAGAGAGACAGCTCCTAGCCATAGAAAGGGAAAGACAAGAGATGGGCCTAGGACCCATCAATGGTGGCAGCAATATAAATAGGGTCAGAGATTCTCCTGACATGTTAAAAATCCCCAAAGGGATTGTGACAAAATATGAAGATGGTGATGACATCACCAAGTGGTTCACAGCTTTTGAGAGGGCTTGTGTAACCAGAAAAGTGAACAGATCTCACTGGGGTGCTCTCCTTTGGGAAATGTTCACTGGAAAGTGTAGGGATAGACTCCTCACACTCTCTGGAAAAGATGCAGAATCTTATGACCTCATGAAGGGTACCCTGATTGAGGGCTTTGGATTCTCCACTGAGGAGTACAGGATTAGGTTCAGGGGGGCTCAAAAATCCTCGAGCCAGACCTGGGTTGACTTTGTTGACTACTCAGTGAAAACACTAGATGGTTGGATTCAAGGCAGTGGTGTAAGTAATTATGATGGGCTGTACAATTTATTTGTGAAAGAACACCTGTTAAGTAATTGTTTCAATGATAAACTGCATCAGCATCTGGTAGACCTAGGACCAATTTCTCCCCAAGAATTGGGAAAGAAGGCGGACCATTGGGTCAAGACAAGGGTGTCCAAGACTTCAACAGGGGGTGACCAAAAGAAAGGGGTCACAAAGACTCCCCAGGGGAAGGGTGATGAGACAACCAAAACTAAAAATAGTAAAGAGTCTTCTACAGGCCCCCAAAAACCTGCACAGGAGGGTGGGCCCAGAGCCTCTTCACAAAACAATGGGTACAAGGGTAAAAACTTTGATCCCAAAAAGGCCTGGTGTCATAGCTGTAAACAGCATGGACACCAAACTGGAGACAAGGCCTGTCCCAAGAAAGGTTCCACTCCAAACTCCCATCCAGGTAACACTGGTATGGCTAGTCTCCAAGTGGGATCAACAGTGTGCCCAGAGCAAATCAGGGTCCACACTGAAGCTACTCTAGTTTCTGAGGGTGGGGTGGATTTAGCCACACTAGCTGTCTGGCCGCCTAACATGCAAAAATACAGACAGCAACTCTTAATTAATGGGACTAGAATAGAGGGCCTGAGGGATACAGGTGCCAGTGTCACCATGGTGACAGAGAAACTGGTTTCCCCTGGCCAATACCTGACTGGAAAAACTTACACAGTCACCAACGCTGACAATCAGAGAAAAGTACATCCCATGGCAATGGTTACTTTAGAATGGGGAGGGGTCAATGGCCTGAAACAGGTGGTGGTCTCCTCAAATATCCCAGTGGACTGTCTGCTTGGAAATGACCTGGAGTCCTCAGCATGGGCTGAGGTAGAACTAAAAACCCATGCAGCAATGCTGGGTATCCCTGAACTGGTGTGTGTGAAAACAAGAGCACAATGCAAGGCACAGGGTGAAAAAGTAGAGCTGGAGTCTGGAAAAATGGCCCAGCCTACCAAGAGAACAGGAAAGTCAGTTGGGAAACCAACTGCAACACAGCAAAAGAAAGGGAACCTCTCTTCTCAGGAAGAAGTTCTGCCCTCTGAGGGAACTGAGCCTTTGGAGCTTGAACCTTATCAGGTTGAGCTCTTAGGCCCAGGGGGACCCTCAAGGGAGGAGCTGTGTAAGGGACAAGAAACCTGTCCCTCTCTTGAAGGCCTTAGGCAGCAAGCTGCTGAAGAGTCCAAGGGCAAGAAAAATGGAACACATAGGGTCTATTGGGAAGATGGACTCCTGTACACTGAGGCCAGAGACCCCAAACCTGGTGCCACTAGGAGAGTGGTAGTGCCTCAGCTGTTCAGAGAGTTCATCCTAACATTGGCCCATGACATTCCCCTTGCTGGACATTTGGGACAAACCAAGACGTGGGAGAGGCTAGTCAACCACTTCTACTGGCCCAATATGTCCAACATGGTTAAGGAGTTTTGCCTCTCCTGCCCCACCTGTCAAGCCAGTGGTAAGACAGGTGGGCATCCAAAGGCCCCCCTCATTCCACTTCCAGTGGTGGGGGTTCCCTTTGAAAGAGTGGGTGTGGACATAGTTGGTCCACTAGAACCTCCCACAGCCTCAGGAAATATGTATATCCTGGTAGTAGTGGATCATGCTACCAGGTATCCTGAAGCTATTCCCCTTAGGTCGACTACTGCCCCTGCAGTAGCCAAGGCCCTCATTGGTATCTTTACCAGAGTGGGTTTCCCTAAGGAGGTGGTGTCTGACAGAGGTACCAACTTCATGTCAGCATACCTGAAACATATGTGGAATGAGTGTGGAGTGACTTATAAATTCACTACACCTTACCATCCACAAACTAATGGCTTGGTGGAGAGATTCAACAAGACATTAAAGGGCATGATCATGGGGCTCCCAGAAAAACTCAAAAGGAGATGGGATGTCCTCCTGCCATGTCTGCTTTTCGCTTACAGAGAGGTGCCACAGAAGGGAGTAGGATTCTCACCCTTTGAACTTCTGTTTGGTCATCCTGTAAGAGGACCACTTGCCCTTGTTAAAGAAGGCTGGGAGAGACCTCTCCATGAGCCTAAACAGGACATAGTGGACTATGTACTTGGCCTTCGCTCTAGAATGGCAGAGTACATGGAAAAGGCAACCAAAAACCTTGAGGCCAGCCAACAGCTCCAGAAGTTTTGGTATGACCAAAAGGCTGTACTGGTTGAGTTCCAACCAGGGCAGAAAGTCTGGGTTCTGGAGCCTGTGGCTCCCAGGGCACTCCAGGACAAATGGAGTGGCCCTTACCCAGTGCTAGAAAGGAAGAGTCAGGTCACCTACCTGGTGGACCTGGGCACAAGCAGGAGCCCCAAGAGGGTGATCCATGTGAACCGCCTTAAACTCTTCCATGACAGGGCTGATGTGAATCTGTTGATGGTAACAGATGAGGATCAGGAGGCAGAGAGTGAACCTCTCCCTGATCTTCTGTCATCAGACCCAAAAGATGGCACAGTAGATGGAGTGATCTACTCAGACACCCTCTCTGGCCAACAGCAAGCTGATTGTAGGAGAGTCCTACAACAGTTTCCTGAACTCTTCTCCTTAACCCCTGGTCAGACACACCTGTGTACCCATGATGTGGACACAGGAGACAGCATGCCTGTCAAGAACAAAATCTTTAGACAATCTGACCATGTTAAGGAAAGCATCAAGGTGGAAGTCCACAAGATGCTGGAATTGGGAGTAATTGAGCGCTCTGACAGCCCCTGGGCTAGCCCAGTGGTCTTAGTCCCCAAACCTCACACCAAAGATGGAAAGAAAGAGATGAGGTTTTGTGTGGACTACAGAGGGCTCAATTCTGTCACCAAGACAGATGCTCATCCAATTCCAAGAGCTGATGAGCTCATAGATAAATTAGGTGCTGCCAAATTCTTAAGTACCTTTGACTTGACAGCAGGGTACTGGCAAATAAAAATGGCACCTGGAGCAAAAGAGAAAACAGCATTCTCCACACCTGATGGGCATTATCAGTTTACTGTTATGCCCTTTGGTTTAAAGAATGCCCCTGCCACCTTCCAAAGGTTGGTGAATCAAGTCCTTGCTGGCTTGGAGTCCTTTAGCACAGCTTATCTTGATGATATTGCTGTCTTTAGCTCCACCTGGCAGGATCACCTGGTCCACCTGAAGAAGGTTTTGAAGGCTCTGCAATCTGCAGGCCTCTCTATCAAGGCATCCAAATGCCAGATAGGGCAGGGAACTGTGGTTTACTTGGGCCACCTTGTAGGTGGAGGCCAAGTTCAGCCACTCCAACCCAAGATCCAGACTATTCTGGACTGGGTAGCTCCAAAAACCCAGACTCAAGTCAGGGCATTCCTTGGCTTGACTGGGTATTACAGGAGGTTTGTGAAGGGATATGGATCCATTGTGACAGCCCTCACTGAACTCACCTCCAAGAAAATGCCCAAGAAAGTGAACTGGACTGTGGAATGCCAACAGGCCTTTGACACCCTGAAACAGGCAATGTGCTCAGCACCAGTTCTAAAAGCTCCAGATTATTCTAGGCAGTTCATTGTGCAGACTGATGCCTCTGAACATGGGATAGGGGCAGTTTTGTCCCAAACAAATGATGATGGCCTTGACCAGCCTGTTGCTTTCATTAGCAGGAGGTTACTCCCCAGGGAGCAGCGTTGGAGTGCCATTGAGAGGGAGGCCTTTGCTGTGGTTTGGTCCCTGAAGAAGCTGAGACCATACCTCTTTGGGACTCACTTCCTAGTTCAAACTGACCACAGACCTCTCAAATGGCTGATGCAAATGAAAGGTGAAAATCCTAAACTGTTGAGGTGGTCCATCTCCCTACAGGGAATGGACTTTATAGTGGAACACAGACCTGGGACTACCCATGCCAATGCAGATGGCCTTTCAAGGTTCTTCCACTTAGAAAATGAAGACTCTCTTGGGAAAGGTTAGTCTCATCCTCTTTCGTTTGGGGGGGGGGTTGTGTAAGGAAATGCCTCCTTGGCATGGTTGCCCCCTGACTTTTTGCCTTTGCTGATGCTATGTTTACAATTGAAAGTGTGCTGAGGCCTGCTAACCAGGCCCCAGCACCAGTGTTCTTTCCCTAACCTGTACTTTTGTATCCACAATTGGCAGACCCTGGCATCCAGATAAGTCCCTTGTAACTGGTACTTCTAGTACCAAGGGCCCTGATGCCAAGGAAGGTCTCTAAGGGCTGCAGCATGTCTTATGCCACCCTGGAGACCTCTCACTCAGCACAGACACACTGCTTGCCAGCTTGTGTGTGCTAGTGAGGAGAAAACGAGTAAGTCGACATGGCACTCCCCTCAGGGTGCCATGCCAGCCTCTCACTGCCTATGCAGTATAGGTAAGACACCCCTCTAGCAGGCCTTACAGCCCTAAGGCAGGGTGCACTATACCATAGGTGAGGGTACCAGTGCATGAGCATGGTACCCCTACAGTGTCTAAACAAAACCTTAGACATTGTAAGTGCAGGGTAGCCATAAGAGTATATGGTCTGGGAGTCTGTCAAACACGAACTCCACAGCACCATAATGGCTACACTGAAAACTGGGAAGTTTGGTATCAAACTTCTCAGCACAATAAATGCACACTGATGCCAGTGTACATTTTATTGTAAAATACACCACAGAGGGCACCTTAGAGGTGCCCCCTGAAACTTAACCGACTATCTGTGTAGGCTGACTAGTTTTAGCAGCCTGCCACAAACCGAGACATGTTGCTGGCCCCATGGGGAGAGTGCCTTTGTCACTCTGAGGCCAGTAACAAAGCCTGCACTGGGTGGAGATGCTAACACCTCCCCCAGGCAGGAATTGTCACACCTGGCGGTGAGCCTCAAAGGCTCACCTCCTTTGTGCCAACCCAGCAGGACACTCCAGCTAGTGGAGTTGCCCGCCCCCTCCGGCCAGGCCCCACTTTTGGCGGCAAGGCCGGAGAAGATAATGAGAAAAACAAGGAGGAGTCACTGACCAGTCAGGACAGCCCCTAAGGTGTCCTGAGCTGAAGTGACTCTAACTTTTAGAAATCCTCCATCTTGCAGATGGAGGATTCCCCCAATAGGGTTAGGATTGTGACCCCCTCCCCTTGGGAGGAGGCACAAAGAGGGTGTACCCACCCTCAGGGCTAGTAGCCATTGGCTACTAACCCCCCGGACCTAAACACGCCCTTAAATTTAATATTTAAGGGCTACCCTGAACCCTAGAAAATTAGATTCCTGCAACTACAAGAAGAAGGACTGCCTAGCTGAAAACCCCTGCAGCGGAAGACCAGAAGACGACAACTGCCTTGGCTCCAGAAACTCACCGGCCTGTCTCCTGCCTTCCAAAGATCCTGCTCCAGCGACGCCTTCCAAAGGGACCAGCGACCTCGACATCCTCTGAGGACTGCCCCTGCTTCGAAAAGACAAGAAACTCCCGAGGACAGCGGACCTGCTCCAAGAAAAGCTGCAACTTTGTTTCCAGCAGCTTTAAAGATCCCTGCAAGCTCCCCGCAAGAAGCGTGAGACTTGCAACACTGCACCCGGCGACCCCGACTCGGCTGGTGGCGATCCAACACCTCAGGAGGGACCCCAGGACTACTCTAAGACTGTGAGTACAAAAACCTGTCCCCCCTGAGCCCCCACAGCGCCGCCTGCAGAGGGAATCCCGAGGCTTCCCCTGACCGCGACTCTTTGAATCCAAAGTCCCGACACCTGGGAGAGACCCTGCACCCGCAGCCCCCAGGACCTGAAGGACCGGACTTTCACTGGAGGAGTGACCCCCAGGAGTCCCTCTCCCTTGACCAAGTGGAGGTTTCCCCGAGGAACCCCCCCCTTGCCTGCCTGCAGCGCTGAAGAGATCCCTAGATCTCCCATTGACTTCCATTTCAAACCCGACGCTTGTTTCTACACTGCACCCGGCCGCCCCCGCGCTGCTGAGGGTGAAATTTCTGTGTGGGCTTGTGTCCCCCCCGGTGCCCTACAAAACCCCCCTGGTCTGCCCTCCGAAGACGCGGGTACTTACCTGCAAGCAGACCGGAACCGGGGCACCCCCTTCTCTCCATTCTAGCCTATGTGTTTTGGGCACCACTTTGAACTCTGCACCTGACCGGCCCTGAGCTGCTGGTGTGGTGACTTTGGGGTTGCTCTGAACCCCCAACGGTGGGCTACCTTGGACCAAGAACTAAGCCCTGTAAGTGTCTTACTTACCTGGTTAACCTAACAAATACTTACCTCCCCTAGGAACTGTGAAAATTGCACTAAGTGTCCACTTTTAAAACAACTATTTGTGAATAACTTGAAAAGTATACATGCAATTTTGAGGATTTGAAGTTCCTAAAGTACTTACCTGCAATACCTTTCGAATGAGATATTACATGTAGAATTTGAACCTGTGGTTCTTAAAATAAACTAAGAAAAGATATTTTTCTATATAAAAACCTATTGGCTGGATTTGTCTCTGAGTGTGTGTACCTCATTTATTGTCTATGTGTATGTACAACAAATGCTTAACACTACTCCTTGGATAAGCCTACTGCTCGACCACACTACCACAAAATAGAGCATTAGTATTATCTCTTTTTGCCACTATCTTACCTCTAAGGGGAACCCTTGGACTCTGTGCATGCTATTCCTTACTTTGAAATAGCACATACAGAGCCAACTTCCTACACCACGTGTCTGCGGTAATGTGTGTCCAATTGTGGTTGTATTTGGTTAATCTCCACCCCACTGGTGATAGGTGTTGGGGAAGTGTGACATTGAAGTCACTGCTTGCTAGGGCTTGGCTTGGAGGGCTGGAATTTCCCTCTTCCTCTTGGGAACTGTCCTCTGTAGGAACCCCCCCCCCCCCGGTACTGAGACTGGTAGGTGGGTTTTGTTTGGGAGGTGGATGGTTCAGATGGCTGTTGTCTAAACCCTCCCCTAAACTGTGGTTTCCTAAATGTTCCTGTAGGAAGTTGGCTCTGTATGTGCTATTTCAAAGTAAGGAATAGCATGCACAGAGTCCAAGGGTTCCCCTTAGAGGTAAAATAGTGGTAAAAATAGATAATACTAATGCTCTATTTTGTGGTAGTGTGGTCGAGCAGTAGGCTTATCCAAGGAGTAGTGTTAAGCATTTGTTGTACATACACATAGGCAATAAATGAGGTACACACACTCAGAGACAAATCCAGCCAATAGGTTTTGTTATAGAAAAATATATTTTCTTAGTTTATTTTAAGAACCACAGGTTCAAATTTAACATGTACTATCTTGTTTGAAAGGTATTGCAGGTAAGTACATTAGGAACTTTGAATCATTTCAATTGCATGTATACTTTTCAAGTTATTGACAAATAGCTATTTCAAAAGTGGACACAGTGCAATTTTCACAGTTCCTGGGGGAGGCAAGTTTTTGTTAGTTTTACCAGGTAAGTAAGACACTTACAGGGTTCAGTTCTTGGTCCAAGGTAGCCCACCGTTGGGGGTTCAGAGCAACCCCAAAGTTACCACACCAGCAGCTCAGGGCCGGTCAGGTGCAGAGTTCAAAGTGGTGCCCAAAACGCATAGGCTAGAATGGAGAGAAGGGGGTGCCCCGGTTCCGGTCTACTTGCAGGTAAGTACCCGCGTCTTCGGAGGGCAGACCAGGGGGGTTTTGTAGGGCACCGGGGGGGACACAAGCCCACACAGAAATTTCACCCTCAGCAGCGCGGGGGCGGCCGGGTGCAGTGTAGAAACAAGCGTCGGGTTCGCAATGTTAGTCTATGAGAGATCAACGGATCTCTTCAGCGCTGCAGGCAGGCAAGGGGGGGCTTCCTCGGGGAAACCTCCACTTGGGCAAGGGAGAGGGACTCCTGGGGGTCACTTCTCCAGTGAAAGTCCGGTCCTTCAGGTCCTGGGGGCTGCGGGTGCAGGGTCTTTTCCAGGCGTCGGGACTTAGGTTTCAGAGAGTCGCGGTCAGGGGAAGCCTCGGGATTCCCTCTGCAGGCGGCGCTGTGGGGGCTCAGGTTTTGGTACTCACAGTCGGAGAGTAGTCCGGGGGTCCTCCCTGAGGTGTTGGTTCTCCACCAGCCGAGTCGGGGTCGCCGGGTGCAGTGTTGCAAGTCTCACGCTTCTTGCGGGGAGTTGCAGGGGTCTTTAAAGCTGCTCCTTGAAACAAAGTTGCAGTCTTTTTGGAGCAGGTCCGCTGTCCTCGGGAGTTTCTGGTCGTCGTCGAAGCAGGGCAGTCCTCAGAGGATTCAGAGGTCGCTGGTCCCTTTGGAAGGCGTCGCTGGAGCAGAGTTCTTTGGAAGGCAGGAGACAGGCCGGTGAGTTTCTGGAGCCAAGGCAGTTGTTGTCTTCTGGTCTTCCTCTGCAGGGGTTTTCAGCTGGGCAGTCCTTCTTCTTGTTGTCGCAGGAATCTAATTTTCTAGGGTTCAGGGTAGCCCTTAAATACTAAATTTAAGGGCGTGTTTAGGTCTGGGGGGTTAGTAGCCAATGGCTACTAGCCCTGAGGGTGGGTACACCCTCTTTGTGCCTCCTCCCAAGGAGGGGGTCACAATCCTAACCCTATTGGGGGAATCCTCCATCTGCAAGATGGAGGATTTCTAAAAGTTAGAGTCACCTCAGCTCAGGACACCTTAGGGGCTGTCCTGACTGGCCAGTGACTCCTCCTTGTTATTCTCATTATTTTCTCCGGCCTTGCCGCCAAAAGTGGGGGCCGGGCCGGAGGGGGGCGGGCAACTCCACTAGCTGGAGTGTCCTGCGGTGCTGTGACAAAGGGGTGAGCCTTTGAGGCTCACCGCCAGGTGTCACAGCTCCTGCCTGGGGGAGGTGTTAGCATCTCCACCCAGTGCAGGCTTTGTTACTGGCCTCAGAGTGACAAAGGCACTCTCCCCATGGGGCCAGCAACATGTCTCTAGTGTGGCAGGCTGCTAGAACTAGTCAGCCTACACAGATAGTCGGTTAAGTTTCAGGGGGCACCTCTAAGGTGCCCTCTGGGGTGTATTTTGCAATAAAATGTACACTGGCATCAGTGTGCATTTATTGTGCTGAGAAGTTTGATACCAAACTTCCCAGTTTTCAGTGTAGCCATTATGGTGCTGTGGAGTTCGTGTTTGACAAACTCCCAGACCATATACTCTTATGGCTACCCTGCACTTACAATGTCTAAGGTTTTGTTTAGACACTGTAGGGGTACCATGCTCATGCACTGGTACCCTCACCTATGGTATAGTGCACCCTGCCTTAGGGCTGTAAGGCCTGCTAGAGGGGTGTCTTACCTATACTGCATAGGCAGTGAGAGGCTGGCATGGCACCCTGAGGGGAGTGCCATGTCGACTTACTCGTTTTGTCCTCACTAGCACACACAAGCTGGCAAGCAGTGTGTCTGTGCTGAGTGAGAGGTCTCCAGGGTGGCATAAGACATGCTGCAGCCCTTAGAGACCTTCCTTGGCATCAGGGCCCTTGGTACTAGAAGTACCAGTTACAAGGGACTTATCTGGATGCCAGGGTCTGCCAATTGTGGATACAAAAGTACAGGTTAGGGAAAGAACACTGGTGCTGGGGCCTGGTTAGCAGGCCTCAGCACACTTTCAATTGTAAACATAGCATCAGCAAAGGCAAAAAGTCAGGGGGCAACCATGCCAAGGAGGCATTTCCTTACAGTTCCTCTGTATTGTGAGGAGTAGAGCGCGCCCATGGCTTTGGCCGAGTCTGTGTCTTTTTTCATTTTTTTGATTGCAGTATCCACTTCCGGCCCAAATAGCGGTTGTTGATTAAACGGCATTTTCAATACCGCCTGTTGTATTTCTGGTTTAAACCCAGAACTTTGCAGCCATGCATGCCTTCTAACCATTACTGCTGTATTGACAGTCCGTGCAGCTGTATCAGCGGAGTCTAGGGCAGACCGGATTTGGTTGTTTGATATGGCATGTCCTTCTTCGACCACTTGTTGGTCACGTTTTTGGTGTTCTTTGGGCAAGTGCTGGATGATGTCTTGCATTTCGTCCCAGTGCGCCCTGTCGTAGCGGGCAAGTAGGGCTTGTGAGTTGGCAATTCGCCACGGATTGGCTGCTTGCGATACCACTCTTTTCCCCGCTGCGTCGAATTTTTGTCTCTCCTTACCAGGGGGTGGCGCATCCCCTGATGATTGTGAATTTGCCTGTTTCCTTGCAGCCCCTACAACCACTGAGTCCGGAGGGAGCTGTTGAGTAATGAACACTGGGTCTGACGGGGGCGGTTTATATTTCTTTTCGACCCTTGGCGTGATGGCTCTCCCTTTTACAGGTTCCTGGAAGACCTGTTGTGCGTGTTTAAGCACGCCCGGTAACATTGGTAAACTTTGGTAGGATGCATGCGTGGATGCCAGAGTGTTAAACAGGAAGTCATCCTCCACCGGTTCCGAATGCATTGTTATGTTGTGGAATGTTGCTGCTCTGGCCAGTACCTGCGTGTAGGACGTACTGTCCTCTGGCAGTGAAGGTTTTGTTGGATAACACTCTGGGATGTTGTCCGATAAAGGTGGGTCGTATAGGTCCCAGGGATCCGCATCATCTTGAGTCATCCCAGTATGTGTGGGTGACTGTGCCATTGGTGTACCCACTGGTGACAACTGTGGTGATTGCAGTGGGGATGTTTGTGGTGAGAAATGTGGTGGTGGTGACTTTTCTCTAACCACTTTGGCTTTTGGTTGCATCTCAGTCTTGTGAAATGCCAGTTTTCTTTTTGACATGAGCGGAGGGATGGTAACCTTTGCTGTGTTTGGTCATGTTCTTCTAAATCCAGTTCCTGCTCAAACCTGGGCCTTTCTTTGAGCTGCAGAGAAAGCCCTTGCTCTTCACTGTAGGAAGTACGTTTCGGCTCCGAAGCCGTTTTTTTTTTTTTTTAGGTACCGAAATTCCCATTGAAATTGTCTTTTTCGGTTCCAACAAGCTCTTTCGATGCTTGCTCGAAGCAGACTTTTTTCGGTGTCGGTTTCACGACCGGAGTTGGAAGTCTTCGGGAAATCTTTGGCCTTTTTCGGTGCCGATGTTACTTGGTCACCTCCTTTTCTGTGGGTTGAGCCATGGCCTTCCGGTAGTGGCGTCCCCGTGGCCTTTAGTTTTTTGGTGTGACCTTGGGTGTGGGACGGGGCAGGTGTACTCAATTTTTGCGCCGCCGTCGAAGGTCGATCACCGTCGGATTCATCGAGTCCAATCCTTGAATGGATATCCGCAACGCTTCTTCCTCGAAGTCGAGATGTTGTTTCGGCTTCGACGCCATCTGTAGTTGTCTTGTGCGTCGATCCCTTAAGGTCTTCTTGGATCGAAACGTTTGGCAGGCCTCACAAGTATCCGCTCTGTGTTCGGGCGACAAACACAGGTTACAGACCCGGTGCTGGTCTGTATAAGGATACTTGGCGTGACACTTGGGACAGAAACGGAAGGGGGTCCGGTCCATTAGTCTTCGACGACGGGTGTGGTCGGGCCGACCAGGCCTTGGTGAAGTGCGGGAGCCCCGAAGGGCCGCCGAAGCGGTCTTGTTGTCGGTGCCGATGTGATGAAACTAAACCGGTGCAGAACGTAAACAAGACCGACTCATTTTCGATGATTTTCTAAGTTTCCCGATTCAAATTACGGAGCGAAGAGTAACACGTCCGAACCCGATGGCGGAAAGAAAACAATCTAAGATGGAGTTGACGCCCATGCGCAATGGAGCCAAAAGGGAGGAGTCACTCGGTCCCGGGACTCAAAAAGACTTCTTTGAAGAAAAACAACTTGTAACACTCCGAGCCCAACACTAGATGGCAGGAACAGTGCACAGCATGTGTATCTGCATCTACACATGCCATCGAACATATATATCATTATATCATATTTGCAACAGCCACTGGGGTCCAAGGAGAAGGGAGTGTGCATGTGAATCTACAGCATTACATGCCACAAACAGATGTCTAATGGTAAGTAACATTTTCTGGTCTATGGCATGTGTGGCTGTAGATACACATACGGTGCATAGACTGAAAAGTAGTCCATCCATAAAACGGTGGCTAGCGTGCAGGAGTTGCAATTGTTTGGAAAAGTGTCCAAAGTACTGTTTGGCCAACATTGGCTTGTTGCCTTGCTAGTACATCTAAACAATAGCGCTTTGTAAAAGTAAGTGGTGTAGACCATATAGCTGCTTTACAAACATCTGCTATAAAACCATTGCATCGAAGCACCCTTGTTCCTAGTAGTGTGTGCTCTAGGTGTGAGAGATATGTTTCATTTTGCCTTACCATAGCAAGTTTGAATACACTTGACTATCCACCTAGAAATACCAGCTTTTGATATAGGTTTTCCTTTGTGGGGCATACAAAAGGCCAACAAAAAGTTGTTTAGTTTTCCTGAATTGTTTGGTTTTATCTATATAATACATAGGAGTCCTTGTTACATCAAGAGTGTGTAGAGTCCTTTTCACCACCGAGTCTGGTTGGGGAAGAAAAACTGGTAGTTGTACTGATTGATTGATATGAAATGGGGAAACTACCTTTGGTAGAAATTTAGGGTTAGTTCGAAGAACTATTTTATCTTTGTGAACCTGAAAGAATGGTTCTTCCAGGGTTAAAGCCTGGATCTCACTGACATGTCTTAGGGACATGATAGCCACCAGGAAAGCTACCTTCTATGATAGGAATTGTAAGGGACACGAATGTAGTGGCTCAAAAGGGAAGCCCTATGAGAACAGTGTTAATGTTCCAGGATGGTGCCGGGGGAACACTTGGCGGAATGACTCTTAAGTCCTTTCATAAATGCCTTAAGGACTGGAATCCTAAATAAAGAAGTATGCTGTCTGTTTTGAAGCATGCTTTGTTTAGTGAAGTCGAATGGATGTGTAAGCTAAATTCGCTTTTTGTAAATGCAGTAAGTAACAATCCCTTGAAGAGTTAGCTTAAGAGGGACAATGTTTTTCGGCTGGCAGTAGCAGACAAAGCTTTTCCACTTTGCTACATTACATTGTCTAATTGTGGGTCTACACGCTTCTTTAAGAATATCCATACATTCTTGCAGTAGTTGTAAATATCCAAATTCTATTACATCAGGAGCCATATTGCTAGGTTGAGTGACTTAGGGTCTGGATGTCTTATTTGTCCTTGATTTTGTGTTAGGAGGTCCAGCCTGCTGGGGAGCTTCTGGTGTGGAACTAGTAAGATATCTAGAGGTGTTGTGAACCATGGCTGATGTGCCCATGTGGGAGCGAAAAATATCATGGTGAGGGAAGACATTTTGAGTATCCAAACTGGAAAAGGAATGAGTGGGAGAGGCTGAAAGTGTTAGCAGATAACCTTGACCAACTCAACCATAGAGCATTGCCCTTTTGCTGAGGATGAGGGTACCTGGATGCGTAGTTTTGGTATTTTGAATTGGCAAACAGGTCTATTTAAGGTGTTCCCCACTTTAGAAAGTACTGTTGAAGGACTTGAGGGTGAGTTCACATTCTTGGATATGCTGCTGCATCCCACTGAGTAGGTCTGCAAACTGATGGTCTGTTCCTGGGAGATACTGGGCCACAATTTGAATGAGGTGATCAGTCGCCCATTTCTGTATTGTCTGTGCAAGATGGGACAACTGAGATGAACGTGTCCCCATGTTTTTGAAGATAGTACATGGCAGTCAGGTGGTCTCTACGTATTAGCACTACTTTGTGTTTGCAAGTTTAGAAGGAATGCCTTCAATTCTAGGCAGACTGCATGCAATTCCAGGTGACTGATGTGCAAGGACTGTTGACTGATATTTCCTAGACCTTGCACTGTAAGGTTGTGGAGATGAGCTCCCCAACCGGTCTGTGATGCATCTGTAGTGAGAATGATCTGGGGCACTGTGTCCAAAAAGGGCTGCCTTTTCATGGGGTTTGTGGTTTTCCACCATTGCAGAGAGCGATGAGCTTGGCAGTCCGACAGCACTAGATCTTCCAGTTGACCCTGTGCCAGAGACCACTGACGAGAGAGACAATGTTGAAGGGGATGCAAGTGAAGTCTGGCATGAGGTACGATGGCAACACAGGATGCCATCAGCCCTAACAGGTGCATGAAAGTCCTCTCTGTGTATGAATGGTTTTCTGTAAAGTGAGAAATCAATGAGTGAAACGTATGAACCCCGGCTGAGCTGGAGAACGCTAGCCCCAATTGTGTATTGAGAACAGTGCCTATATAAGGTTGTATCTGAAACAGTTGGAGATGGGATTTGACTCAACTGATTTCCTGGGTTCTGGGGTGCCCCTAAATACTAGATTTAGGGGTGTGTTTAGGTCTGGGAGGGCAGTAGCCAATGGCTACTGTCCTGGAGGGTGGCTACACACTTTGTGCCTCCTCCCTGTGGGGAGGGGAGCGCATCCCTAATCCTATTGGGGGAATCCTCCAAAACTAAGATGGAGGATTTCTAAAGGCAGGGGTCACCTCAGCTCAGGGCACCTTAGGGGCTGTCCTCACTGATGGGTGACTCCTCCTTGTTTTCCTAATTATCTCCTCCAGCCTTGCCGCCAAAAGTGGGGGCAGTGGCTGGAGGGATGGGCATCTCCACTAGCTGGGATGCCCTGGGGTGCTGTAACAATAGGGGTGAACCTTTGAGGCTCACCGCCAGGTGTTACAGTTCCTGCCAGGGGAGGTGTGAAGCACCTCCACCCAGTGCAGGCTTTGTTCCTGGCCACAGAGTGACAAAGGCACTCTCCCCATGTGGCCAGCAACTCGTCTGGTTGTGGCAGGCTAGCAGAAACTGGTCAGCCCCACACTAGAAGTCGGATTGGTATTCAGGGGGCATCTCTAAGATGCCCACTGGGTGCATGTTACAATAAATTGCACACTGGCATCAGTGTGCATTTATTGTGCTGAGAAGTTTGATACCAAACTTCCCAGATTTCACTGTAGTCATTATGGAACTGTGGAGTTCGTGTTTGACAAACTCCCAGACCATATATTCTTATGGCTACCCTGCACTTACAATGTCTAAGATTTTGCTTAGACACTGTAGGGGCATAGGGGCCATGCACCTATGCCCTCACCTGTGGTATAGTGCACCCTGCCTTAGGGTTGTAAGGCCTGATAGAGGGGTGACTTACCTATGCCACAGGCAGTGTGAGGTTGGCATGGCACTCTGAGGGGAGTTCCATGTCGACTTAGTCATTTTGTCCCCACCAGCACACACAAGTTGTGGGGCAGTGTGCATGTGTTGAGTGAGGGGACACCAGGGTGGCATAAGACATGATGCAGCCCCTAGAGACCTTCCCTGGCATCAGGGCCCTTGGTACTAGGGGTACCAGTTACAAGAGACTTATCTGAGTGCCAGGGCCGTGCCAATTGTGGAAGCAAAGGTACAGTTTAGGGAAAGAACACTGGTGCTGGGGCCTGGTTAGCAGTGTCCCAGAACACTTTCAATCAAAACTTAGCATCAGCAAAGGCAAAACGTTAGGGGGTAACCATGCCAAGGAGGCATTTCCTTACAGTTACTTACCCCTAGGGTCACTACACCCCCTAGATGACCACTTCTGCTGGGGAGTGGGCATCATCCTGTCCTAGAGGTGCACTCAGCCTGCAAATGAAACCAAACATCCCTATTTTCAGTGAAGTCATCAGACACAGACATAGTAGGGGCACATTTGCTCATGCATATATGCCCCCACCTATTATATAATGCACCTTGCCTTAGGGCTATAAGGCCTGCTATTGGGGTGTCTTATGCAGTGTTAAGGGACATGGCACCCAAGTGTGTTCCATGTTGTGGTTCCAATTTTTTAGAGCACCCTGCCACGCAGCCTGCAGTGGTATTCTGCACAAGTTTGGTACTGGGTCCCTTTGAGTGGACAAGTTATGCTGCAGCTCTTAGGGACCCCTCTTTAGTACTTAGGCACCAGAGGTACCATTTACTAGGGATTTACAAAGGTGCTAAAGGGCCTGGCCACTTGGTGATCAAGTGACCTGGTGCCTTGTTTAGGGGGAAAACACTGTGCAGGGGATCCGGTTAGCAGGAACCCAGTTCACTTCAGTCAAAGTTGCATCAAACACCAGGCAAAAAGTGAGTCTGTGTGTTTGGGGGGAGGGGGGTAGTTCTGCAACCAGAACCCAGCTTCCTACATAACTCCCCCCCCCCCCCCAGGCAACAGCCCAGGAGACTTAGCCACAACCTGGGAGAGGGTTCCTAGTCTGTCAGGTGAGGAAGAGAAAGGAAGCAGGCTGGATGGTTGCAGGGCCTACTCTGCCTTACATCCTTCTGTCCAGTTAATTTATTTTCAGAAACTGACCTAACTAATTCTCTTTGCCTGTTCTTTTAGTTTTCTCGTCCAGTTGCTTTCCTTTGGAATAAGAGACGTCCACCTCTGCTAACCCTATCTTAGTCAGAGCAACCCCCAGCTTACCCAAAGAGGTCACTCACAACTTGAGCAATCCCACCATGACCAACAGAGTCAGGGGCTTAGCTTGCTCTTTGACATGGGTCGTGGCATCAGGCCAAAGACACTGCAGCCACATCAGTCCATTTGAAATCCATGTGTGCTAGCATCTGGCAAGACGCCATGCCCTGAGGGCCTACCTACGGAATTTTATAAAGCATATACTTCATTACTGATACCCCATTTACACTCACTGTATGCAGAGGCACTAGATACCTCTTGCCTCCCAAATTCACTATGTGAAGCACTTCTCGGCTGAAACCAGTAAAAGATCCTGAGGCCTTGAACACACACCGGCCACTAGCGCTTCTGAACAAATGATAAGATTCTGGCAAAAATCCAGCACATCATTTAGACCCTTTAGGTCCAAAACTAGTACACCCGGACCAAAACGGGTTTTTACCAGCCCGCACTACTTCACTTAACTTAACTTACTGCGATTCTCCTGCGTTATGGAATACGTTCCAAGTGCATGGCCCAAAGCAGGCTGCTGACCCCTTGATCTGGGGCGTTAAATTCTCTAGAATGGCCCTTTTTATTTGTCTCTGACTCCATAGTGAGGTCACACTGCAGATATGCAAGACTTTTCTGGTTATTATACACTGCACCATCAAGCAGAGTGAGAACTGGCTCCCTAATCTCCAACCCCATCCTTTTAGGCAGGGGCATATGCCAGGGGTGCCTGCTCTCCCCTCTAGCGGTTGAACCCTTGGCTGTCTACTTTGGTGTGCTAAGTAATGCGTGGGGAATACCCTTGGGGGGCGACATTCACTGTGTCTCCCTTTAGGCCGATAATAATCTTATATAGCTGAGGCGTAACCTCTATCCCAGAGGTGATCACCACTCTTAGCAGCCCTATCAAGTTTTAACGTCAACTGGGCTAAATCATGTAGTTTCCTGTTCTCTAAGGCCACACCAGAGCCAGAAATCGACCTGCTAGCCGCCCCCCTTATTTGGCAGCCCGCCACATTCATGTACCTGGTAATCCATGGATATAATTCGCACACAGACTTAATGGATGACAATTTGACGCACGCTGTCGCATCGATCCACACTCAAATGACCTTATGGAAAACTCTGCCATTATCCGTGACACTGATGAGTAGCTCTACTCAAGGTGGACGTCCTTACCAGTCTCCTGTATTACTTTGTTTATTTACCCCTGCACATACACACCTTTTTTTCCGCTCCTTTGAAACAGTGATCAGAAATTTCATATGGAACACTAATAGATGCCGGATGGTACTTAAAAAACTCTTATCAGCCTATAGACTGTAGAGGCTCAGCAGTCACCAATATGGAACAGTATTACTTAGCGCCCCAACCACAATGGATTGTGAAATGGCTTGCCGACTCACATTTAACTGATACCACCACACTGCTCCCGGCATGGAGAAAAGTCAGCATACAACAATTGTTTCACCCTTGTAATATAACCTTCACCACCCAAATACACACTCCTCTTAATAGCTCATCACTGGTTTGAATGTAACCTATACCTCACAAGACAGGACACACCATATGCACCAACTTTAGCACTTCTGGGCACACCGCGGGGACAACACTTCACCACTGCTGAGGAGTTAACCCTCCTGGACTAAAGCAGTAATCCAATCGATGGGAGATCTATACAGGGATGGAGAGCTCCTCACTTATGAATCATTAATGGATAAAACGGGCCTACCCCGGGGGAGAATTTCTACTGCATGCATCCCTAACTGAATTGCTAAGATGCAAATGTGAAGATATGGCGCACAAACCCCTATGCATCTCACTATAGAATACCTACATATATTAGGTAGAGGTAGACACTTGGTGCATTGGCTGGCCGAATCACTAAGAACCCGTACGGCACCAATACTCAAACCTCAATGAGCTCTGGGAAGAAAGCCTAGATTGCCCTTGCACAGACAAAGAATGGACCGCCATACAGTAAGGACCTACTGACATACCCTGCAACGCCAGCTTGCGCTTGATTCAATTATACATTGTCCAAAGGACCTACCTCTTTCCTGCAAATATAAACAGATTTTTCCACCACACTGATGCGGCCTGGCCCGGCTGCAGACAGGTAAATGCTGATATTATACATTTGCTTGGAAATGTTCCCACTTGACGGATAACTGAGAAGTGAGACACTTAACACATAATTCAGATTGGGTCCTTACCAACACCTGTAAAGTTTGTACACAGGGACTCTACAGTAGAAGTAAAAAGCACAGTTACTTCCAGATTTAGAGACTTAGAATTACCATTAGCTAAACGGCTAATCATGTGCAGATGGAAAGTGACTGAGATACTGCGTATTGGATGAAATTGTTCACTTGGGCAAAGGCTCAAAGGGTTGCTCTACATAGGGAAGACACATTAGGACTTCATAAAGACCCAGCATCCAGCAGTTGGGATGTGATTATGGCTGATTTATACACTGCTGTGCCTGGTACTTCCCACAAACCAAACAACTGTGAAATGGGCTACATACAACAGCTCTCTGACATACCTCATCAGACAGCACACACAGGAGATCCATACACTCCCACTGAACATTGACTTAAGAACCATGGGCAGCTGAGATGATGATAAGTCTTGCACAAACCACTCAACGACTAGGTGCTCAACAATGATTGTGGTGAGAGAGATGATAACATGGGGTCGAGTGGACTAGTTAATGTCACTGTTACTCTCTGTTTAGCCCTCTAGTTGCCATTAAGTGGGCTATTAAACAGTTTATAGCTGTAATTATGCAATATTGTCTAAAATACGAAAAGTGCTCTCACTTACATTTTTATTCATGACTGCCTATAAATCTATTGTTTAACTCTCCTAACTGACTTCACTACTGATAGGTAGTGAGCTCAAATATCCTGTACAATCCTTAACAATGCAGTTCACAGGTTATGTGCAAGGCAAATGCCTGCAACTGATAAACTGAAATGCAGGAAACAGCAATAAACAGATTTAAACAAGGTAAGTGCAGCCACAAAGGCTAACAACTAGCAGAGGCCACTGACAGCTGTCAGTGCCCAGAACCACACCTTTACCTCTTCACGGATAGGTAAAGAGGCTAACTTACAGGCTTCTTTGTTTTCAGCGGGAGGCTGTCTGTGCTTTAGAGTTGGGGTTACTACACTCTGTAGCAAACATCCTTCTTTGAACTCCCAAACTCTCTCTTCTGTTAGCGGAGGGGCCACAAACCCAGGCCTAACAGTTGCCTGGCTAGTCAAGACTTCTTGTGGGTCAGTTGGGCTTCACCAGTGTCATCTTTGGTGTTCTTCCTCACAGGAACAGAATCTTCTTGGCTTACTAAAACTTGGCTAAACATTGCCCACCATTCCTACACTTTGTCGCTATTTCTTTTCTTCTGGGGACTACTTGCACTAGCTGCAGGTTCAACACCTCCAAAATCCTTGGGAGAGGACTGGCACTGGACAAGTACCTCTTCTGGGCTCTGACTAACCTGTGGGAGGTAATTTCCAAGGAGTCAATTAAGGAGGGGGTCTGTACCAACTACCACATTTCTCCAACTAAGGGACCCAGGAATTTCTAGAGGCACTAATGTCACAGGCCTATCAGTAACCTCCCTTGGGATTGCCCTTATTCTTTTAGTCTCACCGGGGATACAATGGTTTGAGAGCACCAGCATGTCATGCACAATGGTGTGACTGGTACAGGTATCTCTCAGGGCAGTGGTTGGAATTCCATTCACTGCTCTCCATTCCATTCAGTAGGTTGTGGAAGTGTCTGCTTCCCTCTGGAATTTCCAACTCACCTTTGGGCCCCACTTTCCAGTTAAAAGCTACAAGGATGCTTCATCCTCTAAGGATACACTGGCAACCCCTGGGGGTACACTAGTGGGTTTGTTTTTAGGACAGAAAGTGTCCTTATTTCTGTGCCCTGTCAGCTTACGGACTTACCCTGGTACCCACTTTTGTTTTGTGAGGTGTCTTGGGACTCACCAATCTGAACAGTTTTTTGGGGGCCTACAGAGGACTCCTTTTCTTTATTTTTAGAGTGGTTCACCTTTTTTCTTGGGGGGCTTCATTAACCCAATCTTTTGGTCACCCCCCTACATGACTCCTTGGACACACTCGTTTTTACCCAATGATCAGCCTTCTTCCCCAGCTCCTGGGGAGAGACCAAACCTATGTCCACCAGGTATTGATGCAACTTTTCAGAAGTACAGTTACTTATCAGATGTTCTTTTATAATTACATTACAAAGCTCATCATAATTGTGCACCTGACTTCTCTTTAACCATCTAGTGTTTTCACTGAAAAGTGCACAAAATCAACCTAGGACTGACTAGGTGTTTTTTAGTCTCCCTGAACCGGATTCTATATTCCTCAGTGGTGAGCCCAAAGCCATCAATTAGGGTTCCCATCACGGGGTCATCTCTGCACATGTTTGAAAACAGCTCCCAAAGTAAAGAGCCTCAATACTTTTTGTTGTTTCCTCATTCTACACCCCCTCTCAAAGGCTGAGAACCATTTGGTGATATCATCACCTTCCTCATATATTTGGGGACAATCCCTTTGGGGATTTTAGGGTCAAAAGCTACTTCTTTCTCCCTATTTAAGTTGTTGCTGCCATCTGAGATAGGTCCTAAGCCCATCTCAATTCTTTCTTTTTCTAACGCCAGGAGTTTAGCTTCTAATTCTATCCTCTAGCTAATTTTTGAAGATCAGCATCTTCACTGGTTACATCAGCTGGAGTGCTGCCAGAAGTGCTCCCAGTGGTGTTACTATCAGAGGGAATCATCATCATCCTCCTCCACATTCTCTTCCCTCATGGGCTTTCTGTTTCTGCCATGGCCCTATCATTTTCTGCCAGCAACTGCTGCAGATGGGTTTTTGTGGGTTTAGGACCCATGGCAAGTTTCCATGCCTGGGAGAGGGCCTTAAATTGGGCCAACTTACGATTTTTGTAGGGGCCCAGGTTAAGCTCTTTGGAGGGACCTCCTCCCTCAGATATGGTTTGCCACCTCTAAAGTGCCCTCTGAGTGCTTGTATTAAGAAATGCATCACTAGGATCAAATACCAAATATCCCTATTTTCAGTGAAGCCATCATGCAGCCGGGGAACTCGTACTGACCAGTGCCAAGCACATGTATTTAGAATGACTTCCCTGCTCACTTACTATGTCTAAGAATCGACAAAGACATAGTAAGGGCATATTTGCTCAAGCATATATGCCCTCACCTGTAATACAATGCACCCTGCCTTAGGGCTGTAAGGTCTACAGTAGGGGTGTCTTCTGAATATTACAGGCAGTGTTAGGTGACATGGAACACAAGAGTGTATTTTCACTTTTTGAAGCACCCTGTCACGCAACCTGCAGTGTCAGTCTGCATGAGTTTGGTATTGGGTCCCTTAGAGTGGCACAAGTTATGCTGCAGCTCTTAGGGACCCTCTTTAGTACCTAGGTCCTACGTATGAGGATTCCATTTACTTGGGACTTACAGAGGTGCTAAAATGCCTGGCAACTCATGAGCAAGTGACCCAGTGTCTTGTTTTGTGGCAGAACACTGGCACTGGGACCTGGTTAGCAGGAACCCAGTGAACCTCAGTCAAAGTTGCATCAAAACACAAGCAAAAAGTGTTGGAGGGGGGATTCTGCAACCAAAACCTAGCTTCCTACATTAAGCCTATTTGCAACTGCTAAGAATTTTCCCCGATAAGAAATCTGAATCACAAGAAAATAAATTGGTCACCCAGGTAACAATATGCCGTCACTATGAAAGCGAAATTTGGACAATAGGTCTCCTGGTTTAAATAAACAGCTAAACCTGCTATTTGTCAAAACTTATGTCTATGTTTTGAACAGGATCATGTCTTGAACTTGTTTCAATCCCTGCCATGTGTTAAAGGCAGCGCAGGCGATTGTGATCCATTTATATCAGTCCACAGAAGTCTTACCTGTGAAGAGTTCAGTGTATAGCATATAGACAGCCTTGTTGTCCCAGGGGTTCTCAAACAGCAGGTCTACCGAGTGCAGCATGTACTTTATAAATACAGTGAGGATCATGGTCATCAGGATAGCATACTGCCAAGAGCAAAAGAGAAGAGAAAAACAGTGTTAACCACAAGAAGTTTGAAGGTGATTCCATGTAGACATGGCTTGCATGTACTAATATTTAAGCAAACAGGAATGCGGGTCACCATCCTGGTCCAAATTAAAAAGATTGCAAAGTAAGAACAGTTTTTTTTTCTTTTTCCTTTTTTTAATTTGGGTTAGATGCTCCAAACAAATACTAAAACAGCAGCTCAGTAAGACTGAGGTGCACTAGTGACAGATTCCTGCGGATCACTGATACCAAGCAGTTAAGGCAAATAAAATGTGACACACTGGTTCAATGTCATATGCAGTCAAAATGTTCTATTGAGAGTTTGCGTCTGTGCATAAATAGATGCATCTGTGTAGTACAGCAACAGCAGTAGCTACTGTAGTATAAAGAAGGTGGACAGATACACATGGAATCAAGCAGTGGAAGAGCAGGATTGCATTGAATGTTAAGCGTGAGGATAACTAAAAGAGTTATGGGTATGTCCCAGAACTAGAATAAAGAATTTTCAGCAGACCGTTTGAGGCGTAATGATTGAGCTAGGTGCGGGGATTCAAGCCTGTACAGGAATAAGGTGCATTCTCAGACTTGTGTGTGTCTCCATAAGAGAAGGGGTACTTTTAGTCAGAATAAGGATTTATTGGCATACCTGGTTTTGGTCTGAATGCTTAGGGGAAAACAGTGCAGAACAGGATTACACTGCAGTAGCATTTGTGTTTGTGGGTCGACATTTAGGAGCAACAGTACTACAAATCAGAATGGTGGCAAAGGTGAGCAAGTCTCGGCACTGGAAAAAAAGAAGGACAGGCTTGAAGTGTGGTGGGTGGGTGGGACGTGCCCCACCCAAAGTAGATGACTAAGGAGCGCAATAGAGCGTTGCATGAAGTGCTGCTTTGAAGACTGAAGTGCATGACCAGGTCTATCTAATTCAAAGAACTAGAATACCAGGAAGTGTGAAATATCAGGAGTGAAGTGAACTGTAAGAGGTGTGTCGTGATCCCTCTAGTGAAACGCAGCCTTAAGCAAGGCAGGATTGAAAGGATTTGTTTGAGGGTCCACATTAAAAAAAAAAAAAAAAAAAAAAGAGGAACTTACAAGTTATTTAATGGGTTTGAGTTGGGGAGCAAACCTATTTGTTTGGATCCACTACCAGTTTTTCAGAGGGAAAAATAAAACTGGTCACATAAAACTGGGCTTAAAATTGCAGTTTCTTAGTAGGGAGCAATGCAGAACCTGGAGTTCAGATCACAGCCGTAATGCTGTGGGCCAGAATCATGTGGCTCATAAATACACATTGGGGTGCATAGTATATCACTGAGCAGAGTTAAGCATGGCTATTAACACAAAGCAATTTCCTCACCTCAAAGCCAAAGACCAGCTGGACAGAGGCTCCTCGGGCGAGGATGCTGTAATAGGCATGTCTGACAAAAAGAAAGTCTAGCACCTCCAGAAGGAGCACAAGAGCTGAAACAAGACAGAAAGCAAATAAGAGAACCACAACAGTCACCATGTAAATGACACTAAAATATTATGCATCAAACTCACTAGAGCTGCATGCCTAACATAACACATAATGTGTACCTGTGAAAAGAACATTCACCTCTGGTTTTCTTGAAGCTAAATAAGAAAAGTTTACTCCAATGGAACACATTTTATGAGGCTGAGCCACTTAAAGGGATTCAAGCCTGTAACGGGGTGTAACAGAGATCACTGCAGTGGATGGATTAGTCCACTGTGCCTTCAGACAGTCAGCATTTGCATTACATTGTATTAATACAACCAAACCAAAAGGCTGGTCGGCTCGGTTCTTGTTAGAAATTGGGTCTCTAGATGTCAGAGGTATGCACCCTGTCCAAGTAAGGACCATAATCCTAGTCAGCCCAAGTCACAACACAACCTAAATTATCCTGTGCTCACCCTCAAGTAGCCTGGCACAGAGCAGGCAGGCAGGCTTTACTTAGAAGGCAATGTGTAAAGTATTTATGCAATAACTCATACAGTAACAGTGAAAACATAAAAAATACTCCATACCAGTTTAGGAAAATAAATATTTACCTGAATAAAATAAGACCAAAAACGACAAGAACCCAATATTCACAAGTAAAGATATCACTTTTTAAGGTTTAGGTAAGTCTTAATCCATAGGATTCAATGGTTGTATCTTTTCAGCACAAAACACCTGGGATGTGTCAAAAATAATGACGCAGAGGGCCACAGAGGCGGTGATACATCAGAAAGTTAAGTGATCCGTCGATTTTTCCAGCACAGTGGAAGGGATGCGTTCATTCTTTCCTCGCGGGCAAGGTAATGCATCAAGTTCCGGGTGCGCAGCCATGGCTCCTTACTGCGGTGTAGAGATATTTTGACACCCATGGACGATGCGTAGAAAATCGCAAACACGCTGGGAGGATGAAATGCGCGATGCGTCAATCCGGAAGGGGATGTGGCGAATTTTCAGCAGCGAGATAGCTGCTGCGTCGATTTTCCTACGCAGTGGATTTTCTCTCTCTGGTGAAGTCTTTGCTGGCGCAGAGCCTTCTTAACAGGAGGCAAACTCAGTCCAAGACTGTGCAGATCACTTGTGGGGGAAGGCAGAGTCCTTCCAACAGAGTCAGAGAGCAGCAGGTCAACAAGCAGTCCTTCCAGAACAGCAGTCCAGAGGAGTACTTTCGGCAGCAAGGCAGTCCCTCTGAGAGAGTCCAAATGTGTCTGGTTTAAGGTTTTCCAGACCTCGTATATATGCACACTCAAGTGTGACTTTGAAGTGCGCCAGTTCCCCTTTCAACCAAGTCCTGTCTGAAAGGAGATCTGTGTAGGTTGTCAGTCCTTTGTGTGGGATCAGGCCACTAGCCTTTGAAGTGCAAAAGAGAGCCCCTCCACCCTTCCTACCCAGGAAGACCCATCAGTGTCCTGTGTTTATGGCTGTTTGGGTGGAATGCACAAGAGGCGATGTCAACCAGCACAGACCAGACGTGGATTGGAGATAGGGTGTAAGAACCTCTGCACTTACAGAGTAGTAAGTGCAGAGAAATGCCTACCTTCTAAAAGTGGCATTTCTAAAATAGTAATGTTAAATCCAACTTCACCAGAAAGTAGGATTTCTCACTACCATTCCAACAATACCAAACAAGATTATGCCACTCCTTTCAGATCAGATATTACCACTTAAAAGCATAGAAGGGAATTCGAAATGCTGGCTTATGAGAAGAGTAGGCTTCACAATAGAGAAAAATGACTTTGGGTGTTTTTCACTACCAAGACATGTGAAATTTACAATTACATGTCCTGCCTTTTACTTACATGATACCCAGCCCAATGGGCTACATAGGGCCTACCTAAGGGGTGACGTGCAATAAAAGGGGAGTTTAAGGCTTGGCAAGTAGTTTTAAATGCCAAGTCAAAGTGGCAGTAAACTGCACACACAGGCCCTGCAATGGCAGGCCCGAGTCATGGTAAAGGGGATACTTATATGGGTAGCACAATAAGTGTGCAGGCGCACTAGTAGCATTTAATTTATAGGCCCCAAGCACATGTAGTGCACTTCACTAGGAACTTACAAGTAACTTAAATATGCCAACTGGGTATGGGCCCATGTTATCATGTTTCAGGGAGACAACACATGCACTTTAGCTCTGGTTAGCAGCGGTAAAGTGCTCAGAGTCCTAATACTTACAGAAATTAGGTCAGAAAAAGAGGAGGCAATCAAAAAAGTTTGGCGTGACCCTTGTGAGAGGGCCATTTTCCAACAGTTCTCCTTTTGCATTAGTACTCTGTTCACTTCACAAAGTTCAATGTTTTATCCCTGGAGCAGTGACAGTGAAAGGGATTAAAGAGCAGAATGCTGTTGTGCAATTGCCTCAGGTGCATTCAACCGTAGCCTGCAGGGGCAGTACATGCCTCAAAGATGCAACAAACACAGATGTGCCACTTAAATGTTTATAACATTTTGCTAGCCTTATTCTTCCAATGCCCCCGGTCCCACGACTTCATATTCAGGTGTCTTCAAATGACTACATAATAAAGCCCAAACAGCTGTGTTTGAAGCAGGCTTGGGAGCAATGTGGAAATAATCTTTACACATTGACACTTTCTAGTTTAAGGAAACCCGAATCTCAATTTACATGATAGATGAGTCTCTGCAACCCCCATCCTCCCAAACACAGCCAATCACTCTCTGCATATACACATATTTTTTGCTGTCTTTTTACTTTTCCTCCAGCACGGAATCCTCCACAGATTCACAAGCTTGGAATACCTCATGCTGCCTGTTAGAAATTGGGGAGTCCAAGAAGGACTCTCAAAACGAGTCAGGGCAAGTCAGATATATACCGTAAATTAACTGGTGCTTACCCTATGGTAGCTTAGCACACAGCAGGCAGGCTTAAGAGGCAATGTGTAAAGTATTTGTGTAACACTTCAAACAGTAACAGTGAAAGCACCACAAAGGACTCCACAGGAGGTTAGAAAGAATAGAGCTTCATTATATGAAAAAACAAGACCAAAATAACACAAATTCAATAAGTAGAAGTCGAGATATGAATTTTTAAAGAATGAACTGACATAGTGCTTAGAAGCATAAAGCGCCAACCGGGGCTATCTATTTGTGCTAGAGCAGGTAAAATCCAAACATTCAGGCCAACCGCAATGGAACACAGGTCGGATACAGTCCCAGACAAGTCCTGCTGAAGTTTTACCTTCTCAAGAATGGAGCCAAAAGTCCTGTTAGTGGGGATAATTTTGTATGGAGCAAGGAATGCGTCACTGACCCGCAAGCGTAAAATGAGATGGGCAGGCGTTGCAAACAGGCAGACTGGAGCCTTGCGGTTGCGAGCGGCGATGCATGCTGTGCGAAGTCAAACTTGTAGCGGCTTGCGCTGTTTAAGTGGGCAAGGGGCACAGTTCCAGAACGAACAAGACCCCTTGCAGTCACGAAGAGCCCAAAAACTTGATTTCAGGAGCCCAAAACCCCTTCCAAGGGCCCAGAACCTGAAAGGCGCTTCTTGAGGGGTCAGTAGCAGGTTGAAGACGGGTCCAGGAGCTGTGAGTGATTAGGTGGAAGCCTTTTGTGTCCCTGGGACTTCAGGAGAACAGGAGGCAAGTCAGAAGACCCTTCGAGTCACGCTGGGGGCCTGGGTTTAAGATGAAATTCCAGTGGAATGTGGGCCTTTACAAGAGAGTTTAAATGCCAAGTCGACATTGCAGTGTAGCTGCACACACAGGCTCTGCAATGTCAGGCCTGAGACATGTTTAAAGGTTACTTGAATGAGTGGTACAAGCAATGCTGCAGACCCAATAGTAGCATTTAATTTAACGGCCCTTGGCACATGTAGTGCACTTTACTAGGGACATGGAAGTAAATTAATTATGCCACTTTTGGATGTACCAATCAAACTATGTTTAGGGGAGAGCGTACATGCACTTCAGCAGTGGTCAGCAATGGTGAAGTGCTCAGAGTCTTAAGGCCAACAAAAAGAAATCAGCAAAAAGGTGAGGCACACAGGCAAAAGGTTTAGGGAAGACCATCCTAAGGCTGACATATCTAACATTACCAATAATATTAAGTGCCAATAATACCAGTGAATTTTTTTTCATCATTGGGGAGCTACGTTTGGGCATCAGAGAAGTTGCAAAATCTTTAAATTAAGCTCCACCTACCCCTAAATTTAGGTATTAGCTAGCCGTCAAATTTGCAAAGTAGTCAACCCTAATTTTGAGACCTCCCTAGAATTTAGAGGTGTGTTTCAGAAACTATAGCAGTGACCACAATACATTTACATGTGATCAACCATGGCAACTTTTCATGAAGGTATTACTACACTCAGGTTCATAAGGGCCATCAGTTCAAAGACTGTGGTTTCTTACCCATTTGGGCCATACCAACTAGATGTCCTACCACCAACAGTCTGAGCTTACAAGCCTGAGAAGGTGGTTCCACCCATCCCCATACTAAGCACCCTTCAGTTGCTGGCAGTTTTGTGACCATAACCACATTTTCTCTACTAGAGGAGGACTTGTGTACGGTCTTATCTCTAGAAAATGCATATAAATCAAGTTGCTTTCAAATACGTTTTAAATGTACCCTTTTAAATGCCATCAAGTAAATGAATGTTTTCTGTTTCTGCCCCACGTTCCTGCTGCTTAAAACACATGGGAGTTTAAATATCTATTCAAGTCCCATTTATGTACTTCTCAGGTACATTTTCAATCATAAAGCCTTTCTTCGGATGTGAAAGCCTTACACAGGCAACTTCTCAGTTGTTTTACATCATAGAACCACTCTCCTAAAGGTCCTGGGTGATCCACAAGGGGCTCTCACAATCAGGAACACATCTGGCAAACACCCTCCATGAGTAGACGGGCTGAAACCAATGTAGTAAATACACTGGACTCTTCATGCAACAACACTAAAGTCTGCATCCCTCCCCGAGAGATTAAATTATAATCACCTTGATTGAAGAAAGCTCAAATCAAACGAAAACCAGAAAGCAATATGCAATGAAGCAATAAAAGAGCAGATTTCTAGGTTTCTATCATACAGCCCTGAAAAACTGTACCTTTTTACTTTCTAGTTAACCATTCAACAGTGACGTACAGTCCTACAAAGCCTACTGCTAAGCAATCATGGCATGTAAGAAAAGTTCACTTAGTTATTTCTATAACTAAAGGAACTGGACATCTAGATCGTCTTTAGAATATTAGGTACTGATTCAAGTGCGAGGATTAAGATTAATCTGAACTACATTGATTCACAAGCCTTTCAATCATATACCCTCAAACAGGATAACATTACTTTTATTGTGACGATTACTTCTAAGGATCATGCAGTTTAGTGACTGCATTGGAAACTACTTCTACAGCTGTTAATTTCAAAGCATTGCATGCTGGTACAGTAATGCATGTGTGCATCTCTGATGACACAACCCTATGCCTAGGCATATGGATACCTGTGACAGTTTTATGGTTATAGGCCAATGGAAAAAGTGTATGTGAAGGGAACTTGATAGGGCAGTGCTTACAAAGTAAGAGTAATGAAGTCCCCATGAAGTTAACTTTAATCTGCCCTCAAACCATGGCTCCTTTCCATTTTTCTATTTCACAAAAACTGAAAATAAAAAAGGGCTGTTTGGGTCAAGACAAATAGGTTACTGACTACTTCCTTGCCAAATCCTGCATCCCCACAAAAAGAAAACTAGGGAGCCTAGTGTCTGTAGAAAGAGTGTCGGTTGTCAACGCACTTTCAAAACATGTCCCTCAGAGGTACATTCCTGAAGAATGTCACTAATGTTGCGTTAACCCTAACGGAATGGTGGGCGGGGGCCATCTGAAATGTGGGTGCAGCTCTGCCATATTTATCCTTGCTCCTGGGATGGAAATTTGGGGGGGGGGGGGGGGGGGGGGGAGGTTGGGGGGGGGGGGGGGGAGGGTGTTCTGTCCAATCACACACAGACCACCACTCACTTGGATGTCCCTCCCAAGGCCCCACCAATTTCCATCCCAGGACAAGGATAAATATGGCAGAGCTGCACCCACATCTCAGATCCTTACAAGGAACAACAACAGAAGGACTTCCCGGCTGGATCCCCGACCTGCACCTGGGCACTGTACTCTGAAGGACAGCACTAGCTGCACACTTGGGCTTCACCCCCAACAATGACTTTGCCTGACTTCAACTGATTCATGAAGGGACTCCCTGCTTGCTACAGGTGACAAATATCTAACCAGAGTCCCCTGCATCAAAACCTGAAGAAACTGACCCGCTGACCACTGTCTAGTGTTCATTTTTGGATTTAAGCCAGGTCATTCTGGGAGTTGGAGTCCTAACCCTCAAGGAGCAACTCAGAGCTCTGGAACCTTGGAGCGAGAAAGCTCCATAAAATGGACAGACCAGATGATGTCAGTCAAGTCGGCCAAAGTCGACCGCGACCCGGCCTGACTTGCAGGTTCGTCCTGCTGAAACGGAGACCCAGACTTCCAAGATTTCACCAGTGGCTCCTGGAAAGGCAATCCGATTACACAGACTCAAAATCGGCTTGCCCCAGCTTGCTGTGGAGGGTCATCTGCTGTCGGAGAGAAAAGCTCCAAAAAAGGGACAGAGTCTGAATGTTAAAAGTTGACCGGGACTTCCCACGCACCGTAACCGAGTAGGACTCCAGGGGCGCCAGATCCAAATTCAACTTCGGCCCGTATGAAGATTTCAGTCCTGAAAAATCATCTACATCCAAAGGTAGAATTCTTCACCGAAGTCTCCAGTGATGTGTATCCGAAGAGGCCTCCAGTGAGGTCGGATCAGATTGGTGACTTCGTACTGTGATTTTTAAATGCTTTACACACCCGTCTCCTAAGTTAAGCCTTGTTGCCAAGCTACCAAGGGTTGAGCTGGGATTAATTTACTGAGACCTAACAGGACCTTAGTGGCCTATTGCCAAGTGTAGGAACTTGCCTGCCCTTACTAATAATCCACTTCCCACCACTCCCATACTGTGCTACACTGTTTGCTGTGAGGCCCGGGGGGCATATTTTGTTGTGCTGACCTCACCATGGATAAGTAGAAGGGAGCAAAGGCTGAGAAAACCAACAAGATAAATCGGTACACTGTCACCAGATCCGAGACCCAGGCGCCTGACCCTGAAAGAGGGCATAGACCAGAGTCATACGGGGCCCCGAGTCACATTAGAGGGTAAAATGGACACGGTGGCTATCGAAATGAACAGTTTGCAAACAAACCTGCAAAAAGTGGCAGAGGACGTGACGACACTGAAACAGAAGATTAAGTCACTTAAGGCCACTGTAGCAGAATTCGTGTAGTGCAACGCAAATGGAGGAATGACTGAAGGATGCTGAGGGGCACTCAAGGAGGGATAATGTATACATCTGATAGGCTTCCCGGAGCAAGCGGAGGGCATCTCAGTAGAACTCCTTTGACCACTGCAGAGTAAGTACAATCAAGTCCAGTCCACTTTCTAAATTCTTCACAATCGAGCAGGCAGACAGGGCAACAGATGTGATGTCTAGACCTGGAGCACCACCTGGTACGCTAAAAGCTTGGCTCTTCAATCATAGAGCTAAGGATATTATATTGCAACATGTGCGCACACACAGCCAACTATTCCCCCGAGGTTTGAGGACAAGCAAATACTTATTGTTCCAGAATACACCCAGAGAGTGCAGGACCTCTGTAAAAACTTTATGCCAGTCAAAAAGCTACTAAGAGATCGCAACATTAAATACAGTCTGATGTTCCATGCCAAGCTCATGATTCAATATGATGGTCGAAAACACTCCTACAAGTCGCCACTGGATGCAATGGACTGGCTGGACACCCTCTGACTGGACCATGGGTCGGGGAACCCAGACAGGAAAGGGGGTGGGGGGCAGGCAATGTCTGGCGCATCACTTGACTACGCACAGGACTGCTCCAGAGGGTTTGTTCCAGGTCTCAGACATTGCAGGAGTGGCCTGAACTTGGTCTGACCTGATGGAATTCTACAGACCGTCCCGCTGGACACTACTGACCAAAACTATTTTTCCCAAATCTGAGTGGTTCTTGATTCCCTGAGTGACAGCACAGACGCCGGCTAGGAGGCACGCGGCATGAGAAAAATGATGGGTTTGTAGGAGAGGGCCGGATTGGGACTGCAAGTAACCATAGACTCCTAGGGGACTGCAGAGTTGGAACACTGAGTTGGGTGATAAATGGTACATTTGCAAATGAAAGTTTTTTTTTCCTCTTTTTTCCATTACTGGGGGTAGCCAAGGGCCCGACGTCCCTTGGACTGCTGAGTGCCAGTTCTGGTCTTGCAGCTTGTTGAGGTCACAGCACATTGGTCAGTGTTCACATCCAGAGTTCTATAGAAGTACGCTGATATAGGGGGAATGGGGTGGGGACTGGGGCGGGGTTCAGTACCCTTTAGCTGATGTTTGCACCATAGGGCATCCTGTATATTCTGCCTACGGGTGGGAGAGAGAGAGAGAGAGAGGGGTAATTTGGGGAAACAGTTACAACTTGTTGTCATGTTGCACTGGGGAGCTCCTACTGTCCAATGGCACTATAGTATTATGTGGTAGCAGACATGGCCCGCATGGCGGATCCAGATACCTATTTGATATGCCTATGGCAAACCCGGGAACTATATACAAATTCTTAACCTGAAATGTGCATGGGTTTCAGCGGCCCGAGAAACACTATAGGGTACAGGCCAACTTGAATAGATATGAGGGTTGGGGTTCTTACTGGAATCACACCTACTGGGGGATTGCATTAGTTGTTCGAGGAAAAGATTGAAAGGTCAGGTGTACGCCACATACAACTCTAGATTTGCAGCAGTGGGGGTATTTGTGTGGGTTGCCCCCGGTGTTCCATGTCCGATGTCTCATGTCCGCACAGATCCTGGGGGAAGATATGTTAAACTGGAGGGCACCCGGGGCCCTACAGAAATGGAAGTTATCATGGCGGGAACTTTAACTGTGTGCTGGAAGGTCAGGTTGACAGGTTCCCTCCCAGGTGAAGGACTAAATCCAATATGATCACAGTGGTTAAACAGACTATGGCGTGTGTGGGGTTGGTCTATATATGGACGGTGCAGCACCCAAGGAAACTAGCATACTCCTGCTACCCACTAGCGGCAGGCACACGTAGATTAGACTACTTCCTAATGCAGATGGATTCGGCAAAGTATGTGACTAGTTCGGGCTACCTGACCCGATCCCTTTCACACTACTCACTCCTACTGATCACTAACTGGTGCCGGGGTGTAGTTATGGCGCTCAAGGCCCTGGCAGATCTGTTTTTGCAGGGACATAAGAGGAAGCCGTAGAGGACTATTTAAGGAAAATGGGGTAGTACACGGAGTAGAGATGTAGAACAGGACGCAATGAAAGGAATGAGGGAAATCTGAATGCAACATCCACGGGTATAGGGCAGGCTTTAGACAGGGACTTGACACAGAAGGAAAAGAACTTAGCAGCCCTGCTCCCACACTCCATTAGATAGGCTCTTATAGTTCAGGTACTGAAGCCAGGGAAAGACCAGTTGGAAGTTGCTTCCCATCACCCACTCTTCATGATAAACCTGGATGAAAAAATATTTTGGCATGCCCTGGCAGCACATTTGTTGAAACATCTCCCACGGCTGGTCCATGTAGACCAGTCAGGGTTCATTCCTTGCTAAAACACACTATTTAATCTGCAGCACTTAAAGCACATCATGCACGGTCTCTATCTACACCCGGACGAATATGCGCTGGCCTTCCTCGATACAGAGCAAGTCTTTGTGAGCAGGGAGTATATCTGGACAGTGTTGGAGATAGTAGGGCTGTGACGCAAATACACTCAGTGGATCAAATTGCTATACGAGCAGCCAATGGTGTGTGTTCAGACCAGGAGGTATGTCAACTGGGATACAACTCCAGAGGGGCACATGGCACGGGTGCCCCCTGTCTTCTCTGCTGTTCACTCTGGCGATGGAGCTCATGATGTGCCGCCCTGCCAGATACTGCATGGCTGGGAGAGTCCTATTGTTCGGAGCCTTTGCGGACCCTCAGGGGTCCCTGGACCACAGGTTGGGAACCACTGCTTTAGTCTACTGAATCAAACAAAGTGTTTTTTGTACAGCAGGCATGATGCATATTAGAAGATGTTATCATATATGATAACGAAAATGGCGACTGAATTAAAATATTTGCCTGGGATCGCATAATCTGAAACCCCATTTATAGGTCCAAGAGCATTATAACCAGGTCAAGTAGAATATGGTCCAGTAACATTTTTAAAGATTTTTCGAGGCCTGCTAAGGAATGGCATAAAATATATAACTGAGTCCGTAGGGTGTCGGTAAATGCACGGTTGAAGCTGGTGTAATATAGTTTTGTAGGCATAGCTTACCTCATCCCCCCCACCCCCAAACGACCACATAATATATACCCAACTAGGGAGCCTTGATGTGCAAGATGTGGGACTATGATGCCCAGTTTCTTTCACGTGGTGTGGAACTGCCCTGTTATTTCGACATAATAGGAGGAGGCGCTGGCCCAGCTCAGAAGTGTTATGGGCTGGACCCACAGCCCACCTCACAACAGAAGAGGAGAATAGATTTAGTGGAATGGGCAGAAGCAGAGGAAGTGCATATGAGAAAGGCCCAAAGAGGTGAGCGGGTGGCGGGTGACCTTATCTCATGGGGCACCATGATACAGGCCTTAACGGACCCTCCCGATGCCAGGACTTCCTGAAGAACACACTAGACACTGACAAATAACTTGTGTGACGAGCAGAGGGTGGGGTGGCCGGATGGCGGGCGGGTCAGATGCCTGAACTGGGTGGGGGACTGGCTGATAGCATCTGCCTGAGTACAGAAAGAAGGTTTGCGGAGATAGCACTTTGACTAGCTGTCTGGATAGGAGCATCGGGGGTGGATTTTAGGTTCAAGAAACTGTTGGGTTTGGAGAAATGCAAAAAAAAAAAAAAAAAAGCTATTTAAAAAAAATACCTAATGGAATGTACTTCAACGAAGGACCGAGGGTAGGCTACACGTAAAGTAAAGCCTATTCTTTGAATCCTGGTGCAATCATAAATGGCTAGGCATTATGTGTTAGAGGTAATATTGGTTGCCACTGGTGTCCCCATCCTATAAAATGTCCTATAAATGATTCTGTTTCAGGCGATCAAAAGTTTCAGGGTAGCTGGAGTAAGAAATCAAGGCTGAATCCTGGAGATGGAGGAGTTTGGAGGTGTTCAGAATATAGAATAACACAACAGTTGACACTTTATAACTTCGATGTCCAGTCAGTACTTTACTTCTTGAACAGAAAAAGGACTTAAATTTTAAGTAAAGTGGCAGAGATAATAAGTAATTTAAAGGTTCCTTCCCCTTCCGGAACCAAAGAGCAAACCTTGAAAGTATTATAGCTTTCTCAAGCTAGGCTCTAGAAGAATTAAGACTATGGTCAATTTTATTGTATGGGGATGCTTCAGCGGAACCAGCTTGAAACCGCACTAGGTGCTAATCACGTGAGAACAGTACTTTATATTTGCATTTTCATATGTCCCGGAACCTTTGCTCTTAGATCTTTAAATATTCATATCTCCAGTTCCCCTTAATGGATATTTGTCGTCTTGCTGACATTGTTTGTTAAAAGTTACTGTACATTAATAAATCAGAGTGGGATTTTTAACTTTTTAATTTAGTTGGCACTTCTAGATGCTTTCTATATTTTTTATATAAATTTGTCTGCGTTGTGCCGTAACTACCAGGGGTTGAGCTCATGTTTTAATTAGTCACTCAGAAAGCTATTTTAAAATACATATGCATAACGTCATTTAAAAAAATGTCTTCAACCCACTTTGGCATACTGCCATACTAGATGGTGCATGGATGAGTCTAAAATTGTAACACTCTTGAGAACTAAAAACGTTGCTGAAATTTGAGAACTAATAACACAGATATTGCTTAACCACCATATTATTGTGTTGTTTTCCCTAAAGGAAACTAAAAACGTAAACAGTGCACACAATGTAGTGGGGGAGAAGCTGATCATGGTAGAAGTATCTGTTTTACTACTTTAGTGTTTAATCTAACAGAGCACAAAACATAGGAGCTACCCTTAAAATAATGCAAAGTCTAAAGGAATTAAAGTGCGAGAGCCTTCCTTGCATTGAGGATATTCTAAGCATGCACAACCAGAGAACAGTCACTGTGGCATGCTCCTCTTAAAGCCAAGGACTTACTGTATTATTTTATAATGTATTGTTGGTGTTATGCCAAAATACGAAGTGTTAAATAGCATCAGACTAATCTAGGGTGTACATAACACAAACCATCACAATATTGTTAAATTAAGTATACATAGGTAATTCTAGATATATACTATTTTGAACATACTTACTTTCATGATAATCTTTGACAACATCTAAATTTCAATGGCAATATTTTTAAAGCGTTTCCACTTTATGCCAAACTCTGGTAGGCAACTCAACTTGACTTAGAATTATAAACAATTAAAGGCATGAATGGTTTAACGAGATACAGTTTTTAACACAAATATGTTAACGTGGTTGCAGTGTAGTGTTCAGTCACGCGTTTAATAAGAAGCTGATGAAATCTTGCTTCCTGTGCAGCTGCTGCAGTAGCACTCAGGAAACTTTCAGATGAGGGAAACTTATCAGCATCACTCAGGAAGAAACACGTGGCCCAATGAATGCACTTGTTGGCAGCTACCACATTCAAAAGTGTCCCAAAAGCAGTGCTCTTGTGTCACTGCTTACAAGAATGATGTGAACCAATAAAATAATTTTATAGTGAATTTCAATTTCAAGATGACCCAATGATTGTGCTGTTTCACAGCTTCAAAGTTCAAAAGGTAAAAGGAGTATGTTGCTTCGCGTCATTCGAGTTCAAGGGTTGAATTAATACAGCAGCAATCACACAGTTCAAGTTTGAGGACAGACAGTTATGGTGATAGCAGCTCTCTAAGTTTTTACCAAGCTGACAGACTCGGTTGAAAACTGAATAATACTACTAAGGGAATAAAACAATTGCTCCTGCCTGCGAATGAAACCTTTGAATGGTTTAGATAGTGACCCCCCCGCAATGTTGAATGTGCTAGGATGCTATAATAGAGGCAGACTGTGCCCTATATGTGTGACAAATAACAATAATTAAGGTCCCCTCATTCGATAATTAATCTTTATATCAAAGGAAGTTTCAATTTAGAACAATCATACCAACACTGACTTTCCAGTGCAGAGATAAATAGGAGATACTTACATATAATTCGTATGTGAAACAGCCAAGAGATGTTAGGACTTCTCTCCATCTGAACCGGGGGGAAAAGAAAATGTTTACTACATAAACTATGGGCAGGGATATAGAATTCTAAACCGAGTAAAGGTAAATCAAGTTTAGCATCTGACAGTCCTGGCATAAAGCCACCCCCTTGTGAACTCACAAACAATGCTGGCCACGTCATATCGCCAGGCTGCACAGCAACTCAACAGCTAACATGCAACATGTAAAAAAAACTTTGACAAACTAATAGATTTTGCATAGGCGAAACCTATTGGCTTTGCCAATGCTTGTTTTAATGCAGGCGGCCATGTGCAAATTATGTTAGTGATATGTGCTCATGCTTTTTGGATATGCTGGTTTCTTGTGTGTGCATATTTCTTAAGTTCACAAATTCCTTGCGCATAAGGTGATTGGGATTTGTACAGTGCACAGCTTGCTATTGGTATGACACTGCATTGTATACTGCTTAAAATTATTTATATTACATAATTCCATGTCCACATGATATTGTCAACAAAAACAAAAAAAATCACTTGTTGCCTCATCTCATCCCAACTACTCCTTTCTTTAGCCTTCCCTCCCTGTTTTCGTTGACCACAGCCAATTGATCTACACAAAAAAATATTTCAGATCTGGTGTGAAAGCAGTGCTCTGCAGTGCCAAAGGGCAACAGCTTGAAGAATGTCTCCAAACTACTCATACCAAAAAACTGAAAATTGAAATGGAAAAATGAAAGGGAAGAAAATTAGTTACTTACCTGTAACTGCAGTTCTCCAGTATTGGTATCTTTCATAGATTCACATGCTTGAATCATCCCCGTCGTCGAGGTGGGAGCCTCACGGTAAATTTAAATATATAAAAAGCAGTAAGTCAGTAAAAATAAAACCAGTAGGCCCAAGTAGGCCTCATAAGGTATTTTACAGTCTATCCACTTTGTTTTGTGAAAAGACCCAAACTTGAGTATCAACCAATCAGGATTCAGCCCCTCCCAAACACTCCCAACAGAGGCTGAATTCCCTCAGATTTTCTATTAGGAGTGTGAAGTTTAATATCTGTATAATAGGGGAGCCTCTGAGGGGAGGAGGGTGGGTCGCATGTGAATCTATGAAAGATACCAATACTGGAGAACTGCAGTTACAGGTAAGTAACTAATTTTCTTCTCCAGTATTGGATCTTTCATAGATTCACATGCTTGAATCCGAGTAACGAGCAGTAATGTTTTCTTACTTACTGAATTACATTGACTGTAATTCCATCGTAATTCTATACGTGATGTGATTCACATTAGTTCAGTTTTAAATATGCACTTACATATAATTATATTTATATTCACAAACATACGAATATAAAAGCAATAAAATGTGTGTGGCCAGAAATCCTGACACAGTTTATGCTATTATTATGGAGAATACGACACGTTAAACAGTAGAAGAAAATGAACCATTAATGACCATACCTCGAGTGTGGTGGTGGGATGTGTAAGAGGCTCACCTTAACGAAATAGATGCCTCAGCACTGCTTGTCCCACTGCTGTATCGACCTGGTTTGTCTCCTCTAGACAGTAATGTCTTGTAAATGTGTGTTGGCTGGACCATGTTGCTGCTCTACAGATGCTATGTAGTGGTACACCTGCAAAGAGTGCCGCTGAAGTGGCTACCGATCTTGTAGAGTGGGCTCTCACCTTGGTGTGGAGCGGCTTTCCTGCTTTTGAATGGCAGAATTGAATCGCCAGGCCAATCCATCTTGCTAAAGTCTGTTTGGACACCGCGTGTCCCTTCTTTGTTCCGCCGAACGCTACAAATAATTGATCCGACTGGCGGATGGCCTGAGTTTTCTGTAGATAAAACTTTAAACATCTTTTAATATCGAGAGAATGTAATGTTTTTTCCGCCACTGTTTGCGGATTTGGAAAAAAGGTTTTTAAGATGACTGGTTCATTTAAATGAAATGTTGAGGGAACTTTCGGAATTAATTTAGGATTTGTCCGCAGGATGACACCTGAGTTTGTAAACTGGAGGAACGGCTGTTTGATGGTGAACGCCTGAATGTCACTGACTCTTTTTGCCGAAGTAAGAGCTAACAGTAACGCTGTTTTCCATGCGAGGAATTTTAGGTCAGCTTTGTGGATCGGCTCAAAAGTAGCTTTCATGAGTTGCATCAACACAACATTCAATGACCATAGAGGCGGGGGTTTCCGAATTGGCGGGAAGACCCGAAAAAGGCCCTTCATAAATTGTTTGACAATTCTTGTGGAACACAAAGAGAGTTTATCTGGTGATCTGCGGTATCTGGAGATTGCCGCCAGATGTACCCGTATGGAAGAATATGCAAGTCCTGATTTTGCCAGGAGCAGGAGATATGGAAGTATCTGTTCCGGAGTAGAAGATAAAGGATGTATATTTTCCGCTGCACACCAAACACAAAACCGTTTCCATTTAAGTCTATAGGTTTTGTTGGTAGTGTCAGCTCTAGCTTTTGCTAAGATGTCTCTACACTCTGGGGAGATTTAGAGATTTAAGTATTCATTGTGTTCAGGAGCCAAGCCGACAAATGAAGAGACGACGGATGTGGGTGTGTGACTTGTCCCTGGTGCATCGTTAAAAGAGTCGGACTCTGTCTGAGTGGTAGATGTGGTCGTTCGGAGATCATGAGGAGCTCCGTATACCATATTTGTCTGGGCCATCTGGGAGCTATGAGTAGAAGTCGACACCCCTCCGTCTTCATTTTTCTGATGACTCTCGGAATGAGCGGGATCGGAGGAAAAGCGTAGGCATAAACTCCTGACCATCTCATCGAAAACGCATTCCCCCACGAATCTTTTTGGGGAAGCCAACTTGCGTAGAACTGGCATTTCTTGTTCTCGAGAGTGGCAAATAGGTCTAAGTTTGGTTTGCCCCATAATAGAAACAGGCCATTGAGAGTTTTCTGGTCTAGCTCCCACTCGTGATAAGGAATTACTGTCCTGCTCAAGGTGTCTGCTAGAACATTGATCTGTCCTGGCACATGCTCCGCTTTTAGTGAAATATTGTGTTTGATGGCCCATGTCCAAATTTGTTGGGCTAGCTGCGAGAGTTGTAGGGACCTTGTGCCTCCTTGCTTGTTTAGATAAAACATGCTGGTCATGTTGTCCGTCCGGATTAAGACGCTTGAACATTGTATCTTTGGCAAGAAAGCTTTTAGAGCTAAGTGTATTGCTTTGAGTTCTAGATAATTGATGTGGAGCTGGCTCTCTTGCTGATTCCAGATTCCGCTGATTTGCAGGTCCTGGCAATGTGCACCCCATCCTTCGAGAGAGGCATCCGTTGTTACTATGTAACTTGGTGTTTGAAGAAGAAAAGACAGCCCTTTTGAGAAATTGGTTGGAGTCGCCCACCACCTCATAGTGTTCTTCATTAGAGGCGTTATGCGAATCTTGTCTTCGAAGGAGCCGAGGACCTGTGTCCATTGTATGTCCAATTGCTCTTGCAGGGGTCGCATATGGAGTCTGCAATCTGGGACTAGCGGAATGCACGATGATATCATTCCGAGCAATGATTTGTAGATGCGGACTGAAACAAACTTTTTTCTGGATAGGTTGTTTGCCAACGAGGTTAACTTTTGTTTCCTCTCGTGTGATGGGTACGCTTTGCTGCGTACTGTGTCCAAAATTGCTCCCAAGAAACTCAATTCTTGTTTGGGGTATATCTGAGATTTCTGGTAGTTGACTACAAACCCCAGGCTGTGTAACAAATGAAGGCAATAGGAAAAATGATTTGTTACTTGGAATTTTGAGGGTGCCTTTATAAGCCAGTCGTCCAGGTAAGGGAAGACCTGGATACCTGCCTGGCGAAGATGTGCTGCTACTGGAGCTAGCATTTTTGTGAAGATTCTGGGGGCTGATTTGAGACCGAATGGTAGAACCCGGAATTGGAGGTGCATACTTCCTACCCTGAACCTTAAAAATTTGCGATGGTTGCGATATATGGGGATATGAAAATAAGCATCCTGGAGGTCTAGGGATGCCATCCAATCGCCCGTGTTTAAGAGACGCAGGACATCCTGCAACGTTACCATCCTGAACGATTGTTTCTTTAGAAACTTGTTTAGTGCTCTCAAGTCCAGGATGGGGCGCCAGTCTCCTGAGGGTTTCTTGAGAAGGAAAAACCGGGAATAGAATCCCTTGTTCCTTTGAGATAAAGGGACTGGTTCTATTGCTCCTTTTGTTAGCATTATCCTTACTTCCCTGAGAAGTTGGCTCAACCTCAGAGGCGGTGTACCCGATGGTGGGACACTCGGTGGTGTTTGGATGAATTCCAGAGTATGACCTCTGGTCACCACATCTAGTACCCATCTGTCCGATGTTATAGCCTTCCACTTGGGGAAATAAGAATTGATGCGACCTCCGACCTTCAATATTGATTGGGGAGGTGTTGAGATTATCCGCTGGTCATTGCTTTCTGCCTGTATCTCTTGCTCGGGCAGCTCCTCTTCCTCTAGCCGGATGTTTGTAAGCTGCGGCTGGTGGTAATCGATAATGCTGCTGTTCGAGAAGTTTGTGGTGACTCTTCGCTGTCTGATGAAGGATGCTCTAAGGCTTTTTGTTTTTGCAGCCATAAGAGAAGTCTACCCTCTCGGTCTTTGAGGGTCTTTTGACTAAAGGTGCGACAGATTTTGCAGTCTCTCACCTTATGGTCTGGATGAAGGCAGTAAATACACTTCTTGTGGGGGTCATCAATATGTAGTCTCTTCTTCCCACAGTTGTCACAGTCTCTGAACAGACCCTTCTTTGCCTTTTCAGACATAGTAAAGTTGTAACTAGTTTCCTGAGAGAAAAAACAATCTTCAGTCAGAAAATAGGAAAAAAACTGAGCAGAGCTCAGGGAGACTCCCTTCACACGACGTGCGGTAGAAAATCTGAGGGAATTCAGCCTCTGTTGGGAGTGTTTGGGAGGGGCTGAATCCTGATTGGTTGATGTAGGAAGTTGGCTCTGTATGTGCTATTTCAAAGTAAGGAATAGCATGCACAGAGTCCAAGGGTTCCCCTTAGAGGTAAAATAGTGGTAAAAATAGATAATACTAATGCTCTATTTTGTGGTAGTGTGGTCGAGCAGTAGGCTTATCCAAGGAGTAGTGTTAAGCATTTGTTGTACATACACATAGACAATAAATGAGGTACACACACTCAGAGACAAATCCAGCCAATAGGTTTTTATATAGAAAAATATCTTTTCTTAGTTTATTTTAAGAACCACAGGTTCAAATTCTACATGTAATATCTCATTCGAAAGGTATTGCAGGTAAGTACTTTAGGAACTTCAAATCATCAAAATTGCATGTATACTTTTCAAGTTATTCACAAATAGCTGTTTTAAAAGGGGACACAGTGCAATTTTCACAGTTCCTAGGGGAGGTAAGTATTTGTTAGGTTAACCAGGTAAGTAAGACACTTACAGGGCTTAGTTCTTGGTCCAAGGTAGCCCACCGTTGGGGGTTCAGAGCAACCCCAAAGTCACCACACCAGCAGCTCAGGGCCGGTCAGGTGCAGAGTTCAAAGTGGTGCCCAAAACACATAGGCTAGAATGGAGAGAAGGGGGGTGCCCCGGTTCCGGTCTGCTTGCAGGTAAGTACCCGCGTCTTCGGAGGGCAGACCAGGGGGGTTTTGTAGGGCACCGGGGGGGACACAAGCCCACACAGAAATTTCACCCTCAGCGGCGCGGGGGCGGCCGGGTGCAGTGTAGAACCAAGCGTCGGGTTCGCAATGTTAGTCTATGAGAGATCTCGGGATCTCTTCAGCGCTGCAGGCAGGCAAGGGGGGGGTTCCTCGGGGAAACCTCCACTTGGGCAAGGGAGAGGGACTCCTGGGGGTCACTTCTCCAGTGAAAGTCCGGTCCTTCAGGTCCTGGGGGCTGCGGGTGCAGGGTCTCTCCCAGGTGTCGGGACTTAGGATTCAAAGAGTCGCGGTCAGGGGAAGCCTCGGGATTCCCTCTGCAGGCGGCGCTGTGGGGGCTCAGGGGGGACAGGTTTTTGTACTCACAGTCTTAGAGTAGTCCTGGGGTCCCTCCTGAGGTGTTGGATCGCCACCAGCCGAGTCGGGGTCGCCGGGTGCAGTGTTGCAAGTCTCACGCTTCTTGCGGGGAGCTTGCAGGGTTCTTTAAAGCTGCTGGAAACAAAGTTGCAGCTTTTCTTGGAGCAGGTCCGCTGTCCTCGGGAGTTTCTTGTCTTTTCGAAGCAGGGGCAGTCCTCAGAGGATGTCGAGGTCGCTGGTCCCTTTGGAAGGCGTCGCTGGAGCAGGATCTTTGGAAGGCAGGAGACAGGCCGGTGAGTTTCTGGAGCCAAGGCAGTTGTCGTCTTCTGGTCTTCCTCTGCAGGGGTTTTCAGCTAGGCAGTCCTTCTTCTTGTAGTTGCAGGAATCTAATTTTCTAGGGTTCAGGGTAGCCCTTAAATACTAAATTTAAGGGCGTGTTTAGGTCTGGGGGGTTAGTAGCCAATGGCTACTAGCCCTGAGGGTGGGTACCCCCTCTTTGTGCCTCCTCCCAAGGGGAGGGGGTCACAATCCTAACCCTATTGGGGGAATCCTCCATCTGCAAGATGGAGGATTTCTAAAAGTTAGAGTCACTTCAGCTCAGGACACCTTAGGGGCTGTCCTGACTGGCCAGTGACTCCTCCTTGTTGCTTTCTTTGTTCCCTCCAGCCTTGCCGCCAAAAGTGGGGGCCGTGGCCGGAGGGGGCGGGCAACTCCACTAAGCTGGAGTGCCCTGCTGGGCTGGGACAAAGGGGTGAGCCTTTGAGGCTCACCGCCAGGTGTCACAGCTCCTGCCTGGGGGAGGTGTTAGCATCTCCACCCAGTGCAGGCTTTGTTACTGGCCTCAGAGTGACAATGGCACTCTCCCCATGGGGCCAGCAACATGTCTCTGGTGTGGCAGGCTGCTGGAACTAGTCAGCCTACACAGACAGTCGGTTAAGTTTCAGGGGGCACCTCTAAGGTGCCCTCTGTGGTGTATTTTACAATAAAATGTACACTGGCATCAGTGTGCATTTATTGTGCTGAGAAGTTTGATACCAAACTTCTCAGTTTTCAGTGTAGCCATTATGGTGCTGTGGAGTTCGTGTAAAACAGACTCCCAGACCATATACTCTTATGGCTACCCTGCACTTACAATGTCTAAGGTTTTGCTTAGACACTGTAGGGGCACAGTGCTCATGCACTGGTACCCTCACCTATGGTATAGTGCACCCTGCCTTAGGGCTGTAAGGCCTGCTAGAGGGGTGTCTTACCTATACTGCATAGGCAGTGAGAGGCTGGCATGGCACCCTGAGGGGAGTGCCATGTCGACTTACTCATTTTGTTCTCACTAGCACACACAAGCTGGTAAGCAGTGTGTCTGTGCTGAGTGAGGGGTCTCTAGGGTGGCATAAGACATGCTGCAGCCCTTAGAGACCTTCCTTGGCATCAGGGCCCTTGGTACTAGTAGTACCAGTTACAAGGGACTTATCTGAAGGCCAGGGTGTGCCAATTGTGGATACAATGGTACATTTTAGGTGAAGGAACACTGGTGCTGGGGCCTGGTTAGCAGGGTCCCAGCACACTTCTCAGTCAAGTCAGCATCAGTATCAGGCAAAAAGTGGGGGGTAACTGCAACAGGGAGCCATTTCTTTACAGTTGATACTCAAGTTTGGGTCTTTTCACAAAACAAAGTGGATAGACTGTAAAATACCTTATGAGGCCTACTTGGGCCTACTGGTTTTATTTTTACTGACTTACTGCTTTTTATATATTTAAATTTACCGTGAGGCTCCCACCTCGACGACGGGGATGATTCAAGCATGTGAATCTATGAAAGATCCAATACTGGAGAAAAAATGAACAGGCACAAGAAGTCTAATCTCGGCCATCGCTCACTCCCTGTCCATCAGAACATGGCCGGCCTGCTCTCCATAATAATCAACCTTGAGGTTTTAGAACAAAAAAAAACAAAAAAAAGCAAAAAAGGGAGAAGCAGTGATGGGGGTGATATGTAGACAGGGCAAGGCGGGGAGGTGCGCCGGAGCAAGCAACAATGGGAGAAAGGAGATAGGGGAACAAGGTTGCAGCACTGACTACGGGTGTTTGGATTCAGCCTGCAAAACAAAGCATTCTTATGGACTGTTACAGTTGAAGAAAAAAAAAAAAAATACTCTGCAGGCGCACAGACAGGAAGCAGTATTTGGTTCACGCTCCACAGCATGGACAAACATTGAGCCAGGGAAGGGAGACAGAGAAGAAGAGGAGGCGCTGTCCAATAAGAAGCGACAAAACAAGAGCAACATGGGAGCCAACTAATGTTAAGTAAAAGTAATAATGGGCAGGCTCTTAGCCCCTTTCAAGATTTGCACTGTGCAGGTGAAACCTAAAAAGGAGTGGCAATAGATCAGTTATTATGATGGCTTAGTGTAGTGAAATATGTGTTTTGACCACTGACTTTGTGTTGCACCACTTCGCACCTGGATTAGCTGTCCAGTGTTCACCAGTTGCAGACTACATTTTGTATTCAGTTCATCTGCCTATTGACTTTATCGTAGCATTAGACACTGCCATGTTAAATCTGTTCATATTTTTCCACATTGTAAACTGTGCTTGTTTTCGTGCTTTTTCTCACCAAGGGCTTTGGTTGATAAGGATGTACTCAGACAGCAGGTAACGGTCTTGTTTTGATTTGACACCTTGGGATTGTGGCCAAACCCCAACTTATTATTTTCAAAGCAGACCTAAACTAGCCAGCATGTTTGAATTGCTAAATGAGGGTTTTTTTTCCAGAAAGCTGCTTCTGTTTTTTTAAAATATAAAAAGGCCCAGTGCGACAGTAAGAGTGGCCTCAATCAGGATTCTCAACGTCGATGCCTGATATCAGTCCCGTGAGGGTGGTAATCTCTTTCTCGCAGTTGAACGGGTTCATCGTCTTGCTGGCATGAGAAAGATGAAGAGCTTGGCAGGCCCTACAGTGATGCATTTTTACTTCATTATTTGCTTTGCATAATATAATATAAATACATATATTTGCTGTGTACATTGCAGTGGAAAATCCTTTTGGAATATTTTCCTTTCATTGCTGTGACTATTTTTAAACGTGTGCTTTCAACATGCTAATTTGCTTGTTAGGAACCTCGTGGAGAAATAATAAATGTCTTCTTTGAGCTGAGAAGTGCATTCCAGAGATTGTTTTGTCAGCTAGGTCATTAGTGAAAGCAAAACACAGTTATACAAAGCAGAGTAAGACTTCGTACAAAATGTATGAAACTTTTCATGCTCCTACAGGCAATAAAGGAGTGGATCAACACATGGCTGGTCTCTTTCCGCGGGGGTAACAATGTTCTTCTGAAATACTCCTGTAGGACATACACAAACTGTGGCAAGGCCTTTTGAGCCCCCATTGTCAGAGGGCACAATAGATGGTCAACACCCACTGATAACATACTCACGTAATCAACTCGGTCCTCAGCCAACCAATGGAAGCACTTGAGAAAAAGGAGGAGGGTGAACAGCGCAACAAAGCGGGGGCTGAAATCATCACGGAAGACAGTGAATGCAAGGCAGGTCTCTGTCACTGCATACCAGGAACGCTCCAACAGGTGCTGAAATCGAAGACATGATAAAATAAGTTAATTAGGAGAAATCAGCGTAAGGACTTGAGTCCCTCATGAGGTCATGCTTTTATTTAAGGATCAGTCAAAGACCCTCTGAATTGGATGATGGTGTTTTGCCAGCTCAATTACCTTCTCATGATGTAATGCCTCTGTTGTCCTCCCTCCCCTCTTTATGCCAAATCTGCTGTCAAATGCAAATTTTGTTTCACTCTGGAGTTTTTTTGCCTCACTATCTCTGTGCCAAACGAGGACATTTACACTTTGGCAGAGGATTGCTAGCCATAATAAAAAATTCATGTCTGCCAAGTGGGGATCTATATGACGCAAATGCATTCATCAAAGTGCTAACACAAAGTGGGCGGTTATTAGGTTAGAGCGCACAAACGCACTGGCCTGTTGTAATCTCTCTGTGGACTTTTAACCACACCCACTTCTTGCTATTTACTCTTTGTTGTGCTCTTTTTAAATGCTTCATTTTCATTGGTGCATTTTGTGAAATATCCCTCCTTTGTGTGCAGAGTTCCCTCCCAGGTGATCTCACTAAGTGAACATTTTTGTTGGCCATCACACTATGTCGCGCGTCCTCCTGTTACAGCGTGTGCTGGCCCCTCCTCCGGTTTCGGTTTGCCTTTCATCTGAGCGCGATCCTTTCTAGACATTCACACGAGCCAATAACTCAGCGAGTCTCTAGCAGGCCTCAAGATTTTACTGTCCGCCAAGCAGCAGTTTGCCAAGACACTCCATTTGGCCTTTGCATCAGTAGTTTAAAAAAAAGAGCACCAACCTAGCTGATATAAAGCTGAAGGCAATATCTTGCTCCAATCCATTCTAGCGAAGAATTTGAGGTGAGGCTTGCATATGTCAACTGTTTTACTTTTCATTTTCAATTTATGTGGTAAGAAACGTCCAGTTAGGAATTTACAACGCTAATAGCTCTAACTTGAGCAAACGTGAGACCCATTGCGTTGCACATGATTGTGTTTTTTTGCAGCTGCTTTACACTGGATTTTCTTTTTCAAAACAAACCCATAAAGAGTGTTTTTTTACCCTAAACAAGAACTACTCAACAGGCCCGACACATGGAGGACACTCATTGTCTTGCTTTACTAGGTCTGCTATGCCTTACATGGAGGATACAAGCAGGGAAAAACAGCAACAATTGGCAAACCCTAAATAAAGCACAGTAACCATCACTCTGAGCGCGGTAGCCATCACTATAACCTGGAGTCCCAGTGGCAAAACAGTTAACACAGAGCCTGCTGAGACAGAGCTGCAAGAAACCTAGGTTTCCCCACCTCTACATGGAGCAGGGAATCACCAGGTGGGCAGACAGGCCATCTGCCGTTTTTGGGTGTACAGCCCTCATCCACCATCCTCTAAATCGCCCCGTAAATATAGCAGTAATGCTCATGTTGCAGTAACCTCATAATCTGTTACTTTGCTTCCTTTCCACCTTCTGCAGAGCTAGGTCCCTACTAAGGTTAGTTTTCCATTAAAAATGAGACACTGCGCTCTCCCTATTGTTTATTATGCCTAAATCATGCACCAATGTGTTTCTGTTGTACACATAAAGCTGTAATGTTGATTTGATTGCTCTATGTTTGCATGGCAACAAGTAGTCCCTTACCTCCATCTCTGCCAACCTCAGCTGTCCGAAAAACACTTTGCCCATGACTTTCCCAAGGAGAAAAACCAGAACAAATGCCTGGATGTAGAGGACCTGGAAGAAAAGAAAGGACATCAATGAATGAATACCATAACAGGCTGAATATATAGGCACTGCATGCAGGAATACAGTGAATCGGATCCAACTGTATTTAGAAATCTGATCTGTTACTAGAAACTCTATGTAATACATCTCATTACATGCAAGAATATCTAATGCACAACCACAAAAGGCACTCCAAGGTAATCAGCTACTTTCAGTTCAAAACAATTCACAGCACTTCAAGACAACAATGGCAGAAGTGCCCTACTCAGAAACCAAGTAACATAAGTGCTACATACATACCAGCATGTATGCCCATAGAAAACAAGTTGACAAAAGAAGCCTATCAGCCTACACAAGCCCCTCAATATTTATGGTGGTAGGGTGATCACTAGAGAAGGCTAGAAACAGCAAAGCCTTCAATGATCACAGAGCTGGTTGACACATTAGCTGGCAGCTAGACGTCAAATGCTGCCCGAATATCATGAGCCTGCCATAATTCCAATCTCGACCTGGTGTGAGCATTGAAATGCCTGTAAACGTTCTACATATAGCTCTGTCAGAGCACTTTGTATGGAAGGGTGCCATATGTTCAATGCCCATTAATCACCCCTACTATTCCGCTACTGAACACATACCACTAAGAAAACATTTATCAGCCAAAACTTTCCAAATGTGTGTAACCTCTCACGTGTAGCAATCCTTACCAATTCAGTACTTCAATCAGATGTGTACACAACTATCCCAGGGCAAAAATGTCACAAATATGAACTCCTGCAACTCTCCAATTTTGAACTGGAATTTGCCAACACACATAAGACAACTGTAATATCACATGCTGAATACAATTAGCTCAGAGTTTCTTGCTAATCACCAGCATGGAGACCCTGGAGTCAGGAAAAGAATGTAGGCACACTATTTAAAAGCCCTTAACTTATCTCAATACTAAAATGGCAGCCAGGATTGGTGTATTCTCGTAGTTAGGTTCTGCGACTGGGTTTAGGCAGTTTTGCCTTTTAGCTTATTTCATTCAGACTTGTCCAGACACAGGGGGTCATTCCAACTTTGGCGGGCGGCGGAGGCCGCCCGCCAAAGTTCCGCCGCCAGAAGACCGCACCGCGGTCAAAAGACCGCGGCGGTCATTCTGGCTTTCCCGCTGGGCTGGCAGGCGACCGCCAAAAGGCCGCCCGCCCGCCCAGCGGGAAAGCACCAGCAACGAGGATGCCGGCTCCGAATGGAGCCGGCGGAGTTGCTGGTGTGCGACGGGTGCAGTTGCACCCATCGCGATTTTCAGTGTCTGCCAAGCAGACACTGAAAATCAATGTGGGGCACTGTTAGGGGGCCCCTGCAGTGCCCATGCCAGTGGCCCCACGACACCAGTTCTCGCCAGAATTGCCCTTGATGCACCGCCAGCCTGTTGGCGGTGCATCCTCCAACCCCGGCCCTGGTGGTCCATGACCGCCAGGGTCGGAATGACCCCCAAAGTCTTTTTCACAGTATGAGGGGTGGGGGGTCTGAGTCTCTTGGTCTGAAGCAACCTAAAATAATATCTCACAAGAATAACAAGCTGCTCAATTAATCTACCTTTTAATCTCTGTATGTGTTGGAGGGGTGCATAGTCCTATCAGAGAATAATAGACCCGGAAATATCAAGGGAAACTCCCTAGCCTCAAAGGTACGCAGTCTTCTTTCCGTAATACTCCCCAGTCTGACCCAAAGGATGCCTGAAGTCCTTGGACAATTCCTTCAAAATAAAGCTGCTGCCTGGGATCTCTCCAAGCTTTCATCTTCTGTAACACTTGGCTACTGACTCTGGGTGTCGATACATGTTACAGAGAGCATCTGGAGCGCACAAGTGATTGCTGTGGTGGATGTCAAAAACCTTTAGCTTTCTAAAGGAAACCTGAGGCAGTGGTACACACTCTCCAGACCTATAGATGAGACCTTTCCCATCAGAACACAAAGTTTTCAAGTAATGGTATCAAGGTATGGTTTCTTAGTTTGTTAAAATACTATGGTTTTAAGGGAGAGAGCGATTATAAAAGGGGGTAGGGATTTGAAAGCACCATTCTCAGTGTGTGAGACAGACTTGAAATGGGAGTGAACAGTATTTAAGGACAGAAGTGAGAAAATGTGGGAAAGGTGATTTTCCAATGGATTGTCTGCAGGGACAGTGCGTAAGCACGATATTCCTTCTAAATCATAAGCGGCTCGTAGTCAGCACACAATCTCACATATTTTTAAATAAAAGAAAATTTGCTACAAATCAAAATCACAGAATATTATCAACTAAAGAGGTTGAGATGGCAAGGGAAAAAAAATAACCGTAATAATTTGAGAATAATGGGGAGCACCAAAAAGTGTCATATAGACAAAAAAAATCAAAGTGAAGCCTAAAAAGAGAAAAAAATGAAATAGTTGGAGTGAGGGTTTCATGTAAACTTTCACAGAGGAAAGACTACCAGAGTTGCAGGATGAATCCCCATATGGACAGGTCAAAGCAGCAATTCCTACATGGCTTAACCATATATCTAATTTATTCTTTCACACTTCTACTCCATCAACCCCAAAATATTTCCTAGGCGCAACCAAACCAATATGTATGAAAGTAAGATAAACTAGACTCCCTGCACTGATGATTTCTCGACCTGGTTCATGTTTTCTTAGGAAAGGAGCGGAACAAAGCAGCGTGCAGTGGAACAGAGCTGCACAGAGCATTGTACAGAGGTGTAGAGTAGGATTGAGCATCGTAGAGTGGAATAGAGCAGTGTAAATTGGAATGGAGCTCAGTAGAGTTGCGGGGTGTGGCACAAAGTAAAGTGGCATGGTGTAGAGTGGCGCAGAGTAGAGGGTGCAGAAAGGCCCCAGGTAGAGTGTTGCAGAGTTGTACAGTTGTGGGTGTAAGTAAATAAAACGTCAATAGAGATGGCAGGTAGGGTGAAAGCATCAAAAATAGGAAGCTGTATGCCTATGTTAAAAGTAGGAATGTACATTACAGGTACAGGGATAATTCCTAAACACTTCTAAAATAAAAAATTTAAAAAAAAGAGTGCACTGCAAAAATATGACGAAGAGCACATGAAACTGGTCGATGCTCAAGGGCGACGCTAACACCAAAAAGGAAGGGCAACCTATGGGAGCTAAGCAGTTGATAGATGGCAAAAGAGTGACAAAAAAAAAAAGAAAACTAAAGATATGTTGTGGGTGGGTTGCAAGTCCACTGAGCTGTAAACAATATGTGTAAGGAAATGTCTCCTTGGCATGGTTACCCCCTGACTTTTTGCCTTTGCTGATGCTAAGTTTTGATCTGAAAGTGTGCTGAGGCCTGCTAACCAGGCCCCAGCACCAGTGTTCTTTCCCTAACCTGTACTTTTGTTTCCACAATTGGCACACCCTGGCATCCAGGTAAGTCCCTTGTAACTGGTACCCCTGGTACCAAGGGCCCTGATGCCAGGGAAGGTCTCTAAGGGCTGCAGCATATCTTATGCCACCCTGGGGACCCCTCACTCAGGACAGACACACTGCTTGCCAGCTTGTGTGTGCTGGTGAGGACAAAACGAGTAAGTCGACATGGCACTCCCCTCAGGGTGCCATGCTAACCTCACACTGCCTATGCAGTATAGATAAGTCACCCCTCTAGCAGGCCTTACAGCCCTAAGGCAGGGTGCACTATACCATAGGTGAGGGCACCAGTGCATGAGCACTGTGCCCCTACAGTGTCTAAGCAAAACCTTAGACATTCTAAGTGCAGAATAGCCATAAGAGTATATGGTCTGGGAGTCTGTCATGCACGAACTCCACAGCACCATAATGGCTACACTGAAAACTGTGAAGTTTGGTATCAAACTTCTCAGCACAATAAATGCACACTGATGCCAGTGTAAATTTTATTGTAACATACACCCCAGAGGGCACCTTAGAGGTGCCCCCTGAAACCTTAACCGACTACCTGTGTAGGCTGACTGGTTTTAGCAGCCTGCCACACTAGAGACATGTTGCTGGCCACATGGGGAGAGTGCCTTTGTCACTCTGTGGCTAGTAACAAAGCCTGTACTGGGTGGAGGTGCTTCACACCTCCCCCTGCAGGAACTGTAACACCTGGCGGTGAGCCTCAAAGGCTCACCCCCCTTGTTACAGCACCACAGGGCACTCCAGCTAGTGGAGTTGCCCGCCCCCTCTGGCCACGGCCCCACTTTTGGCGGCAAGGCCGGAGGAGATAATGAGAAAAACAAGGAGGACTCACTGGCCAGTCAGGACAGCCCCTAAGGCAACCTGAGCTGAGGTGACTGACTTTTAGAAATCCTCCATCTTGCAGATGGAGGATTCCCCCAATAGGGATGGGAATGTGACCCCCCTCCCCTTGGGAGGAGGCACAAAGAGGGTGTACCCACCCTCAGGGCTAGTAGCCATTGGCTACTAACCCCCCCAGACCTAAACACACCCCTAAATTCAGTATTTAGGGGCTCCCCAGAACCTAGGAACTCAGATTCCTGCAACCTAAGAAGAAGAGGACTGCTAAGCTGAAAAACCCTGCAGAGAAGACGGAGACACCAACTGCTTTGGCCCCAGCTCTACCGGCCTGTCTCCCCCCTTCTAAAGACACTTCTCCAGCGACGCCCTCCCCAGGGACCAGCGACCTCTGAATCCTCAGAGGACTGCCCTGCTCTAGAAGGACCAAGAAACTCCCGAGGACAGCGGCTCTGTTCACCCAAGACTGCAACTTTGTTTCAAAGGAGCAACTTTAAAACAACTTGCGTCTCCCGCCGGAAGCGTGAGACTTGCTACTCTGCACCCGACGCCCCCGGCTCGACTTGTGGAGAAACAACACTTCAGGGAGGACTCCCTGGCGACTGCGAGACCATGAGTAGCCAGAGTTGTCCCCCCCTGAGCCCCCACAGCGACGCCTGCAGAGGGAATCCCGAGGCTCCCCCTGACCGCGACTGCCTGCCTACCAGATCCCGACGCCTGGTAAAGACTCTGCACCCGCAGCGCCCAGGAACTGAAAGATCGGAACTCCAGTGCAGGAGTGACCCCCAGGAGGCCCTCTCCCTTGCCCAGGTGGTGGCTACCCCGAGGAGCCCCCCCCCCTTGCCTGCATCGATGAAGAGACCCCTTGGTCTCCCATTGATTTCCATTGGAAACCCGACGCGTGTTTGCACACTGCACCCGGCCGCCCCCGTGCTGCTGAGGGTGTAATTTCTGTGCTGACCTGTGTCCCCCCTGGTGCCCTACAAAACCCCCCTGGTCTGCCCTCCGAAGACGCGGGTACTTACCTGCTGGCAGACTGGAACCGGGGCACCCCCTTCTCCTTTGAAGCCTATGCGTTTTGGGCACCACTTTGACCTCTGCACCTGACCGGCTCGGAGCTGCTGGTGTGGTAACTTTGGGGTTGCTCTGAACCCCCAACGGTAGGCTACCTTGGACCCAAGCTTGAACCCCGTAGGTGGTTTACTTACCTGCAAAAACTAACTAACTCTTCCTCCCCCAAGGAACTGTTGAAAATTGCACTGTGTCTAGTTTTAAAATAGCTATGTGATTTACTTGAAAACTGTGTATGCTATTGTGATTATTCAAAGTTCCTAAAGTACCTACCTGCAATACCTTTCATTTAAAGTATTACATGTAAATCTTGAACCTGTGGTTCTTAAAATAAACTAAGAAAATATATTTTTCTATACAAAAACATATTGGCCTGGAATTGTCTTTGGGTGTGTGTTCCTCATTTATTGCCTGTGTGTGTACAACAAATGCTTAACACTACTCCTTTGATAAGCCTACTGCTCGACCACACTACCACAAAATAGAGCATTAGTATTATCTCTTTTTGCCACTATCTTACCTCTAAGGGGAACCCTTGGACTCTGTGCATACTATTCCTTACTTTGAAATAGTGCATACAGAGCCAACTTCCTACAATATGTCTCCCAGAGCATCACCAAAACAAGCATAGGCAAAGCCAACAAGTGTCACCTGTGAGAGGAAAAAAGTGCTATGGTACAGCCAGCACTAACCACATCACAGCTTTTTTATCTTTAAGCCATGTTGTTCAGCAACCCGTGCTGTTGTGTAGCATGTCTTAAAACAGTGTGGGGGTCGGAAAAGGGCAAGCAACACGAGAGGATTCAAAAGTACTGACAGCTGGAGGAGGGATGGGGTGGGTTAAAAAGTACAGAAAGCGGGAGAATTAAAAAGTACATACAGAGAGAGAAGTGCAGGGTGAATTGGGTTAAGACAGTGGGAAGAGGGCGGGTTAAAAAATACTGACAGCGGAAGGAGGATGGGTGATGTTAAAAAGCACAAACAGTGGGAGAAGGGCCGTGGGGTAGGCTGAAAAGTACACACAGCGGGAGGAGGGCAGGGGTGAGGTGGGAAAGCAACAAAAGTGACTAGGAGGAGGGCAGGGCACTGACCACAGAGACATGCACTCAGACTGCACGCCCAAAAATAACAAAACAACAAAAAAAGTAAAATTAGGAGCTTGCGGCCATTGGAAAGACACTGGCCGCATAGAGGAAGAGTACAAAGTCAGTGCACCATGGCAGACACAACACTGAAGCCCTGGAAGACGCAAGGAGGAGCACAAAGCAGATGACGAATAAGAAGCAAGGATACAAGACTGAAGTGCAAGTCAACCAATGGTAAGTAAAGGGAGGCCTCTAAGCCCCTTTTAATATATTTTTTTTTTTGTTTAGAAGGGGTTTCACAAGGACTGAGCATGCAGTGCATGCGCTGCTCTGGCAAAACCTAAAAACTTGTTGAGCCTTATTGTGTTTGCTCCACCTTCAAACTCAAAGTCCCCTATTTCATAACTCCAAGCCATCGCTCCTGCCTCTCCTCCCGTTGGAGAAGGTGATGATGGCAGGACCAGCACCAAGGCAATTCATTACTTTAAACTGAACTGGTGTCATCTTGCACGCTATGGTACCATGATAGCTGCCTCCCTCCTCTAGACAGATGTGTGCAGAGATAGAGCTACTGTCTCGGCGGATGCCACTCAAGCAGAGGCTGACTGTTGCATAACACTTCACAACCCTCTCAGACCTCCATATTGGTACTCCTTTGACTGGTGCAAGGCAGCAGCAACTTCAGCACTGCGCTCATAGGTTGAAACGCCAAGGCGTAGGACAGTGCATTTTCTCACACTGAAACACTTGCTATCAAAACTCATTTGCCTAAACATGTAAAGTTCACAGCAAAGATCAGTTTATCAATTGTGAGCTTAGCACTGTGCATAAGAAGTGCTGAAATTGGAAAAATATTTACTCCAGGAGCCCATTAATTGGGGTCTGAGTGTGGGAAAGGAAAGGGGGCTAAGTCATTAAACGCAGAGTGACAGTCAATGTATACATTTATTTATTTTTAATTTGTGCCGCAAAGAAATTAGCAACAAAAGGAAATGTGAAATTATGTTGTGGCTAATTAATTGGTCACAAAGAGGCTGCATCTTAAAATATCGTATGTGGTTAGGCAACTAGCAAAGACATCTTTTTTGCACCCAGCAATTTTGAGTGGATAATAATAATAGTAAGATAATTTTGATTGTTAATGTAAGTGCTGGAGCAATCTGTGTTTTGTCAAATCCCAGTTTTGCTTCAATGTAGCATAGAGGGCCAATGTGCCTGCTGCAATGCACATCTTGTAAAATGCATATTACATATTATATTTTATGTAGATGGGTGACTGTTTCTCGCACTAATCTTCTTGTTACCTGCAGGTCATAAATTGCAATCCTGAAATAGCACAGCGTGCTATGAACGAACATCGAGGAGATGCTTGCAAACTGGAAGCCAATGATTTAGAACCTCAACTTTTTTCTCAATCTGTCTTTATTCTGAGGTTGCTAAAAAGGATTCCTTCAGGTAGTAATAAAGTCTTATTCGTAAAGACAACTCTCCTATCACTGTGTTACGTTTTAAATTCTGATTTTGTGGTTCTACTAGTCCTATAATGCCTTTCTCAAAGAACGATATGCGACTCCTACATTTTGCAACCCTGTCTGTCTTACGTAACATTTCGTGCACATCGATTTACAAATTTGTAGGGTATATTGTCTCTGTACGATGTGTGTAATGAAAAGCCTCTAACACCCTACAGGGGAATGAATATTAAAACATTAAATAAAAACAATTAGTAAGTACTATTTAAATCATTTGGGGGGGGGAATTACTCATCCAGACAGATCTATTTGACATTCTTACAGTTCATGCATATCTCTTATATACCTGAGTTGAACAAACTGCCTCCAAACCATAGTTGCTCTTAGGTACCTGAAGCGATAAGCTATGTGTCCTGGTTTCCCTCCATTACACTGGCATGTAGGTGTTAGGCTAGAGAGTGTTCCAAGCCAGGACAATATTCAAATAAAAAATGGCTTGTGACCCTTTAAAGCAGGCCTTGGTTGTGGGCACATATGGAAGAAGAAGAAGAAAAAAAAAGAAAAAAGAAAAAAAAAGAGAGTCCCCTCACTGCCTGCATGTTGCTGCTCCAAACAGAATGCAAACAACATACAGGCATTGCTGAATCTGTCCCCGTGTTGTAATTACACCTGTGCAAATTCAGCATATTTCACGGGGCCAGCCAGATCTCAGGTCCAATTCAATAATAGCTGCTGGGTCTATAATCCTGTGGGATCCTCATCATTACCTGCACTGCATCAGTTAGAGAATGAAAAAAACATTGCAGTGACTCATCGATCTGTTTACATTATTTACATCAATTATCAAGTCAACATAGTTCGTAATAGGTTGGCTGCTGCTTGCTTTGAGTCCCAAGGAGGAAGCCTTTACTGGGGGGCAAGCAGGAAGGGTGTACCACTGGTCTTACACTGTTCAGACACTTTAAATACTGATATGCCACTCATAAGGGGTGGTTTTCACCAATGCTATTTATGTAGACATTCAAAGTAGATGGGTTAATCTCTACTTTTGGACTTTGATGCTGCACTTCTATTTACTCACCTTCTAAAATAGGTCTACTACTTCTATGGCTCTCAACATTGTCTCTGCAAAGGGGCACTAGTATTATCAGTGAGAGTTCAACTGTAAGAGGGAGAAGCACTAAACAGCTTGATGACATCAATTGTTTTGTGTTTTTTTTACACAAAACTCATGCAAGTATACATTGCAGTAAAAACAAACATCAACAAGATTAAAAACCAAGAATATTATTTTAAAAAGAAGCAGCAGTAAGACATGAGAGGGTCATTATGCTGCCAACCACCTTGAACAAAGTACTTGGTGCAAAGGTAAACTATCTTACGATGCACCAAACACGATTACTACCTGTGGTCAGAAAAGGTTCAAAAAAACAACCCAAAAAAACACTAGAGACTTGCAATAAAAACACTAGCCAGAAACCTTTATACATAAAAACACAATTTAGGTATGTCTAAAAGTGGCAAGAATACAAAAGGGGTCTTATCGGTCTAAAATTAATGGGCAACAAAAGGGGCCTTATGTACTTAAATTGAAGGGAAGTGAACCTGGGACAAATGAGCACTAAGCGAATGGTGCAGCACACTGATATATTAGCACAATTACAAGGAGGCAGATTAGATGGTTTATGCCAGACCCAATTTGAAAACAAAAGCGGATTGAAAATGCCCAGTCAGAAATAAGTTAAAAAATAACAGTAATATTTGGACACTTCCAAGAGGAGGTAGGGCTCAATACCACTTACAGATTTTACCATTACGTAAGTACGCACTGACTGCTTGGGTAAAGGACTCTCTTTCGCCTGCCATGATATGGGAGAACGCCTGCTTGGCCCAGGCAGTATCTTTGTTCTCTATGCCGTCTGGGTCAGAAAATAAGCCTGTCCTCCCTAAATCTTTGAAGGTGTACTTTATATAGTGGGTCTGGGGTATATTAAGTGCATAATCCAAGGACAAATAGTCCTAGAGAATTAATCTGTTTAGATCTAACTCCTCCTTGTACTAAACTGAGCACCAAACTAAAAGTAGAGGAAAATCTGTGATAAAATTCATGCCCAGTGATGCATAGTTTTGGCTGGAGTGCCCTGTCCCATGGAGAAAAGTCCCCTCAAAAACTTGTTTTCTGGTACCCGGATGCTACTAAAAGGTGCATAACCCCAGATCTCACTCCAAAATGTAGCAACAGTGATTTATTTGGCCTTATAGACATCTATCACTGATTTTATTAGCCTACACCTAAGACAGCTTTCATAATCATTAAGGCCAGAAATAGCCCTCTTCTGACACCCTGCATTTTTTTTTTTTTATCATCAGTAGTTGCCAACTAAGGCTCGAATTTAGTAAAATCCCCTAGTAGGGAAAATTTTAAACATTGCTTAAAATCTGAACTTAGGCTGAACAACTAGCTGTTTACGTATTCTTAGGGCCAACCAACATGAAATGTGATTTTTTTTTTTTAAACATTAGTGGACAGAACCATATCACCCATAATGGTAATAAATAGGTCTAAAAGCCGCTGAAGGCTTCTGGCTGTGCGGGCAATTAATACTGCGGCATCGGCATATAAGAGCACAGGACCAGGGCTACCATTTGCACAGGGCACATCTAGGCCACAATTGGACAACACCCCTTTCCAATGATTGATATACATAAAAAATAAAACGGGGCGAGGATACAACCCTGTCACACATCTATTTTTAAGACTAAAAGATTGGGAGCATTACCCATCAATCCCATATCTGACCAAACCAGACAGGCTGGTATAGAGATCCCTCAAAAAGGTGGCCAGAGGTGCATCAAGCCCCACGGACCCCAGCTCAGCCCAGACCCGATTTCTGTTAACCTTATCAAAGGCTGAGCTAGGGTCCATGAAAGCTAGATGAACTGAACCCTTTGTGTATTAGGCGATTAAAAAATACAAATTTAAATTCTGCCCCACTGTTCTTCTGCCGGGCCCGACCCCATATTGAAGCTTGGTAAAAATATATTTCTCATTGGCCCAAGTAGTCAGTCTCTCCAGGATTACCCTTCCTATGATTGTAACTTCTACATCCATAAGAGAGATTGGCCTATAACAAGCAGGGTCGCTTCTTGTTGACTTTTAAACATGCCCACTGCATGCCCATCATTCATTCGTTTGTGGGCTTTCCATTCAAAAATCTTTAGCATCAATGGCAAATGCTTTACATTTGTCCCTCCTTGGGGCAGTTTTGTTCCTGCCTTGCAGACTGACCCTTTTACATGGATAATTGCATGATTGTCGATACCTTTGACTGCAGGCAAACTTATTTTTCTTTTTGCATCTCTCCTTCGTGCTCATGCGCATGGCAGCCATGGTACTTTGAATTGGCTCGCTTATGTCAACTTTATTTTTCATTTTCAATTTAAGTGGCAAGAAAAGTCCAGTTAGAAATGTACCCCGCTAATAGCTCTAACACGAGGAAACGCGAGAACCAATGCATTACAAATACTTGTTATACACTGGAACTATTGCTGACTGTCGTCTGGTTTCAGGTAGTGGACCACAGATAACCATGTTAGCATGGAGAGTGTTAACTAGAGCCCACAGTTTCCACTAAAGAGTTCAACAAGCCACCTGGGACACTATTACCTCCCGCTGCCTTGCCCAGTGGTAAGGATAGGATGGCATCTTATTAATTCCCTGACGATTATAAGCCTACCAACATCCTGGGTGGGCTGGGTCAAAGACTAGGGACATTCACAATCATACAGGTTGGTCCACAGAAGCCTGATCAGGTACAGTTTCAGAGATGATGTCTTTACTTGGCCCCATGGTGATGCATTTTTAATTATTATTTTCAGCTTTGAATATATAATTACTATATGTAGATCTATTATCCATCATTGAAGTAATGCATTTTCATTGTTTGTTTCTATGATCATGATTATTCTACTGCTGTGATTATTCTAGGAAGTGCACTTGTGTGCTGCATTTGACATTCGACATATATGCCTTCCCGATACAAACCTTAAGAAGTGCCTTAATAAATTACTCAGACTAAGAGCTCTGCATTGTTGGAATTCCTTGTAGTCGTGTTTTCTCTCAGTCTGAAGTAAAAGCAAAACACCCCACACTACACGACCGAGGTTTGATCATTCTCAGCTGACAGGCCCCGTGGTGTGTTGTGAGAGGGACATTAGGCTTGTGATTTTCATACAGCACTCTACCAGTTTAATGTGTGTGATCTCTGTGTGAAAGACGGTGTGTGAACGGAGGCGATTTGCAGTAAAATTTTTACTCATGTAATACTTCTAACTCTATGGGTTCTCGGAGACCACTGTGTTTTGCTAATAGGTGTGATGGCTCTTAATGAGGTGTTGAGGGTCTTCAGCTTGTCTGGAAATGGGTCTCTGTTAATATTGGACATGTATAAGGGCAAAATTACATTGGATTTGAATCTTAGTTTATGATGGCATCGTCTTCAGAGTAGACTGGATAGTGGGTTGTGAACTATCCTTTCAATTGAGTATCACTCAAGCCAGCATTTAAATCCAATGACTTAATTTAAACAGTTCCAAATGTAAAAGAAACACAATGGAAGCTTAAAGTCTTTTCATATTTTCACAGTGTTTGCAGTGTAATTTACATACTAAATATTTATGGCGTGGGTCGTCCTTAGGCTTTTTGCGCTGAACTGTGCTCTGGCTCAGTTCTCCCTATCAATCTGATTTGCTGGCCTGCCCACCTCTAATTCCCAGTCATACGGAGGTAACGAACAGAACACCAACATTTCAAACACCTTGTCACTCTAGCCCCAAGATTCCTTTGGTGTTCTTATGGAGACCCTGACAATGCAGCTATCTGGAAACTTGCAAATAAATCGGACTTGTACTTAAAATGCAGCCGTGCTTTGGTTAAAAGAGGGAGGGCCTTACGAGGTACGATTATCAAATACAAAGAGTGAAATATAACACGAACAGGCAACAAATCCAGAGAGCTTTCTAATCAAGAGTCTCAATGACAGCACACTTAACGAAAAAGCAAAAACTGAGAAGACAGCCCCCTCTGCTGTCGCTCCCAGAGTGGTACTCACTGCCATACTGGGACTGGACTTGGTGAGGTACACGACCGTGGGATAGAACTGATGTTTCAGGTAGAAAGCGTGGGCCACCACAGCCGACGTCAGTGCCAGGCTGGCACCAATCATGACTGCGACGCGTAGCATTTCTCCGGCCGGACCTTAGGGCCCCCTGCAAGGCAAGAAGGAATATGAATCAGAGCAGATATAAGACTCACAGACAAAATAAACTCTTCAGTGATTTAAGAGCTGATTAGTTTATAAGAGTATACTATTTGCATTTTCCTTTATTCTCCCGACAAGTGCTGCAGACCTGTCAACTCCAACACTGCCCCTGTGTCACACTATTTCGGTTTCTTTCTCACAGTCACCCAGTGAGATGTTTTACTCACACAATGGCAAGTGCAAAACAACTGAAGGCTAATGTTTTATAGTTCTAATTATAAGCCTGTGATAGATCATGTCCGGTTCACACTCCCAATAATTTTATCATATCATCTAGCTCTCAAAATCTCTATCTTTTTCAGTATGTCAACATTTCTTAATCACTACCACTCTCTCAAAATCTATTACAATGTTTTCTCAACCTGTTACACATTCAAGTTACCACTCGCTCTGTCCATCAGTCTCACATTTTAAAGCTCTTGCTTATGTTCGCTCACTTTCAAGCGATCTTGTATACTGGACCTCTCGGAGTTTGGCCAGCCTTGAAAGAATCCAGACCAAAACAAATCTTTTTCACGAGGTACACAACATTAGGCAAAACTTTTGCATTCTTTCTTTTCGTCTACGTGCAAACAGTGAAGTCCTTTACATGTGCCTGGGGCGAAGACAACTATCACTGTTTGACAATCGCCAGTGCTTACATGATCCATAATAGCACAGTCAGACCAGAGGGCACGCAGGATGGGAGTAGTCAGAGAGGGTAAAATAAAATGGGGAACGAAGCCCAGTTGCTGTCTCAGGGTACAGTTATCAAGTGGTCATCTGGGAGAGAAAAATAAAATCAACTATAGCTCACCAATGACTTGAAGTCAGCGTCTGGTTAGTAAAATTACAGGTGAGCTGACTTTTGGTTAGTAAAACTACCGGTTACCTGTCACAATGTTGAATGCCCTTAAATATAGATTAATTGTTCAGTAATACCCAGTGGTGGTTCTGGAGGGCACTATGGGGTGGGGATAGTAGAGAAGAGGGGTACAAGCCAACTTCCTCACTTCAATCAATATGCAGAATTCTCACTTCTATGTGTCGAGCACAGCTGCGTGGTAACCAGTGATACTAACTGTGTGTACTACTTTTGGCTCCAAGTTGTCTTTCATAACTTTGACCAGTTACATTGTGTTATCACGTAATGACGTGTGGCAACTGAAAGCACACTTTGCAAGAGAAGTACTAAGAGTTACAGACATCACAGGTCTTCTAGCGTCCCTCTGATACCTACGTGCACCTTGCATATGAGGGAAATCCAACAATAAGACGACCTGCAGTGAGTAGATATAGAAGGTGAGTGGGATCACAAACAAAGTAAGCATTAAGGCAATAGTAAAGGAAGCCCTGCCTCGATGGCTCCATGTCTCAAATCTCAGCATCAGTCTCAACTTCCATCAAGGTGAACCACAATACTGCCTTCATGGAAGGCTGCAGCATCTATATTCAAGAGTTATCAACCAAATGTGGTGCATACTGGAATTGAGGGGTAACTAGTTCACCCATTCCTAACCTGAACCAGAGATTAAGTTGTGAACAGCAGCGTGAACAACATAACCGTGTACAGGATATGTCTGGAAAAAAAAGGCACAGGGCTACACCCACTATTAGTCACTATCAAAAAAGCCTTCTGAATATAATTGAGAGGATATTCTAACTAACCAAATGCAGTAAAGGAACGACCAACAGCTGTTTTACATCACCACGTGGACATACCCAGCAGAGACCAGCCCCACAAGTGTGGAATGGAGGACCATCAGCAACTCCTGTTCTTACCAGATGTACGCAGAAGAAAGACTGGCTTAGGCGGGGCCTGTCACAACTCAGATAAAGAAATACCAGTATTTGGCAAACTGACTGTGTCAACAGTAGACATGGGGGTATGGTTTTCAATACAATGGTCAGTGCACTTTGTTGTTTTTTAAACTCCAGTATACGGGCCAAAAGGAAAAGGGAGACGCATACAAACTGACCCTTGTAATATATGTATACTAAAGACAATATTGGTGTACTGATCTGGTCATTCCAGGACAAAGTCTATCCCTCATTCACTAACAAAAAAAAGCCCCAGGTGCTTTATATAACCCAGCACTGCTGCAGAGGACAATTAAGTTGAATCCTGGACATTTTTGAGGACTGTTTGGGCAACAGCATTTCCTTCAATCATGCTGAAGTGACAACACTTCTGCAAGACCATGAGTATCAATCCATTTTCACTGAGGGCACACAAGTTACTTTCCAACTCGCTTCTACTAGAATGCCCCGGGCCTCAAGCCCCACTTTATTAAGGTGCAGGTTGCCACCATATCACGTTTCAATTTAAAGAGGCAAATCAACTCCTTTTTCCCCAATTCATCGGGATAAATGGAAAAACCAATTCCGTTGCTTTGATTTTTCTGCATAATGTGAAGTTGCTGTACTTGCTACGTCATCCACAATCTGCTGCCTAGAAGGAAGATTTAAGCAAAACAGTTTGTAGATGAGCTGCAACCGTACAAAAACCTAGGCACCTTGTGCACTCACAGAACCACATCCTAGGGGGCAAAAAAGAGTAACAACCTATAAGCAGGTTGAGTTCATATTTTGGATTCACAGGATGAGTTTTTTTTCCTGAATGTGAATAGTGTACAATGTCAGCAGTCAACATACAAAGGTTTCTTTTTGAAAAAGTAAAATGTTTAAACATCTCTTTTTTTGTTAATACAGACAATACACTTTCTGAGTTTAAAAGTAGTAAGTAAAATTGCAATTGTCTAAAGACGGAACGTACATCTTTACAAAGCAGTAGGGAAAAAAATGAACCAATTACAAAACCAAATTTAAAAAAAGAACACAAAATGAAAGCATTGATTGCCACCCAGCCCCACTAAAGTGATCTAATTTTTAGGAGGGTGTGCATATGTGCTAAGGCAAAAAGGTTGCCACTAACACTGGAGAGAGCCAATGACTGTAGCTAGCTGACCAGCTGTCCTGTGCTGTGGTAGGCAGAACGACAAGTGAACGACATGCAAACAGAATAATTGATGAAGGGGCTGACCAAAATAGACAGGCAGGTTGACAGGCAACATTTATCTGTCCAATAGGGCCTTTAAGGAGTTATGGTTATATAATAAACCACGATTGCAGAGGTTGAGTGGTTTGTAAATGTCACCAGAACCCTGAAATAATGGACTAAAATGCATATATTCCCTATTATTTTTCATACTATGTGTTTATTTGGTAGTATTCAACTTGAAAAAGTTTGTTGCTTCAAAAACTGTGGGCACTGAATTGAATTAGAATGTTTTGATTTACCTTTAATGAATACATTGTAGCTAAAACAATGGAGATGGCCAATGGAATTATGTGATTCTGTGGCCGCAGCGTTTAGCACTTAATTAGAGATGACATCTACGATATATTTGCAGATGTCACCGAAAATATTTTTTCTTGCTCAAGTGGATTAAAATACTGTCACATAACGTGTTGGATAAATAATTTAGATAACCATGCTCCATAATCCTAGTGGCCCTGAAGGAAAACAACTGAGTGGTTTGGTGGCGAGGGCTGTCATTAGGTTGATGAAACCCATATTTTACAAGGAACTGTGAAATATTTCACAGCTTTCAGAAAAATATGGGACTCTAAACAATGGCATCTAGTGTAATAAATGCACTCAAACGTGTAATACATAGAAGATAGAGATATACAAAGATATCGCTAGACAAGACCTAAATCAGAACCTGGACATCTGCCTACACTGTCTCCGCAAACTTAAGTAAAGCTATTTCCATCTGCTGACAGCTCAGCAGAGCACTATTCTGGTACATACTGAAAATGGAAACTGAGCAGCAGCAATGCACCTCACTGAGGGGATGGGGCGCTTAGAAGCTCCTTAAGCACCTGTGCAGTACTGAACCAAGCCAAATTGTGCATTTTACAGCTTCACAATCCTCCTGAAAAGGTCATTAAAACTTTCACATTTAAAGGTTCGACTCCGAATGGCCGCCAGATGGTAGAAATCAGATGGGCTAATTGTGAAACACAAAACATGGAATAAAAGGTCCATTTGGTATAACCAAAAATCAACAAAGGGGCCCACTGTTCTTGGGTAAACCTGCTTGCACAGAAACGGTTTCTCTTTTTTTTGTTTTTAAATATATATTATTTTATTTTTGAGATCAGTTAGAAAAAATGAAGACATATCATAACTAGCAGCACGAACATTTAAAAATAGCACTATTCTTATTCTGTCATCCAAGTGAGAACAGAAAATCCGCAAAAATCACAATTTATACATGAAAGCCTAGCATCCAAATATTTCACTAGCATAGCCTTCTCAAATATAGCTCTGTATTTCATTATCACTTCTCATCACCGGTCTCATCACCCCAAATTCCTCTGTACTTTCTAAGGACCCCAATTCTTTGAGCATACAAAGTCTCCTGCTGTTTAATCCTTTACATTTTTGTTCACCCCTGATTCAAAATTGGGGGCTTTGGGAGACCGCCCATTTTGTAATATTATAGACCCTGCGACTAAAGAAGCAACATGCAGAAATTGTGGCTGTCTCGCCGAGACTCGCCTGTGGGGAGATGACATACCGAACAAAGCCTCCAGAGGATCAGGGGGTATGCAGTTCTGCAACTTCTTACTAATTGATGAAAATATTTTACTGCAAAAGTATGCAAGGGCTAGACAGGTGAAATATATATGGAGCCAATCTCCCCTGTCATAACCGCATCTAAAACATGCCACTGAGATGGAACGGTACATTTTCTGCAAACGACAGGGGGGAATTGTATAATAGCCATTTAGAGTTGAAAGCCATTCTTTTAAATTTTATCTCCGATGAAATGTCTCAATACATATTGGAGATTAAGATCTCTCATTTCAGCGCAGATACCAGTTTTATCAAAAAAGCTTCAGCCTTTAGCGGGTTTTAGCCGTGCATAAGTGAACCCAGATACTAGTTCCAGAAGAAAGCCAAATATTACAATACATTTCCATCCACACCTACAGTCTTCTACCTGTGTATTAATTTCATTCTACTATAGCTCTCGGGCTCAGGTCCTCCCTGAACTGGAAGACAAACAACCTAAGATTGTTTTTTGCCCTTCTTAGTGTTCATCAGTTGTGTATATCTTGGTTTCAGTGGTCCAGTGTGTATGGGACCCACACATGGGCATACTCATATCACTCAGGGCATGCACTAAAGTATACAAAAAGTGATGGATGGAATTCATGAATTAATCTCAGCCACTGGTAAATACCAGGTGCTTCATTCCAGTCCATCGTTATTTTGCACATCATACCACCTTACCACCTCAGTTTAGACGTAGCCACATGCATATCAGTCCTGATCCTTCTTTTTTTTTTTTTAATTATGTTTGACAACAGGCAGAAATAAATGAATAGGTCGTCCAATGAAGGAAGGCAGCAGTCCCAACCCTCCTGGAACCTCCGAGGCTTCCCTGTCGAGTTGCTGCTATTAAGGTAAGTTTTATGTTTTGTTTTTTTAATGCTTGCGTGCATGTATGAATGTATGTGCATTTGTGAGTGTTGTGAAAGGGTGTGTGCGAACGTGTGAGTGAATGGGTGTGAGGAAGGTGTACGTTAGCGTGTGCCCCTCCCTGGTAAAATTATCAGTTGCCAATGTCGTTATGAACGAGTTAACTGCGGTATGTTCGGCAACTCCTGTTACCCCCAACAAACTGAAATTATGGGGTTTGTGATACATGTCAGCAAGTATGGCCCGCTGATATTTATCAGTGGAAAAATGCCCGGTATTTACCACGATATGCAGATACTGGCGTGGTAAACACCAAAGATCTGCATGTTAAACCCTAAAAAGTCTTAGTTGGATGGTATTTGTAGCAACTGATATTGACTTTTTCTGTGATCGACATACACTTGTTGCAGTTCACAAAATCAATTAGTTGTGCATGTTCGTCCTCTTTCTCTCGTTCTGGCTCCGATGCTGCAAAGCGTTTGAGTGTGTCACTTGGGATCGGTCAAATCAGACGCTTTTGCAATTATCTGTTCAATCATAAGGGGGGAATAGTAAACGCGCAAAGTTTATCTAGGCAGTATTTTTTTTCCCCAAAGTTTAAGATGTTCACCCTTCGTGAAATTTGCGAATTACCCCGGAATGACTTTGCCTGAGCAACCTGTCCGCATGGTGAGATAATTTGAACTCCAGAGACGGGTGGCAAAGTAGGAAAAGTTGTGCCTATTCTAAACTTACAGACAAAATCACTAATCTGAAAGCTTATCTTTTACAACGCTTTTCTATTCACAGTGTTTGCAGAATATATGTGTAAGTTAACCCTTTGCAGCGTGTTTCTAGGCACTATGACACTGCAAAGGATAAGAACACATTTTCCGCACAACATATTTATGCACAACCTCTCTGTTTGTGTTAAAAGTTGCGAAAGTCGTGGTTTTCACATGTATATGGCAAAGCGAAAGATTTCAGTTTTCCACTGAACTTTGGAAATGTCTCAAAGAAAGAAAAAAAACGCACACGCATGGACAGTTGCAGTCGAGCTCAGGTGAGCATCTTCGAACTTTCTGCAGTTGCAGGATTTATCTTATTTCGTCTGTTCCTCAGTCTACACCTGTCCAATCATCCATGAAAACAAAATAACTGGAACAAATGGAGTATTCACAAGACATCTCTAAGGGAATGTACATATAATTCATATAACAAACTGGTCCTATGAATATCAATATTTTCTGTTAAAGACTTATTAAACATTAGTTTAAAAAAGCCTTTAGCATAACTTTAACACTGGAAAATCTCATCTAAATGTATCTGTATATTATCTTTCCAGTAAAATTGTGCAAATTAACTTAAGCAGACGCTTGTATTTGTCGTCTGAAAAGTCGAAGCATTTCAACAATTAGGAAAGCACATTATTTTTCAATTTAAAGAGTTTATTCTTGTGTTGGAGACGCCACGGGCAAAGACAATGCAAGTGCGGCATCCAGAGACTGCACATGTTGCAGCAACACGTGCAGTAATACACGCTTGCACTTTCCACCGATTAGTCGGAGCAAAGTGGGTTAATCCTAATTTACTAATTAACATTTCATCATCCCTGTAAAGAATCGTGCCCAAACGAGACTCTCAGGAGGGCTAACAAACAGAAAAAAGGCCAACTCTATTGGCTTAATACTGGCCCTCAGAAGCCTCTGTCAAGAGACTCTCTGACGCAGTCGGAGCATGGGGTGCATTTTCCCACGCATTTACTCTTAATATTTAAATTCGAAGAGAATGGAGGATTGTTCTAAAATAAGATAGCCACATCATTTTAAGAGCACCTAAGGAGAATAATATATAATAAAACAATATTCTGCCGTTGCAGTCTCCCTCAGTACTTGACTACTGCCTTGAAATCTATATCCTAAAAAAAAAAAATCCTAAAAAAAAAAAAAAAAAAAAAAAAAAAAAGTAGGGAGTGCCACGACTGTTGAACACTGAGCGGCATGTGCCTGCTCTTTTTGCCAAGTGGAAAGCTGTATTTGATTGATAATGGGATGTGATGCCTTTCAGTAGCCCACCATCTACCTCCATAGGAACTAGACTGGACTACGTTTTCCTCATCATAGTATAAACAAGTCTCCATCGGCATAGGACTTGTAAGTGGTCTTACTGGGTAAATCCAATTTTGATTGCTACCAATTAATTTGAGTCCGACTAGTTTATTTTGCCAGTAGCGTAAAATATTTTACAAATAAAAAAAAAACAACTTGCAACAGCTCTAATTCTATCTAAGGAGGCGTGTCCATTCTATTCCATGAAAATCCAATTATAGGTAGCCTGCAACCAGTGGACGATTCAAGAGCTATGTACAGGTTTTAACAATTGTCTGTTCACACTGATCTGTGCAACCACTTCGGATCCCAGCGACTCTTAGCTCGTTTCCTGACATTTACTTACTCACCTCTCTGTAGATGCAGTCACAACATTGACATAGGACTCAATACAAGATATTCATCCATGTTGTGGGCAACAGGTTTAACTGAAGTTACACATTATGAATCGTATGGTAAAGCAATGCTATCAGGTAAAAGGCACTAGATAAAAGGGGCAGTGTTGGCTTGATTAAGCTGTGGAGAGACTACAGCATTAGTGGCTCTTAAACTCAGGCATGCCACAAGGACATATTAATTCGAAGACATATTAATAGGCCCCCTTATTGGCGCATGAGTGGCGAGATAGGAAAACTGGCAACTGGCAACGTCGTCATTTCAAAGATTTACGTCCCGAAGCTTAAGGAACAGAAAGGATAGACAAAGAGACCATCCGGGGCCCCAAAGAGAAAACTCACATGAAGACGATAAAGTAAAGGCCGTGAGAGTAGCCAAAGACAGTGACCACTGTTCCTAATGTCATTTCTACTCCCCTGTCGCTGGACGGGGAAAAAGAAGGTGGTGAAGTATTATAAATCCTCCCTGCCTCCTTTATTCCAACCTTTAACTCCAGATCGGTCCAGCCCCACATTTCCGCACCCTCCCACGCAACAAGACAAACTACAGGATCGAAAGGTGAGCGCAGAGACCTTTCTCTTTCATGCACAGATCCCCTTTACGCCGCTGATTTCTAGTACCGTTTTTCGCCTGGACAAGACATAAGTAAGTGCCCGTGAGCAGCGTAGGGCAAGAGAGTTTCCCCGACCTTTCCATACTAACTCCAAAATGTATAGGTGAGAAGAGTACTTCCCCTTTTTCTCAACATAAATACTCCCTTTCCAACTTCGAGCTCTTGATCCTGGCAAATCAAATACTAGTATGAAACAGAGACTAATGAATGAGAAAAATCAGTGGCACCGATGAGAGAGCCAGACAATGGAAACTCATCACTGGATGGAGGAGCTAAGTGGCACTGGGAACAATTAGACGTATCGCAGTGATCAAGTACACCAACTGAAAGACTATAGGTCGTAGGCATTGGATAAGAAAGGAACCATGGTAGAAGATACATCAGAAGGACCTGGATAGGAAACTTATCAGAGGAAACATGGGCCCAAGAGAGAATGCACAGAACTTCTCTGCACCGAAACGCAATACTTTCAAATTTGCAATTTCGACTGCTGCAATGTTTCCAAGTAGCACTTCTAGATCTATAGGGAACTGGCAATTCGCCTCGAGCACCACTCCTCTGAATCAGTTACCATTCCTCTGCCATGAGCCGATGGAGGACAACATTGATATCCTCTGTGCTAAAATCCGAAAAAGAAGCTCTCCATGTATCCCAGCTCCCTCAGACGACCTCCTGTGCACTGCCCCACGTTTTGCAGCAGTTTACTGTATCAGAAACGGAAATTACAAAGATTGAACCTGACCAAAAGCAGGCTACTCTTCCAAAGACCGCTGTCATGTAACGGTTCTGAACCTGAGCCTCCTAACTTCAGCACAACGTGTTACCTTTCTTATCAGCCAGACCGTCATGTCAGCTAGCACACAACTCGGTGACTTTGAAGCCAGTCAGCCATCACTGTAGAACTGAAAAACTCTATTGAACACAAAGGAATAATTATGTTTTCCCAGTGTTGCAGAGAAGAGACACTTTGACACTTCACAACCACATTAAGCAACTGTGTTCAGCTGTTTTCCTACTTCCTGTTGTTGGGGCACTGCTCTTAGACCTCACCTATGGAGTTCCCAAAAGCGTGATTTCCTCAGCTATGCTTTTGAGCATTTTATTGCTTACTATGGTTTTTTAATTGAGAGCCACTGCAGTATGATTTTTACAGGCTACAGCTATCAGAGGGTTTTCTTGGGTAGGTGAAAGTACACCAATTGGAAACAAAGGCCTGGGATGATGACTAGAAGTATGGTCAGCTCTACTGTGCTACTTCAGAGTAGTTGAAGCATATTTGCGGGAGATCTTGCGACCTGAGTACAGGGGTGTCCCTAAACTATAATCTCACTATCAGCCAGGGAGGGCAGCAAATTCATGTTGATATGTACCACGGAATCCCTGTTTCAGAGGGAAAACGTGAAACCCAGAGCCCTCAGAGGTAAGACCTGTTGAAGGAACTTTATGTTTTTTAGAGTCCTTGGGCAGTATTAGTTACTGGACACAGATTCCATCAACCAGAGCCATTTACCAGTGAGGTTCAGGGGCTTGACTCTACTGCTGCACCAAAGACTGACCATCAAATACACCCCTCTAGCACATGACTCTCGGGGTAGCGAGGCTGAACACTCAGAGGTTACTCAGGGAGTTAGGGAGGTGCTGTCCACTTAGAGTTGCAGCATTAACCACATCAAGCTAACAATCAAAGTACTGCCAGTCAGTGCTTCAAGGGTAAGGGAACTAAGAAGCATTCCAATACAACACACTCTGGCGAATATACATAAGACACAGAGGGTGATAATTACAGAGTACTAATGGGAAACAAGATCCTCGTGATTTTGGGGCAGTCTCTTAAGGTAATGTATTGGCCTTTGGGATGATTTGAAGGCGGCAGGGAATTGGGGTGGGTGGGGTGGGGGGGGGGGGGGCGTGCGTTACCTTTCTGTACGTTTTGGAAAAGTCTGTGAGGTGTTCCTGAGCAGGCAGCTCCTGCATCAATCGCTGTCACCAGGAGTGTGCCAATTCTACGTGGTGTGTACTGTACAGTCTGCTGTGTGGCAACGGTGTAGCCTTTATTCGAGCCAAAGGGAACTCTGGATAATACGAGAGCCAGGGCCCACATCATCAGATAAACCACAGCAGCATCAAACAGTCAGAGGTTTACTTGTGGTCAGAGTGCTCACTGAGATATTGCCACTTGGGTCTAGTCTCAAAACTCCTCGTCCAAACAGGTGCACACAACAGGTCGCAGAAGTGACAGTCCTGTTGATCTTGACTTCTCTTGGCACTTGAACTCTTTCTTAGAAGCCCAACTGTATCCAACAATTTAACCTTTCTTAATGCTGTCACCCTTCTCGGTGTCCAACATAAATTACTCTCTTGGCTAATTCCCAGACACCCTAAGCAACAGTGCTGATTCGGCCTCTACTGTGGAGATGCATTTGGGCCTCTAGATATTTCTACAACTTATTGATGGGGGAGTTGCACCCCGGGTGCCACTTTGCTGTGCCTCTGGGGTTCTTCTGAGCAGTGTCTTTCACGCACAGATACATCCAAAAAACCCTACTGACCAGTCCATCATTTATCTCTCCTTCGAAGTTAGTTGAAGACAACTCCTCTTGGCAGACTAATCCATTCTTTCCCAGGTTACAGGTGCCAAAACTGGTAAGAGGAGCTGGTAAGAGGAGCTGGTAAGAGGAGCTGGAAGTGAGTACCAAAACCTTGTGGAACTTCCCAGTGACCACAAGTTTAGGAGCATAGGCTTCTGGCCAGGATATCATGGCACTATGAGTGAAAGTTTCAACTCCATCCTTGTAGTTAAGCAGCTGAAGTCTGTGTGTTTTCCAGCAGTTCAGCTCTGTGAACAGTTCCGGGTAGCTCTGTAATTTTGTGATTTCCACACAAACTGGTCCAGCCTTTGTATTAGTGACAGGTGTGAGCAGTAAGGCGGGCAAAACTGTGGGTTGGAAGTCGTGAAAGGCTTTGCCATACCATTTCCTGGGCAACCCTTGCAGGAGACTGGAATCATGCAGCTACCACAGCCCACTGTGGCGATCCCATGTTACTCACTGTACAGACCTACCTTGCAGAAAGCGTGCAGCTACCACAGATCACAATGCAATTGGATCGTGCCTGGTACAGAGGGTGGGGACTTCCATCAAACTACACCCCATATCTAGAGCAGGGGTTCCTGACCTTTGGCCTTCCGTAGAACCTGACTAAATCATTACTGGAATCTGGGGACCCAAAATGAGTCATTATTGTAATTAAGGAATCCGGTTAAAGCAACTTTGATTATCTGAACAGCAAAACAGTACACACAAATACAGAAACAAGCATTCACCCAACAAATACATAAATTATGTTTTTCACTTAAATATAAAAATTAAAAAAATAGAAAGGTTGGAGTTTTCCCAAACTCACCAGAAGACATCCATTGACCATGGTATATTTTGCTCCCTGCACTTACACTGCTTCCACGAATCAGACTGAGGATACCAATTTGATTTTTAGCCTTCAAGTTACTTCACATTTACAGAACGTTTTAAAATGTTAGATTGTATAATTTGCTTCTTAATGTAAATGCACTTTCTTAGTTTGTTAATATTATCTACCTTTCTAAGCAGCCACGGATACCCCGAGTGAGATTTCTTAAAAACACGGGGTGCCTGGATCACAGGTTAATAACAGCTGATATAGGGCATTCCAGCCGGTGATAAAAAAAACGCTTAAGGTTTAGGAAGAGCTCAATGGTAATTTGACATCTGGCAAACGATTACCAAGGTGCCTTGCAGTCTGTGCGTAAGGAAATAAACATTTCTAGACCCTTTACAATGCAACACATTTCTAGGACCAAAACAGGGCACTTTTTCTGTCTGTAAGGAGCAGATAGCGGCTTTAGCACAACACATCTGGATATTCAAGTAGGAGCTGGTGACGAAAGAAAGCCAGATTGAGGAAAGACATACGTCATGTACAAAATGCAACAGGAAGTCAGAGGCTGATGACTTATGCACACTTGGTTGCATCGCAGAGAAATACCAGTAATGGATCATCTAAACTACAAAATAATATTTGTATATTCATGCAAATCCGGTCATGCAGACAAACCACACACCCAAAAATAGACAGTACTTTCCTTCGGTGCTGCTAACTTTCAAAATATAAGCATCCCAAACCAAGAAAGGGGGGGGGGGTTGTGACTGTGTGTAGGGGCGCATTACTGCCATCGCTCAGAATTCTAGCAATAAAATATTTGGCCTTTTCTGTGCCAAGCAACCTTTCTGTTTCTGTCAACTCTCTTACTGCTTCTTGAGCCATGTGACGTGTCATATAGCCAAGGACTTATTCTGAATTAACATCAGCACATGTTCAGCCTCCAGCCACACAGTACAATAACAGCATATTGCATGGAAGAAAGTTGATAGCAGATCCATGATCATCCCCTACAGATTTTTATTAGTCAGGTCAACAGTTTCACAGTGTGGAAATGAGCTTACTTGCTCATTAAAGCCTATCTATTCAAAATTTAGAAGAATCCTCAATGATACAATGTATTGGTCAGAAAAACAAAGTGCAATCTTCCTACGCAATTAAGGGTATGCATCACAGACAAGAACGCATTTCAACAGTTTAAATAAAGTATTTTATTGTATTGTAATAGTATTTAAATAGCGCTTACTACCCCTGACGAGGTTGATAATTGTAACACAAAAGCACCCAAATAAAAATAAAAATAAACAGAAAACGTATGCAGTAAAAGCCACCAAAGCAGTGGTGTGCAAAATACAGTGATGTGTTGAAAGTGCACTTAATTAAGCACTTCATATCCCTGTGACGTTGCAGAGTGACGATCCACTAACCAACCATGATATATGTGTTGGGAGTCCATTCGAAACATAAGAGAAATCCATAGAAATGGCCCTATTGCAACCAGTAATTTTATGTGCTCTGCGGGTCTACCCGAGCATGGCACCATAACACATGTAAATGGGCACTACTCTGCCTGGATGAGGGTGGGTTGTTGCATAAACCTATGGAAAGACTTGGTTAGACTAAGAACATAAAAGAGGTAAATGGAAAGCAACAAGGGAAGGGATGTGTGCTGTCTGGGGCCTTTATTTTAACTGTAAGCCCAATCCATGCCCTTAAAGACATGAACAGGGAAGTCATTACACAAAATCATCCTTAGTCTCACAGTCTTCCACTCTGAAACCAAAATTGGATGCTCAGAGATTAATCTAATGGATATGGTAAAAGTCAGCCACTTTTCAGGAGGGCTCAGAGGCAGCTAATGAACTTGGCCAATAGGCAGACCCAGCACCCTGGTCTCTTAATCAGCAGCAAGTCAATGAAGGGAAGATACAAGAGTAGGCACAAGTGGCCCCATTCTGCAAACCAGAAAATATACATCCCGCCAAAGAGGGAAAAAAACACCAAGAAGTGATTACAAACAACACTCAGAAATGGACTGTCAAGGCAACAATGTTATTTTTATGCTACAACATAAATTATACTGTGCAAGAGTGGTGGAAGCTAAGCCCACTTCAGCGACATACAACAAAGCTCGGGGCAACCAAAGCTCTAATATAAGCTTCTTAACTTAAATATAACCTTTATTCTTATGAAACTCTCCCTCAAACAATTTTTGCGAAGCAGTCCCTAGCAGGTATCAAATGCTCAAACAAACAATAATAGACTACAAGCCATATATCACTTTGGATATTGAAATTCCTATGACATACTGGTGAGCATAATAATGAGCTACTTGTTTCAAGATAGTGAATGATATCAGTGTTGTTGTTCCTTAATGCTGCTGAGCATAAATATATTTTAGTTAGTGCTTACTACTGCAGTTTTACCTTTAAACAGCACTGTAGAGAACTTGTTCCTGTTAAGTAACACAAAGCGTGGGTGTGGAATTCCTATAGGCAGACGCCCAGGACAAATTGTTTGGAATCAAGGACAACAAGTTAACAAGTTTATTTTGTCCTTGGGACAGTCCCTGCTGCACAAATCCTTTGGCTGACGATTTACACTACCACGTTACAGAGCAGCGAAATGAATTGTTTGCAGCTATGGTAATATTTGTGTCTATATGTTAAGGCTGTTTGAACTGGTATTTATGGTTCATTAATGCAAAGCCTTTATCATTAGGGTGAGCTGTAAACTCGGCTCCACTACTGACAGTGGCTCCAGAAAAAAAAAAAAGTACACATTTGTAAAGTTTATAATATGACGCTACATATAATGCTCAATAATTCTCTCTGATTAACCCCTTCTGTGCCGCTGATGTGGAAGGGGAAACCCTTACCCTTCCACCCCCAACCCCCCAAGTGACGTCAGACCTCATCAGAGGCCACTTTCCCATCGCGCTGATCGGAAGAGAAAGGCAAAGCATTTCTCTTCCGATCATGTGATGGGGCCCTAAGAGGCTTCAAAGGGAAGGAAAGGAATTTCCTTCCCTTTGAAGTCTCTCAGAGCATTTCAAAGACCGGATTGTAAAGCGATCTGGCTTTTGAAATACAAAATAAATCCTTGGTGTCTAGTGGGTATTTGAAATTGGCATAAGGGGAGCGACCTCTTGGGCAAGGGTCGCTCCCCAGGGGGGCAATTTTTTTTTCAAGGCCTTTTCTGCCCCCCTTGGGGGCAAATCGGCCGATTTTTGTTAGGTCAATCTGCCCCCAGGGGCCAGAATCCACTGGGCACCAGGGATCATTTGTTTATTTGTTTTTTGGTTATTATGCCCAGGGGGGGAGGTGTAGAAGCCACTAGGAACCAGGGGATACATTTTTTTTTTTTTTTTTTTTTTTTTAAAGAGGTGGAGAGCACATTGTATTTAGACTATTTCTGCCCCCCCCTTGGGGGCAGATCGGCCGATTTTTGTTAGGCCAATCTGCCCCCAAGGGGGGCAGAAACCACTTAGGGACCAGGGATTGGTGTGTGTGTATGCATGAGTTTTCTTTAAGGGGGCAGACCCTTGGGTAAGGGTTGCTCCCCATGGGGGCACATTACTGTTGGCCATATCTGTCAGGTGGGACTATTTTAAGAAGGCCCACCTGCCCCCAAGGGGGGGCAGAAAGCCCACCAGAGGCCAGGGAAGTTTTTTTCCCCAAAAATAAGAGAGTGGGGGTATGGCCATACCCCCACCCCAAATAAATGGGGCCAAAGTTGTTTTGCCCACCAGTGGGCAGATGAGGCAATTACCCCTGATCCACACCCCAGGGGGGGGGGGGGGGGCAGAAAGTCTACTAGATGCCAGGGAATAAAAAAAAAAAAAATATATATATATATATATATATATATTGGGGTGGTGGCAACCAACCAGTATGGGCCTGGTTACACCCCTACCCCAAACGAAGGGGGTAACAGTCTTTCAGCTCTCCCCTGCACTCTAAAACATCTTATCCCACAGCAAGCAAGAAGACATTTGATTATTTGGGGTTTTAGTTTTACATTTGGGCCATGAGAACTTGGCTAACTCTCAAAATCGCCCCACTTGGAATGGTGAGGACTGCACTTTATGGACTTTGGGACGCAGCCATGTAGAAAAATCCACAAGACCTAGACACATCTGAAAACTAAACATCTGGGTGATTCCAGGGTGGTGTGTTTCACATGCACCCCGCACCATTTTTGTACCCACAATCCCTTGAAAACCTCCAACTTTGCTGGAAATCACACATTTTCCCCACGTTTTTGTGATGGAACCTTCCGGAATCTGCAGGTATCCACAAAATTCCTACCACTAAGCATTGTCTCATCTATACCGATAAAAATTCTGCTGCACTTGTCAGACTAAAAATGTTTTTTTGCAAACTGCCCTTTTGGACCCCCTTTGGTTCCCCCTCAATATCAACATGTTTTTGGCTTTTCCCTTTCACAAGCACTTGGCCACCTACACAAATGAGGTATCATTTTTACCGGGAGACTGAGGGTAACACTGGGTGGTATGAAATTTGTCCCAGTGCGGTGATCCCACACAGAAATGTGGGAAAAATGTGAATTTTTAGCTAATTTTGAGGTTTGATGAGGATTCTGGCAAAGAAAACATTGGGGGATCCACGCAAGTCACACCTCACTGGACTCCCTCGGGTGTCTAGTTTTCAGAAATGTCTGGGTTTGGTATGTTTCCCTAGAAGGCTGCTTAGCCCAGGACCAAAAACGCAGGTGCTCCCCGCAAAAACAGGTAGATTTGTATTTGATCATTTTGTTGTGTCTATATAGTGTTTTGGGGCATTTCCTTTCCCGCGCACTAGGCCACCAACAAAAGTGAGGTACCATTATTATCGGGAGACTTGGGGGAACGCTGGGTGGAAGGAAATGTGTGGCTCCTCTCCGATTCCAGAACTTTCTGTCACCGAAATGAGTGGAAAAAGTGTTTTTTTGGCCAAACTGTGAGGTTTGCAAAGGATTCTGGGTAACAGAATCTGGTCAGAGCCCCACAAGTCCCCCCATCTTGGATTCCCCCAGGAGTCTAGTTTTCAAAACTGTGCAGGTTTGCTAGGTTTCCCTAGGTGCCGGCTGAGCTAGAGGCCAAAATCCACAGCTAGCCACTTTGCAAAAAACAGCTCTGTTTTCTTTGTGAAAATGCGATGTGTCCATGTTGTGTTTTGGGGCAGTTCCTGTCGCGGGCGCTAGGTCTACCCACGCAAGTGAGGTACCATTTTTATCAGCAGACATGGGGGAACACAGAATAGCAAAACAAGTGTTATTGCCCCTTGTCTTTCTCTTCATTATTTCCTTCACATGTAAGATAGTGTGTAAAAAAGACGTCTATTTGAGAAATGCCCTGTAATTCACATGCTAGTATGGGCACCCCGGAATTCAGAGATGTGCAAATAACCTCTGCTTCTCAACACCTTATCTTGTGACCATTTTGGAAATACAAAGGTTTTCTTGACATCTATTTTTCATATTTTATATTTCAGCAAATGAATTGCTGTATACCCGGCATAGAATGAAAACCCATTGCAAGGTGCAGCTCATTTATTGGCTGTGGGTGCTTAGGGTTCTTAATGAACCTACAAGCCCTATATATCCCCGCAACCAGAAGAGTCCAGCTGACGTAACGGTATATTGCTTTAAAAAATCTGACATCGCAGGAAAAAGTTACTGTAAACTGTGGAGAAAAATGGCTGCTTTTTTCACCTCAATTTCAATATTCTTTTATTTCAGTTGTTATTTTCTGTAGGAAACACTTGTAGGATCTACACAAATGCCCTTGCTGAATTCAGAATTTTGTCGTCTTTTCAGAAATGTTTAGCTTTCTGGCATCCAGCACTGGTTTCTCACCCATTTCTGTCACTAACTGGAAGGAGGCTGAAAGCACACACAATTTTTTTTTAGTAAAAATGGGGTATGTCCCAGTAAAATGTCAAAATTGTGTTGAAAAATGGGGTTTTCTAATTCAAGTCTGCCTGTTCCTGAAAGCTGGGAAAATGGGGATTTTACCACCGCAAACCCTTTGTTGGTGCCATTTTCAGGGGAAAAACCACGAGCCTTCTTCTGCAGCCCTTTGTTCCCATTATTTTTTTTTTAAACAATTTTTTTGCTGTATTTTGGCTAATTTCCTGGTCTCCGTCAGGGGAAACCACAAAGTCTGGGTACCTCTAGAATCCCTAGGATGTTGGAAAAAAAGGACGCAAATTTGGCGTGGGTAGCTTATGTGAACAAAATGTTATGAGGGCCTAAGCGAGAACTGCCCCAAATAGCCAAAAAAAGGCTCGGCACAGCAGGGGAAAAGGCCTAGCAGCGAAGGGTTTAAATGAAAATATTTGCAGAAGTTTGGATGCAAGATTGATGATTTTTTGCTTTCAAAATAAAATGTTTACAAAAAATGCAACTACGAACAAAATGTTTTGCTAAACTACTGTGAAATTTCAGGTACCATTTCATTGAGGCATCATTTAGTAAAACGTGTTCATGCATGCTAGTATTTAAAAAAAAAAAAAATAATAATCTGAAAAGAAAGTCAGTATAACTAGTTACAAAAATATTAAGGGAAACATGAATATAAACAAGCATTGGCAAAGCCAATAGGTCTGAAATTGGTGGTCAGTCTTTTGGTTTAGTCAATGCGTATCTTGTGTTGACATGGCTTTTGTAAAACTGTATTGTTGTGGGAGCTGCTGGGCCCTCACCACTGTAAAAAACATTCGCAAAAATGTTTTTTGGTTTAAAAAAAGAACACGCCCACAGTAGTTCCTGGCACTTAACAAAAATACTTTGGGATCCGATATGCTCCTTGTGAAAGAGCAGATTGCGATCACTGTAATGTAACATGGATTTGTAGAGCACAGATCTTTTCACGTGTGAGAGTATCCTGGTGCTGAGTAGGACCGCGTTCTGCGGTAGAATCAGTCACAATGAAACCAGTCAACAGATGGACAGAATTTTAATAAAACAAACGGTCTTGGTTAACACCAGACCTAATAAGAGCCCAATTCTTAAAGAAAGTCATAAAACAGCACTCATGGTATGTGCCTTTGCATTAGTGCAGATTTGTGTATTTCATAAATTCACAAGAATTTACAGAAGTAGACCAGGAATTTGTAGTCCTAGGAAATATCTGTGAACTGTATTTTAGCACTAGAAAATATGCAGGAGTAGATTTCCTCATGCAAAAATCTGTTGAGCGTTTACAAGTTCACTTTCCCTTTAACCACTTGTTTCCAAACCCTGGAAGAAGTTTTACTTCTGACCTTTGTCAGGAGTACATTTACAACCTTTCTCAGTATGGGAAATGATTAAAATGATTAGAGAAGAGCTGCTGAAACCCCTTAAAACAGGGGTTCCCACCCTGTAGTCCGGGGACACCTAAGAGTTCTTGAAATCTCCTCAGGGGGTCTGTGACTGCTTAGAAAATTAAATAATATTAACAGGTTAGTAAAGTTTATATAAAGAGGTAAATGTACAACTGAATTTTTTTAAAAAGGTACTGTAAATGTCAATGAATTTGAAACTGGAGGCTAAAGGTTAAATTAGTATCCTTAAATTGATTTGTGAAAGCAGTGCAGGCGCATCAGACAGAATATAGTATGGGCGATTTGTGGATTCAATTGACTTTAGAAAATCTCCAACCATCATATTAAATTAAAATTTTATATTTTTTAAAATATTTGTTTGCAAATTTTAAAATGTTCTTTCATTTGTTTAAGTGTTTGATGGAATGCTTGTTTCTGTATTTTATGTGTATCGGTTTGTGGTTCATATCATGGACATTGTTTAGGCAGGGGTCCCCGGCTTCTAGTAATGACTCAGTGGGGAGTCCCTGGATTCCAATAATGATTCAAAGGTGGTCCTCGGGTTCCAATAATGATAAAGTGGAGGTCCGCAAGAGTCAAAATGTTGAGAAACGCCACCTTAAAAACATGCAGGTTAATAGGTTTTCACAAGCTAGAAAAGGCATTTCAACCTTGAAACTATTGCTTACCGCTACCTCCTGTACCCGGTATGTAGATTTGTGGAAAGGTGGCAAAATAAAGAAATTGCTAGTATTCATGACCTACTGTAGTACAAGCCCTGGAATAATCAGAGAGGCTAGTATCAGAGATATAATATGAGACTGCTGCCATAATGTGTCAATGCACTACATGGCACCATAGGGACAAATAGATTAATTTACTGGACAAGTAGATTTATGAAGCAACCTATCCCATGGACAAGTAGATATTTTATCAAATTCCACACACCTGACAAAGATACTCGCTGTATCGAACTGAGCAAGTAAAAGGCTGTAACAGATGTTCAGAAATTCAAATCTGCAGTTTACACTGGGTGTCGGCAGCATACCTGTAATACATTCACCCACAGGGCCCGATTTACTTGCGACCAATTACTTGGTACAGCTTTCAGCCACCTTGGAAGGATCAGTCTGCCAGCTAAGATAAAACCTCTGATATGCAGGCCGCAGATTGCTACAGCAGGTGCATTAATTCACATACACGTGCCTACGTGTTTCACGCTTCAAAGACTGAACAGTCATGATTTACGATCTATATTTACCTTAACAGGGTTAAAAAAAAAAATTGTCTCAAAAGTGGGTGGCAACATTTGGAAACTGATAGTGGCTCAGCTCCCGTCAGGTCATATTGCTCCTGTCCTATTTTTCTGAAATCAGATACTACAGTAAACACCCAATTTTCCCTACAGAGTGCCAAGGCTCTAATTCTACATTAGATTCTGGGAAACTGAGGTGAGGGCTTGGGAAAACCGACAGTATTTGGCATGTCTGAGAACCCACCTGTGGTGATGAGAGGAGATGGGATAGGGGGCAAGAGTACTCTATGGTTACAACTCTAACATTAACACAGCCTCAGGAGACAAATACACAATGCGGGACAAATGTTAAGTTTCAGGTGGCAAACAGTACAAAGTTCTGACTAAACGGTAACTGGCCTTAATAATACAAATATTTTCACCTATTAATACTAATAAATGCAATAAAAACAGAAATAACAAAAAAAGGGTTAGCATCTGAACGAGAACATTATTGTACACAAATGTGCAGGATAAGTTTGGAATATTTGAACTGGCAATAGTATCGCTATGTATTGATTCTGAGCAATAAAGTTTATGACTTAACGAAGATTCCGTGTGCACTGTGATGAATGTGGTGCTCCTCAGATACACTAAAGACGAGAAAGCTAATCCTGTACTTTTATGTTTTGTAACGTCTCTTGGCTACACCTGTACAATGTCACAGAGAAAGCATGCATAGATGTACATGAGATAAATGGTCCCTTCCACTATGGTTCAGCACAATTCCACGAGTCTGGTGCATAAATGCATCTCCAGTTCTAAGGACACGCCTAGTCCAAAACAAGAAACAGACTACACACAGCGACTGCCATCATATGTCTGCACAGTCCTGGAACCTTTGGGACTTTTGGTGAAGTTGAACTTGATTTCATTATTGCAGTTTCCTTTAAAGCATGCAGCAGGTGACTCCCCAGTTGTGAACTATTTAACAGGGTGTCAAGGGCATGCACACAAACAGGATCGAAGTGCAACATCCCAAATGTAAAAGCAGAACCATCTTTGAGCTATGGGGTCACAACAACCTTCGTTCCCTTTTTGTCTGACCTAAGCAAAGCAATCTAGGACTTACAGAGGAGCCTCTGCACCATCAGATTGCAAGATATAAATCTTTGAAACAACGTACATATGTGAGCACAGTTTATAACTACATAGTAAGAAACAAGGGGAAACACAGACAAAAAAATGGAACACTGACACCGCAGACCCACTAGAAACTCTGCAGCTGCTTTCCGGGAGCTTGGGAAAAAAAATCTAATTTAACATACTGCTTTTCATTGTTTAGGTAAGAAAGCTCCAAACTAGGGACACTACTCTGATTCCACCTCCACCTCACAATCAAATATGATTGGTTTGTGGCCAACAGTCTAAAACAGTTCAGCGATATCATGGAGGAACAGATCAAAGGAGGAGCTTTGGTTCAACATATTGAATAATTATTCTGATGTTCAAGAGGGTCGTCCTGGTTACCCATTAAGGCCAGAGACTTGACAAAAGGCATAGCGGGGTTTGATCTAATCAAGATGTGCTGGGAATGGGATAGACGGCTATTTAGAGAATCATCACTGCGTGTGAAAACAAGAGGTTAGCCAGTGGTAAGGTAAGGTGGCTGGGTGAACTTATTGCTCTTTCATAAGGTTATTAATGCATGCCTGAGCTGACGAGTTTTGTGATGCACTGTATGAAGAGAGGTTGGCACGGTGACGTAATGCATTGTTAAAAGCTATTTCAGAACTGCATCTATCCAATTTATCTGAAATGCATTGCTGTAAAATGATCAATATGACTCGATATATTAATAACTTTACTTAGAGATATCTTTTTCCGATCAACTCCTTAGCCCTTCTTGGTGGTTTGTGTTCAGTGGCTATGGTTTCTTCAACACATCCCACAACATTCTGCAAATTCGAAAGTGTATTGCATGGTTTATAAAATTTTCAAGGTTGGAAGGTCTGAATCTGTGTCTGCTCTGCCTGATGCACGACAGACTGCCAAACACGCATTCCTGAGAAATAGGTCTAATGTTGCCCCTATTGGCGCTTTATACAAAGATATGCTAGTTAAAGATTAGAAAATGCAGAAATATGCTTCCAACTCCAATCTACACAATATGAGGCTACCGTTTACTTTACACTTACACTACAAGCAGCAGGATTTACATTTTACAGCAGGAATGCATGTGCTATTTGTATGGATAATCAAGGTTCCAGGGTTGCCACTTTACTTAAAGCAAATCAGAGTTTAAGTCAAGCCAAAGTGAAATCAGCATGCCTCTCCCTGAACCAATTACTTGCAGGTACACACATAAACTAGTTTTTACAAACCGGGTATTACTATAGTCTTGAAAACTAGTAAAATGTATTCAGTATTTATCATTAACCAATTTACAGTGTTTTTGTATTCACTCTAGAAAAAAGGTTAAGTTGGCAACATTAAGATTTGAACATGCAACCTTACCTGAGCAGAAGTATTAACTACTAAGCTGCCTTACCAGCTATATCTGCTGGGCAAGTCTATAGGCTGCAAGATGGTTCAGATTAGGTATGTCCCCTTGAAGAACGAGCGGTTTGGATTAATTTCAGATTCTTAGAATTAGCGCAATGTAAATTAATTTAATTTAGATGCTCTGAATGTCAGTTTGCCTTACAAAGACTGAAACTTCTTTATGGATGTCCTGGCACCTGCACCCTGGCTTAGAATTAAGGTACCCGCGCCAGAAATACATGTTTATTTAGAAACTTATGGTACAGAACTGGCAATACATTTCTGTGGCAAATGGACTAGCAACACAGATCTATGAGTGAACTGTTGTTTAAGTTTATCATCAAAAACTTTCCAAGGTTAACATGCCCAAATCAACGCTTTGTAACCACCAGATCACGTCCGAATCTAAAGGACAGCACAGTGACTCCAGTTTTTTTCACTGTAGGTCAAAATGTTCAACCCTGCTATTCAATGGTGTGATAATTAAAAAAATCTACATGTAAAAAGTAAGAATATATTTGAGCCCCTGAAGCTGTAACTCAAAAATTAACTCTCCAACAACTGATAAAATAAGTGACATTACATTTTTTATACAACTGTCAGGAACCAAAAATATTTCAATCGACATTTTGCATTGTAAAATGGCCATTAATTTAAATAAAACATAAACCCTTGCATACATTTAACTGAAAGAAAAGGCATCTTACTCTGCGGCTAATACGCATATTTTTTCCCTTGTCTACACAGAAGGCAACATGTAATGAATCTTGAAGCTATTAACTGCTGCTGTCTCTCCTGGTGGCATCACGCACATTTTCTTTAGAAATCCTTTTAGGTGTGGCAGAGTACCCAGTTAGCCCAGCTGACTCTTAGCATCTAACCGGAATTCAACAGGCAACAAACACACTACTGATTTCCTGTCAGGTGAGTTACTTGTAGAATCTGCCAGCAAGATTTGAAGTAAAAGCTACTTTTGTTGTGCTTCCTCGAATCCCTCGTTACGTACTAGGTTCGATTTTAATAAGGAAAACAAATACAGTAATTTCTGTCAAAAACGAACGAGTGGCAAACTCACAGGTCCTGCGACACACCCTCTCCTAGTACCATACAACAAACAGCTGTGTTACAACTCGCTTAAGCCTGTGATACATGGCATTCTTCGACACGCGCTGCACTGCGAGTTTACGGGCACCACAGTGCTCTTTCCAAGTCTTGACTATTATGACCGCCTATTAATTGACCCTTTTCTACTTGACTCCACTTACCTAGGTCCCACCAGACGCCTCAACTCCTTCCCTACTCTGTACAATTCACCAACTGCGCTACCGGAAGTACATCCGCAAAGGGGACACCTCACTTCCGCTTGGGCTGGACCAAATTTAACAATTCGTCAGTAAAGAGTTTCGTATTTTTCACACTTCGACTTCGGAAATTTACGTTCCAAGCTTATATGTTGCATGCCACAGGCGTGCGCGCGCCGTACGAAGAAGCCTGTCCCCTGGGGTGAATCACTCCCGCCACCCCTCCTCGCGTGAGAATGGTAGAGGCCGTAGTGCTTGTCAGGCTGACCCAACTCAGAGGAAACGCCGACTGTTAATCCAGGAGACGTGGGCATTTAAAGGCTCTTGCCTTTTACGTTTTAGATTATATTCACTGTCCCTTATGGGGTCCCAGGCAGACTCATGTTAAAAGCGATTATAGCTACCGCCCACTGGTTGCACCAATGTTTGGGATGTGCCAAATATACAGCAAAGAAGGGTATGTTTTTTTCCCATGCCCCCTAAAATTGGAGTTTATTGGACGGAGCCCGTGGCCGAAACCTATTGGATATCGACGTATTGCTTGCTCAAGGCATTACCCAATTAGAGACTTGATACAGAGAGGACGCGGACCAATGAGGAATGCAGGCGCCACGCCGTTCAGGGACAAGGTAAACAAGCGCGTGCGTCACGGTTCATACACGAGCTGTCATGGACATAAACTGAACAGGCATTGGCAAAGCCGATATGTCTCAGCCATGCGAGAGCTATTGCTTTTGTTAATGTTAATGGTTTTTTAGCCATGTAGCTCAAGAGCACACTATTTAAGCGGGTAAGCCGTGATTTTTAACCGATTTCTGGGTTTCAGTAGCAGATCTGTAAACGTTTCAAACCAATCCTTTTCCTTCCTGCCGACCTTCATGCGTCATTTCACTGCGAGCAGCAAGCATCAGTGTATTAAATAATTGCAAAAAGGTGCAGTTACATGATAACACTTAACAGTCCACATGAAAAGCAAATGTAAACAAAAAAAGTGAACTTAGATGGTGAGAACTAATATTCCCATGTCTGCTGTGCACCTCCATATACCCTAATGGTAAATCAAACGAGCATTTGTAATTCAATAGGTCTCGCATTTGCTTGAGTTACAGCTATTGGCATCGTAAATTCATAACTGGACTTTTCTTGCCACATAAATTGGTCACCCTGCCTCATAAATTTGACTTTTACCGCCATACAATTCCAGTGGCCCTGCATATAACCAAAGCACTTCCGTTTACTGTCTTTCTCTAGCTGCGCCAAAAATTAAAAATGTTGCCATTTAAAATCCTAATTTAAATCTCCCATGCTAATTCCAATAAAATGCCACCTCCACCACCCCATCATCAGAGACAACTCTGTTCTCACCTCTCCTATTCTGCCCTCTAATGCCTCCCTAGAGGCCTATATTGCCTGCTGCAACGCCACATTGTCCGCCATGATAGGGCCCAATGGTTTTGATGATGAGGCAGAGACAGTCGCATATTTGTCTATTTTGCCCTGCGTGGGGTGCTTTGGTTCTTTGTCCTTGGCTATAGTGCAGTGTCTTGAAATTAACAGTCTTGAAGCAAAGGAGTTGCTGGCCCGCGTCACCCTCTGCAGGAGTGGCCGGTATGGAAATCAGTCCTACAGAGAGAGGCTGTGTGTCCCACATCCCCTCTTCGTGACAATATCTTTTATGGTTCCATGGCCCACAACTCCACCCCCTCTCTGTAAAGGCGCTGTGGGCCATTGCTACATTTTGACTCACCTGCCAGTCACCTGGTCTCATTTGTCTCTGGCAGCCTCCATAGCCCACGTGTTCCTGCGGCCGACCCGACTCACTGGCTCCCTAGCCTGGTGCACGCTGGGCCGCCGTCAGCTCGTCACCTCCCTGGGTAAAGGCCAGCACTGGGAGCCATTCTTGGCATGGTCGCTCACCCCCACACCTCTCCGTTTGCCACGGACCTCTCAGCTTCCTCTGGCCCGGCGTTCCTCCGGCACGGCTCGTCTGGGCAGGCCCTCCACCGGTGCCATCAGGCACAGATCCTCCCGGCACACAGAGCAGCGTTTCCGCCTCTCCGCATTAGGTGGGGTATAGCCTGGGCATGGTTCGCCCAGAGAAAGGCTGATGCAGACGGATCATGTCAGATTTACGGGGAATCTTGGCAGACCTTGATTAAAACTTGTCCGTCATGTTGGCTGTCACAGCTATGCCCCTCAGTTCCCCTACCTTTTAAGCCCATTTCAGTCTAACTTGTTACAACAATGGCACATGACACCCAGATCACCCATAGGCTAAAAAAAGAACCTGACAGGCCTTACTTCCCCGGCACAGACCACTGCCTCCTGTGAATGTTGGTCAATTACCTGAAAATTAATGCGTCAAAAACCAAGATCCCCAAGGGAGGGAACTGGTAGAATTACCACTCTACCACTACCTGACACCAGGAACGTGGACCACCACTCATGACAAGCAATAAATAACCTAGCAGTGGTCATGGAATCCCACTAATCCCTGGCACCACAATTGAACCAAATTACCTTTGCTTTGCTTCCCTCCAAGCTCAAAAGCAGCTATTGGTTTGCTCTAACACAACAGGAGACCCATCCTTTTTTCATGAATAACAATATGTTTTTCAAAGTGGACCACACACTACCAACCAAACAACACAATTATATAAATCAGTGTATAAGACTGCATCTCTTCCTCTCCATTTTAATCTGTGCTCAAAAGCAGCTACAATAATTCTGAAACGAAACAGGAAGGCCTATCTAGTCCTCAAGCATGGCACCAACAATGTTCCCACGTAAACCAATTCTTTTCAATCCAAGAGCAAAAATTAGAGTACCACCTACAAGTTGAATTCCTGTTACGGCAAACTCAGCATTCCATCCATAAGAGGTCAGTTGAGTGTTTTCCATTCTGTTAGGTAATAACACCGGGTACAAATGCTGTATGCAGCACCCTATAAAATATAAATTACTGTTATTATTCAACAACCAAGATGCACATTATTCAACCTTTCATGGAAGTCAACATATTTAAGTGCTGCAAAATATGTCTTTGAAAGGATCTGGTGCCCTATCTATACTAAGAAGAACTGGATTAGTAGACTGCTGTTCGGAACTCTCTGTTCATCATTTTCCATTCAGTAGTGAGGTTCTCAGAACTCTTCAGTATACAAAAGTCTTTCTTTACATGTGGAACTCTAGTCATTGTGGAAGGTGCTTTATTCTGTTAAGTTTTAATACTGACCTGGAAGTGCTGTTGCCTTTACACACCCATGTCGTCTTTGATTTTCTCTGATCCAGCTGTATGTAGGGCACTCCATCTTAGCTGTTCTAATTGTAAATTTCAGGAAAACCAGTAGTGGAAAACCTTCCACATCAACCCCAAAACACGGGCCAACAGATGCATTCATGTCATCAATGACACCATGCTCCAGTTCTCAGCTTTCGCTGTACCAGGCAAATATTGATGTCAGGTGCATTAATCCAACTGGCTCATTTGAAATGAACCAAGGTTATAACTCCCAACGTGCCTGATGATTTGGAGTCATTTTGTGTCCCTAACCAGACCCTCACTGTTCATCGCTGAATGATAGAAAACGTGCACCTTTCAGATGCTCAATACTTTTCCTTTGCCTTTAGGTGATGAAAGAGCTCCCACTATTTTACTCTGCCTCATTTACACGCAATACCACATGATTGCAATTTAAAAAATTTCAGACTTTTTTTCAAATGTTACGCATTCAAACACAACGTTTTTCAGGCTTAGACATTCAAATGTAATGTCTTCCAAACTATTTATTTCAATCTCTTGATATAATTCACTCTGGACTGCTCATCTTTGGGAGCAGAGTCACAAAATGGTCTCTCCAGCATGAGACTTTACACATAATACACCAAAGTAGGAAAGGATCACATTTTACAGAAAGCAACACATCAACTACCAAATCAAGAATGGCCTCCACAGAACACAAGCGCTATTCCATTTCAGAACGTCACCAAAGCTCCATTGCCACCTTTGGTATGTCGCAGAGAAGGTTCACCCGGAAACGGAAGCAGGACTCAGCTTGGCGGATCAACGAAGCGTGGCGGCTGGCAGCAAGTGGCAGCCGAAACTGATCCGTGGAGCTGTGGAGCTGGAGCCAGTTGTGGGCCTGGCAGAGGCCGGTAATCACAGCGGTACGGACCTCACCTGGACCAGACTGATCCTGCTATAAGTGTTTAATCCCCGTCATAGCTGCACGGCCCTCCCGTATTGAGGCGCGGCGGAGATTTACTGATACGCGGCGGAGCAGAGCTGCAAGGGAGGAGGCGCAGACTCCCACACCCGCGCTGAAGCACCAGGAAGGAAAGCGAGCGGGAAACGAACTGAGGTCGCTCGGTGGCTGCGTCAGTAAGGAGGTGTGTGGCATTGCCGCAGCCAGGGAGAGGATGTCGTGAGGCCAAGAAGCAGGCGGTGAGGCAAAGCAGGCAGCGAGGCATTGAGGGTGAGCCTAGGTGAGACTGCTGATTCTGTCAACCCTCATCCCCCTTCCTAGAGCCCCAGCCTATACCTCAGCTCTAATTTTAGAGCAAATAGCACAGGACCTTGTGCTAATAGCCTTGACCTTGAACCTTGAACTTCGAACTTCAGACTTTTCTGTCTCTGGTCTTTGGCCAGATTGAATTCAAGTGGGCTCGAGTGGCTCAAGTGGATTCAAGTGGGCCTGGAGGCCCTAGTGAGAATGTAAACAGTCATTGCGACCACAGCCATAGTTTATTCTTAGCCCCTTTTGAATATGTAGAAAAAACATGAATATTGTTTATATTGCGTACAGTGGCGTACGTTGGACAGTGTAGTCAGCTTTAGCTGCTCAGTGGATTTGGGTGAGTAGTTTGTGAGGAGCACAGGCCCTCAACCTTAGTTGGAGAGCCCTGAGAAAACTTTGGAGTGTAAAAGGAACCTAGTGCCAGTAGAAGTTTGTGGTTAGTCGCTGGTGGTAGTGCGGAAACGGCTGGTACCAGGCCAGGCAAATGCGGCTTGCCTCCCTCCGGTGCCGGATTAAAAAGTAAAGGAACTCCTACAGTGAAGTCCCTGCAGTGTGGAGTGTTGCAATCTATTGTGGAAATCCACCTACTACTAGGACCTAGTATAATACTGGGTATATACCTGGAGTACAGTATATAGTATATAGTTTACAGTGCACAGTATGCCAGTAACCAAAGCTCGAGTACGTGGCATCAAAAAGGGTCCAAACATAAGCTCGAAACCAAGGGAGACTTTGGGGACACACCAGCCCTCAGGGGTATCGCATGGAAATCATGAAGAAGGTAAAGGAGGAAATGTACCCCAGTTGTTGGACCAGGAGGACTCCCTTAGAGACAATGGGGACAATGGTGACAGTGGCGCAAAACCCTCAGGGACCCCTCTGGGGGTTTCAATTAGAGAGTTTGTTGAGAAATATTTCAAAAAGACTCATAGCATGTCACAGGTGTCAGAGGGAAACAACACGTTTGATTCTAACCAGAGTGAAATAGCCCGACCCATGAGGAACAACTCTCAAGCCTCAGACTCACCGCCTTTTAGAAGTTATGGCCTTGAGCCCAAGCCTATGTGAGATTGAGTCAGATGATATAAAGCAAATAGGAGTTATATTAAGCCCGGAGGGGGAAGAGGTGACCAAAGCACTCTTTTACTCTGACTGCATTAGACGATTAGTACTACAAGCAGAGGTGGAGCTAATGAAGGAGGGTATAAGATTAGTGCAGGGAAATGTGACAGAGGATGAGACACAAGATAGGTGAGCCCTCAGGTGCCATGCAGGATTATTCCCAAATCAAGTGCTGTGTAATCTGTTATATAATAAAAATCGCAGAAGGTGCATTGACGGAAACAATGGTAGTTTACGTGTAATCGTAGCCCCACAATATAACGACTCATAGTGGAGGAATGATCTTGAGTCCATTGTAAACCCCTGTGACAAGTATATTAGGGGAGAATTGAGTGATGTGGACTTGGAATTAAGCCCCGCGCACAGCCATTTGATTTTATCCTGGAACTTAGGAGGTTACAATAAACATTTAAAACAAGAGCTATTTAAAGAGAGTTTGAAGAATATGATGTAATGTGCTTCCAGGAAACTTGGCTGTGTGACGAACCCGAACCAGTAGATGGTTTCATGAGGCTTTTCAGAGGAGCAATACGGCAAGGGTTAGGACGCCCATCAGGGGGCATAATAATGCTAGCCTCTACCAGAATAGCGAACAAGATCACAGAAATAAAAACTAAATGTCGCTGGCTATTGGTAGGCCAGGTAGATCTCTACAATGAAATTGGAGGTGTTAAACAGGTTTTGATAATCAATGTTTATATACAACCGGGGAACATATTTGAATATAATACCCAGCGGGATCTGTTTGAGGAAGATCTGGAACTACTGTGTACTGGTAAAGCAGGATACTTGACTTTAATGCTGGGAGATTTTAATCATAAACTTAATCCTAACAGCAGTGACAATTTATATAAGGAGTTACTGGTAGCTGCACAAATCCCTAGTAGCATCTTTCCCAATGTTGAAAGTTCTGCCTGTGACTTGTCCTTAGTAAGAACTATGGGATCCCATGGCATGTTTTGTTTAAATGGGCGTATGAAGATGGATCGTCTGGCAAAAAAGACTTTTTGACTAGGTAATCAGGAATGCCCCATTGATTATGCTTTTGTAAACACCTGGTTCTTTGGAGAAGTGCTAGACTTTGAAGTTGAGCATATAGAGGTTAGTGATCACTGGCCACTCCGTTTAGCAATACGTTAAGCTGGTAAAACCCAAATAGAAAGAGAAAAGGCACTGATAGTGCTAGTTGAGTATCCTCGTAGGATAACGACTCGACTTACAGAAAGTAGTCTAGAAGTACTTAATAATCTGATAGTAAACTACCCAATCCTTAGTATGGAAGAAGACCCAAAAGATATATTCTAAGGCTATAATAAGGGCATTGCGTTAATGGTTAACTGCTTAAAAAGTAAATTAAAAATATCGCAAGAGGGGTTCGGGCGTCAAGATGGCGGTCGCACTTTGAGAGTGCTCTGGACCCCTCCGTCATCCGCCCTTAATTACCGTGGTCCAAGGGAGCGGAAAGCGCTATACATGGCGCCCCGGTGTCCCGCGGACCTGTAGAGAAGTCTGGTGGGACGAATTGATGAAAAGCCGGCGGCTCACCCTCATACGACGACCCGGCTGCTCCCGTGAAGAGGAGCTCAAGATGGCGGCCGCTGCGAGTTGCGCCCGGCGGATCTGAGGTGGGCTTTGGGGCCCCGACGAAGTCGTCTGCCGCGGGTCGAGAGGCGGCGAGAGGCCTGGTGAGAGCTGGGGCGCGCCCCGCGGGTGGATCCCTGCCGCGGGGGCGCCGGCGGCCCCCCCCCTCTTGTCGTGGAGGGGGGCGCGGGGTGAGCAGCGCAGCACCGGCGCGGGAAGCTCGAGTGTGACCCGGAGGACCGGGAGCCCTCCCTGACCGCCTGGGCGGCTTGCGGTGCCGGGCTGGGGCCGTGGCGGAGGCCCTGGCCCCCGGGATCCTCACCGCGCCGGCGCAAGAGGCGCGAGTGTGACCCGGAGGACCGGGAGCCCTCCCTGACCGCCTGGGCGGCTTGCGGTGCCGGGCTGGGGCCGTGGCGGAGGCCCTGGCCCCTGAGATCCCCCTGCTGGGGAGAATTTAAATTTGATGGCGTGCTGAGGACCAGGACCCACCCTTCCCCGCGGCAGCTGGAGGGGACTCGGGGGCCTGGGGGCTTGGCTCCGGCCCTCGCCGGCCCGAGACCGGATGGAGCGCGAGCTGGACTGCGGCAACATCTGGACTGCGAGTTGAGCGGTGGAAGGCAACACCTTGAGGCAAGTGGATATCCTGGGTTCCGGGTCGTGCTTGGTTGACTTTAGACCCTGGTCGGAACGACCCGAGAGATCGAGAGCACGATCGCGACGGCGCGAGGCCTACAATGGAGGCGCAGAGCCCTTAAGGTGGAGAGACCTGGGTCTGGGTCTCGGACGGGTCCCCCCCAGCTGGTGGAGAGAGCGGGGAAGGGAGCTGAAAAGAAGGGGCCAACGGTGTCATCGCCGGCCGTCCTTACGTGATCAGACACAGCGAACCCCCCCACAGTCCATGGTACTTAACAACTCACTAAATTCTCAGGCTTGAAACCGCGTTAAGAAAGGGGTGGCCCACCTGACGCCCGCCTCAAGTGCCCTCCCAACAAAAAATCGACCAGTTCACGACTGCGACGGGCCAACGAGGAGGGGGAGAAGTGGCTGGTGGGGGTTCAACCCCTGACGGGGTGAGTGCCATTCTCCAAGCTATTCAATCATCGCAGATAGCCGTGGAAACGAAAATCGGTGAGGTGCGAGTGGACGTGGGCCTCATCAGACAGGACCTTAGAAATGCTGTAACCCGAATTACGGAAGTGGAAACCCGAGTCTCCCAAACCGAAACCGATTTGTCCGACCTCAAAGCCAAAGTAGCCCAGCTGCAGTCCCGAACCGGCGAGCTTCACCGTCGTGCAGAAGATGCGGAAAACCGGGCAAGGCGCAACAACCTACGCTTCATAGGTTTCCCGGAGGGCATAGAGGAGGATAAGGCCGCCGAATTCCTGGAGACGTGGATCAAATCTTGGATGCCTGACCAATCCCTCTCGCCCTTGTTTGCAATTGAAAGAGCCCACAGGGCGCTCGCGCCTCGCCCACCTCCGGGCGGTCCGAAGCGCCCGATGATCGCGCGATTCCTTAACTTTAAGGACAGAGACAATATCCTCAGGGAAGCGAGGCGGCAAGATGGTACGCAGTGGGAAAACCACAAAATCCTAATTTTCCCGGACTACACCAGAGAAGTCCAGACCCGCCGTAGGTCGTACGAACAGGTTAAGCAAAAACTAAGGGCAATGCAGCTCTCGTACATGCTCCTTTTCCCCGCTCGCCTCAAAGTCCTCATGGCTGGGAAAGCTTACTTTTTTGATTCCCCGGAGGAAGCTTGGGACTGGCTGACGGAGGAGGGCATTGGAGCCCGAAAGGGTCCCCCCGGGACCACTGGAAGAACCCCACATGTCGGGCCCTCACCATCAGAGGGGCCCCGGAGGAGCAGGCGGCGCACCAGATCCCGGAGAGGCAGACAGAAAGACACGATCGCTCCTGCAGAGGACGAAGCAGCCCGGGACTCTGGTCCTCATACTAAATCTAACACTGAGACTCTTCCGGTGTCCCAAACACCGTCCCAACCCGCCGAGGATGGGCGATTGAGTCAGTCTCCGGTACTCGGCTGACAGGAGATGTGGGACCCCTGCGTGAGACGTAAGGGGATTCGGGCTTCGCCTGACCCTCTCAGGCGACCCCTAGCGAGATTAACATTGATGTCTCCGGAGGCTTCCTAGAGTATGGTGTTGAACGCTTGTTTTGTGACTACTAATTGCAACTGATCCGAAAGAAAGGAGGGGTCCACCACTCCACCCCAATGACAGTTTTACTGGCTGTCTGGTTTTGGTTGGGTACATGGGCGACAGATGCTTCCGGGGGGGGGAGTATGGGGAGGGGGGGAGTTTAGGGGGGAGGGGAAGTTTAAGTTAGGTTTAGGAGGCGACAAGTTGGTTAGCCTGGTTTGTAGATTTAAAATTTTACGGTCATGTCCGAAACGGTCATCCCTGGGCTTGCTCCCGCACATCCAAACATGCCCAACAGTGTCATACCTCACGCTTGGCCCTCAGTAACCCAGGTCCTCTCCTGGAATGTAAACGGCCTGTTAGACAAGATCAAAAGATCGGCAGTATTTAACACCCTCCGCAGGTATTCCCCCGCAGTAGTTTTACTACAAGAGACCCATCTTCTTGGGTCCAGATGCCCTATGCTTGCGAGAGGAGGATACGATAGGGTATATCACGCAGGGTTTTCCAGAGGCTCTAGAGGAGTGGCCATTCTGCTCCACCGATCTCTGCCCATGGTAATCTCTTCCACGCAATCTGACTCACAAGGTAGATTCATGGTGGTCACGGGGACTCTTCACGGACAACCGCTAAACTTGATGTGCGCTTATGCGCTCCCAGCAAATCACGACTCCTTCCTACTTTCGCTCCACCGAGTAACCTCAGGATTACCCCAGGGAACTACCCTGCTGGGAGGCGACTTTAACGCGGTCCTTGACCCAAGGCTGGACATTTCTGGGGAAGCTACCATACATAGATCCAAGCGGGCCTCAGCCCTAAGTAGTTGGGCGGAAAGCCTGGGCTTGTGTGAGGTGTGGCGCACCTGGCATCCCAGGGATCGCCAGTACACACATACCTCGGCAGCCCACCAGACGCAATCCAGAATAGACCTGGTGTTTATGCCCGCCCTAGATTTCTTAAAAGTAGCAGGGGCTGAGATTCTTCCACGGGGGGTCTCCGATCATGCGCCAATACGGATCCGGCTGGGTAGAGCAGACCCTACCAGACGGCCTATGTGGCGCTTGAACGCGTGGCACTTACAAGATACAGAATACACCCAAGAGATCAGGTTGCACCTCGACCAATATTTAGAATTAAATGAAGGCTCGGTTCGATCCCCAGGAATGCTATGGGCTGCTTGCAAGGCCACTATTAGAGGACAAGCCAGAAGCATTCTCCGGTCCTGTGAACGAGATCATAATTCCCAAATCACCGAGCTAGAGAACAAGGCCCGGAGACTCGAATGCCAACATATAAACTTGGCATCGGCCACGACCATGAGGAAACTGACCAGGGTAAGAGAAGATATTAAACATATAATGCTAGATTCGGCCAAGCACATGTGGAGAGCCTCAGCAAGCCGAATTTATGGATGGGGGGATAAAAACGGGAAACTACTGCATTGGCTGGCCACCCGTCCCATGGCTAACAGTATTATACCGGAGATCTTAGATGACTCAGGCACCCTTGTCAAAACAGCAGTGGAAATCGCACATAGCTTCGCCTCTTACTACGCCCGTCTATACGCCAGGCATCCACGCCCTGCTGTTGAGAGAGAGTCCCCCCTACTAAATGAGATTACGCTTCCCGGGGTAACTCCAGAGGCGAGAGACAGACTGGACGAGGCCATCGGTCTTGAGAAAGTCTGCAGCGCAATATCAGGACTGGCATCAGGCAAAACACCAGGTCCCGACGGCTTTCCAGCGGAATTTTATAGTAAATGTAGCGATATTCTGGGTCCCCACCTGCTCAGCATGTACGAAGAAGCGGAAAATCAAGGCCGCTTCCCAACAGAGATTGATCAAGCCACTATTGTGGTGATCCCCAAAACTCAACCCCCATCGCGACAATGTTCAGCGTACCGGCCTATCTCGCTCCTAAATGTGGAAGTCAAGGTACTCTCTTCGATCCTTGCTTCCAGACTGAGGGAGGTAATGCCCACGCTGGTGCACCCTGACCAGTGTGGTTTTATGCCCACTCGTAGCACAAGGCACTGCATCAGACGATTACACCTTGCTTTGGCGCACCGCAAAGTGCTATCGCATACGCAGTTGGCACTGCTTTTACTCGACTTCGAAAAAGCCTTTGATACGGTAGACTGGTCCTTCCTCAATCAAGTCTTATATAAAAACGGGCTCGGACCTAAATTCCGGGGACTGGTGAAACTCCTATACTCTAATCCGACGGCTCGAATCAGGGTGAACGGAGTAGTCTCCGACCCAATCCCCATTGGTCGTGGGACTCGACAGGGATGCCCGTTATCTCCCCTGCTCTTCGCACTAGTGATAGAGCCACTGGCGATACTAATGAGAGGCGACCCACTGATCGAGGGCTGGCACTGGCCCTCTGGCTCGGAAGACAGAGTGGCTTTGTACGCAGATGATGTGCTCCTGTATATCTCCAATCCATCCAAAAGCGGCCCACGCGTCCTAGAGATCCTTAGACTTTTCGCGGAAGCCTCAGGGCTGACCCTGAACCCAGCCAAATCTTTACTGATCCCCCTTCATCGCTCGCACGAATGTATAGATTGGCAACGGAATATCCCGATACGGAGAAACAGCTTTAAATATCTCGGGATACATATCTCACTTCTCCCCGAGCTAGCGTGGGAACTCAATGTCACGCCGCTTTCAAAGAAAATCAAAACTGACCTTCTGCGCTGGAGGACCCTCCCCCTGAATCTACTTGGTAGAATAGCGCTGTACAAGATGATGATTCTCCCCAGGATCTTATACCTCCTGCAGAATTTTCCACATCCCTTCCCCGTGAGATGGTTCAGGGAGATGGACTCTTTAGCACGCCAATTCATATGGAGTGGCTCACGTACAAGACTGTCGCTAAAAACCTGTCAGAGGGATGTTTATGAGGGTGGACTGGGTATGTCGAATATTCAATACTATTATCTAGCGATGCATATACTTGTAATTAATGACTGGATGGGAGGTGGATGGACAGACCCCGCATATCAACTAGAATTGCAGACGATGGGCTACCCACAGATCCTTGACATGCTCTACGGGAGCCCGATACCCCGGGATACTCCAGATGTGACCAAAATGGTACTTCTGGGATGGCGTACAGCCCAGAAAGTGACGGGGTGGTGGGGACGCCTAACCCAACAAACCCCGCTATGGCAGGGGAAGCAGCTGATACATGTAGCAGGTCTGGAGGGCTTCCAGAAATGGGACACCATAGGGATCTCCACACTGGGAGATATTTGGAGAGGGACACATATACGATCTTTTCAAGACCTCCAGAAACAATATTCCTTAAATAAAACACAATTCCACCGATATCTCCAACTACGTCATGCCCTACTAGTCCACCTACAGACAGGAGACAGCATACCCGAGCACCGCCCCATGGAAGCCAAGGCACTGATGGGAGTTCTGGGAAGGGGAGGGGTTTCTCAGATTTACCGCACCTTAATTACCACCACTGGGGGACCCCTGAGAGAGCTTCGCCAAAGGTGGGAGAGTTGGGTGGGACCCATGGAGGAAGCGGACTGGACAGAAGCACTAATGGCCCCACGCTCCCTGACAATGGCCACACGCTTCCGTTTAATACAATCCTATTTCCTTCACGCCGCATACCTCACACCCGCTATGTTACATAAGGCAGGCCTCCGCCCCACAGCGGAATGCCCCCGCTGCAGGTATCATACAGCGGATTTCTACCACATGGTATGGACATGCCCGATTATAGTGGCCTATTGGGAAAGGGTGGTGCAAGAGATATCTGAGGCCCTACAGAAGGAGGTAAAGAGGTCGCCATTGCCCCTCCTTCTCGGGGTGATGGGAGATACAGAGCTACGAAGAGCAGATCGGTCCTTCTTAGGGGTGGCATGTCTGGTGGCCAAAAGGGACATAATGGCAGACTGGAAGGCCAGGGTGGCTCCGGCACTGGCTAAGTGGAGACGGGGAGTGGATAGGTGTGCGCAGCGAGAGAAACTTGTGTACGAGGTCAGAGGTTGCTTACACAAACACAAGAAGATATGGGGGAAATGGGAGGATGTAGCGGGCCTTTAAGAGGGGATGGTGAGTAACATTAGTAATGAAAGCGGCAGGGACCGAGGACTGGACCATTATTGTTTTGAGGCCCGTTGGCTTCATGTTGTACTGTATTCATATTGGTTCTATGCAAAATTTAATAAAATCTCTTTATCAAAAAAAAATATCGCAAGAGGGAAAGTTAAAGGGTGAACCATATAAGATAAATAATAGCAAAATATGGTTTAATTGGGAATGTAGGCGGAAAAAGCAAATGATGCGAAGATTAGAAGGGGAATTTAAGCTAAGACCCACCGCTGTTATGAAAGAGATGCTCCGTCAAGCAAAAAAGGGCTATAAAATACTGATAAGACAGAAGAAACAAGAATATGTCAATAAAAACTGGGACACAATGATTGAGGTTATAAGAACACAGAATATTAGGGGCTTTTGGCAGCTGGTAAGAGAGGGGAAAAGGGTATGAACTATGCAGTGTTTGGTTGGAGAAGAAGATTGGTATAAATATTTGTCCTCAATATATAAAGGTACCGATGATGAAGAAGGTTATGGTATCACTAGGAAGCTTGGCGAGAATATGAGATTAGCTTTCGGCCCACAAAAAATAAAATAAACTATTGCAGCATTAAAATTAACTAAAGCGTCAGGCCCAGATAATCTCCCAGCAATAATAATAAAAAAGAATATTGATTGGTGGACCAAATTTTTCCATGTTATGTTTTGTAAAATTTTGGATCATTGCCTTTTTCCAGAGAATTGGAAGGGTGCCGTGATAAGACCGATTTATAAAAAGGAGGATCCAACTCAACCAAAAAATCAGCTGATAAGTCTATTAGATGTAGGAGAAAAGGTATTTACAAAGATATTGCTGGGGCTAATCAAAGAATGGGCAGATGATAATGATTTGATACCAGTAGAACAAGGTGGCTTTAAAGAAAGGCATTCGACAATCGACCATTGCTTTAGTCTGTGGGCATTAGCAAAAAAATCAGTGGAAATGCGAAGCAGCCTATTTTGCTGCTTCGTTGATTTTCGTGCCGCAATTGACTTGGAAGATAGGAAATTACTATGGGATATGTTAATACAGTTAGGGATTGATTTGGATTTATTATTGCTCCTTCAGGGTCTGCAATTACAAAATTGGGCCTAGGTAATTTTAGACACGAGTGGCTCACTTTAAAAAAGGATCCCTATGAAGAATGGTCTTCACCAAGGTTGCGTGTTGGCCCCAATATTATTCTCATTATTTCTATCAGATCTGACAGGGTTGTTACGGGAGGTCAAAGGCTTAAGCCCAAAAATGGATGGTGTGCATGTTTCCTGCTTATTATATGCTGATGATTTAGTGATAATGGATATGACGGAGTTAGGGCTACAAAGGAAATTGGAGGTGTTTTACTCCTATTGTCAAAAGAAACAAATGGTAGTAAATATGGAGACAACGGAAATAAAGTCTATAGGGCATTTACTTACCTTCTAGGAGGAGAAAAAATAGAGAAGGTAAAAGAATATAAATATTTAGGTATATGGTTTGACTCACATTTGAGATGGAAAGTCCATACTGTAGCCCTAAAAAATAAAGCTCTTTCATCAATTTGGGGATTAAAACAATTTTATAATAAATATGGGGGTCCTTCCTTCCAGCCAGTTATTTCTGCCTTTAATGCTATGGTACGTCCCCAGTTTCAATGTGGAGTGGAAGTTTTAAAAGTTTCTGGGAAATTAAATTGGGAGACAAGAAAGCATTTGCGTAAATCGTATGCTTTCACTGCCCCCTTCAAGTATGTTACAAGCTATAAGAGCAGAATGTCAAATGACGGCATGGACTTACCAGGGACTACAAGCAACACTGAAGTTCTGGTGAAGTATAAGAGACGAAGGGAATTGTAAGATCGCGAGATTGTGTGAAAAAGAAATAACAATAAGCGAGTTACGTTGGGCGTCATAAGTGAGAGGACGGTTAGAAAAGATCTATGTCCTCTTAGGTTTACCCAGCAACCAGTGGTGTGGTGCACAAATTCCGAAACCCATTCTACGAAGAATAGTGAAGGAAAGAGCAAGAGAATTAGACCTGAAGTACTTAGAGAGTAAAATATCAACTCAGGCTATGGTTGTCGGACGGAGGAATCCGGAAAACTTTCCCTATATAGAGGCTCTACCTAACCCAAGATTAAGAAACTCAGTGTTACAGTTCCGAATTGGGCTGAACCCAGGCTGTAGAGATCCCAAAGTAAAAGCATTCCTTAAGGATACCCAGGGTCTATGTACATGTGGCTTACAACAGAAATATACTATGCAACTCCTACTTTTGGATTGTCACTGGTTTTTAGAAGTGCGTAAAAAGTTTTAAAAAACAATTTTTAAGGGATATAATATAATTAATCGGGACAAAAGCGATTGGGTTACTCATTGATATGAGATTTTTAAATGTAACCTGTGCTTTGGGCCTATTTTTAAATAGCCTAAGAGGTGTTTTAATTGGACTTATAGGGTCCGGTATGATGTAGGAAGTAAAGAGGAATGAAGAGTTTTAAATACTATAATTGATTACTCTAAAACTATATTGGTTGCTGGCATTTTAGAAAATTGCGCCACGTTATACCGAGGCAAGAATTCAAATGTAGAGCACTTTATATCAGAAATTGCACTTTATGAGATTATAAGGACTTTATATCGGGAATTGCACTTTAGGAGATTGTAAGGACTTGAGTCCAATTAGAACTGTATGTAGGATAAATCCAGTTGGCACGTTGCACTTTATGAAACTGTAAGAACTTGACCCTTGTAGGAAGTAAAGAGGAATGAAGAGTTTTTCATTATAGTTGATTATTTTAAAATTATATTGGTCGATGGTATTCTAGAAAATTTTGCCACGCTTTAATGAAACATGATAAAATGAGGAGCACTTTATATCGGAAACTGCACTTTATGAGATTGTAAGGACCTGCGTCTAATCAGAATTGTCTGTGGGATAATCTGGTTGGCACATTGGACTTTATGAAACTATAAGAATCTGAACCTTAAATTAATGAGCTATGTAAGTAGAGCTGGTTATCAAGATTTAGATTTTTTTGTATGTGAATGTGAATTTAGTATGTAATAGAAATAGTTTTTAAAATTAATTTGTACATTTTATTGTTTTTATACTTTTAAGGCTTATGCCAAATAAAAGGATTTTGAATCTCTCTCTCTCTCTCTCTCTCTCTCTCTCTCTCTCTCTCTCTCTCTCTCTCTCTCTCAAAGCACTACATTATATAGTTTTAATAATTGGAAGAATCAAATAAGGTATTGCCTCTGCCATCGAATACGACTGTGCCCAAGGGTGCACGTGAGAATGGGAACTGAAACACCTTCAGTCACTCTTGGCCGTTTATCTAACTGCGCTTTCAATTCTGAATCGTGAAAAAAACATACTTAGGAAAGTTGACCTCCAAGTCACAGAAAGCTAGGAGCAACTGGCATTGATGAATGGGTCACACCTAACATGGGGTTCCTGACTACCATGAACAAACTACAAAAACACATGAACAAAAGATCAAGATGGGAGGGAGAAGGAACTTCAGTGCCTGTGCTGCTGTATATATGGCATGTGGTAGGCACTCGTCCCCACGCTTCCCCAGAAGAGAATTTCTAACGTTTACATGCTTACCTGAAACCACTAATTCACAAGTAGCTAACCCCACACTCAGACCAACCACCCTGTTTATCACATTCCAATACTTATCTGATAGTTTTATCTTATAGTTCTATATTTCACTGTGTTTGAAAGACTCCAAGTTTAAGTACAACACCAGTTCACAAATATAAAACTACTTTTAAAATGATGGTTTTCAAATGGGTGGAAGGCAGACACGGAAAATTCTGAAGGACCCACAATCTCTCTTCATGGCCTTCAAGTTATGCTAAGTAGAGCAGCACTGCTTTCTTACAAGTCCCTGGCATCATAATGATTTCAGTGTCATGACTGCAAATAAATGCAACTTGAAAAAGATCCTTCTTTTTGTCAGGTGGCTCTTTATACAGTTTTATTTTTAAACTGAATGCGATGCTCTGCTACCATACGGAATAGCTGGAGAAACTTTAAGAGTGCTATACTAAGGCTAGTGAAAAATGTGGAATTATTGAAACTGGGGACATATAATGCGAGCGAAGTGAAGTAATTTTCTCCACCTCTGGAAGCGACCTTTGCCAAGACCGAACAACTATCTATATCAGTTTATGTAGCAGTCATTTTATAATTGCTAATTGACATCAAAGTAAAGACCCCTATTATTTCTTCAGAGGCTAGGGGACTCAAAGCTTCTAGATTTTAAAGTAAGTCCTTGATTAGATTTAGCAAACAAAAAAACCTTTCATGCTCCCAAGATGGATCTGTAGAGGACATGGAATATTGGGTTTGTTAAGCCAGGCTTCAGATAATATCTTAGACCTTTAAACACCCTTTCGAATATCATACATATTACAACTTATAATTTGAACCGTTTTATAGAGAAGCATAAAGTGTATGAGCTCAGTCTAACATTTGCTTGGATTTTTGTTGCTGCTTTTGTTTGATGATTTACTTTTAATCCCTCCCTGTCCTCTCCCATGCCCTCACCCTACCTCATCCCTCTCATACCCTATTACCTGTTCTCTAACTCTGCCCCCCTTCCCAGTGACACTCCCAGATCTACTTGGTTGATAGGTGGGTGCCTCTTCTTAATCTATCACAGCACATCCTAGCAATATGGTGGAAGCTTACACAGGCCATATGGAGCCAATCTGAAGCATGCTAGGTCAAATGTGAATACCTTTAGTATACATTAGACCTTACTGATATTTGGAGACCTCAAATACTTGTAAACATGTATTTTATTCTAAGCCTTGCAACCAATATTCCAGGATCAAGTTTTAGTAAGCTTGAGCATCTGAGCTAAGAGTACGTCTGAGATTCACTACTTAACCATATTCTGATCGCTGCACAATCTACCTTAATTGAAATAGTGGAATAATATCTCAGAGGAGATATAATTGCAATTTCTGAAGAGGAAGACTTTGGGGGTCATTACAACATCGGCAGTAAAAGCCGCTTACTGCCGTGCAGAAGACCGCCAATACACTGCCGCGGCCGCGGAATTCCGCCACAGCTATTATGACACACATCTCGGAATCCGCCGAAATTCAGACACCCACACAAGTCCGCCACACCAAAGGTCAGTGTAAAACTGGCTAAAACAAAACCTCCACCGTCACGCCAACAGAAACATGCCCATACTATTACGACCCATGAATCCACGCAGCGGTCTTACACCGCCGTGCTCAAAATACACACACATCTCCAAAACACCACCACATTGGACAATTCCAAATACACACACCTGATACACATACACACACCACTCCCACATACCCAACACAACATAAAACATACACCCACATCACCCACAAACCCCTACGACCACAATTCACGACCGAAGGCCAGAGAGACAGAGAGCACAGCAACTGAGAACCCCACCACACAGAGGCACACAACACCATCACCCATACAACATTACACGCACAATACACCACACACCACTACACATCACCACAAATATCAACACTGACACCACCCCACACATCACCCACACCACCCCATGTCACGCCAAAGACACCCCCGGTTTTCCGAGGAGGAGCTCAGGGTCATGGTGGAGGAAATCCTACGGGTAGAGCCACAGCTATTTGGCTCACAGGTGCAGCACACATCCATAGCCCGGAAGATGGAGCTATGGCGCAGAATAGTCGACAGGGTCAACGCAGTGGGACAGCATCCAAGAAATCGGGAGGACATCAGGAAGAGGTGGAACGACCTACGGGGGAAGGTGCGTTCAGTGGTCTCCAGGCACAACATTGTGGTTCAGCGGACTGGCAGCGGACCCCCAGCTCCTCCCCCCACAACTAACAACATGGGAGGAGCAAGTCTTCACCATCATGCATCCAGAGGGCCTCTGAGGAGTCGGTGGAGGAATGGATACTGGTAAGTCAAATCTTAACTATCATATCCCCTACCTACCTGCATGCTATCACACACCCCCACCCTCACCCCTCCCCTATCACTCCAACTCCTCACTAATGTACTAATAACACAAACCACCCATCCCAACACCAAGCCCTGCATGACACAAATAAGCATGGTCACCCCTCACCAAAGCATGCTCACTGCACATACCCAGAACAACCCCCTAACCATCATCACACAAACCCACACACAGGAATGCTTGCACACCCACCCACCCATTGCACACCATTACACACACACATGCAATAATCATGATCTTATGTCCCTGCAGGACCACTAAGGAACGTCACCACACCGGAGGGTACAGACAACTCCACTCCACCCACAGAAGAGGCCCACAGTGACGATAGCAGCTCTGCCCTACTGGATCCTGATGACCAGCCCGGACCATCGTGGGCCTCGGGACAGTCGGTTCCCCTTGCACAGGCACAGCCCAACACTGACCTTCCACCCGCTGGTAACACCAGCACTGCACCCACCCAGCGGGCCCATACCTCCGTACCCAGGACACGTCAATCAGCGGTGTGTTCACCACTACAGGGCACCCAGGATAACCCACCACCCCAAGAAAATCAGGGACCTGGGGGCAGTGGTAGTTGGCACACGGTCCAGGGGACGGAGGCACAGGAACACAGGGGAACTGGGAGGGCTGCTGTGCGACAGGGGGCAGACAGGCCAAGGGAACCCACTCTCCACGAGGCCCTATCCTCCATCATGGGAGCATACCACCACTCCCAGGAGACGATGGCAACGGTCCTGGCCAAGTTTCAGGAGACCCAGCGCCTGCAGGAGGAGCAGTATTTGGGGTTCAGGGAGGAACTCAGGACCATCAGCTCCGCCCTGGGCACCATCGTAGGGGTGCTGAAGGACATACAGCAGACCATGAGGGACACCGTGGCACTCCAAGGGGCCCCTGACACTAGCATGGACGATGAACTGCCCACCACCTCTGCCGGTGCTAGTGGACAGGACGCCCCGCCACAGGACCACCACACCAGCACCCCACCCCCTGCAGACGGACAACCACTACGCAAGCGGTCCCTGAGATCCAGGACCAGGACAGAGCAAGATGGCAAGACCCCCGCCAGGAAATGAGATCACCCTGATTGTCCTCCCACTGTCCCACTTTGTTATCCTGTCCATACTTAAACTGCCCCAGCTCCACTTCCTATGCCCATATGGGCAGTGCACCTGTGTGACCAATGGACTGGACTCTGCCATGGACATTCCTCCACCGTCCCCCATCACCATATTACAACCCCACTCCATTTTTGAGCACTTCAATAAACACCATTGAACCACAAAAAAATCTGGAGTCAGTCTGTGATTTTGAAAATATGTATTATCAATGACCGTGTCATAATGCGTTTCCAATTGTAAAGCCAACATACCTATGTCACACATCACAAGTCCTTGAAGGATGCAAGCAGATGACACGTTGGTAACCACACCTGTGAAACCGTAATAGAAAGGTACAACTCGGTGACCAAATACTGCTATTAAATGACATACAGGATAGAGGTAGACGTGTGAAAGTTAATTGAATGGTAAAAATGAATATGTTCTCACCTGTGTGTCACTGGAAATATTGCTGTATGACTGACTCCGTGTTGTCGATGTCTTCTTCCTCAGCTTCCTCCTCATCACTGTCCACAGGCTCCACAGCTGCCACAACACTCTCATCTGGACCATCCTCCTGCAGAAAAGGCACCTGGCGTCGCAAAGCAAGATTGTGAAGCATCGAGCAGGCGATGATGATCTGGCACACATTCTTCGGTGAGTAGAATAGGGAACCACCTGTCATATGGAGGCACCTGAACCTGGCCTTCAGGAGGCCGAAGGTGCGTTCGATCACCCTCTTAGTCTGCCCATGGGCCTCATTGTAGCGTTCCTCTGCCCTGGTCCTGGGATTCCTCACTGGGGTCAATAGCCAGGACAGGTTGGGGTAACCAGAGTCTCCTAATAGCCACACCCGGTGCCTCTGGAGTTGACCCATCATATAAGGGATGCTGCTATTCCGCAGGATGTAGGTGTAAAGCACTGAGCCAGGGAACATAGCATTTACCTGTGAGATGTACTGGTCTGCCAAACATACCATCTGTACATTCATCGAATGATAACTCTTCCTGTTCCTGTACACCTGTTCACTCCTGTGGGGGGGACCAGAGCTACATGGGTCCCATCAATGGCACCTATGATGTTAGGGATATGTCCCAGGGCATAGAAGTCACCTTTCACTGTAGCCAAATCCTCCACCTCAGGGAAAACGATGTATCTCCTTACGTGTTTCAGCAGGGCAGAAAACACTCTGGACAACACGTTGGAAAACATAGGCTGGGACATCCTTGATGCCATGGCCACTGTTGTCTGAAAAGACCCACTAGCAAGGAAATGGAGCACTGACAGCACCTGCACGTCAGGGGGGATTCCAGTGGGATGGCGGATTGGTGACATCAGGTCTGGCTCCAACTGGGTACATAGTTCCTCGATAGTGGCACGGTCAAACCTGTAGGTGACGATTAAATGTCGCTCTTCCATTGTCAACAGGTCCACCAGCGGTCGGTACACCGGAGGATTCCGCCATCTTCTCAAATGTCCCAGCTGACGGTGCCTAGGAAGGACAACAGCGACCACAGAGTCAACAAATTCCCAGGTATGTACCCACAGATACACAGAACACAACACAAAACACTTCTTGTATGTGTGTTGAGTGTAGGCCTAGCTATGTGTGACGCAGTAGTAAATGAAGCCATGTGGGCCCCTGAAATGGCGGCTGCCTGACCTCTAAACTGGGATAATGGGAATGTGAGGTCACTGCGCTGGCGTTGTACCCCGTCGCGGTAGGCGGTTGTAGACCGCGGCGCAATGCTGCATTGGTTAACATTGGAGCCTATGGGTCCCAGGAGCCAATGACGAAGTGCGCAGGCGGTGATGATACGCACCGCTGCGGACGTCACCGCCGCGGACGTGACCGCCATTTTCTATCTGTTCAATCACTCGATACCTGATCTTCGACAGGAGAGGACCTACACTGCAAGTGCTGCTGTGACCTCGGTCTGGAAGAGACAATGGCTGCTGCGTCTGGGGAAAGAACCCCTGCCTTCACTGCTCAGCAGTTGGAGAAGCTAGTAGACGGGGTCCTCCCCCAGTACACGCTACTCTACGGTCCTCCAGACCAACAGGTAAGTACACAGGGAGCACGTTGTATGGGCTATGCCTGGGTGGAGAGGGCTGGTTGTAAGAGGGAAGGGGGCAGAGTGCAGTGAACATGAAGGACTGTGAATGCATGTGCCACATGGCAAGGGTAGGGATGGGGGCCACTCACATGGGCGGTGCAGTTGGTAATGACTTCTCTTCTTCCCTTGTGCATGTCATGTAGGTCAGCGCCCACCAGAAGAAGGACATTTGGCGTGCCATCGCCAACGACGTCCGGACCCTGGGGGTCCACCAGAGACGGGGCACCCACTGCCGGAAAAGATGGGAGGACATTCGCTGCTGGAGCAAGAAGACGGCGAAGGCCCAGCTGGGGATGGCCTCCCAACGTGGGAGGGGTGCCCGTCGTCCCATGACCCCCCTGATGTTCCAGATCCTGGCGGTGGCCTACCCAGAGTTGGATGGGCGCTTGAGCGCATCACAGCAGACACAAGGGGTTGAGTACACTCTCATTCTGGGGATTTGGCGTGCAGTTGAGGGGTCTGGGTGGGGGAGGATGGCTGTGGGTGTACCTAGGCCAGGCAGAAATACGTAGGCTAGGCCCCTCCGTAATGCAGGGCATGTGGCCCTCCACCCCACCTCAGTAGTGGGCCAAGTACAGGTATAGGTGCCCCTGTGGCATCCATGTGTGCAGATGTCCACCATAGCCATGTAGGCCATATCCCAGCAATTGCATCAGTAGAGGCCAAGAGCACGGCGTAGTGCAGGGGGCTGATGTGTCTGTATTGTCCGCCAACGGTAGCGGTAAGCCATGCACTCAACATGTCTTTCTTCTGTCGTCCCCTCCCCCTTTTTCTGCTCTCCCTGTTCTTTTGTGCATCAGCATCATCAGGCGGAGGTACAGTGGCACCGGGGCACGAGGGAGCTGCATCCCACATGGCCATGGAGGGCCACACCACGGACTCAGAATGCACCAGTGGGACGGAGGGCGAGGGGAGCTACACGTCGGTCACCGGATCACCAACCAGCGACACGGACTCGTCCGCCGATGGGAGCTCCCTTGTGGTGGCGGCACCATCTGTGCCCCCCACTTCTACAGGTACAGCCGCCACCTCCCCTACCAGCACCGCCCTCCCAGCAGCCCCTCAGCGTTCGCCCCATGCCCGCTCACCCAGGAGGGTGGGCATCACCTTCGCCCCAGGCACCTCAGGCCCTGCCCCAGTCGCCCCTGCTGCCCTCAGTGAGGAGGCCATTGACCTCCTCAGGTCACTCACTGTTGGGCAGTCTACCATTGTGAATGCCATCCAGGGTGTAGAAAGGCAATTGCAACACACTAATGCATTCCTGGAGGGCATTCATTCTGGTCAGGCTGCCCATCATCGAACCCTGCAGTCTCTGGCCTCAGCACTGATGGCAGCCATTGTCCCTGTCTCTAGCCTCCCCCTTCCAACTTCCTCCACCCAGACCCAATCCCCTGTACCCCAGCCTGTCCCAAGCACACCATCAGACAAGCATGCATACACCTCAACACCCAAAATTAGCTCAGGCAAACATAGGCACCACACAACCCACAGGCACTCACACAAGCATCACCCACATGCAGACACACCAACATCCACTGCCTCCACTGTGTCCCCCTCCTCGTGGTCTCCCTCCTCCCTCCCAGTATCGTCTACACTCTCACCTGCATGCACTACATCTACAGGCACTAGGACTTGCACCAGAACACCCAGCACCACACCCCGCTCACCTGAACTCACCACCCCACTCCCATTTACACGTCCCCTGTGTCCTCTCCCAGTGTGTCTGTTACGCCCCATCCCAAAGTACACAAACGCAGGCACCCACACACCCAACATCCATCCACCTCACGACAGCCTCCAGTACCTGCACCTGCACCCAAAACACCTAAAGTGACACCTCCTACAACCACCTCCTCTTCCTCCACTCCCAGACCCCCTCCAGCTACCCATCCCAGTGTTCGTCAGAAACTGTCCCTCAGCAACGTTGACCTCTTTGCCCCCACCCCCAGCCCTCCAAGTCATCAGTCCCGTCGTAGCGCCTCAGCCAAAAAGACTCCAGTACCAGTGGTGCGTGTTACAGGTGTGTGGAGTGTACCGGCCACCAGGGCAGGCAGTGTGACACGGAGCCAAGGCACTGCCAGTCCACCCCCTGTAAAGCATCTCAAGTTGGAAAGTGGCCGACTGGACCGGGTGAAGACTCCTGGAGGAAAAACTACTCACAAGGGTCCCAGGGGGATTGCAGAGTCAGCTGAGATCCTCCAAAGGTCGTAAAGGGCCAGAAGAAGTCTGCACAGCCTGGTGTGAGCAGCACGGCGGAGAATGGCGGCATCCTTCCTGGCGGGCGGGATGCCACCGCCAGCACCGTCATCACTGGTCAGGAGACCACCGCCGGAGTCATTGCCCAGGAGGGCCCAAGTATTGTCACTGGTCAGGAGGCCACCGCCGGAGTCATTGCCCAGGAGGGCACACCACAAGTATCGTCACTGGTCAGGAGACCACCGCCGGAGTTATTGCCCAGGAGGGCACAAGTATCGTCACTGATCAGGAGACCACGGCCACGGCCCGAGTCATTGCCCAGGAGGGCCCAAGTATCGTCACTGGTCAGGAGACCACCGCCGGAGTCATTGTCCAGGAGGGCACAAGTATCGTCACTGGTCAGGAGGCCACCGCCACCGCCGGAGTCATTGCCAAGGAGGGCCCAAGTATCGTCACTGGTCATGAGACCACCGCCGGAGTCATTGCCCAGGAGGGCACAAGTATCGTCACTGGTCAGGAGACCACCGCCACCGCCGGAGTCATTGCCCAGGAGGGCACAAGTATCGTCACTGGTCTGGAGACCATCGCCGGAGTCATTGCCCAGGAGGGCACAAGTATTGTCACTGGTCAGGAGACCACCGCCGGAGTCATTGCCCAGGAGGGCCCAAGTATCGTCACTGGTCAGGAGACAACCGCCGGAGTCATTGCCCAGGAGGGCACAAGTATCGTCACTGGTCAGGAGACCACCGCCACCGCCAGAGTCATTGCCAAGGAGGGCCCAAATATCGTCACTGGTCATGAGACCACCGCCGGAGTCATTGCCCAGGAGGGCACAAGTATCGTCACTGGTCAGGAGACAACCGCCGGAGTCATTGCCCAGGAGGGCACAAGTATCGTCACTGGTCAGGAGACCACTGCCACCGCCAGAGTCATTGCCAAGGAGGGCCCAAATATCGTCACTGGTCATGAGACCACCGCCGGAGTCATTGCCCAGGAGGGCACAAGTATCGTCACTGGTCAGGAGACCGCCGCCACCGCCGGAGTCATTGCCCAGGAGGGCACAAGTATCGTCACTGGTCAGGAGACCACCGCCGGAGTCCATGCCCAGGAGGGCCCCGGCTGCCACAGCCCCGCTGGGCAATGAGGGACCGTCATGCCACACACCAATGCACAGGTCAGGGGCCGCCATGGCAAAGCACCGCTGAACGGGGCAGAGCACCGCTGAACAGCCCAGAGACCGCCATGGCAAAGCAACGCTGAACGGGGCAGAGCACCGCTGAACAGCCCAGAGACCGCTATGGCAAAGCCCCGCTGAACGGGGCAGAGCACCGCTGAACAGCCCAGAGACCGCCATGGCAAAGCACTGCTGAATGGGGCAGAGCACCGCTGCACAGCCCAGAGACCGCCATGGCAAAGCACCGCTGAACAGGGCAAAGACTGCCATGGCAAACACCGCTAGCCTATGAGCGGCAGGGGCAGTGACGCAACTGGGACCGTCACGGGGAGAGTGATGCACTCTGGGCACCAGTCCCCCTCCAGAACCAGTGGAGAAAGGCATCCACTCTGTCTGTCCTGCACAGGATGAAGCACTCTGGGCACCAGTCCCCCTCCAGAACCAGTGGAGAAAGGCATCCACTCTGTCTGTCCTGCACAGGATGAAGCACTCTGGGCACCAGTCCCCCTCCAGAACCAGTGGAGAAAGGCATCCACTCTTTCTGTCCTTAACAGGATGAAGCACTCTGGGCACCAGTCCCCCTCCAGAACCAGTGGAGACTGTTATCCACTTGAGAGAATGTGGCTTTGCACTCCCCAGGATGTAACAGTGGGCAACCCACCCACTGTAGAGACTTGAGAGACTGTGGCTTTGCACTCCCCAGGATGTAACAGTGGGCAACCCACCCACTGTAGAGACTTGAGACACTGTGGCTTTGCACTCCCCAGGATACATCAATGGGCATGGAGCCCCGTCGTGGATTTGGCGTGGTGCTGTAATCCGGCTGAGGTGCCCCCCCTTCCCTTCCCCCTGAGGTGCCTGTTGTATTTCTCTCTGATGCCCCGGCAGTGTTATCTCCGTTTGTGGACAGGTATCTTGTGTGGGCCTCGCCCATGCATTTTTGGACCAGTGGTGCACGGACATTGAGATGTGCATATCTGCACTACTTCTCGTAATGTATATACTTTTGAATGAGTTTATATATATCTGTAGATATTTGAAACATGTATTATGATACATTACAATGTTTGGACTGATTTCCTTTTGTGTTTGCATTCTTCCGGGGGGGTTGTGGGTTGTTACTGTGATGTTTGGAGATGCCTTGGTGTGTGTGTTGTTATGTGCGAGGGTGGGGATGGGGGTGTTGCATGTGTGTCCCCCTGACTTTTGCCTCCCCCTTCCCCTATATCGTAGGTGCAGAACTCACCGTTGTCTTCGCAGGTGCTGGTGTTCGTAGATGAGTAGGAAGACAAGGGCAGGTAGGATTTGTAATTCCGGCTCCATGGTGGCCTCCTTCCTCGTGGGATGTGTTAAGGTGAGCGTTTTCCCATTTCAACAGCAGTTTCCGCCGTGTTTTTATCCACGGTGAATCCGCCCCGGAAAAGGTTGCGGATTGGCGGGTTGTGATACTGTGGGCGGTACATTGTCTTCCGCCTGTCTGTTGGCGGTGCTTGTCTGTACCGCCGTGGCGGGCAGAGTGTTAAAGTGGCTGTCTTTGTTGGCGGTTTCCGCCACGGTCATAATTCCCTGTTTTTGTCCGCCGGCCTGTTTGCGGTATTACCGCACCTTTAACACCGTCCGCCAGGGTTGTAATGACCCCCTTTGTTAGGTACCTTACAAAACAGACAATAATCAGAAATATTGCAGACACAGAAGCACCTCAAATTGTCTGGGATGCTACGAAAGAATGACTCAATCATTTCTATCGCAAAATTCTAACGCTCAGCATCTGGAAGGAAATGCACTTAGGGGGTCATTCTGACCTTGGCGGTCCATGACCGCCATGGTGGAGGGCGGCGGAAGCACCGCCAACAGGCTGGCGGTGCTTCCTGGGCGATTCTGACCGCGGCGGTAAAGCCCATGCCACTGGCATGGGCAGTGCAGGGGGCCCCTAACAGGGCCCCACAAAGATTTTCACTGTCTGCTGTGCAGACAGTGAAAATCACGACGGGTGCCACTGCACCCGTCGCACCCCTTCAACTCCGCCGGCTCCATTCCGAGCCGGCTTCATTGTTGAAGGGGCTGTCCCGCTGGGCCGGCCGGCGGTCTTCTGGCGGTCGCCCGCCGGCCCAGCGGGAAAGCCGGAATGGCCGCCGCGGTCTTTTGACCGCGGAGCGGTCTTTCGGCGGGAACCGCTTGGCGGGCAGCGACCGCCGACCGCCGCGGTCAGAATGACCGCCTTAGTAACAGATTAGACAGATTAATATACATATTTAAAAGTACTAAACAAGTCCTCTACATACCTCAGCATTACCGCCTTAAAGGGCCACTTAAAAATGCTGCAAAAGCTAATATATAAAAAAATACACAAGTAAATTAGCTTTTACATGCACTAATTCCTGGAAGTCTGAATGTCTAATTATCTATCCATACTTGCACATATGTATCTTTATGCAATACAATTTTATGTCACCTTATTATTTTATTTACAAATGTATACCTTTTCTATGTAGTCATGTATCTGAATATTTATTACTTTATTCTTACGATAGAAAGAGAGATAAAAAACCTTCAATTCCCTCCAATGCACTATTCTATGTCTCATCCTATACCTCTCTCAATATACGCTCGACCTCCACTCTCTCACTCATCCCAAACCTTATTCTACTACTGTGAGCTCCCTAAGATCCTTTCTTGACTATTCCCTCACCTATCCCTTCGTGACTCACTCCAAACCTCACTCTACTACTATGATATCCATATAACCCTTCCTATACTCCTCCTTCCTCTATCCCCCTTGACTCACACCAAACCTTATTTTACTACTATGTTCTCCAAAATAACACTTCCTAGACTCTACATACCTGTATCCCTCCTTTGACTGATCCCAAACCTCATTTTACTACCATGATCTCCCTTAAAACCCTTTCTAGACTACTCCCTCCTCTATCCCTCCTTTGACTCATCCCAAACCTCTTCTAACTAATATGAACTCCCAAATACCACTAGCAAGACTCTTCCTTCCTCTATCCCTACTTTATCATATTCAATCAAACTAACAGATTCACATGTCCACCGCTCAGTTTAACAACTTATATTTCTCTATACTAATCCACCAACAATCCTTTGGGTTTCGGATTAGCATGCTACTCGCCAAAAAGCATTTCAATGCCTCATCAGGGATAGTAAGCGCTATATAATACAATTACAATAAGGGAGTCCCAGCTCAACCAAACAAAGCATTTGATTAGCTACTGGGACATTTCCTTTTAGTATGCAAAGAGAACATGGCGGGCTGCGAAGCAGCAGCGCGCTAGAGCAGTTACCTTGGTTTCCCAGATGGTGACAAGGCAGCAACACCCCCACAATAGGTTGCGGGGCCGTTGTGCTGGCACGCATCACGGGAACCTGGGGTGCATTTGAGGGGCTCCAGCAGGCCTAGCGCAGCCACAAGCTGGTGTCGAGCCGCCCTGGTGCTACGACGGACTCGCAGAGCAGCAGCACGTGTTCTCCTCTGGGGGAATATTGGTAGAGTCAGCACAAGTGCGATTGTATCCTGGAAGACAGTAGGAGAAGTGTTGAAGGCGAGGAATATGGCAGAGGTGGCTGAGGGGACGGTAAGGAATGAAGAAGGGGGGTCATTGCTTGCCCATCCCCCCCCCCGAATGGAGGAGGGAGGTTGATGTGAAAGGTAGGAAGCCGTCTTAAATGGAGGTTGGAGGAAAGAACTGACTTAACAAAGGGAGATTTGCCGAGAAGCAACTAGGGGCAAATAAGACAACTGTTGGCTAGAGGTGAAGGGGATAATGAGAGTAAATCCTATAAAGTAAACAGAGAAGAAGCCCTGCCACTAAACCTAAAATAATTCCCACTTTGAGGTCTTATTTCAAGGTAAAACCATTAGTAACGGATAATTCCTCCAGGTTAATGGAAAAAGAACAAGAAGCGAGGGTCCTTATTTTAGAAGGCATGAAGGATGAGAAGGAGATAGGGGAGAGTGAAGTTAGGGGAAGTCAGCAAATACTCCAGGTAAAATCAGGTGGTCCTGAGGAACAGAGTGGGGGCAACGGGGGGACCACTCCCACACAGCTGAGTAGCGAAGTGGATGCTCCCTCTATAGGAACGGTCTCTGGGGTACCAGAGTCATCAGCCCCCGACCAGGCTACAGAATTGACTAATAATAGACCCCACTATAGTTCTGCCTTAAATGACTTGATGGAGATGATGATCCTTGCTCTTTCTAACGACATTAAAAGGGGTTTTGCAACCTCTGAAACAAATCAAGGGGAGATAAGAGAAGTTTGTGAGGTACTGGAAAAGAAGTTTGACCTCCTGTCGGTTAGAACCCAGGTCCTTGAAGAGACTGTTGGAGCTATGAAGGAGGAACTGAGGATACATGAAGAAGAAATCTAACTACTGAAAGGTAACGAGCAGGACCTACAAAATAAACTTGAACAGCTGGAGAATAGGTTGAAAAACAATTTGAGAATTTTAAATGTACCGGTAGGAGCTGAAGGGGAAATCCTTAAATCATATATGGTCTCTCTCATTAAGTCAGCAGTTTTGTTGGAGGAAAGTAAAGAAGAGATTGTAAGTGATATTCAGAGGATTCACTGAGATTCTTGTAGGAGAAATCCCAACAGTAAAAAGCCTGAAAAATCCTGTTAAATTTTCAAACATATGTGTTAAAAGAAAATATATTAGCAAAGGTGCTAAAATCGAAAACTATCAGAGGAGACATTTCTCCAGTCTACGCCACTCACTCCATGACACAACACACCACTCCACTCTATGCCCCTCCAATTCCCCACTACTAACCCCACTACACTCTATCCCACTCAATCTACCCCACTCCAATCTATCCCACGTCACTTCAATGTACCCCAATCTATCCCACCCCAAATCACATTGCTACAAGCTTCACCAATCTACTCCCCTCCATTCTAAACCACTCCAATACACCTAACCCACACCACTTCCGTCTATCCCACTTCAATCTACCCACTCTAACCCCTTCTACCTCACTCCAACTCAGTCAAACCCCCTCCAGCCCAATCTACCACAATCCACTGTACTATGATCCAATCTGCCCCACTCCACTACAATCTACCTCACTCTAATCTACCCACTCCACCCCATTGTACCCCAATCTGACCTACTTTTCTCCAATCTACCCCACTCCACTCCATTCCAAACTATTCCACTCCAGCCCAGTCTACCCCACTACACTCACTCTAACCCAATCAACCCCACATCACTCCACTCTACCCCACTCCACCACAATCTACTGTATTCACTCAAATCTACCCTACTGTGCTCCTGCCTACCCCAGTCTACCTGACTCTACTCCAGTCCACTCCAATCTACCCCAATTCAACCCACTCCACTGCAATCTAATCAAATGCACTCCAATCTACCCCATTCCACTCCAATCTACCTCAGACAACTTTACCCCACTCTATTCAACTTCTGTCCACTCTGTTCTACCCCACTTCACTCCAATCTACCATACTCCACTACAATCAACCCCACTCCAATCTACTACTATCTACCCCACTGTGCCATACTCCACTCCAATCTACCAGACTCCACTTCAATCTACCCCACTCCACTCTATGATACTCCAGTCAAACCCACCCCACTCCACTTCACTCCAATCTAAAATAGTCCAAACATACCCCATTCCACTCCAGTCCATCCCATTCCACCCAATCTACCCTACTCCAATTTATCCCACCTCAATCTACCCAACCCAAATCTACCCCACCTACTCCACTCCAATCTACCCCACTCCAAACTACCCTATTCAAATCACCCCCGCCAGTCTACCCCACTCCATTCCAATTTACCCTACTCTAATCCACCATATCTACCTTAGTCTTCTCTACTCCAAATACCAATCTACCCCACTCTTCTCAAAATTACCCTACTCCAAACTTCCCCTCCAATCTATTTCACTCTAATCTACCCTACTCCACTCCAGTTTAACCCACTTCTCTCCAAGCTACTCCACCACTATCCACTCAATCTATTCCACTCCAATCTACACACTCTTCCCTAATCTACTCTACTCCACCCTATTCTACACCCACTTCACTCCAACCTACTCCAGTCTACGCCTTTCCACTCCATTCTACCCCACTCCATTCTACCCCACTCCAATCTACCCCACACCAATCTACCCCACTCCAATCCAGTCTACCTCAATCCACTGCACTCCAGTCCTCTCCAGTCTACCACACTGCACTCCAATCTACCCCACTAAATCTCACTCTACTCTACTCTACTCTGATCTACCCCACTCCAATCTGCTGCCCCTCCGATCTAGCCCACTCCAATTATACCCCACTCCAATCTACCCTCACTCCTCTCCAATATACCCCACTCCACCCTAAACTACTCCACACCAATCTACCCCAATTCAATCTAACCCACTTCCCCACTCAAGTGTACCCCTCTCCAATGTACTCTACCCCAATCCACTGCAATCTATGCCAATTCACCCCAATCCCCTCCAATCTACCCCACTCCCCCAATCTACCCCACTCCACTCTACCACACTCCACTCTTCCCAAATCTGCCCCACTCCACTTCACGCCAATCTACCCCTCCAATCTATCACACTCAACTCCAATATAACCCACCAGCCCTAATCTATCCCATTCCAATCTAACCCAGTCCACTCCAGTCAACTCCACTACACTAGAATCTACCTCACTCCAAGCGACCCCAGCCAAATCATCCCTCTTCAATCTACCCCATTCCACTCCATTCCAATCTACCATATTCTAATCCACCCAGTCTACCCAACCCCACCCTTATCTACCCCACTACACTCCATTCTTATCCAGTCTATCTCACTCCACTCCAATCTTGACTCCACTCTAATCAGTCCACCTACACTCCACCCCTCCCCCTCCAATCCACTCCACTCTACACCATTCTACCGCACACCAGTCTACCCACTCTAACCCATCCAATCTACGCCACTCCACTTTATTCCAATCTATCATACTCCATTCTACTCTACCCAATCTACCCAACTCTGCTTCTCGCCATACTACCACTCAAATCTATGCCACCCCAGTCCAGTCTGTCCCAGTTCACCCAAATCCACCCCACCCTGACCCACTCCAATCTACCTTACCCCACTCCATCCCAAACTAATCTACTCCATCCAATCTGCCCCACTCCACTGTACCCCAATGTACCCCACTCCAATCTTCCCCATCCTAACCCAACCTACCCCACTGCAATCTATGACACTCCAATCTACCCCACACCACTCTATCCAACTCCAGTCTATCCCAGACCACTATCCAACTCTACTCCAGTCTACTTCACACCAATCCACCTCACTCCACTCTGTCCAACTCCACTCCAACCTACTCCACTCCAGTCTACTCATCTCCACTCTAGTCTACTCTACTCCACTCTATCCTACTCCACTCTACCCCAATCCACTATGCTCCACTCTTCCCCCATCCACCCCACTCCACTCCAATCTACCCCACTCCACTCTTCCATAATACATTCCACTCCATTTTACCCCACTCCAATCTAACCCACTCTAGTCTACTCCAATCTACTGGACTCCAAACTAGCCCACTCCACCCCAGTCATAATATGCCTCTTGAACAACATTTCATCGCTCTCATACTTCACATCAGCCCACCTGCTATCTGTGCAATTTAAGAACTGTGCTCTGACCAACTATAAAGACTCAACTCTAACAGAATGGTTCGACACAGCATATGCCAAAAACATCATCGCAGAAACCAGGAAACTTAAGGAATGGGGCGTTAACGTAAGTTCGCTGGTCCAGGAAAAATATCTGCATATTTTAGAAGAAAGACAAAAAGCCCTGGCTTGACAAAGCAACCCGCATAACTCTCCAGACAAACCAAAAGCCTTGCAGCAAGACAGCCCACCCCGTAGAATTTTGAGGAGATCAAAGCAAGCAAGGCCCCAGCCCTGGGAAAAGGAATATGGTCCAACTGACATGGGGCCCAGGAGACAATTATCCCTTGAAAGGTCCACTGGCCCAGACACTGCATAGAGGACCCTCACTGGCCTTGGCTGCCAGCAGTGCTCACAGCTCATGGGATAGCCAAATACCCAGCACCAAGAGGTGAAACAACATGCTGCACAGAGTTACAATGAAAGTAATACGTTGGGACGTGGCAGGTCTACACACATCAATACGCAATATAAAAGCGATAAAATATCTGGCGACATTCTCTTCCTGCAAGAAACATGGTTGACTACGCCAATCTCCATCCAAGGGTTCCATGCAGTTCACACACTGGAGCAAAAGAAAAATCATTTTGGGAGGCCGATGGGCAGCATTTCCACTTACAGGGAGTGCAGAATTATTAGGCAAATGAGTATTTTGACCACATCATCCTCTTTATGCATGTTGTCTTACTCCAAGCTGTATAGGCTCGAAAGCCTACTACCAATTAAGCATATTAGGTGATGTGCATCTCTGTAATGAGAAGGGGTGTGGTCTAATGACATCAACACCCTATATCAGGTGTGCATAATTATTAGGCAACTTCCTTTCCTTTGGCAAAATGGGTCAAAAGAAGGACTTGACAAGCTCAGAAAAGTCAAAAATAGTGAGATATCTTGCAGAGGGATGCAGCACTCTTAAAATTGCAAAGCTTCTGAAGCGTGATCATCGAACAATCAAGCGTTTCATTCAAAATAGTCAACAGGGTCGCAAGAAGCGTGTGGAAAAACCAAGGCGCAAAATAACTGCCCATGAACTGAGAAAAGTCAAGCGTGCAGCTGCCACGATGCCACTTGCCACCAGTTTGGCCATATTTCAGAGCTGCAACATCACTGGAGTGCCCAAAAGCACAAGGTGTGCAATACTCAGAGACATGGCCAAGGTAAGAAAGGCTGAAAGACGACCACCACTGAACAAGACACACAAGCTGAAACGTCAACACTGATTTTTCTAAGGTTTTATGGACTGATGAAATGAGAGTGAGTCTTGATGGGCCAGATGGATGGGCCCATGGCTGGATTGGTAAAGGGCAGAGAGCTCCAGTCCGACTCAGACGCCAGCAAGGTGGAGGTGGAGTACTGGTTTGGGCTGGTATCATCAAAGATGAGCTTGTGGGGCCTTTTCGGGTTGAGGATGGAGTCAAGCTCAACTCCCAGTCCTACTGCCAGTTCCTGGAAGACACCTTCTTCAAGCAGTGGTACAGGAAGAAGTCTGCATCCTTCAAGAAAAACATGATTTTCATGCAGGGCAATGCTCCATCACACGCGTCCAAGTACTCCACAGCGTGGCTGGCAAGAAAGGGTATAAAAGAAGGAAATCTAATGACATGGCCTCCTTGTTCACCTGATCTGAACCCCATTGAGAACCTGTGGTCCATCATCAAATGTGAGATTTACAAGGAGGGAAAACAGTACACCTCTCTGAACAGTGTCTGGGAGGCTGTGGTTGCTGCTGCACGCAATGTTGATGGTGAACAGATCAAAACACTGACAGAATCCATGGATGGCAGGCTTTTGAGTGTCCTTGCAAAGAAAGGTGGCTATATTGGTCACTGATTTGTTTTTGTTTTGTTTTTGAATGTCAGAAATGTATATTTGTGAATGTTGAGATGTTATATTGGTTTCACTGGTAATAATAAATAATTGAAATGGGTATATATATTTTTTTTGTTAAGTTGCCTAATAATTATGCACAGTAATAGTCACCTGCACACACAGATATCCCCCTAACATAGCTAAAACTAAAAACAAACTAAAAACTACTTCCAAAAATATTCAGCTTTGATATTAATGAGTTTTTTGGGTTCATTGAGAACATGGTTGTTGTTCAATAATAAAATTAATCCTCAAAAATACAACTTGCCTAATAATTCTGCACTCCCTGTATATTAATATTGGGATTGCAGGTGAAAACAAAGGAATATAGGCCCTTATCATCACATTGATGGTAAATCCTGCTTACTGCCACGGTGACGGCCGCCAACATACCGCCGCGGTGGTGAATATCCGTTCCACATATTATGACACACACACACCAGTCCGACAGAATACTGCCACATACACAAATCCGCCAGCCCAAAGGTCAGTGTTAAACTGTCGGTACCAACACCCATAGCGTTACGCCAACAAAACAATGCCCACTACATCATGACCCACGAATCACCACGGCGGACATTCAGTGGCGGTAAACCATTGGCAGTACACACCGGTGCGCTTAGAATAGACACCGAAATACTAAGCCACACAACATTGGCCAATACCAAAAACACACACCAGACACTGATACACACACCACACACACCCACCCACAGCACTATAAAACATACACCCACATCACCCACAAACCTTTACGAATACAAATTATTGCCACTAGACTGATATCAAGACCACTGCGACAACTAGACACACACACCCATACATTCTTCACACACCCCACAACGCACACCCAACCACAGTACCCAACACCCACACACTTACACACACCACACAACACCCATGTCCCCACAAAGGCACCCCCGTTCCATACATGAGGAGTTGCTGGTCATGGTGGAGGAAATAGTCAGGGTAGAGCCACAGCTGTTTGGAGCACAGGTACAGCAAATATCCACTGCCAGGAAGATGGAGCTATGGCGGAGAATCGTGATCAGGGTGAACGTCGTGGGACAGCATCCAAGAACAAGGGACGACATCAGGATGAGGTGGAGCGTCCTACGGGGGAAGGTACGTTCCGTGGCAGCAAGGCAACAGCTCGCCGTACAGAGGACTGCCAGGGGGCCCCCACTTCCTCCCCCAGATCTCACAGCATGGGAGGAGCAAGTCTTGGCATTAGTGCATCCTGAGGGACTCACTGGAGTTGCCGGAGGACTGAACACTGGTGAGTCAACATTTGCTACTTATCAACCCCCATACCTGCATGCCATCTCACACCCTCACCCTCACTCCCATCATTCCACTCCATCCCACACACTGCACCTACACATATGACTAAACCCAATGCCAAGCCCTGCATGCTATACCAATGCATGGACAGCCCTCCCAGCCCTGCATGGACACCCATCACCAAAGCATGCACAGCATAGGGGAACTAAAAATCCCACAATACATCACTATACACAATCAAAGGAGGCAGGGCAACAGCAACGATAGAGGGGAAGCTAGGGATGTATAATATGTCACAGGCATTAAGCATAATACATCACTTACATCCCGCAGGTGCCGCAGCCAGTGTCAGCGGACAGGAGGTACCACGACTATCCAGTCCCCCAACAGATGATGCCCCCAGTGATGACAATAACTTCTAGATCTGGATCAACAACCTGGCCCATCATAGACCACTGGACAGTCGGTCACCCCAGCCCACTCCCAGTCCACCACAGAGCCTCCTCCATCAGTATCCAACACCACAGCACCAACCCAGGGTCCCCACACCTCTGTCCCCAGGACACTTCAGTCAGCAGTGTGCCCCCCTGTACAGGGACCCCAGTCCACACCTCATCCCCAAGACAATCAGGGACCTAGGGTCAGTGGCAGGGGGCACAATGTTCAGGGGACTGGGGAACAGGGACACTGGGAGGACCGCTGTGCGCCAGGGGGAGGACAGGCCCAGGGAACCTACTCTCCAGGAGGCACTCACCAAGATCCTGGGGGCCTACCAACAATCCCAGGACATGATGGGACAGATCCTTGACAACATGCAGGAGAACAAGCGGCTGCAGGAGGAACACCATCAGGAGATCAGGGAGGTCTTGCAAGCCCTCAAAACCACCATGATCTCTATAGCAGGGGTGCTGGCAGAAATGGCCAACATCATGAGGGAATCACCTGCACAGCAGCAGGCCCCTACCACTACCCAGTCTATTGACCAGCCCTCCACTTCCACTGCAGCTAGTAGACAGGAGGCCCCGCCACAGGACTCACAGACCACCAGCACCCCTTCCCCTGCAGAAGGTGAACCACCCCACAAACGTTCCCTGCGACCCAAACGGAAGCCAGAGACTCTTGCCAAGACCAAGACCACTGCCAGGAAATGAGACTCTCCTGATTGCCCCCCTTGTGTCCCACCTTGTCACCTTGTCCATTTTGAACTGCCTTTGCTACCCTTCTTATGTCCTCTTGGAAACTGGACCTGTGCTACAAACAGACTGGAACAATACCCTGGACTTTCCTCTACCATCACCCCATTCTATTGCACTTTTCCCTCAATTTTATAGCACTACAATAAACACCCTTGATCAGAACTTGACTGATAGTATTTTATGTGTTGAGAATGTGCATTTAGGGGAACAGTCACATCTAGTGCAAATGATCTGAACACTGTGATAGCATGCAATTAATGATCTGTAACTGTCTGTAGTAATCACATCAGGAAACTGTTGTCATATCACCAACACCTGTAAAATGACAAACCATAGGTGACAGTAAGTTGAGATGCAAAGGAAGTGAATGCCATCATGCTACAGTCACAGATGAAATCAACAGTCAGAGCAATGATCAGTTCCACTGCCTCACCTGTGTGTCATTGGAAGTATTGACGTATAACTGATGTCCTGTTGTCCACATCCTCATCCTCTGCCTCCTCATCCTCACTGTCCTCAGGGCCCACTGCTGCCACAGCGGCATCTCCAGTCTCCTCCTTCTGCAGATAAGGCACATGTCGTCTGAGGGCCAGGTTGTGCAACATGCCACTACTATCTGGCAGACCTTCTCGGGTGAATAGCACATGGATCCACCTGTCAGATGGAGGCACCTGAACCTGGCCTTCAGGAGGCCGAAGGTCCTTTCCCTTATTTTTCTGGTTCGCCCATGTGCCTCATTATTACAGTTCTCAGCCCCTGTCCTGGCATTCCTCACAGGGGTCAGGAGCCACGATAGGTTTGGGTAGCCAGAGTCACATGCAAGTATTGAGGGACAAACATTAGCCTTACACAATGCTATGGGGATAATACCTGAAGGCATACACTGACATACAGTGGGTGGGGACTCTGGCTCACCTATTAGCCACACCCTGTGCTTCTGTAGTTAGGCCATCACATTTGGGATGCTGCTATTCCTCAGGACAAAGGCGTCATGCACCAACCCTGGATACTTGGCAATGACGTGGGAGATGTACTGGTCCGCCAGGCACACCATTTGCACATTTATTGAGTGGAAACTCTTCCAATTCCTGAACACATGTTCATTCTGGTGGGGCGGACAAATGCAATATGTGTGCAGTCAATCGGCCCAATCATATTGGGGATATGCCCCATTGCATAGAATCCTGCCTTCACAGTGCCCAAATCTTCCACCTCTGGGGTAGCTGCATGTGTTTCACCAAAGCAGACAATACCCTTGCCAGCACGATTGAGAACATTGGCTGTGACATTCCAGCTGCCAAGGCCACTGTCACTTGGAAGGAACCAGTTGCCAGAAAATGGAGCACTGATAGCACTTGCACATGAGTGGGCATCCCAGTGGGATGACGGATAGCCGATATCAGGTCAGGCTCCAATTGGGCACACAGCTAAGTGATTGTGGCCTTGTCCAGTCTATAGGTGTCTATAATGTGCCTATCCTGCAGTGTAGCCAAGCCCACAAGGGGTCTGTACACGGGGAGTTGTCTCCTCCTCCTATTCACCCGCAGAGGTAGGTATCTAAGGGACATAAGAGTGAGTAGGTTGTCACAATATGAACAATGGAACCACCACCTCAGTGTACATACAGCATTAATGTGATGGGACAGTGGGAATGGCAATGTATGTGCAATTCTAGGCAATGATGCAGTTATGGATAATCTGATAGTTGTCCATCACCATGAAAAGGCGTGTGTCTTGGGACAGGTGGAAGTGAGGTAACTCAGACGACGTTGGGCGTCGTGGTGGAAGGTGGTCTTGCACTGCCATGCAATTCCTCATTGGCTAAAATGGGGCTGTATGGAGTACAGTGGCCAATGTGGATCAGCGCCGGGAGTGACGGTGTACACCACCGCAGACGTGACCGCCATTTTCTATCTAAATCCTGCGTGTGCTACTGTGACCTGTGTCTGGAACCTACCATTGCCTGTGTGTCTGGGGAAAGGGCCCCTGCCTTCACTTCGATGGAGTTGGAGCGACTGGTGGATGAGATCCTACCCCAGTATGGACTGCTGTATGGGCCTCCAGGTAAGTACACCTTGGGCACGATGCATGTGGGAAGGATGCTTGGAGATGTTTGTGCAAGCATTGTGTCATCGGGGGGATGTCTGGTGGTAGTGTATCTAGTGGGTGCCGGGCGATGTGTGCGCCAAGGGAGATGGAAACAGGATTGGTGGGCCATATGTGTGACAGGCAGGATTGTATGTGTAATGGTGTCCTCCTGTCTGTATCACCTCTGCAGGTCAGCGCCCATCAAAAGAAGGGATTGTGGTGTGCCATCGCCAAGGATGTGCGGATCCTGGGGGTCTACAGCAGGTGGAGCACCCATTGTCGGAAAAAGTGGGAGGACCTGAGACGCTGGGCACAGAAGACCGCGGAGGGCCAGCTGGGGATGGCCTCCCAACGAGGAAGGGGTGCCCGTCGGAACCTGACCCCCCTGATGGCCCGCATACTGGCGGTGGCCTACCCAGATCTGGATGAGTGCTTGAGGACATCACAGCAGCCACAAGGGGGTGAGTTCAGTGGGCGTTACAACAATAATTGGTAGGTGGCATGGGATCCGGATGGTGTGTGTTAGTTAGTGGGTGCCCCTTAATGCCAAGTCAGACATTGCTGCGTGATCCAGCTCAAGGATAATGGGTGTATAGCAATCCAGGTAACCTAGCTAGGTTGCGCTCCATGTCAGTCAGGGCTTAGTGGGTCCCAGGAGGGGTGCAGTTGGCGGTGGTTGGCCCTCATCTTGCTGTGGCATCTAGCCAATTGAATGCCAGTGCAATGCATAGTTCTCAATCCTGATCCCTGTGTGTGACGGTACTTTGTATGCCAACTGTAGTGTTAGTGCTGTAGTTGACCCAGTGCTCCCTTTCTCTCCCTCCCCCACTTTCTCCTTCTGTCATCCTGTTCATGTGTGCATTAGCATAATCTGGTGGAGGAGCAGGGGCACCGATGACGGAGGGAGCTGCATCCCACAGGACCCAGGAGGCAGAGTCCACCAACGCCAAGGGAACCAGTGGGACGGATGGCGAGGGGAGCACCACGGCAAAGACAGAAGGTGACAACACTGACTCAGATACCTCCTCCGATGGAAGCTCCCTGGTGGTGGCGGACACCTCTGTGACCACCCCAGATGCAGGTACAGCCCCCACCCGCAAACCAGCACCACCCTCCCAGTAGCCCCTAAGCGAGTTGCCAGTGCCGGCTGACCCAGGAGGGTGGGCATCTCCTTCGCCCCAGGCACCTCAGACCCTGCCCCAGTGAGCCCTGCTGACCCTAGTGAGGAGGCTATTGACCTCCTGAAATCCATCTCTGTAGGGTAGTCAACCATTGTGAATGCCACCCAGGGGCTGGCATCCAGGATGCCGCTATGCAATACATTCCTGGAGGGCATCTACGGTGGATTGGTGGCCCAACAGAGATCGATTCAGGCTCTGGCCTCCTCTCTGATGGCAGCCATTGTCCTGTTCCTACCGTCCTCCAGCCAACTACCACTTCGCAGTCCCAGTCTCCTCAACCCCAACCCATCCCATGCACACATACAGACGAGCATGCACACAAGACATCACATAAGAGTGGCACAGTCAAACACAGGCACCACACTTCAGTCCACAAGCACTCACACAAACACCAGACAGTTGTGCACACAACCACATCCATTGCCTCCAATGTCTCCCCCTCCTCCTCCTCCACCTTCTTCACAGTCATGGCTACACTCACACCTGCATGCCCTGCTTCAACATACACCCCAGCGTCATCACACCAAGCAGCACATAAACCTCACTAGCAGCACCTCCACAACATCCATCCACGCGTCCCCGGTGTCCTCTCCCACCCTATCTGTCCCCCCCTCCTAAAGGGCACAAACGCAGGCACTCGGACACCCGACAGCCATCCACCTCATATCAGCACACTGCTCATGCACCAGCACCCAAGTCCAGCAGACATACTCCTCCAACAACCACTCCCTCAATCTCCACTCCCATCCCTCCTCCCTCATCCCGCCCCACCGTCCTTAAGAAGCTTTTCCTCGACCAACTTGACCTCTTCCTTCCCCCTCCTCCCCTGTCCTGCCCGTAAGAGCAGGGTCCCAACGACCCAGCCTTGCACATCAGCCAAACAGTCCAGAGGGACAGTGGAGGCACCTCGTAGAAGTGGAGGCAAGACAGTGAAGGAAGGGGAAGGATCCCACCCCACCAGCCAGGAAGGGGAAGGATCCGCCTCCACCTTCTAGGAAGGGGAAGGATCCCACTCGATCAGGCAGGAAGGGGAAGGATCCCACTCCACCAGCCAGGAAAGGGAAGAAGCCCTCACCTCCTGCCAGAAAAGGGAAGAAGCCCTCACCTCCAGCTCAGACACTCTTCTCCAACAGAGGCTGCCCAGGAGGCCCCTTCCACCTGCTGAGACACAGCAGCCCTCACCTCCTGCAGTGGCTGGCAGGGTACCAACACCACCACCACCAGTGGGCACGGGGCCCTCACCCCCTTCTGAGACACAGCAGCCCTTGCCTCCAGCAGAGGCTGCCCAGGAGGCACCTTCCCCAGCTGAGACACAGTAGCCTTCACCTCCTGCAGAGGTTCCCCAGGCGGTACCTTCCCCAGCTAAGACACAGCAGCCCTCACCTCCAGCAGAGGCTAGAAGGGTACCAACACCACCACCACCAGTGGTCATGGGGCCCTCACCTCCAGCTGAGACAATGCAGCCCTCACATCCAGCAGAGGACATGTAGGCCACCCTCCATGGACTGCTTTACAAGGAGCCCCCTCCAGAACCAGTGGGCAAGTACCCCACCTGAGAGACTGTGACCTTGCACTCCCCAGCAAAGGATAATGGGCATGGAGCCCCCTCCAGAACCAGTGGGCAAGTGCCCCACCTGAGAGACTGTGACCTTGCACTCCCCAGCAAAGGATAATGGGCATGGAGCCCCCTCCAGAACCAGTGGACAAGTACCCCACCTGAGAGATTGTGACCTTCCACTCCCCAGCAATGAGTAATGGGCATGGAGCCCCCTCCAGAACCAGTGGGCAAGTTCTCCACTTCAGCTGAGGTTCCCCCCACCCCCCTGAAGTGCCTGCCGACTTCCAAAATGATGCCCCTGCACAGTTCTGTGTGGATGTTGTCAGGAAACAAATTGGTCCTTGGACGTGGCCCTGTGGGCCCTTTGTACTTTGGACTGGGTATTGGCCCTTTTTGGACAATTGTACATATCTCTTTGTTATCCAATTGGTTCATTTGGTGGCTGTTCCCCTTCAATACATTCTCAGTACTGCCTTACTGTAGTCCTTGTATTATTATGACGTGTGTCCTGTGCTTTTTTTTATGTCTGTAGATGGTTGTGTGTATTGTGTGTGTCTGGTGTGTGTTTTGCATGTGTGTGTCACTCTCCTTTTCCTCCTTCCCTCCCTTGTGTGCTAGGCGGCTGTACCCACCGTCGTCGTCTTCGTCGGCGTAGGTGTTCCAGGTGGAGCATGGCGTAGAAGAGCATCGGAAAGACCTGATGTTCCGGCTTCATGGCGGCTTTGATCTTCTCTGTGGCTCTGATGGTGAGTGTTTGGTCTTCTGTGATGTGTTTCCGCTAGGATTTTGATGGCGTTGGTACCACCCTGGAAATCGTGGCGGATTGCAGTGTCATGATATGGTGGGCGGTACCTTTTCTTCCGCCTGGCTGTTGGTGACTACTGCCATGGTGTGTAGTGTTAACGCCCTGGCGGATGGTGTGGTGCATTGGCTGTCTATGGGAGTTTTCACCGCCGTGGTCCTAATTTGGAGGTAATTACCGCCAGCCTGTTGGCGGTATTACCAGCACTTTAACTGTCACCGCCAATATCATAATGACCACCATAGTCTTCCCTCCTGCGATGTGCAGGCTGTGGAAATTAAGGGACTGGCAATATTTGGAATACCTACCCCTGTCATGGTGCTAAAATGTCTATACCAACCGTTGGTGTAACACTAAAGCTGCAAATGCCAAGAACATCACCAAATTAATACGGTCTGTCATATATTGCCACCCTACCCATGAGTATATAGTTGCTGGCGACTTCAAAATTCAAGAGCTGTGTAAACCTGGTACACAAAAGAGGGGCTCTCCCCAGATCATACTAGGGACCTGTCTGAATGAGTTTGGACTGAGCTCGGCTGACCAAAATGGCACTTCAGTTCCAGCCTTTAAGAATATATTAACGCTGGACTACATTTTCCTAAGTAAGAACTTTCTAAGCAGGTGGGTAGCATTTAAAGTTCAGCATAGAACAAAAGTGGCCAACATCCACTTTCTATAGTGGTTATTGTGTAGGCAACAACGCACAAGAAGGAAAAATTGGTTGGCCAACCACCTCCATCAAACGTCTGCTCAATAACAAGAATAATTAAATGGGGCCATGCCTCTATGGATAGGTACAGAGACTGGAAATCATCATTCACTTTCCTCTGCATTAACACATAAGCCGAACCGTTCTGAGAAACAATGGGAAGTGTTGATAAATATGCTACATGATGTACTAACATCAAACAAGCATAAAAATCAACATATTATGCATATAGGAAGTCGGCGGTCCTCATTCTTTAAGAACTAAGGGCCAGATGTAGGAACTTTACAAATTGCGACTTGCAATTTGCGAGTCCGAGCGACTCGCAAATTGCTACTCGCAATTTGCTATGCAGAACGGTGTCTCAGACACCGTCTGCGAGTCGCTATGGGGTCGCAAAGACCCACCTCATTAATATTAATGAGGTGGGTCGCAAATTGCGGCCCCATAGCGAGTCAGGGCACTCACGGGTATGGAGGCCTGCTGTAGTCAGCAGACCTCCATGTCCGTGACTGCTTTTAAATAAAGCAGTTTTATTTTTCCAAGTGTAGCCCGTTTTCCTTAAAGGAAAACGAGCTGCACTTAGAAAAATAAAACAAAACCTTTTGTTTCTGATTTTTTCAGGGCAGGTAGTGGTCCCTTGGACCACTAGCTTCTCTGAAAAAATAATTTGGGGTCCAGTCACAAAGGGGCAGGGGTCCCATGGGGACCCCTTCCCGTTTGCGAGTGGGTTACCATCAACTTCAAGTGGATGGTAACTGCGACTCCATTTGCGACCGCGTACGCGGTCGCAAATGGAGCTGCATACCACTGCGACTCGCAAATAGAAAGGGAACACCCCTTCCTATTTGCGACTCTGAAATGCATTTTGCGAGTCGGTTCCGACTCGCAAAATGCATTTCTGCATAGCAAACTCACGTTTGCGACTCGCAAACGGCGATTTGCAAATGGTTTGCTACATCTGGCCCTAAGAGTTAATGGAGAGCAAAAGGAAATTTCACCCTTCAGAGGCCCATCACATGAGATGGAAGAGTCCCTACAAGGGAAGTAAGGTAAAAGCAGCAAGGAAAACTCACAAAAAACTAGAATGGCATATTAAACAAAAACATCTAGAGATGTAATGGGTACACATATCTACCCTGTTAGCACCCAGTAAGTCTGGGAAATTTGAGAGCCACATTAGCAACTTAGCAAGTAAACCAGTGGCCAAGGAAAATGCTGCCTCAGCTGATAAGTGGTGGGTTCATGTAGCAACCCTATTTGTTGCCCCAGAGATAATGAAAGATGGCGCGAAGACCTCACTCATGAACATACTAGTCGGCTTGGATGACAGCAAAATAGGTGTTGTCGAAAAGGAGACACTAAGTACTCTGACGAGCATCCGGGTGGGCGGAGTGCCTGGCCCTAATGGCCTGCCGGGGAGCATTTTTAAAGATGATGGGGCATTTTCAGCACTCAATTTGACAAGAATTTGGGCTTGCAAAAATGGATATCGATTGTAAAAAAAGATATAATTAAATACTATCACCAGGTGTCCAGGGCAGACCCAGAATCGATGAGAGGCGCCTTGTGCACAATATTTCAAGACAAAAATAGCAGTTGGTCAAGATACTTGATTGCACCAGAGACACATTGAACCTGGTCCCAAAGAACACAAACAACCCCCAGATAACCATTGGTGCCTTAAAGAGTATATTAAAAGTGCAAAGCAAGCTAATATCCAGGCCACAGGACATTAATGAAATTAAAAGAATCCTTAGAGAAGAGGAGCTAACCATATACCATGAAGCCTCCTCTTCTCAACTGTTCTTGAAAGCAGAACTGGGGAGACAAACCTTAAGGATTATTCTAATGACATGTTTACTAACCTTGACCATAAATGAATACAGGACACACTGGAAGAATACTGCCATAGGCAATAGGAAGAGCAGATTTTGTGAAGGCTCCTCAGAATCAGCAATGCACATTATGGCCCTCATCACAACCCTGGCGGTAAATCACGCTTACCGCTGTGCTGAAGGCCGCCAGCATACCGTGGCCACAGCGGAAATCCGCTACAGGTATTATGACCCACATCTCGTAACCCGCCAATATACAGACACCCACACAAGTCCGCCACACCAAAGGTCAGTGATAAACTGGCGATACCAAAACCCACACCGTTACGCCAACAAGAATACGCCCACACTATCGCAACCCACAAATCAACGCAGCGGTGTTTCAACCATGGTAATCCATTGGCGGTACACACCTCCATGCTCAAAATACACACAAACTTACAAAACTATACCACATTGGACAATTTAAAATACACACACCTGATACACATACACACACCACACCCACACACCCACAGCACTATAAAACACACACACATTACCCACAACCCCTTACAACAACATTTTTGGAAGAAGCAGAGAGAGGGAATAGCAAACACAACACCAGCATCCACAGGCACACAACACCATCACTCATACAACATCCACGCACCTCAAACAACACACACCAACACAACACATCACACAGCACAACAAACATCACTTCACACATTACCCACACCACATCATGGCACCTCAAAGACACCCCAGGTTTTCTGAGGAGGAGCTCAGGGTCATGGTGGAGGAAATCATCCGGGTAGAGCCACAGCTATTCGGATCACAAGTGCAGCACACCTCCATTGCTAGGAAGATGGAGCTATGGCGGAGAATTGTCGACAGGATCAACGCAGTGGGAAGGCATCCAAGAACACGGCATGACATCAGGAAGAGGTGGAACGACCTACGGGGGAAGGTGCGTTCAGCGGTATCCAGACACCAGATAGCAGTACAGAGGACTTGCGGTGGACCACAACCTCCTCCCCCACAACTAACAACATGGGAGGAGCAAGTCTTGGCAATACTGCATCCTCAGGGCCTCGCAGGAGTAGCAGGAGGACTGGACTCTGGTAAGTCATAGCTTTACTACTATATCCCCCCACCCCACCTGCATGCCATCACATACCCCCATTCTTACCTCCATCACTCCAACACCTCACATATGCCCCACCATCACAACCCACCCATCCCAATCCCAAGCCTTGCATGCAACACCCCTGCATAGACACCCATCACCAAAGCATGTCCAGTACAGATACTCACCCAGGCCCCAAAATCACTAATCACACAAGGGCCAATACAATAATGCAAGCACAGGAGTAGAGGGTAACTCACCCATTGCACAAGATGGCACACACAGATACAATAACTATGCATTTACACCCCAACAGGACCCATACCCAACATCACCGGACAGGAGGTGCCAGACATATCCAGTCCCCCCACAGAAGAGACCCACAGTGATGACAGCAGCTCTGCACACCTGGATCAAGATGACCAGCCCGGCCCATCAGGGACCTCTGGACAGTTGGTTCCCCTGCCACTGTCACAAACCACCACAGACCCTCCCCCCTCAGGAAACACCAGCAGAGCACCCACCCAGCGGGCCCATCCCTCTGTCCCCAGGACACGTCAATCAGCAGTGTGTCCACCACTACAGGGACCCCAGGCAAACCCACCAACCCAAGATAATCAGGGACCTGGGGTCAGTGGCAGCGAGCACACGGTTCAGGGGACAGAGGCACAGGATAACAGGGAAACTAGGAGGACTGCTGTGCGATAGGAGGAGGACAGGCCCAGGGAGTCCACTCTCCACGAGGCACTCTCCAACATCATGGGAGCATACCATCATTCCCAGGAGACCATGGGCACAGTACTGGCCAAGTTTCAGGAGACACAGCGGATGCAGGAGGAACACTATCTGGGGATCAGGGAGGACTTGAAGTCCATCAGCACCACCCTGGTCACCATTGCAGGGGTGCTGGCAGTCCTGGCCAACACCATGAGGGACACAGTGGCACACAAACGGGCCACTGACACTAGCCTGGACGATGAACAGCCCTCCACCTCTGCCGGCGCTCGTGGACCGGAGGTCCTGACAGAGGTCAACAGGCCATCAGCACCCCACCCCTGCAGAAAGAGAACCACCCCGCAAACGGTCCCTGAGATCCAGGAACAAGACAGAGAACATTGTCACGACCCCCGCCAGGAAATAACACTCTCCTCATTGTCACCCTTTTGTCCCACTTTGTCACCCTGACAACTTTGAACTGCCATTACTCCACTTCCTATGCCCCCTTGGACAATGCACCTGTGAGACCAATAGACTGGACTCTACCATGGACATTCCTCCACCATCACCCCAGCCCATGGCACAGCCCCCTCCATTTATTTGCACAGAGATAAACACCCTTGAATCACAAATGAATCTGGAGTCAGTCTGTACTTTCACAAATGTGTAATTGCAACCTCTCAGAAATATAGCAATGTCAATGTTCATGTTCACATACCAATGTTAGACATTTGTTGGGCAGCAGTAAACATAGCAGAAGGCAGAAAGTGGGACCCAGATATGTGAAATGGAAAGCCAAAGTGACATGTCAGGTTCCATACACAGAGGTAAAAAGGACGATTTATGCTATGTCCTACAGTAGTATGATATGAGAGAAGCAGTGCCATCCTCTTACCTGTGTCTCACTGGAAGTATTGCATGATGATGTTATTTCAGTTGTCTATATCTTCTTCTTCTGCCTCCTCTTCTTCACTGTCCACAGGCTCCACAGCTGCCACAAGACCATCATCAGGCCCATCCTCCTGCAAAAAAGGAACCTGGCGTCGCAAAGCCAGGTTGTGCAACATACAGCATGCCACGATGATCTGGCAAACCTTCTTCGGTGAGTAGTATAGGGAGCCACCTGTCAGATGGAGGCACCGGAATTTGGCCTTCAGGAGGCCAAAGGTGCGCTCTCTTATCCTCCTAGTTCGGCCATGTGCCTCATTGTAGCGTTCCTCTGCCCTTGTCCTGGCATTCCTCACTGGGGTCAGTAGCCATGACAGGTTGGGGTAACCAGAGTCACCTGCAAATATCGAGGGACAACTGTTAGACATCCTCCAACCCTTAGGGACTCTCTCATACCCAGACACCTATGTCAATTGTGTTGGGACCTTGGGCTCACCTATTAGCCACACACAGTGCCTCTGGCGTTGGCCCACCACATAACGGATGCTGCTATTCCTCAAAATGTAAGCGTCATGCACTGAGCCAGGATACTTGGCATTGACATTGGAGATGTACTGGTCTGCCAAACACACCATCTGCACATTCATAGAATGGTAGCTTTTGCGGTTTCTGCACACCTGTTCATTCCTGCGGGGGGGGGGGACAAATGCCACATGTGTACCATCAGTGGCACCAATGATGTTGGGGATATGTCCCAGGGCATAGAAGTCACCTTTCACTGTTGGCAAATCCTTCACCGGAGGGAAAACGATGTAGCTGCACATGTGTTTCAGCAGGGCAGACAACACTTCAGACAACACATTAGAGAACATTGGCTGTGACATACCTGATGCCAAGGCCACTGTTGTTTGAAAGGACCTACTGGCCAGGCAATGGAGCACTGACAGGACCTGCACTAGAGGAGGGATTCCTGTGGGATGGCGGATAGCTGACATCAGGTCTGGCTCCTACTGGGCACACAGTTCATGGATTGTGGCACAATCAAGTCTGTAGGTGATAATGATTTGTCTGTCTTCCATTGTCGACAGGTCCACCAGGGGTCTGTATACTGGAGGATGACGCCATCTCATTACCTGCCCCAACGGAAGTGCCCTATGGAGGAGAAGGGTTAGCAGAGGGTCATACACCACATAGGTTTCACAAGGCTGTTTAGAACAATCGTGATGTAATAGGTGTGTGGCGCTGTCTGTCCATATTCCTGGCCAAAAGTACTGTGTCGCAGTTAGTTGCCCTGCCATGTGCCCCCCTGAAATGGCGTCTGCCTGACCTGTAAGGAGGGACAAGGGGAAATGAGGTAACTACACTGCTGTTGTGCAGCGTCGCGGTAGGCGGTCGAAGACCGCGGCACAATTCAGCATTGGTTATCATTGGGCCCTTTGGATTCCAGAAGCCAATGACGATGTACACCGGCGGTGACGGTACGCACCGCCGCAGACGTGACTGCCATTTTCTATCTGTTCACTCACTTGATACCTGACCTTCAACAGGAGAGGACCTACACTGCAAGTGCTGCTGTGACCTGAGTCTGGAAGCGACAATGGCTATAGTGTCTGGGGAAAGGGCCCCTGCCTTCACTGCGGAGGAGTTGGAGAAACTGGTGGATGGGGTCTTCCCCCAGTACACGCTACTCTACTGTCCTCCAGACAAACAGGTGAGTACACTGTGAGCATGATGCATGGCACATGAATGTATGGAGTGTCGTGGATGGAAGAGACGGGGGGGACAGAGGCCAGCATGTAATGGATGGTGAGTGTATGTTTTTCTGGGCCAGGGTGGGAGGTTTCGGGCCAATGAGTAAGAAGAACCGGACGGGGGAGTAACATCCATTATTACTTCACTATTCCTCTAGGTCAGCGCCCACCAGAAGAAGGGTATTTGGCGTGCCTTCGCCAAGGAAGTGCGGACCCTGGGGTTCTACCATAGACAGAGCACCCACTGCCGCAAAAGATGGGAGGACCTGCGCCACTTGACCAAGAAGACAGCGGAGGCCCAGCTGGGGATGGCCTCCCAACGTGGAAGGGGTGCCTGTCGCACCATGACCCCCCTGATGTACCAGATCCTGGCGGTGGCATATCCTGAGTTGGATGGGCGCTTGAAGGCATCACAGCAGCCACAAGGGGGTGAGTACAGTCTCATTCAGCTGACTCTGCCCGCTGTATGAGGTTTCTGGGTGGGGGAAGTGGGCTTTGGGTTCCCCTAGGCCAGGGCAGATGCGCCAAGGTAGATCCATTGTTTTGCAGACTCAGTGTCAATCCAACCCCAAAAGTTGTCGTGGCCCTCTACACCTAGTCTGGCTCCAGTGTGTTCCAGGTGCACATCAAATGGGTCTAGGCAGAGTCCTCCATGGGCATGTGCTTTTCCCCTGAACTGTTAGTGCATGGGCTAGTGCATAGGGCTGCTCCCTGTGTGTTGTGTTCGCCAGCAGTAATGGTGTTGCAGGCATTGACCATTTGTCTCTTCTGTCTTTCCCCCCCTTTTTGTTTTGTCACCCTGTCCTTGTGTGCATTAGCGTCATCTGATGGAGGAGTATTGGCACCGGAGCAGGAGGGAGCTGCAACCCACATGGCCCTGGAGGGTAAATTAACGGAGTCTGAAGGCACCAGTGGGACGGAGGGCGAGGGGAGCTCCACGACGGGGACAGCAGGAGACACCAGCGACAGCGACTCCTCCTCTAATGGGAGCTCCCTTGCGGTGGCGGGCACCTCTGTGCCCACCGCATCAACAGGTACAGCCGCCACCCCCCCACCAGCACTGCCCTCCCACCAGCCCCTCAGCGTGTTTCCTGTGCCCGCTCACGCACGAGGGTGGGCATCTCCTTCGCCCCAGGCACCTCAGGCACTGCCCCAGTCAGCCCTGCTGCCCTCAGTGAGGAGGCTATTGATCTCCTGAGATCCCTCACTGATCGGCAATCAACCATTTTGAATGCCATCCAGGGTGTCGAGAGCCATTTGCAGCAAACAAATGCATACCTGGAGGGCATTCATTCTGGTGCGGCAGCCCAACAGAGAGCATTTCAGGCTCTGGCCTCAGCACTGGTGGCAGCCATTGTCCGTGTGTCCAGCCTCCCCCCTCCAACTTCCACTACCCAGACCCAGTCCCCTGTACCTCAGCCTATCCCAAGCATACCATCAGACCAGCATGCACACTGATCAACACACAAGAGTGGACATGGCAAACATAAGCACCACACATCCCACAGGCACTCACACAAGCACCAACCCCATGCAGACACACCAACTTCCACTGTGTCCCCCTCCTCCACGTCTTCCTCCTCCCTCCCAGTCTTGCCTCCACTCACACCTGCATGCACTGCATCCTCAGCCACTACCTCCATCACCAGCACGCCCATCACCACACACCGCTGACGTGCAATCACCACTCCCACTGCCATTCACACATCCCCTGTGTCCTCTCCCAGTGTGTCTGTGAGCCCTCCTCCCAAAGTACACAAACACAGGCACACACCCACTCAACAGCCATCCACCTCACAACAGCCTCCAGCCCATGCACCTTCACCCAAACTCAGCAGACGTACACCTCCTACAACCACTACCTCTTCCTCCACTCCCAAATCCCCTCCATCTTCCCGTCCCAGTGTGTCTAAAAAACGTTTCCTGGCTAACATTGACCTCTTCCCTACACCTCCCCCCCGCCCTTCCCCTAGGGCCAGGATGTTCAGATCCCAGCCCAGCACCTCAGCCACCAAATCCTCCAGCACGGTGGTCCCTGCAAGTGCGGGAACATCGAAGGCGGCACCCATCAGGGCTGCCAGTGTGCCACCTAGCGAGGCCAAGGATCAGCCCATTCCGCCACCTGTCAAGGTGAAGAAGGTGCCCACATTCCTTAGGGAAAAGCCACACCAACCACTCAGCAAGGCCTCCTCCAAGCCAAAAGGGGACAGTGCCAAGGTCCCAGCAGCCACTTCCAAGGTGGGGAAGGGACACAAGGCTAAGGGGAAGTCAGCACAGGGCACGGCGCCTCCGGCTGAGGGACTGGTGTCACCCCTTCTGGCAAACAGAGCAGCAACCTGTACGGCGGTGGACACCGCCACCTGCACAGCCACCTGCACGTCTGCTGCCTCAGCAACAGTCCCCAGCATCATCCCCAGTGGGCAGCCGTCCGAGGCTGCAGGAGACGTCCTGCTGTCTCCCTCCACAGGTGCTGACACATGCACCACTGACAGAATCTCCCCTACAGACACTGCCGCTGCCACCGCCACCAGCCCCGCGCCGTGCACAGACAGTGCCACAACAGCCGACATGGACAACATTCCCAATGGACAGCCATCCGAGGCTGCAAGAGACGTCCTGGACCCGGCACAGCGTACGTGAGGCACCACAACCAGCACTGTTAGTACCATCAGTTGGCAGGCAAAGTCGCAGCAGGGTGGAGTGTGTCTCTGACTCCATGGAGTATCATGCTACCTGTTCCCAGGCAATCTCGTGGCATACACACCCAGGTGAGGGAATGGGACCTGCCACACAGCATGTGCAGCACTCTGGGCACAAAGCCCCCTCCAGAACCAGTGGAGAGAAACATCCACTACCCCAGTCCTTGGCAGGATGAAGCACAGTGGGCACAAAGCCCCCTCCAGAACCAGTGGAGAACAGAATCCACTACCCCAGTCCTTGGCAGGATGAAGCACTCTGGGCACAAAGCCCCCTCCAGGACCAGTGGAGAGATACATCCACTACCCCAGTCCTTAGCAGGATGAAGCACTCTGGGCACAAAGCCCCCTCCAGAACCAGTGGAGAACAGCATCCACTACCCCAGTCCTGGGCAGGATGAAGCACTCTGGGCACAAAGCCCCCTCCAGAACCATTGGAGAACAGCATCCACTACCCCAGTCGTTGGCAGGATGAAGCACTCTGGGCACCGAGCCCCCTCCTGAACCAGTGGAGAGATACACCCACTACCCCAGTCCTTGGCAGGATGAAGCACTCTGGCCACTAAGCCCCCTCCAGAACCAGTGGAACATGTCACACACTTGAGAGACTGTGGCTTTGCACTCCCCAGGATAAAGCAGTGGGCAACCCACCCACTTGAGAGACTGTGGCTTTGCTTTCCCCAGGATAAAGCAGTGGGCATGGAGCCCCCTCGTGGAGCAGTAGCGTCGTCCCTTCATCCGGCTGAGGTGCCCCACCCTTGCCCCTGAGGTGCCTGTTTATTTTCAACCTGATGCCCCAGCAGTGTTCTTTCCGTTTACAGTCAGGTATCATGTGTGGGCTTCGCCCTTGCATTTTGGGACCACTGGTCCACGGACAATGATTGGAACACTAACCAGACTTGTGTAGTTGCTGTACATATTTGTATATACTGATCTGTTACAGACCTGTTTCCATATCTGAATTTCCGATGATTACACTTGTTACAATCATTTCCTTTTGTCCTTGCGTTCTTCCAGGGGGTTACGGGGTGTATATGTAATGTTGCAGCATGTATTTGTGTGTGTGGTGTTGTGGGTGAGGGTGGGGGTAGGGGTGTTGCGTGTTGCATGTATGTGTCACTCTCTTTTTCCTCTCCCCCTCCCCTGTGTGCTAGGTGCAGTACTCACCGTGGTCGTCGCCGCCGTCGTAGCTGCTCCTGGTAGAATAGAAGGTAAACCAACATTGGTAGCACCTGAAGTTCGGGCTCCATGGCGTCCTGGTTCCTCGTAGGGTGTCGAGAGGTGTGTGGTTTTCCTGCTGTGTACTGTTTCCGCTGTGCTTTTGATGGCGTTGGTACTGCCCCGGAAAAGGTGGCGGATTGGTGCCTTGTAATACAGTGGGCGGTACATTGTGTTCCGCCTGTCTGTTGGCGGTTACCGCCGCAGTGTTTGTTTCTACCGCCGTGGTGGTTGGAGTGTTAAAGTGGCTGTCTATGTTGGCAGTATTACTGCCGCTTTAACACCGACCGCCAGGGTTGTAATGAGGGCCTATATGTTGCTGCCCAGCACTGCTTGGTCAGAGGCGGATTTACTTAAGGCTCATCTTCTTTTAAAAGGGCACATCATGCAAATAAGCCATGACACACATTTATACATCTGAGGTTCCAAAAGATCTGACCTGGATTGGCAAATTTATGTCCTTCCCTGGACAGAGTTTGTGAGACATCTGTCAGTCTCCGGGAATAGTGCCAGGCCAAAATATGAACATAATGAAACAGCTGGCCTATCTTTTATAGCGAAAGATCTCATAATGGCCTAATGACTTTAGATAGACACCACCGGGATCGCCTGCTTTGGTTGGTGTTCAAACAAACAAGCCCAACAATGCTTGGCACGAACTTGCACGCTGCACTTAAGTGAAAGGACTATAACTACAGAAACCTTGCATTTTGCACACAGTTACAATAATTAAGACCTAATTTGTTTGGCATTATCTTTTTGCAACCTGCACTTTAGCGATTGGCCCCACAAGTGTGGAGACCGTGCAATTTGCACAATTAAAATGCAAGCTAGGTTACATCACCCCATGATCCTGTGCTTCGCTATAGCCATTAGCTATTTCGATTTTAGATGTGAGTATTTTAAGTCTAAATCTTGCTTTATCCATAACGTTGTCGTTGCTCATGTTGCGGACTAAGGGGCCTTGCTCTGACTGGTTTTAATCCTTGATAGTGCACCGTTGTTACCCTTTTCCAATAAGTCCTAATGTTCTATTATTTTTTTATGTTATGATAAGCCTTGCTGCGGTTGAATTTTTTTCTTAAATGTGTTTTGATTTAATTGTAAAGGTTTTAAGTAATCATACAATAAAGCATATATTATATTACATTGCCATGCACTCCACCCCGGTCTACCCTAATTCAATCTATCCCACTCCAGTCTACCATGCTAATGTATCCAACTCACCCACTCCAATCCACCCCACTCCATTCTATGCCAATCTACCCCACTCGGCTCTATCCCAATATGCCCTATTCCAATCTACGCCAGTCTACCCCACTCCAATCTACTCCACCCTACTCCATACTACTGTCTTTTTGCCATCCTGAACAGCTGCCACACTGGTGTACAATATGGCTGAAAAACAATCACATAGGCGCAATCTATTGGCTTTGCCAATGCTTGTTTCAGTCGTGTTTTTTTATATTATTCTAAAATATGCCACTTAGGTGACCACTCTCCCCTACAAAGTCCACTGAACGAGACGTACTTTTACTTTGTGCTTCCTCACACAAATACTGAAAATGAACCAGTTGTACTTGATAAAAATATGGTAGCTTAGCCAATCGTCAGCTAATCTAATCTTTTTAGCCAACAGTACTTCCTATGCGAAAGCAATGGATAAACCCAACCAACAGGCAGCCACATCATCTGCATTCCACAGAGGCAACCCCTCTGACACTGCCTGCGTTCTGGCCTTCATAAGGTCATATTCAATAGGCTTAAGAATGAAGCTTAGTGGGCTGTGGTCCTCATGTCTTCAGCCTGTGACTTACATACTGTCATTGCCTATGAGTGGTATAGTGTGCCCAGCAAGACATATCTCTATGAAAATACTTGGGAGTCTGTTGTATTGTTCCTTCCAGTCAGCATTTGGAAGTGGTGCTGTAACAAATGATGAAAGGTGGATCCAGTTGACACTCACAAAATACATCAGCTAGATCAGATGCTCTCCAGGAAACCTCCAGGGACATGCACAGAAGTGTTGTTTCATTCCATGTGTCCAGCTGGAATTTTGAAAAACCTCAGCATAAAACGTGTGACCTTTGTCAGCTGTCTATCTTTACATTCCACAGGAAATCATACACTGCGAAAATGACAGAAGCCACCCATATCTACCTTTGCTTCTGAAACTGCTGAATGCATATTATTGAACTCTGGGGATGCACATCTCCTGACCAGACATCGTAGAACTAACCATGAGCAACTGTTTCAAGTGTGTGCTGTTGCTATATTCTATGCTGCCCTTTGACAATGATCTGCCAGAGCCAGGGCATCCTAAATATGAAGTAGTCTCAGCAGGGAGCAGTGCCATTGAAACCAACTTGCTAATGAAGCCCTTTGCCTTACTGTTTCTCCACGTTTTCATCTCTCCAACTCTTGGAATCTGTGTCCCAGGTAGAATAGCTGGATAAAGAACTTTGATATTTTCATCATGATGGGAAATAATGATGAAGAACGCAAAATGGAGCTCCTCAGGTAATTATGTGAGACCTGATTCAAGAAACATTTTCAATTATTCCGTTTACTGAAGATAAAGCAGACACATACATCAAATTCAAGATGAGTTTGTATCAGAACTTTATGCCCTTGATACAATGTGGAAAATAAAAGCAACATTTTTCACCCCCCCCCACCCCTGCAAAAAACAGATCAAATCATCAGGGGATTTTACACTCGTCAGAAAGCCTGATTGAAGGACTTTGAAATCAACAAATATAACAAAGAAGCGGCACTACATCTCAAGTAATCAAATGTTTGGAGCCCAAGTCCAGTTCACACCAGTTCACACCTCTCAGTAGGTAAATGGAAATGTGGGACAGGATAGTCAACAGAGTGAATGCTGTAGGCACCACCCTGCGTAGAAAGGAGGGAATTAGGAAGAGGTAGAATGGCCTCAGGGGCAAGGTCCATTCCCTGGTCTCCAGGCAGCAGCTTGCGGTGTCCCTCCCAGTACCCGGTTAAGACTTTTTCGCTGGGAGTAGAAGGTCTTAGCCAGCCTACATCCTGAGGGCTTTATAGGAATACCTGGGAGAGTGGGGTCTGGTAAGTTCCAACCTAAAAACTGTCACTGACCTGAAATATCATGCATGCTCACAGCACAGCTTTTGCCATTGTCTTGTTCATGTATCTCACCAACATTCAATACCCAGAGTAGCTGAGTTTTGACACTGTCAATGTGTATTTTTGGACCCAACTTTGCAGCTTCCAAGGCCCATCACATGCCTTATGTCTGAATGGTGCCTGTAAATCTCACAATACCAAAAACGTATTCCAGGATTCATGGTATGCTCAAACCTAAATGCACCCTGCGTACAGATATGTAATAGCCATTGTTTGTCAAGTGTTGGAGAGTAGAGAGAGTGACCTCACTGCCAATCCCAGAAGGCACTGTTTCACTAACTCCAAACACCAGCCCAGTGGTCTCTAGGCCCAATAGATCTGTTATTGAATGTGTACATGAAGTGTACTTACCTGGGAGGATACCATTTGTATAGTGTGTGTAGTAGAGGGAGTGATCTGGCTACAACTCCCAGGAGGCACTGTTTCACTAACTCCAAACACCACCCTATTGTGCTCTTGACCCAATATACCTGTTTGTAATCTCTCTAGTGCTCTTCACTCGCCTGGGAGTATGCCATTTGTGAAGTGTTGGAAAGTAGACTGAGTGACCTGGCTGCAACTCCCAGGAGGCTTCATGACTCTAACTCCAAACACCAGCCCAGTGTGCACTTGGCCCAATACATCTGTTGGTGAACTCCCACATAAAGTGTACTCAGCTGGGAGGATACCATTTGTATAGTGTGTGTAGTAGAAAGAGTGACACAATTGCAACTCCCAGGAGGCCCTGTTTCTCTAACTCCAAATACTAGTGCAGTGTACCATTGGTCAATTAACTCTGTTAGTGAACTTCCAAATAAAGTTTACTCACAATGGAGGATACCATTTGTATAGTGGGTGTAGTAGAGAGAGTGACCTGACTGCAACCCTCAGGAGGCCCTGTTTCTTTAACTCCAAACACCAGCCCAGTGTTCACTTGGCCCAGTACCTCGAAGTGAACACTCAAATTAAGTTTACTCACCTGGGAGGATACCATATGTCAAGTGTTGGGAAGTAGAGTGAGTGACCTGACTGCTAAGGCCAGGAGGCCCTGTTTCTGCAACTCCAACCACAAGCCAGGTGTTCACTTGTCCAAATACCTTTGTTTTGTAGCTCTCAGTTGAAGTTCACTCACCTGGGAGTGATCAAGATACAGATCATGTTCAACTCAGAGACATGTCTGTCTACCCTACTCCATCTTGACCTGCTAGCCCAAGATGAAACTATTGAGGACAGGAATGACACCTTACCCATTGTGTGCAACAAGTATTCCTAATGACTCGAGCTGCATCACCATATTGGTATTGGCTGTAGACACATTGACACTGCACCGTGCACATGATGACTCCTGTCACATATACAACAAAGTCCTGGGTTTGCTGGCACCCCATTCAACTAGGTCTCCAAATGGTCAAAGCAGTATATTGCCTCTGCACTGTGTTGCCTTCACTGGTGGTAAGATATCATTTTCAGTCTATCTTCCCAAGTGCAACGGATCTGCACATCTCACAGGCTGCTTGAGTCAAATAGGTTTGGCATGCTTCACACATGTCATGTCAAATAACTGAATACCATGGTAACTATGCACAATTGGATTCTCTACAACTTAACTATGTCAAAGGTCACTGCTTACTGTAACACACAATCTTTGGAGATAGATGCCACAATTCAACTTGTAACAATGTATGTTTTTCATCAACAGGTGGATCTGCTCCTGTGCACATGGAGGCCACAGACCACCACTTGCCCCCTGGATGAAGCCCTCAGTAACAATGACACTCCTGGACATGGAGGAAGGTTCTAGCACATCTAGACAACCTGGAAAAACTGCAACAGTGAGTCTCATTATGGCGACAATGTCACCTCCCAACCCTCTTGCTTCTACTTCTCAAGCAACCATGTGCACCCCCCAAACTGTGTACCTAACACAGTTTCCACCATCTTGTGCCCCAGTCCTGGGTCCTGAGATGCAACGCAACACTTCAGACACTGAGGCCCTGATTTATACTTTTTTTGCACCTCATTAGCATAATTGTTTGAGGCAAAAGCGGCGCAAACTCTTTTTGTAAGTTTGTGCCTCTTTTGAGTCAAAAAATTACGGCAATGTGGCGCAAAAAAAGTATAAATCAGGGCCTGAGGCTGCAGGAACTAGTTGGAGAGGGCATTCTTTGCCTAGGGCACAGGCTCATGGGGGTAGGGTGCGTGGGAGGGATACTGTGGGCCAGCGGAGTGAGGCCACTGTGGCTGCTTTCGGCCAGGACACCATCAGCCATGTCTCGGGGGAGCTATCAGGAGTCCCATAGCGTAAATCAAGCAGCTACAGAGGGACATGCATTCTTGTAGGCCTCCATGTGTGAAAAAATGGAGGCCCACAACTCAAACATGGCCTACCTAACAGGAGTGCTGAGGGACATTCACACAACCCTGAGGAGGGTTTTCAAAACCAACCTTCCCCTTTCTTTAGCTCATCAGCATCAAGCCCATGTACATCGGCGCCAGCCACAGGAAGGGAGTCCCTGCCAGAGTAACAACCAGCCATTGACACCCCTGCCTCTGTAGCAACTGATCCCCACCTCGCAAGCGTGGATGTCCAGCAAAGAATCCAGGAGGTGCGGATGGCAAGACACCCACAACTGCCAGCAATAATCCTCTTCCTTAAGGTCCTTCTTTGTGTATCACACATTCACTCTGTGGACTGATCCTGAACCACCTTCCATTTCCAATGGGAGGTGTACTCTGGACTACCAATGGTGCAGCATCTGTTTCAGTGATTTCATTCACCATGACTGACACTTTCACATTTCTTTTTTTTTTTTTAGTCATGTCACAGATTAACAATAAAATCACCCATTACTGACTCATTGTCTGCTGCTTATGTTTTCACATTTAGCTGTGTCGATATGTCAGACCATGTGAACCATACGACGATGACCCAAGGTACTTGTTCAAGATGGGTACACAGTGTCCGGATCAGGATTACAACCATCCCACACAAACATATGTGTTGGGTCAAACTAAAAATTGTTTTACAGCGTTCAGCAGATAGGCTCCAATATGACCGAACTATTGATGATACTGAGCAAATGAACATATTTACAAGTACAGACCTCCAGACCACAAAAGGAAGGGATTTACCAGACATTGTCCTGTAGAATAGGTAAACACTGAAGAGGTTGATGTCATCCAAAGTACCACACCAAAGTAATCCAAAATCACATTATCCAAGATTCAGACAGATGCCAGTACAACAGTTTCTGATCACAGGGTCATCATAATCCAGTGCTCATGCATCTGGTGGTATGACACAAACATATGTTAATGTTTTGGCACAAACACTGTGGCCTAAAATGATGAACCATCTACAGCTACATACAGGTCATACAAAAAGAGTGTTTAGCCATGTAAAGGGGAACTGACATGGTTGTCGCCTAGGACTACATATTTTCAGACCAGTAGATTGTACAGTCACAGTCATGACATACTTACACCCTTGAGAAGGAGCTGTGGATGAGATCTTCCAGCAAGTCAGCTCCTGTCTCTTCACCTCTGTCATCGTCAGTTGGCATTTCAGGATTCTCACCGGGTGGCAGTGCAGGCTCCCCCTACTCTGATGTATGGAATATTGCTCCGCAGGGCTATGTTATGCAGCATGCCACAGTGATCTGACACTCTTTCCTGGGTGAGTAGAGGAGGGGTCCACCACTCCTGTCCAGGCAGCAAAATCTGGTCTTCAGGAGCCCAAAACCCCTCTTTACTGTCTGCCATGGGCCTCATTAAAGCAGACTTCCCCTGGGGTAGTTGGATTCCTCAGCGACATCAATAACCAAAGATAGTTGGGATATACTGAGTCTCCTGCTAAGGAATGGGACATAAGTGCAACGAGTCACTGACTGCATGATTGTAGTACCTGAAATTGCTCACACACAATCAGGACAGACGTGACTTGCCAACCAGTCAGGCCCTCTCTAGTTGAAGTTGTGACATAAGCTGGGGTATGGCGCTGTTCCGCATTATAAAGAAATTATTAGCTCATTCAGGAAAACAGGCATAGACGTTTGAGATGTAGAGATCTGCTAAACAGACAACTTGCAGGTTGATGAAATAGAAGTTTTTTCTGTTGCGATAGGCTCCTTCAGTGGCCTACGGTGGCACTGAGGCAACATGTGTGCCATCAATGGCTCCCACCACATGTGGGACGTGGGCAAAACCGTAGAAGTCAGTCTTCACATTGGCTAAATCCTCACGTCAGGGGAACCTGATATAGCTGTCAATGCGTTTCAACATTGCTGAGAGGAATCGCTCAACACTACACTGAACATAGGTTGGGACATACCACCAGGTAGGGCCACTGTATGTTGGAAGGACCCTGTGGCCAGGAAGTGCAATACTGTCATGACTTGAACAATGGCTGGTTAGCTGGCATCAGATCTGGCTCCAACTAATGGCATAAATCCATTATTATTTGCCTATTCAGATGGTAGAGCTGGATAATGTTGCATTCCTCCACGGTCTGAAGTTCTGGCAATGGACGGTACACGTGAGGTTGTTGCATCATCCTCCCAAGGTATGAATAAACATGATTTTCAACATTAGTTACTTGTGTCTACCCTAACATACATGATGCATACCAACAAAATCATGTGGCAAAGCATTTCTTACTGGAAATCCATTATACCCAGTACACATCACAGCTGTCTAGTACACAAGGGTGAAATGTGACTCCCATTATTGTGAACACGTGTCCACAACAAGGATTTGGGCGACACCCAACTATCTGCTACTCCATTGCCCCTCCAAATGTGACAGTCTTTTCCGACCGCCAAAAATACCGTCAGCGGTGGTGGACAGTGCACTGCCATCATATGCCATCTGTACCCTGCAACACACTACTCTGGTGGTTTAGGTTGTTCGTGATGATCATACACACATATTGTTGTTGTGACGCATTTAACAGGGCCATATACAGTATTTCAAACCACCAAAATGGCACATGCCTGACCTACTCCACTGGACATCAGGAAACGCCCATGTCCCCTGGCCGAAGTTGTCTGCACGGTGGGTGTTACCAACTGTGGTGGACACAGCCATAGGCTAAAGTTGTTGCTTGTGGAGGTTGTGGGCCAATGGCTGTGTCCGTTGCTGGTGATGACCGCATACGTGGCGCAAGTGTACGCTACGTTTTGCAAAGTCAGTCACTTGATTCATGACCATGCTGCCAGCAACACCTCCAACACTTCAGCTGCTGTGTGCCGCCTCTAGGAGCAATCTTGCCACAGCCAGCAGGTTAAAGGGCCCCTGCCTTCTCTCTAAAGGAGCCAGACAGGCTACAATGTGCCCCTGTGTGCCAGTTAGACTTCTTGTGTGCCTGTGGCTTCAATTTTTGTGACATCAATGGGATGTACATGGAGCAGATATTGGAGAACAGTACATATGTTGTGGACATTCACATTGTGTTGTGTGTAATTTTGTTTTAGGGCCTAGATCCTCCTTTTGTTGAATGCACATAACTAGGCAAGGACACTGTACTGTCGTACAATTACATTTCTTTGTTTATGATGGTTGTAAATGTTAGACAACATGTATATGCATGACAGCATGAGCTGAGTATGCATCATGTCTGAGTCATTTGATGATCTTGTAAGCAATGTGAGTTGTGCCACAGATCTTCCACCCCACGTCTTGCCTTGGCAAACTGTTGTATGGAAGGCATGACTCACTGTGCCATTCTGGTTGCCACACAAGCCACATTGCTGATGGCCACATGACGGACTGTCGTGCATGGAAGTGATGGAAATGTGAGGGGCATGTAAGTCATGTAGGTTCTGTATGCTCAGCCTGCAGAGACCATGGTCTTTCAAATGTATGTCTTCCCCCTCCCCCTCCAGGTACTCCCCCCCACCCCCCTTACCTCTCCAAACCCCCTGCTCCCCCCCTACATTCACGCCCTCCCTTCACACACACACACATGCATACACACACCCATTCCAACATGCTTCCACGCATGCATACATCCATTTACACACACCCCCACACACTTTTAAACATACACGCAGACACGCATTCACATTACACAACATACACGCACTCACACCTCCATACATGCACACAGGCATTCAACACACAACACACACCTGCATCCACGCACACACATTCACACTCACACACAAGACCTCCCCACCCCCTCCCCTGTTGGAGACCCGACTTACCTGCATTCAGGGGGTCCTCAGACGGGACGGGGCGCTGCTACCGCCAGCAGCGCCCGCCAGCAGTACACCGCCAGGCCGTATTATTCCTCATAATACATCTGGCGGCGGTCTACTGCTGTTGCGCTGCTGGTGGCAGCAGCGCCACCTTACCACTATCCGCCGGCATGGCCACAGCCGGAATTCCGCACTTCTTGTGGCGGAAATCTGTCTGTGGTCATAATACGGCGGAGGCTGGTAGCCTCGGCGACGGTCTTTTGACAGCCATTGCCGCGGCGGTAGGCGTTTTTTACCGCCAGTGTCAAAATGAGGGCCTTACTCTGTAGGTAACTCCAAAAGTGTGTAGTCATGCCTCTGTACTTACCAGCATGTGTGCTTTACACTTGTGGTGTGTTGGCAAATTGCCCATTTTGTGCTTGTTGTTTCTGATGTATGTAACACAACTATTTGTGCCAAAACTTGTGTTTGTAATCTTTTGATTTGTCGCTTGCATCCATACAGGTCAATGCCCATCAGAAGAGGGGGATTTGGAGAGCCATCGCCTGGAAGGTGTGGACCCTGGGCGGCCATAGCTGGTGAAGTGTCCACTGTTGGAAGGGGTGGGAGAACCTGAGACGCTGGGTCCAGAAGATCACAGAGGTCTAGCTGGGGATGTCCTCCCAATGCGGGCGGGTTGCACATCAGAGTCTGACCTCCTCATGGCCCTCACTCTGGTGGTGGCCTACCCGGAGCTCGATGGGCGTTTGAGGGGAGCACAGCAGCCACAAGGGGGTGAGTACAGGGCATATTCCTGCCTGTCACATAGCCAAGTTGATGTGTAGGTTCTGACATCTCCTCCTGAGGATTGGAATGGGCCTTGTGTGACACACAAGATGAGTTACTGTTTGTGTAGGAGTGGAATTTGGTGCATACTGATGTGCCTTGCGTATTAGCCCAGGGACCCAGGACACAACTGAGTACAGTCCACATACAATTTGCTCTCCAGGGTCAACACATGGCTGTGTACAGTGATTAATCAAGTAATGTTGGTTGTTGTTGTGGGTCCACCTGTGTTCATGGGATTATTTTGGTATTCCCTCACTTATATGTACTTATATGTACATGCCAACATGTGTTAGGAATTGGACATATGGGATGGGGCTACATTTCTTGTGGTGTCACCACTGATTGTTGGCGCACACATACCCTCATCCATCATTGCATGTCATTTGGCATGTTCAGCTGCAGTAGCAATGAGGGACATGGCAGGTAGGACTACAGTTTTTAACCACAATGTGTATTTCCATGCCATTGATGTGGCATTATGTAGCAAAGTGCTCTGCACATGTGAAATGGGGAAGGTTTGTTACCTGACTGTTGGCATGCATCATGGAGTAACTTGCAGTTATGTGGAAAACACACACAACAGACACCGCCCAACACAATCATACCTCAGACACTCTCACATTCAAGGCATCAACACCCACAGACAAGACCACCACTCCCTCAACCTCCAGATCCCCAGTCCCGTCTGATGACCCTACCCGTTTTCACAAGGAAAGTTTCCTTTTTGAGATTTCCCTTACCCCTGTTCCCTCCATCCCCTCCCAAGGCCCAGTGGCCTTTGATCTGAATCATTTGCTGTTAATAAACCCAAGTTGTTGCTTTTTGGGTACATTTGACCTGCCATTACCTTTCCACGTTTTTATATTCCTGAGTAATTTGTGTTGTATGCCTACAGTTGTCTGTGTTTCAACCTCATTGCTGATCGATTTGCTATTGTTGGGAAAATCTGACTTTTTGGGCTGTGCTTGTGTCACCTAGGACAAGGGTAGATGTTCACTGTATGGATATGTGTTTGTTAATCTAGTTGGTGGGTCATTGCATTGCGTTGTGTTTGCTATGATACGTATTTCATCTTGGGTTGGCCAATGTTTATATGTATGGTGTTAGACTTGTCCCTTTGATATGGAATGGTCATTCCTTTTATGTGTGGGAGCTAGAGTTTTGTTTGTTCACACATGGAGGGTGTTCAATTGTGTTAACTTTCTTTTACTTTTGACTGACCATGTGTCCATTTTGATGTGTGTATCTTGCAGCTACTTCATCTACATGTACGGCCCAAGCTGTTGCTGGTATATTTACTTCCTTGACTTTATTTTTTATTATTTATTAAGTTCATTCGGTCTAGAAATCTAGTCCATTTAAAATAATAATAACAATCATACTTAAAAAAGGATGTAATAAAAACATGGTAACAATGTAAAACCAATAGACGTCAAAACAGTGTAACAATAAGAACAACAAGACAAAGCATTTCATCAAATATATATAAATACAAAAATAAAACATGAATAAATATAGTAAAAAAGGGGACAGAGCTAAAAACTGAAATATAAGACTTTTTGTCTGGAGGACTAGTATGCACAACCAAAAGACAAAAAAGACAGAAGATAGTCTGATTGGACTAAAAGACGACATTATCAGAGTACCAATCAAAGAAAACAACAGGATAACTATATGAGAAGGCTATATAGGCTTGTGCAGTCTTGGTAGTCATAGGGAAGGCAACAAATTCATAATGGAAATTTCCAACTAAAAACAATACAAAAAGGATAAAAAAAAGAAGATTAAAATCCTTCTGAAAACAAGTATAGAAATGGCTCAGGAGCCTTTGGGTGCAATGAACTTGCGACGGATGTACCAGGCCTCCGATAAATATTTGGTAACTAGAATGGCAACCCTGGGAGAAGAATCATGCGTACAGATTCTAATGGCTGTTACTCTGTCCTGAAATGACATGTTTTTACAGAGGGGAATAATCCACCTCTTTCTTGGTGTCTTGTACAAAGGGCAGAAGAATAATACATGCTCTGATGTTTCTTTGCAAAGTTGACAGAAGATACACCTATCATTTGTAGCGATGTTAGATGGCCAATGGGCCGTGAAACCATTGGTAGGCAATGTGCCATATCTTAACTGCAGGTATAGAGCACGGGCATACGGAGGGATAGGGAGGTTCAGGAAAATCTCAGCCCAGGGTTCATGCTTAATTTGGAGAAAATCCATAGTTAACCTACCCGCCCTCTTTTGGTGCAGGGAATCTTCGTTAACTTTCTCCCAATATCTGTTCGTAACAAATCTCCTAGCCTTGTCAGGGATTTGATCCGGGTGATTCCAATAATGGGGAAGACCCATTTTGTCCCAGGCAATTTTCATCTCTTTCAGCCAAGGGATTCTCTCCAATGCCTTAGGGGCGGCTATCAACTCTCTTATAGCCAGCCTATATGGTTCTAGTTCAGCAGATTTCCATAGACGAATCCAATAGGAAAGGGGTCTTAAGGCCGCTATAGTTTTAATGCCATTTAAACCAAGGTCAAGCCTTAAAGGGGTCATTGGAGTGCCCGTACCTAGCCTGGACACCTGCCTAAGGAAGATATTTTCCTTAGTTTGCAGAATGTCCAGGTTTTTATGGGACCCCCAAAGTTCCGCTCCATATAGGGCTGCTGCTCTGATTTGAACATTATAAATCTCCGCAAGAATGTTCAGAGGGGGGCTCGGTGCCTTTCTAGATCTGCGGACTAAGGCCCCACCTCTTTGGCTTATGATCAGAGCCCCCTTGTCAATGGCTGCCTTCCATTTGCCCGATGTAGATAATCTGCAACCCAAATAATCAAACTCTTCAACTTTCTCCAATGGGGTCGAATTCATCTCAATATTAGTACGCAGTCGTTTTTTAGAGGTAGTGAATATCATAAATTTAGTTTTCTTAATGTTTACATCTAAACCATAATCACTACAGTAAGCACAGAACTGGTTAATTCGGTGTTGAATTCCCATTGGCGATTTTGATAATAGGATCGTATCATCTGCATAAAGCAGGCAGGGGATTTTTTTCCCACCTAGTTTTGGAGAATCATTTATGCAGTTCTCTAGGTAGTGGATGCAATTATTAATGTAGAGCAGAAAAAGAGTAGGTGCCAAAACACAACCTTGTCTAACTCCTTTTTTGATAGCTACAGGGTCAGTCAGCTCGCCCCCTTGTCCACACCTGATTTGGGCAAAGGTATTTTGGTGCAACTGGGCTATGAGTTTCAGGAGGCCAAAAGGCACTCCCATGTTTAATAATGTTGACCACAGCAGATTCCTGGGGATCAGGTCAAATGCGGCTCTTAGGTCTATAAAGACCACGTAAAGGTTACCCCCCCCCCAGGTCGACATTCTTCCATTTTATTGACATAAATCTTAGAGCTTGGTCAACTGTGCTCACAGCGGGTATGAAGCCCGCTTGTAAATCAGAAAGGGCTTCAGACTCAATAATCCATTCCTCAAGGTGGGACAGAAGATGTTTCGCATACATTTTTTGGAAGTTATCGAGGAGACTAATTGGACGGTAGTTAGCCGGAATGTTTGGATTTCCTTTTTTGAAGATCGGTGCAATTTCTGCCCCTTTCCAAGTAGATGGAACTGGAGCGCCTGCTGCAATAGTATTGCAGATAAAATTGAGGTAGGGAGCCCATATATCAGGTCTAGATTTGTATAGATCACCTGGAATTACTTCCTTGACTTGCAGTTACACATTTGGAAGGTAGGCATGTCACTTGGCTCTACTATTGTTTGTCCTTGAGGTACATGAAGAGCCAATTCCAGTGAAAATGGTATTTAGGGCATGTGCAAAGAGAGTTGTGCCCCAGGGCAGCATCCTTCCAGGAATGCTCCTGATGCCTCCATTCCTATTGTGCAGGTAGGTTTGCATTGTGAGCTTTGGATATTTGTCTCACAAAATATTGTGCATCCCATTCATCTTCCCTTGTGTTGCACTGTGGGCGATATGGGTGGGCCCATTACAGGAGGTTTCTTTGCAGGGGTATTTGTGTTCCATGAACAGCCACACCAATGTATCTTCAATCTGATGACAGTCCATGGCATGTGAGCAACGTGAGGGTGTCAGTTTAATTGGTAGATGTGATGTTGATGTGGTGTTGCTGTTGTGAGACACAATGTTCTGTACACTTCACTGTCCCACAGCCTAAGATGAGCAGACATGTTTTTTGTGGAGGGTGGCGGTGCAGTGTCAGTGAACTGCCCAAAGGGGGATTTAATAGCTGTGAATGTGTCATTCATTGTGAATTACTTCGACCCGGGACACAATGACAGGTTTTACGTGGTCCACGTAGCGTGCCCTCATATCATGTGGATGACGGCACGATGAGCTGTTGTTGAACTTCATGACACAGGTAGGTGTGCGTTCTTACCATCGAGGGCGGGGTGGAATTTGGGCTCTATCTTTGAGCAGCAGTAGCACGTATGTGATGGACTCCATGACAGCACAAGACGTGTGACGCTGCCTGCATGTGAGTTCCTTCCGTTATACTCTCTGTTTCTGCCTGTTGGGACGTGGTGGTTTGAACCCCACGGTCATGTTGGTGGAAGGCAACATCATAATGTGTCTGGCGGAAACACTGGCTCCATCGACCTGATTGGCCTGTCTCGCCATTGCGGCAGGACCGTGGCTGTCTTTCCTCTACGGAAACGCATGATTCTTAATGCAGTGGTCTGACCGCCAAGACGGTGGTGGTCGGACCGCCTCCATGGTGGCCCACAGACAGCCAAGCTCATAATCAGGCCCATAGCAATAAAGATGTGAACAAGGTAATAAATTAGCACGACGGCACAAAGCATCATCAGCAACTATCCATTGAAAGATTAGATATACCTTTCATAACTTCAGTGATGGCCCAGGAGCTGATTTTACCTACAAAGGTTAAATCCATCCAATTATAATAATTGCCCTCATGACAAGGGCATACTTTGACAACACTAATAAAACCCTAGAGAGCCTCCCAAATATTTAATGTTAATTTACACTATGCACCATGCTTTAAACCAGTCAGACCAGGCACAGAACTGTCAACTGAAATTTATTGCACACTGCACAAAAAAACAGAACTCCTGACAAAGTGCTTTACTGTCCTGTGCAACCAGCCACCCAAAATCCTTCTTGATCTTTTGTTTCCTGGCTCACATCCCCTTGTATCCTTTGTGCACCACTTGCTGTGCTCTCAACCGCCTGCCTACTGACGCTACTGCAAACCTAATCTTCTAACCATGCCGTTATCAAAGGTCAATATGTCACCAACATGAAAATGATCTCCTCTGCCACTGTAGCTCTTCTTCCTCCTAAACATCCTTTCATGATTTACTTAATTACTCTGTTCAGTGCTTTATCCTTCTGTGCTCTTTGCATCTATTCATCTTCATTCAAGACTCCCTCTGGCACCATTCTGACTAAATTACCTACACACAACTCATGTTCTGAGTTATCTTCTACCACTTCTTTTTGCCCATTGTTGTCTCCATCTAGGGCTACTAGGTAAAAAAACAAATCAGCTGTCACACTGTACACTCCAGGCAATATTCTATATTATAACTATACTCCTGCAACCTATTGTGACTGTTGGCAATACCACATTGGCTCGACTAGCTCCTTTAAAGGTAAACATATTGATTAAAGGCTTGTGATCATGTATGTAGTATAATGTAAGTTTTGTAACCCGTAACAATACCGTGAAATGGTCGCCACCACACCAGCATGCTAATGTTAACAACTGGCTAAAATTGATAAGGGCTGGCTCCAGACCCCGATTCTCGCTACCTCTACTCTACTGAAACGAGCTCCAGCTTCTGGCCCCGGGACAGGCCCATGGATCTTGCACCGCCCTGCAGATCACTTACCGATCTCTGGATGTAAGGAGGTCCGCGGTTCGAGGAGGGTGGGCGGCAGTGAGCACTGACAGAACACCGCGTTGCCCAGGTGAGCGCACACCTCTCCCCGCGTGTCCTTCCGCGCTACCGGCTCTGTGGATCTTTCAGCTGTTTTTTCTAAAGCTGCACGACAAGGGGCCTCAGAAGTGAAGGAAGAGGAAGAGGTCGCCAGACTATGTGACGTTCTACCGGGCAACCGCAAAAACCCTAATCCTGAATCCCGTGCTCTCTCCATTCGTCTCCTGGCTCCTGGTGGGACTACGAGTCCCAGGAGCACCTGCACACCGAGGGGGCTGAACTACGACTGACTTTACGTATTTCTTAATTATAGCGAAAAGCTTTTATGGGGAAACGCAAAGCCAGAAATAGCCCATTAGGGGGAAATGCCCAGCCCAAGATCCCCAAGTTATTTAAAACTCCTCGTGCTTCGTCTGGTTGTGTGGCAGATGATATTGACATCCTAATAGAGGAAGTGGAGGCTCTGCTGACTAAAAAAGATAAAGATCCACAAAAGTGCTTAAAAAATGGCTCCCTTTCAACTTTCTTAAAACCTTGTGTCAAGGGAAAGACCCTTATTAGTGATGTTATTGCAAGGCCTATCCCTTGCCAAAGCAAAGGGGCCCCACATGGAGCCTCGTTAACTGTGGAGGAAACCCCTGCTAGAAGTGTGATTGTCCACGAGATCCCTTGCTCGAATCGTTTCTCTCCTTCGGAGTCCCAGGGCTCTAACGATGATCTGGGTGTTTTTAACGATCAAGCCACTAGTCAATACTCTACCTTTCCCACGCAGAAGGATCTGTTAACTCTTGTCGTAGAATTAAAAGAAGAAGTGAAAGACCTAAAGTCTTCTTTAGCTGAGGTCCTGTCTTTACTTCGCTCTAAAAGTATGTCTATGGATCTTTGTAATCCAAATAATCATGAGCTACCTATTAAAACGAGGCCTTATAAAGCACCTGTCTCTAGAAAAAATAAGGAAAAATCTTTGCTACAACCACTCAGTGCCTGCGGTCCAGGTAAACTCTGTTTCACCATCTGGCCAGAGTAGTTCCTCTGGAACTATAAAAAAAAAACCTGTACCAACATTGGCCATCCAAAGCATAATAGGGTTGTGAACTCTGCACAAAATGCATTTCACTCTAGAGATTATGACGACTCAATTTACATGTGCAGGGTTCCACCCGTAGCTACAGATATCAAAGAAGACGCGATGTCTCTAAAAAATAAAGTCATTCATTGGATCCAGCACACTCGTCAATGTTGTTCTGTTATACATTCAGACATAATTTCTGCTCAGCGTTATCCCTCATCGGACGGCCAATTTGACACGATAAAGTTGACATTATCTACCCCTGATTTGGTAAGGGGTCTTCTATCTCTGGAAATAAGAAACCCTTTGAAAAATTGTTTGATGATCTACTTTAAAAGTTGCTGGCTTGTAAAAGACCATGTGCCAATTACGAACGCACGAGCTTCTAAGAGTCCTCTTAAACAATCCAACAAACAGGATAGTCCCCCGCGAATGTTCTAACAACACCAAAGAGTCCTGTCCAATCATCCCTGACAGTTGAATCTGATTGACTTATTCCCGATCAGGATCAAAGGGAGTCCCTCAATTTTATATTTTTTGAGGAAAAGGGGGCCCCATCAGTACCTCCTGCTGAAAGGAGGGAGAAATCATCATTTCCAGGTACAAAAAATGTTTTATTTAACTCTACTTCTACAAACCCAAATGTTAACATCTGTAGCCTTTTACCTTTATTGAAGAAGACTGCAAGTGATGGGCACTTTACCCCAAACCTTTTGTCATGGAACTTGGCAGGAATCCGTACTAAATTGGCTTATCCAGACTGGGGGGTCTACATAGACCACTTTGATATTTGTTTTTTCCAAGAAACATGGACGATAGATAATGCTCTTAGACAAGGTTTCAAATCCTACTGTAAACCAGCAAGTCCTTCCCTGATGGGGCGACCAGCAGGAGGGCTCATTACATGGCTGAAGATCTCAGTCAAGGGGAAAATTAAAGAAATTGAAGTGGACTCAGAGGACATACTGGCTTTATCCATACAGCAGAAGTGTGGTTCTTTTTTTACTATGTATTAATATCTACAATAGACCAGGTCCCCCTAACAAATTGTCCAAAACCTTTCAAGTATTAAATGCCTTGGTTTTAGAATATATCAATTCTCATTTTATTTTTATTGTAGGGGACCTAAATGTTACACTTGAACCAAATTATGCTTTTTCAGAAGTAATTCAATTAGAAGATATAGCATGGAATATCCCGCCTTTTTCCTCTCTAAAGAAACAGGTTAGGTCAAACACTAGAGTGCTACAATTTATTCACTTCATGATTACTCACGGCCTTCGCCCTGCGAATGGCCGTTTCCCCTCGGATATACCTGCAAACCATACTTTTTTTAGAGGCCAGTATAGTAGTACATTGGATTATGCGGTAATCGATACAAGAATTTGGTTTCGTGTACATGATATGCGCGTAGGAAGACAGTACACAAGTGACCACGCTCCAATTTTAGTCACCTACGAGGGCCTAATTCTAGAAAATGAGGATACCCATTGCAATAAGAGAGCCTTTCTGCCCCTAACACTCTCCTCTAACAAGCGTACTTTGAAATGGGAGTGCTTTCAAAAGTCAATAAAATTACAGAAGATTGTGTATGATACAGTATCAACACATCAGCTTGTTGAAACCTCTTCCTTCCGTTCTCCAAATGAGATTCTGAGTCTCCATATGGCATTATTTGATACTTTGCAGGATCTTTTTTTTAAAACCAACAGAGATGTCAAAAACCCAGTGCGCTTTTGCAACAGGTAGTTTGACAAAACATGTAGGGCTGCTAGAAATGGCTTGATCAAAGCGATCAAATCAAGAGATACAAATTTGATAACGAATGCCAGACGAGATTATGCGTCAACAATAAAGCAGGCCAAAAACAATTGGGAAATGGAAGCCTGGCAGAACCTATTGACAGCAGCCAGGGAAAAGCATACAAAACTTTTTTGGTCCCTGGTAGCTTTCAATGGGCCAAACCAGGGCGATAGGCTTGACTGCCATATCCCTGCCGATACTTGGGTTGATCATTTCACAAAACTCTATGAAGAGGAAGTGCATGTTCGTGAGGTATACAAATTGGGTTCTCTTTCCGAAAGCAACCCTAGGCCATTTACTTTATCTGAAACAAGAGAGGCTGTTATGGCCCAAAAATTGGGAAAGGCTCCTGGCCTCGATGGTATTCCGGCGGATTTATATAAAACCGACCCAGAGACATGGGTCCCATATATAAATAAAGTATCAAATGCAGTCTTGACCACTGGAAATTTCCCTCGCACTTGGTGGGGTGCTATCATTATACCTATCTATAAAAAGGGAAATAGATCTAACCCAATAAATTACAGGCCTATCAGTCTCTTGGATAATCTCCCAAAAATATTTTGTCATCAGATTTTGATGAGAGTCAAGGTATGGATGCAAGAAACACAAATCCTGAGTGACTTCCAGGCTAACTTCAGGGAAAAAACTAGCACAATCGACCAGATATTTAGATTCCTCTCGATTAAATGGAAGTCTGTTGACCTGGAAGGAGGAAAGCTATTCGTAGCCTTTGTGGATCTTAGATCTGCATTTGACCTGGTCCCATGCAAAAAGCTATGGGAGATATTAGATAGAGCAGGACTCCCATGTACGCTACTAAATACAATCAAAAGCTTGTACAATAAGACCTTTGCCAAAGTTAGATGGGGACCAAATGGAGAAGTAACTAGAGAGATCCCAATTAAAAGGGGAGTGAGACAAGGGTGTGTTTTAGCCCCAACCCTCTTCCTTATTTTTATAAATGCTTGCATTCCTTATCTTTTTGCTTGTGATAATGATGCTCCCAAACTAGGGGGGGTGAAGACACCATCGGGGTTATTACAACTTTGGAGGAGATGTTAATCCGTCCCAAATGTGATGGATATACCCCCAGCCATATTACGAGTGCCATAGGATATAATGGACTCGTAATACGGCTGGTGGTATATCCGTCACTTTACCGTCACTTTTGGGACGGATTAACACCTCCTCCAAAGTTGTGATAACCCCCCATGTCTGCTCTTTGCGGACAATACATTATTGCTATCCCAAACTGCGTCTGGTTTAGCAAACTTACTCCAAAAATTCACATCCTTCTGTAGAGATCACGGTCTTGAAGTGAACGCTACGAAAACAAAGTATATGATCTTTGGTGACAATAAACACAAAGTAAGAAAGAGCATCTTTATGGAAGGGGTAGAGTTGGAGAGAGTTGCCGAATTTGTGTATTTGGGGGTTAGATTGGAGGATACGCATAGATGGCAGGCTCAGATAGCAAGGGCTCATATGTCACTAAAGCAGAACCTGGGTGGTGTACTGAGATTTACGAACAGGTCCCCCAGGTTTGCAATCACTCCAGCAATGGAAATATAAAAGTTACAAGCAAGAGGGAACCCTCTTTATGGAGCGGAACTATGGGGACATGAAAACCTAAAAGATCTGGAGATTGCTGAAAACTTCTTTATAAAGTCTATCCTTAGAATACCCACTAGTTCTCCTACGTTGCCTGTACGCATGGACGTGAACCTCGATTCTATTGCTCATATAGCAGCACTGAGACTAATACTATATTGGATCAGACTATGGTCCTTGGACGTACTTAGCTCGTATAGAATATGGTTGAAAGTCTTGACAAGTGGAAACAACGCGGAAAAAATTCCCTGGTGCAAGTATGTTAGGGCTAGTCTGTCTAAACTGGGACTGGCCCATTTTTGGATGGCTCCTTATAATTTACCCAAAAATGCGGCACAAGTTGTAAAGGATGGATATTGGCGGTGGCTAAATGTGGGGAATTTAACAGAGGTCCCTCTAGGTAGTTTGACGGACAAGTTTACATCAGTCAAATGTCACTATGAGTTTGAATCATATATGGATTTGATTACATTCCCTCGAGCCCGCGCACTTTACATCAGATTCAGGCTAGGCTCCCTTCCGCTACGTTCTTTTACCTGTAATTGGTCTAAAGATGATTCTTATGCCAATCTTTGTCCGATGGGCTGCTCCCTTCCTGAATGTAGTGCTCATGTACTGTTCCATTGTCCTGCTTATGATAGACAACGAAAAAAGTGTATCGTCCCTCTTTGTAGAATTATGGGTTTTCAGAACCGTTTTACTGCCCTCAGAATTTTTAGGTCTAATACTGAGGGCACGGTGGCATTTGCCTTAGTAAGCTATTTAGATTAAATTTGGTGTGTTAGAATAAAAATGTTAAAATCGTCCCATTAACAGGAGTTTATATTGGGAATGTCTTGTATTCTCATTTAACCCATCTCTCGTTTTTAAATTAGGAATATATTTGTGTCATGATACTTATTATGGAAAATGTAATATTTATTTTATCACAATTTTATATGGTTTGTTCTTAAGGGGAAAATGTTTTACATTCAAGGACTTTTACATAAGGACTTTTTATCTATAGTATATTTTTGTAAAATTTTAATTTTTTGTGATGTGCTTTTATGGTATCTGTGTTTTACCGAAATAAAGCTATGATGATGATGACGATAAGGGCTGTAAATCTGCAACTCTGCATTAAAAGCTTTCATTCTCAAAAGACTCCTGCTATTTACCAACTTGCCACATTGTGATAACTTGTGAAACATAATAGCACTTTGCAAAATATGTTTCTACACAAATATCTCAAAAAGATCATTAAAGCTTAGTGTTAAACTGCTGGTCACATGTCTGAAGCTCCAGGTGCCACTTGGTTTTAAGACAAATACGAGGATCCACCTGTGCAACCTATTGTTAGACATGACAGCCTTAAGATAGTCTTCCCCCCAGCTTTGTGCCTACCTCCTCCATTTTTTTCTGACCTCAGTTTTGCTGGCTTTAGGACTCTGTGTACTTTACCACTTCTAACCAGTGCATGCTTGTGCTCTTCCCTAAACATGGTAATATTGGCACAGCCCCAACTTGCATATTTAATTTATTTATAAGTCCCTAGTAAAGTATACTACATGTGCCAGGGCCTGTAAATTAAATGTTACTAGTGGGCCTGCAGCACTCATAGTGCCATCCACGCAAGTAGCCCTCTAACTATGGTTCATGCCTGCCATTGCGGAGCGTGTGTGCAATTTTCAACTGCCCTCTCAACCTGGCAAAATAACCCTTTTTCCAAACCTAAACCTTCCATTATTATACATATGTAAACCCTGAGGTAGGCCCTGGACAACCCAAAGGGCAAGGTGCAATGTATTTAAAAGGCAGGACATGTACTTTTAAGTTTTACGTGCCCTGGTAGTGAAAACTTTGAAATTTGTTTTTCACTACTGCAAGGCCTATCTCTCCCTTGGGTTAACATCGGAGTAACCTTAGTATATTTTATAAGTGTAATTCACAATCTGGTAGAGATAAACTTTTTGACTTTGGTGTTTCTGGAATCACAATTTAAAATCCTAACTTATAGTGAAGTCAGAATTTATATTGAAATTCTGAAAATGGCACTTTTAGAAAGTTGGCATTTTCTTACTTTAACAATTGGTTCCTGCTGCCTGTTTCTGATCACATGTCTGGATGGGTGACAGCTAGGCTTTGTGTATTCCCTCTGGACAACTACACACAATGGGAGCTTAGGTGTGACTTGATGGGCCTCAATGGGCCATTAACTGGCGTGATGGGGGATCCAAGCTCAGTACTGTCTCACTGACACCTAAATAGGCTGTGTCCTGTCCCCACACAAAGGGATTCATACCCCCTGAAGTGAGTCTGGAGCAAGGGCAGGAAGGGCAGTGCCTCTGTGCACCTCAAATGCCTGTCTAGCAAGTCTCCCCCACTTCAAAGGCCCAACTGGGTATAAGCATTTTAAAACTGACAAGGAAAGGAGATGGGAACTAGTGCACAGTGACATGGTCTAACTGAATTTTGAATTTAACTTCCTTTTATTTTATGCTCTGAATTCTGATAGCACAAAAAATGATTGACCTTCCTTATAATTAATGGTGATTTTCACTGCATCTTAGATACTAAATTAAAAGCGTTCAACTCTGCTCATACTGGACAAATAAAACATATTAAATCTAGTTCTCACAGTATATCAATTTACTCAAACTATAGAAACACCTAAACCCAGAACGAAAGAGCGTACACTTTTTTCCTCCAACCTACATATCTAATACCCCTGGACTGATCTTGTTTAAGCTCTAATTTCGCAGGTAAATGCTCAAAAGAAATGTGCAGTTACTACATTTTGGCCAATACGCCATGTCCCTTATCGTGGGTACTAACACCTACATTAAACAATAGGATTAATTGATTCTTTCTAAATTATGTATTAACCCAAGAAGAGTTTATTCAATAAATAACAATCAAAACCTTTGAACGTATCATATGTAATAAAGACACTGCAACACATGGTCTGGTTTGAGATGGCTTAAACGCCTTTCTCTGAGGAATTGCTCACTACTTCTTCTAAATATAAATTTGTGAAACCAGGTAGAAATCAGGGAACTACTAGCTTTCATGAGCAGACAACTAGAAAACACTATTTGTATCTGACCTATCAAAAATGAGAATGGCTATATGTGCCATGATGAACTAGAGCTACTTTCAATCTTTGAGCATTTCTATGCTAATTTAGATCCCAGATACAACACAGATTGGATAGCTAGTTATATCAGTAATCTTCATATCACCTCTGGTGATGAGCTGGGAAATAGCACTTTGGCGATATTATTTAATTTGGAAAAAGTTAGAACTGTTATTTGTCAAATACCATCAGGTAAAGTCTCAGGGCCAGGTAATATCTCCTGTGAAATTTACAAACCACTAATGGATGCAATCACTCAACCATATCTTAAGACATAAGGTACAAGAGTGAACAGCCTAATTCCCTATTCATGGTCTGAAACGACCATATTGATTTTCTTTAAAAAAATACAAAGATCCCACTGATAGCAAATCTTACTTTTTCTGTATCCTTGTGAAATGTCAACTCTAAATTGATGCCAAAATACTAACACACAGGCTTAATACTGCTATAGCGACTGTGACATCCGAGTTTCAACATGGGTTTATCCCTGGTAGAGGCACTACTTCCATCACTAACTTTGCTATCACGTTAACTGATCTAACATAAACACTACCTGAAGCGTGCAGGAGCGGAAATTTTACTGATGATTTTATTCGTTAATAATGTACTAATCATTGATGAACTAATATGTGAAAAACAGGTGACTTTTGTAAATGGCCATCATAATTCATTTTGTTTTCTGCTTAGCCTAACTTTAGCTAAATTTGCAGTTGTTTTTTATTGCTTACTTAAAAGAGTGTGATTAATAGCTTATAGTGGTGTAGACAGCTACCCCCAGTGGGATTTGTGTGTTATGTCTCCCAAGGTCAGATTTATTAGGTCATTGTTAGAGTTTAACTGTCCTATTGTTTAGAAAATTGTCACTAATGTGTGGTTTCTTCCTCGGGGGTGGAAGTAGATGGCAACTATATTAGATGTTTCTTCCTGAACCTAAGTTTCGGACGAGATGGAACAATGGATCCACAGACAAGGCGGAAGAGAAGAAGAAATTGTTATAAATTGAGTCTAGCTAATGATTACGTAAATAAAATGTTGTTGAATACGAATTCGGTGTATTATGAATGTGTAACTTTTAGTTATCTAACTTTAGTTTTTTTGGCTGAATTGTATAACACCCCATGTCTTGACCAATCATGAGTTTTGTAAAAGTTAATATAATGTTCTGTCACCTATTCTTGGGAGCTATTGTTGGTTGGATAGAGACAGAGAAGAGAGGAGAGAGGCAGACTAGACTTTGCAAGATTTTACAGTGATATTTTCAGAGTTAGATTAATGGGGAGTTTTCTGGTCATGTAGGCTTGAGGGATTTATAGATCGTTCTACTGATGGTGTCCCCTTGCAGATGTGATCTTCTGGTTGTTGTTCTATGCGTAATGTATAAATTGTGTATTGTTATAGGTGTCTCTTGTTTTACAGGTACCAGCTGCAACTCATAAATTCATTGCTGCATAATAATATTATTTTTTTGTTCTAACCTGAGTTAGTATATTTTTCCTAAATTCGTGTTTCTAAATCTTTTACATGAAGCCCAACATGTTAATGCTAATTAGTGGTTAGTGAGGTAATTCGTCTTTACATGCTCCTGATTTCCTGACATTCTTTGATCTCTTGCTCAAATGTATTTTATTTCACTGTTGCAAATATTGGTGTTATTAAGTTGTGTTATAATTAATGGGTTAATTTGTTTTCTTGCTTTGATTAAACTCAGAAATATAAGGCGTTCTAATCAGCCGTTAATAATTCTATATGCTTATCATTTATGTTTGAGAATTATTTTCATGACATTAGCGTTGTTAATATAGGGAAATACATTTTATAATCCTTCTTAATAAACTGGTGTAGTTATTGCATAGTGATTAGATTATTGATTTCTTGTTTATTAATGTTTATTATGACATGCATCCTTGATGTCCTCTCAAATCAATGTTGTGTTGATCCATTTGCCTAAGGTGCGAAATTCACTACTTAGTTTGAGGTGATAGCTAGGATTTCCCGGCGCTGCAGCAAGCGTTATACACTATTCTACTAGACACCGAAAAAGATTTTGCCCATGTTTCTAGGTAGTTTCTGTAGGACATACTGAGAACTAAAACCCACATGGTCCATTTACGTATTAATAGTTATTGTTGGATACATACTAGGTTCAAATATTTTGCTTGATCGTTTTGTCTCCTGTTGTTTATTATATAAGAATCTCACTAGCAGCCACTTTAAAATCCAAAACATCAGGCCTTAAAACACGATGCAACACGCTTGGATACCTTTAACTTGTCAGTGCCTTTTAAAACATTGCACTGTAATCTGAATTGGCATCAATACTGTAATGAAACATTTTCATGACATACAAGATATCAACAAGTCCAGGTGGTTGGAATATATTTAAATATCTCAGACTTGTGTTTCTCAATAATGATACAACTTGATATCATTCTTGTGCACACATTTAATGATTAACAAATGAAAGATGACCAGTTTAATTTAGCATTGTGTTAAAAGCTTCAATGAATGTCACATGTTGTTCTTTGACCCGTTTAGAAAGCAGATAGCAAATGGGATTTGAAAGTGACCCATTACTCGTCCCTGAATAGGGATCCGCACATGACATTTTCAGCCGGGAAGATCAGGTTGGCATGGTATTTCCAAGTCAGGGGCAAGTATCTTGATTTGGGTGTGGGTGGAAACGTTAATTCCAGCCACTCAACATTGCTGTCTCTAAATCCAGCCAATTTGTAACAGGGTCGGACTGGGACAGAAATTAGGGCTGGAAGCCAAAATAAAAATGCTCCCTATTAGTGAATTCGATTTTTTAAACAGTGTCCCATATTTGCAAACTGAGAAAGTATTTTGCAAGGTATGGAAGACTGCATAGATTTGAGCTTACTGCGGGTAATATTTGTTTTAATATTAGGGAACCCAACAGTAAAAATCGGCCCCCTAGGCCATAAAACTGGCACACGAACAGCACAAAAAACAGCCCATATACAGGCCTGTCAAACTAGCCCTTTTGGCACCGCCTGACTGGCCTATTGGGCAGTCTGACCCTTACTTGTAATCGGTCACATAATAACTTCCACACCACACTTCTCCACTCATCAGGAGTTGGGTCTGGAATACTTACAAGATAGAATTAGTGTCGCTCCGTTGGAGCTATGGTGTGTGATTTGGCTTAATGAGGAGGCTGTCCTCAACCAGCTGATTGTTAAGGACTGCCTCGTTAGTGATCTTGTCTGCTCAATCCCGTGGTGACGGACTCTTTGAGTGATGTGGGTTGCCTGTATCTGTTCAAGAATCCGCATTTAATATCCAAGAAGGATGAATTATGGGTCTGTGATCGTTTTCTTTAGCTTAGACGGGCAGCCCGTGATACAAATGAAGTAGCTAATGCAACAGTTAGGGAATATTGTATGGTTCAAATGTCACCGGGCCAGGCCCCTTATTTATTGTTTTTCCATAATGTGTATGAGCGAATGCGCTTAACTCATTTTAGGCTGGGGTCTCTCGGTTGGATGCTGTCCTTTCCCTAAGGGCAGTTTTCCTCTAATGATACTTGTATCTGCCCCTGTGATGAACAATTATCACAAACGCTGTTGCACTTTGTGTTTTTTTGTAAGTATTATGAGCCCTTTAAAAACTGTACTTGGTACCGCTGCTGCAAAAACAAAACTTCACCTATTGTAGGGCCGCCTTGCTCTTCCTTCACCAGTTGAATGCTCAGTGGGCCACTTCCTGAGAGGAACGGTAGCCTTGCACAAGAAGTTGTTTTAACTTTTTATGACAAGATGAGATGCTCTGTTTTTAGGGGGGGTGTTTATGGATAATGTTTTGTATATTTGATACGTTTTTATATTTTGTACTGTATGTGATCGTTTTATGATCTATTTATATGATCGAATAAAGACTATTTGATTTGATTTGAACTGGAATAGGATTTTAAATTCTTTACTTATTAAAAGAAAATGTTTTTTTTTTTTGCAGGCAAGTGCATATTATACACACAGAAACAAAAGAATCAGTGCCACGCAACCAAGCCTGGAATTAACTTACTGGACGACCTACAACAACTGCATCTAGGAGCCCAGGTTTCAGGAAGACATTCCACCAGCGGTCTCTTACTATTCCATGTCTAACTGTACAACAATAGACTACACGTTTGTCTGTCTCCCACTGTGTGAATGAGTCTTCTACTGTCATTTAGGTGACGGAGATGAAAGTGACCATTGCCTGCAAGAGATAGTTTTATCAATCACAGTTCCCAAATTCAACATGGTGAGGGAACCTTCCAACACTATCTTTACTGTCAATTACAAGAGGATTAAGTGTGCACAAACAAGCATAGAATATCTATCTCAGTTCGCAATTACATGAGCATCTGCATATGGGGTTACAACAAACAGCAAAATAGCAAAGTGGGAGTCTTTCACCACCAAGCTGGGGAAAATGTTTGCAATACTGGTTACCACTCACCCGGTCCAGTGTCTATCGGGAAGGGGTCAATCTCAAAGTTGCAAAGGATCCAGCAAAGGCAACTTAAAAGATCTATAAACACCTCTTAAGGTACCTTCGGCACAAACCTGAGGACTTTGCTCTGCAAGACGCCCTACGACGGAAAAAAAGAACACTAAAGAAGCTAAAGTGGTCGATCAGTAGGTCACGTGAAGACGAGATCTGGGCAAAGTTATTCGCAGATGCTAAATGCAGTGATAGCACACGTTTTTGGGGAACAATAAACAGGCTTACACGTCCCTCACATGGGGGTGTCACCTCCCACATATCCAAAGACGCCTGGGCAAGGTACCTTAGTGATCACTTTAACTGTCTCCACCCTGCAGTCGCTACACATAGAGTACCCACCATGAGATTGATAAGCAATTGTTCATATCCCCTCCAGAATTGTACCCAGAGAAGTCACCTCCTTCTGTAGCAATAAACATCTTGAGCCCTAACCAAATAGAACCAATCAGATGTCAGACTGCTAATGGCAGGAGAGAAAGGGCCCCGGGGGCCAAATGGCATTCCTCCTGCGATTTGTAAAAACAACATGGCCATTTGGGCTGAAGCATTAGTGCCCCTCTATACTGAAATCAGACTCGCTAGCACAATTCCATCCTCTTGGAAGGAGTCATTAATCTCACCTATATTTAAGAGTACAGATAGATCTATGCCAGAAAATTACCGTTTCATTGCCCTTTTTTTCCTTTTTTATTTGAGCTCATTAAAAGTATATAGTGCATAATACATACAGTTTAGAAGAACAATTCATAATTCATAGATTAATTCATCCATTAACACATTTTTTATAATTCGGTGTATCATAAGCAAATATACATGATTAATAAATGACAGCAGCTTTAGTGAGGGATGGGGACTGAATGATACACTATCATGAATGTGTGCCGTGAGCTGGTCCCACATTTAGGAAGTCCCCCAATAATATACTGCCCCCCCCCCCCGCTCCCCACCCCCTCATGCACACCCACTGGCCAGGAGAGCGTGATAGGACAAGATAGCTTCAAATCTATTGACGCTCCCAGCGCGTTTAGCATAAGCATCTTGCAAACTGTGTATTATAAACATTTTCTCACTCCATGTCTGCAGTGTAGAGACCCGAATGGTCCTCTAGTTTTGCAGAACTAGCGATCTGGCCACTGCCAGTGGTATCATGATATAACATTGGCCTACCATCCTAATTCTACCGCTTTCACTAGACTCACCAAAAAGGACCAATCCAGCTTCCGGGGGAATTGCAATCCTCACCTGCTTACTTGAACACTGATGAAGCTTCTCCCAAAAGTAGTCCAATTTTGGACAAGCAAAAAATATATGAAGCCAATCTCCAGTTCCATCCAAATGGCAACAAAAGCATTGATCCTGTACTTCGGGATACATTTTATGTAGAGTATTCGGAGTGTAATAAGCCATCCTCTGGGAAAGAAAGGTCATTCTTTTGAAATTGGCTGCTCTCAAAGATTTATCCCCTAGGACCGAAATAACCTGCCAGGCACTCTCTGATAATCTGCACCTAGTGCTCCTATGAATTCCCTCTTAATGCTTGGGAACCGTGTTCTGCTTGTATGCATTCTGGAGTAATCTATACGAAGTGCCAGTCCCTCTTAACTTAGTTTTAACTAGCGAGCTAATCATCTGATGAGGTTCATGGCTTACATCATATAAATTGGAGAGAAAGTGGACTATCTGGAAATAACTCCATGCTACATTGTCTCCCAAACCTTCACTGCTCTGTGTAATTTCCCCCCAAGTTAATATCCTTCCTCATACAGCCAGGTCACCCAGCACTTCGTGCCCTCGTGAGGGCTAGAGAGATAGCACAGCCCTGGAGAGTGAAAGGCCAAAAGAAATACACTCAGAAAGCTGCAAATAATAAAAGCACGCCGGTACCTGGTACATCTCATATAGACGATAGTCTACTACTTCATTCCTGCAGTGTCTTATATCTGTTTTCTTTGGTAGCTTTGCAGTTTTTATAAAAGCAGGGTTATTGATTGCGGATACACATGCCATTTTTTTGAAGATATAATCCTCCAGCTCGCCCCTAGCCCCCAGAGGTCTAGCTGCCAGATCCATAATAGCTGCCTGATAATAGACACAAATGTGCGGAAGAACCAATCTGCCCTGGTCCTTCCTGAGTTGCAATATGGTAAACTTCATTTTGGGAGCCTTGTTGTGCCATGTAAAGCTCCTCAGCATACAGTCAAGTTCCCGAAAATATTGATTATTAACCTTGATTGGAACGTTAGAAAACAAAAACAACAGCAATGGCAAAATCGACATTTTAATCAATGCCACCCGTCCAATTAATGTTAATGGTAAAATACCATCTATTTAGCAAATCATTAATCTTACTGCGCATAGCAATGTAATTCAGTTGATAAAGCTGCAAAAAATCAGAAGTGATATCTATGTCCAGATACCGAACTAGGCCATGAGACCTCACCTGTGCCCCTGTCTTGCTAGAATTTACTTTATAGCCTGCAGTGTCTGAGTATTCCTCCAGTAGTTCGAATACCAGCTGCATGTTAACTGTATCAGGCTTCAGAAACAGCACCGTGTCGTCAGAAAACAATTGTAATGTTGGCATCCCTTCCAATGGTGCGTGCAACCCAGATGTATTATGTATTTTAATTGCCAGGGGCTCAGTGAAGAAGGCAAATAATATAGGTGATAAAGGGCACCCATGATGAGTACCTCTGTTAACAGAAATCTCACCAACCATGCAGTAATTCACTATCAGCTTTGCCTTTGCCCCTTGATACAGATTTTTGAGCATGGTCACAAATTGTAAGGGTAATCCAAATTGCAGCAGGGAGAGAAATAGCATATCCCAATTGACCATATCAAAAGCCTTCTCCACGCCAAACATGACCACCACAGCCTACGTTTGATTGCATGAAAAATATTCAATAGCATTAATCAGAAAGTTCGTACTGGAGGCCATCAATCAAGTGGAAACACAGCCAGACATCCTGATGTATCAGTACTTGTTCTGCGGTCAACATTCGAATTTCCCAGATTTTTATTAAAAGCTCATAGTCCACCTTAAGTAGACTGATTGGTCTATAAGAGTTAACATTAAGTGGGGATTTGTCCTTTTTCACACAGTTAATTATCCGGGATTCATTGAAAGAGGGGGGCACCTCGTCCCCTTCCCTTACATAATTAAAAAGTTTGGTCAAAAAGGGCACAAGCTGTGGAGCAAATGCCTTATAAAACTCTGAAGGAAAGCCATCGGTTTCGCACACTTTTGCGTTGGGCATTGTCACTAAAGCTTCTAGTACTTCAAACTTTGTTATTTCCGCATCATAGTCTCGGTCTGCGTGCCAGGCAACCGAGGTATTTCAAGCGAGATCAGATATTTTTCTATACAAGCCTGGGGTACCTGATATACAGCTTCATAGAAGCACCTAAAATGGCTAAGGAAAACCTGGGCTACTTCTTTCTCTGAGACTGTTTCAAGAGTGACCAGATCTTGTATCTGCGACACCAAGCACTTCTCCTGCTTGGCCCATGTAGAGCATTCAAGGAATTTGCCTATCTAGTTCCCTTCCTCATAGACTTGCTGTTGACAAGTTTTAGAGCAGTTAATTTCTTCTAAAATGAAAAAATTACACAGATTTTGTTTACCCTGCTCCAGTTCTTTTGCCGCGTCACGCTCGGTAGGTAAATTCAAAACTCCCCTTGTTTTCATTTCTAAAATAGATTGAAGCTCCTTGACCTGTCTGTTGCGCTCTTTAAATTGCTTGGTCTTATATGCTATAATGAGCTTCGTACAGTAGCTTTAAAAGCCTCCCAGACAGAGAAAAGTTATGCGGTTTTCCTATTGATTTAAAAAAAAAAAATCTATTAGAAACATCCGCATTTCCTATACCCACTCTTGATGGGAGAGTAGAGCCCTATCGAGATGCCATCCTGATTTAGTTTTGGGATGGATAGCCAGCTCGACTGTCACTGACACACTGAGTGGTCAGAGAAGGCGTTAGAATAGATAACCGTACTAGTGAATAAAAAGGATTGGGTTGCCAAGAAAAAATCAATACGAGATGCCATTTTTTATCACTGAGATTAGCACATAGACTGGGCACTGGTGGGGTTTTTCAACCGCCAGGAATCTACAAACCAAAATTCCTGGAAGAGCGCTGTCGATACCTCGTTAGGCTTCAAATGTCTTTTGGCCTTATTAGATGTATCTAATGAGAGATCTTGGATGGAGTTAAAGTGCCCCCCTCACTATTAGAGCACCTGCTGCCCCTATTGCAGTCTGATGTATAGTGGATAAAGGACCAGGTCCATCGCTGATAGGGCCATAATAATTTACCATGTTGAGAGGGGTATCATTTGCCAACACCTTGAGCCAAAGTCAGCTCCCCCTATGATCCTGTATAACCTCCCTAATGTCCCAATTAATGCTGCTTTCTTAGAAAATATCTATACCTCGTACGGCTACCACTGCAGAGGCAAAATAAGAGCAAGAAAATATCTTAGGAATGAAGATTTAAGGGTTGTTGTATTTCAAATGGGTTCCTTGTAAGAAAACTATCTGCAGGGTTAGTGGCATTAACCATCTAATAAGACTCCCACATTTGCATCTATTGAGAATTCCATTGGTGTTGACTTTCAGGCTAGTCATTGTGTACTTAGATGTAAGCTGTGGCTAATATAGCTTGCTACCAGCAACCGATGCAGGGTTAAAACAATGCTTTCAAAAGAGCTCATTTTATTCCCCCCTACACCCTTCTTCCCCATCCCTCCTCCCCACCTTCCCACTCCCTGTCCCTCCAACCCCACCTTCCCCACCCCCAGTGCTCCCACCACCCCTGCCTCCCCTCCCACTGCCCTGAATCCAGAGGCCCTCCCTGCTCAGAGCCTCTAGAGGATATACCAATAGTCTCCTCCCTGGTGCTCCCCCTCTTTTCCACCCCCTTCGCCCCATGCCCCCTGTTAGCTCATTGATATGGCGCCAAGGCAGGATCCTTAGAGAGCTGGAAGACGCCACCCAAAATATTCAGAGACACAAAAGAAATCCCCAAAATCAACAAAAAGGCAAGCCCCAGTTGCAGTTAAAGTTCATGAACACCAGTGACCATGCCACAGCTTTCAACAGAGGACAGTCATTTTAACTGAATCTGATCCAAGAAAGCCTTTGCCTGCTCTGTTATTCGAAAAATGTGCACATGTCACTTGTAGAAGACTTTCAAATTGAATTGTAGAACAATGCCCACTGGGCTCCAAGAGCCTTCAAACTATCAAACATGTTCCTTAGCTCTTTACCGCACCTAGCCACCAATATAGACATGTTGGAAAACACCCTGATCATTTGTGTGGTAAAGTCTTTCTTTAATAGCTTTAGACAATATCCTCTCCTTTATCTTATAGTCACCAAAGTTGACTACAATAGTTCTCGGATACTGGAAATGTGGTTCTAGGTGGAAGAGAGTGGGTGTGCACGCATAATGGTGAAGTTCGAATCCTTTGAAGGCATGTCTGGGCAGACGTACTTGCTACTATCGCTGTGGCAGGGATCCCATTTTCATCCCCTTCTTGAATGCCAATGAAGCGCAAATTTGATTGCCATGATCGATTTTCCAAATCATCAATTTTCCACTGTAGATATTCTGACTCGAGTTGTAGTTTTGCAAATGTCGGATTTTCTTAGTTTTCTTAGCTTCTACTTCAGAAACTCTGTGTTCTACTTGAGATAATCTGGACTTCTGGAGCTGCAAGGTGGCACTATGTAGCCCTCCCTATCTGCTCATTGCTTTTCCTATTAGCCTCCTGCAGAGAAAGCTTAATTTTGCGAATCTCGTTCAGTATCTGCTTCAACAGAGTCTCTACAGAAGATGTAGATATTAAGGAGAGACTTGTTTTTTTGCCCCAAATGCTCCCTATGTTCCACATGTTCCACGTGTTCGAGAGTATTCTCGAGAAGCACATGTGGAATACCTGTTGGCTCTCTTTCCCTACACTGGCTTTGAGGTGAGTTGACGGCCTCTTGCTTCCGTTTATCAGGGTCCTCAAGAAACTTATTTGATTGGGCTGGCTGAGCCCCGGGGGCCTTTCGTATTCATGTTCCTGCTATTTGCCCCAAATATAGGATAAGCAAGTGCTGTCCTTAATGCTGTGTCCCCAGCTGAAGATTTGAGACTGGCCTCATCTGATATATACATTGCAATTGTTCTAGCTGAAAAAACGGGTCAGAAATTACTTCTGCAGGTATCTGCCCCACTACTGGGCCTAATGCCCTGGGGTCTTTGTTTCTTACAGCCTCGGGTAGTGTCAATATTTCTTTTGAGAAGCTGCTAATCCCTGGCAGAATCCCTTTTGAGATTAATGAAGATGATGGTGAGGGCATTGTTTGATCTAACATGCCACCTGGGCTGCCAGTGCTGTTAGGGTGGAGCACCATTTTTGTGTCATTAAGGGTACCGGCTCCTGTGGTTTAGAACATTTTGAAGGTTTCGAAATCTTGCTACTCACCCATGCTCGCAATGATATATCTGATGAAAGTCTTTTAATTCCTACTTGTTGCTGTTTGTTACTCTACTCAATCAGTTTGCAGTTGCCCAGATGTCCCAATAAAAACTTTTCCATGAGGCTAAATGCATTCACTGCAGCCAACAGAATCACTTATATAGCACATGGTAAATTGTTGTTTGGATTGCAGAGGCATATCATAAAGTAAATTATCCGCAAAGCACCTCCCCAATCACGTGGATCATAAAATCCTGTGCCTTAAAGTTTTGGAGATGGAGTCTAGCAAATATATACGCTTAGGTGGGCGTGCTGGACAGACTTAAGAGGTGCAAAACGGAACCGGTGAAATAAGTTTTACATTAGACTCCATGTAGTATATATTTATATATATTTATATATATATATATATATACCAAACGCTCCCTTCCAAAATGAGGAGAACCAGGACACTTCCAATAAGTAGAAATCCAGTTTTAATTAAGCAAACAACAAAAACTCCAACGCGTTTCGGCAAAAGCCTTTATCATGGATAGAGTGTTGCCATAACAACGCATTCAAATAACAGAAATCAGTGACATAAAAAACAGACCAACTTCAGCTCATACACTTTTTGAATTGTAAAAGCGGCGGCCATCTTCATATATCAAACTTTACATAAATAAATAATGATTTATCCAATACATTTCAATAATAATGGGTCAAATTCACATTAATCGAGTGTATTATACCATAGTTTAAGTATGAACAATTACTCAATAAATAATCATATACATTCATTGTGTTTCTATTCAACAGTAATTGGATTGAACCTAGTATTGCCCAAGTGGGCAAAGTTTGTATTATGATAAAAACTACCAATATAATTATCAAATTACCCTCATCTTATTATTACATCCTATTACAATCTCAGACAGTCGTGGTCCTTCACCACATTCTTGAGCATAGTTCGGTCCAAATCTCCTTCGTGTAAAAAAATATATTCTAACCTAAAACAACACCCTGACTTGCATACCAGCATACAATCACCAATTAACCCAAATGAATGCTCAGCTCTTCAATAGAATTCAACCCCACAGGGTCCAATGTCTCAAAATCAATTATATATCTTGATTCCATGATTCTCAATAATCGCTCTCTATTACCACCCTGCTTGTTTGATTTAACCTGGTCAATAACCACAAATCTTAGCAAATTTTCATTGCCAGAATGATGATTAAAGAAGTGTCTAGCCACTAGATAATTTTTGTCATAATTCTTAATTGCTCGCCTATGTTCTAAGACTCTTTATTTAGCAATGTGAATTGTACTCCCTTATAGTTTATCACAAGGGCATACTAAACAGTATACACAATATGTTGTACTGCAATTATAACTTCCTTTGATGACAAAAGCCTCTGCATCGTCATTTTTATGGAGAGTCGGAGTTGCAGTCCTTTTGTTTGATGTTTTCGGAACGTTAACAAACGCAAAGATTGACATGTACGTTTCTCATGGTTGGAATGTGAAATAATTTAAATGAAGAGAGAAATCTTTATTGTGAACATTGTGAGTATTTACACGTTCCTACAAGAGTGAAATGGGCTTGTATTTGCAAGAAAACTAATGTGAGGTGCATAATAGCGAACATTCAGTTTATTACCGCACGGGATGAATCCAGCTTGTTGAGTCTATCGCGGCATTGACATTTTACGTGGGGAAACGTGCATATGTTCGCTGTGCCTTTTGAACTATTGGAAAGCAACCACATCTCATATTATAATGATTTGCAAAAACAGAGTGGACGATATATAGGAATTAAAAAATCTTTTATCCACATCTGTATTTAATATTTGGAGTATTGCTAATTATATCATCAGGAAATCAGAGTTAATTAGGCAACTATGGCTTCTGCTTGGGAAGCTCGATGGAAGGAGAAATCGAAGAAGTTATTTTTTTCCCAAATGGATGAAATGCAATCCACCCAATCTGGTTGTGGTAACATTAGAGTTGAAGTGAAATTACAAACTTTATATGACAAATTGGAGAAACTGCACAGGAAAGAATGATCTAAATGGTGGGAAGTTGAGTCACTGCAGAGATATATTAATGTTGAGCGGGTTCCTAGAGGATTGAGAATTTATACTATACAAACATATGAAGATCCTGATTTGGAAATGCTGGAAGAATGGGCTGATAATTCTAAACAGAGTTCATTGAATATGATGCGAATATTAATCAAATATGCAGCTAAGGATAGGAGTAAAATTTTGGATGAAATTGAAAAAGTCAGGTTGTATTTGTTAACTATTATCACACAGGGAGCATTGGATGAATTCATGAAGAATTTAGAGAAAAAAACTATCTAAATTGGAGGAGGCGATTACCAATAAAAAGCAGAGAAAATTTATACGAGATTTTAAAGATTATCAAGCAGGCCGCATTTTAACTTTCCAACGTAAATATGATCATATGTATAATGATGTAGTGTCTGAATTAAGTTTAAAGGATTTGGAAACAATAAATACACCTGTGGAGGAGCAAGTGGAAAGTGATGTTTCGGATGGTAATCTCTCCGATGTACCCAATACAATATTATCCAAAGGCTTAACATCGGATAATGGAGTTGAGAGATCTAATTTTTTAAAACAATTTCGACTTTTAAATCAGGACAGACAGATCAGTACAAGGAATCTTATCCTCAGAGGGGCAGAGGGAGTGGGTCCAGAGGAAAAAGAAGAGGAACAGACAGGGAAAAAAGAGGAGATGTGGAAGACGATACAAGATCTTTGGGAGTGGTAACCCGTGCCCGCAAGTAAACACTATGAATGTCGTCAATCTCTCCAGCAGAGTGTTGTCTGATGTGGAAGAGGGTCTCTTATCTTTGAGCCTTTCCTTCTGCCCGACGGGTTGTTTTAACTATGCTCAAACTAGGATAGATACCTTTAAATTTATCAGAAAATTGAAATTAAGAAAATGGTATCTTACTAAGGTAAAGAATAAGGAAAAATCAGTAAAAAAACAAGAGCATAGCAATTTATGTATTCCTGATATTGAGGTTGTACATACACTTGCAGATCTACATGAAGGGACAATTGCCCATGAGGATCCGATTTTAAATCTGGCAGGACTGGGTATTTCTTTGGATGGTCCATGTCCAAGCAATTTCAAACCAAAATCTACTTTTTTACCGGCTATTCAGTGTAAAGCTTTAGATGTATTTGAACATGAGATCACTAAACAGCTGAAAAAGATGAGGTATAATGTGAGAGATGTGAAAAATATGAATTTATCAGGACCGCAATGGAAAGCCCTTCAGGATTTGAAAAGAGATCATACTATTGTCATCAGACAATCTGATAAGGGTGGCAATGTAGTGGTACAAGATGGTAGCAAATACGTGGCTGAAGGAGTAAGACAGCTTAACAATTGTGAATGTTACAGAAAGGTTGGCTGTGAAGATGTCAAATTGATGAATGAGGAGTACTATGGTATGTTGGTTGATTGGAGAGACAAAGGTTTATTAGAATGGGAAGAATTCTCATTCCTTAAATGTGATTATCCCAAAATCCCAATACTATATCTTCTACCTAAGATTCATAAGGATAGGGTGAGTCCTCCAGGTAGACCTATAGTCTCAGCCATTGGCTCCCTTTTAGAAAACACATCAAAATATATTGACTACTTCATGCTTCCCTTTGTTGAGACAATTACTTCATATCTAAAGGACACAACACATTTTTTGAAGATCATTGAGGGCATTCAATGGGAAGATGATTATTTATTACTAACCTTGAATGTCACTAGCTTGTATACGTGTATAGATCATGACTTGGGTGTGAAAGCTATTAGACATTTTTTAAGAGCAAGGTCATTTACATTGTTTTTTCATTCAGAAATGCTATGTGATATGATTAAGTTGTGTCTTAGGAACAACCTGTTTATCTTTGATGATCAGTTGTATAGACAGGTGCAAGGGACAGCTATGGGTACTTGTTTTGCCCCGCGCTATGCAAATTTGTTCATGGGCTGGCGGGAGGAACAAGTATCGGAAGCTATGATTGAATTTAACAGGAATGTGATTCTGTGGTGCCGTTTTATTGACAACATTTTTGTAATTTGGAGGGGGGATGAGGAATAAGCATTGCAATTTGTGCAGAATTTGAATGATAATGAATACAGTCTGAGATTTACTGAACACCTTCACCCTAGAAATATTGAGTTTTTAGATGTTGAAGTCACGGCAACCGCTGAAGGTTTAGTTTCTAAATTACATAGAAAGAAAACAGCTGGTAAGAGCCTGCTCTCTGCCCGGAGCGCACACCCTACCAGTTTGATTCGTAGCATTCCTTTTGGTGAGTTATTGAGAGCCCGTAGGAATTGTGGCAATATGTCAGACTTTCATCAAGAATGTGAAGTAATGTGTGAAAGATTTAAAGAGAGAGGTTAAGAGGCTAAGATTATTGATCAAGCTAAACAGAAAGTGGAGAAAATGAACAGAGAAGATCTACTTTATTGGACAAAGAACAACCAGGGAAAGAAGGAAGAGAATGTTAGATTTATAACAACATTTAGTAATCAATCTCAAAAAGTACGGACCATCTTGAATAAGAGTTGGCATATTTTGCAAACTGACCCAGTTTTGAACAATTGTATTAATGAAAGACCTCAAATAACATTTGAGAGAAGCAGATCTCTTAGGGATGACCTGTGTCGCAATGACATAACAAGCAAGAGCAATATTAAGAATAATACAGGAAGGGGATTCTTCTGTTGTATGAAATGTAAAGCTTGTAAAACAAGTAGTAGTTGTAAGAAACTGAGAATCCCAGGGAGAGATGAAGATTTTGTCATCAAAGGAAGTTATAATTGCGGTACAACCTATTGTGCATACTGTTTAGTATGCCCTTGTGATAAACTATATGTAGGGAGTACAATTCACAGTGCTAAAAAAAGAGTCTTAGAATATAGGCGAGCTATTAAGAATTATGACACAGATTATCCAGTGGCTAGACACTTCTTTAATCATCATTCTGGCAATTAAAATTTGCTAAGCTTTGTGGTTATTGACCAGGTTAAATCAAACAAGCGGGGTGGTAATAGAGAGCGACTATTGAGAATCATGGAATCAAGATATATAATTGATTTTGAGACATTGGACCCTGTGGGGTTGAATTATAGTGAAGAGCTGAGCATTAATTTGGGTGAATTGGTGATTGTATGTTGTTATGTAAGTCAGGGTGTTGTTTTAGGTTAGTATATATTTTTTTTACACTAAGGAGATTTGGACTGAACTATGCTCAAGAATGTGGTGAAGGACGACGACTGTTTGAGATTGTAATAGGATGTAATAATGAGCTGAGGGTCATTTGATAATTAAATTGGCAGTGTTTATCATAGTACAAACTTTGCTCACTTGGGCAATACTAGGTTCAGTCCAATTACTGTTGAATAGAAACACAATGAAATTATATGATTATTTATTGAGTAATTGTTCATACTTAAACTATGGTATAATACACTCGAATAATGTGAATTTGACCCGTTATTATTGAAATGTATTGGATAAATCATTATTTATTTATGTAAAGTTTGAAATATCAAGATGGCCACCGCTTTTACAATTCAAAAAGTATATGAGCTGAAGTTGGTCCGTTTTTTATGTCACTGATTTGTGTTATTTGAATGCGTTGTTATGGCAACACTCTATCTGTGTCAAAGGCTTTTGCTGAAACGCGTTGGAGTTTTTGTTGTTTGCTTAATTAAAACTTTGATTTCTACTTATCGGAAGTGTCCTGGTTCTCCTCGCATTGGAAGGGAGTGTTTGGTATAAGTAAATTTGGGCATCTCGGAGCCCGGCCAGGAGCGCTGTGTTGTAGCGTCCGCTCTCCGAGGAAGTGCTTTTGTTTATATATATATATATATATATATATATATAAAAATATATATATATATATCCCCTCTGGGGATGAATCAGGATGAGGAATTATTTGTACATTTGTAATTTCTTATGGTAGCCACTGTAAATAATTACAAAAACACTGTTTGTTCTATCTTGAAGCACTTGCAGCTAATATTCAGTTTGGTTGATATTTTAGTATTTTTTATCATGGGATTAGAAACGGATATTATGTCACATACACACATTTATGAGGGGTACCAACATATTGGTTAAATTGTTTTTGTTTGGAGGTAACTACAACTCCCAGAATGCAGCATTTTAAGCTTATAGTGCTAGTCAATAATTGAATTCATTTGGAGATTATGGGCGAGTTTTTGTTGTGCAGAGTGTAGTTGTTAAGCTTAACAAGCAGAGAGAAGCAGTTTTAAAGTGTATTTAGAAATATGTTGGGTTTAAAAGTGCTATTTGGAGATATAAATGTGGAAACAGGAACCCCTTACCGGAAAGGCCCGTGATCAAGGTCTCTCAGACTGAAACGCGTTGGGCGGGTGATTGTTGAGCTGTAAACGAAGATAATGGAGCCTGAATAAATGAATCTTTTTTAAATAAGAGATCCCGGAGTGCGTTCGTTCGTGAAGAATTTCATGAATGTTGTTGTTGATATATATATATATATATATATTCACCCAAATGCTGCTCATTGTTGCCGAACTCTATCAGATGGGTGCCTCCTTCGTGCAAGCAGCACTGCACGTAATTATTGTCCAAACCAAGCAGCTCCACTACAGACCCAGTGGCACTCTTGGATTCCACTTCCTCACCCCAGCATGACTTGTTTCGGTGAAATGCCTTCTTCAGATGCCGGTAATTACAGGACACACGCCCACTAGTGTTTAAATACGTTTTTACTCCTCCTTCAATTCATTCATGGTTACAAATAGACTTCATTTCCCATAATGCACCAAGCTGGATACGCTACCACTCTGATTTTTCTTAATTGTTTTTACACAGTCCCAATCATATTTTCTCTCAGTGGATAGTAATACCAAGAACATTTTGGTTTTGGGAACTTAGCTGTACTGTAGTGGCAAGTGCATACCCAGCCTCCATCTCTCTCATACACAAATTTCAAAACATGTGTGTGTCCCTTTATCAGTAGTTCTAATGATCAATTTCACCTGCCACATCTCACCACTGGAACTCCTCACACAGCTTGGAAACACCGATTATTGTAATCTGTGCCACTTCATGTAAGTCATATCCTGTCTCTGCAGCAGGCATATGTTTGAAAAGGGGACAATGGCGATTCAGGTAGCAAACAAAAGTACATTCACCCAAATGCTGCTCATTGTTACCGAACTCTATCAGGTGGGTGCCTCCTTTGTGCAAGCAGCACTGCACGTAATTAATGTCGAAACCAAGCAGCTCCACTACAGAGCCAGGGGCACTCTTGAATTCCACTTCCTCACCCCAGCCTGACACGTTTCGGCGAAATGCCTTATTCAGATGAGGGTAATTACAGGACACAAGCCCACTAGCGTTTAAATACGTTTTTACTCCTCCTTCAATTCGTTCATGATTACAGACTTCAAATCCCATAATGCACCAAGCTGGCTATGCTACCACTCTGATTTTTCTTAATTTTTTTTACACAGTCCCAATCACATTTTCTCTCAGTGGATAGTAATACCAAGAACATTTTGGTTTTGGGCACTTAGCTGTACTGTAGTAGCAAGTGCATTCCCAGCCTCCATCTCTCTCTTACTCAAATTTCAAAACGTGTGTGTGTCCTTTTATCAGTAGTTCTAATGATCCATTTCACCTTGCCACATCTCACCCCTGAGACTCCTCACACAGCCTGGAAATGCTGATTATTGTAATCTGCGCCACTTCATGTAAGTCATGTCCTGTCTCTGCAGCAGGCATGTGTTTGAAATGGGGACAATGACGGTTCAGGTAGCAAACAAAAGTACGTTCACCCAAATGCTGCTCATTGTTACCGAACTCTATCATGTGTGAGATATCTTCTCATGTTTCTCAGTGAACTGAATAGTTTACAATGAATGCAGATATCATTGGTTAAGGCGATGTGATCACATGGTGTAAAAGGGGTTTTAAATCACATGCCAAGATGGCGAAGGTTTGATTGACAAAGGCAGATGATGCTGAAACGTGTTCCGCTTCGTTTTTCTTTGTGTATTAAATCCTTGGTTCCAGAGACTTTGTGGTGTGCCATTTCTTTGCTGTGAGTTTTCACGAAGATTGTGTGCATATATATATATATATATATAGCAAGGCAGAGTGGGGGAAGCGAGCTTAAGAGGTACTTGCTGCGCAATAGTCCTCAGGTTTGAAAACAGGGCCCTTCCATATTGAATTGCTATGTCCATTACCAGTCCCTTACCAGTTTCTAAGAACAAGTAAAACACCTCTATTAGCAATATGGACTTATATCCACATTGAAGCGCTAATCGGATATCTAACACTTTGCAATGTGCCGGAAATACCTTACTGCCTTGGTTCTTCGGTTTGCTTCAAAGCACAGATGCGCTCAATAGTGGATAGCCAGCCTCCGACGAACTGTTACACGCTGTCCCCCCTGCCAGCATTTCTCCTTGCAATCAGTGGTGCATGCTGCTCTTTTATACAACCTCAGAGCACAAAGGTAACAACGCAAGGCCCTCAACCACCTCTGGCCCTACAAGCAGGTCTCTGCACGCTATGCAGCTTTACGTCTGTTGCTACCATGAGGTTGCGGGCTGTTTTCTCCCCGCATCATCGATTCGCTGCGGGTCCGTACAGCCAGTGAGTTTGGCTGGTCACACTGCTGTGGCATCTGCCGCCAATTTGGAACGCCCTCCTGCCTCCCAGTCTCTGCCTCAGTTACGGGAGCATGACAGGAGCTCTCCGCAACCAACCTTGTTTAATTTTCCTTATCCACAATGATGCAAAGTAGTTTGCAGGAACCTTACTGGAAGAACTGTCAATGTGGGCAAAAGAAAAGAGAATAATAGCTCTCAATCAAACTGGGTTTCCAAAAATCTCCGGTACGACAACAAACATCATGGCTATTTCCCTTCTTGTAGAAAAGGCAAAGGCGTCCATACAGCCAATACATCTGTGCTTCATTGACTTTATGGCAGCCTTTGACCACGTGGATAGTTCCAGGCTCTGGAGCAAATTATTGCACAGGGGCATTCCACAGACTCTCCTGGACTTGATAATCACTCTGCACATGGACACATGGGTTCAGGTAAAGTTGGGAGCAGGAATACATCTCTCTATGTGAATTCCAACAGTAAAGGGCTGAAACAGGGGTGCGTCTTGGCTCCCACATTGTTTAACCTGTTTTTAGCCGACCTAGTGCGGGTACTTGACACCTTCAACTCACACGCCCCGAGGTTAGGAAGCCTTGCATTGCCAAGTCTCATGTACTTGGATAACCTAGTACTAATTAGCCACTATAAGGTAGGCCCTCAGCCCCTTACCAATACAACGCAGGAATACGTATATGAAAATGCATTGAACGTTAATTTTGACAAAATACGTACCATGACAATTAGCTTAAGCAACAGGAGGATAAACCCCTGGCATGGTACTGGGGTGAGACACAACTTCCGAAAACCACGGAATACAAATATCTAGGAGTGATTGTTGACAAAACTGCCAACTTCATACAACAAAGCAACTCTATTACAAGCAAAGGTCTGGCTGTAGCAGTATCTTTAAAAAGTTTAAAAACGCAACGGAATGCGCTATCATTCACCCCTCTTCTTCAGGTAATACATGCTAAAAGTCTGCTTACAATAACTTACAGCAGTGAGATTCAAAGAGGCAGGGATGAGAAGACCCTAGATAGTACAGTAGTAAAAGCATATAGGATCATCTTTGGCCTACCGAAACACACCTCACCTTTGCGAGACAAGGTGCCATCATCAATTTCTAGAGCAAAATTAGGGCAGCAGCCCATGGCACCCTCAACTATCATTTGTGACAACAGCTCCTACAGAAGGATCCTTCACCCTCCAGAGCATATCTCAATGAATCCTTGGCTAGGACAGGGCTAACTCAGCTATGGGAGACCCCCCACTAGTCATACCACCTTTTAAAAAATCAAGATCCGCTCCCTAATAGAAGGTAAAGCAAGATTCTCAGCTAGAGCTTACACCTGTATGTCACTAAACTCTTATACCACACTGGCGTCCCAGAATTATCCTGACCTTGGCTTCCCAAGGAGTATCAAAGACCAATTCCTGAGGTATTGTCTGAGTCTGTTACCCTGTGTTCTGCACCTACCACTCTGGCTGAGTGAATCCACAAAAACGACTTGCCACCTGTGTGGCACTGGTATTGAAGACTGTTGCTTGGTAAAAAATTTAAACTTGGTGAGTAGGAAGCTGCCAAGGGCTACTTAAGCAACTTGATTCAGGTAACATGACTATGTGCACTTTTGACTTTTTCTTAGGAGAAGCTGACTCTGACCCAGCCGGCCCGGTCCTTAAACCTGCCCTGCACACAGCACTTTTTCGGACTATGACTCCTTGTACCTTTTGCATAAAGACTCCGTTTTGGCCTAGGCAAGGGCTTTTGTCCTTATCCGTAGGGATCTTCTGCCTGAACAGACATTTGACATAGCCCTTAGTGCTTCCTTTTAGGAAATCTTAACTGATTAGGCTTAGAGTTGATTTTATGTATAAGGAGCTATATGATATGTTGTGCTTTAGGAAATTTTGATTGATTTGAGAAAGGAAACAATTTTACGGATATATGTGTTATATGATATGCCTTCTATATTTAAGTCTTAAATGCTGGTTGTTTTTACTGCACTGGTGTAGGAAAGTACCATCTTGCCTGGCATGTTACCCCAATTTTTACTGTATGTATGTTTGACTTTGCCTGTGTCACTGGGATCCTGCTAGCCAGGACCCCAGTGCTCATAAAGTAATGCCCTGTATGTGTTCCCTGTGTGGTGCCTAACTGTATCACGAAGGCTCTGCTAATCAGAACCTCAGTGTTTATGCTCTCTCTGCTTTTAAAATTGTCACTGCAGGATAGTGACTAATTTGACAAATTCTGATTGGCACACTGGAACACCCTTATAATTCCCTAATATATGGTACCTAGGTACCCAGGGTACTGAGGTTCCAGGAGATCCCTATGGGCTGCAGCATTTCTTTTGCCACCCATAGGGAGCTCAGACAATACTTACACAGGACTGCCACTGCAGCCTGAGTGAAATAACTTCCACGTTATTTCACAGCCATTTTACACTGCACTTAAGTAACTTATAAGTCACCTATATGTCTAACCCACACTTAGTGAAGGTTAGGCGGAAAGTTACTTAGTGCGTGGGCACCCTGGCACTAGCCAAGGTGCTCCCACATTGTTCAGGGTAAATTCCCCAAACTTTGTGAGTGCGGGGACAACATTACACGCGTGCCTTACATATAGGTCAATAACTATAAGTAGCGTCACAATGGTAACTCCGAACATGGCCATGTAACATGTCTAGGATCATGGAATTGTCACCCTAATACCATTCTGGTATTGGGGGGACAATTCCATGCATCCCCGGGTCTCCAGCATAGAGCCCGGGTACTACCAAACTAGCTTTCCGGGGTTTTCTCTGCAGCTACTGCTGCTGCCAACCCTCAGACATGTTTCTGCCCCCTGGGGCCTGGGCAGCCCAGTCCCAGGAAGGCAGAAAAAAGGATTTCCTCTGAGAGAGAGTGTTACACCCTCTCCCTTTGGAAATAGGTGTGAAGGGCCTGAGAGGAGTAGCCTCTCCTAGCCTCTGGAAATGCTTTGAAGGGCACAGATGGTGCACTCCTTGCATAAGCCAGTCTACACCAGATCAGGGATCCACCCAGCCCTATTCTGGCGTGAAACTGGACAAAGGAAAGGGGAGTGACCAATCCCCTGACCAGCACCTCCCCGGGGAGGTGCCCAGAGCTCCTCCAGTGTGTCCCAGACCTCTGCCATCTTGGATGCAGAGGTGTGAGGGCACAATGGACAGCTCTGAGTGGCAAGTGCCAGCAGGTGACGTCAGAGACCCCTTCTGATAGGAGCTTACCTTTCTTTGTAGCCAATCCTCCTCTGAGGGCTATTTAGAGTCTCTCCTGTGGGTATCTCACCAGATAATGAATGCAAGAGCTCACCTAAGTTCCTGTGCACTTCCCTCTTTGACCTCTGCCAAGGATCGACCGCTGACTGCTCCAGGACGCCTGCAAAACCGCAACAAAGTAGCAAGAAGACTACCAGCAACATTGTAGCGCCTCATCCTGCCGGCTTTCTCGACTGTTTCCTGGTGGTGCATGCTCTGAGGGCTGTCTGCCTTCACCCTGCACTGGAAGCCAAGAAGAAATCTCCCGTGGGTCGACGGAATCTTCCCCCTGCCAACGCAGGCACCAAACTTCTGCATCACCAGTCCTCTGGGTCCCCTCTCTTCCTGACGAGATGGTCCCTGGAATATAGGAGCTGGGTCCAAGTGTCCCGACAGTCCAGTGGCCCTGCTGTCCAAATTTGGTGGAGGTAAGTCCTGGCCTCCCCACGCCAGACAGTATTCCTGTGTACTGCATGAACTGCAGCTGCTAGGGCTTCTGTGCACTCTTGCAAGACTTCCTTCGTGCACAGCCTAGCCCAGGTCCCCAGCACTCTGTCCTGCATTGCCCAACTCGCTGAGTTGGACTCCGACTTCGTGGGACCCCCTTTTGTTGTGCTGAGTTGACCGCCATCCTCAGATCTTCTGAGCACCTGTTCAGGTGCTTCTGCAGGTGCTGCCTGCTTCTGCGTGGGCTCTCCGTGTTGCTGAGCGCCCCCTCTGTCTCCTCCTTCAAGGGGCGCCCTCCTGGTCCTTCATTGGCCCTGGCAGCACCCAAAACCTTTAACCACGACTCTTGCAGCTAGCAAGGCTTGTTTGCGGTCTTTCTGCAAGGAAACAACTCTGTATCCTCCCACATGCCGTGGGACATCTTCTGACCAAAAGAGAAGTTCCTGGCACCTTCCATTGTTGCAGAATCTTTGGCTTCTTCCACCCAGAGGCAGCCCCTTTTGCAGCTTATTCCGGGTTTTAATGGGCTCCTGCCCCCGGACACTTTTGTGACTCTTGGACTTGGTCCCCTTCCTTTACAGGTCCTCAGGTCCAGGAATCCGTCTTCAGTGCTTTGCAGTCAGTTGTTGTCCTTGCAGAATCCCCTATCTCGACTTTACTGTCTTTCTGGTGTAGTAGGGTAACTTTACTCCTACTTTTCATGGTGTCAGAGTGGGTATCTTGGACACCCTTAGTGATTTCTTACACTCCCAGCAACCCTCTACACACTACACTAGGCCTGGGGTCCCTTTGTGGTTCGCATTCAACTTTTGGAGTATATGGTTTGTGTTGCCCCTAGGCCTATTTCTCCCTATTGCATTTTATTGTGTTCTACAGTGTTTGCACTACTTTTCTAACTGTTTACTTACCTGATTTGGTTTGTGTGTGTATATTTTGTGTATATTACTTACCTCCTAAGGGAGTATATCCTCTGAGATACTTTTGGTATATTGTCACTAAAATAAAGCACCTTTATTTTTAGTAACTCTGAGTATTGTGTTTTCTTATGATATAGTACTAAGTGATATATGGTATGGTAGGAGCTTTGCATGTCTCCTAGTTCAGCCTAAGCTGCTCTGCTATAGCTACCTCTATCAGCCTAAGCTGCTAGAACACATCTAACATACTAATAAGGGATAACTGGACCTGGCACAAAGTGTAAGTACCCCAAGGTACCCACTATAAGCCAGGCCAGCCTCCTACAAATGGTTTTAAGTAACTATGCAAATAAAGATGAATCTGAACCTGTTGCCGGAGTACTAATTATTTTTGGCACATAATGCCCCCTTCTCGCCAGGCATGGGTACAATAGTGTGATCCCTGTTGGATATGCTCAGGGTTCTGTGGCAGTGGCCATCCTTAATACATAAGAGAGTCCCCTTAGTGGTCTCCCAGCCTAGGTCGCACCTGAAGAGTAGGTTTGAAATGATAGAGTGGGCAATAGCTGAGTAGACCTATAACCAGGTGAGCGTTTAGATGCCCCCAACACTACTTGGCTAGACACTTAACATGCTCGGGCCAAATTGTGACGACTCCAATATGGAAAAATTATTTTAGTTGGGGATTTCAACATGGTTATGACCCAACAAATGGACAGCTCAAGGGCCCCCTAAAAGCACCTAGGAAGGTGTCCCAACTGGCAACGAGTTTGGGGCTATGTGATTTATGGCAAGGCTGACATCCATACGAGGTGAAATATACTCACACTTCGGCAGCCCACAAAACATGGTCCAGCACAGACTATCTTGCCACTGCCCGCCAGGGAAACCCTCCACACAATGATTGCCTACATATTTCCATGGTTGATCTCTGACTATTCACCTGTAGTGGTGCACCTGGGAGGCCCACGTCCCAACCATAAACCAATGTGGCACATTGGGGTCTAGCGAACAGAGAAGTGGAACAACACCTAACTGAAGAGCTATATCCCTTTCTGGAACTAAATAAAGGCAGAGTTGTGTCTCATGTCATCTTTTGATGGTCATCCAATGCATATATGCGGGGGTGGCCACGTCACACTTTTGGGCTCAAAACTGTCACTCAGCACCACAGATGAGTGAACTGGAAAGGCAAATTTTGGAGTTAGAGTGACAGGGAAGTCAGGACGAGACAGAGGGGAGTCTACTTGGATTGATAAGGCGGCCCTATCTCAATTATGCTACCATTGGCTCAGCAATGCTGGACTGCTGCACAGCGCTGAATATATGAATGGGGCAACAAATCCAATAAGTTACTCTTTTGGCTGGCCAAACACAGGGCAGACACAAGAGTAATCCCTGAGGTGATCACTGCTACTGGTCGTAGAGTTGTGGGAGCATGTGACATCGCCAATACCGGTGCAGATTATTATAGGCCCCTCTACGTGAGAAAGGAACGGGCCATCAGAGATTCCACACATTCCCTTGTTGCAGATTTGCCCATACCGCACCTTACTGAGTCTGACAGATAGGACCTTGAGCAGGCTTTTACGGCTGAAGAGCTTGATGCAGGACTTTCAGAGATTAGGCAGGTACCAGCAGCATCCTCATAGAATTTTACCAAAGGTTAAGGACTTGCCTGTTGCAACATCTACTCGATATGTATAAGGAGGCCCTTACTAAGCCACGACTTCCAGATAGGCTTGACCTGGCAACCATAGTGGTATTGCACAAGGAAGGGAAGCCACCAGAGGCAAGGGCATTGTGTTGCCTGAACTCCCTTATCAATGCCGAGCTTAAAAATTAATTTGAATTTTTCGCAAACAACCTCCCCAGGATTATAACGAAGTTGGTGCACACGGACCAATGCAGCTTCATGTACCATTGAAGCACTAATTGGTGCTTCCATAGGGTACAAATGGCTGTGGCACTGCAAGACCATCTATGGGGACATAACATGTTCCTCCTTATAGACTCTGAAAAAGCCTTTGATAACTTAAAATGGGACTTTCTGTGTGATGTTTTCACCTGCATGGTCCCAGATTTATCTTGATGTTCCCGCTATTACGCAAATCCTAGAGCTCTGGATATGGCAAACGGAGCCTTATCATATTCTTTTCCTATCAAACGAGGCACCAAACAGTCGTGCCCTTTGTCGCTCCCTCCTGTTTGCTCTCACAATTGAACTTCTGGCAGTATGGGTCAGATGTGATGCACATATAGAGGGGTTCAGTGGGGAGTAGGGGTTTCCGAGGACCGAATAGCACTCTACACAGATGACATTTTGCTGTTAATTTCACGTCCTGAGACCTCTGGACAAGTACTTTACAAATGGATCACTATGGGCAAGTATCTGGACTGCAGGTGAACGGATCGACGTTGTTGATGGTGCTGGTCCTGGGAGTGGCGGCAACAGTGTGATGACACAACTCAATTGCGCAGATTGAGTTTCCAGTACCTGAGAGTTTATGTAGCATTGCTGCTAGATCTAGCCTGGACCCTCAATCTGCACCCACCAGTAGACAGGATGCAATCTGACTTAAAAATATGGGTAAAGCTCCCATTGACTATACTTAGCAGAGTGGTGCTTTTAAGATGCTAGCTCTCCCTCAATTCCTATATGTGCTACAAACCTTTTCAAACATGATCCCTCAATGATAGTTCGACACTCTCCAAGCTAAAATAAGGCCATTTCCAAGGGCCTACTGAGTCTCACGAATTGTATTTGGGAAATGTACCCAATACACATTCGATGGAGGCATGGCAGCTGCAGACTTACAGCTTTATTACTGGGCCTCCCATCTAATGGGGCTCAATGACTAACTCTGTGGGGGACAGGATAATCCGGCCTTTAGGATGGAGCTATGACACATTAGCATCAATAAGATATTTGATAATATCCTTGCCATGCTCTATGGGGCATGGTCACTGGCCTCCTTGCCGTAGCCCTTAAAAGAGCCAATCCAAATATGGAGGGCTGCTCTGTGTTGCACAGGATGGAATAAAAAGATTATACTACAAACTCCACTATGGGCTGAAAAAACAAGTCACACGATTGGATGGGTTAAAACATGGGACCTGGTTGGCAACTCCCAACTCTAAGACATATGGCCGGAGATGACGGGAAGTCCTTTCTAGATATTCATGCTGACTACACCTTGCACCAGTCTCAGTTCTATAAATATGTCCTGCTCTGACAAACAATACTGACATATGAGGGCCTCATTGGGAAAGCATCATAGTTTAGTCCCATGGAGGTACAGCTCCTTACGGGGCCACTAAAATAAGGCAAGATATCCTGGGTGTACTGGTCACTCGTTATTAAGTCCCCATATCTATCCCCGGCATCGAGGGCTGAGTGGGAGGCATAGGTTGGGGAGCTGGATGACAACGAGTTGCGAGAAGCACTGATGGCCCCAAGACAACTAATGATATAATCTGATCCAGTGGAATTACCTACACACTACTTATTTGATGCTGATGAAGCTTTAGCGGGCAGGCAAGCGAAGAACACCTGCTTGCCCTCAATGTGGTGACAGATGCACTATTTTTTTTCATATGGTGTGGTCATGTCCTGTCGTAAGTCTTTTTGGGAAACAGTGTTTCGAGCTCTATCGCAGGTAATGGACCACCCTGTGGACTGCTTGGCAAGGATTGTGCACCTGGATTTACTTGAAGAAAGGGGGAGCAGATACTGGTCAGAACAGGGATGTTAACTGCAAAAACAGACATTGCAAGCAGCTGGATCTCGACCTCTACCCCGTCTATTGTGCCCTGGCATGAAAGAATGGACTGGTGTGCGCCCAGATGGAGGAACTTCTCTTTATGGTGCGTGGCTGCCTGCATAAACAAGAGAATCTGGGGCAAATGTGGGATTTGTAGGAACTTTTATGATGATGACAGGGTTACGGGCACCTGCCCAACAAGATGTGTGCTTGATTCCTGATGCTGTACATGTTGTACACATAAGATGACTGGACCACAATGGCATTCAGAAAGGATAACATTAAAATCAGTCATGTATTTCAGCAGCTTGGTGAGCACTTTTTACTCGAAAATCCCAAATCAAAAACAAACCCTATGCACTTTATTCTTCATTTCTGTACTTAAAAACTGTTTTTGTCTGTTTGTCTCCAGAAGTAACCAACGATAAAACAATTCACAGTTATGAGGAAAGGTCATTGTTTTGCGTGTTACCCCCAATATTTGAACTGATGCTGCTGGTGAATGAACTTTTTGAACTCTGGGGCGCTGCCCCTAAAAACATGGTACTTGCAAATTGTATTCATATATGTACACTTACCTACAAGTCCCTAGGATATGGTACCGAGCTACCCAATGCCCGTAAGTTGAATGTCACAAGTGGACTACAGCACCTATTGTACCACCACTAAAGTGACAACAGAAAGCCTGAGTGTGCACTTTTGAAACAAAAAAAATCGACCTGGCAAAATGAACCCTTTAGACTAAAGCTGGTAGCCAGACAGTCAACCAGCCTCAGGACGCACAACCTTTAGGCCCACAGGCATCCACATTGAACTAAATCAGCACTATTAATCCGAGTGAAACAATGGTGTCCAATGCTTTATTATACTTAATTGAAGTCTTGAATGTGCCAGTACTCACAGTTCATACAAATAGTTGGTTTAAACTTGTATCTGCAACAAATGACAATTCAGATTTGACGATAAGTGACAATTTAATCTAGACTCTATGCATTTTGGGATGCCGAAGCATCTTGTATGTAATGTCAAAGGGATTATTTTTTAGCAAACCAATGTTTGCTTTTCAGCGTCCAAAAAACTTCAAAGAAGTGTTCGCTTCCAAAAGAAAGTCAGTTCTGAGACGTATACCGGAAATAAAAAATGCTACAACTCCACACATTTCAACAATCTCATAGTAGTAAATGTAGCTATTCACCCACTCAGCAGATTGCAATGCCAAAAGCGTAATTTAAAGCATAAATGCCCATGTGGCTTGGTGTAGGTAGGGAAAACTGAAAGAAAAATCAAGATTTACATAACCGAACACAGGAGCGTGATATGCAACAACAATACAAATTCTTGTTTAGCGGTACACTGGCTAGAAAAAAGCACATTACCAGCTTAGATTTCAAATCTTAGAAGGTATTTGACTTAACCCTGAAATAAATATTCACGAAAATACTTGTGTGAAGGGAATTTGGATTAAAACAAGACAATCGCCAACTAAAGGGGCTAAATGACAAGATAGAGATGTTTCCATGAACCGGTGTAATTATGATATACATTTATTGTTGTTGAATTATATATTGTTTCAAACCACAAGCCAATGTTTTTGCAGCTGCAGTCATGACACATGATTTATTGCTTGCTGAATTATTTGCTGTCTGTTACCATAAATCAATAGTTTCTGCAGAAGCAAGCCATGATACATTGGCTAGTGCATTTTTTGTGTTTATTCAATTTATGCACATCCGTGCACATAAGTTTATGACTGCTGGCTTTCTGTTGTTTATCCCTAGACAGCTGAAGTTGGGGACTGTTTTAAATTGATACTGTATTGCTATCGACATTGCTATGTGTTTTGCATTTTTGTTTTTGAATATGTTCTTTCTCAGTCATACCTGCTGATGTTTGGCAATGACTAATCCACAGTTATCGAGCTCTTACTTTGTTCCTATATATCACGATTAATATTCTCAATGGCTGCATCATTTATATACTGTTTATCTTCACCGGGGGCACTCTTCACATGATGATGCAAGTATTTTGTTTATTTCTTGCACTTTTTAGGTCGAGCTTGCAAGCACTTTGACCTGTTGTAAGTATTGTGAACTTTTAACCATACCCACCTCTCAACCATCATTTTCATTTGTTCCCAGGCTTTCGTTTAAAAAATCACTTGACGTCATTGGTAAATGCTTTGTGTTTATCCCGTCACATTGTTCACAGTTACCTAATCAGAGTCATTTCTTGTGCCTCGCCCCTTAAAACACTTTAAATTGGTAAATGCTTCACATAAAACAGAAATCCTCAAAGTGAAAGCGGCTCTCCCGGCTCAGTGGGCGAGCTGATAGTACAATGTTCACCGCATCCTGGAAACTCGCCACAAAGTGCTTTGCAGGAAATTACTTTTCCAAATTTTTTACTCATACCTCAGCCTGTGGTGGTCCTAGGGCAATGGGACCACCTTCAAAACATTGATCACAACGTGCGTTATGTCTACATCATCTGTGGGTCCCCACACTATGTTATTGGGGACACCAAATTAATAACCCTACTACCATTTATTCTCTTTTTAAGCTCTGTCATAGCTGGAACTTTTGTTTTATAGCGGGAGAAGTTATGTTTCATGGGTCATTTTTGTAATCTCATTGCAAAAGGACTGTTAGCCTTGAAAATGTGTTATGCAATATACTCTCTATGGGCTAAATATGTGGTTACACTGAATTAGTTATCCCATTCTTTTTTTGTTGTTATGCTTATTAAGGGCTGACTGTATGCTTGCATGATCCTATTTCTTCTAAATGCTATTTTTATTGTGCAATCATCTAGGGGCTGTTCTGAGCATTGCAGTCAACATACTATAATATTTACAGCATGCAAACTCGCCCCATAATGCATTGTAGGGCATTACTTTTACAAAACATTTTTTCTCATAACTCAGCCTGTGGTGGTTGTGGGACAATGGGACCACTTTCAAAACGTTCTTTCTGTCTACATCATCTCAGTCTCCACACTAGGTTAGTGGGGACACCAAAATAATATCCCTCCCCACCATTCAGTGTCTTTTAAGCTTTCTCATGGCTAGAAATTTTGTATTACTGCTGAGAGAAGTTTTGTTTTAAAGGCCTTGTTTGTAATATAATTGCAGTAGGTCTGTTAGTTTTATAAATGCCCTCTAGGGACTAAGAAAATGGGTTCACTGCATTACTGTCTCCTTTTTTTCACAGGGTTATGCTCTCTAGGGGCTAACAATATGGTTACATGACCATTTTTCTTACCAATGATATTTTTGTTATGGTGCCCTCTAGGGCTGTTTTAAGCATTACACTCTAATGCCAAAAGTTTATTTCTGATACAGTTTTAAATTATAATTGTATATGTTTTAATAATCCCTCCTTATTACAATTATGACCATGATTTAGGCCAACTTAACATCCTTATTACACTATGACTGTTTGAACACTCTTTGTATGTTTGGACGACCCTTCTAGATGATTTCTCCTCTGTGGTTGTCTTGTGTCTTTTTCTGGGGAATTGTGTTAACCAGCCAGCAACTCTGATGGTGGGGTGGTGAAAGTGGTATTCTATTGGAATTAGCATGGCAGATTGAAATGCTAAATTGCAACATTTTCATTTTTTGCTGCAGATAGAGGAACAAGGTAAATGGAAGTGCTTTAGTTAAATGCAGGGCCACTGGAATTATTTGGCAGTAAAAGATGAAAAAATGATGCTGGGTTGACAAATGTGGCAAGAAAAGTCCAGTAAAGAATTTACATTGCCAATAGCTCTGTCTCAAGCAAATGTGAGACCCATTGTACTGCAAATGTTTGTTGTGGTTTATTTCCGAGTCAGGTGTCAGATTTTTGCCACGTATTGTGATTAAAATATTCCAAAAACATTTGGCAGGTCATGGGGAGCTTGTTTATGGAGATATCACTTCAAAGAGGGCTCACCTCAGTTTTTTCTGCTGTCATAGCGAGGTGAATCATTAACTTAGTGACATCATCCTATTGCTTGAAGTTTACACTCAATGCAGCAGCTTAAACTTTGTGCCTTATTAGGGTCATACACACACAAGCGCTTCGGCCCCTGTTGTAATCTCTCTTTGGGCTTTTGACCACACCCATCAGTTTCTTTGGTCCGTGGGCTTGCCTTTTAAAAATCGCTTGATTTCATTTGTGAAAGGCATGCATTCATCATGCCTTTTCCGATGTTTAGCCCTCCTTGACAGCATCAGTAATGTACTGAAAACATACGGGGCTCCTTGTTTTCTTCACGGCTTCTGGACTACCTTTTCTTACTATTTCCTACACAGCGTGATCTCGCTGGGCAGTAGTTGAGCGCTTTGCATGACATGCACCCTGTTACATGGATACTTGCATATCTGCCAAGACGTTTGACTGCGAGTGAACTTCTGTTTCCTTCTGTGTGCTCCTGCACACTTCATGGAGTGGTGCTTTAAATTGGCTTGTTTTATTAGACCCTGTGTTTTCTTCCCCAATGTATCTCAGGAACTGCCCTTCCTCCATCCCAGGAAGACAAGTGTGTTGAATCAACTCTGCTGCATTGGAACAGACTACATTTGTTTCAGAGAGTTCATCGAGCAGTACACCAGTGTTAGAAATTGGGTTTTTGGTTGGCAGTCAGGTTGCTCTCTGTCCATGTAAGAACCCTCACTCTAGTCAGGGTAAGTCACACACAATCCAAAATCAGCCTGTGCGCACCCTCTGGTAGCTTGACACGAGCAGTCAGGCTTAACTTAGAAGGCAATGTGTAAAGCATTTGTGCAATAAATCATACAATACCATAATATACCACCACAAAAATACACCACACAGTGTTTAGAAAAATATATAATATTTATCTGGGTATTTGCAGGTCAAAACGATCAAAGATGCAATATGAATTTGTAAAGATATCACTGAAAAGTGATATAAAGGGGGTCATTACGACCTTGGCGGGCGGCATCAGCCGCCCGCCAAGATTTGACCGCCATGCGTGCGCCAAAGCGGCCACACCCCCACCGCGGCCATTTGGAGATCCCCGCTGGGCCGGCGGGCGGAAACCAGCGGGGATCACGGCCGCAACATAGGAGCCGGCTCCAAATGGAGCCGGTGGTGTTGTGGCCGTGTGACGGGTGCAGTTGCACCCGTCGCGCTTTTCACTGTCTGCATAGCAGACAGTGAAAAGCTGCATGGGGCCCTGTCAGGGGGCCCCACGACTCCCCGTACCGCCAGCCTTTTCCTGGCGGTGCAAACCGCCAGAAAAAGGCTGGCAGTCGGGGACTCGTAATCCCCTGGGCAGCGGCGAATTATCACCGCCGGGGCAAAAGTGGTGGAATCCCACAAGCCCCGGCGGTGTGACCGCGGCACTTCCACTGCGGTCGTAATACGCCTGGAAGCACTGCCAGCTTGTTGGCGGTGCTTCCGTCGTTTTAGCCCTGGCGGTCCCGTACTGCCAGGGTCAAAACGACCCCCAAAGTGTCTTAAGTCTTTAAAAAGCAAACAAAGTCTCTTTCAAGCACAAAGTACTTGGTTTCTGGTGGAAAATCTCCACAAAGGGCCACAGAAGAAGAGATACGTGGAAAAATGGTGTGTGCGTTGATTTCTCCCCAGCGCACACGGACTTGCGTCGTTCTTTTTCACGCGGGGAAGTCGTGCGTCGTTTTCCGGCGCGCGGACAGTCTATTCCTGTGGATCGCGGGGATTACCAGATGCCCCGGGTGTGTGCGTGGATTCTCCTGCTTGTTTTCCGGCTGCGCTTCGTTCCGCGGGGCTGTGCGTTGAAATTTCGCTCTCACGGCAGGCGTCGCGTCGATTTCTCCTTGGAAGTCGAGCGGCGTTGTCCTTGCAAGGCCGTGCGCTCGAAGTTCCGGTCGTCCCGAAGGCGTCGCATCGATCAGCGTCGGTGTGTGGCGTTTTTCTCGCCGCAGAACAAGCTGTGCGTCGAACATTTTGGCGCACGAAGCGTCCAAGTGAAAGAGAGAAGTCTTTTTGGTCCTGAGACTTCAGGGAGGCAAGCTCTATCCAAGCCCTTGGAGAGCACTTTTACAGCCAGACAAGAGTTCAGCAAGGCACCAGGCCAACAGCAAGGCAGCAGTCCTTTGGAGAAAGCAGACAGGTGAGTCCTTTGAGCAGCCAGGCAGTTCTTCTCGGCAGGATGTAGTTTCTGGTTCAGGTTTCTTCTCCAGCAAGTGTCTGATGAGATAGGGCAGAGACCCTGTTTTATACTAAGTTGTGCCTTTGAAGTGGGGGTGACTTCAAAGAGTGTCTAAGAAATGCACCAAGCCCCCTTTCAGTTTCTTTCCTGTCTGCCAGAGTCCCAGTAGGGGGTGTGGCAGTCCTTTGTGTGAGGGCAGGCCCTCCACCCTCCCAGCCCAGGAAGACCCATTCAAAATGCATATGTATGCAAATGAGGCTGAGTACCCTGTGTTTGGGGTGTGTCTGAGTGAATGCACAAGGAGCTGTCAACTAAACCTAGCCAGACGTGGATTGAAGGGCACAGAAAGTTTTAAGTGCAAAGAAATGCCACTTTCTAAAAGTGGCATTTCTAGAAGAGTAATATTAAATCCGACTTCACCAGTCAGCAGGATTTTATATTACCATTCTGGCCATACTAAATATGACCTTCCTGCTTCTTTCAGATCAGCAGCTGCCACTTCAACAGTGTATGAGGGCAGCCCCAATGTTAGCCTATGAAGGGAGCAGGCCTCACAGTAGCGTAAAAACGAATTTAGGAGTTTTACACTACCAGGACATATAACTACACAGGTACATGTCCTGCCTTTTACCCACACAGCACCCTGCTCTAGGGGTTACCTAGGGCACACATTAGGGGTGACTTATATGTAGAAAAAGGGGAGTTCTAGGCTTGGCAAGTACTTTTAAATGCCAAGTCGAAGTGACAGTGAAACTGCACACACAGGCCTTACAATGGCAGGCCCGAGACAAGGTTAAGGGGCTACTGAAGTGGGTGGCACAACAAGCGCTGCAGGCCCACTAGTAGCATTTAATCTACAGGCCCTAGGCACATATAGTGCACTCTACTAGGGACTTATAAGTAAATTAAATAGCCAATCATGGATAAACCAATCAATAGTACAATTTACACAGAGAGCATATGCACTTTAGCACTGGTTAGCAGTGGTAAAGTGCCCAGAGGTCAAAAGCCAACAACAACAGGTCAGAAAAAATAGGAGGAAGGAGGCAAAAAGTTTGGGGATGACCCTGTCAAAAAGCCAGGTCCAACATGACCCACCTACCAGCCTAAAGCCAGGGGAGAACAATCACTATCCTGATGTACTTCCGTGTTTGAGGCGACAGAACAAGGACCCAGGCCCACAACAGCAGGGGCATGCTCCAGTTCTTCGCCTTCCTGACTCCAATTGGATCCCTCTGTCCATACTCTCAGGGCCCACTAAGCCAACCAATGGGGAACCTTTCTCCTTACCTGCGGATCCCATCTGTGCAGCACCTAACCTTACTTTGCTCACAGATGTATCCCAGGAGCAGGATAGTACCACCATGACCAACACAGTGGTGTTGCCCACTCTACCCCCGGGGTGTGACACTTTTCCCCTCCCAGGGATAACTCTGTCCACCCGGACAGCAAGCCACAGTGATTACTGACAGCTGCCAGGGATGAGAGCCAGGCCCCAGGCCTCTCAAAGCTCTCCCACCACTGTGGCTGTGGAGAGCGGGGGGCGGTAGCCCCTGGTGCTGGGCACCCTTTAACCACTCTCCATTCCACCAGGTCAGGGATGACAGCCTGAACCTGGTCCTCCCCTCTGGGGCTCTGTACCCTCCCTCCTGGAGCGGTACCCCCAGAGTCCAACATGGTCAGGGTGCTTATAGAAGTCGCCCTGTACCATTCCTCCACCAGTGCAGGGCTGTTAACCTGCAACTGGCCCTCCAACCTGGGGTCTGTACCTTCAGGTTGGACTAGGGCCCGGGGTGAGGCTTCCCTCCCCCTGCCCTCCCTTATGGGGTCCAGCACCCTCCAACTAGGAGTGGCCTCCTCAGAAGACAACATGGTAGGGGCACTGTTATCAGTAGCCCCTCCCTCCAGGTCCAGGGGGACACCCTGAACCTGGTCTTCCAGCCCAGGGTCTGTACCCTCAGACTGGATCACTGCCTGGCAAAACAGGACTTTCTGGGGGGCACACCTACCCCCCACCAGGTCAGAGTTTAACCTCTGCACCTGACCATCTAACCCAGAGTCACCACCCTGAGGTTGAACAATTGCCTGGCATGCCAGGATTTTCTGGGGGGCACACCCACCCCCCACCGGGTCAGAGTTTAACCTCTGAACCCGGTTATCCAACCCAGAGTCAACACCTTGAGGTTGGACGACTGCCTGGCACACCAGGACTTTCTGGGGGGCACACCTACCCCCCACCGGGTCAGAGTTTAACCTCTGAACCTGGTTCTCCAACCCAGGGTCACCACCCTGAGGTTGGGCAATTGCCTGGCACCCCAGGGCTTTCTGGGGGGCACACCTACCCCCCACCAGGTCAGAGTTTAACCTCTGAACCTGCCCAACCAACCCAGAGTCAACACCCTGAGGTTGGACAATTGCCTGGCACAGCAGGACTTCCTTGGAGGCACACCTACCTCCCACCAGGTCAGAGTTTCACCTCTGAACCTGGGTATCCAACCCAGAGTCACCACCCTGAGGTTGGGCAATTGCCTGGCACCCCAGGGCTTTCTGGGGGGCACACCTACCCCCCACCAGGTCAGAGTTTTACCTCTGAACCTGCCCAACCAACCCAGAGTCAACACCCTGAGGTTGGACAATTGCCTGGCACAGCAGGACTTCCTTGGAGGCACACCTACCTCCCACCAGGTCAGAGTTTCACCTCTGAACCTGGGTATCCAACCCAGAGTCACCACCCTGAGGTTGAACCATTGCCTGGCATACCAGGACTTTCTGGGGGGCACACCTACCCCCCACCAGGTCAGAGTTTAACCTATGAACCTGGTTAGCCAACCCAGAGTCACCACCCTGAGGTTGAACCATTGCCTGGCAGGCCAGGACTTCCTGGGAGGCACACCTACCTCCCACCAGGTCAGAGTTTAACCTCTGAACCTGATTATCCAACCCAGAGTCACCACCCTGAGGTTGAATCTTTGCCTGGCATGCCAGGACTTCCTGGGGGGCACTCTCACCCCCCACAAGGGACACACCGTCCCCAAGGGCCACACAAGAGTCTGGTTGGCGCAGGTCTCCTGACCTCTGCCCATCCGGCAGAGTCTGGGTCTCCCCCAAACCAGAAACGGTTTCACCTGGGTCATTCCTGGGGGGCTCTGCTCTCAGAGCTGACCCCTGACTCTCCAGGTCCTCCACTGGGGTTCGCAACCCCCTCTCAACCCTATGTCTGGACTTCTGCACCCCCTCACTAGGAGTGGTACTGCCAGACACCAGAACTGTTGGGATGCTGGCTACAGTCACCCCCCCCCCAAGTTCTTCTGACACTGCGGGGATTCCCTCAACAGGTGGCCCTACGGTACAGGCTAGGCTCTGGGACCTACCTGGGACACTACAATCCTCTCCCACCTCATTTGGTTGGGAAACACCTAGACCACTCCCTTCAGGAGCACCCCTAAATGCCTCTTCAGACTCTCTGGTACTCACCCAGAAGTCTCCCTCCATTGTAAGCTCCCTGGGGTCAGAGAACTCACACTCCACCTGGTGTTGGATTAGCTCTGGAAAATAAGGACCAGATATATGCTCTCCAGCAATTACATCACTCTGCCCTTCACATGTATTAACCACAGTACCCTTCACCCAACCATCCAGTGACTCAACCTTGAAAAAGCACTCTACATCACCCTTCTGAGACTGGTGAGACAGTATCTGACTGTCCCTGACACTCAACCCACACTCTTCTGGGATGTCTCTACACTCTATATCCAGGACGTCCACCGGGGGGAACCCTTTTCTCTGTCACTCTCTGCTAGAGCCAGTAAAGTGTCCCTCCCCCCAGGAGGAATATGACTCCCTGTGCCAGTTCCCCAATCTTTCTCAGGGACCCTGTGCATAACGGGAACTACCTCATACCCTTGAACCACCTGGGGTGTGTCAACTCCCTTCTTCAAGCTGGGCACCACATCTCTGGGCTTTTGCCCTTCTTCAGCAGTACTGGATGCAAGATTTTTGCTGCCACCATCTGAACTGGACTCAGCCCTTCTGGCCTCCAGTTTCAGCTCTTCACAGCTCAGCTCTTGAGCTGCAATCCTTTCTTTTTCCAGGGCTAAGAGTCTTTTTGCCTCAACCCTTTCAAGATACTCCTCTAACTGTTGCTCCTGCCGCCTTTGACCTCGGAGCCATTCATCTCTCTCTGGGTCTCTTTCCTCATCTGAGTAGTCTTCCTCCTCATGTGAGCAGTCTTCCTCCTCATGTGAGCTGTCCTCCTCCTCATCTGAGGGGTACTTAGTCATTTGGTTTCTTGCTGCCTCTCTCTCTGCCCATCTTTCTTCCCCCCAGACTGTGTAGTTATGTAGCATTTCCATCTTAGTATATCTCCTTGCTACAGGAAGGCCCCATTTTCTGCAAAGCTTCCTTAGGTCAGCCTTAGTGAGGTGGTCAGTAGTTACAAAGAATGAGTAGGTACACAATCCCATTCTGATAAGATCTTACCGGCAAAAACCAAAATCCAAAGTCCAAAATATCAATAGTATATCCAGGAGGACATCAGAGAACCAAAAGCAAAAAGATGAAAAATTAAGTTGATCTTCAACTGTGGGTAGGTAGTGAAATACTTAGCTACTGTATGACACTGCACAAACACAAGTCCTATCCTCACCACTGATCACCAATGTTAGAAATGGGGGTTTTGGTTGGCAGTCAGGTTGCCCTCTGTCCAAGCAAGAACCCTCACTCTAGTCAGGGTAAGTCACACACAATCCAAAATCAGCCTGTGCCCACCCTCTGGAAGCTTGGCACGAGCAGTCAGGCTTAACTTAGAAGGCAATGTGTAAAGCATTTGTTCAATAAATCATACAATACCATAATATACCACCACAAAAATACACCATACAGTGTTTAGAAAAATATATAATATTTATCTGGGTATTTGCAGGTCAAAACGATCAAAGATGCAATATGAATTTGTAAAGATATCACTGAAAAGTGATATGAAGTGTTTTAAGTCTTTAAAAAGCAAACAAAGCCTCTTTCAAGCACAAAGTACCTGGTTTCTGGGGGAAAATCTCCGCAAAGGGCCGCAGAAGAAGAGATACGTGGAAAAATGGTGTGTGCGTCGATTTCTCCCCAGCACACACGGACTTGCGTCATTATTTTTCACGCGGGGAAGTTGTGCATCGTTTTCCGGCACGCGGACAGTCTCTTTCTGTGGATCGCGGAGATTACCAGATGTCCCGGGTCTGTGCGTGGATTCTCCTGCTTGTTTTGCAGCTGCGCGCCATTCCGTGGGGCTGTGCGTCGAAATTTCACTCTCACGGCAGGCATTGCGTCGATTTCTCCTTGGAAGTCGGGTGGCGTTGTCCTTGCGAGCCCGTGCGTTGAAGATCCGGTCGTCCCGAAGGCGTCGCGTCGATCAGCGTCGGTGTGCGGCGTTTTTCTCGCTGCGGAACAAGCTGTACGTCGAAAAGTTCGGCGCACGAAGCGTCCAAGTGAAAGAGAGAAGTCTTTTTGGTCCTGAGACTTCAGGGAACAGGAGGCAAGCTCTATCCAAGCCCTTGGAGAGCACTTTTACAGCCAGACAAGAGTTCAGCAAGGCAGCAGGCCAACAGCAAGGCAGCAGTCCTTTGGAGAAAGCAGACAGGTGAGTCCTTTGAGCAGCCAGGCAGTTCTTCTTGGCAGGATGTAGTTTCTGGTTCAGGTTTCTTCTCCAGCAAGTGTCTGATGAGGTAGGGCAGAGACCCTGTTTTATACTAAGTTGTGCCTTTGAAGTGGGGGTGACTTCAAAGAGTGTCTAAGTAATGCACCAAGCCCCCTTTCAGTTCAATCCTGTCTGCCAGAGTCCCAGTAGGGGGTGTGGCAGTCCTTTGTGTGAGGGCAGGCCCTCCACCCTCCCAGCCCAGGAAGACCCATTCAAAATGCATATGTATGCAAGTGAGGCTGAGTACCCTGTGTTTGGGGTGTGTCTGAGTGAATGCACAAGGAGCTGTCAACTAAACCTAGCCAGACGTGGATTGAAGGGCACAGAAAGTTTTAAGTGCAAAGGAATGCTCACTTTCTAAAAGTGGCATTTCTAGAACAGTAATATTAAATCCAACTTCACCAGTCAGCAGGATTTTATATTACCATTCTGGCCATACTAAATATGACCTTCCTGCTTCTTTCAGATCAGAAGCTGCCACTTCAACAGTGTATGAGGGCAGCCCCAATGTTAGCCTATGAAGGGAGCAGGCCTCACAGTAGTGTAAAAACGAATTTAGGAGTTTTACACTACCAGGACATATAACTACACTGGTACATGTCCTGCCTTTTACCCACACAGCACCCTGCTCTAGGGGTTACCTAGGGCACACATTAGGGGTGACTTATATGTAGAAAAAGGGGAGTTCTAGGCTTGGCAAGTGCTTTTAAATGCCAAGTCGAAGTGACAGTGAAACTGCACACACAGGCTTTGCAATGGCAGGCCTGAGACAAGGTTAAGGGGCTACTGAAGTGGGTGGCACAACCAGTGCTGCAGGCCCACTAGTAGCATTTAATCTACAGGCCCTAGGCACGTATAGTGCACTCTACTAGGGACTTATAAGTAAACTAAATAGCCAATCATGGATAAACCAATCAATAGTACAATTTACACAGAGAGCATATGCACTTTAACACTGGTTAGCAGTGGTAAAGTGCCCAGAGGTCAAAAGCCAACAACAACAGGTCAGAATAAATAGGAGGAAGGAGGCAAAAAGTTTGGGGATGATCCTGTCAAAAAGCTAGGTCCAACATGACTCCCTACCAGCCTAAAGCCAGGGGAGAACAATCACTATCCTGATGTACTTCCCTGTTTGAGGCGACAGAACAAGGACCCAGGCCCACAACAGCAGGGGCATGCTCCAGTTCCTCACCTTCCTGACTCCAATTGGATCCCTCTGTCCATACTCTCAGGGCCCACTAAGCCAACCCATGAAGAACCTTTCTCCTTACCTGCGGATCCCATCTGTGCAGCATCTAACCTTACTTTGCTCACAGATGTATCCCAGGAGCAGGATAGTACCACCATGACCAACACAGTGGTGTTGCCCACTCTACCCCCAGGGTGTGACACTTGTCCCCTCCCCAGGGATAACTCTGTCCACCCGGACAGCAAGCCACAGTGGTTACTGACAGTTGCCAGGGATGAGAGCCAGGCCCTTGGCCTCTCAAAGCTCTCCCACCACTGTGGCTGTGGAGAGTGGGGGGCGGTAGCCCCAGGTGCTGGGCACCCTTTAACCACTCTCCCTTCCACCAGGTCAGGGATGACAGCCTGAACCTGGTCCTCCCCTCTGGGGCTCTGTACCCTCCCTCCTGGAGCAGTACCCCCAGAGTCCAACAGGGTCAGGGTGCTTATAGAAGTCGCCCTGTACCATTCCTCCACCAGTGCAGGGCTGTTAACCTGCAACTGTCCCTCCAACCTGGGGTCTGTACCTTCAGGTTGGACTAGGACCCGGGGTGAGGCTTCCCTCCCTTCTGGGGTCCAGCACCCTCCAACTAGGAGTGGCCTCCTCAGAAGACAACATGGTAGGGGCACTGTTATCAGTAGCCCCTCCCTCCAGGTCCGGGGGGAAACCCTGAACCTGGTCTTCCAGCCCAGGGTCTGTACCCTCAGACTGGATCACTGCCTGGCAAACCAGGACTTTCTGGGGGGCACACCTACCCCCCACCAGGTCAGAGTTTAACCTCTGCACCTGACCATCTAACCCAGAGTCACCACCCTGAGGTTGAACAATTGCCTGGCATGCCAGCACTTTCTGGGGGGCACACCTACCCCCCACCGGGTCAGAGTTTAACCTCTGAACCCGGTTATCCAACCCAGAGTCAACACCCTGAGGTTGGACAACTGCCTGGCACACCAGGACTTTCTGGGGGGCACACCTACCCCCCCACCGGGTCAGAGTTTAACCTCTGAACCTGGTTCTCCAACCCAGGGTCACCGCCCTGAGGTTGGGCAATTGCCTGGCACCCCAGGGCTTTCTGGGGGGCACACCTACCCCCCACCAGGTCAGAGTTTAACATCTGAACCTGCCCAACCAACCCAGAGTCAACACCCTGAGGTTGGACAATTGCCTGGCACAGCAGGACTTCCTTGGAGGCACACCTACCTCCCACCAGGTCAGAGTTTCACCTCTGAACCTGGGTATCCAACCCAGAGTCACCACCCTGAGGTTGAACCATTGCCTGGCATACCAGGACTTTCTGGGGGGCACACCTACCCCCCACCAGGTCAGAGTTTAACCTATGAACCTGGTTAGCCAACCCAGAGTCACCACCCTGAGGTTGAACCATTGCCTGGCAGGCCAGGACTTCCTGGGAGGCACACCTACCTCCCACCAGGTCAGAGTTTAACCTATGAACCTGGTTAGCCAACCCAGAGTCACCACCCTGAGGTTGAACCATTGCCTGGCAGGCCAGGACTTCCTGGGGGGCACTCTCACCCCCCACAAGGGACACACCGTCCCCAAGGGCCACACAAGAGTCTGGTTGGCGCAGGTCTCCTGACCTCTGCCCATCCGGCAGAGTCTGGGTCTCCCCCAAACCAGAAACGGTTTCACCTGGGTCATTCCTGGGGGGCTCTGCTCTCAGAGCTGACCCCTGACTCTCCAGGTCCTCCACTGGGGTTCGCAACCCCCTCTCAACCCTATGTCTGGACTTCTGCACCCCCTCACTAGGAGTGGTACTGCCAGACACCAGAACGGTTGGGATGCTGGCTACAGTCACCCCCCCCAAGTTCTTCTGACACTGCGGGGATTCCCTCAACAGGTGGCCCTACGGTACAGGCTAGGCTCTGGGACCTACCTGGGACACTACAATCCTCTCCCACCTCATTTGGTTGGGAAACACCTAGACCACTCCCTTCAGGAGCACCCCTAAATGCCTCTTCAGACTCTCTGGTACTCACCCAGAAGTCTGCCTCCATTGTAAGCTCCCTGGGGTCAGAGAACTCACACTCCACCTGGTGTTGGATTAGCTCTGGAAAATAAGGACCAGACATATGCTCTCCAGCAATTACATCACTCTGCCCTTCACATGTATTAACCACAGTACCCTTCACCCAACCATCCAGTGACTCAACCTTGAAAAAGCACTCTACATCACCCTTCTGAGACTGGTGAGACAGTATCTGACTGTCCCTGACACTCAACCCACACTCTTCTGGGATGTCTCTACACTCTATATCTAGGACGTCCACCAGAGGGGAACCCTTTTCTCTGTCACACTCTGTTAGAGCCAGTAAAGTGTCCCTCCCCCCAGGAGGAATATGACTCCCTGTGCCAGTTCCCCAATCCTTCTCAGGGACCCTGTGTATAACGGGAACTACCTCATACCCTTGAACCACCTGGGGTGTGTCAACTCCCTTCTTCAAGTTGGGCACCACATCTCTGGGCTTTTGCCCTTCTTCAGCAGTACTGGATGCAAGATTTTTGCTGCCATCATCTGAACTGGACTCAGCCCTTCCGGCCTCCAGTTTCAGCTCTTCACAGCTCAGCTCTTAAGCTGCAATCCTTTCTTTTTCCAGGGCTAAGAGTCTTTTTGCCTCAACCCTTTCAAGATACTCCTCTAACTGTTGCTCCTGCCGCCTTTGACCTCAGAGCCATTCATCTCTCTCTGGGTCTCTTTCCTCATCTGAGTAGTCTTCCTCCTCATGTGAGCAGTCTTCCTCCTCATGTGAGCAGTCCTCCTCCTCATCTGAGGGGTACTTAGTCATTTGGTTTCTTGCTGCCTCTCTCTCTGCCCATCTTTCTTCCCCCCAGACTGTGTAGTTATGTAGCATTTCCATCTTAGTAGATCTCCTTGCTACAGGAAGGCCCCATTTTCTGCAAAGCTTCCTTAGGTCAGCCTTAGTGAGGTGGTCAGTAGGTACAAAGAATGAGTAGGGACACAATCCCATTCTGATAAGATCTTACCGGCAAAAACCAAAGTCCAAAGTCCAAAATATCAATAGTATATCCAGGAGGACATCAGAGAACCAAAAGCAAAAAGATGAAAAATGAAGTTGACCTTCAACTGTGGGTAGGTAGTGAAATACTTAGCTACTGTATGACACTGCACAAACACAAGTCCTATCCTCACGCTGATCACCAATGTTAGAAATGGGGGTTTTGGTTGGCAGTCAGGTTGCCCTCTGTCCAAGCAAGAACCCTCACTCTAGTCAGGGTAAGTCACACACAATCCAAAATCAGCCTGTGCCCACCCTCTGGAAGCTTGGCACGAGCAGTCAGGCTTAACTTAGAAGGCAATGTGTAAAGCATTTGTTCAATAAATCATACAATACCATAATATACCACCACAAAAATACACCATACAGTGTTTAGAAAAATATATAATATTTATCTGGGTATTTGCAGGTCAAAACGATCAAAGATGCAATATGAATTTGTAAAGATATCACTGAAAAGTGATATGAAGTGTTTTAAGTCTTTAAAAAGCAAACAAAGCCTCTTTCAAGCACAAAGTACCTGGTTTCTGGGGGAAAATCTCCGCAAAGGGCCGCAGAAGAAGAGATACGTGGAAAAATGGTGTGTGCGTCGATTTCTCCCCAGCACACACGGACTTGCGTCATTATTTTTCACGCGGGGAAGTTGTGCGTCGTTTTCCGGCACGCGGACAGTCTCTTTCTGTGGATCGCGGAGATTACCAGATGTCCCGGGTCTGTGCGTGGATTCTCCTGCTTGTTTTGCAGCTGCGCGCCATTCCGTGGGGCTGTGCGTCGAAATTTCACTCTCACGGCAGGCATTGCGTCGATTTCTCCTTGGAAGTCGGGTGGCGTTGTCCTTGCGAGCCCGTGCGTTGAAGATCCGGTCGTCCCGAAGGCGTCGCGTCGATCAGCGTCGGTGTGCGGCGTTTTTCTCGCTACGGAACAAGCTGTACGTCGAAAAGTTCGGCGCACGAAGCGTCCAAGTGAAAGAGAGAAGTCTTTTTGGTCCTGAGACTTCAGGGAACAGGAGGCAAGCTCTATCCAAGCCCTTGGAGAGCACTTTTACAGCCAGACAAGAGTTCAGCAAGGCAGCAGGCCAACAGCAAGGCAGCAGTCCTTTGGAGAAAGCAGACAGGTGAGTCCTTTGAGCAGCCAGGCAGTTCTTCTTGGCAGGATGTAGTTTCTGGTTCAGGTTTCTTCTCCAGCAAGTGTCTGATGAGGTAGGGCAGAGACCCTGTTTTATACTAAGTTGTGCCTTTGAAGTGGGGGTGACTTCAAAGAGTGTCTAAGAAATGCACCAAGCCCCCTTTCAGTTCAATCCTGTCTGCCAGAGTCCCAGTAGGGGGTGTGGCAGTCCTTTGTGTGAGGGCAGGCCCTCCACCCTCCCAGCCCAGGAAGACCCATTCAAAATGCATATGTATGCAAGTGAGGCTGAGTACCCTGTGTTTGGGGTGTGTCTGAGTGAATGCACAAGGAGCTGTCAACTAAACCTAGCCAGACGTGGATTGAAGGGCACAGAAAGTTTTAAGTGCAAAGAAATGCTCACTTTCTAAAAGTGGCATTTCTAGAACAGTAATATTAAATCCAACTTCACCAGTCAGCAGGATTTTATATTACCATTCTGGCCATACTAAATATGACCTTCCTGCTTCTTTCAGATCAGAAGCTGCCACTTCAACAGTGTATGAGGGCAGCCCCAATGTTAGCCTATGAAGGGAGCAGGCCTCACAGTAGTGTAAAAACAAATTTAGGAGTTTTACACTACCAGGACATATAACTACACTGGTACATGTCCTGCCTTTTACCCACACAGCACCCTGCTCTAGGGGTTACCTAGGGAACACATTAGGGGTGACTTATATGTAGAAAAAGGGGAGTTCTAGGCTTGGCAAGTACTTTTAAATGCCAAGTCGAAGTGACAGTGAAACTGCACACACAGGCTTTGCAATGGCAGGCCTGAGACAAGGTTAAGGGGCTACTGAAGTGGGTGGCACAACCAGTGCTGCAGGCCCACTAGTAGCATTTAATCTACAGGCCCTAGGCACGTATAGTGCACTCTACTAGGGACTTATAAGTAAACTAAATAGCCAATCATGGATAAACCAATCAATAGTACAATTTACACAGAGAGCATATGCACTTTAACACTGGTTAGCAGTGGTAAAGTGCCCAGAGGTCAAAAGCCAACAACAACAGGTCAGAATAAATAGGAGGAAGGAGGCAAAAAGTTTGGGGATGATCCTGTCAAAAAGCCAGGTCCAACATGACTCCCTACCAGCCTAAAGCCAGGGGAGAACAATCACTATCCTGATGTACTTCCCTGTTTGAGGCGACAGAACAAGGACCCAGGCCCACAACAGCAGGGGCATGCTCCAGTTCTTCACCTTCCTGACTCCAATTGGATCCCTCTGTCCATACTCTCAGGGCCCACTAAGCCAACCCATGAAGAACCTTTCTCCTTACCTGCGGATCCCATCTGTGCAGCATCTAACCTTACTTTGCTCACAGATGTATCCCAGGAGCAGGATAGTACCACCATGACCAACACAGTGGTGTTGCCCACTCTACCCCCAGGGTGTGACACTTGTCCCCTCCCCAGGGATAACTCTGTCCACCCGGACAGCAAGCCACAGTGGTTACTGACAGTTGCCAGGGATGAGAGCCAGGCCCCTGGCCTCTCAAAGCTCTCCCACCACTGTGGCTGTGGAGAGTGGGGGGCGGTAGCCCCAGGTGCTGGGCACCCTTTAACCACTCTCCCTTCCACCAGGTCAGGGATGACAGCCTGAACCTGGTCCTCCCCTCTGGGGCTCTGTACCCTCCCTCCTGGAGCAGTACCCCCAGAGTCCAACAGGGTCAGGGTGCTTATAGAAGTCGCCCTGTACCATTCCTCCACCAGTGCAGGGCTGTTAACCTGCAACTGGCCCTCCAACCTGGGGTCTGTACCTTCAGGTTGGACTAGGACCCGGGGTGAGGCTTCCCTCCCTTCTGGGGTCCAGCACCCTCCAACTAGGAGTGGCCTCCTCAGAAGACAACATGGTAGGGGCACTGTTATCAGTAGCCCCTCCCTCCAGGTCCGGGGGGAAACCCTGAACCTGGGCTTCCAGCCCAGGGTCTGTACCCTCAGACTGGATCACTGCCTGGCAAACCAGGACTTTCTGGGGGGCACACCTACCCCCCACCAGGTCAGAGTTTAACCTCTGCACCTGACCATCTAACCCAGAGTCACCACCCTGAGGTTGAACAATTGCCTGGCATGCCAGCACTTTCTGGGGGGCACACCTACCCCCCACCGGGTCAGAGTTTAACCTCTGAACCCGGTTATCCAACCCAGAGTCAACACCCTGAGGTTGGACAACTGCCTGGCACACCAGGACTTTCTGGGGGGCACACCTACCCCCCCACCGGGTCAGAGTTTAACCTCTGAACCTGGTTCTCCAACCCAGGGTCACCACCCTGAGGTTGGGCAATTGCCTGGCACCCCAGGGCTTTCTGGGGGGCACACCTACCCCCCACCAGGTCAGAGTTTAACCTATGAACCTGGTTAGCCAACCCAGAGTCACCACCCTGAGGTTGAACCATTGCCTGGCAGGCCAGGACTTCCTGGGAGGCACACCTACCTCCCACCAGGTCAGAGTTTAACCTCTGAACCCGATTATCCAACCCAGAGTCACCACCCTGAGGTTGAATCTTTGCCTGGCATGCCAGGACTTGCTGGGGGGCACTCTCACCCCCCACAAGGGACACACCGTCCCCAAGGGCCACACAAGAGTCTGGTTGGCGCAGGTCTCCTGACCTCTGCCCATCCGGCAGAGTCTGGGTCTCCCCCAAACCAGAAACGGTTTCACCTGGGTCATTCCTGGGGGGCTCTGCTCTCAGAGCTGACCCCTGACTCTCCAGGTCCTCCACTGGGGTTCGCAACCCCCTCTCAACCCTATGTCTGGACTTCTGCACCCCCTCACTAGGAGTGGTACTGCCAGACACCAGAACTGTTGGGATGCTGGCTACAGTCACCCCCCCCAAGTTCTTCTGACACTGCGGGGATTCCCTCAACAGGTGGCCCTACGGTACAGGCTAGGCTCTGGGACCTACCTGGGACACTACAATCCTCTCCCACCTCATTTGGTTGGGAAACACCTAGACCACTCCCTTCAGGAGCACCCCTAAATGCCTCTTCAGACTCTCTGGTACTCACCCAGAAGTCTGCCTCCATTGTAAGCTCCCTGGGGTCAGAGAACTCACACTCCACCTGGTGTTGGATTAGCTCTGGAAAATAAGGACCAGACATATGCTCTCCAGCAATTACATCACTCTGCCCTTCACATGTATTAACCACAGTACCCTTCACCCAACCATCCAGTGACTCAACCTTGAAAAAGCACTCTACATCACCCTTCTGAGACTGGTGAGACAGTATCTGACTGTCCCTGACACTCAACCCACACTCTTCTGGGATGTCTCTACACTCTATATCTAGGACGTCCACCAGAGGGGAACCCTTTTCTCTGTCACACTCTGTTAGAGCCAGTAAAGTGTCCCTCCCCCCAGGAGGAATATGACTCCCTGTGCCAGTTCCCCAATCCTTCTCAGGGACCCTGTGTATAACGGGAACTACCTCATACCCTTGAACCACCTGGGGTGTGTCAACTCCCTTCTTCAAGTTGGGCACCACATCTCTGGGCTTTTGCCCTTCTTCAACAGTACTGGATGCAAGATTTTTGCTGCCATCATCTGAACTGGACTCAGCCCTTCCGGCCTCCAGTTTCAGCTCTTCACAGCTCAGCTCTTAAGCTGCAATCCTTTCTTTTTCCAGGGCTAAGAGTCTTTTTGCCTCAACCCTTTCAAGATACTCCTCTAACTGTTGCTCCTGCCGCCTTTGACCTCAGAGCCATTCATCTCTCTCTGGGTCTCTTTCCTCATCTGAGTAGTCTTCCTCCTCATGTGAGCAGTCTTCCTCCTCATGTGAGCAGTCCTCCTCCTCATCTGAGGGGTACTTAGTCATTTGGTTTCTTGCTGCCTCTCTCTCTGCCCATCTTTCTTCCCCCCAGACTGTGTAGTTATGTAGCATTTCCATCTTAGTATATCTCCTTGCTACAGGAAGGCCCCATTTTCTGCAAAGCTTCCTTAGGTCAGCCTTAGTGAGGTGGTCAGTAGTTACAAAGAATGAGTAGGTACACAATCCCATTCTGATAAGATCTTACCGGCAAAAACCAAAGTCCAAAGTCCAAAATATCAATAGTATATCCAGGAGGACATCAGAGAACAAAAGCAAAAAGATGAAAAATGAAGTTGACCTTCAACTGTGGGTAGGTAGTGAAATACTTAGCTACTGTATGTCACTGCACAAACACAAGTCCTATCCTCACGCTGATCACCAATGTTAGAAATGGGGTTTTTGGTTGGCAGTCAGGGAGCCCTCTGTCCAAGCAAGAACCCTCACTCTAGTCAGGGTAAGTCACACACAATCCAAAATCAGCCTGTGCCCACCCTTTGGTAGCTTGGCACGAGCAGTCAGGCTTAACTTAGAAGGCAATGTGTAAAACATTTGTGCAATAAATCATACAATACCATAATATACCACCACAAAAATACACCATACAGTGTTTAGAAAATATATAATATTTATCTGGGTATTTGCAGGTCAAAACGATCAAAGATGCAATATGAATTTGTAAAGATATCACTGAAAAGTGATATAAAGGCCCTCATTACAACATTGGCGGTAAAAGGTGCTTACCGCCGTGCAGAAGACCGCCAAAACACCGCCGTGGCCGCGGAATTCTGCCACAGCTATTATGACACACATCTCAGAATCCGCCGAAATTCAGACACCCACACAAGACCGCCACACCAAAGGTCAGTGATAAACTGGCGAAAACAAAACCTCCACCGTCACGGCAACAGAAACACACCCACGCTATCATGACACACGAATCCACGCGGCGGTCTTTCAACCGCGGTATTCCATTGGTGGTACACACCGCCGCGCTCAAAATATACACACATCTCCAAAACACTGCCACATTGGACAATTACAAATACACACACCTGATACACATACAAAGACCACTCCCACACACCCAACACAATATAAAACACACACCCACATCACCCACAAACCCCTACGACCAAAAATCAGAGACAAGGGCCAGATAGACAGAGAGCACAGCAACTGAGAACCCCACCACACAGAGACACACAACACCATCACCCATACAACATTACACACACAATACACCACACACCACTACACATCACCACACACATCAACACTTACACCACCCCACACATCACCCACACCACGTCATGTCACGCCAAAGACACCCCCGGTTTTCTGAGGAGGAGCTCAGGGTCATGGTGGAGGAAATCCTACGGGTAGGGTCACAGCTATTTGGCTCACAGGTGCAGCACACATCCATAGCCAGGAAGATGGTGCTATGGCAAAGAATCGTGGACAGGGTCAACGCTGTGGGACAGCATCCAAGAAATCGGAAGGACATCAGGAAGAGGTGGAACGACCTACGGGGGAAGGTGCGTTCTGTGGTATCCAGGCACAACATCGCGGTACAGCGGACTGGCGGCGGACCCCCACCTCCTCCCCCACAACTAACAACATGGGAGGAGCAAGTCTTGACCATCATGCATCCTGAGGGCCTCGGAGGTGTCGGTGGAGGAATGGACACTGGTAAGTTAAATCTCAACTATCATATCCCCCACCCTACCTGCATGCCATCACATACCCCCACCCTCACCCCCTCCCCTATCACTCCAACTCCTCACTAATGTACTCATAACACAAACCACCCATCCCAGCACCAAGCCCCGCATGGAAAAACAAAGCATGGTCAGCCCTCACCAAAGCATGCTCACTGCACATACCCATAACAACTCCCTAACCATCATCACACAAACCCACACACAGGAATGCTTGCACTGGGGTACACAATCACCCACCCATTGCACACCATTACTCACACACATGCACTAATCATGCTCTTATATCCTTGCAGAACCACTACGGAACGTCACCACACCGGAGGGTCCAGACAACTCCACTCCACCCACAGAAGAGGCCCATAGTGACAACAGCAGCTCTGCCCTACTGGATCCTGATGACCAGCCCGGACCATCGTGGGCCTCGGGACAGTCGGTTCACCTTGCACAGGAACAGCCCAACACTGACCTTCCACCCTCTGGTAACACCAGCACAGCACCCACCCAACGGGCCCATACCTCCGTACCCAGGACACGTCAATCAGCGGTGTGTCCACCACTACAGGGAACCCAGGATAACCCACCACCCCAACAACAACAGGGACCTGGGGGCAGTGGTAGTGGGCACACGGTCCAGGGGACGGAGGCACAGGAACACAGGGGAACTGGGAGGGCTGCTATGCGACAGGGGGCGGACAGGCCAAGGGAACCCACCCTCCACGAGGCCCTCTCCTCCATCATGGGAGCCTACCACCACTCCCAGGAGACGATGGCGACGGTCCTGGCCAAGTTTCAGGAGACCCAGCGCCTGCAGGACGAACTGTATTTGGGGTTCAGGGAGGAGCTCAGAACCATCAGCTCCACCCTGGGCACCATCACAGGGGTGCTGAAGGACATACAAAAGACCATGAGGGACACCGTGGCACTCCAAGGGGCCCCTGACACTAGCATGGACGATGAACTGCCCACCACCTCTGCCGGCGCTAGTGGACAGGACGCCCGGCCACAGGACCATCACACCAGCACCCCACCCCCTGCAGACGGACAACCACCGCGCAAGCTGTCCCTGAGATCCAGGAACAGGACAGAGCAAGATGGCAAGACCCCCGCCAGGAAATGAGACCACCCTGATTGTCCTCCCACTGTCTCACTTTGTTACCCTGTCCCGATTGGAACTGCCCCGTCTCCACTTCCTATGCCCATATGGGCAGTGCACCTGTGTGACTAATCGACTGGACTCTGCCATGGACATTCCGGTACCGCCCCCCATCACCATATCACTACCCCCCTCCATTTTTGAGCACTGAAATAAACACCCTTGAACCACAAAACAATCTGGAGTCAGTCTGTGATTTGGTAAATATGTATAATCAATGACAATGTCAACATGCGTTTCCAATTTTAAAGCCAACATACCTATTTGTCACACATCACAAGTCCTTGAAGGGTGCAAGCAGATGACACACGTTGCTAACCACACCTGTGAAACCGTAATGGAAAGGTACAACTCAGTGACCAAATACTGCTATGAACTGACAGACAGGATAGAGGTAGAAGTGTGAAAGTGAATGTAATGGTAAAAAGAAAACTGTTCTTGCCTGTGTGTCACTGGAAATATTGCTGTATGACTGACTCCCTGTTGTCTATGTCTTCTTCCTCAGCGTCCTCCTCATCACTGTCCACAGGCTCCACAGCTGCCACAACACCGCCATCTGGACCATCCTCCTGCAGAAAAGGCTACTGGCGTCGCAAAGCAAGATTGTGAAGCATCGAGCAGGTGATGATGATCTGGCACACCTTCCTTGGTGAGTAGAATAGGGAACCACCTGTCATATGCAGGCACCTGAACTTGGCCTTCAGGAGGCCGAAGGTGCGTTCGATCACCCTCCTAGTCTGCCCATGGGCCTCATTGTAGCGTTCCTCTGCCCTGGTCCTGGGATTCCTCACTGGGGTCAATAGCCAGGACAGGTTGTGGTAACCAGAGTCCCCCAATAGCCACACCCTGTGCCTCTGGAGTTGACCCATCATATAAGGGATGCTGCTATTCCACAGGATGTAAGCGTCATGCACTGAGCCAGGGAACATAGCATTTACCTGCAAGATGTACTGGTCTGCCAAACATACAATCTGTACATTCATGGAATGATAACTTTTCCGGTTCCTGAACACCTGTTCCCTCCTGGGGGGGTGGGGGGGCAGAGCTACATGGGTCCCATCAATAGCACCTATGATGTTGGGTATATGTCCAAGGGCATAGAAGTCACCTTTCACTGTTGGCAAATCCTCCACCTGAGGGAAATCGATGTAGCTCCTTACGTGTTTCAGCAGGGCAGACAACACTCTGGACAACACGTTGGAAATCATGGGCTGGGACATCCCTGATGCCATGGCCACTGTTGTCTGAAACGATCCACTTGCAAGGAAATGGAGCACTGACAGCACCTGCACTTGAGGGGGGATTCCTGTGGGATGGCGGATTGGTGACATCAGGTCTGGCTCCAACTGGGTACATAGTTCCTGGATAGTGGCACGGTCAAACCTGTAGGTGATGAGTAAATGTCGCTCCTCCATTGTCAACAGGTCCACCAGCGGTCGGTACACCAGAGGATTCCACCATCTTCTCAAATGTCCAAGCTGACGGTGCCTAGGAAGGACAACAGCGACCACAGAGTCAACGAAATCCCAGGTATGTACCCACAGATACACAGAACACAACACCAAAGACAAAAATCTTCCTGTATGTGTGTCGAGTGTAGGCCCAGGTATGTGTGACGCAGTTGCAAATTAAGGCATGTGGGCCCCTGAAATGGCGGCTGCCTGACCTCTAAACTGGGACAATGGGATGTGAGGTAACTGCGCTGGCATTGTACACTGTCGCGGTAGGCGGTCGAAGACCGCGGCGCAAAGCTGCATTGGTTAACATTGGACCCTATGGGTCCCAGGAGCCAATGATGAAGTGCGCCGGCAGTGATGAGACACACCACCACGGACGTCACCGCCGCGGACGTGACTGCCATTTTCTATCTGTTCAATCACATGATACCTGATCTTCGACAGGAGAGGACCTACACTGCAAGTGCTGCTGTGACCTCGGTCTGGAAGAGACAATGGCTGCTGCGTCTGGGGAAAGGGCCCCTGCCTTCACTGCTCAGGAGTTGGAGAAGCTCGTGGACGGGGTCCTCCCCCAGTACACGCTACTGTACGGTCCTCCGGACCAACAGGTAAGTACACAGGGAGCACATTGTATGGGCTATGCCTGGGTGGAGAGGGCTGGTTGTAAGAGGGAAGGGGGCAGAGTGCAGTGAACATGAAGGACTGTGAATGCATGTGCCACATGGCAAGGGCAGGGATGTGGGCCACTCACTTCGACGGTGCTCTTGCTAATGACTTCTCTTCTTCCCCTGTGCATGTCATGTAGGTCAGCGCCCACCAGAACAAGGACATTTGGCGTGCCATCGCCAAGGACGTCCGGACCCTGGGGGTCCACCAGAGACAGGGCACCCACTGCCGTAAAAGATGGGAGGACATTCGCCGCTGGAGCAAGAAGACGACTGAGGCTCAGCTGGGGATGGCCTCCCAACGTGGGAGGGGTGCCCGTCGCCCCATGACCCCCCTGATCTTCCAGATCCTGGCGGTGGCCTACCCTGAGTTGGATGGGCGCTTGAGGGCATCACAGCAGACACAAGGGCGTGAGTACACACTCATTCTGGGGACTTTGCGCACAGTTGAGGGGTCTAGGTGTGGGAGGAGGGCTGTGGGTTTCCCTAGGCCAGGGTGACTTCCATAGGCTAGGCCCCTTCGTAATGCAGGCCATGTGGCACTCCACCGCAGTAGAGTGCCAAGTATAGGTATACATGCCCCTGTGGCATCCATGTGTGCAGATGTCCACCATAGCGATGTAGGCCATATCCCAGGAATTGCATCTGTAGAGGCCTGGAGCACGGCGTAGTGCAGGGGGCTGCTGTGTCTGTATTGTCCGCCAACGGTAGCGGTAAGCCATGCACTCAGCCTGTCTTTCTTCTGTCGTCCCCCCCCTTTCTCTGCTCTCCCTGCTCTTTTGTGCATCAGCATCATCAGGCGGAGGTACAGTGGCACCGCTGCAGGAGGGAGCTGCATCCCACATGGCCATGGAGGGCCACACCACGGACTCAGAATGCACCAGTGGGACAGAGGGCGAGGGGAGCTTCACGTCGGGCACCGGATCACCAACCAGCGACACAGACTCGTCCGCCGATGGGAGCTCCCTTGTGGTGGCGGCACCATCTGTGCCCCACACTTCTACAGGTACAGCCGCCACCTCCCCTACCAGCACCGCCCTCCCAGCAGCCCCTCAGCGTTCGCCCCGTGCCCGCTCACCCAGGAGGGTAAGCATCACCTTCGCCCCAGGCACCTCAGCCCCTGCCCCTGTCACCCCTGCTGCCCTCAGTGAGGAGGCCATTGACCTCCTCAGCTCACTCACTGTTGGGCAGTCTACCATTGTGAATGCCATCCAGGGTGTAGAAAGGGAGTTGCAATATGGTAATGCATTCCTTGAGGGCATTCATTCTGGTCAGGCTGCCCTTCATCGAACCCTGCAATCTTTGGCCTCAGCACTGATGGCAGCCATTGTCCCTGTGTCTAGCCTCCCCTCTCCAACTTCCTCCACCCAGACCCAAGCCCCTGTACCCCAGCCTATCCCAAGCACACCATCAGACAAGCATGCACACACCTCAACACACAAAAGTAGCTCAGGCAAACTTAGGCACCACACATCCCACAGGCACTCACACAAGCATCAGACACATACAGACACAGCAACATCCACTGCCTCCACTGTGTCCCCCTCCTCATCGTCTCGCTCCCCCTCCCAGTGTCATCTACACTCTCACCTGCATGCACTACATCTATAGCCACTAGGACTCGCACCAGAACACCCAGCACCACACCCGCTCACCTGCACTCACCACCCCCACTCCCATTTACACGTCCCCTGTGTCCTCTCCCAGTGTGTCTGTGACGACCCTCCCAAAGTAAACAAACGCGGGCACCCACACACCCAACATCCATCCACCTCACGACAGCCTCCAGTACCTGCACCTGCACCCAAAACACCTAAAGTGACACCTCCTACAACCACCTCCTCTTTCTCCACTCCCAGACCCCCTCCAGCTACCATCCCAGTGTTCGTCATAAACTCTCCCTCAGCAACGTTGACCTCTTTGCCCCCATCCCCACACCTCAAATTCATAAGTCCCGTAGTAGCGCCTCAGCCAAAAAGACTCCAGTACCAGTGGTGCGTGTTACAGGTGTGTGGAGTGCACCGGCCACCAGGGCAGGCAGTGTGACACGGAGCCAAAGCACTGCCAGTCCACCCCCTGTAAAGCATCTCAAGTTGGAAAGTGGTCGACAGGACAGGGTGAAGACTCCTGGCGGCAAAACTGCTCACAAGGGTCCCATGGGGATTGCAGAGTCAGCTGTGACTCCTCCAAAGGTGGTGAAGGGCCAGAGGAAGTCTGCACAGTCTGGTGAGAGCAGCACGGCGGAGAAGGGCGCCATCCTCCCCGGTGGCCAGGACGCCACCGCCAGCACCGTCGTCACTGGTCAGGGGACCACCGCCGGAGTCAGTGCCCAGGAGGGCAGGAGTATCGTTACTGGTCAGGAGACCACCGCCAGAGTCAGTGCCCAGGAGGGCAGGAGTATCGTCACTGGTCAGGAGACCACCGGCGGAGTCAGTGCCCAAGAGGGCAGGAGTATCGTCACTGGTCAGGAGACCACCGCCGGAGTCAGTGCCCAGGAGGGCAGGAGTATCATCACTGGTCAGGAGACCACCGCCATAGTCAGTGCCCAGGAGGGCCCCAGCTGCCACAGCCCCGCTGGAAAAGGAGGGACCGTCATGCCACACACCAATGCACAGGTCAGAGACCGCCATGGCAAAGCACCGCTGAACAAGGGAATCACCGCCATGGTGAAGACAGCTGAACAGGGCAAAGCACCGCTGAACAGAGGCAGAGAACCACTGAACAGATCAGAGACCGCCATGGCAAAGCACCGCTGAACAAGGGAATCATGGCCATGGTGAAGACCGCTGAACAGGGCACAGCACCGCTGAACAGGGCAGAGAACCGCTGAACAGATCAGAGACCGCCATTGGCAAAGCACCGCTGAACAAGGAAACACCGCCACATCAAGCATCGTTATCCCATGTACAGCTGGGACTGTGACAGAACAGGAACCGTCACGGGGAGCTTAATGCAGTGTGGGCACCATTCCCCCTGCAGAACCAGTGGAGACTGTTATCCACTTGAGAGACTGTGGCTTTGCACTCCCCAGGATTGTTCAGTGGGCAAACCAACCACTGTAGAGACTTGTGAGACTGTGGCTTTGCACTCCCCAGGATTGTTCAGTGGGCAAACCAACCACTGTAGAGACTTGTGAGACTGTGGCTTTGCACTCCCCAGGATTGTTCAGTGGGCAAACCACCCACTGTAGAGACTTGAGAGACTGTGGCTTTGCACTCCCCAGGATTGTTCAGTGGGCAAACCAACCACTGTAGAGACTTGCGAGACTGTGGCTTTGCACTCCCCAGGATTGTTCAGTGGGCAAACCACCCACTGTAGAGACTTGAGAGACTGTGGCTTTGCACTCCCCAGGATTGTTCAGTGGGCAAACCAACCACTGTAGAGACTTGTGAGACTGTGGCTTTTTTACTCCCCAGGATTGTTCAGTGGGCAAACCAACCACTGTAGAGACTTGAGAGACTGTGACTTTGCACTCCCCAGGATACATCAATGGGCATGGAGCCCCGTTGTGGATCTGGCGTGGTGCTGTAATCCGGCTGAGGTGCCCCCCCTTCCCTTCCCCCTGAGGTGCCTGTTGTATTTCGATCTGATGCCCAAGCAGTGTTCTCTCCGTTTGTGGACAGGTATCTATTGTGGGCCTCGCCCATGCATTTTTGGACCAGTGGTGCACGGACATTGATATGTGCATACCTGCACTGCTTCTCGTAATGTATATACTTTTGAATGTGTATATATATATATCTGTATCTATTTGGTAACTATATTTTGACACATTACAATTTTTCGACTGATTTCCTTTGGTCTTTGCATTCTTCCGGGGGGGTTGTGGGTTGTTACTGTGATGTTTTGACATGCAAAGCTGTGTGTGTTATAATGTGTGAGGGTGGGGGTGTTTTGTGTGTGTCCCCCTGACTTTTGCCTCCCCCTCCCCTATGTCGTAGGTGCAGTACTCACCGTTGTCTTCGCCGCCGCCATTGCTGGTGTTCGTAAATGAGCAGGAAGACAAGGGCAGGTAGGATTTGTAATTCCGGCTCCATGGTGTCCTCCTTCCTCGTGGGATGTGTAGAAGGTGAGTGTTTTCCCATTGCAAAAGCTGTTTCTGCCGTGCTTTTATCCACGGTGAATCCGCCCCGGAAAAGGTGGCGGATTGGCGGGTTGTGATACTGTGGGCGGTACATTGTGTCCCGCCTGTCTGTTGGCGGTGACCGCCGCGCTGCTTGTCTGTACCGCCGTGGCGGTCGGAGTGTTAAAGTGGCTGTCTATGTTGGCGGTTTCCGCCACGGTCATGATTCCCTTTTTTTGTCCGCCGGCCTGTTTGCGGTATTACCGCACCTTTAACACCGTCCGCCAGGGTTGTAATGACCCCTAAAGTGTCTTAAGTCTTTAAAAACCAAACAAAGTCTCTTTCAAGCACAAAGTACCTGGTTTCTGGTGGAAATTCTTTGCAAAGTGCCGCAGAAGAAGAGATACTTGGAAAAATGGCGTGTGCGTCGATTTCTCCCCAGCACACACGGACTTGCGTCGTTATTTTTAACGCGGGGAAGTCGTGCGTCATTTTCCGGCGCACGGACAGTCTCTTTCTGTGGATCGCAGGGATTACCAGATGTCCCGGGTCTGTGCGTGGATTCTCCTGCTTGTTTTCCGGCTGCGCGTCGTTCCGCGGGGCTGAGCGTCGAAATTTCGCTCTCACGGCAGGCGACGCGTCGATTTCTCCTTGGAAGTCGGGTGGCGTTGCCCTTTTGGCCGCGCGTCGAAGTTCCGGTTGTCCCGAACGCGTCGCGTCGATCAGCATCGGTGTTCTCGCCGCGGAACAAGCTGTGCGTCGAAAATTTCACCGTACGAAGCGTCCAAGTGAAAGAGAGAAGTCTTTTTGGTCCTGAGACTTCAGGAAACAGGAGGCAAGCTCTATCCAAGCCCTTGGAGAGCACTTTTACAGCCAGGCAAGAGTTCAGCAAGGCAGCAGTCCTTTGGAGAAAGCAGACAGGTGAGTCCTTTGAGCAGCCAGGCAGTTCTTCTTGGCAGGATGTAGTTTCTGGTTCAGGTTTCTTCTCCAGCAAGTGTCTGATGAGGTAGGGCAGAGACCCTGTTTTATACTAAGTTGTGCCTTTGAAGTGGGGGTGACTTCAAAGAGTGTCTAAGAAATGCACCAAGCCCCCTTTCAGTTCAATCCTGTCTGCCAGAGTCCCAGTAGGGGGTGTGGCAGTCCTTTGTGTTAGGGCAGGCCCTCCACCCTCCCAGCCCAGGAAGACCCATTCAAAATGCATATGTATGCAAGTGAGGCTGAGTACCCTGTGTTTGGGGTGTGTCTGAGTGAATGCACAAGGAGCTGTCAACTAAACCTAGCCAGACGTGGATTGAAGGGCACAGAAAGTTTTAAGTGCAAAGAAATGCTCACTTTCTAAAATTGGCATTTCTAGAACAGTAATATTAAATCCAACTTCACCAGTCAGCAGGATTTTATATTACCATTCTGGCCATACTAAATTTGACCTTCCTGCTTCTTTCAGATCATCAGCTGCCACTTCAACAGTGTATGAGGGCAGCCCCAATGTTAGCCTATGAAGGGAGCAGGCCTCACAGTAGTGTAAAAACGAATTTAGGAGTTTTACACTACCAGGACATATAACTACACAGGTACATGTCCTGCCTTTTACCCACACAGCACCCTGCTCTAGGGGTTACCTAGGGCACACATTAGGGGTGACTTATATGTAGAAAAAGGGGAGTTCTAGGCTTGGCAAGTACTTTTAAATGCCAAGTCGAAGTGACAGTGAAACTGCACACACAGGCCTTGCAATGGCGGGCCTGAGACAAGGTTAAGGGGCTACTGAAGTGGGTGGCACAACCAGTGCTGCAGGCCCACTAGAAGCATTTAATCTACAGGCCCTAGGCACATATAGTGCACTCTACTAGGGACTTATAAGTAAATTAAATGGCCAATCATGGATAAACCAATCAATAGTACAATTTACACAGAGAGCATATGGACTTTAGCACTGGTTAGCAGTGGTAAAGTGCCCAGAGGTCAAAAGCCAACAACAACAGGTCAGAAAAAATAGGAGGAAGGAGGCAAAAAGTTTGGGGATGACCCTGTCAAAAAGCCAGGTCCAACAACCAGCAACGTGGAGCAGCAGGTATGAGCACGTCTTCTGATGCTTCAATGACCTCGCCTCTCTCATGGTGAAGTGTGGCGTTTAAACTTCTAAGGGGCATATTTATACTTTTTCACGCACAACTGCGCCAACACAGTTGTGCGTGAAAAATTTCACCGCCGGCTAACGCCATTCCAACGCGCCATCCGGGCGCCTTATTTATGGAATGACTTTAGCTGGGGAAAATGGGGGTTGTGCGTCAAAAAATGGTGCAAGTAAGGTCTGAGGCAAAAATCAGGCCTCAAACCGGCCTTGCGCCATTTATTTTGATGCACAATCCCCATTCACATGACTCCTGTCTTAGCAAAGACAGGAGTCATGCCCCCTTGCCCAATGGCCATGCCCAGGAGACTTATGTCCCCTGGGCATGGTCATTGGTCATAGTGGCATGCAGGGGGGCTCAAATCATGCCCCCCTATGGCACTTAAAAAAAAAGTAAAAAAATACTTACCTGAACTTACCTTTAGTTCCCTGGGATGGGTGCCCCCATCCATGGGTGTCCTCCAGGGGTGGGCGAGGGTGGCAGGGGGTGTCCCTGGGGGCATGGGTGGGCACCTCTGGACTCCTTCCGAGCGCACAGATCCCTTAACAACTGCCCTGCCCCAAATGTTAGGAAACGGCGCACATCAGGCTGTGTGCTGTTTTTTAAGGCCCACCCCCTCCTGTGCGTCAAAATGACGCTGGGGGTGTAAATAAGGCTCACAGGCCTTAAAGTAATTTTTTGGAAGGGAACGCCTACCTTGCATATCATTAATGCAAGGCAGTTTCCCGCTTCCAAAAAATGACGCACATGGTGGAATTTTGACGTCCGCGGGATCGGGTGTCAAAGTTTAAATATGGGGCAGTGTTTGCGCTGAATGAGTGTCAAATTGTTTGACGCACATTCGGCGCAAACAGAGTCTAAATATGCCCCTAAGTGCTTAATTGAGTATTGCATGTTTCTGTTTCACGTTTTGTACAGGACATGACTGTAAAACATCTCTGTGTGCATTCAAATTAAAACACACATCCGACTCCAAATTCACAAGTAAAGGTGACTAAAAGTCTGTGAAAAATAAAAGTTTCAGTTATAATTTAGACACTTTTGTTGAAATGATTTCCTTCTTCGGAGAAAAACATAAAGCATTGATGTTTTTGCAATAATACACGTCAACCAATTCAGTGTTAAAGGTTGAGCGCAGCTCACTTTATTCTTCTAAGTGTCAACCTGACCGTTGACACATCTGATTTACCATCTTTTCTGATAATTGCCGCTCAATTGAAGTAGGGAACTTAACTTCATTAACTCATTACGGGTAGATTTTGGACTGACAAAACCACACCATAGTTTTAGAAACCCCTTCCCCTGTGCTCTCCCGAGTGTGATCCACTCCCCTTCAGTACCAGGAAGTGAAGTTAGTCTAGCTTTTTGCGGTGAGTAAAACTCCAGCCGTGTCCAGTGTGGGAAAGGGTCATTTTGTAACATTTCACTAATTTACAAGGTAATCCCTGCCTTATTCTGGTCACTACCCAACAATGTATGGGTTTATGGCCATTTATATACGTCTATAATCCTTCTGTGGATTCCTGGCAGGTATCAAATAAGTCTGTTTCATCCTTAAACATATATTTATGTTCAGAATGCCTTTGAGAATTGGGTCCAATGTATTTTTGGTTTTGATAGTTGATAGGTGAATGCTGTATGTGGCTAACAGGTTCAATATACAGGGAGTGCAGAATTATTAGGCAAGTTGTATTTTTGAGGATTAATTTAATTATTGAACAACAACCATGTTCTCAATGAACCCAAAAAACTCATTAATATCAAAGCTGAATATTTTTGGAAGTAGTTTTTAGTTTGTTTTTAGTTTTAGCTATGTTAGGGGGATATCTGTGTGTGCAGGTGACTATTACTGTGCATAATTATTAGGCAACTTAACAAAAAACAAATATATACCCATTTTAATTATTTATTATTACCAGTGAAACCAATATAACATCTCAAAATTCACAAATATACATTTCTGACATTCAAAAACAAAACAAAAACAAATCAGTGACCAATATAGCCACCTTTCTTTGCAAGGACACTCAAAAGCCTGCCATCCATGGATTCTGTCAGTGTTTTGATCTGTTCACCATCAACATTGCGTGCAGCAGCAACCACAGCCTCCCAGACACTGTTCAGAGAGGTGTACTGTTTTCCCTCCTTGTAAATCTCACATTTGATGATGGACCACAGGTTCTCAATGGGGTTCAGATCAGGTGAACAAGGAGGCCATGTCATTAGATTTCCTTCTTTTATACCCTTTCTTGCCAGCCACGCTGTGGAGTACTTGGACGCGTGTGATGGAGCATTGTCCTGCATGAAAATCATGTTTTTCTTGAAGGATGCAGACTTCTTCCTGTACCACTGCTTGAAGAAGGTGTCTTCCAGGAACTGGCAGTAGGACTGGGAGTTGAGCTTGACTCCATCCTCAACCCAAAAAGGCCCCACAAGCTCATCTTTGATGATACCAGCCCAAACCAGTACTCCACCTCCACCTTGCTGGCGTCTGAGTCGGACTGGAGCTCTCTGCCCTTTACCAATCCAGCCACGGGCCCATCCATCTGGCCCATCAAGACTCACTCTCATTTCATCAGTCCATAAAACCTTAGAAAAATCAGTCTTGAGATATTTCTTGGCCCAGTCTTGACGTTTCAGCTTGTGTGTCTTGTTCAGTGGTGGTCGTCTTTCAGCCTTTCTTACCTTGGCCATGTCTCTGAGTATTGCACACCTTGTGCTTTTGGGCACTCCAGTGATGTTGCAGCTCTGAAATATGGCCAAACTGGTGGCAAGTGGCATCGTGGCAGCTGCACGCTTGACTTTTCTCAGTTCATGGGCAGTTATTTTGCGCCTTGGTTTTTCCACACGCTTCTTGCGACCCTGTTGACTATTTTGAATGAAACGCTTGATTGTTCGATGATCACGCTTCAGAAGCTTTGCAATTTTAAGAGTGCTGCATCCCTCTGCAAGATATCTCACTATTTTTGACTTTTCTGAGCCTGTCAAGTCCTTCTTTTGACCCATTTTGCCAAAGGAAAGGAAGTTGCCTAATAATTATGCACACCTGATATAGGGTGTTGATGTCATTAGACCACACCCCTTCTCATTACAGAGATGCACATCACCTAATATGCTTAATTGGTAGTAGGCTTTCGAGCCTATACAGCTTGGAGTAAGACAACATGCATAAAGAGGATGATGTGGTCAAAATACTAATTTGCCTAATAATTCTGCACTCCCTGTATAAACTCGATATACTCTGTTCAGATACTATACACTTTCGTTAATCAGATGTGTAAAATACAACCTTAACGTTTACCTAATTTTAAACACATTTACTGCATAATCCAATCTAGAAAACATACATGTGTGCCTTCACTTACAGAATCTGAAATGAATTTAGTCGCAACAATACAATACTTCGAATGATGTTGAAAAGGAGACATATGTTTTTATTTGAATGTTGAAGGGAAGAAAATATTAATTTAGCAATCTAGCAATAGGTGGAGGCTAGGCTGCAGGGGTTGAATACATGAGTAGTTGGCCCTATATGGAGATGCCTGAGTGTCCTATTGTTTGTACACTGGGCTCGGCCTGCTGGTAGGCCCTGTGCCCAGACACCCTTGCGTCCCTACATATTCGGAGTTGGGCGCAGATCCTTGCATTCAGCCAGTGCCTGCGCACAGTGCACTGCTTGGACATAGGGCTAGAATCCTACCACAACTACAATGTTTTCTGACCCTCATTGCCTATTAGTAGCTTCCTTTGTGTTCCTTTAAAAAAAAAACCAAACGTGTGTGGTTCAATGTCGTGAGATTTGTAGAAATTCAGACTAACATGTTTCTTCTCACTATGGGTGCACAAATTCCAGAATAAAACATGGTAAAATAACCAGTAATTGTCACCATGCAAAATGTGTTTTTTCCTTTACTTTATGAAGGCATTTTGCAGACCTTTGAGCTACCCACACCCGTGGCACAAAAATGGTCAGCATGTCTGCTGCTGTAATTGTGATTGTTTTTATTAGGTCGAGCATTGAGCGCTGATTTTCCGACATCTTGGTATCTTTTTGGGCTTTTAACCACGCCCATCACTATCGCTCTGTTATCATTGGTAAATGCTTTACATTTGTCCCTCCTTGGGGTGGTTTTGTTACCGCCTTGGGGAATGACCCTGTTACATGGATAATATTGTGTTTGCCAATATGTTTTACTGCAAGCAAACTTGTTTTTCCTTTTGTGTGTCTCCTTTGCAAACACGCTCTTGGCGGCTGTGGCGCCTTTAAATCGGCTTGCTTATGTCAACTATTGTATTTTTTATTTTTCCTTTTATTTTCAATGTATGTGGGAAGAAAAGTCCAGTTAGGAATTTACAACGATAATAGCTCTAACTTGAACAAACGCGAGACCCATTGCATTGCAAATGCTTGTTACTTTTTAGTGGTCTGCCTGGTCCCCCGTGGTCACTGTGAATTTAGGCCCTCATTACAACCCTGGCAGTTGGTGATAAAGTGGCGGTAATACCACCAAAAAGGCAGCGGTAAAAAAAAGGAATCATGACCACGGCGGAAACCACCAACACAGACAGCCACTTTAACACACCGACTGCCATGGCGGTAGCAACAAGCACCGTGGTGGTAACTGCCTACAGCCAGGCGGAAGACAAGGTTCCGCCCACTGTATTACAAGAGGCCTATCTGCCAACTTTTCTGGGGCGGTACCAACGACAACAAAAGCACAGTAGAAACAGAACACAGAAGTCAAAGGACTCACCTCTGGAGACTCAGGGAACAACCACAACGCCATGAAGCCTGAGCTGCAGCTCTTTCCCATGCTGGTCTACCTCCTCCTACACCAGGAATACCAACGCCGGCGACGACGACCACGGTGAGTACTGCCACCTAGCAGACTGGGGAGGGGGGAGGAAAAAGAGAGTAACACACTCATGCAACATGCAACACCTCTACCCCCACCCCCAACACCTTACACACAAACAGATGGAGTAACATTACATATTCACCCCCTACCCCTCACGGAATAATGCAAGGACAAAATGAAGTGATTAAAATGAGTGTAATAAGATAAAAATCTGGAAAAACGTCCTCTAAATTCAAAACAGTATTTACAGATATACAAATGGAGGGACACTGCCCAGTCCATAATGTCCGTGGAACACAGAGCCTCATCACATAGGCCAAGGCCCCATCTTACTCCTGCATCAACATGGAGAGAACACTGCTGGGGCATCAGGTCAAAAATACACAGGCACTTCATGGGGATGGGGAATGGGGGGGCACCTCAGCCGGAAGATGGTACAATGCCACTTGTCCTGGAGGGGGCAACATGCCCACTGCTTGGTCCTGGGGAGTGCAAAGCCACAGTCTCTCTAGTGGGTGGTTTGCCCACTGGTTCATCCCTCGCTACTGCAAAGCCACAGTCTCTCTAGTGGGTGGTTTGCTCCACTGCGTGGTCCTGGGGAGTGCAAAGCCACAGTCTCTCTAGTGGGTGGTTTGCCCATTGCTTGGGCCTTGGTAGTGCAAAGCCACAGTCTCTCTCGTGGGTGGTTTGCCCACTGCTTGGTCCTGGGGAGTGCAAAGCCACAGTCTCTCTACTGGGTGGTTTGCCCACTGGTTCTGGAGGGGGCCTTGTGCACAGTGTGCTTCATCCTGGCAAGGATGCGGTGAGTGGATGCCTTCTTCAACTGGTTCTGGAGGGGGCTTTGTGCCCAGTGGGCTTCATCCTGGCAAGGATGTGGTGAGTGGATGCCTTCTTCCACTGGTTCTGGAGGGGGCATTGGCTCTGTGTGCTTCATCCTGGCAAGGATGCGGTGAGTGGATGCCTTCTTCCACTGGTTCTAGAGGGGGCCTTGTGCACTGTGATGCAGATCTTTGGGAGTGCAAGGTCACAGACTCTCACCTGGGTGTCACACCCACAGGATTTGCAGGGGCCAGGACACCCTACAGTCCATGGAGGCAGGACTACACATTGCCTGCCGGCGCTGACAGCTGCTCAGTGTTGGCAGTGGCGGGGCTGGTGTCGGAGATGCCAGTGGTGGGGGAAGGCTCTAGCCCGTCCCCTGCTGCCTTGTACGGCTGCCCACTGGGGCTGCTGGCGGTGGTAGCAGTGGTGGGGGAGGCTCCTGCTTGTCCCCTACAGCCTCAGACGGCTGCCCACTGGGGCTGCTGGCGGTGCTAGCAGTCGTGGGGGGGAGGCTCCTGCCCGTCCCCTGAAGCCTTGGATGGCTGCCCACTGGGGCTGGTGGTGGTGCTAGCAGTGGTGGGGGGAGGCTCCAGCCCTTCCCCTGAAGGCTCCAACAGCTGCCCACTGCAGCTGGCAGTGGTGCTGATGGTGGTGCAGGTGGTGGTGCTGGCAGTGGTGCTGGTGTAGGTGCTGCCAGTGGTGGGCGGAGGCTCCAGCCCTTCCCCTGAAGCCTCCGACGGCTGCCCACTGGGGCTGCTGCTGCTGGCAGTTGTGCTGGTGGCAGTGCAGGTGGCGGTGCTGATGACAGTGCAGGTGGTGGTGCTGATGGCGGTGCTGGTGTTGGTGCTGCCAGTGGTGAGGGGGGCTCCAGCCCTTCCCCTGAAGCCTCCTACGGGTGAAGTGCCATGGTTGGTTTTGTGGGCTCAGATTCTGTCACAGCACCAGGCCTCCTGTCCCACCTGCCTGCAGGGGTAGCCCCTTTGCCCTTGCCGTGTGGTGATGTCTCCTTGCCCTTGCCATCTGGTGGTGCCTCCTTGCCCTTGCCGTGTGGTGGTGCCTCCTTGCCGTGTGGTGGTGCCTCCTTTAGGCTTCATCTATTTAAATGGCCGCTTCGGCCGTACACGGAAGGTTGCTATTTTGTGCCTCCGTTGCGGCCGAGATGAAATAACGCAATGATTATTTTAATGGGCGGTATCCTGTCCTATAATACATGTTTTCAACATGGCAATAGGGATACTTACCTTGTAATGTTATTTTTAGGGCTTATCACTACTTCCGCACACAGGATATAATTCCAAAAGAAAGCACAGAGTTGACGGGGAATTAACAACGTAGGAGATAGATTCCTCCCCCATAAGATGACCACAGTACAATGGGTGGTTTGACACCATTAATGACTGTAAGTAGTGTGAACAATTATTCAACTACTTTTAATGTTTATTGTAACAGAAGTAACTTCAATAAATAGAATAAAAAAATCTCTTATACACCTTCTGTTTCTAAATAGGATGACGACTAATGGTCTGAGTACTGTCCCTTATGTGACAACCATAAGAAGAAAATGAGATACATCGAATTGGTAGGTGAACATTGACCTATGTTGATAAATAGTCAATAAAAATCCCAAAATTATATCTTTTTAGTGATTCATAATAGAAATATTGTTTGCTTCTAGGTGCTATCATTTTAAAGAGATTTTCAGTCCTGATGATGACCCATTGCTGATTGATATGTATGTCCAGGGTCGAAACGTCGACATTTATTATGTGTGGCTTGATGTTTCATAACTCAGTGACTTCAGGACTCCTGGATTGAAGGAGCCTATTGGAAGTTCACTTTCAATTTTCAACCACACTTTTGTATATATTGTACATGACATCGGCACTTTGTTTGCTTATCACAATACTTACTTTCACTGTGTCCTCTACACTTAGAAGCACCTAAAAATCACTTATAATGATAAGAAATTGATGAAGTAATTAAAATGAATGACTTAATAAATAAAATGTGATATAGAACAACCTTTAAGGATACCAGAATAAATATATGTGGTTCCCTTATTCTTATTGTTTACTTTGCCGTGGAAGTCAAGGCATACACTTCCCCCTGTTTTGACAACAGTGTCTTTAATAATTAATACTTGCCCTTGCCATCTGGTTGTGCAACCTTGCCCTTCTCCTTGGCACCTGGTGCAGTCACACTGCCAGTGCTGATGGATGTCTCCTTGGAACCTCTCACTCCTGCAGTCGCTACCGAAACTACAGTGGCTGTGGACTGGGTGGCTGAGCTGCTGGCCTGGGTTCTGCCCACCCTGGCCTGACGTGAAGGACGGGGGAAGAGGTAGGGAAGAGGTCAACGGTGGAGAGGAAAAGCTTCTTAGGGACACTGGGGCGGGAAGTGGGTGAAGGTTTGTGAGTGGAGGATGAGGGAGAAGTTGTAGGAGGTGTCTGTCTGCTGTGTTTGAGTGCAGATGCATGGGCTGGATGCTGTTGTGAGGTGGATGGCTGTTGGGTGTCTTAGTGCTTGCGTTTGTGTAATTTGGGAGGAGGGGGCACAGACACAGTGGGAGAGGACACAGGGGACGTGTGCGTGGATGTGGGGGTGGTGACTGCTAGTGAGGGGTGTGTACTAATAGGTGTGATGGAGGCAGTGGGTGTGGATGTGGTGCATGCAGGTGTGAGTGGAGACGCTACAGGGAGGGAGGTGGACAACGAGGTGTCAAGAGGCATTTGCAGCAAAGAAATGCATACCTGTAGGGAATTCATTCTGGCGTGGCGGCCCAACAGAGAGCATTTCAGGCTCTGACCTCAGCACTGATGGCAGCCATTGTCTCTGTGTCCAACCTCCCGCCTCCAACTTCCTCTACCCAGACCCAATCCCCTGTACCTCAGCCTATCCCAAGCACACCATCAGACCAGCATGCACACTCATCAACACACAAGAGTGGGCATGGCAAACATAAGCACCACACATCCCACAGGCACTCACACAAGCACCATCCACATGTAGACACACCAACATCAACTGCCTCCACTGTGTCCCCCTCCTCCACGTCCTCCTCCTCCCTCCCTGTCTTATCTCCACTCACACCTGCATGCACTACATCTTCATCCACAACCTCCATCACCGGTATGCCCATCACCACACACCACTCACGTGCAATCACCACCCTCACTACCATTCACACATCCCCTGTGTCCTCTCCCATTGTGTCTGTGAGCCATCCTCCCAAAATTCACAAATGCAGGAACACACCCACCCAACAGCCATCCACCTCACAACAGCCTCCGGCCCATGCACCGTCACCCAAATTCAGCAGACGTACACCTCCTACAACCACTACCTCTTCCTCCACTCCCAAACACCCTCCATCTTCCCGTCCCAGTGTGTTTAAGAAACTCTTCCTGGCTAACATTGACGTCTTCCCTAAACCTCCCCCCGTCCTTCCCTTAGGGCCAGGATGTCCACGTCCCAGCCCAGCACCTCAGCCACCAAATCTCAGCAAGTCCGGTCACATCGCTGGCGGCACCCATCAGGGCTGCCAGCGTGCCACCAAGCGAGGCCAAGGATCAGCCATTCCGCCACCTGCCAAGGTGAAGAAGGTGTCCACATGCCATAGGGAAAAGCCGCATCAACCACCCAGCAAGGCCTCCTCCAAGGCAAAAGGGGACAGTGACAAGGGACCAGAAGGCGACATCAAAGGTGGGGAAGGGACACAAGGCGAAGGGGAAGTCAGGACAGGGCACGGAGCCTCCGGCTGAGGGACCAGTCACCCCTTCTAGCAACCAGAACAGCAACCTGTACGGCGGTGGCACTGCCACATGCACCGCCACCTGCACTGCCACCTGCACCGCCACCTGCACGTCTGCTGCCTCAGCAACAGTCCCCAGCATCATTCTCAGTGGGCAGCCATCCAAGGCTGCGGGAGACGTCCTGCTGTGTCCCTCCACAGGTGCTGACACATTCACCACCGCCAGCATCCCCGCCACAGACACCGCCGCAACCACTGCCACCAGCCCCGCGACGTGCTCAGACAGTGCCACCACAGCTGACATGGCTATCATCCCCAGTGGGCAGCCATCTGAGGCTGCAGGAGCCGTCCTGGACCCTGCACAGCGTACATGAGGCACGACACCCAGCAGTGTACCTGCAGGTGGCAGGCGAAGTCGCAGCAGGGTGGTGTGTGTCTCTGCCTCCATGGAGTATCATGCTAACTGTTCCCAGGCAATCTCGTGGCACACACACCCAGGTGAGGGAATGGGACCTGCCACACTGCATGTGAATCACTCTGGGCACAATGCCCCCTCCAGAACCAGTGGAGAAAAGCATCCACAACCCCAATCCTTGGCAGGATGAAGCACTCTGGGTACATTGCCCCCTCCAGAACCAGTGGAGAAAAACATCCACTCACACAGTCCTTGGCAGGATGAAGCACTCTGGGCAAAATACCCCCTCCAGAACTGGTGGAGAGAAGCATCCACTCACACAGTCTGTGGCAGGATGAAGCACTTTGGGCACAGTGCCCCCTCCAGAACCAGTGGAGAAAAGCATCCACTCACACATTCCTTGGCAGGATGAAGCACTCTGGGCACAAAGCCTCCTCCAGAACCAGTGGAGAATGACATCCACTTGTGAGACTGTGGCTTTGCACTCCCCAGGATAAAGCAGTGGGCAACCCACACACTTGTGTGACTTGAGAGACTGTGGCTTTGCACTCCCCAGGATAAAGCAGTGGGCAAACCACCCACTGGAGAGACTTGAGAAACTGTGGCTTTGCACTCTCCAGGATAAAGCAGTGGCGGCCCAACAGAGAGCATTTCAGGCTCTGACCTCAGCACTGACTGTTGGCGGTTACCGCTTCAGTGTTTGTTTTTACCGCTGTGGCAGTCAGAGTGTTAAAGTGGCTGTCTATGTTGGCGCTTTCCGCCATGGTCGTGATTCCATTTTTTAACCGCTGGCCTGTTGGCGGTATTACCGCCGCTTTAACACCGACCGCCAGGGTTGTAATGAGGGCCTGAGTGATTCTACAGGAAGTCCAAGAATAGTGACACACATTCCATCTTACTTAGATGGCTACCTACAATGAACTAAATTTCTGAAACTCATAGTTTCACATTTTCATTATATTTGTTGAACTTGGCTTTGGGCTTATGAATGATTCTTCCTTTACCATTGTCCTACCAGAACCATGCATTTGTCCTGCTCTCTGTACCTTTCTCCATGTTCTGAATTTGGTTAAAAGTGGAAGGTGTGTGGTGTTCCCCCTTACTCCTTCGCCCAAATCTCCTGGCAGAAGATTCCATTTATAGAACCCTTGTTGTGTGCCCAAGCTTCTTTGGAAGGCAGGTGCAGCCCCCGTCACCAGTGAATGTGTAATAAAGCTGAGCTTACTTGACAATATCTGTCTCTAACTGTTGTTTGTACAGTGGGTCTTGCTCCTCGGTACCTTAGGCCTCCTGTGGTATCTTTTAGTAATAAAGGAGGAACTAGCAGGTAATTCAGGGTTTTTTAATTTTATTCTGGCTTTCAGGGAGTGCTGGTATTGGTCTCATAAGAGCAGGTAATAATGTCTTATTTCTTAGTTCCAGTGATTAAAGGGTTGCTCAATTAAGGTCCTCCTTTGGTGATGAAGTGGAGGATTTGGGAAGGCCTGCAAGAACATCATTACCTCTGTCAAAAAGAGAATCACTCATACTTGTATTGCTGACCTGAAATCTGGGGAAGAAATTGAAGGTTTTAGCCTTCTCAATAGATGTAGACGAAATTATATATTTTTGTCAATTAGGTGATGTGTTCATGCATCTCCAAAGATTATAATTATCTTCAGGCGTTGTGTGTTATGATAAGGTTTACTAGGTATATAATGAATTTAGATGCAGTAACTTATATGTAGGCATCTTGACTGTATGTATGTAATTGGTGAACAATATTCAAAAAAATATAATTAAGAAAACATACATTTTATATCGATTGCCTGATGAACGTTTATCATTTCAATTAAAGGAAAACAGATTCCATACTTTAACTCTGGGAACACAATCGACACACCTTCCTAATTATCCAAAATTCACATTCTTTTAGAGACACGAGTTAATTAAACAGCATATCATCAGAAAGGACATTTGCTATAAAAATAATACAAAACTGTAATAATATTTTTTTCTTGTAACATGAGGTAAATTATAAAATAAAGATCTGTACCTCCAGGTGAGATTAGTTCAAGAGCTTTCCCTGTCTACCCTAACCGTAACATCTTGAAAAAAAAAGCAGTATCATATGACCGGTTCATCAGTGTTGATGGTCTTCTGGTATTTGTATGGCACTTAGATGACTGGAAGTGATGGTGAGGAAATGTCCATTTCGCTATAAAACAATATTTTGCTACTTTAAATAGATTGTTCATTGTGGTCCATTAATTTGAAGTGAGTCCATCACCGTTTTTGGTTGAATGCACTTGACTCTGTTACTAGGAAACCATCCTGCCTAGCAACCCTATTGAACAATTGGAATCTACAGGTAGCCATCATTCCAATTCTGCTGATGCCACACAGAGGATGGAAAATGTGTCTCTCTGGTTTGAAAAGCTCACTGAGATATGTTATTTTTACTCTTTATTCGCTAATTTGTGACCTGGCAAGACTGCTGCAGAGACAGATATCCAGAAAGATCCTCAGGAATCAACCTACACTGTTACCTTTTTACAACCAGGCCCAATCAGGTCAGTATTTACTGGATACTAAGTTGCCAATTTCCATAACAAGGCGCAATACAAAGATCCTTAACCGCCTCACGACCTTAATTTTGTATATATAGATCATATAAGGATGGTATCCATATTGTGATATATATGTGTGTGTGTGCGCACACATTTATGACTACAGGAAAAGGTCAAATTCGAGTTTATGTCCATATTACACAAAATTGACATGAGGAAAACACTTTTTACTGCCTCATATGTAACAATTACTTTACAAAGAGAAACAGCTCTCCGAAAAGTCATGTGGTCTTTCAACATGATTTTACCATTCTGCACACATTTAGACCCATATTTATACTTTTTCACGCAAAACTGCACCAACGCCGTTTTGCGTGAAAAGGTTTACCACCGGCTAGCGCCATTCGAGAGTGCCAGCTCGGTGCCATATTTAAGTAATGGCGCAAGCCAGCGCTAAGGTTGGGTTATCGTCAAGGAAAATGACGGTAGCCGGGTGGGGTGCGGTATGGGGGAAGCGGGTTGTTCACTGAAAATGACGTTAGGCTGGTTAGAGCGAGAAAAAAAAATGACTCTAACCTGCCAAGTGTCATTTCTTAATGCAAAACCTACCATACCACATGACTCCTGTCTTAGAAAAGACAGGAGTCATGCCCACCACCCCAATGGCCAGCACAGGGAACGAGGGACCTTTGGGGGCATGCCATTGCACTCAGTGCCATGTGGGGGGTGGGGGGGCATTTCAGGGACCCTAATGGCACTTTTCAAAATTAAACTAAATACTTCCCTTTACTTCCCTATACTTACCTGGGATGGGGTTCCCCATCCTCTGTTGTCCCTCTGGTGTGGGTGGGGGTGTCCCTGGGGCCTGGGGAGGGCACCTGTGGGCTAATTCCATGGTGCTCCACCATAGAAATAGGCCCACAGGTCCCCTAACGCCTGCCCTGACCCAGGTGTTAAATAATGACGCTAAACAAGTTTAATGCCATTATTTAGGTCCGCCTCACTCCTGTGCACCATTTTTGCACAGGAGGACAAATAAGGCTCAAGGGCCTTAGAATAATTTTTTGCCTGGGAACGCCTACCTTGCATCTCATTGACGCAATGTCGTTTCCCGCTAGCAAAAAATGACTTTAACTCCAATATTTTGACGTGAGATGAGTCTAGCGTCAAAATATAAATATGGAGTCAGGTTTCCGCTGAATTAGTGTAAAATAAATGACACTAATTCAGTGCAAACAGAGTATAAATCTGGGCCTTAATCCCTTGCATACTAGCATGGTTAAATATCATTTGTGAAAACACGGACACATGAAAAATACCATAAAAAACATCCATACATACTGTTATGACTCTTGTGAGTTCAGTTCCCTCCTCACATTTAACATTGGTAGTATATACCAATGTTACGACATGTAGCCTTGAGAAGGTGCTTCTCTGTTAAGGTATTATGAGCTGGGATAAGGCACAAATCAGAAGTGATTTGTTAGTGGGGTTGGTACTACCTGAGATCACAGGAAGCATAGAAGGAAGGCTGAAGGAAGGTCACAGCATAGGGGGTAGTAAGTAGTGACAAGACAACTGGATAAATATTACGAAAAAGCGCACTGCTAAGAAAGTGGACCTGGGGTAAACTGCATAAGTCATAATCTATTATAAAGGTATTTTCTTCATTTTCAAGTGTGTGTGAAAGATTGAGAACTTTATTACCATGTCTGTGTGACTGACTCACTGCCTTTATTAGACTGCATCTGGTTGATGGTACAGAGTGGGTGCTTATGCAGCTTTCTTTCCAGACACATGGCTCTGTAGAGAGTTAAGATTATTCTTGCCAGGACCATTCTGCAGGCTCCTGGCCTTTTCTTTCAATCGGTTTACCTTGGAGGGTGGTGGCAATATGATTCTATTTTGTGTCTTGTTGTCATTACTAATCATGATTGCTGTTGTCATGTGATATTATGGGTGGGCAATGGTCAAGGTGCAAGTCTCTGCACAATGCATATCTCAACACGGTGTTGAGTATAGACTTGGAAATTAGTACCTTCTTACCGGTGAGAGTAGCTACCAACCTGGCGCTTAATTGACATTTTTAGTCTGGTTTAGCTTTAATGAATGGTTTATTGTGTAAGATTGTGCAGATGCAAGTTCCTGGTTGTGTACATGTGCTGTTGTTTGTGGAGTAATCACTTTGTTCCTAGTATCTTGTTGCTGTCAATGCTAACTTAAGGCCCAAAGAGTGGCCACACGCCACCATCTGTGATTTAAACCAAGGGTCCAAACATTAACAGCACGACATAACATTTTTGTAATTTAAACAGTGGAATGTTTGATGGTCTGATGTCTGAGTGGCATGCTTTTGGTTAAGCAGCAACACCACTTGTAGGTGTCTGAGTAGGCCAATCATTTATTTTTTTTTAATTTATTTTTTTCATTGTTTTGTTTATCACAGCAGTGATGGTTTACGTGTTTCAGGATGTGCTGGCCTCTGAAGATAGATCACATGAAGTACATTTAGTTTATTTTCTAGCTGTACTGGGTCTCATGAAATGCTTTTGCTATAGAAGTATTTTCTTTAAGGCCTTGCTCAAACAGACAATAAGGGTTTGGTATGTTTAGATTTTCCTGAATGATTTCAGGGGATGATGAGTTTTACCTCACAATAATTCCTCTGTAGTTCCTCCAATAGTCCTGGTCATGCAGTTTTTAGAATAGGTTTAATGATTTATGGTTTATTTATGAATAATGGTTTGAAAGCAAAACCAGCAGTGTATTTTCCGTTCTGTGATTTCTTTATTTTTATTTCTATCTTTTTTTTGTTGCTTTTCAAAGCTAGTGCTTTTATAGACAACATGTGTCTCACCCTTTTAAGCATGCAAGCCTAGGGCTTTTTCAAGGCTAACATTTAATACGTATGGTATATTATCAAGTGGACAGTATTCCACATACTTCCATTCACTAGCCATTGTTCCCAAATAGTATCACCTTGTTGGGTGGGGGGGAATAAAACATATATATGAATCCCTGCTCTCATCTTATATCAAACTTATCTACCCATCACCATATGTCATGTCTTGGTCAATCTATCCTCCATTCCCATTCTGACTCATCCCAAATCCATTCTACTACTTTCATCTCCTAAATAACTCTGCCTGAGCTCTTCCCTCCGCTTCCACATCTAACTCACCCAAACCTCACTTTACTACCATGATCTCACAAACAACCCTACTGTATTCTCCCTCATTTATCTCACCCAGCTACTACGATCTCCCTAACCCTTTCCACAGACTCTTCCCACCTCCATCCCCCTTTTACTCATCCCAAGCCTAAATCCTATTACCATATACTCCCAATTAACACTTCTGGATTTTCCCTCCTCCACCCCTCCATTACTCCAGTCAATCTAAGTAACAAACTCTCATATCTGCCGCTCAAATTAACTCATAATAATACTAAAACTGTACTCATATTTCCCTATACTAATCCACCACTAATTCCTTTTGGGTTCCGGAGTAGCGTGCTACTCGCCGAAAAGCGATTCAACGCCTCGTCAGGGGTAGTAAGCGCTATATAAATACTATTACAATACAATACAATACAATATATATATATATATATATATATATATATATATATACACACATATATATAAAAAAGCAAAGGTTACAGGGATGTTATAGTAAGTTTCTGAATTTAGTCACACATAACCTTAACCATAACCATAACCATAACTATAACTCACAGCCTAAGGTAACTATAACTCGTGTCCCCGCCAAGAACAGTTTTTCTTCAATAATTTGACTGGTAATGTTTCATTGATATTTCTATTGACGTTATAAAAGTTGTCATGAGTGCTTAATATCTGGGGTAATTAGCAGTGCATGGAAAGAGCGTGAGTTATAGCTACCTTAGGCTGCCATTTATAGTTAAAACTGCTGATTTTCTCAGGATTTGTGTGAGTAAATTCAGAACCTTATTATAACGTCCCTCTAACCTTTTGTTTTTTTTAAGTGAATATCTATGTTTTTTAATTCTATTTCCCAACTATAACATCCATGTAACTTTAATTTTTTTAGTGACTTTCTATGTTTTTTTAACGTAAAGTAATTTTAATTACTATACGTTAATCCAACCACAGCTAAACGCGTCCTTCCGCCGTGAGTGGAGGAGGTTGGTGGCTGGACCTGTCTCTCTGAGCGTGAGAATATGTGTGAGAGGTTATCTGGGTGGGAGGGTGGGTGTGACAATGTTGGTCTGTTTGTGAGAGGGTCTATGTGGGTGAGAGAGTGTCTGTCTGTGTGTGAGTGTCTGAGTGCCTCTGTGAGTATTTGCAATACTGTCTGAGTGGGTGGGTGAGTGAGCCAATGTCTTTATTTTAATTTTATTTTCCTATATTGTCGAATTCACCGCAACAGTACACAGGGGGGCATGCAGGGCGTCACAGCGTATTCACAAATATCCACGTTGTGAAAAAAAACATCAAGTTAGTGCATGAGTGTCTCATTTGGTCTCTGAATGGGTGGATCTGTGAGTGGGTGTGTGAGTGCCTGAGTGGGCCTGTCAGTGGGTGCATGAGTGTCTGAGTGGGTGTGTGAGTGTCTGAGTGAGTCTGTTAGAGGGTGCATGAGTGTCTCAGTGGTCTGTGAGTGGGCACATGAGTGTCTGAGTGGGTCTGTGAGTAGGTGCATAAGTGGCTGGGTGGGTCTCTGAGTGGGTGCGTGAGAGTCTCAGGGCGTCTGTGAGTAAGTGCCTGATTGAGTGCCTCTGCGAGAATGTGAATGACTGTTTGAATGGGTGAGTGAGTGGGTGTGTCAATGTCTGAGAGGGCCTGTAAGGGGGTGAATGAGTTTCTGAGTGGGTCTGTGAGTGGGTGCATGAGTGTCTCAGTGTGTGTGTGAGTGGGTGTGTGAGTGGGACTGTGAGTGTTGAGTGAGTGAGTGGGCTGTGAGTATGTGAATCACTGAGTAGGTGAGTGAGTGGGAGCGTGAGTGTCTGAGAAGGTCTGAAAGGGGATGCATGAATGTCTGAGTGGGTGCATGAGTGGGTCTATGACTGGGTACATGAGTGTTTGAGTGGGTCTGTGACTGGGTGTTGGGTTTCTGAGTGGGTCTGTGGCTGGGTGCTTGAGTTTCTGAGTGGGTCTGTGAGGGGCTGCAAGAGTGTCTGAGTCACTTTGTGGGTGTTTGAGTGAGTGTCTGAGTGGCTCTGTGAGTAAGTGAATGACTGAATGGGTGAGTGAGTGGGTGCACAAGTGTCTGAGAGGGTCTGTAAAGGGGTGCATGAGTGGATGAATGGGTGCATGAGTTTTTGACTGGGTCTGTTACTGGGTGCTTGGGTTTCTGAGTGGGTCTGTGAGTGGATGCATGAGTATGTGAGTGGGTGTGTGAGTGTACATGAGTGTCTGAGTCGCTCTGTGAGTGGGCAGGTGAGTGTCTGAGTGGTTCTGTGAGTGTGTGTTTGTGACTCACTGCATCTGAGTGGGTGCTTGAGTGTCTGAGTGGGTCTGTGAGTGGGTGTTCGAGAGGGACTGTGAGTGGGAGCTTGAGTGTTTGAGTGGGTCTGTGAGTGGGTGCTTGAGTGTCTGAGTGGGTGTGTGAGTGGTTGTGTGAGTGGGTCTGTGAGTGGGTGTGTGAGTAGGTCTGTGAGTAGGTGCATGAGTGTCTGAGTGCATCTGTGGATGGGTGCATGAGTGTCTCAGTGGGTCTGTGAGTGAGTGCATGATTTTCTGAGTGGGTGAGTGAGTGTGCCAATTTTTTAAAGATTTTCTTTGCTTTCTGTCTGATATTCGTAAATTTGTTACAACGGTAGACAGAGGCCCGCGATGAGCGTCGCAACGGATTTGTGAATTTCCAAAACACCACCGGCCAGTCTGGGTATATGTGTCACCAGTACTCCGAGCTACCTTGGGAGTCTGGAATAAAGTACAAATGGAACAGAAACTGTCCATTTCCATCTCCCCCCAGATGCTGATTATAGGGAATGCAGACTTCCTTCCCACTCTACATGGCTCTGCCTTTGCCCAGTGGCAGGATGCTGACTACAAAAAGAATATGTCCCATATTTATACCTTTTTGCGCCACATTTGCGCTGCTTTTTGACGCAAAAGCGGTGCAAACTTACATAATACAATGGAATTTTGTAAGACTGCGACACTTTTGCGTAAAAAAATGACGCAAATGCGGCGCTAAAAAAGTATAAATAAGGGCCTATGTGACTTCTTTGATGAGGATGGCCTTATTGACTTCCCTCAAATCCAGGCTGCTTATGGTCTTCTGCCGTTTGCCTTTTGGCAATACATCGCCATCTGCCATTGGGTTTTACAGCCTTAGATCCACACCCATGCTGGGTGTATCCTTACACCCTTCTAGAAGTGATTGCTCACTTGCTCCTAAAAACGTCTCCTTTCTGACATATATGCATTCCTTAACACCCCACCACTGCCATCAAAATCTGCTGCGCAACACTGTTGGGAGCCATTCCTAGTGGGTTGCAAATTGCGACCCACCTTATTAATATTAATGCAGTAGGTAGATTTGCTACCCACTAGGAATCACTATTTTAAAAATAAAACGGTCAGACATTAGGAGCTGAGATTTTCGAATTGAGATTCTGTAAGAATCACAATTTGGAAATCACAATTCCTAATGTTGATACATCTGGCCCTTGATTCCTGGCATAAAATCAAATCTGTCAGGCAGTAAACAGTGTTTTCTTTTGTCGATTTTGTGGAACTGTGGTAAAAAAATATCTGCATGTAAGTTTATTATTAAAGCTATGTAATTATTACTCGTTGGTGTATTTTGCATCCAAAATTAGCGGCCAACAAGTATGTTAAATTGTTTAATAAATGCAGGGAAGGAGCCCACCAGCTAGCGCTCTTTAAGAACTGATTCCAGCCTTGAACTGCAACAACATTTGGGGTTCTAGAACCACAACCAGAAGCATGGGAAAGGCAAAACATGCAAAGTCTTGAGACGCAGCTCAAGGCATCAATATATATAAACAATATAGTCAGCATAATTATAAGTGAACACGTGTTGCAATGTCAATGAAATGAGAGTACACCTCCCCTTCCTCAACAATGGATAGAACAGCATTATACTTCATAGCCTTGCGAATACCTTGCTCTACTGGATAGATGACTGCTGCAGGTCTGAACGTCGCTTGCACATCCACCCATGAGCAGTGTGATGATCTACAGATAGGTTCATGCATGATATACTCTCACTTGGAATTAAACGAGGCTGTTATCAGGAGCTCAGCCATGAAAGTGACTGGTCCAAATGAATATCCAATAGACCTTTCCAATAGCAACATAGATCTATGGGCTTCCATTGTTACCAGGGTCTTAAATGTTGCCAGTGAAATTACAATCCCGGACTCTAGGTCCCAATCGATATTCATTCCTGGGATCAAAAAGTAATAGGGAAGATACACGTTGCTACCGCCCTATCTCTTTGATTAACTCAGCGGTAAAGATAGCAGGGAGAGTCAGCAGAAAGGATTTTGAGGTGAGATGAGGATAACCATAATTTTTTGATTTACAATTCAGTTTCAGTTCTGGTTTGGGCACCAATGAGCAATGGTTCAACCATTGTTTTCTTATTGAGAAGTACAATGTTATCAAAAAGGACACTTTGTATTCGGGCTTCATCGATCTGAGTTCAGTTTTTGATCGAGCAAATAGGCCAAAACCTTGGTGTTTTCTCTCCTATTATGTGTGTTGATCGCGGTAGTGAATCTTTTTTACACTTCACTATGATTTATATGCAAAGGTTTGTTTTATTTCTAAAGGTGATTGTACAGAGACTTTTAAGATGGCTAGGGGTGTTCAACAAGGTTGTGTGTTAGTCCTCATTTTATTTCTGTTATATATTAATGACCTCAAATCCTGTCTGAGAGCTAGGTATAATAAATCGTGACTCACATAAGAAACAGATTAATCCCCAGTTTACTTTATGTGGATGCCACCATATTAATGGCTAGGACAGAAAACGCCTTAAACCAAACTTCTTCAGGGCCCGTTTCTTTTACGGATTTGAGGTATTTTAGCACTCATTTAAAAAAAGGGCTAGATGCACAAATATTTGTAACAGCGATTATCAAATAGCAAATTTTTTTGGGAATCACTATTTAGTAATCGCTATTACTAAGGTAATTAGGTGAAATCTTGCCCAGTTTTCAAATTATCGATTCCTAGTGGGTCACAAATAGACCTATCTCATGAATATTAATGAGGTAGGTCACAATTTGTGATCCATTAGGATTTGCTGCCATCACAGGGATGAAGGCCTACTGGGGTCAGCAGACCACCATGTCTGTGATTGCTTTTGAATAAAGCAATCTTTGTTTTTTTTTCAAACGCAGCCCATTTTCCTTAAAGGAAAATGGGCTATGTTTTAAAAAGAAAATTAAATGTTTAATTTTTTTTTTTTTTAAATGGGTAGTGGACCCTGGGACAACTACTTGCTCTCAAAAAATAGTTTTTCAAACATTCTCAAAGGGAAAGGCAACCCAAGGAGACACCTTCCCATTTGTGAATGGGTTACCCCATCTTTTAATTGGTGTTAAAGTGTGAATATTTCGCAACCACGTTACAGTCTCAAGACATTAGTACATACCATTCAGATTCCCTTTCTAGAAGGGACTCCCTGAATCCGCCCCATCCAAATAGCGATTCTGCTTTTGTTTGCAAACTTAAACTGCCATTGGGTAACAATTTATCAAATCGCAATTTGGTGTATGTGTATGTATGTCGCAAAACTGCTTTGTACATCTGACCTAAAGTTCTTTGTAATGATTGTTGGTTCTAACATGTAAACCCAGCAAGTTTTTGTTTAAGGGTCATCACCTTGAGAAGGTTAACGCTTTTTAAGGCTTTTCGTATGTGGTGTAGTTTTTGATAGCACATCTTACTGTAATGGCCTTCTCAGTTCTAGTGGGAGGCCGTTTATTCTCTTGTGTGTTTAGTTTTGCCAGTAAGCTACGCAGGACGTGTTTTTTCCACACTTCGTGTTTTTCTGCAAACTGTGGTTATTTATCCGTCTAAAGTTTCTTTTACCTATTCTTAAACAAGCTAATGTTGCACAATGCCTATCAGATTTTCTTCTATTTGCAGCTGCTTAGTAACCCACTGGTATGTGTTGCTGTCACTCGTGTATAAGCATAATTTGTAGAATTTAATGTACATTTTTTGTATCTGTGTTTTGTTTTAATATTGTTTTATGTGAGAGTTTATAATGCATTTATAATTTATATTTTAAAACGAATAAAAATGAATATGGAAATTCCTCATTTAGTTGACTTGACTAATCTGATATGCATTACATGCTTTGATGCATGTAAATACGGTCGCTGTTTGAACACTGACTCTGCGTGTGTATTAAATGTGTTACACAGCATATGCACACCAGGCCTGAGCAGGTCTCATAATGAAGGTGAGATTTTCTTGTTTTAATTCTGCTGTCAGGATGTATGTGTGTGCACAATTGCTAGATTGCATCATTTAGTTACTTTAACTACAGGGGGGAATTTCTATTTTCTTTCTGAATGCTAAACATGATTTCAGAGTAGAAGTTTTTCACAAGCCAACCTCGTTCCATGCTAAGGGTACAAAAAGTAACAAAGACCAATATTTCAACACTGCTGAAATGTTTCAAATAAAAACAATGTTTTCAGCTTGAAATAGCAAATATTGCGTTCCAAAGGGCTACATTTGCTCCATAGAAAGATTATGAAGAGAAAGGTGTTTGAACCCTCCCCCACTAATTAAACAGAGAGAGACAGACAAACATACAAAGAAAGACTGGTTTCTGGGAGGCATGTTTTGAGAATCTTAACTCAGAACCTTTTGTATGCAAGTATGTGGGAATGTTACATGGTGCAGCAACAAGTTGCATAATACAATTGTGGTCCAAACCAACAAAAGACTATGACGATATCTAATTAGGGATGTCTGATAAACCACGTTTGGGGTACCTATTTTAATCACTATAGTAATATTTTTATTGTTGAGTTTTTAATTATGATGATGTTTGACCTGAGAGCCTTAGGGTAGTCTTCCCCCAAACGTTTTGCCTACTGTGCCTAATATTTGCTGTTCTGTTTTGTTGGCGTTAGGACTCTGGGCACTTTACCACTGTTAACCAGTGCTAAAGTGCATGTGTTCACTCCCCGAAAACATAGTAACATTGGTGTATCCACAACTGGCATATTTGATTTACTTGTAAGTCCCTAGTAAAATGCATTATATGTATGTCCAGGTCCTGTAAATTAAGTGTTACGAGTGGGCCTGCAGCACTGATTGTGCCACCCACTGAAGTAGTCCATTAAACATGTTCCAGGCCTGCCACTGCACAGCCTGATTTTGCAGTTTCGCTGTCATGTTGACTTTACATTTAAAACCACTTGCCAAGCCTTAACCTCGCCTTTTAATACACATAAGACACTCCTAAGGTAGGCCCTAGGCAGCCCATAGGGAGGGCGCTGTGTAAGCAAAAGGAAGGGCGTGCTTCTTAGTTTTACATGTTCTCGTAGTGAAAAACTCCCAAATTCCTTGTTCACTACTGCGAGGCCTACCCCCTCATAGGATAGTATTGGGGATTGATAATACCCTTATTAAGTGTAATTCCTGATTGAGAAGGAGTAGGACTGTCGTGTTTAGTAACTTTGTACTTGTAATAATAAATCTTCTTTAATTGTTAAGTTAGGGTTATGTTACAACTTTAAAAATGCCACTTTTAGAAAGTTGTCATTTTTCTGCTCTTAAGCCCTTTGTGTCTGCTGTCTGCCTCCAATACATGTCTGGGTTGGGTGACAGCTGGGCACTAAGGAAGCTGAGGTGTGCCATTTACATCCTGATGGCCCATCACCAGGCTGATGGGCCTTCCTGAGCTAGATGGAAGACGAGCCAACACATGTATCTGAATAGGGCTCTGCTTTTCCCCACACAAAGAGCTGCATAACCCTCTCTAGTTTGTCTAGAGCCAGGGAAGGAAAGGGAGGACGTGTATGCACTTCAAAGCCCCTCCCTGACGTCACCCCCTACCTCAAAGGCACGACTGGGTATAAGAACTGGACTTCTGACCCTACCAAATCAGTACACGTCTGGACCTGAGGATACTTTGCCAGGAAGGACTGCTGTGCTGCTGAAAGGACTGCCACTGTCCTGAAATTGTGCTGAGCTTTGCTAAACTCTTGGTTTGCTGTGCCCTGTTGCCCACTGCCCTCCTATTCTGGGAGTGAGAAGGGACCGAACCTCGATCTCTTCAACCCCAGAACCAAGTGATTCCCAGGGCTTCCTGGCTTACCTCCTGTTCTGAAGTCTCAGGGTCATCAAAGACTTCCTCCTACTTTGCTGTACCTGCTGGACTCTGCCAACTGTGAGTCCTGTCCTGCCAAGAGGTGCCAATCCAGTCCAGGGCCTTGAAAGGGGATTCTGCAGCTATTCACCTGCAAAATCTAGCATCAACACTGTTGTGCCAATCGGAACTGCTGCATCCTCCCTCAAAGCTGATGCTTTGCTGCTGCTGCCGAAGTGGAGGACTTTGCATTGCCTTTGTTGTGTAGCTCGACAATGATGCATCACCTTCGTCATAAGGGGTTCGAAGATGTACTTCGAGGACACAGCTTAATGACGCTGCATCCCCCGGACTGTGCGGATCGGAACTGATGCATCGCCTTCGCATTGTATTCTCAACAGCAATGCAACCCTCCCTCCAAAGTACTTTTTAGCAGGGCCTATGTGAGTCCTGTAGCCAGCCTGCCCTCCTTTGCGGTTGGCCTGAACACCGGATTTACCTTCGCCTAATGCGACCTCAAGTATCCTTTTAGCGCTATGAATTTCAATGCAATACATTGCAGTTTATTCTTTAGAAATTCATATCTTGAGTTTCACTTATTGTATATTTGATGTTTTGGTTGTGTTGTACTCAGATAAATATTCCTAGTTTTCTAAACTAGTGTGGAGTCTTTTTGTGGTGTTTTTCATTGTGTTATTGTAAGCTAAATGTTGCACAAATACTTTCTAAATTGCCTCTTAATTTAAGCCTGACTGCTCTGTGCTAAGCTACCAGAGGGCGAGCTCAGGTTAATTTAGGGAGTTTAACTGACTTACCCTGACTTGGATTGTGGTCCCTTTTTGGACAGGGTGCATACCTCTGCCAAGTAGAAATCCAGTTTCTAACACTGGTGATCAGCAGTGAGGATAGGACTTGTGTTTGTGCAGTGTCTTGCAGTAATTTGGTGTACACTACTACCCACATCTAAGACCAATTCGAATCAATTGTCTTTGATCCTCATTGGTATCTATTTTTCCCTACTCTATCTGATTGGCATTTTTAATTTTCCGATTCACCCTGAAGGCATTTTTACTTTTCTATAAATCATGTCTCTGATTGGAGGTCCCATAACTGCACCTGCACCTACAAACATGGATTTTGAGTTGGCCAAGCTTGAGAAATATACAATGACCCAGCTCAAGAATTTTTGAAAGGTGTTTGGGGTTTCTACCAAAGGGTTCACCAAGAAGGTGGAACTGCAAAAGTCACTGAGGACCTGTAAAGAAGCTACAGATGCAGCACAGGAGACCCCTGAGGAGTATGATGTGGAAATTGAGGATGATGAGGAGCAGGACCAGGATTCAGTGGATAATCTGGGACTGCCTGTGAGCCAGGGGATAATACCTTGCAAGGAGCAGTCCAGTGAGCAGCATCTCATCCAGAGGCCTGCCCCCAGAGGAACTGGTGAACAGGAGGGAGGAGAGACAATTACAATTGGAATTGGCTATGTTCTAACTGGAGAAAGAGAGGGCTCTAGAGGAGAAAAGACTGCTCATGGAGGAGAAGGAGAAGAATAAGAGATTGGCCATGGAAGAAAGGAAACTCAAGTTGGCTCATGTACTGAGCCTAAAGGAGCTGGATATTAGGGCCAGGCTGGCCGAATCCCGGCAGTGATGGTGGTAGCATACCTAGAGTGTCTGCTCGTGAGGAGAGGGTCCACATTCTAAAGGATTTGATGTCCAGCTATATGGTGGGGATGACATTGAAAAGTGGTTCACAGCCTAGAGTGCACAAGGTTCCTGAGGAATATGGGGGGGGGTAACTTGTGGAGTATACACCTACAGTGGGGAGGGACACAGTTCTAACACTAGAAGCAAAGGACCAGCCACAATACACTTCTATGAAAGCTATACTGTCAGCAAGTTTAGGTTGACTCCAGAGAAGTACCAGCAGAGATTTAAGAAGAGCCACAAACGTCCCACACAAATCTTAGTGGGTTTCTGTGATTATCCTAGCAAGGCACTGAAGGGCTGGGTGAGGGGCAGCAAGGCAGATGACTGATGGGTTGTACAACCTGATTATGAAGGAGGACATTTTTTAACAACTTTGGAAGCATTTTGTTAGAGAGAAATAGGACATACGTTTCAGAATCCCTAAAAGTATTGGAGAAGACAAAAATACAGGAGGATAGGCACATACAATTTCTCAAAATTGTACAGATGATAAAGCATGGGAATACCGACATCGTTTTTAAAGATGTAACAGTCCCAATGCCCCCACCCTCAACAAGTTGCACATATGTTAAAAAATTAAACTCATGCCATTCATTTTTTAGTATTAATTTAAAAAATGTTCTTCAATGGAGAAACATAGCAGCATAATGAGGGCAGACCCAAGAGGAATTTAGGTTATGGTGGGTCACTCTCTGATTCTTATGGGGACAGTACCCATATATCTGAGGCCTTTGGTGTTTTAGGCATGGTAAGGCGTATGCCCCCTATTCTATCTTGTCAACACATGCGTGGTGAAAGGACACCATGTTGCGTCAAATTTAGCCACCCTGTCCCTGAGTGTAGCTGTAAGCTTCTTCTTGGCGGATAGGTTCCAAGTCTTTCCCCTCCACAAGTTTAGAGTAGGGGCCTGAGGTTGTTTCCACATTTGCGATACACACAGCCATGCTTTCAACAGTAGTTGGGAAAGGAATCGCCCCTGTGGGGTTGATGAAGGAAGAGTTCTATGAACACCTGGATCACCCAAGGGAATCATGGGGGGATCACGGGGTAAGGTGAAATTAGTAAGGTGTGTATCGTGAGGAGGACCTTGTCCCAGAATGTTTTCACACTCAAGAACGTCCACCATGTGTGCAAGAATGTACCCAGCTCCCTGCTTCCCTTTCAACAAAGTTCTGAGCTTCCAAAAATGTTGTACAACCGTACTGGCAGCAAGTATCACCATGTGAGGAGTTTGTAGGAGTTTTTCCTATAACGGAGACAGAGAGGCTTTGGAGGCCCTTTACCTCATCGCTCCCCAGATTTTTTCTTTGATGTCAACATTCAGTTCCTTTTCCCATTGTACCATACAGGCAAACTTCTTTGATGGAGTGAGATTAGGGTCCTGGTTTAGAGTTTGGAGGACGGGTTACTCCATCACAAACATGATGGATATCCTGTCCGCCTTATTATGATCTCCGTAGACTATAATGGGATTGTAATATAGCAGACGGGAAATCCATCACATTTGTGATAGAGTAACCCCCTCCACCAAACTCTAAATCGGGCCCTAAGTATTTAACGATATAGCCATGATATGCCTTTGCATCTGACACTGGAAAGGTACAAGGATTCTATGGGGGCTCCTCTCTTTGCATGGCCAGGTGAGCAGAGGATTGTCTGGCCCGGTGCTCCCTCAGGTTCTTATTGGTTTGTCGATCCCTGTCATTGTAGAAACCCCTCAATTCAGGGGATTGTCCTTGGTCCCAACAAAAGGAACCAGGGTGAACCGCACTTGGTGAAAAATACATATTGGGTGCAAGAGGAGTGATGGAAAAAGGATATGATGGAAAGTGTCGCCTCCCTCATACCTCTTGCTAGTAGGCTGTTAGGGTGGATGTCAATGGAAGAGGTGGGGGTCTTGACTACCTGTTGATTTGTGGAGCCATAGAAGGCCGTCCAGGTGGGTCATGGAACAGACCTGTTCAATTTGTACCCAGTGTTTTTGTCAGGATCATGATTCCAAAATACAGAGTGTCAAATCTGCACTGCTAGGATGTAAGCAGAGATGTCCGGGAACCCCAGGCCCCTTCTGCTTTAGGTCAATATATTGTTGCCCAGGCCACCCAAAGTGACTTAACCCCCCTGTAGGAGGCTGGCCCGCTATGAAGTGTGTAAAAAGTTGTACACTGTGCAGAGGGTCCGGGCAACCACACATTCATTTACAGAGGTAAAAACAAGACCACCTAATGCTCTAATTTTTATGGTAGCTTGGTCGAGCAGTTAGGCTATTTTTGGAGAAGTGCAAAGCATTTGTTGTACTCACAGTATCAAAAAATGAAAACACACATTCGGAAGAATAATGTGAGACCATTTCACAAAAATACTTCTGATATTTATAAAAATCTTAAGACCAAGATCATCGAAATCAGGTAAGTACTTTCAAAGTTTAAAAAATGTCTTAGTTCTGTGCGTAATTATGCACAGTAGGAGTCAATGGAAAAATAGTTTAAAATTTTTTATATAAAATCAGGCGATGCGTTTACCAATTTCTCCTCTCAGTTGTAGTTCAACCAGCTGCAGACATTCAGGCAGCTCCCAATTTAGGCGGCAGCACCTGCAGACAGTCTTTGGAGCTGGTGCAAGACTACTCTGGGGGACCCCTTGGAAAAGCACTGAAAAGCACTGCACAGGTGGACTTCAAGGTGAGTCCGGTGGGTCCCCTTGGAGTGTCGAGGCTGCAAGGGGTGGGGGACCATTAGAACACAGCTGGATCTTTGGTACAGGGCACAAGGCAGCTGAGTGCAGAGCGAATCAGTGAGCCAAGAGCTGTGTGCAAAGGTGCCCTTGGAAGCAAGAGGTAGGTCACTTTGAGGGTCGCTTGCGGGTCAGCAGGGTCACTCTGGTGGGAGGTCTTGGTGTTTTCTGAAGTCCCTCAACTGGGGTTTCCTCCTGGTCCTTTTGCAGTCCGGAGTGGACTGTCCTTGTGGGCGTCTGACGTTAGGGGTCCAGTACTCCTGGCTATTGCACAGTTCAGACATTGGAGGTCGCAGTGCAACCAAACTTGGCACACTTGCAGGGTTCATCCTTTGGGTCCACCTGGTGAATCTTGGTCTAGATGCAGTGTTCGGTTCCTTGGTCAGCAGCCGGTCAGTGAACTGGACTTCACTGGCTTTTGGGTCTTTGATGCAAAAAAGTGATGCCTTCACTCTGAAGGGAGATCTGTGATTTTTAGAAGAGTGGAGGTCCTCTGGGAGTTTTTAGAGTCCATCCTATGTTCGAGCAACCCCTTAGCAGTGATTGTTGAGTCCTGGGTGCTGCAGGCAAGGTTTGGTGCCTTTTTCTTGATGCAGCAGGACTTCAGTTCTCGAGCCTTGGGTCTTCTTTGTTGCTGGTCTTCTTGTGTTCTTGGATTCTGAATTCTGTATTTAGTGGGTGTTTGGGGGGTACCTAGTAGTGACCAATGGGTCACCTACCTTAGAGTGACTACATCCACTAAGTGATCACTTCCTGTGGGAAGAGGTCCTTATCCCTGATTGACTATTTTCCTACTATTCAAGATGGAGGAAAATTAAATGGAGGGGTCACCTCACATGCAACACCTTAGGGGTGGTGCAAGCTGGGGCTGACCACTCGTCCTGTCCTTTGTGTATTTTCCTACCGCTGCTTCTGCCAAACGTGGAGCAATGGGGCGGCCATCTGCAGCTAGCAGCAAGCCTGGGGGTTGAATTTTAAAGGTGTAAAGCCCATTGAAGCTTGCTAGAAGGGCAGTGCATGTTCCTGAGGAGGGAGGTGTGACACCTCGACCAGAAAAGACTTTGTTCTGGGACCCAGAGAGCAGGAGCTCACACCCCAGGGTTCCAGAATCTTGTCTGGTGGTGGCAGGCTGGTTGTGACCAGCCAGCAATCATGCCAGTGTTAGTTAGCTTCACAGGGGTCACCTTTAAGGTGGCTCCAGGGTACATTTTGCAATAACTCCAATCCAATACTACTAGACTGGATTTGTCATTCTGAGTTGTTTAATACCAAACAACCCAGGGTTCAAAGTAGCCATCATGTAGCTGTGAAACTCGTACTTTCCAGTGTCCAGCACATGCATTTAAAATGGTTGCTCTGTTCACTTACTATGTCCCAGGTTTGGCAAGAACATAGTCGGGTATGCAGCTCATGCATCTATGCCTACACATACAGAAGAGTGCACCCTGCCTTAGGGGTGGCTTAGCTATATTGACCTATATTGTATGCAGTGTTTAGTGGACAAGGCATTTTAGGATTGCACTAGGACACTCAGCCTGCAATGGCAGTGCTGGGTGCATCTGGATGCATAGCTCATGAGGGTGGCACAATCTGTGCTGCTGCCCTTAGGGGCCTCCCCTTAATACCCCAATGCCCTGGGTACCTAAGTACCATTTACTAGGGACTTACAGTGGCAGCTAAATGTGCTGCCAACTTAGCCAATGCATCATAACAGGTTTGGGAAAGAGATCTGGCCCAGAGAACCTGGTTAGCAGGTGCCCTGGACACTAACCACTTTGAGACCACATCAAATACCAGGAAAAAAGTGGGGACAAAACATGCCAAAAAAGGCCCTTTCTTACATCCCCTCGACAAAACTAAGCATTTTATTGTGTATCTGAATTTGTGTCAGTTTGAGCATGGTATGGGGGAGGGTCTGGAGGACATACAACAGGAGGGGCATGAAGATCATTTTCTCTAGTTTGCTCCATCGATAGAGGTCCCTGAATAGGCCCTTCGTGTTGTACGGAAGTTGAACCCCAACGTATGGGATCGCGGAGGACATCCATTGAAAACACTCCCTCTGGATGGCTTCCCAGAGCCGGTCTTGTGGCCCGACCCTCCCTTTCCCAGGATTTGATAAAAATTAATATAAAATCGGATGACCTTGTGATCATGTCGAGTTCCCTCATCTTCATGGGAACAGAGGACTCTGGGTCGGTGATAAAGCATACTATGTCATTAGCGAAGAGGGCACTTTATGCTCTCTATTGCTGACTCACGTATCATGGATCGCATGGTTGCGCTTACTTTTTGCTTCTAAGGGCTCTATAGCCAGGGCAAAAATCAAGGGCTTCAGATGGCATCCCTGACAGGTCCCTCTTCTAAGAGTGATAGTAGGCGACAGGGAAGCATTGATCTTTAATTTGGCCACTGCCTTCTTAAAATTAACTTGTATGTCGGTTTTCATCTTGGGGTCCATATGAGTTTAAGCCACAGCTTTTGACAGGTATGTCCAGTCTACCCTGTCAAACGCTTTCTCAGCTTTGAGGGAGAGGAGTGCCATAGGTTGATGGCACTGTTCAGCATCTTACATAAGGGCAATGGCCAGGCTAGTATTATCAATGGCCTGTCTATTGCGAATAAAGCCTGATTGCTGGGGTGCTATGAGAGCCGGTCAGATGTGGTGATGTCTTGCTACAAGAATGGATGTAAAAATGTTGACATCGCAATTCAAAATCTCAATTGGGAGATAGGAGGAGCAACATGTCGGGGGCTTGTGGGGCTTTTGGAGTAACATGAGATGAGATTCTAGCATTGTGCTAGTGACCATGCCTGAACTTAACAAATAATTAAACACAACGCCATAGGTTCCGCTAGCATGGATGCAAAGGCTTTATAAAAAATGGCTGGATACCTGTCTGGGACTGGGTCCTTGTATGTAGGGAGATTGCTAATTGCTGCCCATACTTCGTCCAGGATAATATTGTTGTTGGAGATGGCCCTTCTTAGGGATTTCCCTGAAACCTTTTGCTTTTCCTTGTGTTTTTTTGCTGACTCTTGCTGCATGACCGTAGGACTCTGGGCACATGCCCACTGTACTGCAGTGGGAAAGTGTGTGTACCCTTCCTACACATGCCTGGATGAGGTGCTTATGTGATAGGATCAGGTGCTGTACCCAGGAATGCCCTGTAAAAAGATACACCACATACCTGGGGCGGGTACAGCTCTGACTACTAGTTGGACATTGCCCTGAGTGTGCCACCAACTAGAATAGCCTGCCAAGTATGTATCTGGCCTGACAATGCCAGCCTGTGGAGGCGCAGTTGCCCCGGTGCTCAGGTTGGCATTTCTAACTTCGTAGTCAATCCTGGGTGAGCCCTCCACTACACTTAGAGCACCTCCTGAAGGGCAGAGCAGGTGGTAGACGGAAGGCTGGGAAGGTACACTTGGGTGTCCCACGCCTCGGTAGTGAAGGACCCTCATGTAGGTTTTTTCCTTAAAGGGGACCAGCTCTTCTCATAAGTTTTGCTGATTCTTTACTCAGTGGACGTACGGCCCTGGTCCCCTGGGTCAGTATAGTGTGAAAGTGGGCATGCCTATCCTACATATGTTAGGGAGTGGTGCTGGCCAGTGTGGGCATGCATGCCTACTAGTGCTCCAAACATGTGATCAGACTGCCATAGCAAACCTGTTTGTGCGCACTTGCACTCATAGCGTGCTTAAACATGTTTCCAGCCTAATATATCAGGCTCTTCTGTGCCCACTGGCACCCATGGTGTTTTAAATACGCATCCAGCATGCCATAGCAGGCTTGGGTGTGCCTACTTGCACCCATGGTGTGCTTAAACATGTATCCAGCTTGCCATTGCAGGCTTATTTGTGCGCACTTGCCATCCTGGTGTTCTTAAACATGTATGCAGTCTGTCATAGCAGGCCTGGGTGTGTGTACTTGCACCTATGGTGCTCTTAAACATGTGTCCAGTCTGCCAATGCAGGCCTGTATGTGAGCAAGGGCACGTAGGCCCAGAGAGTGAACAATACCCATGTGCTTTTATTACATATGAGAGCTGCTTTGCCCATAGGTTAACATAGTGGAAGTACAATTACTCTTAGCTTCAACAGTGGGTTGCAGTGGAGCAGTATCATCACGTTTCCTATCATTGAATTCGTCCTGACAAACCCCTTCCCATGGTAAAGGTGGTTTTGTCAATAATAACTCAGAAATGCCACTTCTAGAAATTGGGCCTTCCTGTGCTCAGAAAGCGCTTTGTGAGACTTTTTAAATTTGACTTCAGCCCACCCTGGAGGTGGGGGAACACATCTTTTCATTCCTCTGCGACAACTATAAACCTTGGGCACACAACTAGAACGACAGACCTCTGCCACCTGAGGGCCTGGCAGGATAGATTAGTGGGAGAGGTTTTGACACTTGGACTCTCACTGGTTGCAGGACCCCGTGTGGCCCGCTTCATCAATCGTGCCACATTTCTTTTGTGCGACACGCAACTGCATGCTGATTGCGTGGGGTGTCTAATTTACTTGTTGCAACCCTCTGAGGTGGGGGCATACCCAGAGCAGTGCCACATTCTACCTTGTGGGGCACCACTGAACTTGCACCTCTCTGTGTGTGACCGAATTGGTCTGGTTCGGCTCAAGTAATTGCACACCAGACATTGTGCCTCATTCCAGGGAGGTACGGAATTCGTAACTCTTAATGTGTCATTGGGACTGGTCTGGTGTGACTCAAGTCATCGCGCACCAGACATTGTTCCTCATTCCACGGAGGTACGGAATTGATAAATCTTTGTGTGTGATCGAAATCGTCTGGTGTCACTCAATTCATCTTGCACCAGACGTTGTGCATCATTCCAGGGAGATGCTGAATCTGTAAGTAATGGTGTACTGAGGTGCATGGCCTGGTTAGGCACTATTGTGAACAGCGTGTGTCCTACGGTGACCCTCCACATGCTCCGTAGATCGGGGCCCATGCTGGAAGGCACTGTGCGGAGACCCATGAGTGAACTGCCGGAACGGTGGCCAAACCTCCATTTGTCCACAGTTGCCTGATCATCCTGTTATCTATTCTTTTCCACCCACCTTCTCCCGGACCCTGAATAAGTGTGACTCCAGCTGCGATCTGCCTAATATCTAGGGAAAAGTTGGTTTCAACTCCAACCCCTGGATGCGGGGTAGCAGGAATTGGGTTGGAGGGTGGAGCAAGGTTTGGGCCCACGGGGTCTGTGAGTGCAGTGACAATTGACCTGCTGGATATTAGAGCACCACATTAGGACGCTGGGAGCGAGCATGTGCGAGTGTGTGCTATTCGAGTCTGCCTGATATCCATGGCACCGTATAGCTTTGTGGAGTGAGTGTTGGTTTCTAGTGACTGCCTGTGATTATTGACTACACCACATGGCAGTGTTGCCATACACATTGTTTCCTTGCCAAAAGACTATCACGGTTGACATTGGTTTTTACCTGTGGGGCCTAGGCCACAAACCTATTTAAAAGTACTAGAATTATCTGTGTGTACACATTGCTGCTAATGTTGTGCACCAGGGTGCACCCCATAACTTAGTTAATGAATTGGGATAATTGCTGGGGTGGGTCTCATGCTCACAACAGTTTGCACCGCATGAGTGTGCTGAGCAGGAACATATGATTTTTCCAAAGTGTACATATTGCTAATATTGCTTTTGACACAGTTAGGCCTAGTACTGCTAATGATATTTTGTTATGTGATTTATGCCCAGTTTTACAAGATGCTCATGTTGTGTTAATGTATATGTTGAATACAAATCTTCTTAACATACCCAAGTCTCTTTTGTGATGCTGGGTGTATTTATTGTGTACGTGTGCTGTGCATATGCTTTACACATTGCCCCTGTGACAAGCCTGACTGCTCAGTGCTAAGCTACCCAAGAGTGGGCGCAATCACCCGCTCCTGACGAGAGTGGTAGGTTCTGCCTGCCTAGGGCCTCCACTCAGCCAAACAGAGTGTGCTGTCCTCCACAAAGCTCAGCTCATCCTCCCTTTGAGGGGTTTCAGAGTCCCTGAGGTAATTGTCGTGGTGGTGTTCGTCCACAGTTTGGGCTTGGTAAATTGCTGAATAATATGTGTGAAAACCAACACAATGTCAGGCGTCTCGGTGCGGCTACCTCCCTGCTCATCCAATATTTCCTGAATGTGGTTGTGTGTGGATCGAATACATATTTTATGTGCCAAAGGCGGTCTGCGTTGTCCCCATGCTCATAATAGGTTTGGGCAATGTAGAGGAGCTTATTGGCAGCGTCTTTCATTAGAAGATACTCCAATTTGCCCCAATACGCCTAAGTTCTCTCAAAGTCTTCTGTTAGCCCCCTTCTTTATGCCTAGGCTCTGTTTGCTGCAGCTGAGTTTCAAGTTCCTGTTTACAAAGCTTGACCGCTCCTTCAAATGCTACTGTGTGTGATAAAAATTCCCCCCTGATAACCGCCTTTACTGCGTCCCACAGGGTAGCTGGGGTTATATCACCAGTATCATTTTCAATGAAATAGTGTTTGATTGTGTCTTTTAATGGATGACGAAGGGTCGGATTCTGAAAGGCTATCTCATTTATGACCCAGGGTTTCAGAAAAGAGGGTTGAGGAACGCTGAGGCCCATGTCTAGACTATTTGGAACATGGTCGGATAGCACCTTGACCTCTATCGTGGTATTGATTAGGTGAGTTTTGCGGGTAGTGCCTAGAGTCCCTCATATACCCATCAGGTGGCCCACACTGCCTCTACAAGTACTGTTGAGTTTGAATATGAGGCGCCTTTGGAGGAGTATTGCCACTCATTTGGCTTTGCTAGTGTAAGAAGAGTGATACTGGGTAGGATACCAATAGGAATCTAAGCGCCTAGTGTCTCCCCTGAGCAGGTGGATTTCCTGAAAGGGGGCGACATCCACCTCAATCAGAGCCCTACGTTTAATTGGGGTATTGAGGCCATGGGCGTTTAGAGTGATAAAGTGGAGATTCGTCATGGCCAGGTGTGAGGTTCATTCCCCTCATCTTGGAAGGTAACAGTAATGGAGAGTCCCCCCAATTGCCTATATAATATCACATGAGTGCATCAGTGAGTGTAAGAAAAACAATGCAAGTAGCAAGAAACCAAACAAGAATACTGGAAGCAGCAAGCCAGGCATCCAATCTGACTCCCATGGCACAAGAGACCGGGCAAGAAACCCCCAACAAGTGTAGAACACAAAAAACATATAGGGCCAGATGTAGCAAAGAGTTTTCCCCATTCTGTGTCTACGGGAAAATGCGTTTGTACATATGGCCCATAGTTGCATATCATTAGTCTAAGAGGTAGGGGGCTAGCTCCCAACAAGAAACCCCCCCCCCCCACCCTGTTCACTTACTTACAACCATGGGTGAGTAAGGTGAATCAAAGTTCGGCTGAAAACAATTGTCTCTTTGCTTACTGTCACTAAGCAACTGTGAAGCCATTATCTAGATGTCACTTATAAAGTTCAAGCTGGAGTGTCATCGTACGAGGAGGCTTGTCTGTGTTCTTTTCTGGGCTGGCGTTTCTGTTTTCATGCCTTCTTTTTTGTAGACTGTGTTGCCTGGAAACACCAACATTCCCCTCGGTCTACCAATGCCAAACTGTCTGTGGAGTCTGGAGGAGGTAGCATTCCCAGAGCTTCATGTGTCTCTATCGGTATCCGGATGACAAGACTCTTTTCCTGGAAGCTAAAGTGGAGGTGAATTGGGAAGCCCAATCAGTAGGAGATCTTGTGGGCCTGACGATGTTGGGAGACATCTTTAAATTCTTTGCGGTGGGCCAGCATGTGGGCAGAAATGTCCTGGTATATAGATATAATTTCTCCTCAAACCACTATTGGTTCCTTTTGTCTGGCTGCCATCGTCAGCTTTTTTTTCAAGTGAAAGTGGTGGTCTCTGGTAAGCGTATACGGTGGCAAGTTCTTCTGTCTCTGAAATGCTGAGAACACTCTGTGAGTGCAGTTTAGGAGCACCGGTTGGTCCTCCAGTAGGTGTAGGAGGTGAGTAAAGAGGGCCTGGACATGCGTCTCAAGATCCGCTTGTGAGATGGACATAGCTATGCCCCTCATGCACACACTGTTCCACTTCAAGTAATTTTCTAGGTCGTTGAGTTTATCATGAAGTATTTCATGACTCCTTTCTAACTTTTCAATACAAGTCGTATGATCTATGTTGTCCTGCATGTGCTCTGTAATGATGGTTTCCACTGTAGTCAGGCAGGAGTCTGCTTAGGGACCACATGTTTGAAGTTTGTTTTACAGATTTGTGCCAGCACCTAGTGGATAGAAGTTGGTTGACCCCAGGAAGCTTGCTGAAGAGGCGGACATCTTTGTCAGCACCAGAGTGTCCACAGAGGCATCTATGAGCCAAAAAGGTGGTTAGGGTTTCCACCAGAAGAAGGAGGGGGGACATAAAAACAAGAGCTCTGAAGGCCCCCAAAACAGGTCAGGGTAAAGGATTCTGTAACCTTTGTGACTATCAGAAAAAGAGCTTCCCTGATAAGAACAAGCCCACTAAGTGCTATGAGTGCCACAAGAATGGGCACTACAATGGGGATCCTAAATGCCCCAAGAGGGCAAGGTGTGGAGACTCTGAGGGACACAGGTGCCACTAGGACTATGATAAGAAGTCATCTGGTCCTCCCAGAGCAGATTTTAGCCAATGTGTCCCACCAGGTTATGGTAGCAGACAACTGTGAGGGTCAGTACCCAGTGCCTTTGTTCTCTTTCACTGGGGTGGATCTCAGGTGTTCTGCAAATAGCTGTAAGCCTTGCCATGCCTGTGGACTTTTTGCTAGGGAATGGCTCACAGCACACTGCCTGGAAGGAAGCGGAGCTCAGGTCACACCTGGAAATGTTGGAGATACTTGAGTTGGCTTGTGCTACCACTAGGTCCTTGGTACACAGAGACATGCTTAAAAAAGTCTGGAGCCTGGAACAATGGCCCAGACTGCTTCCGATTCAAGGAAGAGTGAGGGGACTAGAGAGCCAGCCCCTAAGTGTCACCCAACATGAGGTGGATGGGGCCTCCACTGAGGCTACCCCGGAGCCGTGGAGAGAACACTGTCTCTGTTGGTGACCTACCGGATCTTGCTGGATGGCAGGTAGAAGGAGGACCCACAAGGGAGGACCCACAAGGGAGTACTTCTGCAAGGCTCATGTGGAGCACCCAGCCTTGGACGGCATGAGGCAACAGGCCGAAGCCCAGGCAGCAGGTGATGCCTCTGGCAATTACCGTATTTACTCAGAGGACAACCTCCTGCACAGTGAGGCTAAGGAACTGGTGTAGGGGACAAAGGGCTCTGGTGGCCCCCCCCAGTGCTTCTGGTCTTTCCTTATGGGGCTGGCTGACAAGATTCACCTTGCAGGACATCTAGGCCAAGACAAGACCTTTGCCAGGTTTGTCCCCCACTGCTACTGGCCCCAGATGAGGAGGTCTTCAGATACATTCTGCAAGACTTGTGTGACCTGCCAGACCAATGGGTAAACAGGACAGAAGCTAAAAGCTCCCCTGTCTCGCTTACCTGTTGTTAGCACCCCCTTCGAGACAGTGCACATTTACATTTTAGGCCCATGGTTCCACGGACCTCTTCTGGTTACTGGTACATCCTGGTTCTGGTGGATCATGCCAAGAGGTACCCAGAGGCCATACCTCTGAGGACTACTATTGCACCCCTGTGTCTAGGGTCCTGATGGGGATTTTGTCCCAACTTGGTTTTCCCAGGGAAGTGGTGTCTGACAGGGGCACCAACTTCATGACAGCTTATATGCAGTCAATGTGTAAGGAGTGTGGATTTATCTATAAGTTCTCCACCCCCTACCATACACAAACAAGTGGATTAGTTGAGAGATTCAATACAACGCTAAAAGGCATTATTCAGAGCCTACATGAGGCTCCAAGGTGGAAGTGGGACGTCATTCTGCCATGCATGCTTTTTGCATACAGAGAGGTGCCATGAAAGGGAGTCTGATTCAGCCCCTTTGAACTTCTGTGTGGGCACTCTCAGGCTGGTAAAGGAAGAGGGGGAACAATCTCCCCGGAAGCCTTCCCAGGATGTAGTGAACTACATGTTGGCCTTTTGGAGCCTGATGGGCAAGTTGTGGATGCAAGCTTCAGACAACTTAGAGGCCAGCCAGGAAGTAATGAAGCAATGGTACGACTGAATGGCGGCCCATGTGGACTTACAACCTGAGTCGAAGATGTGGGTGATGGAGCCCACTGAGCCTGGGGCCCTCCAAGACAGTTGGACTGGGCCCCATCAGATTGTTGAGCAGAAGGGGTAGGCCACCTACTTGGTGGACCTCAAGACCCTAGATACCGCTTGAGGGTTACCCACCTCAACTGTCTCAAGCCCTATTATGAGAGGACTGAGGTCATCATGCGTTTGGTGACAGATGGAGGGTAGGAAGAGGAGAGTGAACCTCTCCTTGACCTCTTGGCCTCCAAGGGAAGGATGGGTCAGTGGAGGGTATACAGTTTTCCCCAAACCTGACTTCTGAATAGTGGAGGGACTGTCACCAGTTGCTGGGGCAGTTCACCTCTCTTTTTTTCCATCACTTCTGTGGTTATACACTTGTGTACCCATGACATAGACACAGTAGACAGCCACCTGTCAAGAATATAATTTACCAGCTGTCAGACATAATGAGGGCCAGCATTAAGTAAGAAGTTTCCAAAATGCTAGAAGTGATGGTGATTCAACATCCCAGTAGCCCAGGTCCAGCCCTGTGGTACTGGTACCCAAGGCTGCTCCAAAGGGTACTACACCAGAACTCAGGTTCTGTGTATACTATAGGGGACTCAATTCAGTCACAAAAACTGATGTTCATCTAATCCCATAGGCCGATGAGCTGATTGACAGATTAGGGGCTGCTCAGTTCCTGAGTACCTTAGGGCTCAAGAACTCCCCAGCCACCTTCCAGAGTTTGGTAAACAAAGTCCTTGCTGGTATGGAGGCCTTCAGCCTCCATGACATAGCTGTCTTCAGCAGCAGCCTGACGGACCACCTCTTCCACCTCTAAGAAGTGCTTCAGGCCCTGGAGGATGCAGGCCTGACTATAAAAGTCAGTAAGTGCCAGATAGGGTAGGGGACTGTGGTGTACTTGGGAGACCTGGTGGGCAGGAGTAAGGTGCAACCCCTCCAGGCCAAGATAGAAACCTTCATGGCCTGGGAACCTCTAAAGACTGAGACCGAGGTGAAAGCCTTCTTAGACCTCACCGGGTACTACAGGAGGTTTGTCAAAGGGTATGGCACCATTGTGTCCCATTGACTGAACTAACATCAAAGAAACAACACAGAAAGGTGATATGGTCAGAGGCATGCCAGGAAGTATCAACTCCCTAGTACCAGCCACGTGCACAGCCCGTGTGCTCAAGGCCCCTGACTTTTCCAAGGCGTTCATAGTTCAAAATGATGCCTCAGAGAATGGCATATGGGCAGTACAGTCACAGGTTAATATGTAGGGCCTGGACCAGCCTTTAGCTTTCATCTCCAGGAGGTTATCACCCCAGGAACAGAATACACAAGCCAGACCACAGCACTCATAAACAACAGTGTGACACAAAAGTTCAAACTCCGTAGTGCATAGTTGATGTTGAATAGAAGAGAATAGGCACGTCGGTGTTCACATCTTTTCTCAAAAGATAGTCTCTTTATTAATAGATGATATACATCCAGTGAGAGAAAGCATCGTTCCAGAAACAGCCAACGATGCTATCTCTCACTGGATGTATTTTGTTTCACTGACATGTCAACTTGCCATTTAAAACCCCTAGCCAAGCCTTAAACTCCCCTTTTATTACACTTAAGATACTCCTAAGGTAGGCCCTAGGTAGCTCATATGGCAGAGTGCTGTGTCAGCAAAAGTCAGGACATGTGTTTTTTAGTTTTACATGTCCTGTTAGTGAAAAACTCCCAAATTTGTTTTTCACTACTCTGAGGCATACCTCTCTCATAGGATAGCAGTGGGGATTGCTTAATTCCTTTATTAAGTGTAATTCCTGATTGAAAAGGAGTAGGATTGTCGTTTTTGGTACCCACGGAGTTGTAATAATAAATTATCTTTAATGGTAAGATTGGATTTATGATTACAACTTTAAAAATGCCATTTTGAAAAGTTGGCTTTTTTTTGCTCTTAAGCCCTGCGTGCCTGCTGCCTGCCTCCAATGCACGTCTGGGTTGGGTGACAGGTGGGCTTTGTGCATTCCCTTTTGACAGTCATACACAAAGAGAACAAAGGTGTGCCATTTACATCCTAAAGGCCCATCACCAGGCCTTGCTGAGCTAGATGGGTGGGAGGAGTTGAAACTTGCATCTGAATAGGGCTGTGTCTGTCCCCACACAAAGAGCTGCATAACCCCCTCTAGTATGTCTGGAGCGCACACAGGAAAGGGAAGGCCTGTGTGCACTCCAAAGGCCCTCTTTGAAGTCACCAACCCCCCTTCAAAGACACCACTGGGTGTAAGAACTGGACTTCTGGCCCTACCAAATCAGTACACTTCTGGACCTGAAAATACTCTGCCAGGTAGGACTGCTGTACTGCTGGAAGTACTGCTACTCTTCTGGAACTCTGCTGTACTTTGCTGAACTCCTGATTTGCTGTGCCTGCCTTGCTGCTTACTGCCCTCCTATCCTGAGAGTAAGAAGGACTGGACCTGCATCTCTTCACCCCCAAAGCCAAGTGACACCAAGGGCTTGCTGGTTTGCCTCCTGCTCTGAAGTCTCAGGGCAATCGAAGACTTCCTCCAACTCTGCTGGAGCTGCTGGACTCTGCAAACTGTGAGTCCTGTCCTGCCAAGAGGTTTGAGTTTAGTCCTGGGCCTTGAAAGGGGACTCTGCAGCTATTCACCTGCAAAATCCGACACATTGACACCGCTGTGCCGATCTAAACCACTGCATCCTCCCTCAACGTTGAAGCATTGCCGCTGAGGCCGTGGACTTCGGTCTTGGTTTGATAACGACGCATTGCCTTCATCGCAAGGGGTTCGACTGCACTGCTCAATGACAATCTATCCCCTGGACTGTTTGGATTGGAACCAAAGCATCACCTTCACATCGCCTCAATGACGTTGATGCTGCCCTCCATTCAAGGCTTGCTTGGGTCCTGTAGCCGGCCTGTGCGCTATTGCTGCTGGTCTGAACTTTAGATTTACCCGGGACTAGCACGTTCTGAAGTAACCTTTTAGCGGTATTGATTTCTAAGCACTACAATGGAATTTATTCTTTAAAAAGTAATATCTTGAGTTCTACTTATTGAATTTTTGCTGTTTTGATCTTATATTACTCACATAAATATTCTCTATTTTGTGGAGTCTTTTGCGGTGTTTTTCACTGTTTTCTTTTAATTTATGTGTTACACAAATACTTTATACATTGTTTCTTAAGTTAAGACTGACTGCTCTGTGCCAAGCTACCGAAGGGCGAGAACAGGTTAATTTAGGGAGCGTAACTGGATTAGCCTGACCTTGATTGTGATCCATACATGGTCAGGGTGCATACCTCTACCGACTAGAGACCCAATTTGTAACAGATGATAATTATTATTCATGTGATTTGAATAAGATTAGGGTTTAAAAAACTTTTAAATGTATGATAAGTTATTGAGATACATTGACAGCCACCAGCAGTCATTGTTACATTATCAGTTTCAAATTTTTCATTCAGCTAACTTTGTTGCTTAGGCTCCTATCATACATGCATCTATTGATGAAAATATTGTGTTAGACAAATAACGATGCCACATACTAAGAAAATAACTATTAACCAGGGGTCTCAGTGTTGTCTGCCAGATTCAGAAATTCCCAAGCATGTGGCTGCTCGGCGCCCTCTTCCGCTCTTAACTTAATTTACATAAGCCGAGGACAGTCGAACCAGGTTCTGTTCGGGGCAGTACTGTCATACGGAGTGGCCCTTTATCTTGTTCTGGATCATGTTTGATAAGTGAGATCAATAGAGTATACCAAGCCAAGGAAACGGTTTCAAGCACTTTCTAGTTTCCTCGTGCAGGACTGTATCCTCACACTCCACCCACTTCATCAGCTCCTCTTTTCTGACAGCCTTGGGTCTTGGGCCTCCGGGTTTCAAGGGGCCAAAACCAGGGAAACAAGCACATTGGTACTTGTTGTTTTGCCAGTGATTCAGCTATATACATAACCTTACTGGCAACTTTTTTGTAACCTTAGCATGTGCAAACAAACTAGGTGTAGGAGACTGGCCTGGCTTATAGTGGGTACCTTGTGGTACTTACACCCTGTGCCAGGTCCAGTTAACCCTTATTAGCAGAATAGAGGTGTTTCTGACAGCTTAGGCTGATAGAAGGTAGATATGGCAAAGCAGCTTAGGCTGAACTAGGAGACATGCAAAGCTCCTACCATACCACTTATATCATATAGCACAACATCATAAGAAAACGCAATACTCAGAGTTACTAAAAATAAAGGTACTTTATTTTAGTGACAATATGCCAAAAGTATCTCAGAGAATACCCTCACTTAGGAGGTAAGTAATTTACACAAGTTATATGTACACAAACCCAAAATAGGTAAGTAACAGTAAGAAAAGTAGTGTAAACAATGTAGAATCACAATAGGATGCAATAAGTGAACATAGGTCTAGGGGCAACACAAACCATATACTCCAAAAGTGGAATCTGAATCATGAATGGACCCCAGACCTATGGGAGCTTGTAGAGGGTCGCTGGTACTGTAAGAAAACAGTCAGGGTGTCCAAGATACCCCAACCTAAGACCCTGAAAAGTAGGAGTAAAGTTACCCTACTACCCCAGAAAGCCACAATAGTTGTGATAGGGGGATTCTGCAAGTACCACAAGCACCAGCAAAACACTGAAGACGGATTCCTGGACGTGAGGACCTGCAAGGCAAGGGGACCAAGTCCAAGAGTCGCGATAGTGTCCAGTGGGGGCAGAAGCCCAGAAAACCCCGGATGAAGGCGCAAAAGGGCTGCCTCTGGGTGGAAGAAGCCAAGGATTCTGCAACAACGAAAAGGGCTAGGAACTTCTCCTTTGGGTGGAAGATGTCCCACGGCGTGCTGGATCTTGCAGAAGTGTTTTCACACAGAAATACCACAAGCAAGCCTTGCCAGCTGCAAGGGTCGCGGTAGAGGTTTTTGGGTGCTGCTGGGGACCAGGAAGAACCAGGATGTCGCCTCTTGGAGGAGGAGACAGAGGAGGTGCTCAGCAACTCAGAGAGCCCCTGCAGAAGCAGGCAGCACCCGCAGAAGTACCAGAGCAGGCACTTAGAAGATCTGTGAACCGGAGTAAAAAAAGGAGGGTCCCACGACGTCGGAGTCCAACTCAGAGGGTTGAGCACTGCAGGACAGAGTGCTATGGACCCAGGCTAGGCTGTGCCAAAGCAATCCTTGGAGAAGTGCACAGAAGCCAGAGCAGCTGCAAATCATGCAGTGCACAGGTTTGCTGTCTGGTGTGGGGAGGCAAGGATTTACCTCCAACAAACTTGGACTGAAGGATCACTGGACTGTGGGGGTCACTTAGATCCAGCTCCTGTATTCCAGGGGCCATGCTCGTCAGGGTGAGAGGGGACCCAGAGGACCGGTGATGCAGTCTTTTGGTGCCTGTGCTAGCAGGGGGAAGAATCCGTCGACCCACTGGAGATTTCTTCTTGGCTTCCAGTGCAGGGTGAAGGCAGACAGCCCTCAGAGCATGCACCACCAGGAAACAGTCGAGAAAGCCGTCAGGATGAGGCGCTTCAATGTTGCTGGTAGTCGTCTTGCTACTTTGTTGCGGTTTTGCAGGCGTCCTGGAGCAGTCAGCGGTCGATCCTTGGCAGAAGTCGAAGAGGGAAGTGCAGAGGAACTCTGGGGAGCTCTTGCATTTGTTATCCGAGGAATAGCCCAGAGGAGAGACCCTAAATAGCCAGAAAAGGAGGTTTGGCTACTAAGAAAGGAGGCTTGGCTACTGAAAGAGGTAAGCACCTATCAGGAGGGGTCTCTGACGTCACCTGCTGGCACTGGCCACTCAGAGCAGTCCATTGTGCCCCAACACCTCTGAATCCGAGATGGCAGAGGTCTCGGACACACTGGAGGAGCTTTGGGCACCTTCCTTGGGAGGTACTGGTCAGGGGAGTGGTCACTTCCCTTTCCTTTGTCCAGTTTCGTGCCAGAGCAGGGCTGGGGGATCCCTGAACCAGTGTAGACTGGCTTATGCAGAGATGGGCACCATCTGTGCCCATCAAAGCATTTCCAGAGGCCAGGGGAGGCTGCTCCTCCCCAGCCCTTCACACCTATTTCCAAAGGGAGAGGGTGTAACACCCTCTCTCAGAGGAAATCCTTTGTTCTGCCTTCCTGGGACTGGGCTGCCCAGACCCCAGGGGGGCAGAAACCTGTCTGAGGGGTTGGCAGCAGCAGCAGCTGCAGTGGAAACCCCGGAAAGGCAGTTTGGCAGTATCCGGGTTCTGTGCTACAGACCCGGGGGATCATGGAATTGTCTCCCCAATACCAGAATTGTATTGGGGTGACAATTCCATGATCTTAGACATGTTACGTGGCCATGTTCGGAGTTACCATGGTGACGCTACACATAGGTGGTGACCTATGTGCAGTGCACGCTTGTAATGGTGTCCCTGCACTCACAAAGTTTGGGGAATTTGCCCTGAACGATGTGGGGGCACCTTGGCTAGTGCCAGGGTGCCCACACACTAAGTAACCTGGCACCTAACCTTCACCAAGTGAGGGTTAGACATATAGGTGACTTATAAGTTACTTATGTGCAGTGAAAATGGCTGTGAAATAACGTGGACATTATTTCACTCAGGCTGCAGTGGCAGGCCTGTGTAAGAATTGCCTGAGCTCCCTATGGGTGGAAAAAGAAATGCTACAGCCCATAGGGATCTCCTGGAACCCCAATACCCTGGGTACCATATACAAGGGAATTATATGGGTGTGCCAGTGTGCCAATGAGAATTGGTAAAATTAGTCACTAGCCTGCAGTGACAATTTTAGAAAGCAGAGAGAGCATAAACACTGAGGTTCTGGTAAGCAGATCCTCAGTGATACAGTTAGGCACCACACAGGGAACACATATAGGCCACAAACTTATGAGCGCTGGGGTACTGGCTAGCAGGATCCCAGTGACACATATCAAACACACTGACAACATAGGGTTTTCACTATGAGCGCTGGGCCCTGGCTAGCAGGATCCCAGTGAGACAGTAAAAACACCCTGACATATACTCACAAACAGGCCAATAATGGGGGTAACAAGGCTAGAAAGAGGCTACCTTCCTACACAAGGCAAGCAGGCTTCTGAAGTCAGCTGAATGTTCCTATCCATTACTTGTTGTGTGATTTTCTACTGCTTCTTTTCAGTATGTAGTAAGGTGAAGGCAGCTCCAATAAGTGGCCTGCCTCTATCTTCCCACATCTATGGCACCTCGTTTGCACTCGTGTGCAGAATGCATTTATTCTTTTGGGCTTGATGTAGGGTCTATGGATGTAATAAAGATGTATTAAATAAAATTATGAGTTCCTGTAAGTGGGCGGCTATAAATATGCGTGTCAGGTTTTCCTCACGAATAGGTAATTGACATCTCGGGTACACCTTTCTGTCAAGCTGTCTAGGCTAGATTTAGATTGTTCAGTTAGCGACTTGCGCATCAATGTGACCGCCATTCTCCTTCCATTAGTTGTGTAAGCAATTTTAAGGCTCAAGCGTGTGGTCGGTTCATTCTGCCCCAGTTTCCATCCCTTGCGCAAGGCCGCACGTATTGAACCATGTTTTTAAAAGTGATCCTCAGGCAATCCACTCTGCCTTACTAGGTCATTGAAATCTGGATGATTACGGTTCTAATTATTAGTCCCTGAGAGATGCCAACCTTTTCTTTGCCCATTGTTGTGCCCACCTCTGTTCCTCTTGGCCCAACCAACTCCATAGGCTTTATACTGCTAGGTCTACAGCATAGGCTCCCTCTGTGTGTGTCCTATGCAAACTGCACTCTAACTAAATGCTAAAACTCTCAGTCACAATAATTGTATCCTCGTTCCTTTTTGTGGTTAAGTAGTCTGTTAAATAGTCTGTGTTTTCAGGATCATCTTTATGTTGTTTGCTGCTTTTATTCTTATCCAGCAGCCTACCTTCCATGAAGTTAGGCTGCCAAATAAAGTTTGAAATCAGGTGTAGCCATCCTACTGTCTTCTACTGGCAGCAGAATTTAGGAAAGTGCTATTGTATGCTGTTTGGTGGCATTACAGCTGCACCAGTATCGTAAAAAATTCCCATAGTATCCCTTTAGGTGTTCTGATTGGAAGGGCTGCAAAATAGTACAGATGAAATATTCTGCCATTTTCATCAAATACAAAAACAACAAGGTGATGGATGGAATGCTTGACTTAATCTCAGCCACTTGCTTGGGCCACATACCAAAACATAATTTTGCACCTACTATGCCACCTCAGTTTGGACCCATCCGTCTTGGACCCAGGCCGCCTTGACTCTGTTCCTCATGGAAACAATCCAGCTAGAACTGACAGGTCCTCCCTGTAGTGGATAGCAGTATGGATGCTGCAGTCCACAAGCTGCATTTAACTTCCAGGCCCTGGGTACAACGTGTACCATATGCTAGAGAATTATAGTTAAGCAACCTAGGTACGTTTTTGCTGTAGTTAGGACTCTTCAGCCAGGAATAGTTTGATTCAGTAGCACAGTGAGCCCAGGACACACATAAGGGCATACCCGACACACTTATTTTTTTAGACTTTTATATACTTTGTATTTTGTATACTTGTATGCCATTTTCATCAAGGCAATATTACCCACTACTGACTGCAGAACGCCTTCCAGAAGTTTGATTCATTTCTAAACGCAGCTGTGGTCTGTCAAGAAAGTCCACCTCAGAGAGCTAAACCTGGACACGCAGGTGATGAATTATGGTCATTTCCCACTTTAGTCTAGCAATCGTCTCTGGCTGTCCGTTTGTTTCAGAGGATGAAATGACCAGGAATGCACAGGCCTTGCTCTGGTTCACCTATAATACAGACCAAGAATTGTTCTAGCACTTCTGTAGCGCCTGTGAAATCAGCACCTGCATCTTTTAAATACAGTAACATATAATTAGGTGTAAGAAATTGGATTATGATTATTAAAAATAATGATAATAATAATAATAACAATGCAATTTGGAGAAAACATGGCTACTTCTGTAGAAGTGTGCCAGCGCTAGGATACTGACTTCGGAAAATGCAATACCCAAATGAAAGAGGAGTTCTTAGCTAGACTTAAACAGCCAAGTTTTCATTTTTTTTCCTAAAAACAGTTTCAGAGGGAGTTAGCCGGAGTGCAGAGGGCAAAGAATTCCAATTTCTTGGTGCAAGCTGGCTAAAGGCATTACCACCAACTCTGGCTTTTGAAAAATTTGAGACAGAAGCCTGTTTTGCTTCGGCCAATCTAGGCTTTCTAGTTGGGACATAAGGATTGATCATGGACTGTAGGTAGGCAGGGCCTTCAAAGGAGAGAGCTTAATAAAAAGAACAGAGGATGTGGCCAACACAGCCAAGATTGCTCTAGAGATGCTCTTGAAACCTCCTCTTGAATCCTTCTCTATCCTGGCACTCTGAGTCCTCCAACAACAGAATGTTGTTCCTGACCAGCCCCCTGAGCGACTGGGGCTGCCCCACTTTGCCCTCCGTGCCCCTATAAGGCAGAGAACAACACATTCCACCCTGCATGGGTCAGCTGTGAGCCTTCACAAAATGGCGGTGGCCCATGCACTGTAGACCTGGGAGCACCCCCAGCACCTGAAAGACACCTTCAGTTCCAGCATCCTATATATCGCCGCTCCAGCTTGATACTCCACTGTTGCAGCATACGCCTCTGTAGCACAGCCACTGGTCGGAGACTGCACTTTGGGTCATACCCTGCCTGCTTCCTACTGCTGGGATGAGTGCGGCTGATGACTGGGGCCATGCGGTTAGAACTGCAGTCCTGCCTTACTCTCCATCCTGGCCTGGAGCGCTGTGCCACAGAGGCAGCGGAAAGCTCAAAGATTTAATCCCGCAGCCCACCCATGTGCTTTGAGTCTCCTTGAAGGGTATATTTTCAGCCCCAAGTACCTGGGATTAACGCCTGCTTTGGCGTGAGGCATTTCATCATCACACCTTCATGAAACAGGTGAGCCTGGGGAACTACTCATAAGTTCCTTGATCAGAGATGATAGGCTACTAAGGGCTGAAGCCCCCCACCATCACTTACCTTTCTTTGACTACACTGTACTGGGCCTTGGATGGGCTTTTCCTTTCTACCCTGGTCATAGACTGTGATGTGGACACCTTTCAGCATGAGATTCAGGGGCCCCCAATGCACCATGCTTGCTGCAGCCCTGCCTTCCCCTCTCTTGTTGATGTTCCTAGGCGTTACTGGGCCTTTTTGACAATGGAAGGACCGCCTTGATTGACCCCACATGTTCTTGTGCTTTACGTTAGCTGCTCATCCTATTCCATGACCGAAGTATGTGGGCTGAGGGGGCATACATACCTTATTTCTCCAATTTTCCACTGGATGTGAATGGTCGTATATTAATACACACCGGCAGCCTTGTTCAAACCCTGCATGAACCTTTCTGTGGGCGCTTATTTGTAAGACTGATCCCCACCCCTGACTGAAGGCAACAAGAATGTGGAAAGACAAACTGTCCTACTCTTGCTCTCAATCCAAGATGGACAAGTTTGCTACCTCTCCTACAGAAGAAATCCAAGGAGGGGGGACCCCTCTGCTGCTGACACAGTCTCTACCGATGTGCACCATATCCTCCAGACCATCCAGGCATCCAAAGAAGCCTTAAAAGTCCAAAATTGGTGAGATTGGAATAGATGTGGCCTTGTTGCACCTGGATCTCTGCAATGTGGTGGGACAAGTGATGGAGACTTAGACTCTCTTGTCCACTCTCAAAGATGACTCCTCCGATGTGAAAGTCAAAGTCTCAGCCCTGCAGGCCACAGTTCTGACTCTTAAAGCCAGGGCGGAAGACACTGAAAACCAATCCCACCGGAACAATCTTTGCCGGTTGGTATTCCCTGAGGGGGTTGAGATTCCCCACACGACGACCATTGTGGAGACATGGCTGAGATCCTGAATGCTGGAGGGCTCCCTATCACCATCATTCATAGTGGAACGGGCTCATCGCTCCCAGGCGCAGAAACCCCCCTCTTGGGGTCCCTCCACGCTCACTGAATATTCAATTTCTCAACTACTGAGACTTTGATGCAATTTTGCGTGTGGCTCGCACCCAGGTATCACTCCTATATCAGTTGTTGAAAATCAAGATATTTCTTCATTATACAAGGGTAACACAGTTTCACCGCAAATCTTTTGATGCAGTGAAGCAGAAGGTCAGGGCCATGTCCATTCCCTATGTGCTGCTTTTCCCTCCAGACCATGAGTGGGTCATGGCTCTGCATTTATTTCTTAGATATCCTGGAGGCAGCATGAGAGTGGGCAACTAAACAGTCGCAGTCATGACTTCTCAGCAGCTATTGGGAAGGGGTCCTCACTACCATTTGGGGTTCCTCCCCACTCTCGTCAATGCTGCAAATCCAGGGACATGAAGGTGGGTCATGTCGAATCCCCTACATCATCTGACTCTGACTTCCCCAATTCACAAACTCCCCCAAGACGGAATAGCTCCCCAAAAGCTTGAGGACCCTCCGGCACCGGGGAGCACAGGTGCCACCGATGATGTACCATCCCTAGCAGCCTCACCTGACTTCCTGTGCTGAGACTCATACACCCTTAACCCAGGGTGCCTTCTAATGTTGGTATCCTTTCCATTAATCCTTGCCTATGGAGGAAGACTTCCTTTTTGAAGGCCTAGTTATATTTTCTGTGCTTGCTGGGAATTATTGTTGGGTGGCAGATGCTTTTGGGGTGGAGGCGGAGGTTGGGGGGCGAGGGGAGTTAGGTGTCACCTTATGGTCACAAACTGCTCCTTGCTTAGAAGATTTGGGTGTGATAATGTCTTCCATACTAGCTTTTCTAGAGGCTTGTGAGGTGCTGCCATCCTCCCTCATAAAAGTTTTCCTCTTGCGGTCACCCAGACATTCCACGAACCGCAGGCTAGAATAAGTGGGGGTAGCGGGTGGGTCAGAGGATAGGCAATAAGGCCCTCATTACAACCCTGGCAGTCGGTGATAAAGCGGCGGTAATAATGCTAACAGGCCAGCAGTCAAAAAAATTGAATAACAACCATGGCGGAAACCACCAACAAAGACAGCCACTTTAATACTCCGACTGCCACGTTGGTAAAAACAAACACAATGTACCGCCCACACTATTACAAGGCACCAATCCACCCGTTTTTCTGGGGCAGTACCAACACCATCAAAAGCACGGCAGAAACAGTCTGTGGAAGGGAAACCACTCACCGCTCGACACTCAATGAGGAACCAGGGTGCCATGGAGCCCAAACTACAGGTGTTACCAATGTTGGTGTAGCTTCTCATCTACCAAGAGTACGAACGGCAGCGGCGACGACCACGGTGAATACTGCACCTAGCACACAAGGGTGGGGAGGAGGGAAAAGAGAGTGACACACACACGCAAAACGCAACAACCCCACCCACAACAACACACACATACACGTATCCATTAACATCACAGATACAACCCGTCATCCCCTGGAAGAATGCAAGGACCAAACAAAATGAGTTTAACTAGTGTAATATTCGAACAATCAGATAGCCAAGAGAACAGTAAATAATCAGTATACACAAATATTTACAGCAAGTACACAAGTCTGTACACTGTCCCATGAAATGTCAGTGGACCAGTGGTCCCAAAAAGCATGGGCGAAGCCCACACATGACACCTGCCTCAAAACGGAGAGAACACTGCAGGGGCATCAGGTCGAAAAAAAACAGGCATCTCAGGGGGAAGCGGAGGGGTGCACCTCAGCCGGATGATGGTACAATGCCTCTGCTCCTCGAGGGGGCTCCATGCCCACTGCTTGGTCCTGGGAGTGCAAAGCCACAGTCTCTCAAGTGGGTGGTTTGCCCACTGCTTGCTCCTGGGGAGTGCAAAGCCACAGTCTCTCAAGTGGGTGGTTTGCCCACTGCTTGGTCCTGGGGAGTGCAAAGCCACAGTCTCTCAAGTCTCTCAAGTCAGTGGTTTGGCCACTGCTTGGTCCTTGGGAGTGCAAAGCCACAGTCTCTCAAGTCAGTGACATGTTCTACTGGTTCTGGAGGGGGCTTTGTGCAGAGAGTGCTTCATTCTGCCAAGGACTGTGTTAGTGGATACTTTTCTCCACTGGTTCTGGAGGGGGCTTTGTGCCCAGAGTGCTTTATCCTGCCAAGGACTGGGTTAGTGGATGCTTTTCTCCACTGGTTCTGGAGGGGGCTTTGTGCCCAGAGATGTTGCTCCTGGGGTGTGGCATGTTGACTTCGTCTCACCTGTGTGTCACAGCCACGCAATGTACCCGGAACAGGTAGCATGATACTCCGTGGAGGCAGACCCACACATCATCCTGTGGCAACTTAGGCTGCCAAGTGCTGGTTCATGTCAGTGCTGGAGGTGGTGTCTCAAGTGGTGTGTCCAGGATCCAGGACGTCACCTGCTAACTCTGACGGCTGCACGCTGGGGATGGGGCTGACTTCCGACAGAGTGGCATTGGCTGTTCACGTGGTGGTGCTGATGGTGGTGCAGGCGGCGGTGGCTGGTGGCGGAGATGCTGCCAGTGCAGGCCATGGTTCAAGTGACTGTTGGGGTGGATGGAGACACCATACCGTCTCCGGCAGCCAAGAAAGGATGATCCTTGGGGAAGATGCTGCAGACTGACGTTGTGGCAGCAGCAGTGAAGGTGGCGGTGCAGGTGGCGGTCGGAGCAGCAGTGGTGACTGGGGTGCAAGTGGCTGTCATCCCTGATGATTTGGTGGTCACCAGCCCCTCCCCAGGTGACATCGTGCCCAGAGATGATGTGCCCTTTGGCTTGTGGCCCTTCCCCATCTTGACAGCCGCTGCAGGGACCTTGGCACTGTCCACTCTGTGTTTATGCGAGGCCTTGCTGGGTGTGTGGTGTGACTGTCCCCTGCTTGAAGCCGGTCCCTTTTTGAGCTTTGCAGGTGGTTGAATAGGGTGGTCCTTCTTTTCCATCGGTGGCACACTGGCAGCTCTGACGGGTGCCCCCTTTGACCGTACTGGAGTAGCAGGGACCACAGCGGATGCAGATTTGGTGGCTGAGGTGCTGGGCTGGGATCTAGACATCCTGGCCCTAGGAGAATGACGGGGGAGGTGTAGGGAAGAGCTCCAGGTTAGCTAGGTAAATATTTTTGGACACACTGGGACGGGAAGATGGAGGGGGTTTGGGAGTGGAGGAAGAGGTAGTGGTTGTAGGAGGTGTATGTCTGCTGAGTTTGGGTGAAGGTGCATGGGTTGGAGGCTGTTGTGAGGTGGATGGCTGTTGAGTGGGTGTGTGCCGGCGTTTGTGTACTTTAGGAGGAGGGCTCACAGACACAGTGGGAGAGGACACAGGGGACGTGTGAATGGTAGTGGGGGTGGTGATTGCACGTCAGCAGTGTGTAGTGATGGGCGTGCTGGTGATGGAGGTAGTGGCTGAGGATGTAGTGCATGCAGGTGTGAGTGGAGACAAGACATAGAGGGAGGTGGCGGACGTGGAGGAGGGGGACACAGTGGAGGCAGTGGATGTTGGTGTGTCTGCATGGGTATGGTGCTTGTTATGTTATTAAGTTTATATAGCGCAATATCTGCCCTGAGGCCTCATAGCGCTTTATGCTGACAACTCAATCGCAAGAAACACAACATCAAATAATTCAGGCTCTGAATAACCATGTTTTCAAGGCTTTACAGAATGTCACTTCCTGTGCACATACCCGTATATTCAACGGCAGGTTGTTCCATAGTTTTGCTCCTTGAAAAGACAGGGATCTTTCTCCCCATCTTGCCTTTCTAGCTCTAGGAACCTTAGCCAAACTTGCTAAAGAGGATCTCAATCGTCTACCCGGTATATAGAAGGTGGCAAGTGGTCTGCTCATCTTGGGACCGAGATTATGTAGGGCTCTGTACATATAGCAGAGGGTTTTAAACTGAATTCTCTTGGCAACAGGAAGCCAATGTAACAAAGATATTCCCTTACGAATAGACTGATATTTAGGTATATGCAGAAGTACCCATGCTGCAGCATTTTGAACCCTCTGCAGTCTGTCTACCACATATTGGGGTGATCCTACAAATAAGGCATTCCCGTAATCCAGCCAGGTGTCTATCAGGGCCTGGATGACCAGTCTCTTAGCTGTGAAAGGCAAAATTGTCAATACCTTCCTGAGCATCCTCAAGAGTGCAAAGGAGGTTCCTGCTATTCTGTTAGCATGTTGGAACATTGTCAGCAGGGGGTCTAGTGTAGGAAAGTACCATCTTGCCTGACATGTTACCCCCATATTTCACTGTATATATGTTGTTTTAGTCTATGTGTCACTGGGACCCTGCCAGGCAGGGCCCCAGTGCTCATAAGTATGTGCCCTGTATGTGTTCCCTTTGTGATGCCTAACTGTCTCACTGAGGCTCTGCTAACCAGAACCTCAGTGGTTATGCTCTCTCTGCTTTCCAAATTTGTCACTAACAGGCTAGTGACTAAATTTACCAATTCATATTGGCATACTGGTACACCCATATAATTCCCTAGTATATGGTACTGAGGTACCCAGGGTATTGGGGTTCCAGGAGATCCCTATGGGCTGCAGCATTTATTTTGCCACCCATAGGGAGCTCTGACAATTCTTACACAGGCCTGACAGTGCATCCTGAGTGAAATAACGTCCACGTTATTTCACAGCCATTTACCACTGCACTTAAGTAACTTATAAGTCACCTATATGTCTAACCTTCACCTGGTGAAGGTTGGGTGCAAAGTTACTTAGTGTGTGGGCACCCTGGCACTAGCCAAGGTGCCCCCACATCGTTCAGGGCAAATTCCCAGGTGCCCAGAGCTCCTCCAGTGTGTCCCAGACCTCTGCCATCTTGGAAACAGAGGTGTTTGTGGCACACTGGACTGCTCTGAGTGTCCAGTGCCAGCAGGTGATGTCAGAGGCTCCTTCTGATAGGCTCTTACCTCTCTTGGTAGCCAATCCTCGTTCCTAGGTATCCAAACCTCCTTTTCTGGCTATTTAGGGTCTCTGCTTTGGGGATCTCACCAGATAACGAATGCAAGAGCTCACCAGAGTTCCTCTACATCTCCCTCTTCACCTTCTGCCAAAGGAACGACCGCTGACCGCTCAGGATGCCTGCAAAACTGCAACAAAGTAGCAAGACGACTACTAGCAACCTTGTATCGCTTCATCCTGCCGGCTTTCTCGACTGTTTTCAGGTGGTGCATGCTCTGGGGGTAGCCTGCCTCCTTTCTGCACCAGGAGCTCTGAAGAAATCTCCCGTGGGTCGACGGAATCTTCCCCCTGCAACCTCAGGCAACCAAAAAAAATGCATCACTGGTCCTCTGGGTCCCCTCTCAGCACAACGGGTGTGTTCCCTGGAACTCAGCAACTCTATGCAAGTGACTCCACAATCCAGTGACTCTTCAGTCCAAGTTTGGTGGAGGTAAGTCCTTGCCTCTCCACGCTAGACTGCATTGCTGGGTACCGCATGATTTGCAGCTGCTCCGGCTCCTGTGCACTCTTCCAGGATTTCCTTCGTGCACAGCCAAGCCTGGGTCCCCGACACTCTAACCTGCAGTGCACAACCTTCTGAGTTGTCCTCCGGTGTCGTGGGACTCTCTTTTGTGACTTTGCGTGGACTCCGGTTCACTTTTCTTTTAAGTACCTGTTCAGGTACTTCTGCGGGTGCTGCCTGCTTCTGTGAGGGCTCTCTACATTGCTGGGCGCCCCCCCTGTCTCTTCATCCAAGTGGTGACATCCTGGTCCCTCCTGCGCCACAGCAGCATCCAAAAACCCTAACTGTGACCCTTGCAGATAGCAAGGCTTGTTTGTGGTCTTTCTGCGTGGCAACACCTCAGCAAGCTTCTTCACGATGTGGGACATCCATCCTCCAAAGGGGAAGTTCCTAGTCCTCTTCGTTCTTGCAGAACACCAAGCTTCTTCCAACAGGTGGCAGCTTCCTTGCACCCTCAGCTGGCATTTCCTGGGCTCCTGCCCACTCTCGACACTGTCGCGACTTTTGGACTTGGTCCCCTTGTCTTTCAGGCACTCAGGTCCGGAAATCCACTGTTGTTGCATTGCTGGTGTTTGTTCTTCCTGCAGAATCCCCCTATCACGACTTCTGTGCTCTCTGGGGGTAGTAGGTGCACTTTACACCTACCTTTCAGGGTCTTGGGGTGGGCTATTTTTCTAACCCTCACTGTTTTCTTACAGTCCCAGCGACCCTCTACAAGCTCACATAGGTTTGGGATCCATTTGTGGTTCGCATTCCACTTTTGGAGTATATGGTTTGTGTTGCCCCTATACCTATGTGCTCCTATTGTAATCTACTGTAATTTTACATTGCTTGCATTACTTCCTTTTGCTATTATCTGCATAATTTTGGTTCGTGTACATATATCTTGTGTATATATCTTATCCTCATACTGAGGGTACTCACTGAGATAATTTTGGCATATTGTCATAAAAATAAAGTACCTTTATTTTTAGTATATCTGTGTATTGTTTTCTCTTATGAAATTGTGCATCTGACACCAGTGGTATAGTAGGAGCTTTACATGTCTCCTAGTTCAGCCTAAGCTGCTTTGCCATAGCTACCTTCTATCAGCCTAAGCTGCTAGAAACACCTCTTCTACACTAATAAGGGATAACTGGACCTGGCACAAGGTGTAAGTACCTCTGGTATCCACTACAAGCCAGGCCAGCCTCCTACATCTAGCCAGACTCCTAGGCTTTTTATAAGGTCCTTGGGCAGTGGAAGAGCCCCTAGCCCTTCTATTGTTGTGAACTCTGAGAGAGGATTCTTGGGATGTCCAAAGAATATCACCTCAGTTTTTCCATCATTGAATTTTAGTTTACTGAGTGCCAACCAATCAGCAACTGCCCGTAAGCAGGGTCCAAGTACTGTCTCAAAAAAAAAATCTGATTGTTTATTGGATAAAGAGACGATAAGTTGTGTATCATCTGCCTAGGAGATACGTTTTAAGCCAAATGATTGAACAATCTCAGCTAATGGAGCATGTAAATATTAAATAACAGTGGACTTAGAGAAGAACCCTGAGGAACTACACAGCCACTTAGAATACGTTTGGAATAGCATGAGTTTTCCAATACCTGATAAGACCTTTTTTTAATAAAGGAGTTAAGCCAATCAAGAGCGGTCCTGGTAATTCCTGCCTCTTGTAGCCTCTCAATTAAAACCTCCAGGTCTACCGTGTCAAACGCAGCGCTGAGGTCTAACAAAATAATCGCTGTTTTGGTTCCTCTATCAAGTTGCATTTTTGCTTCTTCAGTAATAGGAATTAATGCAGTTTATGTGCCACGTCTTGGCCTTAAGCCCATCTGTGTCAGATGGAGAATCTTATTCTTCTACAAGAAAAAAAAGAGTTGGCTCTGTGCATGCCTTTCGGCTATTTTATCTATAATAGGTAACAGAGAGATGGGACGATAATTATTCATAATTTCTGGGTCCAAGTTAGGTTTTTTCAGGAGGGTCTTAACAATGGCCTGCTTCCAAAAATCTGGGACTGTACCCAACTGAAGTGAAAGATTAATGAGATCAACAATCACCGGGCTTAATATTGACGAGCCCAAAAGGAGGAACTGGGGCCTTGCTGGGTCCAATGGTGAGCCTGATTTGATGGAACCCATAGATTGAATTACTGTCTCTATGTTGATCGGTGTAAAATTTTCAAAGAATGCAATTTCCTTCACCTTATGTTCTCTATCCTTATAATCTCCTATATCAGTATTAGAAAAAGGATAAGTATATATCCTGTACTTTTTCATGAAAGAAAGAAAGTCGCTAGATTGTCCACCTGGGCTTGTGGTTCCTCGATATATTGTGGCCCCTCAGGAGTCTTAACGAGATCGTTGAGGGATTTGAAAATTTCTTTTGGGGAGTTGGCCGCTGCTTCAATTTTTAATGCGTAATATTTTATCTGTGCTTCCTTTATTTCATTGTGATAAGAGCGAATCAGCTTCCTATATTCTACTTTAGATGATGGTTCCTGATTGAGCCTCCACTTTCTCTCTGCTCTTCTGCACTCCTTTTTTAGTTCCAGTAATTGTGGGGTATACCATGGTGACAAGTTTCTCCGTAGTCTATCGCTTAAATTTTGAACAGGTATAAGTTTGTCAAGGCTATCACATATCCACTTATTGAATGAGTGTTATATTTTTTAGATTCTGTTGCCTGTCATTGTCCCTTATTTGGGACGCAATCATATGGTCTCCTAGGTTGTCTGGTTTATATTTTTCTAATGAATTAATGAATTCCGTAGCTTTTAATTTATGCCATTTTCTTGTGCGAATGGTTGATTTACCAACCCTTAACTTATATTTGGGGACTATTATTTCTAGTTCAATTAGATGATGATCCGACCAAATCAAATTATGGGATCTCAAATATTTTAGTGTGTTGGAAAATACAAGATCAATAATATGACCTTTATCGTGGGTAGGATCTGTGATCAGCTGAGTTAGATCACACGCCTTCATGTCAGATACCAGGCGCCTTGCTGAGGCATTCTCTGTATCTTCAACATGGAGATTGAAATCCCTGAGCAATGTAAAATTAGATGTAGTGTGTACTAGTTGGGATATATTCTTAGCTAAAGACATTAAAAAAATCTGCCAGAGGTCCCGGGGGCCTATATGTAAGGACCCCAGACATAGTACAGTGGGGGTTGATGCTAATGGAGAAGGACATGCTCTCACAACCCATAATCTTCAGGGGAGTTGTGTTAACAGAGCATGTGTTTCTGGAAATAATTGCAATGCCACCACCCCTACAGGCTCTGTCCAGTCTACTGATTTTATACTCTGGCAGTAGTGTTTTCACAATATCAGGGGCAGAGCTATCATCTAACCATGTTTCGGTTAGGAATACAATCATTGGTTGTGTTTGTTCCAGAAGGATATTAATGTCCATCTTATGCGCCCCTAAAGAGCGACAATTCGTCAGAAATATGGTATATATATTATTTTCCACGGGCAGCTTTATGTCAGAGATACATGAAGGGGCCCATTTGCATTGTGGGCATATATGGCTCTTACTACTAAGATCTACTGTGTTGCCACAGAGACTATGTATCCCTGGATTGAAAGCCTACAATGTATTCCTGTCATAACTTAATAATGCTTTTTTAGCTGTGAGACAACCAGTATTTCTGACCTCTGGGCTCGTCCTGGTGCGTGTGAGTGCCTGTGGGATGTGTGGTGCTTCTGTTTGCCTAAGCCACTTTTGTGTGTTGATGTGTGTGCATGCTGGTCTGATGGTGTGCTTGGGATAGGCTGAGGTAGAGGGGATTGGGTCTGGATAGTGGAAGTTGGAGGGGGGAGGCTGGACACAGGGACAGTGGCTGCCGTCAGTGCTGAGGCCAGAGCCTGAAATGCTCTCTGTTGGGCCGCCACGCCAGAATGAATGCCCAACAGGTATGCATTTGTTTGTTGCAAATGCCTCTCGACACCCTAGATGGCATTCAAAATGGTTGACTGCCCAACAGTGAGGGATCTCAGGAGGTCAATAGCCTCCTCACTGAGGGCAGCAGGGCTGAATGGGGCAGGGCCTGACGTGCCTGGGTGAGCGGGCACGGGAAACATGCTGAGGGGCTGCTGGAAGGTGGTGCTGGTGGGGGGGGGCGGCTGTACCTGTTGTTGCGGTGGGCACAGAGGCACCCACCACCGCAAGGGAGCTCCCATCAGAGGTGGAGTTGCTGGTGTCCCCTCCTGTCCCCGTCGTGGAGCTCCCCTCGCCCTCCGTCCCACTTGTGCCCTCACCGTCGGTGGATTCACCCTCCTGGGCCAAGTGGAATGCAGCTCCTTCCATCTCTGGTGCCTATGCTCCTCTGCCAGATGATGCTAATGCACCCAAGGACAGGGTGACAAAACAAGAAGGGGGGGAGACAGAGGAGACACATGGTCAATGCCAGCAACACCACTACTGTTGGTGGACACAACACACAGGGAGCAGCCCTGTGCACTAGGCCATGCACTAGCAGTTAGTAGGAAAATCACCTGCCCATGGGGGACTATTCCTAACACCATTTGCTGCACACCTGGAACCCACAGGAGGCTGACTAGTTGTAGATGCCCACCACCACTATTGGGGTTGGAGTGCCACAGAGCCTACCTAATAAGGGACCTACCCTACCAAGTTCGCCCTGGCCTAGGGGAACACACAGCCCACATCCCCCACTCAGACACCTCGTAAAGAACGCAGAGTCAGCTGAATGAGACTGTACTCACCCCCTTGTGGCTGCTGTGGTGCCCTCAAGTGCCCATCCAACTCCAGATATGCCACCGCCAGGACCTGGAACATCAAGGGGGTCATGGTGCGACGGGCACCCCTTCCACATTGGAAGGCCAGCCCTAGCTGGGCCTCCGCCATCCTCTTGCTCCAGCGGCGCAGGTCCTCCCTTCTCTTGTGGCAGTGAGTGCTCCATCTATGATAGACCCCTAGGGTCCGCACTTCCGTGGCGATGGCACGCCAAATACCTTCTTCTGGTGGGCGCTGACCTGGAGGAAAGGTATAGGATGAAAGGAAATTACTCCCCCGTCCGGTTCGTCATACTCATTGCCCACCAGTTCCCTCCCATGCCCTGACACCCATACACTCACCATCCTCACATGCAGGCCTCAGCCCCCACCCCTACATGTATCTTTCATCCACACCACTCCATACATTCATGGCCCACGCATCATGCTCACAGTGTACTCACCTGATTGTCTGGAGGACCGTAGAGTAGCGTGTACTGGGGGAGGACTCCATCCACTAGTCTCTCCAACTCCTCGGAAGTGAAGGCAGGGGCCCTTTCCCCAGACACTCGAGCCATTGTCGCTTCTAGACCCAGGTCACAGCAGCACTTGCAGTGTCGGTCCTCTCCTGTTGAAGGTCAGGTATCAAGTGAGTGAACAGATAGAAAATGGCGGTCACATGACCCCTTAGGGCCCAATGATAACCAATGCTGAATTGTGCGGAGGTCTTCGACCGCCTACTGCGACGCAGCACAATGCCAGCGCAGTTACCTCATTTCCCCTTGTCCCTTCTTACAGGTCAGGCAGCCGCCATTTCAGGGTGGCGCATGGCACCTAACTGTGTCACAGCACATTTGGGCAGAAATACAGACAGACAACGCCACACACGGATTTACTCACATTGCAGCAAAAACACATGTGCAACCTATGTGGTACATGACCCTCTGCTCACCATTCTCCTCCATAGGGCACATCCGCTGGGGCAGATGATGAGATGGCATCATCCTCCGGTGTTCAGACCCCTGCTGGACCTGTCGACAATGGAAGACAGACACATCATTATCACCTACAGACTAGATTGTGCCACAATGCATGAACTGTGTGCCCAATTGGAGCCTGACCTGATGTCAGCTATCCACCATCCCACAGGAATACCCCCTCTAGTGCAGGTCCTGTCAGTGCTCCATTTCCTGGCAAGTGGCTCCTTTCAAACTACAGTGGCCATGGCATCGGTGATGTCTCAGCCAATGTTCTCCAAAGTGTTGACCAGAGTGTTGGCTGCCCTGCTGAAACACATGCGCAGCTACATTGTTTTGCCCCAGGTGGAGGATTTGGCCACAGTGAAAGCTGACTTCTATGCCCTGGGACATATACCCAACATCATTGGTGCCATTGATGGTACACTTGTGGCATTTGTACCCCCTCAAAAATGAACAGGTGTACAGAAATTGAAAAAGCCACTATTCGATGAATGTGCAGATGGTGTGTTTGGCGGACGAGTACATATCCCATGTGAATGCCAAGTATCCTGGCTCTGTGCATGACGCTTACATTTTGAGGAATAGCAGCATCCCTTATGTGATGGGCCAACTTCAGAGGCCCCAAGTGTGGCTAATAGGTGAGCCCAAGGTCCCCACCCAGTATATGTTGGTGTCTGGGTATGGGGTTGTCCCTAAGGGTTAGTGTGTGTCTAACAGTTGTCCCTCCATATTTGGAGGTGGCTCTGGTTATCCCAACCTCTCATGGCTACTGACCCCAGTGAGGAATGCCAGGACAAGGGCAGAGGAAAGTTACAATGAGGCACATGGGCGAACAAGGAGTATCATTGAGAGACCCTTCGGCCTCCTGAAGGCCAGGTTCCGGTGCCTTCATCTGACTGGTGGAGCCCTGTACTACTCACCCAAGAAGGTGTGCCAGGTCATCGTTGCATGTTGCACAACCTAGCCTTGAGACGCCAGGTGCCTTTTCTGCAGGAGGATGAGCTTGGAGATGGTCTTGTGGCAGCTGTGGAGCCAGTGGACAGTGAGGAAGAGGAGGCAGAGGAAGAAGATGTGGACAACAGAAGCAATATCATACAGCAGTACTTCCAGTGACACACAGGTAAGACACTGTAACTTCACTTTTCTTTTCAGTTTACACAGCAGCACGATTTCCCTATGTCTATGGCCCCTTACTGTACCCTTTGGCATCTCTATTTTCAGATCTCTGTGCCCCACTCTGGCTCCTGGTATGTTTACTGCTTCCCACTACAGGTCATACCAATGTATAAATTACTGTACATAAGATTTGTAATGTTTTCAGAATGTTATACTAATACATATTTCAATCAATTGACAGACTCCAGAATTGTATTTGTTCCAAGGGTGCTTATTTAAGTGCTAATAAGTAGAGGGAGATGTGCATTGGGCTGGGGTGATGGTGGAGGAAAGTCCAGGGTAGAGTCCAGTCTCATGGTATCACAGGTGCATTGTCCAATGGGGCATAGGAAGGGGAGCAATGGCAGTTCAAGGTGGACAGGGTAACAGAGTGGGACAGAAGGGTGACAATCAGGAGAGTCTTATTTTCTGGTGGGGGTCTTGGCAGTGTTCTCTGGCTTCTGCCTGGATCGCAGGACCGTTTGCACAGTGGATCTCCTTCTGCAGGGGGTGGGGCGCTGCTGGCCTGTTGTTCCATTGGCGGGGAATCCTGTCCACTAGCGCCGGCGGAGGTGGAGGGCTGTTCATCGGTGTGGCTAGTGTCAGAGGCCCGTTGTTGTGCCACTGCCTCCCTCCCAGCACCCCTGCAATGGTGACCAGAATGGTGTGGCTGTCTTTGAGGTCCTCCCTGATCCCCAGGTACTGTCCCTCCTGCAGCCGCTGGGTCTCCTGCAACTTGGCCAGTCTCTGGCCCATGGTCTCCTGGGAATGGTGATATGCTCCCAGGATGTTGCTGAGTGCCTCGTGGAGAGTGGGTTCCCTGGGCCTGTCCTCCCCCTGTCGCACAGCATTCCTCCCAGCTTCCCTGTTGTCCTGTGCCTCTGTCCCCTGAACTGTGTGCCCACTGCCACTGACCCCAGGTCCCTGATTGTCTTGGGTTTGTGGGGTTGCCTGGGGTCCCTGTAGTGGTGGACACACTGCTGGTTGACATGTCCTGGGGACAGTGGTATGGTCACGCTGGGTGGGTGCTGTGGTGGTGATTCCGGAGGGAGGAGGCTCTGTGGTGGTATGGGACTGTGGCAGGGTAACCGACTGTCCAGAGGTCCCTGATGGGGCAGGTTGGTCATCGTGATCCAGGCGTGCAGAGCTGCTGTCATCACTGTGGGCCTCTTCTTTGGAGGGACTACATGTTGGTGACACCTCCTCTCCGGTGTCAGAGTCACCAGATCCTCGGGGTTTGCGCACGTTCCCAACACGTCCTCTAATGAACAGCTCCAAGACTCTGATAGACAATTCACAGAGACTGTGAGAGTTCAAGAGGGGAAGAGGGGATTAGGAAGGGTACTGCTGGGAAGGAGACCTTTAATGGGAAAAAAGGTTAGAACACACAATATAACCTGAAGTAAATATTAATAAACATAGTCTTTCTGAAAATATGAGCAATCTTGAATTGCAGTTTTAAAAATGAACAGATTTTGTGATGATCAGATACCTGTAATGGAATCGAGATTAATTGAAATAAAACTTTTCTTATTCAAGCATGAATTAGAATAACAAGAATATGCATAATAAGAGCATATAATATTGCATCTAGAACTTCTGATCCTATATATATTTTCCTTGAAATGTTTTCAACACAGATTACACTCTTAAAACACTAGAGAATAAATATTTTTCAATGGGTTCAATAGTTCAAGAAATATTTCCCATACTTGTCAACTCAAATTGTACCAAGCAATTATCCTGGAATGGTAATATGCAGTTCACAACATAAATAAACTCTAGTAAAAAAGTGCATGTCCTGCTGACTCGAATGCCACCATGCAAAGTCAAGAAATGGTTGCAAAATAAATAGCGACAGGTTTTGAAATTATCTTAAATTGAATTATACATCGTGCCACTTCAAAACCTTCTTTGAAATGTCAATAAATAGTAGCACACAATGTACCACAAGCTTTTAAAGCTTCATAAACGAACCGCGCCTCTTGCCGATTTGTGATCAATCATGTATGTGTCAATAAATGCCAGCGCACATTGCAACTCAAGATTTCAAAGCTTTTCAAACGAATCGCGCCTCCTGTCGATTTGTAAACCTCAACGCGTATGTCAATAAACGCTGGCGCGCAATGTAACATGAGTTTCAAAACTATAAACGAATTGCGCTTCTTGCCGATTCATAAACATCCATGTACACACTTTAACAAAAATACTCGAGTGCACTTTTTATGACCTTAAAACAAATTGTTAACATAAATAAACGATCAGATCTTAGAATGAGATAATTCTAGATAAAATAAACGGTATTGGGAATAAACCCAACTACTGTCTTACCACCCAGGAACAAGATGCACCAATGAAGATTTCACAGCAGAACTGGGAGATCAAAAAGGCCACTGGAACTGAAGTTCTGGAAATAGCTGCTCTTCTGCACTGGAACCTCTGAATAGTGAGCACTGGGAGTTGGGCTGACTCTCCTCATATAGAGTCTTGGCCCAGCCCAGAACCACGCCCAGGCATGTTGCAGGGAAAGTCTCTGGAAGGCCCTGGAAAGAGACCACACCCTAACCCTCTCTGAAAACCTGTAGCAATACCTTGCAAAGAAACAGTATTTGTAAACATATTAAGAATAAGTGTTTAGGATTGAACTCTGCAATGCAAAAGGGTAAAATACAACATATCAGCACAATGCATGAATCATGTTATTTTGAAAGTGATGTTTTTTTGCATTTTTTGACGCCAATAGAGCGTGTACTGTTCTGGTGTTGACAGTACTCCCCTCTCCCAGACTCGCTCTAGGGCCTGGTTTGCTTGGATTAAGACGATGAAAGTGTCTCACAAGTACTGGAGCATGAACATCAGATGCGGAAACCCATGAGTTACTTTCAGGACTATAACCTTTCCATGAGATTAAATACCATAGATTACGTCCTCTCAGTTTAGAATCCAACACTTTCTTGACTTCATATTCTTCTTCCCCTTGTGCTAAAACAGGAGCTGGATGAGGATGGACCTTTTGGACTACCTTTTTCAAGAGAGAAGTGTGGAACACTGGATGAATCCATAAGGATCCGGGCAATTGTAGTTTATAAGTCACTGGATTGATTTGCTGAAGGACAGTATAAGGACCTATGAATTTGGGGTTAAACATGTGCTTCTTCTTGAAGTCTATATGTTTTGTGGAAAGCCACACTTTGTCACCTGGTTGATATTGTGGTCCCTCACAATGTTTCTTATCATAATGTCTTTTATATTTTTGTTTGCTTTTTCTAGATACTGTTGAATCAGCTTCTGGGTTTGATGTAAATGCTGAATGGTTTCTGACACAGCTGGAGTGAGAGAACTTTCTTGAGGAATTGTGATGGGCAAGGTGTCAGGATGATAACCAAATAAACCAAAAAAGGGTGTAACGCCAATGGAAGTGTGGAATGAGTTATTGTAAGCTAACTCAGCTAACCAGAGCATAGATGTCCAAGAATGAAGTGCCTTTTCAGCGTAGGCACGTAGGTATTGTTTTAAAGTCTGATTTAGTCTTTCTGTTTGACCATCTGTTTGAGGATGGTGACTAGTAGATAGTGTTGATGTCACTTGGAGTGTTTTACACCATGTCTTCCAGAAATTGGAGGAAAATTGTGACCTCCGATCGGAGAGGATAACCTTTGGTAGTCCATGATAACGAACCACTCTGTTCAGTAAAATGTTTGCCAATTCACTAGAAGTGGGCAATTTTTTACAGGCAATAAAATGTCCATATTTTGTGAGACTATCTACTACCACCAGAATTACTGAATGGTGTTGAACCACTGGCAGACCTGTAATAAAGTCTAATGAAATGTGTTCCCATGGACGACTTGGAGTTGGAAGTGGATGTAATAATCCTTTTGGTTTAGAATGACTTGTTTTAATGCAAGCACAAACTTCACAGTTGTTTACCATTGCTTTTACATCTTTTGTTAGGGTAGGCCACCAAAAATAACGTTGGATCAGTTCAAGAGTTTTAGGAATACCTGGATGACCTGCCGTAGGTATAACATGTAACCAATGAAACACTATCTTGCGAAGTTTGATAGTGGGTATGAATAAACGAGCGTCATGAAAGGGTAAACCTTGTTTGATTGACCTTTTGGGATCAGCTTGGGCCCATGCTTGCCATTTTTCAACAGTGAAGGAATTGCGAATTTCTTCAAAGAAATCTTCAGTTTTTATGATACATAGAACCTTGTCTGGAGCAATGATAGCTCTGGAGGCTTGAAATGCAGGCAACGTGGTAGACTCTTGACGGGACAAGGCGTCAGCCTTGCGATTATCTTTACCAGGCCGGAAGGTTACTACAAAATCAAATTCGGCAACAAAAAGCATCCAGCGTAATTGCCTAGGGGTCAAAAGTCTGGCAGAACTCATGAATTGAAGATTACGATGATCAGTATATACTGTAACAGTGTATTTGGCACCCAATAAGTGATGTCTCCATTCTTTAAAGGCGTCCCGAATTGCCAGAAGTTCTTTTTCAGCAATGACATAGTTTTGTTCGGCTTCGTTCAACTTCCGAGACATATAAGCTACAGGATGAAGTTGACCAGTGTCTTTATTTCGTTGTGATAAGACGGCTCCTATTGCTACATCTGAAGCATCAGCTTCCACTATAAAAGGTTGATTCGCATCAGGATGAGTTAAAACTGGGGCAGTGGAAAAAGCTTTCTTTAAAGTCGAGAAGGCTTGATCAGCTTCTGGGGACCATACAAACTTTTCTTTCTTTCTTAGTAGCTTAGTGATTGGAGCCACTGTCTGGGAGAAATGACTTATGAACCTCCGGTAAAAATTTGCAAACCCCAGGAAGCACTGTACATCACGAACAGTTTTTGGGATGGGCCACTCAGATACAGCTTTTACTTTCTTTTCTGCCATCACCATACCTTGAGGTGTAAGAATAACCCCCAAAAACTCAACCGTGGTAACATGAAACTCACACTTGGTTAGTTTACAATATAAATGGTGTTTTCGAAGGGCTGCAAGAATTTTCTTGACATGTTGTACATGTTCGTTTTCATTGTCTGAGTAGATCAAAATGTCATTGATGTAGACTATGGCAAATATGTCGAGGTACTCTCTAAGAACGTCATTCAAGAAAATTTGAAAAGCTGCTGGAGCGTTACACAGACCAAAAGGCATGACGGTATATTCAAAAAGGCCATATCTTGTCTTGAACGCTGTTTTCCATTCGTCACCCTCTCTCATTCTGACCAAATGATAAGCACCTCGAAGATCAAGCTTCGTGTAGATCTTTGCTCTCTTTACTTGTTCCAATAAAACCGGAATTAGGGGTAAAGGATATTTATTCTTGATGGTGACTTTGTTTAAACCTCTATAGTCAATGCAAGTTCGAACTTCTCCATTAGCTTTTGGAACAAAAAATAAAGGCGAAGCTGCAGGAAACTTAGAGGGGCGAATGAAGCCATTCTCCAAAAATTGATCTAGGTATTTTCGTAAATGTTGGTTTTCATGTTCTGACAGAGCATATACACGACAGTTAGGAAGTGTCGCACCTGGGGCTAGGTCAATTTGACAGTCATAAGATCTATGAGGAGGTAGAGTCTCTGCTTCTTTCTCATCAAATACATCTTTGTACGATGAATACTGTTTGGGCAACTGAGTTTCTTTCTCCGCAGCAGTAGCTATGTTAGAGTTGCAAACTGTTGGTACTTGATTTTTTTGGAGACATTGTTCATTACATAGCGCAGATGAGAACACGATTTGTCGTTCTGCCCAATTGATTTCTGGATTGTGATGAGTTAACCATGGCAAGCCGAGGATAATCCCATATTGGGGAGCATGGATCACATCTAGAATGATTTTCTCTTCATGTTTCTTTCTTAGAATCTTATCTTCACAAATCATTGACAAGGGGATAGTCTGAAGAGTTACCGGACCACCAGTCAAGAGTTTTCCATCTACTGCCTGGATGATTTCTGGGTTTTTCTTTTCAATACATGGGATCCCCCATGCACGAACCAATTGGACATCAACAAAATTCCCAGTAGCTCCAGAATCGACTAGAGCTTTTTTTTTAAATAGATCTCTTTCTTGACCTGAACTCTTATTTCCAGTTTAAGATGTCTAGATTGTGAAGGGTCCACGGTAACACCCAAGAGCAACCCTTCTCTGCATCTCGGGTGTTTTAGTTTTCCAACTCGACTGGTGCATTGGCTGCGACCTTCTGAACTGGACCTTGCTTGTTCTTTGGTTTGATTGGACAATCTTTGGCAAAATGACCTTTCGCCCACAATAAAGACATTGTCCATTTTTTCTGCGTAAGTCCTTTTCATCTTTAGTCAAAGGTCTTCTGATGGTTCCAATTTCCATCGGTTCCGACGTTCTTTCTTTCGGAGTTCTTGAATCTCTGTTATCATGAACGCGCCATGAATATTTTACAATCTTTTTGTGCGTTCCTTTACGTTCTGCTAAACGATGGTCAAGTCTCAAGACAAGATTTATTAACTCTTGACAGTCTGTAGGTTGTGGATCGATTTGCGCTAAGATATCTTTTAATTCCTCTTTGAGTCCCTTGTAAAACAAGACCGCTTGTTTTTCTTCAGGCCAGGAAGTCTCGGCAACCAGCCGGTTAAAGTTGGCTAAATACGACACTAGGTCTTGATTTCCTTGGCGTAAGTTTAATAATTCATGATCTGCTGACTGTGTTACAGTTCTACGATTAAAAACTCTCTCAAATTCACGAACACAATTTCTCCAATTATACAACAAGGGACTATTTTTATGCACAAGAGGAATTGACCAAGTAGCTGCATCTCCAATCAGATATGATAACAAGAAAGCTACTTTGGACTGGGCATCGGGAAAGGTATTTGGTCTGCAGGTGAAGTGTAGTTCCACTTGAACCAGGAAAGATTGCGCTTTCAATGGGTCACCTGAGAAACGTTCTGGGGGAGCTAAAGGAATCGCAGCAGGAACATTTAGGGAAATTGGACTACTTCCAGAAGCCTGAGAAGAAGTACCTGGCCAAAACACCCCTGTGGGACTTTGCTCCTTCTTCTCTACCTTATCTTGCAACTGACTCACTCTCTCTGCTAAGCTGGTTGTCAATTCTTTGGATGATACCATCACTGCTTGGAGCTGGGTGATAGCCTTAACTAACTTGTCTAGCGTGGCCATGCTGAGAACATACACAAACCAGGAGGATAATAATTCGTGGGCTCACTATTCTATCAGAGTCACCAGATCCTCGGGGTTTGCGCACGTTCCCAACACGTCCTCTAATGAACAGCTCCAAGACTCTGATAGACAATTCACAGAGACTGTGAGAGTTCAAGAGGGGAAGAGGGGATTAGGAAGCATACTGCTGGGAAGGAGACCTTTAATGGGAAAAAATGTTAGAACACACAATATAACCTGAAGTAAATATTAATAAACATAGTCTTTCTGAAAATATGAGCAATCTTGAATTGCAGTTTTAAAAATTACCAGATTTTGTGATGATCAGACACCTGTAATGGAATCAAGATTAACTGAAATAAAACTTTTCCTATTCAAGCACGAATTAGAATAATAAGAATATGCATAATAGGAGCATATAATATTGCATCTAGAACTTCTGATCCTATATATATTTTCCTTGAAATGTTTTCAACACAGATTACACTCTTAAAATACTAGAGAATAAATATTTTTCTATGGGTTCAATAGTTCAAGAAATATTTCCCATACTTGTCAACTCAAATTGTACCAAGCAATTATCCTGGAATGGTAATATGCAGTTCACAACATAAATAAACTCTAGTAAAAAATTGCATGTCCTGCTGATTCGAATGCCACCATGCAAAGTCAAGAAATGGTTGCAAAATAAATAGCGACAGGTTTTGAAATTATCTTAAATTGAATTATACATCATGCCCCTTCAAAACCTTCTTTGAAATGTCAATAAATAGTAGCACACAACGTACCACAAGCTTTTAAAGCTTCATAAACAAACCACGCCTCTTGCCGATTTGTGATCAATCATGTATGTGTCAATAAATGCCAGCGCGCAATGCAACTCATGATTTCAAAGCTTTTCAAACGAATCGCGCCTCCTGTCGATTTGTAAACCTCAACACGTATGTCAATAAACGCTGGCGCGCAATGTAACATGAGTTTCAAAACTATAAACGAATTGCGCTTCTTGCCGATTCATAAACATCCATGTACACACTTTAACAAAAATACTCGAGTGCACTTTTTATGACCTTAAAACAAATTGTTAACATAAATAAACGATCAGATCTTAGAATGAGATAATTCTAGATAAAATAAACGGTATTGGGAATAAACTGGGAGATCAAAAAGGCCACTGGAACTGAAGTTCTGGAAATAGCTGCTCTTCTGCACTGGAACCTCTGAATAGTGAGCACTGGGAGTTGGGCTGACTCTCCTTATATAGAGTCTTGGCCCAGCCCAGAACCACGCCCAGGCATGTTGCAGGGAAAGTCTCTGGAAGGCCCTGGAAAGAGACCACACCCTAACCCACTCTGAAAACCTGTAGCAATACCTTGCAAAGAAACAGTATTTGTAAACATATTAAGAATACGTGTTTAGGATTGAACTCTGCAATGCAAAAGGGTAAAATACAACATATCAGCACAATGCATGAATCATGTTATTTTTAAAGTGATGTTTTTTTTGCATTTTTTGACGCCAATAGAGCGCGTACTGTTCTGGTGTTGACATCCGGTGACGTTGAGTGGGGGTCCTGTGGGGATGTAAATGCAGTGTTATTGTATCTGCGTGTGCCATCTTGTGCATGGGTGTGTTTCCCTGTATGGTTGTGATTGTCCTGTCAGCTATGCTTTGTGTGCGTGGTGATTTTGTGGGCTAGGTGATTCTCTCTAATGGGCATGCTTTAATGATGGGTGTCAATGCAGGTCTGTGATGGGTATCTATGCTTAGGTGTTGCATGCAGGGCCTGGTATTGGGATGGGTAGGTTGTGATAGTGGGGTATTTGTTGGTGGAGTGATGGGGTGAGGGTAGGGGTAGGAATTTTGTGATGGCATGCAGGTAGGGTGGGGGATATAGTAGTAAAGATTTGACTTACCAGAGTCCAGTCCGCCTGCTACTCCTGCGAGGCCCTCAGGATGCATTATTGCCAAGACTTGCTCCTCCCATGTTGTTAGTTGTGGGGGAGGAGGTGGGGATCCACCACCAGTCCTCTGTATGGCTACCTGGTGTCTTGCAACCACACAACGCACCTTCCCCCGTAGGTCAATCCATCTCTTCCTGATGTCATCTCTTGTTCTTATGTGCTGTCCCACGTCGTTGACCCTGTCCACTATTCTCCGCCATAGCTCCATCTTCCTTGCAATGAACGTCTGCTGCACCTGTGATCCCGAATAGCTGTGGCTCTACCTGGATGATTTCCTCCACCATGTCTCTCAGCTCCTTCTCTGAAAACCTGGGTTGTCTTTGGGGTGCCATGGATGTGGTGTGAGTGGTATGTGTGAGGATGTGTGGGGTGATGTCTTGTGTTGTGTGCTGTGAGGTGCGTGGATGGTGTATGGGTGGTGGTGTTCTGTGGCTCAGATTGAGTGGGTGCTCCTGGCTTGTCTCTCTCTCTCTCTGTTCACAATCTTTTTTTTCGTTGAAAGGGTTGTGGGTAATGTGGGTGTGTGTTTGATAGTTGTCTGAGTGTGTGGGATGTGTATGTGTGTCAGGTGTGTGTAGTTTGAATTGTCCAATGTGGTGTAATTTTGTTAGAGTTTGTGTATTATGAGTGCAGCGGTGTGTACCGCCAATGGGTTACCGTGGTTGAAAGACTCCCGTGGTGATTTGTGGGTCCTGATACTGTGGGTGTATTCCTGTTGACGTAACGGTGTGGGTTTTGGTACCACCATTTTCTCACTGGCCTTTTGTCTGGCGGACTTGTGTGTGTGTCTGTATAGTGGCAGATTTCTCTGTGTGGGCCATAATACCCATAGCGGTATACCGCCGCTGTCACGGTATGTTGGCGGCCGTCAGCACGCCGGTAGGTGGCATTTACCGCCAAGGTTGTAATGAGGGCCATAATTCCTTTGTACTATGCGACAGAACCATACCCCTGCAAATGTCACAACTTGGACTGGAGAGCGCCTGGCTTGTTGGGATATACAAAAAGACATGAGGATCATTTGCTTTAAACCAAGTTTAAGGAGGCCACAGATATCGCCACATATATGACACTGTGAGATTTATTATGTGGCTAATACTTAAGATGGGTGTTTGACATACAGTATGGTGTGACCATTTCATCCCATTTTTCTTTGTTTATCCATTCAGACATCTGAACCCTAGCTTGCTTAGGACATGTCAACCTCAAGTGTTCAGACCATTTCAAGACATTGCCATCATGGAAGAACATTATGTAATCAAACAGTTTAGGTTGAATAGACAAACTATCATGGATTTGTGTTAGCATTGGCAGTCTGATCTCCTGCCTCACAGTATAAATATTACAGTAATCACACCTATAGTGAAAATTATGGACATTCTACATTTTCTGGCCACAAGAACTTTCCAATTCACTGTGAAAGTGACTGGAGGCATGTCACAACCAATGTTCAGTGGTGACCTACAAGACATCCTTTCTCCATTGTTGAAACACATCAACAGCTACATCCAGTTTCCACGTCAACAGGATTTTGCCACTGTGAAGGGAGAATGTTATAGTTTGAGTGGCCTGCCACATGTGGTTAAAGCTATAGCTGGAACACATATTGCCTTCGTGCCACCACATGTAATGGAACAGTTCTATCGTAATCGGAAGAACTTCCATTCCATTACTGTGCACGTTGTCTGCTTAGCTGATCTGTACATCTCAACTGTGCGTGCTCGCTTCCCTGTGCCAACACATACTTCCTTTGTACTATGCAACAGCACCAAACCCCTGCAAATGTCACAACTTGGACTGGAGAGCACCTGGCTTGTTGGCATATACAAAAAGACATGAGGATCATTTGCTTTAAATCAAGTTTAAGAAGGCCACAGATATCGCCACACATATGACACTGAGATTTATTATGTGGCTAATACTTAAGATGGGTGTTTGAGATACAAGTATGGTGTGACCATTTCATCCCATTTTTCTTTGTTTATCGATACAGACATCTGAACCCAAGCTTGCTTAGGGCATGGCAACCTCAATTGATCAGACCATTTCCAGACCTTGCCATCATGGAGGAGCGTGATGTAATCAAACTGTTTAGGTTGAATAGACAAACAATCATGGATTTGTGTAAGCATCTGCTGCCTGATCTCCTGCCTCACAATATGAATATTACAGTTATTACACCTATAGTGAAAATTATGGACGTTCTACATTTTCTGGCGACAAAATCTTTCCAATTCACTGTGGAAGTGACTAGAGGCATGTCACAACCAACGTTCCATTAACGTGCAAGTTGTCTGTTTAGCTGATCTGTACATCTCAACTGTGTGTGCTTGCTTCCCTGGGTCAACACATGATGCCTTTGTACTATGCAACGGCACCATACCCCTGCAAATGTCACAACTTGGAGTGGAGAAGGCCTGGCTTGTTGGTATATACAAAAAGACATGAGGATTATTTGCTTTAAACCGAGTTTAAGAAGGTACCATGGCATGATGTGATATTGATGTTTTGATATATTGCTTACACGTAGGAGCTTCAGCGTATCTTAACAGACCCTGGTTGTTAGTCCAGCTGCGGAAGCCAACAACACCACAGGAAGTCTGCTTCAATGAGGCCAATAGAAGGATATGAAGGCCACTGGAGCAGGCTTTTGGGCTCCTGAGGCAGGATTCAAAAGCCTGGACAAGACTGGTGGAGCCTTCCTCTACTTACCCGATAATATGTGCTAGATCTCAGTTTCTTTCTACATGCTCCATAACATTGCCCTTCGATGGAACATTTGTCATTGCAGAGGAAGTTGACCATGAAGAGCCACTGTGTGAGTATGTTGAAATGCCCAATGAAGATTACAATGGTGAAGAAGAAGGAATTGACGTACGTCAAGATGTCATTGACCACTTCTTGAACTGAGTGCAAATGTACCTTTACATATTGTACCTGCCAATGTTTGACCAAATTGTGACATAGAAAACATATCAATCTGTGTTGTCCATTACTTGTTAATAATGAGTTGATAAAAGTACAAGCGGAAGAGTTTTATTGGACAGAGTTTCCCTGCTTTGACTACAGTGTTTATTGACATAGATCACCCTTACTTGTGTTACAGATATGTGTCCTCCTAAATCATCTTTGCAGTCAAATTGGAAATATGACAATATTAATTTTCCCTTGTTCTGTTTCAGGGGTCTTCACTGTATCATCTTCATTTGGACATTGCAAAGTTGTTGCAATTGCAGTGAGATGTTGCAAAAAGTACAAAGTGAACATGTGTTGATCCTGTGACAGATACCCACTTGAGATGTACAGACCTTATGCAGGGACAACTTGCTCTGAGATGGAATGGAAGTTCTAGGAATTGTGACTGGTCTGTTTCCTTAGGGAAGTTGATATCAAGGCAGTGTGTACTATTCATCTTACCCAAACCACGTGTATGTCAAGCTATAGAAAACTGTCCTCCTTGGACATTGTAGAATTCTGTCCAATTTAGGTAGCTGTTTATGCGTCTCCACTTAGTGTAGTGTAGTTCATTTTCAAACAGCACTGAATGCTGGTTCTGACATTGCACCAGACACTGCCACAGTGTCCTGTTCTGTTCTTGTGGTTTCAATTTGTGTTGCTGCCATGATGTAGACTATTGGTGTAAGTGATGTAGGATTCATATTGTGAGAGCAGGATGTCTTGCTCCAGCATGATATTTTACCTCTTCAATTTTCTCCCATGTGATATTACCTTTCTTCCAAGGTGTCAAGGTCATGCAGTGTCCACCTCTGAATAGCACATATTATTGGGGTACTCCATGTTTTGAACTCATCTGTTCTGAACACCTTGTTGACTAATTCCCTATATATGTACGACAACAACACATTGTACATTTGCTTTTATTGACTGAATGAAATGGGGAATACATTAACTCTTGTTCATTTCCAATTTACATTTCTGACCATTGAGTCAATCCATTCTGTAAAACTCTTGATGGAGGCAGAGATTTAAGATTGCATACGACAGTAAGGGCATCAACAGTCTTGTACTTTGTCATCCAAATTATTTATTACAATAACACAAAGCAAATTTAAGAAGTTCAAAAGAATGTCTATTAAGTTTAAAAAAAAACTGTCATGCTGGGTGAAAGTATAGTGGTAGAGCCAAACATTTTTGTAGTCCGAAGTTTAAGGAATAGTCCATAGATTGAATGGTAGACACACAGGAGGAAAATAGGATCTGTGTCTCTTTGAGGTGGTTGTGGAGATCATGCCTTCCTCTCCTGGAAGGCCGGATGACTTCCCCCCTCCAGGAAGGAGAGAGGAAGAGGAACAGGGACTAGAGTAGGGGGTAGCAGGCCTCCCTGTCTGTGTCCATCTGTGGGGTTGTTGGCACAGAGGTGGAGGGAACACAGACAGGGGCTGATGGTTTTGGGAAAGCCCTGCTCACATGGTGGTATATGTCAAAGATCACCCCAGTCAGGGAGCTAATTTTTTCGTTGTGGTTACGGATTTCCAACACGAGCTCCCTCTGCACCTCCTTGATCTCTCATAGCTCAGTAACTACCTGGCCCATCACATCTTGGGATTTTTGGACTGCTCCCAAGATTTGGTTGATAATGGTCTGGCTGAATAACACTCCAGAGTCCTCACATGGCTGACCCACAGATTCCCTCTCACGACCCATACCCCCACTGCCCTGTGACCTTAGCACAGTATGCCCCATCCCACTGGGTCCTGGTAGAGGTTGAGTGACTGGTGGAACAACCTCTGCCAGGACTGGGGGGCACAAGATAGGTGGTGGTTTTCTTGGTACACAGGAAGTGGGGGCGTCCTGCCGCTGTGTTGGTGTTTCAGCTGGGGTGGGAGGAGTAGGTGTTGGGAGACTTTGAGGCACTGAAGCTGTCTGGCCAGGCAGACCAGATGGGCCAGCTGGTTCCAGTTTACCCGGCTTTTCAGGAGTAGAGTCTTAACTGATGGCCTGATACTGGTCTGGAGTGGAGATGTCTTGGTTGGCAGCTGATGTAATAGTGCTCCGGAGGGTTGGACCTGAAATAAATGCAGAGAATACGTAATATCTAGTTTGTGTATCTTGTGTGTCTTTGTTTACAAATGGGGCAACTGAAAAAAAAAGAGAAAACCAAATAATGGTCTGATTAGTCCGTTGTGTACTTTTCAAGCTTTACACGTACAGGTTGATTTAGACAGATGCAGATGTTGCAGAGCTGGCCTGTAAGGGAAAATATGAAGTATACACTACAAGTACCACACATTCAAGCCAACACAGTGGTGAATATATCGGAGTACTAGACCATTCCAAGACCTAGTAGGCTCCAAAACATTGGTTCAACTTAATGTTACAACTGGTTGTGGTCATCATATGGACAGTGTAAAGTAATTTGTGTGTGAATACTACTACTTTTCAGCATGCCACAGCACACAGCAGTATATCTGGGATTCTATAGACTATGAAATATGTGAGCATTTCCTGAAATTCACTGTAGGTATGGGAAGGGGACACCATGATTGAGGGCCACTACAACTAACATTTTCATCCATTGCATGACATGGCGACTTTCACATGTACCTTTTTAGAGATGTGTACACAAATGGAAGTAAAGGAAGGTGGAGCAATGTTGTCTTGCACTATTGTTTTGCAGATACCACAACAGGGCATCAGGGTAGTTGTAGTCATCCGTTGACATCATAGACATTAGTTAAGTGATTTTGTGCATATCATTTCCAATGACTACAGTCGAGATGAACGCACATTTTAAACATGGACACACATATGGGTATGCTGTTAATCAGTGTAATAACCTACTAACAGGCTCTATACTTTCATCTCCACTGATAGATTTTTGTATATGTTTTTGTGTGAAAAACATTATACATTGATATAAAGCAGTAGCCTTAGCAAATGCAAGGGGTTAGCCATGGCGACACCACCTGACACATTGCACATTGTGACAAAAGGGACAGAAAATCATGCTGCTAGTAATTGGTATGACATAATATTTTTTGTGTAGTCAAGTGTAGATATGTATCAATTTTGATAAGAGTGTAGACCCATCCTAAAAGTCTAGGGGGGCAGGACTCCATTTGTGATTAGTGACACATTGCTAGGTTCAACTTACCAGTCTCCACTCCACCAGGGATTCCAGTCAGGCCTTCAGGATGTAGGATCTGCAAGACCTTTTCCTCCAGGGAAATAGTTCTAATAGGGGGCTGAGAGAACCACTACCAGTCTTTGGGCCTCCAAGTGACACTTGGAGACCAGGGAACACACTCTCCCACTCAGGTCATTCCTCCTCTTCTTAATCTCCCCCGCTGTGTGTGCAGGTTGTTGGCTACAGCATTCACTCTGTCAACCATTCTGGACCACATTTGCCTTTTATATGAGACTGTTGTATTTTGGACTTGGGCTCCAAACAATTGTGGCTCTACCCTAATAATTTCTTCCACTATGACAGACAACTCTCCCTCTGACAAACATGGATTTCTCCTTCCTGCCATTGTGAAAATCGAAAAAATGGGAGTGTGAGCAGCAAGGGGTGGTGATAAACAAACAAATATGGTGAGGAAAAAAAATAGAGGCAGAGCTACAGAAAATGTGAAAAAATAATAGGGTTCTTCTTCAGTATGTCTGCTTGAAAATGTTGTTTTTCAGTGGAATGGTAAAGGATCGTGGGCTGAACTGGAGTGGGTTTTGTATGTTTTGCAGGTGTTCAAATTGTCCAGTATGCAAGAGGTGTGTACTATTGGCAGCCAGCCATGTTCCAATGCTGGACGGGTTCTGCGACTGACTCCCACCGTCATGGGACCACAGCTGCTACATCGCCAGCACAGCTGTGTTATCTAAATAGTCTCTGCGGGATCCTGCGGTGTAGTCAAGTTGCACATGGCAGGCTGATGGTTGTCACTGGAGACCGTTACATTGGTTGCAGGAAAGGGGGAGGGCAGGAATGCACTATATCTACCAAGATATGGTGCATTCCTGCTCTCTCCTTGTGCTGGTGCCCGTTTGGCTGTCTAGCGCCACTGCAGGGACCCTTGCACCATAGTACAAGTATGCCTGCATTGCAGGCAGGTTTGTTTTTTTACAGGAGGAGACGCCCTCCTGCACAAAAACAATAATTTGAGTTTTTCCTCTTTTCACCTGTGCTACAGAATGCACCCCACATAGAAAGAGGAAAATACGAGGGTAAATGAAGCTATTTCTCCTCATTTATACCGTACCTGAGAAGGCATAGCATTTTGACGCATAAATCTGAGAATGCACCAAAATCTATCTGTGGATGCCTGGTAATACCCATGCTCCACCCATGGAACGACTCCCTGGGGCAGACTAATGCAAGGCATTGACTTGCGCTGCCTTGCGCTACTCCAGGTGTACCAAGGTATGCAGGACCACAGAAGGTGGTCTTGTGTGGTTTGATGAATCTCATTCTAAGTTTTCAATTGCCCTGCACCCCCTTACCTGGCGCAAGGGCCACTCATAACCTTTGATAAATCTGGTCCTAGGTGTTGCACAAAGGATGACCATTTGCTTAGGAAGAAAGTAGTGGAGACTTAGGAACAGAGTTTTAGTGAGAATAAAAACAAGCAAGTAGTGGACAACAATTTCAAGGTCACCAAAAACTATTCTTATGAGTATCTTATTGAAAGCACTGGCACAGAGGAAGCAACAAAATGTGTTTTGTGAATAAACTGAGAGTGAATATAGAAGTTATAGAACATGTTTGCTGAAGCGGTGGGTGAAAGGCTTCCATTTTGAAGTAAATTGCTGCAAGTAGGGCACAGCTCAAGATTTTCTTGGTCAACGAAGCTGAGAGAACACTGATGTACATAAATCAAAAGTAGTTAAGTAGGGCTGATGGCCTAGTGCATCGGTCTGGAATTTAACAAAATATTTACTTGTCCATGTAACCGGATGTGTCACAAATCTACTTGTCCTGGAAAAGAAAAACACTTGTCACTATAGTGCCATGTAGTGGGGTGCCAAATTATAGCAGCAATCTCATTATATAACAGTTCTGATAATAGCCTCTCTCATTATGCCAGGGCTCATACTATTATAGTGCTTGAATACTAGCAATTCCCTTATTTTGCCACCTCTACAAAGATCTACACACTGGGCCTGGAGGTAGCGGAAAGCAATAGTTCCAGGGTTGTAATGCCATTCTGACTCTGAAAACTTACTAATGTACATGTTTGAGGAGTTTTCACTAGCTGTTCTTTCATCTTTTCCCATACTGACAAAGGTTGGAAATTTACTCATGACAAAGGCAGAGGTGAAACTTCTTCAAGGGTTGGGAACAAAGTGGTTGGAGGTAAAGTGAACCTGTAAACACTAAAAAGATTTTTGCACGAGCAATGCATATTTGTTCATGCTAAAATGCAGGTCACAAATATTTTCTAGGGGTATGATTTCCTGGCCTACTTCTGTAAATTCTTGTGAATTCATGAAAGCCTTAGATGTGCACGAATGTAGGGACATATATCATGGCTACAGTTTTGTGACTTTAAGAATTGGGCCCCTTATTAGTTCTAGCATTAACCAAGACCTTTAGTTTTTATTAAAATTCAATCTCTCTGTCTATTAGCTGACGTCACTGTGAATGACAGCATTCTCCTTTTTCACAAGGAGCATATCAGCACACTAAGAGGGTCATTCCAACCCTGGCGGTCGGTGTTAAAGTGGCGGTCAAACCGCCAACAGGCTGGCGGTAAAAAAAATGCAATTCCGACCCTGGCGGAAACCGCCAACAGAGACCGCCACTTTAACACACCGCCCGCCACGGCGGGACAAACAAACAGCGCGGCGGTCACCACCAACAGACAGGCGGGAGACAATGTACCGCCCACCCTATCACAACCCACCAATCCGCCACCTTATCCGGGGCGGTAGCCCCGCCGATAAAAACACGGCAGAAACAGACATTTCAAACGGAAAACGCTCACCTCCATACACCCCACGAGGAATCTGGACAGCATGGAACCCGAACTACACATCCTACCAGCCATTGTCTTCCTGCTCCTCTACCAGGAGCACGAACGCCGGCGCAGAAGACAACGGTGAGTACTGCACCTACGGCACAGGGGAGGGGGAGGCAAAATTACGGGACACATATATGCGACAAACCCACCCTCACTCTCAACCACTACAACACACACATCAATGCATAGCAACACATCACAGTTACACCCCCAAACCCCCCGGAAGAATGCAAAGGCAAAAGGAAATGATTATAAATATAGAATTATATTGTAAGACTGAGTATAAAATATATCACACATCTATAACTTTATATACATAAATTGTCCAGTCGATATGTCTATCAGCCATTGTTCGTGGGCCACTGGGCCAAAACACATGGGCAAAGCCCACACAGGATACCTGCCTCCAACGGAGAGAACACTGCAGGGGCATCAGATAGGAAAACTATAGCCACCTCAGGGGGAAGGGAAGGGGGGGCACCTCAGCCAGATGAGTCCACGACGCCATATCCACGAGGGGCCTCCATGGCCACTGTGCCATCTTGGGGAGTGCAAAGCCACAGTCTCACAAGTCTCTACAGTGGGTGGGTTGCCCACTGTGCCATCCTGGGGAGTGCAAAGCCACAGTCTCTCAAGTCTCTACAGTGGGTGGCTTGCCCACTGCCATATCCTGGGGAGTGCAAAGCCACGGTCTCTCAAGTCTCTACAGTGGGTGGGTTGTCCACTGTGCCATCCTGGGGAGTGCAAAGCCACAGTCTCTCAAGTCTCTACAGTGGGTGGCTTGCCCACTGTGCCATCCTGGGGAGTGCAAAGCCACAGTCTCTCAAGTCTCTACAGTGGGTGGGTTGCCCACTGGGCCATCCTGGTGAGTGCAAAGCCACAGTTTCTCAAGTGGATAACAGTCTCCACTGGTACTGGAGGGGGACTAGTGCCCAGAGTGCTTCGTGCAGCCCTCCCCGACACAGATGCGGGCCTGCCCCTTCCGCCAATGGGCCAGCGGTGCTTGAGATGAAGAGCCCAGTTCAGCGGTGCTTGAGATGAAGGGCCCAGTTCAGCGGTGCTTGAGACGGCGGTGCCCAGCGGAGCGGTGCTCGAGATGAAGGGCCCAGTTTAGCGGTTCTTGAGACGGCGGTGCCCAGCGGAGCGGTGCTTGAGATGAAGGGCCCAGTTCAGCGGTGCTTGAGATGAAGGGCCCAGTTCAGCGGTTCTTGAGACGGCGGTGCCCAGCTGAGCGGTGCTTGAGATGAAGGGCCCAGTTCAGCGGTGCTTGAGATGAAGGGCCCAGTTCAGCGGTTCTTGAGATGAAGGGCCCAGTTCAGCGGTTCTTGAGACGGCGGTGTCCAGCGGAGCGGTGCTTGAGATGAAAGGCCCAGTTCAGCGGTGCTTGAGATGAAGGGCCCAGTTCAGCGGTTTTTGAGACGGCGGTGCCCAGCGGAGCGGTGCTTGAGATGAAGGGCCCAGTTCAACGGTGCTTGAGATGAAGGGCCCAGTTCAGCGGTGCTTGAGACGGCGGTGCCCAGCGGAGCGGTGCTTGAGATGAAGGGCCCAGTTCAGCGGTGCTTGAGATGAAGGGCCCAGTTCAGCGGTTCTTGAGATGAAGGGCCCAGTTCAGCGGTTCTTGAGATGGCGGTGCCCAGCGGAGCGGTGCTTGAGATGAAGGGCCCAGTTCAGCGGTGCTTGAGATGAAGGGCCCAGTTCAGCGGTGCTTGAGACGGCGGTGCCCAGCGGAGCGGTGATTGAGATGAAGGGCCCAGTTCAGCGGTGCTTGAGATGAAGGGCCCAGTTCAGCAGTTCTTGAGATGAAGGGCCCAGTTCAGCGGTTCTTGAGACGGCGGTGCCCAGCGGAGCGGTGCTTGAGATGAAGGGCCCAGTTCAGCGGTTCTTGAGACGGCGGTGCCCAGCGGAGCGGTGCTTGAGATGAAGGGCCCAGTTCAGCGGTGCTTGAGACGGCGGTGCCCAGCGGAGCGGTGCTTGAGATGAGTGTCCTGCTCAGCGGATCCGGCCCAGGCATGGATGTCACTCGCCACCTGACATGTGGCTGGCGGGGCCTTCCTGCCCATCTGTCTGGTGGCTTGCGGGGCCCTCCTGGGCTGCAGTTCTCGGCCTGTGGGTGTCCTCCTGCCCACCTGGGACGTGGCTTGCGGGGCCCTCCTGGGCTGCAGTACCGGGCCTGTGTGTGTCCTCCTGCACACCTGGGATGGGGCTGGTGGGGCCCTCCTGGCCAGCTGGCCTGCTGCCGGACTTGTCGGGCGTGCTGCCCTTCCCACCCTTCCCTGCACGCTTGTGGCCCTTTCCCACCTTTGGCGGTGTGCCAGGTGGCACCCCACTTCCTGACGGAGCCAATGTAGGGATTTTGGTCCCTGGGGTCTTTGGTCGCTCGCGCCGGGCACTGGCAATCTTAGGATGCTTTTCCGGTGGTGGGCTGGCCGTGCCTTGGCTCCTAGCTAAACTGGATGCCCTTGAGGGTGGGGGACTCCACAGTCCATGGACAACAGTCTTCACTGGTCCCGGTTTTGTGGTGGCTGAGGTGCTGATTGGAGTCTTATGAGATGGACGGGGTGGGGGAGTTGTAGGAAAGAGGTCAAGTTTGGAAAGGAAAAGCAATTTGGAAAGAGAGGGACGGGTAGGTGTAGTGGGTATGGGAGTGGAGGAAGAGGATGTGGTTGTAGGAGTGTGAAGTCTGGTGTCTTTGGGTGCAGGTGCTTGGGCTGGAGGCTGTCGTGAGGTGGATGGCTGTTGGGTGGGTGGCTGCCTGCGATGTGTAGTTTGGAGGAGGGGGTGACAGACACACTTGGATAGGACACAGGGGACGTGTAAATGGTAGTGGGGGTGGTGATTGCACGTGTGCGGAGTGTTCTGGTGGGTGTGCTGGTGATGGACGTAGTGGCTGAAGATGTGCATGCAAGTGTGAGTGGAGACGTCACAGGGAGGGAGGAGGGAGACGAGGAGGAGGGGGACACAGTGGAGGCAGTGGGTGTTGGTATGTCTGCATGTGGATGTTGCTTGTGTGAATGCTTGTGTGATGTGTGGTGCTTATGTCTGGATGAGCTTCCCTTGGGTGTTGAGGTGTGTGCAGGCTGGTCTGTAGGTGTGTCTGGGATAGGCAGAGGTACAGGGGATTGGGTCTGGGTGGAGGAAGTTGGAGGGGGGAGGCTAGAGACAGGGACAATTGCTGCCGTCATTGCTGAGGCCAGAGCGTTGAACGATCGCTGATGGGCAGCCTGACCCGAATGAATGCCCTCCAGGTATGCATTACTCTGGTGCACCTCTCTTTGTACACCCTGGATGGCATTCAAAAGGGTAGACTGCCCAACAATGATGGTCCTTAGGAGGTCAATGACCTCATCACTGAGGGCAGCAGGGGTGACAGGGGCAGGGCCTGAGGTGCCTGGGGCGAAGGAGATGCCCACATTCCTGGGTGAGCGGGCACGGGGCAAATGCTGAGGGGCTGCTGGGAGGGCGGTGCAGGTGCGCTGGGTGGCGGCTGTACCTGTTGTTGCGGGGGGCACGGATGTTGCCGCCACCACAAGGGAGCTCCCTTCAGAGGACGAGTTGCTGTCACTGACATCAGCACGAGTCCCCGCTGTGGAGCTCCCCTCGCCCTCCGTCTCACTGGTGAAATCCGAGTCAGTTGCATGGCCCGCCATGGCCATGTGAGATGCAGCTCCCTCGTGCTCCGATGCCACTTCTCCTCCGCCTGATGATGCTAATGCACACATGAACAGGAAGACCACAAAAAAGGGGGGGAGGAGAAATAAAGACATGTTGAGTGCATGGATTACCGCTACCGTTGGCGGACAAGACAGACACAGAAGCCCCCTGCACTACGCCGCGCACTTGGGGTCCACTACGCAATCCGTGGGACATGGTCTACAAGCCTATGGACGACAACTGCACACATAGATGACACAGGGCCATGGATACCTGTACTTGGCACCCTACAGAGGTGGGGGGTGGGGGCACAGGGCAATGCCTTACGGAGGGGCCTAGCCTACAGAAATCGCCCTGGCCTAGGGATACCCACAGCCCTCCTCCCCCACCCAGACACCTCCACTGCGCGCAAAGTCAGCAGAATGTATTTGTACTCACCCCCTTGTGTCTGCTGTGATGTCCTCCCCCGCCCATCCAAATCGGGGTAGGCCACCGCCAGGATCTTGGACATCAGGGGGGTCAATTGAGGACTGGCACCCCTCCTACATTGGGAGGCCATCCCCAGCAGAGCCTCCGCCGTCTTCCTGCTCCCGCGTCGGATGTCCTCCCACCTCTTCCGGCAGTGGGTGCCCCGTCTGTTGTGGACCCCCAGGGTCCGGACGTCCTTGGCGATGGCACGCCAAATCGCGACTTTCTGGTGGGCGCTGACCTATGTGACATGTACAGGGAGAGAAAAATTGTCATCACCTTCTGCATGCTCGATGTGAGTGGCCCCCCATCCCCACCCTTGCCATGTGGCACATGCTCTCATCTGTCGTTTGATGCATGCCTCAATCGCTCCCCTCCCCACCATCTTTCATCCACCCGACTCAACCCAGGCATTGCCCACTAAGCATGGTCCCAGTGTACTTACCTGTTGGTCTGGAGGACCGTAGAGTAGCGCATACTGGGGGAGGACCCCATCCACAAGTTTCTCCAACTCCTCCGCAGTGAAGGCAGGGGCCCTTTCCCCTGTCGCATGAGCCATTGTCTCTTCCAGACCGAGGTCACAGCAGCACTTGCAGTGTAGGTCCTCGAGTGATTAAGCAGATAGAAAATGGCGGTCACGCCCGCGGCGGTGCGTACCGTGACCGCCGGCGCACATCGTCATTTGCTCCTGAAACCCATAGGGTTCAATGTTAACCAATGCGGCTTAGCGCCGCGGTCTTCGACCGCCTACCGCCGCGGTGTGCCACGCCAGCGCATTGACCTCACATCCCACTGTCGCACTTCACAGGTCAGGCAGCCGCCATTTCAAGGGCCCACATGGCCTAATTACCAACTGCGTCACACATACCTAGGCCATGCACCAACACTCATACAAGCCATTCAATGCATTGGGAATCGTGTGATATGCAAGCTGTGGTTACGTACCTGTGGGTTGCTTGACTCTGTGCTCGCTGTTGTCCTTCATAGGCACTGTCCGCTGGGACATGCGAGGAGATGGAGGAATCTTCCCGTGTACAGACCGCTGGTGGACCTGTCGACAATGGAGGAACGACATGTCATACTGACATACAGGCTTGACCGAGCCACTATACAGGAACTGTGTGCCCAGCTGGAGCCAGACCTGATGTCACCCATCCGCCAACCCACAGGGATCACCCCTCTAGTGCAGGTGCTGTCAGTACTCCATTTCTTAGCAAGTGGGTCATTTCAAACCACAGTGGCCATATCATCAGGGATGTCCCAGCCTATGTTTTCCAAGGTGTTGTCCAGAGTGTTGTCTGCCCTTCTGAAATACATGCAGAGCTACATCGTTTTCCCTGAGGTGGGGGATTTGCCTACAGTGAAGGGTGATTTCTATGCCCTTGGACATATCCCCAACATCATAGGTGCCATTGATGGGACACATGTTGCTTTGGTCCCCCCCAGCAGGAGTGAACTGGTGTACAGGAACTGGAAGAGTTATCATTCGATGAATGTACAGATGGTGTGTTTGGCTGACCAGTACATCTCCCATGTTAATGCCAAGTTCCCTGGGTCAGTGCATGACGCCTACCTCCTGCGGAATAGCAGCATGCTGTATGTGATGGGTCAACTCCAGAGGCACCGGGTGTGGCTATTAGGGGACTCTGGTTACCCCAACCTGTCCTGGCTACTGACCCCAGTGAGGAATCCCAGGACAAGGGCAGAGGAACGGTACAATGAGGCCCATGGGCGGACTAGGAGGGTGATCGAGCGAACCTTTGGCCTCCTGAAGGCCAGGTGCCTCCATATGACAGGTGGATCCCTAATGTACTCACCAAAGAAGGTGTGCCAGATCATCGTGGCCTGCTGTATGCTTCACAACCTGGCTTTGCGCCGCCAGGTGCCTTTTCTGCAGGAGGGTGGTCCAGATGGTGGTGTTGTAGCAGCTGTGGAGCCTGTGGAGAGTGAAGAGGAGGAAGCCGAAGAGGACGACATAGAGAACAGGAACACAGTAATACAGCAGTATTTTCAGTGACACACAGGTAAGAGTAGACACCGGCATATTACATTTACTTAAAGACTCCTACCTCTCTACTGTCTGACTTTTTCCCCCAGTGTATGGTAACTGTGTTGTGACTTTCCCTTCCGTTTTCAGAGCTGTGGGCCCCACTGCATGACATCTGCTTTGTTTCCCCATGGACTACAGCTGTGTGACAGCGGTTTGTTACCATCACAATGTGAATGAACATTTTGGCACGGTCATGTCTAATACATTTGTTCTAAATCACAGGCAGACTCCAGATTGTTTTGTGCAATAAGTGTTTTTATTCAAGTGCTCTAAATTGGATGGGTGGTTGCAAATCGGTGAGGGGTGATGGTGGAGGATTGTCCATGGCAGAGTCCAGACTATCAGTTTCACAGGTGCATTGTCCAAATGCCTGTGGGAAGTGGAGCAGGGGCAGTTTAAGGTTGGACAGGGTGACAATGTGGGACAGTGGGTTGACAATCAGGGCGGTATCCTTTGCTGGCGGGGGTCTTGACATCTTACTCTGTCTTCTTCCTGGATCTCAGGGCCCGCTTGCGGGGTGGTTCTCCTTCTGCAGGGGGTGGGGTTCTGGTGGCCTGTTGGTCTTGTGTCGGGGCCTCCTGTCCACTAGCGCCGGCAGAGGTGGTAGGCAGTTCTTGGTGCATGCTAGTGTCAGGGGCCCTTTGAGGTGCCACAGTGTTCCGCAATGTCGTGACTACCTCATTCAGGGCCACTACGATGGTACCCATGGCGGAACTGATGTTTCTTAGTTCCTCCCTGAACCCCATATACTGTTCCTCCTGCAGAAGCTGGATCTCCTGAAACCTGGCCAGGACCGTCGCCATCGTCTCCTTGGAGCGGTGGTATGCTCCCATGATGGAGGAGAGGGCCTCGTGGAGAGTGGGTTCCCTGGGCCTGTCCCCCCCCTGTCGCACAGCAGCCCTCCCAGTTCCCCTGTTTCCCTGGGCCTCTGTCCCCTGGACCGTGTGCCCACTACCACTGCCCCCAGGTCCCTGTTGTTGTTGGGGTGGTGGGTTAGCCTGGGTTCCCTGTAGTGGTGGACACACTGCTAATTGACGTGTCCTGGGGACAGAGGTATGGGCCAGCTGGGTGTGTGCTGTGCTGGTGTTCCCAGAGGGGGGAAGGTCTACTGTGGCCTGTGGCTGTGTGAGGGGAACCGACTGTCCCAAGGTCCCCGATGGACCGGGCTGGTCATCTAGATCCAGGGAGACAGAGCTGCTGTCCTCACTGTGGGCCTCTTCTGGGGGTGGAGGGGACATTTGTGGACCCTCCTGCGCGGTGACGTGGCGTTCGGTCCTGCAGGGGTATAAAAGCATGGTTATTGCTTCTGTGTGTGTCATAGCGTGCAATGGGTGGGTGCCCGTGTACCCCAGTGCTGGCATTCCTTTGTGGGGGCTGTTGTGACGGTGGTTGGGGGGGGGGGTTTGTATGTGTATGTGCAGTGGGCATGCTTAGGTGATGGGTGTCCATGCTTTGTGGACGCATGCAGGGCTAGGTGTTGGGATGGGTGGGTTGTGATGGTGAGACAGTTGCAAGGAGTAGGATGTGATGGCGGTGAGGGTGGGGGTATGAGTTGGCATGCAGGTGGGGTGGGGGGGAGAAGTAGTTAAGATTTGCCTTACCAGAGTCCATTCCTCCGCCTACTCCTGCGAGGCCCTCAGGATGCAGGATGTTCAAGACTTGCTCCTCCCATGTTGTAAATTCTGGGGGAGGAGGTGGGGGTCCGCCGCCAGTCTTCTGCACCGCGATGTTGTGCCTGGATACCATGGAACGCACCTTCCCCCGTAGGTCGTTCCACCTCTTCCTGATGTCGTCCCGATTTCTTGGGTGCTGTCCCACAGCGTTGACCCTGTCGACTATTCTGCTCTATAGCTCCAGCTTCCTGGCAATGGTGATGTGCTGCATCTGTGCCCCGAACAGCTGTGGCTCTACTTGTACAATTTCCTCCACCATGACCCTGAGTTCATCATCAAAGAACCTGGGGTGTCTTTGCGGTGCCATGGGGTGGTGTGGGTGATGTGTGGGGTCGATTGTGTGGTGCTAAGTGTGGTGATGTGTATTGTTGTGTTGTGTGAAGTGCGTGCAAATATTGCTGGGTGACAGTGAATTGGGCGTCTGGGTGCTCGGATGTCTTTTCTCGGTGCGTGTTCACGAATCTCTAGGAGTGGAGGTTTGTGGGTGATGTGGGTGTGTGTTTTATATTTAATTGGGTGTGTGGGAGTGGTGTGTGTATGTGTCTCAGGTGTGTGTATTTTGAATTGTCCAATGTGGTTGTATTTTGTAAGTGTGTGTGTATTTTGAGCGCGGCGGTGTGTACCGCCAATGGAATACCGCGGTTGAAAGACCGCCGCGTGGATTCATGTGTCGTGATAGTGTGGGCGTATTTATGTTGGCGTGACGGTGGAGGTTTGGTCATCGCCAGTTTCTCGCTGCCCTTTGGTGTGGCGGACTTTTGTGGATGTCTGTATTTTGGCGGTTTTCCTGTTGTGGGTCTGAATGACCGTGGCGGTTTACCACGGCCGCAGCGGTGTTATGGCGGTCTTCTGAACAGCGGTAAGCGCCTTTTACCGCCGAGGTTGGAATGACCCCCTAAGTCATTTTGTTCAGTGCACGAATTTCTGTGGCAATGTGTGCTTTTTGGGACGAAAAATATTCTTGCTTTTTGCCAATGTTTGTATAATGGTGAGTGTCCAGCAGCTCCCACAACAATAGTTTTACCAAAACTGTGTCAAAACAAGAACCTTTTCGGCAAACCTAAAAAGCTGACTACCAATGTCAGACCTACTTGCTTTTCCAGTGCTTGTTTATTTTCATGATTTCCATAATATTCTTGATAAGGCGTGTATTGATTTTCCATTATGAATATTTCTGAGAAGTACTAACATGCATCAACACATTCTACTAAATTATGCTTTAAAGACATTGTACCTAATATATCACAGCAGTTTAGCAAAAAAAAAATTCCTAGTTGCACTGTTTGGTGAACATTTTATTTTGAAAGCAAAAAAACTTAAATGTTGCTTTTAAGCGTCTGCAAATACTTGCATCTAATCAGAGAGCATTCTGGGAGTATTATACATAGCCTCATATTGTTAAACTCTGCAAATGTGTGTACACATTTTTATACTGGAACAATTGTCAGTAGTGCAGTCCAAGCTTGAAACATTTCCTTAGAGCAGAGGTCTTCAAACTTTTTTGCTGTGAGCCCCACTACCCAAAATATTTTGAAGTCGGGCCCCCCCTTGAAAACTTTAAGGGAAGACTTGGTGCAGGGCGAGAGGTATGGCTGAGCACAGAGGGTTGAGCTTATAAGATAATATTGGGACACTTTTTCAGAAGCTCACACTTCACACTAAATGTGAGACATAGAAAAGAGCAAACACATAAAAACTGAACCAGACAAGAAGAATACTACTTATAAATTGAGGTCCTCATGCCTTTGTGTCCCAATACAACTGCACCACCTGCACTAATGACAGCTATGAATCTGAAATGCAGGCTATCCCCTCTGCCACTCTCCCCCTTTCCTCACCATGTCTGGCCACCGCTCCAATCTTGAAAGAGACTTTCTTTCCCTTTAGTAACAAATTAGCCCCCACATGTTGTCCACCTCATCCCTTATGTTCTCTGAATGTCTCGTTGTAAAGTAAGGCAGTCATAGTTGTGATGCAGTGGGCCCTTCATACTTCTGGTCCTCAGTGCCACTTTGTCTGCTTCACTAATAAGACCTCGTGCCTAGTGAAGCAGAAAATCACCTTTACCCCTTGGTAAAGCCCTCCTCCTTTCTGTCATCTCTCTAAAGTGTAATACTAAAGTGCTCCACTGCTCCAATTCTCTTGGCGTGTTGGTTTAATGCCAAAAAATATACCAGCACAGCAAGGGTGAGTAAAGCAGCACCAATGATACCTACTCCTCTGCCCATTCCACTGGCATTTATTTCTAGGCCTGATGCCTAAAACAGACTGTGTGCCCATTTGTTTTAAAAAAAAGAGGACAAAGACCCACACAATACCCTCGCACACCCACTATTTAGGTGCAGTAGTCCCTCACATCAGTGTCCTACTACCAATGCACCTGCTGAACTAATGATAGTGATGGCCTTTTAAAAAGAATGAACTTGCATTTCTCAACCACTTATTCAGGGCATCTCTCTGAGGAAGGGGGAACCTGTCTCATTTATGAATGAAAAAATTAGGATTGCTCATAGCGCCTCCTCCTCTGCCATCTCTTTGACGCTATACATGGATTATGCTCATTCCTCTTTCTCCTGGGCCATTAACCAGAAACTGCAGAGGTCCGAATGAACAGGACTCCCAATATCACTTTTTTGCCCTCCTTACTTCCACTCCCTCGCATCACTTGAAAGGACATCCGTAAACAGCAGCTGAAGATGGCAGTGTGTGTGAGGGCTAAGGTGCCCATGTGTTTTTAATTTTACACCAACTGCTCCAATACTTTTTGTTAAAAAATACCTATCCCTGATTTGTTAATGAGGACCTGGAGGTAACTGTATGTGAGAGTGCAATGAGGGGGGTCTAAAGTGGTTTAATTAATGGAGTCACTTGAAGCATCATGATGACAAAAAATGTATTATTTTAAATAGATAATGTAAGGATAATGTAAGTATAGTGAGTTTTAGAAATTGTGGTATTAATGGACTTATAAAAAAATGCTTGCAGTAGGTACTATCTGGTTAGCTATTACTAATATTCATTCTTTGAAAGCACTTGTTTTATCTTCTACAGGGCCATTGGATTTATGGTATTTTGCAGTAGCTGCATTTTTCGCACAATTACGAATTTGCCGCATTCGCCTCAAAAGGTACCACTATTCTGCAGATATTAACTAAAAAATGTTTCAAGCTCAACCAGAGCAAAAATGATTAAAAAGGTGACAATGTGTTTGTGTGCAGTTGAACCCCTTCGCAACGGGTAAATGGTCATATTTCAGTTGCTTATCTATGTAGTTGGTTGTTAAGTTGGTCCTAAAGATACTAATGAGGTGAAATATTTGCCCAGAAAGTACTACCATGTAAAGAAATGTCAAAATAATGTAGTAATATGTGCAAACAATGTGGCAGATTATGCTGCATAATTTGCCTTTTCTTGCGGTATGATTTAGTAAATGCTGCCACTTAATTTGGTGCTCCGCTGCCGCATAATTTCCAGTGGCCCTGATCACATACACAAAATCATTGTCTGGCAGCCTATCTTATACTGTATGTAATATAATTTTATAATAATGCCTTACATATTCACTGTGCATCCTCTTACATGCTGGAACCTTATAGCACTATAAATACCCAAGTCACTATTATACACTGCATCAAACAACATTCACTCTGAGATTCTCTGGCCTCACATGCAAAAATCTGCAATGATCACGTTAACCAAGTTTGATAATGTGAGAGTGCATTTTCAATCAATTAGCTGTACTGCATGTATTATACACTTCAAAGGTGTGTGCTTTATTTTAAATGTAGTTGTATGAAGGTAAAAATACAACAACATACAGAGCATTTGTTGATTTTAGCCATGTCTTTGACCTTCGTCACCACAGGTCTCAAGAATAAGTTGCTTTATGTTTTTCATGGGTTCAACTGTCATGTAAATGAAGACGGCCTGGAAACGCGAAAAAGAAACAAAGGCGCTCTTCCATGCCATCTTCATTTACAAGTACCTACTGAGGCATTTGCGCCCCCCTTTGAACGTCACCATAGACCCCAGGGGGTGCACCCCCAGTTTGAAGATCTCTTTGTTAGAAGGCTCACCTTAATAATAAAGGCTATGCATTAACGAACCATAAGTACAACGTCAAACAGCATTAACATATGGACACAAATATTAACTTAACTGGAGACAGTGTACTTCCCTGATCCCTAATGTGTCACTGTAAACTGGAAGCAAAAGGGGTTGTGCTGCAGGGACTTGGGCTTTCTTGTCCCAAGGACAAATATGAAAATGTGTTGTCCTTGACGTCAAAGATTACTAAAGAAATTTGTACATTATGTACTGTATGCTGATGACAAGGTCAAAGAGGTCCCTTTTAAACGATGTCACAAGGAGATACAGCGTATATGTATATAAACGTGTTCCAAATGCTGATCCATTACTCCCTAGTGATATAGGGCCAGATGTAGCAAAGGTTTTTACCCATTCTGTGTCTATGGGAAAAAGTGTTCGTACATATGGCCCATAGTGTGCTAGTATTGTCCCGATCGAATTTCATTGCAATAGTCTCAATTTCAACCTGAGAAAAGTTAACATAACAGCGTCATACGGCACACTTCCAATATCTTTTTTATATTCCAACGGTGGAATTATCTTTCTGAAAATGAAAAAAAACAGTGGGAGTTTTCTCTCATGGCGTGGGGGGTCATTAAAACATCTTTACTTCCCCTTATTTACAAGTTTTGGATGGTGGTGAGTGAAAATAAAAACTGGGAGCAGGGGAATAAATGACCAATCCTTTGATAGCCATTACTCTGCTGGGCCATCAGAGGAGTATGTCAGCAGCAGAGACGGAGTAGGCTCTGTCATTGACATACTTACGTTCCACTTGACTCTACCCTCCATCCAACTCTAAATCAGCCCATAAGACAGCCATTAAAGCAATAAGTTCTGGAACGTTGCTGAGAATTTAAGCATCTTTGCATTAAAAAATTAGATGGTTTTCAGGAATATAATGCATCCAAATTTGTCAAGGCTCTGAATAGATGAAAACTAAAGTGCACTGCAGTATCACAGAGGCTCTGATCACTGTTATCCTCAAGGAAGGAAAAGAATCACCTAACTGTTGGTCACATAGACAATATCCCTCCTGAATATAGATGGAAACATATAAGCAAGGGTGTTGGTCTTAAGGCTGATTTATTCTCAGATGTATAAGTCCTAGGGGTGTGAGGGTGTTATAAATAGAGGAGGAGAAGGTATTGTATAGGAGACCGTAGACTTCATACAGCATGGAAGACAAGTAAATGAGGTTGTTCTATTGTTTTTGGTTACAGGGAAAGCATTTGACAGCATTGAAATGGCCTTTCAGTACTGTGTATAATTGTAGAAATCCTGTGTTTTTCACAAACGTTCCCCTCTCCTGTGCCTTCGTTCCCGAGTTGCTAAAACACCACTCCCTCAATAACCCCAGGACACTCATTGCGCCCCTCTCCTTCCCCCTATTGATCCCAGAATCCCAAAATTTCCTGTATCCTTGACATTCCCCCACCCCGCCTGCCCTGTGCACCTTTGGAACAGTGGTTGTCACAAGGCAGAGACAGCTGAGTTTTTAAATTTAGATATGCACTCTTTTGTATTAGACACCCTCCCGTCCCAAAGCACAGTGCTGCTGGACACTCTGCCAGTCCACTGACTGAGTTGTCAGAGTCAGTCGAATCAAGGGGTATTTTTGTGACAAGCATAGGTTCTGTCTGTCTCAAAAATACTTTACATTTTGGGGCTTGGGATCGCAAATGTTACTTTATGGTTAGCTGCAAAATTTACCATCCCAGCAGCAAAATCCTATGGAGTCTGCCAAGGACTTAAAATCATATCCTGCCTGTAGTGTTTTCCCAAGCCTGGTACCCGCTGAATGACTAGGCCACACACTGAGCTGTAAATCACATGTCTTTATTCCTCTGTGTGTACAGGTGTACTCCAACATTCTAAAGAAAGCATTCATACGTTCTCACACACAGATACAGAGCCCTCAGGAAGCCACAAAGGTTCTGTTCAAAATCATGAAAGACACTACACCCCTGCTCTGTTGTGTTTTATTTTTTTTATGAACAATTTTGATTGATTTTGCTCATTAACAAATAAATAAAAAAACAATAAGCAGGTAACATACCAGCAGTGCAGGGTTTTATTTCGAGGGAAGGGGTATACTCCAGTCACGCAGCATGACAGTACATTTAGAAACAGTAATGTACATGTCGGCAGTTAGATACCAGATGCATGAAATGACCAGGGGGCGAGTGCACTTCGAAGCCAGTTAATAAACAATGATGATTAGTATAATTTATATAAGCTTGCCATTCACAATCACATTGCTTTCCTTATAGTGGGTACAAACATTGCTCATCCTCATTAGTGCCCTCCTCCGAGCTAGTCTTATTCTGGGCAACAAATTTATTAAGATGCTCCCATAACAAAATTGCCTCTGGGGCACCCTCATCTGTGTGGGTGATATGCATGTGCATCTCCTCTGTTACCCCCATTTTAGGAGGTCCTGCTGCCATGAGGACACCAGTGGTGTAGGGGTGCACATCCATCCAATGGCCACTGTCCTCTTGGCTAAGAGCAGAGCACACTGGGCAAGTTTATAGAGGATCCTCTGACCAATGGGCCTCACCACCACCCCTAAGAGGCAGGACCAGGGGTCGGAGGGATCTCAATGTCTGTGGCTTCCACTGTTTTGGGCACCACGTCCCTCCAGAATCCCTGAATCTCATTGAATGCCCATGCCAAGTGCAACAAGGTGGCCCCCCACATTGTGAACCCCACCCCTCTCTTGGGGGATTTGTTCTGTTCAGTTGCTTAGGTGTTACATAGGTGCAGTACAGAAAATTAAAATGAAGCAACTTGAATCTGTGGTTGCATGACACCCCTCTCACCAAAGCACATGCACACGCCCAGTCAGCATCCTCAATGGGCTCCTCCAATTCCCATTCCTAGGGCTCGCATGAAGTGAAAGGGGCGTTAACCATGTTGGCCTAAATCACCTTGTAAAATTAGATGAGATGCCTTCCATTTCTCCACCGGAGTAGGCCACTGTTAGACCTGACAGCCTTACGGGGGTCACCCCTAACTTTTTGCCTGCCTCCCTCCACTTTTTGGACATTGTTTTTGCTGGTATTAGGACTCTGCGCACTTTACTACTGCTAACCAGTGCTAAAGTGCATATGCTCTCTCCCTTAAAACATGGTTACATTGGTTAATACTCAATTGGCTTCTTTAATTTACTTATAAGTCCCTAGTAAAGTGCACTATATGTGCCCAGGGACTGTTGATTAAATTCTACTAGTGGGCCTGCAGCACTGATTGTGCCACCCACTTAAGTAGCCCCTTGCCCTTGTCTCAGGCCTGCCAGTGCAAGGCCTGTGTGTGCAGGTTCACTGCCAATTCGACATGGCATTTAAAAGTACTTGCCAAGCTTAAAACTCCACTTTTTCTACATATAACTCACCCCTAAGGTAGGCCCTAGGTAACCCATAGGGCAGGGTGCTGTGTAGACAAAAGGCAGGACATGTACCTGTGTAGTTTACATGTCCTGATAGTGTAAAACTCCTAAGTTTGTTTTATACTGCTGTGAGGCCTGCTCCTTTCATATGCTAACAATAGGGCTACCCTCATATACTGTTAGAGTGGTAGCTTTTGATCAGAAAGGAGTAACAAGGTCATATTTACTATGGCCAGAATGGTAATACAAAATCCTGATGACTGGTGAAGTTGGATTTAATATTACTATTTTAGAAATGCCACGTTTAGAAAGTGAGCATTTCTCTGCACTTAAATCCTTCTGTGCCTTACAATCCATGCCTGGCTAGGTTTAGTTGACAGCTCCCTTGTGCATTCACTCAGACAACCCCAAACACAGGATGCACAGTCATACTTGCATACATCTGCATTTTGAATGGGTCTTCCGGGGCTGGGAAGGTGGAGGGCCTGACACTTACATGTCAAAGGACAATAGCCTGCCCTCACAGAAAGGACTGCCACACCACCTTCTGAGACCCTGTCAGACAGGATGGAATTGAAAGGGGACCTTGTGCACTTCTAAGGCACTCTTTGAAGTCTCCCCCACTTCAAAGGCATATTTGGGTATTTAAGCAGGGTCTCTGACCCTACCAACTCAGACACTTCCTGGAGAAGAAACCCTGAACCAGAACCTGCAACCTGCTAAAAAGAACTGCCTGGCTGCCCAAAGGTCTCACCTGGACTGCTTTTCTGAGAAGGACTGCTGCCTTGCTGTTGCCCTGCTTCCTTGCTGCTCTCTGGCTGTGCTGAGAAATGCTCTCCAAGGGCTTGGATAGAGCTTGCCTCCTGTTCCTTGAAGTCTCAGGACCAAAAAGACTTCATCTCTGCAAAGAACTTCTTGTGAGGTGAAAATTGATGCACAGCCTGCAAGAAATGACGCATAGCCTGCCTTGCGATAAAAAATTCACTGCACACCGAAACGGAATGACGCAGCCCGACTTCCCGACGAGAAGATTGACGCAGCACCAGCGTTGCGAAGGGAAAATCGACACACGGCCCACTGGAGTGACACAAAGCCGAGCCAGAACGACGCAGCCCGACTTCCTGAGAGGAATCAACGCAGCGCCTGCCATGTGGCAGAAATTTCCACGCATCCCCCACCAGATCAACGCAGCCCCTGTGACTTTGTCCTGCATGGCCAGGATTTCGACACATCATTCCCGGGGCGTCTGAAAACCCCGCAACCCGAAGAGGATCCCAGTCTACGCGCTGGAAATCTACACAAAGCCTGCCCTGCGTGAAAACTCAACAACGCATCCTCTGTGTGCGCTGAAAAAATCAACACACGCCTCCCCGTTTTCCACGCATCTCCTCCTCTGCAGTCCCTTCGGAGAATTTGAACGCAAACCAGGTACTTTGTGCTTGCAAGAGGCACTTGTTGCTTTTTAAAAGACTAAAGACACTTTATATCATTTTTACAGTGATATTTCAACGCATACTTATTGAATCTTGATCATTTGGACCTGCATCTTACCAGATTTTCTAAACACTGTGTGGTATATGTCTGTGGTGTTCTACTGTGTTATTGCATGATTTATTGCACAAATACTTTAGACATTGCCTTCTAAGTTAAGCCTGACTGCTCAATGCCAAGCTACCATAGGGTGGGCACAGGATAATTTACATTGTGTGTGACTTACCCTGACTAGAGTCAGGGTCCTTGCTTGGACAGGGGTTAACCTGACTGCCAACCAAAGACCACATTTCTAACAGCCACCCAACATTAGGGAGGGCTGGGGTGCCACTGGGAAACTAGCCCATACCTCTTGTGAGACATTCTCCAACCTAGTGTGTAGGAGAAAGTGGCCTGGTCCTATTTCAGAGGTCTCCTGCGCCTCCTGAAATGTGATAAACACCTCCCCGGTGTACAAGTCCCCTGCCACCTGGCATCCTCTTGCCCTTCATTGATCTATGGACATACCGCCATTGATTGCCCTGTACTGGGTCAGGTCCCAGAGGCTAAGCTCCCTGTTAAAAGGGGCCCTGTGGAGCACCTTCCCCACCACTGCCTCACATGTTGGTGCAGTCTGCCTCACTAAGTACGGCACTGCGCGCTTAGACCAACCCACACGCATCAAAACTTGACTTTATGTATCATTTCCTAGCATTAAGAGGAGCAGTCGCTTTTCCCAATTATCTGGGTCTGCCAACCACCTTGCAGCCTGTTGTAAGCTATCCGCATAGTAGTAGTGCTGTATACCTAGGATAGCAAGACCTCTATCCTTCATGTCACTCTTGAGGACTGACAGGGCCACTTGACTGCATCACCTGGCCCAGACTAAGGAAATAAGTAAACTATCCAATTTACCGAAGAAGTGTGGTCAGGGTGGAAACATTGCATTTTAAACCAAATAAAGGCAATGAGGGAGAAATACCATTTTTTGCCACTGCTGCCCTGCCCACCACTGACAGGGGGATCCTATTCAAGAATGCTATAGATTACTGAAGCCCTACATAACTCTCTTCGTTCAAACGCCGATACACGTCTTCGGTGTGGGCGACCCACACAGCCAGGTTTTTAAAGCCCTCCGTCTCCCACCGGAGGCGGAGCTCGAGTAACCAGTCAATGGGTACCCCAATCAAGCCACCAAGTGGAAACAAAAATGATTTCCTGTAATTAACACTGAGTCGTGAGACCCTGCCAAAGTCACTGAGGAGCCTCATTAATACCGGCACAGCCCGGCAGGGGGAGCGTATATATACCAGCGCATCATCTGCATAGAGAGAAATAACATGTTGAACCCCCCACCCAAATCCCCCACAGCTCTAGCTCTTTATGCAGGGGAAGTGACAAAGATGCAATAGCAAGTGCAAACAGAAGCAGCGAGAGGGGACATCCCTGTCCGGCGCCCCTCCCATCCCCCCACCCCTCAGAAAGATCACTCCCAATTTTAACACAGACCATGGGGTTAATGTACAAAAGAGCCACACCCTGATACAAAGGAAGAGGCCAAACCCCATCTCACGCAGCACCGCCATCCAGAATGGCCACTACTTGGTAAAAAGGCCTTCTCCAGATTGAGGGAGACCAAAGCCAATTTGCGTTTGTTGTCTCTAGTTTTGTGTAAGACGTGTGTGATCCTCTGGATATTGTGGTTAGTGCTACGAGCTGGCATGAAGACACATTGGTCTTCATGAAGCAAATTGTGAATCACTTCTCCTAGCCGTGTCACTAGCAGTCTATATAGTATTTTGACATCCGTGTTAAGAATGTGATGGGTCTATACGAGGAATAGACCCCGTGTGGCCCCCAGGCTTCAGTAGGAGGCAGATAATATCCTCTCTCATAGTGTGAGGAAGTGTCCAATGTGCCTGCGCTTCTAGATCCCCCCTCTGTTAAATGAAAAATTGCAAATTATTAGAAATCATTAGACAGACACAAATATCTACATATACAGAAACATGGACAACTATATCCCTTCAATTAATCTTCTTGGCGCTTTGATCTGTCGACCCAATCTAGTTACTGGAAGCTGTAAATTGTCATCTTCAATGTTGGAAATGACAATGATAGTTAGGTATCAGGAACAGTTATTTAGTTTTCACAATCAGTCTTTCATTACCCATCTCGAGATGTAGACCAATGAAACTCAGGCCTGAAGTGAGAAGAGTCTAATGTGAGGGACTTCCCAAATCGTTGGGCTATCACCATGTGTTCTTTGGTAGACACTACTTGAAAAGGTTTAGCATTGTAAAGAGCATCAGATTTTCTTTTCTGTAACTGTCAGGTCATCCCAAATCTCCTTTTCTGAATGAGAGGTCTTTTGCATGTTATCTGTTTTCTGCATGGACTTTGATTTTCATTTTTTGAATTAAGTCCCTTTTACGAATCAGGTTTTCTTTACTTTCTCCTTCTGTGGTCCATTGGGGTAGCTTGGTTACCATTGCTCTCCCTAATATCAAAGTTGAAGGACTTTCACCTGTGGGCGAGTGATGTGCTGAACGATAAGCTCCTAAAGTAAAGTTCAGCACTGTTTTTATACTGAGCTTACCCGAGTTTCACTCTGCACTGCTTTCTGTGGCGTACACATAAAACGTTCAACAAGTCCATTGTTCTGTGGCCACAAGGGTGGGATCTTTTGATACATTACGTTCAGATGCTTCAGAAATTCTTTAAATTCTTTTCTGTTGAAGGGTGGACCATTGTCAGACCTCACAATGGCTGGCAAATCCCATGTTGCAAACATGCCATCAAGTTTTCTGATTACTTGCTCATGTGTTGTGGATGAGAGATCTTCAACCAAAGGAAAACATAAATATTCATTTATCATCACCATTAAGTGATGTCCATTGTCAAGGGTTACAAAATAAATCAACACTGTTCTCTCTCAGGCATGTTTAGGGAGTTCTGACATGTTCAGACTATGTTGAGTAACTTTGGTTGACAGACAGTTTCATATGTGATAGGCCTTGAGTTCCTTTCCAACTCTTTCATCTAGGTATGGAAACCAAACGGTCTTGCGGCACTCCCTTTGTAGCTACAATATTACAATGTTGTTTGTGAGCTGCTTCTATCACCTTTTTAGTAGACTGTCCAGAATCAGGATCCTCACAGAATAACTCCTTCCTGAGTTATGGACAATTCATCTTTGACATTCTTGTACTTTTGGTAGTCACCATTAGTAATGAGAGGTTGAACATGTTTGTTCAACAACTCATGTGTAATTATGTCTATTAACTTGAGCAGGTTACTATCATGACTTGTAGCAGTGACACTCTGGGCTAATGATACAGCAGCTGGTGTATTTGACTTGACAACAAAACTGATGTAGGCCTCAGCCGTTTTGATGGAGTGCCATGAAATTGAATGGGCACTCTTGAAAAGTAGTCAGCATGATTTTGATCCTTTCCTGGGCGATGCACAGTTGTGTAATCATACTCTTGCACTCGTAGCATCAATCATTCAATTCAAGGAGGCATTTTAGCTTTTGGATTGCTGAAGATGATCAGCAAAACCTAATAATGCAGTAATTGACATATTTGTGTGAGGGCTCTATCGTGCTCCTACTATGGAGCTCCAAAAAATATATGTCATCGCTATAGTTAAATGCATTTACAACAAGTTGTAGGATGCATCGTATGACATCTTGGAAAAGTTCTGTAGCCAATGACACACCAAAACTAAGGGGGTCATTACCTGTTTGGAGGTCTCAGGACCGCAATGTTGGCGGCGGCAATCGGACCGCCAACGGGCCGGCGGTGAAGACCGCCAAAATATGACCATGCCAGCCTTCCCAACAGCACACAACCAAACAACCGCCAGTACCGCGAGTACGGACATGCCGCCACAGACAGCGGTAGGCACCTTCAGACCGGGGGGAACCATGTTCCCGCCGGACGTATTACGAGGCTGCACACCGCCAAGGTTTCCCCCGCAGTCGCACCACCACGAAAACCCTGGCAGAAACCAACTCTATAAAAGGAAACACCTACCTTCTGGAACACATACCTGACTGGAGCCGCCATGGATCCTGAACTGAAAGTCCTCCCACTGCTCCTCCTTGCACAGCGACTCCGGAACCAGCGACAAAGACAACAACCATGAGTACACACACCTACCTCACACTAGAGGGAACAACCAATCTACACAGACATACACAACATACACATCTGGGACAGCTTGCATGTCAATAAAAAGGCCATTGCCCAGTCTAAAATGCCCCAACTGGACTCCTGACTGCAAAATGACCTCCACAGGGTAGGTGCATCAAGGTGGTAGGCACGCACATCAGGGATTAGGGGAGTCTGGGGGGAATGTTGGGCTTGGGGTTGAGAGGGTAGTCTTTGGGCTTGAGTTTGGGAGGGGGGGCCCTGGGCTTGGGTTTTTGGAGGGGGGTCCTTGGGCCTGGGCTTGGGAGGGGTAAGACTTCTTGGCAGGGGTAAGGGAATGGGTACTAGCGGGAGGCAGGGGAGGACTTAGAGTCAGAAGGGGTGGACTTGGGGAGGGACGAAGACTGCTTGGGGGTATCACAGGGTGGGAGAGGAGAGGAGTAGGGAACAAGGAAAACTCAGAGAGAAAATGGTTCTTAGACACACGGAGTGGTCATGGCAAAAGGGTTTGGGATTGGAGGGAGATGGAGTGGTTGTAAGATGTGTTGGTGTGGATGTCTTGGGTGCAAGTGCGTGCGTGGAATACTTGTGGGTGCTGGGTGTCTGTTGGGTGGGTGAGTGCGGATGTTTATGTGTCTTTGGCGCATCTCACTGCCATGCTGAATGGGTGACAGTCTGTTAGGGTGGTGTTTGCAGGTATGGTAGATGTGCTGCATGTGGGGATGTTTGTAGTTGTGGTGGGTGTGGATATAGTAACTGGGGTGGATGTCAGCGGATCTGATATTGTGGTGACTGTGGGTAAGACAGGTGTTTTGTCTGGACCCGTGAATGATGGTGTGGTGGCTGCAGGTGTGTCTGTTGTAGTGTCTGTGAAGGAGGAGGTGGTAGGGGAGTCAGTGTAGGTAGTGATTGTTGGTGTGTCTGCAGGTGGTTGTTGTTTGTGTGCATGCCGGTGGTTGGTCTTGTGGTGCTTGTGTTTGTCAGTGGTACCCTTATCTGTTGAGGTGGATGCATGCCAGTGTGTATGTATGCTTTGGTTGGGTTTGGGGAGAGGGCTTTGGGAGAGGGAAGAGGTAGGTAGAGGGGGGACGGGAGACAAAGAGAGTCTGGCTGCAGTCTATGTGGAGGCCAGAGCCTGAAAGCATCTCTGGAGGCAAGCCAGGGCACAGTGAATGCCCTCCAGGAACCCATTGCTCTGTTGGACTTGAGCTGCCAGTCCCTGGATGGCATTCACAATGGTGGACTGACCCACAGAAATGGACCTCAGGAGGTCAACACCCTCTTCACTGAGGGCAGCAGGGCTGACTGGGGCAGGGGCAGAGGTGCCTGGGGCAAAGGAGATGCCCACCCTCCTGGGTGAGCAGACACGGGCAACTAGGTGGGGGTTACAGGGAGGACGGTGCTAGTAAGGGTGTGGTGGACAAAGATGGTGCTGGGGTGGTCCCAGATGGGTTCACCACTGCTAGGGATTGTCCACTGGAGGAGGATTCCAAAGAAGAGGTGGTAGATCCAGTCTCCCAGTGGCACTCCCCTCGCCCTTTGCCCCTATGGGTCCCTCGCTCTTGCTGGTTGCAGCTTCCTGGGTCCCATGGGCTGCTGCTTCCTCACTTGCCTGTGCCCCTTCTCCTTTGCCTGACAATGCTGATGTACACAAATAGAGAGAGGCAGGGCGAGAGAGAGCGATATGGCGGAAATGGGTTAACATATAGATCTCAAACACACTGGTTAAAAAGCACATCTGTGACAATACTTATCCTGGCTACGCCATCACAGATGCCAATACACATTACCTACATAATTTCACAACAAGTCACTACTACCCACACCTCTATGCCAAAGCTCACACCTACATCAATATCTAAGTTGGACACACAACTGGAGTCATCCACACGATGGCTACCAAAGCCATTTCTGCTGGCACTGCATGCCCTGGATGCAGTATTAATTGTATTCCTGAATACACATCATACCTCAACATGCCCCTATTACCCATTTGGTGTCTAGCCGATTGAACAAAACACTTCTGGCCACTACAGTTACAACACCTAATCAGACCATGCTCTCTGTAACATATCCATTACATTGAAGACAACTCCACGCACTGACCACACTGCACCTGCCTATCACGTTACATGCCAGACCAAACACCATGTACAGTGATGCCAATACAGAAATCAACACTGATTTGGCCATTACAAGTCAGACACTCAAACAGTTGACATCTGATGTTTAAAATATGAGTCTGTGGTATAACCATTTGAACAGTCTGACCCAATCATAGAGCCAGACCAGCAGACACCAAACACATATATCACAACAGATCATACTGCTAAGTGCATCTACAAAGGCCCATGTATCACATAAAACACATCCATACTCAATCACTGAGTGCAGTGTCACAACAGATGTACTTCAGGAACACACATATTACATCATGGTCCACTTACAATGCCACAACACATGCAGTTAGACCTGTTAAACTGTGCAAAATTACAACTCCACCCTTACACACCATTCCAGAAATGACAATACCTGTCACAGAGCCCAGACAACACACATCCCAGATGGTACATGTCAAGATGCATTATGCACACAAGGACCGAAACCACTGCCTGTATGCCACTTACACATCCCACTACTACATGAGTCAGGCTGGGGAGACTAATGTCCTCATTATGACTTTGGCGGTAAATCCTAATGACGCCACGCTGACTGCCGCCAACATACCACCTCTGCCCCGGATATCCGCTTACCATGTTCTGACACACACACACACACACACACACCGATCCGTCACTATTCAGCCACACACCCAAATCTGCCACACCAAAGGTCAGTGATAAACTGGCGGTATCAAATCCCACACCATTACACCAACAGAACAACACACACAATTATTATGACCCACGAATCACCACGCCGGACATTCAATGGCGTTAAACCATTGGCGGTACATACCGCCGTGCTCAAAATACACACACACATACAAAACAACACCACATTGGGCAATTCAAACTACACACACCTGACACCCATACACATACCACACCCACACAATCCACACCACTATAAAACACACACCCACATTACCCACAACCCTTTACGAATACAAACCATTGCCACAAGATAGACACCACGACCACAGACAAGACCAGAGACACACAACACTATCACCTATACACCACACACCCCAACACATCACCCTACACACCCTCACACACACCACTCACACTACACCCATCGCACCACAACGACTCCCCAGATTCTCTGAGGAGGAGCTAAGGGTCATGGTGGAGGAAGTCATCAGTGTAGAGCACAGCTATTTGGTGCAGCAGATATCCATTGCTAGGAAGATGGAGCCATGGCCGATAATCGTGGATAGGGTCAACACCGTGGGACAGCACACCAGAACAAGGGATGACATCAGGAAGAGGGGGAACGACCTACGGGGGAAGGTGCGTTCCATTGCAGCAAGACACCAACTAACTGTACAGAGAACTGGCTGTGGACCCCCACCTCCGATCCCACAACTAACAACATGGGAGGAGCAAGTCTTGGCAATCATGCATCCCGAGGGCCTGGCAGGAGTAGCAGGAGGACTGGACTCTGGTAAGCCAACTCTTTACTACTTTCAACCTCCCCTACCTGCATGCCATCACATACCCCCACCCCACCCTCACTCCTATCACTCCACTACCTCCCACATACCCCACCATCACAACCCACTCATACCAATGCCAAGCCCTGCATGCACCACCAATGCATGGACACCACTCACAGCCCTGCATGGACAACTATCACTAAAGCATGCACACTAAAGAGAATCACCTAGCCCACCACATAACATTTCACACAAGGCAAAGCTGCCAGGGCAATAACAACCATAGAGGGCAACCCACCCATGCACAATGTGTCACACACAGAAATTATAACACTGCATTTACATCCCCACAGGTATCCCAGCCAATGTCACCAGAGAAGAGGTGCCAGCCACATCCAGTCCCCCTATAGAAGAGGTCCACAGTGATGACAGTGACTCTGCTTGCCTGGATCTGGATGTCCAACCTGGCCCATTAGGGACCTCCAGACAGTTGGTCACACTCCACCACAGAGCCTTCCTCCTCCGGAAACACCACCACATCACCCACCCAGCATGCCCATACCTCTGTCCCCAGGACACGTCAATCAGCAGTGTGTCCACCACTACAGGGACTCCAGGGCACCCCATAAACCCAAGACAATCAGGGACCTGGGGTCAATGGCAGTGGGCACACAGTTCAGGAGACAGAGGCACAGGACAACAGGGAAGCTGGGAGGACTGCTGTGCGCCAGGGGGAGGACAGGCCCAGGGAACCAACTCTCCCGGAGGCACTAACCTTGATCCTGGGAGCTTACCAACATTCCCAGGATACGCTGGGCCAGATCATGGAGAACATGCGGCTGCAGGAGGGACAGTACCAGGGGATCAGGGAGGACTTGAAGTCCATTAACACCACCCTGGTCTCCATTGCAGGGGTGATGGCAGACATGGCCAAAATTATGAGGGAGGCAGTGGCACACCAGAGGGCCACTAGCCAGACTACTGAACTGCCCTCCAACTCTGCAGCCGCTAGTGGACAGGAGGCCCCACCACAGGACCAACAGGCCACCAGCACCCCTCCCCATGCAGAAGGAGAACCACCCGCAAACGTTCCCTGCGATCCAGGCAAAAGCCAGGGACTATTGCCAAGGCCCCTGCCAGGAAATAAGACTATCCTGATTGTCACCCTTGTGTTCCACTCTGTCACCCTGTCCACCTTGAACTGCCATTGCTCCTCTTCCTATGCCCCCTTGGACAATGCACCTGTCGTACAAATAGACTACACTCTACCCTGGACTTTCCTCCATCATCACCCCAGCCCATTGCACCACCCCTTTTTCTTCAGAGCACTACAATAAACACACTTTGAAAAAATACAAGTATGGAGTATGTCAAATGATTTAAGTATTTATTCGTTAAACAAGGTTCAGACATTGCAATTCAACTGTACAGTAATGTTTACATAGGAAAGACCTGTAGTTGGCTGCCGTGAACACACCAGCAGCGATAGTGGGGCACCAACATCTGCAAAAAGGGTTGCCAAAGGGTACAGTGAGTGGCCATAGAAGTGGGAATTCACAGCCTGCCAGTGACAATGTCAAACATAAAACTATCTTGGAAATGTGAAGTTACACTGTTTTACCTGTGTGTCATTGGAAGTATTGTCTAAGCACTGCAGTTCTGTTGTCCTCATACTCATCCTTTGCCTCCTCATCTTCACTGTCCACAGGGTCCACTGCTGCCACACGGCCATCTCCAGCCTCCTCCTGCAGAAGAGGCAGATGGCGTATCAAGGCAAGGTTGTGCAACATACAGCATGCCACAATGATCTGGCAGACCTTCTTGGGTGAGTGGCACAGGGATCCACCTGTTAGATGGAAGCACCGAAACCTGGCCTTCAGGAGGCCAATGGGACGCACAATGATCCTCCTTGTTCGCCCATGTGCCTCATTGTGACGTTTCTCAGCCCTTGTCCTGGGATTCCACACAGGGGTCAGTAGCCATGATAGGTTGGGGTAACCAGAGTCACCTGCAAATAACGAGGGACAACTGTTAGCCACACACTAACCCTTATGGCCCACACCATACACCAACATCCACTGGGTGGGAACTAGGGCTCACCTATTAGTCACACCCTGTGCCTCTTGTGTTGGGCCATCACATTTGGGATGCTGCTATTCCTCCAGATAAAAGCATCATGCACCGAGCCTGGATACTTTGCATTGACATGGGAGATATACTGGTCCTCCAAACACACCATCTGCACATTCATTGAGTAAAAACAATTTTGATTTCTGAAGACCTGTTCATTTTGCCGGAGAGGGGAAAAATGCAATATGTGTTCCATCAATTGCCCCAATGATGTTGGGGATGTGTCCCATTGCATAAAAGTTAGCCTTCACTGTGACCAAATCCTCCACCTGGGGAAAACGATGTAGCTGCACATGTGTTTAATCAGGGCAGCCAACACTCTTGTCGGCCCTATTGAAAACATTGGCTGTGACATTCCTGCTTCCAAGACCCCTGTCAATTCGAAAGCGCCAGTTGCCAGGAAATGGAGCACTGGTAGCACTTGCACAAGAGGGTGGGGGGGGGGCAGTGGGGTGACGGATAGCAGATATCAGGTCAGGCTCCAATTGGGCCCACAGCTCTGTGACTGTGGCCCTGTCAAGTCTGTAGGTGAGGATAATGTGCCTGTCCTCCATTGTTGCTAAGTCCACCAGGGGTCTGTACAAGGGGGGATGTTTCCATCTCCTATTCATCCGCAGCAGTTGCAATCTATGGGGCAAAAGAGTGAGGAGCCGGTCATACTCTGTACATTGTAACCACTACAGTTCAATGTATGATGTGATTTTGTAATGTATTAGTAGCTTATGTCCTAAATGTACAATTGTGAACTGTGACGCAGTTAGGATCCATGGCCTGCCCCCCCACCCCTGAAATGGAGTCTGCCTGTCCTGTATGGAGGGACATGTGGAAGTGAGGTAATTCCGCTGACGTTGTGCACCTTTGCGGGAAGCGGTCGGGAACTGCAGTGCAACACCTCATTGATTAACATTGGGCCCTATGGGGTACAGTAGCCAATGGTGATGTACGCCGCCGGTGATGGTGTGCACCGCCGCAGACGTCACCGCCATTTTCGATCTGTTTAATCACTTGCTACCTGACCTTCAACAGGAGAGGACCTACACTGCATGTACTGCTGTGAGCTGTGTCTGAAACCTACCATGGCCAGTGTGACTGGGGAAAGGGTCCCTGACATCACCTCAGCAGAGCTGGAGAGACTAGTGGATGGGGTCCTACCCCAGTACGGACTGCTGTATGGGCCTCCAGCCCAACAGGTGAGTACACTGTGAGCATGATGCATGGGGCATGAATGCATGGAGTGGTGTGTGTGTGAAGGCCTCGTGTGAGGGGGCTGGTGGATGGGCCCCGGGCCCTGGGCAGTGTGCAGCATGTATGCTGGGCCATGTCTGCGTGTAAGGGGATGGGAGGGCTATGGTGGCCCATGAGTGTAACAGGCAGGACGGTCTACCTAATACCTTTCCCTGTGTATATTTCCTCTGAAGGTCAACGCCCATCAAAAGAAGGGTAAATGGCGTGCCACCGCAAGGATGTGCGGACCCTGGGGGTCTATGGCAGGCGGAGCACCCACTGTCGGAAATGGTGGGAGGACCTGAGATGCTGGGCACGGAAGATGGAGGAGGGCCAGCTGGCGATGGCCTCCCAACAAGGAAGGAGTGCCCATCAAATCCTGACCCCCCTGATGGCCCGCATACTGGCGGTGGCCTATCCAGAGTTGGATGGGCACTTGGGGGCATCATTGCAACTTACGCATGGTTGGGTGGTATCCAGGTGGGGGATGTGTGTCTGTGGGTCCCCCTAGGCCAGGCCTGACATTGCAGAGTAGGTCCCATGTTGGTCAGGGGTCTGATGTGAAATTGCTCCAACCTAGCTAGTAGGCATCCACTACTGGGCAGGGGTGTGTGGGTCTCAGTTATGCTGCTGTTGGCGGTATGTATCCCTCCCCATGCCCTGGCGACTAACATTGTTATTGGTAGTGCATTGCCTAGTGCACAGGGCTGTTCCCTGTGTGTGAGTGTGCTGTGTACACCAACGGTGGTGTTGGTGCAGCAATTGACCAAGTGTACCCTTTGTCTCTCCCCCTCTTTTTGTTTTGTCACCATGTCCGTATGTGCATTAGCATCATCTGGTGGAGGAGCAGAGGCACAGGTGATGGAGGGAGCTGCATCCCACAGGACCCAGGAGGTAGAGTCCACCGATGGTGAGGGCACCAGTGGGACTGAGGGCCAGGGGAGCACCACGGCAGAGACTGGAGGGGACAGTTCGGACACGGATACCTCCTCCGATGGAAGCTCCCTGGTGGTGGTGGACACCTCTGTGCCCACCCCAGCTACAGCCGCCACCCCGTACCAGCACCGCCCTCCCAGCACCGCCCCTCAGCGAGTTACCCGTGCCTGCCAGGAGGGTGGGCATCTCCTACACCCCAAGCACCTCAGGCCCTGCCCCAGTTAGCTCTGCTGCCCTGAGTGAGGAGGCTATTGACCTCCTGTGATCCATCTCTGTTGGGCAGTCAACCATTGTGAATGCCATCCAGGGGCTGGCAGCCCAAATGCAAAAGTCCAATGCATTTCTGGAGGGCAGTCACACTGGTTTGGCAGCCCAACAGAGATCAATCCAGGCTCTGGCCTCCTCTCTGATGGCAGCCATTGTCCCTGTTTCCACCCTCCCTCCTCCTACCTAATCCAATTCCCCTCAACCCAAACCTATCCCAAGCACATAGGCAGACGAGCATGCACACAGGGCAATACACAAGAGTGGCACAGGCAAACACAGGCACCACACAAACACCATCCAGCTGCAGACATACCAACATCCACTGCCTCCACTGTGCCCCCTCTTCCTCCGCCTCCTCAATCTCCCTCCCAGTTGCATCTACACTCATACCTGCATGCACTACATCCTCATCCGCTACCTCCATCACCAGCACACCTATCAGAACACACACCTCACTGGCAGTCACCACCCCAACAGCCATGCACAGGTCCCCTGTGTCCTCTCCCACTGTGTCTGTGCCCCCTCCTCCCAAAGTACACAAACGCAGGCACTCAGACACCCAACAGTCATCCACCTCACAACAGCATCCAGCCCATGCACCTGCACCCAAAGCACACAGCAGACAGACACCTCCCACAAATACTCCCTCTTCCTCCACTTCCAAACCTCCTCCCTCATCCCGCCCCAATGTCCCTAAGCAGCTTTTCCTCTCCACCATTGACCTCTTCCCTACCCCTATCCCCCCGTCCTTCACATCTGGCCAAGGTGACTAAAACCCAGGCAAACACCTCAGCCACCCAGTCCACGGGCCCAGTAGTGTCCACAGAAACTCCTGGTGGGAAAGGTGCTGCCAAGAGGAGCAAGGAGCCACCCCCAGCTGCTGCCAAGACGACCAAGGAGCCACCCCCCAGCTGCTGCCAAGAGGAGCAAGGAGCCATCCCCAGCTGCTGCCAAGAGGAGCAAGGAGCCATCCCCAGCTGCTTCCAAAAGGAGCAAAGAGCCATCCTCCAGCTGCTGCCAGGAAGGGCAAGGGGCCTGCACAAGCAGGCGGAAAGGACAAGGGGCCTGGGACTCATTCGGAGCCCACACCACCAACCATGGTGGTGCAGCCGTCCGAGGCTGCAGAGGATGGGCAGGAGCTTCCCCCCACCACCACCAGCAGCACCAGTGGTCAGCCATCCGAGGCTGCAGGGGATGGGCAGGAGCTCCCCCCCCCCCCGCACCAGCACCAGAGCTCAGCCGTCGGAGGCTGCAGGGGATGGGCAGGAGCTTCCCCCCCAACACCAGTAGCAGCACCACCAGTGGTCAGCCATCCGAGGCAGCAGGGGATCGGCAGGAGCTTCCCCCCACCACCAGCAGCAGCAGCACCGGACCACCACAAGTAGCAGCAGTACCAGTGGTCAGCCATCTAAGGCTCCAGGGGATGGGCAGGAGCTTCCTCCCACCACCAGCAGCAGCAGCACAAGCTCCACCAGCACTACCACCAGCAGCACCAGTGGTCAGCCATGCGAGGCAGCAGGGGATGGGCTGAAGTTTCCCCCCACCACCAGCGGCAACATCAGCATCACCACCACTGAGCAGCCGTCACCGCTGTGTCCTGCGTCCATGGGCTGTTGTGTGGCCTGCCCCTGCAAATCCTGTGGGTATGACACCCAGCTGAGAGACTGTGACCTTGCACTCTCCAAGACCTGCATCACAGGGCACTATGCCCCCTCCAGAACCAGTGGAGAAGCCATCCACTCACCCCATCCTCCCCAGGATGTAGATCATAGGGCACGATGCCCCCTTCCAGAATCAGTGGAGAAGCCATCCACTCACCCCATCCTCTCCGGGATGAAGATCACAGGGCACAATGCCCCCTCAAGAACCAGTGGAGAAGCCATCCACTCCCCCAATCCTCTCTGGGATGATGATCACATGGCACAATGCCCCCTCCAGAACCAGTGGAGAAGCCATCCACTCACCCAATCCTCTCTGGGATGAAGATCACAGGGCATAATACCCCCTCCAGAACCAGTGGCAAAGACACCCACTTGAGAGACTGTGGCATTGCACTCCCCAGGACAGCGCACAGGGCATGTTGCCCCCTCCAGAGCATATGCCCTCAAGTCACCCACTTGAGAGTCTGTGGCCTTGCAATCTCCAGGACCAAGAAGAGGGCAAGTCACCCACTTGAGAGATTGTGGCCTTACACTCCCCAGGACAGCGCACATGGCATGTTGACCCCTCCAGGACCAGTGGTGTTGTTCCATCTGCCGACTGAGGTGCCCCCGTTCCCCATCATCCTGAGGTGCCTGCTTATTTTCTAACTGATGGCCCTGCAGTGTTCTCTCCGTGTTGTTGCAGGAGTCAAGTAGGGCCTTGGACTTTGTAATGTGGCCCTGTGGCCCACGAACAATGAGGCCTGGGCAGTGTCCCTTGATTTGTAAATATGCATATACTTTAGATTGGATGCACGTATTACTACTTTATTTATCTTTTTACACTCACTTTGATCTATTTGTGTTGTCCTTGCATTATTCCTGAGGGGTACGGGTTACATATGTTATGTTACTGCATCTGCTTGTGTGTATGGTGTTGGGGGTGTTGCATGTATCTTTTCCTCCCCCACTCCCCTGTGGGCTAGGCGGCTGTACTCACTGTGGTCGTCTTTGCCGTCGTTGGTGTTCGTGGTGGAGCAGGACGTAGAACAGCATTAGGAATATATGCAGTTCGGGCTCCATGGTGGCGTGGTTCTTCCCTGAGTCTCCGCAGGTGAGTCGTTTCCCTTTTGTGCAGTGTTTCCGCCAGGCTTTTGATGTCGTTGGTGTCGCCCCAGAAAAGTTGGTGGATTGGTGTGCCTTAATACAATAGGCGGAATATTGGCTTCCGCCTCGCTGTAGGTGGCTACCGATGTGGTGCATGTTGATTCCGCCCTGGCGGTGGTTGTGGTAAAGTGGCTGTCTGCCAGCCTGTTGGCGGTATTACCGCCGCTTTCTCACCGAACGCCAGGGTTGTAATAAGGGCCTAAATGCAACATCAGATTTACATCTATGTGCCATGTGTCATGCAATAGGCCAACCTCTCCTAATATGCCACTTCAGCTTGGCCAAGGCAAGCAGAAAAGTCCCAGCCCATCAGATGTCCCCCAACTTACCATTAGGACATGATGTAGGAAGTAACTCTGCAATGTAGCATATCAATTGCTAGGGGATTGTCATACGTTCCATATACATACCATGGTGTGCCAATGATATGCCAAGGCATATGCCAAGGCACTTACCACCTCTAGTACCATCTCATTGGTTTACTGGTTACACCCCTCACAAGTATTGCACCTAGGAATGCACTATGTCTGCAACCAGACTTCACCCCAGTTTGCCTAACTTCACATACCCTACAGTCAGCAGATCACCTATTTATGGCAATACAGCTATCAAATCAATAATCCAGTCCCATGAAGCCATATCTGTTGTGTAACTGTAATGGCAGCCCCAATTTCAGGCAATACCATTACCAGTACATAATGTATTTAGTCTCTTTGATAAACCTAGAGTCACACAATAGCATATACAGGTAGGCTACACAGATGGGAGTGGACGGACACCTCAGAGCCACAAATGCAGATGGAGTGAGCTGGTCATGCTTAATGTTTTGGGTGATACTAATACTCACACCCATTGCATAGGCAGGAAGGTCTCACACATGTGCCTATGTCATTAAACCATGTCCACATAGCAGACATGGAGAGGTTTAGCAATGGGAGATGTACATTCACTGACAGTAAACCATGCCAACACATCTACTATTTATTCTCAGGGTGCATAATACCCATTTCCAATAGACGAAACACAGGATGTCATTACAACAATGTCACTTTGCCTGCAGTGATGCACCTAATCCCTATTAAGCCCAGCCAAGTACCAGACTACAGTCAGTGCCCACACCCTTGTGGCTGCTCTGCTACCCTCAAACGCCCATCCACCTCAGGGTAGGTCACCCCCAAAATGCAGGCCATTGGGGGGGGTCAGGGTCCGACGGGCACCCCTTCCTTGTTGGGAGGACATCCCCAGCTGGGCCTCTGCAGTCTTCCAGACCCAGCATCTCAGGTCCTCCCACCGCTTTCTGCAATGGGTGCTCTGCCGGCTGTGGGCCCCCAGAGTCTGCACTTGCTTGGCGATAGCACGCCAGATCCCTTTCTTCTGATGGCCGTTCACCTGCATGGATGACACAGACGGACGGAGAAAGTAAGGTACACATGCCCTATTCCAACCGCATTGGACAATACACATCTGACTCATTAAGTGCCCACACATGCCCTTCCTCGGATCACACGCCTCATCTCCATGCCCCCTGCATGCATGTACTCCCTTCCCAGTACACTTACCCCTTACACCATCACACACACCCCTATCACACATGACTATGGCATTGGGCTCACCTGTTCCTCTGGTGCCCCATACAGCTGCTCATACAGGGTTAGCACCCTGTCCACAAGCTTCACCAGCTCTTTTGGGATGAAGGCTGAGGACCTATCACCTGCAGGACGTGGCATGATGGCTCCCAGAGACAGTGCACAGCAGGTCACGTCATGGAGATCTTGCTTGCAAGAGTGTCAGGAGTCAAGTGAGGAAGGCTGCAGAAAATGGTGGTCATGGCGGCTGCGTAAACGACCGTCACCGCCAGCGTGGATTGCCATTGGCCCCAATTCCCCATAGGCAGCAATGTTAAACAATGAGAAGTTGCACGACGGTTGTGACCGCTTACCGCCATGACGACATACACCGGCGGACTTAGGTCACTCCCAACTGTCCTGTGCAGCAGGCCAGCCGGCTGCCATTTTATGCACATAACATGCCTTGCTGTCCCTAAATAAGTGTGTCACACACATTTAGGTCCAAACTGCGGAGTAGGCCTATGTTGTGCCATCATAGTTTAGCTGATACATGTGACATTGATGTAACAGTGACGCTTCAGCATGCCCATAATGGGATGTGTCAGCAATGCAACGCATGTCTACAGTGTTAGGTGTGGGCGATGATGGCATGTTAAGCTTACATGTGTGAAGTACCTATCAGTTAATACATTTTCTACTCTCTATCCTAGATATCCTGCCATGACAAGATTGAGACCTGCACTAGTGTACCGACCACTAGTTGACCTTGCAAACATGGAGGACAGGCATTTCATCCAGACTTATTGTCTGAATCGTCAGACCATCATGGATCTATGTGCCTAGTTGGAGCCTGATCTATTGCCTGCCATACAGAATCCCTATGCTATCCCTCCCACAGTACAAGTCCTGTCAGTGCTACCTTTTTTGTCACTCGGTCCTTTCAGAATATATTGAGCTTGATGGCAGGGATGTCATAGCTCATGTTCAGTCTTGTATTGAAGGAAGTACTGTGTGCTTTATTGGAACACCTGGACAGCTACATCAGGATCCCCCAACTTGCAGATGTGGCCTATGTGAAAGCAGACTTCTATGATATGGGACACATCCCTCATGTGATAAGCACCATAGATGGCACCCATGTAGCCTTGGTCCCTCCTAGTGCCAATGAACAGGTGCATAGGAACAGGAAGAACTACCACTCAATCAATGTTCAGGTGGTGTGTCTGGCAGACCAGTACATCATACAGGTGAAAACCAAGTTTCCAGGATCTGTGCGCGACGCCTAAATTCTGAGGAACAGCAATGTCCCACACATGATGGCACGACTACACACAGAGAGGCTTGGCTCACTGGTATGTATGCATTTGGATTTGTGTCTCTGTTATGGCACTTGTCATCACATTCTTCCCTGTGGCTGTACCTGTATTGTAACACTTCCTACCTTTATGCACACAGGTGACTCTGGCTATCCCAATCTTCCCTTGCTGTTGACACCAATGAGGTACCCTGCCACGGAAGGGGAACTCCATTTCAATGAGGGCCACGGCAGGACGAGGCATGTAATCGAAAGAACATTTAGCCTTCTGAAAGCCAGGTACAGATGCCTGGACGTCTCTGGAGGTCCCCTTCTCTACACTCCCCACAAGGTATGCCAGATCATAGTTGCCTGCTGCATGCTCCACAATCTTGCCCTGAGACGTCAGATACCATTGTTAGCTGATGATGACGAGGCAGCTGGACCAGTGGCTGGTGATGTAGACATGCAAAGTGATGAAGAGGCATATGAGGATGGTGCAGCTGACTCAAGAACTGAGCTCAACAATCAGTACTTCCAGTAACATACAGGTATGCTGACTGTGTAATGGCCCTCCTGGTTAGAATCATCAGTGGAGTTGTGATGTGTTCCTATCCCTATGTGTGTGTTGGGGAGATGACTGCTTGAATGTAAGGTGCAGAATTTACATGTTTCTTATCTTACATGTTTACTCCCAGCAGATTGCTAGATTCACATCTCCTATGGACAGACCTTGTTGAGCTATGTGCCCTGCATTCTCCTGTCCTCATGGAATTCCACTGACTGACTTTGTTATGTAAATCAATACCTCTACTACCTATGGCTTGAGGCATTCATGCTCATTAGCCTTTGGTAACTGTTTAAAGAATAGATTTTTACACATGACAGATGGCAGCTGGACCGTAGTGTGATGTATTTCCTGTGACTGATGATGTAGAAATGTTATCTGTTGTGCCCTGCTTCGGTGGCAATCTACACTGGGCTGGACAACTATGTACTGCATATGTGCTTTGTGTGGCACCATGCGTTCTATCCTGATGTAACTCTCTATCATGGTCTCTTTTGCAGATTGTATGTGTGAATATACTGCACTGTGCGTCTGGAATAGTGACTACCTTACATCTGCCCTGGGACGTATCTGTTGTACTGTGTCTCCTGCAGAGGATGCCTCCCTCTGCTGTCCATTACCCCGCCTGTTGGTTCAGGAGGCCACACGCACATAACATTTTACAGACAAAACATTTGTATGTGTTCAAATAAAGACACATAAGCTATTTCTGTGATTAATAGTATTATTGGGCATACAGGGTTAATGTGAAAATAAAATATATGCTGCATACAGTGGCACAGCTGTAGGTAGCACAGGTCCAGTGTCCAAGGGCCATTGGAAAATGGAGTAATGTCATTCAACAGTCAACAGGGTGTCTCAGTGGCACACAAGAGAGAGAATTCAGGAGAGTTTCACTTCCTGGCAGTGTGTTAGGTCTTGGCATCTGCTCCAGTCGGATGTCTAGGTGGACATCCACTTTTGCGGGGGGTTCATCAGCTGCAGAGGGAGGGGTGCCAGAGACCTGAGGTTTCCCTGGCAGGGCCTCCATTCCACTAGTTGCTTCAGATGAGGAAGGCTCAGATGTGATGTGGCTAGTGGAATGGGCCTGCTGGTGGGTGGAGGAAGTACGCAGGGTGGTGTTGATGTCCCTGAGCACCACCGCATTGGAGGCCCTGGTGGCATTGTGGGCCTGCCACAGCTGTATGACCTCCTGGTGGTATTCTCTCTGCAGCCTTTGGTTTTCCCTCAACATGGTAATGATCTGGCCCATCCTGTTGTGGGTTTGTTGGTATGCTCCAAGGTATTGGGAGATGGTTTGCTGGTCAGTTGACACCCTTGGGTCCCCTATTCTCTGACCTACAGGTTCCCTCTCACGCCCCCTGCCCCCATGTGTTTGTGCTCCTGGCACGGTGTGCCCACTCCCAGTGTCACCAGGACCTTCATTGTATTGGGTGTGAGGGGTTGTCTCAGGTCCCTATACTGTGGGGCACACTATTGTTTGAACTGTCTTTGGGACACAGGTCTTGGGACGAAGGGTTGGCTGTGACATTGATGCCACGGGGGGTTGATGAAAGCAGGGTGAGGCAAGGAGTGGTGGACTGACCAGGTGTCCGAGATGGGCCAGGTAAGTCGTCAGGGTCCAGAAATCCAGAGGCCTTCATCCATTGGAAGGGGTTCCTGTGGATGGAGTGAGAGATAGTTAAATGGTGTACATATGATTGTTTATCTCTTTGTCTGATGCATACAGTGGCTTTACATGATTCCCTGCAATGGCAATGACAGATGCAGCACTGCAAGCATTCTTTGTGGATAGTGGATTGTGACATGTGTACCATGCTCCATCGAGGTAGGTGTCAATCAGGCTAGGAAACTTTTGCTGAGTGAGTGGGTTCAGGTCCTGTGTGATGGTTCACATGACAGGTGTGCCGTGTTAGCTCGTGGCAATTTAGGCTTGCTAGATGTAAGGGGGGATGGCAGTACATTGCAGCATGGTGTCCAAGTGGGAGGAAGGTATTTGTGTATGCATGGTAGCTTGTCCTGTCTGTGCATTTAGTGCATGGGGTTCCTTCTTACTTTCAAGCCCATGATCAGTCCATTTCAGGGTTGTTAATCTGGATAAGTGACCATTGGGTTTGGTGACAGTGCTATTGCTGTGTTTGGCCTTGTTTGATATTGTGTAGTGCCACTGCATTGCTGTCATTGCCATGTAGTGGTCCTCCGTTGAAGTATCCAGTTGGTGTAGCCAGTGCAATAGTTATACATGCAAGAGATGTGCTGTGAAGTGCCCCTTGCAGGTTTTGATGTAGATGGGCTAGTGCTTTGTGGGAGTCGCAGTGATTCTTGTTGGTACTGCTATCTGTGCACTTGCCAGAGACTGTGTGGGCATTGGGGCTGGATGATGGTGTGGCATGCAGTAGAGGGGCATTAGGTGATTAGGTGGGAGGTGTAGTGGTAGATAGAGTGAATTGGAGAGTGTTTGGGTGGTTTGGAACCATGCTGGACAGGACAAATGTGTGCCAGGGGAGTGGTGGTTACTTACCAGAGTCCAGTCCTCCGGGTACTCCAGTCAGGCCCTCTGGATGCAGGATGTCCAAGACCTTCTCCTCCCACGATGTGAACTCTGGGAGAGGAGGTGGGGGCCCACCAACAGTCTTCTGCACAGCAATCTGGTGGTGTGATGTCATAGAACGCCCCTTCACCGTATGTCGTTCCACCTTTTCCTGATGTCCTCCCTTGTGCATGGATGGTTGCCTACTGAGTTGGCCCTGTCGGCAATTCTCTGCCATAACTCAATTTTCCTGGCAATGGAAGATTGCTGACCTGTGCTCCAAACAGCTGTGGCTCTACCCTGACAATTTCATCGACCATGACCCTCAACTCATCGTCTGTGAAGCGTGGGTGCTTTTGTCGGGACATGGTTAGTGATTGTGTTGGGGGTGGGGGTGGGGGTAGGTGTTGTGTGTGCACGGGTGCAGTGGGTTGGGGGTGTGTAGTTGTATGTGAAGGTCGGTTGTGGTGTTTGTGTATATTAGTTATGTGTGTATTGTGTTTTCCATGCAGTTGTATGGTGTGTGCTGAGTGAGATGTGTATGAGTGCCTAATGTGTAAAGGTGGTATCTGTCAATTTTTGCATGCTCTCAGTGTACGCAATTGTTGTTTTAGTTGCAAAGGATTGTGGGTTGTGTGGGGGAGTGTTATATACTGTAGTTCAGTGAGTAGGTGTGTCTGCTGTGTGTGTGTGTCAGGTGTGGGGTAGTCGAACTGGCGAATGTGGTGTTGTGTTCTGTCTGAAGTGGGTTTCAGAGCATGGCGGTTTGCACCGCCAATGGTTTTCCACCATGGTAGAACCACTGTGGTTATTTTTGGCTCATAATCTGGTGTGTGGAAAGTTGTCAGGCTTGTGGTGCTGGTGGTAGAACCGCCTCTTTCCTGCCCACCTGTGTCCTGGCGGTGTTGGACTTCTGGCTGTTTAGTGGTAGTCTCCAGTATGTGAATCTTAATAGGGCAGTCTGATTACTGCCAACATGGCAGTCTTTCGGTGGCCGCCACCGTGGCAGTCTTCCAAAAAGATCACCGAAGTCGTAATGAGGCACCAAGTCTCTTGTAACTATTCAAACCGATGTGTAGTGAAAGTTGAAATATATCTGCGGCTTTCTTCTAGCTCTAACTGATGATAGCCTATATTCAAATCAAGAGAAGATTTTGGCACCATTCAATTGTGTGATCATGTCAGCAATATGCGTCCCTGGATGTCACTCTTGTTCAATCGCTTTGTTCACCTGGCGCATGTAAACACATATGCGCACACCCCCTTCATGGTCCTTTTTAGGCACTACTACTATGGAAGAAACCCATGGCATTGGACCAGTGGAACATTCAATAATGCCATGCTTAAGTAGTGACTCAAGCTCTTTTTCAACAGTTCTTTTAAATGAAAAGCAACTTTTCTATGTCTCAGAGCAGCAGGGTGGACATCCTCATTAATATGCAGTTTTCCTTTCATAGTCTTTAACTTTCCTAAACCATGAATCATTATAGGGAATTGACTTCATGATAAGCATTCATGTTGCAATTCACTGAAATCAGTCCCATGTCAGCAACCGTGTTGAAACTTAGCAAACAGGCACTTGCTGCTTTCTCTTGAAGTACATGGGTACATGGGTTGGTGCTTGTACTTTTGTTTTCTTACATTTCACTGTTGCTACAAATGAACCTTTACTCTTGGATTTCAATACAGCCCAGGTATTTACTTTAGACTTTGACAGCATAAACTGCGTTAACAGAGACAGTTTATTGTACTTTTCTTCAGGCATTATATGTATTGAGGCACTGCTGTCAATAATGACAGGTATTTAATATCCATCCATTTTCAATGTAATTTTTGGACAGTGTTTGTATGATTTTGTTACTTGGACATGTCGACTTTTCTTTGACTACCTTTTCTCCTCGCAATCAACCAGTCTGACATGTGGATGTTTTTCTGAGGTACACATTGACATGGCATAATCACTTTTGTCACTTTCACTTATTATTGAGGCTGAATAACTGTTTGATGAAGATTTAGAAGAGGATCAACTTTGCTTAGTATTTATTTGCCTCAACTGATGTCGCCGATTGATCTTCTGGGTGTGCATTGAACATTCTGGTGGCCTATTTGTCTTTGCGCCATGACGCACTTACTTTTTCCTTCGCTCTACACATCATCACAAAATGGTTCTCTTTATCACAGCCTTTGCATATCTAATCAATGGTAGGGCACTTTCCTTCCTGTGGAAACACAAATCCACATCTGAAACACAACTTCTTTATGCGTGCAGACATCATTTTGTGTCCCTCAGCCTTTTTGTGTTTAATTACTTTTCACACTCATGACTGACTCGCACTGGGCACTTCCGGCTTCCATGTCATCAGCTTGTCTTCCAGCACGTTCCTCAGCTCTGCTAGCTATCAACACTTACTCCAGATTAAGGGCTTGGTTTAGAGCTTGCTGGTAGGGTTTCTCTGACAGAAATGTGACGGATATCCTGACCGCTGAATTGCAGTCTTCATAGGCAATAATGAGAGTGTAATTTGGTGGATTGGATATCTGTCACATTTGTGACTGAGAAACTCTCTCCGCCAAACTCTAAATCCGGCCCTAAGAATTTCTCTCAGCATTTGTCATCTGAATGAATCAGACAAGCATCCATTGATTACTCTAAGCCTCATGGCTTTATCACTAAATTCAATGAACTTACAGAGTTTGATGATTGTATTGAGATTTCCACAAATTCATAGATTGTTGTGCCAAGTCCTTGACATTCTTGACTTAAAACATATCATTCAAAATCAGCGTTTGGTACTGGATTAAATTTGAGATTCAATGCATTCTTAATCTGAAAGTATGTGACTTCTTCATCAGTTCTTGTCATTGTCTTTATGATTTCTTTCACACAATCACCAGCAAGATTTTTGAAATCTTTTATAATTTTCCTTTTATCAGTCTCTTCAAGCTTTTCTATGAAATCTTCAAGTGTCCCTATTCAGGGAGTCCATCTATTGCCAATGTTTTTCTTTTTGGCAGTGTCGAATGGTTGTGGTGGATTGAGAAAGGCGGCAGCATTGTAAACCAGTGTGAAACTCAATGACGTTGAGAGCAGCGCACTTCCTGATGCTGTTGAATGATCATGTTTGTGTAACTTCTCTTTAAAGCCTTTCGACATATGAGTTGCAGGATCAGCTTTAATCTTAACGAGAATGGCATCTTCTTTCTTAGTTGCCATTTTCAAATGTCACAGACCTTCCTGTTGCCTTCACTCCTTGCTCTTGAAAGAGTGTATAACAGAAGTGCCTTTTACCTCTAATATGTTTCCTAATGTTTGGCTGGTCACTTTCCTGCTGACCGCACTTCCTTTGCGATTGGATGGCTCCAAGCTGATACATCTTGGCCGACTTACACCTGCTGGCCGGAACGAACCAATTCCCTACTTTACACAACTTCATAATGGGTTACGCTGTGGCTGATCCCCTCTTATAATTCTCCTCCAGGAACAAGGCCATTACTGTTTGCCATATTTTGGGCAAAATGCCCACTGCTGGTTGGCATGAATTAGGTGTTATTTTGTACAACTCAGCAACTGACTCTTTTATTTAATATATAATGAGCTTGCTGGTATACCTTTTAGTACTGTATTTTTTATTTTTTTGATTGAATTACTATGCTGAAGTGCACTAATTTTTCGCTTCTATTCTGTTTTATAGTGTTTTTATGCTGATGTTGTAGACTATTATGTATGGTACATGAGCTCTTGTGCGTAGGCATCAGGACTTGGATCTTGATGCCACAGAGAGCACTATTGTATGGATGTCATCAGAGTTTTAGCTTTTTCTACTTATTTATTGTTAAGTAGCTGAATCAATGTCTGTATTTATTTTGTGTATGTGTTGTGCTTTTGTTACACAATGCCGAAATAAAGCTAAATTGAACTGAATTGAATTGAAATACCTATGAATTTGTTCTGAGACCCACTTGGTAGCTTGATGAACCACTGCTTTGGGTACGGACAGCTCTGTAAGCACAACCCAGAGCACTTCTCCTTGAGCCACTTGGGTGGCTGCTGTGGCACAATGACTCTTCTTAGCGGGCTCGGTAAGCCTTTTACTTTATTCTTTTTATACTTCAGCTTGTATTGTTTTACATTTGGTTGATCTGCATACAGCGTTATTTGGTTTTTGAAAACTGTCTTTAAATGCGCCTTGTAAACCTGGTTGAATCTGCCTTAAGCATTAACGCTCCGTATATTGTATAACTTTATTTTGCGTGGCAGCTCTGTACCTTTTTGTAGGATTTTAGTTCTAGTTTCTTTACCAACAATGCATAGCCCCCTCTGTGAAGCTCTCTTTGTATTCACCTGCTTCACATCGGCAGGAGGTGAGCTTTGACGACACATACACCAGCCCTCGACTCAGCACTTCTACGAAGGCACACATGACATACACGGGCAGTTTGCTTGGACCAAGGCAAATCTAAGAAACCTCTTTCTTCTTCAGGTTACTTATATCTCATCACCAGTTGTAGCATCTTCCTCTGGCTGGTACCTGCTGAATGACTAAGCCACACACAGAGCTGTTTATCAAACATCTTTATTCCTCTGTGTGTACTTATGAACTCCAAACTCTAAAGCAAGCTTTCATACATTCTGTTCTAGCTATTAAGTCACACACTGATAAAGATTCCTTGGGGAGCCAGAAAGTTAACTTTCTAGCTCACGTGAGACACTACACCACCCAGTTTTCATTTTGTGAAGAAGAAGACAGGGCTTATCAGGGCTCTCTACGTCAGTATCACCTATGACTAAATAGCTACACCACTTCAATGTGAGTTTGAAAAATATTAAGGACCTACAGATGAGGATGACTACATTTGTTATTAGGAAGAATCTAACAGTCGAATAGGCCTCACAAGAGATCACCTATATGAAACTTTTACTCTAGCAACTGTACTGTCTTACTTCATGTATTACTGATAAAGGAAAAGGTAATAAAAGTTTGTAATCACACACCTTGAAAAAGTCCCATTGTGGATGAACCACATGTCTGCTGCTGATGATGATGCACTTGGTTAGAAGCATGTAAACACACTAAAAACAATAAAAATATACCACACGAGCTTGGACTTATGGACTGATTGTTCTGGATATTTGTCCCCAAAATTGTTATTCATACAAATTGTTGGAGTGCTCCACTGTATTGTTTTAAGACCTAAATTAGCCCCCGTAGGAAATAATATTAAAGTAAAATAACTTATTTCGACTTGCATATATATACACAAATTGTATTTAGTGTTAAACAAGATATAAAATGACAAAGTAAATAATAATAAATAAAATAATAATTTTGATATTTTTTTTTACATTTAATTATTAATAAAGCATTTAACTTAATACAAAAGTATTATACACCCACTTTTTAGTATTTATAATACATATTAAATGAAAAAATAATCTAGGTGGGATTTTTAAAAGGAAGTAAGTAATTATACATTAAAGAAATACATATGAATTCATTATTTCTTAATATACTTTTAAGGCAATAGTGCTGTAACATTGTTTTGCTAAAACATATTTATTCTAAGTTTACCAGAAAATTATTTTATATTAGTATTCAACATTAAAATATTTGTACTAAATTTTGTAAATTTGAAAAAAGTTTGTTACTTTTTCTTATATTTTACCATAGGAAAATTTGAGCCCCAGTGACAGAGAGGGACTGATGTATCAAAGAGTTTACCCACTCTGCCTAAAGGGAAATACATTATTACATAAGGGCTCAAATTGATGCAGATATCTCATTAGTAAGCTGCAAAGTTTCTTGCTCAGTCACCAAGACTTCACTGCTTGGGCCATATAGGTCACTTTTGGAACTAGGTGCTAGGGAACATTCCTCACACTAGATACATTAGCAATGAACAGAGGCACTCAAAGTAAAAATAATCACTAGAATATTTATTTGAATAATTTGAAAAATATTTTTATACACACTTTGGTTCATAACAGTGTCAATAATAATAATATCCTATGCACTTGTGTAATTGAGATTCCTTACACAAAAATATTGCATAGAAGAACATTTTCATATTACACAGTCCAATGGAATCGATATGTCCCAAAAGCGCATTTGCTGATATCCTCAATATTGGGATGAACGTAACAATTAGAGTCACAGTATAGCCATCACATTGATATTCAGTAAGAAATCTGAGTTACATATGCTTCTCATACTAGAAAATGACATTCTTAGAAAACCACAATATAGTATTGAAAAAATGAAGCATTATGTATAGAAGACCCACAATATGGCCTCATCAGAGTTCCCCCTCCTATTCATATTTGGATTCCTGTGAGAGGCATTTAGATATCAAAGGAGGGGCTGTTTAGGCTGCCAAGAACATACAATTTTAGTGTGGTAATAAAGTCAATAATTGTGTGGGATTGAAAGACAATTTCTGTTCGGAGGGACACTTTAAGGGTCTAATGATGTATATTTTGGTGGACAAAGTTGGAAGAGTTTAGGACTACAACCGTCCTCTGCTACCAGCTTTGATGGAGCAATTATTTTACACTCTAATTTTGAGATCAATGTTCTTTGGAGCTGTGCAAGGGTTTAACTAGGGAATCTGCTAACAATCAATCAACTTTTAAATTTCAGAGTAACCAATTTGGGCAAACAATAAGGATCCAACTCAGAAATAAAGTTAAAGGGTTGATTACAATTTTATACTCAGGTTAATGTAAACAAATTTACAAAAACGAGCTACAATGATACAGAATAACAATGGGGTAGCCAAATCTTCTTAAAGAATTTAGAAACATTAGCATATGACAAACCAAGACTTCAGTCACTGCAATACAAAATATCAATAGCAATATTTGCTACAAATGCTCAAAAACAGATGATGGCCATTTCTCTTGCACATGACAACCTATCTAGAAAAAAAGCATCAAGATGAAAAGGTGATGAGCATAAATAAGTCAGAAATAAATGAAGAAATAGAAAAAAAATGTAAGGGAAGGTGTCAGCATTTCAGAAACTCAGTCAAGAGTCTTCCTAGAGAGTTAAGCCACACTCTGCAAAGCATGGGGGATAAAAAGGGAAAATCAGAGATCTGTACCACTCACAGTCCAGAGGAAAAGCCTGCAGCATCAATCGGAGAAAGCCCTAGTTAATACTGCACAACTCAATTTAGTAATGCCTTCTTGATCATGCCGCTACAAGCTACATTGTATTGTCCTGTCCCACGGTGCAACTTGTAACACCACTTGTGGCTCCCCCAGCAGAACTGAGAATGCTGTTCTCCTTGGTCCTCTGGACATCTTTGCAACTAGAATGATTGAGGGACAGTCAATTCACTCTTGAGCTCCTAATGTTCTGCTTCCAAGGAGTTTTTTCAGACTCTCTATTTGTAAAACAATGTCCATTTATTTTCAAACTAACATTTCATGTGAATGCATCTGCAATGAAATGCCACCTTAGCAAAAATGACAAATAGTTTCTCACATTAAAGAAATTCAGGCCTATTCAAGTTAACATTAAACTAATACACATTTAAATTCATGTTATACTGTGCACATCCCAATTCCTCCTACATTAACATGAATGGGATTTGTATCCTCTCAATCAGGATTGCATGTTACAGAAAATATGAATGCAAATTTTACTAATACAGAGACATATTTCAACATTAAACAATACAACATTAGTGCACCTTACATAAACTGTTATAATTCCTGGTACAAATGCATTCAAATGATGTGAGGATGGTTATAGAAATACATTCAGGACCTCAATAAGAGTTTGGCGCGTGGCAGAGGCTAGCCACCAAACTCTTTAGGACAGAAGACCGCCAGTCTGGTTTTATGCCCGCTGGCCCTATTAAGTGTTTCCCACTGGGGCAGCAGGCAGAAACAGCATTTCCACCAGCTGGGCCAGTGGGAAACTCACCAAAACATTGAAGTGCAACGGGGCTGTCCATTGAACCCCTGCAGTGCCCCCAGCATCCCACCTCCGCCAGCTTTTGCATGGTGGTGGAACGGGGGTCGTAATCCTCAGGGCAGCGCAGCTCTGGTGGATTAAGTCCACAGGCACCGCCAGGCTGTCGACCGGCGGCAGCCTGGCGGTCCGGCGGTTGAACTGTGGTGCTTTTGCCACGGTCAAAATGTGGAGGCCAGATCGCCTCATTGGCACCGGTCCAACCTCCACTGCACTCTCTTGTACAGATTCTAACACCCATATGTGAGTAATGCACACAGGGCAGTTCTAAGCAAAGGCCTCGAAATACTCCCAAATATTCTGCTACCTAGACTTCCAAACCTTTTTCCAACAGCTGAAAATCCACTTCATAATAGATTCCCAAACTCCTGTAAATGTTCTTTCAAGCCAGTACTGTTCTTAATGTATTTTTTCAGCTCCTTATTATTAACAGGGATGTAAGTACAACATTGTTGAAGTTTTAACATCCAGCAGACTCAGCCCTCCTTCGCGAGAAGGATGTCTAACGCAAGTATGTTTTGACAAACCATTGATCATATGGCAACCTTCTGAGTATCGACCAGTAATAAGGCACCTGTTGTACTAGTAGACAACTTATCTATAATAGTTGACAACTTTCTTATCTTGAGATTATTCAGAATCATTCCTACAGATGGAACCATTACAACAAAAATATCTTCTCCGATTTCTGAACCACTAGCACCTCTCTTAGTTCTTGAATTTGCCTTTGTTTCTCATGCAGGATCATTGAAATGTACCACATGATAAATCTTTAGAAAACCTATACCTAAGTAGCCATCCTTTGAGAAACCTAAAATGTCCATGATCTCCACAAATGGCATGGCAGGATCTTCTCCTGACAACTTGAATGTCCACGTACTCTTAATCTCAAATGTGTGGTCACAATCACTCTTTCCCATTAATTTTGTGTCAGTTGATTATATCCTCCTAAATATGCATATATTTCCTAAAATTTTTCCAATCTAGTACTAAAGCCGGTTGTTTCACTGCAGTCAAATGTTTAATTTTGTCTTGCTCCCAATGTTGTCCTATCATGCCCTTTGCTGCTCTCATTTTCATTCCTCCTCTCCTATCTTCCACTAAATATAATACACATTTGATGAATGATCACCTCTTGAAGTATCTACATGTAACTATTTCTCACTCAATGAATATATTCTACTGTTAACAGGAACTGGGGTGGTAGGAGCACTTGTGCATCTAATGTTTTCTAGTCTAGAAGGTGTAGGTAAGCTCAGTCCTATAAGCAAAGGAATCATCACTATTATTATTACTACTAGCACTTCTGTACATATGTATCTGCGTCTATTATTGTTTCTAGGCTCCATTGTTTCTCTCAGTTCAGACCGTTTAGTAAAATGGAGCAGCAGCAATATCTCTTTCAATATTTCAGTTTCAGCAAAGCAGTAACAAGCAATTGTCTTTATAACAAAGTTCAATGCTAACTGCAATATCTCTGTTAGTCTTCATTAGCCCTGCTCCGAGTTCTTTTAAATGTTTAAATGACAAACCTGCAATGAATTCTGGATACTCGGACCTTGGGACTCTTCTTTATTCTCAACAATCTATCAAATGTCTCTAATGAATGAACAGTTCAAAGTCGCTAATAATCACATGCAGGAGATAATGTCTCAGTCAATCAAGTGGCTATGCAATTTCAAAGCTCACTTCTGCCAGAAAGTTGATGCTCAGCTGAATTCAGATTATCACAACATAATATTCCAAATTCTCTCTTCCAGTCATCGATTACAAGAAATGTCCATTCAGGTGAGGTGTACTTCTGGCAAGGCACCCTTGCTTTCTTTGATCTCCAGACTACTGGCCCTTCACCATCACTGTCACTTTGGCCAGACTCCTCAGTTTCTTTTGGAATAGTTTGTGGAACTCGTGCTTCAGGCACATCATGTTCCTTTGGCCACTCTAGGCACAACTCGTTTTGCTACAGCACTGGGTCCTTCGTCAGCATCTGAATTTTACACAGTCAACGTCTCTTGGTCTCAACCCTTCTGTACCGACTTCATCTGTTGACTCACTCAGACCCCCCTTAGACCAAACATGTGCTGTCCCATTTACTTACTCATCCCCAGCAGCTTGACTAACCTGTTCCGGGGGACAGGGGCTGCTGTGTCATCACAGAGACACATAACTCTACAAGTGTGCGTGGCATACATCCAGTTGGAGCGACCTCTACACCTCGCAACTGTCCTAGTGACTAAAATTACTTGGCATGGACCCTTCCACTGAGTCAACAAAATCTCTACAAGTGGGGAACAAAAACATTCAAAGGATGACCCATAACAATGCTTTCGCAGTGTCTTATGCTAGCACCCGTTGCAGTAATGGCTTTCAGACAGCTGGGCGATGCAGGAGCTTCTGGGTCAAGTGTAGCTGAACATAAGGCAACAGGTCGGTGAGTGTTATCATGTAGCCATGTGTAATGATATTTGTGTTTTGACCACTGACTCCACATTGCACTTAGCCTAGCACAATATCCATTACATTAGTGATCACCAGCTTCATTATGCCTACTGACTTTATTTTAGCAATAGCCACCGCCACGTTAAAAACTGCAAGTAGTTTTACACGTTGTCATGTTTTTATTCTACTTGTTTTCGTGTTCTTTTCCCACCAAAGGCTTAGGCTGATAAGAATATACTAAGACTGCAGGGAACGGTCTTGTTTTGAAGGGCCACCTTGAGATTGTGGCCAAGTCCCGATGTGTTATTTTCAAAGCTGTCCTAAAGTAATCATCATTTTTTTAATAATAAACTTCTGCAGTGAGAGGGAGATTCTAGGATTTTCCTCTCTAGTTTGTTCAAAGTATAAGAGGCCGAGACCAGATGGACTGGGGACCGAGTGATTCAGATCTCAGACATGACCAGGATGCTGGGGTGTGTAATCCTTCTCGTCGGGATAATTGATCTCTCTCTCTCCTCGATCGATTCTGGGATCTGGCGATCGGATGCTGATAGGAGGGAGTTGAAGCAGATGTGCCCTTGCGTCATGGTGATGTATATTTTTTAATTCATTATTTGCTTTGCATTGTAATATAGATACATATATTTCCTTTGTATATTGCAATGGAGAATCATTTGTACATGTTTTCGTTTCATTGCTGTGACCATATTTAAACGTGTACTTTCAGCATGCTAATCTCTGTTTGAGAACCTTGTGAAGTGAATTAATAAATGTCTTCTTTAGACTAAGAAGCGCATTCCAGAGATTTTTGTCAGTGCATGAGTGTTTCAGCTCGTTCATTAGTGAAGCAAAGCACCATGTTAGCACTGAGAGAGTGCATCCATCCTTCTCACTGAAATACAAAGTTAAATATCCGTTGTAATCAGGCATTCCCAGAGCATGGGCACAACAGAGATTTTCTCTCAGCTCTGAAAAGGTACGCATGCCAGTGTCATCCAATGGTACCAGATCTGATACTTCCTTCTGTGTCAACCTCTGTAAAGGCTTGATCAAAACGGAAAAGTTGGGATTCCACTGACGAGAGTAGCCCACCTTTCCCAAAAACATCCTGGCCTCTTTGAGTTTTTGTCAGATTCATTTTCAGAATTGCTGAAATTCTCTCATGACACCTTTCTTGCCCTTTTCTCAATGTGATGTACAAGGTACAAGACTTCTTTCTTACAGTACTGCAATTTAGTTGGGGATACTTTATGTCCATTCTCAGCTAAGTGGTTCAGCACAGCAATTGTGTCTCATCTGCAAGCTTCTCACGTGTTTGACGCCACTAACATGTCGTCAATATATTGGATCAAGACTGAATTATAGGGGATTTCTAGGGTCTCCAGATTCTTTTTCAGAATCTGGTTGGAGATGGACGGGCTCCCAGTATACCCATGTAGGACTCCTCACTCTGCCAAAGCATGACTGCCAAACTTAAACACAAAGAGCAATTGGTTTCGTCATGCAGCGGTATGGAGAAAAATGCTTGCCAAATGTTGATCACAGTGACTCTGCCTCACATGGAATCTAAAACAAAATCACAGCTGGATTCGGACAAAAAGGAGCCACAATTTCATTGTTTTTTTCTTGAATCCTGAACAATGCACTATCTTCCATTGGGCTTCTGCAGGCCCATGATGGGTGAGTTACAAAGACTCCCCATAATCTCTTTAAGTATTCTTTGCCCAATCATGGAGACAATCACCAGAATAATCCCTACAATTTTCTCAGAGGTCATGTGTTGCTGGATTCTCTAATACTCAGCATCTGGCTTTAACCGGTTCTGTGCCGAGGACGTAATGGTTACGTCCTGCGGCACAGAGCTGCTGTGCCCAGGACGTAACCATTACGTCCTGGGCACCCAGCCCAGAGGGAGCGCTAGCGCTACCTCTGTGGGGTTCCCCCCCACTCCCCCAAGTCAGGGATGGAAGGGGAAGCCCTTCCCCTTCCACCCCCGACCCCCCTCCCCCACCCCCCTGTGACATCAGCGCGCAGAGCGCGCTCTGATTGTCACAATGCCTCCTCCTTCGCGCTGGAAGCTCAGCTTCCAGCACGATGATCGGAAGAGAAATGCAAAGCATTTCTCTTCCGATCAAGTGGAGGAGGCAGAGAGGCTTCAAAGGGAAGGAAATGTATTTCCTTCCCTTTGAAGTCTCTCTCTGCGTTTTGGCAGCCGGATTGTAAAGCAATCCGGCTGTCAAAACGTCCACTAGACACCAGGGATCTCTTTTTGAAAAATTAAACTGGCATAAGGGAGCGACCCCTTGGGCAAGGGTCGCTCCCAGGGGGGGATTTTTTTTTAAGGCCTTTTCTGCCCCCGGGTTAGGCCGATCTGCCCCCAGGGGGGGCAGAAACCTCTAGTCACCAGGGATATATATATATTTTTTTGTTTAGTTTTTGTTTTTTGAGGTGGGGAACGACCCCTTAGGCAAGGGTCGCTCCCCTAGGGGGCAAATTATATTTAGGCCATTTCTGCCCCCCTTTGGGGAAGATTGGCCTATTTTTATGAGGCCAATCTACCCCCAAGGGGGGCAGAAACCACTAGACACCAGGGAGTTTTTTGTTTTTTGTTTTTCACGTAAGGGGAGCGACCCCTTAGGCAAGGGTCGTTCCCCAGGGGGGCAAATTTATTTTAGGCCATTTCTGCCCCCCATGGGGCCAGATCAGCCTATTTTAATTAGGCCGATCTGCCCCCAAGGGGGGCAGAAACCACTAGGCACTGGGGATTTTTGTTGTTGTTGTTGTTTTACAGATGGGGAGCGTCCCCTTAGGCAAGGGTCGCTCCCCTGAAGGGGCAAATTGTATTTAGGCCATTTCTGCCTGCTTTGGGGGCAGATCGGCCGATTGTTATTAGGCCGCTCTGCCCCCAGGGGGGGCAGAAACCTCTAGGCGCCAGGGCAATTTTTTTTTGTTTTTTTTTTTGTTTTTTTAGAGATGGGGAGCATGCACAGGTTTGGTAGGTTTCCCTAGGTGCCGGCTGAGCTAGAGGCCAAAATCCACAAGTAGGCACTTTGCAAAAAACACCTGTTTTCTGTGAAAAAATGTGATGTGTCCACGTTTTGTTTTGGGCCCTTTCCTTTCGTGGGCGCTAGGCCTACCCGCATAAGTGAGGTACCATTTTTATCGGGAGACTTGGGGGAACGCTGGGTGGAAGGAAAATTGTGGCTCCTCTCAGATTCCAGAACTTTCTCTCACCGAAATGTGAGGAAAATGTGTTTTTTTTGGCCAAATTTTGAGGTTTGCAAAGGATTCTGGGTAACAGAACCTGGTCAGAGCCCCACAAGTCACCCCATCTTGGATTCCCCTAGGTCTCTAGTTTAAAAAAATGCACAGGTTTGGTAGGTTTCCCTATGTGCCGGCTCAGCTAGGGGCCAAAATCTACAGGTAGGCACTTGGCAAAAAACACCTCTGTTTTCTGTCAAAAAATGGGATGTGTCCACTTTGTGTTTTGGGGCATTTCCTGTCGCGGGCGCTAGGCCTACCCACACAATTGAGGTATCATTTTTATCGGGAGACTTGGGGGAACATAGAATAGCAAAACAAGTGTTATTGCCCCTTGTCTTTCTCTACATTTTTTCCTTCCAAATATAAGAGTGTGTGTAAAAAAGACGTCTATTTGAGAAATGCCTTGTAATTCACATGCTAGTATGGGCACCCCGGAATTCAGAGATGTGCAAATAACCACTTCTCCTCAACACCTTATCTTGTGCCCATTTTGGAAATACAAAGGTTTTCTTGATAGCTAATTTTTACTCTTTATATTTCAGCAAATTAATTGCTGTATACCTGGTATAGAATGAAAACCCACTGCAGGGTGCAGGTCATTTATTGGCTCTGGGTACCTAGAGTTCTTGATGAACCTACAAGCCCTATATATCCCCGCAACCAGAAGAGTCCAGTAGACGTAACAGTATATTGCTTTCAAAAATCTGACATTGCAGGAAAAAGTTACAGAGTAAAACGTAGAGAAAAATTGCAGATTTTTTCACCTCAATTTCCATTTTTTTTTCAGTTGTTATTTTCTGTAGGAAACCCTTGTAGGATCTATACAAATTACCCCTTGCTGAATTCAGAATTCTGTCTACTTTTAAGAAATCTTGCGGTTCCTGGGATCCAGCATTGGTTTCATGCCCATTTCTGTCACTGACAGGAAGGAGGCTGAAAGCACAAAAAATCGTAAAAATGGGGTATGTCCCAGTAAAATGGCAAAATTGTGTTGAAAAATTGGGTTTTCTGCCTGCTCCTGAAAGCTGGGAAGCTGGTGATTTTAGCACCGCAAACACTTTGTTGATGCCATTTTCAGGGAAAAAACCACAAGCCTTCTTCTGCAGCCCCTTTTTCCCATTTTTTTGAAAAAAACGAAATTTTCACTGTATTTTGGCTAATTTCTTGGCCTCCTTCTGGGGAACCCACAAAGTCTGGGTACCTCTGGAATCCCTAGGATGTTGGAAAAAAAGGACGCAAATTTGGCGTGGGTAGCTTATGTGAACAAAAAGTTATGAGGGCCTAAGCGCGACCTACCCAAATAGCCAAAAAAAGGCTCGGCACAGGAAGGGGAAAAGACCTGGCAGCGAAGGGGTTAAAGTTATCCGTACAAGTTCAACACCTTTGATGAGAGCTACGTCTTTCCCTGAAAAGTCACAGACTTCAGGTGGTACGGTGTCTCAGATCCACAGGCAAATCATCACAAGCCAGCATGGGGTACACATTAACATCTGGAATCTGATTCCCAATTTTGAATGCAACATTTTCATTGTGAGTCTGTATCCCTCTGCCTCTTGGAGTGCAACAACTAGAACAATTAAACTTGTATAAGATATTGGTGGTAATTACAACCCTGGCGGACGGTGTTAAAGCGAAGGTAAGACCGCCAACAGGCCGGTGGTAAAAAAATTGGAATTATGACCGTGGCGGAAACCGCCAACAAAGACAGCCACTTTAACACTCCGACCGCCACGGCGGTACAAACAAACAGCATGGCGGTCACCGCCAACAGACAGGCGGAAGACAATGTACTGCCCACAGAATCACAACCTACCTATCCGCCACCTTTTCCGGGGCGGATTCACCGAGGATAAAAACACGGCGGAAACAGCCATTTCAAAGGGAAAACGCTCACCTCTACACACTCCACGAGGAAGGAGGGCACCATGGAGCCGGAACTCCATATTCTGCCAGCGCTAGTCTTCCTACTCCTCTACGAGGATCATCAACGCCGGAGGCGAAGACCACAGTGAGTACTGCACCTACGACATAGGGGAGGGGGGAAGGCAAAAACACAGGGACACACACAACCAACATCCCAACCCCCACCCCGACCCTCACCCACTACAACACACACACCAATGCATATCTATACATTACAGTAACACCTCCCAACACCCCCGGAAGAATGCAAAGACAAAAGGAAATGAGTGGAACCATTGTAATATCTCAAAATACAGTAAGCAAATATATACATATATATATACTGTATATACACAATAAACAAAATATACACCACAATTAGTAGTGCAGGTATTGCACCATTCATAGTCCGTGGACCACTGGGCCCAAAATGCATGGGCGAGGCCCACACAAGAGACCCGATCCAAAGGGAGAGAACATGGCAGGGGCATCAGATCGAAATACAACAGGCACCTCAGGGGGAAGGGAAGGGGGGACACCTCAGCCGGATGAGTGCACCACGCCAGATCCACGAGGGGGCTCCATGCCCATAGATGTATCCTGGGGAGTGCAAAGCCACAGTCTCTCAAGTCTCACAAGTGGGTGGGTTGCCCACTGCCATATCCTGGGGAGTGCAAAGCCACAGTCTCTCAAGTCTCTACAGTGGGTGGGTTGCCCACTGTTCAATCCTGGGGAGTGCAAAGCCACAGTCTCTCAAGTCTCTACAGAGGGTGGCTTGCCCACTGCCATATCCTGGGGAGTGCAAAGCCACAGTCTCTCAAGTCTCACAAGTGGGTGGGTTGCCCACTGCCATATCCTGGGGAGTGCAAAGCCACAGTCTCTCAAGTCTCTACAGTGGGTGGGTTGCCCACTGTTCAATCCTGGGGAGTGCAAAGCCACAGTCTCTCAAGTCTCTACAGAGGGTGGCTTGCCCACTGCCATATCCTGGGGAGTGCAAAGCCACAGTCTCTCAAGTCTCACAAGTGGGTGGGTTGCCCACTGCCATATCCTGGGGAGTGCAAAGCCACAGTCTCTCAAGTCTATAGAGTGGGTGGGTTGCCCACTGCCATATCCTGGGGAGTGCAAAGCCACAGTCTCTCAAGTCTCTACAGTGGGTGGGTTGACCACTGTTCAATCCTGGGGAGTGCAAAGCCACAGTCTCTCAAGTCTCACAAGTGGGTGGGTTGCCCACTGCCATATCCTGGGGAGTGCAAAGCCACAGTCTCTCACATCTATAGAGTGGGTTGGTTGCCCACTGTAACATCCTGGGGAGTGCAAAGCCACAGTCTCTCAAGTGGATGCTGTTCTCCACTGGTTCTGGAGGGGGACTGGTGCCCAGAGTGCTTCATCCTGCCAAGGACAGACGGAGTGGATGCTGTTCTCCACTGGTTCTGGAGGGGGACTGGTGCCCAGAGTGCAACACACACCCCGTGACGGTCCCAGTTGCGTCACTGCCCCTGCCGCTAATGGGCTAGCGGTGCTTTCCATGGCGGTCTTTGCCCTGTTCAGCGGTGCTTGAGTTGCCAGTGTCAGACCTGTTCAGCGGTGATTTCCATTGCGGTCTTTGCCCTGTTCAGCGGTCCTTGGCCTGTTCAGCGGTGCTTGAGTTGCCAGTGTCAGACCTGTTCAGCGGTGCTTTCCATGGCGGGCTTTGCCCTGTTCAGCGGTCCTTGGCCTGTTCAGCGGTGCTTGAGTTGCCAGTGTCAGACCTGTTCAGCGGTGCTTTCCATGGCAGTTTTTGCCCTGTTCAGCGGTCCTTGGCCTGTTCAGCGGTGCTTGAGTTGCCAGTGTCAGACCTGTTCAGCTGTGCTTTCCATGGCGGTCTTTGCCCTGTTCAGCGGTCCTTGGCCTGTTCAGCGGTGCTTGAGTTGCCAGTGTCAGACCTGTTCAGCGGTGCTTTCCATGGCCTGCTTTGCCCTGTTCAGCGGTCCTTAGCCTGTTCAGCGGTGCTTGAGTTGCCAGTGTCAGACCTGTTCAGCAGTGCTTTCCATGGCGGTCTTTGCCCTGTTCAGCGGTCCTTGCCAAGGCGGACCTTCATTGCCCAGCAGGGCTGTGGCTGCCAGTCCTTCATGGGTCAGCTGGGCTGTGGCTTGCGGGGCCCTCCTGGCCAGCTGGGCTGTGGCTCGCAGTGCCCTCCTGGGCAGTGACTTTGGCAGTGGCCTTCTGGGCAGTGACTCTGGCGGTGGCCTCCTGGCCAGTGACGATGAGGCTGGCGGTGGCCTCCTGGGCAGTGACTCTGGCGGTGGCCTCCTGGGCAGTGACTCTGGCGGTGGCCTCCTGGGCAGTGACTCTGGAGGTGGCCTCCTGGGCAGTGACTCTGGCGGTGGCCCCCTGGCCAGTGACGATGGGGCTGGCGGTGGCCTCCTGGGCAGCGGGGATGATGGCGGTCTTCTCCGCCGTGCTGCTCCTCCCAGACTTTGGAGATTTCTTCTGCCCCTTCCCCACCTTGGGAGGAGTCACAGCTGAGTCAACACTCCCCCCAGGACCCCTGTGAGCGGCTTTGCTGGCTGGAGTCTTACCCCCCTCTCCCGCCGGGCACTGTCCAACTTTTGGTGATTCACAGGGGGGGACTGGCTGTGCTGTGGCTCCGTGCCACACTGGCTGGCCTGGTGGCCGGTGCACTCCACATACCTGTAATAACAGGCACCACAGGTCCCGGAGATTTTTTGGCTGAGGTGCTAGTACGGGACCTATGAGTTGGACAGGGTGGGTGGGGGGAAATAGGTTAAGGGTGGACAGGAAAAGTTTTTTGGAGACACTGGGACGGGTAGCTGGAGGGGGTTTGGGAGTGGAGGAAGAGGTGGTGGTTGTAGGAGGTGTAACTTTTGTGGATTTGGTTGCAGGTGCATGGGCTGGAGGCTGTCGTGAGGTGGATGGCTGTTGGGTGGGTGTGTGCCTGCGTTTGTGTATCTTCGGAGGGGGCATCACAGACACACTGGGAGAGGACACAGTGGACGTGGAAATGGTAGTGGGGTGGTGACTGCACGTGTGCGGGGTGTGGTGGTGGGTGTGCTGGAGAAGGACGTAGTGGCTGTAGTGGTAGTGCATGCAGGTGTGAGTGTAGACGAGACTGGGAGGAAGGAGGGTTCCACAGTGGAGGCAGTGGATGTTGGTGTGTCTGTATGTGTGTAATGCTTGCGTGAGTGCCTGTGGGATGTGTGGTGCTTATGTTTGCCTGAGCTTCCCTTGTGTGGTGAGGTGTGTGCAGGCTGGTCTGATGGTGTGCTTGGGATAGGCTGGGGTACAGGGGATTGGGTCTGGGTGGAGGAAGTTGGAGGGGGCAGGCTAGACACAGGGACAATGGCTGCCATCAGTGCTGAGGCCAGAGTTTGCAGGGTTCGATGAAGGGCGGCCTGACCAGAATGAATGCCATCCAGGAATGCATTTGTGTGTTGCAACTCCCTTTCTACACCCTGGATGGCATTCAAAATGGTAGACTGCCCAACAGTGAGGCACCTGAGGAGGTCAATGGCCTCCTCACTGAGGGCAGTAGAGGTGACAGGGGCAGGGGCTGAGGTGCCTGGGGCAAAGGTGATGCCCACCCTCCTGGGAGAGCGGGCACGGGCGAAGGCTGAGGGGCTGCTGGGAGGGCGGTGCTGTGGGGGGGGGGGGCGGCGGCTGTACCTGTAGAAGTGGGGGGCACAGATGTTGCCGCCACCACAAGGGAGCTCCCATCGGAGGACGAGTCAGTGTCGCTGGTTGCAGATCCTGTGACCACCGTGGTGCTCCACTCACCCTCCGTCCCACTGGTGTATTCTGAGTCCGTGGTGTGGCCCTCCATGGCCATGTGGGATGCAGCTCCTCGTGCTCCGGTGCCACTGTACCTCCGCCTGATGATGCTAATGCACACAAGAACAGGGAGACCACAAAAAGGGGGGGGGAGACAAAAGAAAGACAGGTTGAGTGCATGGCTTATCGCTACCGTTGGCGGACAATACAGACACAGCAGCCCCCTGCACTACGTTGCGCTGTTGGGCTCTATAGATGCAATTTCTGGGAAATGGCCTACATGGCTATGGCCGACATCTGCACACATAGATGACACAGGGGTATGAATACCTGTACTTGCCACTCTACAGAGGTGGGGTGGGGTGCCACATGGCCTGCATTACGGAGGGGCCTAGCCTACGGAACTCGCCCTGGCCTAGGGAAACCCACAGCCCTCCTCCCCCACCCAGACACCTTCACTGCACGCAAAGGCCGCTGAATGAGAGTGTACTCACCCCCTTGTATCTGCTGTGATGCCCTCAAGCGCCCATCCAACTCAGGGTAGGCCACCGCCAGGATCCGGAACATCAGGGGGGTCATGGTTCGACGGGCACCCCTCCTACATTGGGAGGCGATCCCCAGCTGAGCCTCCGCCGTCTTCTTGCTCCAGCGGCGAATGTCCTCCCATCTTTTCCAGCGGTGGGTGCTCCGTCTGTGGTGGACCCCCAGGGTCCGGGCGTCCTTGGCAATGGCACGCCAAATATCCTTCTTCTGGTGGGCGCTGACCTACATGACATGTACAGGGGAAGAAGAGAAGTCATTACCAACTGCACCATCAAAGTGAGTGGCCCACATCCCTACCCTTGCCATGTGGCACATGCATTCACAGTCCTTCATGCACGCAGAACTGTGCCCCCTTCCTTCTTACAACCAGCCCTCTCCACACAGGCATAGCCCATACAACATGCTCCCTGTGTACTTACCTATTGGTCTGGAGGACCGTAGAGTAGCGTGTACTGGGGGAGGACCCCGTCGACGAGCTTCTCCAACTCCTCTGCAGTGAAGGCAGGGGCCCTTTCCCCAGACGCACGAGTCATTGTCTCTTCCAGACCGAGGTCACAGCAGCACTTGCAGTGTAGGTCCTCTCCTGTCGAAGATCAGGTATCGAGGGATTCAACAGATAGAAAATGGCAGTCACGTCCGAGGCGGTGACGTCCGAGGCAGTGCGTACCATCACCGCCGGCGTACATCGTCATTGGCTCCTGGGACCCATAGGGTCCAATGTTAACCAATGCAGCATTGCGCTGCGGTCTTCGACAGCCTACCGCGACGGTGTACAACGCCAGCGCAGTTACCTCACATCCCATTGTCCCAGTTTAGAGGTCAGGCAGCCGCCATTTCAAGGGCCCACATGTCCTAGTTACCAACTGCGTCACACATACCTAGGCCTTGTCTCACAACACAAATACAGGCCACATTTTGTGTATGAATGGTGTTCTGTGTAGACTGTGGATACATACCTCTGAGTTGTTTGACTCTGTGGTCACTGTTGTCCTTCATAGGCACCGTCCGCTGGGACATGTGAGGAGATGGCGGAATCCTCCGGTGTACCGACCGCTGGTGGACCTGTCGACAATGGAGGAAAGAAGTTTGATCATCACCTACAGGTTTGACCGTGCCACAATCCAGGAACTGTGTACCCAGTTGGAGCCTTACCTGATGTCAGCAATCCGCCATCTAACAGGAATCCCCCCTCAAGTGCAGGTGCTATCAGTGCTTCATTTCCTGGCAAGTGGGTTATTTCAAACAACAGTGGCCATGGCATCAGGGATGTCCCAGCCTATGTTTTCCAACGTGTTGTCCAGAGTGTTGTCTGCCCTTCTGAAACACATGCGGAGCTATACCGTTTTCCCTCAGGTGGAGGACTTGCCTACAGTGAAAGGTTACTTCTATGCCCTTGGACATATCCCCAACATCATAGGTGCCATTGATGGGATCCATGTATCTCTGGTCCCCCCCCACAGGATTGAACAGGTGTACAGGAACCGGAAGAGTTATCATTCGATGAATGTACAGATGGTATGTTTGGCAGACCAGTACATCTCCCAGGTAAATGCTATGTTCCCTGGCTCTGTGCATGACGCATACATCCTGCGGACTAGCAGGATCCCTTATGTGATGGGTCAACTCCAGAGGCACCGGGTGTGGCTATTAGGGGACTCTGGTTACCCCAACCTGTCATGGCTACTGACCCCAGTGAGGAATCCCAGGACCAGGGCAGAGGAACGCTACAATGAGGCCCATGGGTGGACTAGGAGGGTGATCAAACGCACCTTCGGCCTCCTGGAGGCCAGGTTCAGGTGCCTGAATATGACAGGTGGTTCCCTATTCTACTCACCAAAGAAGGTGTGCCAGATCATCGTGGCCTGCTGTATGCTTCACAACTTGGCTTTGCGACAACAGGTGCCTTTTCTGCAGGAGGATGGTCCAGATGGCGGTGTTGTGGCAGCTGTGGAGCCTGTGGACAGTGATGAGGAGGAAGCAGAGGAAGAAGACATTGACAACAGGGACTCAGTCATCCAGCAATATTTCCAATGACACACAGGTGAGAAAACATTCCTGCCTACTACAAGTACTTTAACACTTCTACCTCTATCCTGTCTGTCGATTTCAACCAGTATATGGTCACTGAGTTGTACATTTCCCTTACGGTTTCACAGGTGTGGTTTCCAACGTGTGTCATCTGCTTTGATTCCTCATGGACTTGAGATGTGTGACATAGGTATGTTGACATTAAATTAGAAAAAGCATTTTGTCACTGTCATTGCTAATACACAATTTCGAAATCACAGACTGACTCCAGATTGTTTTGTGCTTCAAGGGTGTTTATTGAAGTGCTCAATATTGGAGGGGGTTGTAAAATGGTGAGGGGTGATGGTGGAGGAATGTCCATGGCAGAGTCCAGTCTATTAGTCTCACAGGTGTATTGCCCATATGGGCATAGGAAGTGGAGCTGGGGCAGTTCCAATATGGACAGGGTTACAAAGTGGTACAGTGGTTTGACAATCTGGGTGGTCTCATTTCTTGGCGGGGGTCTTTGCATCGTGCTCTGTCTTGTTCCTGGATCTCAGGGACCTCTTGCGGGGTGGTTCTCCGTCTGCAGGGGGGGTGCTGGTGTGGTGGTCCTGTGTTGGTGCCTCCTGACCACTAGCGCCGGCAGAGGTGGTGGGCAGTTCATCGTCCATGCTAGTGTCAGGGGCCCTTTGTAGTGCCACAGTGTCCCTCCTGGTGTTAAGTATTTCCTTCAGCACCCCTACGATGGTACCCAGGGCGGAGCTGATGGTTCTGAGTTCCTCCCTGAACTCCAAATACTGTTCCTCCTGCAGGCACTGGGTCTCCTGAAACTTGGCCAGGACCGTTGCCATCGTCTCCTGGGAGTGGTGGTATGCTCCCATGATGGAGGAGAGGGCCTCGTGGAGAGTGGGTTCCCTTGGCCTGTCCACCCCCTGTGGCACGGCAGCCCTCCCAGTTCCCCTGTGTTCCTGTGCCTCCGTCCCCTGGACCGTTTGCCCACTGCCACTGCCCCCAGGTCCCTGTTGTAGTTGGGGTGGTGGGTTATCCTGGGTTCCCTGTAGTGGTGGACACAGCTGATTGACGTGTCCTGGGGACAGAGGTATGGGCCCGCTGGGTGGGTGCTGTGCTGGTATTACCAGAGGGTGGAAGGTCTGTGGTGGGCTGTGCCTGTGTGAGGGGAACCGACTGTCCCGAGGCCCACAGTGGTCCGGGCTGGTCATCTAGATCCAGCTGGACAGAGCTGCTGTCATCACTGTGGGCCTCTTCTGTGGGTGGGGTGGAGATGTCTGGACCCTCCTGTCTGGTGACGTTGGGTAGTGGTCCTGCAGGGGTGTAAAAGCATGATTATTGCATCTGTGTGTGTCATGGTGTGCAATGGGTGGGTGACTGTGTACCCCAGTGCTAGCATTCCTGTGTGGGGGCTTGTGTGATGATGGTTGAGGGGGGTGTTATGGGTATGTGCAGTGGGCATGCTTTAGTGATGGGTGTCCATGCTTTGTTGTGTCATGCAGGGCTTGGTGTTGGGATGTGTGGTTTGTGTTATTAGTACATTTGTGAGGAGTTGGAGTGATAGGGGAGGGGGCAAGGGTGGGGGTCTGTAATAGCATGCAGGTAGGGTTGGGGATATGATAGTTAAAGGTTTGACTTACAAGAGTCCATTGCTCCACCGACTCCTGCGAGGCCCTCAGGATGCAGAATCGGCAAGACCTGCTTCTCCCATGTTGTTAGTTGTGGGTGAGGAGGTGGGGGTCCGCCGCCAGTCCGCTGTCCCGCCAGGTGGTGTCTTGAGACCACGGAACGCACCTTCCCCCGTAGGTCGTGCCACCTCTTCCTGATGTCGTCCCAATTTCTTGGGTGCTGTCCCACCGCGTTGACCCTGTCGACTATTCTTCGCCATAGCTCCATCTTCCTAGCTATGGAGGTGTGCTGCACCTGTGATCCGAATAGCTGTGGCTCTACCCGAACGATTTCCTCCACCATGACCCTGAGCGCCTCCTCCGAGAACCTGGGGTGTCTTTGCCGTGCCATGGGTGGTGTGGGTGATGTGTGGGGTGGTGTGTGTGGTGATAAGTGTGGTGATATGTAGTGGTGTGTGGTGTTTTGTGCGTGGAAGTTGTGTGGGTGATGGTGTTGAGTGCCTGTGGCTGCTAGTTTGTGGATGGAGGTGTCTCTCTCTGGCCTTCTTTCGGAAATTTTTGGTAGTAGGGGTTTGTGGGTGATGTGGGTGTGTGTTTTATATTGTATTGAGTGTGTGGGAGCGGTGTTTGTATGTGTATCAGGTGTGTGTATTTGGAATTGTCCAATGTGGCGGTGTTTTGTATGTGTGTGTGTATTTTGAGCGCGGCGATGTGTACCGCCAATGGAATACCGCGGTTGAAAGACCGCCGCGTGGATTCGTGGGTCGTGATAGCATGGGCGTATTTCTGTTGGCGTGATGGTGGAGGTTTTGTTTTCGCCAGTTTATCACTGACCTTTGGTGTGGCGGACTTGTGTGGGTTTCTGAATTTTGTCGGATTTCGAGATGTGGGTCGTAATAGCTGTGGCGGAATTCCGCGGCCGCGGTGGTTTGTTGGCGGTCTTCTGCACGGGGGTAAGCGGCTTTTACCGCCAATGTTGTAATGACCCCCATTGTGTCCAAGCAGACTCACAGTACTAGAATCACACACTACAAATCGGTGATTCTCCTCAAAGGATCCTATTTTTACAGGTATAGCCTCTGTGATGGGGCTTGACAACTTGGATTATTTTTCGTGAGAGGGGTAGGTTAGGAACCTCTTCTGTTCTCACAGTAGAGCGGGTAGCACCAGTGTCCACTAGAAACGATGCAGGGTGACCATTCACCTGACCATATACGAATGGACAACTCTGGTCTACCTCCAAGGATGCACCAAGAACAATCCTCCCATCCCCCTCAGGCACCGTCATTGGGATTGATCAGAATTGTAATCCTCATCTATTGGGATCATGGGGTACTTGGTCACAAAAGCACTGGCATTTGTATTTGGGACCTGTTTCAAATTGGATCAAGGAACTTTTGCTTCTGGAACTTGCATCGATTGATCTTGGGGAACATTATCAAATTCATCCATATCACATAACCCACCTGGACTGACCACGCCATCATTCACTTCGCCATCTCTGATGTCCAGTATGCCGCCATCAAGCACCAACAAGCACCATAGTTCAACCCACCGTAACTGGGGCAAGATAACCAAGACCCAATGGACACATGCCCTCAGAACCACACAACTTGAAGCCTTAGAGGGCCTTGACTAGGCCATCCAGAACTTCACTGCCTGGATTTCGAAGTGTGCAGCCAAGTTGCAGCCAACAACAGCACTGAGACCATGCTGATTGACACCACAGACGACATCAGAACACTCCTTGACTTTTGAGAAACTGGCCCTAATCCTCCTCCACCTCTCTGCCACATTTGACACTGTCTCCTGGCATACCCTCATTGACTGACTCTACAAAATCGGAATACAGCAAAACGCCCTTAAGTGGATGGCATCTTTTCTCACAGGATGTACACGGAGCACCTTTCACCTCCTCACCCAGGAACATCATATGCGGCGTACCCCAAGGATCATAACTCATACTCACCTTGTTCAACATCTATATGGCCCCCCCAGAAGACGTCGTCAGATCCCACAGACTCAACATAATCTCCTATGCAGACAACACCCAACTCATCCTCTAGCTGACCCACGACCCCGCCAATGCCAAAACCAACTTCTGCAACGTCATGACCAATGCAGCCAATTGTATAAGAGACAATTACTCAAACTCAACTCCGACAAAACAGAGGGACTGATCTTTGGTAAGAACACCTCCATATGGGACCCTAGCTGGTGACCAGCAGAACGTGGATCAACGCACACCGACAAACCATGCACGCAACTTGGGCATCATCTTTGACAGACAACTGACCATGAAAAGTTAAGTCAATTCAGTTGCCTCCTCCTGCTTCCACATCCTCTGCACACTCCGTAAAATCTTCAGATGGATCCCAATCAACACCAGAAAGGCCGTCTTGCAGGCCTCATCACCAGCCGCCTTGAATATGGCAAAGCCCTCTACACCAGAATTTCCACCCAGCACCTTAGAAATCTCCATATCGTTCACAACACTGCAGCCAGACTCACCCCTGGACCTCCCCAAACGGACTCACATCACTCCCACCTTCTCTGTTTCCCCATCCAGAGCAGATGCCAGTTCAAGATCCTCATGCACGCATACAAGGCTCTACACAAGCAGGGACCATCCTACATCAACTGAACTTCCACCTGCCCACAAGACACCAGTGATCTGCTGCCCTCCCACCTGCCCCACACATCCCTGCAGCAGGGCCTGCTCCTTCTCCAACATCGCTGTCAAGTCCTGGTACGTACTTCTCTTCTGCCTCCAAACGGCACCCTTCCTGGCAGACTTCAGAAAGAAGCACAAGACCTGGATTTTCAAAGGAGACATAGCACCCCCCTTAACCCTGGGGGTGACAGAGCGGCACTATACAAATTCTGTTTGATTGATTGATTGATACACTCCCCCCATAGCACCAACATTCCCTACAAATTGTGGATTCTGACTCCTTTGTGCAGCTTTCATGTGCGCTATCATTAACATTTCCATTCAAATTCTTGTGTTTCATCTCCAGATCATCACTGCAGTAGAGTACTTGGTGTATCTCAGTATTTCATCAATTGACTTACTCTTACAATAAATCAAATGCTGCTGAATAACTGTATTAACTTCTGGCCTCCATCCCTGCATAGATCTGAACACAAAATTTCACATCTCTTTCGCCTCAATTGTCTCTGTGCCTGCAACAATCTTTCATAGTAAGAATGTATCGATCTTTTGGACTCTTAGGTTGTTCTGTCAATTTTAACCCAACCAATGTCTTTAGGAAAAACGTCTAATTTCAAGAACAAAATCACCTGATGATTCTTCTTCATCACTATTGGAGACGGAGCTTTAGTCACCGGATGTCTTATGGGTTCTTTCCAGGCCAATCAACAGACACTTTGCAATCAACCTACAAATCACTTAAAACAACAATTTTGAACAAAGTGTTCAGATCGCTCCACAAGACTTTTGAAAGCTTTGTAAATCACCCAACCTGTCTGTACCATTTCACAGCCTTCTCTCTCACCTTTGGGAAATCATTTGTGAATGATGCAATATCACTCCTACTCCAGGGCACATGAACATACCCTTAGTCAGGAACTCCTCTCATTCGAAGCATCTGAATATCTTCCTTGTCCTCATCTGCTCCAGCCAGAGGCAGATCTAACCACACTTTCTTTGGATCCTTCTTCTTTACCCATCTTCCTTCCCATTTGTCTAATTCACTTCATTTATTAATATAACCACTTAATTGCCTAATTTGTAATTCCATTTCTGACAGTCTTATGTTAGCAAGTTTTTGATCAATAAAGCATAAACGCAAGCTTTTCTGTAATGCTTTGGACTTATTTAAATTAACCTCATATCTCCAAGCTCATTCATCTAATCCCTATTGAGCTTGTTCTGCATGTCTTTTAATGTCTGCATACAAACACCAGTTTGTCTTCTTGGTGGGTATCTGATCGGGCTAAGTCAAGTGTTCCCAGTATCATCTCATTCAATCATAATTTCACTTTAGTCTTAACTATTGCCTTTTCTCTTTCTGATGTTTGAAATATTCTCCCACTATTTCCTGAACCTCCAATTTTATTTGGAACGTCTATTCCTTTGAGCCAATCATCTAATTCTTGAGCAGTAGGACATTGTTGTTCTGCATGGGAATTTAGTAAAACCTCTCCTTGGTAAGTACGGGTTTGCATAGCCTGGTGTATTCACAATGGACATTGCAGAATCTGGCATGTTCAAAGGTATTCTCCTATTAGAAGTACTACAGGAGTAGTAGGAGTAAATGCAGTTTGCCATGTCCAAATCTGTAATGAGTGGGGGGGGGGTCATCTGTCTCAGGACTGAAGAAAGTCTCCTTATTGTCAGATTCCATGAATTGTTATACTATTCTGGACACTCCTGTCTGCATGGATAGCTGGAACAGTCAATTAATGTGTATTATTCCCTGTTGTTCATGAACCACATAGAATGGAGCAACAGTACCCATTGTCATGTGAACTTCAATGTGTCTGGCAGGGGTGTGGAATTCCTATAGCCAAACGCCCAGGACATATCATTTATTGTCAAGGACAACAGATGTTCATGTTTATTTTGTCCCTGGGACAAGTAGGCCCAACCCCTTGCAACATAAACCCTTCGGTTGCCAGATTACAGTCACACATTATGGCACATGGAAGGGAATTGCCTGCAGTTTTAATATTTGTGTCCCTATGTCACTACTGTTCAAACTTGTATTTATGTTTCAATAATGCAAAGCCTTTATCATTAGGGTGACCTCTCTAAATAAAGGTTGTAAGCTCGGTCTGCACTACTGACAGTGGTTCCAATGCAAAAATGTGTACACAATTGCAAAGTTTAGCAATATGAGTCTACGTATAATGCTCCCAGCATGCTGTCTGATCATATGCAAATATTTGCAGAAGCTTGAAAGAAAGAATTTTTGATACTTTGCTTTCAAAATAAAATGCTTGCAAAAAACGTAACTAAGGAAATTACTGTGAAATGCTAGGTACCATTTCTTTGAAGAAGCATTTAGTAAAATATGCTAATGGATGCTGGTATTTCCAAAAAATATTAATGATGGAAAATCCGTGTAACTGTTTCTAACAAGATTATAGCAAACATGAAAATAAACATGCATTGGCAAAGCCAGGATGTCCATCATTGGTTGTCAGTCTTTTGGTTCTGTCAATCCTTGTCTTATTTTGACATGGCTTTTTTAACACTTCATTGTTGTGGGCGCTGCAGGGCCCTCACCATACTAACACATTGGTAAAAGGCAAAAATATTTTTTGGTCTTAAAAAGCACACAGTGCCACAGTAGTTCCTGGTACTGAACAAAACTACTTTCTGTGCATATATGATCCTAGTGAAACAGCAGATTGTTATCACTCACAGTGAAGCCAGCCAACAGATGGATCGAGAAAGACATAGAACTTCAATAAAATCAAAAGTTCTTGGTTAAAAGCAGACCTAATAAGAGGCCCAGGTCTTAAAGTCACAAAATAGGACCCAATGCATATGTATTCGCATTTGTGGCAATTTATGTATTTCATGAATTCACAAGACTTTACAGAAGTAGACCAGGAAATCCCACTCCTAGAACAAATCTGATAACTGTATTTTAGCACAAGCAAGTACGCATGAGTAGATTCGATCATGCAAAAATCTGTTGAGCATTTGCAAGTTCACTTTTTCCTTCAATCGTTTTTCCCCCCATCCCTGGAAGAAGTACATTTCCAACCTTTCTCAATATGGGAAAAGATTAGAGAAGAGCTAGTGGAAACCCTTAAAACATGCAAGTTAGTAGGTTTGCACAATCTAAAAAGAGCATCCCAACCCTGGAACTACTGCTTACCGCTACCTCCAGCCCCATTATGTAGATCTTCAGAAAGGTGGCAAAATAAGGAAACTGTTAGTATTCAAGCCTTACAGTAGTATTATCCCTAGCATAATCACAGGGGATATTATCAGAGCTCTTGTATAATGATATTGCTGCCATAATCTGTAGCCGCACTACATGGCACCAAAGGGACAAGTAGATTTTTTTTACAGGACAAGTAGATTTATGAAGCAACCTACCTGCACAATCTAAAAAAAGCATTCCAACCCTGGAACTACTGCTTACCGCTACCTCCAGCCACAGTATGTAGATCTGCAGAAAGGTGGCAAAATAAGGAAACTGCTAGTATTCAAACCTTACAGTAGTATTAGCCCCAGCATAATCACAGAGGATATTATCAGAGCTCTTGTATAATGATATTGCTGCCATCATTTGTAGCCGCACTACATGGCACCAAAGGGACAAGTAGATTTTTCTACATGACAAGTAGATTTATGAAGCAACCTGTCCCATGGACAAGTAGATATTTTATTAAATGCCACACCCGTGGTATGGAGTAGCTAAAGCATTTGGGCTTTGAGGAATTGTCATCCCTAAATTCCTTCCTGTCTTATTTGAGTTTAGGTCTACTGGTGCAGTAGGTATATCAAAGTTCTCATTCTCCGTTGTCTCAATTGTCCATCCTGTTTGGACCACATTATAAGGTGGCGGATGATTCAACAAAAGCTTGTTTATTAAATCATCATTAGAATCACTCTATCAGTTATCATGCTTATTCTCAGTTTCCTATCTCCCTTTTTTCTTTTCCTTTTCCTTTGATGTAGTCTTTCCCTCTTCTTCACTAGTCAAGGCTGGATATAATCTAGTCCCATCAATTATGTCTGTTCTCCAAGCTTTTTATGCCCCGTGTAGCATCTGCACACATTTGAAGCACTTTGCTGACCTTTCCATCGTACTTCCCTTTCTGACACTGATAAGCTGTGTTCCCAAGCATTAAGTGCTTCAAATTGTGTGGGTGTAGGAAGTGGTTTCATCTCATCTAATATTCATCTAAAAATCTCAATGATTCTCAAATTATGGTTTACATAACATGAAAATACCTGTGCACCCTATTTATCAGTGATCTTGTCTCATTGTTCAAACCAATGACCTGGCATACCTTCAGGAGATGTAGTCACTCACTTGCCAACTGGTATAAATGCATCTCCCTTCATCAGATTTCACAATGCTTTGAAGAATTTCATTTTTCAAATCAAATAGCAAATTTCACAATAACCGTTCATATACAATCAGGAACTAATTCTTCACCCCAATCCTCTGTTTGGCGTTCACAACTTATACCAGCACGACTCTCTGTGACGTAATCTTCCAATACCAACGCAGCTTTACACCAATTTACCTATACCAGCGTTATTTCTGATGATGTGGTATTGTATTTTCACATGCTAATCTTGCACATATTGCATTTATTGATTCTTGTATAGCACTTTTGAATTTGAAGCAAGCACATTACTACATCCTTAGCATATAGTAGACTTGGTAGATTACACTTGGGCATTTTTAAGGTTTGTCCTTTACGTGCATAAAGTTGATAATAATGTTCATCTTATTATTCGCATTCCAGAACTGTCGCAAGACTCATTGTTTTATATAGTGACTCATTGTTGCAACGATTTTAATTAACTGGCAAATTAATAATCTTGAACTTGGTGAAGTATACCAGAGCAACACAATGTGACATCAACCTCAATTCTTGCAGCGGCTCATCCGCCTTTACAATTCCTTTCATAGTCACTCTCTTACTCAAACCTAAGTACAAAAACAATGCAAGCAATTTTCCAACAACTACTTTGTCTATTCTTCTAAAGGTTCGGGGTAATGAATGACTTCGAAAACGGTTCGAAGCTACACTTTCCTACCTACCCTCACACACACTTGAATTAAACCTCAACCAGCAGATCTCACTCAGACGGATACAGCTCTTCCCTGGGAACTTGAGATTCACTATACCTACCTCTCACAATCAAACAAAAGAATGTCCTTTTATGGTGGTACTGTTGACAATGTCTCACAAACAGAAGCCAAGATGAACAAGTGTCTTCTACACTCTTCTCGTAGCCCAGGATCTTAGGCCGCAACAGACCGATAACCATATCAACTTCTTTGCAATAAGCGCCACATTCACACAACAACTTAAAATTCCTCTGCAAAACACTTCACAATCACCCCAAAACACTGCAATCTAAGCATAAGCAATGCAATCCCTATTAATACTCACACATATGCTGAGTTGAAACAAAGCTGAAACTCCATTAATCCTCTGAACGTGTCATGGGGTTAAAATTTTGGATGGGTGTGGGCAGTTTCATAATGGGATGCCCTAGTTCCATAACTCTCTCTCCCTGAAGACCAAACCACCCCTGCTACCAGCTCTGATGGAGCAAATTGTGTATGCTCTAATTCTGAGGATGATGATCTTTGGATTGGTGCAAGGGTTTACCTACGGAATCGGGCAACAATCAATCAACATTTAAATTTCAGTGTAACCAATTTGGCCATACAATAAAGACCCAAACTGGAAATAAAGTTAAAGGATTTATTACAAACTAACACTCAGGTTAATGCAAACAAATTCCCCAAAAAAGCTATAAATATACAGACTAACAATTAATTGGGTAGCCAAATCTCCTGAAGAAATGTAGACACATTAGCATAAGACAAACCAAGAATTCATTCAGTCACTGCAAATCAAATCATCAGTAAAAACATTTGATGCTCTGAAAACATACACTGGCCATTTCTCTCATACATGACTGCAAATTGAAACATCTAGCTAAGTAAATCTACGGCACAGAAGGAAACTATTTAAAAAAAGACATCAGGATGAAAAGGTGATGAGCAGAAATAAGGCAAAATGAAATAAGGAATTAAAAGGAGAAAGGTGTCAGCAGTTCAGAAGCTAGGTGTAGAGTCTTCTTAGAGAGCTAAGTGCAAGCCTAAGCCACACTCAGCAAAGCATAGTGGACAAAACGGGAAACTCAAGGGTTTCAAAAGTCCAGGGAAAAGTCCCCAACGTCAAAGTGTGGCAGCCATGGTTAATAGGATTATGGGGGTCATTCTGACCCCGGGGTTGGCGGGAGCACCGCCGACAGGCCGGCGGTGCCCCGCAGGGCATTCTGACCGCGGCGGTTCGGCTGCGGTCAGAAGAGGCAAACCGGCGGTCTCCCGCCGGTTTACCGCTGCCCTTAGAATCCCCCATGGCGGCGCAGCTTGCTGCGCCGCCATGGGGGATTCTGACACCGCCTACTGCCATCCTGTTCCTGGCGGTTCGCCCGCCAGGAACAGGATGGCGGTAGGGGGTGCCGCGGGGCCCCTGGGGGCCCCTGCCGTGCCCATGCCCCTGGCATGGGCACGGCAGGGGCCCCCGTAAGAGGGCCCCACAAAGTATTTCAGTGTCTGCCTAGCAGACACTGAAATACGCGATGGGTGCAACTGCACCCGTCGCACCTTCCCACTCCGCCGGCTCAATTCTGAGCCGGCATCCTAGTGGGAAGGTTGATTTGCCCTGGGCTGGCGGGCGGCCTTTTGGCGGCCGCCCGCCAGCCCAGGGCAAATCTCAGAATCACCGCCGCGGTCTTTCGACCGCGGTGCGGTGTTCTGACGGCGGAACCTTGGCGGACGGCCTCCGCCGTCCGCCAAGGTTAGAATCAGCCCCTATGTACTGTCTTCTTGGTCATGCCACTACAAGTGCTATTCTATTCTCCTGTCCCATGGTGCAACTTGTAACATCACTTGAGGCTCCCTCAGCAGTCCTGAGAAGGCTGATGTTTTTGGTCCTCTGGACAGCTTTGCAACATGTATGAATAAGGGACAGTTATTTCACTCTCAAGCTCCTAATGTTCCACTTCCAAGGACTTCTGTCAGACTCTCCATTTGTAAAACAATAGCAAATTTATTTCCAAATTAACAGTTCATGCAAAAGCACCTGCAATGAAATTGCACCTTAGCAAAAACAATACAGTTTCTCATGTTAAAGAAATTCAGGCTAGTCAAGCTAACATTAAACTAATACGCAATTCCACGCTATACTGTGCACATCTCAATTCCTACATTTATATGAATGGGAATTATATTCTCTCAATCAGTATTTCATGTTACAGTAAATATGAATGCAATCTTTACTAATACATACAAATAAATGCAATAGAGACGTACATTTCAACACTAAACTATAAGACATTAATGTACACCTACATAAATTGGTATAATTTCTAGCACAATGCATTAAAATAACGTAAGGATGGATATAAAAATACATTCAATGGTTACATTTCATTCAATAAGGTTAGGGCATGCAATACATAATTTTCCTAACATTACAGTGCATACACTTTATTATTAATGTCACGTGCACCAGTTTTCATTAAACACATTTTAAAACACACAATAAATTGTTACTATGAAAGCATGTGTCATGATTGTGATGTCAGGGGTGGCAGTAAATTCTATGCTATTCCAGTTGTGTGGTTCTGATGATGTCCTTTTCGATTCATATTGAAACAATTTTATCAGTTTTTCAAGGGACACTTTAAGGCATATATTATGTACATTTTAAGGTTGTAGGGTGCCAGAGAGCTGGCCCACTATATGGCCGTACTTGTGCGGAGGCTCTGCCAACTGCTTAATTTATCTGATATTAATCCTGACTCAATAGCGCCCATCCTTCTACAAACCCGTAGGCACAGCTGCCTCCTATCAGAGCTTAACCCTTTGTGCAATTTTTAGGTCGAGCCTAGACAGCGCTTTTGCTGTCTCTTGGAGACATGCTGTATTTAGTTGGTGGGCTTAGATCCTGCCCACTGCTTCTCATTGGTTTGTTTCGGTGCCCTTTAAAAATCCTTGCTTTCAAGTGGGTATTTGTTCTCATTTGACCCACCTTTTCCTTGTTTGTCCCCCCTATGGAGCACACTCCCAGGACTTGAACCCTTCCACTTGTGTGCATTTAGGCTACTGCTGTGCACTACTTTTTTATTTTGTTTCTGCAGGGAAGTCTCTTTGGTTGCACAGCTGCTCCCCCTGCACAATTACAAACAGGCCTATAAATCTTGTTTTGGTTAGTTATACTGTCCTGCTTTTATCTTTGGCTGTGCACGGGGAAGGGCAGGGCAATGGGTCATGTTGGTGGTTGAAAAACAACACCAAAAAACAAACAGGGAGTGCTGTATTAGCTTTCCTTCGAGCCTCGGTCTCTCTCCCCATTCTCTCATTATGTTCAGGTGGGCGCTGGGATCCCATAAAGCAGCCTTACGTTAAGGCAGATGCAGCTGTTCTGTCCCCTGTTGTTCATTATCCCAATTGTCTGTGTTGCCTTTAGCTCCTTCCTCCCCATGCTGTCCTCTTCAACCCATCCCCCCGTTGTTTCATGGAATCAGTGTGGTGACACCTGTAGTTCCGGGTTTACTCAAGCAAAACCCCATATGCCATCTCTGCCCAACACCTGTTCCTTCTATTTACTGTGTACAGTCTCCTGAACCCTGACCAACTGTTGCATATGACTGTTTTTTGTGTTAGGCACGCAGAGACAACTGTATTCAGTTGACCTTAAACCACACCCCTTTTTATGAATTACATGCACTGCTGCCAGACTGGGTTATTTACTGCACAAATGGACTATATTTTTCCCATTTGTGAGGGAAATAACTCTCCTGGCTGGTTCCACAAATTTGGGATTCATTTGCCCGCCTGTGTGCAAAATCATTAGGTGCCGCTGTACCACCAAGGAAAACATGAATCAGTTCACTTTAGGGCAGTTTGGTAGTGCTGTGATTGATAGCTCAAAAGTGCTGCCTTTGACCGCCCTGCTTCATGCTACTGGCCTGCCCCCCAAATGTCCAGACCAATGTGGTATTGAGGAGCCGTTCTGGTTTTTATTTTGTTTTTGGTATGATTGGCCTGGCCGTGGTCTGGGGAATCACACACAGAATTGGAAGACCCTCTGAGCAGTGAATTGAGCAGGGGGAAGGTGGAGTTCCCACAATATCCCTTCAGTAGAAGCACACAGTAGGTCTCCAAATAGAGCACACTGTGCTCCCCAGAGGCAATCCACACTTAATTAAATAGCAGAGCTTTGTGCAGCCGATGAAGGTGAAGCCTCGGCAGGGTCACCATTAGAAAACCACCATTTCTAACAGGCGATGTTGTGTGATTAACATTACCTTTAAAAGATCAGTACCTGGCCTCTAGCATAGAGTGTGTTTTGTCAGATGCTACAAATGCACAAAAATAATAACAGTGGGCCGAGTGCATTCAGTAGAAATGCTGCCATGCTTTCAGTTTATAGTCAAGTACCAGGCCAATGGCTGCTCGTACTTGTTTGTGTGTGTGCCAGCGCAGCATGCTCCCTAAAATGAGTATGCTTTTTTTGTGTAGAAAAATATTTTGTTCTGCAAAGATCCGAAAACAAATCAAATTAAAGGGCATATGCTCTCTCCATTAAAAACATGGTGAGATTGGCTCATACCCAGTTGGCATATTTAATTTTTTTGTAAGTCCCTAGTAAAGTGCACTGCATGTGTCTAGGGCCTGTAAATTAAATGCTACGAGTGGGCCTGCTGCACTGATTGTGCCACCCACATAAGTAGCCCCTTAACCCTGTCTAAGGCCTTCCATTGCAAGGCCTGTGTGTGCAGTTTCACTGCCACTTCGACTTGGCATTTACAAGTACTTGCTAAGCCTTAAACTCCCCTTTTTCTACATATAAGTCAACCCTAAGGTGGGCCCTAGGTAACCCATAGGGCAGGGTGTTGTGTGGGTAAAAGGCATGACATATACTGTTTTATATGTCCTGGTAGTGGAGAACTCCTAAATTCGTTTTCCAGTGCTGTGAGGCCTGCTCCTTTCATAGGCTAACATTAGGGCTACCCTCATATATTGTTTGAGTGGTAGATTCTGATCAGAAAGAGGTATACAGATCATGTGTAGTATGGCCAGAATGGTAAAACAAAATCCTGCTGACTGGTGAGGTTGGATTTTATATTACTAATTTAGAAATGCCACTTTTAGAAAGTAAGCATTTCTCTGCACTTAAAATCCTTCTGTGCCTTTCAACCTGTCTCGAATCCACGTTTGGGTGGGCTGGTTGACAGCTCCCTTGTGCATTTCACCCAGACAACCACAATCACAGGATGCTCAGTCATACCTGCACACATCTGCATACTGAATGGCTCTTCCTGGGCTAGAAGGGTCGAGGGCCTGACACTTACATTTCAAAGGACAGTAGCCTGTCCTCACACAATGGACTGCCAAACCCCCTACTGGGACCCTGGCAGATAGGGCTGTACTGAAAGGGGACCTTGTGTGCTTAAAAACCACTCTTTGAAGTCTCCCCCACTTCAAAGGCACTTTGGGGTATATAAACTGGGTCCCTGACCCTACCAACTCAGACACGTCTTGAGAAAGACTGTGCACCAGAACCTGCAACTTGCCAAGAGAAGCTGCCTGGCTGCTCAAAGGACTTACCTGGACTGCTTTGCTGTAAAGGACTGCTGCCTTGCTGTTGCCCTGCTGCCTTGCTGGCCTCTGCTGAGAAGTGCTCTCCAAGGGCTTGGATTGAACTTGCCTCCTGTTCCTGAAGTCTCAGGGCCAAAAAGACTTCTCTGCAAAGAAACTCCTTGTGCGGCGAAAATCAATGCACAGCCTGTCCAGTGGTGAGAAAATCACTGCATCGCCGAACCAGAACGACGCAGCCTGGCTCTCCGAGCCGAGATCGACGCAGTTCCAACATTGCGACTGTAACTTCGACGCACAGCCCACCAGATCAACACATCGCTGAACCAGAACGATGCAGGGCGACTTCCTGCGAGAGGAATCGACGCAGCGGCAGCCTTGCGACAGAAATTCCACTGCATCACCCACTGGATCAACACAACAGCTGTGACTTTGTCCCGCACACCCAGGATTTCCACGCATCGTCCCTCGGCATCAAAAGAGCCCGCATCGCTAAGAGGATTCAAGCCTACGCGCCGGACTTTGACGCAAAGCACTTGCTGCTTGGAAAATAATTGGCACATCGTCTGGGTGCGCCCGGAAAACCAACACATGCCTACCTTTTTCTATGCATCTCTTCCTCTGTGGTCCTCTTGTGTGTAATTTTGACGCAAACCAGGTACTTTGTGCTTGCAAGAGAAAATTGTTGCTTTTAAGAACTAAAAACTCTTCCTATCATTACAAAAGTGATATTTCAACTTGTGATTATCAAGTCTTGATCGTTTTGACCTTAGTTTAATCAAACAAATATTCTACATTTTTCTAAACCTGTGTGGTGTCCTTTTGTAGTGTTCTCACTGTGTTGTTGCATGATTTATCGCACAAATACTTTACACATTGCCTTCTAAGTTAAATCTGACTGCTCAGTGCCAAGCTACCAGAGTGTGGGCACAGGATAATTTGGATTGTGTGTGACTTACCCTGGCTAAGATTTTGATCCCTTTTTGGACAAGGGTGTGTACCTCTTCCAACTAGAGACCCCATTTCTAACAATGGGGATGTAGTTATAGAGATGTTGGGGAGGAGTGTGGCAAGCTTGCCTATGTAAGTACCTCTTTCTACATAAAATGTAATTGCGGCAAACAGCAGGCTTATTAGTGTGCATAGTTCTTGAAACGCTAAATACGGCAAAGCCACAGTATACATCCTCGCTTCTGCTGAGGGACTGAGTCCCCCAATTTAAAAGCACTATGCCATACTCAAACATCAGAAATTCAAGCTTGTGTTTGACAAATACTATGCAGAGCTCCCAATTGGAAGTTAAACATTTAAATACATAAACAAAACATTTAACCAAATGCAGAACACCCTTCTGTTTAAAAAGTTGCAATGTACATACTGTTAGGTATACTTCTTAGGCTTATCTCCTCCCACCATGCCATTTTATTTCACATTGCCGCTGTATGGACATATATAAAAATAAATTGAATCTCACTATTTAAGCCATTGGAAACTCCTAACGGTGGCCACGTCATTATGTTGACCTATCATGGATATTACTTGTTTGGCAATGTCAGGGTTCTCCAACCTTTGCTGTAGTGAAAGCTACTTGTGATCAGTGAAAATCATCTTGAGCTACTGAAGGCTAGGCACAACTTGCGCATTCTTACCAGGAATCATTCTGTTTAGCGCTGATATTTTTGTGGCTTTTTTTTCAGCCGCATAATGGAGTGATAGGCAGCCATACCATTAAAAGCTGTACAAAAACTGAGTAGCAAGACTTGTTAGAATTGAATTATGAAACTAAGGGTCTCATTATGAGTTTGGCGATCGGATCCCAAGACTGCCATATTGACGCATCTGAGAAGGCAACCATTTTGGCAGTCTCACAGACTGCCCATTTACGAGTTAGACAGGCAGGACCGCCAAGCAAAAAAGGCGGACCAGCTGTGAAGTGGAGGTCTGGAAATAGGTGGTCGAACTCCAGCAGCAACCAATAACTGACAGTATTACAAGTCCAAAGTCTCAGTCATGGACACCCATGGCAGTCACCCAATGGCGGTCCAAACGACAGCGGTTCGCGGTCACTAAAGTAATACACAACAGCACAATGGATGGATTTGAAAACAACACAGCTGACACACATTGCGAAGCTGGACAGACCTTCAAAGAACACTAAAAAACACACCGCTTCACACATTACAATCTTTTGCATTTACCACACCAAACAAAGAAGCCAGAGTAAATTCTTCCCCATACAGCACTTCTACTAGGTACCACTTTTTCCTCACCTCCGCTTTTAACATCCAGCACACACTTTTGTCCAGTCACACCCTTTTGCACTTCCCCTCTTTAGTAAGTCACTGTCACTTTTTGTTTTTTCTCAAATTCCACCATGTCACATTCTAAAAAATCCACGTTTATCTGAGGATGAGTTAAGAGTCTTGGTGGATGAAATCATAAGAGTAGAGTCACAATTGCTTGAGCACAAGTCCAGAACACTCCTCTCAGTAGGAAAATGGAAATGTGGGACAGGAGAGTCAACAAAGTCAAAGCTATGGGAAACACCCTGCGCACAAGAGGTGGAATGACCTCAGGGGCAGGGTACGTTCCCTAGTCTCCAGGCATCGGCAGCAGGCCAAAAAGACTGGCAGTGGCCCTCCCAGGGCACCATTACATCTCTTTTCATGGGAGGAGAAGGTCTTAGCCATCCTGCATTCCAAGGGCTTGACAGGAATTCCTGGGGGAGTGGAGTCTGGTAAGTCACAACAGAATGAATGTCACCCAAATGCCATGTCCACAGCTCACCTTTTGCCACTTTTACTGTCACTCCACTCACCAGCCCAGTCTTCACTTGTCTAAAGACCCCTGTTTGGCAAAACACAATTGAAGTGTACTCACCTGGGATAACAGTGTGTAGTACAGGGAGTTATATGGCTACAACTCCCAGGAGGCATTGTTACTGTTACCCCAACCACCAGCCAAGTGTTTCCCTCACCAAATACCCTTGTCTGTTAAATCCCATTAGAAGTGTACTCACCTAGGAGGATAACATTTGCATAGTGTGTATAGTACAGGGACCAACAGGACTACAACTCCCAGTAGGCACTGTTTCAGCAACTCCAAACATCAGAACAGTGTTCACTTGTCTAAAGACCAATGTCTGCCGAATCACAATTTAAGTTTACACAGCTGGGAGGATACCATTTGTCAAATGTGGAAAGTAGAGGGTGTGGCATGACTACTAAAGCCAGGAAGGCTTGGTGTCTGTAAAACCAACCACCAGCCCATGTTCTCTTGTCCAAATACTATTGTTTCAAAATTTTCAATTGAAGTGGACTCACCAGGGAGGATAACATTTGTATGGTGTGTGTAGTATGGAGAGTTACATGACTGCGCCTACCAGGATGCCCTGTTTCATTAACTTCACACACCAGACAGTGTTCTCTTCTACAAAAACCACTGTTTGTCAATTACCAAATGAGGTTTACTCACCTGGGGGGGATAACATTTGTCAAGAATTGAGGAGTAGTGAGAGTGACACAAATGCAACTCCCAGGAGGCACTGTTATTGTTACTCAAACCACAAGCACAGTGTTTCCTCCTCTAAATATCCTTGCTTGTTAACTCAAACATGAAGTGTACTCACCTGGGAGGATAACATTGGTCATGTCTGTGTAGTACAGGGACTTACATGACTGCCAAGGCCAGGAGGCACAGTTACTGTTATATCACTCAGCCAGCCCAGTGTCCTCTTCTACAAATACCCTTGTTTGTAAACTCCCAGTTGTAGTGTACCTATCTGGGAGGATAACATTTGTATAGCGTGAGTAGTACAGGGGGTGACATGACCACAACTACCAGCAGACACTGTTACTGTCCCTCAAAAGACCTGCACAGTGTATCCTTCTCCAAATACCCTTCCTTGTTTGTTAACTCCTAATTGAAGTACACTTATCTGGGAGGATAGCACTTGAATAGTGTGTGTACATGGCTGCCAAGACCAGGAGGCACTATTACTGTTACTCCACTCAGTCAGCTTAGTGCCCTATTCACCAAAGACCCATGTTTGTGAACTCACACATTATGTGTACTCACCTGGGAGGATAACATATGCATATAGTGTGTACTAGAGTGAGTGACATGACTTCAACTAGCAGCAGGCCCAGTTCTGTAACTCCAAACACCAGCACAGTCTTTCCTTCTACAAATACTTCTGTTTGTAAACTCACAAATGAAGTTTACTCACCTGGGGGAATAACATTTGTCAAGTATTGGGGAGTAGTTATAGATACAGGACTGCAACTCCCAGAAGGCCCTGTTCAGTAACTCTAAACACCGGCCCAGTGTTCTCTCCTCAAAAGAGTAAACCATTTGTATAGTGTATGTAGTACAGGGAGTTACATGGCTGCAACTCCCAGGACACTCTCTTACTGTCACTTAAACCACCAGTCCAGTGTCCTCTTCTCCAAAGACTCATGTTTGGGAAATAACACATGAAATGTACTCACCTGAGGGTGACATTAAGCAAGTGTATGAAGTAGAGGGATTGATATGACTGCAGAGGCCACAAGGCTCTGTCTTTCCAACTCCAAACACACGCCCAGTGTTCACTTGTCCAAATAGCCTTGTTCGATAACTTGCAATGGAAATGTACTCACCTAGGAGGATAACTTTTGAATACTGTGTGTAGTACAGGGAGTAACATGACTGCAACATCCAGGAGGACCTGCCCCTGTGACTCCAATCACCAGACCAGTGTGCCCTTGCCCCAATGCATCTGTTAGTGAACTCTCATATGAAGCGTACTCACCGGGGAGGATAACATGTGTCTATTGCTGGGAAGTAGAGGGAGTGACCTGAATGCAAAGCTCAATAGGCCCTGTGTCACTAACTCCAACCACAAACACAATGTTCAGTTGTCCAAAGCCATCTATTTTATGAACTCTGAATTTAAGTCTACTCACCTGGGGGGATGACATTTGTCACGTTTTGGGAACTAGAGAGAGTTTTCTGAATGTAACTCCCAGGAGGTATTGTTCAAGTTACACCAGATAGCAGAACACTGGTCACTTGTCCAAAGACCCTTGCCTGCTCACTCTCAAATGATGTGAGGAGGGACCAAGATACAGATCATGCTCAACTCAGAGATGTGTCGGGCCACCTGGCTCTATCTTGAAGTGCTAACCCAAGATGAAACCACTGAGGACAGGAAGGACAGCTCACCCAGTGTGCAACAAAAATGATCACCGAAGTCTTAAGATGCATCACCAGAATGGTGTTGGCAGCAGACATATTCACAAAGCACTGACCACATGATGACTCCAATCACATATTAACAAACTCCTGGGTCTGCCTAAATTACACTCAACTAGGCCTCAAAATGGTCAAAGTCACATCCTGCCCAGTTACTGTTTTGCCTGGACTGGTGGCAAGATGTTGTTTTAAGGCCATCTTCCCAAGCGCTAATGACCTGCTAAATGCAGCAGCTGCTTGTCTTACATGTAATTGGTATGCTTCACAAATGTCAGGTCAATACAACCAATAGCATTGGGACTTTTCACACTAGGATAACTCACAAATTAACTGCGTACACAGGCTTTGCAAAATGTCACAGTAAACCTTTGTAAGAAGATGTCACAATGCAACCTGTAACATTGTATCTTTCACATCAGCAGGTCGAACTGTCCCTGGGCACACAGAGGCCACAGACAAGACTGCCACGACACCCATGGCTGAAACTCTTAGTAAAGAAGACACTCCTGGATGTCTGGATGTGGAGGATGGTTCAGGACCATCTGGACAACCTGATCATACCCTCAAAGTGAGTCTCACTGTGGCAACATCAACACCTCCAAGACCGGTTGCCTCAACATCGCAGACAGCCATTCGCCCTCAAACATGTGTCCCTAGGACAGTAGCAACCATCTTGTGCCCCCAGTCCAAGATCCTGATTGGCAGCACAACACCTCAGACAATGATGGTCCTGGAACCACTAGTAGGGGGAACCCTGTGGTAAGGGCACAGGCCCATGGAGTAGGATGTGGGAGGGATGTTGTGGGCCAGCGGGGTGAGGCCACTGGGGATTCTCCTGGCCAGGACACCATCATTCATGTTTTGGGGATCTATCAGAAGTCCCAAGGCGTGATGGGCCTGGTATTTGCAGAACTCCGGGAGACCATGCAACTGCAGAGGGACATCCATAGGAATATGCTTTAACAGTGGAAGGCTTCCAAAACCAACCTGACCTCCCTAACAGAGGTTCTGAGAGACATAAACACCACCCTCAGCTGGGATCATCAACAATTTACCCCTTCCTTTAGCACAGCAGCACCAGACCCTTCATCAGTGGCAGCCACTGGAAGGGAGGTCCTGTCAGAGGGATAACCCGCCATAGACAACCCTGCCTCTGTGGCAGCAGATCACCCCCCACGCAAGCGGTGACATCCAGCAAAGAATCCAGGAGGTGCAGATGGTAAAACACCCACCACTGCCAGCAAGTGACCTCTTCCAAAATGAACTCATTTGTGTGCCACATATTCACTCTGTTGACTGTTCTTCAACCACCTTCAATTTCCTATGGGCGTAGTACACTTGACTTTGGACTGCCAATTTTGTGGCATCCACTCCATTGATTTAATCTACCATGACTAAACCATTTACTGTTTTTTCCAACCATGCACCATATCACTTTTATACTTTTTTATAGCACACTTTTACAATAAATCCACCTATCAGACAGTTATTGTCTGCTGGCTTTTGTTCCACATTTTGCTATGTAGAGATGTAAGATCATGTGAAGTAAATGAGGAAGACACAAGATACTAATTTAAGGAGGGATATGTAACAGGTACAGTGTCCTACTGAGCAATACTAGCAACATACAACAACCCATTGCTACTAGTGTCTGGTCACACCAAACATTTTATTTCACTGTACAGCACATAGGCTGTCCGTATGCCTGGACTGTCTGAGCCAAGAATGGATGACTCATATTGTGTATATCCCAAGGTACAGCCCCAAGCCCACATAAGGAAGGGCCTTGTCAGACACTGTCTTGTGGAATAGGCAAACAGAAAATTAGATGGTGTCACCAGCTTGAGCCTTATCACATACCAAACCAAAGGAATCCAACATCACATAGTCCAACATACAGGCAGAGGGCAATACAACAGTCCCTGATCACCGGCCCATCATAATCCAATGACCATGCCTCTGATGGAATGACACAAACATATGTCAGTGTTGTGGCACAGGCACTGTGGCCTGCAATGATAAAAAACACATCTACAACTACATACAAGAAGAGTGTTTAGCCAGTGTGAAGGGGAAATGCCTTGCTCGTAATTGATGACTACATATTTCATGCCCACATTATCACACACATGATGCAATCTGCGCAACTCAGCACACAAAAACAAGTATAATATGCACTTCTGACCTTCCACCCAACCACTGTTCAAGCTACCTTGGCCTCATACACCCCAAATCTGTGACCTACATTACCTGGAACAATTCATGTCCACTTCATATGTCGGAACCGCATTAGATACCTGCCAATGTCACAACTTTGAGTTGCCCACATAAAGATGTTATGGTAAAGGTAACTGGACAAACAAAACAAGGAGAATAGGCTTGAAAACATACCTATTACACAAGTCACATAGTAAGCATCTGGAAAGGAAATTACATTGCAATGAGACTGACACAAACAAAGGAGCTACATCAAGGTGGAGATATGTAAAAGGCTAACACCTCAAGCACCATTTGGCTGAAAATTGCAGAGCACTAGCTCACAAGTGTTTTGTCAAAACACTTTACTCCATACATTTCGACAACCACAGTTTTTTGTACACTCACAGACATTACATCACATGACATGCAGTCAAGAAAAGTGCCTGTTGATGAAATATTCTCGCAAGTCAGCACCTTCCTCTTCACCACTGTCATCCTCACTTGGCATTTCAGGAGGCTCACCCGATGGCACTGCAGGCTCCCCCTCCTCTGGGATGTGTGGGACATTCCTCTGAAGGGCAATGTTGTGGAGTATGCAGCATGCCACAATGATCTGACACACTTTTCCGGGTGAGTAAAGGAGGGCTTCAACAGTGCGGTCCAGACACCTAAATCTGGCCTTCAAGATCCTAAAAGCCGGCTCCACTACCCACCTTGTTCTTCTGTGGCCCTCACTGAAGCCGACTTCAACTGGTGTAGTTGGATTCCTTATTGGCGTCAATAATCAAGGACCGTTTGGATAAGCAGTCTCCTGTTAAGGAATGGGACATATGTGCAACAATGAGTCCCTCTTATCAGAATTGTGGCACCAAACATTGTGCACACACAAACAGGCCAGATGTGACTTACCAACCAGCCAGGCCGACTCTGGGTACATCAGCTGGGGGATAGTGCTGTTCTGCATTATGAAGAAATCATTGACTGAACCCAGATAACAAGCACAGACCTGTGAAATGTAGAGATCTGCCAAATGTAGAGATCTGCCAAACATGCAACCTGGACATTGATTGAATAGAAGTTCTTCCTGTTGTGGTGTATTTCTTCATTGGCACGTGGTGGGACTAAGCCAATGTGTGCCATCAATGGCGCTCACCACATGTGAGATCCGTCAAAAACCATAAATGTCAGCCTTCTCATTGGCTAAGTCCTCATGTCCGGGATACTGGATGTAGCTGTCAATGTGTTGCAACATTGCTGAGAGTACAGCCTTCAACACCAGACTAAACGTAGGTTGGAACATACCAGCAGCTAGGGCCGCTGTCTGTTGGCAGGATCCTGTGGCTAGGAAGTGCAACACTGACATGACTTTTACAATGGATGGTGTGGTGGTTGGATTACTAATAGCTGGCATCAGATCTGGCTCCAACTGACGACATAAGTCCACTATAGTTTGCCGATTCAGATGGCATAGGAGGATTATGTGGCATTCTTCTGTGGTCTGTAGGCCTGGCAGTGGGCTTTAGACCGGTAGTTGTCGTGTTCTCCCTCTTCCTGGGTACTTATATATGACAAGAAATGAGTTCTGACATTAGTCATGTGTCCCCAGCTACATGCATGATGCATGTCAATGATAACATGTGACAAGACAATTAAGAAGGGATGGACATGGCAAACAGGACACATCACAGCTGCTAATGACACAAGGGTCACATGTGACCCCTCTTGGTTTGCCACACTAGTGTAGACATCATGTATCTGGACCTAAAACAAAAATGTGCATCACAAATGCCCCTGGAAATGTGATTGGATGTCCTGACTGCAAAAATGACCTTGGCGGGGTGGACTGTGACACACTGTAAATTGATGTCTGTGCCCTACAACATACTACAATGGTAATGGAGTTGTAGGTCCTACATGACAAGACAGGATAAGCATGTTTATGTGCTCAAAACAACATTTTCGGTGGTTTGACGTGTTTTTGTAACCAATACTGCATTTGAGGCCTTTAAAATGGCGGCTGCCTGACCTACTCCACAGGACATTAAGACCACCCACAGTTGCCGGCGGAAGTCGTCATGGCGCTAGGCGGTTGCAACTGTGATGGACACAGCCATAGGCTAATGTTGTAGCCAGGTGCGGTCTTGGGAAAATGACTGTGTACGTGGCGGACGTGACTGCCATGTTCTGGAGATTCCCTCACTTGACTCCTGACACTGCTGTGAGCAAGACCACCAATATTGTGCTGCTGTGTACCACCTCTGGGAGCAATCACGCCACGTCCAGCAGGTGGTAGGGCCCAGCCTTCTCTCCAGAAGAGCTGGAAAGACTAGTTAACAAGGTCCTACCCTTGTATGGACAGCTCTATGATGCACCAGAGGAGCAGGTAAGTGCCTAATGTGTACAGTTTTCTCTGTACTTCACCATCCTTTCCTCCCTCACAGGCTAGAATGTGCTCACGTGTGCCAGACTGACTACTCATGTGCCTGTAGGTTCAGTCTATGTGGTTTCAATGGGAGGGTCAAAGTGCAGGTACTGATAGCCAGTGCCATACGTTGAGTTAATTAACAATGTGGTGTGTGTGTTTTTTGTGAACTAGATCCTCCTTGTGTTGGATGCACATAACTAGGTGAGGTGGCATTACAGCCACCCACTGTCATCTCTTTCCTCATGATTACTGAATACGTAAGAAAACATGTATGTGCATGGGAGCATAAGCTGAGTATGCATGTTGTATATGCCAGTTGTGAGTTATGTGAGCTATATGCATGCTGCCACAGAGATTTCTTTCACATCTGCCCTTGCTAGACTGGTTTTTAAGGCATGTCATCACTCTCTCTGCCCTTCAGGTTGCCACACACACCACAACCCAATTTCCTGTTAGATACATGATGCACTGTCATGCATGGAAGTGATGGGAATGTAGTGCCATGTAGGTTCTGTGTGCTCAGCCTGCAGAGACAATGGCCTGTCACATGTACCCCCCAGTATGAGTCCTAGTCTAGGCTGTGGTAGAATCACTGTGGCTATGCAAATGTGGCACTGTGCCCACTCCCTGTACCCCAGCAGATCCTGGCATGTCTCCAATATGAGGCTCAGGTGTAATATGCTGCCCAGAATGCCTCATTCCTTTGATCTGATTAGGAATGGGTACAGGGGATAGTTACTGATCTATTACACGTGAGTTAGCATCATTGTCAATGTGTGTCTCTGACTCATGACAGGTCCCTTACTCCCAGAGCCCTGTTGTCACATTTACACATGTCTGATTTGTCCTGAGTAGGCGTATTGCTTACCTGACATTTCCAGGGTGCAGCCAGTTTGTTGATTTCTGGTAGACCATGATGTGTGACACTGTAGCTTGGTCACATAGCCGAAAATGGATGCCTTTGTTTGTTGGCTGCCATCTCTGTAGGATGGACATGTGTCCAAAGTGTGTTCTGTGGTACAGATATTTAACACAGAACCCCACACTCTGAAGTGGCATGAGTCTGTATTTGTCATTGCAAATGTTCACATATGGGCAGGCTAGACACATTCTGTACATACCATGCCAGTCCCTTCATTGTTAACCATGTGTAATGTTGAAGTTTGTAGTCTGTCAGAAGCCTGTAGAACTATATGCAGAGGGTCATTCTCACAGAGTGTAAATGTGTTGGTCCATTCATGCTTTGAGATTTTACCTTTCAGAAGCCACGTAGGTGTGATATGACTCACAATGGCTCACATATTAGTCAAGTTGCTAAAGCATGTCCCTTATGATGTCAGAAAGCGTACTTAGTTATTTTAGGGCCTGAACAGGGTGGTGGGTTACTCTGCAGAATGGGAAATGTATGTCTGTAGTCATGGCCCTGTACTCACTGGCTTGTATGTGTCACACTTAGGGAGTATTGACAAATAGGAAAGTTCTAGCTTGATGTTACTGATGTGTGTGTGAAACTCGTGAACATGAGCTCTTGATTTGTCTTTTGAATCCATGCAGGTCAACACCCATCAAAAGAAGGGGATATGGAGAGCCATCGCCAAGAAGTTGTGGACCCTGGCAGGTCCCCAGCAAGCAGAGCAATCACTGCAGAAAAAGGTGGGAGGACCTGAGAAGCTGGGACAGGAAGATCGCAGAGGTCCAGCCGGGGCTTTCCTCCCAACTTGGGTGGGGTGACTGTCGGACCATGACCCCCTTAATGGCCTGCATTCTGGCGGTGGCCTATCCAGACCTTGATGGGCTTTTGAGGGCAGCACAGCACCACAAGGGGGTGAGTACAGGCCATATTTCTGCCTTTCCCATTGCTAAGTGATTGAGTGAGGTTTTGACAGCTCCCCCTGACAATTAGGGATGAGCTATGTATCACACAGTAGATGAGAGATTGTTTGTTTTGACATGTCATGTGTTGCTTACTATGGCCCTGATTCTGACTATGGCGGGCGGCGGAGGCCGCCCGCCAAAGTCCCGTCGACAAATGACCGCACCGCGGTCAAAAGACCGCGGCGGCCATTCTTACATTTCCGCTGGGCCGGCGGGCCCTCTCCAAAAGAGCGCCAGCCGGGCCAGCGGAAATGCCCCTGCAACGAGGATGCCGGCTCCGAATGGAGCCGGCGGAGTTGCAGGGGTGCGACGGGTGCAGTGGCACCCGTCGCGTATTTCAGTGTATGCATGGCAGACACTGAAATACTTTGTGGGGCCCTCTTACGGGGGCCCCTGCAGTGCCCATGCCATTGGCATGGGCACTGCAGGGGCCCCCAGGGGCCCCGCGGCACACCCTACCGCCATCCTGTTCCTGGCGGGAGACCCGCCAGGAACAGGATGGCGGTAGGGGGTGTCAGAATCCCCATGGCGGCGGAGCACGCTCCGCCGCCATGGGGGATTCTGCAGGGCGGCGGGAAACCGGCAGGAGACTGCCGGTTTCCCGCATCTGACCGCGGCCGAACCGCCGCGGTCAGAATGCCCTGCGGGGCACCGCCGGTCTGTCGGCGGTGCTCCCGCCGACCCTGAGACCGCCGGGGTCAGAATGACCCCCTATGTGCCTTGCCTATTGGACCAGGGACCTAGGACAAAGCTGGGTGGAATCCACAAACCACTTGCTCTGCAGGGACCACATAAGGCTGGGTACGTCGATCAATCATGTACTGTTTGTTGTTGTATTGTGTGTAATTGCTATACAACAGACCACTAATCCTCAGTGTTTCAGGCCAAAGGTAAGTTGGTGATGAATCACCGTCTCCTCTGCGATGTTCCTGGGTAGGTGTGTATGTTGGCATCTGCCACCCAGAGGCCAATTGCCTTCAGCCTATGACGGGTGCTGGTGCCTCACCTCAGTCTGTAATGTAAAGGTGTCCAACATACATGTGAAAGGGCTTACATTGTTCTTTGGATACAGCTATAGATCACTACTTTCCATTGGTAAGTGGGGAATGTCTATTGACATGATGTATGTACAGTCACAGTTGCCAACATTCCTTGTGCCTACATGTCAGCATATGTCCCTTTCTCTTTAGTGTACATGTGTAAGCTTCTGTTTCATGCAGGGTCTATCAATGTTGATGTGATGATGTCTAGTAAAATCTTGGATTATTAACAATGCAGCCAGTCTTACCAAGTAGTCATGCTGGAGACGGTCGGCGGGAAGATATCTTGTAAAGATAAGAGTTGGTCTATTAAGTGGGGCTCTATATTAATCTCCAAAGTTCAGTCTTCTGGGCCCCTCAGCGCATCCCTCAGGCATTCCAACGCTCTAGGCACCTTATTCGCGCTTCGCCCCATCTTAACATCCCGGATCAGTACCTCTGTTTCATGTCTTGCCCATTTACTGAATTCTTTGTGCCATGTAACTGTGTGGCGACCACAGTGGCACTTCCAGTTCTTACAAAGGACAAAGGCTAAATCCTGAAAAGCGATTAGTGAGCTTATTTTTTGTGGTATGGGGGAACCAGTTCAGGAGACAGTGTTCCGCTGTGCATGGGACCTCCCGCTCTACGATGGTAGATAGTGTTTCCCTGAGGAGCTCAGAAACCAGCTAGTTCTGAGCATTCCCAAAGCAGATGGAAAGATTCCGCACTTACTTCTCCACACCTATGGCACTAAGTACTTGCTGTCTGATACATCTTATTTGCCTTCCCCGGCGTAAGATACACCCTGTGCAATACAAAGTAATTAATTAGTTCACATTTAGCATTCCTAGTGGCCTTTGCCATGTTGCTCAGGATAGTGTCCCAATCCTTGTCTCCTATATTCTTATGGAGGTCTGCCTCCCATCACACTCATCGAAGGCTGCTCATCGAAGGTGCACAAAATCTACACCGTCATGGACGCCACCGACCATAAATACACACACCGACCTGTATCATAAACCTTAAAAACATATTGTTGCGCCATCATCCTCATCATATGGGGTCACACTACGGGCACCAAGTACATGTCTCATTCTGTACACAGTCCAAATCATATGTGAAGACAGACACATTCATAGTCACAATACGCCCCATTTGGGCAGGTCACTCACACTGCACAGCAAAACTACACAAAAACACACAGTCACACATCTCAGGCACAGGGACAATGAGGCTAAACAACATTGTCTCACACTTCACCATCCACACACAAACATCATATTTACAAATGCAACTCACACACTCACATTTCACACAGGCCAGGGACTGTTGTTACATACAACCACATATGTATCGATATAGCATGGAACACAAACACCACTCCCACTAAACAGCGCTGCAATGGACACACACATCATAGCACATTTGAAGGACAATGGCTTGCACAATGGACAGGGCACCAAATAGACAAAGAGCACTATGTAAACAATACCTTCACAAATGGGATGGGGCATCAGTAACATTCAGGGAAGGAGGCTGCATTGGGACACATAAGACTTTGCACACACCCCTAAAACAACATTTGTACAGGAACAGGCCCTATGTTTGTCTCAGGGACAAACAGTACTATACCCAAATGTCATGCCCATCTGCACAATATGGAAGTGCAAGTCAACAAGCACATAAAACTCCAACTGCATGTGACTAGCTGCAAGTGACACACAGATAAATGGACACATGCACAGTCAATGCAAACAGCGGTAGCACGACTGAACACACTCCATTTCTGCACAAATAAAACTCAAGTTGACACACATCAGATGAAAACATAAGCCATATTGGGGGAAAAGTCCCCTACATGCTCACACTGGATAACACAAGATGAAATACTCACCAAAACAATCACCATACAATGCCATGACACCACCATTGCATTTACACCCACATATCCATACACCCCCAACGTCATACACACAACATCCAGCATACCCACAGGCACCACACCAACAGTCACTGACACACTTATCATACGACTATTTCAAATGGTTTTAGGATTTTAAAACAAGAACGAACTGTGTTGTTAGCTTTTTATCTGCTTCAAAAAAATGTAAATTGTCTCTACCATATCTTTGGGTAAGAGATAAAGGCCCTCATTACAACATTGGTGGTAAATCCCGCTTACCGCCATGCAGAAGACCGCCAACACACCAATGCAGCGGCAAAATTCCGCTACAACTATTACGACCTACAGCTCGGAATCCGCCAAAATCCAGAAACCCACACAAGTCCGCCACACCAAAGGTCAGTGATAAACTGGCGATAACAAAACCAACACCGTCACACCAACAGGAATACAACCACACTATCACGACCCAGGAATCCATGCAACGGTCTTTCAACCGCGGTATTCCATTGGCGATACACACCGCTGCGCTCAAAATACACACACATTTACAAAACACAACCACATTGGACAATTCGAAATACACACACCTGATACACATACACACACCACTCCCACACACCCAATCCAATATAAAACACACACCCACATCACCCACAAACCATTACTACCAAAATTGAGAAAGAAGGCCAGAGAGAGACACCACCAGAAACAACACTAGCATCCACAGGCACACCTCAGACAACACACACAAACACATCCCCTCACACATCACAACCGACACCACCTCACACAACACCCACACCACATCATCGCACCTCAACGACACACCAGGTTATCTGAGGAGGAGCTCAGGGTCATGGTGGAGGAAATTGCCCGGGTAGAGCCACAGCTATTCGGATCACAGGTGCAGCACACCTCCATTGCTAGGAAGATGGAGCTATGGCGCAGAATCGTCGACAGGGTCAACGCAGTGGGACAGCATCCAAGAACACGGGATGACATCAGGAAGAGGCGGAATGACTTACGGGTTAAGGTGCGTTCCGTGGTCTCCAGACACCAGATTGTAGTACAGAGGACTGGCAGCGGACCCCCACCTCCTCCCCCACAACTAACAACATGGGAGGAGCAAGGCTTGGCTATACTGCATTGTGAGGGCCTCGCAGGAGTAGCAGGAGGAATGGACTCTGGTAAGTCAACTCTTAACTATTACATCCCCCACCCTACCTGCATGCTATCACATACCCCCACCCTCACCCTCACCCCCATCATTCCAACACCTCACAAATGTCCCACTATCACAACCCACCCATCCCAACACCAAGTCTTGCATGCAACACCAAAGCATGGACACCCATCACCAAAGCATTTCCACAACAGATACCTACACAGACCCCAAACTAATTATCACACAAGGTCCTAGACAAGACTGCAAGCACTGGAGTACAGGGTCACACACCCATTGCACACAATGGCACACACAGATGCAATAATCATGCCTTTACACCCCTGCAGGACCCCTACCCAACGTCACCGGACAGGAGGTTCCAGACATGTCCACTCCCCCCACAGAAGAGGCCCACATTGATGACAGCAGCTCTCTCCAACTGGATCAAGATGACCAGCCAGGCCCATCTGGGACCTCAGGACAGTCGGTTCCCCTGACAGTGGCACATGCCACCACAGAGCCTCCCCCCTCAGGAAACACCAGCACAGCACCCACCCAACGGGCCTATCCCTCTGTCCCCAGGACACGTCAAGCAGCAGTGTGTCCACCACTACAGGGAACCCAGGCAAACCCACCACCCCAAGAAAATCAGGGACCTGGGGGCAGTGGCAGTGGCAGTGGGCACACGGTTCAGGGGACAGAGGCACAGGAAAACAGGGGAACTGGGAGGACTGCTATGCAACAGGGGGAGGACAGGCCCAGGGAACCCACTCTCCACGAGGCCCTCTCCAACATCATGGCACTGTACCATCATTCCCAGGAGACGATGGCAACGGTACTGGCCAACTTTCAGGAGACCCACCCGCTGCAGGAGGAACACTATCTGGGGATCATGGAGGAACTCAACTCCATCAACACCACCCTGGTCACCATTGTAGGGGTGCTGAAGGACCTTGTCAACACCAGGAGGGACACTGTGGCAAAACAAGGGGCCCCTGACACTAGCCTGGATGACAAACAGCCCACCACCTCCGCCGGCGCTAGTGGACAGGAGGCACCGCCACAGGACCACGACACCAGCACCCCACCCCCTGCAGATGGGGCCTGAACGGTCCCTGGGATCCAGGAACAAGACAGAGAACAATGCCAAGACCCCCTCCAGGAAATGAGACCGCCCTGAATGTCATCCTTCTGTCCCACTTTGTCACCCTGTCCATCCTTATACTGCCCTAGCTCCACTTCCTATGCCCCTTTGGACAATGCACCTGTGAAACAAATAGACTGGACTCTGCCATGGACAATCCTCCACCATCACCCCTGCCCATTTTACAACCCCCTCCACTTATTTGCACAGAAATAAACACCCTTGACTCACAAAACAATCTGGAGTCAGTCTGTGCTTTCACAAATGTGTATTTGCAATAACTATGGAATATAGCAATGTCAATTTTATTGTCAACATACCGATGTAACACAGCTCTAGTCCATGAGGTAATATAGCAGAGGTCACACAGTGGGACCCACATCTGTTAAATGGAAAGGGAAAGTGACAAGTCAGGGTCCATACACTGGGTGAAAGTGACAGACTTATAATAGGTCAAACAATTGTATGAGATGTGTGAGGCAGTGATAGCTTCTTACCTGTGTCTCAATGGAAGTATTGCTGGATAACGTTTCCGTTGTCGATATCCTCTTCTTCTGCCTCCTCTTCTTCACTGTCCACAGGCTCCACAGCTGCCACAAGACCTCCAGCTGGACCATCTTCCTGCAGAAAAGGCACCTGTCGTCGTAAAGCCAGGTTGTGCAGCATACAGCAGGCCACGATGATCTGGCACACCTTCTTTGGTGAGTAGTAGAGAGAACCATCTGTCATATGGAGGCACCAGAACCTGGCCTTCAGGAGGCAGAAGGCCCATTTGATCACCCTCCTAGTTCACCCATGTGCCTCATTGTAGCGTTCCTCTGCCCTTGTCCTGGGATTTCTCACTGGGGTCAGTAGCCATGACAGGTTGGGGTACCTGCAAATGTCGAGGGACAACTGGTAGACACACACTAACCCGTAGGGACAACCCCAGACCCAGACAACTATTCACCGGGTATAGGGTCCTTGTCCACACCTATTAGCCACACACAGTGCCTCTGGAGTTGCCCCATCACATAAGGGATGCTGCTATTCCTCAGAATGTAAGCGTCATGCACTGAGCCAGGAAACTTGTCATTCACATGGGAGATGTACTGGTCAGCCAAACACACCATCTGCACATTCATTGAATGGTAGCTCTTCCTGTTTCTGTACACCTGTTCACTCCTGCGGGGGGGGTACCAATGCCACATGTGTCCCATCAATGGCACCAATGATGTTAGGGATATTTCCCAGGGCAGAGAAGTCACCTTTCACTGTAGGCAAATCCTTTACCTGAGGGAAAACGATGTAGCTGAGCATGTGTTTCAGCAGGGCAGACAACACTCTTGACAACACGTTTGAGAACATTGGCTGGGACATCCCTGATGCAATGGCCACTGTAGTTTGAAAAGACCCACTTGCCAGGAAATTGAGTACTGACAGGACCTGCACTAGAGGGCGTATCCCTGTGGGATGGCAGATTGCTGACATCAGGTCTGGCTCCAAATGCGCACACAGTTCATGGATTGTTGCACGATCAAGTCTGTAGGTGACTATTACGTGTCTCTCTTCCATTGTCGACAAGTCCACCAGCGGTCTGTACACCGGAGGATGCCGCCATTTCATCACCTGCCCCAGCAGACGTGCCCTATGGACGAGAACAGCGAGCAGAGAGTCAGCCAACACTGAGGTATTACAAAATGTCATTTGCACACATACGTTAATCTGCAATGTGCCTGTTACTGTGTGTATGCAAGGCCTAGATAGGTGTGACGCAGTTATTATTAATGCCATGTGGCCCCCTGAAATGGCGGCTGCCTGAGCTGTAAGGTGGGACAAGGGGATATGAGGTAACTGCGCTGGTGTTCTATGCCGTCGCGGTAGGCAGTCGAAGACCGCGGCACAATCCTGCATTGGTTAACATTGGACCCTATGGGTCCCAGGAGCCAATGACGATGTACGCCGACATTGACGGTACGCACCGCTGCGGACGTGACTGCCATTTTCTGTCTGTTCACTCACTTGATACCTGACCTTCTAAAGGAGAGGACCTACACTGCAAGTGCTGCTGTGACCTCAGTCTGGAAGCAACAATGGCTCATGTGTCTTGGGGAAGGCCCCCTGTCTTCACTTCGGAGGAGTTGGAGAAGTTAGTGGATGGGGTCCTCCCCCAGTACACGCTACTCTACGGTCCTCCAGACAAACAGGTGAGTACACTGTTAGCATGCTGCATGGGCAATGCCTGTTTGGAGTGGTGTGGATGGAAGATACATGGGGGGGGACTGAGCCCTGCATGATCGGACGGTGAGTGTATGTGCGTCAGGGCAAGGGTGGGAACGTGGGCCAATGACTGTGACGGTCCGGACGTTAAAGTTTTTCCTTTTCCCCTGTACTATTCCTGTAGGTCAGCGCCCACCAGAAGAAGGATATTTGGCGTGCCATCGCCAAAGACGTCCGGACCCCTGGGGACCACCACAGACGGAGCACCCACTGCTGGAAAAGATGGGAGGAAATTTGCCGCTGGAGCAAGAAGACAGCGGAGGCCCAGATGGGAATGGCCTCCCAACGTGGGAGGGGTGCCCGTCGCACCATGACCCCCCTGATGTTCCGGATCCTGGCCGTGGCGTATCCGGAGTTGGATGGGCGCTTGAGGGCAGCAGCCACAAGGGGGTGGGTACAGTCACATCCATCTGACTCTGCGCGCATTACGAGGTGTCTGGGTGGGGGAGGCGGGCAGCAGGTTACCCTAGGCCAGGGCGAGCTTTGTAGGCAAGGTCCCTTTGTGAGGCAGGCTATGTGGCACCCCAAACCCACCAGTGGTAAGAGCCATCTACACCTCGTCAGGCTCCTGTGACTTCCATGTGTGCAGCAATCGGGCACAGGCCTTGTACCCCATGGCCCTGTGAATAATCTAGGAACTATAAGTGCATGGCATAGTGCAGAGGGCTGCTGTGTCTGTAGTGTCCGCCAACGGTAGTGGTATTGCATGCACTGAACATGTCTTTCTTCTGTCTCCCCCCCCCTTTTTGTGGTCTCCCTATTCTTGTGTGCAATAGCATCATCAGGCGGAGGAACAGTGCCACCGGAGCAGGAGGGAGCTGCATCCCACTTGGCACTGGAGGGCGAGACAACGGAGTCTGAAGCCACCAGTGAGACGGAGGGCGAGGGGAGCTCCACGGCGGGAACAGGAGGTGACAGCAGTGACAGCGACTCCTCCTCTGATGGGAGTTCCCTTGCAGTGGCGGGCCCCTCTGTGCCCCCTGCATCAACAGGTACAGCCGCCACCCCTCCTACCAGCACCGCCCTCCCAGCAGCCCATCAGTGTGTGTCCCCTGGCCGCTCACCCAGGAGGGTGGGCCTCTCCTTCGCCCCAGGCACCTCAGGCCCTGCCCCAGTCAGCCCTGCAGCCCTCAGTGACGAGGCTATTGACCTCCTGAGATCCCTCACTGTTGGGCAATCTACCATTGTGAATGCCATCCAGGGTGTCGAGAGGCATTTGCAACAAACAAATGCATACCTGGAGGGCATTCATTCAGGCTCTGGCCTCAGCACTGATGGCAGCTATTGTCCCTGTGTCCAGTCTCCCCCACCAACTTCCTCCACCCAGACCCAATCCCCAGCACCTCGGCCTATCCCAAGCACACCATCAGACCAGCATGCACACACCTCAACACACAAGGGTGGCTCAGGCAAACATAAGCACCACACATCCCACAGGCACTCACACAAGCATCATACCCATGCAGACATACCAACATCCACTGCCTCCACTGTGTCCCCCTGCTCCACGTCGTCCTCCTCCTTCCCTGTCTCGTCTTCACTCACACCTGCTTGCACTACATCTTCAGCCACTACCTCCATCACCAGCACGCCCATCACCACACACCGCTCACGTACACTCACCACCCCCACTACCATTCACACATCCCGTGTCCTCTCCCAGTGTGTCTGTGAGCCCTCCTCCCAAAGTACACAAACGCAGGCACACACCCACCCAACAGCCATCCACCTCACAAGAGGCCCCCAGCCCATGCACCTTCACGCAAATTCAGCAAACGTACACCTCCTACAACAGCTACCTCTTCCTCCACTCCCAAACCCACTCCATCTACCCGTCCCAGTGTGTCTAAAAAACTTTTCCTGGCTAATATTGACCTCTTCCCTACACCTCCCCCCCGTCCATCTCCTAGGGCCAGGCTTTCCAGGTCCCAACCCAGCACCTCAGCCACCACATCACCAGGCACAGTGGTGCCAGCAACTGCGGGCTATTGGAGTGCGCCAACCATTAGGGCTGCCAGTGTGCCACGGAGCAAGGGCAAGGACATTCCGCCACCTGCAAAAGTAAAAAAGTTGCCCACATCCCGGAGGGAGAAGCAGAAAACAACTGCCACCAAGGGCTCAGGGAAAACGAAAGGGGATAGTGGCAAGACAGCTGCACCACCATTCAAGGTGGGGAAGGGCCAGAAAATAAAGGGCAGGTCAGGAGAGGGCATGGTGGCACTGACAATGGGACCAGTGTCACACCATCTGTCCACGTCGACCTGTACGGCGGAGAAGACCACCACCTGCACCGCCACCTGCACCGCTGTCATTGAGGCCGCCACCAGCACCACAGTCACTGAGCCCGCCACCCGCACCGCCGTCACAGAGCCCGCCCCAGCACCGCTGCCACAGAGCCCGCCACCAGCACCGCAGTCACTGAGCCCGCCACCAGCACCGCCGCCACAGAGCCCGCCACCAGCACTGCCGCCACAGAGCCCGCCGCCAGCACTGATGCCACAGAGCCCGCCGCAAGCACCGCCGCCACAGAGCCTGCCGCCAGCACCGCTGCGACAGAGACCGCCGCCAGCACCGCCACAACTGACACCGCCGCAAACACCGCCAGCGGCCCGGACATCCTGAGCCAGTGGCACCACCGCAGACATGGCTGCCATCCCCAGTGGTCAGTCGTCCGAGGCTGGTGGTCAGTTCCAGAAGCCTGGGCAGCTTCCATGATGCACCACTTTCAGTGGAGAAAGTTACCACTACCTCAGTCCTTGGCAGGATGAAGCACTCTGAGCATAAAGCCCCCTCCAGAACCAGTGGAGTATCACATCCACTACCTCAGTCCTTGGCAGGATGAAGCACTCTGGGCACAAAGCCCCCTCCAGAACCAGTGGAGAAAGGCATCCACTACCTCAGTCCTTGGCAAGATGAAGCACTCTGGGAACAATGCCCCCTCCAGAACCAGTGGAGCATCACCTCCACTACCTTAGTCCTTGGCAGGATGAAGCACTCCGGGCACAATGCCCCCTCCAGAACCAGTGGAGAAAGGCATCCCCTACCTCAGTCCTTGGCAGGATGAAGCACTCCGGGCACAATGTCCCCTCCAGAACCAGTGGAGAAAGGCATCCACTTGAGAGACTGTGGCTTTGCACTCTCCAGGATAAAGCAGTGGACAAACCACCCACTGGAGAGACTTGTGAGACTGTGGCTTTGCACTCCCCAATATAAAGCAGTGGGCAAACCACCCACTGGAGAGACTTAAGAGACTGTGGCTTTGCACTCCCCAGGATACAGCAGTGGGCATGGAGCCCCCTCGTGGAGCAGTGGCATCGTGCATTCATCAGGCTGAGGTGCCCCCCTCTCCCCCCTTGAGGTGCCTGTTTCATTTCGATCTGATGCCCCTGCAGTGTTCTCTCTGTTTGAAGTCTGGTATCATGTGTGGGCCGCGCCAATGCATTTTGGGCCCAGTGGTCCACGGACAATAATTGGTGCACTATCCGGACTTGTGTAGTTGGTGTTCATAATTGTATATACTGTATTTCTGGATTTTTCATGACTACAATCGTTCAACTCATTTCCTTTTGTCCTTGCGTGCTTCTGGGGGGGTGTATATGTAATGTTGCTGCATGTATTTGTGTGTATGTTGTTGTGGATGAGGGTGGGGGTGTTGCGTGTTGCGTGTGTGTGTCATTCTCTTCCCCCCCCTCTCCTGTATTGTAGGTGCAGTACTCACCGTGGTCGTCGCCGCTGTCTTTGGTGCTCCTGATAGAGGAGCAGGAAGACCATCGCAGGGAGTATCTGGAGTTCTGGCTCCATGGCAGCCTTGTTCCTCGTGGGGGTGTGGAGAGGTGAGTGTTTTCCCTTCCAAGTCCTGTATCCGCCGTGTTTTTGTTCATGTTGGTTCTGCCCCGGAAAAGGTGGCGGATTGGCATCTTCTGATAGGGTGGGCGGTACATTGTCTTCCGCCTGTCTGTTGGCGGTGACCGCCGCGCTGTTTGTTTTACCGCCGTGGCGGTCGGAGTGTTAAAGTGACTGTCTATGTTGGCAGTTTCCGCCACGGTCTTAATCCCAATTTTTTTCCGCAGGCCTGTTGGCGATATTACTGCTGCTTTAACACCGGCTGCCAGGGTTGTAATGAGGGCCAAAATCTTACTGTGTTTGCAAGTTTAGTTTCAAGTTTTGTCTTTGCTGCCACATCAGTGTAACTGGGTGCTTTTAAATTACCATTTTCAAAAAGGCTATTCATGATAAATTTGGAGGTTGCAAGATGGTTGCGCTATTTGGCATTATTCAGGGACATTGCCAGGAGATATATGCTTCCCTGGATTAAAAGTAGTTCATCTCACAACTTCTTTTAAAACAGCCAAGCTAGGATTTAAACACAGGGTCACTAGAGTTGAAATCCTCGTTCTTTAAACCCTTTTATTTTCACTTGATCCACATTCAAGCTCACCCGAAGCCAATTACCTCAAGATAGGTCTCTTATTTAATCTTCTTACAGGAATCCGTTAGGAGTGGTTATTAAAAAGTAAGTAAGTGGAAATGCATTCAAAAAGTGAGTGAAGCTTTACCCTATAAAGTCATTCACTGATCATTGAGGGAATTTGGTTAAAAGTGATAGTACAATAATAAGTAGCAGTAGCAAACACATGGTCACCATTTTGAGCATGGGTGAGTAGTCATTCTAGGAAACTACATTCGAGGGTAAGGTTTCTGTCCCTCAAACCCACGTTCTCCTCCTCTTCTTAGGGTGTCTTCTGTGTGCACAGGTCCTCCCTCTTTATGTGTCTATGGCCTGCACTCCCCTTCTTTCACTCTTTCTCAACTCTTCCTGCTCCTCTGTCTGCCCCTCTGTCTCTAGTTCATTCACCACTTTCTGCACAGACTACCTATCCCTCTCCATCGTACTTTCTATCTATTCTGTGCAGCTCTCACACTGTCTACTCACCATGCCACATAATGGCAGAAGCGGTGTGTGCTCCTGTCTGAAGGCGGACAATCGACTGAGGAGAGGTGCACCAGGGTGGACACATCTCGTGGCTCACGCCCGCCCATCTCATGTGTGATAATTGTGGACTGCCAATGTGGTGATGGACCTGCTGCACTGTGGTAGAGGCAGCAACTTTAAGATCGCTGCCGAGCCTGTGAGAAGGTTAGCAGGCTGCAGCAACTCACATGGTAAACTGATATCCAAGACTGGACCCCACAACTGACTACGTTGGGTCCAGAGTACCATTAACAGTCTAGCGCTCTGCTGGACGGCAGCTGATCCAATAGCCAAGAGACTGTGCAAACAGAGGACACTGTTGTGCAGAAAGAATGCGAGTGCCCACGCACTATGTGTACCCAATGCTGACACCAGCCTGATAGCCTTGCAGTTGCCTACACAACATACCCTCGAACCTTAAACCTGAGGCGGTGCAGGCCAGGCCCTGTTGCTAATCACTGATGTTTGTCGACAACATTGTTACTAAGAGAGAATTTGAAAGCATCAGGGAAGGCCTCCCATGCCCTGATAAATGGTGGTTCAAGATAAACACTACAGACAAAAAACTATTTGCACTGGTAAACGTACCCCTGGGTCTGCTCATGCACCCCACTGCCTTAGGGTATAGTGGGACTTAGACATCGGAAACCGCAGGAAGGCACAGAGAGGAACAACTCAACTAATTGCTTTCTGAGATACCATTGCAACAAATCGCTTTGCACATAGCCAAGCTGAGTAAACACGCTCAAAAGCAGTCTAATCCAATCTTCAACATCAAATGCTCAATGAGATCTAGGAATGAAGATACCATCAATGAACCCTCTGCCATAGCAATCCTTGGAGCAGGCACTGGACCAAAACCTGCAAGGCTTGCTGAGAGATGTGAAACACAGCCCACCTGCTAAACAGACTGTAAGATCAATACTCTCACAAATAAACTGGATCATGTGAAAGAACACCTGGACAAGCCTGGTGTTCACATAGAGCAATTAGAGCACCGAGTATCTAATGCAAAGATGACGCAAACATGAGGAATGAATTACTTTTGCACATGGAGAAAGTGCTCAAGTTCATAAAGGCCAAAAAGGAGGACTTGGGCATGCGCTTGTTGCAGCAACATACAAATCCTGTGCCTTCATGGCTATAAAACGCATGAAATGTTCCTCAATGACATGCTGCAGTTGCTGTTTACCAGGTAAGCCTTCGTGCAAATGTTTTCATTTGAGAGAGTACATCACTCACCTATTGAACTTCAATAATCAGAATATAGGCCCTCATTATGACATTGTCGGTAAATCCCGCTTACCGCCATGCTGACGGCCGACAACTTACCACGGCGGCGGCGGATATCCGTTCACCATATTATGACACACATACACCAATCTGACAGAATTCAACCGCCAGACCAAAGGTCAGTGATAAACTGGCAGTATCAAAACCCACACTGTTACGCCAACAGAACAACGCCCACCACATTATGAACCATAAATCACCACTGCGGACATTCAACGGTGGTAAACCATTGGCAGTGCATACCGCCGTGCTCACAATGGACACCCACAGACAAAACAACACCACATTGGACAAGTCAAACAACACACACCTGCACCCATACACACACCACACACACACACCCACACCACTATAAAACATACACCCACATTACCCACAACCCTTTACGATTATAACTCTTTGTCTCGAGACTGACACCAAGGCCACTGACACAACTACATACACACACCACATACTCCCATACATCCCTCACGCACCCCACTTCACACACCCCAACACATTACCCAACACAATGTCACCAACACACATAACACACATGGCACCACAAAGGCACCCCCGTTTCACAGAGGAGGAGCTAAGGGTCATGGTGGAGGAAATTGTCAGGGTAGAGCCACAGCTATTTGGAGCACAGGTGCAGCAGATATCCATTGCAAGGAAGATGAAGCTATGGTGGAGAATTTGGACAGGGTCAACACCATGGGACAGCACCCTAGAACAAGGGACGCCATCAGGAAGAGGTAGAATGACCAATGGGGAAGATACGTTCCATAGCAGCAAGACACCAGCTCGCTATACAGAGGACTGGCGGTGGACCCCCACCTCCTCCCCCACAACTTGCAGTTTGGGATGAGCAAGTCTTGGCAATACTGCATACTGAGGGCCTGGCCGGAGTCGGAAGAGGATTGGACTCTGGTAAGTCAACTTTCAACAACTATCACCCCCCCATACATGTATGCATTCACACACCCCACCCTCACACCCATCACTCCACCCCATCCCACACATTCCACCATCACATCTCACTAATCCCAATGCCAAGCCCTGCATGCTGTACCAATGCATGGACACCCCTCACAGCCCTGCATGGACATTCATCACTAAAGGATGCATAGCAGAGAGAAATATCAATCCCACCATACACCAACATACACAAGTAAAAGCTGACAGGGCAACACCACCCATCGACGGGAAATCAGGGATGTACAATATGCCATACATGTTAACCATAACACATCATTTACATCCCCACATGTACCCCAGCCAATGTCACGGCAGAGGAGGTGGCAGCACTATCCAGTCCCCCAACAGAAGATGACCGTAACTCTGGACTTGAGGATCTGGACGATCTACCTAGCCCATTAGGGACCACTGGACATCAGGTTACCCAAGCCTAGTCACAGACCACCACAAAGCCTCCTCCATCAGTATCCAACACCACAGTACCCACCCAGCGTCCTCAAACCTCTGTCCCCAGGACACGTCAATCAGCAGTGTGCCCACCTGTACAGGGACCCCAGGCTACACCTCGCGCCTGTTTTGCTTTCCTTATCTTATGACTGAGCTTACAAAACTTCTCTGGAATGTACTTCTTAGTTTAAAGAAGACATTTATTATTATTATTTCACCACAAGGTTCCTGAAAGACACACATAACACACATGGCACCACAAAGGCACCCCCGTTTCACAGAGGAGGAGCTAAGGGTCATGGTGGAGGAAATTGTCAGGGTATAGCCACAGATATTTGGAGCATAGGTGCAGCAGATATCCATTGCAAGGAAGATGGAGCTATGGTCGAGAATTTTGGACAGGGTCAACACCGTGGGACAGCACCCCAGAACAAGGGACGCCATCAGGAAGAGGTGGAATGACCAATGGGGAAGATACGTTCCATAGCAGCAAGACACCAGCTCGCTATACAGAGGACTGGCGGTGGACCCCCACCTCCTCCCCCACAACTCGCAGTTTGGGATGAGCAAGTCTTGGCAATACTGCATACTGAGGGCCTGGCCGGAGTCGGAAGAGGATTGGACTCTGGTAAGTCAACTTTCAACAACTATCACCCCCCATACATGTATGCATTCACACACCCCACCCTCACACCCATCACTCCACCCCATCCCACACATTTCACCATCACATCTCACTAATCCCAATGCCAAGCCCTGCATGCTGTACCAATGCATGGACACCCCTCACAGCCCTGCATGGACATTCATCACTAAAGGATGCATAGCAGAGAGAAATATCCATCCCACCATACACCAACATACACAAGTAAAAGCTGACAGGGCAACACCACCCATCGACGGGAAATCAGGGAATATGCCATACACGTTAACCATAACACATCATTTACATCCCCACATGTACCCCAGCCAATGTCACAGCAGAGGAGGTGGCAGCACTATCCAGTCCCCCAACAGAAGATGACCGTAACTCTGGACTTCAGGATCTGGACGATCTACCTTGCCCATCAGGGACCACTGGACATCAGGTTACCCACGCCTAGTCACAGACCACCACAGAGCCTCCTCCATCAGTATCCAACACCACAGTACCCACCCAGCGTCCTCAAACCTCTGTCCCCAGGACACGTCAATCAGCAGTGTGCCCACCTGTACAGGGACCCCAGGCTACACCTCGCGCATGTTTTGCTTTCCTTATCTTATGACCGAGCTTACAAAACTTCTCTGGAATGTACTTCTTAGTTTAAAGAAGACATTTATTATTATTATTTCACCACGAGGTTCCTGAAAGACGAGATTAGTAGGTTGGAAGCACACGTTTAAAAGTAGTCGCAGCAATGAAAGCAAAATATATCAAAGTACTTCTAAGTTGCAATGTACACAGCAAATACATGTGATTATATTATAGCATAACTTCAAAGCAAAGAATAAAAGTCAAAATTGCTTCACCATAGGGCCTATCACTGCTTGTCATCTTTCTCATGCTAGCAAGTTGATGACTCCTGTTCAACTGCAAGAAAGAGATTTTCCACCCAAACGGGAGACCAGGCAGCTGACGTCCGCTCCTGACTGAAGTCCTGGAAAATTTCCCCTTGCTGCTGCCCAGTGACACCGTTAAAAAGCCTGGCCCTTCCTCTCAGAGCTGGGAAATAAACAAGCCATTGGAGATTGGCCAGATCTCCTAAGCCTATCCTGTTCCCAAGGCTGAGTAGAAAGAAAAACACAAAATATACGCTCTCTTATCATGTTAGGGTTTGTGTGAATTCAATTTGAAAAGCACAGCTTGGTCTGCCATGTGGAAAAACAAAGCTCATCTGCAATGTCTCAAATGCAATGTCTAACTCCACGTTAAAGCCAATAGGCAGCTGACCTAAATACCAAATGTAATGTCTAATGCCATGTTAAAGCCAGTAGGCAGCTAAACTGAATACAGAATGTAATGTTTAGTGCCACGTTAAAGCCAATAGGCAGCTAACCTAAATACCAAATGTAATGTCTAATGCCACGTTAAAGCCAAAAGGCAGCTAAACTGAATACAGAATGTAGTGTGCTCCTGATGAACATTGAACAACTAATATGCGCAGTTGTGAAACACAAAGTCATTGGTCAAACACAATTAATTGCATAACATCTCCACCCTATGATCAATGACTCTCTTATTTCAAACAAAAAAAAACATTATAAGCAAATCAGATTTGAATGATAAAAGCAATCACTGTAAAGCAATGGAAGTTGATTAACATATTGATCTCATAACCTTTCAAATCAGAGACATCTACAATGAAAAGACTGAAGCTTATATACTCTGATTGGGATAATAATTGATTGAACAGTATTTCTAAAACAGCAAGTTGATGTAGCATGAGTTCTACTCATGTAAAGGTACACGGTCCACCTGAAAGGTTTGCTAGAATGTAAGTGAAAGTCAGGGTTCCACATGAAAAAAAACAGACAATTAACTGGCAATGTTGCTTAGTTCCAGTGGAAGAATGTAATCAAACAAGCTGACAAACTTTATATTGATCCCATGTAGAACTTGAACTGAAGGCGCCAATTGCGCAAAATGGACCCATGGGGTTTATACTTTAATCAATCAGGTTCAGGTTGGGGGGGCAGTCCCTCTCCCGACCCCACACGCACACACCCGAAGGGAGACCAAACAGCACACTCATGGTCAGTGGCGAGTCGTGGTAGGATTTGCAAAAGAAAAAAGTATGACTTTTAATTGCAAATAACATTTGTCATCTGAAATGTGGCCTTCTTCTAACTTTCCTTGTTTTATAATCAGCAGGACTTTTTGGGGCTCTTTGTTATAATTTCTGCAGGTTCTGGAGGGTCACCTGGGGATTCAACCCACACCTTAGCACTGAGGTTTTTATCTCTGCACCACAGCTTCCCTTTCTTTGCACTGTCAGAAGGGCTGGGGCAGACTCCTTCTTTACCAAACCTCCATTCACTGCACTTATGACAAGTTGGGCAATTCTGTCTCCAATCTGTATGAATACATCGGATTCTCTTCTAGTTATCAGCATAATTTTGATTTCTCCTTGGTAATCTGCAGCAATCACTCCCCCTAAAACCTGATCAATTTGCCATATCTGTCCTGGTAACTTTCCTCTCCCCAACTGATCTTTGACTGTTTGTGGGACAGATCTCTGTTGTGTGTGCTGACAAATAGGACATTGCAAAATCACAGTTTTTATCATATCTAGGGGAATGTGCATCTCTCTAATCTCTGCCCACCTGTAAGTGGCTTTTTCTCCCTGATGCCCACATTTTTGGTGCGGCCACTTAGCCATCCCCACCAAGTCAGAATTCTGGGTTGACACTTCTGTCTCTGAAATTTTGGCTTTAACATACGCAAGGGAATTGAACAAGTTATGTACAAGCCATGTGGAAAACCAAATGGCTAAACCATTGCCAGTGAACCAAGAATCAGTGTAAAAATGACACGTCTGAAGCAGCTCTTGCTTTAAAGTCTGAGATACATTGTACAACTCTGCATATTGGTTACTTTTTCCTTCTCCTGTGGTAGACAACAACTTTTCAGTAACTGGATTATATGACGCTGCTTTCCATTGTCTTTTAATACTCATGCATTTCAATGCATCATTAGTCAAACAAACATGCTTTTTATCCTCAGAGGACACAAATTGAAATGGTGCACTCAATTTCACTGGTGACTCTTTTACCTGTGGTACTCCCTGCACCCTCTCCTCATCCTGTAAAGGGGCTTGTGACACCTGTTCATGTAGGGCTGCAGTGACTCGAACCCTGTTTTGTATGTACCAGATCCAGTGTATGATACTAGCCTCTTGTGCCTGTCCTATACTGTGAGATTTAGGTGAACTCATCACCCACTGCATGATTGGTAGTTCAGGTTTCAGAATTACATTATCATGTTATATCATTTACTCAGTATTCACTAGAGCCCAATAACAAGTCAAAAGCTGTTTTGCAAAAGGAGTACAGCGCTCCACAAAGTCAGATAGTTTTCTAATCCAAAATTCCAGGGGCACTCTTATCCTCCCCTGTCTGTGCCACATACTCAAGGTGGCAAATTGTTCCTGTCCACATGTAAATCAGTGTTTCCCTCTTGCACTGCGCACAAATCTAAAGTCTGTTGAATTATTTCATTTGCCAAATCAAAAGCACGCAGCTGCTTCTCACCCCCTTCAAACTCATGTTTTTTCCTAGTTACTTTGTACCAAAGTGTTAAGATTTTACTCAGATGAGGGCTATACTGTTTCCAAAAATCAAACAAGCTCATGAAACTCGGTGTCTCTTGCTTAGTGCAAATAGTAAGAAACTCTAAAATCTTTTGTTTTACCTGGGACAACATCTGTCTATTTTCTGGATCCCATTGAATTCCCAGAAACTGCACATTTTGCGACAGTACTTCTGCCTTGTCTGAATTAATTTTAAACATCATACTTTGTAAAAGCGGTCTGAATATAAAATTTTCAACTTTGTGCTCAGTGTAATCTTTTAAGGAATGCATTTCAACTGCCAACAACCGTGGGCTGTTCTGCGCACCGAGATCTACGCTCTGCTCAAGAGGCTCACACTGGCCCCCACCTTTTTTAACCTCCTCATTACTGGAATGTGAAAGGCCAGATTCTCCTGCAACAGCAGTTTTATCTTGCAATAATTTGTTCTGGCTAATTTGCTCACGTAAATTCTTATTTCCATGTTCTAACTGCTTACATCTCTCATGCATTTTTCTGTAAGCAGACAAAAGTGTCCAGACCCTTATGTCAGGAACAAAAGGGACATCATTTCTTATAAAAAAAGAACATTTTCTAAATATGAAAACCCTTTTGCTTTATCCAAGCACTCATCCCAAGACTCACAAAGTCAGTCCTGATAAACAAGAAAACATGTTTCTCACAGCACCATAAGGCAGTTTACCTCCACATGCATTTTCCAACATGGTCTGCCGTGCTTCTTTAATTCTCTAAACAACAAAAACAATTACACTTTTAAATCGTGCACCTCCAATCTCTAACTCGACTCCCAGACTGACAACTAACGCCAAAATGTTTTGATTTCCTTAACTTATGACCAAGCTTACAAAACTTCTCTGGAATGCAGTTCTTAGTTTAAAGAAGACATTTATTATTATTACTTCACCACAAGGTTCCTGAAAGACGAGATTAGTAGGTTGGAAGTACACGTTAAAAAGTAGTCGCAGCAATGAAAGCAAAATATATCAAAGTACTTCTCAATTGCAATGTACACAGCTAATACATGTGATTACATTATAGCATAACTTCAAAGCAAAGAATAAAACTCAAAATTGCATCACCGTAAGGCCTGTCACTGCTTGTAATCTTTCTCATGCCAGCAAGTTGATGACTCCTGTTCAACTGCGGGAAAGAGATTTTCCACCCAAACAGAAGGCCAGGCAGCTGATGTCCGCTCCTGACTGAAGTCCTGGAAAATGTCCCCTTGCTGCTGCCCAGGGACACCATTAAAAAGCCTGGCCCCTTCCTCTCAGAGCTGGGAAATAAACAAGCCATTGGAGATTGGCCAGATCTCCTAAGCCTATCCTGTTCCCAAGGCTGAGTAGAAAGAAAAACACAAAATATACGCTCTCTTATCATGTTAGGGTTTGTGTGAATTCAATTTGAAAAGCACAGCTTGGTCTGCCATGTGGAAAAACAAAGCTCATCTGCAATGTCTCAAATGCAATGTCCAACTCCACGTTAAAGCCAATAGGCAGCTGACCTAAATACCAAATGTAATGTCTAATGCCATGTTAAAGCCAGTAGGCAGCTAAACTGAATACAGAATGTAATGTTTAGTGCCACGTTAAAGCCAATAGGCAGCTAACCTAAATACCAAATGTAATGTCTAATGCCACGTTAAAGCCAAAAGGCAGCTAAACTGAATACAGAATGTAGTGTGCTCCTGATGAACATTGAACAACTAATATGCGCAGTTGTGAAACACAAAGTCATTGGTCAAACACAATTAATTGCATAACATCTCCACCCTATGATCAATGACTCTCTTATTTCAAACAAAAAAAAACATTATAAGCAAATCAGATTTGAATGATAAAAGCAATCACTGTAAAGCAATGGAAGTTGATTAACATATTGATCTCATAACCTTTCAAATCAGAGACATCTACAATGAAAAGACTGAAGCTTATATACTCTGATTGGGATAATAATTGATTGAACAGTATTTCTAAAACAGCAAGTTGATGTAGCATGAGTTCTACTCATGTAAAGGTACACGGTCCACCTGAAAGGTTTGCTAGAATGTAAGTGAAAGTCAGGGTTCCACATGAAAAAAAACAGACAATTAACTGGCAATGTTGCTTAGTTCCAGTGGAAGAATGTAATCAAACAAGCTGACAAACTTTATATTGATCCCATGTAGAACTTGAACTGAAGGCGCCAATTGTGCAAAATGGACCCATGGGGTTTATACTTTAATCAATCAGGTTCAGGTTGGGGGGGCAGTCCCTCTCCCGACCCCACACGCACACACCCGAAGGGAGACCAAACAGCACACTCATGGTCAGTGGCGAGTCGTGGTAGGATTTGCAAAAGAAAAAAGTATGACTTTTAATTGCAAATAACATTTGTCATCTGAAATGTGGCCTTCTTCTAACTTTCCTTGTTTTATAATCAGCAGGACTTTTTGGGGCTCTTTGTTATAATTTCTGCAGGTTCTGGAGGGTCACCTGGGGATTCAACCCACACCTTAGCACTGAGGTTTTTATCTCTGCACCACAGCTTCCCTTTCTTTGCACTGTCAGAAGGGCTGGGGCAGACTCCTTCTTTACCAAACCTCCATTCACTGCACTTATGACAAGTTGGGCAATTCTGTCTCCAATCTGTATGAATACATCGGATTCTCTTCTAGTTATCAGCATAATTTTGATTTCTCCTTGGTAATCTGCAGCAATCACTCCCCCTAAAACCTGATCAATTTGCCATATCTGTCCTGGTAACTTTCCTCTCCCCAACTGATCTTTGACTGTTTGTGGGACAGATCTCTGTTGTGTGTGCTGACAAATAGGACATTGCAAAATCACAGTTTTTATCATATCTAGGGGAATGTGCATCTCTCTAATCTCTGCCCACCTGTAAGTGGCTTTTTCTCCCTGATGCCCACATTTTTGGTGCGGCCACTTAGCCATCCCCACCAAGTCAGAATTCTGGGTTGACACTTCTGTCTCTGAAATTTTGGCTTTAACATACGCAAGGGAATTGAACAAGTTATGTACAAGCCATGTGGAAAACCAAATGGCTAAACCATTGCCAGTGAACCAAGAATCAGTGTAAAAATGACACGTCTGAAGCAGCTCTTGCTTTAAAGTCTGAGATACATTGTACAACTCTGCATATTGGTTACTTTTTCCTTCTCCTGTGGTAGACAACAACTTTTCAGTAACTGGATTATATGACGCTGCTTTCCATTGTCTTTTAATACTCATGCATTTCAATGCATCATTAGTCAAACAAACATGCTTTTTATCCTCAGAGGACACAAATTGAAATGGTGCACTCAATTTCACTGGTGACTCTTTTACCTGTGGTACTCCCTGCACCCTCTCCTCATCCTGTAAAGGGGCTTGTGACACCTGTTCATGTAGGGCTGCAGTGACTCGAACCCTGTTTTGTATGTACCAGATCCAGTGTATGATACTAGCCTCTTGTGCCTGTCCTATACTGTGAGATTTAGGTGAACTCATCACCCACTGCATGATTGGTAGTTCAGGTTTCAGAATTACATTATCATGTTATATCATTTACTCAGTATTCACTAGAGCCCAATAACAAGTCAAAAGCTGTTTTGCAAAAGGAGTACAGCGCTCCACAAAGTCAGATAGTTTTCTAATCCAAAATTCCAGGGGCACTCTTATCCTCCCCTGTCTGTGCCACATACTCAAGGTGGCAAATTGTTCCTGTCCACATGTAAATTAGTGTTTCCCTCTTGCACTGCGCACAAATCTAAAGTCTGTTGAATTATTTCATTTGCCAAATCAAAAGCACGCAGCTGCTTCTCACCCCCTTCAAACTCATGTTTTTTCCTAGTTACTTTGTACCAAAGTGTTAAGATTTTACTCAGATGAGGGCTATACTGTTTCCAAAAATCAAACAAGCTCATGAAACTCGGTGTCTCTTGCTTAGTGCAAATAGTAAGAAACTCTAAAATCTTTTGTTTTACCTGGGACAACATCTGTCTATTTTCTGGATCCCATTGAATTCCCAGAAACTGCACATTTTGCGACAGTACTTCTGCCTTGTCTGAATTAATTTTAAACATCATACTTTGTAAAAGCGGTCTGAATATAAAATTTTCAACTTTGTGCTCAGTGTAATCTTTTAAGGAATGCATTTCAACTGCCAACAACCGTGGGCTGTTCTGCGCACCGAGATCTACGCTCTGCTCAAGAGGCTCACACTGGCCCCCACCTTTTTTAACCTCCTCATTACTGGAATGTGAAAGGCCAGATTCTCCTGCAACAGCAGTTTTATCTTGCAATAATTTGTTCTGGCTAATTTGCTCACGTAAATTCTTATTTCCATGTTCTAACTGCTTACATCTCTCATGCATTTTTCTGTAAGCAGACAAAAGTGTCCAGACCCTTATGTCAGGAACAAAAGGGACATCATTTCTTATAAAAAAAGAACATTTTCTAAATATGAAAACCCTTTTGCTTTATCCAAGCACTCATCCCAAGACTCACAAAGTCAGTCCTGATAAACAAGAAAACATGTTTCTCACAGCACCATAAGGCAGTTTACCTCCACATGCATTTTCCAACATGGTCTGCCGTGCTTCTTTAATTCTCTAAACAACAAAAACAATTACACTTTTAAATCGTGCACCTCCAATCTCTAACTCGACTCCCAGACTGACAACTAACGCCAAAATGTTTTGATTTCCTTAACTTATGACCAAGCTTACAAAACTTCTCTGGAATGCAGTTCTTAGTTTAAAGAAGACATTTATTATTATTACTTCACCACAAGGTTCCTGAAAGACGAGATTAGTAGGTTGGAAGTACACGTTAAAAAGTAGTCGCAGCAATGAAAGCAAAATATATCAAAGTACTTCTCAATTGCAATGTACACAGCTAATACATGTGATTACATTATAGCATAACTTCAAAGCAAAGAATAAAACTCAAAATTGCATCACCGTAAGGCCTGTCACTGCTTGTAATCTTTCTCATGCCAGCAAGTTGATGACTCCTGTTCAACTGCGGGAAAGAGATTTTCCACCCAAACAGAAGGCCAGGCAGCTGATGTCCGCTCCTGACTGAAGTCCTGGAAAATGTCCCCTTGCTGCTGCCCAGGGACACCATTAAAAAGCCTGGCCCCTTCCTCTCAGAGCTGGGAAATAAACAAGCCATTGGAGATTGGCCAGATCTCCTAAGCCTCTCCTCTTTCCAAGGCTGAGTAGACGGAAAACACAAAATATCACATTAGGGTTCGTGCAAATTCAATTTGAAAAACACAGCTTGGTCTGCCATGTGGAAAAACACAGCTCATCTGCAATGTCTCAATTCCAATGTCAAACTCCACGTTAAAGCCAATAGGCAGCTAACCTAAATACCAAATGTAATGTCTAATGCCATGTTAAAGCCAATAGGCAGCTAAACTGAATACAGAATGTAATGTCTAATGCCACGTTAAAGCCAATAGGCAGCTAAACTGAATACAGAATGTAATGTCTAATGCCATGTTAAAGCCAATAGGCAGCTAACCTAAATACCAAATGTAATGTCTAATGCCACGATAAAGCCAATAGGCAGCTAAACTGAATACAGAATGTAATGTGCTCCTGATGAAAATTGAACAACTAATATGCGCAGTGGTGAAACACAAAGTCATTGGTCAAACACAATTAATGGCATAACAACACCCAAGACAATCAGGGACCTGGGGTCAGTGGCAGTGGGCACACGGTTCTGGGGACAGAGACACAGGCCACCAGGGACACTGGGAGGACTGCTCCGTGCCAGGGAAGGACAGGCTCAGGGAACCGACTCTCCAGGAGGCACTCTCCGAGATCCTGGGAGCCTATCAACATTCTCAGGACACGATGGGCCAGATCCTGGACAACGTGCAGGAAAACAGGCAGCTGCAGGAGGGACAGTACCAGGGGATCAGGGATGACTTGCAGGCCACCAACAACATCCTGATCTTCATAGCAGGGATGCTGGCAGACATGGCCAACATTATGAGGGAGGCAGTCTCACACCAGCAGGCCCCTGCCGCTGGCCAGTCAACTGAACAGCCTTCCACTTCCACTGCCTCTAGTGGCCAGGAGGCCCTGCCACAGGACTCACAGGTCACCAGCACCCCTCTCCCTTCAGAAGGTGAGCCACCCCGTAAATGTTCCCTGCAATCCAGACAGAAGCCAGAGACAGTTGCCATGACCCCCGCCAGGAAATTAGACTCTCCTGAATGTCCCCCTTGTGTCCCACACAGTCATCCTGTCCACCTTGAACTGCCATTGCTCCCCTTCCTATGTCCCCTTGGACAATGCACCTGTGCTACGAACCAACTGGAACAATACCCTTGGCTTCCCCTCCATCATCACCCTATCCCATTGCACTTTCCTCCTATATGTTAGCACTTCAATAAACACCCTTTGATAAAAATCGATTTTGAGTATGTCATGTATTTCAAATATGTATTGATTGAAACAGGTACAACCAGTGGAAAAGAACTGTACATAGAAGGAGCATATAATTACACAGTCTCACCTGTGTGTCATTGGAAATACTGACGGATTACAGTTGTTCTGTTGTCCTTGTCCTCATCCTCTGCCTCCTCAACTTCACTGTCTATAGGGTCAACTGCTGCCACAGGGGCATCTCCAGTCTCCTCCTCCTGCAGAAAAGGGACATGGTATCTGAGTGCCAAGTTGTGCAACATGCAGCATGCCACTACTATCTGGCAGACCTTCTTGGGTGAGTAGCACAGGGATCCACCTGTTAGATGGAGGCACCGGAACCTAGCCTTCAGGAGGACAAAGGTTCTCTCAATTATCCTTCTGGTTCGCCCATGTGCCTCATTATAACGTTCTTCAGCCCTTGTCCTGGCATTCCTCACAGGGGTCAGCAGCCATGATAGGTTTGGGTAACCAGAGTCACCTGCAAATATTGAGGGACAACATTTAGCCACACACTATCCTATATGGCCCACACCATACCCATACTCCAATATGTATTGCATGGGAACCAGGGCTCACCTATTGGCCACACCCTGTGCCTCTGTAGTTGGGCTATCACATTTGGGATGCTGCTATTCCTCAGGACAAAGGCATCATGCACTGACTCAGTGTACTTAGCACTGACATGGGGGATGTACTGGTCCACTGGTCCGTCAAGCATACCATCTGCACATTCATAGAGTGGAAACTCTTATGATTCTTGAACACCTGTTCATTCTAGCGGGGGGAACAAATGCAATATGTGTTCAGTCAATCTCCCAAATTATATTGGGGATATGTCCCATTGCATAAAACTCAGACTTCACAGTGGCCAAATCCTCAACCTGGGGGAATGCAATGTAGCTGCACATATGTTTTATCCTGGCAGACAATACTCTTGTCAGCACTATTGAGAACATTGGTTGTGACATTCCGGCTGCCAAGCCCACTGTCATTTGGTAAGAACCAGTTGCCAGGAAATGGAGCACTGATAGAACTTGCACAGGAGAGGGGATCCCAGTGGGTTGACGAATAGCAGATATCAGGTCAGGCTCCAATGGGGACCACAGCTCTGTGATTGTGGCCCTGTCCAGTCTATAGGTGAGTATTATGTGCCTATCCTCCAGTGTAGCCAAGTCCACCAGGGGTCTGTACAAGGGGGTATGTCTCCATCTCCTTATCATCCGCAGCAGTAGGAATCTAAGGGACAAAAGAGTGAGGAGCCTGTCACAAACTGAACAATGGAGCCACAACAGTAGTTTGCATTCTGTATACATGAAATGAGTCATTGTGATCTGTCCTGTATTTGCCTATTTCTCCTGTGACATAGCATTAATCCATAGGCCTGCTCCTCCTCAAATGACGTCTGCCAGTCCTCAGTGGAGGGACAGGTGGAGTGAGGTAATGCCACTAATATTGTGCGCAGTGGGGGGAGGCGGTCAGGACCCGCCGTGCAATTCCTCATTGGTTAATATTGGGCCCTATGGGGTACAGTGGCCAATGGTGATCTACGCCAGCGGTGATGGTATGCATCGCTGTGGACGTGACCGCCATTTTCTATCTGATTCTTCACTTGTTTCCTGACCTTCCATAGGAGAGGACCTACACTGACCCACACTGCATGTGCTGCTGTGACCTGTGTCTGGAAGCTACCATGGCTCGTGTGACCGGGAAAGCGCCCCAGCCTTCACTTCGGAGGAGTTGGAGAGGCTAGTGGATGGGGTCCTACTCCAGTACGGACTGCTGTATGGGCCTCCAGACCAACAGGTGAGTACACTGTGGGCACAATGCATGTGGCATGCATGTATGGAGGTGTGTGTGAAGGCATCGTGCAAGGGTGGAGGGATGTCCTCCTGGCTGGGTACACATTGAGTGCTGGGCTATTTGTGTGCCAATAGTGCTGTAAACGGGTATGGTGGGCCATTTGTGTAACTGGCTGGACTGTTTGTCTAATGGTGTTTTCCTGTCTGTTCTGCCTCTGCAGGTCAGCGCCCATCAAAAGAAGGGTATATGGCGTGCCATCGCCAAGGAGGTGGACCCTGGGAATCTAAGGCAGGTGGAGCACCCACTGTCAGAAACAGAGGGAGGACCTGAGACGCTGGGCACGGAAGACAGAGGAAGCCCAGCTGGGAATGGCCTCCCACCGAGGAAGGGGTGCCTGTTGAACCCTGACCCCCCTGATGGTCCACACACTGGCGGTGGTCTATCCAGAGCTGGATGGGCGTTTGAGGGCAACACAGCAGTCACAAGGGGGTGAGTACAGTGGCTATCATTACAACTTACGGCTGGTGGGGTTGTATCCGGGTGGTGGTTGTGTGGGTGCCCCTAGGTCAGGCCAAACATAGCAGCGTAGGTCCTCTGGTGGCTAAGGGTCTGAAGGGAAAATACTGCCTACTTAGATTGTTAGCATCCACTACTGGTCAGGGCTGCATGGGTCCTACGTGTGCTGCAGTTGGCGGTGTGTGCCTCTCCTCATGCCTTGGTGGCTAGCAATATCACTAGTAGTGCAATGTATAGTGCGTAGGCCGGTTCCCTGTGTACCCCAATGGTGGTGTTGGTGCAGTCACTGACCCAGTGTATCCTTTGTCTCTCTCCCACTCCTTTCTTGTTTTGTCATCCTGTCCTTATGTGCATTAGCATCATCTGGCGGAGAAGCAGAGGCACCAATGATGGAGGGAGCTGCATCCCACAGGACCCAGGAGCCAGAGTCCACTGACGCTGAGGGCACCAGTGGGACGGAGGGCAAGGGGAGCACCACAGCAGAGACTGAGGGGGACAACACAGACTCTGATACCTCCTCCAATGGGAGCTCCCTGGTGGTAGCGGACACCTCTGTGACCTCCCCAGCTACATGTACAGCCACCACCCCCATACCAGCACCTCCCCCTCAGCGCCCAGGAGGGTGGGCATCTCCTTCGCCTTTGGCACCTCAGGCCCAGCCCCAGTGAGCCCTGCTGCTCTGAGCGAGGAGGCTATTGACCTCCTGAGATCCATCTCTGGAGGGCAATCAACCATGGTGAATGTCGTCCAGGGTCTGGCAGCCGAGATGCAGCAATCTAATGCATTCCTGGAGGGCATTCACAGTGGATTGGTGGCCCAACAGAGATCGATCCAGGCTCTGGCCTCCTCTCTGATGGTAACCATTGTCCCTATTTTAACTGTCCCCCTTCCAACTACCACTTCCCAGTCCCATTCTCCTCATCCCCAACCCATCCCAAGCATACAGTCAGACGAGCATGCACATGTCTCAGGCAAACACAAGCACCATACTTCATCCCACAGGCACTCACACAAACACCATTCAGTTGCAGACACAGCAACATCCACTATTTCCACTGTCTCCCCCTCCTCCTTCTCCTCCACCTCCCACCCAGTTACTTCCACACTCACACCTGCATGCACTACATCATCATCTACTACCTGCATCATCACCACACCAAGCAGAACACACACCTCACTGGCAGACAGCTCCACAACATCCATGCACACGTCCCCTGTATCCACTCCCACCGTGTCTGTCCCCCCCTCCTAAAGTACACAAACACAAGCACTCAGACACCCAACAGCCATCTACCTCACAACAGCATACAACCCATGCACCTGCACCCAAATCCAGCTGACAAACACCTCTAACAACCACTGCCTCATCCTCCACTCCCATTTCTTCTCCCTCTTCCCACCCCAATGTCCCTTAAAAGCTTTTCCTTTCCACCATTGACCTCTTCCCTACCCCACCCCCCATCCTGCGCATATGGCCAGGTTATCAAGAACCCAGCCAAGCACCTCAGCCAAACAGTCCATGGACCCAGGCCACAAATACTGAATGGGAAAGAGCCTGCACCAGCCATCAAAGAGGGGAAAGAGCCTGCACCAGCCAGCAGAAAGGGGAAGGAGCCTGCAACAGCCAGCAGAAAGGGGAAGGAGCTTGCACCAGCAGCTGTCTCAGAGCCCCCACCGTCAGCCGTGATTGTGCAGCCATCAGTGAGTGTGGGGCGGAGCAGGACCCTGCCACTACCACCACAGTGCAGCCATCGCAGGGTGCAGGAGCTGAGCAGGAGCCTCCCACTACCACCACCACCACAGTGCAGCCATTGGAGGGTGCAGAGTCTGAGCAGGTGCCTCCCACTACCACCACCACCACAGTGCAGCCATTGGAGGGTGCAGAGTCCAAGCAGGGCCCTCCCACTACCACCACAGTGCAGCCATCACAGGGTGCAGGGGCTGAGCAGGAGCGTCCCACTACCACCACCACCAAGGTGCAGCTATCGGAGGGTGCAGGATCTGAGCAGGTGCCTCCCACTACCACCACCACCACAGTGCAGCCATCGGAGGGTGCAGAGTCTGAGCAGGACCCTCTACCTACCACCACAGTGCAGCCATGGCAGGATGCAGGGGCTGAGCAGGAGCCTCCAACTACCACCACCACCACAGTGCAGCCGTCACCGCTGACGGCCGCCATATGATCCAGCCTCCATTGACTGCTGTGCGGCCTGTCATCTACAGAACCAGTGGGGTATTCACCCACTCGAGAGACTGTGACCTTGCACTTTCCAGGACCAAGCACCGGGCATGTTGCCCCCTCCAGAACTAGTGCGCAAGTCACCCACTTGAGAGACTGTGGCCTTGCACGCCACAGGACCAAGCAATGGGCATGTTGCCTCCTCCAGAACCAGTAGTCTTGTTTCCGCATCTGGATGAGGAGCCTCACCCTTCCACCCGAGGGCCTGCCTATTTGCCAAATTATGCCCCTGTAGTGTTCCCTCCGTATTGGTGCAGGGAACGAGTGGGGCCTTGGACTTTGCACTGTGGCCATGTGGCCCCTGTGAACTGAGGACTGGGCAGTGTCCCTTTTTTGTACATTTGTACATATCTGTTTCATTGCAAAATCAAATTATTAATTTTGTGTTGATCTTATTACAATCACTTTAGTCAATTCCTGTTGCATTATTCAGCCGATTTACGGGGATAAATAGTTTTTCTTGTGCAGCTGGTTGTGTGTATGGTGTGTGTGTATGGGGTGTGTGTGGTGCGTGTCACTCTCGCTTTCCTCCCCCCTCCCTTGTGCGCTAGGCGGCTGTACTCACCGTCATCGTCTTCGCCGGCGTTGGTGTTCGTGGTGGAGCATGATGTAGAAGATCATTGCAGTTCTGGTTCCATGGCGGAGTGGTTCTTCCCTGTGTCTCCAATGGTGAGTCCTTTCACTTCTATGATGTGTTTCCGCCAGGCTTCTGATGGCATTGGTACCGCCCTGGAAAAGGTGGCGGATTTTGTTGTCATAATATGGTGGGTGGAACTTTGTCTTCTGCCTGGCTGTGGTTTCCACCCTTGCGTTCGGTGTGGTACACTGGCTGTCTTTCGGAGATCTAACCAACAGCGTCATAATTTGGCGGTACTTACCACCAGCCTGTTGGCAGTATTACCACCACTTTATCACTGACCGCCAGGGTCATAATGAGGGCCATAATTCTCCAAATGGCAAGAGAACTGGAACAGGTTTCACAACCACGTAAATGCATTTCCATCTACCCGACTACTCCTAAGCAGTGTAGGTGTTGGAGCATAATATTTAGTAATGCTTTTAGTGACCCAGATGTCAGCATTAGGTGACATTTATATTCACATTGTAAAAGCTCAATGTTGAGAAAAGCTGCACTGACAAGTATTTTAAAAGTGTTCACATTTTATTTTGTGGCCGACACTATTGTGCCTACCAGAAATGACAACGTGCTAACAAGAAAAAAAAGTCAAATTATATTTTATACATTAGAGTAAATGTTAGTAGTGAAATTAATTTAATTTATAATCTTCAACATGATTTATCAGTATACAGCTAAGTGCACAGAAAAATATATGCACTTTTCTGTCATATCTAATGTGATGCTTTAACAAAGATTGCAATTATTAATGAAGTGCTTTTACATAATCTGATGCTATATTACTAATGCTGAATTTATACGTTTGAATATTATGTGTGGTTTATTCATAACAATATTAATTGATTAAATTTTTGGTGTTAGCATATCTAGGGCTAAAGACCTCATATTTGCAGTCATGTAAAAGTGAATGTTCATTCTTCTTTTCCTAACATGAATTCCTTCCATTAAGTTGTTTCTCATAAATACTGAAGGGTCCCATTGTATAATGTACAAGATTTGTTTCCCAATGACCTTGATTCTGGAACATTTATCCTGTGGACTAAACATTAAAGCAGTTGATACTCTTAACATGAACATTCACGTGGGAACTGTTGAAATCGTCTTACACCCTGGGAAGAACTTGTATTGTATCAAGTGATACAAAATTATTCATTACTATTGGATTCACACGGAAGGAGATGACTCCAGATGAAACCTCAGAATTCTCTTCCAGAATGCAAGTTTGCTTGAAATTTGAATTGCCCCTTTTGCGTGATGTGGGACCACTGAACTTTCGAATCAGAGACATTTGTGAACATTACTATAGGGATTGACTTCTGAAGTTTTCAGTCAGTCCCCCTTAGGATCTTCTTCTGGTCCCTGCTTGATTTGTGCTCTTGCTGACCCTAGGACAGGTATATTCTATTGCAAATGTCATTTTTCTCTCACCTGTGTTTCTTTAGTAGAAGTTAGCAAGCTGACACCTATTTTAATTTTCTACTTAGTCTAACATGGCCAGAGATAGATGATTTTCCAAATTATTTTTGTCTTTCTATTTACTTTTGACCGCATGTGTTAGGCTTTTCTCACACATGCTTGTCTTAATGTGGTTAAAAGTAGGGACAAAACATGTCCAAATCCTGATTTCTAAATCTTTGTAATTTGATTTAACTAATGTCTTTACAGTCTGGCTTAAAGTATCTTTCTGTTTCACAAGTTATTTCATTATTAATGAGTATTATTTTGTTTGAATGTTGAATGGTGTTGATGTTGAGTAGATTAAACTTGTTTTGTCGATTTGGTCAACACATGGTTTTCATTTATCTTTATAATTTGATTTTGTGCACTATTTATGTAACTTTCTGGTTAAAAAGTAAAGGTTTGAAGCTTTTATTGATTGGAGTTTCCTTCCGTGGCTGTATGGGTCATGGTGTTTACATTTATTGATTGTGTATGGTAACCATACTCTTCACTGGGTCCAAAGATCCATCGACCTCAGTGAAGAATTTTTGAATCCTGTGAAGGATGAGAAAACGCAATAACACAGGCAACGAGCACAGCATTTCTTCCAATCAAGTGAACTTTGTCAAAAGTGGGTATAGCGTACAAGCTGATCTACCTAGCAAAGCTTTGTATCATTTTGGTAAGGCACACATTTATGTGGATTCAAAACTGGCTGCTAAGTTTTGAGGCTGACATACTATGCCTCTATGCTGATAGGCTGCTGATGAAAAAAGAACCTCTGAGAGTCACTGCACCAGCAATGACTAGCCAGCTGAGATAAAATTGTTGCCCCTATGTTTTTAATAGTTATATCTTCTCTGCCTTATCGAGCCATGGTTTGGCAGTTGGGACTAACTTTTTGATGCCATTTAAGACTTATGTCTCTTCCTCCCTGTGGCCGCTGGTTTACCTCAAGGCCAATGAAGTGCCAATACTTTCGAATATGCAAGACTGTTCCCTGCACAGTACCTCTTACTTACAATTAAGTTACCTGGGCATTTCAATTGATATGACAAAATGAACATCCTGTCCCCTTGATAAAAAAGGTAGTTCGCTCTGCTACCTGGCCAACAATGGCATAATTACCTGAACAATATCTTCTGTTCTTTTACTGGTGTGCTGGTGGGGGGTGGGGGGGAGACATGATTCCATTGTCCTATTTGTCTTTGCCGTCTGGACTGCTGGCTGCCAGCTGCCAGCTATTAATATTTATTTGTGTACTCAGGTATGGGTGGCTTCTTCATAATTTCCCACCATGCTGGAAATGTTGGAGTGGGTGGTGGGTGGGTTTAGCTATTTTCTGGTCCCAGCCTGTTCATTTACACTGCAGACCATATATCACATTTCTTCAGAGTGAGACAAAGTGCTGACAGATCAACTCTAGAACCCCACCCCAACATTCCCCCCAGATGTTTGTCAAACCATAAGTCATGCTACTACTTGCAGACTACTAACATGGAATATTCGCAGTCTAAATACACCATGAAAGACACAGTAAATGTTTAAATACTTAAATGGGTTCAAATAGATATAGTGTACTCTAAGTAATCCATCTTGCAAATGCCACTAGTCATAGGGTGCAAGGGACATGGACCATAGCAATAGTAAGAAAGCCGTCACCCTGCAAGATGGTGCATGCTCTCTGTGATCAGGAGGGAAGATGTTTCCTGCTGCACAGTACCCTGTCTGAGGTTGACACTTTTATCATCTGTGTGTATGCATCAAAAGTTGAGAGTCTGGACTTTTTTAATGAATTCTGGAAGACAGTGGTTGAGTTGAATTCTAGAACAGTTATATGTGAGGGACTTCAATGCAACCATGGACCCATTTCTGCATAGACCAGCCTCGACAGCCGATCTCACCTGAAGGCTACCCAACAGATACATGCATCATAGATGATTATGATCTAATTGACATCTAGAGGTTACACAAGGCAGAGAACCTTGAGGTCACTTCCATTACGACCTCACATAACACCTGGTTCAGAATTAATTACTGGCTGGTGACTAAAGATGCCGGAGCCTAGATTAACCAGCTAGATCACTTACCTAGAGACCTCGCTAATCACTCTCCAGTTCTTCAAAACCCAACCCCTTTGGCAGAAACACAAGTATATATATTTAAAAAACGTTATTTTTCATTTTTTCAGCTCTCGGTACATTCTAAACATTGCACCATTAACACATTTGCACATATAGCCAGTCCCCCCATACTCCTTCATGACATTCCATCTAGTCCCTAGAGCAAATTCAGAAGGTACAAGAGGTTTGCATCGTACATAGAGTCATTGTTTTCCCAGCAACGGTGTATGTCCTGTTCCTAATAACATAGCCTGCACAACCACTATTCCTGAGTACCCAGAGAGATTTCATGCCCAGTTTCTTCAACTACATCAATTTGTGTACCTCCTGCCATGTCTGTATATCCTCCTCAAGGTGTTCATCCTTTCTAACCTGCTGTACCATATTTCGTCAGCCACTGCCAATTCCTTTATATTTTGACCTCATCCCTGTACGCTGGGTCCCCGCGTATTCATCCAGGCAATCGCCACCCGACTCCTGGCTAACACAAGGGCCAGCTGCATACATTTCCATTACATTGTTTTACCTTTTTTTTCTTGATGTCCCCACCCCGAGTCTCACTCCCCTACCCTTCTTAAAGTTTGGACCACAACATCACAAAAACTTTGTACTGTGGGACAATCCCATGCTATATATAGGAAAGTTGCAGGTCGTGAACTACACCGTAGGCAACCATCATTCCTCGTAGGATCAATTCTATGGAGGAAGGCAGGGGTGACATATGTGCGATGTATGTAATTAAAATGTATTAGTTTGAATCTAGCATTGCAGGTCCCCTGGTGGTGCAAGGCACATATTGCCTTCCACTGTGCCTCTTCCAATGGGGCGTCCCGTTCGATGTCCCACGCCTATCAAGCCTGCAGGGTAGGCCTAGGAGTATCTGCCACCTTGGCCTTATAAATTGTGGATATGAGATGTTTGCCCCCCCCCGTATTCCAGGAGTATCCTAAACAGTACCAAGGAGGGCGGGCCTCCGAGTAAGTGGGCCACATCTCTTGGGCTGTATTAAGTGTACTGGCATATGTTAAGAACTGTCCCTGGTTCAACCCGAACTTATCCTGTGCTGCCTCGAAGGCTGTAAAGATCTCAGTGGGGTAGAGGTCTGCAAGTGTTAAGCACCCACCCTCTTGCAAGTGTCGAACATCCACCGTAGAGGTCAAGTTTCGAAACGCAGGAAGGTCGCAAAACTCAAAGTCCCGAGCAAATGATGCTCATGCAAGACCATTTTCACCATTCACATCCACAGTGTTGCTGTATGTTTTATTATGCGAGGGAGTGATTGTTCCCCTCTACCTCCGTATGTAGCAGCTGTGCCAGGGTTTCGCGCCGGGTGTCATCACGATGAAGGATTTTCCCCCACTTGTCACCCTCCACTAGCCAGAGCGCTGCATGCTGTAACTGGGAGGCTAAACAGGAGTACTCTAAATTGGGTAATGCCAGTCCCCCCTCAGCGAGTGGGCGGTGAAGGTTCTCCCGCTTCACCCTGCAGGGGCCCCCCACCCATACCAGGGACACTAGCCGAGAGTGCAGATGCTTGAATCCTGAGCAAGGAAGTGTGTCAAGCGAGTTCTGCAACATATACAAGCATTGAGGCAAGAATACCATCTTTGCAAACGTGACTCGCCCCATTATTGATAATGGGATGATGTTCCAAAATCGTACGTGCTGTCCAAGCCAGAGAGTACCCTCTCGATGTTGAGTTGGTTACGGTGCTTGACAGTGTGGGCCACCATAATCCAGAGATATCGGAAATGGTCAGTCTCCCAGCGCAGGGGCATGACCGGCAGTGCAGCTGGTGGGAGCCGTGCTATGCCCCCCAGCGGGAATATCAGAGATTTATTTACATTAATGCATAGGCCCGACAATTGCCGAAGTTCTTCAGCTCTTGCATCAATATAGGGAGTGAGAACCTGGGATCCTTCAAGTAAAAAAGTGTATCATCGGCATACAGTGACAGTAGGTGGCATGTCCCACGCAGAAGAATGCCCCACCCCTTCATGTTGCGCCTAAGTCTCCACGCCAACGGTTCAAGGGCCACTGCAAAAAGCAAGGGCAACAAAGGACACCCCTGCAGAGTCCCCCTTAGTACCTTCAGTATGTCTGAGCAATGTCCCCCCATTCTGACCCTCGCCAATGGTTCCGTGTAGAGGAGTTTGACTCACCTCTGAAATTGTGGTCCAAACCTGAAGGCATCCAGGACCTGGAGGAGGTAAACCCAGTTGACGGTATCAAACGCTTTAGCTATATCTATCGAGACCAGTGCCAGGTCCTCCTCGCTATCTCCAACTCCATGAAGGACGTGCATTAGCCTAAGGGTGTTCATAGTCGTATTTCGTCCCCGCACAAACCCACATTGGTCAGGATGCACCAAGTGGGTCACTTCAGGGGCAAGTCACAGTGGAAGGATTTTACATAGGATTAACCATCGTGATAGGGCGGTAGGACGCCGGGTCAGAGGAGGTAATCCCTGACTTGGGGATCATTGCAATGAGGCATTCCCGCATCGAGTCTGGAAATATATTAGCAGTTAGTGCCTCACTGTATACAGCTAAAAGCCGCAGAGCGAGTGTGGTTGCAAATGTCTGATAGAGCTTGGCCGTAAAGCCGTCACTGCCTGGACTTTTCCCCAGTGGGAGAAATTTAATAGTCACCTTCACCTCCTCAAGTGTAAGGACAGTCTCCAGCGCCTGCACCCCGTCTCACTCAGTCGAAGGAGGCGCACCCCCGTGAGGTATGCCCCTAACCTTTCTGAGTCCCCCGGATTCTCATATACTCCCTCACGGTGATCCCTGAAGACTGTGACTATATGATGTTGTGTGCTCGCCTCTCCCCCCTGGGGTTTGTGAGATGGAGTACTAAGAAGCGGGGTTGTTCCTGTCAGAGGATCCATACCAAAAGCCTCCAGGAGCTGTCACCCTCACAATGTAGGAGTTGTCGATATGGTTTTAAAGTGTAGCGTTCAAGTCTATCTCTGGTTTCAGTCACTTGACAGATAAGGTTAATTTCCTCCTGTTGACTATTGCACCCCCGCACTGCACTTTGTTGGCATGCCGCCAGGACATCCTCCCTGTCAGTCAGTTCTGCCTGCAATGCCTTCCGCACTCCACATGTAAACCCCATACTTCCTCCCCGTAGCACGGTCTTACATGCTTCCCATTCTGTCACCCGCCTTTGTGTGGACATCCAATTATGTTCCATTTAGTCTGCTAGTGATTGTGCAATTGTGTCCCTGCCCACCAGATCCTGAAGAATCTCTGATGGGAATCTCCAGCTATACAGGGTCCGGGAGGGACAATCCCACTGAAACACACACATCAGTGAGGCGTGGTCCGACAAATAACTTGTAAGGTGGGATACCCTCTGTACTTTGGGAGTAATATGTTGGGTGACCAATATACGATCTAGCCTACTAAAAGTGCCATGTGTATTCGAATAACACATATATTCCCTGCAATCCGGGTGTGTGTCTGTCCAGATGTCCGTAAACCCAAGGTGTGACATTGTACCAAACCCTCTCACATTCCAAGTGAGAAGTGTATAAGTGGTTTGGACTACCATTGTGTTTGATATTCTAAATGTCTCCTCTGTGGGGGTGTCTTCGGACCTACCCGGCCATATTGTGCAAAACAAATCAACATGTACAACATTGATAAATTAAACCAGAACTTCCCCAAAAACCTCTTGGACAACCGTAGCCTAAACCTGGGTCTATCGGCACCCACCCACTAATGTGTCTGGACGTTGACACACCCCTTAACGGTCCAACCTGGACCTGTTCACTTACTTTGCTACTCCCCCAATATCAACTTCTTACAGTATCAAGGCACCCAGCTTTCTAATTACTGTAACGACCTGGAGCATGCATTATACTCAGGTTGCTGTCCCAGCTTTACATTGTGGCGGCCTATGTCACAGCAAACCTAATAAGAGTCATTCTATTGTGTCCGCTTGGCAAGCACAGGTTCATTGCCACGTATTTGGCCCCTCAAAGTTCTGAACAAACAACCGCAACATTTCTTCTCCGGTGCAATGGTCCTCGGGCCTCCAGAAGGGCCTTCTTGCAGGGGGCCACATCCGATGCCATCCCTGGGCTGGAGCCCCGGCTGCACGAGATTAACTCCCCCGGGGGTCCCTGCTCCAGGGACTAGCTCAGGTTCCCTTGGGAGCTCAACAGCGACATCTGCATTGTGCCATCCTCCCCTAAGCAGATTCTGTGAGTGGTCTATGCGTCTTGCTCCCGGGCCTCAATGCCAGGGTCGTTAGGAGCTCTACGTGGTCAATCGTCCCATGTCCTTTTCCCTCTCCTGATCTCTCTTTCCAGCCCGTGGTCTCCGGCACCCCAGTTTCAAGCCAGTCCCATACTTCCTGTGGCTTATCAAAAAAGTGTGCTTTGCCATTGTGGAGGACTTTCAATTTGGCAGGATATAACAAAATATATGTCATCCCATGGCCTTTAGTTTCTGTTTTGCTCCCAAGAATGTTTTGTGCTGTTCCTGCACCTGTTGGTATCGCCTGGTAATATGGCAATACTGCAGTTTCCGTTTTGAGGGACCTGCTGCTCGCGGGCCGCTCCTAGGATACAGTCTCTGTAGTTAAGAACTTTCGTGATAATAGCCCTCAGAAGGGGCCCCCAGAGGGGGTGGAGTGACCAGGGCTCTATGCGCTCTTTCAATGACAAAAACCTCTGACAGACCATGGGGCTTGAGTGACGACCTAATTCAGTCCTCCAGGAATCACTCCGCCGTGGTCCCCTCTGATTTCTCTGGGAACCCCAGCACCCAAATGTTGCTGCGGCGGGAGCGTCCTTCATATCTTCTGCCCTCCTGCCAAGCTCGGCCACTTCAGCACTTACTGTGGTCATCTGCCTCTTCAGTGTGGCCATTTCCCCCTGGAGGGTTCCTATGTTTGTTTCCGCTGTGCTAACCTTCTCTGAGACTTTGCGGAGGTCTGCCCTCTGTAAGTTAAGGTTGATGAACACAGTATCTATCCGGTGTTCCAATGCTGAGCGGAGTCCCTGAATGGCTTGCATCAAATCCGCTCTTGTGGGCTCCACTGTGACCCCCCCCCCTGGGGGTTCCCGTCTTCTTCTCCCGCCTGCCACGTGAGCCGCTGCGTAGGTTGTCTTGGGGTAGTATATTGAGTGATCGAGTGTGAGGCAGCCGCCTTCGCCGCTCTGTCTTTCCCCATCGGTTCGCTCCATCCGTACCCCAGTAGTCTTAGGGCTTCCCAGCCGAAGGGCAGGAGGATGTCATCCATGAGCAAGCACGCTCTTCACTTCAAAGGACATGCCTTCCATTGGAACCCAGCGGCCACCCAAGCAGAGCCACCAGTCGGCTCCCCCCAAGATATCACCTGCCCCGGGGGATGCGTAAGGCCCAGTCACCGCATCTCCCAGGGTGCCCTCGAGGCCCTCTGCTGGCCGGCCAGCAGGTACTCCCCGATGCCACCGGTCTATTAAGTTAGGGGGCGCCCCTCCACCCCAGATCTCAATCTCCACCAGCAGCTAGTCCAGGGGGCCACCCATCGGACAACACGCACTCTGCCCACTCCAGGCCTGTTCAACCTTCGATGAAATGCGCCTCCGGGGCCCGCTAGTGTCCCACACTAAAGTCTAGGGCTGGCTCCAATGCTCCCGACCATAGTCCTCCATTGGCGTCTTCCTAGGGACTCCTCCCTGGTCATGTGCCGCCAGCTCTCACCTCCTAAAGGATCCGCCACCTTAATCCAGGGCTCTGTCCATCTGCCTCGAGGAAGAGCCCCTCCGCCCCGCCGGCCCGCACGCAGCTCCAAGCAAGAGCTGCCAGCCCTACAGGAGGCCAGCCAACTGCAGCTCCGTTGACTCGGTCACCAGGCCTTCGAATTGAGGCGAACGAGTTGACGGCCGACAGGCCAGTTGTCAGCGCCGGCCCCTCCATCTCAGCCTGCCGCAGTTGACGTGCTGGCCTCTTTCTCGCATCTCTCTGGGTGTCTCGCTGCCAGGTACGCCGTCCGACAGGGGTCGCCTTCGGGCTGAGAGCCCTTCCAATCAAGGATGTGCAAAGAGGCCCACCAGGACCCCCAACTCTCACCGTAGCCAGCTTCACTGCAGCCTGACTGGTAGGATCGACGGAGGCCGGGGCAGAAGGCGGTCTTCCGGTCACCCTCCTCCATCTCCAGGCCTCTGATCATCAGACACTGCTTTCTTGGCCAGTGCAGGCCACCACAGGCCTCCCAGCTGCCCTCTGCAGCTGGAAGGGGCTCTTTTCTGGGGGAACCAGGCTACCCAATGGCTACACGCTTCGTGTTCTCGGCAGGATTAGCTGGGTTGCAGGATTAATCAGGTTTTAGAGAGGAAATCCTCTGTGTTGGTGGAGAGAGCTCGGGGGTCACGTACTCACAGCCATCTTGTCAGGCCACGCCCACACAAGTATATATATTATGGTGTTGTAGCAAATTTGGTACTTGAACCCTAGGATTGAACTGCCATACCACCCCCTTAACCACATGCAAAGTAATATCCAAGAAAGGAAGTAGTTGAGAAGAAGTTGAGTCCTTAATTCTCCACAACCCAGGGCCGTCCTTCATCAACCATCGACCAAGCTTCTATGTCCCAGCAAGACAACTATGCTCCGCCTCACTAAACCTTTCACACACACTCCACATCCATCGCAACCATAGTGAAGGCTGTTTCTTCTCCTACATAGCAGCCAAGTCCTGGAACAACCTGCCCCTCCACATCTGAACAGCTGTCTCCCTGGCGGATCTCAGAAGGAGACTCAGGACATGGCTTTTCAGTGAAAACAGGGCACCCTCAGCGCCTACATACCCTTAGGAGTGATAGTGCTGCGCTTTACAAATGCTATGATTGGCTGATTGATTGATTGATTGATTTATGTTTTATTGCTCCCTTGGTGTGGGACTTCACTCCCCATACAGCTTTGCTGCTGGAGCAGGTGGGGCCTGGACTACCTTTGCGCTATAAAGTGCTTCTAGGCACCGTGGCGGTGGGCGAGTTCTTGCGGTTTTGTTGCTCCCTTGGGATGGGACTTCATCCCCCACGGAGCTCTGCTGCTGGAGGAGGCTGGGCCAGGACTAACTTCACGGTAGAAAGTGTTTCAAGGCCCCTGCGGTGAGTTGTTGCTGTTTTGGTGCTCCCTTGGGGTGGAACTTCATCCCCCATGGACCTTTGCTGCTGGAGGGGGGGCAGGACTAACCTTGCGCTATAATGTGCTTTAAAGACCCTGCGGCACGGGTTGTGCGCAGGATGCAGCCCGGGTGTCTGCCCGGGCTAAGGCAGGGTTGTCTGCGCCTGGAGGAGCAGAGGAGGCTGGGCTGGGCTGGGCCCGCTGTCTGTCGCCGAGTTTCCACCCTATTTGTATTGAGGTTTGCCAACCCACTGGTGTCCTTGGACACAGGCTCCCAGAGCGGTGTTTGTGTTTTGCCTGCTCCTTTGGATAGTTATGGAAATATTGGGGGATTATCTATCCAGGAGCAGTCCCAACACAGTGGTTTAAAACCAGCAGGGAAACTGCTGTCGTGGAATATTGCAGAGTTAGCAGCAAAACATAGTATTCCCGAATGGACCAGGTTTGTTGACCTGCATGCTATATGCTTATTTCAGGAAACCTGGGCAGTTCAACCTCTGCACCGTTTAAGGTTTGCAAATTTTAACAAAGCAGCCATGACCTGTGGAAGGGGTCGCCCATCCGGTGGGTTAACCATTTTGGTTCACACAAGCCTTCCTTGTAAGGCAAGGGAACTATCTATTCCCTCCCAGGATATCCTGAGTATTTGTTTGAGTACCGCCTCCCATGTGATATATCTTTATAATGTGTATCTAAGGCCTGGTGGAGCTAATAAAGATTCCTCTGCTACGGCAGTCTTAAATTCTCATATGTCAGATGCACCAGGGAGTGTTCTGTAGATTGTGGGCGGGGACTTTAATTGTCAGTATGACCCTTTAGATGATAGTGCTCTCCCACTGACTTCAGAACTTGACAATGCCTGGTCCACACCCCTGTTGACAATGGCACCAATCAAGAGATGGTCTAGCTTGGCCCAGCAAATCAACATATTTACAATGAAGCATTGCCTGCGAGCATGCAATAGGAGAACAAGTTCTGACAAACAAGGAAGGCATACTTTTAACCGAGCCCTGATTGATTCTATTTTAGTGAATCTTAGGATTCGGCCCATTGGTCAACATGGTTGTTATTTTATGGTAGGCTATAGATCATAATGCTTTGAGTCTGGAGCTGGTCCTCCAGGTCCTGGCTAGGAAGGGTAGGGCAAGTGATGCTTTAGCTTCTAATCTGCGTCTAACTAGTAACAAGCGCAGGGTGAAATGGCCCACTTAGCTTGGCTGGCCAGAAATGCTAAGTGGTATTTATGCTAAGGTCACTGCTAGTTTACATGTCTTCCTTTAACCAGCAGGTTCGTGGAGAGTGGATTTGCTCAATTTACAATAATTTGTTTAGAGGGTTAAAGGTAATTTTTTATGTGGCTGGTCGCAAAGCCATAGTTAGGAGGGCTCCCCAATCATGGTACAATAGAGCCTGTAGGGATGTAAGGTCTGCTTTAATTGCGCAATCAAAATGCAGGACAGGGGTGAAATCAAAGTCCAGAGGGTATTATTTAAAAGAACAATTTCAGCTGCTAAAAAAAGATGGGAAGTGGCACGGTTAGAGAAAATGCTTGTTGCCACTAGCGATGGAGACGCAAATGGGTTTTGGAACTTGGGGCCAGATGTAGAAACAAAACATTTTGCGACTTGCAAATAGCGAGTCATAGCGACTCGCTATTTGCAACTCGCAAAATGTTATGCAGTATGGTGTCTCAGACACCGACTGCGACTCGCTATGGGGTCGCAATGACCCACCTCATGAATATTCATGAGGTGGGTCGCAAATTGCGGCCCCATAGCGAGTCAAGGCACTCGCAAACATGGAGGCCTGCTGTAGTCAGCAGACCTCCGTGTTCGTGACTGCTTTAAATAAAGCAGTTTTTTTTTTTTAAGTGTAGCCCGTTTTCCTTAAAGGAAAACGAGCTGCACTTAAAAAAAAAAACGAAACCTTTAGTTTCGTTTTTTTTTCAGGGCAGGCAGTGGTCCCTTGGACCACTACCTGCCCTGAAAAATTTTTTTGGGGTCCATTCACAAACTGGAAGGGGTCCCATGGGGACCCCTTCCAATTTGCGAGTGGGTTACCATCCACTTCAAGTGGATGGTAACTGCGATACGATTTGCGACCGCGTACGCGGTCGCAAATGGTATTGCATCCCACTCAGACTCGCAAATAGGAAGGGAACACCCCTTCCTATTTGCGAGTCGGAAATGCATTTTGCGAGTCGGTCCCGCCTCGCAAAATGCATTTCTGCATAGGAAACTCACATTTGCGACTCGCAAACGGCAATTTTTGCCATTTGCGAGTCGCAAATCGTTTCCTACATCTGGAACTTGGTTTCAACAGGGTGTAGAGAAGGTGTTATTCAACTGGGGACTAATGTCCTGACAGCAGACTGGGTTACCCACTTTTCTCTGCTATACACGGTTAGGGGGTGTACTTCCCCTTCTACAAACCCCATCCTGTGGGTTTACAGATTGATGGTAGTGGGGGTCTGGCACTTTTAATAGCATGGGTAACTCGCCTATCATTGAAGACGAAGTAAGGGCAGCCATCACTAAATTAAGACCTAATAAAGCACCCAGGCTGGATTAAGTCCCCACGGATCTCTATTTAAGCAAGCCGGATGTTCGGGCCTAATACTTTTTGGTTATATTTAATAATACTCTAGTTGGTGCACCGATCCCTCCATCCTTGGCAGCGTCAGAGATCATCCCCATCCATAAAAAGGGCTCTCCTGATGATCCGCAATTGGTTGATTGCAGACGTGGAGGATGACATCCTGACCGATCTCCCCGCAGGTTTCAGGGAGGATGTCAGTACGATCGATTTTCACACTGCAGTTAATTTACTGGAAAACAGTGATTTTGGTAAGTGGTCGTTTATACATTCCCTTTGTTGATCAGCAGTCTGCCTTTGATCTGGGCCCTCTTCCTAAGCTTTGGTAGAACTTTGCCAAAATGAGAGTTTCCCCCGACCTGCTGACTGCTATAATTAGGCTACACGATAATAATTATGCCCAAGTGCAGTATGGACCATGTGGGGAGTTGACTGATCCCTTCATGATGGATGGCGGTTGTGGGGGGCAGGCAGGTTGTGTCATGGCCCCCGATCTCTTTTCCCTTTAAGTGAATGGATTGGTTAAACACCTGAATACTTGCAATGGGGACGTTCCTCGGTTGGCTAACCTTAAAATTCCTGCGCTTTTGTTTGCAGATGACACCCTTCTATTATCTAAATCACCAATAGGGGTTGCAAAGAATTCTGGGTCATTTTGAAAGTCTTTGTGCACAGAGGTTTAGAGATTTAGGTTTAGAAATTAATATATAGAAGACGAAATTAATGATATTTAACCCTAAGCTTGCGGGGGGCTCCCTGGATCTAGTCTGGGTGTTTGGTTATTTGGGTCTGACCCTGACAGGGAATTTAGACTGAAATCACCATATAGAAAAATGTAGGCTGAAATTGGTGCAGTGCGCCGGGACGATTTTGGCAGCGCATTGCGCTTCGTCTTTTCGCTCAGTAGCCCCTCCTTTACAAATGTATAGATTGCAAGCTTTGGGAGTGCCCTTTATGGGGCCGAACTTTGGGGGCCTCAGGATCTGGGTAAATTATTGGCTGCTGAGAACTGCTTTTTACACCAGTTAGTGAGCCTTCCTACTAGTATTCCCTTGCTACTGCTTGGACTTCATCTAGGCCTATGGTCTATCAAAGAGGTAGCAGGGTTAGGCCCCTCCTCTACTGGTGAAGCCTTTGATCCACTTCTGCGTTGTATTCCTATTGTGAAAGTCTAAAAGAGGTGCTAGGCCTTCCTGGGTCAAACCATGTGCCCTGGCTTAGATATATTAATGACATCCTCTCAAAAATCGGTTGTAGGGAATTGTGCCTGACCTCTGAGTCCCCTCCTTTTACTGGGAAAGCTCTCTTAAAGAAGAGATGTTGGGAGTGTACTACAGGGCAGGTCCTTGCACACTCAGATGGTGTGTTGACCCATCCCTTTTTACAGTTTAAGGATGTGTTTTGTCTGGAACTATCTCTGGATGAGATCCAGTGGCCCCTTGCAAGGAAATTGTACCTGCAGTTTAGGTACAGTACATCACTCATTGCAGCTTTTACGGGTAACTGAATGTGCAAGAAGGATTCTCCTCCCTTTTCTTGTGTTTTGTGCGGGGTGGCCATGGGGACGGAAGAGCATATTTTATTTTCCTTTCCAGCGTATGTAAACAGCAGGAAGAAATGGATTGTTTCTGTGTGCCGTTTACTAGGGGTAAGAGATCATCAGACTGCTCTAAGGTTTCTAAAAACTGGTGCTAAGCCTTGTCTGGCTTTTGCTGTCTCCTGTTTCTTGTTGGCGATGTGGAAAATTAGGCAAGGTGCACTTTCTTAGTTGCTGTATTCTTATTATGTATTTTGGTTGTGGGAATGTCCTCCTTGGGTGTTACGAGATAGGGGAGGTGTTTTGGTATTAATGTGTGCTCTTTTAAGATGCCTCTCCCACACTACGTATCTCCCTATGCAGTCTCCTGAATAAAAGTTGTTATATCTTCTGGACTAGGCATAATTTTAGATAGCGGACTTCCCCTCTTTCGGTATGGTCGAAGTCAATTACAAAATTGAATTGGCTATTGCTTATTTATCTGGTTAATGTATTTTTACAGTTGTGATAGGGTGACACATTTTATATTGAGATTATTCTATGTAAGCAGTTATTTGTATTTTTAGAGAGAATGAAATAAGCCTGTCTTAATTTCTGGGTTTTATTTATTGAATTGCCCGGATTTCCTTGGACGGATATGCAAATTTTATGAGATTCTCCTCTCTTTTAAGTTGTGTGTAATTTTATGTGTTGTTATATTTATGTTGTGATTTATGATCTTGCTGATTGAAATAAAGTTTTGTGATGATGATTCACTTATTTACATTCAAACGAGTGATGTTACCAATGTCCATGATGCTGAGTGGATGTATTGATAATATATAGTCCAATAAGAACGCAAACGTCGGTTATAAAAAGGTATAGTTAACATTTATTCTTCCATCTACATTAGAAAAGATAATGCCAGCCCAACCAATGTGTGTCGTCCTCACATGGAACTTCATTAGGGCTTGTATCACTCACTGCCTTCCTTCCGGTCAGTTTTTGAGCCTTGCCTCTTGCCATGATTCAGCCTTGCATCCTGCCTCCGCCTAATTTTGAGATCTGACTCTACTGAACAGTAGATGACAACAATGATGGGACCTGTGTTTTCTTATGAAGAGACTCCTGGTGGGCCCACATGCACATTATTTGAACTCCGTATTTTCCAAGTATGTCCTGAACCTTTGGGTGAATCCTTTTCAGTCCAGTTAATATTGGCAACACAGAAATTTCGCAATGTCTCGTCAGCCTTCACATCTGCAGTGCCACAGCCTCCGCCACAAGGAGGCAATGCGTTTTTTGAGTGCTTACTTTCATGGAGATTACTCTCTAGTTCTTCTAGAAATCGGCCTGCAGTCGGTCACTCCCATGGCAATAATCACCGAATGCGGTTTTGAATATGGTGTTTCACAATGAAATCAAGTAGTCTAACAGTCTGGACTCTTTCCTCCTATAACGTGCAGTCTGTGACCAAAGCCCAGCACGTTATGGGAGGCCTTTACATTAGCCACACGTCGAACCTGCATTGCAAGCCAATCAGCATTATAAAACCTAGAAGTGTTTGGGCAGGACCTGCTTGCTGTTGAGCGACACTATTTCTCCTCTGGAAATATCAAGCTGCTGGCTGACATTAGCGTTAAGCTCCAGGAATACACGGAGGCGGCCGATCCTCTGTTAAACGCTGTGCGGAAGAAGACAAAACACTAATAAGCGTGCGGACAAACCCTGGACCATTACTTCTATCAAAGAATTCAAAGATTTGTAAGATATCTCTCACGATGGCACTGCAGACATCATACAGGTTGTCACCGATCACTGTACCCATCTGCACTGATCTACATCAAACCCCACTACCCCGGCGGAGACAGACTGACGCCACAATTCTACAAAGAATGTGTGCATATTCTAGACTAATGGCTAGACTGTTGATTTATGAGGAGTCCTGGGAGACAGGACCCTAACACCCTTGCTTCTATAGTACCTAAGACTTACTCCCCGATGAACCCCACGACTTTTGCAGCTCTCAATGATTAATATAGACAGCAGACTTCCCCAATGCTCCCCACAATCGTCCGGCCATACCAGTTGGGATTTACACCAGGTTGATCAAGTGCACACAATCTCAGAACAATATTTGCACTCTTACCTTTACTGGGCCCAAAGTCAAGGCCACAGCAGTGGAGTGGCATACAGTTGAATGGCGTAGAGTGGCGGGCTTAGAAAGAGTGCCGCTGAGTGGAGTGGCGTATAGTGACATAGCGAAGAGTGGAGTGACACAGAGTAGAGTGGAGTGGTGTAGAGTCTAATAGCATTGAGTGGCATAGAGTGGAATGTCAAAGATTGGAGTGGCACAGAGTCAAGTGGCGTACTGTGGAATAGCGTAGAGTGGAGTGGTGTAGAGTTGTATAGAGCTGAGTGGCACAGAGTCAAACAGCATAGAGTAGAGTGCCCTAGCGTGGAGTGGAGTATAGTAGAGTGGCATAGAGTGGAGAGGTCTAGAGTGGAATATCGTAGTGTGGAGTGGTGTACTGGAGTAGAGTAGAGTTAAGCAGGGTAGAGTGGAACAGAGTAGAAATGAAGTGGTGTAGAGTGGTGTGGCATAGAATGGAGTGGTGAAGAGTGGAGTGGTGTAGACTAGAGAGATGTAGAGTGGAATAGCGTGGAATGGAGTGGGGTACAGTGAATAGGCGTACAGTGGAGTGGTGGAGTGGCATACAGTAGAGTGGCATAGGGTGGAGTAGCGTACAGTGGAGTGGAAGAGAGTGACAAATAGTTGAGTGGCTTACAGTGGAATAATATAGAATGAAGTGGCCTAGAGTGGAGTAGAGTGGTGTGGAATAGCTTGGAGTAGCACAGAGAGGAGTACAGTAGAGTGGTCTGGAGTGGAGTGCCGTAGAGTGGAGTAGAGTAGAATACTTGGAATGGAATGGCATAGAGTGGAATGGCATACAGTGGAGTGGTGTAGACTGGAGTTTATAGAGTGGAGTGCCTTAGAGTGGAATAGTGCAAAGTGGAGTGCCATACAGTGGAGTGCTGGGAGGGATGGAGTAGAGTGGAATAGCATACAGTGGAGTGGTTCAGAGTGGACTATAGTCAAGTGGCATACAGTGGAATAGTGTACAGTGGAGTGGCATAGAGTAGATCGGTGCACAGTAGAGTGGCATAGAGTCAAACAGCATACAGTGGAGTGGTGTAGAGTGGAGTGATATAGAGAGTGGAGTGGTGTAGAGTCAAAGTAGCAGAGTGAAGTGGCATAGATTGGAGTGGCGTAGACTGGAGTGGCATTTATCAGAATGGCACAGAGTGGAGTGGCGTGGAGTGGAATACTGAAGAGTGGAGTAGCGCAAAGTGGAATACTGTAGAGTGGAGTGGAATAGACTGCAGTAGAGTTGAGTGGGGTACAGTGGAACAGAGTAGAATGAAGTGGCGTAGAGTGGAGTGGCGAAGGGTGGAGTGGTGTAGACTGAAGTGACATAGAATGGAATAGCGCATTAAGACCTGACGGGTGATTAGCTTCACTTTACAAGAACCCTTATTGATTGATTGATAGAGTGGAGTGGCGTAAAGTGGAGTGGTGTTAAGTGGAGTGGCATAGGGTAGAGTGGTGAACAGAGGAGCAGTATAGAGTGGAGTAGAGTAGAATAGCGTAGAGAGTAATGGAGTACAGTGGAGTGGCTTAGACTGGAGTGCATTGAGTGGAGTGACATGGAGTGAGGAGGAGTGGAGTGGAATTGCATACAATGGAGTGGCGCAGAGTGGAATAGCATAGAGTGTAGTAGTATAGAGTAGAGTGGAATACAGTAGAGTGGGGTGGTGTACGGTCCAATATTGTGGAGTGGACTGGTGTAGAGTGGAGTGGCATAGAGTGGAATGGCAAAAATTGGAGTGGCATAGTGTTAAGTGGCATACAGTGGAATAGTGTAGAGTGGAGAGGCATAGAGTGGAGTAGCGTACAGTTGAACGGCGTATAGTGGAGTGGTGTAGAGTCAAACAGCATTGAGTGTAGTGACATAGAGTGAAGTGGCACAGAGTGGAGTGGTGTAGAGTGGAATGGAGTAGACTGGAGTGGCATAGAATGGAACAGCATAGAGTGGAGTGGTGTAGAGTTAAGTGGCATATAGTGGGATATAATGGAGTGGTGTAGAGTAGAGTGGCATAGAATGGTTGGCATACAGTCAAGTGGTGCTGAGTGGTAGAGAGGAGTGGTGTAGGGAGAGTGGTGTAGAGTGGAATGGTATAGAGTGGTATAGTGGAGTGGTATTGGGAGTGTGGTAAAGTGGAATACAGTAGAGTGGAGTGGCGTAGCAGAGTGACAAAAGTGGAGTAGAGTGAAATAGCGTTGAGTGGAGTGGCAAAAAGTGAGTTTCATAGAGTGGAGTGTGTAGAGTGGTGTGGCTGGAGTGGAAAGGGGTAGAGTGGAGTGGCGTAGAGTGGAGTGGTGTAGAGTGGAATAAAGTACAGTGGAGTGGCGCAGAGTGACGTATAGTTGAGTGGCATACAGTGGAACAGAGTAGAGTGGCGCACAGTTGAATGGAGAGTCATTGAGTTGAATAGCATGCTATGGAATTGCGTAGAGTTGAGTAGAGTGACGTGAGGTAGACTGCAGTGGTGTAAAGTGGAACAGAGTAGAGTGGAGTGGCATACACTGGAATAGCGTACAGCAGCTTGGCGTAGAGTGGAGTGGAGTGGAATAGCGTAGAGTTGTGTGGCGGAGAGTGGTGTGGCATACAGTTGAGTGGCATGTTCTGGAATAGCAAAGAGTGGAGTGGCGTACAGTGGAATAACATAGACTGGAGTGGCGTAGGGTGGAATAGCGTAGAGTGACATAGAGTGGATTGGCGTGAAGTGGAGTGGCTTACAATGGAGTGGTGTGAATGGAATAGCGCAGAGTGAAGTGGTGTAGAGTGGAATACTGTAGAGCTGAGTGGCATACAGTGGAATAGCACAGAATGGAGTGGCATAGAGTGGCATGGCGCAGAGTGGAGTGGTGCACAATAGAGTGCCATAGAGTGGAGTGGTGTAAAGTTGAGTAGCGTAGAGTGGAATAGTGTAGAGCAGAGTTGTGTAGAGTGGAGTGGCATAGAGAGGCACAGAGTAGAGTGGAGTGGTGTAGAGTGAAACATTATAGACTGAAGTGGCATTGGTTGGAGTGACAATGACTGGAATAGCATAGAGTGGAGTGGAGAAGAATGGACTGGTGTAGAGTGGAGTGGGGTAGAGTGGAATGGCATTGAGTGGAGTGGTGTACAGTCGAGTGGTGTAGAGTGGAATATTGTGGGGTGGAGTGGTGTATAGTGGAATAGTGTACAGTGAAGTGACATGGAGTGGAATAGCGTAGAGTGGCATGGAGTGGAGTGGCTTAGAGAGGAGTGTCATAGATTGCATAGCTGACAGTGGAGTGGCATAATGTGGAATATCATAGAGTTGAGTGGTGTAGAATGGATTAGCATAGAATAGAGTGGCATAAAGTGGAGTGGCGTAGCATGGTGTGGCGCAGAGTACAGTAAAGTAGAGTGAAGTAGTGTAGAGTGGAGCGGCATAGAGTGGAATACCATATGGTGGAGTGGCATAGAGTCGAGTGACATAGGGTAGAACAGCATAGACCGGAGTGGTGTAGAGTGAAGTAGCGTGTAGTGAAGTGGTACAGAGTGACAGATAGTCAAGTGGCATACAGTAGAATACTGTAGAATGGAGTTGCATAAACTGAAGTAGAGTGAAGTGGCATAGAGTGGAATAGTGGGGAGTGGAGTACAGTAGAGTAGTCTAGAATGGAGAGGCATGGAGTGGAAAAGAGTAGGGTGAAGTGAAGGAAATTGAAGCAATGTAGTGGCGTACAGTTGAGTGGCGTAGAGTGGAATAGCATATAATGGAGTGGCGCACCGTTGAATGGCGTAGAGTGGAATAGCATATAGTGGAGTGGCATAGAATGGCCAGACATATAGTAGAGTAGCACAGAGTGGAGTATCATACAGCGAAGTGGCACAGAGTGAATTGGCATTGAGTGGAATGTTGTAGAGTAGAGTGTTGTACAGTTGATTGGAGTGGCGTGGAGGGACGTAGCGTGGAATAGTGTACAATGCAGTGGAGTAGAGTGGAATGGCGTAGAGCAGAGAGGAGTGGCACAGATGGAATTGCATAGAATGGATTGGTGTAAAGTAGAAAACTGTAGAGTTCAGTGGTGCTAAGTAGAACAGCATAGAGTGGAGTGGTATATAGTAGAGTGATGCGCAGTTCAGTAGCATACAGTGGAGTATCATAGAGTGGAACAGCATAGAGTTGAGTGGCATAGAGTTAAATGGCGTAGACTGGAGTGGCATACAGTTGACTGTGGTAGAGTGGAATTGTGTAGAGTGGAGTGGCATCAAGTAGAGTGGAATGGAGTGGAGTGGCATAGAGTTCAGGGACGTAAAGGGAAGTGGCTAGAGTGGAAAGCGTAGAGTGGAGGGGTGTATAGTGAGTACTGTTGTAGAGTGGTGTTGAGTCAAATGATGTAGAGTGAAGTCATACAGAGTGGGGTGGCATACAGTAGAGCAGCATAGAGTGGACTGGTGCAGAGTGTAATAGTATAGAGTGGAGTGGTGCAGAGTGGAGTTGAGTGTAGTGGCGAAGAGTGAAGTGGTGTAGAGTCTAACAGTATAGAGTGGAGTAGCATAGACTGGAGTGGTGTACAGTGAAGTGGCATACAGTGGAACAGTGTAGATTGGAGTGGTGTAGTGTGGAGTGGCAAAGACTGCAATAGCATAGAGTGGAGTGATGTCGAGCAGAATAGCGTAGAGTGGAGTGGCTTAGAGCAGAGTGTTGTAGAGTGAAATAGCATAGAGTGAAATGGCATACAGGGGAGTGGCACAGAATGGAGTGGCATAGAGTAGAGAGGCATAGAGTGGAGTTGCATAGAGTGAAGTGGCATACAGTAGAGTGGCATAAAGTGTTGTGGTGTTGAGCGGAATGGCATAGAGTAGAGTGGCTTAGAGTGGTGTGTCATGTCACAGAATGGAGTGGCATGAGTTAGAGTGAAGTGGTGTGTTGTGGAGTAGCATGGTGTGTTATAGTGTGGAGTGGGGTGTGGTAGAGTGGAGTGAAGTATCACAAAGTGTAGTGGTGTGTCATTCCTTGTAGTGGGGTGGAGTGGTGTGGCAGGTTGTTAAGTGTAGTTTAAACAGACTTAGTGAGAAAATGTGTGAATGGATGTACATTAAATTCTGCAGGAATATAGATTATGGAGCAGAAAGGGTCCTTTTTGTTAGTATGTCAAAATTGGTTTGGTAGTGTTAAAGTTATAAGGCACAAAATGTTAGTGTTATATTGTTCTGCGGAATACCGCGGTACATGCCGATGACAAAGCAGTATACCATTGGCTAATGACTGCCCCTACAAAAGTAAATGGAAGCCATGTTGTTTAAAACAGAGTTACTCTGCATTCTGGCTTTTAAGTAGAAACAGCACACTACTGTATTATAATTGTATAGAAAGGAATGAAGCAGTTTAGGTAAGCCTGGAAAGGTAGGGAAAACTAGTTTAAGGACTTTGGCCGCCAGGGCCGGGGACCACGGAAGCACCGCCAACAGGCTGGCGGTGCTTCCAGGGCCATTCTGACCGCGGCGGTAAAGCCGCGGTCAGAAAAGGGGAACCGGCGGTTTCCCGCCGGTTTTCCCCTGGCCCAGGGAATCCTCCATGGCGGTGCTGCTTGCAGCACCGCCATGGGGATTCCGACCCCCTTCCCGCCACCCTGTTTCTGGCGGTTTTCACCGCCAGAAACAGGATGGCGGGAACAGGTGTCGTGGGGCCCCTGGGGGCCCATAAGGATTTTCACTGTCTGCTTTGCAGACAGTGAAAATCGCGACGGGTGCCACTGCACCCATCGCACCCCTGCAACTCCGCCGGCTCCATTCGGAGCCGGCTTCCTCGTTGCAGGGCCTTTCCCGCTGGGCCGGCGGGCGCTCCTTTGGCGGGCGCCCGCCGGCCCAGCGGGAAAGCCAGAATGGCATCCGCGGTCTTTTGACCGCGGAGCGGCTATCTGGCGGTTCCAGCCAGGCAAGTGGCGACCGCCGCCCGCCTCGGTTGGAATGAGGCCCTTTATATTAAAAAAAAAAAATGTTTACGGAGTACCAAGCTAGTACCTAGAAAATACTGCAGTAGTTACAAAAGGAAATAAAAAAAACCTAAATATGTAACAAAAATGAAAACTATGCAGTAGTAATCTATATTTGTGAAAGATAGTGTAGTACGGTGTATATATTTTTGTTATAATTTTTTAAAATATTTTGTAAGTACTGCGGTACTTTCTAGATAGTACTGCGGTACTCCACATTTTATTTTTAAACAATTAAATATTTAAGACATGGAGGGAGAGGTGGCCAAGCAAGATGGCAGGCGGGATGCGCTTCTAGGAAGCTTCTCACAGCCCTGGCCTGATCCTGCATCATCCTGCCGTGTCTGCCCTGTCTGATGCACTGCACGGGACCAGCATGAACCATGGAGGGCTGTGGAGTGACCCGGTGCTCCGAAGTGTTGAAGCCAGGCCCCCTGAGGTGAGCTGGTCCAGACTGACGGTGGTGACCGGGAAGGACCATGTGGGTGCCTGTATCCTTTGGCCACTCTGGTGGCCGCCACTGATATCCCCAGACCCTCCATTTAACCACCACTGGCCCTTGCTCCCGCGGGTGCCTGAGCCGTGGCCGCTGCTGCGCGGCCTGCAACAACTCTGCAGACATGCCTGCCGGCTGCTTGAATGTCCTTCGGCTGGGAGGTCCCTGTCGCCACGCGGTGGGCCTAACCTGACTCCGCCGTGCTCCAGTGACCCGGTAGCAGCGACATTAGGCCCCTGCTGGGGTGGAGAGGAGCTGGACTGACATCCGTGGCTGGGGAGAGCTGCGTGGGTCCTGTTGGAGCAGGCCCGCGGCTGCTCCGGTAACTGTGGCTAATGACTTTGGATCCCTCTTGCCCGTCTTGGTGGCATGTTGACTGGGAGGGCTGCGGCTGGTGCAGGAACTGGATATCTAGAGGAGAAGTGCTGGGGGCCGCGGCAGCTGCCCTGCAGCATGTGTCAGCCTCGGGGAAGCGCCAGCCCGGTGCATGTGGAGGCCTCAGACTGGGAGACGGCGGGTGGCATATGATAGGCCCAATTTGGCATTGCAGCTGGACCCAGAACATGTGGATGGGGGACAACACCATGAGGCCTGCTGAGTGGTGACACTTGTTTTCCCTCACACATCGCTTCAACCCCACCCAGCAATATTGTATATTGGAGCGAGCCTGGAGCTTGGCCCCCTGACTACCCACTGGGAGTATATGCTGGACTTGGCAGAGGGCTGCGGAATCTGAGAGGCACCCTTAGTGTCTGTCACCTTCGAAACAGTTATCTGGAGATCCGGGATTGTGTTGGAGGACCCATAAACGTGCTGGTGCCTCTGCAACGTGGTCTGAGTAAAGTGTATGAGACTGGACCATAGAGCTGGCGGCTGATCGTTGAGGGGTCATGGATGCTCCTTAGCCCCTGGGGGGCAATACCCTGGAACTGGGCACTTGTCTGGGATGGTGACCCCTCCATACTGCTTTTCCCCCCTGTGGATACTGTGCACTGGGGCAGCGTCTGGGGGATAACCTGGATGTTGGGTCCTCTGCTGTCCCTCTGATCGTGCATGGGTCCTGACTGCAGATGATCAGACATTGAACATGTCTCTGGACTTCTGCCCTTATCCCTCTACGGAAGTGACAGAACGACAGTGTACAGCCGGTGGCAGATGCTTGATGGACCTCCCCCCAATAATACTGGCCTCAGCTGTTTCGGGTAAGAGAAGTGACAGTGTGACTTTGGGGCAGTCTGAAACCTGGTGTGCCTCTCCTGGGATTTGAGGGGTTTGCATTGTTGCCCAGGCTTGCGGCCTGCAGAGGGAGTGCTGCCGACACGTGTGCCAGTCCTCACATCCCTGGAAAGTGCTGGTGTGCGTGTGGGTGATCGGGGGAGGAAATTTGCCTCTGTAGGAGGAGTGTCCGGGGAACCCTCAGATGCAGTACTGATGGGGAGAAATAAACAGGCTCCGCCCTTCCAACAGGAACACAATAGAATGGTATACTAATAGAACTCCCCTCCCACAGTGCCAAACTCGACAAGGTGGGGCAGAGGGAGGACTAGGGTACAGCACCATCAGCAGAGGAGCCCTCTTGTGCTGAACTGTTGGTGGCTATATGGGGCTCCAGAGTGGCACTGCAGGGAAAAATTGAGTTAGTGGCACTAGAGTTTAATCTCCTCTGGGGGACCTCAGGAGGGTATAAACTCAGAGTGGCAGAGGACTCCATCGCTGAGCTCCAGTCAGAGGTTGCCTCCCGAAGAAACAGGTGGCACTGGTCATCTCCAGATCCAGGACCCTGGAGGCGAGAGGTGAGGATGCTGAAGGCAGATTTTGCCGTAACAACATTTGACTCATCAGGCTCCCGGAGCGGGCTGAGGGCAACACAGCGGAGTCCTTTGTGGAACACTGTATAATGCATGTGCTCACGCCGGCAGGGTTGTCAACTATGTTCGCGATTGAGCGAACACACTGTGCCCTGGTTGCTCCCCTGAAACCGGGGGTGCCGCCTCACGCAATCATAGTTTAGATCTTGGATTATAGAGATCAGAGATCGGGACTGCATATTTTGAGCTGCTCCGGAGACCAACAACACTGTATTTGAGAACCAGAGAATATCTATTTACCCAGATTATACCAACAAAGTTCAGAACACCAGGAAGACTTTTTTGGAAGTAAAGACAAAGTTGCGCACCATGGGCATATGTTACATGCTGTTGTACCCTGTACGACTTCGGGTAATTTTTGGGGGCAAGTCCCACTTCTTCGACACACCGGAGGACATTTGGGCGGTCATTCTGACCGCGGCGGTCGGCGGTCGCCGCCCGCCAAGCGGTTCCCGCCGAAAGACCGCGGCGGCCATTCCGGCTTTCCTGCTGGGCCGGCGGGCGACCGCCAGAAGACCGCCGGCCGGCCCAGCGGGAAAGCCCCTTCAACAATGAAGCCGGCTCCGAATGGAGCCGGTGGAGTTGAAGGGGTGCGACGGGTGCAGTGGCACCCGTCGCGATTTTCACTGTCTGCACAGCAGACAGTGAAAATCTTTGTGGGGCCCTGTTAGGGGGCCCCTGCACTGCCCATGCCAGTGGCATGGGCAGTGCAGGGGCCCCCAGGGGCCCCACGGCACCCGTTCCCGCCATCCTGGTTCTGGCGGTGGACACCGCCAGAAACAGGCTGGCGGGAAGGGGGTCGGAATCCCCATGGCGGTGCTGCAAGCAGCGCCGCCATGGCGGGTTCCCTGGGCCAGCGGGAAACCGGCGGGAAACCGCCGGCTCCCCTTTTCCGACCGCGGCTTTACCGCCGCGGTCAGAATCGCCCAGGAAGCACCGCCAGCCTGTTGGCGGTGCTTCCGCCGCACTCCGCCATGGCGGTCATGGACCGCCAAGGTCAGAATGACCGCCTTGGTGTTGGCTGGAGATATGGAACAAAGTGCAGCATGACAAGCCGGGACGCAATAGATCGGGCTCTGAGAATGCAAGGGGGCCCTATAGCATTAACAGGAGCTTACGTTGCTCCGCGGGGACAGATGGCTCTCCACGGCCTGACAGTGAGGACCATTCCAGGATTGAAATTCAAGGTGATGGCACCATGGCAGTGATGTCCTTGAGTCCGGCACCCGTCACTGGAGAATCAGAGGGGAAACTGGAGTTGAGGATGGAGATGGAGAACAACATAGGCTATGATACTTATATGTTAGTTCTGTTTTGCTTTTGATATATCACTGTTATCTTTTTCTTCCCTCTGTTAATTGCTCTACTCCTTTGCATTGGGGGAAGCTGTGGATGTCATATGTGCTTTGATATTTTTCGTATCAAAAAATGTATTTGATAGGATGGAGCATTATGGGAGGATTTGTGCTGTGTTGTTGCTTCCGTTCTATTCAAGGGGACTGTTATATATTAATACGATGTACAAATGCTGGTAACTGCAGACACGGCATTCCCACACCTGCGAGGCGGAGGTTGCTAACTCCACATAGGTGGTAGGCACATTTTTGTCAGGCTTGGGGATTAGGCTGCAGGTCCTGGCAGCAGGGATACAAATGGATATGCAGTATGTGTTATTACAGTTGTTATACTGTTTATCCCGGTGGGGAGGGTGGGAGGGAAGTTCCCCATTATTCTCACACCGTGTTTTCATAGAATGAGGAAAGTTCCTGTTGTCTTTCTCGCCCACCAGGGGCGGGGAGAGTGGGGAGATATTCACAGCTGTTGTCATGACAAGTTGGGACAGTTTTGTTTTTCTTGCAGTGCACAGGAATGCGTGGGATCTGGGGGAACACTAGAGGGGTTTTAATTAGTACATGAGAGGGAACGAGAGGGGGCACATGGGCATGGGGCTGGACACGATATATAGCTAAGTATGTAAATGTTGTAACATGGAACATCAGGTGACCTAATAACTACTCCACACATTAGAGGGTACATTCCTTCTTCCGGAGACACGGGGTTCAGATAGCCTGCCTGTGGGAAACACATTTGATAAACGCAGAATCCCAAAAATTGGGTAAGAAATGGCGGATCAACTTTTCACTGCATCATATTCATACTATGCAAGGGGTGTAGCTAAATGGGTGGCACCAGGTGTCCCCCTTTTACACACTTATAGCTAGGCAGAAGATGAGGCATGCTTACTTCTCCAATGTACACTGGATGGTGTACTGAATTACAATCCTCACTATATATGCTCCCAATAATGCTGATCTGTACTTCTATGATAATATGCCTTACTTGTTGGAGACTGGGGTGGGGTCGCCCATTATATGGACAGGAGATTTTAACTGTATTTTGGACAGGAAAGGGGCCGCCACCCCTGAGGCAGGGGACTAACCCACTGATGGTGAGTTCACTCACCATGGTTATGCATAATTTGGGACATTGGGATGGCTAGAGGGAGCTGCACCTGGAAGGCAAAGAATGTACATGTCATTCCAAAATGTGTGATATGTTTAGTCACCTGGATCGCTTCCTTTTGGGGGACATGGATCATGCACGGGTAGCAGCTGTAACCTACCTGGGTAAGTACTTATCATATCATGCCCCAGTGCTCCTCAGATTAAGATGGGGGATGGAGGGAGGGGGCTTGGTCCTGGTGCATGCTCTCTGACCTCCTGACAGATACAGTTTGCAGGGAAGCACTGCTGACTTCTGTGAATGACTACTTGGAGATGAATTGGGGAACTATGGATAAGAGGGCTGTTGAATATAAAGTGTTGAAGACTGTTATTTGTGGAATGTGTATGGGGACCGTGTGTGGGGTGCGTAGATGTATGGAGACAGACCTTAAGACATTGGAAAGGCATCTGGCAGTTGTACAAACACAAGAGACACTCAATGCTGCATCACGTAGGGAATGGCTCAGGTTACACAGAGCAGTGGGCAGACCCTGGGAATCCCTGGATAATCTGATACTGAAGACCTACTGACAACGACTACATAGGGAGGGAGATAAATCAGGTTGGTTATTAGTGTGAATACTTAAAAGAGAGGTGGAATCTCCTACTATTTTACACCTCAAGATGCCGCAGGAGTATTGGTCTCAAATAGACGGGATGTTGCGAGTGTGTTGGTGGACCACTTATGCGCCATCTACCAGGCTGGACCGGTGGGTCCTAATGGGGCACTAAATGGCTTTCTCCAATGAGTGGAGCTCCCTCAACTGGAACAGGAATGTATGTGGGAAGTGGAAGAGGCTATATTGCTGGAAGAGGCGGGGGATGATATAAAGGCCCAGAATAGATCTAAGGCCCTGTGGAGAGGGGGATGGAGAGGGAGGGAGGGAGGATTGTTGGGGGCAGGGGCAGGAAGATAGGTATCCCATCAAGTTTTATCAAATATATTCTGGTATCCTTTGACAAAAGTTACTGGGGGGTTTTCTGGATCCAACAGAAAGGAGTATACTACTGGAAACAATGCATCAGGTTGTCATTTGCCATATGCCTAAGCCCAGAGGTGACCCGATGATCCCATCCTTGTACAGACCGCTCATAATGCTGAATTCTGATGTTAAATTAAAATCTTATGTAAAATCTTGGCCACTCAGTTCCGTAGGGTCATTTATACCCTGGTCCATGAAGATCAGTGCAGCTTGATGCCTGCGCGCTGCACAACCTTTAATCTATGTCGCTCAGCTCATGTCTTTCACGAGATGAGGGAAGTGGCACAAGAGATAGTGCTGGTATCCTTGGACCTGCCAAGGCCTTCAATACAGTTGAATGGAGATATATGATAGCTGTGCTGTGGGGTTTTGGGTTCAGGCCTTACTTTTTCACTTGGGTGCAGCTACTTTACACGGACCCCTCTCCTGCTGTATGGGTCGGCAGGGAGTTATCAGAGACCTGGGTGGTTAGCAGAGGGACTAGACAAGGGTTCCCTCAGTCTCCACTTCTTTTTGCTTTAGCCATTGACTCCTTGGCCCTGCTGCTCCACCGCAAAATGGACGAATGGGGTATTCGGGTGATGGACTCCATGCATGTCGTTTCCCTACATTCCGAAGTTGCCTTGGTGTAACTTCAATCGTCAGGTGAATCGGTCCCATTACTGTTGCGTCTGCCGACGGAATTCATCAATGTCTCTGGGCTCAAGGTGAATGCCCACAAGTCGCTCATATTTCCTTTTGTGAGAACTCATAGTTTGGCCACTGGAACGGATGTCAGAGGTGGGCCTCTGCCGGGAAATGGAGGGGTTTTGATACATAGGTATCTCGGTTACCCACACTGAGGAACGCCAAAGAATCCTCAATGTGGACAGGGTGGTGTCTGTTCTTGAACAATCTGTTACGTTTTGAAATAGACTGCCTTTTTCGTCGATGGGGAGAGCTGCGATCTCTAAAATGGTGTCCTCCCTCGATGTTCATACCTGGTGCAGAACTCGCTGTTTCCACTAACTCCACTGTAATTTGCTTCGCCTGATAGCTTATTAGTGTCCTTGGTTTGGAGGGGACGCCATAGTAGGGGGGCTCTGGCCACGCTCCATAGAGACCTAGAGGACGGGGGACTGGCTATCCCAGATATTAAACTGTATTATTATGCGATGCACCTGCAACATGCCTCAAGATGGTTGATTGAGACCGACACATGGGAGAAGCAGATGTTCGAGGCATGCTCAGTACAGATACACTAGATCAGCTTTTGATGAGGGGGGGGCGCTCTGACCACCCAGTCCTGTATCTATTTAGAACTACTGCAACCATGTGGAAGCAGGTGGTAAAAGAGGTGCTTCACCAGACACCGTTCGACTTGGAATTGCGCCCGTAGGATCTTGCCCCGTTTAGAGCTAATGAGAATATGATGCCCGTGGAGCAATGGAGAGCAGGGGCTTGCATGTTGGCAGGTGATGTGTACCCTAGGGAGCTATTTCTGTCCCTGCAGGATGCTCAGGAGGTGTTTGGGTTGGGCCCAGGTCATTTCTTACATTATGCTAAACTGGAGAGAGTGGTAAAGGAGGTATGGAGTGACTTTCCGGCTGCCTCGCTGGGAAGAAGGGAGACACCTGATCACACTGTTCTATAAGGCACTTAGGGAAGATAAAACACCAAGCTCTGTGTCACGGGTAGTGCCTGGGAGTGAGAATTAGAGGGTCCGCTTTCCGACACCGATTGGGCTAGAGCGTCAGAACTGGTGCGGACCGTTTCATGTAATATCCATGTGACCCTGTATAAATTAAATATGATGGATCCTAATAGGGGGAGCTAAATGCAAACGCTGAGGCCACCTTCTTACATTTGGCGTGGTCATGTGATGGGGTACAGCAATATTGGAGGGAGGTGGTCTCCAGAATTGAGGAGGTAACTGGTCTGGAAACAGCTCGAAAAGTCAGCCTATTGGGAGCGGTGGACAGGTCAACGGGTGGAAGATTCCTTATAAGCTTACACAATTTTCCCTCCTGCTGGTTAAACACATGGGTTTGGTTGGTGGGGCCCTGAGAGACCATTAGTTGATTGATGGCTCAGATATCTCCAGGAATGGGGAGCAGCAGAGGAACTGCAAATGCGCCTAGCGCGTACTGATGATCAGGCAGCTGCAGAAATATTGACATGGGCTCACTGCTCAACTGTCTTAATTATGATGCAGACTCAGACACCAGTACAGATCTGGATGATTTACCTACCTGGTCGTTTTGTATGTTTTATGTACAAGCTGACTATGTCAACATCAGACCCTTGTAATCTTTTTGGGCAAACAGATGGAGACACTATGTGGTACCCAAACATATGTGGGGGGATTTTTTTATTTAGTAGTTGTGCATATTGTGTTACTCACCTGTGGATGCTTGTACCTTTCTCCTTACAGAAGAACAGTCTTGATGATCTTTTATCTCCTGCACTTCAATGTTTGTACTTGGTTTATATGAAAATAAATAAATAAAGTTATTTAAGAAATTAATAATACAGTACAGTGCACTAAATTTGTGAATTATAGCGTAGTACAATATATATTTTTTTGCAAATGTATTTTTTTTAAGTAACGCTATACTTTCTAGGTGTCACTCCTGTATTCCGTAACCATTTTGTGTTTAAATAAAATATGTAAATAATAAAAAATACATTGGCGCACACCATATTTGTGAAATATACCATAGTAGAGTATATTATTTTTTAAAAATTAATTTTTTTTAAATTCCTTTAACTGTAGGGGTAGGACCGCGGTACTCCGCAAACCTTTCTTTTAATGTATAAAGTAATAAAACTACTTTTAACTACTTTACACACATATTTAAATTGCCCACAACCTTCTTGTGCTCTTATTAACCAGTAGACCACTATATTTCAATGTCAAACCCACAACTCAGGCTAATTATTGGCTAAACAACATGGCTGCCATTTACTTTTGTAAAGGCAGTCATTAGCCACTCTTGTACTGCTTTGTCATCAGCTCCCACCATGCACAGTTTTTTCGTCAAAAATGTTACTGCAAATATAACATTGATATTATCAATGATGTAATCAAAGATGTCATAATTGCCATAATTTGTGGGTAATTACCAGTGCAGGGCGAGGACGCGATTTCTTTTGGTAGTGTAGGGGTAGGGCCTGCCCTTAATGGGCATGGCAATGCCCCTCCAAAATAAATTAACACAGTCTTTCTGCCTCCCCTACTCCGGGAGACAGACACCAGGGAAGCATCTTTTTTTAAAATAGAGAGCTGGGGCCTGGCCACCAGCATGGGCATGGGCATGGTTATGCCCCCACCCCAACTGAAGGGGGTAACAGCCTCTCTGCCCCCCGACAGACTAAAGCATCTCATCCCAAAGGCAAGCATAAGTTGCAGGGAATTTCGCTAGTTCTTTGATGAAGGATGTTCCAAAGACTAAGGGGGTCATTCCAACTTCGGCGGGCGGCGGAGGCCGCCCGCCAAAGTTCCCCCGCCAGAAGACCGCACTGCGGTCAAATGACCGCGGCGGTCATTCTGACTTTCCCGCTGGGCGGGCGGGCGACCGCCAAAAGGCCGCCCGCCCGCCCAGCGGGAAAGACCCAGCAACGATGAAGCCGGCTCCGAATGGAGCCGGCGGAGTTACTGGGGTGCGACGGGTGCAGTGGCACCCGTCGCGATTTTCAGTGTCTGCTAAGCAGACACTGAAAATCATTATGGGGCCCTGTTAGGGGGCCCCTGCACTGCCCATTCCAGTGGCATGGGCAGTGCAGGGGCCCCCAGGGGCCCCACGACACCCGTTCCCGCCATCCTGTTCCTGCCGGTAAGAACCGCCAGGAACAGGATGGCAGGAAGGGGGTCGGAATCCCCATGGCGGCGCTGCTTGCAGCGCCGCCATGGAGGATTCCTATGGCCAGGGGAAAACCGCTGGGAAACCGCCGGTTTCCCTTTTCTGACCGCGGCTTTACCGCCGCGGTCAGAATTGGCCAGGAAGCACTGCCAGCCTGTTGGCGGTGCTTCCGCGGTCGTTGGCCCCGGCGGTCCATGACCGCCAGGGTCAGAATGACCCCCTAAGTCCGGTGCCAAGGTGCCCGATTCTGAAGTAGCAAGGTCAGTGAGTTTTGGGTCCATATTAATAAGAATAGAGCGACGTTGTTCACTTGAGATGTCACAGTTTGTGTTTCCTAAAAAGCAAATGGACCTTTGGTCCCAGCCGACCAGGAATTTTGTCAGCGGACCAGAAACATCCAGCAACTTGTCTTGGCATCCCCTCCAAGCACGATCAATGCCCTACTTATGGTCTTCAGAGAATTTCTACAAGTATGTCACCTTAGTAGGGTGTATCTCTGGAGTCTCTGTAACTTTGCTAGAAAGGTCTGGTCTGGGGCACTCGGATCTCAGCCGAGATCTGGCATTTTCCTCAAACCCATGGCGTATGTGGGTTTGTATGTAGTTTGCCACTTCAGTAGGTGGGATCCACAAGGTAGAGCTAGAGTGGACAATATCCTCCGGCTCGAAGGTGAGAACTTTTAGAGATTGTGTCTTCTTTTTGCGCTTGCTAGAACGTGGATCGTCCCCATGATCCAAAGTCTGAGAAGAGTAGGATGATTTTGAATCATCCTGAGGGCCCATTTTTAGGATGCTAGGTGCGGTGCTATAATTGTGATCTTTAGCCAGCAACCCCACCAATTTCTCAAAGTCAGCCACCTGGGGGATCCTGTCGACTTTAGTACCTTGGTTGGTCTGGGAGTTTGAGGGTTTATCTCTGCTGTGTGTTGCAGTGAGAGGGATCCAGCCTTGCTTGTTGTCTGCAAACCCATTTAGGTGCTGTTTTAGGGGTTGAATGGCCTTAACCAGGGCTAAGTTCACAAAATGTCGTACACCAGTGTCCAGCGCATAGACCAGGTCTTGTTCAAAAGATCCTGCAGGGTCGTCACATTAGTAACCTTCAACATTTTCTTTCTCATACTCAGCTATGGTTACTGTACAATGCCACAGGTTAATTGCCCAGTAGCAATAAAGTAGAGACAAACTAAACAGCAAAGTTTTTAAAATTAATGTGGAGGTAAATTACTTAGGAACCCCAAAGGCAGATGTGAAGAAGAACCTTTAAGGATTCTAAATTGTATGGAATATAAAGTGTGGAGGGAGACCTGCCAGCAACTGTAGGCAAAGCCTAACAAAATTTTTGCAACCCTGGAAGTCACTTCCACCACTGCATATACGAAGGGAATATTGCTCAGGGGCCGGAGACCGTTGCACACGTCTCTCTGTATTCCAAGTTTAAGGAATAATGCACCAGGAGTGAAGCCAACTTTTTGTGCATGCGTGCTAGCCCCCAAACATTAATAATAGAAAGAGGAGAGCGTGGCAGGGCACCATACTTCCTCGCTCCCCTTACTCCCGCTCCACTAATCAAAAAGAAGTGAGGCAACAGAGCGCTTCATTGGCATGATAAACACTTCCACCAGGCATGTGGTGCGACACGGAGCCAAAAAAGAGGAATATGCAAAAGTCAAAAACATATTAAAGGTACAGCACGAACAATGTACATGAAACGAACGCTTAAACAATATTATAAATGTACATGTGGTGCGATTTTTAATTATTGTACATTACAGAAAAGTTAACCATGAACTGCGCTTAACTTTAACTGGCTGCGAAGCAGCAAAGAAAGGGGGGGTGGTGTCACATATAAGATTATATGGGACTAGAACTCTATAGTTGGTCATAGGACTGAGACATTTTAATGGGAAATGTAGTGTCTTTGAACTTTCTTTTGAATGGCTGCTGAAAAAATAAAGTGAAGAAATAGAAGCATAACCCTCACCTACGGGTCCTGAACAGAATTGAAAAATTATTGATGCAAATGCTAGAAAATCTTTTATTCCAAACATATACAACTCACCATACCATTGTTTTATTTTTCAAACATCAATCATAGTTACTTACAAATCCTAATGAAGGATACCTTTGGTAAATTAATGACACTTTCCTCACATACTGCCTTAGTGTTCTTCAACATTTGCCAAATACAGAAATGGATGTGGAGAATGAATTTTCTCCACAGATAGAGAAATCCAGGAAACATGTCAATAAAACTGTTTCTGCAGTCGTCAGAGACCATAACATGGGCTCTATGCACCACAACAACCTAGGGTTCGATTATCGCCGGAATATATAGAAAAGAACGAGTCCATTTCTCAGATGGAAGCAACAGGGTGCTCCTCAACAACTTGAAAGACTGCCTCCTATTCTATGTGTAGTTATCAACTACACATCATAAACACAAAGGATCTGTTCAGAGCCAACCCTTGTCCCAGTGGGTTCACAAACCAAATAAATTCAGTATAGAATAGCAACACTTATGTCTCCACAATGGATCTGAGGATCTGTTACCAACCAAATGCACTCATTTAAAACAACAACACATTTCATCCAGTGGGCGTGTACATGGCTCTATGGGGCTGTGAGTGGCTGTATCAGTGGTTTTGTTGGTCTGTGACTAGGTGTTTGTATGTGTGAATGGGTGTGTGAGTGGGTCTGTCACTGACTATGTGGGTCTGTAAATGAGTGTGTGAGTGGTTGTGTGGGGTGTGACAGTATGTGTGAGTGTATCAGTGAGTGGGTGTATGAGTCGCTACATGGGTCTGTGAGTACATGTAAGAGTGGTTATATGGGTATATAACTGCATGTGTGAGTGACTGCATGTGTGGGTGAGTGGGTGTGTGTGTGTGAGTGGCTGTATGGGTCTGTGAGTGGATGTGTGAGTAGTTATATGGGTGTGTAAGTGGATGTGTGAGTGCCTGCACGTGTTAGCAAATGGGTGTGTGACTGGTTGTATGGGTGTGTCACTGAGTCTGTGAGTGACTTTGTGGGTCTGTGAGTAGGTTGTGGGTGGCTGTATAGGTGTGTGAGTGGGTGCAGGAGTGGCTGTATAGGTCTGTGAGTGGGTGGAGTGGTTTTGTGGGTGTGTACAGGGTGTGTGGGTGGCTGTATGGGTGTGTGAGTGGGTGTATGAATGAGTGTATGGGTTTCTGGGTATGCGTGTGAGTAGCTGTGTGGGTCTGTAAATGGGTGCGTGAATGGTTATGGGTGTGCGTATGTGGATGTGTGAGGAGCAGCAAGCAACAAAGACCGTCAAATTCTGAGCAACCATGCTTTAACAGTAAATAGTCAATGGCGGCCCTGTTTTGCAGAGCAGATTTTCTAGTACCTCGTATGTGTAGCAATAATTCAGCTAAAGCGATAGAAGTATAATTGATGTTCCTAACCATTAAACATTCTACCTCAAGTATTCTAATTGGCTACTCCTGGTACTCCTTCAATAGAAAGACTCAAGCTTATATATTCTAATTTGGATATCAATTGAATTTCAGAGTTACAGTCCTCACTTAATTGAACTGTGTCCCTTGGATAACGACTATGTACAGAATGATGTCCCTTGGATAGTGAGTATGTACAGAATGAAATGGAAACATCATGAGTCCTAATCGTGTAAAGGTACAAGGTCCACTAGCTATATTAGTAGGAATGTATGTAAAGGTGATTTCTACAAGAGAATAAACATCCTACTAGTAGTTTGACATACTTGATGTGCTAGAAGCAGTCACAATGTGGAGGCAGGTCATGTCATTTGTCATTCTTTTGCAATGTTTATCGGTTTGGTAGTGACATAGAGTGTGTTGTTCCCACGGTATCTCTTGAGGAGACCCCATTGTTGTCTCTATGCGCAGTTGAGGGCATTTTCCAATTTGATGTGAAATCACAAGTAAACTCAAAACATACATCACCAGCGGTGATGTTGTAAGTAATCACATGGCTCAAATTGACCCATTTTTCATCTGTCATTTCTTGCAAAACCTACAGTATTCATAGGGACTTAAATGGGATAACACATCACTCTCCCGGATATCTCCATCTTTGTTGGTGGTATTAAAAATGTCCAGTAAAATCTTTGCAGGCGTCAGTATGGCCACCAGACAGGTGGATATGACATCCACCGTACTCTGCATGGAAGCCATGCAGAAATCGGACCTATTGAGTACGACTCGTGCCAGACGTATCCAAAGATTTACAGTAAAGTGCAGTAAAGGTGTTGATCGGTTTGGTTGATCTATCATTTCGGAGCTGGGAGCTTTGGAACATGCCCGAAAGGAGACCACGTAGCACAGCTAGCACACAGAACTCATAGTATGATCTGTAAAAGAGAAAATAATTATCATTCTCGCAAATAACATTTGTCAGCTGGTACACTGTATTTCCTGGCTTTATAATTAAGAGGATATTATCCTTGCCCTTGGCGATGATTTCTGCTGGTTCTGGAGGATGATTTGAGGATTCTACCGACACCTTAGCATTAGGGTTTTTGTCAGTTGAACCATAACCTCCCTTTCCACGTACTGTAAGAAGGGCTGGGGCAGTCCACTTTTTCACTATTCCTCCATACTCTGGAATTATTACCATCTGAGCAATTCTGTCTCCAGATTGTATCATCAGATCGTGTAGCCACTATTCAGGAGAATGATTTTAATTTCTCCTTGGTAGTCTGCATCGATCACTCCCCCCAAGACCTGAATACATCTGAATGCCAACCCAGATCTGGGAGCTATCAATCCGAAATGCTACGGGGGAATCTGTATTCCAACACCGGTTTCACAGAGTGCCATGTCTCTTGGTTTCAATGTGTACACCTTTAAAGCATGTAGATCAAGACCTGTAGATTTGGGTGTGGCTTGGTAAGGAGCTAGGGCTCCAGGTCTTATTCCCCAATACATTATAGTGTTGGTCATCACAGGGAGTTGTATGTGTAATGCTACGGTTAACATTCTCGTCAATGGAGTCTTTGCATTTGTCAGTGGCCTGTTGTTCAAAATTTGGAGGGCTTCATTTAAACGCTCACCTCACCTTTTCAAAGTTCCATCTGATAGTTTTCGTAAGTGGGCTTTAGGCAAGCCGTTCATTCAGTCCTGCAGTTTGTGGATAATAAGGAATGCGATAAATTCACTCAATATCATGTTGTAAACAATAGTCTTGTACCAATTTACGTTTGAAATATGACCCATTGTCACTCTTGACTTGGAGTGGGGCTCCATTATATAACATTAACAGGTCTAGAGTCTTGATAATGTTATACTGAGTGGCACGTTTGTAAGGGATGGCAATTAGGTAACCAGAATAAGTGTCCACTACTGTGCAAGCGTATTGACACCCAAAATTAATAGGTGGTGGCCCAATGTAATCAATTTGCCATATCTGTCCCGGGAATTTCCCTCTCCCCAACTGACCTTTGACTGTTTGCAGGACAGATCTCTGTTGTGTGTGTTGGCAAACAGGGCATTGCACCATCACAGTTTATATCAAGTCTAGGGAATGTGCATCCCTCTAATGTCTGCCAACCTGTAAGTGGCTTTCTTTCCTAGGTGTCCACATTTTTGGGGCGCCCACTTAGCCATCCTCACCAAGTTAGAATCTGGCGTTGCCACCTCTGCCTCTGAGATTTTGGCTTTGTTGAATTGAACCATCGTTCTAGTGAATCAGTGGGACAATGGGCATCTACATGATACACAGTAACAGTACTTTGTTCTAGCATTTCCCAAATTTCTTGCCAAAACTCTTTGCCCCACACCTCCTTAGAATGTATTCACCAGTTATGTGCATGCCATGGAGAAAGCCAGTTGGCTAATCCAATGGCGGTAGACCAAGATTCAGTCTAAATGTGGCAAGTCACAGGTAATTCTTGTTTCAGTGATTGATACATAGCATACAATTCTGCATATTGACTACTCTTCCCTTCTGTAGTAGTTAACAACTTCTTGGTGATTGGGTTATATGACACTGCTTTCCAATGTTTTTTAGCCCCCACATACTTGGATGAACCATTGGTAAACCATACATGCTTCCAGTCCTCAGGGGACAAGGATTCAAATGGCTCACTCCATCTCACTGGTGACTCTTTTATCTATGGTACATCCTGCACCCTCTCAATGTTCTGCACGTACCCCGCATCCGCGAAGCCACCGCCGGAGGAAGATCCTTCTCTTTCCTGGCAGCGAAGACCTGGAACTCTCTGCCCAGCCACCTTCGCACCATACCTGACCACCTCTCCTTCAGGAGGCAGCTCAAGACCTGGCTCTTTGAGCACTGACCTCCCCCACCCCCCAGCGCCTTGAGACCCTTACGGGTGAGTAGCGCGCTTTATAAATGCGAATGAATGAATGAATGAATGAAGGGGCTTGTGACACCTGTTCATGTAGAACTGCGGTCTCTGCTGGTCCCACTCAGGCCCTGTCCCATACGTACCATTTCCAACTAATGATACTAGCTTCTTGTGCATCTCCTTTACGGTGAGTTTTAGGTGAACTCATCACTCACTGCATTATTGGAATCTCAGGTCTCAGAATCGCATTATGACCTAGGGTCATCTGCTCAGTATCCACTAGAGCCCAATAACAAGCAAGTAATTGTTTCTCAAAAGGAGTATATCGCTCTCCAGCATCAGGTAGCTCTTTAGTTCAGAAACCCAGGGGCACACTTGTTCTTCCCTGTTTATGCCACATTCTCAAATTAGCATTTTGCCCCTGAACGGTCACATACAACCCAATGTCTCCTTCCTGTACTGGCCATAAGTCTAAACGCCTGTTGAATCGCCTCTTTTGCCAAATCAAACGCACACTGCTGCTGTTCTCCCCATTCAAACTCATGCTTCTTTCTTGTCACTTTGTACAAAGAGGCTAAAATCTGACTCAAGTGAGGGATATGCTGTCTCAAAAAACCAAACAATCCAAAGAATTGCTGTGTCTCCTGCTTAATGTGGGGAGTGGCAAACTCTAAAATCTTTTGTTTTGCCTGCAGCAACACATCTCTATGTCCCTGATTCCACTGAATTCCTAGAAACTTCACGTTTTGAGAGGGTCCCTGTGTCTTAGCTGGATTAATCATCCACCCTTTACTCTGCAAGAGTTCCACAACCCGTTCCAACTGCACCTGTTCTCGTGTCTCTCCTTGAATCATCACATCATCAATGTAATGGTTCAATTGCACCCCTGGAATGACAGATTGTTCATCCAGGTGCTCTGCCACCAGCCGGTGACAGATGGTGGGACTATGTATTTACCCCATAGGCAAAGACTGCATCTTAAATTGTCTATCACAATGTGAGAAAGCAAATTGTTCCTGACATTTAGGGGCCAATGGTATTGAAAGGAAAGCATTAGCAATGTCAATAGTTGCATGCCACGTCCCTTTATGTTTTTGTATTCTTTCAATCAAAGTGATGATGTCGGGGACTGCGTCTTTCAAAGGGAGTGTATATTTATTCAGCTCACAGTAGTCAACCGTCATTCTGTAGCGCACATCAGATTGACGAACGGGTCACAGAGGTTTATTTTATTCAGAGGTGGTTGGAGCTATCACACTAGCCTCAATCAACTCCTTTTTATTAATACTTATTTTCTCATGCCCTCCTGGAATGTCAATTGCCAGTATATATATTCTAGAAGGGGCACAATCAAAAGAGTGTATTCTCTTTTTGGTGTTCTTCCTATTTTCATTTGAACAGTAGTCTGCATGGCAGGTGTTTGTTTTCCACCCAGCCCGGTGATGGTGTAGAGCTGACCGGTGAACCTTTTTGGATTTCCATAAATTAAAGAGGCCTCCGCTCCGGTGTCAACTAATCCTCAGACTCTTTGAGCATTTGTGTGTTTCCAGTGTCTTTCTAAATCAACATGGGGTCTGTTATCTTTACAAGCCCATCCCTGTACTGGTGCTTGGCCTGTTTCCTAATCTGATTTAAACCTGTCAACTTTTGCCCAAGTCAGGTCTGGATATATGCTTTCATATCTGTGAGCCAATTGTCTTCCTTCCCTGCTCTCAACTGTTAACCTCTGACTGTCCAAATCTTCCTCCTCTGTCCCTCGTGAAGAAACATTTTTCTCCTTTTCTATTCCGTCTTCCTTCATCTGTGGCTGACTCTGAGTTGCACGTTTATTATCTTGCTACCCTCTTTTCGGTCCAGCCCTCTTTTATAGTACATCTCCCACAAGCTTTCGGTATCTATCCCATCAATCTGCTCTTTGTTGACACCATCCTTCAGTAATGCCATAAACATTTCTCTCCTAGATACTCTGTTGTTATCTGTGCGACCCTCAGATCTCGAGGCTCTCTCTGGTTTACTCCAGTTTCCAAGCTCTCCTAGCTCTTGAACTGCCTCCAGCACCTCTTATATTCTCTGCCCTGTCTAATTAATTAAGAGAGTCATTATTACTTACTTGTAAGCTGGAGGGGCAAGGCAAAATATTTTATTTTGTACTGAAATGGTCAGTGGAGCCTCTGACAAATTGTGGAAGGGTTGCTTCCCTGGGGGGGCATTTTTTTAAGGCCTTTTCTGCCCCCCACCTTGGGAGCAGATCAGCCTATTTTAATTAGCCCGATCTGCCCCCAAGTGGGGCAGAAGGCACTAGGCACCAGGGATAAAAAAAAATGATTTTACAGGTGGGGAGTGACCCCTTAGGCAAGGGTCGCTCCCCTGGGGGGCAAATTTATTTTGGGCCAATTCTGCCCACCTTGGGGACAGATCGGCCTATTTTTATTAGGCCAAGCTGCCCCCAAGGGGGGCAGAGACCACTAGACAACAGGGATTTTTTGGGGGGGCCAATTTCACGCAAGGGGAGCGACCCCTTAGGCAAGGAATGCTACCCTGAGGGGAACATTTATTTTAGGCCATTTCTCCCCCCTTGGGAGCAGATTGGCCTATTTTTATTAGGCCAGTCTGCCCCCAAGGGGGGCAGAATCTACTAGACACAAGGGATTTTGTTTACGCCAATTTTACGCAAGTGGAGCTACCCCTCAGACAAGGGTCACTCCTTGGGAGGCATTTTTTAGGACCTTTTCTGCCCCACCTTGGGGGCAGATCAACATATTTTAATTAGGCCAATCACTAGACATCAGTTTTTTTTTTGGGGGGGGGGGCAATTTCACGCAAGGCAAGGGTCGATCCCCTGAAGGGGGGGCATTTTTTTATGGCCTTTTCTGCCTCCCTTGGGAGCAAATTGGCCTATTTGAATTAAGTCGATCTTCCCCCAAGGGGGGTAGTAACAACTAGGCACCAGGGATCTTTTTTAAAAACATTTTTTACAGATGGGGAGCAACTCCTTAGGCAAGGGTTGCTCCCCTGGGGGGCAATTTTATTTTAGGCCATTTCTGCCCACCTTAAAAGGCAGATCGGCCTACTTTTATTAGGCCAGTCTGCCCCCAAGGGGGGGCAGAAAACACTAGACACCAGGGATTTTTGGGGGGCTAATTTCACACAGTGGGAGTGACCCCTTAGGCAGGGGTCGCTCCCTTGGGGGGCAATTTTATTTTAGGCCATTTCTGCCCTCGTTGGGGGCAGATCAGCCTACTTTTTTTAGGCCAATCTGCCGCCAAGAAGGGCAGAAACCACTAGGCACCAGGGATTTTATTTCTCTACTACTTTACGTAAGGGGCGCGTCCACCTGGTCAAGGACTCTATCCCATGGGGGCAAATTATTTTAGGCCATTTCTGCTCCCTTGGCGGTAGATCGGCCTATTTCTATTAGGCCCATGTGCCCCAAAGGGGGGGGCAGAAACCACTTAAGCACCAGGGATTGATAAGTGTGTGTGTGTGTGTTTTGTTTGAGGGGCTGTCCATTGGGCAGGGGTCGCTCTCCATGGACAACATTGCTCTGCCCATCGGTGGGCTGATGGGGCAATTACGCACAATCCACTCGGGGGGAGGGGCAGAAAGCCTACTAGATGCTAGGGATTTTTTTTAAAGTAAAAAATAGTGGGGGTGGCTACCAACCAGTATGGGCATGGTTATGCCGCACCCCAACTAAAGAGGGTGACATTCTTTCAGCTCTGCCCCCGCACACTAAAAGATCTTATCCCAAAGGCAAGTGAGAGGACATTTGATTATTTATTTATTTTTTTCCATTTGGGACATGAGAGTTTGGCTAACTCTCAAAATCGTACCACTTGGAATGGTGAGCGCTGCACTTTTTGGACTTTGGGACGCTGCCATCTAGAAAAATCTAAGAGACCTAGACACTTCTGAAAACTAAACATCCAGGTGAGTCCAAGGTAGTGTGCTTCACATGCACCCCGCACCATTTTCTTACCCACAATGCCCTGCAAACCTCCAACTTTGCTTGAAATCTCACATTTTCCCCACATTTTTGTGATGGAACCTTCTGGAATCTGCAGGAATCCACAAAATTTCTACCACCCAGCAATCTTGCATATATACCAATAAACATTCTGCCCCACTTGTCAGTTTAATAACATTTTTTTTCAAACTGCCCTCTTGGACCCACTTTGCCTCCCCCTCAGTTTCAACATGTTTTTGGCTCTTCCCTGTCACAGGAACTTGGCCCACCTACACAAGTGAGGTATCATTTTTAACGGGAGACAGAGGTGAACATTTGGTAGTAGGAAATGTGTGCCGGTGTAGTGATCCCACACAGAAATGTGGGGAAAATTTGTTTTTTAGTTAAATTTGAGGTTTTCTGAGGATTCTGGGCAAGAAAACACTGGGGGATCCACGCAAGTCACACCCCCCTGGACTCCCTGGAGTGTCTAGTTTTCAGAAAAGTCTGGGTTTGGTAGGTTTCCCTAGATGGCTGCTGAGCCCAGAGCCAAAGACACAGGTGCCTCTCCCCCCAGCTAAAACAGGTAGTTTTGTAAATGATCATTTTGATGTGTCCATGTAGTGTTTTTTTGGCCATTTCCTGTCGCGGGCACTAGGCCTACCCATTTGTATTGAGATATGTGGGGAAATGCTGGGTAGAAGGAAGTGTGTGGCTCCTCTCAGATTCGAGAATCTTTGCAGCACTGAAATGTGAGGAAAAAGTGTTTTTTTTGCCAAAGTTTGAGGTTTGCAAAGGATTCTGGATAACAGAACCTGGTGAGAGTGCCACAATTTCCCCCATCCTGGGTTCCCCTAGGTGTCTAGTTTTCAGAAATGCCCAGGTTTGCTAGGGTTCCTTAAGTGCCGGCTGAGCTAGAGGCCAAAATCCACAGATAGACACTTTCCCCAAAAAAAGTCAGATTTCAGTGTAAAAATGTAATGTGTCCATGTTTTTTTGGGGGCGTTTCCTGTTGCGGGCTCCAGGTCCAGCCACACAAGTGAGGTACCATTTTTATCGGGAGACTTGGGGGAACACAGAATAGAAGAACAAGTGTTATTGCTCCTTGTCCTTCTCTATATTTTTTGCTTCTCAACACCTTATCTTGTGCCCATTTTGAAAGTACAGATGTTTTCCTTTTTTCACTCTTTATATTTTACTAAATGAATGGCTGTATACCCGGAATACAATGAAAACCGATTGCAAGGTGCAGCTCATTTATTGGCTCTGGGTACATAGGGTTCTCGATGAATCTACAAGTCATATATATTTCTGCAGCCAGATGAGCCAGTATATTGCTTTCAAAAATCTGCCATAGCAGGAAAAAGTTACAGAAGAATACGTGGACAGAAATGGCTGTTTTTTCGAGCTCAATTTCAATATTGTTTTATTTCAGCTAAGTGACCCCTTGCTGCATTCAGAATTGTGTCTACTTTTCAGAAATGTATAGCTCTCCGGGATCCACCATTGGTTTCACACCCATTTCTGTCACTAACTGGAAGGAGGCTGCAAAATATAAAAAATGTGGTACGTCCCAATAAAATGCCAAAATTGTGTTGAAAAATTTGTTTTTCTGATTCAAGTCTGCCTGTTCCTGAAAGCTGGGAAGGTGGTAATTTTAGCACCGCAAATCCTTTGTGGATGCTATTTACAGGGAAAAACACACGCTTTCTTCTGAAGCTCTTTTTTCCCATTTTTCTAAAAAAAAATCCACATTTTAGCTGTATTTTGGCTAATTTCCTGGTCTCCTCCAGGGGAACCCACAAACTCTAGGTACAATTTAGAATCCCTAGAACATTGGAAAAAAAGGATGCAAATTTGGCGAGGATAGCTTATGTTGACTAAAAGTTATGAGGGCCTAAGCGTGAATTACCCCAAATAGCCAAAAAAAAGGCTTGGTACAGGAGGGGGAAAAGGCCTGGCAGCGAAGTGGTTAATTTACTGCTGGGTTTAATCTTCTAGTGAATGCATTTCAACTCCACCTGGGTTCTGTGGGGTGCCCTGTATTTTCCATCTGAATATTGGCTGTGCACGAACCACTTCTGGCTTGTCTGTCTCAAACTGGCCCCCACCTTTTTTAACCTCTACGTCACTGAAATTTCAAAAATCAGTACTTTCCCAAGTGTTCATATCCCATTCTTCAGGATTCGAGTCTAACCCAGCTGTAGCAATTGCTAAATGAACTTTCTTTTGATTTATTTTACCTCTGCGTTTCTGAAATCTGTTTTGAGCGACTTTGCCAGTTGACTTTTCTGCCATGGGCTGATATGCATTGGCTTTATATTGCAATAACTTATTCTGACAAGACAGCATGGTTACAGTATTTTTAGTTTCAACTAGTTGCCTCTCTAATTGCTGGTTTTATTGTTTCAGCTGCTTACATTTTTCATGCATTTTTCTGCAAGCAGAAAGCAAAATCCATCCCCTCCGACCTAACATAGATAAATTACCACCCTGTTCAAGAGGTAATTTTTGTAAACATATGAGTACATCTTTAGGCTCAGCTTCACTAAGATACTCATCCCAGGGCTCTGAAAGCCCCGAACCGCAAGACCACTTGTTCGCCAGAACATTGGAAGGTTCTTTGATCCACCCTGGAATCTCACATGAAACTTGGGAAATGGTTTGTGAAGCTGCTTTTGACTTCTTGCCAAACATATTTCACTTTTAAATCTTACACTTTTCAACCTTTCCCCCCCTTCGTACTGCTCACCTACGCCAAATTGTTTTGCTCTACTTCAGACTGAGAGGAAAATGAAGTGAATGGAATGCAAAGAATGCAGCAATCTTAGGGGGTCATTATGAACATGGCGGTCCCCCATGCCAGCAGCTGCGGAAATTACAGCCATCGGCATGGTGGTCCGGACCTCCATATACCACCACTGGCAGAACTCCGCCACCGCAAGGCTACCGCCACCAGGCAGCCTGACGATGGCAGAGTTCCTTATCCGACAGGACAGCGCTGCAAGCAGCGCTTCCTGCCAGATAAAGAACCTGTGTCCCCCCAGCCTTTCCCTGGCGATTACCCCCGCCAGGGAAAGGCTGGCAGAAGGGGTGCTCCGGGGCCCCTGTGCACAGTCCCATCGCGCATGTCACTGCCCGATTTATGGGCAATGATGTGCGTGAAAGGTGCTGCTGCACCCTGACATTGACGACGGCTCCATGTGGAGCCGTAGGCAAGATCCAGGCCCAGCATTCCGCTAGGCGGGCTAGCGGAAACACAGTTTCCGCCCAGCGGAATGTTCTTTATTGGGCCGGCGGGGTCCTCATCGGGCTGGCGGTATGTGTTTAGACCGCCAGCCTGAACATGTCAGGAAATCCTTCTGTGTTCATAATGAGGGCCTTAGTCTGAGTAATGAATTTATTAAAGCACTTCCCAAGCTTCATACACGGAAAGAAAAACATGTGCTTTTATTTCAAATGCAGCAACACATGTGCAATTCTAAAAATGACCACAGCAGTAGAATAATAATGATTACAGAAACAAAGTAGATGCAGTATCTCAACAATGGATATTATATATCTTTATAGACTACGTCTTTATGTATACACAATGCAAAGCTAAATATAATAAATATATAATGGGATTATTTTCCGAGCAAGGCGTCCCTCCTCAGATGAGCTCCTTCTCTCTAGTTGTCAAGCTTCCTCCCCTTATATACTTTAAACAAACTGCAGAGGAAAATTCTAGACTCCCCCTCCCCAAATGAGTAAGTTTTTGTTCAAATGCTGGCCATACCAGGTCAGTGTTGAGAAGAATGCGCTAGAGACTGGCCAAATCTCAAGGTATTTTTCCAAGTTCAAGCTGTTCCCTGCTTTACCATAAACATTCTCAGCCTGGTACATCTTATCCTTCCTACTCCCCTATGTTATGTGCCTGTTCTTGTTGAGAAGAAGCGAAAAACAGGTTAACAAATTGTGCACTGAAAAATACCTGCACCACTAATGTGACTGCGTTTGCAGCTAAGAACAAAATGGAGTCAGTGGTCAAGATGGTGTCTGTGGTTAAATACAGATAGCATTACACTGGGGTACTAAGGCATAGGTACTGTTAGACCTGGCATCCTTGTTGTGCCTTTCCCTGTCTTTTTTGCCTCTACTTCATGTATTTTTGACTGTGTGCTGGACATCGTTTTTGCTGTTTTTTGGTACTTTGGACACTTCACCACTGCTGACCAGTGCTAAAGTGAAAGTGCTCCCTATATCAATTGTGAATATGATTGGTTATCCCTGATTGTCCTATTTGATTTACTAGTAGGTCAGTTGTAAAGTGAGTGGCCCTGTAAACATGTCTCAGACCTGCCACTGCAGTGTTGGGTGTGCAGTTTTGCACTGCCAATTCAACCTGGCAAGTGTACCCACTTGCCAGGCCCAAGCCTTCCCTTTTACTACATATAAGTCAACCCTAAGGTAGGATGTAGGTAGCCTCATGGGTAGTGAAGTGTATTTAAAAAAGTAGGACATGTACTGCTGTGTTTTACATGTCCTCGTAGTGAAATACTGTCAAGTTCGTTTTTCACTATTGCAAGGCCTATGTCTCCAATAGGTTAACAAGAGGACTGCCTTTAAGTATCTTTTAAGTGCAGTTTCCCGTTGGGAGCAGATATAGACATGGAGTTTGGGGTCTCAGAACTCACAATCTAAAAATACATCTTTTGGCAAAGTTGGTTTTTCGATTGTCAGTTTAAAAATACCACTCTTAGAAAATGGGTATTTTCTTGCTTAACCATTCTGTGCTTCTGCCTGACTGTGGAATCCACATCTGGGTCAGACTGACAGTTGATCTGTTTGTGAATTTCACCTAGACAGTGACACAGCATATCCTGATGAGTCTCCTGGGCTAAAGTGGGGAGGGGAGGGAGGAGCTGACACACCTGAAAGGGCTGTGCCTGCCCTCACACCATGTAGTCTCCAACCCCTTGGTGTGTGGTTTCTGGGGTCAGGCCTGGGCAAGACGAGATCTTGTGAACAACAGAGACTTTCCTTTAAAATTTTCCTACTTCAAAGGCAGAAAGGAGTATAAGTAGTGGGCCCAAAACCCCAGACTTTTAGAACACTTCTGGAACAAGAGGAACAAGAGGAACAAGAGGAACCTCTGCTAAGGAGAAGAGCTAGAGGAAGAGTACTGCCCCCTTTGCTGTGTGTGCTTTGCTGAGTTGGCCTGCAGTTGCTGTTTCTGCCTTAGAGAGGACAAAAATAGACTTTGATGTGTAACCTGATTGTGAAGTTTCTCCAAGGGCTTTGGACTGAATTTGCCTCCTGTTAAGAAGTCTCAGAGACATCAAAGTCTTCATCTGCCAACACCTGGGCTCTCTTGCTGAGACCCCTTAACTTACCAAGTGGTGCTACATCCAGTCACTGGAAGAAGAAGCTGACATAACCAGAGTGAAAATCCATGCACTGGAGCCGAGCAGCAGAAAAATCGATGCAGCACCTGCACCATGTCTAAAAAATCAACGCATCACAGGTAAAATCGTTCCATCGCCAGCTCAGCGCAGATTCATCACTGCCGTGCATCTGGATTTTCCACATATCGCCCCTGTGTGTCAAAATCTTCGACTTCACCACATGGACCCGAGGCTTTTGGTCCAGAAACAAACACATCACTTGCCCGGCGCAGAAAGAATCGACACACGGCCTCACTTGCAAGTAAGGAATCAACGCATTGCTTGCTTTTCCAACACACGCTCGCCCGGGCAGCATTATTTTTCATGCATACCAGGTACTTTGTGCTAAAACAACACAACCATTGATTTCTATGGATTAAGACTCTTTTTACTTTAAAAAATAATATCTTTGCTTAGGTATGTTGGATTTTTGTCGTTTTGGTCTTGTTTGATTTAGACAAATATTGGCTATTTTTCTAAACTGGTGTGGAATCCTTTTGTGGTGTTTTCACTGTATTACTGTGTGTATTGGTACAAATACTTTGCACATTGCCTCTGAGATAAGCATGACTGCTTGTGCCACGCTACCAAGGAGGTGAGCAGGGGTTATCCTAGGTGTGTATCTCCTATAACCTGACTAGAGTGAGGATCCCTGCTTGGACAGAGTGCAAACTGACTGCCAAACAGAGACCCCATTTCTAACAGGTACTGAAGAGGGCTCCCCAAAGCTGCAGCACCAATTGTGGCACTCTGAGAGGCCTCAAGCAGACTGCCATTGCAAATGCATGACAAAGTGTTCCCAAAGTTGCAAACTCACCCTGGGTGCCATGACCACTAACATTGCATGCAATATAGGTAAGTCACCCCTCTGGCAGGTCTTATAGCCTTAAGGCAGGGTGCACTATAATGCCTGAGCAAATATGCCCTTAGTGTGTCTTTGCCAATTCTTAGACATAGTAAGAGTAAAGGGAAGCCATAGTAAATGCATGTGCTGGATATTGGTCACTACGAGTTCCCCAGCTACATGATGGCCTCTCTCAACCCTGGGTTGTTTGGTATTCGCCAACTCAGAATAATAAATCCACACTGATGCCAGTGTGGGATTTATTATAAAATGTAGTTAGAGGGCACCTTATAGGTGACTTCTGAAAAACAGCCCTGGCATGGTTGCTGACTGGTCGTAACCAGCCTGCCACCATCATACACGATTCTGGACTCCTGGGTGAGAGCCTTTGCTCTCAGAAGCCACAAAACAAAGCCTTCCTAGGTGGAGGTGTTATACCTCCTCCCCAAGGCAGGTACCCTGCTCCAGCAGTCAGCTTCAAAGTCCTTGCCACCTTTGCAATCTGAGCCTGCCTCTGCTGCTAGCCCAGAAAAAGAGTCCATTGCTGATACCCAAAAGCACAGGAGCAAGGACCAGTTGAGGGACTTCAGGACACCCAAGATCCACCCCCTGAGTGGCCCTGCTGACTTGCAATCTGCCTGGCCCTGACCGCAAGGACTCCAAGATGCCAATGTCTGGCTAACCTATCTGTGCTGCACCTGGCCTCCCTGGCTCCTGCACCAACCAACCAGCTGTGCTCTCATAGTCCCCAAGCCCTTGGGACCTCCCCCTCCAAAGGAACCCTTCAGATTTACATTTAAGTTCATCTGTGCAGTGTGTTTCCAAGTGGACCCCTTCTCCTCTGTGTGCCAGTTCGAAGACCTTCAGCTGCTGTTCCCGCAAAACCAGGAACCACCCGAACATCTCCTGCTGGACAATTGGACCTGTCCACGAACTTGACCTAAAACCACAAGGTGGCACTTGTGAGAGCATTGCCTGATTTCATATGCGTTTTTCTAATTTATCCCATTGATTCTCATGGTGTGTAATGATACACAAAAACAAGGCATTTTCTAAAATTTGAAAAATCAAAACTAACAAGTACTTACTGTAGAAAAACGATCTTGGTCTTCAAAAATTCAGAAAAATCTAAAGTATTTTTATAAATTGGTCTTGAGTTATACGTCTGAGTGTGAGACTTCATTTATTGATACTGTGAGTACAACAAATGATTAGCACATCTCCTGGATTAGTCACACTACCACAAAAACAGAGCATTAGGTGGTCTGCTTTTCAGCTTTGGATACCAAAGTGGGGACACATCTTTATTGTGTCGCAGCAGTTCACTTTGGGCCCACCACATCTGCACTTCAATATTTATTTCTAGGCTGGAACAAGGAAAGGTGGGAATGTCCTCTGCATATGTTTTTATGTTTTGAAGTTTCTGGCCACCCAAACTAAATCTCATCCCCAGACCACCTACACCAATACCTTTTTAGTCTCTTGGTTGTGCCTGCTTCCTGTTAGCCTCTTCAGCGCTGTCAATTTTCTACTCCTCCGCAGGTGGCGATAATGGGCTGTTGTGTCCACGACTTTGTGTGCACTGCGACACACCAGCAGGAAATCGAGGTTGGTGGAGGGGGTCCTCTGCCTCTGATTCAGAGATTCCTAGGTTGTTGACCTCTCCAAGTCTGTTCTTAACCTCAATCATCCCGAGCTGGTCACCTTGTTGTCCGTTCAACAGCAGATCCCTCTCTCCTATCGGTGTCCACATGATTCACCAATGAGTGCCAGCAGCCATTTTGGATTCTTCCCTCAGGGCTGCTCTGCATTCCCATCTCCTTCCAACTCTGCATAGCTGCCAGATGTTATGTCGTGGATTGAGTTTAGCCCACTTTATCAAACCCAGAGAGCTGAATTTGCAAGGGATCCGCTCCTTGTGTAACTATAATGGCTTAAATGGTATTCAATATAGAGACCTGCGGTCTTCCGCTCGGGGTCACTGAGTAACAGTATTGCTGGAGTGTCATCTTTTTTTTTATTGCTAAAAAAATATTTTTTATTTAAACAGTGCTTGGAAAACAATGTACATGAAGGCATGGTTTCACTTTGACCATTACTGACATACTGATTACAGTAAAACTTCATCAGTATGGCATGTTTATAGATCTAATAAAATAACCTTACAAAGTGTGTGCGGCTACATGAATGATTTGGAAGATTTTCTGGATCCCCAACCTCATTGGCACCCACCTCCGATTCAGTAACTCGGATAGGAGAGCCAATTGCTCCACACCTTTTCCCATTTCTTTATACATCCCCGTTTTTTATAGACAGCCTGCTCAGGCAGAAGGCACCAATCAAGATCTACCTCCCAGTCTTCCCAGTCTTCCCAGTCTTCAGGCAGGCTCTCTGCACCCCAGGCTTGTGCAATGTTTCACTTGGTGACCCCCGCACCAATCATTAACCATAGCTTTTGATAACAAGTCCAAGAGGCTTCCCCTTTACTGTCAGAATAAGCTACCTTGCATCCAGGGGGACCTCTGTGCCAGTTAAATGGGTCATTATCTGAATCACCGCCCTCCATTATCTTTGAATCCTGGGGGATTCCCAGAGTATGTGGAAGAAGGTACCCTCCTGCTCCATCTTATGCAGTAATACTCTGGTGTAGTAAGAGCTGTACAGTATGCATAGTTGGATCAGTCAAAAGCGGGCTCTGATCACTATATCCTGGGGACTTTTCAGGGCGTCAGCCCAGTCCACCTCCTCAAGGGATCCCAAATGTCCCTCCTATGATATTTTTAGATTCTTAGTGGGTTCCAGGAGTTATTAATGATCTTTCTATGGACCGTGGAGAATGCTTTTTATGGGGAGCACAAAGCGCTCCGTACCATTCTGTAATCTCTCTTTGGGCTTCAAACCACGCCCATGTCACGTCAGTCACTTACATTGGTTCATGGGCTTGCCTTTTAAAATCCGCTTGCTTTCACTACTAAAAACATACGAGGCTCGATGTTTTCAGTGGGGATTCCAGACTACTTTATCTGTTTATTTTCCATGCAGCGTGATCGAGCTGGGGTTTACATAGTGCGATTGAGCTGCCTTTTTTCCCCTTTACAACGCTAATAGCTCTAACTTGTTTTGTGATAGGAGTTACCACAAGTCACTGGATTATATTCTTAAAGGAAATTTGAGTATGAATTCCAGGGAGCATGCCAAAGTGCTTTGGTTTGTCCAGTTGGTTGTGAAACAAAAAGTTTACACTCAAAGCAAACCCACTTCCCAAGCGAGAATCTGATTATTTCCTTGGAACCTGATGGCGGGTGGGGGCCCTCATCATTCAGGATGCACCATTCCATGCCCTTTTCTGCCATGCAGTCTTACATGGGCTCTACTGTCACCCATGCTTCTTTTTCCGGTTACTTCATTGTGTCTGTCAGGTTTCTTGATATGCACTTACAGTTTTTGTATACATCATTTACGCATGACGTTTTATACCAGCGCTTGCAGTAATATACATCAATTTCCAAAACCTTTTATAGCGTTATGAAATTGCCTTGTCTTTACTTTCTTCTTGCACCCATAGTTTATCTTGCTTTTACTATCTCGGAGGTCTTGTTTACAACCCTTTGAGAGGGATGAGAGCGCTCGTGTTCGTGCAACAAATGGGAGCTCTCCAAAGTATTGACAGCAGGGGCCCTCATCCTTCAAGCGCAAAAGCTGTTTTGCCGCAAAAATGTACCTTTTATGGAGTGCCAACTCCACTGTAATCTACGCAAAGGAGTTGTAATGGGGTGGGGTGGTATGCCGCAAAATCCAAAGGTTGCTTCCCCAAAAACTTGTAAAAGTTATTCATCGCAGCAGATAAATTCCAACCCCTTCCGGGTCGGATTTAAGCAACTGTAGTGATTATCCCACCCTCCTCCAGTTCACTCGTAATGATAGATGTAATCTAGGAGAATGAATACAACATCACACAGGAAAATATGTGACTTGTTGTTCAAGGGTTAGCACAGCACAGCCGTGGCCCGAGCAATGTGAGCAATTAAATAAGTTTCAACTCCAGCTCAGGGATGGGAGGAGCATGGACTTCAATTCACTGAAATGGCAGGGGTAGCGGAAGTGACATCACACGCCCTTTAACATCCACTTTCACTTATACCCACATACTTGCACACACACACACATTCACACTTACAAACACTCTCACATAAACGCACTCTCACTCGCAAGCATCCAAACAACATACATTTAAAAGCATTTTTTTACTTAACCCTGCTGCCATGGAAGGGCATATTCCAGCTAAATGCACTCCATTTTCATTACACTAATAGTGAATAATAATAGTGAATAATATCCTATTATTCACTATTAATGTAATAATAAATAACAGAAAACAGAGAGTAGTTCCTTAAATGACGTCCTAACTGCCTCTGTGTTCCTGGTACAGAATTTTCCACCTTTGAGGTTAGAGGTCATAAAGGCAGGGCCAGGGGTAGCAAAAGGCAAGCCAGAGATCACATCTGCCACCCCTAAATGACGTCCATGGGGAAGAGAAGGATGGAAGAGAGTGAACAGTGGTGAGAAGAGTGTTCAGCAGGGTGTATTGTCCTTAGGGCCTACTTTACATAGCTGCATACTGGATAAAGAGTGTGCGCAATATAGCAGGTCGCATAGGCAAAGGAGGGCTCTGGTGCTTATGGCGAAAAACTGGATTGATGCTTTCCTTTTGTGAAAACGTTTTAGGTCAAGCGGGCAAGCGCTTTGACCTGTTGTAAGTATTGTGGGCTTTAACCACGCCCACCTCACGCCCATCACTTTAACTCATCATGGGTTTGCCTTTCAAGCAATCCTTCATCATCATTGGTAAATGCTTCACGTTTGTCCCTCCTTGGGGCGGTTTTGTTACCGCCTTGCAGACTACCACTATTAATAATGGATAATTGCACGACTGCGATACGTTTGACTGTCAGAGAACTTCTTTTTCTTTTTGTGTCTCTCCTTCGCGCTCATGCTCATGGCGGCCATGGCGCTTTGAATCAGCTCACTTATGTCAACTGTTTTAGTTTTTATTTTTAATTTATGTAGCAAGAAAAGTCCAGTTAGGAATTTACAATGCCAATAGCTCTAACTCAAGCAAATGCAAGACCCACTGCATTGCAAATGCATGTTCTGTTATGGGATCTAGCAATAGTCGGTCCTCGAGCGGTGTTGCCTCTGGCAGCTGTTCTACTGTTACAATATGCGCCCTGAGGGCATGACCGAGTCGAATATACCTGTATCTTTCTGACTCTGCCATGTCATATTCCTGATGTAAGTCTTCGAATGCAATAAATGAGTGCTTTCTCCATATGTCATCCAAGTGTTCAATTCATATCATTGCCCATTTTGAGAATCCCTCACTGTGCCCACCTCCAGAAGGAGGTCTCTATCCCACAAAGGGGTACGGATGGTTAGTTTACCCACCCCCCCTTCCCCAAAAGCCAGTAGCTTCTCTCTCTGCCCTAACTACAACTTGAGTGTGTGTTGGAAGTGTCCTCTCTGTCTCTATGTTTGTAGAGGGCCCAACATAGGCCCTTCCGCCCCATTGCTTCCTTATCCACACGGTATGCTGGTTTGTGTAGGTCAGCAAAAATCCAGTCATTGACTACCACCAGTTGTGTGGCCCAGTATTTACCTACGTCTGGAGCTGCAAAGCCACAGGCATACACTTCTCACTGGGGTTTACGTAGCGTTACACGCGAACCAGCACTACTCCATAATAACAATCTAATATCATGGTCAATTTTGCTACAAAATTCAGAGGGGAGGGGTTTGAAGGATGTATTCTGTAGAATATAGATGAGATGTGGAAGTGTCATCAGTTTAAATAATGCCACGCTTTTCATTAATATCAATAGCAGGTGTCGCCAATGGCCCACATTGGCCTGAGTCTGTCCAGTTGGGGAAATGGGTTTTTGCGCAGAAAGACATTAGGGTCTTGAGCGATATATACCCCGAGGTACTGGAATCCGTTTAGGACTATTAGTGCTTGTGAGAAAACAGGGCTGATGGCAGAGGCCCCCTAACTTTTTGCCCCCATTTTCCACTTTTGCCTGGTGTTTTCCTGACTCTGATGGTGCCCTGGGTCCTGCTAAACAGTCCCAGGGCCTGTGCTCTGTGTAAAAGCAGTATGCAAATTAGGCTAATTATAATTGGCTAAGTTAACCTACCTATAAGTCCCTAGTATATGGTAGGGCATGTAGGTTTAGGGACCGCAGCATAGATAGTGCACCCATAGGTGCACTGCTGATGTGCCCAGTGTCATTTTAAAGGCAGGCCTGCCTTACTGGCTGCTTTTAAATTAAAGTTATATGCAAATTCGACTTTGGAATTAAAAGTAGTTCCAAAGTCTTAAACTACCTTATTTTTACATATACGGCACCCCTAAGGTGTGGCCTATGTGCCCCTACGGCTGGGTGCCATGTAACTATAAGCAGGGACCTGATAGAAATAGTTTTATAAGCCCTGGTGAGGTAAAAACAGCCACATTCGTTTTTCCCTCATTGTAGTAAATGGCCTTCATAGGCTAGAATGGGGAGACTTTATTTTAATTTTAAAAGTCCCCTTAAGTGACAGATACCAAGAGTTTGGTATCAAATTAATTGTTACAATAAATCCCACAACTTCCAGTTGTGGGATTTAATATAACGTGTTCAGGTAAAGAGTTTTAAACTTTACCTGAAAAGTTGCCAACTTCAGCCCTGCATTGTTTTTGCTGCTGTGCTCTGATTGACCAGCCTCTGGTGCCTTGATGAGGTGTGAAGTGGCCTGGCTTCAGACAAAGATATGTGCCTGTGGGAGGGGATCTCCCCTCAGCAGATGGTGAGGCAGGAAGGGAGAGGGCTGCCAAATTGGTCTTCAAAGGCAGAGAAGGACATTTGGAGCAACCCAGCAACACCCCCACATCCTGCAACCCCAGACAACTAGGTGCCCCCTTGATTAGATTAGGAAAGGGCAGGAGAGGGGTGTGTTTAGGATTTTTAGCCACACCAGTGTGTGGGCTCAGCCAGATGTAACCTCCAAAAATAATTTTCAGCCGTAATGGATTTTTGAGGAATGTTGCCTCCTGCGATTGATTTTTGCCACACTTCCCAGGAAGTGGTCATCACAGGGGGAAGGACCCTGCACCTGATTGGAGAATCAGGACCCCCCTGTTTTTCACCCAGGAGCAAGGATAAAACTGGCAGACCTGCAGCCACACCTCAGATCCCCATCAGATTCCAACAAGGAAGAACCAAAGGAGAAGAAGGACTGCCCTGCTGGACCCCTGGCCTGCACCTGGACCCTGCACTCTGAAGGACTGCACCAGCTGCACACTTGGGCTTCACCACAAGAAGGACTTTGCCTGGCTTCAACTGGTTCAAGGAGGGACTCCCTGTTTGCTACAGGTGAAAAATTGCTAACCATAGTCCCCTGCACCAACTCCTGAAGAAATCAACCAGCTGACCACTGTCCAGTGGCCAAAAAGGAGTTTGTGCCAGGTGTATTGTGGGAGTTGTAGTCCACCCCCCCAAGGATCATCACAGAGCTTCTGGACCCTTGGGGTGAGCTGTGGACCCCAAAAGAACTTTAAAGGAACATCTGGGAGAAGATCCAGAAGTTTGGAGAAGTTTGGAGAACTTTTGAAAAAAGCTCCATAGAGGGACGACCCGCCACGGCAACTCTAGCTGGCTTACCTCAACTGCGACCCGGCCTGATTTGCAGGTTCGTCCCGATGAAGAAAATCTCCCAAAAAGATACTAAGTCCGAACGTACAAAGTTGACCGGGACCTCCCAGCCAGCGTATTCGAGGAGGGCTCCAAGGACGTCGGATCAAGATCCAGGTTTACCCCGGTCGAAGGATTTTCACCTCGAACAAATGACTAAGTCCGAAGGTAAAAATCTCCACCGAGGGCTCCTGCGACGCGTATCCGGAGAAGAGTTCCAGGAGGTCAGATTGGACTGGCAGGTTCGTTCTGCTGAAGAAAATCTTCAGAAAAACTACTAAGTGCAAAGGTAAACTTTTGACTGAGGCCTCCCGCGGGCTGTAGCCGAGCCGGGCTCCATCGCGGTCGGCCTTGAACTTTGACTTTGCGCCGGTCGAGGTGCAACCAGATGACCCGATTGGCGCTTTTTGTTTCTAGGCGCTAAAAAACAATAATTCTTTAAAACGTCATATCTCCGGTTCCCCTTTCCTATTTTATTCGTTTTTGTGTAATTTTAAAGATAAAAATATAATCTATATTTATCAACTGTTTCCTGTGTTTTATTTAATTACTGTTTTGTGATATTTGAATGCTTTACACTCTGTCTCCTAAGTTAAGCCTTGTTGCTCGTTGCCAAGCTACCAAGGGTTGAGCTGGGTTTAATTTACTGAGACCTAACTGGACCTAAGTGGAGGTTAGTGGCCTATTGCTAAGTGTAGGTACCTACCTGCTCTTACCAATGACCCATTTTCCAATAGTGCTGAACATCTACAGGGTAGAGCAAGGGCGTTCCCACACAGGGAGAAGATCAGGGACTTCGTCCAGTTTACACGGTAACATAAGTTGTTCTCAAATACTTTACTGATATAGGGAGATATGTTCCTCCCAGTCCACTATGCCTTGTATGCTCTGTATGAGTGGGTCTTGCCGCACCCAAGCTAGAAGCGGCTCTGGCACCAGCGCAAAAATTATCGTTGCGATGGAGCAGCCCAATCTAGTCCCCCCCCTTCACTGCAAATATTCGGGACACCGCTCCATTGACCTTCACCCTCGCCAGAGGTTCTTGATAGAGAAGTCTTACCCACCCACAGAATTTCGGGTCAAAACCCATCCTCGTTACGGTCACAAACATGTAATTTCATTTGATGCTGTCAAATGCCATCCTGGTGCCAAGGGCCATAAGTGCCGCTTGAGCAGCCTGCCTAGGCTCAGTCATGTGGAGTACCCCATACAGGTGGCGCAAGTTGAGTCTTGTGCTCCTGTGCGGCATGAAGCCCAACTGGTCTGGATGGACCAGTGAGGTTATGACCCTATGTAGTCTTGTTGCTAGGGCCTTTGCTAAGATTTTCGTTTCAACATTTAGCAGAGGTTTGCCTTGTTTTGGAATGAACGTGGTCATAGCTGTCCTCTGGTCTGGCAGGAGTCCTCCTTCCGTCAGCGCCGCTTGGAACATTGCCAGTATGTGTTCTGTCACTTTGTTCACCATGCCCTTGTACATCTCTATTGGTAGGCCACTGGGGCCCACTGCCTTCCCAGATTGGAGGCTGCAAATGGCTGCCGCCAGTTTGGCCGGGGTTAAGTCATCTTCGAGTCCTTTTTGATCTTGTCCCCTAGTGTCAAGAGATTTATGCCTTTCAAGAAATCGTCACAGTACATTGTGGACAGTTGGGTCTGGGAAGCTTAAAGCAGTCCATAATATGCAGTGAAAGCTTCCACTATTTCAGCACTAGTGCACCGAGGCAGTTCTTCCTCCATCTAATATTTCAAAGACCCAGTTATGTTCATGGTCCCTAGTCTTTAGCCACACTATCAGTTTGTTGGCTTTGTACCCCACATCATGCAGACAGAGTTGTGTTGGTACTGCATGTTTACAGGCTTGATCTTCCGCAATGTCCCAGAGTTCTTGTCACTTTACTTAAGTCGGATTTGGTGGCTCAGATCCCCCCTCCGTGAGAGCCTGTTGTTCAAGGGGAGCTATACCTTGCTCCTAGTTGATATCTTGTAGTTTATCTCTTTCCTTCTCCCTAAATTAGGGCCTGTGTCTGTCCCTGCTTGACCTACTTAAAGGCCTCCCAGGGCAGGGTGCAGTCAAAATCTACTGTTCCCTTGTCATCTATAAAGTGTTGTTCTATCCCCGTCTAAGTTTTTGTTGGATTTCCCTGTCCCGCAAGTGCCGGGGGTCAATCAGAGGTGGTAAGTTGTGCGTTGTGGCCAAAATGTTCAGACCTACTGCCACTGGTGAGTGGTCTGAGATACCCCAGGCCTAACACATTGGATGCTAACATGCGTAGTTTGGGTATGGAGGTAATCGATGTGTGAGAACTTGTTGTGGGGCACCGAGTAATGTGTATTGTATCTAAGAGGGATTGTGAACACGCCATAAGTCAGATAGCCCAAGAGCATCCATAAAGGAATGTAGGGATTCTGTGTGTGGCTGTCGGACAGCCCTGCTCGCTCTGTCCACCAGAGGGCCCACCACCCTGCTCATGTCCCCTCCAATCTGAGGACTCCAGTTGGCATATCTAGGAACAAGGCACTTAAGTCTGGGAAAGTACTCGTATAGGGTCATGGGGGTACATATACTGAGCAGAGGTTTAAGGTGAGGCCCTCCCATTGGCTCGTTACTGCGACAAAGCGACCTAGCGTGTCTGCCCAAGTACGTTTCAGTATAAAGAGAATTGATGCCCTAATGAGTATGCCTGTTCTCCTGGAGGCTATTTCGTAATCTGCACATGCTAATAAGGTGTAGCTAAATATGTCCAGGGCTTTACATTGGTGACCCATGATGTGTGTTTCCTGTAATAGGACCAGGTCTGGGCTCTGAATTCGTAAGTACTGAAGGACCATAGTGTGTTTAATTTTGCTGCCTAGTCCATTAACATTCCAGGTTAAAATTGCTGTAGTGTCATCTTTAGCGTGGTCTTGCATCTCTATATACAACCCACGTGCATGGTCTACCAGTACTGTGTAGGGGCTTAGGATGCAGCTATACAAGCTGGCAATGAGGGCTCCAGATACCCTTTGAGCTGCTGGCGGTTTTCTGTCTCTCTCTGCATCACCGCCCAGTCCCAGCTCCAACCCTTGCGGCCTTCTGCCCAATAGCTGATCTTATTACCATTGTGTGGCCGTCATCTACGCCCTGCCGTATGCTCCCCCTCCGCCTCCGGGCTGATGTCTTTTCCCCAGTCAGCACAGCTCGATGCAGCATTGCCCCAGCTGCACCAACGCTACCGAGCATCACATACGCACCAGCCTCTAAGGCCCGGCCCAGTCGTCTTTGTGTGTTCCACCCCTCTTGCATGCCTGGATGGTTTTCTGCAGAGTGCTGACCTTCACCATTGGGCTTGCAGGCAAGGTGCCTCACACGTCAGACTTGATCACCACATCGGAGAAGTATCTTATCCACCAATCTGGGAACCCAATTGGCATGCTCTCCTGCTGTGCCATCATTTCAGTTCTCCGCCCACCACAGTCACGGCCGTCCAGCCGGGCCTGGCTCTCTTCTGCTGACGTGGCACAATGGGACCTTCCATACTTGTGAGCCCTATGATTGCCTGTCGTCTCTGAACTCATCCTCAGATGTCAGGTGAGGCATCCTCCAATGCCTAAACACGCTCACAAATGGCCTCCATACCCACTGTTGAGCCTTTTGTGTGTAATGAACCCCGATCATCTCAAGCAGCTAAATGGAAGGATTGGATGGATCGCTTAGAAACGCACTGTGTGACTGTGGCTCTAGAAAATGACAGGAGACGTCCAATGCTCCTCCACCTGGGAGGCACTGCAATACACAAAATTGCCAACTCAGGCTGCCTTTCACCTACAACACCTTAAAGAATGCACTGATGGCCTATTCTGAGCCACTGGCTAATCCGGACTATGAGCATTTTCTATTGCGACAAGCACAAAAACCTGAAGAGTCAGTTGATGCTTTTTATGCCCTGCTCAAGGGAACTAGCCAATAAGTGCACCCTCACAGATGTCAAGGATGAAGTCAGAGCACAGTTTATCCAAGCCTGTTTATCCATGAAGTTAAGAGAAAACATACTCCAGGTACCTGGGATGTCCAAGGCTAATATACTGAAACTTGGCTGTTCCAAAGAACTCTCCAAGGCACATGCTTCATACATTGAAGCAGCCCTGCAATGGCCAATAAAAACTGAACCAGTCAATGCTATGGCCACTCCTAACACAGACAAGAAGAAAACTTGCACAAAAACTCCAACAGCTCCAAAGGTCTGTCACCTGTGTGGATGTCAGTACCCACACCAAGGCGCATGCCCAGTACAAGGCAAAAGGTGCACATTGTGTAACAAACTAAACCATTTGGTAAAGGTTTTCTGATCTTCGACCAACAAGAAACTGCAGAGACCAAAGTCTGTGAATACCATGGAAGTGCTGTTGACCCCTGACGAAGAAGACAGCATGAATGACGATGACGTTGAAGGTGCTGTACATGTCATACATGCCATGCAAACTGACGAAAACCAAAGGAGATATATCCCCAAGTGTACGGTTGCCGTTGCTGTTCATCCCCTCACCGTTTTAATTGTTAAAGGTGCTTCGATCAATATTGTGGTTCAAACCATATTTCAAACTGTTCCATGCCAACCAGCGCTACATCGACTGAGACACAAGTAAATGCCTTTGGTTCGACAACCCCACTACCGTTACCAGCTATTTTCACAACTGACCGGCCATGAAGATTGAACGACCAGAGCCAAAGTGTATGTCACTCAGGGGGGCTCTGGGATGCTGTTGAGCTGCAAGATGGCAGAGCAACTCCATTTGGTCACGTTCGCATTCAGTGTATACCTGTCAGCCGTTGATGCGCTTGTTGGCGAATTTGAAAAGCTGTTCGAATTAATCAGATATTTAAAGGATCGCATGGTTCGTCTTCATGTAGATGAGTCCATTCAGCCTGATGCCCTCCGCTATCGCCGGTTGGCGTACCACCTGCGCCCAAAAGTCAAAGAGGAACTCAGAAAACTCGAAGTGGCAGACATCATCGAGAAGGTCGAATGAACGACATCTAGGTGTCCCCAATAGTTGTTGCTTGAAAGCCCAAGCAACCAGAAGATGTTCAGGTCTGTGTGGACATGCGCCTTCCCAACATGGCAGTACAGCTAGAAAGGCACCTTACACCTACTGTTGACAACCCAGTGGTGGAAGTGAGGGGCTCAAGGTGGTTCTCAAAAGTAGATCTCGAAGCAGGTTACCACCAGCTAATTCTAGCGCCAGAACTAAGGGCGATTACAACATTCTCCGCTCATGTCGGTCTCAGAAGGTACAAGCGCCTAAGCTTCGGGGGAATACAGCACAACAGAAGTTTTTCAGGACATCATTCAGGGAGTCTTAGCCGGGTTACCTGGAGTCATCAACGTCAGTGACGATATCCTCATACATGCTCCATCCCTGGAAGAACATCTTGAGAGACTACGAGCAATGTGTAAGTGTGCTTTCCTCCAAAAGGAAATCAGCTTCTTTGGGTATCAACTCTCAGAAAGGGGAGTCGTGCCAGATCCAGCCAAGGTCAAAGACATTCAGTTGGCTCCAGCTCCCATCAGTGTCACAGGAGTCCAGAGCTTCCTGGGGATGGTGACTTACTGGGGCTGTTTCATTCCAAATTTCACGGCCCTCACAGTCCCCCTTAGAGAACTGACAACGGCCAATATTATGTGGGAGAGGGGCCTCTCCCAAGAAGAAGCTTTTTCCAAGCAACCAAGCATGCATTCTCAGGGGAGCCCACTACGTTGGCATACTTTGACCCATGTCAAGAGTCAGAATTGTCAGTAGATGCGGGTCCCACAGGCCTTGGAGCGGTGCTGTCTCAGAAGCAAGACAATGATGAATGGGCCCCAAAAGCCTATGCCAGTTGGGCGTTGACTGAAACAGAACAGAAGAACTCCCACATTGAGAAGGAGGCTATTACAATTCATTGGGGATAGCGCCACTTCCATCTATACCTCTGTGGACACCATTATACAATTCATACCGATTACAAGCCACTCCTTACACTTTTCACCGACTCTTCTTCAAAACCACCACCAAGAATTGAAAATTGGATTCTTCAATTACAGGAATATGACTTCTCTGTGGTTTATCGGTCAGGGACCTGGAAGATTATCTGTCCATGTATGCAAGACCTGCCACCATCTGTGAAGAATCAGAGGCGAAGGAAGTTGAAGTATATTTGAAACTAGTAGTAGAGAAGTCGCGGCTGCTGCTCATCTCCTTATCAGAAATTCTCGAAGCAACAAAGGAAGACAAGTGTCTCCAACTGGCCCTGTCTGGTGTCACATCAGCTAATTGGGACAAGATGAAAAATAACCTGTCCTTTCGCACCACGGAAGCTGGGCACACATTGCTGTTCCTGCAGCATGTTCGTAATGAGCTGGCTACATCACCGGAGGGATGTTTGCTGCGAGGGCCTTGCCTGATGATTCCCTGACAACGCCAACAACGAATAGTAGTCTTGACATACTCATCTCACCAAGGTGTAGTCAAGACGAATGCCCCGCTTTGGTGCAAAGTATGGTTCCCCCTCTCAACAGTATGATGGAAAGAACCGTGAGCCAATGTTCGAGGTGCCAATCAGCTGGCCCTGCCGAGCCCCTAGCTTCCATTATCACCACGGCCATCACTCCCATTCCATGGCAACAAGCCAGTGCACATTTAGGTAGGCTTCCTGGTCTTCCTGCTGGCTAACACATGTTGTTCGTGATCGACAATTTTTCAAAATACCCCGAAGTAGAAATTGTAGAGTCTGCAACAGCCAACCAAATCATTCCTTGATTCAAGAAGATTATGACCACTCATGGCCTCCTGTGTGAAATTTGAACAGATAACGGACATCCATTCTCGAGTCAGGAATTTGTAGAATACCTGAAATCGAGAGGCACACACGTCCGGAAGACCACGCCCAGATGGCCACAAGCAACTGGAGAGGTGGAACGTTTTATCAGGACTGTCAACAAAATACTTCACATTGCACTGGCTGATCACTAAAACCTTGACTGTGCATTGTATATTTCTTGTGTGAGTACAGACTCACTCCACACACCACCATCAAAGTCAGTCCAACTGAACTGTGCATCGACTGCCAACTCACGGACACCATATCTCATGTGAAAACGCCTTCTGCAATCCAAAATGAAGTATCTGATGCCCATAGTCAACAGAAGGAGAGAAATGACCTGATGTCCTCCAAGCGAAGAGGACATCACTGTCACTTGCAGGTAGGCAATGCCATTCTTGTCAGAGATCAACACACAAGGAGCAAAAGTTGTTTACCTTTTTAACCACATCCATGGAAAATCGCAAGAGTACAAAGGGACTATGATCACCGCCGCAACGCTGCTTTCTTTAAGCAGTACAAACACTGCAAGTGTCACACAGGTGAGAATTCATCAAACTCAGGTGACCAGAATCCTGAGCCAGACAGTGGAGGCCCTGAGGAAGTGCTTCAGGATGACATCAGTCTGCCTGGAAGTTTGCAAGGAGGTCTTGAAGTGACGTATCAAGGATAAGAACCTACAACCCTGCGTAGGCCAGACCCTACCCTTAGCACTGCAGACAGGCATTCCGAAAAGAAAGCTCCCGGCCATCGCAAAGGAGAATCCAGATACAGTCTCAGACTGCGTCCAGTAGTTTTCACAAGGCTGAAAGATTTCGTTCTGCATTAAATGAATATTTTCAGTGAATATATATGAGTGTACTTTTGATACTGCTGCTATTTTGAGTTTCGATCTGGATGCGACCGTGCACACCGGAGTTGTTCTGTGTTTGCCCTTTGGGTTTTGCAAGTTGTGTTGTTTGAATTTTTCTGGCTCTGTGTGTTATCTTTTTCTCTTTTCTTTTAATTGGGGGGGGATGTTATGTCATGGGCTAGGTTTAGCTCACTTTAGCAAACCCAGAGAGGAGAATTTGCCAGGGAACCCCTCCTGCCTGGTGTCACTATAATGGTTTAAACCATCATGTGGATGATGATATTCAATAAAGAGACCCGGGGGCTTCTGCCCGTGCGTAACAGTATTGCTGGAGTGCCATATTTTGCATGGTTTTGCATCTCTACATACAACCCACGTGTGAGGCCTACCAGTAATGCGTAGGGTTCCTGGAAGCAGCTATAACACCAAGCTTCAGCAGCGCTGCTCTGTGCTTTGAGCATGTGCTTACTTTGTATCTCTTGCACTACAATTTGGATTAAAACTCTTACTTCCCGGCCACGGTGACGGAGCTCGGCAGGGGAGCATCCGCTAAGGACCCCTGTTCTGGCCACACACCCCTATTCTTTGGATCCTTCGTAAAATTCACCTTTAAGGCCATCGCAACCTCCTTGCTGCCTTGCACCTTTGAACAGGTGTATGACTACCTTCATTTCCACAATGTTAACTGGTGTGAACAGTGGACCCTTGTTTTCATCATCCAGTCAAGCCAAGATACCTGGATCAAGAATTCCTCAACTCAGTCAAAGAAGCCCAGCCAGTGCTTTTGCGCCTCTCTCCCTCTCTGCATTTATGCACCTCTGCATATTTGCCTAATTATTTGAACATCAATCAAGGATGTCATTTAGGGTCACCAGACTGTGCCCCTTGCCTTCCCCCTTTGTTCATACTGACACTGCATTTGTGACCCCGGGCTTTAGAGGTGACAGAATTAGTGAAAAGAATACAGGAAGACTCTGCATTCTTATTTTATGCCAGTTTTTCATTATACTAATAGTGAATAATATTCTATTATTCACTATTAGTGTAATACACAATGGAGCACTCCTAGCTGTAAAGGGATATTTGGTGGTAGCTGTGGTAAGTAAAAATGGTTTTAAATGTATGTGGGCATGATAGTGGGTGAGAGTGTGTTTATGTGAGAAAGACTGTGTGTATGTGAGAGCATATGAATGAGAATCAGTTACAAATAGTGACTGAGACTGTGAGATTCTTAGGTTCAGATTTACTGTTCTTTGATGCACGGCAACACTGCACCAAAGTTCTTGCGTCAAAGGGAGAGGAAAAAAAGTGCCATATTTACTAAGATATGGTGAACTTTTTCTCAATGCATGCGCTGGTGTACGTTTGAGAGACATGCGCCAATGCACAGATACTTATGCCATAGTGAAAGGATCTACACATGCTCGGAAACTATCCCTCAAGGCATTTCTCACTTTGTTTGTGTGCTGTACAATGTATCACACATGCAGAGATAGAAAAACATGGAGAAATGAAAACATTTTCCTTGTTATCCCTGCCTAAAGGAGAAGTAAGATTTTGGCAAGAATACCTAGGTACAAATGTTTTGTCAAAACTTAATGGTAGTTACATTGTGTTAGAAATTGGGTTTCTGGTTGGCAGGAAAGCAGGTTTTGATGGCAAGTGTCCCTGACTTACGCTGACAATCCTAGTCCGGGTAAATCAGATTCACCCCATAAATTAACCAGCCCGCACTGCTGCCATCCTAAAGACAGGTTTCTGCCCTTCGGCTGTTTGACCAGCTCAGGCCCAGGAAGCCAGAACAAAGGAGTTCCTGTGGGAGTGGGAGGCTGTACTCTCTCCCTTTGGAAATAGGTGTTAGCCTCCCCAAGCCACCGGTATGCTTTGAAGGGTACATTTGGTGCCCTCCTTGCATAAACCAGTTTACACCAGTCCACGGACCCCCAGTCCCTGCTCTGGTGCAAAACCGGACAATGGAAAGTGCAGTGACCACTCCCCTGTCCGTCCAGAGCTCCTCCACGAGGCCACTTGAGTCTGCCATCTTGAATCCAAGGTGGACAGAGGCCCCAGGAGCATATGAGTGGCCAGGTCAGGCTGGTGGCGTCACAGCCCCCTCCTAATAGGTGGTCACCCTGTTAGGTGACCAATCACCCTTCCTGGGCTGTTTAGGGTCTCCCTCTTGGGTGGCTCCTCAGATTTGACGTGCAAGATTCTAGCAGGATTCCTCTGCATCGTTTACTTCAACTTCTGAGCACACCGGGACTGCAACTGGACCCTCCAGGATATGACAATCTGCAACTACAGCAAAGACTCCACCTTGCAACATTGTTTCACTGGCTTCTTCCAGGAACTGCAACATTTCCCTGGCTGTGAATCCTCTGAGGGCGACAAGTCTTCAGCCTGCACAAGAAGCAAGAAGGAATCTCACTGGAGTGAACAAGTCACTCCCCTGCATCTGCAGGCACCAACTGCAACGACGATCGGCTGCGTGGATCTTCCCTTCTGCAAAACTGAATGGATCCTGTAACACTTGTGGTGGCCTGGAGTGGTCCGTTTGGTCCTCTCTACCAGCTGTCCAACTTGGGAGACGGTAGGTCCTTGCCTTTTCTTGCAGGACAGTACCCATGTGCATTGCGACTCTTGCAGCTAACAAGGCTGGTTGACTCTTCTTCCAAGGGATTTTCCGGCTCTCTATAGCCCTGGCCTTCAGGACTCTTCCCTGTAAAGCAGTCTCCTGCCTACTGCTCCAGCGACATGGGACTCCTCTCCAGGTGTGCTGAGTGGGCCTCACTGCGACTCCCATGGCTGCTCCCTGTGAGTTGCCTGTGGGGGCTGCATCCTTGACTTCTGATTCTCCTGCCTGCTGAGGGTCACCTGGGACTTGAATCCCCCTGGGCCAGCCTGGTCCACAGCAGCTCTGCAACTCTTCATCTGCTACTCTTGCCTTTGCCAAGGCTTGTTGGTGGTTTTTCCACACCACTGACTGAATGCAACTCTCCCTCTGACGTGGGATATCAACTGCATCACTCCTGGAAATCTTCTGCTGTGCTGCATAGCTGACTCCTTGTCTTCGCTGTAGACCTGGTCCTGCATCTCCAGAAGGGTGAGTAGTCACTCCTGCCCCAACCGGACACTATAACTCAAACTGGACTTGGTCCCCTTCATTTGGAGGTCCTCTTCTGTCAGGATCCCCCTTCGGTTTCTTCCAGTCTTGCTTGGGTCTTGCACAGTCCTTTTATAAAGTGTACCTGTGGGTTTGGGGAAAAACAGGTACTTACCTCCTCTCTCCTGGTCGCTGGGGGGGCACCCTGGTACTTACCTTTTGGGGTTCCTAGTTCCTCCAGCTCCCCTCTACAGATTCCATTCCCTTGGGTGGGGAATGACTTTCACATTCCACTTACTTAGTATATGGTTTGGTCTCCCCCTACGGTCTCCATTATCTTCTGTTATTTCACTGTTTTCTATTGCTATCTATTCCAATTCCTGACGTGTATATAATAGTGTGTTTACTCACCTGCTAGTACAGTAGTGCCTATACAGTATTTTAGTATTTATGTTACCATAATAAAGTGCCTTTATGTTTGTAACACTTAAGTGCTGTGTGACTATAGTGGTATTGCATAAGCTTTGCATGTCTCCTAGATAAGTCTTGGCTGCACATCCAAAGCTACCTCTAGAGAGCCCTGGCTTCCTAGACACTGCCTACACCTTACTAGTAGGGGATACCTGGACCTGGTACAAGGTGATAACACCATAGGTGCTCACCACACACCAGGCCATCTTCCTACACTGTCGCGTAGGTTCTCATTCTGCTAAAGAGGCTACTGGATGTGGGAAACACGATCACATGGATTGTGGTACTAAGTATGATTCCACACTACATGACGCCTAAAAATCAGCGCCTCATCTCTGGCCGAGATGATTGTGGCAACCAGGCACATGACAAGGAAGACTCCCCAGGTGAATCGTGGTCAATCAGATCCCATCCCTTGTTCTCAGTTACTTAAAGTCTCATATAGGAAAAGACAACAGAGGCAGAATATAGTTCAATAAGGTTTAATGGAAGTAACTGCATCATATATAAAAAGGTATGTATTGCAATAACTAGGACGATAAAACACAATGAAAGCAAGCAGGTGACTAACAGAGTAAAACACAAGAACAGCCCTACCACACTCTTACTAGGAGTGATATATATTTTTCTCCTACCTACACTATGTTTCAGCGCAGCACAATAAGCGTAATCTGCACTTCGGGTTTCCCCTTAGGGTACATCATCCCTCACAGCTGGAGGATAAAGCCTGTAGTCTAGAGAGACACAGTCCCCATGTGGCTCAGGGGATGGCCGGCTAAGCAGGTAGCTGCATCGGATCAATCAGCAATCAGCATTCAGCCATGGTCATCTGGCTGGAATCTCCCTCTAACGTGTTTAGGACAAAAGGGTGTTTTTATAATAAAACAGCTGACATTCTAAGAAATAGTCCCCAAGTATGAGTATGTGTTTTCTGTGAATGTGGGAGACACAGCATACCACGTTTGTTGGCAACCCTATCTGACTGTAGCCTTGGAGAAAGCACAAAGTGAAATAAATGTCCTACTAGGAATGTGATGCTTTCCTAGGTGAAAGTACAATGAGTTAAAGAAAATAAAACAGCGCCGAAAATGTGACTATTGCTAGAAAAATAAAGCAATGCTGAATAAAATGTAACTGGATGAAAGTGCACAGTGGCAGACCTAGTAAGGTAAAACAACGTGCCTAAAACATGGCTAAAATAGTTATACAACACCCTCCCCTTGCCGCTCAAAGGTGGTTTCAAAGCTCAAGGTAAAAGAAATCTAATAAACTCTAACGAAAAAAAACATATATGTCAATAGTGACAAGTTAAGAGACACCGAGGCAGGAAACGGACAATTTGAACAAGTGATGAAAAAACCCAAATTCAAAAGTCAGTCTCACTTTGGAAATCGCCAATTACATCCGGGACAATTAAAGCCAGGAGACGTTCTACTTCGGCAGGTGGTAAAACATCCAGATCATATCCAACGACAGCCACAGAGCACTCGTGTTCCAAAGCCTGAGCTCCAGCTGAGGCAGCAGCATTCCGTGTCATGCCCTCCACAGAGTTAAGAGTCGCAGAATCCACAAAAGGCAACTCATAAACGGCTTCCTGTAGCAAGCGCAAACTCAAGGCACGTGTCTGATAGTGAGCCCTCATCGAGAACATAAACAGATCAGCGTCCAATGAAAGTAAGCACTGCGTAGAAAGACAAACTTTCAGTGCACATTTAAAGAGGCACCAGAGGCATCGAAACACGGGCTGCACACAATCCCAAACTTTCTGGAATGACAAAGGCCAGTCACCCTCCAGTTGTTTTAGGAGTGGTGCTCCAAAATACTGCACCATGCGTTCACGACACAGTTGTGCTGGCGGTAGCGCTTTCAGTACTCTTTGGTGTGATGGGACAGCCATTGCACAGAAAAAGTACAGCAAAATGTTGATTACAGCCAAAGTAATCGGAAATCCCACAAAAGTACTCAAAAATATTGAATGTATAGCTGATGGTATCAAACCAAATATGGATGAGAAGGTGTGAACAAAACTAGAACCAACAGCCTTACAAAAGTGAGCGATTCCGGTAGTACTGGACGCATTCCATATTTGTCCCACAAGTTCACCAAAGTGTCTCTGAAAGTTTGTAGTTAGAAGTGACTGAATCTCCACAGATGACCTTGCAACTTGAAGTGCATAAGTCTTGTATGCAGATATAAGCGCCACATGTTTTTGAAGCAATAAAGCCTTTAGTCTGCTCAACTTTTCAAAATTCACATCAGAAGTAGCAATACGAGGCCAAACGTCTGCCACTCCTTGAAACTGCATAGGGTAAAAAGGACATTCCCGCAACACGTAACAATTTAGGAGACCGAAATGACATAAGTTTTTCCGGCTCACATTCCACCACAGCTCTCACTGTTAAGGAGCACATAGCTGCCATTTGAGAGCACCTGGAAAGCAGGTCTAATCAAGGGGACCTGGACTCCCTTCATATAAAAAGCCAAATTTGCAGAAGAGGCATTATATGCCCCATGCAAGGACAGCAGTTTACAAACCATCGAATGGGTCACAGAAGTCTCACATTCACTAACGCTAAGAAAGACTTCTTTCAGGCCATTGAAACATTTGTATAAGAAAGGAAGCTCCCACACTTCGTGTATGTAACTATCTCCCAGCCTTTCATATCTGCCCGCTGGAATGCGTTTCAAACAGGATGTAAATTGAAGTATTGAAATGGGCAGATTTATAACCCCATGTATTAGCCATTCAGCAGATGATATATCAGCCACAGTAAAAGGCAACTTTTCTAACTTTTCAATATTCAACACAACATATGTTGCTTCTTTCTTAGCCATTCTTTGCTGTCCTGTTAAATTAAATGTGGAAAAAATCTCCATTGCTCTCATGTGTTACCAGGGAACGCAACCTGCTTTCAATGTTTTTAGTGTCCAACCTAACTGTATGATGGATCTTAGCTGACTTTGTCCATGTTGCAAAAATTATACATCACTCTGTACTATGGGGGTCATTCTGACCCCGGCGGTCTCAGACCGCCGGGGCCAGGGTCGGTGGGAGCACCGCCGACAGACCGGCGGTGCCCCGCAGGGCATTCTGACCGCAGCGGTTCGGCCGCGGTCAGACAAGGAAAACCGGCGGTCTCCTGCCGGTTTTCCGCTGCCCTTGGAATCCCCCATGGCGGCGCAGCTTGCTGCGCCGCCATGGGGGATTCTGACACCCCTACCGCCATCCTGTTCCTGGCGGTTCACCCGCCAGGAACAGGATGGCGGTAGGGGGTGCCACGGGGCCCCTGGGGGCCCCAGCAGTGCCCATGCCAATGGCATGGGCACTGCAGGGGCCCCCGTAAGAGGGCCCCACTGTGTATTTCAGTGTCTGCAATGCAGACACTGAAATACGCGACGGGTGCAAACTGCACCCGTCGCACCCCTGCAACTACGCCGGCTCAATTCTGAGCCGGCGTCCTCGTTGCAGGGGCATTTCCTCTGGGCCGGCGGGCGCTCTTTTGGAGAGCGCCCGCCGGCCCAGAGGAAATGTCTGAATGGCCGCCGCGGTCTTTTGACCGCGGTGCGGTCATTTGGCGGCTCCCGCCGCCCGCCGGGCTCAGAATGAGCCCCTATATCTATTGCAGAGGATACAATGTTACTCAAGTTGTATATTCGGTCAGACAAGGTGTTAATCCCATTATCTGCAACGGCTAATGCTTTCTGTAAATTTTCCTGATCGATTTGCATTAACCGGGCAGACGCTTCTTGTTGGGAAAGTTTCAAAATTTCACTATATGCAGCATATAAGAAGCTTTTTCTGTGTTGTCTTCTGGGGCACATAGGAAATCTTGTAATTCTGTGTTATTGGACAGGAGACTTAGATGTTCTTTGACAGCATCCAGCGAGGAACCCTTCAACCATTGCTGGCATTGTTTCCCTACACTATGGCCCTCATTATGACTCTAGCGGTGAGTGATAAAGTGGCAGTAATACCCCCAACAGGCTGGCGGTAATTACCGCCAAATTATGACCATGGCGGTGAGAACTCCCATAGACAGCCAATGTACCACACATCCGCCAGAGTGGAAACACCATGCACGCCGGCGGTCGCCATCAACAGCCAGACGGGAGACAAAGTACCGCCCACCATATTAAGACCCTACAATCCGCCACGTTTTCTGGGGCAGTACCAACACCATCAAAAGCCCGGCAGAAACACATCACAGAAGAGAAAAGACTCACCATCGGAGACACAGGGAAGAACAACACCGCCATGGAACCTGAACTGCAAGTTTTTCCGATGATCTTCTACGTTATGCTCCACCTGGAACACCAACGCCGACGAAGACGACGACGGTGAGTACAGCCTCCTAGCACACAAGGGAGGAAAACAAGAGTGACACATACACGCATAACACACACCAGACACACACACACCATACACACGTCCAGCTGCACATGAAAAACAATTTGCACCCGAAACACGGCAGAATAATGCAAGGACAACAGGAATGAACCAAGGTGAATGTATTAATATCAACAGCTAATAAATAAACCATTTGTCCGTGAAACAGATATGTACACATGTACACAAAGGGACACTGCCCTGTCCAATGTTCAAAGGGCCCACATGGCCTCAGGGCACAGTCCAAGGCCCAACTCGAATCCTGACTTTATCCTGATAGAACTCTGCAGGGGCATCAGTTTGCAAGTGGGCAGGAACCCCAGAGGGATGGGGGGACCTCAGTCGGGAACAAGCCCACTAGTTCTGGAGGGGGCTCCATGCCCATTTCTCTCTGCTGGGGAGTGCAAGGCCACAGTCTCTGGAGTGGGTGACTTTCCCACTGGTTCTGGAGGGGGCTCCATGCCCAGTTTTCTGTCCTGGGGAGTGCAGGGCCACAGTCTCTGGAGTGGGTGACTTTCCCACTGCCCCAGGAGGGGGCTCTATGCCCATTTCTCTCTGCTGGGGAGTGCAAGGTCACAGTCTCTGGAGTCGGTGACTTTCCCACTGGTTCTGGAGGGGGCTCCATGCCCACTTCTCTCTGCTGGGGAGTGCAAGGCCACAGTCTCTGGAGTGGGTGACTTTCCCACTGGTTCTGGAGGGGGCTCCATGCCCAGGTCTCTGTCCTGGGGAGTGCAAGGCCACAGTCTCTGGAGTGGGTGACTTTCCCCCTGGTTCTGGAGGGGGCTCCATGCCCATTTCTCTCTGCTGGGGAGTGCAAGGCCCCAGTCTCTGGAGTGGGTGACTTTCCCCCTGGTTCTGGAGGGGGCCCCTCGTACAGAAGCCCCTGGAGGGTGGCCTACATGGCTTCCACTGGCAGTGATGGCTGCACTGTGGTGGCAGATGGAGGTGCCTCCTGGGCAGCCTCTGCAGGTGGTGATGGCTGCAGTGTGGTGGCAGATGGAGGTGCCTCCTGGGCAGCCTCTGCAGGTGGTGATGGCTGCACTTCCCCATCTGGCGGTGGGGGCCCGTGACTGCTGGTGGTGGTGGAGGTGTCACCCTGACAGCCTCCGCTGGAGTAGATGGCTTTGTCCTCTCCATGACAAGGGGCATGGAATCCTTACCCTTCCTGGCAGGGGTTGATGGCTTTTTCTCCTTCATGGCAGGTTGTACCTGTTCCTTAGCCTTCCAGGCAGGAGTTGAGGACTTCTTCCCCTTCAAAGCAGGAGGTGCAGGCTCCTTACCCTTCTTGGCAGGAAGTGCAGGCTCCTTCTCTTTCTTGGCTGGAGGTGGGGGATCCTTCTCATTTGTGGCTGGTGGAGTGGGATCCTTCACTGACTTGGCGCCACCACTGGCCACGTGGACTGTTTGGCTGAGGTGCTGGGCTGGGTCGTTGGGACCCTGCTCTTACGGGCAGGATGGGGGAGAGGGGGAGGGGAGAGGTCAAGTTGGACAAGGAAAATCTTCTAAGGACGGTGGGGTGGGATGAGGGAGGAGTGATGGGAGTGGAGATTGAGGGAGTGGTTGTAGGAGGTATATGTCTGCTGGAGTTGGGTGCAGGTGCATGGGCAGTATGCTGATGTGAGGTGGATGGCTGTTGGGTGTGTGAGTGCTTGTGTTTGTGTCCTTTAGGAGAGGAGGGACAGACAGGGTGGGAGAGGACACGGACGCGTGCATCGATATTGTGGAGCTGTCTGTTAGCGAGGTCTGTGTGGTGCTTGGTGTGGTGATGCTGGTGGTGGATGTTGATGCAGTGCATGCAGGTGTAAGTGTGGACGTGACTGGGAGAGAGGTGGAGGAGGAGGAGGGGGAGACAGTGGAGGCAGTAGATGTTGTTATGTCTGCAAATGTCTGGTGTTTGCGTGCGTGCTTGTGGGATGAAGTGTGGTGCCTGTGTTTGCCTGTGCCACTCTTGAGTATTGTCTTGTGTGCATGCTCGTCAGTATGTGTGCTTGTCATGGGTTGGGGTTTAGGAGACTGGGACTGGGAAGTGGTAGTTGGAGGGGGGACGGTAGAAACAGGGACAACGGCTGCCATCTGAGAGGAGGCCAGAGCCTGAATCAATCTCTGTTGGGCTGCCAATCCACCGTGAATGCCCTCCAGGAATGCATTGCATTGCTGCATCTGGGATGCCAGCCCCTGGATGGCATTCACAATGGTTGATTGCCCTACAGAGATGGATCTCAGGAGGTCATTAGCCTCCTCACTCAGGGCAGAAGGGCTCCCTGGGGCAGGGCCTGAGGTGCCTGGGGCGAAGGAGATGCCCACCCTCCTGGGTAAGCGGGCACAGGCAACTCACTGAGGGGCTACTGGGAGGGCGGTGCTGGTATGGGGGGTGGCGGCTGTACCTGCAGCTGGGGCCGTCACAGAGGTGTCCGCAACCACTAGGGAGCTCCCATCGGAGGAGGTATCTGAGTCTGTGTTGTCACCTTATGTTTCTGCCGTGGTGCTCCCCTCATCCTCCATTCCACTGGTTCCGTCGGTGTCGGTGGACTCTGCCTCCTGGCTCCTGTGGGCTGCAGCTCCCTTGGTTGCTGGTGCCCCTGCTCCTCCTCCAGATGATGCTAATGCGCACAAGGACAGGATGACAGAACAAAAAAGGAGGGGGAGAGAGACAAGGGAAACACTGGGTCAATGACTGCACCAACACCACAGTTGACATACACAGCACCGTCACACACAGGAATCAGGCTCAAGCACTATGCATTTCAATGACAGTGATATGGCTAGATGCTAAGGCAAGATGAGGGCCACACACCGCCAACTGCACCCCTCCTGGTACCCACGAAGCCCTGCTTGAAATAGAATGCTAACTAGCTAGGTTACCTGCATTTGCTATACACCCATTACCCTACAGTTCACCCACGCTGCAATGTCTGGCCTGGCCTTAGGGGCACCCACTAACTCACATCCACTACCCGGATCCCACCCCACCTGCCAATTTTTTGAATTATACCCATTGTACTCACCCCCTTGTGGCTGCTATGATTCGCTCAAACACCCATACTGCTCAGGGTAGGCCATCGCCAGTATGCGGGCCATCGGGGGGGTCAGGTTTCAACGGGCACCCCTTCCTCGTTGGGAGGCCATCCCCAGCTGGGTCTCCACGGTCTTCCATGCCCAGCGTCTCAGGTCCTCCCACTGTTTTTGACAGTGGGTGCTCCGCCTGCATAGACCCCCAGGGTCCGCACATCCTTGGCGATGGCACGCCAGAATCCCTTCTTTTGATGGGCGCAGACCTGCAGAGGCAATACAGACAGGAGAACACCATTAAACAAACAGTCCAGCCTGTCACACAAATGGCCCAACATACCCTTTTCCATCACCATTGGCACACACATCGCCCGGTGCACACCATGTACACCACCACAAGACATTCCCCCATCTTCACCGATGGCATGATGCTTGCACGCACATCTCCATGCATCCTTCCCACATGCCTTGTGCCCGATGTGTACTCACCTGTTGGTCTGGAGGCCCATACAGCAGTCCTTACTGGGATAGGACCCCATCCACAAGTTGCTCCAACTCCTCTGAAGTGAAGGCAGGGGCCCTTTCCCCTGTCACACGGGCCATGGTGGGTTCCAGACACAGGTCACAGCAGCACACGCAGTGTAGGTGTTCTCCTGTTGAAGGTCAGGAAACAAGTGAAGAATCAGATAGAAAATGGCGGTCACGTCTGGGGCGGTGTACACCATCACCGCCGGCACACATCCCCATTGGCCACTGTACTCCATAGAGCCCCATATTATCCAATGATGAATTGCATGGCAGTGCAAGTCCACCTTCCGCCACGACACACTACGTCGGTGGAATTACCTCACTTCCACCTGTCCCTACATACAGGACAGGCGGTCGCCATTTCATGGGGGGGGGGCACAACGGTCATATCAACATTAACTGCGTCACAGATTAGATTGACACATACCTCGCCATTAACACTGTCAAATTACATATGTGCACCAAGTATACTGAAGTTGTGGTTGCATTGTTCCAATTGAGACAGCCTACTCACTCTTGTGTCCCTTAGATACCTACTGCTGCGGATGAATAGGAGGTGGAACATACCCCCGTGTTCAGACCCCTTGTGGACTTTGCTACACTGGAGGACTCACCTATAGACTGGACAGGGTCACAATCACAGAGATGTGTGCCCGATTGCAGCCAGACCTGATCTCATCTATCCGTCATCCGACTGGGATTCCCCCTCTTGTGCAAGTGCTATCAGTGCTCCATTTCCTGGCAACTGGTTCTTTCCAAGTGACAGGGGGCTTGGCAGCAGGAATGCCACAGCCAGTGTTCTCAGTCGTGCTGGCAAAAGTCTTGCACATGTGCAGCTACATTTCTTTCCCCCAGGTGGAAGATTTGGCCACTGTGATGGCCGGATTCTATGCAATGGGACATATCCCCAATATTATTGGGGCGATTGACGGGACACATATTGCGTTTGTTCCCCCTGCCAGAATGAACAGGTGTTCAGGAATCCTAAGAGTTTCCACTCACTGAATGTGCAGATGGTGTGCCTGACGGACCAGTACATCTTGCACGTCAATGCTAAGTATCCAGGATCGGTGCATGATGCCTTTGTTCTGAGGAATAGCAGCATCGCAAATGTGATGGCCCAAGTACAGAGGCACATGGTGTGGCTAATAGGTGAGCCTTGGTCCCCACCCACTGTATGTTAGCATATGCCTTCAGATGTTTCCCCCATAGGATGGTGTGAGGCTAAATGTGGTCCCTCAATACTTGCAGGTGACTCTGGCTACCCAAACCTATCATGGCTGCTGACCTCTGTGAGGAATGCCAGAACAGGGGGAAGGAACGATATAATGAGGCACCCCGTTCAGGGCCAGCTAAACCCTTACATCCATGAACCATGATGTTACTTGGTTCAGACCGGGCAATACCTACCTCTTCCTCTGTTCCAAGTCATCCCACAACTGGACCCTAGTGCTTCCACTGTTCAGAATGGGGACACATCGCCCGTAACTGTCCATTAAGAAAAGAAACGGAGGAGCCCATGGAGATAGGAATGATGAAGGGCAGATTATTATGGTCTGGCAATAAGAAAGCTAAATATACTCTAACTGTCTCTCTTAATGGCACAGAAAGGAAAGCTCTGGTAGATTCAGGTTGTAGCCAAAGTGTAGTCAGACAGGACCTGTTGAAACCTGAACTATGGACTCCTCATACCCAAGTCCTCATCACATGTGTCCATGGAGACCAAATGCTGTATCCGGTGGCTATGGTCCTTCTCAATTGGAGAGGGGCAGAGGAAACAATTACTGTGGGAATGATCACAAACCTGGGGGAGGATCTAATCCTCAGCACTGACTATGTGAACTTCACCCCTCTCTTAGAAAAGACCTGCCATAACAAATAACTAACACCTGGTGGGAAGAAGCACCATTTGGGACAGCCGAGGTAGAAGCAAGACCCCTGAGAAAGAAACTCAGCCGAAAACAAAAGAGGGAACAACGACAGGTATACCAAACCACCCTATCTCCGGAGTCCCCCGAACTCCTCCCACGGGCTGCCACGGTTTTAAAAACTGTAGGGAGTTTTAGACAAGCAGAACGAGAGGACCCCACCCTGAAAAATGCCTGGCAGCAGGCCCTACACCCGGACGGACAATCGGTAGGTCCTACCTTCGCAATATAACATAACTCATTGTATAGATGTATCCCCAACCCAAAAGGAAGAGCCTCTCAACTGGTAGTTCCCCAAACACACAGACAACAGGTCCTACACTCAGCACATGGGGATAACGGGGAGGGACACATGGGAAGAGAAAACAGCGAGGCAGCGGTATTACAGCGGTTTTATTGGCCGGGGGTAGATGGGGATATTAGGAAACACTGTCACGAAAGTCCAAAGTGTCAACTAATTAATCCATCCCCTCATGGGCTGGTCCCTTTACAACCACTTCCAATTATTGAAACTCCTTTTTCTCGAGTTGGACTAGATATTGTAGGACCCTTAACCCCGTCAGTCAAAGGACGCCAGTACCTCCTAGTCCTGGTAGACTACACGACCCGGTATCCAGAGGCTATACCTATATCTAGTATGCATAATAAAACCATATCGCAGGCCATGATCGAGTTTTTCTCTCGCATAGGTTTTCCAAAGGAAATACTTACAGATCAGGGAACCCCATTTATGTCGCGACTTACGGCCGAAATATGCCACTCCCTAGGGGTCAAACAGATACGAACCTCGGTATATCATCCTCAAACAGACGGTTTAGTAGAACGGTATAATAGGACTATTAAAACACTACTCCGAAAAGTTATTTCTGAAGCAGGAAAAGACTGGGAAAAGAAGCTACCATTGGTTCTTTATGCCATACGCACACATGTCCAGGCCTCCACCGGACATAGCCCTTTTGAGTTGCTGTTTGGGAGACAACCCGGTACACTTTTTGAAATGTTGGCAGAACATTGGGAGGAATCAGAAGAAGAGGTCAAAGATATCCTTACATATACTAGAGACTTAAGGGAAAGCCTACATACGGTGTGGGAGGAAGCCCACACCGCATTAAGAGAGGCCCAAAATAAGCAGAAAAGACTAAAACTCCTTCCGTAGTCTGAGGGAGGGAGATAAAGCGCTGGTATTGTTACCCACTTGTGAAAACAAGTTACTTGCCCGATGGCAAGGACCCTACAAGGTAATAGAACAAATCAATCCCACCACATATAAACTTGAAATACCCCTGGGTACCGGCCGCAAACAAATTTATCATATCAATCTTCTGAAGAAGTGATGTGAGTAGACAGACAAACACCCCACTCTGTACTTAGCAAAGGAACCTGAAGAAGACATACCCATCCACCCCCTCCGAACTGGTTCATGGACTAACAATCCTATCACCTCACAACAGCATCCAGCCCATGCACCAGCACCCAAACACAGCAAACAGACACCTCCTACAACCACTCCCTCTTCCTCCACTCCCAAATCTTTACACTCTTCCCGCCCCAGTGCCCCCAAGAAGCTTTTCCTTTCTGCCATTGACCTCTTCCCTACCCCTACCCCCGTCCTTCATATCGGGCCAGGGTGGGCTGAACTCCGTCCACGGCCACTGTAATTTCGGCAGCTACTGCAGGTGTGAGAGGCTCCAAGGAGACACCCATCAGCACTGGCAGTGTGCCTGTACCAGCTGCCAAGGAGAAGGGCAAGGATGTACCACCAGCTGCCAAGGTCAAGGAGGCACCACCAGTTTACAAGGGGAAGGGCAAGGTGGCACCACCAGACGGCAAGGAGGCACCACCAGCTTACAAGGGGAAGGGTAAGGAGGCACCACCAGATGGCAAGGGCAAGGAGGTCTACCACATGGCAAGGGCAAGGAGGCACCACCACACGGCAAGGGCAAGGGCAAAGGGCCTGCAGGCAGGAGGGACAGGAGGCCTGGTGCTGTGACAGAATATGAGCACCCAAAACCAACCATGGCGCCTTAGCTGTCCGAGGCTTCAAGGAAAGGTTTGGAGCCTCCCCCCACCACTGGTAGCACCAACACCAGCACCACTCCCAGCACCGCCACCTGCACTGCCATCAGCACCGCCACCAGCACCGCCACCAGCACCACTGCCAGCAGCAGCAGCCCCAGTGGGCAGCTGTCCGAGGCTGCAGGGGAAGGGCTGGAGCCTCCCCCCACCACTGGCAGCACCGACACCAGCACCACTGCCAGCAGCAGCAGCCCCAGTGGGCAGCCGTCCGAGGCTGCAGGGGAAGGGCTGGAGCCTCCCCCAACCACTGGCAGCACCAACACCAGCACCGGCACTGCCACCATTGTGCAGCCGTCGCTGCCTGCGGATGGACTGTAGTCCTGCCTCCATGGAGTGTTATGCATCCTGCCCACTGCAAATCTTGTGAGTATGACACTCAGGCCTGTGACCTTGCACTCTCAAAGATCTGCATCACAGGTCACAAGGCCCCCTCCAGAACCAGTGGAAGAAGGCATCAACTCGCCCCCTCCTTGCCAGGATTAAGCACACTGGGCACAAGGCCCCGTCCAGAACCAGTGGAAGAAGACATGCACTCACCGCATCCTTGCCAGGATGAAGCACACTGGGCACAAGGCCCCCTCCAGAACCAGTGGAAGAAGGCATCCATTCACCGCATCCTTGCCAGGATGAAGCACACTGGGCACAAAGCCCCCTCCAGAACCACTGGAGGAAGGCATCCACTCACCCCCTCCTTGCCAGGATGAAGCACACTGGGCACAAGGCCCCCTCCAGAACCAGTGGAGGAAGGCATCCACTCACCCCCTCCTTGCCAGGATGAAGCACACTGGGCACAAGGCCCCCTCCAGAACCAGTGGAAGAAGGCATCGACTCACTGCATCCTTGCCAGGATGAAGCACACTGGGCACAAGGCCCCCTCCAGAACCAGTGGGCAAACCACCCACTTGAAAGACTCTGGCTTTGCACTCCCCAGGACCAAGCAGTGGGCAAACCACCCACTTGAGAGACTGTGTCTTTGCACTCCCCAGGGCCAATCAGTGGGCAAACCACCCACTTGAGAAGCTGTGGCTTAGGCACTCCCCAGGACCAAGCAGTGGGCATGTTGCCTCCTCCAGGACAAGTGGCGTTGTACCATCTTCAGGCTGAGGTGCCCCCCCATTGCCGGTCCCCCTGAGGTGCCTGTGTATTTTCGAACTGATGCCCTAGCGGTGTTCTCTCCGTGTTGATGCAGGAATAAGATGGGGCCTTGGCCTATGTGATGTGACCCCATGGCCCACGAATATTATGGACTGTGCAGTGTCCTTCCATTTGTATATCTGTAAATACTATTTTGAATTTTGAGTACGTTTTCCTGGATTATTATCTTTTTACACTCACTTTAATCACTTCCTTTTGTCATTGCATTATTCCTGAGGGGTAAGGGGTGAATATGTAATGTTACTGCATCTGTTTGTGTGTATGGAGTTGGGGGTGGGGGATGGAGGTAGGGGTGGGGGCGTTGCGTGTGTGTGTCACTGTCTTTTTCCTCCCCCCTTCTGTGTGTGCTAGGCGGCAGTACATACTGTGGTCGTTGTCACCGGTGTTGGTATTCCTGGTGTAGGAGGAGGTAGACCAGCATGGGGGAAGATCTGCATTTCGGGCTCCATGGTGTCGTGATTGTTCCCTGAGAGTCCAGAGGTGAGTCCTTTGACTTCTGTGCTCTATTTCCGCTGTGCTTTTGTTGTCATTGGTACTGCCCCGAAAAAGGTGGCAAATAGGCGTGTCGTAATACAGTGGGCGGAACCTTGTCTTCTGCCTGGCTGTTGGCGGTTACTGGTGCGGTGCTTGTTGCTACTGCCATGGCGGTCGGTGTGTTAAAGTGGCTGCCTGTATTGGCGGTTTACGCCGTGGTCATAATCCCATTTTTTTTCCCACCGGTTTGTTGGCGGTATTACCGCCACTTTATCACCGACCGCCAGGGTTGTAATGAGGGCCATAGTGTCTAGGAATTGGCCAACGCACTCTATCAGAGTATCCTAAAGTTTAATGTCCTTGTATTACAAGAACCAGAGCTCAAGACGGGAGGAGTGGCCACTTAGATGTAAGGGGACCAAGTTAATATCATTTTAATTCCACCTTCGAGTACTCTTTCCATAAAGCACCATGTATTTGTCAGTCACCAGAAATGTTGCATACTTGAGATCTTCTTTATTAAGCTTCATCCAAACCATTCTAGCCAAAGAGTTTGAATGACGGTTGCATAAAGAAGATAACAAGTGTGCAACATTTCTGATGACTACATTGAATGTGGAATTGTAATACCATGTATATGGTTTTGGGGACCCCAGATTGTTTATATATGGCTATGCCTCTATCTAATATTTTAAAGGTTTCCCATATTATGGACAACTGAGACACAGATCCTAAGTTCTTCTAAAAAACCTATACAATTGCTTAAAGAATTTGAATGAATGAATGGGGTACTTGTAAAGCATGACTGTCACTCAGAAGAGAGCATCCTGGTGCTGTGCTAGTGACTACTACAAATTCCTGTAAGAGTTAATTAGATTATTGACCTGCAGAGTGTGTCAGAGGCTCAGAAGAGCCAGGGTTTAAGTTCTTTTTTTAAAAAGATGCTTTGGATTCGGTGGAATGCATAGTGGAGGAAGGAGGTTCCATGCCTTGGACCATAGAACTGCAAGGGTCTTCCCCTCGAGGTTTCAGTTGAAAAGTGGGCGGTTTCAGAAGGTTACCAGAAGAAGATGTTAAAGTTCATTAGGGCAGGTAGTGACAAAACTGCTTATTAAGGAGCTTAGGGTCGGTAGCTGTAAAAGGTCGGTAGACAATCAGGAGTAATGTAAAAAGGATCTTTTTATGAATAAGTAGCCAGTGCAATTTATTAAGCACAGCTGATGCAAAACTCCTCTTGGAAGGTTGTAAAACCAGTCTAGCTGCTGCATTCTCTACTATCTGAAGTTTATGGATGAGCAATTAGTGCAGCCAGCATAAAGACTGCTGCAATAGTCAAGGCTGGAGGAAATAAGGGCCAAAACTACAATTTTCCTGGCAGCCAAAGGTAGAAAGTCGAAATTTGTTTCAAAGATTTTATGAGATTAAAACATGTGCCTGCCACTGCCATGGCTTGTGGGAGGAAAGACAAATCAGTATAAAATTTGATTCTAAGGATTTTTGGCAACCTTTACAGTTGCTGTGGGGAGTGGGAGGGACAAAGTTTGGCCACCATATTGTGGGGGAAACAGAGCCGTATTTGCCAAAAAAGAGTATTTCTATCTTATAGGAATTTCATTTAAAATGGTTGTTCTGCATCCACAAAATGTTGTCAGCAAAGCAATTCTGGAAATTGGTTTCTGAGGCAAATTATTTTTTTATCTAAGGACAAAATGAAGTGGGTTAAATCAGTATACGATGTGGTGGCGATCCCATATGAGGCAATAAATGAGATAATGCAGGGGCCATACAGATGTTAAAAAGGGCAGCACTCAAGGAAGGGTCCTGAGGCACACCCATCATAACTTTGCTTTCTGATGACAGAAATTGTCCACGAGATTCTGTTTGCCTTCTGTTGGTGAAGAAGAATTTTATCCAAGCTAAAGCTTTATGAGAAATTCCGATATTCTGAATTCGCTCTAATAGAATGGCATGCAAGATGGTGTCAAATGCAATGGAAAGATCTTTTCTTCCTGAACACTGCATCCAACAGAGTGGAAAATCTCCAGTTGGGGTGAGTAGGTCATAACTTCCAATATCTATATCAGACGGGAATGAGCTGAAACAGTACAGGACTAGTAATTCAGGGCAGAGGCCCAAGACACAATATTTCTGGACAAAATACAGTTATCAATACAAAAATATGAAAAGTGCACCACTGAACAGAAGGCGTACACATTTTCCTTACCAACTCTTCAAGCGTCTACAATACTAGCCATATCCTAATCTGAATGTTAAGCCACTGTGGCTTTTGGAGTTGATAATTTTGGTGCCCTAGATCTCTCTGGTGAAGGATCCAGTGGTAGGATTAAGGCATCTCCTACAATATATTTGTTGGGTTAAAGTCATCTCCCATAATATAGTCAATATGTTGCACTTCTTACAGAGAACCAGAATGTTGTCAAAAAACTCTGGTGAAGTCAGTATTAGGAGTGTTTACATCAATGAGAAAAGTGTCATGTAGCAAACCAATGAACGTTATCAATCTGCCGTTTAGGTATTAATGTATATACTGTTGTTTCAAATATAACAACCTGTGTATTAGTACTGTTATGCCCTGAAGTATGTGCTAAATGGAATTAAGTATCTGTACTGCCCTACCAAGAAGCAAGATTTTTATGTGCCCTGGGTCAAGATGCATCTCCTGCATAAAATCCATCTAAAGCCTGTGTCTATCAAGGTAAAACCACCACTAATCAAGCTTTCCTTTTGTTATTTATCTCCTTGGCATTCCACGAAAATAACTTAATAAAGTGTTTCAAGCCTTGAGGGGCAGCAAGTACTATTTTAAGTACAGTGCAGTCAGGTACTATATGCACAATGCAAGTGTCAGAAATTTTACCAAAGTATCATATTGTTTGCCAGAAACTCTGATAAAGGATCAACTGTCTTCGTCCCCACCTCTCCATCTACATTGATCACTCCAACTATTGGAGCATAATTCCAAAACAAAAAAGTAACAAAACAACAATCAAGTCAAGTGAGACATACAGAGGTGTGTGACACACTCTACCACCCACAACTTGGAACCTACATTCAGTGGCATGACTATTGTAGCAATCAAGTGAGGTTAAATTAGGGGGCGTAGCCTGACGCCGATGGTAATAGTAGCAGCCTGAGGAGCTCCTGGCCGGGGGGCCCAATATTTTAACATTCTGGAAGTGCATGCGATTTGGGATCCTTCACGGGGTAGTCCAGACCCCGATGAAGAGGTGAGCGACACACTCCCGAGCTTGTAGAGAGCAGGGAGAATGTCCAGACGGTGGCGGAACAAAGGGAAAGTCAGCTTTTCGAGCAGTGCAATATGCCGGCTGCGGGCATCGCAGCGGTGGTTGGGCCTGTCTGAGAGCAGGCACAGTGGTTTACCCTATGGCGAGCTGAGGAGGACGGCGGTGAGAGGCAGCCAAGTGCCATAAGGCCCCCAGGGGAAAAGAGGAATCTGCTGCAAGTGCCCCCCTACCTCGTCCCAGAACGAGAAAGAGGAAAGCGCCACTCTGGGAGGTAAGACAGGGAGTGGAACAACGAGATGAACAGACATAGGCCAGTCACGTCCTGCAGCGCTTCAAGGGGGGAGATGCACTGTATGTGCTACCTAATAGGGACTGAGCACTGAGAGAGAGCTGAGAGAGGACAGAACTGCCATGACCCACCTGAAATGTATAGAAGGAGGCTCCCCTGAAGGCCGTCAGATGCATCTACAGGCAATTTGCCGTTGGATAGAGGTGGAGTCCATGGGGAAGGCCCCAAAGAAGAAAGATATTGTCCCCCTGGTGGAGAGGGAGAACCTGATGTGGAGGGAGCCACATGACAAGGACTTACGTCATGGAATGGGATTCAAGCCATAACGGCTACTAGAGAGCCATTGGAAACTAAAATAGACACCCTGGGGGTTGATTTGAGTTTGCTGAGAGATGACCAACGCTGGTTGGCAAGTGAGACACCACAAAGGAAAGGAAGGTAGCAGAACTGCCCCCAGCGGTTGCGGATCTGACAAATCGCTTGACAGCCATGGAAGGAAAAGTTAAAACATTGGAATTGCATGCAGAAGATGCAGAAAATATATCCTGCTGCAATAAAATCTGGCTAGTGGGATTTTCAGAAGAAACGGAGGGGAGCAATATGATTGATTTCCTGGAAAGACTTATCCGGTCTCAGCTTTCCCAAGAGGGTTTGTCATCCTTTTTTGCAATCAAAAGAGCGCACCAAGAACCAGGCAAGCCACCACCACCGGGAACCCCGCCACGACCAGTGGTGGCAAAATTATTATTTTACAAAGATTGGGATTACATATTGGAACAAGCCAGTCAGAAGGGGGAACTGGTGGTTGACAGTAATAGAGTAGAGGTATATCCATACTTCTCCCGTGAAGTTCAGAAGAGGTGTGCTACCTTTAACGAGGCCAATAAACGCCTCTGGCAGATGGGGGTGACATACTGCATGATGTTCCCAATGCGCCACCAGGTGGTGACCGGTGAGGGAGTCTTTTTCTTTTTTTTTTTTTTAGGGATTCCTTTTTTAGAGAGACTAGGCTGACTGCTGTGCTGAGGGGGGACCACCGTCACCACCGCGGCAAGAGTGAAGGCCACTATAGGGGGACTCGCTGTGGCGGGATAGCGGGCAGATACTGGGGGAACGGAGGGCAAAACAGCGATTGGGACAGCGCAACATGGCAGATGCAGGAATTGAGGTGGCCGCTGAGCCCGTTTGGGAGCCAGCGGAACGTTCCTCCTGATGAACAGCTAGGGAGGACGGCTGCAAGAGCCAAACAAGTACCGGGGAGACCCCTGGGGGGAAGAGGAGTCTGTAAAAGTGCCCCACGGACAGGGAAAGTGCTTTCTGAGAGGTCAGACGGGGAGAGAGATGTTGTAATTTAGTTGTAATATTTTAAGGTAGCAACATGTAATTACATATAGGCAGATTTTGTTAGATTAGAGGTTATGACATATTTAAATATAAGTGGTACGTTCCCCCCTCACCTTCCCTTTAGAATGGAATGTTCTGACTGTTAGGTAGAGGAGTTCACAATAGAATGTTGGGAGAGAGAGCTGAGAGAAGAGGAGATGTGAAGAGCTGATGAGAAGTGGAGATGAAAATAAAGCGTGATTCTAAAGAACCATTGATCTCTTTTCATTATAACACTGGCGACGATTGGAGTGCGAAAGGGGGCACTTTCATCTCTACCCCTTGTGCTGCATCCTCATCAAAGTGACCACCATTTACTTGAGGTACTATTATTCTTAATTAAATGACTGGATAATCTAGGAGTTATAAGGATCATCCTGTTTATTCAACAAGTACTTTACTACAAAATGCAGCTATGCAGATAGCACTATTACTGATTTTTCAAGTCTTAAAATATTAAGCATAGTGTTGACAAAACAAAACAAAACCTGATATTGGCAAAGTTAATTTAGAAAGAAGAGCGTAAACCTATGTGGAATTATCATACTTATTCAGGAAGAAGTGATATGAAACCAGCAAGAAGAGTTCATAAGGTTAGTCTTTCAATTCAACAATAATTTTACAAGGAAAATAAAATAAGGCACACATTATGAACCTTTTCTGAGAGGAAAGGTCAAGAAGACACAATCAATCACATGACAGATATTCCTGGAAGGAAAGGAAAATAAACGTGTCTTTCACCAGCATTATTTCATGAGAGGCAAGCACAGGTTATGAACAGCGACCTTTTCTGAGAGGGAAGGTCAAGAAAATCAATCTATCACACACAAGTATTTAATCTATGAGGATCTATTTTTAAATAACACAAGTTATTCCTCTCTACTGACAATAATGCAAAATGAATGCACAAGAAAATAAACAGGTCTTTTTCTGATGACATTTTATGAAAGGCAGCTCTGAAACGGAACGTTCGTATTATATTTAACTGTGTGGAAGCGCGCACAATTACATGAGGAGCATATCTCATTAACTTTTAATCCACAAGAGGTTGTACTTTGCTAATTACCTCAGCTTTAGTGGAGTTTTTGAAACGGTTGAGGATCACCTGTACTTCGGTTTCAAACGCAGTTTCACTGAATTGTCTTACTCCAGCAATTGGACCTGCATATTGTTGTGACGCTGACAGGCACAGCATGAACGTTTAAGAAGCATTGGTAATGATATTAGCCTGTTGGTGGTAACGCTGACAGGCACAGCTCTTTCCTGCTTGTGGCATTGTGGGAAATTTACTGTTCTCAGGGCTTTTCCTCTAAATCAGCCTACTGTTCTCAGGGCTTTTCCTCTAAATCGGCTGCACCACTAGACTGTGCATTTTCTTTAATGTCTTCATAAATATGCATTCAACTGTTACTATTTAGATTTAATAACATGTGATGATTGCTATATTTATTTTCTAACTTTTTAATGTTTATAGTTGCACTTTGATAATACACTTGATAGTACATAGTAATTGCTTATTTTATACATACATAACTATTTATATCACACTATCCTTTAGAAATGGCTGCAGCGGGCATGTCCCAGCCAATTCCATTTTTAAATGAAACTGGAGAACCTAACATCCCATGGAAAGAATGGTTCAAAATTTTTGAATCATATTTAATTGCCATTGGTGGAGATAAATTCAATCCACTCAGGAAACAACACATATTGTTACACAATTTAGGGACGCATGGCAGAAAAATTTATGATACATTACCTGAACCTGATTTTCCAGATGGACAAGTACAGGATGATTATGTCACCACATATACGAAATTGGAAAAAACAGTTTGGAGACAGAGTAAATGTGTTCTTAGAACGTCATAAATTTTTCTGTCGTTCCCAAGGCAAACAAGAGAGTGTGACTAATTACGTGGCTGCTCTAAGGGGATTGAGTACATTATGTAACTTTGGGAATCTTAATGACTCACTGATTCGAGACCAAATAGTCCGTTGTACTAGTAATGTAAAAATTCAGGAAAAATTACTACAAAAACAACCTGATCTGCAGGAAGCAGTGGAAATAGCAAAATCCATTGAGCACACACAGCTATGTTTACAAGAAACCAGATCTCCTTCTGCTTCTCCTGATCAAGTTGCAGAGATTAAGGTAAATGCAGAAGAAGAAAAAGTTATGAAAATTAAAACTGGAGGTAAACAACCTATAAAAACCACTAATCCTACAACAGGATTAAAATGTTACCGCTGTGGGAGCAGCACTCATTTGGCGAACTGTACCTTTTGTCAAGCCAGGCCAGCCATATGTAGAAAATGTAATAAAAAAGGCCATTTTGCCAGAGTGTGTAGGGCGGTGTCTAAATTTGATAAACAATATGAGCATAAATAGGTAGATGATTCTCAAGAAGTTAAAAAGATAATACTGCAGGTTAAAAAGGAACAGGAAAATTCTTTTCAATATCCTCAGTGTAATATTTCCCTTGATGGCAGTCCAGTAACAGTTTTCGCTGACTCTTGCTCAACCTTTACAATCATAAATGAACTGGATTTTAAAGGTATTGGTAAAGAAATGTCCGCCAGTTTGTCAAAACCAGACATTAATCCCAAGGGTTATAACAAAGACCCCATCCCTCTTAAAGGGATGTTCAAGGCTTTAATATCATTTAAGGGTCGTACCACTGTAGGGAAAGTTTATGTAGTTGAAGAAGGATCCAGTTTACTGGGTTGGCAGCATCAGAAGGAGTTGGGAATCAAACTGGACCCTAATAATCCGGAACAAGTACTGCTCATGGACAAAAATAACTCTAATGAGTTGATTTTCCAGGAATTCCCTGAGATTTTTACTGAAAAGTTAGGTCTACTGGCAGGCTTCCAACATAAAATTAAATTAAAACCTAAGGCTAAACCGATAGTACATAAAACTAGACAAATTCCACACTTACTTAGAGACCCTCTTAAAAAGGAACTTAAGAGACTAGAATCTCTAGGAATTATTCAACCAATTGAGAGTTCAGAATGGTTATCTCCCATCGTAATTGCCAAGAAACATAATTGCGACGACATTAGGGTGTGCATTGATTTGAGAGATTTGAACAGAAACATTTGGGTGGAAAGACATCCACTTCCTGTTATTCATGAAATACTAAGCACCATGGGGGAGGCAGCATGTTTTTCCGTGCTGGATCTCTCCAGCGCATACCACCAGGTTGAACTTCACCCAGATTCTAAATGGCTCACAGCTTTCACTACACCCCTAGGATCGTATATGTTCAATAGAATGCCGTTCGGGCTTGCATCAGCTGCGGCCGTATTTCAAAAAATCATGCAACGTGTTTTGGAAGATACCCCTAAGACTCTATATTTTCAGGATGACATTTTAATATATGGAGCAAATGTAGAGGAACATGATACAAAGTTGAAAAAGGTACTTAGTAAACTAAAAATGGCGGGTTTGACATTGAGAAAGGATAAGTGTCAAATTAGAGTAGATTCAGTTGATTATTTAGGGCACACTATTTCTAAAGATGGGTTCAAACCTAAAACTTCACTAGTGGAAGCTGTTAAGAAGGCAGAGGCACCAAAAAAACAAGGAAGAATTAAAATCTTTTCTAGGCCTTGCTGAGTATATGACAAAATATGTCAAGGGATTCTCAGAGATATCATATGACCTAAGAGAGTTACTAAAAAACCACACACCTTACAAATGGATAGAATGTCATGAATCTGCATTTCAAAGGATTAAACAAGCCATTGTAACAGCACCATTCCTGGGTACTTTCAATCATGAAAGGAAGACTATTCTTACTACTGACGCGAGCAAAAAAGGTTTGGGAGCCACTTTATCCCAAGTGGTTGATGGTAAAGAGAGAATTGTAGCATTTGCTTCTAGGGCTTTAAATAAGGCAGAATCCAATTACTCAGTAATTGAAAGAGAAGCTCTGGCTTGTTTCTGGGCTATAAAACATTTTAAATTCTTCCTTAGGGGTACACAATTTACTTTACGTACAGACCACAAACCACTAGTTTATGTTTTCTCTACAAAAAGTTTCTACAACTGTACACCTAGAATTGCTAGATGGGTTTTAGGCCTGGAAAGCTTTTGTTTTAAGATTGAGTACCTACCGGGTAATAATAATTGTGCTGCAGATTTTCTATCTAGAGTACCGTTGACTATAAATGAAGAATATGAGACCCCGGAATACCCAGTAATGGTTGTTTGTACTCTGGCTATCAGTGAAGAAGAATGGAAGTTGGCTGATCATAAGGATGAATCCCTATCCTTATTGAGAACATTAGCGAAGGAGGGATGGCCGGAATTTAGGAGGGATCTGGACGAAACACTAAAAAACTATTGGGAGGTTAGACATGAAATAAATGAAAACTGAAATTTTGTTTTAAGAAATGATAAGATAATACCACCGGCAGGATTGATACACAAAATTATCAATCTGGCTCATGAAGGTCATTTAGGCAGGAGCCTCACAAAAGCTTGTGTTAGAGAAAGATATTGGTTTCCTAATATGGACTCTATGATAGAAAATGAAGTAAAAAATTGCATTAAATGTGCGTGCAGTGACAAAACTAAAATTATTCGTAAAACTCCTATATATCCTGTGGCTGTACCAGACAAGCCTTGGACAAAATTGGCATTAGACATCATAGGGTCTATCAACATGAAAGGTGTTGTGAAAGTTTTGCTTTAGTACTGATTGATTATTACTCGCATTGGATTAATGTAAAAATGGTAAGCCAAATCACCACTGAATCAGTTATAAATTTCCTTAAAGATGCTTTTGCTATGGAAGGAATACCCGCCACCTTGATCACTGACAATGGAGTTCAATTAACTTCATCAAAAATGAAAGATTTTCTTAACTCTTTAAACATACACCACCTCACTACAGCGCTATATTGTCCCAGGGCAAATGGTTTAGTCGAAAGGACCAACCGCATGATTAAAGAGTGCATCCAGTTAGCTAGTGTAAACCAAATAATCATTGAAAATGCTATTCGAGACATGTTATGGGCGTACCATTCCACTCCAAATTCAGTTACAAAAATCTCTCCATTTTCTGCTCTAAAGGGCAGAAAACCAAGTACCAAATTCTTCCCTTCATGGTTAGGTGGAGGAGGAAAAAGTGATGCCATAACTCCACAATTCAGACTTAGAATAGAAAATCATCAAAACAATAAAAAAAAAAGATACAATACTAAACATGGTACTAAACAACAACAGTGGAAAGTGGGGGATAAGGTTTATGTTAAAAATCCTGTAAGGGGTTTTTGTCCGAATATGCGAGGCACTAAATTTCCGGTCTTTTTGATATTGCCAAAGTGAAAAACAATGTGGTTACGTTAACAAATGGTCAGTGTTGGAGTATGGACAGGATTGTCCAACAGCCATCAGCCCTCGTGAGGAGTGAAGGAAATTCCATGGAGAATGGCGAGAGTGAGGAGATTCAGCAGAGACGTGACGCCGGTACAGAGAGTACCAATAGAACTGTTTTTAAAACATCGATGTAGTGTATGTCAAATTATCTATTGAATGTATATATTTAAAACATCAATGTAGGTATGTCAAATTATTATTGAATGTATATATTTTTGATCACTTTGTATATATTGTGTGTGGAAGGGAAGATGTGTTGTAATTTAGTTGTAATATTTTAAGGTAGCAACATGTAATTACATATAGGCAGATTTTGTTAGATTAGAGGTTATGACATATTTAAATATAAGTGGTACGTTCCCCCCTCACCTTCCCTTTAGAATGGAATGTTCTGACTGTTAGGTAGAGGAGTTCACAATAGAATGTTGGGAGAGAGAGCTGAGAGAAGAGGAGATGTGAAGAGCTGATGAGGAGAAGTGGAGATGAAAATAAAGCGTGATTCTAAAGAACCATTGATCTCTTTTCATTATAACAAGAGACATAGAAGCTCAGCCAGCTGCTGCGTTGCAAAAAGACCGCTTCTGCTCCCGCGGCAAGCGAGAAGCCTTTTGGGAGAGCCTTGTTGTGGCGAGATAAAGGATAGTCCTGACAGAGGCTGTTGGAAGTGCCAGGGGACAGAAGACAGAAGCTACATGTGACCAGTGAGGGCTGCGAATGTGAGGGAGAAGGTGACCCCCGCGCAGAGGTAAAGAAACTGAGTCCCCTCAGAAGGACATGGATGGAGATGGGATCGGTGTCCTGAAGGAGCGACTTGGGGTGATGGGCAGCTGTCCCCCAGAGATGAGGGGATCGATTGCCTTGCAATTACGAGGTGAAGTGATTCCTAGGCCCGAGAGAAGGCGATGAGTGTGAGAACAGGAGCGGAACAATGAGATGAATAGACAAGGGCCAGTCGCGTCCTGCAGCGCTTCAAGGGGGAGGTATGTGTTACCTAATAGGGATTGAGCAGTGAGAGAGAACTGAGAGAGGACAGAACTGCCTCGACCTACCTGAACTTGTATAAAAGGCGGCTTCCTTGAAGGCCGTCAGATACACCTACGGGCAATTCGCCGTTGAAGAGAGGTAGTGTCCATGGGGAAGGCTGCAAAGAAGAAAGATACTGTCCCCCTGGTGGAGGGAGAACCTGATGCACAGGGAGATGCATGACAAGGACTTACATCACGGGATGTGATTTAAGCCATAACGGCTACTAGAGAGGCATTGAAAACTAAAATAGACACCATGGGGGGGATTTGAGCTTCCTGAGAGATGACCACTGCCGGTTGGCGGAGCGAGGCACCACAAAGGAAAGGGAGGTGGCAGAACTGCCCCAAGCGGTTGCGGATCTGACAAATCGCTTGACAGCCATGGAAAGAAAAGTTAAAACATTGGAATTGCGAGCAGAAGATGCAGAAAATAGATCCTGCTGCAATAACATACAGCTAGTGGGATTACCAGAAAAAAGGAGAGGAGCAATATGATTAACTTCCTGGAAAGACTTATCAGGTCCCAGCCTTCCCAAGAGGGTTTGTCATCCTTTTTTTGCAATCGAAAGGGCGCACTGAGTACCAGGCAAGCCACCCCCACTGGGAGCCCCACCACAACCAGTGGTGGCAAAATTATTATGTTACAAAGATTGGGATTACATACTGAAACAAACTCGTCAGAAGGGGGAACTGCTGGTGGACAGAACCAGAGTACAGGTATATCCAGACTTTTCCGGTGAAGTTCAGAAGGGGTGTGCTAGCTTTAACAAGGCCATAAAATGCCTCCGGCATATGGGAGTGACATATTGCATGATGTTCCCAAAGCTCCTCCGGGTGATGATCGGTGAGGGAGTCTTTTTTTTCCCTTCCCCGCAGGAGGTCTGGAACTAGATTGACAATCACTGCAACCTGGTCCTAGTGGTGAGCGCAGGGAGCAGCGTTCCTCAGATAATAGAAGCAGGAGGAGGACCTGCTTGTGTGCTGGAAGACCCCTGTCGGGTGAGGAATTGCAACAGGAAAAAAGGAGAGCAGTCAAAGCAGTGATGCATGTGTGTGACTCAGGTACTAGATTCCCATTTGATATGAGAGGTGGGTGAGCAGATGATTCTGAATCAGAATCAGCCTTTAGTGGGTCGAACACTTCTACCACAATACTCCCTTATATCACACCTGGAACTTCAAACTACATCACATGAGATCCTGGCAAATACTGACTATTGCCTAACGCCAGATGAAAATTAGGACGAGGATTTCTGGCTTTCCCAAGGAAAGGAAGAGTATATAAGGAACACTTACTACGGATGCACGAAATTGTTTATTAAACTATCCTGATTGAGGTTCTGGGCGGGGGCCCGAGCTGGGGCTTCTGGTCTACTGTTTCCCTCTGCATGTTTTGTGGGACAGCCCACAAAGCTTGGTTCAATTTCAATAGTTTGGACAGGGGGCCTTGCTCGATTTGTCCTGGGGAGGGAATGCTGTTGAAATGTTGGGGAGTTTCTTATTTGGGGATACAGCGATTTATTCGAAATATTACACAAATTGTCTTGATTGGGGACCTCATGGCAGACAAGACGGGGTGGGGGCTGGGATGGTAGGTCACATACAGATCATCATCTACAACTAGCATGACTTCACAATCCAATTATAAACTGTTGTCCTGGAATATTAGTGGCATGCATACTATCTCCAACAGTACAAAATATTCTCATATTCAAATAGACGGGGCATCCATATAGCACTACTACAAGAAACCCATTTGACGGCCCAAGAGGGAGCAGCGGTGCAACGGAGATGGCAAGGACAGGCATATTATACCACTTACTCCACTTTTGCCAGGGGGGGGTCATCATTTGGGTGACATAGCACACAAAGTAGACTCGAGAGGGAGCTATGTAGTAGTACACGGAAGGCTGGAGGGACGAGACTTGACGATATTCAACATCTATGCTTCAAATGTGGATCAGGGAACTTTTCTCACAAACCTGTCAAGACACCTGGCGCAGCATTTGAATCAGACTATAGCGATTGGGGTGATTTCAATTGTGTGGCAGACACAGAAATGGATAGGACACCCCCATGCCGAGAGATGCACCAGAAAGGAAAATGGCCCAGACATTTTTAAACTTTTAGAGAATGTGGCCTGGTGGATACATGGCGAGTGACACATTCCCATGTTAGGGATTAGTCTTATTATTCCTATGCTCCCCCAATGTGCATGGTACGGTGACAAAGGCAGACGATTTGGCACATAAGATTTTCGACCACAATCCCATTCTCCTAAATTGCAATTGGCACAGTCCTAGGACTAAGATACCCGACTGGAGGTTAAGATCTGAAATGCTAGAAGATCAAGCAGATAAGGAGGAACTGAGGCAGAGTACAGGGTACACAGGCAAAGTGGGAAGCATTTAAAGTCACAATGAGATGTCAAATGTTTGGAGACAGGATTGGGAGTGAGGAGGACCCTAGTCAAAGAAATACAGGAAGCTGAGGAGTAATTGCGCCAAATAGTGCGACAGAGACCCGGAAATCCTGATACGCAGCGGGCCCTGTTAGATAAGAAAGAGGAAGTAGCAGCTAGTGTATAGAGTCTCTGCTGCTTTGACTGTAGGGGATAAATGGCACGAACACATGCGGAGTAAGATAAGGCAGGCACACTATTGGCCTGGTTGTCCAATCCAACGAAGAGGGGGACTCCAGTTTCGGAAATGGAAATGGATGAAGGGGGCCGGGAATCCAAACAACAGGGGATTAATTAATGTTTCCTTCAGTACTATACACAGTTATACCGGAACTCGAGCACTTGGGAGGTAGAAGCTGGTAGGGAGTGTTTGGGCTCACTAGAGCTACCACACCTCACTGTTGAGGAAGTGGATGCGCTGGGGGAGGCTGTTACCCTGCAAGAGATTAAGGTAGCAAAAAAAGGAATGACCCGTGGGAAAACCCCTGTGACAGATGGCTTCCCAGCAGAATGGTATATGACCTATGCAGACCAATTAGCATCTAAACTTGAGAAGCTATATAATGAAGCCCGAACGAGGGGCTGCTTGCCTGACTTTATTCAGCAAGCATTAATAATACCATTACTAAAATCCTTTAATGCCCCCCCCCCGGATTATAGGGCGTACAGCCTCCTGTCGATGCTAAATGTGGACTATAAAATCCTAGTAAAATATTGGCCACAAGTCTGATCCCCCATATGTCAGGGCTGGTACATCCAGATCAGGCAGGGTTTATACCTGGGCGCAATACCCCCCTAACATTAGACTACTCCTCTCCATTCTGGAACAAGGCACCCCTGGCTGTGAAGGGGCAGTGGTCATGGCTATATGGATGGATATAGAAAAGGCATTTGATAGTTTAGAGTGGGAGTATCTGTATGCGGTAATGACACGATTAGGACTGGGAGGCAGCTTTGTGGCATGGACTAGGCTGTTATACACAAACCCAACTGCACATGTGTGGACAAATAAGGTGATATCACAAAGCTACAGGGTGGAGAGGGGGACATGAGATGGATGCCCGCTTTACCTTCTGCTTTTTGCTTTGGCTGTGGAGCCCCTAGCAGCTCAGTCGGGAGTACAATACAGAAGTCTGAAGGTGAAAGGGTCCTGCACAGGATAGCATTACATGCTGACAATATGCTACTATTCTTACGAGATACTGCTGGCTCCACTAGCTGATTTAGCCCCTCTGCAATGGGACCCAAGGTGTGTTTCGTTCCTAGATTTTAAGGTAGATCATAAACAAGCAGACCTCCTGGATGGGAATGTGGGCAGAGCTATGCGTGCCTTGAAAACCAGCAAAGAATTTTGGAAACCCCTCCGACTATCAGTTATAGGTAGGATAGCACTGTTGAAGATGATTGCCCTCCCCGTCTATTATATTACTTTGGAGCGCTGCTCCTATTGTGGATACCAAGAGCAACACTCAGGAAACTGGCTACAATGGTTATATCATTTATATGGGGCTCAGGCCATAGACGGGTGGCTTTCACTACGTTACAATAGCTAGTGGGAGAGGGTGTCCTAGCGGCACCAGATTTTAAGAGGTATTTCCTGGCAGCCCAGTTGCAGTGGTTTGTCCAGTGGATGGTCGATAGGCAGAGAACAGGGACGCAGGTGGGCCGTTATGTACCAGGGTTGACTGACTTAACTAGAATGTTACTCAAGGTCAAGCGCGCTACTGCAGACATTGAGGAACACAAGGTGATTGCCAAATGTTTGGATAGATGCTTGCGCAGGGCCCACAAGTTAAAGTACCCTACTCGCTAGATATCCCGATTATGTTGCTGGAAGCCCTTCCGCTTGGCGGGGATCAGTGACATCTGAAAATCTGGGCGGAGGCCCAGGCTTCTACCCTGGGAGATCTCTTTAGAGATGGAGAAATGCTTACATTTGAGAATGTTAGAGTAGACTATGATATCCCTGGGGGGCACTTTCTCTCATATAGGGCGGACACAGCTGCAATTTGTCGCACTGGAGAAATGGCACAGTGGAGCCCCCCGCAATAGGCAGATGTAAACGCATAGCCCTTTCTTCTGGCACTATTAAAGTGGTTTCCTGTTTTTACAAGGCATTGGCGGGAGATTGTCGTCACCCACTGGAAAAGAAGAAAACTAACTGGAAGGAAGATTTGGGTACCCTGATATCGGAAGAGGACTGGGATTCCATACTTGATAGAATACCTAGAGTTTCACGAAATGCTTGTTTTAAACTGATTAATTTCTATGTCCTACAACATGCATATTTAACTCCTGAGTGCATTCAACAATATTTTCAAGTAGGGGAAGCAGAATACTCTAGATGTGGAGAAAATGGGGCAGGGTTGCTCCATATGTTATGGAGTTGCCCATAGCTGCAGCGGTATTGAGAACTGAGTATGATGCTGCTGACCACTGTTTTGACCAAGGATATCCCTTGTACACAGAGGCACTGTCTGCTAAGCTGGTTCCCTCACACTTCTGAAAATAAAATTACCAGCAAATTTTAGGACTTGGCTTTCCTTACAGTGAGGTGCGAGATAATGCACAATTGGAAATCAAAGGGAGGGCCTCAACTACTGTGTTGACGTACAGAACTGGCTAAGTGGCCAACAGTCAAGGGGGAAGTGCTATTGAGAGAGGCACACAAGGTGACTGGTTCTCTGGTGATGGTGTGTGCATTGGAGACCATAGAGGCTGAATTTCAAAAGCTGCAGTAGATGATGCCACAGTGAAGGATTACACTGGGAGATGCTTAGCATGGGTCAATAATGATGTCTAATGGAACAGGGGATGGCTGGCTTTTTCTCAGCCCTTGCACCTCACTCTATTTATGAATAATGTGTGTATAATAGGTGTTCTGGTCATGTGGTGCTGCTGAAGAGACCGCTTGAGATGTTACTGCATTAAAAACTTTCTTTAGATGCAATTGAGGAGGGGGGAGTTAGTTGAGGGAGGGGTTAATACCGATAATGGTTGCAGAGGATTTCCAGGGGGGCTCCAAATGTACCAGATACAATGAATTGATTGGATGCAGTTAATATGTTGATCTTGCGCACTGTATCGATGCTGTTACTGCTGTAAGAAAATGATGCTGCAAGATTGATGTAGATTGGAGCCAACTGGGCCATCTGTTTTACTGAAAAACAAATAAAACGTATTTTAAATAAAATTAGGTTAAATTATATACATGACATCAGATGCACAGCATAAATACCCTGATTGTAATGATAATGAACACACTTTGAAGTGCAAGGGTGGAATCTTAGATCAACTTTAAACTGTAGGCATTTTCCTACAGCTTTTGCAATATACAAGATGAATGGTGTTTCATTCAATATCATTCCTGTTTTGTCCAAGGAACTAGGGCCTCTGATGAGGAAGAAGGGTCTCCATTCATGCCGCTCTTTCTAACATATCTTACCCAATTTAGATGGTTCTCTTGGTATAATGAAGAAGTAAGATCTGCCCTTAAAGGTAATTTCCCACTGAACCAGGCACAACATGGCATAATTTACCTCTGTAGCTCATAACATTTTCTTAACCTCTAGGAATGTCTCAGGTACTCCAGCTGTAAATTCGACAAATAAGGCCAAGATATTACTTTGGTTTTCAATGTGCAGTCTCTTCTAGACAGCCTCAGTGCTGTGCCTCGGTCCCTATAGTTTAGTATTATGGCACAACCAATACCATTTGTGACAGTGGGCTTTGGGACAGCCCATTAATTCCCACTGCTTGGCTCTCTTGTCAATCTAATTTGTTTGCATTGTGTTTGATGTTTTTTCTATCTCTTCCTATGTTTGTCTCTCCCCTGGAGCATAGTTTCTTTTCATATAACGACTTGATGACTTGTATCCTTGCACAGTTTCACATCAGGGAACTACTTTTTCTTTTGTCCAGTACTCCATGAGAGTACATAGGTTTGTCTTGCTCTCTCTCCTGTGTGAAGCTTCCCCCTCACATCCCTACCCCCGCACTCTTCATGTTGCTCGCTAATCAGTGGCTTCCACCACCTATACTGATTAGCTTTTATATTTTTTTAATTAATGACACCTCCATACCCGCCCTGCACCTCTCCTGCTCCTGGAGCTCGTCAATCAATCAATCAGTCAGTATTGGTATAGTGCTGCTAATCACTCATGAGGGTATCTCTGACCTAGGCTGCTGGGCTTAGTCGGACAGCCAGGTCTTTAGTCTCTTTCTCAATTCTGCGAGCAAGGGTTATGTCTGGAGGTGGGGTGGAGAGCCGTTATAGGACATGGCTGCGAGGTAGGAGAGGGAACCGCCTCTGCTGTGGCTTTGGCGGATGCGTGGAGTCTGGGCGAGGGAGGCAGAGCAGAGGTCTCTAGATGGTTGGTGCAGTCCAGGCGCTAGTGACTGGTGCTTGAGCGATGGTTTACCTTGTCCCGATGGGGAGCCATTTGAAGATTCTTTGGAGCATACGGAGAGTGCAAAAGCAGGTGCAGGCGAATGCGCTGATCTGTCGTTTCATGGTGAATTTGCTATCTTGGATGATACCGAGGTTGAGGCTGTGGTCTGTTGGTATGGGAGTGGGTCTGAGTTCGGTGAGCCTCCAGGTGTAAATTTAATGTGAGGCGTTCTTGGCAAACATCAGAACTTCAGTCTTGTCAGTTTTGAGCTGCTGGCAACCGGTCTTCATCCAGTTGGCGATGTTCTTCATGCAGTTATGGGAGATGGTCTTCATGGTGATGGGGTCTGCTGAAAGTGAGAGGATGAGCTGGGTGTTGAGTGGGATATGATGTTGAGGTTGTGGGTTCTGCCAGCTAGAAGTGCATGTAGGTGTTGAAAAGGGTGGGGCTAAAGGATGAACCTTGATGGACGCTACAGATGGTGCTTGTTAGAAATGGGGTCTCTAGTTGGCAGTGGGTCTGCACCATGTCCAAGTAGGGACCCTCACTCTAGTCAGGATATGGTAGATACTCGCTCAGATAACCCCCTGCTCACCCCCCCTTGGTAGCTTGGCACAAGCAGCCAGGCATATCTCAGAAGCAATGTGTAAAGCATTTGCACATAACACACAGTAATAAGTGAAAACACTACAAAAGGACATCACACCAGTTTTAGAAAAATAGCCAATATTTATCTATATAGAACAAGACCAAATATGATAAAATCCAAAATACAATACTAAAGATATGAATTTTGCAAGAATTATCTTAAAAATACAGTTTCTTGAAGTTGATAGCTCTGTCTAGGGCTATTACGACGTCGTGAACAACAAATCCAACAGTTCAGGCCGGCCGTTGCATCACAGGCCAGCTACAGTGTAGGGAAGACCCGCAAACAGTACCTTGGAATTGTAGGGCGTTGTAATCCTCGCAAAGAGAACCGGAGAGTTACGTCCCTGGTGTCGCAGGCATAGGTTCTGGAGGTCAGTGCGGGTGTCGTCAGTCCCTTGAAGTCACACGTGTTGCAGATCGAACTCCGGGCTGATGAAGTCAGGAGCGCTGGCATGGATGGCGTCTGGGCTGTGGTGCAAAACATGACAATGCGACGTGCTGTACCCACAGGTCACAGTGCAGGCAGCTGCTCATTGACAGCATCCAGCGGCGTCGTGAGACCAGGGCTGCGGTGTGAAGTGGGGCGGTGCGACATGCAGTGTCACCAGGTCACGGTGCAGGCAGCGGTGTCATTGTTGCAGAAGCGCTGTTTTCGGTAGGCTGAAGTCGGTGGTGCGGCACGGGATGGGCTCCGTGCGGTGTCCACTGGTCACGGTGCAGACAGGGGCCCCTGGTGACGACACTGAAGTTGATGGTGCTGGCGTCAGTGGACCGGGGCTGCGGTGCAGGACGGGACGGTGCTTCATGTACCTCATGAGCGGTGTCCAAAGGCCACGGTGCAGGCAGCAGCGCCGGTGTCAGCAGGAGCGTCATAGTCGGAGATGCCCAGACTTCAGTGTGAGCAAGGCGATGCCGGAGTGTGGGGCCCACAGGCCACGGTACAAGCAGTGGCTCCATGGCAGCATCAGGTGGCAGCATCGGTGAGACCAGGGTTACGGTGTGAAGCAGTGTGATGTGGCTCCGTGCGGCGTTGGCAGGTCACAGTGCAGTCCAGCGGTGCCGTTGGCGGAGTCGCAGGAGTTTTTCTTCCTAAACAGCACAAAACACACAGTTCCCAGTGCTGTAGACAGATGAAACTGAAGTCTTTGGTGTCCCCAAGACTTCCAACAGAGGCAAGCTCTACTCCAAGCCCTTGGAGAACTTTCTCAAGCAGGATACACAGCAAAGTTCACCCTTTGCTCTCTTTTAAGGCAGACGCAGCAACTCCAGGACAACCCAGCAAAGCACACACAGCAACGGGGCAGTACTCCTCATCCCACTCTTCAGCTCTTCACCTTGGCAGAGGGTCCTCTTGATCCAGAAAGACTCTAAAAGTTTGAGGTTTTTGGTCCACTATGTATATTCCTTTCTGCCTTTGAAGTAGGCATACTTCAAAGGAAAGTCTCTGTTGTTCACAAGATCCTTCCTTGCCCAGGGTCACCCCAGATACACTCCAGGGGGTTGGAGACTGCATTGTGTGAGGGCAGGCACAGCAATTTCATGTATAAGTGACCACTTTTCCCTCCACTCTAGCCCAAAAGGCTGTCAGGATAAGCAGGCTACACCCCAGCTCCCTTTGTGTCACTGTCTAGAGGGAGTTCACAACAGCCCAAATGTCCGTCTGACCCAGACGTGGAATACAAAAGCAGGCAGAGGCACAGAATGGTTTAAGCAAGAAAATACCCACTTTCTAAAAGTGGAATTTTCAAACAAACAATTTAAAAAACAACTTTACCAAAAGATGTATTTTTAAATTGTGAGTTCAGAGACCGCACACTCCATATCCCTGTTTACTCTCAAGGGGAAACTGCACTTTAAGGATAATTAAAGGCAGCCCTCATGTTAACCTATGAAAGTGATAGGCCTTGCAACAGCGAAAACCGAATTTGGCAGTATTTCACTGTTAGGACATGTAAAGCACATCAGGACATGTCCCCCCTTTAACATATACTGCACACTGACCTTGGGGCTACCTATTGCCTACCACAGGGGTGCCTTACATGTAGTAAAAGGGAAGGTTGGGGCCTGGCAAGTGGGTACACTTGCCAGGTCGAATTGGAAGTGCAAGACTGCACACACAGACACTGCACATTTACCGAAGGGCACGCGAACACGGTTGTATGCTTGCACATTGGGGGACCTAATTTATAATAAAATAATGATGTGCTACACGGTTTTCGAGCACATATAAATGGAGAATTACTTTACAATGTTGGTAAAATACCTATCTCTGTATGCGCAAATTGTTCTCTTTTCGTTTGATGTCTCTTTTATGATTTTTTCATTTACATATGATTGTCACCAATTAATGATTAACTTATCATAGTGTAAATTGTATTTCACTCACTATGGTAGCTGGTATTAATTATTAACACAGCAATATCCCACTCTTTGCATGATAAATGTTTAAAATGATTTGTTATTGAATGATTTTGTATCTTCAAGGATTATATAGCCAATGTGCCATATATATATAATTGAGCCCTGATTAAGTCATGGGGTACACCCCGGACAAAACACGTGTTGGGGTTTGTGGCAGCAATTGACAAGTGATGGCTGGAAATTGAAGAAATTGAAGAATTAAGACATGAACATTGTTTTCTGGATTGAAGAATAAAGACAAGGATATTGATTTTTAATGAACTTTACTTTGTAAGTGTGCCTTATATAAATCAACATTGTTGTCAGTGTTTTCATCACTGAGTGTAAGAAGTAAAGGGTGATCTTCTTTTAGGTGCACCATCAGCATTAATCAAAAGAAACTGGCTATTGACAAGCAGCGCCATATACTCCCTATGGTCACCCATTATTAGTACAAGCTTCTTGAAAAGAGGTCTGACTTCTGTGTGTTTCCATGCATCAGGAAAGGTGGCTGAGGCGATGGATGCACTGAGGATGGTGGTGAGTTGGAAGCTGATCTCCTTGCCTCCGAGGCTGAAGAGGTGGTGGGGGCAGGGGTCTGTGTGCTCCTGAGTGGATGGAGTTAATGATGGCTGATGTGCTTTGTGTGGTAAGCTGTTCTCATGCAGTGAGTGGCTGACTGGGGAGGCTTTTGTTTGAGTGAGGAGGATGTGGACGTCGATGGGTTGTGGCTCAAAGTTTCTGTAGATGGTGGATATCTTGTTGTGCAAATGGCTCATTACAGAGTTGTAAAGTTCCTGTGAAGGAGGGATCATGTTTTCGGTGGCCACAGGGCAGGAGAACTCTCCGACAATACTGTAGAATTCCTTGGTGTAGGTGGCGCATGCTTTGATGCAGTTTCCTAGGGTGTCTTTTAGCCTTTGGTGGTATTTGTTGAGGGATGACTTGGCGGTGGCTCGGACTGTGGTGTCTCTGCTGGTATGAAATCTTCTCTCCAGTTTTTTGCAGCTGTGTTTAATTGTCCTGAGTGCTGGCATGCACCAGATGGGTTGTTGGTATTTACTCCCCTCGCCCCACCAATCCACTACATTATTGCTACCATCTTCTCCAAAATGTTCTGTTTTTAAGGTCACCTCAATACTCTGGCCACAGTGCCATGGCCCGGCAGCTAAAATGTGCTGCTGGGCTGCTCCACATAAGTTAATACACTGGTGCCGCCAGTGTCAGGATACATAAATGAAACTATCCCAAGCAGTAATGTTGGTAGGCAGATCCACCATGCCACCCTCCCTGAGTGAGGTATATTTTAGGGTTCGTATTAAAGACTGTTATTGCAATGTGGGTTTTGAATGTCACATGAATATAGAGAGTTCAGGCATTATGTGACAATGAAGGAGCCGCTTACTGCTTACCTGGATCATTTTAGATGCGTCTCCCTTGTCAATGTGTGTGATTTTACTAAAGTGAATTGGTGTAGTCAGGCTTGACTGCCTGAAGAGATCAATACCCTTAATTCCTCCACTTTGCTATAGTAACCTCAAAACAACGCCCTATTCTGCTACCCTACACCACTTAAAAAATCATAGCAATATATACTTCTTAGTAGAATATCTATGGAATAATGTACCTCCTGTCGTACACTAGAACAATATTGCAAGTCAGAGAGGAGTTTGTTTGTAAGGTCATGTAACTCCGCAGTGACTTGAAATGTTCTTCTAATGTACGAGAGGGAGAACATTATTCCTTGTAATACATGGTCACACTATCATCCTTCCCACAAACCGCTTAAATCCTAGGTGTGTTGCTCTTTCATATGAAAGAGATAGAATGTCTGCAAACATGAAGAATAACAGAATCTGTAGTGCAGGTATTTCTAACCTCTTCTGTAATAAGATCTACTTATGTTCAATAAAAATAATGCAGGGCTACTGTTGTTATTATCATTGTATGGTGACCACATCAGCCATTACATTAGTAGCCATTACGTGCAAGACTGCCAGAAGTGATTACCTCTGTGCATCAGGCAATGTTGTCATTAGTAATGCAAGAAAGGTTTTATCAACTTTGAATGAAGTTAGATTTTGGAAATTCAACCATTTGTCTCCAAACATCATCTTATGAGTTCTGACATACACATATTTCCATTTTGAATACACGTTTTTCAATTTTGGTATACCTATGATAATTCATGCAAGGATGAGGCTCTAATTTAGTAGGTTGGGCTGCACATTGAAGAGGTACTGACATGTAGCTGCAGAGCTACCAGAAGCTCACAAGCTACTTGTTGGAGACACCTGCTCTACTGCAACATTATATATACCAGTTAGATATTTATTGTAAGCAATATTATAATCAGTTTAACCCGTCAGATTTAAAAAAAATGCTGCAGATCAGATTGTGTAGAAACATAGAGATACTATCTTTCCTATAATCACCTAAGCATAAAAAATATAAGCATGATACCATAAATATGCATTTTCTGTCTATCACTTTTCATCTAGAAAACAAATCAGAAGAAGGAAAAGGGAGGTTTTATTTTTGCTATTTAAACTGCATCTTTAATTATGTTCTGTGCCATGGGTTTCCCGTCGGCTGCTGACTCTAGCAGTAGGCATAGGGATGTCCGAACTTAACTGTAAAGCAGCTACATCGTTAATTTATTTATTGCAGGTGAAGAGAGACTGTGCGTAACCTGTAATAAGGAAATTCGAGGCAGGCTTTTACATATGCATTGCAGACTTAATTGTATTACAAATTACTTGAAATGTAAGCAGGTGACATTGAAACATATCAACTCAACCTCGTTCAGCACGTGTTGCTCTCTTTCCAATAATTTACACCTTCCTAAAAGGTAACCTGCCCCCACAGACTTCCATCTAAACGTCCTCTGTACAAATCGGTGTCCCTAGCAAACAAAAGCGTTTTTTCTATTCACTTTAATAGGGCAACTCTGTTAGACATACAGTCGCACCTTCATTCAACCGCCTACTAGTTGGTAAGCATGCCATGCACATTTTCAGTCTTCAAAACATTAATAAAAGCATATGTTAAATTTGATAACAGATTAGTCTATTCTCTGAGGCTGCAAGATTTGATTCAAAGACATTTGACTTGACCCAAATCCTTTGTTCTCCAATGAGTTTTTTCAACTACTAAATAGTTTCAGCGATACACAGATGTGGTGTCCCTTCATGGAAAGTTTGCACAACCCATTTCAGTGCGCCTGGTTGTCAGGATGAATTATTCATGCTAATACATCTGGAAAGTAAGTATTCTGTTTTTAATAATACGTAAACTCCTAAAAAGCAACAAGCCTCAGTAGGCTTACATCAGGTGACCCTCTTTGTAAACTGCCTTAAGATCCAAAATATGTTTTTTCTGTATTCTCTTTAATGAGGTCGCCCAAACCTTTAAACCATAGCCTCGGCTTCAACCAAGATTCAAGCAAAATCATGACGAACTAAACCCCAATAATTTAGTACTGTTACGCGTAGGCACGTAACAAACCCGAGAAACGCAAATACCCTTCTACGATTGGCTGACCAGTGGTAAGGGGGCGTGGCAAACCGAAACTAAAGACTTTACTTTTCGCCCAACAACATGGCCCGAGTACAGCCAATAGCAGCGCAGTCCTGCGTTGTAGGCCAATAGGCGCTACAGGTGCACCCAGTTTTCGTCGAAAATCTGGGTGTTCAAAGGATTGGTGGACTCAGTATAGGGTGGTACCAGGCTATAAAGGGAACCGGCGAAGCTTGACCTAAAGTCACGTGTCTGTGCGCGCAGCGATCGAACGCTGTCACTGGCTAATGGTGTGCGCGTGCTGACGGCATCCTCTGCTCAGGTGAAGGAACTTTGCGCGAACTCGCGCACATCCGGCCCCAGAGCGCGGGAAAGGGGGGAAGAGGGCGGGAGCGCGCGTTGGATGGGAGGAATGTAGGGAAGAGGGGGTGCACGTGCCCCACGGGAGGGGCGAAGTGGAGAGGTAGGAGGATGAGGTTTGAGGTTCACGGGGTATCGCGGAGGATTTAGTATGGGACACGAGCTCTCCGTGTTCGTGGGTTGGAAGCAGGAGGTCCTGGACTTCTCTTAATGACATAGTGTTCTTGGAGGTAGGGAGTGAAACCCACGGAGGACAGGGCCATGTTGGAGTGATGTAGAGATCGTTTATGGGGACTCGTATAAGAGTCAGCGAATTGGTCCTGTAAAGCTTATGATGGGGAGGTAGGAGTCGTTTTCGTAGATATGTAATTGGGTGCCCTGGAACTATATTTCAACATGGACGTCTGTTTCGAGCGAGGGGTTCATGTCTTGGGTCGTTGGGTTACAGGCGGGCCAAGGGCATGATCTGATGCGCGAGTGTTGTAGGTGTTTTGGGACGCGAAGGTTGTTAGATCACCAGTTTGTACTTGGATCGCGATCGTACACCAGTTTGTGAAGTCGAGGTGGATGTTTTTTTTTTTTTTTTTTTAAAGCGAAAAGGGTCTTGGTAAAATGCGGAAAAGTTTTAACTTCCGTTCCCCTTAATTTCCAATTAACGGATTTCTGATTTCGGGCCTTAGGATCACCTGAACGTAATTGATGTAAATCATCAAAGTGTGAATGGCACACTGTTAAATGCCTACGTGGTTTTGCAATCCCTTCAGGCCTTGGTGATGTCCCGAGGAACTGCATTATTCTCTTGCATCCTGCGGGGACCCAGTGGGGCTCCTGCACTCTTGAACACAGCACTCTGCTGGCTGAATCTTCAATTTTTCTGAACACAGCGTTCTAGTTTACGTTGTATTGCTTCTGTTCTTACTATTTTCTCCTCTTTTGACTAAATTATCTAGCATTTTTTATTTTGCATTCTTTTTCTGTTCCGTTTGTCTTTTTTCCGCCGTTTTGAGTTAATCAGTTATTTCTCTCCTTTAGTTAATTTTTCATCTGTTCAGTTTTTTTAAACATTTTAGTTCTTAACCCTCTCGTTTAACTACTTGTTCCTTTTAACTCGTACAACATTCCTGATTTCTTTTTTTTTATTTGTTTGCCTATCCTACACTTCTAATACTCTATCCCCTTTTCACGGTTTCCACTGTACCTCTTTAGCCTCCGTCCGCGTTAGATTGTAAATCAATTTCAGCCATTCCTCTCGAAGGTTCTTGCTCGCCATATTTTGCCTAGGTATGTTTTATTGCCGTTTTATTTTGTATCGCGACCCTTCTCGCTCACTGACAGTAATTTTGTCCCATTTTTGCCTATACCGCTTTTTTTTTCTTCACCCCTTGACTCCGAACTCTTCCCTTTCTGTAAGAAATGTTCTTTTTTTAACTTCCTATGCTGCTGCAGATAGAACTTTCAGAAGCAGCGAGTGGAATAAATACCACAAGGGATGATGTGCACGAGTCTCTATCAGCTGTCAATGGGAAACGAAAGCTCACCCCAGTCCTTGAGTTACTGGTGCTAAATGTCATACTCTGTACTCTGTACTGTGTATTGTTGAACGGCTTTATAAATGGACCTATAGTCTATCAACAAGGCTTATATTAGCTGCTGGCTAGCAACCCCGGTAAACGTTGTACCAATTGGTTAATCGATACTTGGCTGAATCACTTAGGTCATTCTGCAGAGTTAAATTTAAAACTGATTCAATCGTTCAAGGTGTTGTTTGATTTGTTGTAGTTCATAAGGGCTGCGTTCTTAACTGCACCATTACGAGGCCCGCATCGGTCTTGTTGGTTGGCTTGTAAGTTTTGCTGTACTGTTAGAAGTGCAACATTTGCGATAACTCATTCTTAAAGACAATTCAATTTGTGTCCAAGTGAACACAGTTGTGCTGAGGTCGCTTTCCCCTGATTGGTGCCCAGCAGTTAATTGGTTACTTGAGAATGCTAGGATGTACCGATATAGGCCCATATTTATACTTTTTGACGCAAATCTGCGCAAGCAAAGGTTTGCGTCAACATTTGATGCCAGCTACTGCCATTCCAACGAACCAGCTGGGCGGCATATTTAAGGAATGACGGTAGCCGGTGCTGCGGCCTGGTTAGCGTGAAAATAAATGACTAACCAGGCAGCGGAGGCGTAGAGAGGACTTGGGGTTGTGCGTCAAAGAATGGTGCAAGTCAGGTTAGAGTTAAAAAATAGAGTAACCTGAGTAGCGTAATTTTTTGACGCACAACCCCCTTGGAAATTACTCCTGTCTTAGCAAAGACAGGAGTCATGCCCCCTGCCCAATGGCCATGCCTGGGGGACTTCTGTCCCATGGGCATTGGGCACAGTGGCATGTAGGGGGGCCCAAGTTATGCCCCTAGATGCCACCTAAAAAAAAAATTACTTACTGTAGATGGTTCTCCCCCCCCCCCCCCAATCCATGGGTGTCCCTGGGGGCAGGGATGGGGACCTGTGGACTGCTTCAATGGTCAGAGGTCATGGAAATGAGCTCACCTGTCCCTTAACGCCTGCTCTGACCCAGGAGTTAAAAACGGCAGAAATCCGCCTGGGTGCCATTTTTTTTTTTTAAGGCTCACCTCCTGTGCGAAAAAATGACGCAGGATGAAAAATAAGGCGCTCATGCCTTAGTCATATTTTGCGCGGGAACACCTACCTTGTATGTCATTAGCGCAAGGTAGGTTTTCACATACAAAAAGTGACTCAAATTCCATAACTTTGGCACTGGACGGGTCTAGTGCCAAAGTGTAAATATGGAGTTAAGTTTGTTTATTTATTTTTTCCCTCCCTCAATTGTGTGCTTCTTAATTTTGCACCCAAGGATCCAGCCTGGCGTGTGCTTGGACAGACTAACTGCAGTCAAGGCATAAGACACAGGTTTTATGTGTTGGTGGGATTTTGTTTGCAGACCCTAAAGTTTCACTAATCTCTAAAAGGAACGTGATGAGCCCAGGGTAGTCTTATTAAAGTCTGCTGTTATGTGGCTAGCAAGACAATACATTCTGTATGGATATGAATAGTCTGTCAAAAGGGTTAAATAGGGGTGTTCACACCACTTACCTGTAATCGATTTAAGTGGTCCATATTTCTGTAGCTTTGGGTCTTCGAGGAGGAAGACCCATCTTCCGTGGAGAATAAGACATTCATTGTTCCCGTCGTGCTCTCCAATGACTGGATAGTGGAGGCTTCACCAGAAGTTTTGAGGTCCATACTTTGGAGTCCTAGGTAGCTCCTATAACCTATTAAACTGATTTCTCCTATTACTTGTGCAGAAAGGATTACATCTGTATGACCCTCCTGCAATTAAATCTAGGCACGTTGTGGTTGGCATATCTGTGCCATTGCAGCCTGGAACCTATCCAAGGCAAACATGCCTTTGCCCAGCTCGAAGAACTGTCAAGTTAGGTCTACTATACGAAGCACCCTGTTTTAAAGAAACCCATGGCACTTTAAGGCTTTATTGGGCCTTATTAGTGAGGTGCATGTTAAACAGGTTGTTTCATTGACTTATATCCAGGCATACCTAATCTACTTCAATGAGTTAATTAAGGGGCACAAAAGTGGACTGAGATAATTTGAAACAACTGAGGCCCTGGTAGTGGCTCTTGATGCACCTATTTTAAGGAGTACAGAGCAGCCCTTTATTTACTGATAATCCAGATCCACACCCACTGGGTCCCTCAAATCTTAAAAGTGGTGTGTGTGTGTGTAAGAAATTGAACTATTTGGGGTAGATTACTGCCCTCCTCAAAGAATAATCGTAACCCTTGTCAGGGGTAAACCTTCAGTCACTAAATTAACCTGCACTCTAACCCCTGTTAGCTGTGGCACAGGGCAAAAAGGCTTAATTTAGGGCAATGTTTAAAGTATTTATGCAGTACCAAGACATTAGTAGTCAAAAGGCATAACAATAAAAATCCCAAACTTAATTGGAGAAATACAGTAATTTTGATAAACCAAATAACACCAAAATGGCAAATGCAATATGTGGAACAGTAGACATCTATTTTTAATTTGATCATTTAAGTAGTGTATTAAGTAATTTTGTGTCCTCGCATCTACTACCAAAATCCAGTTTGGGACAGCTGCTGTACTCTCAAACCCAGGAGACAGAGGTCTGATAGAACAAAGCAGGGTTTTCCTGCAGCTGACTGGATACATTAATTTTGTCATCGGTTTTTCACAGTTCAGTGTTGTAAATAAAACACGGGGGCCAGCAGAATTTGACACTGCAGCAAGATTTGACACTAATGTTAAAAGGATGGTCAAACTTCTCACCCTGCATATTCTGTCAGGTTCAGAAGTGTACTCCGCCCATTTAAGTCACCCTGTTCGGTCTTGCAAAGCATTTCACACCTATATTTAAATGCCAATTGCTGACTGACAGAAGTGGGAGAGCAATTGGGCCTCCAGAGGATTTAGGCAGAGTAAAGGTAACTTCTTTTAAAGTGCCCTTTTCCTTTATCAAAAATCTGACTTTATTTTAATTTGGCTTTTGCATAACTATTTAGTTTACTTTTTCTAGATCCTTGCTAACCTATATTAACATTAAATGTAGTAATAACCCAGTTGTTTCCTGTGGCATAGCCAGCCCTGCCACAGTGAAAACCGCTTTTGGGGTTTTTCACTGTAATGACTTGTTTGACATTAAGGGCCATATGTACGAAAGCTTTTTCCCATAGACACAGAATGGGTAAAATCCTTTCGTACATCTGGCCCTAAATTCCTACAAGTCCTACTTTTACAATTCCACACACTTCGCCTTATGGTCAGAATGGTCTACATCAGGATGACTTGTGCATATTTAATAGGATGGTTTTGACCTGTCAAATTCAGGATTTAAAACCATTAGGAGCCAGGCTACATGTGGTAGGCATGCAGTCATGTTTGCACTGTCACTGTGGTGAATTGCGCTGTGTGCGCTGCAGTCAAGTAATGGCGTTTAACTTGCAGGCCCTGAGTGCGCTTAGTAAAACATACTAGGGACTGCTTGGTAAGTTAAATATGACATGTGTTGTGTGATGTTAGGTGATAGTGTCTGTGATGCACATTTCATCACAGGTTAACAGGTGTAAAGAGCAGTGCTCTACAGCCAGCAAATATAGAATCTAGGAATAAATATGGGGTGAACCTGCAAAAAGGGCAAACTTTTCATAGTATTATGTGAACCACAGCAGTAATGCGAAAGAGGGTATTGAATGTGGGCTTCAGAAAATCCTTATGACAATGTCTGACACACAGACCTCATGGAAATGGTTGATTGTCCCATTTCCTTTCATAACAATTCATTTTGTAGCCCACAGAACAAACTTGTACTCTAGTAGCTTCCCTAGCTATCTTTAAGATAATTTATTCAATATATATGTAACAAGTGGTCAGGGGGTACGTGCAAAAATGGCAGTATATAAATATTAAACTGATAAAGACACAGATTTCCAAGGTAACAGCTTTTCAATATTTGCAAACTCTGGTAAACAGATACACTTGTGTAGAAAAGAAAATAGTCAGTTTCACACTCTGTATACAAGATTTTGTACCCTTAAGTTACACAAGAGGTTAAATTCACTTGTTTAAGTAGTTGGTATAGAGCTTGAAATTAGCATTAACCCCCATAGCTCATAATTCTCTATTACACGTCACATGGCTTTAAATACTTAAGTGGCTTATGAAGTTGTTTTAATTGTACATTAATGTGTTCAGAACAACACCAATTCATGTCCTTTGTTCTTCCTTTCAAGAAGAATGAGATGCCATTCTTCATTAGTATACTACCATATTGTGAGTTGGCAGTGTACATTAGTATGAAAGGTAGCTTTAACATTTGACCTTATTTTGATAAGAAATTCTTAATTTCTGGTATATCAAAATCCTGTGACATGTTCTGTACTTTTACTTAAGGTTATGGAAACCTTCCCCCTGGCCATTGGCGATGGGTAAGGGAGGTGGGGATGTTGCAGGGGCAGTTTCACCTCTCCTGCCTCCCATAAAATCTGCAGTAATACTGGGGGTTACAGTGAGCTCTCATTCAGAATCGGGCGGTCAGTTTTTTTTTTTTAATTAGCCCAAAAATTGTCATATTGCTTTCCATGAATGGACCTTGGTTGCCTCCTGTTGGAACAGATAATCATATTTAAAGCATGTTATATCACCTTCAAGGCCCCTTTTGTCTTGGGCATTCAGTTACTTTGAACCAGAATTAAGAAACTTATTACTAGTCAGAGTATGCTCTGTCACCCAACATACTGACTGCATTTTCCAAGGAAAGGATGGTGGTCTGAGGGTTTCTGTACCTGCCCATATAATCTAGAGTTCTGTACCCTACACCTCATGAATGTCGTTGAGGTTAAGAAAATAACTCAACCTGGCTATTTAAGCAATCCTTCCTTCCACAGCAACATACACAGTAATGTTTAGCCTGGTTATATTTTTATTTATAGCTCTAAAACCTTAGAGTGAGAATGCATGTAATTATTAATATAACATCTAATATAAAAAAAACTTAGAATTAAGTTTAATATTTGTTAAAGAGAACAACGTTATGCTTGCAGCTCTGGAAGTATACTTGTCTTCAGAATGTTTTGTCCTATCTCATCTAGCCTTGTTGTTGGGATATTTTCCACAATCTAAATAAGGTTTAGATTATCTTCTTTTGTCACTCCGTAGTTGTGAGCAACGTTTGAGGCCATGGGTATAATCGCACCCCCCCCTTTCCCAGATATGCATAGTCTTGTAGGAATACAGGCACAACCAAAATGTAGAAAGGTCATCTAAATTATGAGTAGTCTTACTAGAAGTAGTAAAGTAATCTGGCATATTCCATTGATTTATAGAACCTGGACTAATTTTCATGTATTAGTTGATAAAACTATTTGATATATTTTCTCTTCCCATTTCCCCCACAAAATATCCCTATTCTAATGTATTAAGCCAAAGGGAGGATGAGCCTGCCTTCAGCAAATAAATTACTTGTGGTTATTGGATTCAAAATTCTAGAAGCATTTAAATGGGTACTTTTTTCTTTAAAACCTCATTCATTCTCTAGAAGATGGTGTTTAAAAGAAAGTCTTGCTTGTTGACTCCAATGGGGGTTTCCCATTAACATAATCTTGTAACTAATACCATGTTTCACATAAAGAAGAATTTAAATTATAAAATTGTCAAACTTGGACTCAACCTCTTAAGGACATTTTAATGGTGATTTTTGAAACCTTGGATAATGCTGAGAGCGTATCTAAAGACTTGGATATGTTTACCAGCATCTAATTATCACATGAAATATGGTGTATAGATAATTTTGAGCGTAAGTAACCTACCCAGGTAAAAATAAAGTGACCGCTCTTAAAGCTTGAATGTTTTACTCGTGGTAGAATCCATATTAAACTGGAGACTCTTTAACTTAAGCCACAAAACAAATATTTCATTTTTAGGACTGTTGCAAACTAATTTAACTACATAGGTTTATGGTGGAAATTTGCAATATTAATAAAAAAATGCTGACTAACAAGCTTCTGGATCGGAGACATGACTTAATCATCATTTACTGAATATTACTTTTTGAGTGATAAAGGTTAGGTCTGAAGCTTTGAAGATGGCAATAAGGAGAAAGGATGCACGTAGTGAAAACTAGCGTCAAGGCCACTATAATTTCCTAACCATTCACTGTGCTTGATGTTTGAAACTATCTTTAGAGGTCCTGCACAATTTGAGGTAATAATACAAGTTGTGGTCAAATGCAACATTGAAATGATTTTACAGTAGTTGTATAAAGAGAATGGGTCATAAAAATCCTTGTGTTAACTAATCGCGTGGAGCAGTTCAAGATTTCCGTCTCTGCCTTACGACAGGTTTGTGATAACCAGCTAAAAGTAACTTTCCTCCCCCCTTACCTAGCAGGCTTTTGGTGTGCCCTTAATTGTCCATTGTTACATTTCCTGTGATTCATTCACCTAGGGCCTGATGTGTGCATGCTGTGCTTGATGCTGGTACTTGGCCACATAGCCCTGTAGACTGAAGGCTGCTGTAAAAGCCCTTTGACAAATGACACAGCGTTGCATTCAGAAGACTACCGGTGTACTTTCAGGGCAGTTGGCAAGTATTCCAGATCAAAGGTACTGCAGTTAAGTTTTTCAGATTTTCAACATGTTTGGTTATATCTACTTGCTGACAACTTGTACAAAATCAATCTAGGGAAACTCCCAAAGACCAGTGATGAATTTGCGTAGTAGACCTTACCTGAATCCATGTTGGTGTATTTATAGCCATTCATGTTAGTCTGTTCCTTGTCCTCTGTTGATTATTCTCATTTGCCTGGAGAATGTTAGCTCTTTGGGTTCTTCTTTTAATGTTTCTGAAATTCCATTTTGGTAATAAAGGGAGTTGTATGACCATAATAACTTTGTTTTGCTTACTGAAGTACCAGTTGCAGACATAGCAGTTTGAGTTTTGACTTCATGCTGATTTTAAATAATTTGGTATTGGCCTTGAGTATCTAATTTGTGAAGGGTTACTTGGTGTGTGCCTAGAAGAAAACATGCCTAATACTTTGTACATGTATCACTGTTGCAACTAGAACCTTTGACATTTTCCGTTCAATAGGATTGATATTTGAATAGTTTGCATGCCTTCAGTGATTGGATATGAATCTAGATAGTATATCTGCTTAGGTTCTCAACGTTTGGCGTTTAATCACAATGTCTGGATTAATGTCTAGTGGTCAGATTTGTGACATCAGGTCAACAGTGACTGCCTCTCCAGGGTTGAATTGAGTGATGGCTATGCTTATGTAAAGATGGAGCTTTGTTGGGCGTTCATATTCATTCGTAATTCGCTTTAAACTTGTTCTTTGCCTTGTGGGTTCAACACTATTCTACTTGTAGGTATCCTTTTTTAGATTCTAGTAGTGAAGAATGTTTTTGTTACTAGAGGCCTAGCATCTCGTCTGATTTGCCTAATTTCCTCTGCATGCAGAGTAGATCATCTAGCCCACCAAGGCTCCTGGTTTTCTGTGAGTCTTTCTCAGCTGAGTTTTTTTTTTTTTTTTTTTTTTTTTTCCTATTGTGACTCCAAGCAGGTCATAAATGGCTTTGTTTACCTCATCCTGACATGCTTTGACAGCATAGCTTTAAAGGGGACAGTGCATTACACTAAAGCAGGGCTCTGCAAAGTCAGTCCTGGAGAGCTGGGTCCGTGCCAGGTTTTTAGCATAACCACATTTAGAAAAATGTAGATTTCTGATGCATCTTTTTCTAAATGCGGACATGCTAAAAACCTGGCATGGACCTGGCTCTCCAGGACTGACTTTGCAGAACCCTGCACTAAAGTATTGAGCACTACTCCAGGTTTCCTGTGAGCCTATCTCAGCATTTTTTCTTCTTCAACTCTGACTTCTAGCAGGTCATAAATGGGTTTGTTTACCTCACCCTGTCGCACTTTGACATCAGAGCCTTTAAGGCTGCAGTGTATTGTGAGCCTGGGGATGAATGTCAATTTTCCTTTTTAAATTAGGTCCACTCTGTTGCATGACACTGCTTTCAACACACTGTAAAAGCATCAGATGTACTCCTATAGACTCTGTATACATTATGCATACATAATATTTAGAACCCCATTTGTTTGATATGTGGTAATTGATGTAAAGTTCAGTTAATCAGTTGTTCAGAGGGGCAGATTTCGCTTAAACTAAATGTTTCTTTGTTAACCTTCATTAACAGTGGTGCAATACGACTCTGTGGCCTTGCATGCTTTGATTGTTTTTAGGGTAGTGCATATGAGACACTTGTCTGGCATTTCCATTCCTCTGTGTGGCGCAGGGATCAAGCACTAATTAACTTAAACTTAATTAGTGCCCATCTGCTGCTCCCGGTGTGATCGAGGTACTATTTTGTTAATTTAAATTTACAGTGCCCCACAGACAGAAGGCTTGTGACTTGCAAAAACGTGCCCAGCAGGACAAACAAAATTCCCAAGTTTTTTCAATTATTTTTTAAATGCACTCTTGGAGTCTTTTCTCAGTTTTCACTCGAGTTTTCTTTTGTTTTTGCTCATGGGCACAGTTGTCAAAATATGGCAGTTGACTTGTTCGAAATGTATGAGCGCTATTGCTTTGCAAATGCTTGTTTAGGTTTATCAACGGTGCCTGTTGACCCACAAAACGGCACCCAAAGAATTGGGTGGGCGCTTGGAGGCTAAGACAGTTTTTTAGTTTACTGCACCATCAATGACCTCCTCTCAGTCAACTCCTGTGAGTTAGTTGTGGCCCTTGAGAAGATCATTATTTTTGGTTCCCTTAAGAAAAAAAATGTGGTCCATGATCATCAGGAGGTAATGGGTGGTACCCTTGTAAGTACTCCATTTACCTCCTCCTTCCGAGTGCTGTCAATACTGTTTCACTGCAGTCAGATATTCGGTCCCCTTCTAGACTAGAAGTTAGCAAGTCTGGGAAGTTAACACTTACACTGTGAGGGAGTTAGAAACGGAGGTGCAGTATGACCAGTTGAGTAACAATATGAAGCGCAATGTGTGGTCCCTGGTGCAATTTGAGGATTTGTTCCCCTTTCATATAGCCCAAGAGCAGTTGTAGATGAGATGAACAACTACAGGTTGATGGTACACTTCGGAACCAAAATGTGCCCAAAGTGTGTTTAAAAAGCTCATTGGACTAGGTTAGACACATTTCTAGAACACTGACACGATTAGCAGTATTGTCCTATGGATTGCTTGTTGACACTCTAATCTTGGGGATTAGTTGCACCTTATCTTGTGCAGTAATCTTTTCTTGCACTTCATAAGATTTCTGCTAGGAATACAGGATGCTGTTTGACATCCTTAAAGCAGTCAAGTCCTGTAAAGGTAACCTCCCAAAATATGTGGGTTGCTTGAAGTCTCTAATCAGCCACAGCCCAGAACCTGACGAGGCTTTCACCCATATATATATATATATATATATATATATATATATATATATATATATATATATATATATATATATATATATACACATACATATATACACACACACACACACACACACACACACACGTTTGAACGCAAGGCTGTAGTGTTTCATTGGCAGAGGCATCTGTTACTCCAGGTGAAACTATTGGACCTCGCTGCCTTCCCCAGTGTTCTACAGAGAACCTGGGGAAAAGGATCTAAACAATAAAAGCCTACTATACTTCCATGACCATGAGGATTAAAGGACATCAGATTGCGTTTTGCACCATGAAAGGTGCAAGACATACTAGGCACTCTTGGACTGGATGGAACTGGCAATACCATCCTGACATAATGGGTTGGTTAGGGAAGGGTGAATTCTCCCCTAAGCTATTGCACAAGCTTTGCTGTAGCTCTAGAGCTTAGATTTCTTTTTGTCCTGGGTTTGTCAAACTCCTGCTTTGAGCAGTTTTATTCAGCGTTGTTGTATAGGCTTTCTTTTGGTTTTTGGTGAGAGGGGTGGTTCAAGCTACCGTTTGTCAGTGAATATGTAGATAGGCATGTCCGCCTGAGGTTATGGCAGCAGTAAAAGGCCACTCTTGAGCAGTGCACTGATTCCTAGTAAAGCTGCCATTTGCTTGACGCCCAGATCAGTTGTTCAGCTTTCACCCATGTTACATGTGTGGAGGGCTAGGGACCTGTAACTGCTAAGCCATAATCTTTCTCCCACACAGTGCACACCTCTCCCCCATTTCCTGTTGGAAACTCTTTTCTGACTTGCTCTGTTTACTGCTTCAGAGGTGAACAAGGGTCTACATATTTGTGTAAATCAGCGCACGTGCACAGTGTTCTCAGTTGTTCTCTTGTATACATTGCCATAAAAGGTCACCAGTTAAAATGGTCTATGGTCCTCTCCCTGGTGGGTTCTGAAAGCGCTATCTTCATTTTGGAGAATGCTACATATTAGTCTGCACTGTTGCTTCTGTTAATTATGCTGGGACACGCTGGTGTCTGAAATTGTCCATCATAATAAAATGTTACAATTTGATTCATGCTATGAGATAGTGGGAATGTCAGTGTCGGGTGGTGTGGAGAGAGTGAAGGACGAGGATAGTCCTGTTACTAATTTTTCTATAACTTGTTTAATTGCATAGATTCCTTTGTGTATGCAATGCGTTGCTGCATTGTTTGTGTTGCACAGTCAGTCTAGCGTCCTGTTCTACCTCCGCCCGACTCCCAAAACTGCTAGCGTTATATTCAACCCTTTTGCACTTGGGAATCTTTCAGTTAAGACAGTGGTTGAGGTACACATCAATTCTGTTGTCACTCTTCTCTACACCCGTTCTTAATGTGAATCCTTATTTTGAGGATTTTTTTTTCCCTTCTTGAATACCAGGCGAAGGTGACTTAATGACCTTTACTCAATCTGTAAATTCAAGAGACATTTACATTATTACACAACTAATCTCTGGTTTCTCGGTAGAGTGACTGGCCTTCATACTTCTGTCATGTTGCTCAGTGTCTTCAACAGCATTGCTATGATTTCATGTTCAAGATCTGTTTCTCCGTGCAGGAAGCTCAGGTATATTTGTGTTGTGTGTTTATTAGATGCCAGAATTTACTTAATTTCCAATTTCTCATGAACATCAATCTGCCGCCCTCAACTCTTAACTGGGATCCTTCACTTCATGAGTTTGTGAATTGCCATTGTATAAGATGCGTCCTGTCTTCTGCATCTCTGGGGTAGCACATCAGACATTCTCAGTTACTCCACTATCTTTAATCTGAGTGGCAATATGTAATTAGCCCATGGCTGTTCACAAACATCTGATCAAAACCTGCCATACTAGATGTACTGAAGATGAGCAGACTTCGCATTATCTTGTTGCGCCCAATCCATGTGGGGAGCTTCCTTTTTTTCCATGGAATACACATTTTTAGCAGTTGTCTAAAGCTTACATTGACGGCTGAATTTGGCCCTGTCTTCCAGCCAATTCCTCTAGATTTAAACAAATGTTCACCTACTCATACCTGTTCGTCCAATTAGGCTGGATCTTTGGAGAAGCCATATTGCACAAGCGCAGCAGTAGATTTGCACACAAACTGGCCTCGAAGCTGCTGTTTTTCTCCGAGGCTGCAGATAGGTCCAGGACTCAGTCTTGTTGGTGTGATGTCTCGGAGTACAGAGCCTTGCCTGTGTGTGCGTGCGTGTGTGGGTGGGTGGATGAGCTTTTATGGTCTCAAGAGAAGCGGTTATCACCCCCGGTGGGTAAAGCAGGCATGGAGGTTTCCTTGAGGGAATGCACTGCTCACCTTGCAGCAGGCTGGACTAATTAACAAAGTGGTGGGACCTGAAGGAGGCACCCCAGGGCTACTTGGGTTGAGCTATATTGTTCTAATCCACCCTGAGTATTAGCTCCTATAACACAGTACTATCCTTAGGACAAACACTTTTGGTGGTGACTGGCTAGCTTCATCCCGGAAGCGACTCTAACTATTGTGATGTATAAACCAGACAGGACCCCAATCCTGAACATCATTCCTCTGTCTCAACTAAAAACTTTGTGAGACAGTAACCTGCTGAACTGAAAAACTTCAACAGTTTGCTATTACGGGCTTGTCTGTCAGGTTATGGGCTATGGGCCCCTAAGGTTTGGTACCTGTGGACGACCGGCTATGGAGGCAAGCTTTTCAAGTGAAAGAATGCTTTTTTTTTTCCTTTAACTGACACTGCTCAGTTGGAGCAGTCAATGGGCTCCTGTTGAAACTTGTCCATTGCCCTCTTGTTGCAAACTGATAGAATTTGGTAGCTCAGTTAATTCAATATTTACTTCAGACCAAATATTTTTCATTGCTGAACTCGTTTCGGATTACAAATCGCCTTTCACTTTGGTGGGAAGGATGGGAGTCATGTTTGTTTAAAATGTTCTTGTACTTTGACGTTTTGGTACCTATTAATCTTTTGTTGATAATGAATTAACTACCGTTAACACTTTTTTTTTTTTTTGTGTGCAAATGCTTACAAATAGTGCGTTTATAACATTCTTTGCCTTTCCTGTTTCTCTATCAGAGTACCATTACGGTACCATTACGGTTAGTCATGCAATAGGGTATTGGAGGTTTAGTTCAGGTAATTCATAAAGCGAAAAAATTGTTAGGTCATATATATAATTTATGGATAGGTTGTTCAGGCAAGCATGATTCCATAAACACAATATATTCTTGTGTAAACAGCTTAAAACAATGTTGGCAAACGTATGGTCACTTTATGTAGAAGTGGGCAATCTGACGTTCATTTCCATTACTAGGGACCAGTAGCAGTTGAAAAGACAATAAGATCTGAAAATGGGACCAGTGATGTCTATGGGGTGGATTTCTTTAGTCGGGCAAGGATCCAGTTGGAAGCTGAACTAGTGTCTGTTATATCCTTAGCACTGTTGGGAGTAAATCCAACAAGTGTAGGCATCACAGAATCTTTGGAATTTGTCGGGACCGGAGGCTCTGATTCTGCTTAATCTTGACTACTAAAAAAAACAGCAGCCAATTAAAAAAAAAAAAAAAAAAAAAAAAAAAAAAAAAAACATAAACACTAAGTGAGGCCTCTCATAATCACCGATAGCAGTCCAACATAGTCAATAAACTGGAGAGGCACCATCTGTTTTCTCTTAATCTTTTTTTTTTTTGTTTTTTGTTTTTTGCTGCTCTGCAGTCAGATAAGTGCCCCCATTTCTCTGTATTGTTACTGTAATTGATTTTGTGTACCCTAACCTTGGTATTTGGTGTTAACACACGCTCCTGTTCTCCTGCCCCGCACCAGGGTGTGTATTGTGCCTGCAGTATTCATTTTAAAATGTATGCTGGGATTTTCCCGTCGGACCGTCCTTTTCCGCCGACATGAGAATCAAATTTGTCAATGCTGATTTGGCGACTGTTCCACACCTTCTAGAGGTGCTTCTGAACATTGTCAGCCATAACCTCTGGCACACTGCTGAGGTGGCGGTTCAACACCTTCTAGCAGTGCTTCAGAGCAATTTGTCTAAGACCACGGAGTCAGGCACCTTTGCCTGACTTCCGGTTCATTTTCTCAGCACACAAGAAGACGTGCATGATAGCGCAATTGGGCTATACGCACGCACATCCTATGTGAAGGAAAGACATTTTGTCAACTTACTTTCTCCTAGGACGCCGGCCCCGGGCTGAATAACGGGGGCAGTGACATTTGAGCCAAAAACTTCATAAGCTTTTAGAAAATGAGTGATCCTGCTCCTCTGGTGTGGCCATTAGTTACTGGTGTAGCTGGCAATTATAGTATTCAGATGCCCTTGACCAAAATTGGCTGGTGCTGCAGTAATTGCAGAATATTTAGTTTATGCAATAGAAGTTCACTACACTGAAGTTAAAACTGTGACAATATCATTTCTGGAGAGTATTATGAGCAGGGCTTGGCTATGTATGGCCCGTATGAGGATGAAGATTACTGTTTTGACCCCTGTTATGAACAGGTTATTGACTCTTCAATACAGAAATCCTTGGCTAAAGTGATTACCTTGGCCTGACAACCCTTGTCTAAAAGAATTGATGATTTGGCAGGTCCTTCTTCCTCTTCTCTTCCTTCTGGAGATACCTCATCTCAGTCTTTCCCTTATATTGAACAACTGTGGCCTCACAGGAACAAGTTGGCCAATATTTTCCTATCTTCCAGTTCTGAGCATACTTATTCCAACGCCTCCGACCCTCCTACCTCTATAGCTTTACCTCCTTCGGATTTTGATTTCTTTTTCTTTGCATGAGTCCTTCCAAACTAAACGCAACAAGAAGCGTAAACTTCTTATTCTATTACTCCTTCTCCTTTCACTTTTCAGCCTTCTGATATTATTCACCCCAGATCTTCAGATTGGGCTCCAGCCCCTGCGGTGGCAGACTATGCGGTTGCGTATTCGCAAAGTGTTTGAAAAAGAGGTCAGGTCCAGATTGAGATCGGAATGCCCTCACCCATATCTTCCCCATAAAACTGCTATCACCCCCTGAGATCAGTAATACTATGGTGACTCAAATACAATAAAGATCAGAAAAAAGGAATAGACCAGGCCCTCAAAGCTTGTCAAGACAAGCTTCTAGGTGTTTCGGGACCCCTTGCAAAAATTCTGCAACTAGCTCTCCGGGCTCAGGAGACAGGTGCACCTATCCATCCGGAGGGTCTGGCTGGGTGGACTCAGCGATCCATTTGTTTTTGGGGCAGCTTGAATTGTGCTTTAGCATCAGAGTGAAGGAAGTCCATCGTATTGCGCATTGATCCACAATTGGCAGATCCGGCCTCTGCTGAAGTGATCTTCTAGCTGAAGGGCAACTTTTTAGAGACAAATTTGTGAAAGACATTGCAAAATTTGTCAACACCTTCACGTCTGTGGACAAATCTCAGTCCTCACTCAAAAGAATGTTCAGCCCCCTTTTTGGAAGGGCCGGTTGATTGAGGACTCTCAACCAGCCAAGGATTCCAACAAGGTCCTGCAGGAGGAAATTTTTCATGATGCTGGGGTTGTACCCGAGACCCTTCACAAGCAGGCTTCCATTCCTCCAGATAGAGGATCACGCAGCCGCAGCAATAATGGGGCTGGCAGGTCAGAGCCATTGATAACTCCCCCGCAGGTAATATACCTTCCTTTTCCTTATATCCCTTTAGGAGGCAGACTAAAATATTTCATTCAAAAATGAGCCGCCATTTCTTCAGACATATGGGTTCTGAATGCAGTGCAAGTGTACTCCATAGAACTTTTAGCCATTCCACGGCAACAAGCCCTTCCTCCTCCTATCCTTCTTTTTTTTTTCTCCCCCCCCCCCCCCCTCTCCTCCCCCCAGCAAGCCTTTATAGATTGCGAAATTCAGGACTTGCTTGCAAAGAAAGCTATTGCACTAACTTCCATCATCCGATGGGTTTTTGCAGCAACGTCTTTTTGGTGCAAAAGAAAGCAGGCGGTCTGAGGTTAGTCCTCCACCTCAAATTTCAATCCATTTGTTTACTGCCACTTCAGGATGTAGGGCATCCATCTGTTGCGCGATCTACTTCAAGACTGTATAATTCACCTGGATCTCAAAGATGCTTATTTATCGGTTTCCCATAGCTTATTCTCACCAAAGGCTTCTTCAGTTTAGTTATTGAGACAGTTGGTATGAGTATCTGACGCTCCCCTTTGGTCTGTCTTCAGCCCCTTGGATGTTCACTAAACTATTGAAACCAGTGGTGGAACACCTTTGCGGGAGAGGCATTCACCTGATAATCTATCTAGATGACATGATAATTATGGCACAGGATCAATCCCTTTTACTAAGTCACTTGCATTTGGTGGTTTTTCTTCTCCAGGAACTGGTATTTGTAATCAATCACAAGAAATCTTCCATGATTCTGTCTCAGCAAATGGAATTCTTGAGGTTTCAGGTGGGTTCAGTGAAAGCTTAATTGTTCCTTCTCAGAAAAGGAAGTTGATCAAGAGGGAATTAAGAATTTCGTTATCGAAACAGATGGTATCTTTGCAGTCCCTAGCAAGGATTGTGGGTCTTATGGCTTCGATTCAAGCAGTCTTCCCAGGGCCTCTCTATTACAGTGCCTTGCAGATTCAAAAAATACTCTTCATGTAACGGGGTTTCTCGTACAATCTGGTTCCCCTCTCACTAGAAGCCCAGGAGGCACTCCAGTGGTGGCTCTCACATGGAGGCCTGGAACGGCAGAGCCATTTTTGGAGAATCGGCCAAGGTTGTGATAGTCTGATGCGAGTGGTTGGGGCTGGAGAGAGTGATGCGGTAATTTTTCAACAGGTTGTTGGTCCTCAGAGGAGCTTGGACTCCACATCAATTGTCTGGAACTCTTAGCGGTTTTGTTTGCCATCAGATATCTCTCTCCTGAAAATGGACAATGTGTCCGCAGTGTGGAGATCAGCCACTTAAGGGGGGACCAGGTCTCTCCTTTTATGCCAGGGAGGTTATCACATCTTTGCCTGGATCGGAAGATCATGGTGATAGCGGAATTTCTTCCAGGCAAAGACAAACTAGTGGAAGATTGGAACTTTTTTTTAAAGGTTTCTAGTGATCGGCAACTTCTGTGTTTCAGAAGGTCAAGTCTTTGATGGGCCCGTGTCAGGTGGACCTGTTTGCATCTCGTCTTAATTTTCAGATTCCCAAATTTTTCAGCTGAAGACCAGATCTGTTAGCTTTGGCAACAGACGCTTTTCTTCAGGATTGGTCAAAGCAGATGAATTATGCGTTTCCCCTGTTTTGCCATGATCCCACGAGTTGTGGCGGTCTCGCGTCAAGCAGCGTTTGTGATTCTCATCACCCTGTTATGGAGGAGTCAACTGTAGTTTCCATCCCTCATGGAACTCTTGCTTGCGCTCCCTCTGGAGCTCCTGATCTTTCCTCAGCTCCTTCTGGATCTGGTGGGATCACCTCATCCTCTATCGGGGCAACTGTCTCTTATGGCTTGGAAGATTTCAGGAGACAGGCTCAAGTGCAAGGCCTTTCGTCTTCAGCTTCCTCTTTTATACGACAATTAAAAAAAGAAAAAAAAAGTTTGTTCAGTGTCAGAACAGATCTTTGCACTAAAATCACACTGGCACAAATTAGATTTTGGTCCGCACAACATTCTGGACACTCTTAGGCTTCGCAAGATTGGCCTAACTGCAGCAAATGTATGTTGGATATGTGAAGAGCATATGTGGGGTTTACAACGTATGTTTTTACCTTTTTTTAAATGGTTAAACCGATATGATCTAAGATTCAATCACTAATATAATATAACTGGGGTGCGCATCCAGACTGGCTCGCTGAAATACATGACTCCTTTGGTTGGTAACGTTGATCAATCTTTTTTTGGCATTGGATACCACAGTAATACTTTCTGATTTGAAGCTACTTTTGAGAAGTGGTGGAACTTGCTGTGCTTCACCCGTGGTGCAGTTAATGTTTTATATGCTAAATTAAATTGTACTACCAGTTTTACATATAAATTGGACGTCTGTGACGAGTATGCACAAAATACTAAACCCTCATAGATGTCCCATTTTCCCTCTTTTGTGGTTGACCTTTGTCAAGGAACTTTGTTTAGGTCAGTTTCTTGCTGGGATAATTTTTTAGATTTTATGGACTGTTTGTAGCCTATACTACTCATGGCATTTCTTTTCTGCTTTATTGGAAACTCCTTTTTCATTATCTCCTTTGTCATGACACATTCCCTAATGCATTTTGTATCGTTTTAACAGTACGAAATTACAACTGCTCCATTTATATATTTCTCACTCTGCATTGTTGCCCGTTGTATAAACCTTTAATTTAGTGTTTACTGGTTTCGTTTTCAGCTTGTTTCTAGTATGGTAGTTTAATATCTGATTGTTTAGTTCTTGTGTTTTCATGGTTTATTCCTTTTGAAATACAATGAAAAAAGCAGAAAAAAAGTAACTCCTGCGGCATTCCAAGTATTTCTGGGGAATAGGAGTTGAGGAAGAGAACAATGTTAACAATTAACTCAGTACAATTAAAATGAATAGTCCATGAAGCACGTGCTGGCAAAGAGAAGTTGAAGAGTAATAGTTTGTAAACCCTTTATGCCTACAATATAGTAAACCAAACTGTCGAGACCCCCGCAATGTTTTAATACTTTTTGAAAAATATATTAAATGTAAAGTTCAAAATGTAATTGATTCTTGCAAATAGTTAATACAAAACGTTTAAAAAAAAGCCACACCAAATTATCACCTCCCAATATTAGATTTCGTAATTCAAGCAGGATAAAAGGAGCTACATTTAAAGTAGAATTGGTATAATACCTTTTAGATATAGCAGGTACCTTGTGTGAATCTTTAACAGGATTTATATTGTACTCCTTGCCCATCATAGAATCTGTTAATGTTATTTAACCGAAAAACAGTTGGTGTCAATGGCTTTCTAGTAGAAAAATATGTTGGCCCCACGGAGTTCTTGTGTTTTAAACATGTTGCAGTCAGCTAAGAAAAGATGGGAAGGAGTGCCAGATCTTACACATGCATTAATAGTGGTGATAAAGAAAAAACAAAGACTGCATGTGGCTCTAGCGGCCATTCTTGCTCATTAATACTGAATGTACAAATCTCACAAAGATACTGGCAAGTAGGGTGAATTAGGCCATTAACTAAAGTATACATCAAGACCAGACTAGGTTTGTGCTTTGGGAGGGCAAGGAGGCTTAAACTTCAACTATTCCTGGCTAAACAAATCCAAGGAAACTGACCCAAAGGCCATCCTATCAGATGCATAATTTTCACTCAACTGACTGTTCATACTTGCCCCTGACTGACTATATAGGTTTGGTCCAGACGTCTGAGCGTCACTTGTCTAAGAAGCACCCACAGCGGCAGTGCAAGTATGCCCACTGCCATTTTTAGGACCTACTGGCAAGTTGACACTGAACAGGTGTTCTGGTCAGTCAAAGTGAAGGCCAGTAAAGACTCATTTAAATCTTGTTGTCATATTTTGTGTTCAGAGGTCAAGTCAGTTTATATTCTTATATTTTTATTTTTCCTTCTGACTGCAGAGTTCCAGGATTTTGTGTGAACTCTAACCTGCTGTTCAAAGTGTGAAATTAAAGACTGTAGGAAGTACGTTTTTTCCTAGCCCATTTAAATAACTAAGCAACTGTACAAACATTTTAAAATATCTTTCAGTAGTTGTGAAAGCCCATTTTGTCTACTTCTGAGTGTTTTATAGGATGAAAACAAATTGGCACCTTTTTACTTGATGTGCAAACGATACATTTTTTCTGAAACCCCTGTTTTCACAGATCAATACACTATATAGTTTTCTTTAAAGCTGAAAGTTAGTAAGGTTTGTGGACATTTCTTGGAATTTTTTATCTTTAAATGACAGTACGCTTATAACCGCATGCTTAATAATCTATTAAGTGATTAAACAAACACACTCGCAACCTTACGGCAATGCTATTAGTAAACTAAGAGGCAAGTCATGGATCATGTGTTCCCTATATGTGAGCTAGATTCTTAATAAACATAGAACTAACTTTTAGTCTATTTAATCATACACTGTTTATTTTATACAGCAGAAATGAACTGACATACTTGAATGCCACTTGTATGTGAGAATGGAGAAAAAGGTGACTGTAAAATATTTTGCAACGGCTCACACAATTTGAGCCTATTTACAGATCAAGTATGTTGGTTACGTAGAGTTGATCATTCAAGTTACTCGACAGGAAAGGGTGCGCTAATATTACGACTTCATGGCCTGACTATACATACTGCAAAACATCCCATTGTGGAAGTCCTACTTTGACAAGGTGGATAGAATGTTAAATCATCTTCTGGGATGGAGGCACCCCCAAGACTGCAGTGTAATGCCTCACAGGTAATTTTACAACAGGCATATTGCTCTTCCCGATATTAAGTCATTTTGGGCTGCCCAGCAGGATGTTAACTGGGGTATTTACTGCAAGGAAAAATCGCAACCAGAATAGATAAACTTCAAATGGGGACTAAAATGTGTGTTTACATTGGGACAAAGCCGCAAAATACTTGGGTGACCAATAAAGGTAACTGATTTGACGATTTGAAGTTTAAAAAAAATTAAAATAAAAATTGCTGGGTTTTAAACACTTATTTTAAACGCTGGGGCAGCATAGGCACAGACACTGGGAGAAGTTGTGGTTTACAGGAGGAATATGACTGGCATAACCAAGAATATAAATTCATGCAACTAAAACATGCCCTGACAGCAGAAGGAATAGTCTGTTTATGGAGTTGGGTATTAAATTATTTTCAGTATTTACATCTTAGCGAACTTTGGATTTGTGCAACCTCCCCAAATAGTCAGATTTTTTGACTCGAGGATTCTAAACAGTAGATCCAGTGATTTTAGTTGACCAGATTGTATTTGAGGCAGTAGTACCTGTGGCCCAAGCTCTTGTCGAAGATGTCTAAATATAAAAATGAAACCTTTATTCAGTGGGTATTTAGGTCTTATTTCGACATTGTTGTAAATGACAGTGACACATTATATAGGACCCACTAGTTTTGTATCAGCATGACGTCCCCCCCCTAAATTTCACTTACTAACTCATAATCCCAGCCACCTCTGTAAAATAATGCACTGTGAATTTAGTTTTTCTACAGTCTTGCTGGAGAAGGTGCTAATGTCTGTAGGAAAAATTAATTGTAAACTAAGTTATCTTTTAGGAGGATTTTGCAGAGCTTGTACAGTAGGTGAATGCCACGTCTGGGGCCTCCGAACACTTGGGACTGAACAGCTTACTTCAAGGTGCAAATGCCCATTCCACCCCCCCCCCCCCCGCCCCCCCAAAAAAACCCGGCTGCAGATGGTAGGGGTTTTGAATGCAGTTTAGTTTCCTCTTTGCAGTATATCAATAAGTCAGTCTATAGTTTGTTTGGATCGTCCTCTGCCCAAACAGGCAATACGCTGTTTTGCTAGTAACAGTGCAAGGGCCATGTAACACCTGTGAAAAGATGGTGTCTCCCTCACCCCACCCAGTAGCTCCACATCAGGCTTACAGGGCAGCTCATATAAATTATCTCCAATTCAGTGACTTCTGTCAAAGACTATACCATTTACACATTCATGATGGGGTTGGGGGGGGATTAATAAAATAAAAAATTATCTGCTGCATCTCATTCTGCTGCTGACCATATCAATGAAAAGATTCCAAAATATGGAACGAATATGCAGTCTACAGCTACATGAGACCATGCAAGTTTGTAACAGGAATTCACATCTAATCAGAAATACTAAATTTATTTATTTTCTTTTTTTGCTCGCCTGTGGGAGGATGCTTTAGTCATATTAAATGAGTTTTATTTTTTTTATTAAGACAATCAAATGCACAGTACCATCAGTATGGACAATTGCATAATTGCTCAGGATTGGATATTTCGTAATGTTCGTTATGTTAATTAGGGACTTATCAAATTTAAGTCCCGTGCTTTAAATCTGGACACATTTTTGTTAGCACAGTCCACCCCGTTTTTCACATGCATGTACAAATGTTAGTAGGGAGCACGGCAAAAAAAATTGGGACTTGAAGGGCAAGAGTGGTGGATTGAGGTTTGAGACTAGGTAGTCTAGTATAACAATTATGCTTTTACTTGTATGTTTTATGTAGTTGTAATATTCTGGGAAGGACATTAGATTACTACGGCTTTAGAGAATCATCCCCATTAACCCTGAAAGGTTGAGAATTATCAATTACCACTTAATACAGGAAGGTTTATTGAAAACTGGTCCGTGAAAGTTTTGGAAATTGTAAATCCTGGCCTTGTATCAAAATGAAAAAACGAATTGAAATCAAACTTTCATAGATTATAAAACTATGCTGATGTAATCAAAAACTGTATCGAGAGGCTCACCCCAGGTTACCTAAAGAGGTTAGCAGTCACCCTGGAGATTAATGGAACAAATCATACCATCATTGGAAGTACCTGTAGATCTAATTGAATATGGAAATAGGAGGTGCTCTACAGAGCCTAATGCATGTTTCATCAGATTGCAACCTTTTTGGAGGTGCCTGAAAGAACATTGTGAAAGGGCCTAAAAGTGCAACTATATTTAGAAGGGCAAACCTACATATCCAAGGCATTACTGCTACTGTCATTGTATCAACCCGTAACAGTACTGTGTGAATACAGTGTTACAGATTGAGGGAGATTTAATGTGCGGGATACGGCAGAGGCCATCCCAAGAACCTGGGTTGGCACTTACTGATCAACCGCAGAGCACGTCCTAAAGTGTTATCAGGAAACAAGTTAGTCCCATGCAATATGTGGTCTACCTGTGCCAGTTCTGCTTCCACTGTTCTAAAGTTGCGTTTTCATAATTTAGAAAACGACCCGAAAGACTTCAAAAGTAGACACCATATTAAAATGGGCATAATACTTTAAAATGAGACACTTGTGTGTCTCCCTAATGCTTAATTGTATGGGCTGTGCGTTTTATCAATACAGATCGAAGTGACATTTAAACCCAATAGAAGAAACCCTACTTTTTTTAAATTAAATAGTAGAGCGCTCGTTATACATATAATCCTTAATCGTTGTAATAAAGTGAGTATCAAATCGAGGGCAATAGTGCGGAGAGCGCCATTTTGAAGTGGTGTTTCTATTGATAAAAGGACATATAAACCCTTTGAACTGAAAGGGATATTTAACAAGGACCTTGGGTAACGCCAATCCGTCATTGCATCTCAAAGTACAATCTTTTTTTTATTTATTTTTTAGTATTGCATTTTGTAAACATTGACAAACTGTGCACCAACAGGCATCCATAACATTTAATAATAAAGAACCATGGAAGAACATTGACACTTCAGGTGTCTCTACACATTAGTAAAAAAGAAAAACGACATGTAGGCACCTATCACTAGTAAGCTGAGAAGGGTACATATGACAAAGCCTAGCGGTCAGGTGGTCTAGTTGAGCATCTGCAGCTGGGTTTCGTCCTGTATATCTAGCTCGTAGGTCCATTGAGCTACCCCATTTTTCGCAGAATTTGTGGGCAACCCCTACTCTTAAAGGTGACCCTCTACTACCATATAGAGGTTCATTCCTGTTTCCGCAGTGTGGGTATCTCCGTGGCTCCCCAATGATTCACTAGGTCTTTTTGCTCGCATCGGGCCCAGATTACAGAATATTAATTTGTGACATGGGTGATCTACAGCTTTGAGAATGCCCAATAACTCATTTTGGTTCCTCTGGTATTACTGCCCCCGGTATTTTGCCCAGTTCTGAAAGGAGTTCCCTGCAGTAGGTGCGTGTCTCCGGACATGTCCAAAGTGTATGGCAAAAGTTCCCCCCCTTTATTGTTCCCTCCATCTCATACACGGAGTTAGCTTTACCCATTTAGAATATGACCTATCGTGGTATTTTTGATGAAGGATTTTGAATTGGATGAGCCTTAGCCAGAATTTGATAGTCCCTTCGTGCAGGGACGTTAGGGCTGCCTCCCCATCCAGATCTTCTAGTTCTCCTAGTTCACGGACACTGCTTTTTCCCTGTATTTCTTCCTGCAGTAGCCTCCCCTCTAAGGGGGTGTACTCTGGACGATCTGAGAGTATATTCTCTGCTCCCCGTGCATGTCTGAGCTGTAAATCTTGATAATACTGTCATTTAGCTGAAATTCTGTTTGGAGGGATGGAAAAGGCATCAGGGTACCTGTCTCAAGTAGATCACTTAGCCTAGAAATATCGGTGATCCCATGTGGTGAAACCCTTTTACTTCATGATTTCTTTAGAAGTATTTCTCTCCCATAGTGGGGTTTCACATGCAAGTTTCTCTGCCCACCCTAATAATTTCTTCGTCTTACTCCATGCATCCAGGGTAAATTGCGTGAATGGTAACGGGTACCCCACTCCTTTACCCCCATGGAGATGGAGATGGAGATGGAGATAGTGATGGTAAGGATGTGTTCGAAATTAGAGCACCTCTAGTGCATAGGTTGAATGCCTGCTCTCTACATGCCACTGTCGACAAGCAAATTACATCTGGAAGGGCTATGCCTCCATTATGTGTTCCACTGCAGAGTTCAGAGGGCTAGTTGGTGGTGAGGATTATTCCATAGTATTTTCCTCAGCACTTCATCCATCTTAGAAAATACAATTTCAGGAATTTGGTGGTAGGTGTTCTGAAGAACCTATAAGAATTTTTTTTAGGACAATCACCTTAAACATTGTGCCCCCCCCCATGAGGGGGAGCGTTCTCAAGCATCTGCTTGGAAATCAAAGTATTCTCCACATGTTGCATTCCATGCATCTCTCCTGATACAATGTGGCATAAATACCTAGATATTGAACTATGTCCCCACCCCCGTTTAATCCTAAATTTCCCTGGGTCAGCTGGATTAAGGTGCCCACCCACTGGGGTAAGGACTGACTTGTCCCAATTGATTTTGTATTCTGAAGGTTCTCCATATTGCTTAAAGGCCTGAAATGCCCAGGAATCGAAGTTTAGGGGCATGTGAGATGTCTGCGTATAAGGAAATCTTTTGATCATTCAGGGATCCTTGTTTCCTAACCCAAAAATCTGTGGGTGGCTGCATACCAGGCAGGCCAGGGGCTCCGGTATTAAGGCAAACATGAGGTGACAAAGGGCAACCCTGTTGGGTTCCCCTCCCTATGAGGAACTCTGCTGAGGGCATTCCGAAGGGCCAATCCCTTTTAGGATCTGGGGTCTAACTCAGTCCATGTAGGGCACTAAACGCCTTTTTGGCGTCTAGTGATGGAAATGGATGGGGATCCTACCTCGTGTGTACCTCTGCCATCCAATTATGAAGTCTGCGGAGGTTGCCTTTAGTTGACTGCTTAATCCATAAGGACCAATCCAGTTTCATGCCTAAGGGAGTGATAACACTTGTAAGTCTTTTAGCCAACACAGTGGCCAATATCTTTGCCTCAATATGAAGTGAAGTAATCGGTTGGTAGGATCCACATTGGGTGGGTGGTTTACCCTCTTTGTGAATACCTGCTATGGTGGCTGTACATAGGTTAGGTGGAAATATCCCATCCTCATCTGCCCTTGCGTATGAGCCTAATAAATGGGGAGCTAGAATATCTACCTGCCTTAAGAACTCTGCTGGGAACACATTCGGTCCCAGAGTCTTGCTTGGGTTCATCTGAGTCACTGCTGCTTGGGCTTCACTTTCTACTCCAGGAAGGGTCTGCACTTTTCTGTCAAACAGTCGTAAATCTGAAGTTGACCAGCCAGGGGGTGCGCCCTGTAGAGGCACTCATAAGTTGCGTACTCAATTACTTTTATATTATCTGCCTCATACAAGACATCTGATGCATCCATTGATTCTCCCTTTCCCACTGACCTAACCAGGCTAGTAGTCTGCTTGCCTTATCCCGTGCTTCATAGTAGCTAGTGCTTTATATTCTTGGAGGTCCTTGAGTAGTTGCTTTGCCCCAGGGTTCAGCACACTCGTATTCTCAGCTTCTGCTGCCAGGAAGCAGTGGTCAAGATCCCTTAATTCACTCATCGCTTTTTTTCCCTTCTATTTATATGCAGTATTCTGCTCACCACCTTGTATCACTGCCTTATACGCCTCGCAATTCCCAGGCATTCAGCTGCCACTCCCTGCCAATCCAGTGGGTACTTCAGCCTCCGAGATCCACGGTGGAGAGTGATCGGACAGTCCCCTGGCCAGATAGTCTGCCTTGGAGTACCACTCCCTCCTCTCCTGCTGGGGCGAGTACATGATATAGCCTGGAAGAAACCTTGTGTCCCTGAGTAATGGGAGTAGATTTTCTCTCTTGGGTGTTGACGATGCCATAAGTCTGTGAGGCCCAATGGGTCTACAAATCAGGCCAATGGTGTGGTCTTAGAAAGATCCAGGACTTACACTGTAACGACTCATTGGGGACATTGTCATTTAAAGTCTCCCCCAAGGACATGAAAGGAGAAAGTATCCTCTAGTATGGTTTCAGTTACTTTAGTAAGTGTAGTTTGTGGGTGGCGTGGGGGTGCATATATGCTAATACTGTCTGCCCCAGAGGCCCTTGACCGCCACATATGTCCCTGTGACTCAACGCACATTGTCTGAAAAAGGGATGACTTTCTTAGCAAGATTGCTGCTCATCCAGATGTCTACCCTGCATATGCTGTCCAAATAGTCTTTACCACGAATTGCATACTGTAGCATGCTGACCGTGCATCAGTATGCATATCCTTGTTGTATTCATTTGTTTCTGAATTGTACGCAAGACAAAAAAGAGGTAGGGTAACCTATGGTAACCATTATACCATATTACATATTAGTAGCAAGCAGGTGAACAGGATGCTTGGGTGTGCAGGGGAGCACACAGCTTAACAAATTTTACTGACAATTTATCGTGCTGAAAGTATGTTATTCTACATGTCATTGTAGTATACATTTTTATGGTAAGCGAGTGGGTAAGAAAGCATATGGCAACCATATTCCATTCATACTTCTGTACATATAAGGAGCAATGTATGGAACAAGGGTACCGAAGGACAGAGGTGGCTCCTTTGCTAACGCGGAGGAGCGTCGCCTGCTGTATTTTCTTAAAAAAAAAAAAAAAATGTACACTACGTTATTTTATTCGTCTAGTCAAAGTTTGTTTGCTGAAATATTATGTGCCCGAGAGGAGCCAGTAAAGCATTTCTGCATGCCTGGTTTAGGCTGGTTTTAAACTAATTCAATTTGCAGGGTCCTTTTTATTTGTCCCAGCTTTAGTCTTCAGTTATCATTCCTTGGTTGTGGGGGTAAACTTAATTCCCAATAGCTGAAAATTGCTGTTGTGTTTATGATCTCTTAAAATATGATCATTAGACTTCTGGATATTCCTTAGTGTTCCAGGATGCAGGTCTTTAGTGTGTGTATGTATATATGTATATGTATATATGTATATGTATATGTATGTATATATATATATATAATAGACATTTGATTGCATAAATGATACTGTTGCAATTCATTTTTGCTTTGAGTGTTCAACCATTGTTATGCGATCTCTTGTTTTATTCGTGCCCAAATTACAAATTGAACAGTCCTTGCATGTGGAAAAAAACCCTGCAAGGATTTCTTGGCTATAGTCCGGTCATTTGTTTTGGATGGAAATACGAGACTCATAAGGTTTGAGAGTGCATGCTCTCCTAAAGTCCATTTGTGGGTAAATGGTAATGCCTTTAAGGGCAGAATGGCTTTCTAGTCAGTGCAAACGGCTTCTGAGAATATTCCTGATATTGGGATGGATGTTTATAAAGCAAATTGAGTCCTCCATATTTGCCTTGGTGATTTGTAGTAGAATCGTACAATTGATTTTTGCTAACTTGTCTGATCTGTCTTATCTATGTACTTCAGGGTGTGTACCCCCCTGTTCATTCCCTTCCCTGGTATGTTTTTAGCATTCATTAATACCACAATTCATTCGTGCTCTTAGCAGTTCACCTTTGGGGATATTTTTAATGCAGCTCTTTTTGGCAACTGTCTGCACTAAGGATGGAGTTTACCACCGTCTCTCCTGGGCATTCTGGTCTGTATATTACAGCTTACGATATATATTGAGCTCAGTCAACATCCTAAGTTTGAACTGTTTTTAAAAATATTTGTTGTAAAAAATCATTTTTTTCCATTATTGGCCATGGTCCCTGCCATATCATGAGAATATAGATGTAGCACAAAAGATCACATTTCTGAAGATGGTCAAATCATTCATCCCACAGCAAGTATTTTCAACCTCACCCAGAAAAAATATATCTGTATAATGGAGTAAATTTTGCTCACCATTGATAAATTGTATTGGCTGCCCAAATTAGTTGTGACCAAGAATCCATGTATAGTAGTATCTGATCTAGCACTGTTCTATTTGTGATGTTACATTGCAAGAGTTTTATATATGGCTGGAGATGATGGTCCACAAATTCAGAAAGGCGTGAGATCAAAGGCAAGATAGGATGTTCCATGGGTGGAAATTCCTTGTGGGTTTTCAGTAGGAGGTATAATGTGGCCAGTGTAGGATGTTATGTACAGTATTTTTCTCACTTTAAGCAGTCCTTTCGCATGCTAAATCTAGTTTATCTGAACATTATCCATTGGATAAATCTTGCGTTTCTCATTGAACACAATCCAGATCCTGTAATTGTGAATATGCTTCCATGATGCAGAGTGTCGGAACAAAATATTAACACTTTTGTTAGCCTCTCATATAATTATCTGTTATGAAAGGTTGAGCTCTTTTCTTGTGATCACGTTTTGAAACAGCGTTTTTTTTTTTTTCTGTGCATGCTGGCTCAACTCAGCCTCCAGGTCCCAAGTAACTTCTGTTGATATTCCATAGTATTTCCAGGCAGCAACTGTAGTTTAAAAAAAAAAAACAAAAAAAAAATTGGACTTGAAGATGGTTAGTTGCACAGGAAGTATCTATACCCAATTCCAATGCCTTGGTCATACATTTCTTTAGTGTGGAGTCCCCAGCATTAGAGGGCTTTTACCTATTTGGGTAATATCCATAGCTGCTGCATTCACTTTGACAGAATTGGGCATTAGTGGACATTGGGTTAGAGGCAATAGGCATCTTTCTATATTTTGCAGCCTCTATGGACTCAGTTATTTTCAAATGCCACCCATTACAGGGTAGAGAAAGGGCTTTGTATTGGTTGCTTCAATCGTTCTTTTCCAGTTTGAGACTTGGTTGCAGGTTCTATTGGAAAGGTGGCAGTGGCATTACTTGCCCCTTTTATCCTGTGGTGTAAGGGGAAATCCCCGGGAAGGCATGTCGGGTTCCCAGTGCATTTTGAGATAAACTGCTGCTTATCTTTATAGACTTCCCTAAGTACTAAATCCTCATGGTGGACATTAGTAAAATCACATTTGGCACATGTGTTACTGGCTGTAGTGGATTATGAAATAGAGAGGGTGAGGTGGGAACCTCTCTGCCCATTTGTTTAACTCACCCCAGGCCCTGCAAGTACATTCAGCTGGTACAGTCCTAGGTGGAAAGTACAGGACTGGGGTTCCAGTCTATATTTGTAGTGTGGCATGGTTGACATCCAGGTACTGTACATAAGGTTTTGGGTGATACAGTATTCCTCAAAATACATTTGCACACACAGATAGTATAGGTGTAGCTCTGGCACTTCAATTTTCCCCCAATTGGAATGGCAATACTTAACCCTGGGCTGTTTAGCTGCCCATGTCAGTCTAACAGACTGCACAAACCTGATTGGGGGGGTGGGGTGGGAAGGCTTCAGTTATGTGGAATACCTAATTATTCTCTGCAGGGACTTTAAATGCCACTGGCCCGCACCAGCGGCTGGGAGTGGTCTCTTCTAGTTGCACATATACCATTCGTCTTTTGACGACGTGAGTATCTTTCCATTGAGGTGTGAATTGGCCACATTTTCAAAATTACTTGACAGGAGTTCGATGATGGGAGAAAGCTTGTATGGTTGTGTTAATGTGGGTGCTCTGAGCCGTGGCTCTGATGGCTGCTCCTGAACGAGCACTGACCTCGTATATGGCAGCATCATTAAAAATAGGCGAAACAGTGAGATCTGTGATTCTGGGGCGTACTCCTGTATCTTATGCCACCCACACAAGTATGTGTGTAGCACATATGTTTATGTATGTTGTGTCCACCTTCATATACAATTAAAGTGAAAAATTCTCATATGAAGGAGCTCCTAGTATGACTAAAAATATGCGTATTATGAAGTATTTTCTTAGCCATTGAATGGACCATGATTCAGGTAGTGGCTCACTTCCTTTTGGTGGCGTAGGTACATGATTACCCGACTTCAACATTCTCCTATATTTTTGAGCCTTGCGTGATTAACCCATTAATAACAAACTGACATATGTTTTGTTTAGTAATAGCACCACTTAGTTTAGTAATTGCCCTGAACGAAGACTGGTCTGATGGCAGGTAATTTTGTGCTACCAGTGTGTGACTAGAAAGGACACTGTCCCTTTCCCAGAAGAGGAGCTGGTATCCACTATAATCTAAGGCAAGATAGGCGTATTTGCTAATTTATTGACTTTTATGACGTTCAATTGATACGTACGTTACCTACTCCCATGTCAAAGATTTTGCACTCCTATGAATAGGAAATTGCTGTTGATAGTAATGCAGGGCTAAATGTGCACAGTTCACCTAAACACGCATTGGTTTGCAGGGACTCACTTCCATGTTCATGACACTTTGTGACATAGGACCTTGGAGGGAAGTAAAATTGGTTAATATATTTTTGTATTTTTAAACAGGTTATTGTACTAGTATTACCAGGTTGGCATTATTATTCAGTGGCAGAGTTGATTAAATACTTTACAGCATTACTATGCTGTTTCAGATAGGGAGCATCGTCCCGGAAGAATGCCCCTGACCTGTATAGGCTCTTCGTGAGGGCAGATACATGTTGGTTAATCGAGACTGAGCCATTAACTATCACATCTTGTCTAGACGACAATAAAAGACCCACTCATTTATCTATTCCTCAGACATATTTCAGCAGATGTTGAATATCGACGGTAAAACATCAATCAAGCATCCCCCTGGTCACGTAGTCTATAGTACAACCAGATCCCAGGCCCTCCACCTGCCCGGACATAACTACCAAAAGCCTCCCACACCCCCCCCATATTATTTACATACTCGAGGATAAACTTGAGATACCCAACAAAATGCTTTTGAATGTCTGGGGAAAAAAAACAAAACTCGGAGTACCTCTGGCTTGTCTCCAGTCTGAGTATAAAAACAAACCCCAGTGTCATCAACTTTTGGCACTTACTGGGGAGTAGTCTGAAAGTGTGCAAAGGTTTGCATGCCGGTCACCCATAATCTCATGTCCTGGATGGCCATTCAGTAATCAAGCCTGTGTCATGTATTCTGGACTGCAGGATAAAAGTACCCTTTTTTAGCAGCATTTGTTGATGTCTCAACATCTGACGTTTTTGTTTCACATAGGTGCCTTAAGCCCAAAAAAGCACGTTTGATGCAATCCTGGATGTGTCATGTAGTCTTGTAGGTGCACTGTTGTGGAGAGATTTCATTTGCACACCTCCATTTGTATAAAGAACCATACCCCGCTGAGAATCAAAACCATGGTTGTCAGTCTTTAGGCCATACCAGTTAACTATTGTAATCTGCTCTCAAAAATAAACCTCAAAGTATAACATCTGCCCCATTTGGCAGTGCATGAACCAACAGTAAAGTGACACCTTTATTGAATATAATGGCAACCCTGTGAGCATATGTGGAGAAAGACACTGCGCAAAGTGAGTCCCATCTATTAGCAAAGTCGATTGCAGAATGAGGGATGTCAAAATTCGTCTCTTGTAATAGTCTGATGCTGACTTTGTAGTTCTCCAAGAAGGGGAGCACCTGATGCGATTTCCTGGGGTTTGCAAGTCCTCCAACATTCCAGGCCAGGCAGAACCAGTTGGTATAGGTATAAGAGTGGGTTCAACTTCTAGCAAGGGTAAGACGTAAAGGCATAGCATGCCTAGAACACTGCATAAGGTCATAGCCGCATATTTAGGTATTGGCAGCATAACTTCACCAAGAGCATTCCCCTAGATTGTAGTGAGGAGAAACCCTGTTTTCAGTCAGTTCAGTCATCTGAGAAGATAACAACCTTAAGTCTCACTCTTTGCAAGTGATACTACCACTTGGAGGTTTGGTTGAACTCACTCACGGAAGACCAAGTAACTCATGCTGGTATTAGCAAAGTCAGATTGGAACCTGGTCTCTCTTCAGAGCTTTGTGTAATTGGAGTTCCAGGGAGCTGCATAAGGCTCAGGAAGCAACACCGATTCTGGCAGAACCGCCCTACAGACTCCTTGGTTTGATTGGAGTACGCACTTTGGCTTGAGTGTGAGCCCTTCACCGATCCTAGTAGAGCTTTGGTACTGTACATTCCACTTTTGTTTATCAGTCAGTTGATGTCCATTCCATGATGTCCTTTTATGGACTTCCCATTCAAAGAAGTTTGAAAACTTGAGCTCCTAGAGGCCTCTTTGGCCTTGGGATTCTTGCCATATTCAGCTGTAAATGATGGGATGGGTACAGATTCTGGAATTAAGAGGGCAGTATCACTTTTCCTATTGGAACATAATTATCTGTTTGCAGAGTGTTCAGTTGGTGGTGTTGGAGTATATATTTTAATTGGCTTAAGCACATTTTTATGGTAGAAGTAGCTTAATTATCTACTTTTACTTTGAATTGTACTATGAATCCCCTCATTTAGTTATTTTATGGTTCAGTAGTATGGGCGCATCTGTAAAATGTTTATAGGATTTATTTTTTTATTACATGTGGTGAGGGGCTGGTGGAGTAGTGATTGGCATTGGTCCATCTTTTGTGTTGTAGAATTGTGGATTAGTGTTTGGGGAGGGACTTGGGTGTTAATTTGCATCTCAGTGAGTGAACAAATAATGTTCTGTCATCTCCTGTACAAGTCCTGTTGAAAAACATTCTTTCATCCCTTTAAATCTTTAGATCATCCCCAAAGGCTCTGCTGCACACAGTTCTGACCATGAGGCATACCCAAAACAGCTTGCGGGCCCAGTCTGCGGTCCCTAGTGGGGTAAAGCCTGGAATTGTACGGCAGCAACAGCATGCGCGGGTTGTTGGAGCGCGGATCTCGCGAATCCCTGAGAGAGGGGATGCCCCAGCTACCAAGCACAAGAGTGTGCGCCACACCCACTTGAACTTGCAGCCAGAGGAGCGCCAGGCCTTCTTCATGCTCTTGGGTGAGTCCTTTGAGTTGGAATCCAGTGGCTTCTTCCTTGCCCCCCTGCATTAATTTGGGGTGGGATTGGGGGGGGGGGGGGGGGGTGAAGGGTTCAGTTGGTGTCATATAGTTGGGATTAACCTATTGACAGATGTGCCTTGGAAGTGCTGGTGGAGCATAACATGACTACCTAACACTATTATGTGTTCTTGGTATAGTGAGTGGTTGAAGGGGGGGGGGGGGGGGAGGTGTGGTGTGTGTGTGTGTGTGTGTGTGTGTGTGTCCCCTCCCCCTCCTAGCCCCTGAACGTTCCTGGCAGCCAAGTCCATGTTTAAGGGTGTGGGCGGGTAAAACTGGTTGAGCTCAAGACTGAGCACACCACTGATGGTAATTTGCAAACTAACCTCTTGTAGCTTGGGTTTAACTATGGTCCCATCAGTGACTTCACATGTGAGGCAGGATTTCCAATTCCATAATATTGGGATACTGTGGATTTAAGTTTCAGTGAACACTTGTCTGCATTTAAATCCATTGCATGTTAGTGTCTGGAAGTGTTGCTGGCTTGTTGGTGAATGGTGACAATATAGTGAGTGCCCATATGACAAACCAACGTTGCTTCAAGTAGTGTTCTGTTTTGGCTAACTTTTTTTTTCATTGCAGAAAATGACTTGATACAGGAGTTCCTGTCTATGGATGCTTGCCACAAGATTTCTGATAAGGTACTACTTTTTACATGCAATGTGATGTTTATTCTAAAACTCTTTGCTTTGAAGGGTTTGTTACCTATAAACCCTGCTTCCAAAGACCAGGTCGCGTTGTTTGATAGTGGGGACCTCGAGGTACAACACTGCACGTTTTGATTGTCCTTCAAGATAAAGATCTGCCAAGTGATATAATTGGTCACCTGCCTTTCATGGCACAGTTCATCTTTACCCTGCTCGATGCATCTCCCCCATTCACCGATAAGTGTAGAGCAGAGTGTAGCGATTGGGTAGGGCACTAGGCGAGGTTTTGTAATTTAGGGGTTACTCTTCTTGCTTAGAATTGAGTATTTTGGTATTGGAACATATTTTACCTCTGCCGTTTAACCCCTTCGCTGCCAGGTCTTTTGTTGGCTATTTGGACTCCTGGTGGGAACATGGGCCAGACGAGCTGGTGTCTCACACCGCGACCATGGCAGCGGGCAAGACCAACTCATCCAGGGCACCCAGAGGGTTAAGAGCTTAACTAGTTGCAAATATAGGCACTGATTCTCGAAGATGATCCTAAGGTAAGCTAGAAGTCACACATGCGATGGCTTATTACAGCAGTGGTCTGTTTAGTAATTCTGTTGAGTGCTGGAGCTTTTTATGCAGACTAATGGGTTCTCTCTGTGCATCTAGTCACCAACAATCCTGCAGTAGTAAAAGGTGTTTTATTGAATCAAACCTCAACTGTCCTACCTGACTACTTTCCACACCTTGTCATTTTTTTCACAATCGTTGTGGCTAGTTCGGGCCAACTGTAACCTGCTGCTTGTGCTGAGCAATTTCTCATCGTTACCCTGCTCGTTGCCTCCCCTCCCCCCAATTCAACAGTAAAAGGGTAGAGCAGAGTCTACCTATTAGGGCTCTAGACAAGGTTTTGTAATTTAGGGGTTACTCTTCTCGATTAGAATCGATTATATTGGTATTGAACGTATTTTACCTCTGCTTTTTAAGAGCCTAACTAGCTGTGAATATGCCTGCAGCATGTGCTGTGGGCACATGTAAGTTTCAGTATTTACCTTGTTTGTTATTTACAGCAGCTTACCAGCATACCTTTTGCTAGTGTTTGTATAATAAGCCTCTGGTACATGTCTACACCATGTATGCCTTAAATGCGCAAAGTCCCTCAAACCATCTGGTGTGATTGGAGAACAAAGCTGACCATTATCCCATAGGAGATGTTTTGCAGCATTGAGATTTGGCCAAGCTACCCTTGGTTTACTGCTGCAAAACACACCCTCTTCAGGCATTGTTCCAAGTGGTGTTTAGTTGCTAATAATAACGAACTGGTGCTACAGAATGATAGTAACTCCCATGACTGTCCAATTACCTGATCACTTTAAGCTAAGCAGCTCGTTTAGAGTCTGCTTGACCTTGGTAGCTGAGGGCATTTTAGGAACTGGTGTCCTATCGACTCTAAAGACCATTCTGTTCCTTAGTTGTCTTTTACTCGCCATGTGCCTTGGTCAGTCCTTATCTGACATGGGTTAGTAGCGATCTGCATGCAGTAATGGTCCAGAGTTCAGCCCTGTATGTTTTCTGCCCTTGACGTTGTGACACTCACTTGCAAGAAAGTCTAGAATCATTGCTTTCTTTCACTTATTATATTGTCAGCACCCAAAAAGCATTCACCAAGCAGGCAACACTACAGTGTTCATAAAAAATTGTGAATATTCAGTAAGTATTACTTTTAAACAAGAGATTGTCCAGAAACATTGTTTCTTCTAGAGCTAAACATTTGTGCGTTGAAGGTTAGCTAACCAAGTTACCCTGAGGTACAAACCCTGGGCTGTTGCTATGCCAATTCCAGCACTAGCTGTCTAGTCACCTCGAGCCCAAACACTAGCTTCTCACCGCCTTATGTGGATGGCTGTCAATCACCTGCTCTGTAGTGCTTCACTCTGGCACTTGGCCTATATTTTTTAGACGTTGCCTAATATTCCCTCAACCCTCTGCTTAATTTTTGAGAAGCCATGGTGATGGAGAGGAATGCCTGACTTGAGGAAAAATGTGGAAAAGGAACTTTGCCTGTAATTGGTCTTAGGTATGCAGTGTTGTGAATTCTACTGAGTCCAGGATGCCTGTTTGCAGGAACAGCACAAGGCATGGTACAGCAAAAGAACCAGAAAGCAGTATGATGGGATGCAGCAGGTTGGAGTGGTTTTTCAAAACGTGGGTTATTTGATCCTGGTATGATCAAAGGGAATTATATTAATAAAGAAGTCCATTAAGTTCTAAGGAACCGTAAGATGTGAGGCAGTAGTGCATTACATGAGATGCGCCCAAGATGTTAGGAAAAGGCTAGGCAATGTAATACTCACACCTCTGCAAGAGCCATGATAGAACCTCTGCAGAATAACTGCCCTCACAGAAGGGTTAGCCACTTTGTAATAAGAGGTCTGCAATCGTCTGCTTCTTGAATGCAATCTTCACTTCCCTCCAATCTATCATGAAAACTCGCAAGATGTGGCCTCGTTGGCCAGTAATCATTGGCTTCTGCCTCTATAGTAATCCAAGCAGAAAGCAAAGAAACTTGTAGTTTTGCAGTGAGCTGGTATTTTTATTAACATGTCTTCTGCCCTATTTAAGTGTATATGCACATAATGAAAGGTTGTCCACTGGACTAGCTTATGTATATACAGCAATATGGAAATTGACAATGCCCAGTAACCTTTTACTTTTGTCACCTGATAGGAAATAACCTTGAGTGTAGGGGGAAAGGAATGGTTGGATCTGCTTGTTCCTTTCTGGGTACTGCAAACATCCTAATGAAGCAGCCCAGTGTTTTCAGTCTATCTCATTGATGTTTGATGTCCGACATAGGTTGGGCCGGAGATAGATTTCCTAGCCCTTCCATGGACAATCAAGGGATCAGAGTAGTCCAAGTAAAATTAAAACCACATGGGCACATACTCACAACTAGGCAAGGGGGGGTTTAGCTGTCTATTAGGGAAAATTTACCACCCTCAAACATTTCTGAATGCTAGTCATGAGTCCTGGGTGGTGGGACTTACGATGTTGTTTGTAATCAGAATTCTCTGCATGGGTCAAATCAGTTTAAAACAACTTCCTTCATTCCAGTGACAGTTCTGAAATGTGTGGAGGTACAACAAAACCTCCTATTCCCACATTTCTAACTAGTAAAACACTACCTTACTCATTGGTGGACCTTTTCATAAATGACAGAAAATGGCCAAATATCAATGTATGAGACCAGTATGGTCTTCACATGGTCTTGTTTGGCCTACTGCATGGGACAAATCGGCTACAATCACATGTGAGGTGCAGTTTTTTTTTATCTGATCTGCAGGGAACAGATATGTTTAACCATTTGCTTTGACTTTTCAGTCACAAGAAGTTGTGGGTTTTTAACCCATCTTTTGACATTTGCAGGTGATTTTGGTAATGTATTGAAAATTCTGCAAGCCAAATGAGCATGAATCTGCCTTTGTCTCTAGTTGCCAGAAATGTTTGGATATGGTAGGTTCCACTGTGTACTGGATGACCCTTGGCTCAAATAACTCACAGCAAAAAATCTCTCAGTTAAGAAGCATTCCTTGGTACCGAGTGTGTGGAACTCCCTTAAACCCATGTAAAACCCTAACAAAAGACAGAGGAATACAGATTTAGGCCAAGCCTTTAGTGAGAGGGATAGGTTTTGTTTATGGAAGACTGACAAACTATCAAGTATTTAGGGGAAAACTTGATTCTGAGAAATGTCTTGCTCAGCACGTTCTCCTGGCCAGTTATTCAGAGTGAGGATGGTTTGGGCCCCCACCAATAGAAAGTATTAAGTAGTTATATAAAACAATTGGTTCTCGCGTAGGGGATTTCCATGTATAGTCATAAGTGTTGAATATTCCCCGCCCGCCTGCGGGGACCCTGGAGCACTTTTTCCAATATAACTTAAGTGTCCATGTTCGCCTTACTTCAGAAAGGCCTGCCAAGTCACTTAAGAATGTTCCTATGCAGCCTATAGGAAGGGCTACAGTGTTCAAACTTCATTCAGTTTGTCCTTGAAGTAAATGCATTAAAATGCCTGAACAAATTAATATAATTTTTCAGAAAAATTCCTTCACAAACTTTTTTTATATCCGAAAACCCCTATGAAGGAGTGCAGAGCAGTGTAGCCCATAGGCTGCCACTAGTAATGAAGAAAAAGGAGACTGTGCATTTTAAGAACAGCCAGTCCTCCAGTATCCCATCATGCCTAGAGAGAGGCAGTTACGTCAGTTCTTTTTTCTGGCACCTGCTGACAGGACCCTGGAGTATTGAGCTCGACCTCTTTAGGTTTTTTTTCCTTCAAAAATATAGAAAAACTTTGAGAGAAAATGCTTCATTCGACGTCTTTTGACATTCTCTTGGATCTTGAAGTTTTCTGACAAGATTTAAGGCTTTTTTACACAAAAAAACCTTCCTTGTTCGACAAATGCCCAAAATGTGGCAGAAAAAAGGCCAAAACAGGCCCTCATGAGGTCCGCATCATTTGTCTACCGTCGTCACACACCTGCCTCCTGTAACATCTGGAAGACATTCTCCAGGCACACATTGTGTGACAGAGAAGATTCGCCTTCAAGGGAGAGCAGAGAGAAGACGCCAAGGAACCAGTGGGACTTCTGAGCGAGGGGAAGGTCAGTCTTCCACCAGGGCTCATACCTCGGCCTCCAGTGGTCGTGGAAGGTCTGAGAGGCGTTCCTCAGGGCGAAAACGCTATTGGTCCGGTAGACATCGAAGATCGACGTCGAGGAGGTACGGTGCCGACATGCTCGCTGTCGAAGTCCGGCTTGACGTCGTATAGGAGTCGCCGTTAGACGTCCAGGCACCGCACGACGTCGAAGACCCCACGACTTCGAGGAGCAGAGGTAAACGTCGACGTCATGGGTCGAGGTCCCGCATAGTGTCGATGTCGAGGAGCCCATCGACGTCGGAGACACAAGCGAAGAAGAATTTACTCTTCCTCAGAGCGATCTACTTCGGTAGTGCTGCTTCCCTCATCGCCTTCTACTCGTGCATCTCCTCATGCCTCTCCTCCACCAGATCTGATGCCAACTTCACCTCAGGCACAGACACCGCGGCCTATGGGTCAGGAGTTACCACAACCGGCACCGCTTCCAGTGCCTCAAGTACCGATTAGTGTCCCAACAAGACCGCGCTCTACATCATGCCACCGTTCACGTCATGGCCATGATTCATCCCGCTCAAGATCTCACAGCAGATCTAGACATAGATCAAGTTCAAGGGGTCATGAGAGTCGTGGTCTACTACCAGAGATTACTCCCCTACCTTATCGGACTCACCCCCACCTCGGTCCTCACCGGTTGATATTAATAACTTCCATGAAGTGCAGGTCTGAGGTGCGTCAAAACGAAACATTCCGATGGTTGCCCCTACACCATCTTTGTCGGTCATCTTTGAAACTCAACAGCGTACAGCCGCCAGATCTTTACTACCCCTAATACCTGGCCTCTTAGAGCCTGCTATGGAAGTTTTCCTCACGCCAGCTACGACAAGACCTGCACCATCTAAACTGCAGAAAAAGTATTGTCCTCCTGAGCAAGATCCTGTCTTTTTGCGTTCCGACCCTCCACCAGACTCAGTGGTTATATTGGTGTCTCGCAAAGCTCACGCTACCTCTCCGTCATCCACCTCTCCTCTGGATAAAGAGTAAAAGGCTGGATTCAACAGGCCGTAAAGTCTGCAGTTCGGCTGCATCATCTACGAAGAATGCAAGCGCCACAGCCCTTTTGGGCAGGTACGATAGATCCATATTACAGTTCGCAGAGCATCTCCTGAGAGATCGGAGAGGATTTCTTGGAAATAGCCAAGGAGGGTGCTATGGTATCCAATCAGATCATCAGTGCGATGGCGGACGCGTCTTTACACTCAGCGCATTCTTATTGTCATGGTGTGACACACAGAAGACATTTATGGCTGCGGCTTAAGTCATTGAAGCCGGATGCTCAGCAACGAATTATAAATCTGCCATTTTCAGGCTCCACCTTATTTGGATCCCATGCAGATGATGAAATGGCAAGGATGAAGGCTGAGGTGGACACATTAAAAGAAGTGGGTCTGGACAAACCTAAGGCGCAATGTCGGTCCTTCCGACCTTTCCAACGCCGCTACACCATGCAGAGGGTTCAAACCCCTCAATGGGCCCCTACAAGATCTCACCAGCAGTACCAACGAGCCTATCAGCCTCAGCATAAAGCACAGAGAGGACGATCGACCCATCAGTCCACTTAGAGTACCTGACAACCTACGACCTCAAAACCCTGAATTTCCTCCCCCCAACTTCGTTAACCACTCCGGGTGGGGGGGGGTGGAGAAGCGCACCAATTGCTTGGTAGAGTGGCAAAGAATTACAACAGATGCTTGGGTCTTAACCATTCTACAGAATGGATATTGTCTCAGGTTTTCCACACCGCCTCGGCCATTCCGCCAAAACCCTCAACTGCGCACCTCGACCTCTTAAAGGCGGAAGTTTCCATCCTCCTCAAAGAGCAGTGGAATCTGTTCCCCTCAACCAACAGAGGGTAGGGTATTTACTCCACATACTTTCTCATCCCAAAGAAGGACAAGAGGGAATTCAGACCCATTCTAGACCTCAAAATTGCCAACAAATGGGTCCGAAAGAAAACGTTCAGGATGCTATCCTTACACCAGATATATCTTCCGATTCAGCAAGGGGACTGGCTTTGCTCAGTGGATCTACACAATGCATATTTCCACATCCCCATTATGAAGAAGCATCGGAAATTCCTGAGGTTTGTGGTGGGTCAAGATCCCTTCCAATACAATGTCCTACCATTCAGTCTCAGGTCTGAACCCAGAACCTTTTCCAAGTACATGGAGGTGGTGGCAGCTCATCTCAGGAAAAATCGAATTTTCATATACCCGAATCGGGACGACTGGTTAATCAAAGCATCCACTTATGCAGAAGCCTAACTGCATTTCCAGATAACCTGCGAGCTCCTGTATCGGATAGGCCTTCATGTCAACTTTCACAAGTCGACAGTTCCTGTCCAGACGTTACACTACCTAGGAGCTACCATAGACACACTGCAAGCAAAAGTGTGTCCTTCGGAGGAACAACGCTTATCCATTCTCCAGAAGTGTCTGGCTCTCCATTCAATGCGTCATCCAACAGTGCGAACAGTCTCCTCACTTCTCAGCTCCATGGCATCCTGCGTCTTTGACACCCAACGCTCACCTCCACATGCGACCGCTTCAGGAATGCCTGGAGGACCAATGGAATCAACTGTCGGAACTGGGAAGACCAACTTAGTCTGTCCACCAATGCAATCAGATCTCTAACTTGGTGGTGCTCGCCAGCCAATTTCCTAAAGGGGTTGCCATTCCGTGCACAGCCTCCAACGCAGACTATTGTGACAGATCCCTCTCTCCTCAGATGGGGAGCTCATATGGATCACCTGCAAATACAATGTCGATGGTCTCACAAGGACTCATTGTACCACATCAATCTCCTAGAGCTACGGGCGGTACACCTATCTCTCCAGGTAATTCTCCCCTCAATCACCATCGACAACTTGGTGGTACACAGACAGACAATACCACTACTATGTACTATCTGAACAGGCAAGAGGGCACCAGATCCAGAGTCTTGTCTCGAGTCCCTGTCAATATGGCCCTGGCTCCTAGCCAGGAAATTGAGCATAATGGCAACCCACCTTCCAGGGGTTCAGATTATGCAAGCAGATTCCCTCAGCAGAGTTCTAGAAGAGAACCATGAGTGGGTACTCCATGAAGATGTCACTCGAGACTTTCCGTTTGTGGGGCACACCTTCTATCAACCTCTTCGCCACAGAAGAAAACAGGAAATGCCGTGACTTAGCCACCAGGTTTTACCACCCAGAATCGCTGGGGAATGCTCTGTGGATAGACTGGTCCAATAAATTTCTGTATGCCTTTCCACCAATTCCGCTGATCCCAGCAGTCGTCCTCACACTCTTGATGTCAGCCACGATGATCCTCATTGCACCAGAGTGGCCGAGACAGTGGTGGTTCCTGGATCTCCTTCACCGATCACTCCGGCCACACCTCAAGCTACCCGGCAGACCGGACCTTCGGACGAAGTTAGGAGGACAAATGAGACCTCTCAATCTCCTCCTTGAATTTGGCAGCATGGCTCCTGAGTTAGTCCAGTATGGTCATCTAAACCTTCCACAGGATTGTATGGAAATCCTAAAGGAGGCGAAGTGGCCATCTACTCGTTCAGCCTACTCCAAGTGGAAAAGATTCTGCATCTGGCGTTCCTCTAAGGGGATAGACCCTACATCTTGCAAGGAAGATGTCATTCTCCCTTACTTGTTACAATTGGCACAATCTGGCCTGCAACTTTCTTCAATAAAAGATCATTTGGGAGCTTTGACTGCTTATAGGAAAACTCCTTCGCAAACCTCCTTTCTTCAGAATTCCAGTTATCAAAGATTTCCTAGAGGGGTTAAAGAAGGTCTTTCCGCCAGTTAGGCGCCCTTCTCCACCATGGGAACTTAATGTGGTCCTTTCACGTCTAATGCAACATCCATTCAAACCCATACACCAGGCATCTCTCCAACACCTCACTTGGAAGACGGCCTTTCTAGTGGCAATCACTTCAACACGAAGGGTTTGCGAAATCCAGGCCCTCTGCACGGGCCTTACACAGTATTTCACTCCTCTAAAGTAGTCCTATGAACACATCCTAAATTTCTACCCAAGGTTATATCCGACTTTCACATCAACCAGTCGATTTCCTTACCTACTTTCTTTCCAAACCCTTCTACCCCAGCAGAGAGAGCTCCCCATTCTCTAGATGTTAAGAGGGGGGTGAAAATGTATCTAGATAAGACCAATCACCTACAGAGAACTTCACAACTGTTTGCTAATTATGGTACAGTCCGTACCGGTTTAGCCGCCTCCAAGCAATCCATATCGAGATGGATAGTCTCCTGTATTTTACTTTGCTATCAACTAGCTAAGAAAACCCTACAGGGTAAACCAAAAGCACATTCCACCAGAGGCAAGTCTGCAACGACTGCTTTATTGCGGAATGTTCCATTAGCAGAAATTTATAAAGCTGCGACTTTGAGATCTGTTCACACCTTTACTAAACATTGCCTTGACTCATGCTAGGGCAGATGCTCAAGTAGGACAGGCTTCTCTTAGGAACCTCTTTGCTTGAGAAAATATTCTGACTACTCTATCTGCTCCTCAGCATGTTATGGGATGGGCTTGCTATTCTATTAAACGCTTATGACTATACATGGAAATCCCCTATGAGAGAAGGTATAGTTTCTTACCTTTAACTCCAGTTCTCTCGTAGGGCTGTTTCCATGATCCTCATAAGCAACCCTCCCACCTCCCCGGTGGAGCAGATAAATTGCTTTATTAGGTTATTCATTATCAGCTAAAAACTACCTGCAAAAAGAACTGAGGTAACTGCCTCTCTCTAGGCATGAAGGGATACTGGAGGACTGGCTGCTCTTAAAGGCACAGTCTCCTTTTTCTTCATTACTAATGGCAGCCTATGGGCTACACTGCTCTGCACTCCTTCATAGGGGTTTTCTGATATAAAAATGTTTGTGAAGGAATTTTTCTGAAATTTTATATTCATTTGTTCAGGCATTCTAATGCATTTACTTCAAGGACAAACTGAATGAAGAAGTTTGAACACTGTAGCCCTTCCTATAGGCTGCATAGGAACATTCTTAAGTGGCTTGGCAGGCCTTTCTGAAGTAAGGCGAACATGGACACTTAAGAAGTTATATTGGAAAAAGTGCTCCGGGGTCCCTGCAGGTGGGCAGGGAATATTCAACGCTTATGCCTATCATGGAAATGCCCCTACGAGAGAACTGGAGTTACAGGTAAGAGACTATACCTTATGGTACTCTTCCATGGTTCACGGGTAATAAGTGACCACAGGATGGGTATCATAAACTGGCATTTAATTTGCAGATGCTTTACAAAATGCACTGTACCTAATGTATTACCTGTGTGCAACCTGAAACCATAAACCCTTATTTGGTAGCTGCCACTCTGACCTCAGCGAACAATTATTGGTGAGGCTTTTGGCATAATTAGCAGGAAAATGCTCCTGTGTTTGGAGACTGCAGGGAATTAACCATGTTTTGTAGGGAAAAATTGCTAAAAATGAGACATGTAAACATTTCAGTGTTCTCCTGGCCAACCACAGCATATGTATTACTTAATCTGTACAGAATTGGCTAATATAGTCTTATACTTTGCGTACAGTCCAGAGTTTGATCTCCTCAAATTAACAGTTAAGTGTAAAGAGTGATTCACCATATTGTACTCTCTCCCTGTTTTAGATAATTGATTGTGCAGATTCCAATCCATTGGAGAACACACGTCTAACATTTCCGGATTTCGAACGTTCAGGACATTTACTTGTTTAGTGCTCCAGAGTCATTAGCAAAATGGAAACAAGTGTTTAGCAAATTTGTAACTTTTGGCAAATGTTGGTGTTGGCTTCCATGATGCTCGAAGCTCTTGGAGGGGAAAAACATGGTAGAATACCTCTCCTCCTTAGTGAACTCCTGTTAGGTTTACAACCTGACTTGTACTTTTGCTGTTCTCCTTATAAACACCACAGGAAGTGTTCGTTTTTCACTTTCTGTATTTGTGACCGTCCTCTTTAAGTAGCTTTCTTTCTGATGGTTTGCAGTAAATTAGATTTTCTTTAACAAATATTCAGTTGTCTTTATTGCTTTTTAGTAGGTTTTCAATTTTCTAAAGTGCTCTGAAGGTAGTTTATCCATTCAATGTCAGTGTCTTATGTTTGGCACCTGGCTGAAGTACTAGCAATAGTCTATCCTAGGGTGGCCACCTCATTTTGTATGATCACCAGCACAGTTTCCAGGCCTGAGCTTTCAAGTTGATAGAATACATTATAGATGATGTGGTTTCCACTAAGTTAGAAAGCCACACCAAATACAAGTGGTTAGCCCAGAACTGGAAATAAAATCCGTAATGACACGTATTGAGGTGGTCACACTAGACTCTCCCAGACTATCTTTTTGTAGGATCTAAACAAATCCACTTGTTATTGATTGCCTTATTATGGTGCTTGTTTTGATATAGAGTAGTCTTCTGTGATGACATCCCTACCTCTGGGAAAAACTGAATAGATTGGCCAAACAAGATTTAAATACTATTTTCATTTTTGTGTGCAGTATCTTCTAGCCATGGTTTTGACTTACTTCAAACGTGCTGCCTTGTGCGCTGCTGACTACTCAAGGATGAATTTCTTCCTGGCATTGTAAGTATCTAAAGTTTTGTATACCTGCTTGGGCATTTGGGGAGTCCGGGAGTGAAGTAACTTGCAAAGTTGTTAACAACTGCTTGAAAAACAATTTTAACTTTTAACTAGACTGATCTAGGTAAGATTGCTTCTTTCTACATGCCCCTTCAGATCCCCTTTCTGCAGTCTTGGGGCGGCATTTGGTTTGAAATCTGCCACTACCTCGGAGAACTTGGCCTCAGAATACTTTAGACACTGAGTTCTACTTAAGAACGTCTGTCCCTGCCTTTAATCAGAACGCTTGCTTCATAGTCTGTTTCACATGTGGTGACTGTAGGAAAGTACCATCTTGCCTGGCATGTTACCCCCCTATTTCACTGTATATATGTTGTTTTAGTCTGTCACTGGGACCCTGCCAGGCAGGGCCCGGGTGCTCATAAGTATGTGCCCTGTATGTGTTCCCTGTGTGGTGCCTAACTGTCTCACTGAGGCTCTGCTAACCAGAACCTCAGTGGTTATGCGCTCTCTGCTTTCCAAATTTGTCACTAACCGGCTAGTGACTAAATTTACCAATTCACATTGGCATACTGGTACACCCATATAATTCCCTAGTATATGGTACTGAGGTACCCAGGGTATTGGGGTTCCAGGAAATCCCTATGGGCTGCAGCGTTTCTTTTGCCACCCATAGGGAGCTCTGACAATTCTTACACAGGCCTGCCAGTGCAGCCTGAATGAAATAACGTCCACGTTATTTCACAGCCATTTACCACTGCACTTAAGTAACTTATAAGTCACCTATATGTCTAACCTTCACCTGGTGAAGGTTGGGTGCAAAGTTACTTAGTGTGTGGGCATCCTGGCACTAGCCAAGGTTCCCCCCCATCGTTCAGGGCAAATTCCCTGGACTTTGTGAGTGCGGGGACACCATTACACACGTGCACTGTACATAGGCCACTACCTATGTACAGCATCACAATGGTAACTCCAAACATAGCCATGTAACATGTCTAAGATCATGGAATTGTCACGCCAATGCCATTCTGGCATTGGGGAGACAATTCCATGATCCCCCCTGGTCTCTAGCACAGAACCCGATTACTGCCAAACTGCCTTTCCGGGATCTCCACTGCAGCTGCTGCCAACCCCTCAGACAGGTTTCTGCCCTCCTGGGGTTAGGCAGCCCTGGCCCAGGAAGGAAGAACAAAGGATTTCCTTTGAGAGAGGGTGTTGCACCCTCTCCCTTTGGAAATAGGTGTAAAGGCTGGGGAGGAGTAGCCTCCCCCAGCCTCTGGAAATGCTTTAATGGGCACTGATGGTGCCCATCTCTGCATAAGCCAGTCTACACTGGTTTAGGGATCCCCAGCCCTGCTCTGGCGCGAAACTGGACAAAGGAAAAGGGAGTGACCACTCCCCTGACCGCACCTCCCAGGGGAGGTGCCCAGAGCTCCTCCAGTGTGTCCCAGACTGCTGCCATCTTGGAAACAGAGGTGTCTGTGGCACACTGGACTGCTGAGTGGTTAGTGCCAGCAGGTGACGTCAAAGACTCCTTCTAATAGGCTCTTACCTCGCTTGGCAGCCAATCATTCTTCCTAGGTAGCCAAACCTCCTTTTCTGGCTGCTTAGGGTCTCTGCTTTGGGGATCTCACCAGATAACAAATGCAAGAGCTCATCAGAGCTCCTCTGCATCTCCCTCTTCACCTTCTGCCAAAGGATCGACCGCTGACTGCCCAGGACGCCTGCAAAACTGCAACACAGTAGCAAGACGACTACTAGCAACCATGTATCGCTTCATCCTGCAGGCTTTCTCGACTGTTTCCAGGTGGTGCATGCTCTGGGGGTAGCCTGCCTCCTCTTTGCACCAGGAGCTCTGAAGAAATCTCCTGTGGGTCGACGGAATCTTCCCCCTGCAACCGCAGGCACCAAAAGACTGCATCACTGGTCCTCTGGGTCCCCTCTCAGCACGACGCGCGTGGTCCCTATAACTCAGCAACTCTGTCAGAGTGACTCTTCAGTCCAAGTTTGGTGGAGGTAAGTCCTTGCCTCCCCACGCTAGACTGCATTGCTGGGTACCGCGTGATTTGCAGCTGCTCTGGCTCCCGTGCACTCTTCCAGGATTTCCTTTGTGCACAGCCAAGCCTGGGTCCCCGACATTCGAACCTGCAGTGCACAACCTTCGAGTTGTCCTCCGGCATCGTGGGACTCCCTTCTGTGACTTCGCATGGACTCCGGTTCACTCTTCTTCCAAGTGCCTGTTCAGGTACTTCTGTGGGTGCTGCCTGCTTCTGTGAGTGCTCCCTGGCTTGCTGGGCGCCCTCTGTCTCCTCCTCCTCCAAGTGGCGACTTCCCGGTCCCTCCTGGGCCACAGCAGCACCCAAAAACCTCTACTGCGACCCTTGCAGCTAGCAAGGCTTGTTTGCTGTCTTTCTGCGTGGGATCACCTCTGCAAGCTTCATCGCGACGTGGGACATCCATCCTCCAAAGGGAAGTTCCTAGTCCTCTTCTGTCTTGCAGAACTCCAAGCTTCTTCCATCCGGTGGCAGCCTTTGCACTCTCAGCTGGCAGCTCCCTTGAACCTTCAGCTGGCATTTCCTGGGCTCCTGCCCACGCTGGACACTGTTGCGACTATTGGACTTGGTCCCCTTGTCTTACAGGTACTCGGGTCCGGAAATCCTCTGTTGTTGCATTGCTGGTCTTCCTTGCAGAAACCCCCTATCACGACTTCTGTGCTCTCTGGGGGTAGTAGGTGCACTCTACACCTACCTTTCAGGGTCTTGGGGTGGGCTATTTTTCGAACCCTCACTGTTTTCTTACAGTCCCAGCGACCCTCTACAAGCTCACATAGGTTTGGGGTCCATTCGTGGTTCGCATTCCACTTTTGGAGTATATGGTTTGTGTTGCCCCTATACCTATGTGCTCCTATTGCAATCTACTGTAATTCTACACTGCTTGCATTACTTTTCTTGCTATTACTTAAGTTTGGGTTGTGTACATATATTTTGTGTATATAACTTATCCTCATACAGAGGGTACTCACTGAGATACGTTTGGCATATTGTCATAAAAATAAAGTACCTTTATTTTTAGTAGTTCTGTGTATTGTTTTCTTATGATATTGTGCATATGACACCAGTGGTATAGTAGGAGCTTTACATGTCTCCTAGTTCTGCCTAAGCTGCTTTGCCATAGCTACCTTCTATCAGCCTAAGCTGCTAGAAACACCTTCTACACTAATAAGGGATAACTGGACCTGGCACAAGGTGTAAGTACCTTTGTTACCCACTACATGCCAGGCCAGCCTCCTACAGTGACTGATTTCCCCTGTTCAACTATCATAGCTTCAACTTGTGCAACCCATCTCCACTACTGCAACATAGACATTGAGCAAGGACAGCAGAAAGATTTTGGGAAACTGAACTAAGACCGGTGATTCTGTAACCTTTAGAGTTCTCATGGAGCAGTGTTATCTGGTAAAGCCACATCTATGATTTGAAGGGCTCAAGACATAAGTGATTGTACCCCCAACTGCCATTATCACAATCTTGCATTGCTGAGAAGTTTTGCAACTAGATTCGTGATCTTTGGTGTCTCAAAGATGTGCCAAAGGGTAGTCTGTCATTCCATAAGTACAAAGTGTCTGTCCAGCTCTCCTCCATATAATTACTTGTGCAATTCAATGAGCTTGATGGGGATTGTTTCTGAATACCAGTTCAAGTTTTCTCTGATCCTTTTTTTAAATTTATTTCTACAAGCCTTTTTGTGAAGTCATAACTGCTAAATGGAGGAAAGGTGGGCAACAGGAGGCCTGGAAACTGATACAAGCTCATTTAAGAGATTAGTGGAGTAATACAGGCTGCCTTTATTACATAAGAATGTTTGCTTTAATAAAAAAAAGTGTAACTGGAGTTTGAAGGTGGAGTCTAATAGGAAGAGGGCTTCAATACAATATTTTTTATTAAGCCCTATGAGTTTAATTCAGTTGTAGATGAGCTGGAACACTTCAGTTTAACATTCCTAAAGCACGTGTAGTTTAGTTGAGCAGGTATGCAGTGCCTTATTATGAGGTTCTGTACTTAAAAGTTACATGTCCATTTCTGTGCATACTACTGAGTTATTGTTTGGGTAGGCTGTGAGATGCACTGAAATCTTGCGTTGGTTCTCACTTCCTGGAGTCTGCGTCTCGGAGCAGGTTTTATGTAGCCTTCTCAGTAGATTCAGGCACATTCTTGGCAACCTGAGTCACGTGACTGAGTTTGTAGATGTTGAAATAGTATATGCATGCCTTAAACATAGCTCTCATTTTCAAACCAGTTATCTGCCGAAAAGGCACAATTGTACAGAGCATAAAGGCTGCTGGGCAATAACCTTGGCATCAGTAATAACTTTAGGGGCAGAAAACGTACGCACTTGAAGGATTTTTGAGTTCCTCATTTTAAATGTTGTAGAAAGTCTTATTGGAAATGACCTGAAAGATGGTCAGTGGAGGACAATTTACGGAAGCTTTCAAAGCGAGGGCCGTAATTTGCCAGGGTTGTTAGCTCTCCGCTTTTCTCTTCCTGCTGGACACGGACTTGATCATGAAGACGTGCACAGCAAGGAGAAGAAATGGGATCCAATGGACACCTTGAATGCAGTTCAACGATCCTGATTTTTGTAGACTACATGGCTTTAATCTCCTATACTGATGTGCAGATGCAAGAGTAGACTCCCACAGTGGCAGCCACAGGAGCGCAGCTTGGCCTCAACATTCACAGGGGCAAGAAACAAGATCTTAAAGGCTAACACGGCCAGCGCAACTGAAGTCACTCTTGCAAGCAATGCACTATAATAGGTTGAGGCCTTCACCAACCTGGGCAGTATCGTGGACAAGCTGGGTGGCCCAAACGGTGACATGAGGGCACAAATATGCAAAGGATGGGAGCTAACGATCTGGAGCGCCATGTGTGAGAAAGTAGCCTCTTTCTAGCCTTGTTACCCCCACTTTTGGCCTGTTTGTGAGTGTATGTCAGGGTGTTTTCACTGTCTCACTGGGATCCTGCCAGCCAGGGCCCAGTGATCATAGTGAAAACCCTATGTTTTCAGTGTGTTTGTGTCACTGGGACCCTGCTAGCCAGGACCCCAGTGCTCATAAGGTTGTGACCTATATGTATGGGTTCCCTGTGTGATGCCTAACTGTCTCACTGAGGCTCTGCTAACCAGAACCTCAGTGGTTATGCTCTCATTTCTTTCCAAATTGTCACGAACAGGCTAGTGACCAATTTCACCAATTTACATTGGCACACTGGAACACCCTTAATTCCCTAGTATATGGTACTGAGGTACCCAGGGTATTGTGGTTCCAGGAGATCCCTATGGGCTGCAGCATTTCTTTTGCCACCCATAGGGAGCTCTGACAATTCTTACACAGGCCTGCCACTGCAGCCTGAGAGAAATAACGTCCACGTTATTTCACAGCCATTTACCACTGCACTTAAGTAACTTATAAGTCACCTATATGTCTAACCTTTACCTGGTAAAGGTTAGGTGCAAAGTTACTTAGTGTGTGGGCACCCTGGCACTAGCCAAGGTGCCCCCACATTGTTCAGGGAAAATTCCCCGGACTTTGTGAGTGCGGGGACACCATTACAAGCGTGCACTACACATAGGTCAATACCTATGTGTAGCTTCACAATGGTAACTCCGAATATGGCCTTGTAACACGTCTATGATCATGGAATTGCCCCCTCTGTGCCATCCTGGCATTGTTGGCACAATCCCATGATCCCACAGGTCTGTAGCTCAGACCTGGGTACTGCCAAACTACCTTTCCTGGGGTTTCACTGCAGCTGCTGCCAACCCCTCAGACAGGTTTCTGCCCTCCTTGGGGTCCAGCCAGGCTTGGCCCAGGATGGCAGAACAAAGGACTTCCTCAGAGAGAGGGTGTTACACCCTCTCCCTTTGGAAAAAGGTGTCGGGGCTGGGGAGGAGTAGCCTCCCCCAGCCCCTGGAAATGCTTTCATGGGCACAGATGGTGCCCATTTCTGCATAAGCCAGTCTACACCGGTTCAGGGACCCCTCAGCCCTGCTCTGGCGCGGAACTGGACAAAGGAAAGGGGAGTGACCACTCCCCTGACCTGCACCTCCCCTGGGAGGTGCCCAGAGCTCCTCCAGTGTGCTCCAGACCTCTGCCATCTTGGAAACAGAGGTGCTGCTGGCACACTGGACTGCTCTGAGTGGCCAGGGCCAGCAGGTGATGTCAGACTTTCTGATAGGCTAGCAACACCTGAAGGAGCCTATCTTCTCTCCTAAGTAGCCAAACCCTCTTTTCTGGCTATTTAGGGTCTCTGCTTTGGGGATTTCCTTAGATAACGAATGCAAGAGCTCATCCGAGTTCCTCTGCATCTCTCTTCACCTTCTGCCAACGAATCGACTGCTGACCGCGCTGGAAACCTGCAAAACTGCAACAAAGTAGCAAAAACGACTACTGCAACTCTGTAACGCTGATCCTGCCGCCTTCTCGACTGCTTTCCTGGTGGTGCATGCTGTGGGGGTAGTCTGCCTCCTCTCTGCACTAGAAGCTCAGAAGAAATCTCCCGTGGGTCGACGGAATCGTCCCCCTGCAACCGCAGGCACCAAAGAACTGCATCACCGGTACCCTGGGTCTCCTCTCAGCACGACGAGCGAGGTCCCTTGAATCCAGCAACTCTGTCCAAGTGACTCCCACAGTCCAGTGACTCTTCAGTCCAAGTTTGGTGGAGGTAAGTCCTTGCCTCCCCACGCCAGACTGCATTGCTGGGAACCGCGACTTTTGCAGCTACTCCGGCCTCCGTGCACTTCCGGTGGAAATCCTTTGTGCACAGTCCAGCCTGGGTCCACGGCACTCTAACCTGCATTGCACGACCTCCTAAGTTGTCCTCCTGCGGCGTGGGACTCCTTTGTGCAACTTCAGGTGAGCACCGTTTCACTCCACTTCGTAGTGCCTGTTCCGGCACTCCTGCGGGTGCTGCCTGCTTCTGAGAGGGCTCCTTGTCTTGCTCGACGCCCCCTCTGTCCCCCAGACGCAATTGGCGACATCCTGGTCCCTCCTGGGCCACAGCAGCATCCGAAAACCCTAACCGCACGATTTGCAGCTAGCAAGGCTTGTTGGCGGTCTTTCTTCAGGAAAACACTTCTGCACGACTCTCCACGGCGTGGGGGATCCATCCTCCAAAGGGGAAGTCTCTAGCCCTTGTCGTTCCTGCAGAACCTTCAGCTTCTACTGTCCAGTAGCAGCTTCTTTGCATCCACAGCTGGCATTTTCTGGGCATCTGCCCATCTCCGACTTGCTTGTGACTTTTGGACTTGGCCCCCTTGTTCCACAGGTACCCTCTACTGGAAATCCATCGTTGTTGCATTGCTGGTTTGTGTCTTTCCTGCAAAATTCCCCTATCACGACTTCTATGTCCTTTGGGGAACTTTAGTGCACTTTGCACTCACTTTTCAGGGTCTTGGGGTGGGCTATTTTTCTAACCCTTACTATTTTCTAATAGTCCCAGCGACCCTCTACAAGGTCACATAGGTTTGGGGTCCATTCGTGGTTCGCATTCCACTTTTGGAGTACATGGTTTGTGTTGCCCCTATCCCTATGTGTCCCCATTGCATCCTATTGTAACTATACATTGTTTGCACTGTTTTCTAATACTATTACTGCATATTTTGGTATTGTGTACATCTATCTTGTGTATATTTGCTATCCTCATACTGAGGGTACTCACTGAGATACTTTTGGCATATTGTCATAAAAATAAAGTACCTTTATTTTTAGTATATCTGTGTATTGTGTTTTCTTATGATATTGTGCATATGACACTAGTGGTACTGTAGGAGCTTCACTCGTCTCCTAGTTCAGCCTAAGCTGCTCTGCTAAGCTACCATTATCTATCAGCCTACGCTGCTAGACACCCTATACACTAATAAGGGATAACTAGGCCTGGTGCAAGGTATAAGTACCCCTTGGTACTCACTACAAGCCAGTCCAGCCTCCTACACCATGGACGTTAAGTTGCAAGCTGAGGTCAGGCTTTTTTACATAAAGATGAAAATGGTCCTTCTGTATGGGGCAGAAACTTTGAGGACAACAGTGATCACCAACATAGTTCTGACTGTTCATCAACGCCTGTCAGAGGAAAACCCTCCAAATCCACTGGTCAAACACAATCAGCAACAACTTTCTATACCTATGGCAACAGACTTTCCAACTCGCTGCTCATGAAGAAATTGTGAAAGGATGCTGGGGCTGGATTGGTCACACCCAAAGCCCACCTAAAAGACCAACGAGCAAGCCCTCACCTGGAACCCTGAAGGAAGAGTAAGGCCAAAAACACCTGGCATAAAGTCCTCTGACTGCAAGGCAATAGGCTAAACTTGGAGTCAGATTGAAAGAAAAGCCCTGGACCAAGATGGCTGGAGAGTCCTGGTTGATGATCTATACCCCAGGAGGGCTAGCAGGTGTAAGCAAGAGCCATGCTGCTTTGTCAGCAAGACTAATGGCTATTGGTACAAATCCTCTCCTGTGTCATTAACTCGGTCTTGGATTAGTAAATACATTGGAAGCTATTCAGTCCTACTGGTTTGTAATGTCCCTAAACGCTGGGTTGTTTGCTAGCTGGTACTGTATTTGTAGCTTTAATAAAACAGTAAATTAACTTGTCACACATTATACTGATAACCTGGTACTGTAGTGAATTAACACTTGCTGCTTGGAATGTGAAAGAATACCTTCAAGTGCTGTCCTTTCCTCGTTTGGTGTCGCTAATGCCCTCATTGTTGCACCTGACTGGGGGTCCCATTTGCACATTTAACTGATTGATCCAATCATTTCTGTTCCTAAAATGCCTGCCTGAACATGTGGTCAAACTCTGAAAATAACTTCTTGCTAGCTTAGAAGTATCCCCTTGATTGTTCCATCCTTTCTTATCTTTGACTGGATCGTTGGCTCAGGAGAGCCTTCTTACTAGTTAAGTAAATAGTACAACTTCATATTGACTTTAATGGATACTCTAGTTTAGTTTTACTTGTTTTTTGATTTGTTTGAGTAGCTAAGGGATGATACATTCCCGCATCCCCCCCCCCAAAAAAAAAAATCTATCTTGGAGTTAATACATGTCCACTCCAGAAGATAATATTGGAAGTACATGTCACTCACTCAAGCAAAAAATACAGAAATGTAAAGCTGCACAAAATTGAATAATGTGACTAACTTGTATGTAATGCTACAACAGCGTCCACCATGGCCCCACAATGCACTGACTTACTGCACTGCTTCGATCCTGGAACATAGATTTTCAGTTCCACCAATTGATTTACTTTGTATTCCTGCTACGCTGACCAAATCTCATGATTTATCTCGGTGGTCTGTCGAAATTCTGTCTGACTCCTTTTGTATTTCTGAGCAATTAAAGCCTGAATAAAAGTAAACCTACAAGTTGTAATCTCTCAATCTGTGCTCTCCTGTCCAGTGTCTGCAGAGGTTTTAAATATTTTTGTTAGGATATAAGCGTATAATACCTCATAAGTGAAAATGATTCCTGTGGCCCCAATATTCTTTTTCCATTCTCCTATACTTTGGTGGGAGAGTTGAAGGACTTCCAGTGCAAGAAATGGTTGACCTATCTGATGCTATGTTTCATGAATATTTCTTTGCATGCAGTGCTTTGGCCACTCCTTTTAAATGGGGGTTTTCCCAGTAAAACTGTTTTTGGGTTTGTTTGACCTTTTTACTAGCGAGTTCACTCCTGTGGTCAAAAATATTTTGCCAAGCCTTACACAACCACTCTCCTGAGAAATGATCCTGACATCTTAGGCTTGGTGGTTCAGCTTTAGCACCATCTTTTCCTTTATTTAAAAAAAGTGGAATTAGTGCGTACTGTTCACAAGAAATGCATGTGCCAAACGTCGGATGCTGCAATCATTGAAAGTTGAAGGATTATGAATTGTATATGCTTGGATTACTATCCTGTATGAATGACTGCCTTTTAAAAAAAAAACTCTTCTGCTTAAAACCATATTGAAAAGTCCAGGTTGATCTGCTAACCCACCGATCTCAAATCTGCCAAATGAGTTAATCAGTTGAGTATATGCAGATCAAAACAACCTTTTCTGTGCTACTCCTTGCTTGATAAATGCCTCGGTTTCTGATGGCCTTCCATTAAATCTGATAGGAAGGTAAAACTGACCTGCTAACCCTTACTTAGCGGAATAGTAAAAAGTGCCTTTGTGGCAAAGTCGGTCAAGCTACTTTGGCTAATGGTCAGTGGGGACATAAAAATGGAACAGTTTGATTTTGAAACCTATCTGGAATTTCTTAGATATACCAATTCATAAACCATCTTGTTTATCAATGTTTTTTCATAAATATGCTGGTCCCTTAAGGAGGACCTCCAATAAATCACAAACTCTGTAAAATAGCCTCGGTTAACCCACCTTCAACTCTAGGGACCTATGTCTTGCTAATACCTAGCTTGGTTTTTTTTCAAACAAATGAGCGTAAGGCAGTGTTTACTAGGAAATAAAATAGGATACCTACTAAACAGAGTGGAAAAAGGTAAATTGAGGTAATAGGGTTAGGAACTGTACTGAGTTGTGGATCACTGCAGTGACAAACTGTTTGTATATGTGGTCCTGTATGAAGCTACTTAAATTGCACAGAACTTCAACACCCAACCCTTACCATTTAACTCCTTTATTAGTTGGGTATTTGCAACAAGACTTTGTCCAAGCAACTAGCTTATTTGGCTCTGTACAACTAGCTTAACACGGTGGAAGTTGATCTGGGTGTCCCAAAGACTTGACTAAATCTCAACTACATCTTGGGAGTTGGATACCTCAAGTACCACTTTAAAGGTGGAAATTCACATAAAGTGAAGCTCATACCATATACTTACTTTCTGCTCATCTTTTCCTCACGTTTTAATATGCTTCTTTGTTCTAGTCTTTACCTGTGGAGCTGTTCTACTGCTTTGGCTGGTGGGTTATCGCACTTCAATGTCTGAAAGTCTCCAAGAATGTTCGCAACCTAGAACCATACCCTAAATTGCTAATTCTCCCCACGTCTTATTGTGAGCTCGAGTGCTTCTGAACATGCAGGATCTTGTACTGCTCACGATTATCAGAGGTCTTGTTCCATTCAGTGCTATATTGCCTTTTGTGTTTTTAATGCCTCCTAATCTTTCACTGTATAGCTGCCCTCTGTGTTGGATTTTTTTTTTTTAACTCTCAGGTACCTGGCTAATGACATGGAGGAGGATGAAGAAGAGTACAAATATGAGATTTTTCCATGGGCGCTTGGTGAGAACTGGCGGGAGCTCTTCCCTCAGTTCCTGAGATTGAGAGATAGTTTTTGGGCTAAACTGAACTATCGAGCTGTGGTCAGCAGGAGGTGCTGTGAAGAGGTAAGCATCTTTAAGGTGGTGGGTCTGGTTCGAGTGGGTTTCCACAGTACTGTGTGTGTGTTTTTTTGTTTGTTTTTTTTTCTTTTTTTTTTTTGAGTGAACTCCCTGAAATCTTACAGCTAAACTGATCTCAACTCTGTAGAAAGCAAAGGAGATTTAAGCAAGAAGATTGGTCTCTAACAATTCTGTCTGTATTAGTTTGTTTATGGGCATCTTGGTGGATTGGGAAGGTCCAAGCCAACTGTTCCCGCAGACTACAGCTCACTTTGGCCTGTATTGAATACTGGGACGTTCTGCAACTGTTTAGAAAATTAAAGATGAACAGACAAAGCATACATGAAAAAGCAAAATTGAAATTTAAAATGTTCTGAAATTAAATTGGCATCATTAGCTTGATTCGTGGGAGCAGCACAAGCGCAACGACCTCCACCTGTTACTGATTGGTGGTCTCAATAGAAACACTGGTATGTCTACAAAAAAGTAGGCATTGTGTGCAAAAACAGATAAAATATACTCTTTAACATATTGCTGCCTCTTAGTTATACAACTATATTAAAACCCAGCCTTCCCATTCACCCCTTCGCTGCCAGGCCTTTTCCCCCTCCTGTGCCGAGCCTTTTTTTGGCTATTTGGAGCAGTTCGCGCTTAGGCCCTCATAACTTTTTGTTCACGTAAGCTACCCACGCCAAATTTGCGTCCTTTTTTTCCAACATCGTAGGGATTCTAGAGGTACCCAGACTTTGTGGGTTCCCCAGAAGGAGGCCAAGAAATTAGCCAAAAAACAGTGAAAATTTCATTTTTTTTTAAAAAAATGGGAAAAATGGGCTGCAGAAGAAGGCTTGTGGTTTTTTCCCTGAAAAGGGCATCAACAAAGGGTTTGCGGTGATAAAATCACCAGCTTCCCAGCTTTCAGGAACAGGCAGACTTGAATCAGAAAACCCAATTTTGGCATTTTACTGGGACATACCCCATTTTTACGATTTTTTGTGCTTTCAGCCTCCTTCCAGTCAGTGACAGAAATGGGCATGAAACCAACTCTGGATCCCATAAACCGCAACATTTCTGAAAAGTAGACAAAATTCTGAATTCAGCAAGGGGTAATTTGTGTAGATCCTACAAGGGTTTCCTACAGAAAATAACAACTGAAAAAGAAAAATATTGAAATTGAGGTGAAAAAAACATCAATTTTTCTCTAAGTTTTACTCTGTAACTTTTTCCTGCAATGTCAGATTTTCGAAAGCAATATACCGTTACGTCTGCTGGACTCTTCTGGTTGCGGGGATATATAGGGCTTGTAGGTTCATCAAGAACTCTAGGTACCCAGAGCCAATAAATGACCTGCACCCTGCAGTGGGTTTTCATTCTATGCCGGGTATACAGCAATTCATTTGCTGAAATATAAAGAGTAAAAAATAGCTATCAAGAAAACCTTTGTATTTCCAAAATGGGCACAAGATAAGGTGTTGAGAAGCAGTGGTTATTTGCACATCTCTGAATTCCGGGGTGCCCATACTAGCATGTGAATTACAGGGCATTTCTCAAATAGACGTCTTTTTTACACACTGTCTTACATTTGGAAGGGAAAAATGTAGAGAAAGACAAGGGGCAATAACACTTGTTTTGCTATTCTATGTTCCCCCAAGTCTCCCGATTAAAATGATACCTCACTTGTGTGGGTAGGCCTAGCGCCCGCGACAGGAAACGCCCCAAAGCGCAACGTGGACACATCACAGAAAACAGACCTGTTTTTAGCAAAGTGCCTACCTGTAGATTTTGGCCTCTAGCTCAGCCGCCACCTAGGGAAACCTACCAAACCTGTGCATTTCTGAAAACTAGAGACCTAGGGGAATCCAAGGAGGGGTGACTGGCGGGGCTCGGACCAGGTTCTGTTACCCAGAATCCTTTGCAAAGCTCAAATTGGCTAAAAAAAACACATGTTCCTCACATTTCTGTGGCAGAAAGTGCTGGAATCTGGGAGGAGCCACAAATTTCCTTGCACCCAGCGTTCCCCCAAGTCTCCCGATAAAAATGATACCTCACTTGCGTGGGTAGGCCTAGCGCCCGCGACAGGAAACGCCCCAAAGCGCAACGTGGACACCACCAAAATTTTGGAAGAAAACAGAGGTGTTTTTTGCGAAGTGACTACCTGTAGATTTTGGCCTCTAGCTCAGCCGGCACCTAGGGAAACCTACCAAACCTGTACATTTCTGAAAACTAGAGACCTAGGGTAATCCAAGGAGGGGTGACTGGCGGGGCTCGGACCAGGTTCTGTTACCCAGAATCCTTTGCAAAGCTCAAAATTTGGCTAAAAAAACACATGTTCCTCACATTTCTGTGGCAGAAAGTTCTGGAATCTGAGAGGAGCCACAAATTTCCTTGCACCCAGCGTTCCCCCAAGTCTCCCGATAAAAATGATACCTCACTTGTGTGGGTAGGCCTAGCGCCCGCGACAGGAAACGCCCCAAAGCGCAGCATGGACACATCACATTTTTTCATTGAAAACAGTGCCTACCTGTAGTTTTTGGCCTGTAGCTCAGCCAGCACCTAGGGAAACCTACCAAACCTGTGCATTTCTGAAAACTAGAGACCTAGGGGAATCCAAGATGGGGTGACTTGAGGGGCTCTGACCAGGTTCTGTTACCCAGAATCCTTTCCAAACCTCAAAATTTGGCTAAAAAAACACATGTTCCTCACATTTCTGTGGCAGAAAGTTCTGGAATCTGAGAGGAGCCACAAATTTCCTTCCACCCAGCGTTCCCCCAAGTCTCCCGATAAAAATGATACCTCAGTTGTGTGGGTGGGCCAGGTGCCTCCAACAGAATAAGGCCCAAAACTTGTAGAGATACAGGGGATAGTACTGCGAGTTTATAAGGACATATTCTTTTATACATCTTTAGACTGACTCTGCTTTGGGGACCCACATACGTGAGGTGTCATTTTATTTGGGAGACTGAGGGGAACACTGGGGAGTAGGAATTTTGTGCTGGAGTGGTGATCGTACGAAGAAAAGTCAGGAAAATATGCTTTTTTTAAGCACATTTTGAGGTTTACAGAGGAGTCTGGGTAAGAAAATGTTGGGGGATCCACGCAAGCCACTCCTCCCTGGACTCCTTGGGGTGTCTAGTTTTAAAAAATGTCTGGGTTTGGTAGGTTTCCCTAGATGGCCGCACACAGGACCAAAAACATAGGTGCCCTCTCCCCCCCCAAACACAGGTAGTTTTGTAATATATCGTTTTGATGTGCCCACATACGTCCGTGATGTGCCAAACACAAAAATTTTGAAAAGAAACACACTTAGGTTATGTGAAAAAGACCCCTCACCCACCAACCAAGTTGGTGGCATGCTTCATCATCGGGGTCCCACCTGAGGCACCTAGCGTGTCATAGGTGTGCTGCGACGCCTGATTACAGCGGAGCAGGTTTGGTCATTTTTACCACACATACTGGTTGGATTTGGCACGAGGGTGAGTGATGGTTCAGTGGATCAAATTTTACTAACAAGAGCTTTCACAAAAATGAAAAGCACTGTTAGTAACTGAAAGGCAAAAAACTGAACCAATGACTCACAGCTCGTGAGCTGTAAAGCCGCGACAAGGCACCAACCGCTTTACAGTCCATTCACACAACTTTCATACATGACACACACAAGGCCATTCACACCGCCAGCCACGGGCCCAGCACATTACAACACTCACATCGACAGACAGCGCCACTCAAGGGCCCATCACTTACATACGCCCACATGCCTGATACAACAATCACACCAGCTGGTGTGATTGTTGTGACTGGTGTTTGGCTGGCAGTGTGTTGCAGTAGCCAACATCAAGTCAATATGTACAGTCTCAGCCAAGCCCCACTCCACACACAATGGCATCATATTTTTTTTTTTTTTAAACAGAGGAACCCCTAACTAAGTAGAAAGAATTACAAAACAACAAACACAAAAGCTCTAAGAACATGACAGAAATGCTAACCATGAAACTAAACACATGAAAATACAAAACAGACATGAGTTTACACTCATGGTTGTTCCCAGAAATTCTTCTGGGTGTGATAATTCTTAAAACAAGCACCGACACACAGCCCAGGCTTTGAAGGACAATCTGGGCAGTACATTCGAGACTCCCTCCGGATACCTCTTCGAAAACACACTCTACATTTCTTAGCTGGAAAGTCTTTTTTGGGTGTGGGAGGAATGTGCTCAGCAAAGTGGCGATCTTTCAATCTAGCCACATCCTCCACCACTGCTTCTCTAGGAACTCTGGCCTGTTCCACCACAATAAGGCTCTCTATCACTGACTCCTGAAATTTCACAAATGTCATCTTTGAGTCTGGAGACCTATCCCTAAACACAATAAAAGCATTGAAGGTTGCTAAGTGGAAGAGGTGAAGTGCTAACTTCTTATACCAAACATAAGACTTACGAATAGCAGTATAAGGTTCCAACCTCTGGTCAACTCTATCTACACCTCCCATGTGCTTATTATAATCTAAAATGCACACAGGTTTGCGCACTTCAGCAACCTGGCCCCAAACAGTCACAGGGGAAGTACTCTCATCATGGATGGTACTTAGCATGTAGACATCCCTCTTGTCTGAAAATTTCAAAGCTAGCAGCTCCTCGTTCCCCAAGGCACAGCACTGCCCCTCAAGTTTTTTTACAGACAAGCTCCCTTGGATAGCCTTTCCGGTTAGAACGGATTGTGCCACAAGCAACTGTGTCCACTCTAAACAATTCCTTGAACAACTGCACACCAGTGTAGAAGTTATCTACATACAAATGGTGACCTTTGTTGAACAGTCGTCTACCAAGATCCCACACTATTTTCTCAGTAACTCCAAAAGTGGGAGGACAACTAGGGGGGGTCAATATTGGAATCCCTACCAGTGTACACACGGAAACTATACACATATCCTGTCCTACTTTCAGACCGCATATACAATTTAATTCCATATCGTGCCCTTTTGCTAGGAATGTACTGCCTAAAAACCAAACGACCCTTGAAGAGGACCAAAGACTCGTCCACACTTATCTCTTTGCCTGGAACATAGACCTCCGAAAACCGATCTACAAAATGATCACGGACAGGCCTAATCTTAAAAAGACGGTCAGAATCTGGGTGATCTCGTGGCAAGGCTAATGCATTGTCAACAAAATGCAGCATCCTAAGAAGAAGCAAATACCGATTACGACTCATGGTAGCTGGAAATATAGCTGTTGCCATCCAGGGACTAGTAGACCAATAAGAAGCCAGTGACGGCTTCCTTATCAACCCCATCAAAAAAGTCAAACCCAAAAACTTTTTTATCTCCTCCAAATTTGTGGGAATCCACTGGGCAGCTCTAGAGTGTGGCCTAAGTCTAGCAGCGTTGTCCCTCAAATGCTGCTCCGCATACAAATTAGTCTGCTCAACAATCTCTTCCAAAAACGCATCATCCATGAATAACTCAAAGAAATTGATAGGCATAAAGTTCTCTGTATTGGCGTTACACCCCGGGAGACCAGTAAAGGCAGGCAACTGGCTGCTCCATGTTTGGGGCAACCCAGACATCAGGTCTTCTAACGGGAAACCTTTCAGCCCCAGGTTGCTGCACTATTGGCACATCAATGTCCTCCTCTAAAACAGAACCTTCATCTGCACTGAGTGTGGCTTCATCATCAGAAGATTCCCCTCCAACAGAAACATCACTGCCAGAATCTGACTTCCTCCTCTGCCTCAGATGCAGAGTCCGTCTCATAGTCATGATCAGACTGTGACTCAAAAAGCATACCAACCACCTGCTGAGCGGTCATCCTGCGGCTAGCCATGATCTCTCCTGCTAAAATTAACTGGACAAATTCACCACCATCAACCAGCACTGTGTAAGACAAGTAACAAAGTGTAGCTTTGTTAGTAAGAGTTACAAACTCAAAAACTATACCGCTCACTTGCCTGAAAAAGCTTGATTCACCAGCAACTACACAGCAATCACCAATGATATCCCACTAAAAAAGAAAGAAAGGCAAATTAGAAATAAGACAAAACAAATATCATTGTGCACAAACCTAAGGACAATTTCACACACAATCCTGCATTTAGTACACCCCCTACAAACATGTCATTCATGCATGGCAACAATACTCCTTTGGAGTAAATTGTTTTTACTTACCTAAAACATGCAACTGTGCAAACTGCAGGTCAACCACCGCCAAAACCGCAAGGAGCCACAGCAAATAAAGCAAAAGCTTTGAACTAGAACAAAAAGGAGGAAAACATTTTTTATCACAAATGCAAAGACTTCTTCAGTTGACAAACACCCCACCATCAAACATTTTAGAAATTGGTGCCTAAGTGGATTCTGCCATAGGGGCAGATGGGCCTACTAAAAAAATAGGCCTGTCTGCCCCAAGGAAGCCAAAAAATACCTTTAGTACTGTGTCCCCTTGGAGAGCGACCCTTGCCAAAGGGGACAGCCCTCAAACAAAAAAAACAAAAAAAACACACACAACACTATCCCTGGTGCCTAAGTGGCTTCTGCCCCCTTGGGGGCAGGTGGGCCTAAGAAAATAGGCCCATCTGCCCCCAGGGGGTGTAGAAATGGCCAACAGGTCAATGCCCCCCTTGGGGGGGCGCCCCGTGACCAAGGGGACGCCCCCCACAAAAATAAACAAATACAAAAAAATCCCTGGCGTTCTAGTGGTTTCTGCCCACCTTGGGGGCAGATCAGCCTAAAAATAATAGGCTGATCTGTCTCCAAGGGGTGCAGAAATGGCCTGGGTACATGTGCCCCCAAAGTGGGGGGTGACCCTTGCCCAAGCCCCCCCCATCCACTAACGCACACACACACTATCCCTGGTGTCTACGTGGCTTCTGCCCCCCTTGGGGGCAGGTGGGTCTAGAAAAATAGGCCCATCTGCCCCCAGGGGGGGCAGAAATGGCCAACAGGTCCATGCCCCCCTTGGGGGGGCGCCCCGTGCCCAAGGGGACGCCCCCCCACAAAAATAAACACATAAAAAAACATCCCTGGCGTTCTAGTGGTTTCTGCCCCCCTTGGGGGCAGATCAGCCTAAAAATAATAGGCTGATCTGCCCTCAAGGGGGGCAGAAATGGCCCTAAAAGACATGCCCCCCAAAGGGGAGCGACCCTTGCCCAAGGGGGCGCCCCCCCATCCACTACACACACAATCCCTGGTGCCTAAGTGGCTTCTGCCCCCCTTGGGGGCAGATGGACCTAAAAAAAATAGGCCGATTTGCCCCCAAGGGGGGTAGAAAAGGCCAACAGTTCTCTGCCCCCTTGGGGGGGGCGCCCCTTGCCCAAGGGGGCACCACCCCCACATAAATACACATAAAAATAAAAAAACCCTGGTGATCTAGTGTTTTCTGCCCCCCTTGGGGGCAGATCTGGCTAAAAAGTAGCCAATCTGCCCTCAAGGGGGGCAGAAATGGCCCTAAAGGACATGCCCCCCACAGGGGAGCGACCCTTGCCCAAGGGGGCGCCCCCCCATTCACTACACACACAATCCCTGGTGCCTAAGTGGCTTCTGCCCCCCTTGGGGGCAGATGGACCTAAAAAAAATAGGCCGATCTGCCCCCAAGGGGGGCAGAAAAGGCCAACAGTTCTCTGCCCCCTTGGGGGGCGCGCCCCTTGCCCAAGGGGGCACCCCCCCAACATAAATGCACAGAAAATAAAAATCCCTGGTGATCCAGTGGTTTCTGCCCCCCTTGGGGGCAGATCCGCCTAAAAAGTAGGCCAATCTGCCCCCAAGGGGGGCAGAAATGGCCATAACACACATGCCCCCCAAAGGGGAGCGACCCTTGCTCAAGGGGCCGCTCCCCGACACAGAAACAAGAAAGTGAAACAAAAAAAAGAAAATCCCTGGCGTCTAGTGGGCATTCCTGCTGCCCGATCGCAATGCGATCGGGCAGCAGGAATGCTCAGAGACACCGGGGGAAAGGAAAAGCCTTTCCTTTCCCCCGGTGCCTCTTTAGCCCAAACCCCCCACCCACCGGGAAGAGGAACTCACCTCTTCTCCGTTCGCCGCACAGGAAGCAAATGGCTTCCTGTGCGGCGAAATCCCCATAATGAAGTCAGCGCGCGATCGCGCGCTGACGTCATTATGGGGGGGTGGGGGGGGGGTCGGGGGTGGAAGGGGAAGGGCTTCCCCTTCCATCCCTGACTTTGGGGGGTGGGGGGAAGCACACAGAGGGAGCGAGAGCGCTCCCTCTGGGCTGTGTGCCGAGGACGTAGTGGTTACGTCCTCGGCACAGCAGCACTGTGCCGCAGGACGTAACCACTACGTCTGCGGCACAGAAGGGGTTAATTTTATGTTTTTTGTTTGTGAAATAAACTTTCCAAATTTGTTTGGATACGTATTTCTATATTGGTTTGAAGTTCATATTCAACTTGAACGTGGTTCCCCCACCTTCTAGTAATTCAATGGGATTCTACAGAATTAAAAAGGTTTACCACTTTTGTAGGGGAGTTTAGATCATGGCTATTTTTGTATTGATTTGCTGGCTCATTTGGCTTTGTGGGAGGGCAGCAATGATTTAATGTACTTGCAGATTGGCGTTAAGTTTGTCTCTCAACCAGTAGTCGAATTGCTTGAAGGCACTCCTACCTATTGTAGCAAGCAGTTTTATGGTTTTGGTTCTGGTTTTATATTTAAAAACTGGTGGACCTCTATCTAAACTGGTTCTGGAAACATTTCCCACCTGTATGTTAAGTAATAGCTAGTGAACCAGAAATGCCCATTAAGAGTATTTTATGCTACTTAAAACTTGTCCTACCTTCAGACTGATTTATGCCCATATAACTCCGTACTAGGCTTTGGAATATTTGTCTCGGGATGGGACTAGTGGATTATGTGTTGTTGAAGAGATGTGGCTTGTTATTTGGAATTCATTGGCTTTTAACTGTGACAAGTTTAGTTTTGTATTGTTTAGTGCTCTTCTACTTGGCTTAACTAGACCACACTGGTAACCACAATCTGGTATTCATCATATGAAAGACCACTTTAGCACTTTTGTACAGGTGTTGCAACGTATCTGTCTGCTCTTTAGAAGGAGCCTGACGAGGCTTGGTGGCTTTTTTTTTTTACCTTACAAGAAGTCATGTTTGTCATATCTGGCAGACAAGCAGGCCAGCCAGACCTCCAATGTTACCTAGCAATTACAGGCCACGAAGACTGAGGTGCAAGCCCAATATGCACTTGGCATAGGTGACTGAGTAAGCAGCAGTGAGGGAGCAATTGAAACCCTGCTGTCCAAAATGGAAGCCACACAAACCACCATATGGTATGTCAAACGGAGGTCGAGGCCTCTGAAGTGTGTAGACCTAGAAGATCGCACTAGTCATAATGTGCAGGTTCACAAAGCTAGATAAACCATCGAGGACCAGAACGTTAATAAAGACTTCTGTGACGATCTTTGAAAACATCGTGGATAAATGTGCTCCCCAACTGATTGAGATAGTAAGAGTGCACTGAAAAGGTCTGCCACTGTAGGAACTGGGGAAACGCCCAAAAGACATTGTCATTAAATTAAGCTTGTTGGGTATATTTCTCCGACTCCGCTCTACAACTTTGCTTTCACATCCACAGGTGATGTAAGTGTACTTTTTTGTTCTCTTTAAACTTTTACGTAAGTCTGCCATGCCATTCGGAGTCCCCAAAGGTGCACATCCCCCAGTATGCCTCAGTCCCTTCCCTCCTCTTCAGCGTCCGTGTTGGCACTGACCAACATAGTCGGCTCTTGTCCTTGGTTAACAGATATTTCACAAAGTTGGTCATGTATCCAGATAGGCTTGCAATTTGTCATTGTGGTGTTTTTTTGAATATGCATTTCCTCAGCAACAGACCTTTCTCTTACATCAGTACACCAACGGTTATAGTTTGGTGTGTTGTGGCTCATCCGTGTAATAGCCACCCTATGTTTAGCCATAACTAAGGCTATTTGTACGAACTTGTGTGCCTTTTTCCTCCTTCTGTCGTGTAATATTACCAAGGAGGGAACACTGAAAAGTTTGTGTAGTATCCGTAGATCTGTGCATCTAATTTACTGCTTGTGTCCCAAAAAACGACCTCCCTGCAGTAGTAACCTGAATGCATGAAATCTGCCCCCTTATAGCCACATCTTAGATGGCTATCTGAAAGTTACAGGACGATCTGGTGTAGTTCCTCGGGTGTAAGGTTCGTTGTATGGAATTAATTATAATGCACTAATTTAAAGCGTGCATAACATGAAAGTCTGAGTGTATTAATTTGAGTCCATTCCATGTCAGTGAGCAGAGTAATGAACTCAAGATCCCATAGTAACTGAGCTTGCGGTGTAGTTCCTGTCACATCGGAGTGCATACTTTGATATGTGATATCAACAGTGGCTACTGGCGCAGCGGTGCAGAAGGAGCCCTAGGGTAGACAAGGATCCAGGGGAAGCCTGGTATGTTAGCCAGGTGTTCCTAGCCATTTCCATTAGACCTGTATGTTTTCTCTTGGCTCGGGCCAATTTCTACGTGTCCCTACCCTGCTCGAACATAATGAATATCCCTTCCAGGTATAGATAACCAAGGAGTTCATGCCCCTGAGCCCGCCATTGTTGGAAAGATGTCATGCATCATTCTCCTGAATGGATTTAAGATCCATAACAGGAGCTCCTATGAAACGGAGCTCTGTGTGGTTCGCCCAAACCTATGCCGGAGGATTTTCATCTCTCACTATCTATGGGGAGTCCCCTGCAATACACGCACCCTCCATGAGGACTTCTGACAATTATGCAGTCCTACCGTTCTAGAGTAGACATTTCTCCCAATTTTCCACAGTCCAGCCATTGTGCTGCACAATACAATTGTGTGGCAAAGTAATAGATCTGTGTGGGACTTCGAGTCCTCCCAATCATACAGCCTCAATAAGGTTGACAAAGTGAATGGATCATCTGTCTGCCCATAGCAGATATTAAAATGGAGTTCAGTTGCCCAAAGCATCAGTGGGGAATATTGGTCATAGAGTTCTGCAACACATACAGACATCTGGGAAGCAAAACAAATTTGGTAATGGCCAAACGACCCATCGAAGAGTGGCAGAGTATTCCAGAAAGATTTCTGTAGACCCTCGACCATCCTCCCAAGTTAAGATTGATCTGTAATTTCTTGGTATGCACGACCTGTGTTCCTAGATACCAGAAATGAGGTCTCCCAACAGTCTCACTTCCTAAAGTTGTTCAAATGGTAGGGAGGCCAGAGTGGCAAGTTGGAACACTAGTGAGTTGGTTTTAAGAGGCAGACTGGACATACACCAAAAATTCTCAAGGAGAGCTAGGAGTGATGAGACGGCTGCGCATGGGGAAGACAAGTAATGCATCATCTGCACATAGGGAGATAATATGCTATTTCCTATTCGAATCCACCAGTCCTTCATCTGCCTCCGTTCCCAAAACCGCCAGGGGCTCTTATCGCCAATGCAAATAACAGCGGAGACATTGGACAACCCTGCTGTGTTCACCGTCCCAAAGGCCAAGACTCCCCACCCTCTCCAGGGTGGCTCAATATACAGCAATTTCACCCATCCGCGTAACTGAGGACCAAACCCCATGTCACTTAGGACCTCCAGAACGTAGCCCCAGTCCATGGTATTAAAGGCCTTTTCCAAATCAATGGTCACTAGAGAAATTTCTTCCTGTAGTTGAAGAGTCTCATGCAGCACATAAGTCTACGGAGATTCAGTCTTGTACTTTGATCCATGAAGACCAGTGTGGACTCATCCCAGGGCAGAGTTGCCACTTGCCGATTTTAATTGCATCGAAATCATCTTTCAAAGTATCTTAGTGTTGAAGTTGATAATCATAAGAGGTCGCTATGCGGGCGGGTCCGATTCAGCACCTCCTGGTTTGAGGAGCATACATATTTCACCCTCCCTTATCCAGCATGGCAATATGCCCTTCTAATAGTCTCCATCAGGACCTCTAACAACCACTGTGTGCCGCAGCATAGGTTTGATAAAATTCTGTGGGTAAGCTATCACCTCTGGAGGGGAGGGGTGGGGGGGGGGGGGGCGCCACCGCCTTCACACAGGAGTATACACAATGCATCCTGCAATTCCTCCAATGTCGGAAGACCTGCTGCTAGATAGGGGCCATACCAGTGTGCTGTGACAGTACAATCTGGGTGTATATACACACCTTATGTGGCTAGATCAGTGGTTCCCAACCTTTTGATTTCTGTGGACCCCCACTTTAACATTAATGGAACCCAGGGACCCCCATTGAATCATCATTGGAATCTGGGGACCCCCACCTGAGTCATTCCTGGAAGCTGGGGACCTAATTTGTCAGTATTCGTTAATATTTTTTAATTTTTTAGGCTCTCGCGGACCCCCTGAGAAGGCTTCGCGGACCCCCAGGGGTCCCCGGACCACAGGTTGGGAACCACTGGGCTAGAGCATATGAACTATGCCTATGCTGGATGTGACCAACTCCGTCCCTAGTGATTGTGTGTTGTATAGCAGTGATTGCTCTTTGTACTATCCATTTTATCAGTCTTCTGGATTTATTGATTTCTCTGTGTAGTTTGTCTATGCTGTCAGTGTACTTGTCAAGTCTGTCACAAAGCTCCCTGACCTCTCATTCTCCCCCCCCCCCCCCCCCCACCCCCCCCCCCTGTCTTTGGTCCAGTGTCCCCAGCAAGACACCTGTTATTTTGGAGTTCCAGCTCCACATGAAGTAGGTCAGCCTGAAGTTGCTGGCATACACAAGTGAGACAGTCATGTACTCCTCGCAGCTGCCTTCAGGGCCTCTCACTCAGTTGATCTTTGTGAGGTGAAACCCAGCTTGTGGTCAGTTAAGTGAGAGCTGTGCCTACTGACTCCTGACCAAACACATCGTCAAGTATGTCTGGAAGTCACCAGTGTCTCCCAAGTTGTGATGTCTCCCCAGACCATCCTGCAGGACATTGGGGAGCGGTCAGATAAGTATTGTGCCATACGAGTGACTTCAGTGTTGTCCAGCAATTGGAACCCCCTAAGACTATCCAGTCTGATGTAGGTATTGTGCTAAAGAGTGACGTGTATGCCTGTTGTGCAGTATGTCTCCACATTGCAGAGGCCCAGGATGTGCATCCCATCTGCAAGGACTTTAGTCATGTTAGGTTTGGTTCCAGATTTGGCTGGAGTTCAACAATGGGTGCATATATGATCAATAGGGAGATCTTCAAACCGTCAAGTGTACCTGGTACAAGGACATAACGTCCATTTATATTGGCCTCTGAGTACGTCACAATAAATGGGACCCAAGAGGTAATCCAAATCACGGTGGCCTGAGCGCATGTCAAGTAAGAGGAGTGAAACACTTGTCCTCCATTTTTGTAGCCAGTATTGTCACCCCTGTGTCGTCTAGATGTTTGAGTACAGGGAATGTCTGTCTGTTCCCAGTCGCCTGACACTCCAGGTGAGTACTCTGTAGTCACCCCAAGTCCTCTTTAGGGTAGTCCTCGTCACCAACCGCTTGGCTGCACGCTGCTGTAAAACCAACACAAAACCATAACCAATTTAACACGGAAATACAACAACCCCTATCTCCCCCGCCCAAAAACCCCTTCCACCCAGGGACACCCTTGAACAAGCTTTAGTTGAATAAAGCCCATCCCCTGGTGTGCCAAGACTCTCACTACCACCCTCCCAACCGACCTTCATTCAAAAAAATAATATATATATATCTATATATCTATCTATCTTTATATATGTATATATATATATATATATATATATGTGTGTATATATATATGTGTATATATATATATGTGTGTATATATATATGTGTATATATATATATATGTGTATATATATATATGTGTGTGTATATATATATATATATATGTTCGATGGCATGTGTAGCTGCAGATACACATGCTGTGCACAGTCCGCCATCTGGTGTTGGGCTCGGAGTGTTACAAGTTGTTTTTCTTCGAAGAAGTCTTTTCGAGTCACGAGACCGAGGGAGTCCTCCCATTTCGAGTCCATTGCGCATGGGCGTCGACTCCATCTTAGATTGTTTTTTTTCCCGCCATCGGGTTCGGACGTGTTCCTTTTCGCTCCGTGTTTCGGGTCGGAAAGTTAGTTAGAATCTCGGAAAAAAACTTCGGTATTGTTTGCGTTCGGTATCGGGTTAGTTAGAACAAATCGACACCGAATTCTGAAGAGCTCCGGTGGCCCTTTGGGGTTTTTTCGATACCACGTCGGGGCCTGGTCAGCCCGGCCACGTGCGACTTCAAGGCTCATGGAACGGACCCCATTCCGCTTCTGCCCAAAATGCCATCACAAGTATCCGTATATGGATCACCATCTGGTATGTAACTTGTGCTTGTCCCCCGAGCACAAGGAGGATACTTGTGAAGCCTGTCGAGCGTTTCGGTCGAGGAAGACGCTGAGAGACCGAAGAGCCAGGAGACTGCAAATGGTGTCCACGCCGACAGGTCAAGAACGCTTCGAGGAGGAAGAAGAAGCTTTCTCCATCCGCGAGTCGGATTCTGAAGAACTCGACGCCGAAGAAATACACCAAACCGTGAGTAAGACGTCGAAAATCAAGACTCGCGAGAAGTCTACAAAAGCCCAGGGGACGCCACCGCCAACAGGCCATGGCTTAACCCGAAAACTAGGTGACCCATCCAAGGCACCGAAAAAGGGCATGCTAGTGTCGAAGTCATCCGACTCCGGTCGAGATACCGCCACACAGCAACCTCGGAGCCGAGACAGCGGCTCCGAGAAACTTCGGCACCGAGACACCACGCCAGAAACAAAGGTTTCTTCGGAGCCTAAAAAGACTTCCGAAAAGGTTTTGGTTCCGAAACAGCCAGCCTCTGAGCCGAAAACTAGTTCCTATACAGAGGAACAAGGGTTAACCTCCCAATTACACAGATTTGGAGAGGAGCTTCAAGCGGTAGAGCCTGACTACACGCAAAGAAGGCTTCATATTCATGAGGACACAGGGAAGATAACCACTCTTCCCCCAATCAAAATAAAAAGGAAACTTGCCTTTCAACAAAAGGACAAGCAACCACAAGCAAAGGTGGCAAGGAAAACAACCCCACCACCGTCTCCACCACCATCAATACATGCATCACCAGCAACAACTCCACCACTGATGCACTCACCAGCTCATACCACAATGAGTCAGGATGATCCTGATGCATGGGACCTCTACGATGCTCCAGTGTCTGACAATAGCCCAGACTCTTATCCTACAAAACCGTCACCACCTGAGGACAGTACATCCTATACACAGGTGGTTGCGAGGGCAGCCGAGTTTCACAATGTCTCCTTACATTCGGAACCAATTGAGGATGACTTTCTCTTTAACACCCTATCCTCCACCCATAGCGAGTATCAATGCCTTCCCATGCTCCCAGGAATGCTAAGACATTCAAAACAAATTTTTCAGGATCCAGTAAAAGGCAGAGCCATAACTCCAAGGGTGGAGAAAAAATATAAGCCACCGCCCACAGATCCAATATATATCACAACCCAACTAACACCGGACTCAGTAGTTGTGGGGGCGGCTCGTAAGAGAGCCAACTCTCATACCTCAGGCGACTCACCACCTCCAGACAAGGAGAGCCGCAAATTTGATGCTGCGGGAAAAAGGGTTGCAGCAAATCAGTGCCGTATTGCCAATTCACAAGCACTTTTGGCAAGATACGACAGGGCTCACTGGGATGAAATGCAACATTTCATCGAACACTTACCCAAGGAGTTCCAAAAAAGCGCAACAGGTGGTGGAAGAGGGACAAAGTATCTCAAATAATCAGATACGGTCTTCCATGGATGCAGCAGATACAGCTGCAAGGACAATAAACACTGCAGTCACAATACGAAGGCATGCATGGCTGCGCACTTCTGGGTTCAAACCGGAAATCCAGCAGGCTGTGCTCAATATGCCGTTTAATGAACAGCAATTGTTTGGGCCGGAGGTGGACACTGCCATCGAAAAACTCAAAAAGGACACCGATACAGCCAAAGCCATGGGCGCACTCTACTCCCCGCAGAGCACAGGCACATTTCGGAAAACACCTTTTAGGGGAGAAGTCAACCCACAGAAACCACAACCTCACAAACAAGGCCTACCTACCAGGGTCAATATCAAAGGGGAGGTTTTCGGGGGCAATTTAGAGGGGGCCAATTCCCAAAAAATAGAGAAATTCCAAGGCCCCAAAACCCCTCAAAATAAGCAGTGACTCACGAGTCACACACCCCCATCACATAACACGTGTGGGGGGAAAACTAAGCCAATTTTACAAACTTTGGGAGGAAATAACAACAGACACTTGGGTCTTAGCCATTATCCAGCATGGTTATTGCATAGAATTTCGCCAATTCCCTCCAAACGTCCCACCGAAATCACACAATATGTCAAAACAACATATAGATCTTCTAGGACTAGAAGTTCAAGCATTGCTACAAAAGGACGCAATAGAATTAGTTCCAATTCAACAGAAGAACACAGGAGTTTACTCCCTGTACTTTCTAATACCCAAAAAGGACAAAACTTTGAGACCAATACTAGATCTCAGAACACTACCTACATCAAATCAGACCACTTTCACATGGTCACGTTACAAGACGTAATCCCACTGCTCAAACAGCAAGACTACATGACAACATTAGATCTAAAAGATGCGTATTTCCATATACCAATACATCCTTCACACAGGAAATACCTAAGGTTCGTATGCCAAGGAATACATTACCAATTCAAAGTGTTGCCATTCGGAATAACAACTGCGCCAATAATTTTTACAAAATGCCTTGCAGTAGTAGCTGCACATATCAGAAGGCAGCAAATACATGTGTTCCTGTACTTAGACGACTGGTTAATCAAAACCAACACGCTAAGACAATGTTCACAGCACACAAACTACGTCATAAAGACCCTTCACAGGCTAGGTTTCTCAATCAACTACGCGAAGTCACACCTGTTGCCGTGTCAAACACAGCAATACTTAGGAGCAACAATCAACACAGCAAGAGGGATTGCCACTCCAAGTCCACAAAGGGTTCAAACATTTCACAAGGTAATACAGGCCATGTATCCAACACAAAAGATACAAGTCAAAATGGTAATGAAACTCCTAGGCATGATGTCTTCATGCATAGCCATTGTCCCAAACGCAAGATTGCACATGCGGCCCTTACAACAGTGCCTAGCATCACAATGGTCACAAGCACAGGGTCAACTTCTAGATCTGGTGTTGATAGACCGCCAAACATACATCTCGCTTCTATGGTGGAACAGTACAAATTTAAACCGAGGGCGGCCTTTCCAAGACCCAGTGCCACAATACGTCATAACGACTGATGCTTCCATGACAGGGTGGGGAGCACACCTCAATCAACACAGCATCCAAGGACAATGGGACATACATCAGAGGCAGTTTCACATAAATCACTTAGAACTGTTAGCAGTATTTCTAGCGCTGAAAGCATTTCAACCCATAATAACCCACAAATACATTCTTGTCAAAACAGACAACATGACAACAATGTATTATCTAAACAAACAAGGAGGGACACACTCGACACAGTTGTGCCTCCTAACACAAAAAATATGGCATTGGGCGATTCACAACCACATTCGCCTAATAGCACAATTTATTCCAGGGATTCAGAACCAGTTGGCAGACAATCTCTCTCGATCACCAACAAACCCACGAATGGGAAATTCACCCCCAAATACTAAACAATTACTTTCAAATTTGGGGAACACCTCAAATAGATCTATTTGCAACAAAAGAAAACTCAAAATGCCAAAACTTCGCATCCAGGTACCCACAAGATCAACCCCAAGGCAATGCTCTATGGATGAACTGGTCAGGGATATTTGCGTACGCTTTTCCACCTCTCCCTCTCCTTCCATATCTAGTAAACAGGTTGAGTCAAAACAAACTCAAACTCATAGCACCAACATGGGCAAGGCAACCTTGGTACACAACACTACTAGACCTTTCAGTAGTACCTCATGTCAAACTACCCAACAGACCAGATCTGTTAACACAACACAAACAACAGATCAGACCTCCAAATCCAGCATCGTTGAATCTAGCAATTTCGCTCCTGAAATCCTAGAATTCGGGCACTTAGACCTCACACAGGAATGTATGGAGGTCATAAAACAAGCTAGAAAAGCTACCACTAGACACTACTATGCAAATAAGTGGAAAAGATTTGTTTATTACTGCCACAATAATCAAATTCAACCTTTACACGCATCTGCAAAAGAAATAGTAGGATACTTACTACATTTGCAAAAATCTAACCTAGCTTTCTCTTCCATTAAAATACATCTTACGGCAATTTCTGCTTACCTACAAATTACGCACTCAATTTCATTGTTTAGGATACCAGTCATAAAGGCGTTTATGGAAGGCCTAAAGAGAATTATACCACCAAGAACACCACCGGTTCCTTCATGGAACCTCAACATTGTCCTAACACGACTCATGGGACCACCTTTTGAGCCCATGCACTCTTGTGAAATGCAGTACTTAACAGTGAAAGTTGCATTTTTAATTGCCATCACATCTCTAAGAAGAGTGAGTGAGATTCAAGTATTTACCATTCAAGAACCATTTATTCAAATACACAAAAATAGAGTTGTTCTACGGACCAATCCTAAATTTTTACCAAAAGTAATTTCACCGTTCCATCTAAATCAAATGGTAGAATTACCAGTGTTCTTCCCACAACCAGATTCGGTAGCGGAAAGAGCACTACATACATTAGACATCAAGAGCACTAATGTACTACATTGACAGAACAAAACTAATTCGAAAGAAAAAACAAGTTCGATGGCATCTGTCGCTGTAGATACGCATGTTTTGCATAGCTCGCCATCTGGTGTTGGGCCGGAGTGTTACAAGTTGTTTTTCTTCGAAGAAGTCTTTCGAGTCACGGGACCGAGTGACTCCTCCTTTTGTCTCCATTGCGCATGGGCGTCGACTCCATCGTCGATTGTTTTTTTTCTGCCATCGGGTTCGGACGTGTTCCTGTCGCTCCGAGTTTCGGAACGGAAAGATAGCTAATTTCGGAAGAATTTCGTCGGTATAGTTGCGTTCGGGATCGGCGTAGTTAGATTCAACACCGCGTCTAAGATCGAAGAGCTCCGGTGCCCTTCGGGGTTATTTTTTTCAATCCCCCGTCGGGGCCTGGTCGGCCCGACCGCGTGCAGAAGAACGCCGATGGAACGGACCCCGTTCCGTTTCTGTCCCAAATGCCACAATAAATACCCCTATACAGACCAACACTTGGTCTGCAACCTGTGCCTGTCACCTGAGCACAGTGAAGAAACCTGCGAGGCCTGTCGTGCGTTCCGGTCCCGAAAAACTCTCAGACCGTCGAGCCAGAAGACTTCAGATGGCGTCCGCGCCGACAGCCCACCGGGAGTTCGAGGAACAAGAAGAGGGAACCTTTTCGATCCAAGAATCGGACTCCGAAGGATTCGACGATACACAAACTGTGAGTAGGACGTCGAAAACCACTCGGAAGAAGATTTACAAGGCCCAGGGGACGCCACTGCCACCAGGCCATGGCTCGACCCATAAATTCGGTGACCGACCGTCGGCACCGAAAAAGGCCCAAACAGTGCCGAGATCGTCCGACTCCGGTCGAGACACTGGCACGCAGCCTTCTCGGGACCAAGAAAGTGCTGGAGACAAGCATCGACACCGAGATACCGGTGTAGACACGGCTCGACGCCGAGACAGCGGCACCGAAGAAGATCGACGCCGAGAGGTTTCGGCCCCGAAAAAGAAAAAAGTCACCTCGGAGCCGAAAAAAGATGCAGACAGGGTTTCGGTGCCAAAACAAACTGCAACCGACCCAGTTTCAGGCTCTTATACAGAAGAGCACTCGTTAACCTCCCAAATGCAAAGGCATAGGTTTGAGGAAGAACTACACTCAACTGATGTAGACCATACGCAAAAGCGTATTTTCATACAGCAGGGGACAGGAAAAATAAGCACCCTTCCCCCTATTAGAAGAAAGAGAAGATTGGAGTTCCAAACTGAACAAACACCACAAACAAAAGTGGTGAAAAAAGTTACCCCACCACCCTCTCCTCCACCTGTGATTAACGTCTCACCAGCACAAACTCCATCACATTCCCCAGCTCACACCACCATGAGCCAGGGTGACCAAGATCAAGACGCATGGGACTTATACGACGCCCCAGTGTCAGATAACAGTCCGGAGGCATACCCTACGAAGCCATCTCCACCAGACGACAGCACTGCGTATTCTCAAGTGGTGGCTAGAGCAGCACAATTTCACAATGTAAGCCTCCACTCAGAACAGGTCGAGGATGACTTTTTATTCAACACACTCTCCTCCACCCACAGCTCCTACCAAAGCCTGCCTATGCTCCCTGGTATGCTCCGGCACGCAAAAGAAATCTTTAAGGAGCCGGTCAAAAGTAGGGCAATCACACCAACAGTGGAAAAAAAGTATAAGGCGCCTCCTACAGACCCGGCTTTCATCACTACACAGCTGCCACCAGACTGTCGTTGTAGGAGCAGCTAGGAAAAGGGCCAACTCCCACACATCTGGAGATGCACCACCCCCAGATAAAGAAAGCCGCAAGTTCGATGCAGCTGGTAAGAGTCGCAGCACAAGCTGCAAACCAGTGGCGCATCGCTAACTCCCAGGCACTACTTGCGCGCTATGACAGAGCCCATTGGGATGAGATGCAACATCTCATTGACCATCTGCCCAAGGACCTACAAAATAGGGCAAAACAAGTGGTTGAGGAGGGACAGACCATTTCCAACAACCAAATCCGCTCCTCCATGGACGCTGCAGATACAGCTGCACGGACAATTAATACATCTGTAACTATCAGAAGGCATGCATGGCTCCGAACGTCTGGATTTAAACCAGAGATTCAGCAAGCAGTTCTCAATATGCCTTTTAACGAAAAAGAACTGTTCGGTCCAGAAGTGGACACAGCGATTGAGAAACTCAAAAAAGACACGGACACTGCTAAAGCCATGGGCGCACTCTACTCCCCGCAGAGCAGAGGGAATTACAGCACATTCCGTAAAACACCCTTTAGAGGGGGGTTTCGGGGTCAGAGCACACAAGCCAGCACCTCACAGGCAACACCGTCCAGTTACCAGGGACAGTACAGAGGAGGTTTTCGGGGACAATATAGAGGAGGGCAATTCCCTAGGAATAGAGGAAAATTTCAAAGCCCCAAAACCCCTACTACTAAGCAGTGACTCACATGTCACTCACCCCCTCCACACAACACCAGTGGGGGGAAGAATAGGTCATTATTACAAAGCATGGGAGGAAATCACTACAGACACTTGGGTTCTAGCAATTATCCAACATGGTTATTGCATAGAATTTCTACAATTCCCTCAAAACATACCACCAAAAGCACAAAATTTGACAAAACATCATTCCAATCTCCTGGAGATAGAAGTGCAGGCACTATTGCAAAAGAATGCAATCGAATTAGTGCCAAACACACAAATAAACACAGGAGTTTACTCACTGTACTTTCTGATTCCAAAGAAGGACAAAACGCTGAGACCAATCCTAGACCTCAGAATAGTGAACACATTCATCAAATCAGACCACTTTCACATGGTCACACTACAAGAAGTATTACCATTGCTAAAACTACACGACTACATGTCAACTTTAGACCTCAAGGACGCGTATTTCCATATACCAATACACCCATCGCACAGGAAATACCTAAGGTTTGTATTCAAAGGAATACATTACCAATTCAAGGTACTGCCTTTCGGATTAACAACCGCACCAAGAGTCTTTACCAAATGTCTAGCGGTAGTCGCTGCACACATCAGAAGGCAGCAAATACATGTGTTCCCATATCTAGACTGGCTAATCAAGGCCCATTCGTTAATAGAGTGCTCAAATCACACAAATCAGATCATACAAACCATCTTCAAACTAGGGTTCACGGTCAACTTCACGAAATCCAACATTCTGCCGTGCAAGGTACAACAATACCTAGGAGCCATAATAGACACAACAAAAGGAGTAGCCACTCCAAGTCCCCAAAGAATTCAAAATTTCAACACCATCATACAACGCATGTATCCAACACAAAAGATACAAGCAAAGATATTACAACTCCTAGGCATGATGTCTTCATGCATAGCCATTGTCCCAAACGCAAGACTGCACATGAGGCCCTTACAACAGTGCCTAGCATCACAGTGGTCTCAAGCACAGGGTCATCTTCTAGATCTGGTGTTAATAGACCGCCAAACTTACCTCTCGCTTCTGTGGTGGAACAACATAAATTTAAACAAAGGGCGGCCTTTCCAAGACCCAGTGCCACAATACGTAATAACAGATGCTTCCATGACAGGGTGGGGAGCACACCTCGATCAACACAGCATACAAGGACAATGGAACGTACATCAAACAAAACTGCATATAAATCACCTAGAACTTCTAGCAGTTTTTCAAGCACTAAAAGCTTTCCAACCAATAATAGTTCACAAATACATTCTCGTCAAGACAGACAACATGACAATGTATTATCTAAACAAGCAAGGGGGGACACACTCCACGCAGTTAAGCCTGCTAGCACAAAAAATTTGGCGTTGGGCAATTCACAACCAAATTCGCCTAATAGCACAATTTATACCAGGGATCCAAAATCAACTCGCAGACAACCTCTCTCGATCACCAACAGGTCCACGAATGGGAAATTCACCCCCAAATTCTGAACACCTATTTCAAACTCTGGGGAACACCTCAAATAGACTTGTTTGCGACGAAGGAGAACGCAAAATGCCAAAACTTTGCATCCAGATACCCACACAAACAGTCCCAAGGCAATGCCCTATGGATGAACTGGTCAGGGATATTTGCTTACGCTTTTCCTCCTCTCCCTCTCCTTCCTTACCTGGTAAACAAACTCAGTCAAAACAAACTCATATTAATAGCACCAACTTGGGCAAGGCAACCCTGGTACACAACGCTGCTAGACCTATCAGTAGTACCTCAAATTGCCCAACAGGCCAGATCTGTTGACACAACACAACCAAAAGATCAGACACCCAGATCCAGCATCGCTGAATCTAGCAATTTGGCTCCTGAGATCCTAGAATTCGGGCACTTACAACTTACCCAAGAATGTATGGAAGTCATAAAGCAAGCCAGAAGGCCATCCACCAGGCACTGCTATGCAAGTAAATGGAAGAGGTTTGTTTGCTACTGCCATATTAATCAAATACAACCATTACACACAACTACAGAACATGTAGTGGGTTACTTGCTTCACTTACAAAAATCTAACCTGGCTTTCTCTTCCATTAAAATACACCTTGCAGCAATATCTGCATACCTGCAGACTACCTATTCAACTTCCCTATATAAGATACCAGTCATTAAAGCATTCATGGAGGGCCTTAGGAGAATTATACCACCAAGAACACCACCTGTTCCTTCATGGAACCTAAATGTTGTCCTAACTAGACTTATGGGTCCACCTTTTGAACCCATACACTCCTGCGAAATACAGTTCCTAACCTGGAAGGTTGCATTTCTCATCGCCATTACTTCCCTAAGAAGAGTAAGCGAGATTCAGGCGTTTACAATACAAGAACCTTTTATACAACTACACAAGAATAAGGTCGTCCTAAGGACTAATCCTAAATTTTTGCCAAAGGTTATTTCACCGTTCCATCTAAATCAAACAGTGGAACTTCCAGTGTTCTTTCCACAGCCAGATACCGTAGCTGAAAGGGCACTACATACATTAGATGTCAAAAGAGCATTAATGTATTACATTGACAGAACAAAGAACATCAGAAAGACTAAACAACTATTTATTGCATTTCAAAAACCTCATGCAGGAAACCCAATATCAAAACAAGGTATAGCCAGATGGATAGTTAAATGCATCCAAATCTGCTACCTTAAAGCTAAACGACAGCTGCCCATTACACCAAGGGCACACTCAACCAGAAAGAAAGGTGCTACCATGGCCTTTCTAGGAAACATCCCAATGCAAGAAATATGTAAGGCAGCCACATGGTCTACGCCTCACACATTCACCAAGCACTACTGTGTAGATGTGTTATCCGCACAACAAGCCACAGTAGGTCAAGCCGTATTAAGAACATTATTTCAAACTACTTCCACTCCTACAGGCTGAGCCACCGCTTTTGGGGAGATAACTGCTTACTAGTCTATGCAAAACATGCGTATCTACAGCGACAGATGCCATTGAACTGAAAATGTCACTTACCCAGTGTACATCTGTTCGTGGCATCAGTCGCTGTAGATTCGCATGTGCCCACCCGCCTCCCCGGGAGCCTGTAGCAGTTTGGAAGTTACCTTCAACTATTTGTATATGTATCATCTCAACCTTAAATAGGTACATACTTAGTCACTCCATTGCATGGGCACTATTACTACAATTCAACTCCTACCTCACCCTCTGCGGGGAAAAACAATCGAAGATGGAGTCGACGCCCATGCGCAATGGAGACAAAAGGAGGAGTCACTCGGTCCCGTGACTCGAAAGACTTCTTCGAAGAAAAACAACTTGTAACACTCCGGCCCAACACCAGATGGCGAGCTATGCAAAACATGCGAATCTACAGCGACTGATGCCACGAACAGATGTACACTGGGTAAGTGACATTTTCATTATTTGTCACCTTTCAAAAACCTCATACAGGAAATCCAATTTCAAAACAAGGCATTGCTAGATGGATAGTTAGCTGCATTCAAACCTGCTATCTTAAAGCTAAAAGAGAACTGCCTATTACACCAAAGGCACACTCAACCAGAAAGAAAGGTGCTACCATGGCCTTTCTAGGAAATATTCCAATGAACGAAATATGTAAGGCAGCAACATGGTCTACGCCTCATACATTTACCAAGCACTACTGTGTAGATGTGCTAACTGCACAACAAGCAACAGTAGGTCAAGCTGTATTAAGAACATTATTTCAAACTACTTCAACTCCTACAGGCTGAACCACCGCTTTTGGGGAGATAACTGCTTACTAGTCTATGCACAGCATGTGTATCTGCAGCTACACATGCCATCGAACGGAAAATGTCACTTACCCAGTGTACATCTGTTCGTGGCATTAGTCGCTGCAGATTCACATGCGCCCACCCGCCTCCCCGGGAGCCTGTAGCCGTTTAGAAGTAGATCTTAAACATTTGTACACTTGTAAATATATTACTTAAAACGTTATTATGTACATACGCATTCACTCCATTGCATGGGCACTATTACTAGTATACACAACTCCTACCTCACCCTCTGCGGGCAAAACAATCTAAGATGGAGTCGACGCCCATGCGCAATGGACTCTAAATGGGAGGAGTCCCTCGGTCTCGTGACTCGAAAAGACTTCTTCGAAGAAAAACAACTTGTAACACTCCGAGCCCGACACCAGAGTGCGGACTGTGCACAGCATGTGAATCTGCAGCGACTAATGCCACGAACAGATGTACACTGGGTAAGTGACATTTTCCATATATATCATCTAAAGGTACTCCTGTGTTCCTTCCAGCGCTCGCCTGTCGAGGTTGGTGCTCAGTTAATGGGCTCAGGACCCATTTTACGTTTAATGCCTGGCTGGTTGAACTGTCTCAAACTTGGAAAGGCGGAGTCGTCCTCCTGTAGTACCAATGGACATGCAAGCTATTTTCAGACATGTCTGAGTGAGCTTCTCCAACACACACACACACCATCGGAGTTAACAAAACCAAACCTGAGGGTTCTCCCTTGAAATTTCTGACAGGGGGGCGCACGGGGGGGGGCACTATTCACAGCAATATGTAGGGACTCCGGGAAGTGGAGTGCACTGCAGCGTGTCCCATTGTAACACAACGGGTCCAGTTTATAGTAACGCATGTGCCATCAGGCTCCTCAGACGGGGCAATATGTGGCAGTACAGGGAGTAGCAGGGTACAGGGCCAGCAGCCAACTGGACACTGTGCAGGCACAGCATGCAGTCCTATGCCTCCCCTAAACTCCACTCACCACCTTGCAGATCTGCAGGATCCAGTAACTTCCATGTCCCAGGTGAGGGGAATATATCCTAATCCAACCCTCCCGAGAGAGTGCAGTGCGCTTTCAGGCTGCCAAGCAGCAGTACTGTGCTGAACTGCCAACGCATTAATGACAGCCGGGTGCGCTGTTTTGTATGCACCAAGAGGCACGGCAGGCGATCTCCTTGGCACCTCGGTCCGAATGCCAAGAGCACACCTCACCCACACAGAGGCCGCAAGGCTTCCCAGAGGCCACCCTTCTCTGTGGCCGGATGCAGCCGGTCCACCGCACTCCTGTAACACGGCCCCCAGGAGTCACCGGTGCAGGAGGAGAGTGGTTCCGAATGATGTGTGTGGGTTGGGGGACTTGGTGCTCCCGGTTCCAAGGCTGCAGGAGTCCTCCAGGACTGGACCCTGCCATGCCTCGATGGTGCTAATGGTAAATCGGGTTCAAGGATGGATAGGCATCGCTAGATAGTAAAGTGTTCGTACTATGTACAGGATGATGCAGGATAATACAGGAGTTTATTAGATTAAAGTGCCTAGCCGGCGGAGCGCTCAGGAGGATACGTCCTGTCAGCCATGTTGCCAGACCACACCCCGACACAAGTGTACGTGGTTCAATGCACCAATGCTTGAATGTGAGATTCTTGTAGCCCCACAGAACTTATCCAATGCAAAGTTGCATTGGTGTTGGTGCTTTGGGTTACTAGCAGAGATCCAGGGACATGACGACTTGAAGAGAATGAGGTTTGTTCTGATCACAACAAACCCACACAACCTAGTGTTTATTTCTAAAGAAGCACCCAGTTGCTCAACACTTCTAAAATAGTCACTCAATACAATCAAAATGGCACACACACACATTACAAACGAGAGTAAAATTAACATTTTTGCTATGGTTAAAATGCCATTTAGAAAACTAATGCCCTAAAAACCTACTTCTGTGCACTATACCATCATCTATATTCTTGTGGCGAAGAGCATACAGCATACCGTGTTTACAGCCGATCCCTGTAATTAACAGGAGTCAGAGGCAGTTTTGCCTGCAAAAGGCAAACGTGTGCATCAACTCTGCCCGGTATCGCCTTTAGTACAAAGTGTGATGACAGTAGTAGCTATGGCAGGCAGGGTAGTCATCTAGTCTAGCAGTATCTTGCAGTAATCTGGGGCATTGCTTTTATATTGTATCATTAAATATGGAATTTCCGTTGCCTTAATGTTTTGATATAGGCAGTGAGCATCAAGATGCTAGTCTGACACATATAAGGTAACAATACAACAATTCACACTACTGTGTTTGCTCCTCTTTATTTTGACCTTGAAATTGGGATAGCAAGGCACTTGTTCCAGACTGATGTTGCATAGGTGCAATGCTGATGACCATCTAATGACTCGACACTTTCACATTTCTTAGAGAAGGACAGAAGAAACCTGTGTCCAAGGAACATATGTTGATTGTTTTGCGCAAAAACAGAAAATGGACTTGCAGCCTACTTAAAATAGTGTATGGCCTGGAGTCTTTACGTGCAGCTCTTGTGGTGAAGGAGGCAAATTTGGGATGTCCCATTTATAGATAAATATAGACAAATGTAGTCCACACTTTTTCCAAGATGTCTCACTGGTAACACTAGCAAGAAAACAGCCATTCAAGAAATCAAGCTGAAACTTCAAAATCAGCAGATTCAATCTAGATGGTCTTTCTAGTTTGTTTTGATAAGCACACCTGAAGGAAAGTTTACCACAAATTAACGGAGGAAGGAGGAGCAAGTCGAACTGCCCTCTATAGCCACCAGGAACAAATCTCCAAAACTTAGTGTACCTCCTCTTGGGCCCATTTGTGGATAGGCAAAGGGAATTTGAAGTAATAGATTTGGGGGGGGGGGGGGGGAGAGAAATGACTTATAACTACCCAAAAGACACGATGTTATATTGAGGAGTACTGCTGGACTCCGGGTGGGTTAGACCTGATGAAGGTGGAGGGAACAGCTACCGTTGGAGTGTTATCTAATGTAGAATTCCCTTGAGTTTCAAACAAGGTAGTTCTACTGGATCACTTTTTTGGTTGGGCAGGTATGGGCGTTCAGAAATGTCGGAACACAATAGTGACCAGAAGCATGCATTTTTTTTTTTTTTTTTTTTTGCCAAGATGGCTCTACACCTCCACTCTGTGATATCACTTTAGTGTAGGTGCCATCAAACGTAATGGTTGTTAATGTCATGTAATTTTAGGGGCTTGTTGCCCCCTGTAAAGCATCATCACACCAGAGCAGCCCCATGTAATAAACACCCAGGCGATTCTTCAAATGAATGGCATCTGAAGATGCATAGAAATTACCCTTAGCAATACTATGCCACTGGTAAGAGGAGAAAAGTGGGGTTATACTGGCACTTCATAGACAACTAGCAGTCCATGTCCTGGACACTATTATAGATGCAAAAGAGGGGATACATAGCCTCTTATTTAATCTGCCTAGTATGAATACGACTCATGCCCCTAACATACAACTAGAATACTACCTATCTATAGTACTTGGTATTGGATAAAGAGCATGTGGTGAGTGAGATGGGTGGTGGACTTTAACCTCATACATAACCCCAAGATGGATAGCTCCAGTAATCCATTTATCTGAAGGGCACCTATGTCCCGAACTGAGAGCGCAAATTACTTCAATGCGCCTCCTAGATGTGTGGCAGGAATCGAACCAGCTAAAATACCCCTTCTCCCGTACCCTAGATTGTATTCCAGGCTTGACTTGGAGCATGGTCACAGTGTAAGCTCAAACAACAAAATTAGACCAGGGATTCATCACAGTATTGGGCCATGCATCACTTCTCTGGGATTTTATTCTGTTGTGAGAGGGGTTTGGACACATAGGAGCGTGGCAGTTCAGGTCTACGATCAGGAAAGACAGCCTATAGTAGCAAGAGAGAAGAAACAAGATAATTATTTGATTTCAACTTGTCTGACCCTGTAGCCCCCCTAATATCAGTTGGGATGCCTTTAAGGCTGTCCTGCAAGGTAAATTAATTGCAATCGAGACATCAGTGACAATTGGTCTCAAGGGAAGCTGGAGAGGAAATGTCCAGCACAAAAAGCAAGCCTATCAAGCTACTGAGGGATGACTAATTAGAGAGTAAAATGTCGTCTTTTCATAGATGAGAAAAGGCTGTCCATTTTAAACAAATGTATGGAAAAGCTTAAAATAACTGCGGCAGCGCACTAAACCACAAAAGGGATTGAGTATTCTGGTGTTTGCGGAGCAATGTTAATTTTTGAAAGTTTGAAATGTTTAGCATTCCAAGCTTTTGAATTTTAAGAATACCCAAAGCAGAGACTAAAATGGCATCACTGTTTTTTTTTTTTAAGAACAAATCAGATTGGTTTATCTACTTTCCCTTTACCCCCACAGACTAGGGATGAGACCAAGATTTCAGCAGGAGAGGTAAACCGTGATAAAATATCCCCTCCCACCCGATTGGGCTCCAGGCCTTCATGGCCTAATAAGTGTCTTGCAAACTATTTCCGTCCTTACTGATGCCTACTTCGACTCAATTGTTTTTTTCCTCAGATCTTTGTTGGTATTTTCAAGGTAGAAGCATAAAGATGTTAAATGGTTAAAAAAAAACATGAATAACTAGCTCCATTGTGCCGTCAAACAAGGAATTGAGGCACTCAACGTTGTGTAAGACTGGGTTTCACCTACAAGCTGATAAATCACATCATTCAGTATACCACCAGGCGAGATCAACAGCAGTAACATTAAAATTTATAACACTGGTGTGTGTGGAATGGATCTCCCTACGGAGGATGAGAGCGCCAGGCAAACTGTACAGGGAGCAGCATAAATTAGTCAATCAGAAGACGGGAGTGAAAGTGTATTTGCCAATGAACAGGTGGGGAGTGCCCCGTTAATATCTTTAGTGGTGTGAGTCTTGAAATGAGGGGGATGGCATCCAATGTCTAGCTCTTGGCGTACAGTTATGGGGGGAGGAGGTGAGAGGGCATATCCGAGGGTGTAGACTGTCCAAGCTTTTGTGTGTATGTATATGTGTGTGTATATATCCCAGAGTGTGATTGCGCCCGCCCTCTAGAAGCGAATGACAAACCACCCACCTCTACCACTGCCGCTTTGTCACTCATAGCCATACTGAAGTAGGTGGCTGTGCTGCTTTCCGAGACATGGCTATCAACCTTTTAAATAACAAACGCCAGGTCGGCTAGTTTTTAAGTAGTGTTTGGAACACTAAATGATGCCCAATAAGCAAAATGATGGGCAATGGATAATTGTGGGTCGGTCCCTGCAGAGTTGTGCTCCAGTGCTTGGTTCAGGAACACTCCAACAGCGGACATTCCTAAACCACGTGTAGAAATGTGGCTTCTGTGTCCGCTCCTAGGGCAGTCCAGTGAAGTTCCCAAAACATCATGTGGAGCCGGTGTGGTGTAAGAGGTCTGGTGTAGGTAGTTAAATGGTGTGAATTTTGAGTGCATTTCGGGATACTTGTAAATTGCCCACTGTTTGGCCATAAAGTCAGTGCATAAATCAGTCTTCCATTTAGTTATGCTTTTTAAGTGTCCATTTCACACCTGGTGCCAACAGAGCAACTTAAGAAATTAGATCGATTTTCAGCCTACCCTGTGATTGAGAAAGCGGTGCAACCCTTGATGGAGAGTATGCTCAGCATCTTTTATTGACCATGTGCCCTCAGTATCTAGTGTCTGAGCACAGTGAGGAAGGATCCCACACCTAGATCATGAGCATCTTGCAGTTGTGGAAATGTCTGCAGGAATCCATCCACAAAGGTCTTTCCAGTAGGAGCAGTCTGGCTCTTCACCACAGATGGGGCAAGAACAGCTAAGAGTGGTCGTGCCTGGGTACGTCCCAGAGAAGTTGTGCTTATGGGAGTATCTCATTTCTGCGTATGCCTATTCCATACCAGTTTGGTTATGTGCAATAGCTTGGGCAACTCCCTGGCTGGACTTCTCATTGACCAGAGCCAGTGTAATACATTTCCACTTCCAAGTGCATGGAGTATGAAATCGAGTTCTCTCATTTTGTCCTTCACTAACACATCTACAGGAGAGTCCCTAAATCAATTCTAGTTCTAGATAACACAACTCCCCGAAGAAGACTTTAGGGGGCAGTCCCTGAAGTGGTGGAAAATGGAGTAGCCACAAGAGGGTGAGCATTCTAGCTATAAATGCTCGGCCCACCAGTGATTGGAGCAGTTTCATCCAGAATGCTAATTATTGAAGTATTGAGGCCCTTCCCTGGTTCCTGTCTAAATCAAAATCACCCTGGTACACATTCGTCCCCGAAATACTCCAACTTAATTGGTGTCACTTTATAATACTTTCTGAGACGAAGGGTGTATTACTAACACAGATGTAGATACGTTTGTGCTCAAAGAAAGGAAGCCACCAGCACAGTACTTTTAAACTGATTTCAAACCTCAATTTCCCCCTATGCGCCCCCCCACCCCAGCTCTATCTCCAGATGCAGAATTTAACAAGTATAACGTTTTTTTGCAAATAGTCTGAAATGGTGCATGCTCGGAAGCAGGCAAAGGTTTGACCGTATTAGGCAGATACTCTCTCCTTGAAGTCCATACCCTTACTGATTTTAATACTAGACCATGAAAAGGCATTTAATCTGGTCAATAGGACTTGTCTGCAAGAGCCCTGGATAGAATGGGAGTGGGACCCTGTATTCAGAAATGATATCTGGTCCGGGTACACACCCCCTGCAGTGAGCATAGTGGTTAATGGTGAAAGATCAGGTTTTAGACACTTATATGGCAGGGGTGCTCTTCGACTCCTTTGTTTACCCTATGACTGGAACAAGAGGCCCAGTTAGGCAGAGGCAGAACATAAAGTTGACTGTCCCATACAATGCACTGGCTTGTTGATAATCTTAACACCGATAGATCCAATAGGCTCCAACCCAAAGTCCAAGACGACAGGCCTTGGCCTCAATCAGCAGTTAACTATACGCTTGAGATCACAACTCCATTTGAGCTTTACGTTCATCTGCTTGATTCCATTCTTCAGTGAACCTCTTACCTGCCTCCCCTCTATTTCTGCATTTGGCCTCCTCTTACCTCATGTCTGTCTGCCATAGTGTTATTGTAATTCTGCAATTGGCTTTCAAACCCCCTCTCCCCCCTCCCCCCACTCATCGATTGCAGCCTCTCCTCTTTAAAACCATAACTCTGTAACCTAACACTACCTACGCTTCACCTGCCTATCTTGCCAATCATTCACCAAAAGCCACATAGGCCCCAGTAATGATGACACCTAAATGTTAGTAATATAATCTTTCAAAAAGTAACTGGAGTAAATGCATATAATTTCGAGCCCACATGACAGATCACAGTAATCGGCAACCACTAGATTAACTGCTAACCTTAGGTTCTGGAGTAGCCTGCTACACTCCTTACAGCGCTTCATCACCTCATTACGGGTAGCAAGTGCTGTATAAATTCACTTATGATTACAACGGACAAAGGCAGCATTAGCTATCTAGGAGTCCGATAACTCCAAAACAAAGTTCTTTATACTGGCCAGTTATCCTGAACTCCTAAAGACTATTTAAAATGGGGGGAGCATGGTGGGAGGAGAAATGGTTCCCATTATTTAAAAAAAAAAAACGAATCTTTTATAGATTGCAAACTAACAAAGTCGGGTTCAACAGAATTAATACAATAAGAGTGGTTTGTAGTATTGTAAGTTTACTGGTTGCTGTCAGTATACTGTAATGGGGAGTGCGACGCGTGAACTGGGTATGAAAGGGGTTGTGGGGGATGGCATATAGCAGAATTTGTCTATCTAAGGATGAAGCGGGAAATTGCATTGCAGACTGAAAAACCTGATTCTCCACGGACCAGGGACAGTACAGGGAGTGCAGAATTATTAGGCAATTTGTATTTTTGAGGATTAATTTTATTATTGAACAACCATGTTCTCAATGAACCCAAAAAACTCATTAATATCAAAGCTGAATATTTTTGGAAGTAGTTTTTAGTTTTAGCTATGTTAGGGGGATATCTGTGTGTGCAGGTGACTATCACTGTGCATAATTATTAGGCAACTTAACAAAAAAAAATATATACCCATTTCAATTATTTATTATTACCAGTGAAACCAATATAACATCTCAACATTCACAAATATACATTTCTGACATTCAAAAACAAAACAAAAACAAATCAGTGACCAATATAGCCACCTTTCTTTGCAAGGACACTCAAAAGCCTGCCATCCATGGATTCTGTCAGTGTTTTGATCTGTTCACCATCAACATTGCGTGCAGCAGCAACCACAGCCTCCCAGACACTGTTCAGAGAGGTGTACTGTTTTCCCTCCTTGTAAATCTCACATTTGATGATGGACCACAGGTTCTCAATGGGGTTCAGATCAGGTGAACAAGGATGCCATGTCATTAGATTTCCTTCTTTTATACCCTTTCTTGCCAGCCACGCTGTGGAGTACTTGGACGCGTGTGATGGAGCATTGTCCTGCATGAAAATCATGTTTTTCTTGAAGGATGCAGACTTCTTCCTGTACCACTGCTTGAAGAAGGTGTCTTCCAGGAACTGGCAGTAGGACTGGGAGTTGAGCTTGACTCCATCCTCAACCCGAAAAGGCCCCACAAGCTCATCTTTGATGATACCAGCCCAAACCAGTACTCCACCTCCACCTTGCTGGCGTCTGAGTCGGACTGGAGCTCTCTGCCCTTTACCAATCCAGCCACGGGCCCATTCATCGGGCCCATCAAGACTCACTCTCATTTCATCAGTCCATAAAACCTTAGAAAAATCAGTCTTGAGATATTTCTTGGCCCAGTCTTGACGTTTCAGCTTGTGTGTCTTGTTCAGTGGTGGTCGTCTTTCAGCCTTTCTTACCTTGGCCATGTCTCTGAGTATTGCACACCTTGTGCTTTTGGGCACTCCAGTGATGTTGCAGCTCTGAAATATGGCCCAACTGGTGGCAAGTGGCATCGTGGCAGCTGCACGCTTGACTTTTCTCAGTTCATGGGCAGTTATTTTGCGCCTTGGTTTTTCCACACGCTTCTTGCGACCCTGTTGACTATTTTGAATGAAACGCTTAATTGTTCGATGATCACGCTTCAGAAGCTTTGCAATTTTAAGAGTGCTGCATCCCTCTGCAAGATATCTCACTATTTTTGACTTTTCTGAGCCTGTCAAGTCCTTCTTTTGACCCATTTTGCCAAAGGAAAGGAAGTTGCCTAATAATTATGCACACCTGATATAGGGTGTTGATGTCATTAGACCACACCCCTTCTCATTACAGAGATGCACATCACCTAATATGCTTAATTGGTAGTAGGCTTTCGAGCCTATACAGCTTGGAGTAAGACAACATGCATAAAGAGGATGATGTGGTCAAAATACTCATTTGCCTAATAATTCTGCACTCCCTGTATGTGGTATGATCATGTGAGGTTGGAGAGGACGACTGTGGCTAATGAAAGATGTGGTGCGGTCAAAGTTGTGTGTGGGAGTGCATTGTTGCCAGAAAGCTTTAGAAATTGAATGTAGAACAGCACAATGGGGAGATATGAGTTGTTTACATAGGCCATGGATTTCCTTGTGGCATAGGGGGTCCTCCGCCGTCCCCGATTTATGGACTGCTCCCTGCCAGGCTGCCAAGGGAGGGGTTGTCGGGGATCGCCAGTACAGGGTGAGGGTGCATTTTGTGAAGTGCCAGGGAGGCGAAGCAAGAGCATACTTCGTGTGTCTCTCTACATTTGAATATGCCAAGGGAACAAGCCTTCCATGTGTCACAGCTGAGTTTTGTGACTGGACGCAACTCAAGCATTTTCTCCGAAGAGGGTTGGAGGGCTGGGCAGCACAATATCATGCCGTAGATCTGTACTAGCAGCTCTGCATCCGGTACAGTCTGCTTCTTCCTTGGGGAAGATTGGGTGTATTTGGGCCGGAGTAAGGTATGTGTGCTGTAGCATAAATAAGTGTTTTTGAAGCGAATTGCCAGATACCAGCGCTAGGAAGTCAAAGGCTATCTCCCATTCCTTGTGTAATGCTCAGCCAAAGTCCTCCTGCCATCAGTGGTAGAGAGTGTGGGGATTCCCTGTGTACATACCCTGGACAGGCACAATAGCTGTGCTGAAAATCAACCTTGCTGCAAATAGGTAATGACACTCTTAGTGAAAAGATAGTAATACGTGTATCTGTCTGAAGTGTAAACAGCAAATCTCCTGAAAGATCCTTCAGAGCTGACAAATTGGGTGTGTAGGGGATTGAATGTGCCCACCCTAGTAAAGTACTATGTTTCCGCACGGTTACAAGTAGTCCTTGAGTGGTCCATAAGACCAAAATTGTGCCTGTGGATGGTGTTGGGTAGGCTCCCTTGGGAAGTCTTTTGTGGTTGCCTAAGCGGGCCAGACAAACATGTCATTGCCAGACGTTCTTCAACTGGCGCTAGAGGTACGAGTCTCTGTGACTAAGAGGGAGCGTGTCATCCTTCCCCTGCACGTTAGTCACTTCATGGTAATCTGGATTTTTAGATAGAGCCTTGGATTATGTTTTGCCACATGAAGAAAGGGTGATCGCTTAATGCTGCAGGTCTGGTTTCACAATCATTTGTTTTCAAGAATGTAGGCAAGGCTTTTAGAGTGGGAAGCATTAGAGAAATAGATGTTTTCAACTGTGACACTGCACCTTCAGAATGAAAGTGACCATGGAGACCTCACAGAATTTTAAAAGCTTTTTCCACACTACAAAGCCACTTAGTCTAAAGCTAAATGTCTGATACCTGCTACTTATAATGAATTAATTTCTATGCCAGATACTTGCAATTGATCATACGTGGAAGCAGTGGGGTGGGCAGCAGAGAAGGAGATCTCAACATGAGATCATGTGACCTGGCCCCCTCTGCAGTCTCTCCCAAACAGTTTGCCTTTCTCCCTCCACTTTTTGCTAAATTTGTTTTTGTTGTCCTTCAGACTCTAGCACTGGTGAACCTCACAGTACTGGTGCTTACTCCCCTAAAACATCATTAAATTGATTTAGTCCCAGTTGGCATATTTTAATTATCTATAAGTCCCTTGTATAGTGGTATGCCATATACCCAGGGCCTCTAAACTAAATGTGACGAGTAGGCCTGCAGCACTTATTATGCCAACCACTTAAACAACTTGAAACATGTCACAGGCCTGTCACTGCAGCCTTAATGTAGTTTTAAACTGCTATGTTTACTTGGTAATAAAACCTCCTTTTAAAGCCTTTAATTCCCCTTTTATTATGTGTTCACACTAAGGTAGGCCCTTGACAGCCCATAGGGTAGGGTGCTGAGTAATTAAGTTTGGAAATTTACTTTTTCAGTTTTACATGTCCTGGTAGTGAAAAAGTCTACATTAGTTTTTCACCACAGTGAGTCCTACCCATCCCATAGGGTAACATAGATGATTCCTTATTACATTTAATAAGCTGTAATTTCCAAGTGGGAGCAGGTAGCTATGGCACATTTGTCTTTGTAATTGCAATTAAATCCATGTTTAATGGTTGTCTGTTTTCAGTACAATTTTGAAAAGTGGCATTTATGTCTTCTGCCCTTTAGCCTGTTTTGGGTCACATGACTTGGTTTAACTGGAAGGAATTCTGTCAGTCACACAATGGAGGGATTATGTGTGTCGTAATGGACCATCTGCTAGCAGGTTGAGGGAGTGAAGCTGAGCACTGTCCCACTTGCAACTGAATAGGGAGTTCGCAGCCCTCACACAAAGAACCTATCAACTCCACATTGTCATTGCAGCCAGCTTGGTGCAGGGGAGTCAGGAAATTCCATGCACTTCAAAGCCACTGTCTAAAAGCTCCCCCCCTCCCCCCTTCAAGAAGGGCACCAGGGTATAAAAAAGGGTACCTCAGACATCCACTCCTAAGTACACCTCTGGATCAGGCCAGGAAGGACTGCTGTGCTGCTGAAATATTGCTACCCTGCTGAACTGATGTCTTGTCTGGTAGAGAACTGGACCTGCAACTTATTCTTGAACCCAAGGCTACCAGAGTGACTCCAAGGGCTATTATGCTGTTGGCCACCTGGTCTGAACCTCGAACATTAAATGCTCCCCAGAATCCTGTACTCTCACCTGGACCGAGATGAAGAGTTCCTGACCTCCAAGTGGTGTCCCGCAAGTCCTGGACAATTGATGTCGCCTCAGTTCTATTGACGTTTTTGGGCTGTTGGCGATGGCGAACAGGCCAGTTTGCTGCAAAATCTCACTTCCAGTGTCTCCTTTCAGTGTAAAGCTCCAAGCAGCCACCTTTGGGCTACAGTATTGACTGTTTGCGGGGGCCCCTAGCGCAAAGCTCCAGCAACCCCAGTGCACTTTGCCTGGCCTGCTCTGTTCTATTCCAATAACCTCAAGCAACGCTCTCACAGCTCCTTGTAGCCCCTGCCCCGTGAATGGGACTCTAAGAAATAATTTTAGCTGGTAACCTTTCAGTGGGGCTAACCTGGCAACTGTCTGGCCTGCGCTTCATTGCGGTCGATCCAAAATTGTGACTTCGACTCAGTGCACTGCGGCCAGCTGTCCATAGTTGGCACTGTGTGATTTTGGGTGCTGATGTTTACTAAAAACTTCCACTGATTGGGTTTTTGTTGTTCTGGTGTCAAATAATTTATTAAAATTGACTTTTTGTAAATTGGTGTGACTCTTCCTTATGTTCTCAATGCATTACTGTGTCCTGTATAAATACTTGAAACACCGCCTCCGAGTTAGGCCTGACTGAATTTGTGCCAAGCAACCCATGGCTAGGCACAGGCTAGTTTTGGGACTTTGTGGTTCACCCCGGATGGAATTGTGGCTGTTGCTTGACCAGGGCACACACCCCTGTTAACCAGCAACCCAATTTTTGTCTGATATACTCTCGACCACACAAACTGTGCCCAACAAAGAAACCTGTAATAAACTGATGTTTAGGTGGTGTAAGACTTCTAGTAAAAGTATGTGGTGGCCGTTGTTGAAAAGGCTGCTACAAAGAAGTGACTGTTGCTTGCATGGTGGGCATGACCAAAACAACTTTAATGTAAGGAAGTTCTCTGCTACATCTGGTATGTGTTAGGGTTCCCCATAACGGAGTATCACCTGGTGACCATTGGTATGCGACCCTCCCAATGGGAATGCCTCAAGTGACGCATTTTGTCAGCTATTTTTCCTACGCTGCAAGACGTAGGACGAAGTACATGGCCAACTGGGGAAAAAAATCTCAAGCACTGGACATTGAGTTTGTCTAGGTGACTTTAGTTGATTGTGGCAATTGAAAGACTAAGCCAAACTATGGAATCATCTGATCAAACTTGGCTATGGGACATTTGGAAACGGAAGCCACATGAGAGCAACATATAGGGCATTTACTAAACCCTGCACCAGCCTTCTTCCCACGAACATTGAGGGCATTGCATTTAATCGGGCAGTGTCCTGCAGATTGATGCTGAGGAATGGGTGTAGGTGATTTTTATTTTGTTTTATGACTAAGTGTTTTCTGTCTAGACCTGCAGCAAGTAAAAAAATAAATGGTCATTCATTGAAGTGGATGGGGACTAATCTGAGAAGGTTGGTAGGAAGACAGATTCAGGACCATTTGCATTCCCTGGTAAGTCCAACCTGCGAGTTGAGGTGATGGCTTTAGTATATAGGTATAGCTTTCTGAAAAACAAAAATCCACTGTCTCTTGGATGTCTTACCTTAGAGGTATGCAATCTGTGCAATGTTGGGGGGGGGGGGCAGGGGAGTTGGGTTCCATCTGAATGGCAAAGTAGGCAAATATTGCCATAATCAGTTATTTCCCTTTTATGTCCTTTTCCTCGGCTGGAGCGTGAATGTTTGTGTACATGCAAAGTGACTTAAAAGTGGCTCATCCAGGGAGGTCCTCGGCAAGAGTCCTAAAGCACTGCATTGTCTTGCCAGTGGCATATCACGAGGATACCTAATAGATATCTGTAATATGGCACAATATTACCATCATGTTGTCTTGTGACAACGTAAACCAGGGGTCCAAAGGCAGAATAGTTTGTAAATATCACCAGAGCCCCAAGGTTGGCAATATTGGGCCATAATACACATGGTACATGTAGTAATGACATGCTTCGTGGTGCCCTTCTCCATGCAGTGTTGTCATAACTGATACGTTCAGTGGCCGCATTGATAACATCACTGGTAACTTCAGAAATGATATGAGTGTAATGTGAGTATAAGCAGTGCATGCCGAGGGCTTGAGTTATAGTTAAGTTTTTAACTTTAACAGGTTAAAATGTCAGAACATAACATCTTAAAGTTAAATGCTGAAATTCACCAAACTAAAGTCACTCTAACCTTTGGTTTGTTTTTCCAATTAATTTCTGTGGCTTGTTTAAATATAAGATACTACTGTAGATATCTGTAACATCACTTTACCGCCAGCCTTTGGCCATGTGCAGGTTAAAGTTAGAGGGCACCCAAGGCATCACCACCCTTGGATCTCCGGGGTAGTGGTAGGAGTCCCCGTTGAATACACTTAACACACTTATTCCTTTTTTTTATATTTGATTTGCACACCTGAACAAGTCTGTTCTGCTTTTTACTTTATTTTGCTACTTCAGTGTTTAAAGGTGCAAACTGAATAAAACGGTATTGGAGGAGAAACTCTAGAAATGTTTTTGTGGTCCAGGCATGTGGCCTGTAATTTTAAGGTTCTTAATTGCTAAAGATACCCTCTCTGGAGAACTACTAAATTAAAGTAACTTTCCATCCTACAAAAGTTTGAAAGGTTCTTGATTAGGTCACTTACTCAGTTGCTTGTGACCCTGTGAAACCAGGAGACTGGCAATTGGCAGGCATGATGTTCATTTTTTCAGCATGTTCCTTGATTCCTTTGTCACAAACTTCATAAGGGACTAACCTAGGGCGTAAGTCATTGAGCCTTTGGTGGTAGAAGGCAGAACTTACCTAAAGGCTACTGGGCAGCTTAGAAGAGAAGTTAAGTTCTTCAATCCTTCCTTGCGAAAAACAGTATGGATCACATGTTTCTCCCTTCAATGTCTATAATTGAAAGGGACAAGCTCTCCCAGTCTTGCCATATAAAATATACTGCTGTGAAAATTAGTGCTCAAATTTACAATTCCTGGGAATAAAGAATGATTGAGACTCCCAAGGGGAAAGGTGCAGAGATTTTGAAAATTAGCCCTTTAGCCATTCTCCCATTAATACAGAGATTGGATTTTGTTGAAAGTGAGTAGAACTCCTAATAGCCATTTTTTACCTTCTTCCAACATGAGTAGGCTTGTATAGTCTTCAGTATTGAATCTTTTGTAGGTTCACATGCTTGTATCTTCCCCATCATGGTCACACAGTATTCAAAACAAGCAGTACGGTGTAAGTACACTAACAGATTAGAAAAAGCCATTGACTGTTAACCAGTTCACATTGGCTGGAGTTTAGGTCTGTTATACCAATCACAGGCCAGACCTTGGACCACTCCTTCCCTTCAGAGCCACCAAACCTTATGCTTCTAAACATATGTTGTGTGTGCGGGAGTCTCCCTGAGCTTTGTTCAGTTGTTGCAATTTCTCAATTTGTGACCTTTCCTTTCAACATTGTGCTGCCACAGTCTGAGGCACTGTTACTTCAGTATTTGGGCACCATGTGAGAGGGATTCAAGCAAAGGCTTTTTAGACCATGCAGATCTTGTGGAGAGCCATTCCTTTTCAGAGGATCCTCCAACATTGTTGCGATTTATAGCAAACCATAAACCCAAGGAATGCAAAAATTGCTGAACGTTTTCGGTTAAAACATTAAAGGACGATTAGCTAGGCTTTTTTCTGGTTTCAAAAGAAGTCCAGATCAGAATCTGGTTCTAATGAGTAAGATGGTTCCGGTTGCTCACCAGCTGGCCATAAACATAAAAATGAGGGTGTACCTCATATGACAGACCCCAAGAGACTTTAGAGACTGATTTATCTGCCCCAGATGGATTTCAAGTCTGCTTAAGACTCAGTTTCTTCTCACAAGAAACCCTCAATCGTCTGTGCCTGTCGCTCCTCTCAAAGCTTCATTGTCAAATTAGCCCCTCGACACACCTCTTAACTGCATAGTCAGAACATAAACGGTGCTGTCCCTCTCACTTCCAGCCTGTCGACTGCAACAATGTCAACAACTACCACTTCATTGACTGGAGCTGTGAGGACTACCACCTTGTCAAAGGCCATCCTGTCGACGGATGCTTTTAAGTCTCCTGCATTGATGCCTGCCTCAGTGGCAGTCACCAAAAGAAACAAATAGCACCCTATTTATCTTCAAGGCATAAGGGAACTATGCTTGGTGATTGTTCTTTAGCCAAAATCAAAGTGTCCCCATTTCCTCCATCCTGCCACCGAGTAATCAAGTGATGAGATTTTTTTGGTGCAGCTTATAGCATGCCACAGCTGAGTTAAGTGACAGGAGATGCATGACGAGGAGGGTGCTAATAAATTTCCACCTACCTACAAGGAGATTATTCATTCAATGATCACCAGCAGGCTCAGTCTCACTGGTAAGGCATGTTCCAAGAGAACTATCCTGATGAGAAACCTTATTAGGAGCACAGAAGCTCAAGAGAACACTATCTCAGCACCAATTTCCATAGTCACCGACTTGAGGCATATGCTTAAAGATTACTATAAGCGTTACCCTGAAGCAAATACGCAGTTGATGTTTCCGGTTTGTGCAGGAGCTTCAGGCTCGGCACCTTATCCAGCAGTCCAGTACATGTTCCCCATCAAGAGCAGAGGGACCACAACGACCGCCTGTCACCATGAGATCGCTGCTCCCCTAGATATGTGGTCAACAAATTGCGGGTGGTTCAGAATGCAGCAGCTCGTCTCCTGCTCGACATTCCGATGTATAGCTCGGTTAAACGGGCTCTGTCCACACTCCACTGGCTTCCAGTAGAACAGCGTGTGAATTTTAAGACTATTTGCATTATCCACAGATCACTACATAATAGAGGACCTCATCTGTTAAAGACTTTGGCAACTTTCTACAAACCAACTAGAGCCCTCAGATCGGCAGCCACAGCTTTAGCCATACTCCCCAAGATTAAGAAAGCTAGAGGGGGTGGTGCCACTATGGAATATTGCGGAGCTAAATTATGGAACTCCCTCAACATCCGACTAATTAGTCACAAACTAAACTTTCGGAGCACAATTAAAACCTGGCTTTTTAAACTCTAGTTCCTGTCTCTGGTTTTGTTGTGGTCCAACAGCGCTGCGAGGCCTCCAGGTAGTTTTGTTGCTCTACAAATTCAAATAACATAACATAATATATATGTGTGTGTGTGTTCGATGCCATGTGTAGCTGCAGATACACTGAAGGAACTAATTTAGGACCCAGTTCAGTTACTTCGTCAACATCAACTTCACCAGCAAGTTCTCCTCCTGAAGACATGAAAGGCTTTCATTAATTACTGGAACCAGCTTCTAAAATATTTGACCTATCTCTCCTGGCAAAGCAGACAATGTTTTGTGTGACTTAAAGGACTCTGCCAAAAAATCAGTCTGCTCTATTCCCATTATCAACTAGGTTTGTGAAGAAGGGCTTAAACTTATAAAAAACCCCAGCATCTGTTGCTGCAGTTATCCCCAGGCTAGATACAAAAATATAATTCTCTGGATGATGTATACACACCTCTTGATAGGTCATCCACGACTAGATTGAGTGGTCCTACAGGCTGCCCAGCGAAGATCCAGAAATCCTTCTGTCCACTGTTTAGCACCCCTGAACAAGGAGGGCAGAGGCCTAGACAACATTGGTAAACATTTAGCAGCAATGGCAGCTACATCCATTTGGGTGTCTTGTACGCTGGCTAATCTTGGTCGCCACGACCAGCAAACGTGGCCGGATTTTTCTCACCTACTGGAGTTCCCATCAGACCAGAAAATAAGCAAGGGGCATCTTGCAGGAAGGGGCTAGATCATTGTCTGAAATTAAACACTGCCAGTGAAAACTCAACTGTATTCAGACGGATGGCAGGTATAGTGGTAATACGCTGACCGGGTTGGCTAAAGTGACCTTTCAGCCCTGGAGTACAATCAAATTTTAGATATGCCCTTCAATTGGAAGAATTTGTTCGGGATACAGATGGCACTGCAGGCCATTAAAGCTGATACGGATACTGAGCACTCTGTCGGGACGCTGCAGCAATGGCATTTTCAGCCCTTTTGTTGAGGAAGAGGACAATACAGTATGACCGTCCTTTCAGTCCTCCCAATATCTGCCATATTCACAACTGGGATATCAACCTCAATACACTGAACAGCAATCTTACAGGGCCTCCATTATTTTCTTTTTTGCATACTCGAGACAACCAGCACGAGGGGGATCCCCAGGTACAGGAAACTCCCAGGGCACCAATAAAAGACAGTGACTATTTTCAAGCTCTTGTCACCTCGCCACTTCAGGACAAACCGTTAAGCCACTATCTCCCTGCCTTTTAAAATCCATGGGTGAGCATACCCTCAGATAGAAGGGCACTAGACATCGTCCATCATGGTCACACCCTGGAATTCATTCAAAAGCCTACCCATTCTCACAAGGGAAAGCATCAACAGCTTGCTCTTTTAAAGCAGGACATAGCTCTACTTTTCTCAAAGGGAGCTATCGAGAATGGTCCTTTGCAGCAACATGGCAGCGTTTTCTATTCAGACTTTTCACATCTGGGAAATGGAGGGGGGGGGTTATGGATCTCTGGCAGCTCAACAAATATATAAACAATTGTTCAGATGCTGTCCCGGCAAATCATATTGCTAGTCAAGAAAGAGAGTTTCATGATGTCACTTGGACACATACTTTCACCTTCCCATCCATGTGAAACACTGGCGATTTCTAAGATTCGAGGTGGGAGGGTGTCTATCAATTCAAGTTTCTACCGTTTGTCCCGAGAGCAGCTCCTAGGACCTTCACCAAATGCATGGCGTCAGTGGCTGCCTTCCTGAGAAGATTGGGACACCAGGTATTACCTTACCTGGATGACTGGTTGATCAAAGGGCCTATTTCTCTCTGCAACAAAAATCTACCATGGCTTGTCAGCAGCTCTGAGTCTCTGGGGATGAAATTGAATGAGGCCTCCATGGCAATCAGTTATTGCTAGGAGCAGTTCTGTACACCATGGTTCCCATTATGTACCTGACAACAGAACAAGTCCAAAAGATGAGGGGGAGAGGGCCCCTTTAATTGCAGAAGTCTGTTTCCGTAAGTGTGTTCAAGTCTGTGCTGGGAATGGTATCTTTATACATTTTATTGATGAACTGTTGCCTACACATGAGACAGTTACTGTAACAATTTGGATGCATAATGGATACAGCTGTGTAGTTCATTTGTTAACTTCACCCCTCCAGTGAAGAAAACTGTCATGGTGGGGAAGGGAAGTAAACATTTCTCAGTCTCTTTGGCTGCAACTCAACCATTTTTTTATGATGACAGAATGCTTCTCTAGAAGGATGGTGGGCTCCTTTTCAGGAGCCGGGATCAAAGGAAAATGGTCTGTTGAAGCTCAAATGCACACTAGTTTCCTAGAACTTGTGGCCGTTTCTCTGAGGCTGTAATGTGTTCCTGCCCAGAAATTTGCAATTCCTCGGTCCCAGTCAAAACACTATCACTGCATTATTCTGTCTTGCCAAACCAGGGGAAACCAGATCAAAAAGCCTCTCCTCCCAAGCCCAGCTTGTATCGAAGTGTTCGGTGGCATGTGTTGCTGCAGATACACATGCTTGCATAGTCCGCCGTCTGGTGTTGGGTCGGAGTGTTACAAGTTGTTTTTCTTCGAAGAAGTCTTTTCGAGTCACGAGGGACTCCTCCCACTTCGGTTCCATTGCGCATGGGCGTCGACTCCATCTTAGATTGTTTTTTTTCCGCCATCGGGTTTGGACGTGTTCCTTTTCGCTCCGTGTTTCGGGTCGGAAAGTTAGTCAGAATCAACGGAAAATTCGTCGGTATTGTTTTGTTCGGTATCGGGATAGTTAGGGCAAATCGACACCGAGCCTTAAAGAGCTCCGGTAACCCTTCGGGGTATTTTCGATCCCCCGTCGGGGCCTGGTCAGCCCGACCGCGTGCAACATCGAGACTGATGGAACGGACCCCGTTCCGATTCTGTCCTAAATGCCTCAGTAAATATCTTATACAGACCAACATTTGGTCTGTAACTTGTGCCTGTCCCCCGAGCACAAGGAAGAGTCGTGTGAGGCCTGTCGCGCGTTTCGGTCGAGAAAAACGCTCAGGGACCGAAGAGCCAGGAGGTTGCAGATGGCTTCCACGCCGACAGGACAACGAGGGTTCGAGGAGGAGGAGGAGGAAGAAGAAGAAACTTTCTCCATCCGCGATTCGGACTCCGAAGAATTAGACGAGCAACCAACCGTGAGTAAGACGTCGAAAGAAAGATCACACGAGAAAACAGACCAAGCCCCGGGGACGCCACTGCCAACAGGCCATGGCATAACCCCTAAAGTAGGTGACCGTCCATCGGCACCGAAAAAGGGCGAGCTGGTGCCGAAGTCGTCCGACTCAGGTCGAGACACAGGCGCGCAACACTCTCGGGACCGAGAAAGTGGTGCAGAAAAGGCTTGACACCGAGACAGCGGCACCGAAGCTACTCGACACAGAGAAAGCGGCACCGAAGATGGTCGACACCGAAAAAGAGAAAGATCTCGTTGGAGCCGAAAGCAACTAAAGACACGGTTTCGGTGCCAAAACACCCGGCAACCGAACCAAAAACCAGTTCCTACTCAGAGGAACAATCACTTTCCTCCCAACTGAAAAGACAGATTTGAGGAGGAATTACAAACTACAGAGGTAGATCACACGCAACAGCGGATCTTTATCCAAAGGGGTACAGGGAAAATCAGCACTCTTCCCCCCAATCAGAAGGAAAAGGAAGCTTGACTTCCAGCAACAAGACAAGCCACCACAAGCAAAGGTGGGAAAGAGGGCAACTCCACCACCCTCTCCACCCCAGTCAACTCATGTATCACCGGCACAGACTCCACCACCAGCTCATACCACCATGAGCCAGGATGATCAGGCAGCATGGGACCTCTATGATGCTCCAGTATCGGACAATAGCCCAGAGTCGTACCCAACTAAACCCTCACCATCTGAGGACAGTACAGCATATGCACAGGTGGTAGCTAGGGCAGCCGAATTTCATAATGTATCTCTACATTCGGAGCCTATTGAGGACGACTTCCTCTTTAACACCCTGTCCTACACCCACAGCCATTATCAAAGCCTTCCCATGCTCCCGGGAATGCTAAGGCACGCTAAACAGATTTTCAAGGAGCCTGTTAAAAGCAGAGCAATAACTCCAAGGGTGGAGAAAAAATACAAGGCAACGCCCACAGACCCTGCTTTTATTACATCACAACTGACACCAGATTCAGTAGTCGTAGGAGCAGCTCGTAAAAGAGCCAACTCGCAGACATCAGGCGACGCACCACCTCCGGACAAGGAGAGCCGCAAGTTTGATGCAGCTGGGAAAAGGGTTGCGGCACAAGCTGCAAATCAGTGGCGCGTCGCCAACTCGCAAGCGCTCCTAGCGCGATACGACGGGGCCCATTGGGACGAGATGCAACATCTCATCGAGCACCTCCCCAAAGAATTCCAGAAACGAGCGAAACAAGTGGTTGAAGAGGGGCAAAATATCCAACAACCAAATACGTTCTTCTATGGATGCAGCAGATACAGCTGCAAGAACAATAAATACTGCTGTGACAATCAGGAGGCACGCATGGCTGCGCACATCTGGCTTCAAACCTGAGATACAACAGGCAGTGCTCAATATGCCGTTCAATGAACAGCAATTGTTTGGCCCAGAAGTGGACACTGCAATTGAAAAATTGAAGGACACTGACACAGCCAAAGCCATGGGCGCACTCTATTCCCCGCAGGGCAGAGGCACATATGGCACATTTCGCAAAACAACTTTCGGAGGAGGGTTTCGAGGTCAAGCCACAGAAGCCAGCACCTCACAAACAAGACCACCTACCTACCAGGGACAATATCAAAGGGTTGGCTTTCGAGGCCAATACAGAGGGGGCCAATTCCCAAGAAACCGGGGAAAGTTTCAGGGTCCCAAAACCCCTCCGAATAAACAGTGACTCACAAGTCACACAACCCCTTCACACAACACCAGTGGGGGGGAGACTAAGCCAGTTCCACAAATCATGGGAGGAAATAACAACAGACACTTGGGTCTTAGCAATTATCCAACATGGTTATTGCATAGAATTTCTCCAACTCCCTCCAAACGTCCCACCGAAAACACACAAGATGTCCAAACAGCATACAGACCTTCTAGGACTAGAAGTTCAAGCATTACTGAAAAAAGACGCAATAGAATTAGTACCAAAAACACAAAAGAACACAGGAGTTTACTCACTGTACTTTCTAATACCGAAAAAGGACAAAAGTCTGAGACCAATATTGGATCTCAGAACACTAAACACCTACATCAAATCAGACCACTTTCACATGGTCACGTTACAAGACGCAATACCACTACTGAAACAGCAAGACTACATGACAACGTTAGATCTAAAAGACGCGTATTTCCATATACCGATACATCCCTCGCACAGGAAATACCTAAGGTTCGTATTCGAAGGAATACATTACCAATTCAAAGTGTTGCCATTCGGAATAACGACAGCACCAAGAGTCTTTACAAAATGTCTAGCAGTAGTAGCTGCACATATCAGCAGGCAGCAAATACACGTGTTCCCGTACCTAGACGATTGGTTAATCAAAACCAACTCGCTAACAAAGTGTTTACACCACACAGATGATGTTATACAAACCCTTTACAAACTGGGTTTCTCCATCAACTATGCAAAGTCACACCTTTTGCCGTGTCAAACACAGCAATACTTAGGAGCGACAATCAACACAACAAAAGGGATAGCCACTCCAAGTCCACAAAGGGTTCAAAATTTTCACAAGGTGATACAAGCTATGTATCCAACACAAAAGATACACGCAAAGATGGTCTTAAAACTCCTAGGCATGATGTCCTCATGCATAGCCATTGTCCCAAACGCAAGATTGCACATGCGGCCCTTACAACCGTGCCTAGCATCACAATGGTCACATGCACAGGGTCACCTTCTAGATCTGGTGTTGATAGACCGCCAAACATACATCTCGCTTCTATGGTGGAACAGTACAAATTTAAACAAAGGGCGACCTTTCCAAGACCCAGTGCCACAATACGTGATAACAGATGCTTCCATGACAGGGTGGGGAGCACACCTCAATCAACACAGCATCCAAGGACAATGGGACGTACATCAAAGAAAGTTTCATATAAATCACCTAGAATTGTTAGCAGTATTTCTAGCGTTGAAAGCATTCCAACCAATGATAACCCACAAATACATTCTTGTCAAAACAGACAACATGACGACAATGTATTATTTAAACAAACCGGGGGGAACACACTCGACACAGTTGTGTCTCCTCACACAAAATATATGGCATTGGGCAATTCACAACCACATTCGCCTAATAGCAGTTTATTCCAGGGATCCAGAACCAGCTAGCAGACCATCTCTCTCGGGATCACCAACAGGTCCACAAATGGGAAATTCACCCCCAAATCCTGAACACTTACTTCCAAATTTGGGGAACACCTCAAATAGATCTATTTGCAACAAAAGAAAACGCAAAATGCCAAAACTTCGCATCCAGGTACCCACACCGGCAATCTCAAGGCAATGCTCTATGGATGAATTGGTCAGGGATATTTGCGTACGCTTTTCCCCCTCCCCCTCTCCTTCCATATCTAGTAAACAGATTGAGTCAAAACAAACTCAAACTCATACTAATAGCACCAACATGGGCAAGACAACCTTGGTATACCACACTACTAGACCTGTCAGTAGTACCTCATGTCAAACTACCCAACAGGCCAGATCTGTTAACACAACACAAACCGATCAGGCATCCAAACCCAGCATCGCTGAATCTAGCAATTTGGCTCCTGAAATCCTAGAATTTGGACACTTGAACCTCACACAAGAATGTATGGAGGTCATAAAACAAGCTAGAAGGCCATCCACTAGACACTGCTATGCAAGTAAATGGAAAAGATTTGTTTGTTACTGCCATAATAATCAAGTCCAACCAAGTCCAACCATTGCATGCATCTCCAAAAGATGTAGTAGGATATTTACTACATCTACAAAAATCAAATCTAGCTTTCTCTTCCATAAAAATACATCTCTCAGCAATATCTGCTTACCTGCAGATTACTCATTCAACTTCCCTATTTAGAATACCTGTCATTAAAGCGTTTATGGAGGGCCTAAAGAGAATACCACCAAGGACACCACCTGTTCCTTCATGGAACCTCAACATTGTCTTGACAAGGCTCATGGGTCCACCTTTCGAACCCATGCATTCTTGTGAAATGCAATACTTAACGTGGAAAGTTGCATTTCTCATTGCCATCACATCTCTAAGAAGAGTAAGTGAAATACAGGTGTTTACCATACAAGAACCATTTATTCAAATACACAAAAATAAGGTCGTTCTAAGAACAAATCCAAAATTCTTACCAAAGGTTATCTCACCTTTCCACTTAAACCAAACAGTGGAATTACCAGTGTTCTTCCCACAGCCAGATTCAGTAGCTGAAAGAGCACTACATACATTAGACATCAAGAGAGCGCTAATGTACTACATTGACAGGACAAAAGAAATTAGGAAAACAAAACAACTATTTATTGCCTTCCAAAAACCTCATACAGGAAATCCAATTTCAAAACAAGGTATCGCCAGATGGATAGTAAAGTGCATCCAAACCTGCTATCTTAAAGCAAAGAGAGAACTGCCTATTACACCAAAGGCACACTCAACCAGAAAGAAAGGTGCTACTATGGCCTTTCTAGGAAATATTCCAATGACCGAAATATGTAAGGCAGCAACATGGTCTACGCCTCATACGTTTACCAAGCACTACTGTGTAGATGTTATCTGCACAACAGGCCACAGTAGGTCAAGCCGTACTAAGAACTTTATTTCAAACTACTTCAACTCCACCGCTTTTGGGGAGATAACTGCTTACTAGTCTATGCACAGCATGTGTATCTGCAGCAACACATGCCACCGTACTGAAAATGTCACTTACCCAGTGTACATCTGTTCGTGGCATTAGTCGCTGCAGATTCACATGCGCCCACCCTCCTCCCCGGGAGCCTGTAGCCATTTAGAAGTAGATCTTGAACATTTGTACATTTGTAAATATATTACATTAAACCTTAATTTTGTACATACGTATTTGTTCCATTGCATGGGCACTATTATTAGCATACACAACTCCTACCTCACCCTCTGCGGGGAAAACAATCTAAGATGGGAGTCGACGCCCATGCGCAATGCAACCGAAGTGGGAGGAGTCCCTCGGTCTCGTGACTCAAAGACTTCTTCGAAGAAAAACAACTTGTAACACTCCGACCCAACACCAGACGGCGGACTATGCACAGCATGTGAATCTGCAGCGACTAATGCCACGAACAGATGTACAACTGGGTAAGTGACATTTTCATTTTGATACATGGCATCTCCCTGCTAGTCTAACATATACCAGGCGTCAGTTTCTGGGTGGACTCCTAGCAGGGCCGCGACTCCATGCCAAGAATGGGAAATGAATTGAACACGTTTGTCTCCGATCTTCCAAAAGTGGGGTACCCCAAATCTGGATCTCGTTTCAGCTCTATTCAACAAAAATACAGAATGTTTGCAAGCAGGTTCCCTCACTCCTGGGGGAATGCTCTTCAGGTATGATGGGCACGGATGTTTGCTGATGCATTTGAGCCCTTTCCTATCATTCCCGGGGTAATACACAACATGAAGGAGCCATGCAATCTCATTCTCCTATCACTGGCATGTCAGAGACCATATTCGTACACAGAACTCTTCCTCTTGTCTGGGTGGGTGTCCACACATCCAAATTCCATCAATAGAGAACCTGCTTTCAATGAGCAATGACCAGGTCTTGTATCCTCAATCTATTCTTTGGCATATCACCTGACGACAGTGAATTTGAAACTGAGTATACCACTAGAATTCCAGTCAATCCTGGAACAGTCGGGCGTTTTCCATAAATAGTCTTATGTGGTAAAATGAAAGATTCTGCTCCTGCTGTTGTAAACAGTATGCAGTGGTTTCTTTCTTCTCCAGAACAGTTACTGCCATCTTCTTTACCTTGCGAAGTTTGACTTGGCACACTCCTCTCAAAGTCCATTTGGCAACAATCTCTAGGTTGTGTAGAAAAACTGGTGAAATGTCCTCGGGTGAAAGACATCTGTGGTCAACTAGACTTGTGAAAATTCATGAAGGGCTTATTCAGAGCCTTTCCACCTATAAAGCCTCCTGCAATATACTGGCAGCTGAAAAGGGTGCTTTCTCAGCTCATGAAGGGACCATTTTTACCAATCCATAAAGCGGATATGAAGTATGTCTCATGGAAGAGGAGTCTGCAAAATCTAAGCCTTTACGGTCATTCAGATTTTGTGACAGTTCAGGGACAGTAAGGTGTTAAGAACAAACCTAAGTTCATCCTCCAAAATTCCATCTTCTTTCCACTTATATGAACCTATCATTCTCTCCACCTATTAAGGACCCTTATTCCACTGCAGAAAGGGCATTTCATTCCCTGGATGTCAAACGGTGATTGAAATTGTATACTTTGTTCTAAAGCGGTTAGGAAATCGGATCGGCTTCATGTTTTTTTGCTCCACCCAGGAAGAGTTACGGACTTTCAAGAAGCAGCATAGCCCATTTGGTATCTGCATTTTGCCATAAAAAAGCAGGAAGGTCTCGAGCCATGAAAGTCACTGCACATTCAACAAGCTGGGTAATCCACTGCCTTGTTTGCTAGAGTATCACTTCCAGACATTTGGAGAGTGGCAATGTTGTCAAATGCACATACTTTTGCCAACCACTATTGTGATGCAGCATGGAAAGCAGATGCTGCAGTTGGACAGGCAGTATTCAGTCATCTTTCATAAAGGTACAGATTGTAAATGCAATATTTTTCAAATAGTATATTACAGCTCAATCACCACTTTATTTTTTATTTTTTTTTATTTTCAGATCGTATTTGCTTGTCACCTCTTTGGAGAGGGGTTTACTCCACTGTTTATTCTGTTTACTGCTCACTATGATCCAAGCACTGCATCTTTTATACAATCACATATTGTAGAATAAAACAAGTTACTTGTCTGCTGTGGATCTCCAGTTTTAATATCTTTCATAAATGCACATGAGTTGCCAACTTCCCGATTTTTGGCTCACCAGTTCTATACTACACCGATATCTTATTACACTGGTGCTCAAGATCTGAGGTATGCTGACTGCAGGGTAATATGATTGGTTCAGCGTCTAGTCTTGATTGTCTGGAGTTTGGGTCTTTTATTACAATGTGAATTGGTTAACAATCAAAAGCTTTTTCTATTCTGTTAATGTACTTACGTTGTACTGCTAATTTTGAATACCGCGGGACTCCCACTATGACAGCAGGGAAGATTGAAGTATAGGAATCCGTGAAAGCTACCAATACTGGAGAACCACAGTGTACAGATAACATGTTTTTTTTTACTGGTTTATCAATCTGCCATGGGTTTCTAGCCTAAGGATCAGGAGTAGTTCAAAGCCTGTAAATCTATGAATAATTTCTGTGCAGGAGAAGCACCTTTGCCGTTACTTCATCCTGCATATCCTGTTCTAGGAGATTGTCTGTAAAATCAAATCTGCTACACCTTCAAATGAAACCATGGACTAGATTCACAATGTAGCATAGGATGTTTCGGGGTACATTGGAGATTAGTTTTACTGCTAGTTGAATTCACAAAATTAGATTGGAAATAGTGTGGAAAGCTGCACCTGGTGCAGGATTTCATTCAATTCTGTGATTGTCCAATCTGTAAGGAGTTTTCGGTTTCCTTTCTTCGCTGGAAAAGTAAATGTGAAGTTTGAATATCCGCAACCTAGTTTGCGAGCATTCACAAACATCAACTAAATCACGCCTTGGGGCGTCCCAGAGCCTCACCACTTGAGCGGGTTTTCTAGGTGTGGAAATTGGCACAGAGCAGATCTCTGCAGCACAATAGAGGTTACACTGACCGAGATTCCAGTAATGAATTCCTTTTATGCTGGAATGAACCTTTTTGTTTACAGGCACTCTAGGTGAAACTTAATTTTTATAAGCACTCTACCCTCGAAACACATTATCTGAGTAAACGTGATAGATCACCTTTTATGTTGTAAGGTTCTAAAATTGTTTCATGACTAAAATGTTTAACATTTTACAACGGTTGCCAGCTGTTCAAAAAAAATGCTTATCTGCTGACCCAAATAGCAGCTAGACCCTGTTTTGGTCTTTTGTCCTACAGTGTACTGAGTTTTTCTAAATGGTGTGATATGATAGACTAAACACGTTTTGTTTGCAACTTAACTTGAATATTGTACACTTTTGTGTTACTGTGGGGCTTACACAAATTAACGTACTGTAGTCTTATACAGAATAATTCGTTATTTATTTGTATTTTTTAATTACAATGCCTTTAAAGAAAACAAGCCAAGTGACGCTCTGCAGACCTATACCTAGGCTTATTTTTTCACCAAAACACAATGCAGGTTCACTCTATTGCCTTCCGAGTGGGAGGTGGGGATTTATATGTAGGAGTAGTCTTTGCTCCCTCAAAGTGTCATAATTGTCAAGGCTGTCTTAATGTGATTGACAAGAGTTCAAAACGGCCCTGAGTCTGAACTTGTCAATTGAATGAGTTAATAATTAACATGCAATTTCGAGGCAAATTATTTGAATACTCGTCTCCTAATTTCCCCTCCTGCTCCCAGATGTCACTCTCCCATAACTGTCATTGGCATAGAGGCGGTGAAGCAAAAGTCTTGGTTTCACTTTAGTGAAATTGCCGGTAATAAAGTTTGTCAAACATGGTTCTTAGGAGCTATTCAATGCACTTATAGCCTCCTTCAAAGAGCGCCTAGTACTCATGCCAGTTGGAAATGAAAGTTCTAAAGCTCAACTGTTGCCCTGATTGTATCCTATTCAGACTGCATGAAGTTTGGTCTGAATGGTTAGTTTGGAACTTGCAAATATTTGTCATACTGATGCACAAATTAGCTTCTAAACTTTACAGTTGGTTATTTATTAGGTCATGTCCAAAGACCCAACTCACTGGGCCTGGCTACGTGAGCGTCCTCCCCACCACAGCGGAGCCATCCGCAGCTACCTGAAGAACGACGAGGATTCATTCCCCCGAGGACCTGGCTTTACTCCAGTTAGCTGCAAGCTCTGCAGGCAGGCCGGGAGCTGCAGTTCTGAGGGCACTGTAAATACCTCTCCAGAGAGTGATCCGTTTCAGTTTTCAGACAAGTGGTCCCAGGACCTGCTCATTCTACCCCCAGACATTGTTTTGGATCCAGGAGCAACATACGACATACACAGTGAGTACTGCCTATTTGGCATATCTATACCTTGTACATTTTCAAGGTATTGCTTTTTTTTTATAGTGTTTGAATTAAGTCCACCAGAATTACTTGGGTTTTTTAAGGTTTCTGAAGCAAGCTTTGTAGTGTACTTTTTGTACATGCTGTCACTCATTCCCATTTGATTGGATGCTCCAGAGTTGGATCCAGAACAGGGAATGGAATAACGTTTACTAGGCCATATGTAGAGCTTTAGCCCCTTTATCATTATGAGCCCAGCCTTCACCTCACACCTAAGCGTTGCAAATTGTTCCAGCCAAGTGCCTTCTGTCTGCTTCATGGTAGATAGAATAGAGGGAGACACTCACTTCCTGTTTGAGTGGTGCTGTAGCATTATTTTGTGTAGCCCCCCCCCAAGAAGGGGCGGCAATCGTATTCACCATTCATATTGTATTTGTTCCCCCAGTTAAGGAGTAACCCTTCCCGAGCTGTTTTACCTGGAAAAATTAGTACAGGTATTGCACTTTTTTAGGTTGAGCATACCATTTAGCGCAGCAGTTTGGTTTATTAAAGACATTTTGGGGACATTCAGAAAGTTGCCCTAGGAATGCATTTTACCTGCTACTTACCATTGGCTTTGTGGTTTGTAACTCACATATTCTGGCTTTCTGTTTGCTGACTTTATTTGATTTTGGCTCTCCAGCTTGTTTGTCCTGCCCATTGCCTGAACCTTCTTTACTGGATTTTTCCACAAACTCACTTTCTGTAGACAGGCCTTTAAATCTTACCTTGTCACATTTGCTGGACATTCAAAGACCAGGTCAGTGTCAAGCTGTGTCTTCCGAGTGAGCTTGGTGTTTAATTTGCTTTCACTGTCTTCAAAGTGAATGTTTATAGGAATGTGTGCAGATTATTCTCGCCCTCTCTCTGAGCTACATAAGGGTTATGTTACAGCATCAAATGGAGCACAGTATAACATGGGATAACAGATTTTTCTTTCACTTGATAGGTTAGTGGTTTATTGCTGCAACACAAATCCTTGTTATTTGCAGTTAATAAATTATAATCCTTCTAATATAGCAGTGAGCCATGAATGACATGACACTGTCCACCTTGTAACCCCCTGTTTTATGCAACAAAAATCTTGTACATTGATTTACAGACTTCAATCGTTTGTCAATGTATAATATGTAGGTTATGTAAAGTGCTCTGACACACTGCACTGGGAGGAGTAGGACTATAAAAGAAGTAAAATAGTGGCATTTACATTGTTTGTGCAAATACTGGGACACACCAGCGCATTTGACATCATTTCTCATATAAATGGGGTCTGAACAAAGTCAAAAGCATCCCTTAAAGGCTCACAGCTTATCACTTCACATGTGTTCCTTTCCCCCTCCTTTCCATTTGCATCCATCCCAGTGTCAAGGCGGCCCCCAACCATGATCAGATTGGAACAAAAGGAGGCCTGATGGCCCCTTAACGTCGAGCTTTATCTTTTGCCCAGATGGAAGGGAAAATAAATGTAAACAAAGTCCCCAATTATCTTCGCCACTTTGCCTAACACCCCCCCCCCCACACCCCCCCCACCCCCAAAAAATATGCATATTGCTGGTTAGAACAAAAGCAGACGATGGTGCAAATGTGTCCCGGTGTCTGAATTACAACAGGACAAGTTCAGCCATGGCAAATAGGTGCAGCCGTTTTTCACAAACACCACTGCTCTTGAATCACCTCAAAACGCATTTTCTTCCCTGTCTTTGGAACACACTTCCAGGAGCTTACTCTATTTTCACGTGCAGTGACACGACGACAACCAGAAAATACATTGAGCCCCAAGCTCTGTGTTAAAATACAAAGTATACCCTTTCATGGCTATTCATGAGTACCACAACTTACCATCCTGCTTTGGAGCACACAACAATAAAACACCTCTTTAGTGGTCATTCTGAACTACACTTACCAGGCCAGACATTACATTACATACATCTGTACATCATGCTTTTTTTAAAAAGAATATATAATTGCAAATAGTAGATTTGGAATGTTTATAAACTTTCAACTATATTGCACATCTTCCACACAGCTGTACAACGTGGCTTAAAACATAAATCCAAATACAGAGATTTTGAACATTTCTTGCCATGTTGTACTGCTGTGCTGCTTGGTTAAAAGCTGAAACATATAAAGTGAACATAAAAGCATTAACCGCATCATAGCATTAAAAAAAAAAAAAAATCATGCTGCTCTACAGCTGTGCGGCATGGCACAAAAATATTAGCAAACCAAATAGATCTTTCTCAGGCAAGACCTGTTGGCTTTGCCAATGCTAGTTTCTTCCCTGAAACTTGACCAAAGGACACAGCTAGTGCCTGCCAAAGGTTAGCACAAATCCCTTGACCCTGTCTATGGTCACGAAATTAGATAATGAGGCTTGAGCTCTATGCCCAGCTGAATTAGTGATTGTTGTTAGAGATTCCCTGCCCCTTTTTTGTTGCTCTTTCAGAAGTTGAAGCCTCCAATGTCCCACCTTAGTACTTACTGCAGAGGAATGTAGGGCCGTTCCTCTGCACTAGTATGTGCCTTTGGTATAAGGCCGTGCCTTGGATATCCTGCTTTTTCTTGGTTGCTCCTTATTGTTTTACCCTCTCTTTTGGCTGGCACTGTAGTTCTAGCTTGTGTGCAGAACACGGAGCTTTTACTGTGCTGTGTAGATCTGGGCATAACTTAACAGGTACCTCATGTAACTTTCCCGTTTTAGTATAGAATTTAGATTTTCCTAGCCTTGGTATCGGAAAGGCTAGATTTTATTAAAGACAATGAGGCGAGTATTATGCTTTACTTTTCTCACTTTATTAAACAGCAGCCAAGAACTACAAATCCCAGAATCCCTGGGAAAAGAACTACAAAATACATCACAATGGGGCTAACCGTTGCTTGAGCCCCATAATAACAATCTTGACAGAGCATGAAGCCCTATTTTCTTGTGAACGTCAGTCAACCGAGTAATCTGAAAATAACCATAATATTCCATAGAGAATCAAAGCAGAGAGGAAATCCTTGCAGAAGTCCTTAACGAAAGGATAGAAAACTGTAGAACAGGATGACTCGTGTGAAGATCCAAATCCAAGAGGCGATGAAAGATGGTCAGCCGGTGAGGGTTATGAGGAGGGATAATACTCGCCTCCTTGTCTTTAATAAAATCTAGCTTTTCTGACACCAAGGCTAGAAAATCTCAATTTTATTACAAGACAGGAGGCCCGTATTATGCTTATTCAAAGCTATGAAATAACAGTTTGTAAAGGATGATCGACAGGTTTACAATAGAAAGGTCCAAACGTACTAACGTTTGACCAATCTGCAGATCTGAGGATATCCTGTAAACTAGAACCAGACCAAAAGGCACAAGAAGCTGTAGCTACTTTAACGGAATGGGTGCCATAAAAGTCGGTAGGGACCCCAGCCAAAGACATCAGCCACTCTACCCAATGAGCCAAAGTGGGAGATGAAACAGGTTTGTGGGGTTTCTGAAAGGAAATAAGTAATTGAGATGAGGAAGGAACCCTGAGATCTGTAGTTCGTGAAACATAAGTTTTAAGCAATTACTGACAGTTTAGGCTGAGAGGGGAAAAAAGGGATAGAGGACAGAAGACAAATTGGTTTTGGTACATCTAAATACAATAAAATACACACCTAAAGCGGAAACATGAAAGGAGGAAACATCCAGAGCCTTCACAATCCGAAACACGTTTGATATATACTAGACAGAGGAGCATAGTCAGTTTAGCAGACAGATGTTTCAAAGAAAGATCAGCATTATCGGGCCATGAAATAAGAAGACAAAGGACGGAGTTCACATCTCACATGGAAATGTATTTGGGAGCTGGAGATTTGGAAAAACGTACTCCTTTTAAAAGACGACAAACCAAAGGGTGTTCTCCCACTGGTCTGCCATCTACCCTGACGTGTTCTGAAGAGATTGCACACCTATAGGTATTGACAGTACCATAAGCCTTACCTTGGGAATCTAGGGAAGCCAGGAAATTTACAACTAAGGTAAGATCTTCTGAAACAGTATTGGAATTCCTGCCCACACACCAGCTAGACCATACTGACCAGGCGGAGCGGTAGGCCCTTGAAGTACCCGGAGCCCAGGATTGTTGGATGAATTGGACAGCCTCTTCCGAAATTCCTGGGGTTTTCCAGGAAGCCCTGAAATCCTCCAAGCTATGAGATACAGGGAACCTTGTAATACAAGATTGTGGGGAAGACCCTGAGAGTTCAAGAGAAGATCGGGGAAGGGAGGAATCAAGACCGTAAGGTCTGACCAGAGTTCTAATAGGGTGGGATACCAAGGCTGATACTGCCAGAATGGAGTGATGAGAACTGGAGAAGAACATTGTCTGCGAACGTGAGCCAAGACCAGAGCAATAAATCGGAAGGGGGTAAAAGCGTACAGGAGAGGAGGCCAAGCTTGAAGGAAAGCATTGTTATCTAAGGCCAAATGATCTGGTCTCCAACTGAAGAAGGTTGGAAGTTGGGAATTGAGCCTTGAGGCAAAAAGGTCTATGGAAATAGTTCCGAAGATGGAAGAAAGGAGTTTGAATATGGAAGGGTGAAGACTCCAATCACTTGAATCCTGGAGTGTCTTGAGAACCAATCGGCGACCACATTCAGATTGCCTGGGAGATATTCTGCTCTGACTGAGATGTTTTTGTGGAGACAGAACTACCAGAGACTCTTGGCCAAAAGAGCCAAAGGTTTGGATCTTGTTCCACCAAGGCGATTTATGTATGTTATGGCCGATAGGTTGTCCATTCTCAAGAAGAATGGAGCACTTTACTTTGTCTTTTGTAAGTGACTGGATGGCAAAGGAACCTGCAAGCATCTCTAAACAGTTTATGTGCAGTGACGTGTCTTGAACGGACCATGGACCCCCCTGTCGAGAGTGGACCACATCTTGTGCCACAACCTGTCAGACTTGCATCTGACTCTAAGACAAGATCTGGGGCGGCAGAGAAAATTGTTCTCCCGTTCCAGGTGTCTAAATGACTCATCCACCATGTAAGTTCTTCCCTGGACTCTGCATCTAGGATAACTTCATCTGAATAAGAGACCTTTCTGAAGGTGACTGATTTTTAACCTCTGGAGGGCTCTGTAATGAAGGGGTCCTGGAAAAATGGCCTGAATGGAGGTAGACAGGAGGCCTAAGAGACGAGCTAGAGCTCTCCGGGAAGAACAAGGGAGAGACAAAGCATGCTGAATCTCCTTTTTCAGGGAGACTTTGTGTTGTGGAAGCTGGAGAAGTGACTCTGTAGTGTTGACTAGGGACCCTAAGAACTTGAGAGATTGAGAAGGAATTAAAGCAGACTTTTGAAGATTTATGAGGAAGCCTAGTCGAGAAAGAAGGTCTTGACACCAGTTTAGTTCAGTCACGAAGGAAGATTTGTCCTGAGCCATAATAAGGAAGTCGTCGAGATCAACAAGTCTTATCCCTTGAGCCCTGAGGAACGCTACTACAGGTTTGAGGATCTTGGTGAAACACCAAGGGGCCGAGGAAAGACCGAAGGGAAGAGTTTTTAATTGAAAGAAAGAATTTTGACACTGGAATTGAAGAAATTTCCTGAAAGCGGGATGGACAGGAACTGAAAGTTGGGCGTCCTGAAGATCTATCCAGACTAACCAGTCGTTGTGAAGGAGATCTGAGATGGAGGATAGTTTTCATATTGAAATGATAAACAACAAAATTGTTGAACTCTTTAAGATTTGACGGGACAATGTTTTTTGTTCTTTTGAACCGAAAAGATGTTGCTGAGAAATCTGGAAGGGTCGAAAACCACTTCCTCAATAGCCTGCTTTGATAGTTGTATTGTACCTCGTCGTGAACGAGGTGAAACTGATTGCGAGAAAAGAGGGCGAAGAAGAAGTTGCTGATGAGTTTGGTAAAGATCTATGCAATAGCCTTGCACAGTCTGAATTATCCAAGGATCGGACGTTATAGAAAGCCAAGCGTTCAAACATAAAGCTAGTCTGCCTCCCACTGGAGGCAGGCCAGAACTGAAAGTTCTTAACTGCAAGTTGTTCTAGTTTAGATCTGTAACCCCTGTCGAGGCCTCAGCGGAACCGACTGGGGTTTGTACCCCTGGCAGCCGTCAAGCTGATTGCCTTAGGAATAGAAGCATTTGTTGAGGGATTGTCCTTGTTGAGAAGCGGCTGGCAAAATGACTTTCCTTTGCCGGCCCTTCCAAAAACACGATTGGAAAATTATTTTTATGGAGAAATGGGTTTTGTCTAAGGAGTTGAAGGTAGAGACTTATTTACTCATCTCTTTTATGAAAGTCTCCAAAAAGGCCATCAGCATTAGGACTTTCCTACTTGGAAGCTAGAGAGCTGAGCTTAAGGTCGATCCTAAGAAGGCTCTTCCACCGCTCTTGAGATGTAGACATTGGCATTGCCTAACATACAAATCGCCCATTTAGCCCAGTTGGAAAGCATATCTGAATCCACCTGTGAATCTTCCATTTTTGCTTCCTCAGCCAAGTCAAAGATTGTAGTGAGGGGTCCCACAAGGTCCAAAAGTCTGTCCTGACAGTTCGACCAGGCACGGTCCACACCTTTTTTAGGGTCCTTCCCAAATTTGGTAAAGAGTAGCATATTAGGGTCAATGGCGGGGGTATCAATCCCTTTAGAAGGAAAGGAGGGTCTGGGACATTCGGACTTTAATTTTTTCTGGATGACTTGTCAAGAGGATGCCTAAGGTAAAAGGAAACCTAGTCCGAAACATGGTTGGAAGGGAACCATTTTGAGGAATTGGGATGATAAATGGATGTGGGGGGTCAAACATGGGGTCACCATCAGGGTCCACCAGATCCTCTGGCACAAAGTGAGGGGAATTATGAGGAGGAATTTACGCTTTTTCTCCGGAGGCCCATCATATAAGTCATCATTAAACATCTCTTGCAAGACATCGTCCCAATCACTGTGTCCCGTAAATGCAAAATATTAAGAGGGGAGGAAGGGAGCCTCGAAACATTCGCCTCTCGGGTTGGAGGCCCAAACTTGGAAGAAACACCTTTTGTAAAGCTCATGGGAATGACACGTTTCCTACCTCTCAAAGGAGGATTAACCTTAGGTGCGTGAAGCATCTTGGAAATGGAGGCTACGTTTTTGGATATGTCTAACATAGGCACAAACTGCGTGTTGGACTGAATCCTTGATACAGGATTTCAAATTATCCTTTATAGATTGTTTGGTCATCCTCAGACATACTGGGCAAAAGTTTAAAATTTAAAAGAAAAAAGAATGACAAATGTAAAGAACAGGCTGAAAACCCGGTCAATGGTGAAGAAAAAACAGGGAAAAAAGGGTTAAAAACCCAGGCTGGTAAAAGGGGAAATGACCATCTGTTGCAGGGGCTGGACGGGCGTGGGAGGCCAAACCAGGAAGTTAACGCACAAAAGACCTCACCAGCTGGTGGAAGAAGGGCAGACACGTTGTAGGCCGGAACCAAAGGCAAGCGTGCGTCGGTGGAATGAGGAACCAGCAGTAGATGCAAGGTAAAAAAAAATACCTCAGGCAGCACGGAACGAACGTTATAAGAACGTTCTAAACGCCCGCCTGCGAGGAAAATGCAGAAAGGGACGCACAAGCGTGAAGCAAACACAACGGGGCGCAATACAAAGCGGCTGAAAATACATGTATAGATATGATAAAACGTGAAAAAACTTGTAATTCACATGCAATAACAAATAGAAGTATAAATGGCAAGCAGGGAACTAGTCTTGACTGAGCGCACCAAGCCCTCTTTTCTTGCTGCTCGCAGCCAAGATGTTATGGGGCTCGTTGCGTGATTGGTTAGCCCCATTGTAATGTATTTTGTAGTTCTTTTCCCAGGGATTCTGGGATTTGTAGTTCTTGGCTGCTGTTTATTAAAGTGAGAAGTAAAACATAATACGAGCCTGCTGTCTTGTAATATTCTCTTGGTCTGCGGACTTGGTGAATCTGGTTCTGGAAGTCCAGGTTATAGGATTTTTTTTTTTTTGTCTTTGTGACAGTTTAGTCTGCATCATGCACTGGATGCAGCTGCCTCTATTGAAATCTAGTGCTATTCCAGCTGCTAATCCGTAACTTAAGATACGGAAATCTGAGTTTTTATTTATTTATCCCATCATATGCAGGCTCCCTCAGGACTGTGATTAGCCCAGTGTCAGTTGATTGCCTAACTTATTAGGTGAGCACAACCTACTTATGGGCTACTAATGCAGAAATAGAAACCAAATCGTAACACTGTATTCTCTGAATGCTGTCCTGTAGAATATTTTGCTAATGAAGGAAAAATGGCTAAACTGCTTGGGCAACTACTCCAGTTGATCTTTCTTTAGAAAGGTGCAGCTTTTGATCAGGAAGTTCAGGTTTTACTTGAATCCTGGGCAGGCAGCTATCTCCCTTATGCTTTCAGATGGACAGCAGGATGATTCATTGAGTATTACATTTGTACTGATTAGTGTATCTAAACCATGCTGTGTTCCACAGTACTCAATTCATCCTAAGTCATGAAGCATATTCACGGTTTCCAGTTCAAAAAGCAGTTTAATCACCCTGAACTTAGAAATTCGATTGTGTAGGCAGGTTTTCCAAATGACATGTATCGGAGTGGTAATGAGCATTAGTGCTGGATTTAATTGAAATGTCCTTTTCAGAGTTTGGCTTCCTTTGTAGTGAATGGTCATTGTTTTCCATCCATAACTAATTATAAATACATCCATTTTATTCAGCATGTTGACAGTAGTCTGCTCGTTAGACCAACAAAGATTCCGTTTCTACACCTAATTCTGCTCCAACAAACTTCTCTCCAAAGAATAGTAGTAATAAGCTTTTAGCATGCTTACTGTGGCAACACACTGATTTTAACCCACGGATTGGACTCTGGCAATCCTCCCTGAAACTCCGATCCTCACATGGTACACTTCTCGATCACTTGTTTTAATGTCTAAACATCCTCCTCACGAGGAGGCTTTTAGCTTTGTGTCTTCGCCCCTTTCTGGGAAGTGTACCAGATAGTCCTTCCTTTTTGCTTCATACCAACTTTGTATATTTTGTCAAAGCATTGATCCATGCTGCACGTCCTGCTCAGTAAAAAAACAACCCCCCTTAGTGTATGAGTGGGGTGGGGGGGGGGCATGTAGGGGTGCTGGCAGAAGGCACGGCTGAAGATGGGATATGCTTGCAAAGAACCTGGTGGCTGTTATCCAAAGGTGAACACTTTAATGATATGTTTTCATTTAGTCTATACACTTTCTTTTTTTCTTTTCCTTTTAGTTCTTCAAGAACCATTGGTTGGACTAGAACCTGGCGGCACAGCCATAGCATGGCCCCTGTAGCAATGACCTGCAAAAACCAGAGATTCTGGCAGAGGATTTATGCTTCACCCTCCGCAAGGCGGCAAAGACCTTGCACAGGTTCACTGTTCACGAGACCCAGGATTGAAAGCACTTTACGTAGTTTTGAAGCTCTTGGATGGAAGGGCGATATGGAAATTGTACAAAGCTATTTAAGTTATTGTTTAAATATTTAAAATTGTTTACTGGTGTCTTTTTTTGCTTCCTGTATATAGAAAATGTATATTTGATATTGTATTGGATGGGAAGATTGTGAATAAAACATCAAGGAACACAATTGTGTTGTGTATGCGAACTGAAAGGGGATTCTAGACCAAACTGGCCTGGCTAACTGCAGCTCGTATATCCCTTGTCCCATTCTTTTTAGTCCTAGGAATGATATCTTTAAATTCATTCTCCAGCAATTAAATCATCAAGGTAAAAAAACAAACCCGCCGCCCCAAACACCACCTCAACTTCCTTGTTGGTAATCTGTTATGTTGTGTTGGGGGGGGTCTACTTGACATGCTGGTGTTACTAGGCTTCAGGTGTGGACATTGGGGTTGTTCACACCCTTGATGCTGCAGATTTGCCCATGAATACTCCTGCACTCATCTCCGGATAGAGGTCAAGCAGTCCAGTGTGTCTGAGCTAGTAGGGTGTGGGTAGTATAGACCCAGAACGCAACAGTCTCACTACAGGCACAATAAGTGAATGTCCAGGCTAGTGCCTTTCCTTTTTTTTAAAAAAAAAAATTGAATATCGCAAGTTTACTACGTAAGGTAATAGGACTACTATTATGAACTCTACAGGTTTCACTAATCAAACGTTCCCATTTGGGGCTATTTCTATCTTGCCTTCGTTCTCCAGAGACTACACTGCTTTGCGCAAGGTGATTGCTTGCAATGTAATTAATTTGCAGTTATCTAGCACCAACCACCCCCATGCATCAAGACATTTTAACCACCAACCATGGGTTCCAGATCTGCGTGGTGTAGACGAATGTTATTGATTGTTTGTTTTGGACCGAGCCCTCTGTCAGGGTTTTGTAGGCCTTTATGGCTTTGCACTTTACTCCTTCTAATCATTGTTAATCTGTGTGCACTCTAGTCTAAATACTGTACAGTTGGAGTTAACCTGATTAGTACATTTAATTTAAGTCCCTGGTAAATAGTACTGTGTATACCCAGATCTGTACATGTAAATACTACTGGCCTGCTGCACTCGTGCCACCCACCAAAGAAGCCCTGTAGAATGTCTTTGGCCTGCCCCGGCAGCCTGTAGTGCAGTTTTAAATTACCATTCCGACCTAGCAAGTTAAATCTTTTGCCAGACCCAATTAAAGCTTCCTTTTCAATACTTATAAATCACCCCAGAGGTTGGGCTTAAAGGCTCATGTGCCTAGATGCATGGTATTTAAAAAGTAGGAGCGGTGTTCTTGGGTTTTACATGGCCTAGCAGTAAAACTCCTAGAGGAGCTTTCACCATTGTAAGTATCTCCCTCCTAGACTAACACTGGGTTACCTTATTAGACCTATGTGATAAATTGACTGTGGGAACAGATACCGAAATTGTTCTTTCCACTCCTTTGAATTGGAATTTTAAAATAGTCTTTAATTGCTAAGTCCTTCTGAAAATGCCATGTTTGTAAGAAGTGTCATTTTTATACCTAAACCAAATGTCTTTTTCCCAGTATTCAGGGTCACATGACAAAGTATCTCCTGTGGTGGGTTCTGTATTTCTTCGAGACGTGGTGAAAGGGGTCTAGGTGTAGAGGGAGGGAGTCTTCACAGGATGAACGTGGAGGAGCAATGCCTGCCCAGATTATACTTGAAAGGACATTGCCTGCAGCACACAAAGGATTCTGACAACAGACCTGCCTTGTCACCCTAGATAGTTTGAAGCCAAACCAAGTGGGAACACTGATTAGAATCCGTTTGGGAATAGCTGAGGGATTGCCTCCCACACGTTCTGGCACTAGTTATAAAAGTGGAACCTTCAGAACCTCATCAGAACAATCCTGGATCTGTGGAAGATTCAGAAGGACTGCCCTGTTGTGTAAAGGATGATTGGGCCTCCACCACAACTACCCATCTGACAGCACAAACAGAGCTTGCCTTAACCCATGCAGCTGGCCTCTGGTGGAGTGAGTCTGGATCCCTCGAGGTGCCCCATCACCCAGATCCTGACCCCTTGGCTGGCATCAGTGTACCCTTTTGCCCCCTAAACCAAGTTAAAAGTGAATCCATAGGTTTGGTGCTTTCTGAAATCTCAAGAGGGCTCCTTTCTGCGGTGGTCACAGCGTCTCAAGTGCAAAGTTCTAACAGTTACCTGCTCTTTATGCCAAACATTGATGGCCTAAATCTCGTCCATGTAAAGCTCCAGCAAAAACTGCTCCTTGCACCAGCAGCTATCTCCTTGCAGCCATGTGAATGTCCTGCTGAAGCTCCTCATGTCTACTTGGAGTTTGAGAAGGTAAAGCTTCGACTAGGACAAACGTGGTCCCTCTATACAATGCACAAGCCATTGTGGTTGGCCTGAATTTGTGACTTTGACCCAGTCCAGCACTACCAGATTGATTCGCACTTTTTTTTTTGTGTGCAATTTTCATGTAAAGCTTTAAAAAGTCTAACTCTGGTTGTACTTATTGGACAAGTCATTTTGTTGGGGTTATTACGTTTACTTTTTGTAAACTTTTGGGATGTATCTTTACTTTATTACTATAAGTGCTGCATGAATATTTACATTGCCTCCAAGTTAAGCTCGAATGCTTTTGTGCCAAGATACCACCGGGATAAGCACAGTAATTTTTGTAATTCAGTCTGACAATGATTGTGTTTGTTATTTTAGAGAGGCTCTCAACCCCCTCAACTTAAACCCATTTCTTACAGTTCACTTTTGGGATTAGTTGTGTGTGCTCCAGAAGACCATTCCTAGTGGTCACCTAATTTATTTCTAGTAGCATGAATGTCCCCAACTAATGACCACACCTAACTCCCAATGATTTTATCTAATGTTTGGGATTAATTGATTAACTAGAGGGGATGAAGTAGTGTTGTTGCAATGGTGTCTTTCCAAAAAAAGGAAAAGTTACCTTTTAGAAGTGAGTTGTGAGGATGTTTTAGAGATCGGTTAATGGAGATGAAGACAAACAGGGTGTTACTTAGAGAAGGCTGCTCTCAGAAGAGGCATGCAGAGGTTAGAAAGGAAGTAGAAGCCAATTAAAAGGATTAAGGAGAGGTGGCAGTCAGAGGCTTTAAAGATCAGTTTCTGTGCCAGGTTTTAGGAGTAAAGACATTTTAGAGACCATGCAATTTGAGGGTACAAGACTAGAAAAACCTTTACGTGTGAATATAGTGCTATATTGGGTACTCTGGTAACCCAGCTGTGGAATGTTTGCTTCACTATAGCACGCACTACCTATTCAAGAGGAACAGATCCTCAAAGTGCAGGCAATAAGTAATGGCTGGACACACACTTGGAAAGGAGACTCTACAAATGTTGCACTGGATGCCTACTAATGCCCGGCCTCAAATATTGCTCAGTGCTTATTCTAAAGCAAGGTGAGTTCCATTTAAGATGCCTCTGGCTTGATGTGGCACTAGATGGAGGCCAAGGACGGATTACCCTGACTGCTCTTTGATTGCTTAAGGTAGTGATGAGGGATGGAACTGCAGATTCCCTTGTTCAAGACCCAGCCTTTTATCTTTCTTTAGAACCCTTTCAGCTTGGTTGATTTTGACGACTTAAGGGTGCTGAAACATAAGACCTTTGTCCCTCTGGTGCTCCAGGCTCCAAACTACCTAGCTGTGAGGGATACTGTTAAAGGCTGTCTGGAGAGGATCCTGGCAAGGGCATTTGAAAGGGGAACCAAACCAATTCTGCAGCATGTACTTTGTAGAAATATTCTGATGGATACTTCTAACCAGATTCCTCACTTTGTGACAGGTGACCAATGCATCGATACTGGGTTGGGGATGCCACCTGGAGGTGGAGGTAAGAGGATTCTTTTCTCTGGAAATCTGCCCCCCCATCAACCTGTTGAGTTGTGGGCCATTTACTTGGCCTTGAAGGCTTTCCTACAAACATCTAAGAAGGGGTTTAGATAATTATGGATAATGCCATCACAATGTGGTTCTGCAACAAGCAGGGCTATGTGGGGTATTGGGCCCTTTGTAGGGAAGTCCTATGCCTTTGGAAATGCGTGGTCTATATGGCTTTTTCCCTGGTTGTGAACCACCTGTAGGATCGCGGAGTGCCAGGGCTGAAGAACTGTTCTGGTGAACCTAACATGAATGGCAGCTGCACCCTGGGATGGGACAGGGTGTGGTTCGGCAGCATAGGGGGAGATGGTTGGTTCTCAAGGACAAAGAAGGGTAAGGCAGTGCAGAAAATTACCATATCAAAGAGGTTAGTCTTTTGTATTAAGATCTGCCATGCACTTGCCTAGAATCAGTTCCCAGATGGTCTGAGGGTCCTACCTCTGCATTGGCACATAGTGTACCTGGCCTGGGTATCTGTCATGTTGTGGCATGGGCATTGAGTCAAACGTTTAAGCAGTACCTCCTTGATGGGAATTGTGGGAGGGGCACTTAGCCTGTTAGGGCCTGCCAGACGATTTGGGTTGAGCCATTCCACAGACCCACCACCTTGGGAGATACTGCTTTGGTATCAATTAAATAAGAAACTTAGTTAAAGGTATCCAAAGAACAGGTTACTTCTCTTCTATAATGCTTTTTTTCTGGTGGATACTCTATATAACTGCAGGTTCCTCCCCAGCCTCTTTTTCTCCACATCTCTGTACTGCACTTACTCCATTGAATAATATTGGGTTAGCCTAAGGTGCAGCCAAACGCATTCAACTACAGAACAGATTAGCACCCTCTGGCAGAATCCTCCTGTAGTGCACTGACTATGAACCACCCATCATAGATTATGGAAATCCTCAACTATTTGGAAAGTCACCCTAGGACTACTGGCTGCACTGTGATACAACACAAATGGCCAGCGGCAAGCTTTTCATGCAAGGGAACAATGCCTTCTGTATTCCTGTCTGTGCCAACAGCTCCTGTCTATAATCTGCCTCCAGATGATAAATGTGTGAGAAATTTGCAATCTCCCAACCCTTAGAATGAACTTAAATATAAATGAATGCAGCTATAACCAAAACTCACATTTTGCAAAGTGTAAAATGTCCATTCTGTGCTGAATAAATATTGCAATCGAACAGTGGTATAGCACCAGTGCCATAGTCCTATATTTTCATTTAGCAATAAGGGCTGAGTTTCTGGGGCTTATTCTATATATTTCCCCTTATTACTGGGATCAAGAGCCTTTTGAAAATGGTTTAGGAGAATATGGAGTGCCTTGGAGAAGCAGGTGAAGTTTTATCAGATACTGCCTTTGACCTTATGAGAGCTTCGGCACTGCCAGAGGGAGCCACACTTGGCTAGAAGAAGCCTTTACCTGAAGTTAGACCATACAGATTTGGTTTCAAAATCAGTGGCTTTAAGGATTTCTCTTGAGGGGTACTAGATTCTTAGGGCTGGACCTAGAGGCAAAATCAAGTAGAAGCAGCTTTTGCAATCCTTTTGATAGAATGTTAGATCATCAAGTTCAGGATCTTTTCTACAGCCCTTGAGAGTCTGATTTAATAAAGGCAACACCAATTTCTTTTTCTGTTGAAGACAGAGTGGCAAAGAAAGAATCTAGAAGATTAGAAGGGGACATCGAGATGGTCGGATAGAAACCAGTGTTCCTGACTAGGCTGGACATGTAATTCTGCAGCCTGAGGGAGAAAGGATAAGATGTGTTGTGGGAGAAATCTACTTCTGATGCATGGGCCTATCGGGAAGTGAAGAGCAATACCAGAGTCCACACTGGACTATGGGATCATTCTTATACCAGAAACTTGAGTGCAATAGAGACGTTTACACTGGAAGCAGCAAATCCTTGTGAGGAAGAAAGCTGTGGTCCCGGTTCTGAGAGGAGTGGGGCAGGGAGGTGTATTCAAGATCTTCCCAGTCCCCAAAACTTCAGGAGAATCCAGGTTAATTACAGACCTAAGAGGGGTGAAAAATGGATCTGAAGGATACCTTTAAAAATGGAGATGGTACAGAGGCTCAGTTCTTTAATTCTGGACAGTTTTTAGGAGCATCACAGATCTGATGCTTGTCAACATTCCGATTGGAAAGTTTCGTCACATACCTCAGATTTTTGTTTGCACTAAACACGTCATCAGTTCCTGATATTGCCCTTTGTGATCGAGTCTGCCCAAGGGTATTTGCAAAAATAATGGTTCCTTTGTCCGTGCTTTTAAATCTGCAGGGCTGGAGTTGACAATTGGCTCCTCCAAGCACTATCAGGAGGTGGTGATGAAAGATTGGGGAGTGATGAATTGTTTACTACATGGTCTAATGAATCTGGAAAAATGCAAATTGGATCCCTCACCGGGCCGAATTTTCATTGGGACCCATTTCAAGGCCGATATGGGTATCTCTTTTCTTCCAAATGAAAGAGCAGTGAAGCTGAGGGCAACTTTCTTATCCTTGGTATCACTGCATGGGTACACCAGTGATTGTGGCTAAATGTTCAGGTGCACACGGCTTCATGTCCCTTGGGTATGAATTCCTAAGAGTTCTCTTAGCTTACCTTGCAGTGTATCAGAAGCTGTTCCCAATTGATTGGGAGAAGAGGATCCCATAACTGGCTTAATTTGGGGACAACTTCAGTAGAGGCTGAAATTGGAGTCAATAAGCAGGGGAGTTTCTCAAGTCACCTTCAGAGAGTATCATTACAATGGATGCCACTCTGGTGTTTGGGGGTGCAACGTTAGGGAGCAGAGAGGCTCATGAAAGATGGTCAGCAAAAGACCATGTCTAAATGGAAGGAGTTATCAGCCATTTGCAAGCCAATGTTCTATTTAAGGAGGGATGTTCTGAATCCGCATGCCTTAAATAGGATTGACAAAACAGCAGTGTCATACGTGAACAGACAAGGTGGGGGAGCAAAAATCTTCCTCGATCTGGTTGCTTTAAGGGATGGAGCTTGGCAAGAGAAACATCTGCTTTCACTGAAAGCAACTCACATCAGGAGCAGACAGTATTAAGGCAGATAGGCTAAGCAGGTTCTTATCTAAAGCACTATTGCTCAACCCTCATGTTCTTCCAATTATGACAGAGGTCCAGGAAGCTCTCTATAGCTTGGTTTGCTTCCAGAGAAGACACTCTTTTACCAAGGTTCCTATCTTGGTATATGGCTCACAAAACATGGGGAGTGACTGTGTAGATGTCCTATCTTCACTTTGACCTCCTCGGCTCCAATTTGCGTTCCCACCTATTCCACTTCTCTCGTTTTCAAGAGTACAGATCGAAAGGGTGGAGATTATTGTGGTAGGGTAGTCCCATTTTGGTTCCATCACTCTTGGTTTCCCCTTCGCAAAAGCTTGTAGTCTTCCTCCGTGGAATGTTCGATTTATTCCCCTTTACTCACAGATCGGTGTCTCCCTGTACAGAAGCTAGCTATGTCCGTCTTGGACGGATCCGCTTTGGAAAAGGAGGGTGCCTCTGCATTTAGCTGAAATCATTCAGGGTCTGGACACCAGTCTATTTTTAAGCCCTACTCTAAACACTGTAGAAAATTTGGAACATGGTGGTCCTCTAAATCTATATTGTCAGCAGTCCCGGTGTTTTTTTACTGGATGATTTTCAGAAGCAATTAGTGGTAACTATGCTAAGAACCCACTGGGCTGTTAATGCCTTTGTGGAGCCTTGGTCTGATTCTGGCAAGGATTTGGACTTGGCGGTTAGACTCCTAAAGTTGTTTTCTAATTCAACAGCAATATCTAGACCATCCCCCCCCCACCCCGGTCCCATCGTGGGATTTGTCTCTAGTCCTTAATGCTTAGGGATTGCCAGAGACTGATTTCAGTAGATTTTAAGCATGTGTCCCTTAAAGTGGCATTTAGAGTGGCTATTACCTCAGCAAGAAGGAATGGTGATCTTAGGACCTGGTAGGACCCTTTATTTTTGTATTTGTTTTTAAAAGACTTTGGAGTCTTCTTGCAACACAATCGAGCTTTCCTCCTCAAAGTAGGGTCCAAGTTGCATAGAGAATAAACAGTATTGTGACCAGTGTTTCAGCCTTCTACAACATCTAAAGAGGAGAATTGTTTTTTTGTTTTCCTTTTTTGGCTGTGTAAAGAAGGCTGAGATTTACCTCGGAAATGTAGCGGTACAGACGATCAGAACAGTTCTTTGTAATGATTGGCGGCATCAATCAAGTTTGCAAAGTTTTTAATGTTGCATTAAATAGATGGATTAGATCTACAATTGTTGCATATTCTCTAACTTGGGTTGCTCTGTCAAAGTATATATAAAGCAGGGTGGCAGCCTCTTGGGCTGAGGCACAGGACGCTCTTGTAAGATCTGTACAGCGGCCACGTGGGCTTCAGCTCAAACATTTATAAAACAGTATCATATTGAGAATGTTATTGTGGGAAAATGCCTTGGGGAAAACTTGTTACATGTTGTGTTTTTTTTTTTTTTTTTTTTTTTTTTCCCCCCCCTGCATAATTTGAAATAGTTTGTATATTGATTAAAGATGAGTGAGGAGGATTGGTGTACTTTATTTTTTTTTAAATTATTTTATAAATCTTTACTTTGAGTTGGGTTGATCTTGAAGGCCAGCTTTTGCTTGGGTAATGACTGGGACGAAGAAATTAATTTACTGTCATCCATCTGCACAGGTAGTGATGTTGCTGGATTTTCCAACATCTATCTGCACAGCAAATTACATCACTGGTTTCACACCAGAACTGTTGCCACTTAATGGTGGCATCAGTACAGATGTGCCAAAGACAATCCAACCTGTGCCCAGCTCCAGAACACCTGGCCCTAATGCCCCCACCACCAACTGCCCCACAGTGACTCCCCCTTGTTCCCTCGACCCTGTTTGCATCTTCAAACGCTGCTGTGATGCCTCACTGCCCTAAACCCTGAAGGTGTGTTCTTGTGCGCCACCTGCCATTTCCGGCACCCTTTTGCACCGAACATGCACACTTCACAGCAACCTTCCCTGTCCTGCATACTCCTGCACACAAACCCTCACTAAACATGCCACTGAAATTTGGGATCTGCTATACAGCTGCTCAGTGGATGTGCTTGTCCTGACCAAAACCTGGCTGATACCCTCATTGTCCACGGTCATCTCCATAGCAGCGGTCCCCAGGACCAAGATCGAAGTCAGGACAAATGGACCCAGAGGTGAAATCTGTCATCTTCGAAGAATACACCCAGTGCTCCACCACCTAAGAAGGCAGTACAAGCAACATAGAACACTTGATCTTCAAACTCATCTCCATAGACTTCACTGAAAGTGGCACCCTCGTCTGCTGACCCTCAACCTGTATCAAATGGCAACTTTGGCAATACCATCATGGATTTTAACCCTCACCATAGCCAAAGATGCTAGCCAACTACCAATCTGTCTCCCTGCTACCCTGACTATAATCTTTTCCAGGACTTTGCCAAACACCTAGCCCCCTACTTAAATGACCACCACCTTGATACTCAATCCGGATACGTGCCCAACACAATACAGAGACCCTGCTCCTCTGCCACAGGCAACATTTGTATTATCCTGGACAGAAGTGACTCCACGGCCCTCATAGTCCTGGTCCTTTCTGTAGCTTTTGAAACCATCTCCCACCCTATCTTTTTCCTATGACTGCATCAAGCCTGCCTCCTTAAGGACTCACTTCACTGGACTTCCGGACAGGCTTCACCCAGTCAATGGCCCCCTTCACCTCGGATGCATGCCTCTGTGGAGTTCTGTGGGATTCATCACTCAGCCCCACCCTGCTCAGCGCCTACATGACCCCACTTGCCAGCCCCATCCACGCCCATGGAATGATCATATCCTAAGCGAATGACACCTAGTTCATACCTCACCAACACAATGTCAAACACCTGGACCAGTTTCTCCGCGTGCTTGATTAAAGTCACCAGATGGTTGAAAGCCAGCTGCCTCAAGCTGAACACAGACAAGATAGAAGTAGTAATCTTCTACAAAGAAGTTTCATTTTAGGACTCCACCTGGTGGCCTGCCAAACTCAGACCCACGCGCCTCGTGACAACCCATGCATACAACCTTGGAATAGTAACGGACAGTCACAGCTCCTTAGTTGTCAAAGTGAAGTGTTCATCTGGAGTGTGGAAGCAGGAGATGCAACTAGATCTACAAAGGGCTCTCCAGAAGCACTTGCAGAACTGTTACCCAAGCCCTTATCACCAGCAAGTAGGACTACATCAGTGCTCTCTATGCCAGAATCAACACACAACTCCACAGAAGACTCCAGACCCTAAAAAGTCTGCAGCCAGGCTCAATCGCAAACTCACTCCCAGCACTTCGTTACCCTGCGCTTCAAAGAGCTCCACTGGCTCCCAAGCTGCAAACAAGCACTCTTTAAACTCCTCAAGCACAAATACAAAGCCTTACACATCTTTGGCCCTGTGTACCTCAACCACTGCATAAACGTCCACACACACCTACCAGACACTTCCTCTTAGCCAAATCCCTATTCTCACATACCCACCACACACTAATAACCTTATCTGATGCTTGTACCTTCTCCTATCTTACACTTAAAGCCTGGAATGACCAGTCACTACACTTGTGAGTTTCCTTCACGGTTTTTGAACTCCACAAGAAACTGAAAACTGGGCTCTTCAACTAGTCCCAGCCTTAGCTTGGTCCATGCAGCTCCTCCTTTGGCTCCAGGATACCCAGCTGGCTGCATAGTGCGCCATACAAATAGCATGGTCACCTGTTGGTTCTGATCTAAACACATTTCCCATTCGCATTACACAATAACCACCAATCTACCTTTACGGCAAAGGCTAGATCATCATTGAGGGGTACTGTCTTTAAAAACCAATTCAAACCTGCAGAAACAAATTTACAACAGTAGTAACTAACCTTAACTGCTTGCCCTATGGCATGGTGGAAAAAGGGCAGCAGTGTCTTAGTAGAAGTAGGCTCCACCATGGATAGAGTTGAACAGTTTCTCCTCCATCCAGCTGTACACAAAGTAAAGCCTAATTGGTTAGCAGTGGGAGAGGGAACACGCTTGATGAGTTAATAAGATTTTCAGTAATAAATGAAAAAACATTTTCCTTGTGCATATGCTGCTTTGTTGCGGTCTTAAACAAAAGCAGTAAAAGTCCAAAACCTGAAGCAACTTCTAAAAGCTTAGATCTGTTTTAACCCACCACTGCTGTGACTGAATGGCAGAGCCTTCTCTGGTGAAAGCCTGGATACATCTCTGTGGGCTTTAATTTCTAACAGGATTTTCCCTGGTGAGAAGGCTTCCAACAAAACTCTTAATGGACCTTAAACTCAGAGGAGAGGAAGCAAACCAATCTGTAGAACCTGGGGGTACACCAGTAGACAGTGATGGTGCTGGGCCCAAGCAGGAGTATCATAAGAACACAAGGAGTGTGAAGTACCACACCTGATTGTCGACTGCATTAGATGGGCCCCTTCGAAGACCAGGCTCAAGCCCTGCCTAGAAACTTCTATTCCTCTCCCAGCTCAATTTGGTAATTCACTCCAGATGCCTCTGTCATCACCCTAATGGCAGTGCTTAAGACTGATTAATTGCCATCCCTTTGGTAGATAGGTTATATGGATTTTCTAAGGGCATTCCTGACTCCTAAGCCCCTGTCCAGCTCTGGATGCATGCAATACTTTCCCACTGTCTTGGTAAGGTTCATCAACACCCATATTGTGCCATGTCAAAAGCAAGGGGAATCTAATGTGAATCCTACTGGCAGCCTACACTCTCATGGAGTCCTGCTTGTAAGCACCATAGTCCAAGCACACAAGCGACGGATGACTAGAAGTGCTTGGTCTGGACATACCAAGAGGGGAACCTTTATCCGAGCTGACCATTCGGCATCATGCTTGGTTAGCAATACAGGGAAAAAAGCCTGTTAACACCCCACCCTCATAGATTAAACAAAACACATGTTCACCCTGCTCACTGGGACATACTGTCAGCAAATGTGTATACTTTTGTAAGCCCCGAGCCATGCTCTTGCACTCTGGGTCAATTTCTGCCCTAAACCTCTGTGTGCACAGGATTTTGAGAGCGTGGAGTCCAAAGAAAATCCGGATACCAGATTAATTTTCTGGTGGGTAACTTGTTGCTGAGTTGCATATCTATGTACTGTAAAGAGAAAATTCCTTCCCAGCCCCCTTTGACATTATTCATGACCTCTTTAGTACCTGCAGTTAACCACATCACCATCTGTATCTTCATCACTCTTCGGTCCTTGCTTGTCTCAATACAATTGGATACAACTCCACCTTCAGGAACTGAATTACCATTAAAGTCGTCTTTTGAAGGCCTTTCAACCACAGTGTTTGCCATCCAATATTTTATTGGCTATTTTCACAGCCCTAACTGATCTGATTTGGGTTGGGGGAAGCGCAGGGGTGGGGGGGTGAAGAGCTCCCATAGGACGATATCTCGGTAATGCAAGTTTGCTATGTGTAAACCCTCAACCTCTGATTGTACTCCAGAAAAGGGAGAAAAGCAGTAGTAGAAGCAATACTATAACTGATGTGATGGCTTACCAGCCACTCTCACTGCACATTCCCATCCTGATTATGATTTGTTCTATTACCTTAGCTGAGAAATTTGCTGAATTTAACCTACCTGCTGCTGTCCCAAAGACAGTGCTTTCTGTTTTACTCTAGACAAAACCAAGGGTGCATTCAGTTCCCATCTAGAGGAAGAATGTATTACTGGCCGCCACCTTTTCACTGGCATCAATAGAGAAAGTTCTCCACATCAGCTGTTTAGTCTGCCAGTAATTAGTTCACCAGTCTCCGCTCTATTCAAACACTGGCGGAACCAGCTTCACGCCATCCCTATTGGTTGTGATTTGATGCTGGATTTTGGGGTTAATACGTTTGCTGTCAAAGCTTGTCATTGCTGCCAGTGTTAGTCAACCCTGCCAGATTCCCTCCCCAGCTCTGGCATGACATTGTGCTATTCACAAACCCATTGGAGCATCAATCCAAAGTGGATGCCATCTACAAGGAAGGTGAAAAACCTTCCTCTCCCTTTATTGATATCTATTGGCATGGACCACTAATTTACAGCGCCCGCAGTCACATGGCTGTGTAGGACATAATTTTGGCTTGGTGTTTAGACAAAAATGGATGTCACTTGAATGGTGGATTGCTCTACCGTAATCTTCCTTACTAAGGTGCTTTTCCATTCTAAAAATCTGGAAACAAGGTGGGTATTGCTTGGTTCAAGTGGCAATAGAATGCAGCACCAAGTAATTACCAGTATCTGAGATTTACTGAAGCATGCCATCCATCAAATTTTTGTATAGTCTGACATGACATCCAAAATGGGACTGGTATGCCCAGACCTGGTCCCTGAACACACTGTGCCACTGTAACCAATCTATACCTGACTGCGACCTAACAAGGGTGAAACCAGTCTGGGGTAACTTATGTTCCGACTCATGGAGGACCTGACCTTTTTTGGGCTGGACTGTTCTGAATCACGAAGGGTCTAGACTGATTTGCATTTGGCTTGATCCAAACGGAGGTGGTATGGTGTGCAAAATAACAATGGACTGGGATGAAGCCATGGGTATACCAGTGGCTGAGGTACATTTAAACATTCCATTAATCTCGTTTTATACTTTAGTGGAATGGGTATGCTCAGATGTAGATCCCATGCACACTGGGCCAGTGAAACCAAGATATACCTAACTGATGAACACCAATAAGGGCAAAATCAGTCTTTGGTTGTTTGTGTTCTAGTTCAGGGAGTGCCTGGCGGTTCTGGTTGTACAGTTCTTAATGGAGCAGGATCAAGACTTATTTGCAGATGGCTGGGTACAAACGGAGGGAGCATGATGTCAAAATAATGGAATGGGATGCAGCCCTAAGTAATTATCAGTGGCTGAGATTAATTTGAGCATTTCATCCAGCATGTTTCTGTATACTTCTGTGAGACAGTGGGACAGGTATGCCTAGGTGTGGGTCCTTGTGCATGCTGCCAATGCAATCCCTCTATACTTGGCTAAGGAGCCCCAGTAATGGCAAAACTGGTCTTGGATTGCTTGTGTTCTGGCTCATGGTGGACCTGACCTGCCAGTTTGGGTTGGACAGTACTGAATGGTGCAAGCTCAAAACTGATTTGCAGATAGCTCCGTATGAACTGAGGTTGCATGGTGTGCAAAATATAAATGGGGTGGGGGTGTGGCCCCAAGCATTTACAAGTGGCTTAGATTAAATGAAGTATCTGTTACCTTTGCATACACAGAGGTGGATCGGCAATTCAATTGGGGTTGGTTTCCTTGTGAATATTGTAGGTTTGAAAGGTGGTACATAAGTGGCAATGCTGCTCAGCTAAAGTAGAGAAAATGGAGCAAACTGGCGGGCACCTTAGCCACATGACAAACCATTTTTGCTGATGTGGGTGATACCATTTTACAATTTGGCAAGGCTGGTTGTGGGGGGGGAGGAGGTGGGAACCTTTCAGGCCAACCACTCTCTTGATGCGGGTCCACCTCTCTCAATCAGGGTCCCTTTTAAAGTTCTGTTTCCTCCAAGCCTGTCTTTCTGCCTCTGGTGCACGTTCCTGCAAATTTGCTGCTAGAACTCCTGCCTTTCGTATCACACCAGTGGTTATAAAGTGCAGGCCAGAGCGGGTGCTTTGTATGGTGCTGAGCTGTGGGGCCATAGTAAGCTCGATAATATGGAAAGAGCAAAGAACCTCTTTATCAAGGCCCTGCTAAAAGTTCCCTTGAGTTCTCCTACCTTGCCTATCCAAATGGATTTAAACTTGTATTCTATTGCTGATATTGCCTCCTTGAGACCATTGCAATATTGGATTCGGATTTGGTCCACTGCTGCACTAGATCCTTATAGGATATGACTAGGAGCGTTTTTAAGGGACTCTCAGGTTGAGAAAATCCCATGGTGCCAGTATGTTAAAAAAAAAAAAAACTGTTTTCTCAAACTTGGTCTGGGCTCCTATTGGACGTATCCTTTGCATCTTCCAAAAAACGCCCCACGGATTTTGAAAGATGCATACTGGGTGAGTGTACGAACACAACCCTAGCAGCTGTTCAGTCGGGTAGTATGACGGACAGCTTTTTATCATTTAAGTGTCACTATGAGTTTGAGTTTTTTTTTTAATACCATTTTACATCCTGCGGCACGTGCACTTTAACTAACATTCAGCTTAGTATCCCTACCAGTGCGTGATCTTACTTCCAGGTGGAAACAAACTGTTAGTCTCAGATCTTTGCCTGATGGGGTGCAATACTAGGGAAACAATTAGCCATCTTTTATTCTACTGTCCCGCATATAAAAACCAAAGGGCCCGTTGGATAAGACCTTTGTAATTTCATGGGAATTAGGGATCTCCACTGGGCTCTCAGGATTTGTTGTACCAGTAACCATGGGACGGTGGTGTGTGCTGTGGCAAAGTTTTAGCAGCCACATGGAGCATTAGAGCACGTTTTTGACACAATATTTATTTAAGGATAGGAACTGTGTTTTTAATTGAATATTGTTATTTTTAGATTTTGACTATATAATTGTATTATACCAGATTTCTTCCTAGTATGGGGGGAAAAATTAAGGTTTTAGGAAGGTAATTTATTCCCTCCAGTTTATTGTGTTATTTGTTTGACCTAGAATATAAGCTTGGTTAAATATTTTATGCCATAGGCTCATGAATATTAAGAAAAACTAAGCCACATCCATCCCTCCTTTTTTTTTTTTTTTTTTATCTCTAGCATTGTATTTTTATATGTTGTATTGAGAAACATGGTCTTTTGTGTATTTGTATTGCTTTTATGGTAGTTGCTGCCGAAATAAAGCTCATGACTACAGATTCTGGGGACAAAGCAGCCCTTTTGGCAGTTTGGATAGCAAGTGTTTCCTCTAGACTCTTCATCTTGAAGTCTGATGTGTAGCACATTTTAAAATTGACCACTTCCATGGAAGCAGACCTTTAATATAGGTGACATTTTAATAGGGAACTGCAGCTTATGTGATGAAACGATGCTGCATCCAGAGGAGCCCAAATCATGGGTTACTCCAAAGGCATATTTTGGGTTAGTAAGTATGGTAACAATCTTTTGAACAGCAAGAATGCATTCACAGGTAAAAGCAGGCAATTAGAAAATATGGAGTATACTTGAGGTAATCAAATGCTTTCAACAACTTAATACAAGAGACCTGTTAAAAGTGGCACAAAATAGGCTATAGTAATTTGAGTCATGATCTATTAATATGCTAGATAAGATCACAGTTGAGTACTGGTACATCAGAAAGATCAGTATGGGTTTACTTAGATTTGGGGGGTGGGGTTATGATAAGGCAGTTATGCAGCACACTATCCTGGGGAATGGGCAGCAAGGAGGTGTTTTTTAAAACAGGTCACCAAACTAAGGTATGTGTGGGATAGACACGAGTTGTATCAGGATAGTCTCTCCATTGAGGAGTTTTGGGTTTTGATTTTGAGCAAAACAGAAGCTATGGCATAAGGTGAGGAGACTGAGCTTAGAGCCAGTAGAAATGTTTTCAGAAGCTTTTAGAAGATGGGCAGCAGGTACCACAGCTCTCAAACCAGTGAAATGGAGGGCAGTGAATTACTTTGCAATATGTCTTTTGTTCTGCATAATCTTTTAACCATACATAATTTTCATCACAGTATGGTTACCGATGTGTTTTATCAGGCAGCCCTAATGTAGGTGAATTTGTTTCATACAAAAGTTTCAAAGACACACAGGTGTAGCACACACCTTGGTCCTAAGGAAAGGGTCTGGGGTATCTTTTGTCACTTCATCTTGGAGGTGATGGAGGCTTATTCCAATATTAACTGCCTTCTTAGGAATGGAATTGTAAAGCGATTCTGGTTTTCTGGGTGCCTAGAGATATTCCTGTAAACCATTTAGCAGTGGATGGGAGTACAAGACAGTTTGGTCGTGGGATTAACAACCAGTATGAGTAGCTTGCAGGTCTTTCACTAATGTGTGAGTGTACCAGACTTTATATTGGTAAAAATAGGACTATTGTGCACACTTAGACTAGGACCCTTTGCCCACCACTCCCACTTCTACCCCATCCCCTCCCTTTCGTCTGTTGAAATTTAATTTGCAAATACCTACATTTTCTTTCCTCTACTGCCCAGCAGCTGTTAGCAACAGATAAAGCCCAGGTAAGCCATATACCGGTCATCTAACTTAGATGGTACAATGTTGTTCATGGGTCCTAGGCTGCAGACCTTGAACAGAAGAAGCACCAGCTGTTTCCTGAGCACTTTGAATGTCACCATGGTATTGCACAATCTGTCAAACACATCTTTCAAGCAAACCTGATAATCTGCATTTAAATCACCTTTATTCTGTTTACAATTAGAAATTTTATTCCAATTTGCCTTGACTGGACAAACGTAGTGTAGTAATACCAATACTTCTTTTGGAGCCACGTCACCGGGTGCCTGTCAATGACAATTACTCTTTTACACTAAACAATCCCTAGCAGTACTTTAACAAGACACACCAGTTTACTCGCATCAGGTTTGTAGCACTCATAAACGGCCTGGAGCGCCTCTGGAAACTGAGATTTCCATGGATCTGAAGCAACTGACTTTTATTGTTAACCAGGTTTGCTGGGGAAACGGGACATGAATGGTGACTCAGCCTCCCAGCCCTAATACCGTGCATTCCCGCACTGCGAGGAGCACATTGGATTAATTTAATGGACCATTCTGGGAATTATAATTATTTCCATCATTGGAAAAGGGGCTACCTTGCTCATTTCCAAGGGTTTCTCTCAGTTTCTTTTGCTCTTCCGCTAATAGTTCACCTCCGACTGTGCCAGGTTATAGTTGGGCCTCATGCCTCACTGAGTTGAGCCGAGCAGGAGCAAGGTCTGGTAGAGATGTGTGAGGTCAGTCTCATCTTACACGCACAGCACCGTTCTGTAGCACTTTGTTTTCTGTCAGTCTGGTGCTGTCTGCACTTGGTGTGCTACCTTCCATTGATTACTTGTACCCCTGCCACTCACCTCGCCATCTGCTGTTGTCCATGTGCATATGCCTCCCGGGGAGCCCCTCGCAACCTTAGCTGCCAAAATGGAGAAGCTCAAGACCTCTAAAGAGTTATCCTCCCTATTCTTTACTGGCTGTGACTTTGAGTATGGTTTGGATTATGCAGCACACAGAGGAAAATGCCTTTCAGGATTGTTTTTGTGCAGGAAGGTGTCCCTTCCTGCACAAGACTATCCTTCCCATAACGTAAGGGTGCCTGCATTGGCGCTAGGCTGCACACAGTGTGCCAGCACAGAGGGGAGCAAATCAAGTTTTGTGCTGAAAGTAAATTGGGGAAAAACATTTTGTGCTAGTTAGCACCACTTTTGTGAAGCTGACCCAGTGCAAAATGTTTGTAAATCTCCTTAATCTATTTCTAGAGTTTTTGAGCTGATCGGTGTCTCAGAGCTATCATTGACCAGGCAATTCCCAAATACATTGTTTATCTCTATTGGAATCACTGCAGTGTGCCTTTATTTGATTTAGGACTTATATTGAGCATTATAAACCTAAGAGCCAAGATTTATTATCATTTGGTGCAATGAAACACAGCAAGACAACTCGCGTTAGATGAAGAGTGTCGGTTTGGGCCATGTTTATTAAGATATTCTCTCTCTCTCTCACTGGTTATTTCTGTGCAGGAAGGAACAACGTCCTGCACAAAAAAGAAAATCCTCTGAGGAATGTAGCACATGTAGAAAGAGGGACTGAGGGCAAGTAAACCATATGTATTCTTCTTACACCTCAGTTGGGATGGTGTAACATTTTGACCCATTCCTAAGTTTTCTTCTTCTTCTTTTTTTTTTTTTTAAATAAATCTGGAAATGCTTCCAAATCCATGGGTGGATGCGTGGGAATGCCCATACTTCACCCATGGAACGCCTTCCCAATGCTGTAGCGCAAGGCAGTGACTTATGCCTGCCTTATGTTACTCGAGCCCTTACGTCAGATTTATGAAGCAGTGTGCAACCGTACAAGGTGCCTTTACATGGCTTCATAAAACTGATGTAAGGACTTAAGTTTCCTTGCGTAGCCGATGTAATCTCCATGGTAGTGTTTCCTCTAGGTCCGTGCTGAAGGTATTGGCTATGATTCATTCTCTGAAGAAACAATGATTAACTGTGCTGTACTTGATTTGACAGTATTTTTACGCAGCTTTCTTTGTGATCCAGAAAGTTGATCATCTGCGGGGTATGATCATAATCATTCACCCAATTATTAGTCTTTAAGTCAGATGACACATCCCAATACATATTGGACATTAAGATCTCTAGTTTCAGCGTAGATACCAGTTTTATCCAAAGCGCTTTTGCATGTAGCAGCTTGTAGCCCTGTATCGATCAACTCGGGTACCAGATACATTTCCGTCCATGCCCACAGTCTCTATGTATGTGTTCATTTCATTCGATTATCGCTGTCGGGCTCAGAAGGGCAGCGCTTAAAGGTCTGGTACCTGGCAAGGGTGATGCTGAATAAACCCCTCGTGCACACCGTACTCCAGCTGGAGGGATGTAGGTGGGCTCGTGTGGACAATACATTAGACAAGTGGCTTAGCCCTTGAGTTTATTAGATTCCATTACAGGAATCACTACACCTGTCCTGGCCGAAGCCCATAAAATCATATGTAAGACACTAAAAAAAAGTGGCAAGCTGCTACAGGAGCTGTCAAATTGGTGGGCAGTGACAGACATGCCCTGCGCACTTTATTAACCCACCCATTCTAAATTCATAGATGACCCCTTGAAATCCAGCTTTTGTACAAGCAGGGGGAACTCTACAAACTCATTATGCCCTGTGTTTCGGATTATAGACTTCCCGTGGTATACCGGAGTTCGTAGAGCGCTCATTGCTTGTCCAGGTCCACGGAGTACCCTATGCATGTAAAGGTTCATATTGTGCCATGTGCTATCAATGTTTTGGAATTCCCATGGCATAGACTGCTCACTGCCAAAGTGCTCCTTGCATGTGTAGGTTTACATTGTGCCATGTGTGCTCAGTGTTTTAGACTTCCCATAACTTGTCTGTCTATAACTGCTCATTATTTGTCGGTCTGTGGCGTGACCACTGAGTATTCAAGTGCAAATTGTCTTGTAACAGAGCAAAACGTGGAGAAATCAGACTGTGGAATGTGGGGCATAATGGAGGTTTCTATGCACACTACGAAAGTGAACAGATTTGTTTCATTGTCTAAGTTACATTACCATCAATCAAATCCGTGTTCTTTGTAATGGTAACTCCAGAGAATGTTTACGAAGAAAAGTAACAGGCAGCACTTACTAAGTTATCGTGTGTGTTTAGGGACCAGTACTGGACAACTGGAGATGAGAGCTATGTTTATAAATTACACTCAGGTGGCATCACCCTCATCTTTTCCCGTCTTTGGGAATAATGAAGAGCGAACAGAGACTGCAAGGAAAGGTAGCAATGGAAATAGTGACTAATAACTACATGGTTTTATATTAAAGCCATACAGATATTGGCCATTTTCTTCATGAGACTCCTTTTCCTCATGAAAGTTCTTCTTTAACGCCAAACCTCCTACCCCAAATGCAGCCTCCTAGACTAGGCCTACTTAGCCAATCCTGGCTCTGCTCCCTTCCTGCAAACCGCATAAGAGCAGCGTTGGGATTGGCTGGAGCAGGCAAAATCAGTGCTTCTCAGAAGACCCACGGAGGCTGTGGCTGATTCACAGCTCACTAAAGTAATGCTGGTAGGAGAGGCCTCAAGTGTGCATGTTGGGTTGATTATAGGATTACACTCGTCAACCTGACATGCACACGGACACTTCACTTAAAGTGCAGACCCTGCTGGTCTGCCTGCTGTCTATGAAGCTCCACCCCCACCCACCCATGATTGAAAGCCTAAGCATCCGCCATCCAGGTGTGAAAGGCCATCTGGGTGTTTTTTTTTTTTTCTCTTCTTCCCCTTCTCCAGGCCAGGCACACAACAGATAAATGGTTGCCACTGGTGGAAGAAGGATTTTGCATAGTTGCGCACACTGTTTTGTCTGTATACAGACAGAATAGAGTGGGAAAGCGGTGAAAATTAAATCCTGGTTTTGTCCTCTACACTAATTGTCGAATATATTTAACACAGTAAGATATGGGACAGTATTTATAGTGTTTACGATTTTTAAGGCTATATGTTCACACATTCTTAGATTTTCTTTAAATGCACCATTTGCTAATACATTTTACAAACGTTTTTTTGGGGAGAAGCTTCTCAAACCCCTCTTTTGTCCATTGGGCTTCGCTTGCTTGCGACATAATGCTCTTCCACAACTTTTATGCCCCACCATTTTCTAACACCAGCCATCACTGTCCAGAACTTGATATTTAAATTGGTTCACATCATGAACCACATTTAAAAAAATATATATATATGGCTACGCTAGAGTTTTTTTTTTTCTTTTCTACATACCCTTTGACATTAGGACTTTTCGGTAGACATTCTTAGAATATAGAATCAGATGGTGCTGTACAGGTAAATTTGATCTTTTCTATTGTGAACAAATGGAAAACCATATCCTATTTGCAATGCCTGCAGTTCATGCATGAAAACGTGTTTTTTTTATTTAGATACTTTTGTACTCTTTCTAGCACTGATAATATCTTTTAATATTCCTACTCCTGTTCTAGATGAGTAATAGTTTCTTTGTAAACCATATTTCGAGGTTTGTGACAATTCGTTTCCAGTGTTTTAGATTCATATTGTTGACCGTGTAACTTTATTTAGAACATAGTAAGGAGGAGTTTACTCTGTTTAAAGGAATTTTTCTCATACACTGTTTCCTGCCTCAGAGTTACCCTCTTTAGTGGTTCTTTTCACTCTCATGTAAGTCTTTAGAGGCAGATGACGAAAGCTTGAATAGAAAAGGAAGTTAAGATCCACGGATTTTGTCAAATGATTTGTTTTCCTCCACTCCTGGGTTGAGCAAGAGACTTCCGAAATTCCAAGTGTTCCTTACTCCACCTGAATTTGAATGTAGTACCATGAGATTTTCTGTTAAGTATCTTGATATTGGCTACTAATTGTTCTTCAGACTTTATCTATACAAGACAAATGTTATCTATGAATCTCAAACTTAGGACTAATCTCCATCTTCCACGTGGTCTGATATAAAGTACACTCATGCTACTACACAGATTTGTGTGTGCTAGATCCGTGCAAGAATCTAAAGATGTGCTATTCAGTTGAAGAGAAAATTATAGTACAATGTAAAGTGTTGTATTTTAATTAGGAAGACTTGATGTACTCCTATTATTTATGAATGGCCTGTTCCATCACTTCCAAGCTATAAGGGTTAACATCCATATTACACAATGTTGGGCTTATAGGAGTATATAGTAACAACTTAAATCTTCTAAAAAAAAAGAAAAAGAAAAGTTACATGTGATGGATTGGAAGCGGTGGAACATATCTGCTTTGCTAATTCTCTCTTCTCTTGTACACCATTGTCCATGTCACTTTCGTGGAAGTCACTGCACCAATTGGGAGATCCATTTGCGACACGATGCCCTGCAGTGCATTCTGTAGTCGTACCAGTTTTCTAGCCTTGTAACAATCTTCTTTGCATTGAACCAGCTTCTGACATGAAAGTACAACATTCTTGACTTACATTTCTCTAGGCGTTGAAATAGGCAAAGACCGCTTCATTGAGCATTTTTAATGTCTTGATTTTTGTGAAGAATTCCGTTACTAGGCACTGCTTGTCATGCCCCACTAGATCCATCAGAAGCTACAGTGTTTGTTACACATTCTGGCATTTGAGAAGGTTGACCAACTCTGACTGTAATCGGCTATATTGTTTTCTAAATATTTTTTTATTTATTTTCCAATACAATAAACAAAACGGCAATCGGCTGAATGTGCATTATGAATGCATTCAAATTTATCGATATTCTCTAAGATGTTTACTGCTTCTAGATCCAGTGTCCGTTCCTCCATTTACAATCCGAGGACCCTTTCCACTCGCCACCACAATGAGAACTTCCGACAAAGTTCACAAATGGAGAAGGGAGAGAGTATATATTGGTATATATTTGGTATTGGTATTTCGAAGTGTGGCATTTTCACCCCCAACCCCCACCTGCCGCAAAACCTTTACCAGAAAACTGAGTTTATCGTTTTCTGGTAAAGGGGTGGGGTCCAGGGGGGCTGGTGAGTGGGAGTGCCAGCACTCCCCCCTCACTGCGCATGTATGTTTGGCTGGCTGTCTCGGGCTGGTCAAACCCACGTGCAGTAGGCTCTCTCCACAGTTGTCGGGCTGGAAAGAGCACGCAGACTCCCAATCTGCCTGGGCACTCCCAGCCAATCCTGATGCTGCTCTGAGCAGGAGCATGGTGGGCTGGGAGCCTGTGCCTGCAGCAACGGAGGAGCAGAGCGGTGCACGGCATTCAGGTAAGTGTTTTTTTTTTTTTTTTAATAATTTGATGTTTATTCCCACCCTGCCCCTTCCGTGAGCCGCAATTGCTTTGTCTCTAGTTTCTTGTGTTGTCTTCCAGCCAGGTAGTGTGGGGTTGGACTAGTCTGCTTTTTGAAGCATTCGCTGTGATATTATGTAGCTTGTGTTCCCCACCAGTGCCAGAACTCTTTTGTGCTGTATTTTTGTTCGAGATCGCCTTACAGTTTGCACTGTCCATGGATGTTGCTGCGCTGCTTGCCCTTTCTGGTTTCAGAGATGCTATATAATACTTTCAGAGAATTCTTAAAACTTTTTGTACTTTGTGAATCTCTTCTGTGTTGCTCTGATGGTGTGTTGGAGCTTCTTCCCCAACCTCTTTTCTGTAAAATGCTTTGTGGATAAGTATGCTAATAAACCTATAAATGTACATGTAGCGCATTACATTGCCTTATTGCCTCTAAGTCCTACAAACAGGCAATTGTCGCTCCCAGTGCAATATGAACTTGTATCTCCCCTTGTTACTCTGCCTACATTTAATTAGTAAGCTGTTTTCTCTAGTGACTATTCCTTTGCAGGTAATAACACTTCTCTCTTGATTTAAAGATGTTTGCCTGGCCTGCATACTGATGGACTGTTAGCCTCATTCTTTTTGATGAAACACTGCTTTTATGCTGTTCAGTATCTGTCCTTGAATGCTAGTGATGCACCAGCACGCATGGCAGTCACCATGTTTTAGTCCTTTATTCATTAGCACTCGCTCTTTTAATTATTTAATTCTTTTAGATGTGATATCCAATTACGTTGATCACGGTTACAAGCTCCCTCTTTATCCTATGGTGGCTACCCTCTAAAAAGCCATTACTGTCATCTTCATGCGTCATACAGCTGCCTCCTGTATATTTGTTTCTTTATTTTTGCCAACTGCTGGGCTAGTTCTGGGCCCTCTTTGAATGTTGGATTGTTTCTCTAAGTGTCTCTCAATATGAAATTTGCAATTTGTGTTGGTTGTGTGGATTTGTATCAATACAAACAGTGTTGGAATTGGAAATAATTACTCCTGGAACTCATAAATTGGGGGGTCAGTGTGGCAGAGGAAAGGGGGTGAATGCCAGATTCTGCTTTTCAATCTCTGCCCGCCAATCATACGTTTATTTAAAAAAAAAAAAAAAAAATTCTGTAAAGAAGGTGCCAACAAGGACATGTGAAAGTAAGTGTGTTCTACGTTACTTATTTGGCCACAGAGGCTTCATTTTTAAAATGTATTACATTTTCTGCAGAAATCAGTGTGCCCAACAATTCTGAGGAGATTATAACAGCATTAAGAAGCACCTGATGGTTAACATGGCTCAGTTCTGTGTATTGTCCATTCACATTTCTGACTCAAATTATCATAGGGATTTAATGTGGATGCTTCAAAGCACATTGCATAACTTGCAGATCATAGATTTTTTTTTTTTTAAGATAGGTAAGTGGGCTACTGCTTTGGACATGGAGATCATTTTGTGACTTCCAGTTCATAAGTGGCAAGCCTTCTAATACAGCATAGTGATCTCTTTAACAGCATCAAAGCGCTGCATGCAAACTAAGTCAGGGGTTTAGATCCTTATTGTTTTTTTCTCAATCAGTTGTTACTCTAAGATTGCAAAGTAGGGTTCCTTTGGGAAGTCAAAGTTTTATTGCAGAAAAACTCAATCACTGTGTAAGATTTTGTATTTCTCCTGACCGTTCGTTTAACAAATGATGTTTTCAAGTATGGATGATATGTGATTCCTACATATTATAAGTTATCTCCCTCATTGTCCTGTATAACATTTTCTGTACGTTCATTTACACACGTATGATTATTGTGCCTCTGTGTATGATGTAAAGCACTTGGACACCCTATGGTGGTATGAGTAGTGCTATAAAATAATTAAATTAGGAAATTTGGAGGTGCCATTTACATCATTATTTGTGTAACTATGCATACGGACAGATACATAGTGCATTCCTACAGTCTTGGTTATTACTAATTTCAAATAATCTTTCTACCTTCTAATTTAGACGTTGCTTACAAATCAGTGCAACTCCACTACCTCTGCAGTTAGGATACTATTTGATTCATAAAGATATAACTGACAGGATAGCAGCTTCCAAGTTTAAGTGATAACCCATATATTCATCTTAGTGTTCCTGTTAATCAAGGCATACAATAAACAACCGTTTCTATTAGTTTTGTTGGAGTTGGGCTAGTAAGGTTTTCAAAATTAAAGTTCACAATTTTTCTTAATGTCCATTAAGAATACTTAGTTACCTTCCTCTGCTTCTTGTTGATGCGATGGACTTCCCATCTCTTTAAGCTACTTTACATTATATTTGAAGGAGCATAGTGTCCTGCCCCACTGCCCGGACATAGCTTGGAGGGGGGCTGACAGGTTTGCCTTAGGCATACCGGTGGCGTGCCTGCAGTGAGTCTGCGCACCAGCCATGCTCATGTAGTCTAGCAAACCGGTGCACATGCTTCAAGTGTTTTCTGCACAGCTGAGCTGCTAGACCACAAAAATGCCACCATGATGTGGAATTTAGTGAAAAAGTCCGACTCGGCTCTAACAGACTAGTGGTGCAGGATGTTAAAAACAACTCTATACGTAAATGAGTAAATTGGTCACAAAATTGTCAATTTAAACAGTATAAAACTATTACCAAACAGCCAATCAACTTAATGCTGGAAGGAAACAGTGTACACATGGCTATCTCACATTAGTACACCTAAAAGTACAAAAATACATAAAGAAATATCAAGCAGCATAGGAGTCAGCCTTTTTTTTTTTTTAAACCAAATTTTATTGATTTTATACATAATTCAAAACAGTTTACATTGTATTTTCTTCTTCTCCATCTTTTTGTATATCACATTAGTTTCATTTATTCGTTCACTTAAACTGGTATAGATTCAATTTTAATAAACATTATTTATTTGGTATTATCGAAATCCAACTCCCTTCCTCCCTCTTCCCACCCTAACCCCTCGGTCCGAATGCTTATTCAATGCTGGTACTTCTGCAATAGGAAATTTGGAGACTTTCAATTACTTTAATTGTGTCTCTGGGGGTAGTTTGCATGCGTAGGGGTCTGCTGAATTTGTCTGTATGATAGCTATGTTTTGTTTTTGATGGCTGACTGCTCTAGTGTATTTGTATAGGCAACTTGGGTGTTATTGTGGAGTGTTGGGGGGATGTTGTATGGTTAGTTCGGTTTTTAGTGAATCCATTATTAGTTCCCAGTTAGCTGATACTTCAGGAGGTCTGATCCCGGTTCTGGCTTCTTTTTGTAGCAGAGTGCCTTCAGCAGCAGCCCGCCTGAGTAGTTCATTTTTCCAGCTTGTCAGTTTAGGCCCCCCCGGGTTTTTCCAGTTGCTGGCTATTTCTCTTTTCGCCAGGGTTAGAGCTAGGTCTAGGAATCTGTCCGAGGCTTTATGTTTAGTAGAATGTGTAAATATGTGCAAGAGGCAGGTGTCAATTGAGCATAACACAGTTCTACCTAGTATCTGGGATAATTTTTGGCAAATCTCAGACCAATAAGATGTCAGTATCTGGCATTCCCAAAACATGTGGTTGAATTCTGCATCTATTGTCTTGCATCTTGGACAGCACTCTGTGGTTTTGGTGAAGTATTTGTTAATACGGGCGGGTGTAAGGTAGGCTTGATGCAAGACATAGAAATTAATCAGTTTAAATCTGGCATTCTGCGATGCTTTAGGTAAGTTCTGTAGTGCACGTTCCCATTCTGTTTCAGAGATATCTCTGTTAACGATTTTTTCCCATTGTTGTTTCAGGTATGGAAGGGGGGCTGTAGTATCTGCTCTAATCAGTGTATATAAATTAGAAATAACCCTAGTCTTGGGAGTTGGGGATGCCAGATACGTGCACACATCCTGCGCTGATGGTTCAGAATTTTATGTTCGCCAGTGATTGCCTATGCTAGCCCTTATAGTCCCGTAAGTTAAAAAGTGTTTCGCCAGTATGTCATATTGTGCTCTAAGGGTCTCAAACGATTTCAACTTATTGTTCTCGAATAATGTGCCTAACGTATTAACCCCGGCCTCCAGCCAGTCTCTAAGTTCAAGTTCAGCCCTTTTCTGAGTTATTGCATCTGCTGAGTAGGGAGTTTTAGTTTTAGTTTTGTGCAAGTACGATTTCCAGCATTTAGCTATTATTTTCACTTCTGAGCTGTCTTGCTTTTCTTCTTTTGTGGGGTTCAGCAGTATTTCAAACAGTCTCGTTTTCTGTGGCACGGAGGACTCTGCATTAGGTTGTAGCACCAGACTGTTAGAAATCCAAAGTGCCAGCCACTGTAGTTGAGCCGCAATGTAATATGACTCAGTCAGGAGTTGCTAGACCCCCATTTGACAGCTGACTCTGGAGCTTTATTAAAGCCACCCTTTTCCTGCCGCTACCCCATATAAATGAGCTTGCTATTGAGTTCATATCCCTGAAGAAGGACTTAGGAATCCGTATCGGAAGGGCCGCGAAATGGTATAACAGTCTAGGTAGTACTATCATCTTAAGAATCACGATGCGACCCATCACCGAAAGAGGGAGTGTTTGCCAGAATTTAATGCAGGATTTTATGGAGTGGAATACTCCGCCCAGATTTCCCTCAAAAATGTCTCTAGTTTCATGGTATATTTTTACTCCTAGATATGGAAGCCCTTCCGGTATGCATCTTAACTGTTCCCAAGGTCAGTGGGGGTTGATGATGTTTCACTAGGGGGAATAGACCTGTTTTGTCCTAATTTACTTTTAGGCCTGAATGTTTTTCGAAGTTGGACAGCATTAGTTGAGCTACTGGGAGATCCCTCTGCATGTCACCCAGAAATATCAGGAGGTCGTCTGCATATAAGGCTATGAAATGTCTCACATTTCCGATCAGTATTCCAGGTCCTCACTGTCCCGCCCTGGCCGCCGTAGCCAGAGGTTCCATGGCTAGAGCAAACAATAGGGGGGAGAGGGGGCAACCCTGTCTCGTCCCGCGTTCCACTGCGTACCTGGATGATATAATACGTCCAGTACGGACTCTAGCTGCCGGGTTAGTGTAAAGCAGTTTCACCCATGCGATATAATCGGGGCCAATTCCCATTTGGGCCATAACTTTATGAAGGAAGTCCCACTATAGGATGTCAAAGGCTTTTTCAATGTCTACTGCCAATATGCCCGGAGATTCAGTCGAGGAGGTTATTCCGTTCATGACTGAGAAGAGCCTGCGTATATTTCCTGCTGTGTTACGGCCTGGAATGAAGCCTGCTTGGTCTGGGTGAATGAAAGAAGGCATCCGAGGAAGGAGTCTGGTTGCTAAGGCTTTGCTGAGTATTTTGTAATCGAGGTTCAGCATGGAGAGGGGCCTTTATGCCCCCATCCCAGTTGGATCCTTGCCGGGCTTGAGCAGCGGGACTATAATGACTTCCCTAGTAGTTTCAGGTAATAAGCCCTGATCCTTGGCGCATTTAAACATTTTTTCCAAGCTAGGTGCAAGTATCTCAGCAAAAGTTTTGTAAAATTCGGCAGGCAGGCCGTCAGTTCCAGGTGTTTTTCCCCTTGCCAAGTCTTTCACAGCCCCTTTGATCTCATCTGGTATGATGTTTCCTTCTAGTGTATCGGTGGCTATTGGTTCCCAGGGTTTTAAGTTTAATGTTAATAGGTATTGCTCAGTTAGGTCTCTACTTAGGTTAGATCTTTTTTGGTATAGTGATTCATAAAAGGCCAGAAACTGGGCATTAATCTGTTTTGGGTCGTGTATTTGGGGCCCATCTCCTGTGGTTAGGCTCATTATAGGGGGAGATTTTTCTGACTGCGATATTACCCAGGCGAGCAGTTTACTCGCTTTCTCTTTCGCCATGCACTCTTGCGAGATACTGCTTATGGTCGAAGCATCTGAGACGTTCGACACAGTGTTACTTTTGATCTGTCTTCCTGTAGTTGGGATTGTAAATGAGGGTTTCCAGGTCTATTTTTCTCTGTTTCTCTTAATACATCTTCGGCTTTCTCAGTCTCTCCTAGTAAGGTCCTACGTATCCCTACTGTTTCAGCAATGCATCTCCCTCTTATTATTACTTTAAAGGCATCCCATTCTATCAGTCCGCTAGTTGTGGAGTTGCTGTTTTCTTCGAAATAATGTTCTATGGCTTGTCGGATATCATCTCGGAAAGGGGGGTCTTCTAGTAATTCAGGTTTAAGTCTCCATGTGGGTATGCAACTGGGGGTTATGGTCGGATATTGTGCGAGACAAGTATTCTGTGTTTAATACAAGTAAGTGTATGTCTGGCGAACACAAGAAGGAGTCTAATCTAACATGGAGCTCGTGGAGGGCAGAGAAAAAGGAGTAGTCCTTGGCGCTAGGATGTAGTTTACACCAGGTGTCAAGGCCCCAATTTGCCTGCCATGTGGTGAATTGTTGAGCTATCTTCACTAATGGAGAGTGTGGTAGGGGAGGATGTGATCTATCTGCACTTACGTAACTTACACAGTTAAAATCACCACCCACTATTACCGGTGCTTGCAGGAATGTTGCTAGTGTACTGGATAGTCGAGTGAAGAAGTCACCCTGTCCAGTGTTAGGGGCGTATACATTGATTTGTGTTATGTCCTTCCCCTCCAGTCTGCCCTTGATCGATACAAATCTCCCTTCTGGGTCCACCTGGCTATCGAGTATGCTGAATAAGTAGTATAAAATGCCTGACCTCTCCATCTTTTTTGTAAGGCTTTGCCCTCCTTCGATGTTAAGTGAGTTTCCCGTAACATAGCTATTTGGATACCCCTTCTCTGCAAATAAGAAGATATCTTATATCTCTTGACTAAAGAGTTCATACCCCTGATGTTCCAGGTAAGGACCTTATACGATTTTGGTGTAGCCATAGTAGTGTTTTGTGGTTCTACTGGGGGGGTGATTCCTGGCAACCTAGTAGTGTGATAGGTTCCCTGGTAATTTCTTGTTCCCTGCTCCATTTTGCACTTTCTGTGGTAATTCTCGGACCGATTTTAAACCCTAGTAAATTCCCCAACCTAAAAGCTACCCAACTCCCCATCCCTGGGACAAAAGTCGAACCTCTCTCACCCAAACTTGTGTGAAATAAAGAAAAAGTCAACTGTCCAACCACGTGGGGGGTGCCTCAGTTAGCAAACCGAAGCTCAGCAAGGCGATCTCTCCTCAGCCTCCGGGTGGAAGAAGGACTGAAATTCTGCTGCTCCAGGGTTTCGATTATCGGGCGTCAGCGAGTTAATTTCTTCTTGCATACTTTTAATTCGGTTTTAGAATCTGTGAGTGTACGCCTAGTTGTCCCAGAGGTTTACATACATCATATTTCCCAGGAGTTCTGTTTGTGCTTCAAGGATGTACTTCATATTATGGTGTCTGACGTCCCTGGGGTTACATCCGGGCCCTTTTGGCTAGGCGTGTGTGACAAATCTGATTCATGTTCCGAGTCTGATTGATTTACGTCACTATAGGAGTCAGCCTTGTGCAAGAATTTTACACGTAAGTTTCAAAGCTGAAGCTAGAGGGCCAAGGAGGAGACGCCAGTTGTAATAAAATTCTAGTTCTCTGTGAAATATGGCACTGCTGCCACCATTTTATATTGGTCTATCTTTGTGGAGGCGGGAGACACCTGTAGAGGTTATTAGGTCTAAATATGGTAGACAGGAAAGTGAGAACCAGTTCTCGTTGATTAAAAGTGTGTTGTTAACCAACTGAGACTTCACAACATAAGAGTACAATTTGTACTGATTAATGTGTTAAATGAAAAATAAATGCAAGTTAAACTAAAGTTATTTTATGTGCTGTTACCTGGTAAGTGGAAAAAATAGTTCAGAATAGTTGGCTCTTTATAGCCACATCTTTGACCCCACCACACCACTGGTCCATGTAAATGAAGACAGCCTGGAAACTTGCTAACTAAGCAAAGTTGTGCCTCCGGCCATCCTAATTTACTAGTAACTTACTATCATTCTATGTGTACCATAAAAATGTCCTTGGGTGAAGGTTTTGAGAAAATGCCAGCTAAACCACTGGTTATAATTTAGTCCTGATTTTACAATAGTATAAATGTGACTACAACACCCACAATGCAAATCAAACTCCTTCCCTATAGGGGGTGCTCAAGCATGCACCTGGAAAGTTGAGAGCTATGGCTAAATCCAGAGAAGAATATACTGCTGGAATTCCTTGCACCATACTACGTCTGTGGTTGACTATATTCCACTGGTGGATTCTGCTCTGGATTTTGCACCTTCTCCAGAAGTCAGAGAATGTGCTTGAGTCAAGCCTAGTGCCTTTTTAGATCTGGCTTTAGCCAAGACCTTTTGATTTAAGTAAAATGACATAATATAATACTGATAGGAGCTTTCAGCCAGCTCTCTTCATCCATTGGCGTGCTGTTGTCATTCACATTTTTCTCCCTCTAACTTAGTGCAATTTGACTGTGTCACTCTAGCCCACAGACATTTCTGCAGTACACGATTCTGCCGCAGTAGTCTAACGTTAAGAGGAGCACTGAGGATGTGACACACTGAAGGTCACCGACATCAGATGTTTTCATAGCTCCCCTGTAATAATTAAAGCTCCCATATTTTTAATCGAGTCCCCATGGTCAGGCAGAAGCCATTTTAATGAAAAATGAGCATTTGCATAGCCAATAGGTCTTACCTTTGCGACCTATTGGCTTTGGTAATTGTTTTTGGCTATTGCTTTTTGCTGGACCATACACTAAAACTACAGTAAACAGTGCAATGAGTGGCTCTGATGTTATGACAGCAACATTAGTATTGATACAGGGACTTCACGCTGTGTCATCAGTGTCATCCTGCTAAAGTTTGTTTTTGGGACCCAGACATAGAACCTTAACAAACAGTGGTAATAGATTTGATGTACTAGTTTGAAATTCTTTGGTGTGATAAATAAGTACTTTTGTATTTTGAAAAGACATATTTTTACATGTTTGCATGATTTAAGTGCCAAACAATTTCGAAGTTAGGCTTGTGCATGGGCTCTTAAGAGCCAAGCCAGACCCTTGGCTCAGCTCCTGTTGGCTCATCCATCTCTGGTGTGTAGACCAGTTATGAACAAGACCACGCACTGCATCCATCCCCTCCCACACCAGGAACCCCCCACTCACTGCACTTGAGTCATCACGCCCACCACGCTCGCAAATAGGTCGCTGGTGTCCATGGCCCGAGGGTCGGATCTCAGTTGAGGGGCATCAAACTTGAAGTCTGGGGCAGGGGCTGGCAGAATGCACCGGGTGTGATGACAAAGCACAGGTTGTCGGGGGCAACCCTTCTACAGCTGCAGCTGTTCCACAAATCCAGTACAAAATGGAGGCGAGCTGCAGACGGTGCCTGGGAGGTGATCAGAGTTAAGGTTAGTCTAGCACCCAAGACCACAAAGAAGCAAGGTCCACCCTTGCCACTCTGTTGGTGGATAAACCATTGAGTGGCAGGAATGTCTAGCAGAAGGCCATAGAGAATCAGAACATGGTGAGTAGACACAGCTTGGGGAGAAGATGACGCAGCACTCCCTGTTTTTATCTTGTTTGGGGATTTTCTGTGTGACGGGTTGCCAAGCATAAAGCAAATGAAAGTGAGATGGGATAGTAAAAGAAAAGCGTTGGATGAACTTGTATTGTTACGAAAGTTTATTGACAGTTGTACTGCCAAGCTGACTAGGCACCCACAGTCTAATTTTAGCAGGAGGGATTTAATAAAGTAGTTCCCAAAAGGAACAGATAAGCAAAGTGAAAGGATGCAGGACTTGGCAGGTGCTCTGTGGGAGGAAACAAAAGAGAGAAAGGAGGGACAAAGATGAAGTATTGCCCATTAGCAAGCAAGGGTTTTTAAAGGACACGGACATCGACAAAGTAATAGGTGGAGTTGAACCCCACTAAGCATATACGACAGGTCACTAAGCGACAGCACAAGTGCTGGTCAGGCTCAACTTAAACCCGTGTGGGCTGAGATTATACAGAACTATACTGAAACCAGCAGAAATATTCTATGCAACATGTCTTCAGTTGCTCGTTACTACACCAGCCCATTGAGAATGAGGAGCAGATTTGTGTTTCCTGCAGCAGAATAGTGACAGATTGTGTATCTTTATCAACCAAATTAACTGGTTTATTCTGAAAAAAGATTTTTCAAGCTTCTGTAAGAGCACAGCTCACCTCTTTCCTGGATCTCAATGGTGCCAGGGCTTACACCAGTTTTCTTTTTTCTTTTTAGATTGCATTTTGGAGTGATATCAAACAAACAAGCCCCCTCAGCCTAATCTGTGAAACAGTTACATGAATGCACTTCAACACAGTTGTACATTAAGGACCTTTATTTAATAGTTCAATGTCCCCGGTATTTGTGTGCTACTTTGACTAGCCTCCTGTGATGGTAGTGTACTATGCAGCAAGTTCCCTGATGCCTCCCACTCTCTGGCTCAAGGTGGTAGTGTTCCCGCCATGGACCCCAGATCTTGACGAACTTTCTCGGGCATCCTCTGGCCTTGTATGTCACTTTTTCTGTTCTCATGTATAAATCCATTCCCGTTTTCCACTCATTAATGGTGGGAGGTTCCGGGTCCCCAAGTGTTCTGCGACATCTCTTAGCCACCATCAGTCCTAGATTGCCAAATAAAAGTTTAGGTCGAGTTATATCTAAGTCGGTCGGCATACCCAGAAGGATGTATTTTGGATCTACAGAGATTGTCACTTTCAGTACTGCCTCAAGTTCAGTCAGGATCTCTAACCAAATTGCTTGTATATGGGGACATTGCCAGATTATGTGCAGAGATTGAGCCCCTCTCTGACCTGCAATTAAGGCAATTAGGGAGGCCCTTCCAATCTTGTGTAGGGTTGACCTGTCATAGTATACTCTATGAAGGATTTAAAATTGGATAAGCCTCAATCTTGTTGTGATGCCTGCCTTCCTCGGGTGCATCAGTAGTGCTTCCCAGTCTGTATCGTCCAGACTTCCAAGGTCTCGTTCCCATCTGTCCCGCATTTTTTTTTTTTTTTAAGTGCATCGGGAATGTTGCTGATGGTTCTATATGTCCAGGAGATTGCTTTTATCTCCAATATCTCCTTGTAATAACCTAACTTCTAGTAGGTCGTACTCGGTGGGGGGGGATGGGGGAGGGGATATTTTGTGAATTCGTTTTTCTCCGCCTACCACGCATGATGTAATGGCATGTATTTGTAATGTAGTGTGCTGTTCAAGTGGTATTCCCTTTGCAAGGAGAGAAATGATTTAAGCTGTCCATTTTCCAGTGGGCCTCCTACCGTTGAAATGCTTATGTTGTCCCAGGCTTAAAAAAAAAAAAAACCTGCAATTTCCCTTTTTCTTTAAGGCGTGCTCCCTCCCATAAGAGTTGCATGTGTAATTTGTGTGCCATCCCATGCGTTTCCTTCTGCATTTCAAGGCAGTTAATGAGTTGTGTTGCTGTCAGTAGCTTCTGTACCCCTTTCCCGTCATAAAGGTAGTGAAAATATAATTTAGTTTGGAATTGACTCATTTCTAGTAAGTAAGTGGGATGATCCCCTGGAGCGTTGTCCCCAGTCATTTATTCCTATTAGGTGCGCTGCCTAGCAGTATGCCTGGACATCTGGTTAGGATACCCCTCCATTTTGTTGGTCATATTGGAGTGTCTGGAGTGCAATTCTAGGATGTCTCCCAATCCTCAGTAATTTGCGTTCCTCATCTATTTTTGTGAAGATTTCTTCTGGGATTCAAGTGTGTGTGTTCTGGAGGATATATTGAAACTTTGGCAGGGTGACCATCTTGAACATGGCTGCCCTTCCCTTTATTGTCAAAAGAAGGGTCCTCCATCTCTTCACATCTTCCGGAAATGCCTTTATAGCTTCTCTAATGTTGCGGGTGAGGCTACGCTCCCTGTCTTGAGTTGTGTGGTTTTTTTTTTCTTTCTCTCTCTCTCTGTATGTATGTGTGTGTGTGTGTGTATGTATATATATATGTGTGTATATATATACACACACACACACCTAGGTATTTAAATCCTTGTGTACCTGTTCTCAAGTCTGCGGGGAGTTCCATGTGACACAGGCTACCCCCCCCCCCCCCCCCCCCCCCCCAAATAAAGGCTGGATTTATTCCAATTTATCTTGCAACCTGAGTGAGCTCCACATTACTTGAATATTTGGAACAGTTCGGGCAGCATATAGAGGGGCCTGTTGACATACAGCAAGATATCATCTGCAGACAATGAAATTCTCTAGTCTTGCCCCTCCCTTACACGGAAGCCAGATACTGTTGTGTTGATGGATCAAGCATGCCAGGGGTTCCAGCTGAAGAGCAAACAGTAATGGGAAGAGAGGGCAGGCCTGCCTTGTTCCCCTCTCTACCTGAAAATCCTCCGATGTCACCCCTGTTGACCTGGACTGCCGCCAATGAGTTATGATATAATAATGTTATCCACCTCAAGTCTTTAGGTCCAAATCCAGATTTTTCCAAGACTATTTTCTTGAAAGGCCAGTGGACTGCGTCAAATGCCTTTTGGTTGTATAAAGACAACCGCATGTGCAGTTCCTTTCTCTTATGTCGTCCAACCGGTTATGGAGCCTAGGCAAGTTAAATCTAGTTGATTATTTGGGCATGAAGCCAGATTGATCTTTGTGAATCAGTGGGGTTATAACTCCTATGAGACTTGTTGGCAGGATTGTGGCTAGCACTTAAGTTTAGGAGAGAGATCGGACAGAAGAAATCACATGCCTCTGCTGGTATTCCCACCTTTGGAAGCACTACTATTGTTGCATTATGAAGGTCACATGGCAGGCTCCCTTCATTTCTGGCTTCCTGGAACCGGTTTATTAGGTGAGTGTTTAGGATGTCTACGTTTTGCTTGAGAAATTCTATTGGGAATCCCTTTGGGACCGGGCGTTTTACCTGACTTGATATTTCCTATTGGGTTATGTAGTTCTAAGAGTGTTATTTCTGCCTTTAGGGACTGTTTATCTTTGAGTGTCAGGATGAGGGTGATTATTCCTGCTAGATATTCTTCTATATGGGTTTCATCTGCTAGAGGTCTCCTTCTGTAAAACTCCCTGTAATATTGAATGAATTCGCCTGCAATTGCATGGCCAGTGCTATGTATCCATCTCTCCTCCTGCTCCCTCTTTCCCAGTCAAGCTAGTACTCCTCCAGCTTTCTATCTCTCGTGTCTATGCTTCTTGTATGCTATAGCATTTTGTGCCTGGTCCCTAAGGACTGTCCTGAATGCTCCCATACTGTAATGGTTCTGAGGTTGCATGAAATTCCGTCATCTTAAGTTCTCAGGCATTTAACTTCCATCCCGACCGCTCACCCTGGGTCTAGTCCCCATCCTAAGCCAGATTGGGGAGTGGTCAGATATGCCTCTTGAATCTATTTCCCCTACCTCCCCTGCTGGAGCAACGATATAGTCCAATCTTTAACACCTTATGTGCCCCTGAAAAATATTAGTGGCGGCTGGTTGGATGTTGTCGGTGCCACAGGTTTATCAGACCCATAGTGTTTATGAAGCGCACCAGTGGGTTCTCCCTAAGGGTCCTGATCTGTCCCACTCTGAGTTTAGTAAATCATTTAACTCGCCCCCAATCAGATGTGTAGGAAGGAGGAATCTAGCAATATCTCTGCTACTTTGTCTAGACTGAGTTTTCCAATTTCGGGAGGGGGTATAAATACTTGCCAATGTCACAACCTGTCTTCCCCACATGCCTTTGACAGCCACATATGCGCCAAATGGATCCACCCATGTTTTTATAGACCAGAACATTTCCTTGCCACTGCCCTCGACCCTGTTGTGTATCTCGCGTGTGCTACTAGCACATACGCTCCCTTGTTTAGAAATTTACTTTGGGATCCCTTCAAATGTCTCTTGTAGAAAGACCACGTCTTTGGTCCCCTAAATTGCTTTGTAACCAGGGGTTACAGTGTTTCTGGTTAAGTCTGTGTGTGGTCTACCAGGTGGGATAGGTCTGTGAATATTGCTTCTTTTTCTAGTACGGCAATGGCTTCTTCTAACTGATGGGGATGATCCGAGTCTGATTAAAGATCTTCTCCCGATATCAACTATCTGAATGTCACCCTGGCAGTCGTCGTCCTGTGTTTTTTGGGGACAGTGTGTGTCTCAAAACTCTGATTCTGAGGATTAGATGTTCCACTTTGGTAGGGTCATTGGTCGCCATCTAAGTGTTCCCCTTCTCTTCTGTGCCAGCTTCTGTCTTTTAAATGTCAGTTTGGCTGAGGTTTGTGAGTCTGTCACGGCTGTTGCGTAGGTGCCTGTTTTCCCCTCACTCATCTTTCAGCCGAGGCCTTTCCCATGCATATCCTGGAGTTTGGAGAAAGTGTGCTTTCCTTTGAAAAACTACTTTCGGCTTCACTGGCAACAGGAGCTCATACTGGATCTAAGGGATTGTACAATTTGGCCTTAACCGAGTCAAGTGTTCGTTTTTGGCATTGCACCTCCTGTGTGTAATCTGGGAAGATTTGTATCTTGGAGTTCTTGTGTCTTATGTCTGCCCTCTTCTGTACTTCAGTCGTCTCTATCGTCATAGTTCAGGAAGCGAAGCAATTACGGGGTGGTTGTGACTGCTTGATTATAAAACATGTGGAAAATTTCCCTTGGGGAACCGTTTGTCATAGCCGTGTTTCTAGAAATTCTTGCATGTTCTGGCCTTCCACTCCTCCTGGGAATCCAACAAACCTCTGGCCCTGTTTTCAGTGTCTTTGAGTCTCCACAGTATGTCTTTGTTCATGGTGCGGCTTTCAGTTACTTCTTTACGGAACCTCTGACCTGTGTCTTTAAGTTCAGCAATCCTAGCTTCATGAAGGAGACCCTGTCTGCCACGTTTCTAAGGCCTTGCCTGAGGAAGGAGACTTCAGATTGCACCTTGCCCATCTTTCCCTTCAGTTTTTTTGCGTGAGGACTGAATGGCTTGTAGGATTACTGTGTTGTCGGGAGCTTCCGGGAAGCCGGACCCTGTGGCTTCTTCTGTAGGGGTGCTCACCACCATAGTATGTCTAATCTCACCCTGGAACGTCTTGGGTTCCTTCTCGGTTCCATTGTGTGCCTCGGGTAGTGTTGCTACCCAGTGGTATGGGTTGTGTATCCTTCTACGCCCAGGTTTTGCTCCTGGTTGGACGATGCACCCACGTTTCCTCCTGTGTTGTCACCCCTCAGGGAGCTCGGTTTGTGTCTGTTTCCTTGACACTGTCCACCTGTAGTGGTTGGGGCATAACTGCTGTTTTGTCGTCTTTTACCCTTGTTGGGTGTTCAGGTGATGTGTTGGTGTTTATCGGGTGCTTGCATTAAGTCAGTGCGATGTCTTGGGATTCAAGCCCCCCCTGCGTCTTGGCTCTTGCCCCGGTGCTGGAAGGAGTACCTCTCAGCTGTCATTTGCAGTTCCCAGCAGGCAGGATTGAATAGCTACTCCCTGTCTTGCTTGCTGTTTCCCTCCCCCACCACCGTGACTCTGAACCTGTTGGTGCACCAGCGTCTGCTTTGTGCCCATTCGGCCCCTATGTCTGATATGGTGTTGGCTCTGGTCTTGCTCCTTCAGGCTGGCTTACAGGGCGTCTGGTTTTCACTCTTGGTGGGCCACAGCCACATCCAGTCTCCCCTCCCCAAGCCGCGCTTTCAGACTCTACTTCAGTTTGTGACCTCTCGGCTCCCTCTCCCCCCGAACCACCTGGCTGCCTGAGGGAAAGGGTTATTAGGAGAAACTCCTCTGTTGCTTCTTGTTGGTACCTGATCTCCCAAGCCCGATCGGTGATGAGTTCTGTCCCTATTTTTTGTCCCCTTGACTGGATTAATTGCTGTCCTGCTGACTGTCGGGGTGGGGGTCTTCGTGGTACTTCCCAGGGTTTTCCCTTGGTTCACTCGGAAGAATGTGCCACCCTAGTTTCTTGCCATTTCACCTGTTATTCCATTGTGTGTTGGCTTTTTGGTGCACCCAAGGAAAGAGGTAGTATTTGTACCAGCGGTCCCCCTGAAGTGGATCCCTGGTACATTTGCCAGCTTTCCCCCTATCCCCTTTTCTCATTGGGTCTGTCATGCCTGGGGTGAGAGAGGGGAAGTAGCTGGGCCTTGCTGCTCCAGAGTCCTCCTTCCCCTTGCTGCCAAGCTGCATCTTGGTGTCTGCGCAGCCTCCCCCTGCAATTCGCAAGCAGGTCCGGCTTGACTGTGTTCCTGGTCCGGCACCCTGCACTAATCCTCTGTCTCAAAGTCCACGAGGGACGTCCCAGAATATCCCGCACGTTGTGCTGTCTTCTGCCCCTTTTACCTCCTCACTGCTGTGGCCTCTCGTGTAGCTGCTGGTTCTGTTATCTTTGCCCTCTGGCTATTTGCGATGCGTCAGTGGAAGACAACTTCCCCAAGGTTCTGGGTAAGCCAGATATTCTTCCTTGATGCTGTGCTGCTGCTCGTACCTTCTTGTGTACACGGGCTCGCCTCTTGCTGGCCTCTGCTACATTGCTTTGTTGATCTCATTGCTGCCTTGCAGCACTGATGCACCCCTGCTTTCTGTCCCTCGCTCATGCTGCACCTTTGTTGCTTGTCTCATTTGGGGTTTGTGTCCCATGTGCTGCTGTCTCCAGTTTCCTTTCATGTTAACCATATGTTACGCAGAATTAAGTAGGATTTTGACAGGGCTGAGATGTGGAGCTCTTCACTGTGAGTCCATCGAGTTTGGACTGCAGTCTGTTCGGAAGGTGATGCTTTGCCAGTCGGTAGGGTCCAAGACACTGCCGGGTGCTACTGGAAAACATCCTGCTTGATGACCCTTCCCAAACTACAGAGCACTGCAAAAGGGTTGTGGAGGGGGGAGGGGGGGGGGGGGGGTTCTCCTGCGACCCCCCAGGTGATGCTGTGCCTTGGCATGCGCAGCATGTGCTTTACAGGAAACCTCAGACACCGTCATACAACTCAACTAGGGCATAAAGAACCACAAGGGTCCTCCCCTCCTTTAGCCCTCACTCAGGACACCATACTGCATCACGGAGCAGGGCAACAAACTGAGGAGAGCCTGATTTGTTCTCTACATCCCCCCCCCCCACCAGGTTTTAGTATATCATTACAAACTTCTTAAAAGGCAAAGCACCCCAGCAGGAACAAAGACTGAAACAGAAAAGAACGGATAGAGAGAGATAAAAAGAGAGAGATCTAATTGATACATCAGTTCCTTTTACTTAGCACAGGAAGTCTTTCAGCCATCAGCTGCGATTCAGGTTGGGTCGTAGGTGGTACCGGGTATGCCCACCTCTGAGTTCAGACCCACTCGATGGCTGTGGGTCTGGGAAACTGGCCCCTCCGGATCCCAGTTGTATTCAACTCTGCTACTTTAACCTTCACACGGCAAGCCGAGTTGTGAGGCACCACCCATCTCCAACGCTCTGCCTTCCTCATCCGCACTGCCTGCATCAGTGATATCCTCGCCAGGTACCACCTTCTGGAACCACAAGACGTGCGTCACCTGCTGTCCCCCTCTCATGGCGGTCACCATGGTCCCTTTGACTTTCTCCACTCTCCAAATGTCCCAAAGTGGGGTGCTTCGTTCTCTGCCTCTCACTGGCCTTAGTGTTGGTCAGTGCTCCCTTTGGATGTGTCTTTGACACATCTAGGTCATCAGGCCGCCAGTAGCAGTCTGCTGGTATACAATCTCTGGGTGGAGAGCTGAACATTAAAGCTGCTGGGGCACATCCAGTGGTGCTATGTGGAGTCTGCCGGCAAGCCCACAAAAAAGTGTGGAGACAGAGCTCCGCATCTTCTTGCTGACTCACCCCAATGCGTAGGGTGTGATTCAATGTCCTTATGAATTGTTCGCTGTCCCTTTTGGCCTGGGGCCATTGAGGGGTTATCCTCCGATGTTATGGCCAGCGAGCGTAAGTAGTCGTGGAATTCCTGGCTGTGGAATTGGGTTCTGTTGTCAGTCCGTATTTCGTCTGGCAGACTCAAAAGGGCGAATGTCTTCTCAAGAACTGGACGGACATGTTCAAACACCGTGGACACCACCAGTTCCACCACTGGAAACAGAGTGCACGAGTCAACCATGTCAACCGGCCATCCAGGAAACTGCTGAAGTCCAAACTGATCCGACACTAAGGTTGAGTGCTGGGTAACTCAGTCACAACCGGGGCAGGGACAGTATCCTGAGTGGTGATGGCGCACGGATGGCATCTATGTATCAGGCCGTCCACCCTGATGTCCATCCCGGGGAACCAAACCTTGCTCGTCTTCGTAGTTCCTAGATGACCTTGGTGCGCCAGTTCCACCACTCTGCTCTGCAGGCTCCTGGGTATCACTAAATGTTGTCCCCTTAGAATGAGGCCCTTGGGGCCCGCTGAGAGCTCCAACCTCACCTTTCATATCTGTTGCATTGCTCGACGTTCCTTGGGGTCAGACACTGATGTTTTGTCAAACGCTTCCAGGATAGTTGGTGTAGCGCCTCCTTCATTCGGCCTATGAGGGTGTCTGCCACTGTGAGCCGTGGGGCACGCCATGCCCACGATCATGCTTACGAGGCACTCCATTCGTCCATCCTCCCCTTCTGCCTCAGACCGTGACTGCAAAGGATGGCATGACAGATGATCTGCTGGACTGTTGACCCCTAGCTGGTAGACTACTTGAAATCGATATGGCTGAAGGAGTATGGCCCACCTTCCAATCCTTGGAGGGGCAAGCCTGGCAGAGCCCGCAGAGAGGGACACTAACGGCTTGTGATCCGTAACCATTGTGAACTTGTTTCCATATAGATATAAGTAGAAGTGCTGACACGTCCACCTGTTGTGTAGCCATTTTAGTTATAGCCCCATGCACGTTATTTTAACATACTAGGCCAGCAGCTGTGCACTTTAACCTAGATATATTTTATTCAGATTTGCTTTATTATTGTTACAATAGCCACTTTTATGGTCTTGTTTTATTTCGCTCTATCTCACTGTTTTTGCCTAGGCCAGCACTCTGTTCTCAAACAAGACATTCTTGCTCATTCTGTGCTTCTTCCAAGGCTGCAGTAAGGTAGGTTGCCTGTGAACGTGGTATGAGTTTAGTCTCTGATTCATAGAACACGCACATCCTTACTTAGGGACATTTTCTCAGAACATCAGCTGTTTTATTATAAAAACACTTCCCTGTCCCTTACACGTTAATGGGAGATTCCAGCCAGAGAACCGTGACTATGCTGATTGCCAAATGCTTCGCTACAGCTCCTAATGCAGACTTCAGGCCTTTGCTCAGGTATGGAGGATGTCTTGCCAGGGGAACCTGAAGGGCAGAATTAGAGCTTAACACGCTGTGCTCTGTTGTAGCCTAGGCAGGAATTAGTCTATTGATTCTAGCGACAACATGGTAGCGTTATTCCTATGCTTTACTCTCCTTGTCACTATTTTAATCTTATGTTGTGTCGTCCTGCTCATTGAAGCTCACACTTTATCTAAGATGCAGTTGGTTCATTAAAATCTTATTGAAACATGTACTGCCTCTGTTTGTTATTGTGTATATGAGACTGGTGTAACTGAGAGAAACGGATGAGACCCGAGTGACCACGTCTTCCCTGAGAAACTATTTGTCATGCGCTTGGCTGCTTAATCATCCCTGCTTTGGGTTGAGAGGAGGCACTGCTAGTTAGCCGGAGCAAACCCCAAATTGGAGTGACAGGTATCACCTGCAGTGGGTAGGACTCAGTCTCCCACACCACAGGTGAATCTGCCACTCGAAACCCAGTAGTATCATTAGAATCATGGGAGCCTATGCAACACACCTAATGGCTAGCGTACCCCTCTCAATTTGTGCGTACCGGGCCACAGTTGCTGAGAGAGCTCAGCTGGCATAGGGCACAGGCGTCCCCTGCTGGTGACTTTGCTTTTGCAGTAGCACTGCTCTGAGCCAGACGGGACTGGCGACCACCACCTCAGTTCTCTTCCGTGGGTGGAAATAAGCCATGACTGTTGTGTCCAATAGGGCAATTTTCACAGCCTGGAATGCTTTGTCCTCCTCCGCCCCCCACTCCTATGCGGTACTGGCTTTTGTAAGCTGCCTGAGAGGATCAGTGAAGGAGGCTAGGTTGGGGGGGATAAACCTCCCGCAATATGTTGCCATCCCAAGGAAACTCCTGACCTTGGAGGCATTGCCAGGTATCGACGCACCCTTGATAGCTTCCACTTTCTTGGGGTCAACTTTGAGTCCTTCCCTCGAAAAAATTTAGCCAAAGCACTCTTTCGAGTTGCTGTAGAACGCACACTTTTTCCAGTGGAGTGTTAGTCCAGCATCTGACAGCCGCTGTAGGGTGTGTCTCTGGTGCTTGTGACACTCTTCAAGAGTGTCAGAAAAAATCAAAATGTCATCACTTAGATTGATGACACCAGCCAAACCTGATAGTGTCTCTTGTATTGCGTTCTGGAAAATTTCTGCCGCCGAGGAAGCTCCAAAGCTTAACTGTCTGTATCGACGCAGCCCCACGTATGTCGAAAAGGTGGTGATGTTGCGGCTCCTAGGGGGCAAAGGTATCAGTTGATGGTATCCTGCGTTCAGGTCTAGCTTTGAGAACCATTGCGGCCCCGTTCAGGTCTGCTATGATATTGTCCATAGTGGGTGTGATGTGGCACTCCTGTTTAATGACACTGTTGGGGAGGTGCATTACCACACAGAGGAGAATGGCTCCGACTGTTGTTGATACTGGAGTGTTGTTGATTGTTATGGTGCATATGCCGCCGCCTCTGATCTCATCTGTCAGTGAATGAAACAACAAATATTTCTTCATCATTGTATTGAGCGGCACCCGGACTTGGGCCCACTGCAGCTGCCCCTGCTTCCTCGTCTAGCGTCATCTGTTTCACCACTGATTTTCTTGCAGAAGTTGTTCCGGTTCGAGGCTGTCCTCCTCAAAAGACCCTGGCGAAGTGATTGGGTTTGCCACATCTGAAGCAGCTCTTGCCTTTTGTGGAGCACACACACCAGGTGTGCGGTGTTCACTGCTGCAGTGTCCACATCCTTTTTCCTCCACTCTGGCCGTCCGAGCCATTCGGGGCGAGTTCTGACGGCAGTAGATAGCGTCAACTTGTTCTTCCTTTACAGGGCTCGGTTTAGTTGGACCTGATGCAATGGATGACCGTGCAAGGGCAGCAGCCATGTCTTTGGTGCAGCTGTTGGACAGCTCATGTGACCTCACTAGGATGAGTATGTCATCAAGACTGGTTGACTTAGAATTAGCTCGCGCAGCACTATAGATGGGCATCCCTGAATTATCTGTGCCCTTTTCTCGTTGTGGTGATTAATGCCTGTGCAGGTGCCTGCTAGCTTGCGCAGGTGCATGTAAAACATGTCCACCGACTGTGTCGCTTTGCTAGGCCTGTCGCAGTTTGACCTTTTCATAATTGAGGTTGAGCTATGGGTCGAAATACCTGTTGAGGGCCTCCGCTGCAGCGTTGAAGTCGTTATCATTTCCTGTGTTCGCAGCATCTCAAACAGGTTGTAGAGCTCGTCGCCCCCAAAATGTAGCTTTAGCAACCGCACCGTCTGTCTCTCGTGTTCCTCTGAAGTAGTGTCTGAGCCAGTGGCGCAGCTGTAGCAGGATCTGCCAACTGGCTGAATGGGGGTAGCAAAGTGAGAAACAAATGTGACCCATGATGGTGGGCTGGGTGTTTGGGTGGGCGGGGACGGGGGATTGGGGGTGGTGTCCTGAGAAGAGCTCATTGACCTACCTGGGACTAGACTTACTCTCTTCTGTGTAAATTGCTGCTTCCAAATGCCTTAGATGTGTATCCAGTTTGCTGGGAATGTGGGGCCAAAACTAATGTCTGTGCTGTGAGTGTTGGGTGTGGCAGGAGGAGCAGACGCACCCCAAAAAAACAAAGTGAATGTAGATGGCTGTGGAGGGGATGGAGCGCCACACTATTTCCGTTGTATCAGGCCTTGGTTATAGATAAAACAAATGTTTATTGGGGGCACCAGGCCTTGCTCGTCTGCATTGGTCCTTCGGGGGACCCACCTGACAGGGCCTCTGCAGCTGAACCACCCTGGCCTCCGAACAGCCGGGGCTGCGCTTCTGTGCTGGCAGTGGAAAGGGCAGCCTCAGGGTTCCTCACGCTTCAGCACGCGTCGATTCCAGGCACTGATTCGCTGAGAGGCACTGATTCGAGCACTTTGGGAAGCCGGTCATGAAGCGGAGCGCCTCCGCCCTTCTCCTGGAGGCGTACTCGAGCGAGACCGGCTCGCATTGAAACCATGTGGAGCCCCAATGGAGATAGGATGCCTGCCGTGCAGACCTGGAGCCGTGTGCAGACGGCGAGGAGCGGCAGTGTGAGTGCCACAGGTAAGGCAGGCATAATGGGCTGCACGTGGGCACTGCCTTGTCGCCAACTGTGGAGGGGGGGTTCACCTGCAACCCCCAGGTGATGCTGCGCCTTGGTGTGCGCAGCATGCATTTTCAGGAAAACTCAGATACTGTCATACAACTCAACTAGGGCATAAAGAACCAAGAGGGTCCCACCCACCGTTATTATATAGCCCTCACTCTGGACACCGTACCACGTCATGGAGCAGGGCAACAAACAGAGGAGAGCCCGATTGTCTCTCTACAGTGGATGGAGGCACCATACTTGTTTGCTGACAACTGACAAATTTAAAACAAAGGAACCGCCTCTTGCATCAGTGTGTGCCTGGGTCAGTCTGCTGCTTGTTGTGGTGCCTTTGCTTGAAAGCAACAGGCAAGGCACAGAGACTCATCTGGTGCTTTGTTTTTTTATGTAAGTCAATGAAGGCATCGCTGAAGCAGTCCACGTGGATGGTGTTCCACTCAGAAGCCGGCCAGGCTAGGCTTGATTGAGTTGAACCCCAGGCCTGCCTATACTTATCAGTATACTGCAAACAACACTGCACGCCAGTATGGTCTGTGTGATGAGTATAAGGCATTTAATGGAGATTCTGTGAAAGAGTGAGGCAATTAATTTTGTCAGAGAGCAGGCTTTGGGCGGCAGCAACAGTGCAGTGGCAGGAAGAGCAGGTCAGTTTTAGCTGGTTGGCTGGAAGAGTGGATAGAGCGTGTTCACACCTCATTAAGCATGTGCCTTGTCCTTGAATAGTCCCAGGGGGGCTATTGTATGTGACTACTGCATTTTAGTGCGGTGTTGTGGACCCCAGAACTTAAATGAGTTAGTCTACCTCCTAATGCGTTGTACTTTGCAGGGCTGCCATAACAACAACAAGCATTTGCAATGCAATGGGTCTCGCATTTGCTCGAGTTAGAGCTATTAGTGTTGTAAACTAGTAACCAAACTTTTCTTGCCACATAAACTGATAATGAAAAGTTAAACAGGTTCATATTTGCAAGCCAACGGTCGTCATGAGCGTGAAGGAGACACAGAAAAGGAAACAGAAGTTTGCTTGCAGTGAAACGTATCGGTAAAAGTGCAATTGTCCATGTAACGGGCAAAAGCACAATAATCCACGTAACAGGGTCTATGTCATGCAAAGCGCTCGACTACTGCCCCGCAAGATCGCACTGCGTAGAAAATAAAAAGAAATAGTGCAGAAGCCATTTGGAAAACATGGAGCCTTGTATGTTTTCAGTAGTTTACGGGTGCTGTAGAGGAGGGCTAAAGACTGCAAAAAGGTATGATGTATGCATGCCTTTCACTAATGAAATCAAGTGAATTTTAAAAGGCAAGCCCACAAACTAACAAAACTGATGGGACTGGTTTAAAGTCCACAGAAAGATTACAACAGGGGCCAGAGTGCTTGTGTGTGCTCGACCCTAAAACGAATGGGGAGGTGAATCAGCCATTGGCTAACTGCACTTTGAATGACTGCATTGTACTCTTTCACAAGAAGCACATTCACTCACAAAGTAGGTCTTTTCAATGTTAAAAACCTACTTTAGCAATACTGTATTTCCTGAGACCAAAAGTATTTTAACTGCTGGTGAGCACACTCCTCAATCAGAAACCTCCATTAACGTGGCCAGTGGTAGTATATAATGAAATGCATTTTTCTGCGATCGTCACCTGATATCCTGTTAGGCACTTACAGCACACACACTTAAAATCTGGTTCATGACTAGGCTCTCATATTTCTTACTTTTCCACTCCGATCGCTCAGTGCCTGACTCGTGTATTTTCATGGGAAGGGCTGCCACCTAGTGTTCAAACAGCAGATACGTAGTCGTGTTAAAGAAGTTTTCCTCTGACAAAGGAAAATTAAACCGTGTTGCCACTGTCAAGGCGGGTCAAAGGAAGTGCATAGCATTTTCATTTGTTTCTCACCCTCCCCTTTTGATTCTTTGGCGGCTGCCCAGGCGTCATATGCCCCTTCCTTGCCCCCACTACTACTACTACTACGCCACCGGGTTTTCCCCGCCTGCCTCTGCCAGGACTGCAACACCCACTTCGACTGTCTGCTGTATGATTTTGCACATCTTTCAGTTCTAACCTTACCCCCCTTCTGCGTGCGTGTCGGTGTGCACTCTTCCAGATTTATTTTTCACTACGTATGTGGTGTTACATTGGTGTGTCATCACGTGTATGAGGTCTTTACTGATATATATTTTTCAGCTGGTAATGGATTTATTGCGTGCACGACTGCACTTATGTGACGGTATAGCTGTGTGTGTTTTGCATACATTTGTGCTTTAATTTGTTTACATGTCCCACTGTTTATGTATGTTTGTACCTAGGTTTATTCGTGTGTGCATCTCGGTCTATTATCTGTTTACTTATGTTTCTTGTGTGTGGTCTTATGTTGGTGTTAGCAGAGATACATTGTTCAAAGTCTTCCGGTTTGGATCCCATGGGCTCATAATTTTCATTCCCAAAGTAAAAGGTGGTACATAATGAGCAATGCCAGGTCTGCCTTCACTGAGCTATGACTAGTGGCAGTTAAAGCATCGACTGTGCGGGAGGTTGCTTACCAGTGCTTAATTTGAGCCGGTGGGGAGCACAAGCACCTATTTGTGGGGGCTAGCATTTATTTCTACACATCAGACATTTTCCGAGACCAAAGTATGGAAAAATGTAAAAGTGGAGGAAGAGAAATACATAAAATGCATCCCCAATGGACAAAGCTGACACCTGTAAGAGTGAGATAATGGAGCAGGGAGTGCCTCGCTGTGAACTGAATAGGCCTGAGGTATCCCTTCTGCACATAAACAATCATTAAAAAATGACTATTTGCTACTTCTATGTGTGCTGCATTCTGCAGCACTCATAAAAGTAACATAGTACCATTATTGATTGTTTCAGTGCAGGAAAGGACACCTTCCTGCATATAAACAATCATTGAACCAAACAAAATGTACTAGCGGAGCACAAGTATTTTGTTTCTTTATTCAAGTGATTTGTTTATATAATTTACAGCCCTGAATAAGTTTGTGGGAATATTTTCCCGTGACGAAACACGTGTTGGCTTGTGGCTTTTGGTTTGTGTCTTCAAAATACTTTGTGAATCTCTGAAGATTGGATGTGCTGGGACTTCAGCTTCGTGATGATTCTTCAATAAATTTCAAGAATCGGACTACGTATTTATGAATGGACTGTGCCTTCTACTGATTACGGATTACTGTATTATAATATTGTATCTACAGTATCATTACATGTGTTTGAGTGCATCACGCTAGTATTTATTTCAACCACTGGTCAGCTTCACCTTAAGTGACTGCATTTTCTTCTCTCACAATGAGCAGCTCTGCATACAAATCAGGTTCCTTCAGTGCCAGTGTATTTGGTCATCAATTACAATGTTTTGGTGCAGGGCAGCACTGCAAGCCTTTTTGCTCCACTGCCCTGCATCAAAAGAAAACGTCATGAATGTGCCATGTCAATGAGATATGGTGCATTCCTATCTTCTTCCACAGCGCTGGTGCGCAATTGGCTGCCATGTTCCAATGCAGGCACCATGGTGCAAGGGTGTCTGTGTTGTAGGTAGGTATGAATATTTATGTGCAAGAAGGGACTACCTCCTGCACAAAAACAAAAAATGAAGGTGATTTTCTCTTGCTATTTGTGCTGCAGAATGCAGCAAACAGAAAGAGGAAAAAAACAAGGAGAAATGTTATTTCTCCTCTTTGCGCCTCCCTTACTCCTCCGTTGGGGAGGTATAGGCTTTTGACCCACATTCCCAGGCTTACAGCATGTTGTAAATCTGGGAATGCATCAAATACCATGGGTGATATGTAGGAACACCCAAGGCATGCCTCCATTTTCCAGTGTGAGGCAACGCAGCAGCTTGCACTGCATAGCCTCACTCCATATCTAAAAGGCCATGAAAAGCCGCACAGGATGGCTTTACATGGCCTTATAGATACGGCTCTGCAGTGTGCGCTGCCGGATCGTCATTAAAAGTGACGTTCTGGTGGTGCACAGGGGCTTGTAAGCCCCTTTGTTTTGACCTTTTAATTACTTTAGTGTTGGCTTTGTGTTTAAGCCTGACGTGATGACAGGATGCTTTTGATGTGAGCACAGGACACATTCTAGCTTTATCAGTTCCTGTCTTTTGCCACTGCAGTGGTAAAATCCTTTTGGAATTACCTTTGTTTATCTGAGTGCTGCTAGTTCGCAGCATAACTGAATGTATCCATGTGAAATGGTTCTGTCTCGTTCTCTTCTTACCTTGCACGCAGTGAACTATACTTATATCTATCCCAAAATGATACACAAAATAATAGCTTCAATGTTATAGGATGTGAATTCATAAGCGAACAGTTATGCAAGATATGTTCTTTTTCTTCCACCCACTTCAGCATGCTTCAATAGGTAATACATCCGCCCACTTCATTCACTGGCTGACTTCATTACAAGTGATGTTATGCTGTCCTTTCACAAGGAGCACATCCACACACAAAGTTGTCCCTTTCAAAGCTTGAAAGTACTATGGTAATGTGTGGTCTTTTTTTTTTTTTTTTTTTTGGACCAAAACACATTTTTGCCTCTAGCTGATGTTTTTTTAGATTGATTAGCACAGCAGTTTCCCAAACACTAAAGGTTTTCAAAAACCATGATAACACAAAAGAAGAATTGCCATAAGGCTGGTGCCCAACAGCAGAGTGATTGGCTTTGGCAGTGCTTGCTCATATGTGAGACTTGGTTATTCTTATCCCTTTTTGCAGCCTAAATATATATTTTACAGCAAATAACCAATTTATATTTGAAAAAGATGATATGATAGGTCTGGAATAGGCACTGAAGCTTGTTCCTTCCAAAGTGTTAATATGTTGGTGTACGGAGTATACATGTGGGGGCATATTTACAAGTTTATTTCGACACAGGGCAGAGTGGCAAGCTTTCTTGCTGTTCTGCCCTGCATCAAAAGAAAAGGTGGGAATGTACTGTATCTATAAAATGTGGCGAGTTCCTGTCCTTTTGCCCTGCGCTGGTGTACAACTGGCTGCTATGCACCAACGCAGGCACCTTTGCACCATGGTGCAAGGGTGTCTGTGTTACAGGGATGATTGTTTTTGCGCAAAGTGTTCCTTCCTGCATATAAACAATCACAAGAGGCGTATTGCTCTTTTTATGTGTGCTGCAGAATGGGAAAATTGGGGAGAAATGAAGGTATTGCTCCTTGTTTCGGCTGCCCCCTGGGGAGGCGCAGGCTTTTCGTGCATTCCCAGCTTTACAACATCTCGTAAATCTGGGGATGTGTCAAATGCCATGGATGCTACATAGGAACACCCAGTGTAACGCCCATGGCACGCCTTCCTGTCCCAGGGTGAGGCAACACAGTGACTTGTGCTGTGTTGCCTCAGTCCTTACTTACAAGGCCATGCAACGCCATGCAGGATGGCTTTACGTGGCCTTGTAAATATGGCCCTGCAGTGTGCACCACCGGACAGTCACTAAAAGTGACGTTCCAGCGGCACAGAGAGCCCTGTAAATAAGGCCCGTGGTTTCTAAAACATTGGGGCCCGTACAAATGACAATATTTTATTTTGGAAAATACACAAACCCAATGCTTAAAACTCATTTTTGGAGAACAAAGCTAGGTGGAACATTGGATTTTAACCCAGAGCAAGTGAACGAAAGGCAGAAGTAGGAGAAAAGGAGGAGGAAGCGAAGACTAGGAAAATAGTGGAAAGGTAAGAGTAGGGAAAAAAAAGAACCTGCAGTGAGATAAAGAAACAAAAACGTCTAGTGTGGTGCAGAAAAGTGTCATGAGGTGGAACCAAGACTAGACAGCCTTGGTATTCGCAACCATGGCAGCGGGATCCAGGAAAAACATTCTGACCCTGTACTTATTCTTTTATTTTTTTAATATATATATATATTTTTTAAATTAAATAATGTTGAAGGATGACCAAAACGAGCTATATGACAGGACTAGATTTCCGAACTGTGCTTCAAGTACTGTTTTTCATACTGCGTTGTGAAGCTCCCTCCCTGCCACGAGGCGAAGCATGAAATACCATGGAGCGAGACCTGCAACCTGCATGAACCAGTGTTGTAAAAATGCATCATTTGTTGAACAAATATGAATACGAAGCAAAGTGCTTGTTGGCACAGAGCAACGAATTTAAACAAAAAAACTCTAGTTAAACTGATATGATTGTACACTGTTGGAGATGTGATGTCCTTGCAACCTTCCCATAGATATATTTTGTTTCCAGAGACGGTCGGCCTATGACATAATTTTCACAAAAGCCAGGTGTCTCTGAAAGGCCTGCGGCCTGGTTCAGAAACAGTCAGATGCTGCTAAGCCTGGCATGTGACTGACTCTACCCACATCTCAGGCAGGTGCAAAAACCCTCTGAGCAGTCTGACTGTACTATCCCCAGTCTGACATTCGCCATGAGGGGAGCATGGGCGTCTATCTGCCCTAATACCATGGTTAGCGGAAGTGACATCACATGCCACTTGCCCTTTACTCTTTACTGTGTCACACACAGACAGAGATGCTTACGCATTCACGCATTTTTGCTCACATAAACGCACTCATCCGCTAGTATGCATACCACATACATTTGAAAGCATTTTTACTTACCTAAGCTGCCAGAAAGTCGTATTACAGCAAATTGTTCTCCATTTTTATTATACAAATAGTAAATATTATTCACTATTTGTGTAATTAATAAATTGACAGGAAAGTGGAGCCCCAAACGAAGTCCATTAGGATGAGCTATCCCTGTGTTCCAGGCACTGATTTTTGCCACCTTTGAGGACAGAGGTTGAAAAGGCAGTGCCAGGCGTTGCAAGGGGCATTCCAGGGGTCAATGGAGGGGAGCTTTTCACATTTCTCCTAAATGACTGCCCCCTCTGGCACACTGTGGACAGTATATCTCCTTACTGTCTGCAGTGCTTAATTTGTAAAATCAGTGCAGGGGCCCAAACCTTTGCTCAGAGCCGCCTGCTCTGCATAACGTCGGGGTGCCAGCTACAAAGGCTATATAGTCCTCATTGTACTTCTATAATCTATCACCATGCACTCCCTATCGCTTTATTTCACTCCTGTACATTCATTTTCGTCCCTTTTCAGGTCGAGCGTGCAAGCAATTTGACCTGTTGTAAGTATTGTGGGCTTTTAAGTACGCCCACCTCACTCTCATCACTTACACTCATTTGTAGGATTGCTTTTCAAAAAGATTTTGTTATCATTGGTAAATGCTTTGTTTGTCTCGCCTTGGGGAGGTTTTGTTACCGCCTTGCAGACTGACCTTGTTACATGGATTATTCTGCGATTGCCAATATGTTTGACTGTTTCCTTTTGTGTCTCTCCTTCGTGCTCATTGTGGCCATAGCGCTTTGAATCAGCTTGCTTTTATCAACTAATGTTTTACTTTTCATTCTCAATTTATGTGGCAAGAAAACTCATTAGGAATTTACAAAGCTAATAGCTCTAACTGGAGCAAATGAGAGACTGATTGCATCGCAAATGCTTGTTCCATTTGTCGTTGTTTTTCGATCTTTGTCTTCCTCGTTCTTTCGCTCTTTTGTGTATTTCTCTCCCTTGTTCTGGGCAGTACTCTAAATGGAATACTCAGAAATGCAGGTAATTACTCTTGAGAGTATCTCCTTGCTTCTGAGAAGTGCTGGTACTTTTCTATTAAAAAGTATTGTACTAGTGCAGAGAAGTGCAGGTCCCACAGTACCGGACAGTACCTACCTACATTAAAGAAATACAGGTCCACAGTACCGGACAGTAATTACCCATTTAAAACGCTGGTTCTGGGTCAAAGTATGATGAGGAAAAATAAGTGTTTGTGCCTAAATTATGAGTGCAGGTAGGTCCCGCCTGCCACCTTCGGCTAAAGTCAAGCATGGACTGTCAGTATTGGTGTTGGCATTTCATAGAGCAGGTTCCCGCTCAGGTCTAACCTGCAATATGCACTTCATAGATGTAAACTAAACCATTATCATACTTTAAAGTCCACAGCACCTCCACCATGGTCTGGTGGGCCCAGGACTCCCTCCAGGTGAATCTCTCACTGACAGAATAACCGCACATACACAGAGGGCTGGGTGCCGTAGTCTTGAAGTTCAATTTTGTTGCCACCTATCGTAGCATGGCTAAAACAGAACTATTTATAAATATCAGCACTTCGGAAAGCTGGGTAGCGCAGCATCACCAGGCTGATCACCTGTCCCTAATTTACACTGACTGTCCATCATTGCAGCCTGATGTCCATTGTCTGTTATTGATCTGATAATGGACAGCATTTGTCCGTTATTTCAACTCTGTTAAGGCCCCATTTACAAGAGATTAACGCATCGGCCCGATGCATCAGATTTCTTGTCCTCCCCAACGATTCCATTCCAACACCATGGATGTGCTCTATTTACTATACAGAGATCCATGCGCACGTTTTTACAGATGCATCTGAAATTCTGATGCAGATGTGGCGCTAAACTGATGCATTGCTGCACTAGTGGCAAAAAAACAACTACTCCAGCAATGCAAGGAAAGCTCCCATTGAAAAAAGCCCTGCATCAGTGTAACGGCTGCTCTGAGCTGGAGTTAAAATTCTGACGCAGTGAAGTCGCAGAACGACACAGTGAAATGTAAATTTCACTGCATAAGTTCTGTGTGGCTTTTCCCGAGGGAGCACCTACCTTGCATTCATTATACCTGGCACAGGTATAGTGTGACACAAGGGTTTACAAGCTGACACATTGGGCCCAAAGCTTCAGTTTGTAAATGTGGAGCAGTGTAAAGCAGTGCTTAGCACCACCGCTGCGTAAAAAACAAATGATTTAACTGTAGCACAAAGGCCTTGTAAATGAGGCCCTATTAGTTTTTTTTTTTTTTTTTACAGCTTTCTGGTTCATTATGCAGCTCGCTGCCATGTGATGCAGGTATTAGAACTGGCTTCCAGTGCAGTGTCAAAGGTTAATAAACACTGAATGGAACAAAGGGATATTTTTAACAAGCACAGTAACACTGGAGGGAATTTGAAAAGCTCTAGCTTGTTCCTTGTGCAGCGTTGTTTTCTGGCTTTTATTTTTCTGTTTTAAAAAAAAAAATTAGATAGTGGATTGCCATTTAATTGGAGCACCTTGATGTTTCAATTATTGTTTGAGGTTGATAGATGTTGGGTTGGTAAATGGATGGGTGAACAGGGGGACAGATAGGTGAGTGTGTGGATGGATTGATGAACTGAATGGAGAATGTGTAAAGGGGAGGAAGCCTGAATAAATGTTGCATTGGTTTGGAGTATGGATGGATAAATGGATGGCTCTTGATGAATTGATGGGTAGATAGATGTGATGGTGCCTGCATGGACGGACAGGACAGGAACCTTGGGCTGATGGATGAATGACTATGGGTAAATGGAAGGATCTTTGTGGATGGATGGATGGATGGATGGGTTGATGGATGGGTGGGTGGGTGGCTCTTGGTGGGTGCAAAGATGGATAGATGGAAGAATTAATGGATGGGTCCTTGGATGATGGACAGATCAGGGTGGATGGATCTTGGTGAGTAGATGGATGGATCCACCTCGGCACACAGATGACTAGACAGATGGACAATAGGTGCCAGGATGGGTTGATGGATGGGTGCTTGAATCGGTGTAAATAGTTGGATCTTTGTGGGTGGATAGCTTGATAGACAGATGTATGAATGAATGAATGGATCTTGGATGACACATGTATGGATGGATAGATGTATGAGGGTGAATTGATCGTGGTGGGAGGCTGTATTGATCTTGCTGGGCACATGGATGGATGGATAGATCGATTGATGGATTGATGGATGGATGGATGGACGGACAGATGCATCTTGTTGGTGCATGGACGGATGATGGATAGATCAGGGTGGACAGATGGATCTTGTTGGTGCATGGATGGATGATGGATAGATTAGGGTGGACAGATGGATCTTGGAAGGGATGGATGAATGGATCTTGCTGGATGCATGCATGAATGGGTTAATTGATGGATGGACGATGGGAGCCTGGATGGATGAGTACTTGAATCTGTGAACATCAATGGATCTTGGTCGGTGGATAGCTGGATGGACAGAAATGGGTGGATCTTAGTGGTTGTACAGGTGAGAGGATGGATGGATGGATAGATCGATCGATGGATGGATGGATGAATGGATGGATGTGAACAAACTTTGGAAGTGTACTACCCACATTCTGAACAGTAAATTTATAACATTTATGTGAACCTTATATGAGCTAAAGCTTGCTGTATCAGACGGAAGTTGAGTGCTTCTCGATCTAAAGAAGCTGTTGATATTTAAAGGAAGGTCTATGTGCAACACCAGAGTTAGTTTCAAATCATTGGAGGCTTTCAATCAGGCACATAGAAGTGCTATTTAGGTTTATTGTGATACAACCCAAGTGAACATCTGGGAGTGATAAGTGTAGGAAGTTGGCTCTGTATGCACTATTTCAAAGTAAGGAATAGTATGCACAGAGTCCAAGGGTTCCCCTTAGAGGTAAGATAGTGGCAAAAAGAGATACTAATGCTCTATTTTGTGGTAGTATGGTTGAGCAGTAGGCTTATCAAAGGAGTAGTGTTAAGCATTTGTTGTACATACACACAGGCAATAAATGAGGAACACACACTCAGACAATTCCAAGCCAATAGGTTTTTGTATAGAAAAATATATTTTCTTAGTTTATTTTAAGAACCACAGGTTCAAATTCTACATGTAATATCTCATTTGAAAGGTATTGCAGGTAAGTACTTTAGGAACTTTGAATAATCACAATAGCATATATACTTTTTACATAAAACACATATAGCTATTTTAAAAGTGGACACAGTGCAATTTTCACAGTTCCTGGGGGAGGTAAAGTAATGTTAGTTCTTGCAGAAGGGTGGTGCCCCGTTTCCAGTCTGCCAGCAGGTGAGTACCCGCGTCTTCGGAGGGCAGACCAGGGGGGTTTGGTAGGGCACCGGGGGGGACACAAGCCCACACAGAAAGTACACCCTCAGCAGCACGGGGGCGGCCGGGTGCAGTGTGCGAACAAGCGTCGGGTTTTCAATAGGTTTCAATGGGAGACCAAGGGGTCTCTTCAGCGGTGCAGGCAGGCAAGGGGGTGGCTCCTCGGGGTAGCCACCACCTGGTCAAGGGAGAGGGCCTCCTGGGGGTCGCTCCTGCAATGGAGTTCCGATCCTTCAGGTCCTGGGGGCTGCGGGTGCAGGGTCTTTTCCAGGCGTCGGATCTGAGGGTCAGGCAGTCGCGGTCAGGGGGACCATCGGGATTCCCTCTGCAGGCGTCGCTCAGGGGGGACAACTTGGGTTACTCACAGTCTTGGAGTCGCCGAGGGGGTCCTCCCTGTAGCGTTGTTTCTTCACCAGTCGAGTCGGGGCCGCCGGGTGCAGTGTTGCAAGTCTCACGCTTCTTGCGGGGATTGCAGGGGTCTTTAAATATGCTCCTCTGGAAACAAAGTTGCAGTCTTTGTTGAACAGGGCCGCTGTTCTCAGGAGTTTCTTGGTCTTTTGGAAGCAGGGCAGTCCTCTGAGGATTCAGAGGTCGCTGGTCCTGGGGAAAGCGTCGCTGGAGCAGTTTTCTTCTGAAGGAGGGAGACAGGCTGGTAGGACTGGGGCCAAAGCAGTTGGTGTCTCCGTCTTCTCTGCAGGGGTTTTTCAGCTCAGCAGTCCTCTTCTTCGTAAGTTGCAGGAATCTAAATTCTTAGGTTCAGGGGAGCCCTTAAATACTAAATTTAAGGGCGTGTTTAGGTCTGGGGGGTTAGTAGCCAATGGCTACTAGCCCGGAGGGTGGGTACACCCTCTTTGTGCCTCCTCCCAAGGGGAGGGGGTCACATTCCTATCCCTATTGGGGGAATCCTCCATCTGCAAGATGGAGGATTTCTAAAAGTTAGTCACTTCAGCTCAGGATACCTTAGGGGCTGTCCTGACTGGCCAGTGACTCCTCCTTGTTATTCTCATTATTTCCTCCGGCCTTGCCGCCAAAAGTGGGGCCGTGGCCGGAGGGGGCGGGCAACTCCACTAGCTGGAGTGCCCTGTGGTGCTGGAACAAAGGGGGTGAGCCTTTGAGGCTCACCGCCAGGTGTTACAGCTCCTGCCTGGGGGAGGTGATAGCATCTCCACCCAGTGCAGGCTTTGTTACTGGCCACAGAGTGACAAAGGCACTCTCCCCATGTGGCCAGCAACATGTCTTGAGTGTGGCAGGCTGCTAAAACCAGTCAGCCTACACAGGTAGTTGGTTAAGGTTTCAGGGGGCACCTCTAAGGTGCCCTCTGGGGTGTATTTTACAATAAAATGTACACTGGCATCAGTGTGCATTTATTGTGCTGAGAAGTTTGATACCAAACTTCCCAGTTTTCAGTGTAGCCATTATGGTGCTGTGGAGTTCGTGTTTGACAGACTCCCAGACCATATACTCTTATGGCTACCCTGCACTTACAATGTCTAAGGTTTGGCTTAGACACTGTAGGGGCACAGTCCTCATGCACTGGTGCCCTCACCTATGGTATAGTGCACCCTGCCTTAGGGCTGTAAGGCCTGCTAGAGGGGTGACTTATCTATACTGCACAGGCAGTGTGAGGTTGGCATGGCACCCTGAGGGGCGTGCCATGTCGACTTACTCGTTTTGTCCTCACCAGCACACACAAGCTGGTAAGCAGTGTGTCTGTGCTGAGTGAGGGGTCCCCAGGGTGGCATAAGATATGCTGCAGCCCTTAGAGACCTTCCCTGGCATCAGGGCCCTTGGTACCAGGGGTACCAGTTACAAGGGACTTACCTGGATGCCAGGGTGTGCCAATTGTGTAAAACAAAAGTACAGGTTAGGGAAAGAACACTGGTGCTGGGGCCTGGTTAGCAGGCCCCAGCACACTTTCAATTCAAAGCATAGCATCAGCAAAGGCAAAAGGTCAGTGGGGTAACCATGCCAAGGAGGCACTTCCTTACAATAAGGTAAAACTACAAAGCTACCACGTGGTTAAAGCATTAAATTAGTTGCTTGCCTAATGTGACATGACCAGCATAGGCTACCACTCTTCCCTGTAAAATGCTCTTGTACCCCTACTACATTTAATCTGCATCAAATAGGAAGGTAAACCTTTTAGCTAAGACCCTGTTGGCACTCTACGCCAAGAAAATACTCAAATTAGCAAAGGGGACGTGAAAGACTTCCATAGATTGCATTATGTTAAAACAAAATAGCAGGTCCCACTTTAGAGGTGCATTCTGGCTGGCACTGTGCTCTTTTGAATGCCTTCCTCAGGTAGGGTACCTACATGTCCACTAATTACACAGATTGTTTGTATATTGTGCCTAATGTCCATTGTCTGTTATTGATCTGATAACAGACCGAATTTGTCCATAATTTTATCACTGTTCCACTTTCTACAGTGAGCCAGTCCAACTTACATGATGTTGAACAGAAGGCTTGTCAAATGTGTTAATTGATTCTATACCGGTGACACATCTATACTTTTAATGCTGTTTTATTTTTTTATTAACAACCAATCTTGTTGCTCACTGCGTCCTCTAGTTTCCACCATTGACAGAATCTACAGTGTGTTTGCTGACCTCGGATTGGCTGATAACTTGCCAGCCAATATTAGAGCTCTCTACACAACACACTTTCTGCCCAAAGGCCCTATATATTCACACTAGTTTGGCCAGTTGATTACCTCTTTTCCTGGAGAGTGCTGCACTTGTCTTTGACCTTTGTTCTGCCAAAGAGCCAACTGACCTAGGCGGTGGTGACTGGATGTAGGCCCCAACCTAAGCCTACCCTGGCCAGACCAATGGGTAAGCGCTACAACCAGTGCTTTGTTTGAAAAACAAAGTAAGTACCAGGGCCCTTCTCGTGAGGCCAGTGCAGCCTCCATCACCCATTACCCTTGATAGCTCTGCCAATTACAGTATCAACAGTACTACTACCCATCACACTCCTACAAGTGTGACAATTCAGCCTAGTCACTGCCATCCAAAGCAAAAAATATTGGCTTGAGAGACAGGTAATGTTATTTTTATTTTTTTAAATTTACATTGCCTTATTAAACCATGTTGTTGTGCTTATCACAAAGTTAAACATGCAGCATCCCCATGTGGTGGGCTGTCACTAGAGCCAGTGCTGGTGCCAAGCACGGGAAACCACCAGCCTATTTTAACCACTGGGTATGACGACCCAGCTCCTGCGCTCCCTCCACAAGCATCACCAATGTACTGCCACAGATGGGCAAGGTGTGCTGCTCATTCAAAATTACACCTTGAGGGCAGTCGTAGTCATTGTGAGAAAAGAGCATACGTTGCCTATTTTGCACTACATGGGCTGGCTGCCAGTTGAGAAGAGGATTCATTTTACGGCCCGACACTTGTGCAAAATGTCTTCTATGGTTTAGCACCTGCGTGTTTGCAAATAGACTGGAGAGTTACAATCCATTATATAGAGGCAAAACACCCCCTCCGTGCCTGGATGTCAAACAGTTATGAAAACATTTTAAATGATGCTGATAATGACTCTCTTTATAGTGGTGACTTTTCCAATGTGCGTAGATGATAAAGTCTCCATTGATAAGATAGAGCTGTATATTAAAGAAAATCTGCCTCTTAGTTCCTCTTGGCCAACTCAAAAGGTCACAGATGTGCTGACTACCACGACTACCGCTGGACTTTGTGAGCGAGTACGCACAAATATCCATCACCCCACTCACTGGCTAGGCTTGTCCATTATACTGTACATGCTAATTCAACCACATGATATTTAAATTGTGTGACCTCCATTATTAAATATCTGTGGCCAAAATCATATTCAAAATTTGTCTCACAAAGCCTTTCTTGAAAATAACTCTCTAAAGTGGCGCTGCTCCATTTCAGGCAGGTCAGGAAGTCTTAGAAGCTGAGATACCCTTAATCTCAAGCTGCCCAAATTCAGAACCTCCACTGCACACCATCTTTCTTTAGAGGTGCCAACACAGATTTGAATTCTGCAGCCTCTGCAGTAAGAAAAGCTACTTCGTTCATCACTTTGAGGGAACTTGGAGATTTGATGCAGGCTATGACTTCTACCTTCTCTCTATCACAGACCAATGCCTTTTAAAATGGTATCATGGAACCAAAGGGAGGTTCTAAGTCAGGAGCAAAGAGAGGAGACCTGACGGAGGCTATAACTTCTACCATAATGCTTCTTCAGGAGGGGATTTTTTACCAAGATATCTAATGAAAGGCTAATTTGAAAAAGAAAGGCTCATCCTCTCTAAAGTTCCTTGAAAATATTAACCTCAATTAAGAACCGTATTGAAACCTTGAATCTAGGTGTAAGATGTCCTTTCCCTAAGAGGGAACGCTGTAATAATTTTATGCATAAGAAATCCCTCTTATACTTCTGATCCTTCTTATACTGTAACTGATTGATAAGAGTGCCTCTTGTTTGAATGTAACAGCACTGATGTTTGATTCTCAATTGGAATGAGTTGTAAGTCGCACACAAAATGAACTGTTTTCATTCTGATAAGCAATGTATGTTTACTGTGGTCCAAATAGTTAATTCAGTGAGCCTACTCCCAATCATTGCTTCGTTTCCCCCTCGGTCATACTTATAAAGTTATCAGTAGTAATCAGGGGGGGGCATAACTTATTCAGGGAGGTAATTTGGTTATTACTGGAAAAGAGGCTACAAACAAATATGTCACAAGCAACAATCAGTGGCAATTTCATATATCTACTCCATTATCATAATTTATTCTATTATATATGGTATATCACATTACAAAGTAGCAAAGGAAATAAGTCTTGTTTCAGAAGGGAACACTTTGCATAAATGTATTGTGTCAGCACATGCATCATTAATCTGAAACTGGGACACCTTCCAAATGTCAATGGAGGGGTGGATATATTCTGGCATTATGTGCAACAACCTACCTAAAGGAGATACTTGATTTAACATATTCACAGTCCGCTGCAGAATTCCTGTTCATTGGAAATGTGTAACTTTAACTACATGCCTTTAAACACAATGAGCATAAATCTGACTCCACTAAGACTGAGGGGCATATTTAAGAGCCCCTAACTCCACCGGAGCGTCACTTTTAGTGACGCTCCTGTGGCACTATGCACTGCACCATAGTTACAAGGTGGCATTAAGCCACTTTCTGTGGCTTAATGACACCTAGTAAGTACGGCCCCTTCAGACGCAGCACTTTGCGTGGAAGGAACGTGCAATAGGTGTTGTTATGGGCATGCCACAGCAACACCCACTGCATTTTGACGCTGCCCCAGATTTGTGAATTTCCATAAACCTGAGGCAGCGCCAAAATCTAATGCCACCCCAGGGGTAGCGTAGTGTGGCACAATGAGGAGAAATGATTTTATTCCTCCTCGTTTTTTGCTCTTTCTATGTGTGCTGCATTTTACAGCACACATAGAAGGAGCAAATCGCCATTGAAGATTTATTTTGTGGAGGAAGGTGTCCCTCCTGTTCTACATATGGCGCATCCCTGCATTTTGAAAATGACGATGCGTGACTCTGCCGAATTTGGTGCAGTGACGCGCACCATAATTTTCACTTAAATCTGGCCCTGAGTTTGTTATTAAATTGTATTTTTCAAACAAGAGGGTAGTAGTGGTATTGCTGATCGCACCGCCTCAAAGCATCCAGTAATGAGTGGGCAAGTAAATATTCAACCAATAGATTTGGGTGGTGCTGATAGGTATGTAATGCCCACCTACTCAAAGGCATAGCAGTGTCGCTGAAACAGTTACACTGTAATACAAGCAAAAGAAAAAAACACAGCACTCAAAGTAAGTCCACGATAGTTATGAGTATTCTGAATTGAAAATTCATGGAAGGCATGTCACATTTAATGTAAAAGCATCCGTTCACATAATCAAATGTTGTCACATCGACAGCCAACACATGTATCGTCACCCTCGTGACTTTTTCAAGACTAAAGTAGTAAGAATGTTCACCATAAATGTAACACTAGTAGTGCAGAAATTCAAAACGGTCGAACAAACTGCAATAGCAAACTGTAGTCAATCTTGTCACAACTTAAGAGAATTATCCAAAGCATCCTTGTCAAGGAATCATCACAAGACGAAAGACCCCACATACCAGTTATCCAAGTTGAGTGTTCACAGAGAATCTAACGCCAGTATCTTTTAGTAAAAAAAACAATGAAGTCAGTCCTCGTTTGTTTTAAACAGGTATTGTATAGTCAAGTAAGAGAATAGCAACAAAAGCCGCAGCGAACCACGAGGCCCCGGGAGTTCAGGTAAGATTCCAGAGGAGTAAAAAAGGAGGTTAAAAAGATCAGGAGACCCTTCCACAAAAGACCTTGTGAAGTCCTGTACCTCAGTAAACAGCAACGTTGTAAATCGGTGTCCCAAGTACAAGGACACCGCATTACAAGGTTACTGTAGCCTCATAGTTTGGCCCTGGCTTTTATTGCTTTTCTGTGTTTCTTGACCTGTGTTCAAATTCCCAACCTCCGACAGGTTTTACTCCATCAGACAATCGGGGTTTATTTCAGCAACAGAGAAAGAGTAGTTTCCATCACTGACCTACTTAAGGTCCCCCCCCAGCTCTAAATAAGGGTCAGTTTGGTGCAACTCTAAATCAGCAGTTTTATTTCATTTCGTTTGAATGAGGATTGTTTTAACTTTTCAATTAATTTTACTAATTCATTTAAAACAAATGTATTTGCCTAGTTGTCCATAAATCAGCATGTAAAAATAGACACAATCTAAAGATATCAGTATAAAGTAACATATTTTATATTTCAGGTATATGTAAGAAAAAAAAGAAAAAAATAGCTTCTTCCTCATTCTCTCTGGGAACGTAGTTTAAAAGATTCCAAGTTGGGTTTGGTGGCCTAGTGGACTAATATTGCAGCCTGGAGCCCTGTTTGACCACAACAGTTGCGGGCTAAAAATGAATGTGATAACAATGAATTTCGATCTGTCAACAGCTCCAAATGACCCCCACTGATGAATGTGCGCTGAAAAGATATGCTTGCTATGTTACTTCTTTTCTGACAATAAAAAGGTATTTACAGCTACAATTCTCCATATATGTATAGATATAGAGAGAGAGAGAGAGAGAGAAAAAGTAACATCTACAGATACTAAATATTGTTTTACAGTTTCTTCAATCTGCACAACATTTTCATTTTTTGTAATTTTTACGCCCTATTCACAAAGATAAATCTGTCCACAAACCTATGTTTAGGACTGAATTTACCTTTGTATGCCTGCCAGGAATTCACAACGGGATTTCTTGCAGGTGAGAACCCACTTAGGTGTGCAGGTATCTCCTCATCTTTAAATCTAACTGAAAAGGCTGTAAAATGGCCATTTCAATGCACGTTTAGCTTTGGAAGTTTGTGGAAAAACACTCACTCACTCACTCACTCACTCACTCACACACACTTCTTTTTAAATTTCAAATTGATTATGCTCAAATAAAAATTCCTTTTTTGTTTTGTCTTATTACAAAATTGAGGATGATCACTTAGGGTCCCTATTTTATAAGGATTGTTTTCACATAATGGAAGCATGGGATGTCCATTACAGCATCCAATCAATAAACATAATCACAATTCTTTTTTGTAAAGGGCTTTTTACCAATCAAAGCTTATGAAATCCACAGTTCGGTGTGGGCCCACTATGCCTTATATGATACCTAAGCGAAATCTACTTCATTGTGCCTAATATAGGTTGCGGTAGATGGAGTGCCCAATAACATTTGGGTAAATAATGTAAGGAATGCATTTACGTTTTTTTTTTTTTTTTACGGCTTCCACAGATTTGTATCCACATTTCTAGGCTAAGATCTTTATTGTAATATTTGTCCGAGCCATATGGGTCCACATACTTGACTGTCATGATAACTAATTAAAACGCTGAATTAAGGTTAATTTATTTTTATTTACTAGTTTGGTTAAGCACGCATTTACTTAAAAACAAGGCATTCTCGCCAACTTGGTCTGGAGCTCTTCAGAGAACAAAAACATTTTCAGTGTTCTTCTAATATGGAAGGGATTGGGAATTGATTAGAGATTACAAGAAAAGCATTCCATAGCTTTTCCTCCATACGTTAGGAGAGTTACTAACCTCTGCTCGCATCTTGGGAATTTTAGGTACTACAACGTGGTTAGCAGACGAAACTCAGACTTGTGGACGTGGGTTACAATGAAAACACATTTTGGAGAAAAGATGGGCTGTGTCAAGGTCTATTGATTGATCGAAATAAATAATTTCATCATCACGCAATAAAAAAAATCACTAGACCCAATAAATGAAATGCAGTTACAATTACAATAAAAAAAATTAAAAAAAAGCACTTACAAGTTGATATAATAAAAAGACCTTCGTTAGGAAGCCCTAATATAGGGCGTCCAGTTCTACACATGATAACAATACATTACACCCTTTAAATAAGGTGATGTTAAACATCCTTAGGACTTCATGTTAGTGCCAAAGGTTATTTCTGTCTGACAGTCCAGGATGCATATAAAAATGTAGGCACTGCTATCACTATCATTAGTGAGGGGTCACTCTTGCGTATTCTATAGTCAGACACACACTGAATTATAGAAAGATTTTTACAGAGGGGCGAAATCCATCTTCGTCTGGGAGCAGCATATCTAGAACAAAAAATAGCAAATGCTGACTGTTTCATCAGCCAGGCTACAGAGTTCACATTTTTTGTCTCCCCCTGTCAGAGGGGCCCGATACGCAGTAAAAGCAGCTGTGGGCAATGTAATATACCTAAATTGAAAAAACAATGATCATATACGAGCAGGCCTAATCACATCCAGGAAGGGCTCTGCGTCAGGTTCATACTTGTGTTGGAGGAAGTCACTAACCAATGAGCCACTGTCACCAAAATGAAGAATCCAAAGAGAATCCATCTCCCAGAATTTCTGCTTTACTATGTTCACAGTATTTGATGGTATTGCTTCAGGGGTAGCCCAAAATTCTGGGAGACCTAACATTACCCAAGTGAACCTCAAACCCTCAGCCATCCTACCTTCGCTATCGCTCACGCAGGTCCTAAAATATTGCTAAGGCCAGCCCTATAATGGTGCAATTCCTCCATTCTCCATATGCGGATTCAGTAGAGCAAAGTTCTTAAAACTGCCATATCAGTTATTGAATGAATTCCGAGGTCAAGTCTAAGGGGAAGCAAAGGGGTGCCCTTACCCACTCCATAATATTCCTAAAGAAATGATTTTCCTTTACAGCAAGAGTTTTTCAATTGCTCTGGCCCCACAGCTCAGCACCATGAAGGGCTGCTTCCGGCACTTGCATTTTATATATATATATATATATATATATATATATATATATATATATATATATATATATATATATATATATATATATACACACACACACACACACACTTACATACATACATATATATTGTATCTATGGTGGGGTTAACTTGAAAATACTGAGCTTTATTTGCCATCCTGCCTATCGTGGCTCCTCTGTAACTGATGACATGCAAGCTTTTTATTATTTTTGCACACCAGGCACCTTAGTCTGCTAGTCTCACTCCCAGGTAATACAATTCTCTAACCCTTTCTAAAATTTCAGTTTTCAGAGTCACCTTGGCATTCACTTTCCTTCCTCCTCCTAGTGTAGATCATCTTCTTGGTTTTCATTACATTTACCTCCAACCCAAAGTCCTTGCAGAATTCACAGAAGGTATTTATTGAATTCTGGAGACCCATCCTAGTTTTAGCAAGTAGAAGGGTATTGTCAGCATAAAACAGCCCTGGTATTTTTTGTCCAGACAGAATGGGAGAGTCATTAACACATCTACTCAAATATCCAAAACAATTATTAATATATAAGAGGAAGAGAGTGGGTGCCAGGATACAGCCCTGGCGAACCCCCCTCTCGACCCTAACTGGGTCAGTTAGCTCCCCCTTCTTACCATACCTCATACATGCAAATACACCCTCGAGAAGGCGGACAATAAGATTGAGCAGTTCTGGCACAACCCCCATCTCTTACAATGTACTCCATAACTTCTTTCTCTGGTCTAAATCAAAAGCTGCAGAAAGGTCCATAAAAGCCACAAACAGATCTCCCCACCAATATCAACGGTCTTCCACTTTGTCTGCAAGAATCTGAAAACCTGATCGACAGCACTAGTCGCTGGTCTGAAACCTGCCTGTAGGCTTGAGATGGCACCACTCTCCTCGATCCATTCCAACAGTTGGTCTAAAATCTGAATACAGAAAATCTTTTATAGATTGTCTAGTGTACTGATAGGCCAGAAGTTAAACGGAATGCTGAGATAGCCTTCTTAAAAATAGGCACTATCTCAGCCCCCTTCCACATAGGTGGAATTGGAGCACCGGCTGCAACTGCATTACAGACCGCATTAATATAGGGCACCAAGATATTCGTATAACATTTATAAAGATCACCTGGTACTTTATCAAGACCTGGGGCCTTACCCAGCTTGAGCGAGTTGACAGCCAATAGAGTTTCAGAGATGGTGAATTTCACAGTGTTCGTAACCTCCTTCCTAGATAAACTAAAATGTTCATTCTGGGGCTCCTCAGGAATTGAGTAGAAGGAATTAAAGTGTGACACCCATTCGCCCGGCAATATTGAGGATCCAGACGGGGATTACCAATTTTCAGAAGCGGTTCTGGTTATTTTATCTAGCTGCCTCAAATAAATCATCCCAGCGTTCACTTTCCCACTGTCTCCCTGCCTGGACTGTTTCCTGCCTATGCTCTGCTCCAGTTAGCCTAATCTAATTTCTATCACCTCCTTTAATTGCCATCAGTAGGTTGGTCTTGGCTGCTTTGCACCCTTTTGTGACCCACCTATTTTTGGAAAAAAACACAGATTTCCCTGATACATTGGACACAAAAAGGGTCCCAAGAAAATCAAAGAAGGTCAGATGCTCATCTGATATCCTCCTATGGTTCCCCCAAAATGAGGTCTTGGCTTCCATATGTTGGACTAAGGACTGCTAAGGGAGTAGCAATAGTAGACAGGGAGCATTCTACAGCTTCCCATTTAACATTCCTCCTGTTAGTCAGCTTAAGTTGTTGAACAGAGCCACCTGAAATACAAGCATCAGTACAGGGGAGAAGATTACAGGCGGAAAGTAATAGGGGGATCGCGATCACTCTCTTCATGTTCCCATACCTCCATATCTTCCATATGTTCTCAAAACCGATCATCTAGAAGTATGTAATCTATGTGACTCTCCTAGATCCCAATGTCTGAATGTAGGGCCAGATGGGCATCAGAGCGCAAACGACCATTACTGACTCGGAGCCCATACGCCAAAGTGATATCCACTACCTGCATCCCTACTCTTGTTAGCTTGCGCTTACAGGACATGGGTATTTCAGGTATGACCAACAATCTATCCTCATCCCAAGAAAGGTCCTGGGCTACCAAATAGGGTTCAAAGGTAATATTAAATTCCCCTGCCAATATCAATTAATAGGTTCCCTTGAACCCTGCGAGGAGATTATCTAGTTTGTACAGGGTTTCCGATTCTCTATTCCTCCCCACACTTCTTTTGTACAGGTTAATCAGCAGCACATCTACTTCTACATTGATTGATGAAACAAGACCCTGCTAATCACCTGACCCCAAATCCAACTCAGTCACAGTACATTTAAGGGACCCACTAAACCAAATAAGTATTCCTCCCAAAGCCCTCACAGCTGTTGTCCCACTTGCAGGAATCCAATAACCTTTAAAGCCAGACGTATGCTTGGGTTCCAAAGCCCAGGTTTCCTGGAAGATACAGATCTGATGTTTATCTACGAAGTCGACCCAAACCGGGTTAGTAAACTTCGACCCGATTCCTGCTAAATTCCAACTAAGCATTTTCGTCAAATGAATTTGGTTGCCTGGCAGCCTGATCGGGAAAGTAGCCTTTAGATTAGAACAATGTGAGCCTAATGGTGGGGATTGAATTAGGGCCATCAAATGGGGTTCTTGTACCATGACAGGAAGAATATCAGTGCCAGTTTGTTACCCCGAGGACAGCCACTCTTCAGTAGGGGAAATGAGGTAAGATGGCAAAGACCCCAGCAATCCTCTGCTATCAGTTCACCTCTGACAGAGATCAAAAAACCCTATTTCGGCTCTTCCAAATGACATGCTTCAGGAGGGAGATTAGATACACTAGACTCTCCTACCATTCCCCCTATTGACCCTATGTTTAACTCCACCCTGATGATTGGTGCCACCTAAATTCGTTCCCTCATGACTGGAGTTAAATTGGGCTGCCAACCTGGGGATCTGGAAGAGCCAGATTTGAGGTAGCGTTGGCTACGGAGACATGAGCATGAGATCCTAATTTGTTACTAGTTGCCACTGAAGCCGGGACTGGACATGGCAGAGAGGGCATTGTGCGTGGTAATTGACCCAAGTCAGTGAATGGCAAAGAAGGTACTCAGTGAAGAGGAGGTTTTGACACAGGTTCATAATTCAATGGTTTGGCAAGGTTCCCTGGTGCTTCTTCAAGAGCAGATAACCGATCTGGAACTGGTCTCAATCTTTTCCCAAGCTCCTCTGAAAACGTCTCGATGAATGGGGAAAATGTACCTTCAGGGCAGGCCTTGTTGGCCCCTTTTTGTAATTTGTTGTTAAGTGTCTGTTGTGATACAAGGGCGCTTGGTCTTTGTGATTTTTTTTCTACCTGTTTCCTCTTCCCTCTCAAGTCCAAAGTAGCTGGCTGGTGGACTGTTAGATCAACCTCTTGAGTTGAGAGAGCTTCAGTGGCAGAGGGAGGCAACCCCTATGATGCATTAACCTGAATTATTGGTTGCAACTGTGTGGGCACCTCACTGCATAAATCCATGGATTGGTGGGGAAACAGAGCCTAAGCCCATCTGGATAGGAGGTAAGACAGAAAGGCGCCTCTCAGCAGACTCAATTTCCTTTTACAGTGCACAAACTGCCTTCTGTAAGATCCCATTCAGTGTTTGTTGGACATCGACTTGTCAGCTGTTACTAAAAGTTTACGCTTCCCCATTTCAACCAACAGGTTCTCTGAGGTCCCCAAGGTCACAGCCCTAGTCAATTATCATACCCTGGCCAGCCACATCTTGGAAGAGAGATAATTTAGGCAAGGTTTAGACAAAGTTCCAGAGTCACTTACTAGGATGACCTGGCTGGTTGTAGTTGAAAAGGGAGTGGCCAAGCCCAGGCTCATTCGGGCGATGACTGGCAAAGATGGGCCCGCTCCTGCACCTCAGGTCAGCGCCTCTGGGTGCTTTGCTGTCATCAGCAGCCTTGGCCCAAGGTGCTGGTGGGGGTTGGAGTCCCTCTGAACCCCAAAGTCACAATTCCACACCTCATCTTGTGCCGCGGGTCAAGTGCCTCCTTTTAAAGTGCCTCTGGGTGCTTGGCTGCCATCAGTGACCTCCACCATAGGTGCTTGTGGAGGTTGGAGGCCCTCTCCACCTCAAAGCCACAATGTGTCCCCACAATGGGCTGTGTCCATATTTACCTTTATGGCAGATAGAAAGACATTTGAAAACAGAACTTTATCCAATAGGCCCAAGGTGGTGCTTCAACTAGTGAAAAGTATGCACACAGAGTGAAAGGCCTATCAACACCATAGCTGGCACATTCTAAATGTATTTGAATTTTGTGATTCAATTGTGAAATAGTGAGGAAAAGTGAATCATCATAGTCTAGCGGAGAGCTCACAATGGCCTGAAGTACCCTTTAGTTATGATTAGATGGAATAAAAGGTAAGATATTTTTTAAGAAGTTTGGTAAAATAAAAACAGGAAGATGTCCACTTTGAAATTTGACTTGAACTGTTGAAGTTGAGATTTTTATGGAAGATAAACCTAAGTTCCGGACTGAGAGTACAGCAACTGAGCTGGCATCTCAGGCATGAGGTCACCAGGTCCATGCCCAGGCAGATGATGGTCCTTCCACAAATAACACCTGTGAGAAATTAGGTTGTTGGTAGACTGGGGTGTGAGTCCTGGTCAAGCAACAGCCACAATCCCTTGCATGGTGAACCTCAAAATGTCACCTATTTAACCTGTGCTTAACCCTGGGTAGCCTGCACAAAAAGCAGTCAGGCTACATTTAAAGCAATGTGTTAAGTATTTATGCAGTACACAAACAGAAACATAGTGAAAACACAACACAATAAAAATCCCAAACCAGTTTAGAAACATAGAGATAATTTAATAAAGTATTTGACACCAGAACCATGAGACTCAAGTTAGTAGAACCAGAGTTCTGATTTTTAAAAGTGTAAGGTTCAAAATAGCAAGCCCTCAGTTTTTTTTAAATTGGCCACCTGAGCACATTTAGCACCACAACCAAGGATCCAGAAATCGATGGAGGCCTCTTGAGGGTTCAAGACTCACTCATGCTGGCTACAGATGCAGGTTTAAGATGCCTGGAGCCTGTTATGTCGCTGTGGCTCAGAACATGAGACCAGCTAAACTAGCCCTTGGAGTCACTTCTGGAGTACTGGGTGCATGTGGGTGTGATGCAGAGGTTTACAGAAGGGCTAGTTTCTGAAAGTTCCAAGCAGGCTCCAGGCAGCAAAGCAGTCTTTCCGGGTGCAGCAGCAGAGTGCATAGTAGGTCACAGCAGTAGGCAGTCCTCAGAGTCGTTCCACAGGTCCAGTGGTAACCTGAAGAGTGGGTCTAAGAACCCTCTTCATATACCCTGGTACCCTGCTCCTAGAAGTTGAAAGAAGTTTCCATAAGGGTTCTCTGAAGTTCCAGGAGTTTCCTGCCTCTCCTGCCCTGGCTCCTAGCTGGCTGCACTCACAATACTGGGTCATTAGGCCTATTGTGTGGTGGCAGAGTTCAAACTATTCAGCTGCATGTGGGGTTGTGTTTAGCTTCGCCCCATCAAGTCAGTTATTGGCCCATTCAGGCTCTGCTAATCCCACTATTGTGTGACTGATGGTCTGGGGGTGAATTCACAAAGTCTCAACTGTCAGTTACACCCAGTCATGTGACCTGAGGCAGGCTACAGGCACAGAGGGCTAAGAGGAGGAAAATGCCAACTTTTTAAAAATGTTTTTTTATGTGAGTTACCATTGGCCCCTCTTCATTGCTGTCTTCAGTTCATGAGGAATGTAATTGGTTCTGTTGCCATTGTGCTTTTTTTAATAGATTGCAAATACAAATGGACTCCTTCAGCAAAATATCTGTAAGTCACCAAGTGAAATGCGTTGCTGTTAAACACATCTTTGTATACTTTGGTGCCCATTATTTTTAATGTTATTTTTGGATTTTTCTTTATTTTCTTTTTACAGTGTCTATCAGTTCTGTGTCTTGATAAGGACCCTTGAATTGTTGTAGAGTTTGAAACCCATCAACTCTCACACTATAGAGTGCTATTGAACGACTGGATGGGCACACAGGGATTATTGAGTTTAAATTTGATATAGACATTATCCCTGACGATTGCTAATTTTTAAACTTTGTTGTGTTGCTCCCTTTGGTGTTCCCTCATTTAGTAGGGGCCGTGAATTAAATCCGATAAAAGCCCCTAACGATGTAATCAACAACTACAGTATGATGTATGTTGCAAAATACATTCAGGATACCCTGCTTGAGTCATGTAGTCTTGAATATAAAGTAATATTAGTGTAAAGGTTTGGGAAGTATTGGCACCTTCTCTGTTGCCTGATTTTTGTGGCTTAGCCTTGCTGATTCTGAAACGAGCCAAAATCCCCTTGTGTTAAATGTTTTCAAAAGTGGCATTTTCAAGCTTGTCATAATAAATCCAACTTTACTGCTAAATAAGGCTCGTCATTATAAGTTCATAGACACCAAACATGATATATCTACCACCTCTGGTTTAGGAATTACAACTTTTTAAATATAACAAGGACTCCCCAATGTTATTATTTGGGTGGGGTGGGCCCACAGTGGTGAAAACATGAATGAAGTTTTTCAGTACTAAAACATGTAAAACTAAAAAGTACATGTCCTATTTATTTACGTACACAACATTCTGCCCTATGGGCTACCTAGGGCCTACCTTAGGGGTGACATATGTAATGAAAGGGGAGTTTAAGGCTTGGCAAAGGGCTTTGAATACCAAGTCGACATGGCAGTGGGACACTGCCTTCAGGCTGCCATGAGAGGCCTGGGACATGTTCTAAAGTGCTACTTAAGTGGGTGGCGCAATAAGTGCTGCAGGCCTTCTAGTAGCATTTAATTTACAGGCCCTGGGTATATGGTATACCACTTTACTAGGGATTTATAAATACATTAAATATGCCAATCAGATGTTAGCCAATTTTATCATGTTTAATGGAGTGAGCACAAGTACTCTAGCACTGGTTAGCCGTTTTAAAGTGCATAGAGTCCTAAAGTCAACAAAAACAAACTCTGGAAAATAGAAGCGGTGAAGCCAAAAGCTTGGTGAAGACCACTATAAGGCTGATGGGTCTAACGTGGGCTTATGTCTGTGCCTCTATTAAGACCAAATTCCTCTATTTGTTCAACTTTAGTGTGTAACCTGCCAGTGCATTTGGTGATATTGCAAATCCCAATATGACCTCTACATTGACCAGACTTCATTCATTCATTTTCATCCATGGAAGCTGAGAAAATAAACTAGATCTCTTTTTGAGACGGGGACATAGTCCTTGGAGAGTTGATGAAGATGGTATACCAGCTGCATGCCAAGAATGCTATCTTCACAGGCTAATGCATTGTCACTCATTGAAAGGCCTAGATTCTGAAAGTAAGTTGTGCCTAGAAAAAATGCAAAGCAGTAATAGCTTACATTTCAATATTCAATTTTTCCTTGCAAGAATCTTTAGGCTTGCCACACGATCTGCTTGTCTAAAGATTAGGACCACACAGTCTCTTCTGGAAAGAAAATGTACCCATGAGATATGACATGCCATTAGCTTTACAAATTGTGTCACAGAGAAAGGGTCCTTTTATATTGCAGTTTGTTGAGTTATCAAATGATCTGTGTATCTTTCTAACCCTATCTTTATATGGCACTTTCACCAAAACCATGCTATAGGTAGTAGCCTGGGACAGCAGAAGATGAGTCTGCTTCTTGATGGTTGTATGCCTAAATGAAATAAATTAAAGTCCTTGTGAGCTCTCTTACTTGAATATTTACTAGCATATGCTGGTGGCAGTTATTCCATGCTGCACCAATACTTACTAATACTTACTATATCGTTGATTGGACCACAGGTGAGAACGCTGTTACCTAATAATCATTATTTGAAGGGTGAAACCATAACTCATAATTCACCTTTCAGTTCTTCTCTTTTTTTCTTTTTTAAATATGGCGCATTTGAATCACCCTGAAGCCCAGTGGTCTGCAAATCTGTATATTTGTGGCTGGGCCGTTTTGGCATGTATTCAGTCAAACATGCCAACTACACTTTTAAGCACCGCCCTGTTGATTGGCATAACGGATTATTACTTTGTGTTAAGAGATTATATCAACAAATTGTAACTGTTTCTGTCCTCCTTCGTCAATGGTACCTTAAAAAGCTGTATGTTTCTTTGCAGTAGGTGGTCTTCCCTTTTGCTCTTACTTTGCCCTCCAAACCAACAATATAACTGACCTTCCCTTTTAGAGTTCATGGGGTTTACTTAAAATACAAACCATGATTTGCACTAGAAAGTAACCCTAATCTAATGCAAAGTAGATGATTACTTGCTGTCAAGGATGCCAACCCATTCCCATGCACACACCTATGGATTTTGACGTATTATCCTACAGACTATGAAAGGTTGAAAGGTAGACAGGGCTTGAAGCCTTCTCAAAGCAGGCACAAAAGCTTACTTTTCTCTAACTACTTCCTACATTGCAAGTGCTTTGTATTGTAGAGTACACATACAATCTCAGAAATGTACTAAACTATGTCCAAGCATAGTATTTTGTTCTTGAGTGAAGACATCCTTCTAATACAAAATCCATGCTAGACATTACAGACAAAAATCAATTTAGCCAAAAATAGATGTGAAAGTTTAGCAGCGTCAATTTACAGGTGGTAAAGTAGTTAAGACGCCAAAACACTGGGGCCATAAATAGACCGAAAGGATGTTGGAAATGTAAACACATATAAATAAAATATTTTAATATAAAATATGGGTGGGGGGGTGACAGCTCACCCTGTGGGCATGCATAGTTTTAGGTCCCGCACTCCCGACAGAGCCCCCAACAGTTGGCTTAACTGCCTCCAAAAGGCTAGTCAAACATGAGGTCGGCCATTTCTGTCCCAGAATGGGTGAGGTTGCTGATGGGCACACGTTGTCCAGGTGTTCTACTGGCAGTAGCTTACTGAACCAATATTCCTTGATTTCTATTGGAAACGTTTGATACTTTTGACAAGGCTGTAATGGGTTATGAAAGTTGGAGCATGAAAGATAAGTAGATTGCCCTGACTCCTGTTGGTGTCCTCACATGCTCTGCAGCAGAATGGGGGATGAGACTCACCCTGTGGAAACATAGTCCGAGCCCCACCACTCCCGGCACAGCTCCTAATAGCTGGCGCATTTGTTTTCATTTAGCAGATTAAATAGCATGGGCCAAGCCCTATCATTTCCAGAGTCGGCCAGGCTACAGATATGCCGGCCATTGGCCAGGTTTTCACCTGCCAGCTTCTGGTTTAACATGCATGTCTTGTGTCCTGTGGAATATTCCTGCCACGTTTAATGAAGATGTGATGCCGGTGGGGCATGGTGCAGCATGAAGAACTCTAGTTTGATGGACTACAATGACATAAGCCCCACACATTGTGTAGTGGCTTCAGGTGGGTGAGTCACTGAATGCTCAAGCCATTCTCGAGCCTGAAGCCTGGCTGAGCTTGAGGCCTTGTTGGAACCTCGAGCTTATAACGAGCCAGGCTTTTATGTGGTTTCTGGCTTCCACTATCACCTTACATAGGATGTGGCATTACGGGCACAGCTACCAACTTTGGAATTGGGGAGCCGGTATTGGTTTAACACCCTGTGGTTCTGATAAAATCAGTTAATCTCCTTGTACCGAAAAAAAAGTAGCCTTGTGTAATGTAATTGGCGCTCTTGAAATGTGCTCAAGTACTATCAGGTCGAGCTTGTGTTTTATAAAAATTGCAAAAAAAATCAACCATCAACATAAAATGGAGAAACAAACAGATACCCATTTAGTGGCAAAGTGAAATTAGAAAAGCTGGATAAATCGCAGCTTCCTCTACTTAAATTGTGTGATCTTAGGCAAATATTTTATTTCACCAAAACTCCTTTTTCTTGAAAATCGTGTATGAAAGCAGTTTCAAATATGTGAGTTCAATATAGCAATTGTACAAAAACCCATTGTGTTTAATCTAAGGGATAGTTGCTCTATAATAATCTGGACCATATACTGGGTTAACATGACATCTGTCTTGCCTCTTTGTTAACTAATGCCACTGTTACTAGTATGGAATTGAGGGCAGGAATGGTTCTAAGTTCAGTTTTAATAAGTACTACTCAGTGTTGTGCTACTTTGTTATGTTTTAATGTCAAGGCTACCACATTTTAAAGAAATATACTTTTTTGAGTTTCAAGCAGGTTATGGATGTTATTTACAAGCCCCTTGTGCCGTTGGTGCATCACTTTTTCCCAATATAAAAGTGACACACCGGTGGTGAAGGGTTTGTAAATAAGCCCCTATATTTTATGTGATGTTTCCGGCATGGCTCATACATGGGCGATAGGAGCTAAGCAAACCTTCCGCTCCGGCTTGGATTTCTCTAATAATTTGTTGGCTTGCCCACCTCTAGTAGTGGTTCTCCGGCTTTCCACTTGTTCCTTAAATTCAGTGCCCTGTTGACAGTCCCTGTCATGTTATGTAGATTTGTAAAGTGCACTATCACCCTGAAGGGTATCCTGAGGCTGAGCAAGTGTGAGTCTAGGCATACTTAGGGTTTTGTGGGACTACTTGAAAGATTTTAAGAAGTGAGCGGCTCTTATATGTAACAGCATGTCATTCCATGCTTTGGAAGTGATGTAGAATAAGGCTGAACTGCCGGATCTGGTTTTCTGTATGCATGGGATTTGTGCAAGTATGAGTCGGATGAGCGGAGGTGTCTGGAAGATGTGTGAAAGCAGATGCAATTGTTGATGCGCTGGGCCAGTGTTTTGTAGTAGTGCTTTGAAAGTGTGGGTGAGGATTATGAATTGTGCTCGTTTGTGAATGGGAAGCCAGTGGAGTTCCTTCAGGTGTGGTGTGATGTGATGTGAGTGCAGAGTGGAAGGTTGAAAGTGATTCTAGCTGCTGAGTTCGGAATGGTCTTCAGCCTTCTCATGAGTTTATTTTTTGTTGATCCCAGCATAGAGGGTGTTCCCGTAGTCCTGCTTGCTTGTGACCAGGGCATGCGTGATGTTTTTCCAGGTGTCTACTGAGAGCCATTTGATCTTCCACTGCAACTTCAGGGTATGGAAGCATGAGGCATTGGGGGATGGAAGCATGAGACTGTGGCAGCACTGACTTGGGCGGTTAAGTCAAGTTTACTGGTGATGATGATTCTGAGGTTCTTGGCATGGGTGGTGGATGCTGGTCCTATCTCTCTGGGTTACCAGGTGGAGTTCCACTGTGATGTGCTCTTCACAAAGATCACAATGTTGGTCTTGTTGGTTCAGCTTTAGACAGTTGGTCCTCATCCAGTGGGCGATTTCAGTCATGCAGGAATTGAACTTGGTCCAGGTACTGGGTTTGTGCCAGTGAGGGAAAGAATGACGTGCACGCCATCGGCATAGGAGGATGTTGATATTGTGAGAACAGATGGTGCTTGCTAGTGGGATTAAGTATACATTTAAGAAGGCCGGGATCAGGGAGGATCCTTGCAGAACCCGGCAGAGGAGGTGTGACGGGCGCCGGGAAAACAAGTACCGGGGGAAACAGGAAAGTACCCCGGGGGCACCCACTGGAGTTGGTACTCGCCCCGTCACAGGAGGTCACATGCATCTGAGGTGCACGGTGCCAGACTGACTATTCCTTCCAGTCAGGAAGGAGAAGATCCTATGCAGTGCTTGTCCTTGAATTCCAGTGTGTCTAGGTGTTGGGTGAAGATGTGGCAGGAGACTATAACAAATGCTGGAGAGAGGCTTAGGAGGATGACAGCTCCTGTGTCTCTGTGGTAGCGATGAGGGCAGTTTCCATGATGTAGTTGGGTCTGAAACCACACTGAGTGGTGTTGAGGAGTTTGATGTTGTTGAGGTATTGGAGAGGTGCCTGTTGATAATTTTCTGTAAGACCTTGGCCAGGAATGGCAGTAGGGAGATTGGTCTACAGCTGGCCAACGTTGAAGGATCCGCACAGGACTTCTTTAGCAAAGGGAGGCCAAATGCATGTTTCCAAGTATCTGGGAAGGTCACGGAATAGGTGGAGGCAGTCAGATGGGTCGCAGTGTGGTGCTGATGGGTCTCAGTCCTCTGGAGTAGGCATGGTATGGGCAGGGGTCCAACAGGGCCTCTGAGTGGATGATCACATGGTGGGAGCAGTATCTTCTGGGGTGATGACAGGCCATGTGGTTAGCAATGTTTCTTCGGATAAGATCAGGAGTCATTTGGCAAGCTCTGTTGAGTCCGGTTGTAGACTGAAGTTTCTGTAAATACTGTTGTTGCTAAAGAATTGAGAGGGACTGTTGCAGAGGTTGTACAAGGGAGTTATTGAGCTGGAGGAAGCCGATGGTGAGGTGAAATCTTCACAGTGGTGAAGATTTCTTTGCTCCTGTTGATGCTGGCATCAGTGCCGTCTGTCAGAACAGTGTGTTTCGTGATCCGCATCATTTGGTGGTCGCGCCTCACGGTGGATTTGAACATTCATTGTTCTGGCTTATTCTCCATTTGTGCTCTTGTTGGTTGCAGTGGTGTTTCATCAGTCTGAGTTCCTCCATGTTGTTTTTGAAGGGGGTCCAGGGAGTTGGTGCAGGAGGTAATCCAATTGCTGAAATCGGTGAGTGTTGAGCAGTGTTCCAACCCTCATCAGTGATGCTGTTGCAGTTTCGGCAGGCTGGTCTGGCAGTGGGCATGTGTGCTGGGTTGGGACAGGGATGCTGAACTTGACAAGGGTGTGGTCTGCCCAGGGAACTGGTGTGGGGTTGTCAATTTGGCTGTTGCCAAAGTTGGTGAAAATAGGGTAAAGGAGGTGTCTGGCAATATGTGTAGACCCCTTTTCTTGGATGTGTGAGGCCCAGGCTTCTGAGGTCTTCAATGAAGGCTCTTCAGTTTGGTCAACGTGGCCTTCCAGGTAGAATTTCAGGCCTTCAGGTCTTGAAGTACGATGTAATTGCTACCATTGAGGACAAGTGGTGCAATGACTTGCATGATGATGTTGGTGAAGTTGGTGCATGATCCCGGTGGTCTGCAGATGAAAGTGTCACTTAGACTAAAGTTGGCTGTGACGTGGAGCTTGAACGACAGGTTTTCCATGTTGCTTGATTGTGTGGCGGTGGATGTGGTGCAGTTGATGGTACCTTTGAAGTGCCTGGTGTATATGAAGGATTCTGGTGACTGAAGTCACCTACTGGCCTATAGTACTTGGTTTGAGTCACCTACTGGCTTATAGTAATATCTCATGTTTTGCAGCAGTTCACATAAGAAAGTCATCATTTGATCATTAATCTTGTTTGTCAAGAAGGGTACTGACAGGCGCATCTCAAATCCACTTCAAGTATGTGTTTAGGAAAAGGTAGTGAGAGGAAAGTCTGTGGGAATAAAATTGTGAATAGAAAGAGACTGACAGGGGATTTTGAGGATAATGCAAAAAACAACAACAATCTATTAGCATGGGGGAGTGATGGTGACAGCTCATTGGGAGAGTGGAATGGTTCATTAAACAGCTTTGGTAACAAAAAGGGAGCTGGCATTTTGTTCAAAGTATGCATTTAGTCTTGGAAAGGAGAGGAAAATCAGCGCATAAATGAAGTGAGGATTCGGAAGGATGTTGGGAAACGGGGCTAGTGAGGGGACTGAACCTTACTCTAAAATGGCATGGGGTATGAAGAGGAGAAGGAGAAAATGGAGGCATGAGGTGAGACAGGTTGAATGTGTTCTGCTGAAATTGGAGAGAGGGTGTAGAAAGATTGTGAGAGATAGTTACAGTTGGCAGGGATGGGAGAGAGAAGAAGGAAGTGAATAATTTGAGAAACTAGAAAGGATCAATGAAGGGAGTAAATATGGAAGAGAGCCTGGTGGGAGGGGGAGTTGTGGTCAGTACTGAAATGGGAGAAAATGACATATAAGGGAAACGGGTAAGCAGTGGGATGCGAAGCGGTAATTAGAAGGTGGAAGGCTGGATTAACAGGGTTGCACATTGTAAGGAGCCACTCAGTACCCATGGGAAACAGAGTCTTGAAGTGATGACAAGGACTGTGAACCAGAAAGGAAGTTAGGGTTAGGTCCACACATTCTGATGCTGAAAGCCTCACTTCAAATATTTTCTAAGCAGTAACCAATGGATCCGATAAATTACCTGAAAACTGTACAATAAGTAGAGTTTGCATGAATGACTGCTTGGCTACATGTTAGGGAATGCTCACTAATAACACTGACACCGCCTACCCTGCGCAGGTCCTAAGAAGCCAGAGGAGTTGAGGCTCAAAGTGAGTATCTGGTCAATATCTGCCTGCTCTGGTTAACATAATCATGGACAGTGCAGGAGACACATCAGGATATGGTCAATGTAATTTGCAGTTAAAATGACGACGAGAATTTGACACACTCATGATGCGGTCATATTGTCACAGTTATGACAAATACTCCTTTTATCATGGTTATATTTTTTTCATTTCTTTCTCCCTGTGGAGGTCTTGCTTTCTCCCTTTGTAAATAGCTCTGTCAAACCTTTCCATTGTGTTGATCAAACTTCTATTTTATTTAAACTCGGACTGATTTTATTTCAAGCTTTTTTGGGCTTCCCCAGTCTATCTTCTTGCTTCCTTTGACCCCGCTCTCTTTCCCATGGAATATTCTGCTAATATGCCCTTTGTCTCATGCAGCTCTGAATCCTGGCTTTTACTCCATTGTGTCCCGTTTTGTATGCTCTACACGGTTACGTTGCTCCCTATGCACCCTTCTGATGCGGTGTTTCATTGCCCATTGGTCTGGTCTCTCATTTTTGCACATGGTCTGTTCTGTTGATCACACACCGACCTCTTCCCTGGATGCTGTCTCATTGCTTTAACCACTTCCTTATGCTATGTTAGTCCGTTTGGCCCAGCTCCGTCCACTTTCTGCTGTTTCACTACATCCTACTCCAGCTCTTCTCCAAACTCCAATTCCTCATTATTTCCTCCAGTTTTCCTTGTTGTTCCTATCACTCCTTGCCCCCAAGTGTGTCCCAATGCACCTGTCTTCTCTGTACCCACATGTGTTCAGTGGCCCCTACATCCTCCATCTTGCAGTTCCCATTTGGTCAGCTTGTCCCTTATGTCCCGAAACCCTTGCCCCTTCTTCTAGCCCTGTGTGCCATTGATCCTAGCTTTTGCCATGTCCGATTGCCCCAAGCATCTAATGCTAAGCTTTACCCTCTTAAAACTTGCACTCCTCTGCATTGCTACGACTATGTCCTGCTGCTCACATTCCTCCGTCTGACCCTATTGCTCCCACTCCTCCCTCTTGTGTCGGTCAGTATCACTTCAAATTGCTGAAGCTCTATCTTCCCCCCAATCTCCTGCTTCTTCCTCTTGCTGGTGTTGTGTTCTACTGTCAAATGTTAAAGAGTCAATCTCTCTTCCAATTTCTGACCAAGTGCCAACTCCCTGTCTGCCCTAGAAATTCCACTGCATTAGTCTCTTTCATATGCACCTCTCAATCCTTATACTTGCCCCAGAACATCCTGCTGCTTCAGCTCATCCATCTTGCTGTCCGTGTGTCCCACTCGTCATGCCACTTTCCCCAGTGGTCTGAATCTTTGCATCCAAACTTAATTCATGCTTGCAGTGAGTCCCTTTGCAACAGTCTTGAGCACCCCGTGGTTCTTCAATTTGGAGGAGGAGTAGTAAAAAAAAAAAGAAGAGTCCTCTGAGTTTCCTGTACCAAGGCACTGCCCACTGGACTACCAACACCATAAGTGGCAGTGATCATCCCAGCTGCATGGGAAAATCTTCAGCACCCAGAGGCTCTTCAGTTGTTACATCTTGTCAATGGAGGAGAGCCTGGACACTATGAATATTATCCCTTGCACGAATACCCACAATCACTGAGCAACGAATGGCATAAATAACTGTGATCATCCGTGCTGAGTGAGTCATGCCTGACTGAGGTCTGGGTAAGGTCTGTGCCAAGGGCAGGCCCCTGTGAGCTGCCAGAGCCTTCGAGGGCTGTGCTGGGTCACCACTCTTCGCTCTTTAATCAAGTTGTTTCCTTTTTCTATGGGCTTTCCTGAGGTATGATAAAGTGTTTTTGTACATTTTTAATATTTTTCACTGAATAAAATATTTCTTTTAGTGTGCTAGTTTTCATATGGAGCTAACTGAAGCAGTCAGAGTGTAGGATCCTTGAACTCAGTGTGGCACTTAATCAAACCCATTTTTGCCTCCAAGGTCTTGAATGAAGCCAGTGTTATATTAATGGAGGGGTGAATCGATCGGAGTCCTTGTCTGTCTATGGTGCTGCAAACACTGTGAACTGCAATGTGGTTTAACTTGTGTGTTAACACTACACTGACTTTAAAATACATTTCGATTAAGTGACTGAACTTACAAAGCATGGTTTCTCACTTTCATTACTTCCACCTCCTGCCGTTGCAGAGGAGTTTTATCACTTTGATCTCTCTAATGTGCTGAAGGTACAGTCCTCTGGAACGTCGTCTAACTTGGAGCTAGCACCACATTGTGTTATGTCTCGTTATGATTGACTAGATTTACAGAGCATGGTTTCATCGCTTAGGCCCCGCTTTAGAATTTGGTGGCAGGGGTAGTCCATCTCAACGGAGTACCCTCTGCTAAAGTACAGTTCTGCCTGCCTCATGCAGGGTCGGGCGCACCTTCAGTATGTCAGCAGCAGAGAGTACTCCATCTCCTTTCCCAACATGCACCTCCAATTGGCAAGCACAACAAGGGCCGCAGAGGTTTTGCCATTTGTCCGCCCAACCTATTTTAGTGGGCAAACAAATTGCATGTTTACATTGCCTTTCACTGCCAGGTTGAACCTAACGGTAAGGGGCAGTTAAAAACTGCGGAATAACCACCACGCAATGGGAGAAAACTCCTGTAGAAAGAGGGCCTTTTTTTATTTCCAAAAAAACAAAATCCTGCTTCAGGATTGTGTTTTTGAAAATACAACATTTTTTGCAATTTTGACGGACAGCTCTGTCATGTTGACTGAGCCGTTCATCAAACGTTGAAACCATTTAGAGGAACTGCCTTGATGGTGGTTCCTGGAAATACAAAAGATGTCCCCTTTGCTGGCAGACATCTCTAAATTTAGCATGTCTGGAGTAAAGTACTCCGCCCGCCAATGTCTCAATCAGGCCCTTGGTCTTTTGCTTCTCCTACTTTAAAAGTTGTTATATCAGGTTTGCAGGAATGTGGTGTTTTTGTTTCCAATGAGAAATTAACAAACTGTGCAACAAATCTGAGTCCCTGTCTTTTCTTTTATGCTGGAGGCATGGCCCCCTGGAACGTGATTTATCTTGTGAGATAGCACTACATTGATTTGAAGCTGCATTATGATTAACTGACTGGACCAACACTTCATGTTTTCGCATATTAGTCCTTTGCTTCTCCTGTTTGAAAAGTGTTCTACCGCTTAGCTCAAACTGAATAAACTGTGCACCCTGAGTCCCAGTTGGTTTAACTTAAGAGCTACCCCCAGACTGTTTCTAAGCCACACTGTGATTAATTTAATGGATTTTCAGCGCATGGTTTCTCATTAGTCTACGGTTTCTCCTATTTCAAAGGTTTGATTATATTTGTATAACTTTTAGTGTTTTATCTATGTTTCCAATGAAACTCAATAAATGAATTAGTTGGTGAAGAGAAAAGCAGGAGTGCCTGTCAACATCTATCCCATTGCTCCTACACCTCTCCCCTCTAAGTCTATTCTATTGCACATTGCTCTTGTCCCTAACTCTTAGCTCTTGTGGGTCCTCCGTTAAGCTATGTCTCTTGCTGCAAGTATCCTGCACTGCTCCTGTCCCTTTCTCTTTTCCCTGCTTTGTCTTTTGCTCCTACACCTCCCTCTTGCCCCTTCTGTCCATTGTTGTCACCCCCAGGCTCTTTGGTGCTCCTACCCTTCAATCTTTTCTCCCTCTGTGCCTTATTAGTCCCATCCCACCTTCCTCCAGCTCCCACACTGCCCTCATATTCATGGGGTGTTTCACTGCTCGTCTCTCCCTCAATCCTTCTGTGTCCCCATGCTCCTGCACTTCTCTCTCACGCTGATGTTTCTCGCTACTCCCACCATTTTCTCTAATCCTCAGTATATCACTTTTCTCCTTCTTCTCCCCCTTGAATCTGGTGTGCCGCATCGCCTGCTTCTTCAACTCCTCTCCCATTTGAAGCTAGTAACTTGCTAGTCTAGTTCTTAACTTATCTCTTGCAATTGCAGCTTCTCCCACTTATCCCTAGTCTAGCTTGACGATCCGCCCCATTCCTCTTTTTCCCTGGCGGTCTGTGTTAAAGCAGCGGTACTACTGCCAATAGGGCGGCGGTAACAGAAATCGGATCACAACCATGGCGTAAACTGCCAACACATACAGCCACTTTAACACTCCAACCGCCTCGGAGTTAGCAACAAACACCACTGCGGTAACCGCCAACAGACAGGCGGAAGCCAATTTACCACCCACCTCATTACAACCCGCCCATCCTCCAGCTTTTCCGGGGCGGCACCAATGCCATCAAAAGCACAGCAGAAACAGTACTTGAAAGGGAAACCACTCACCTCTCGACAACCAAGGAAGAACCAGGACGCCATGAAGCCCAAACTACAGGTGTTACCCATGCTGGTGTATCTTCTCATCTACCAGGAGTACCAATGGCGGCGGCGACAACCACGGTGAGTACTGCACCTAGCACATAGGGGAGGGGGGAGGAAAAAGACAGTGACACACACACACACACACACACACACACACACACACACTACACCCCCCACCCCCCACCCCCATACACACAAACACATGCATCAACATTACGTATACACCTAGTAACCCTCTGGAAGAACGCAAGGACAAAAAGAATGGAGACAAATGAGGGTTATATTAGAAATAGTCAGATATAAGTTATAAATTCAAAAACAGTATTTACAAAATATACAAAATGTACAAAAGGCAGTACATTGTCCACTTAAAATGTCTGTGGGCCACTGGGCCAAAACTCATAGGCCAAGCCCACACTTGACTCCTGCCTCAATATGGAGAGAACAGTGCAGGGGCATCAGGTCGAAAACACACAGGCAGTTCAGGGGGACGAGGAAAGGGGGGCACCACTGCAGGAAGAAGAGACAACACTACTGCTCCTGGAGGGGGCTTCATGCCCACAGCGATGTCCTGGGGAGTGCAAGGCCACAGTCTCTCAAGTGGATGGTTTGCCCACTGCTTGCCCCTGGGGAGTGCAAAGCCAAAGTCTCTCTAGTGGGTGGTTTGCCCACTGCTTGCTCCTGGGGAGTGCAAAGCCACAGTCTGTCTAGTGGGTGGTTTTCCCACTGCTTGCTCCTGGGGAGTGCAAAGCCACAGTCTCTAGTGGGTGATTTGCCCACTGCCTGGTCCTGGGGAGTGCAAAGCCACAGTCTCTCTAGTGGTTGGTTTGCCCACTGCTTAGTCCTTGGGAGTGCAAGGCCACAGTCACTCAAGTCGGTGGTTTGCCCACTGCTTGCTCCTGTGGAGTGCAAAGCCACAGTCTCTCACGTGGATGCCTTTCTCCACTGGTTCTGGAGGGGGCTTTGTGCCCAGTGTGCTTCATCCTGCCAAGGATAGGGTGAGTGGATGCCTTTCTCTGCTGGTTCTGGAGGGGGCTCTGTGCCAAGTGATGCAGCACTTGGGGAGTGGCAGTTCACAGTCCCTCACCTGGGTGTTTGCGGCGGTGCAGTTGGCATTTCTGCGGCAGTGCTGCTGTCAGTGCTGACCGCGGTGCATGTGGCGGTGCTGGCGGTTGTGCTGGTATTCACAAGGCCTTCACCTGCAGGCTCGGATGGCTTAAGTGCCTTGGCTGGTGTTTTGTGCCCCTTCCTGCCCTTGGCAGCTGGTGGTGTCACCTTGGGTCTGGCAGCTGGAGTCTTTGAGGTGGCCTTGCAGGGTGGTTGTGGCTCCTTCCCCTTGCTAGATGCTGTCCCCTTCTTCACCTTGCCAGGTGGCGGAATGGTCTTTGCCTTGGCAGGGGTTGGTGGCACACTGGCTGGGCTGACGGGTGCCCCTTTGAGCCGCGGACAGCTGGAGGAACCACAGCAGACGTGGACCTGGTGGCTGAGATGCTGGGCTTGGTTTTGGCCACCCTGGCCCGAGGGGAAGGACAGAGGGGGAGGGGTAGGGAAGAGGTCAATGTTTGCCAGGAAAAGCTTCATAGGGACATTGGGGCGGGAAGAGGAAGATGGTTTGGGAGTGGAGGATGAGGGAGTGGTTGTGGGAGGTGTCAGTCTGCTGTGTTTGGGTGCAGGTGCATGAGGTGGATGCTCTTGTGAGGTGGATTGCTGTTGGGTGGGTGTGTGCTTGCGTTTGTGTACTTAGGGAGGAAGGGGTCACAGACACAGTGGGAGAGGACACAGGGGACGTGTGCATGGATGTGGGGGTGGTGATTGCCAGTGAGGGGAGTGCAGTTATGGGTGTGCTGGTGATGGAGGTAGTGGATGAGGATGTAGTGCATGCAGGTGTGAATGGAGACGCTACTGGGAGGGAGGTCAAGGAGGAGGAGGGGGACACAGTGGAGGCAGTGGATGTTTGTGTGTCTGCATGGGGATGGTGCTTGTGTGAGTGCCTGTGAGATGAAGGGTGGTGCTTGTGTTTGCCAGAGCCACTTCTGTATGTTGATTTGGGTGAATGCTTGTCTGAAGATGTGCTTGGGATAGGCTGGGGTTGAGTGGATTGGTACTGGGTAGAGGAAGTTGGAGGGTGGAGGGGGGAGGCTAGCGACAGGGACAATGGCTGCCATCAGTGCAGAGGCCAGAGCCTGAAATGCTCTCTGTTGGGCCGCCACACCAGAATGAATGCTCTCCAGGTATGAATTTGTTTGTTGCAAATGCCTCTCAACACCCTGGATGGCATTCAGAATGGTTGACTGCCCAACAGTGAGGGATCTCATGAGGTCAATAGCCTCCTCACTGAGGGCAGCAGGGCTGACTGGGGCAGGGCCTGAGGTGCCTGGGGCGAAGGAGATGCCCACCCGTCTGGGTGAGCGGGCATGGGAAACACACTGAGGGGCTGCTGGGAGGGCAGTGCTGGTGGTGGGGGGGGTGGCGGCTGTACCTGTTGTTGGGGTGGGCACAGAGGTGCCTGGGAGCTTCCTTCGAAGGAGGAGTCGCTGTCTGTAGTGTCCCCTCCTGTCTCTGTCGTGATGCTCCCGTCGCCCTCCATTCCACTGGTGCCCTCATCCTTGGTGGATTCGGCCTCCTGGCCTATGTGGGATGCAGCTCCGTCCATCGCTGGTGCCTCTGCTCCTCCGCCAGATGATGCTAATTGCCACAAGGACAGGGTGACAAAACAAAAAGTGGGGGGAAGACAGGGGATAAATTTGGTCAATGCCAGCAACAACACTACCGTTGGCGTACACAACTCACAGGGAACAGCCCTATGCACTATTCCATGCACTACCAGTTACAATACTAGTCACCAGTCCATGGGGTACAAAGTCCAACGCCATCCGCTGCACACCTGAAACAACAGGGCCCTGACCAGTAGTAGATGCCCACTAACACTTTTGGGGTTGGAGTGCTTCAGAGCCTGCCCAACAAGTGACCTACCCTGGCATGTTCGCCCTGGCCTAGGGGCACCCACAATCCACATCCCCACCCAGGTAAAACCTTAACGCGCGCTAAGTAATGAATCTGAATTTGTACTCGCCCCCTTGTGGCTGCTGTGATGCCTTCAAGCGCCCATCCAACTCCGGATAGGCCACCGCTAGGATGCGGAACATCAGGGGGGTCAGGGTATGAAGGGCACCCCTTCCTCATTGGGAGGCCAGCCCCAGCTGGGCCTCCACTGTCTTTCTTGCCCAACGGCGCTGGTCCTACCACCGTTTGCGGCAGTGGGTGCTCCACCTGTCAAAGACCCCCAGGGTCCGCACCTCCTTGGCGAGGGCACGCCAAATACCCGTTTTCTGATGGGCACTGACCGGCAGGACAAATACAGCAGAAATGGGAATTAGTTAACCGTCCGAACCATCACACTCATGGCCCACCATATCCCTCCCATCCCCTGACGTACATACATTGACCACCATACATGCAGCACTCTGGCCAGGATGCCTCGGCCACCCCCTACATGTGGCTAACACACATAGCATTCCATACATTCATGGCCCACGCATCATGCTCACAGTGTACTCACCTATTTGCTGGAGGACCGTAGAGTAAGGTGTACTGGGGTAGGACCCCACCCACCAGTTTCTCCAACTCCTACGCAGTGAAGGCAGGGGCCCTTTTTCCCAGACACATGAGCCATTGTCACTTCCAGACTCAGGTCACCGCAGCACTTGCAGTGTAGGTCCTCTCCTGTTAAAGGTCAGGAAGCAAGTGAGTAAATAGATAGAAAATGGCGGTCATGTCCGCGGCGGTGCATACCGTCACCGCCGGCGTACATCGCCATTGGCTCCTGGAACCCACAGGGCCCAATGATAACCAATGCGAAGTTGCGCGGCGGTCATCGACCGCCTACCGCAATGGAGCACAACGCCAGCAGAATTACTTCATTTCCACTTGTCCCTCCTCACAGGTCAGGCAGCCGCCATTTCATGGGGGCACAGGCCATGGCACCTAACTGCTTCACAGCAGACATTGGCACAGCAACTGACTCTCGGATTCACATACTGGTTCTGTAAATGAAGAAGCGCATAATTATTGCAATAGATGTGTGAATATGACCCTCTGCTTACCGTTATCCTCCATAGGCTTCAACCGCTGAGGATGAATATGAGATGGAGACATCCTCCAGTGTACAGACCCCTGGTGGCCCTTGCGACAATGGAGGACAGACACATTATCCTAACATACAGACTTGATCGGGCCACAGTCCAAGAACTGTGTGCCCAATTGGAGCCAGACCTGATGTCAGCTATCCGCCAGCCCACAGGTATCCCCCCCTCTAGTGCAGGTCCTGTCAGTGCTCCATTTCCTGGCAAGTGGTTCCTTCCAAACAAGAGTGGCCATGGCATCAGGGATGTCTCAGCCAATGTTCTCCAACGTGTTGACCAGAGTGTTGTCAGCCCTGCTGAAACACATGCGCAGCTACATAGTATTCCCCCAGGTGGAGGATTTGGCCACAGTGAATGCTGACTTTTATGCCCTGACACATATCCCCAACACCATTGGTGCCGTTTATGGTACACATGTAGCATTTGTCAACCCCTCCCCCTCCGGAGAAATGAACAAGCGTTCAGGTGTAGAAAAAACTATGGCTCTCTGAATGTGCAGATGGTGTGTTTGGTGGACCAGTACATCTCCCATGTGAATGCCAAGTATCCTGCTCTGTGCATGACGCCTTTATCTTGAGGAATAGCAGCATCCCATATGTGATGGGCCAACTCCAGAGGCACCGTGTGTGGCTAATAGGTGAGCCCAAGGTCCCCACCCAGTATATGTTGGTGTCTGGGTATGGGGTTGTCCCTAAGAGTTGGTGTGTGTCTAACAGGTATCCCTCGATATTTGCAGGTGACTCTGGTTACCCCAACCTCTTATAGCTTCTGACCCCAGTGGGGAATGCCAGGACAAGATGGGCGAACAAGGAGGATAATTGAGAGAACCTTCGGCCTCCTGAAGGCAAGGTTCCGGTGCCTCCATCTGACAGGTGGATCCCTGTTCTACTCACCCGAGAAGGTGTGCCAGATCATCGTTGCATGTTGCACAACCTGGCCTTGAGACGCCAGGTGCCTTTTCTGTAGGACGGTGGGCCTGGAGGTGGTCTTGTGGCAGCAGTGGAGCCTGTGGACTGTGAGGAAGAGGAGGCAGAGAATGAGGATGTGGACAACGAAAGTGCTATCATACAGCAGTACTTCACTTATCATTTCAGTGTTCTGATGGACATTGGACATGGCCGTATGATTTCCCTATGTCTATGTCCAATTACTGTACCCTTTGGGATCTCTATTTTCAGATCTCTGTGTCCCACTCTGGCTCCTGGTGTGTTTACTGCTGCCCACTACAGGTACCAATGTACATATAACTGTACATATGAATTGAAATGTTTTCAGATTGTTGTATTAATACATATTCCAATCAGTTGACAGACTCTAGATTTGTATTTGTACCAAGGGTGTTTATTTAAGTGTTAATAAGTAGAGGGGGATGTGGAATGGGCTGGGGTGATGGTGGAGGATTGTCCACTCAGAGTCCAGTCTCTTGGTATCACAGGTGCATTGTCCAAGGGGGCATAGGACGGGGAGCAATGGCAGTTCAAGGTGGACAGGGTGACACAGTGGGACACAAGGGTGACAATCATGAGAGTCTCATTTCCTGGCGGGGTCTTGGCAATGTTCTCTGACTTCTGCCTGGATCGCAGGGACCGTTTGTGAGGTGGTTCTCCTTCTGCAGGGGGTGGGGTGCTAGTAGCCTGTTGTTCCAGTTGTGGGGCCTCCTGTTCACTAGCGCCGGCGGAGGTGGAGGGCTGTTCATCGCTGTGGCTAGTGTGAGGGGCCCTTTGTTGTGCCACTGCCTCCCTCATGGTGTTGGCCATGTCAACCAGCACCCCTGCAATAGTGAATAGGATGGTGTGGTTGTGTTTAAGGTCCTCCCTGATCCCCAGGTACTGTTCCTCCTGCAGCCGCTGGGTCTCCTGCAACTATCTGCAAGTATCTGGCCCAAGGTCAACTGGAAATGTTGGTATGCTCCCAGGATCCCTGCAAGTGCCTTGTGGAGAGTGGGGTCCCTGGGCCTATCCTTCCCCTGTCGCACAGCAGTCCTCCCAGCATCCCTGTTGTCCTGTGCCTCTGTCCCCTGAACTGTGTGCCCACTGCCACTGACCCCAGGTCCCTGATTGTCTTGTGTTTGTGGGGTTGCCTGGGGTCCCTGTAGTGGTGGACACACTGCTGATTGACTTGTCCTGGGGACAGTGATATGGGCCCGTTGGGTGGGTGCTGTGCTGGTGTTTCCTGAGGTGGGAGGGCCTGTGGTGGTATGGGACTGTGCCTGGGTGCCGACTGTCCAGAGGTCCCTGATGGTCCAGGTTTGTCACCGTGATCCAGGCGTGCAGAGCTGCTGTCATCACTGTGAGTCTCTTCTGTGAGGGGACTGGATGTTGGTGGCACCTCCTCTCCGGTGACGTTGAGTAGGGGTCCTGTGGGGATGTAAATGCAGTGTTATTGTATCTGCGCGTGCCATCTTATGCATGGATGTGTTTCCCTGTATGGTTGTGACACCCCTGTCAGCTTTGCCTTGTGTGCGTGGTGATTTTGTGTGCTCGGTGATTCTCTCTAATGGGCGTGCTTAGGTGATGGGTGTTCATGCAGGTCTGTGATGGGTGTCCATGCATAGGTGTTGCATGCAGGGCTTGGTATTGGGGTGGGTTGTGATATTGGGGTATTTGTGAGTTGAGGGCGTGATGGGGGTGAGGGTAGGGGTAGGAGTTTGTGATGGCATGCAGGTAGGATGAGGGATATAGTAGTAAAGATTTGACTTACCAGAGTCCAGTCCTCCTGCTACTCCTGCGAGACCCTCACGATGCATTATTGCCAAGACTTGCTCCTCCCATGTTGTTAGTTGTGGGGGAGGAGGTGGGGGTCCACCGTCAGTCCTATGTACTGCTACCTGGTGTCTTGCATCCACGGAACGCACCTTCCTCCATAGGTCGTTCTATCTCTTCCTGATGTCATCCTTTGTTCTGGGGTGCTGTCCCACGGCGTTGACCCCATCCACGACCCTCCCCCATAGCTCCATCTTCCTTGCAATTGACTTCTGCTGCACCTGTGATCTGAACAGCTGTGACTCTACCTGGATGATTTTCTCCACAATGACCCTTATCTCCTCCTCTGAAAACCTGGGGTGTCTTTGGGGTGCCATGGATGTGGTGTGAGTGGTATGTGTGAGGATGTGTGGGGTGATGTGTTGGGGTGTGTGCCTTGAGGTGCATGGATGGTGTATTGGTGATGGTGTTTTGTGGCTCAGATTGAGTGGGTGCTCCTGGCTTGTCTCTCTCTGTTTGCTATCTTTTTTTCGTAGAAAGGGTTGTGGGTAATGTGGGTGGGTGTTTTATAGTGTTGTGGGTGTGTAGGTGTGGTGTGTATATGTGTGTCAGGTGTGTTTGGTTTGAATTGTCCAATGTGGTGGAGTTTTGTTAGTGTGTATGTATCATGAGTGTGGCAATGTGTACCTCCAATGATTTACCATGGTTGAAAGATCGCTGCAGTGATTCATGGGTCCTGATACTGTGGGCCTATTCCTGTTGGTGTAACGGTGTGGGCTTTGGTACTGCCAGTTTATCACTGACCTTTGGTCTGGCGGACTTGTGTGGGTGTCTGTATAGTGGCAGATTTCTCTGTGTGGGTCATAATACATGTAGCGGTATACCGTCATGGTATGTTGGCGGCTGTCAGCACGCCGGTAGGCGGCATTTACCGTCAAGGTTGTAATGAGGGCCTTGGTTTGCACTTATCAAAAAAAAAATGAAAAAATAATTTCAATGGACCCAGATTTTTTAATCGGTGCTATTTTGAGTTATTTATAAGGTCAACTGACATTTTGCATTTGGAAAAGACACCTGTGATTTACACTACATAAAAATCACTTTTCAGTGTTCTTGTCACATTTCCTTTTGGAGACTGTAAGAAATTGGGTTGTTGGTTGATAGAGGTGTGAGCTCTGGTCAAGCAACAGCCACAACCCCTTGCCATGTGAACCACAAAGAGTTCTAAACTAATTCATGCTTAACGCTGGATAGCTTTGCACAAAAATCAATCAGGCTTAACTTAGATGCAATGTGTAAAGTATTTATACAGCACACAAACAGTAATTCTTTGAAACCACAACACAAAAAAATCCCAAACCAATGTAGAAAATAAGTAACATTTCAAAAATAATTTGGCACCAAAACAACAAAAATCCAATCAGGAGACCCAGAGTTATGAACTTAAAAACCAGTGCCTAAAAGATCAAAGCGCCAACCACAGACATCTAGTTGTGTGAGACTGGGTAAAGTTCAAAAATATTTGCCGACCGCAAAGAAGTGCAGCTCGACTAAAGAAGTAGGCTGGGCCTGGTCAGCCCTTACCTTTGGATTTAAAAGAAATTCTGAAAAAAAGTGTCTGAGAAAGTAAGAGTTCAGCTGGACAAGGCTGCAGGAGGTGTCCGAGGAAGGAGCGTCATTGCTTGATGGCCTTGAGTCAAGGCAGCAGTGAAGATTGCTACTTTTGGGCTTAGTCGTTGAAATGGAAGTTGAAAATCTCCAGCCAGACGAGGCAGACGGCTGTAGCCAAAGACAGTTCCACAAAGTCAAATACCCCTTTTGGCAAAGGACCACTGAAAAAGATTTGCAGCTGCGGACAAGAACATAGCAGGAGAAGCAGGGAAGCCAGTCTGACTGGCGATGCACCCTGGGCAGGTAAACGAGCATGTTGATCTAGGTCTCCTCCGGTTCTCAGCAGTTTTTAGCCAAAATGTTTCTAAGTCCTCAGTTTTGAGAACTGGCCATCTGGCCATCTTTAGAACACCTGCCAAGGGGTCTTGGACTGGTGAGACACCTCTTGGGGAGGGGTTCAACAATCACCGAGGCTGGGCTCAGGTGCAGGTTCAAGACAGTGGAAGCCTTTTATGTCCCTGTGGCTCTGAACAGGAGGCCAGCAAACTAGCCCTTTGAGTCACATTTGGTAGTCCTGGATACAGGTGGAGATGTAGGACTCCACAGCATGACTGGCCTCTGAGGGTTCAAAGCAGACTCCAGGCAGCAAAGCAATCTTTCAAGGTACAGCAGCAATCTGGCAGAGTGCACAGCAGGAGACAATTATCTGAGAGTTATTCAGCATGTCTAGTAGTGATCCGAAGTGTCAGTCTGAAGGTCCTGTTTTTGAACTCTGGTGACCTTCCTCTGGAAGGTGGGAGAAGCTTCTGGAAAGGTTCTTTGAACTGCGTGAAAATTCCCGATTCCCCTTCCCTGACTCCAAGTTGGCTGCAGTGACAATGCTGGGTCATTAGACCCTTTGTGTGAAGGCAGAGCACAGGTTGTAAGTAGGACTGCATTCAGCTAACAAACCCCTCCACCTGCTCCTTCTCCCCCGCACCAATCGTGCCTGCAGAATGTCCATTCACGCACACCTAATTCCTGTATTCTGTGACTGAGAGGAAGTCAGAAACTCTAACTGTTAGCTACACCCAGACAAGCTGCAGTCAATTCCAAATTTCTAAAAGTGGCATTTTCAAAATCGTAGTGAAAAAATCCAATCTGACCATTAAAGAGGGTTCAAATATGACAGAGCTACTTGCTCCCAATTAGGAATTACAGCTTTGAAATCGACTCTGCCGCCTGGGGTGGGACTCCATCCACCAGGCTACCCTGACTCTCGCGCTACTTAAAGTGCTTGTTAATTCCACGGCGTTGGACGCATTGGAATTGACTCTGCCGCCTGCGGTGGACTCCATCCCCCAGGCTTCCCTGACTCTCGCGCTACTTAAAGCGCTTCTTAATACTGTGGCTCGGGATGCATTGGAATCAACTCTGCCGCCCAGGGTGGGACTCCATCCCCCAGACTCCCCTGACTCTCGCGCTACATAAATCGCCTGTTAATCCTGCGTCGCGGGACTCATTGGAATTGACTCTGCCACCTGGGGTGGACTCCATCCCCCAGGCTTCCCTGACTCTCGCGCTACTTAAAGAGCTTGTTAATCCCGCGGTGCAGGATGCGTGTGGGACCCTCCGGGGCGAAGACCCGTCTTCGCCCGTCATCGTCCAAAGAGGCTGGCCTGAGCACCTCATTTTCAGAAGTAAGTTTATTGAGGTATCTTTTTAGGTTATACTGTTATTTTATCTACTACTTTATTTTTACGATGGGGAAACGCAAAACTGTGGACATTCCTGCTCCATCGAATGGCATAAAAAAATCTAAAAAATGGTCAAGTAACCAATACATACATAATACATAAACTGAATAATCCCCTAGATGGCATTGACATTTTGATTGAAGAGGTGAAGGTTATTTTGAAAAGTAATCCTAACCCACCATTGTCTACAAAAAGCAGCACATCCGAGAAAAAAGTTCCGGACATATTTTAAAAGAAGTTGCAGTCATCTAAATCCCAAGTTGAGACTGTTTCAAAACAGGTACCTCAAGTTCCTATGACAAATTCTTCTCCCCTGATGACTCTAACATCTCGCAGTGACTTCGGTACTGTTCCTTGTGCGAGCAGTGTTTCTCCTATGGGGAATGAGGTTCTCCGCCCTCCGCTAAGTCCAGTCCCAATATTTTGTGCACAAACCGGTTTGGCCCCTTGGTGGAGGAAGAGGGACCCTCTGCTTGTGCTCCAGTCGGAATCTGTGTTGATGATAAAGTTTTAACTAATTTTCCCAACGACATTGACATTGACAGATTGCCACCATCCCATGAGGAAATTGATTTGGTCACTGTTCTTCAGAGGGTGGATGAAGTTAAGGGTCTGCTGCTTTTACTGATGGACACCTTAACGGGGGGACAGGCACAGAAGCCCGAGGGTAAGTTCCAGAGGCCAGATGGGGGGTTAAATGGGGATGAGAGCACTACCCTGTCTGACCCAAGGTTGAGAGCAGGCACCCCTTCTTGGGTGTCCGTTATTACCCCTCCTCAAAACATTTTGTCAATTTTTTACGTAGAGGGACCTCAGCTTGCGCCTGCAATTGTAAGGCGGAAGCACAGTATAACTCATAGAAATAGGAACTCTTTGGGGTCCCAAAGGCCTGTTAAAGTTCAGTTGATTGATCCTGGTAAGGGCGCTCGGGGGGATGATGGCAATCAGGTTCCTGCTGAAGTTGCAAGCTCCTTTACACACTTTACTAGGGCCTCCAGGTTCCCTACTGATGTGGTAGTTCAAGATAGCACTAAATGGACAGCTCATACGGAACGGGGCCATGGACTGAGGAGCAAAAGTGGCACCATTTACATGGCTGAGGTGCCTAAACTACCCTCTGGCTCATTGGAAACCCATGATTCCTTGATAAATAAGGTTATTTACTAGCTATGCGCTCAGCACAATTGTCTCTCAGTGCTCCGTGCTGATATCCTAGAGGTGGGCAGACATAGTCAACATGGCTCAAACTTTGACTTTATTTCCATTTATTTTGCATACAGGCTCCTTGTGGATGAACTCGTGGATTTTGAATCACGTACTAGCTATCTTAGGGATTTGAGAGGGGTTGGCATTAGACTTGTACCACACGCACCAGCCGCCGGTTCATCTTTACCCCTAGGTGGCCTAGTTTCTACTCAAAAGTGTGTTCTAGCTCCAGTAGCAAAATCCTTCCATATACCATCAGCAACTGATTGACTACATACTGACCCCACATTTAACAGTGTCCCCAGAGGATAAACCAGGAGTATTTGATAAGGATATACATCATTGGGAGTCTCGGTGTCCTAGGTCCAGAGATAAGGTAATCAGTTCGGAATTATCTAATATGTCCTGGAATTTAGTGGGGCTTGACAGAAAATTGGGTGACCCTGAATGGGTCAATTATATTAAAAATCAGGATATCTGTCTTTTTCAGGAGACTTGGGCTGAGGATCAAGTTTATATAGATGGGTTTTTATCATATTGCATTGAGGTTCAACCAGCAGAGAGGGGTTTAGGTCGTGCTAAAGGGGGCCTATTGGTATTGTTAAACAAGAGACTACAGTGTGTTCATTCTGTGTTTAAATATTGATTCACCTGATTTATTGGGAGTACAACTTACTTTTGATTGAGATTTCAAGATTACTCTAATTAATGTTTATGCTCCATCTGTAAAAACAACAAGTGATGGACGGAATGCTGAACATTGTCAAACATTCACCCCCAGTACAGTGATCTGGGTCTAAATCCATCCTTTTTTTGCTGCCCATGCTATTCCAGTTTGGACCCAGCCATATGCAAATTAGTCTTGACCCTGTTCCCCATGGGAACAGTCCAGCCCGAACTGCTAAGCCAGGTCTTCCCTGGACTGGAATCAAGCATCCTGGGACCGGTTTCAAGGTTTCACCCCTCATCAGCCAGGCTAGCTTGAATCCAGTGGCATGGGAAGCACAGGACCCACGTCTGAGTATACCCTTCCCACTTAGGGCGACAAAGCAAAAACAACAAGTGATGGACGGAATGCTGAACATTGCCAAACATTCACCCCCAGTACAGTGATCTGGGCCTAAATCCACTGGAATTAAGCTAGCCTGGCTGAAGAAGGGTGATACCCTGAAACCGGTCCCAGGGTGCTTGTTTCCGGTCCAGGTAGGACCTGGCCTGGCAGTTCGGGCTGGACTGTTCCCATGAGGAACAGGGTCAAGACTGATTTGCATATGGCTGGGTTCGACCTGGGGTGGCATGGTGAGCAAAAGAACGATGGATTAAACCCAGATCTGTGACTGGGGGTGAGTGTTTGCATTGTCAGCACTCCGTCTATCATCCTTTTGTGTTACTAATGTTGCCCTTAGTGGGAAGGGTATGCCCAGACGTGGGTCCTTGCTCACTGTGCCACTGGAATCAAGCTAGCCTGGCTGAAGAAAGGTGATACCCTGAAACCGGTCCCAGGGTGCTTGTTTCTGGTCCAGGTAGGACCTGGCCTGGCAGTTCGGGCTGGACTGTTCCCATGAGGAACAGGGTCAAGACTAATTTGCATATGGCTGGGTCCGACCTGGGGTGGCATGGTGAGCAAAAGAACAATGGATTAAACCCAGATCTGTGACTGGGGGTGAGTGTTTGCATTGTCAGCACTCTGTCCATTATGCTTTTGTGTTACCTATGCTTGATCTGTCCCACGGGGACTAGAGTCTCAGACCTTGGCGCAGTTGTCTGAATCTTTGAATACCTTACACCCTTTGACGAATTTAGTGATTGCTAGAGGCATGAATTGTAGCTTTGAACTTTCCTGTTTAATTAGTGGTTTAATGGATGAAGAAGACGAACTTTGGTGTATTCCACAATTAAGTAATAAACAACTGTGTATTCATTCTTGTGCTGCTTCCCAGTTGATATCCTTATGTGTCAAACATGGTCTTAGGGCTTGCAATGGCCGAACCCCCTCTGATTTGGGCATCGCGCTGACCTTTAAGCGTGGTATGTCCACCAGTGTAATTGATTATATCTTAGTGGATGTTAGGTTATGGCCCTTCCTGAAAGATATGAAGGTGGACCCACATTATGAGAGTGATCATAATCCTCTGCTTCTCACTATGCATAGTGATGTCTTCAGGAGATCACAGAATGACCACTGCACTGTGGTTTCAGCCCCACCGCTGGATAATAGTTCCTTTTGAGTTTGCTTGCCAAAAGTGTTGTTGAATCCCTTATTGATAAAAGGTATTTATCAGTTGTTTGTTGATGCAATGGCTGTATGTGAGAAGTATGAAATTAATGATATTCCTATTCTTAGCATTCATGGAGATTTATTGAAGAAACTCCAGACTTTTTTTTTATAAAAAGACCAGCATCAAGTATCCTGACTACAATTCTAAAACCAATGTGTGGTTTAATAAGGATTGCTCTGAGGCAAAATTAGCTCTAAAAACAGTTATTGCGACACATTCCCAGGGGGCAATACAATCAGCTAGACTTGCCTATAATAAGACTGTAATACAAGCATAGAAAAGCTTGTAAGATTCAGTTTGGCATAACCTGCTTAATGCAATTAAAATTAATGACAACGTGACATTCTGGAAGTTACTGTCTAATAGACAAAGAGGGGTTAAGAGCTCCACGAGTAACCATATTCAACCTGAGAGCTGGGTGAGTCACTTTTCTAAACTTTATCCCTACTTTGCAATTTTCCAACTCACAAATCCTCTTCCCTGCTGATGGCTAGAATGAGTTGTTCTCTGGACAAACCAGGACTAGAATGCTTTACTTACGAAGATCCAATTATCTTCACCATGGAGGAAACTATAGCAGCAATCAACTCCTTAACATCTGCCAAAGCACCAGAACCGGATAAGATTGCGGGGGATCTATGTAAATCTGAACCAATAGTATGGTCCTAGTATATAAACTCGATTTTGAACAAAATCGCGGCAGTGGTCCCGATTCTGAGTACATGGAAACGGGCCGAGATAATTCCGATCTATCAAAACGGCATTGTGAGCTCCCCAGCAAATTACAGACCTATCAACCTTATTGACAATCTCGAAAAATCTTTTGCTAAACAGCTTTTGGGAAGGCTATTAAGTTGGGTTCAAGATCATCAGGTGCTATACCCACTACAAGCGGGTTTTCGCCCAAAAACTGGTATGGTAGACCAGGTTTTCAGGCTGATGCTTCTATATTAGAAATATATAGTTCTTGCCAAGCAAAATTTGTCGTTTTTGTGGACATTCAATCTGCCTTAGATATGGTCCCTAGAGAAAAACTATGGGAAGTGTTACATAGAATGGGTACTCCTAATAGCATAATCCATTTATTACAACGGTTACATGAGAATACATATGTTCAGGTGAGATGGGGCAATCAGGGAGAATTAACAGAACATATCCCTATCCAGAGGGGGGTTCGCCAAGGATGTGTTCTGGCCCCAACCCTATTTACCTTGTTTATAAATGAGGTGGTACAAGTATTGTCTGCTTGTCAGAACGATGCCCCCTCCCTGAACACGCAGAAAATTCCTATTTTACTGTTTGCAGATGATTCTTTACTTATCTCCAAGACCCCTATGGGTCTTCAAATCCTTGCTGATAGGTTTAAATCATATTGTGCAGACTTTGGCCTGGAATTGAATGTTAGCAAAACTAAACTAATGTTGTTTAGCCCAGGACCAATTAGGAAATGCGCTATCATTCTAAAGAGGACCCTCTTAAGGAAGGTCAGTTCAATAGACTACCTGGGAGTGAGGATTTCAAATAATCTACAATGGGAGGACCAGATCAGTAAAAGTGCGGTACTTCTTCAGCATAGGGCGGGCGCTATTCTGCGTTTCTATAAAAGCTCTGTAACAAAAGAAGTATCTCCGGCCATCAAGATTTATTTGGCCAAGGCGCAGGGCGCTGCCGCCTATGGTGCCGAGGTGTGGGGGTTTTCCAACAGCAATATATTGTCTGTGGGCAAAAATTATTTTGCTAGGGCGTAACTTGCGTGCCCTCGTAGCACACCCTGGATCCCGGTTTCTTTGGATCTCTGGTTTAATCACGTTGCTGATTTGATAGCCTTGAGACCCCTACTTTTCTGGGTAAGGATTTGGACCACCTCTGAGCTCATTGTATATAGGGACTATCTTCTTGACCTTTTAAGAAGACCAAAGGTAGTATCCATTCCATGGTTCAGGCATGTGTTAAACTGGTTCTGTATTCTGGGGCTTGAAAGCTATTGGGAAAATCCACAGAATATAGGGAGAAACCATAAATCCATTCTGAAAGCTGCTTATTGGTCTTAACATGTAAAAAACAATCTTTTCTCCTGTACATCACATGGTCGGCTGACTGATCAATTTCTTATTTTTAAGTGGTACCCCCAATTCGAACCATATGTAGATCTTATATCTGATATACTGGGGAAGATTCTGTATGCTCGTTTTCATTTTGTATGTTTACAGCTGTTGTCCTTAACAGGCAGATGGGGACCGTCTCTAACATCCAACCTAAGTCCTGCCTGTTGTAACTGTACTGAATCTGTTGAACATTTTATGTTCTTTTGCCCGGCATACCGTATTCCTCGGTGTAAGTGGATTTGCACAATTTGCCAGAATTTGAGTATAAGACAATGTCATACTGCTTTAAGGATTTTGAAAAGTGACACTTCAACTATTTTAATTTCTGCGGTTATCAAGTTTCTTGTGGCTGCTTGGTATTTACATATTCGCTTTCTTAAGAATTTTAAATCTTTGTAAATAAGTATGCTGTGTATATGAAGTGGGAGTGACTATATTTTTATTGCAATTGTCGGATGACTTTTAAATTTCCCCTATGTTCTTAACTATTTATGCTTTTTAAATTGTGTTTTTTATGGCTGCTTTGATGGTTATTTTGAATGAATAAAGCTTGTGTTTATCAATTACAGCTTATTAAATGTAATAAGGAGTCCCCTATATTATCCTTTTGAAAGGGTAGGCATCACCATGGTGAAAATTGGATTGGGAGTTTTTCATTGCCAGGACATGTAAAACTTAAACATACATGGGCAAACTTTCAATTACACATCACCCTGCACTATGGGCTACCTACCTTAGGGGTGACATATGTAAGTTTAAGGCTCAGCAAGAGAGTTTTATTGCCAAGTTGACATGGCAGCTTAAAACAGCATTCTGACTGCATTGGCAGGCCTGGAACATGTTTTAAGGTGGTTCGTGCATAGGTGACACAATAAGTGCTCCAGGCCCACTGGTAGCATTTAATTTACAGGCCCTGTGAATATTGTGTACCACTCCTCAAGGGACTTGTAAGTAAATTAACTATCCCAATCGGACGTAAGCCAATTAAACTGTGTTTAAAAAAAGAGAGCACAATCACTTTAGCACAGGTTAGCAGTGGTAAAGTGCATAGAGAACTAAGGCTGACAAAAACATATTCAGCAAACAATGGAGGGAAAAAGGAAAAAAAGATTTGGGCTGACCCTGCAGAGAGGGCCAAGTCCAACAGTAACTATATCTATCTATCTAATATCTAGATGCAGCTTAAAAACACCAATAGAAACAGAGGGACATATTTACTAAACGTTCCTGCAATACAGGGGAGCAAGCAAAGTTGCGGCGCTGGCTTTTGTGAATAGGAGAGAGCTTTTGGCACAATCCCAGATTTCAGTAAATCTATGTCAGATTACATGGGTGGGTGCACAGCACTCATGCTTCACTCATGGAGTCCCTACCACAAAGAAATGTAACAGTGCAGTGGCTTTCGTTGTATTACATTTCTTTGCAAAGTCACTCAAGGTGGTGCAGATAGTCCCTTGCATGGCTTTCTTATTCTTACTTATGTGATGTAAGGACAATGGAAAAGCTTATTAAAGCTGGACCAGAACATGATCAGAAACCTCTGAGGTCCCTATTAGTAACCATGTACTCATGTCCTATGGTACACTAGGTGTAATGCCTCACCAATACGTGCTTTAAGAGTTTCATTACTGATATTCACTTTACGAGTTCCAAAAATAAAGAATGGCACAGGATGCCCAGCATCTTAAATCAACATTGACATTGCTTAGTGTTTTATTGCAGGAAAGGCACAATCTGGTGTTTATAAAGGCATGAACCTGACATTGCCATAGCCATCCCGGACAGCTATAAGATCACCCGCAGAGACCGCACCAACAGACCGGGAGGCAGGATCGCCATCCTCCACAGAAACACCAACAGAATCTTGACCAACACTGAAGCCCCCCCGACACCGCCAAACACCTGCACTTCCAGATTCACATCAACGCCAACACCACCCTCAGAGAAACACTCGTCAACAGCCCTCCCGGACCCGACCACAGTTCAGTGACTCCATCGCCGACGTAATCAGCGCTCATGCCCTTGCTTCTACAGACTACATCCTCCTCGGTGACTTGAACTTTCACCTCGAGAACGTCAATGACAGCAACTCCACCGCCCTGCTCGACAACCTCGCCAACCTCGGTCTCAAACAACTAGTCACAACACATACCCACTCCGCCGGCCACGGGCTCAACCCCGTCTTCTCCACCAGCAGCCATGTCACCTTCAGCCACATTGCTGAACTACACTGGACCGACCACCGCTGCGTCCACTTCACCTTCGAGAAGCCCACCGTGCATCACCACCCACAACAGATCCCCAGTGGAGCTAGAACAAGGTCACTGAAGACCAACTGATCTCCACCCTCGCCCGAGCCCCACCACCCAACACTGCTGACACCAACACAGCCGCCCACAACCTCAGGCAATGGATCGATGACTGAGCCAACACCCTCGTCCTGATCAAGAAACCCTCCAACAACCGCACCAACACTAAGGCCATCTGGTTCACTGCCGACCTCCAGGCCTCCAAAAGGGAGTGCTGAAAACTCAAGAAGAAGTGGCGCCACAAACAAACAGAGAACGCCATCCGCGGGAACCACCAAAAGACCCTCCTACAAGGAGCGCATCGACAGCTATGCACACAACAGCAAAGAGCTCTTCAACATCGTGAAGGAACTCACCAACCCCAGATCCTGCTCCAACAACACCTCACCTTCGTAAGACCTCTGCAACTCCCTCTCCACTTTCTTCTACTGCAAGATCACAGACATCCACAACAGCTTCAATACCTCGATCCCCACAACAGCCGTTGTCACCTGAAACCCCGACTCGCCGGACCTCAGCCACACCAACCTCCTGCTCTCCTGGACCCGCATCCACGACGATGATACCATCAAAATCATGAACACCATTTACTCCGGCTCACCATCCGACCCCTGCCTTCATCACATCTTCAGCAAAGCAAGTTCCATCATCGCCCCCCCTAACTCTGACTGATCATCAACAGCTCCTTCGAGACCGCCACCTTCCCGGAAAGCTGGAAGCATGCCGAAATCAACGCCCTACTAAAGAAACCCAAGGCAGACCCAAGAGATCTCAAGAACTACCGGCCCATCTCCCTGCTCCCTTTCCTGGCTAAAGTAATCAAGAAGATCGTCAACAGTCAACTGACCCGCTTCCTTGAAGACAACAACACCCTGGACCCATCTCAATCCGGCTTTCACAGCAACCACAGCCCTGAGACCGCTCTCATCGCCATCACCGACGACATCAAGACCATGATAGACAGAGGCGAAACTGCGGCTGTCATCCTCCTAGACCTCTCGGCCGCCTTCGACACTGTCTGCTACCACACCCTACGCACACGCCTCCGCGACGCAGGAATCCACTACAAAGCGCTGGACTGGATTTTATCCTTCCTGACCGGCAGAACCCAGAGAGTCCGCCTCCCTCCCTTCCGTTCTGAAGCCACCGAGAGCATCTGCGGCGTTCCCCAAGGATCCTTTCTCAGCCCGACCCTTTTCAACGTCTACATGGGACCGCTCACCAACATCATCCAATCACACAACCTCAACATCATCTCATACGCAGACGACACCCAGCTGAAACTCTAACTCACCATGGACCCCGCCACTGCCAAAACTAACCTCCACGACGGAATGAAGCCCATCACCGACTGGATGGAGAGCAGCCACCTGAAACTGAACTCGGACAAGACGGGGATCCTCATCCTTGGCTCCACCCCCTCTGCCTGGGACGACTCCTGGTGGCTTGCCACTCTAGGAACCGTACCGACGCCCACCAACCATGCACGCAACCTGGGATTCATCCTGGACTCATCGCTCTCCATGACCCAGCAAGTCAATGCCGTCTCATCATCCTGCTTCAACTCCCTCAGCATGCTCCGCCAGATCTTCAGGTGGATCCCCACTGAAACGAGAAGGACTGTCACCCAGGCCCTCATCAGCAGCAAACTGGACTACGGCAACTCTCTCCACGCGGGAACCACAGCCAAACTCTAGAAAAGACTGCAACGTATACAGAACGCCTCCGCACGCCTCATCCTTGACATCCCATGCCGCAGTCACATATCAGCCACCTGAGATACCTATACTGGGTCCCCGTCAACAAGAGGATCACTTTCAAGCTCCTCACCCACGCGGCACTCCATAACGCCGGCCTAGTTTACCTCAACGAACGACACCTTCTACACCCCCAACCGACAACTCCGCTCCACCAACCATGCCCTCGCCACCGTTCCAAGCATCCACAGGACCACAGCCGGCAGAAGATCATTCTCCCACCTCACCGCCAAGACCTGGAACACCCTCCCCATCTACCTACAGCAGACAAGGGACCTGCTGACCTTCAGGAGACGCCTCAAGACCTGGCTATTTGAGCAGTAGCAACTCCCCCCATCCCCCTTCAGTGCCTTGAGACCCTCGCGGGTTAGTAGCGTGCTCTACAAATGATTGATTGATTGATTGAGATATTTTTCAAATCTAGTCTCATACATTCCCACAACTATACACTGCTTGTCATTGATACGTAAATTTACATGAATGTGTGGCTTAAAACATCTATTATAATAATAATAATAATCACAAATCATACATTTATGGATCAGTTCTGTTTATTAAACGTTTTATAAACATGTACAAATTTGCCACCTACAACCCGGAGACCAGTGGGAACAAATAATAAAGAAAAGAATGGGAAAAAAGATAAAGGAAAAGAAATGAAAAAAGGAAGAAACAACATACCTACCCCCCTCTTTCCCATCACATTCAATAATGAGTCCTGAGGACACTATGGACCTGATTTATACTTTTTGGTACAAAACTGCACTGACGCAGTTTTGCACCAAAAAGTTTAGCACCGGCTTGCACCATTTCTGAGCACCAGCCAGGCACTATATTTATGGAATGGTGCAAGCCGGTGCAAAGGGTAGGCTAGAATTTTTAAAAAATGACGTTAGTCGGGTGGGGCAGGCTGTATGGAAGAAGGGGGTTCGAGTAAAAAAAAAAAAATGACTCTAACCAGCCTAGTGTCATTTTCTGACACAAAACCATCCATACCACATGACTCCTGTCTTACAAAAGACAGAAGTCAAGCCCACCACCCCAATGGCCACCAGGGTCCCCTGGGCATGGCCACTGCACCCAGTACCATGTAGTGGCGCCATTTCATGGCTCCCAGTGGCACTTAAAAAAAAGAAATACCAGTACTTACCTATACTTACCTGGGATGGGGTCCCCCATCCTCTGCTGTCCCTCTGGTGTGGGTGGAAGTGTCCCTGGGGCGGGCACCTGTGGGCTTATTCCATAGTGTTCCACCATGGAAGTAGGCCCACAGGTCCCCTAACTCCTGCCCTGACCCAGACGTTAAATAATGTTGCAAAGCTTGGCACCATTCCCCCCGTGTGTGATTTTAGCACAGAGGGAAAAATATGGCACTAGGGTCACAGAGTCATTTTTTGCGTGGGAACGCCTACTTTGCAACTCATTGACGCAAAGTAGGTTTCCACATCCAAAAAATGACTAACTCCATAAATTTGGAGCTAGACGGGTCTAGCGCCAAAGTATAAATATGGAGTTAGTTTTGCACCGAATTAGAGTTTTAAAAAAATGACGCTAATTCAGTGCAAACAGAGTATAATTATGCCCCTAAGTATCTGTAAATTCTGCAGGTGAATTTTGTACCCTGAGATGCACTTTTTATTTTTACTTGGTTTGGTATAACTGCCATAAATGTCTCCAGAACTGATGATGTCATTGTGCTGGTACTGGCAAAGGAGATGTAAAGTTTGGACAGTTTTCGGGGTAATACTTGCCGGAGAGTTTTATGGAAATGTGGTACATAGAGCCACACAGGCCTGGGGATTTGAGATGTTTCAGTCTAGAAATGGCAGCTTGTGAGAAATTGGGTTGTTCGTTGACTGCGTTGTGAGCCCTGGTCAAGCAACAGCCACAAACCCTTGCAGGCTGAACCCAAAAAAATCACGAAATTAACCTGTGCTTAACCCTGGGTAGCATGGCGCCGAAAAGCAGTGAGGCTTAACTTAGAGGCAATGTGTAAAGTATTTGTGCAGCACACATACAGTAACAAAGTGAAGACACAACACAAAAAAAATTCCAAACCATTTTAAACAAAGAGTAAATTTTAATAAATTATTTGCCACGAAAATGACAAAAATCCAATCAGTAGAAGCGTAGCCATGAATTTTTAAAGTTTAAGATTAAAAAAAGTGCCTAAAGTATCTAAGAGCCAACCATGGACAATTGGTCACAAGACCAGGTCAAAGCTGGAAGTTAAGGCTGACCACAATGGAGCAAGTAGATTGGGCATGGTCAGCTCTTACCTTCAGACTTAGAAACATTTTACGAGAATGGTGTCTGAGAAGGTAGAAATTCAGAGGGGGAGGACTGCAAGAGCAACCAAAGAGAAAGCGTTGTCTTCAGATTGCTGGGGAGATAAGCTGTGTTGAAGATTTTTTTCACCAGCAGAATGAAGCAGAAGTCTGTAGCTGAAGACAGTTACACAAGGTCAGATACCCCTTTGGCGAAAGACCACTTAAACAGATTTGCTGCAGTGGAAAAGAACATAGTGGGAGAAGCTGTGAGGTTGATCCAACCGGAGATGCACCTCGGGCAGATAGATGAGCAGGTTGGTTCCTGGTCTCCTGGTTCTCAGAGCACTTTTTGGGCAATTCCTCAGTTTTGCAAAATGGCCATCTGAGCACCCAAGGAGTGGATGGAGACCACTTGGGGGTTCAGGACTCACTCAGGCTGGGTCCAGATGCGGGTTCAAGATGGTGGGAGCCTGCTATATCCCTCTGGATCTGAACAGGAGGCCATCAAACTAGCCCTTGGAGTCGCTTCTGGTAGTTGTGGGTGCAGGTGTAGATGCAGGGCTAAACAGCAAGGCTGGCCTCTGAGTGTTCAAGGGAGGCTCCAGGCAGCAAACAGTTCTTCCAGGTACAGCAGTAGCCTGGCGGAGTGCACAGCCGGTCACAGCAGCAGGCAGTCCTCTGAGAGTCCTTTCACAGGTCCAGTAGTGACTTGAACAGTGGCCCTGAAGGTCCTATTTTGATACCCTGGTGCTCTTATCCTGGAAGGTGGGAGACGTATCTGGAAAGGTTCTTTAGGTTTCTTGGAATTTCTTGACTCCCCTGCCCAGGCTCCAACCTGGCTGCAGTGACATTACAGGATGTTGGGCCTATTGTGAGGACACAGGCCATACCCTATTCAGGTGCAAGTGGGGCACTATTAATCCCACTATTGTGTGACTGTCTGGGAGGAATTCACACAGGCTGTCAATTACACCAGTCATGTGACCCAAGACAGGCTGCAAGCATAAAGGGCAAAGGGCAGAAAAAATGCAAACTTTCTGAAAGCTGTGTTTTCAAAATTGTGATAAAAGAATCAGACTTAACCATAAAAGGAGGTTAATGATTACAATTCCATAGGTACCAAACATGAAATATCAACCTCTTCTCAAACAGGAATTACGATCTATTGAAGATAATAAGGAATCCCCACGTTATCCTATGGGCAGGGTAGGCCTCATAGTAGTGAAAAACAAATCTGGGAGTTTTTCATTACCAGAACATGTAAAACTTTAAAATACTTGCCCTACATTTAATTTTTAATTACACAGCACCCTGCCCTGTGGGCTACCTGGGGCCCACCTTAGGCGTGACTCAAGTGTAATAAAAGGGGAGTTTAAGCCTTGGCAAAGGGCAGGGGCGGTTTCACTTTTAGGGCTGAGGGGCTGCACCCCTCTGAACTTCTTACATCCATTTGAGAAAATTTGAAATAGATCAATTGTATCTCTAAACAAATTGATGCATTGTAGTCTGTGCTGTCTGTCTCGGGCTGCCTGACCCACCTTGCTTTGAAGCATGAGACAGAAGCCAGGCAGTAAATCAACTTTCTACACTGTGATGCACAATGCATTGCTGACTGCTTTAAAGCCCTTAATTTCCTTTGTGGTCTATGGACGTATCCACTATAGGCCAGTGACGCTTTTAGCGTCATCATTTTTGGCATCTGAGTCTTCATCCCTGCATGAGGGCAGCCATCGGTCATTAACAGGCATAGATCCAACCCTTTCCTCCATTTATCACGCAGGAGGAATGGATGCAAGCATGTGTGATTTAGTGCCTTGTCTTCGGCAACGGTAAGGGTTATAATGCTAATCTTGTGTTATTTTTGTTGTACTGAGACCCTTTGTCATGCTAACCTCCCCCATGTTACACCCTAGGCCCTGGCTGCAGCTCGCTGGTTCCTTTAGAAGTGGAGCTGCTGTATTTGTTTCTTGTGATATTGTTCCAACCGAAGAGCACGATTCTTGTTCTTTTGCTAAATGGATCCAAATATCCGAGTCAAGCTCAAAGGGAGAAATACGTGCTCATAGTAAATAAAGGCAGTTATCAGCTGTCTGGAGGTAAAACTGTCCCTATCTTCATGCCCTGTACATTAATGCCACAAACATGGATTGATATGCGAGTAATGAATGTTTAAATGTGTGTCAACCATTTCCTTTCTCTAATTTTACGTTTCACTTAATGTTGCATTCTCCAATAGAGTTAGCTGTTTCATCATACCGTGTTTCTGTGCATTGTATTACTCTTGCATAGTGCATACTTTGACTTCTGCCTGGTGTTTATGAGGGGCTTTGATTGAGAGCGCTGGTGCTGAGGCTGAAGGCAAAGAAAAGTGCTTAACAGTGGGTTGGTGTCTCTGCAGAGCACACAGAACAATGGTCATAGTTTCCAGTTGCAAATACAATTCAGTGTAAATGTGTGTGGTGGGGTGCGAAAATGGCAAAATATTTTGAAGGCAAAAGCAAAATGAAATAAAGTGCTTAAATGTGAATGAGTGCAGTGTATGTTTGGGGTGGTAAAATGAGGGCGAAGCGAGGGAGTGCATTCAAAGGAGAGGGAAAAGAGGGTGCTGAAGAGGAAAGCGAGGCGTTGAAAATGTGCAGATGGATAAGATGTAAAGAGAAAAAGGGCATACATATCTAATGTAAGCACACATAACCGAAGGTCATACGCCTTCCATAGGCCTCAATAATATTTAATTCACAGTCTCACAATTGAAACATTTCCAATATTAATTATTTATAACTAATCATTGTTTTTACTCATTTATCTTAAACAGCTAACAACCACTGACAAAGCCAATAGTACTGACAGGTTTTAGGTGTATGTCAGTTGTAGTGTTATATTTCTGGATGCAATACCATCTCAGAGAGAAACCAAAATACAGGCCGGATTGCACACTATGGGAATCACAGAAATTTATTTTACATGTCCCCTTTTAGAGACCCCCACTTTTTTCATCCCACTTAAAGAGCTGTCTGCACATATTTCTGTATGGCTGATTGTAGCCAGCAGCTGTGGGTGCTTCCTGATGCCTGCTTAGAGAATTGTATTCCAAAGTTGAAGCTGCATGCAGTGTAAGTCACTGGGCAAGCACACACTTTAAAGGGCCTGAAGTTGTTGTGCTGTACAATTTGCATATTAACTGTTGATCGTATTAATAGAGTAAGCTATAGGGCAGTTTTTCATGTGTTTAGTATTTCAAGTCTAGACTTCCCACTGCTTTATAAACCTTGCTTTTGTACTAAATTCATTTGCTTTCAAATGCACAATTTTTCAATCTTTTAAAAAAATATTATTGGGATGAGGGCTCACCTTGGACCCCAATTTGTCTATTAAGCCTTTTTGCTTCACTCACTACATAAGTCATACCCAACGTTTACGCCCAAATATTTTCAAATGTCACCAGCCGCCACTGGGAAAAGGGTTTAAATGTCAAGCCACTCTACAAAGGACTTGCAAGTAAATTAAATATGTCAATTGGGAATAAGCCAACTTGACCATGTTTTGGGGAGAGAGCACTTTAGCACTGGTCAGCAGGGGTCTTTAGCTTGTATTCTATTCATAAAAAAGGTGATTACACAACTCCAGAGAATTACAGACTAATCGCCTTATTGGATGTGGAAGGGAAAGCCTACGCAAAGCTGCTTCTGTGAGAACTAGAGACTTAGATTACGGCCAACAACATTATCCCATATTATCGAATGGGCTTCCGCCAAAGGCCCCCCACAACCGGTAATGTAATTGCCCTCTCATATTTGATGGATAATGCAGTAAAAAAAATCTTCAAACCCACTATATGCATGCTTCATAGACTATAGTGCAGCATTTGACTGCATTGAGTGAAGAACATTATGAGCCAAACTCGCTGCATGGGGATCCCAAAACATCTACTGTGGTGATAATAATAATAGCCCTATGTAGAGACACATGGGTCCAAGCCAAACTAATCTAAATTCATGCTACTTCAAAGATATACATGAACAAGGGTTAGAAGCAGAGATGCGTCATTGCTCCTATTCTGTTCCATTTGTTTCCCCAACGCTCAGGACCCTTAAGCTATCCATTATCCAATATGTAGATGATCTGTTAATTCTGGATCACACATGTTTTGGAATGAAGAGGGCAATAGGCAACCTCATAATTGTAACACCACAAATGTATTAGAAGGAAATACTGCAAAAACTAGGGCACTAATCTTTGGGTAGAGAGTTAAGAAACACCACCTGACATGAAATATTGGGCCTTTAGACATCAACCTGACTGATAAATACAACTCCTTTGGTATCTGGCTGTGGGATGCAGGCAAAGCTTTTTTACAAGCAAAGACAGAGGAGAAGGTGGCTAAAACCTAGTTCGCCTTAGCAAAAGTACACCATGAATTACAGAGCCCAATAGCAGAAGGGATGCACACAGTAATCCATTCCAAATTCCTCCCCACCATAAGCTATGGGCACCTTGCCCATCCAGGAATGCTCACAAACACTTTGGAGCGTTGTCACACTGTGGCCTATAGGAAAATCTTTGAGCTCCCCAAAACAAGGTGCACCTTGATACGGCTGAAGTCTGTACTACTGAACGTGGATAATGAATGTAAAAAGGACATAGGGCCTAATTTACATATTGGTGGACGACTTACACCATCACAACGGTGATGATATCCCACCAGCCAAAATCTAAATCCCATTATGTCCTATGGGATTTAGATATTGGCAGGTGGGATATCCATCACCGTGGTGACGGAGTAACTCATCCGCCAATATCTAAATCAGGCCCATAGTAAAGTACCACCATCAAGTAACTAGGGCCAACGATGGCTCAATGAAAGGTGCCTTGCATGCGATTTTTAATGAAGTCGGAATCCTTGGCAAGATTCCTTCACATCGCCATTACAACGCTAAACCTGATCACAGAAAACCTGAGCCACCAAACTCTAACTCTGTTACATCTAAAGAGTGTAATAAAAAAGGAAGGAAAGTATTTATCTAAACAACAAACTTGGTCTGTGATTAGGCAGAGTCTGGGCACCTTGGGTCTCCATAATTCATATGTGGACGTTGCCTGCAAGCCATATCTGAAAGGCTTCTTGGGGAGGCAGGCCTTTAGGAACATCCTGCACTCCAGACTCTTGACACTGACAATCACTGAATTTAGAGCACAGTGGAAAACACACCTTCCAGAATTGCAGCAGTGCAGATTGTGTGCTCATGTCCCAGAATTAGTGATTAATTTAATATGTTGCTGCCCAGCATTGTTGCCTCATAACTGCCTCTTCTTAAGGCAATATTTCTGCAGCATGGCATTCAAGCATGCAAGGAGGCTGTATGCTATGTTTACAAGTGTCCAGGGACAGCTCCTCCATTACAGTGGAGGAGCGTCACCTCGCCCCACCCCCCTCAGCAGCAGAAGCTGCAAAACTTTCACAACGAGGGGATAATAAACTGTTTGTTATCCCCTCGTTGTGAAAGGGCGGGGGCATCTGGGATGAGGAGCAGTGAGGGGGAGTGCTCTGCACTCCCGCTCACTGTGCATGTATGTTTGGCTGGCTGTCTCAGGCTGGCCAAACAGACATGCGAGGTAGGCTCTCTCCAACCAATCCTGATGCTGCTTTGAGCAGGGCAGGCTGGGAGCCTGTGCCTGCGTGCAGGCAGCCAGCAGGGAAGAGGAGCGTTATTTATTTATTTATTATATTTTAGATCCCCCTCCCAGCTCCCCACCTCCTGCGCCGCACCTGCCCTGCTCCTTATGAGCAAAGCAAGCCGCAACTGCAAGTGTCGTCCCTATGGAACTAGCAAGAATCTTCAAGTTTTATTAAACAACAAGAGAGATATTGAGGCCCCATAGCAAGTAGTTCCCTACCTTCAGAAGGCTACCTTTTATAAAGGATATCTGACAAAAGCTGCCCCATGAACGCTTTCACCGGACCTTTTCTTGTGTACTGCAGTTAAAGTATGATATAGCCTATTACCGTTACTTAAAGCATCAATTTTCATTCTTAACACTGTTAATGTATATAATACATTGCTAGGTGCATTTGCTGGTTTTTGCGCATTGTTTGCCATATATGACACCCTTAAGGAAGGGAACACCCTGGAGGTGCTACCAAGGATGTATAATGCTTTACAAGGCTGGTATGGGGTGTACTCCAAATATCCCCTTGGGGCTGCTGTATTGCACAATGCACTTTTTATTAAACTGTTCTGCACTTTTAGTGAAATTGCATTTATATGCTTCATATCATGGCAGCCTTTTTTTATATTTTAATGCATTGATTCCCATCCTTGACACTTTTAATGGATGTCCTTATTCGGTAGGTGAATCTGGTGGCCCTTAATCTATTGATTGCCACGAAGGACACCCTTGAGGCATGAAACGTTGTAGCAGTTGCTACCAAAGACATATTAATTGTGTTAAAAGGATGACATGGGGCGTCCTTAAAATATCCCCTCAGGGCTCCTGTATTGTACAATGCACACTCAGCGAATTTACATTTGAATGCATTGTATTATGGCTGGCCCTATTTATATATTATTTTTAACGAACTGTACTGGAAATGCTCTGATGTGTTGTGATGATATTGTGAAGATTTTAACTAATCATACAATAAACCTACTTACTTACTGTGCATGATATCAGCAAGAATTTCCTTGATGATACTGGGTGCATGTGTGGTTATGCAAGTGCATGCCCAATAATTTTCTTGCTGTGACATAAATGAAGTTTCCCAATAATTCCCTTGCTGTAACTATAAGTGAAGTTCCACAATGATTCCCTGGCTGTGACCATACATGATGTTCTTGTCATGAAGCCCTTCAAATGGGCTCTGTCTCCATTGGCTCTCTCCTACAACCCATCACTCACATCCTTTGAGTGTCCCGTATTCCTGAAGTATTTAGTATCTCCATGCAATCCTTGCCCCTGTCCTACCTTGGTGGCTCAATCACCAGCTTCTCAGAGCCACAACAAGGGAGTATTTATCTTATGGTCACATCATCTTGTACCCAGACACGTCTGGTACCCCTGATAGTCCCAATTTGCCAGGGACTGCCTATTCCATAAGGGCATCAATACCAGCAGTCAGTTTGTTAACGTCCAAGGACTTACCCCGTTTGCAACAACATCATGTATGTTCATGGTAACAGAATCCATCAGGTTGTATTTGTACATGCCATGAAAGGTTAATACTTGTACTTTGGTACCTCAGAATTAAAAGAATCTCCAAAGAGGTACTGTGGTACTGTGCATGCATATGGAATAAGCAAGGGCACTCATAGGGATTACCAGCACCTGATGTCTCATAAATAAGGTATTCTCACCAGTCTACCAAGGGGACCAGGGAAACCAGCATGGCAGTGCTTGTACTGAGAAGTCTGCGACCATTCATGACCATTTGTCTTTCGACCATAACCCAACTGTCCCCATAATCATGAGAAATTAGCAGTTGCTGACATGGAAGGCAGATGGAGGAATGGTAGCAATGTTTGGACTTAGGCGCAGACAACCTTCCTGCATTTCCCTTTCTGGTACTTGTACTCACCCCCAAACAGTCCCAGCCACTCGCCGCAACATAGTATTATCCATTCACACACAGAATTCTCATGCAGTCCCTTTTACTTCCCATACAGTCTGCTCCACTCCCAAAGCAGTCCCATCCACTCTCAAGTCACATTCACACTATCTTGTTCATTCTCAATATAGTTCGCTCAATTCACATGCATTCCTGTCTCTTCCTAATGCAGTCTTATTGTGCGCCAAAAACCTTTAACCTTGCATACAATATCAACCATATGCCCACACTGACACATGGTGATAATTAGGTTGGTGGAGGCTGGATCAGCAGTGAGGAGGATGGCCCGTACCTTGTCTGGCGATATAACTGACAACATTCAACCACCTTGACCTGAAACTGTAAATCCAAAGGAGTGTACATTTACCACCATGACAATTGTTCATAAGGCTCTATGTTGTCCCTCTGCTGCAAGGTCCAAATCTAAGACTCATTTTCAAATCATCCACAAGCCATCAGGAACAAACTCATCTTGTGAGGTAATCAGATTGTCATTTTCCAATCACCCTCAAGGCATCAGGAACAATCTCATCTTGTAAAGTAATTGGATAGTCATCATTAAATCATCCTGAAGTCACCTGGTACAATCTTGTCTTGTAAAGTAATCAGCTACTCATTTTCAAATCATCCTCAAATCATCAGGCAGAAGTCCTTAACCTTTACTGATGACTTTAAGAGCTTAAAGATTTTGGATGATGAGAAAATAAATCTATAGTAGTTGGATGATCATCCAATGACTTGCAGATGGTTTCTCAAGTCATCCTGTTTGACAGGGGATGCCTACTGAAGATAAAATCAAACTAAAGACAAACAATGCCTGAATACAGAGTAAGTGACCAAAGGTTGTAAACATAGACCAACACACAAAAGGCAAACCTGGAAAACAGTGGAAGGTAGACTACACAAGCAATGTTTTGTGAAGGAGACTGCACCAAGATGGTGCTGACTGTGTAGGTCCTGTCACTGTGCTCCGGCTGCTGGCATAGCAGGACCTCCCACCATGAAATGCAAGATGCAAGACCAGGGTGGAAAAGAGTACTTGGAGCCCAAGAACAGCACGTGAGAACGAATAAGTGTTCCAGTTGTAGTGCAGCCGGGTTTGGCAGTGACGGTGAGCAGCTGCAAGGCACCCACAGCAGAGAGCAGATACAACTGAGTGAAATGAGGGACACTGCCCCCTTTCAGCACTACCCATCCAGTGTAGCCCTCAAGGGAAGGATTGGAGATCCACAAGACCTAGCTTCAAACAGGGGACAGTGTTGGAGCCAGATAATGGTGAACAGCACAATGACAATGCCCTCTCAAGCAGTCACAAGACAGAGTGTGCCATGTGGGAGTGAGTCCCAGCACATGTGGGGAGACTGGAAGGCTGTTGACAAGAGCCACAGAACTAGGGCCGAATGAGCGGTGTGCACAGAACTCGAGCAGAGTGGTACCCTCAGAACATAAGTGTGAGAGGCTGTGCTCAGCAGCAAATGGATCCGGCAAGGCTACTGAAAGAATGTAGCAGTAAATGGAAAGTGTGTCTTTTACATGGACCAGACAATGCAGGGGGGCACACAACAGTAATAGTGTGATGCCCTGGATAGGAAGGAGTAACCAGAATAAGAGATATACACTCAATATTGACAGGGACAGAATTGGGCCCATCCTATGAAATAATTGTGGGTTTTAGTCCAAAGGGTAGTGAGGAGTGTGCCTTTTGATGGGCTAGGAGTGCACCTAAGGTGGCAAAGGCTGGGTAGACTAGGCCTTGACCCGACACAGGTTGAAAAATAGGTTGGGGGCCTAGAAATCACCTAAAACTGAACAAATCTCCAAAGAATGCCTTGCTGGTACTGTGCATGCACATGGAATCAGCAAGTGAATCCTTAGCGATTACCAACACTCGGATGTCTCACAAATATGGTATTCTCACCAGTCTACCAGGGGGAACATGGAAATCAGCACAGTCATGCTTGTACTGACAGGTCTGCTGCCATTGATAACCATTCCTCTTTCAACCATAACCCAACCACCTCCATAATCATGGGAAATTAGCAGTTGCTGATATAGAAGGGGGGGTGGTGGAATGGTAGCAATGTTTGGACTTAAGTGGGGCCAAAAGTCCTGCACTTTTCTTTCTGGTACTTCTACTCACCCCCATCAGTCCTATCCACTCACCCCCGCATAGTCTTATCCAGTCACACACAAAATTCCCATGTAGTCCCTTTCACTTCCCATACAGTCTGCTTCACTCCCAAAGCAGTCCCATCATCACATTCACATTCACATTGTCTATTTTTTTCCCAAAATAGTCCATTCATTTCCACACATTCATGCCCACTTCCTAATGCAGTCCAATTGTGCACCAAAAACATTTAATCTTGCATAAAATATCAACCATATGCTCACGCCAACACATGGTGATAATTAGGGGGTCAGCTATGGGAAGGATGACCCGGTACCTTGTTTGGTGGCGGCGTAACTGCCAGTTTTAACTAGCCTGATCTGAAACTTTAAGTCCACCATGACAATGTTTTATATGGCTGTACTGTATCCCACTGCTGCAAGGCCCAAATCCAAGACTCATTTTTAAATCATCCTTAAGTCATCAGGAACAGTCTCATCTTGTGAAGTGATTGGATCATCATTTTCCAATCATACTGAAGTCATCAGGTACAGTCTCATCTTGTGAAGTAATTGGATAGTCATTTTCAAATCATCCTGAAGTCACCTGGTACAATCTAATCTTGTGAAGTAAGACACAATATAAGACCAGGGTGGAAGAGAGTACCTGGAGCTCAGGAACAGCACGTGCGAGCGAATGAGGGCTCCAGTGGTAGTGCAACTGGGTTTGGTAGAGAGGGCAAGCAGCTGCAAGGTGCCCACAGCAGCGAGCAGGTACAACTGATTGAAATGAGGGACACTGTCCTTTCAGCGTAGCCCAACCAGCATTGCCCTCAAAGGAAGGATAGAAGATCCACAAGACCTAGCTTTAAAGAGGGAACATTAGGGGAAGTGCAGGATACGAGATCTGATGAGAGCCATCCCAATCAGCCACCAGTGGGCATCCAGACCCTGTGGGATGGGGACACCACTGCAGAGCCCTGGGCCCAACAATGAGAGATTCAGATAGAATCCGACTACGTGAGAGTAGTCTTGGAACAGAGGGCGTAGGAGAGCCCCAAGCAATGTACAGGTGATGAACTTAGAGAGTGGGGAAGGATAGGAAACTAAGGCACCCCCAGCTAATGATGTAAACTGTCGGGGAGATGATGGCCTGCCAGATACGACTCCCAGCTTGGGGACATTGCTTATGAGGGGTTGAAGGTGGGGCTGGCAGGAGGTGCATTATGCTCATTTACAAGGAGATAAAGGAATTGCTACAAGACTGGATGGGGCCCCTTCTCTCAAAATGGCCTCAGGCAGGGTTAGTAGGGAAGGTAAAATCAAGGAAATACCACAGCATATCCTTGGTAAGGAGGTGGAGGTCCATTTCGACATACCAACAGACAGCAGGATACCTACTAGCTTCAGTGAATTCAGACCTAAAGGATGACAGGAGGCTCACAATAAAGATGCATGACAGTTACTCACGAAGATCACAACCAAGATAGGAACAGTACAGGCCTCAAAACAAAATCCATCAGGACGGAGAAAAGAGAAAGGTCTGGGAAGCAGGGTAAACTCCATGGAAACCAGACTGATCACTTTTGATGAACAGCTCATAACCCTCTAAGATAACAGGAAGATTTAGATAATCACACTCAGAGAAATAACCTGTGCATGTAAGGAGTCCCACAAAAAATAGTGAAAGGACATAATTTGTTGAAGGCCTTTTTGAAGTAATCCTTAAACAAAATAGAGCAGTGCTCATTCACACTGATAACATGCACAGGATGAACAATCCTGCAAAAACGTATGCTCCATGGGCTGTCCCTTCTATGAATGGCTTACCCAGGAAACCCATTTATTGAAACAAGGCCAAAAGGGCCAGAGATAATTATTTTGTCCTCATTTACCTCAGAATACTACTCTAAGATCTTTTTCTGTTTAGCAAAATGCGGTAGATAGGCCCAGCTTGTCATCAACTTACATGACTCCATCATCATTTTGAAAAAGACTCTTCCGGCAGTTTAATGATGTCCTGCGTGATCTTTACTCCTAAGTATCTCATTTTCTCTTTGAGCAAACCATTTTCTCTCTTCACATTTCAGACCACGAATTCTGTCTTGGTGTAATTGACAGAGTACCCTGCGAATCTGTCCAAAATCTGAGGTCAGCCTCTCAGTAATGGGTAAAGCAGCCCACAGGTCTGAGGGATTTTGTGAGTTTCCCATTCACTACTTTTTCTCTGGTCAGGAAAGCAGCAGTAGTAGGAATTTTGGTTAATCGGAAATATCCAAAGAAGGCTTGATATTACTGATACCAGAAAAACCTTTAGATTGTATTTTAACTCCACATAGCAGAGATACACAAAGCATTCTGCCCAAATATAAATTAAAAAAAATGCATTAAAAACATACAACAAATACCAACCTTTTCTCATGCCACTAAAGCATGGGCATATTCCAAAAATAAAACTCACTGAACACTACCAAGGTGTCAGCAACCATAATAAGCACAGGGATATCGGTCTGGAGACACAAAGAGATTAACGTACCACAAGTTGCTAAAAAAACCACAGAGGAATATGACTCAACTAGGAGAGAGAAAGAGCCAATATGAGAAAGAGAAGGGCAAAGAGAAATGGGAGGTACAGCACTAGACACAAACAGCCTTAACACCCAGATGCAGGACTGAAAAAAGTTACAAAAAGAAGAAAGGTGCAAAATCCAGTGAGGTAAACACTGACTCTCAAAATACACAGAGGGATGTATGTCAAAATATTGACTATAAAAATATCAACCTGCAACAATATTGACTTATAAATATTGACGCACTGTCCTATTAATCCTGATGAATGGTTTTATACCAAGGTGCTTCTTGATAGGAAAGACAAGAGGATAGTTGTCTGGTCACTAAAAAATAAGTTTTGAATGTAAACTGAAAAGACAAGTTACTAAAGAAAAATATCTGATAAAGTTTACCTATAAGGGTCTAATTTAGAGTAAGGCAGATGGGGTTGCTCCGTCAAAAACATGCCTGCCGTATTACAATCTCATTATATCCATTGGTGATCGTAATAAGGTGGACGGGATATCCATCACGTTTGTGACGGAGTAACCTGGCTGCCAAACTCTAAATCAAGCTTTTAAAAAACAAAAAGCACGTTTTTGGTAAGTGGGACAATGTGAACAAAACTACCCACTGAGACAACCTGAGCACTGGCAGAACGTGCAAACAGTACAGTCTCAGTACAAACATAGCATGAACACAGGGCTATCATATTGTATTTTACTGTTACTGTTGTAGGCATCATATTTTTTAGACTGTCTCCCTCTTCTTTTCAGGAATGCTTCTCCAAATTGGCTGAAAAGACTGCAGGTTTATATATTGGGGGGTCCCTGTGGCACCTCACATGAGGCAGCACCATGCTCCTAATGAAGCGTTAACAATGCTCAAAACAAAAGGAATACAAATTAAAACAGTTGGACCAAGAAAAGAGACTTAGGCAGAAAAGGTATGAAAAACAATCTTTCTTAGCTATTTATGTCTAAATGTTGTGTCTAAACACTCACACTTCTAACCAGAACACAAACTATGGTAAATAAGTCTTCTACTAACTCTTCTAATTTAGCGTATGATGATTCATAAATCCGTTAAGCAGATTTATTCTAATACATGTGCTTCTCCGCTTCACTTAAGCTATGACTTTGTTGTATTTTTTGATAAAGTCTAATCACTGTTGTTGACCAAATGACATCTCTCTGCATAAGTAGAATACCCATGACCCGCAAACCGCAATATTTGGAGATAACGCTAGTGATCAAGACAGTGTGGTACAAGAATATCATTGAACATCGCCTGACAGAAATATTGTGTCTCTGTTGGACCTGGCCCTTTTCTGTAGGGTCATCCACAGACTTTTTGCCTTTTCACTCCACTTTTTTCTGAATTAGTTTTTGTTGGCTTTAGTATTCTGGGCACATTACCACTGCTAACCAGTGCTAAAGTGCATATGTTCTGTGCTCTAAACATGGTAGCATTGGCTTATCCACAACTGGCATATTTTATTTACTTATAAGTCTCCAGCAAAGTGCACTATATGACCCAGGGCCAGTAAATTAAAAGGTACTAGTGGGTCTGTAGCACTGATTGTGCCACCCACTCAGTAGCCCTTCAAACATGTCTAAGGTCTGCCATTGCAGAGCTTGTGTGTGCAGTTTTAAACTGCCATTTAGACCTGACAAGTTAATCTACTTGCCAGGCCCAAACTTTCCTTTTTATTACATGTATATTCCCCTTAAGGTTTGCCCTGGGCAGCCTTGTGGCCAGGGTGTAGTGTACTAGAAATCTATGACATGTACTTTTATGTTCTACCTATCCTGGTAGTGAAATACTCTTAAATTCCTTTTTCACTACTGCAAGGCCCATCTTGCCCATAGGTTAACATTGGGATTTCCTTAAACATCTTTTAAATGTAAATTCCAATTGGGAGCAGACATAAATTTGGAGTTTGGTGTCCCTGGATTCAATTTAAAATCACAACTCATGGTGAAGTTGGATTTTAAATTTTAAGTCTTAAAATGCCACTTTAGAAAGTTGGCATTTTCTTAATTCAACCATTCTGTGCCTCTGCCTGTCTCTGAATACACATCTGGATTGGGTGACAGCTGGGCTTTGTCAATCCCCTCTAACTGAAACTTGGTTAAACTCTACTACCGTGCCAGCCATTTGGCTTGCATTACCTGATAAGTATTATATTTTGAGACTTGATAGGGAGGGCAGGACAGGGGGTGGTATTGCTATAAGTTTTAAAGACACAGTGAAAGTCTCGATTATAGAGAATCTACTAGCGGACTGGTTTGCGATATGTGTTTTCAAGATAGAACTCTCCTGCCAAGCTTGCTGGGAGGTGCTCTGGTATAGCGTTCCTCTGTTCCAAAAAGAGACTTCAGTTGTCAACCTACTTAATTTATTGCCACACATGTTATTGCATCTAAACATTTCCTCCTACTGTGGGATTTTATTTTCATGGGGAAATGAAACTAAAATATTGAGACAGACCTTTTCTCTGACTTAACTATTTTACGGTTGAACCAAAAAATTAGAAGACCTACTCACAGTGCGGGTCACACTCTTGACCTTATTTTTACTAACTCCTCCTCTCTATCTTGTGAGTTCACTTTACCTCAACTGAACAGCGGTCATTCATTGGTTTGTTTTCATATCTCCAGGACAAATGGGCCAGAACACGCTGAATTGGCCTAGAAAAATATGGTGAAACACTGGTGCAAAGTGGTACCAGGCACTTTCACTAAAGAGTTTGACTTCAGGATAACGACTGATGATGGGGATATTGATCAAGTTTTATCAGATTATCATTTAGCTGTTAATACAGTGCTTGATACATTAGCCCCTTTCCAACCCTATTCAACATTTAACCAAAGGACATATGCACCCTGGTATACAACTGAATTGTGTACTGAAAAGACGAGGTGCAAGAAACTTGAGAGAAAATGGCGCCAGTCACACAAAGAGATGGAAAAGGAAGTGTATAAAGCCTCTCTAACAAGTTATTATCGGAACATTAAAAATGCTTGGAATAGGCACATCTAGCTTCAAATCAGGCAGGTGGGGAACTCCTCGAAAGAGTTATTCAGACTCCTCAATAAATGTACAAATCCTCATGCTTGCTCCTTGAAGATACAGCCATCTCAAGATCTATGTGACTCCCTTGCTAATCATTGTGAACAAAAAATAAATCACATTATAGGAATTTCTCCAGACCAAATGAGCCAGGGACCCTGGAACTTAAATTAAGAATGCAACCTTTTCAAACCTCTAGTACCCTAGGCAATTTTAAGTTAATTAAACCTGACTCAATTCAGAAAGCATTAATTTCTGCAAAATCTGGTTCCCCTTTACACAAATCGCTCCGTGAAGATCTTCGCAACATTATACGAGCAGCTAGCACCTGCCATTTGTCCTCTTTTTAAGTTACCTATCAGCTCCAGGAAAATTCTCTGACCCTGGAAAGCAGCTCAGGTTACTCACTTCCAGAAAAATGCCAATTTACCATTCATGGACCTTTCTCACTGTAGACCTGTGCAAACGCGCCTGGTCCTTAATAAGTAAAATTACAAGGGGACGCTTATAGGCCGATTAACCTTTTGGATCGCATGGAGTATCCTAGTAATGTAATGACCATTGACATCAATAATCAATGTAATCAATCAATAACCACTAAGAGAATCATTAATCAATAGAAAAATATAACAACAATTCATGAATAACCACAACTCAATAAAGCGTTTAACAATTTTTATTTCCCTAGTAATTACAACTCTAATGCATTTGGTTAACTCAAACTTTACTTAATCAGCTCAGAATTAGTTTATTAGCGACCACCAATCACACAATCTAATTAGAACTTGAGTAAACATATGCTCTAATGCTTCAGCATAAGCCAACAAAGAAGAATATGTCAACATTAATAGCAGAGTTCAGCAAACAGTTTGTCAATCATTTGTCACTGTCAACGTCACCCAAAAGAACCCTACCTAACCCAGACTAGCATCAGCATGTGGGACTTCATGTGAAAACATGAATTTAGAAAAACATCTAGCTAGAAGAAAAACTATAAAACAGCGCAGTTGGTACCTAGAAGAAAAGGCACAAAGTTAATCAGTCACATTGTCATAGATACCTATCCACGAAAATGGATCAGCAACAAAGTCAGTTTTCGTCTTCAGGTCATCAATAGATCAGCAATGCATCAGGCTCTCAGAAGCATGAGCCCACTGACAGAATCTCGAACCGTTTCTCCTGACGTCATCAGCAATCACCCCTCGCATCTTGAATTTGCACTCGCATCTGAAGTTTTAGCCCCTTATCATGACTTTTTATTAGAGTTTTTCAGTCCATCCCCCTAATTCCCAATTGGTCAATTAGTCTTCCATATGTGACGTTACCCAATACGTTTTATTCTACATATCTATGAGTTCTAGGATTTCATCTTTCTCAGTTCATGGATTGGTCCACTGTACGATGTCTTCATCATCCGGCTCTTCAGGTATCGAAAATGTTGCATGTTCTTCTTCAGTCAGTGCCTCTATTGTTCAAGTCCTGGGAAACTATATTCAGCCTACTCCACACATAATTGTATCAAATTGACTTCATCATCTCCTGTCCATCAGTACATTGCAGAAAATTCTAGCTAAGCACACGGTTCATGGTCAGTTCATAGCCATCAGTAGCTTCTACTTGGTGCGTTTATTAATTCTGCTTCTGCATGAGGCCTGGCAAGTAGGCCATGACTTCGGCTAATTTAGCTTCTACGATATAATGCAAAACATAGGTTATACATCTCATTATGGCACATTACTACATTACTACATTATTATTACACATTTTCATTATTTCACATATTTTTAATTCTTTTAGTACAACTTTCCTATAAGTGGATGACATACCCCGTGGGCACATTTTCAAAAACATGCAAATTAGTTTTCTCTCCAATTAATTTCTCTATGATTTTTTATAAATCACATGCGTATACGCATTTATTATTAATTTCTAATTAGGATATCTGTGTCAACACCTGTCTCTTTGCTCCCTTTGTTGAGCAGGTTGCTGGAGGGACAAATAAACAATCAACTCATTGAGTACCTTGAATCAAATAAGGTGCTGGACCCAACGCAACCTGGGTCTCGACCTATGTACAGTACAGAAACAGCTTTTATTGTGGTCACTGATCAGATAAGATGTTCTTTGGATGACAATATTCCTTCGCTGCTTGTGCTGTTGGATCTCTCTGCAGCTTTTGATACTGTGTTCCTCTCTAGGTTGCTCCAGAGACTGCAGGTGATAGGTATCCATGGCATGGCATTACAGTGATGCACTGATTTTCTTTCAGACAGAACCTAGACCATCAAGCTCGGCCCTTTGAATTGACAAGCTTCCAAAGGGGGTGCCCCAGGGCTCCTGTCATAGCCCTACCTTATTTAACATCTTTACACTTGTGCAAATGTACTGATCATCTCCAATTCAGGAAACTTATGAAAACCGAGCTGTTTGTGATTTAACTGCTCTGTATGAAGCCTTGTGTCTGCAGCCACACCGAGATACCCTTCCCTGGGTGATTTGTGCATGTTATAATCCTTATTAACATAACATTAACAGACAGTAACACACAAAGGGAGCTGAGGTGTGCCTCACATATACTGATGGCCCATCACCAGGCTGATGGTCTCCTCAAGCTAGAATGAGAGGGAGGAGCTGACACACCTGAATAGGGCTATGCCTGTCCACACACAATGAGCTGCATGCTCCTCTGTAGTGAGTCTGGAGCCAGGGAAGGAACACACAGAGACCTTGTGATTCAGAGGACTCTTTGAAGCTTGCCTATTCCAAACACTAAAATGGGTATAAGTACTAGGCTTCAGGCATCATGTACTCTGTTCACCTTTGAGTCCTGCGCTATCAGGAGGGACTGATACTTTGCTAAATGCTCTGCTGTGTTGGCCTGCTGCCTGCTGTTTACTGTGCTGGCAGGAGGAACTGCCACTTTGCAGTTTGCTCTGCTGTGCTAGCCTGCTGCCTGCTACATATTGCAGTTACAAAGACAGAACCTAGCCTACAATTTTTTAACCCTTAGTAACTCCAAGGGCTTGTTGGCTTCCCCCTGTTCCTGAAGTCTCACATCGATCAAAAACTTCAACTTAAAAGATTGAGTGCTTGCTTTTGACCTTCAATTGTCAAGCCACATGCTGACTGAAGTCACCACATTTGTGCCTGAGCTGATGCCGCAGAGCCCTTCCAGCACAGCCCCAGTGTTGCTGTGGTAGCTAGAGTTTCCCCTGTTATGGCGCATCAGGGCAGTCCGCCTACATCAGCAGAGGCTGTGCTGCATGCCAATCCAGGTAGCTCCCCTTAACCGCAACGGAGAATACCATGTCTGTGCTCAACCTGTAACTGGATAGGTTAGCCTGCATGGACCACTCTAGGGCAACCCAGAATGACCCATCGCAGTCATCGCCTTCAAACATGAGGGCCCCCAGCGACATGGGCCAGCTCCTCCGAAGAAAGGTACTGTGCATGTGATAGGGACCCACAAGGTCCTCTGTGGTCGACCAGCATTCTTGTGGGCAGCTAAATCTACTTGCATACACTGCTGCCGAGGGACCTGTGGCCATCTTCTTGTTGGGGTGCCAGTGACCCTGTCTTAACTAGACACTGTACGAACGCATACCTGTCAATCCCCTGCCGGGATCTTTGCCAGTCAAGACCGCAACAAGCGTACTAAACATGAGTCTTCTTTCCAGCATTCCCAGTTTTGAGTATTACCGTAAATAACCCATTTGGAGAGAAAGTGCTTTTAGCACTGTGGTTTTTCCTGCATATTTTAAAAAGCTAATAATATGAGAAGTATTGATTGGATTTTTGTTGTTTTGGTCTTGTTCAATAAGTAAAAAGAGTACTATTTTTCTAAGACAGGGGTGAGTCTTTATGCAGTGCTTCCACTATTTTAATGTAATTTAAATGATGCACAAATACTTCATACATTGCCTCTGAAATCAAGCCTGATTGCTCTGTGCCAAGCTACCAGAGGGTGAGCACAAGTTAAGTAAGGTTGTTATCTGGCTTACCCTGACTAGGATTGTGGTCCCTACATGGACGGGGTGATACCTCTGCCACCCAGCGACTCAATTTCTAACAATTATCTACAAATATATCATTCTAATGCAGTTAATAATAGAAAATGTGCACCCAATGGCATGATAATTTTTCAAAGGACATTTAGGACACAAGATTTATATTGAACGATATTTCTGTTGACAACATTTTGAAATGCGTTAATGAACTACAGAATCATAATTTTATTGAAGCTGATATTAGGGAAATATACAATGTATTGCAATGCTGGCCATTTGAAGTGCTCAGTTCATGTTTTGAAAAAGTAGAGATATGGTGTAAGTTCAGAAGGCATCTTAATGTGGTACAATGGGGTCTCTTGCTGTTTATTTCATTCACATGAAGAGAGATGCCACCAGCTGTTGGCACACTATCATTAGATCTCTTTACGACAGAACTAGACACCTTTCACTACGCTTTTTATATGCCCCTGTCTCACAACCTGGAATATCTGTATATTCTCCTGGCTACCAAGGCTACCTTTCAAGCAGGGCGCAATTACTCTTGTTGTGACAAGAATGACCATGTAGGGCAAGAGCCAGATTTTATCCCCAGAGTTGGACTGGTACAGAAAATAGGACCAGGCACCCTAATAAATGTGGGCCCCCAATTAGTGGATTAGATAGCTAAAATTGTGCCCCTTGCTTACAAATTGGTGTAGCGTTGAACTTCTAAAGACACACTGTATAAATGATTGGGAAGGGTTGGAAGACAGTATGGATTTGAGCTTGCTGCAGGCAATGTTTTTTTATTTCAAATTCTTTATTGTGTTTTACAGAAAAGTAATGAAAAGGTCGTATTAAGGTGATGTGCAAAGCAAATAAATCAAAACACAATACACTTAACAGGGAAGAATAACATCATTTTCCAAGTTCTGGTGCGAACCTGTGTAAAATATACACCAATACTCTCCAGATGAAGGAAAAAGTCTGGAAACCAGTACACATGAGATTGACTTAATTAGCAAACATTTTATCCTGAAAAGTTGCTACACCATGGTGACATACTTTGTAACAGATCATCATCACGGACAGGAATAGGGCAGAGCTGTGGTGGGCGTGTACATCGGATGGCCCCCAGCTTTCCTAGCACCCACCCACGGTGAAGAGCTGGCACTCCCCCCATGGGCTGCACCCCAAAACCCCCACCAGGTATGGCATCCCGTGCAATGGCATCATCAGAGCAGGCCGACGGCGCTGGAAGACATTTGCTTCCAGCACTAGAGGACCAAGGAGATACGTTTTTCCTCCTGGGAATGGGGGGTGGTTTCAAAGGCCTTGGCAGGAAAGGAAAGAGTTTTTTATTTCCCCCTGTGTCTCTCTGAAATGTATTTATGCTGCACGATCACACATAGGGTCGCGATTGTGCAACAAGAATACCAATGGGAGACCAGTGTGTTTGTTGTGTGTTTTACAGTTTGGAGACCGGCCCATTGGGCAATGGTCATCCCCCTTTGGGAGCATACATTTTGGCCATTTTTAAGTCGATCTGCCCCCAAGGAGGACAGACACCACTAGACACCGGGGAATTTCGAATTGTGGCAATTTGGGGGAGCAGACCTTGTGCAAGGGTCGCTCCAGTTTGGAGGTATATAATTTGGCCGTTTCAGCCCCTCTTGGGGACAGATCGACCATTTTTTTTAGGGCGATCTGCCCCCAAGGGTGCCACAAACCACTAGACACAAGGGAATTTTAACTTCTGCCAGTTTGAGGGAGTGGCCCCTTGAGCAATAGTCACTCACCCCTGGGTGCATATATTTTGGCCTTCGACAATTTTTTAGGTCGATCTTCCCCAAGGGGGGCAGAAACCGCTAAACACCAGGGAATTTCCAATTTTGGCAATTTCGGGGAGCAGCCCCTTGGGCAAGAGTCACTCTGTTTAGGGGGCAATTATTTTGGCTGTTTCTGCCACTCTTGGGGGCAGATGGGCTTTTTTAGGCCCATCTGCCCCCAAGTGGGGCAGAAGCCACTAGACTCCAGTGATGTGAAAGTTTGGCGATTTTGGGGAGCGACCCCTTGGGTAAGGGTCGTTCCCTTTAGGGCCAATTATAGATTGGCCTTTTTTTTGTTAGGCCCATCTGCCCCCAAGGGGACAGAAACCTCTAGACACCAGGGATATAACATTTTTCCTATTTTGCAGAGCGGCCTCTTGAACAAGAGTCACTCCCTTTAGGGGGTCACACATGTTCGCTGTTTCCTCCCCTCTTGGGGCAGAGCAGCTTCTTTGTTTTTAGGCCCATCTGCCCCAAAGGCAGCAAAAACAACTAGACACCAGGAATGTTTTCTTCACTATTTTGCTACTGTTGTTGTGGGGAGCGGCCCCTTGAGCAAGGGCTGCTCTCCTTTAGGAGGTGAATGTTTTAGCCATATTTTTAGGCCCATGTGCCCCACAACTTGGTGTGTGTGGACTGGTGCATTATTTGCATTTGTGATCATAAAGTTTATTTTTCCTTTTTATTCTTGTCAAAGCTTTTCATTCCTTTGCTGTGACTCCTGCTTGCGGTTTCGGCAGTGGTACATCTGCAATTTGCACAGTAGCTTGTGTTTGGTAAGAAAAACATTTTTGTACTGTTTACTTCAATGAGTACCGTTGCCAAATGGTACAATAATGGCAGCATATTTAGCTTATATTTTATTGTGTGGAAATTCTCCTTTAATGTGTGCACTATGTGAATTGTGTTGTCTTATGTGTCATTTTATTTAGTTTTTCCTTTTTAGTGGGATATCATTGGTGCTTGCTGTGTCTGTGCAGAGTAGGTGCTGGTGAGTCTGTCTCCGGCAAGTGAGTGGTATCGTTTTTGAGTATATAGGTCTTTGTGATAAAGTCACACTTTGTTTATTCCTTATTTTAAACAGTGTTGGTTCTTGTTGACTTATTTGTCAAGTTACTTTTATTAGTAAGGATCATGGCTAGCCGCAGGATAACTGCTCAGCAGGTTCTTGGTTTGCTTTTTGAATCTTTCTCTGACCATGATTATGAGACTGACTCTGCATCTGAGGCAGAGGAGGAAGTGCAAGGTTCTGGCAGTAAATTTTCTGTCCGAGAGAAATCATCTGATGATGAAGCCACTCTCAGTGTAGATGAAGTGCCTGTTTTTAAGGTGGACCCCGATGTGCTGATAGTGTGGCAAGAGGCCTCTGGATTGCAGCCTGGGGCTGCAAGGCTTTCCATTTAAAGAGCTGAATTGTGGGTTGCCTCAAACATGGTGCTGCTGGCTTTGCCTACCTTTACTGGTGCTGCATGGTGTAGGGTGACTACTAAAATCTTTTTGTCTGTACATTTTTTTTTATTGTTTATGGACGATGTACATTTGGGTAAGAAAGCTGAGTAGACTAATTTGCATGCTGAACAGTATTTGAGTGACAACCATGCCAGTCTTAAGCCCCTTTCTAGAGCTACCCAGTGGACACCCACAAACACGGAGAGTTGAAGAAGTACTTGGTTTAACTTTTTTGATAAGGAAGCCGTCACTGTCTTCATACTTTTCTACCAGTCTCTTGACGTCAACAGCCATGTTTCCTGCAATCATGAGTCCTGATCGGTATTTGCTACTGCTTCAGATGCTGCATTTTGTTCATAGTGCTTTAGCTTTTCCATAAGATCACCCTGATTGTGACCGTCATTTTAAATTTTGGCCCATTATTGATCATTTTGTAGATCAATTTTTAGAGATCTATATTCCAGGGAAAGAAATAGCGGTGGTTGAGTCTTTGGTCCTGTTCAAAGGCCATTTGTTTTTTAGATAGTACATTCATAGCAAGAGACCACGTTATGGAATAAAGGTGTATATTCTGTTTGAGAGTAGTACAGGATATGTCTATAATTTCAGGTTTACACTTGAAGGGATTCCACTATTGACCCACCTGGTTGTCTGTCCACTGTTGGATTTAGTGAGAAAATTGTGTGGGAAGTTGGTAGAGGAATTTTTTAAACAAAGGTCACCATTTATAGGTAGATAACTTCTACACTGGCGTGCAATTGTTCAGGGAATTGTTAAAAGTGGACACTGTTGCTTGTGGCACAGAACGCTCTAAAAGTAGAGGTTATCCAAAGGACCTTGTGTGCAAAAAACTTGAGAAAGGGGCAGAGCAGTGCCTTGCATAGTGATGAACAGCTACCCGTGAAATTTGCGGATAGGAGGGATGTCTACGTCCTGACTACCATCCATGATGAATGTATTATACATGTGAATGTTTAGGTCAGGTTGTCGAAGTGCACAAACCTGTGTGCATTTTAGGCTACAATAAGCACAAGGGTGGTGTAGACAGAGTAGATCAGAGGTTGGAACCTTACACTGCTGTTTGTAAGGCTTATAGTTGGTATAAAAAGTTGGCTATCCATCTTTTCCATTTAGCAACCTCTAATTCTTTTGTGGTGTTCAAGGATTTTTCTTCAGAGTTGAAGATTACTTTTGTTCAGCTTCAGGAGTCTTGATAGGCATCCCTGTTGTAGCAGAACAGGCAAGTGTTCCTAGAGTTGGAGTGGTGGAAGATGTGGCTAGATTGAAAGATTGCCACTTTCCTGATCACATTTCTCCCACACCCCAAAATAAAATCCATGCTGAGTCGGTATGCGAAGAGGCATGTGGAAGGAGAGTCATTTGCACTGCCCTGATTGTCCTTTTAAACCTGGGCTGTGTGTGACTGCTTGTTTCTGAATGTATCACACACAAGACAATTTTGGGTAGCACCCGTGAACATTGCCTGGTCTGTATTGTTTTATATTTTTTGTTCAGTTTCACGGTTAGCATTAGTGTGATGTATTTAGTTAGAGCTGTTGTGTTTGTAGTTTTGTATTTACTTACAATTGTTTTTTGTTTACTTTTTTGTTAAACAAAATGTGATGGCATTGTGTGTGGACTGACGCTTGGCTGGCAGTGTGCACAGACTGGCGCTTGGCTGGCAGTGTGTGTGGACTGGCGCTTGGCTGGTGGTGTGCGAGGGCTAGTGCTTGACCGGCGGTGTATGTGAGCTGGTGTTTGGCTGACAGTATGTGAGTATTGTTTTACTGCTGGTCACTACACACACTGCTAGCCAAATACCAGTCCACACACTTAGTCAGCTGCTGTTATTGCTGTGTCAGGCATGTGGGTGTATGAAAGTGATGGGCTCTTGAATAGCGCTGAGTGTTGTAATGTGCTTGTTCCACGGCTGGCGGCATGAATGGTTTTGTGTGTGTCAAGCATGAAAGGTGTGTAAATGGACATTAAAGAGGTTGGTGCCTTGATGTGGCTTTACAGCTCATGAGCTGTGAGTCACTTGTTCAGTTTCTTGACCTTTCAGTTATTAACAGTGCATTTCATGTCTCTTTTGACTATCCCTGCCAAGGTGTACTGTCTCCACATTGTCTCTTGCTGTGAATGTTGTAATGTACTGGGCCCCTTCTGGTGTTGTGAATGAGCTTGTGTGTGCCACGTATGAAAGGAGTGTGAATGGCCTTTAAAGCAGTTGAGGGCATATTTATACTTGTTTTGAGCAAGGAGGGGTCAAATAATGGTGCAAAGCTTGCTTTGCACCATTAGTTAAGACATGGGTCAGGGCAGGCATTATGGGACCTGTGGGCCTATTTCCATGGTGGAACACCATGGAATAAGCCCACACGTGTCCTCCCCAGACCCCAGGGATGCTCCCACCCACACCAGAGGGACAGAGGAGGATGAGGACCCCATCCCAGGTAAGTATAGGTAAGTACAGGTAAGTATTTTTTTTAAGTGCCATTGGCGTGTGCCCCCTATACAGTATGTCACTGGGTGCAATGGCCATGCCCAGTGGACCCTGGTCCCCTGTGCTGGCCATTGAGGTGGTGGGCATGACTCCTGTCGTTTCTAAGACAGGAGTCATGTGGTATGGATGGTTTTGCATCAGAAAATTACGCTAGGCTGGTTAGAGTCATTTTATTTTACTCTAACCTGCCTAACGTCATTGTTTGTTGCAAAACCCCCTTCTTCCATACCGCCAGCCCCACCCGCCTAATGTAATTATTTTTTACGCTAGCCTACCCTTTGCACCGGCTTGCACCATTCCATAAATATAGTGCCCGGCTGCTGCTCAGAAATGGTGCATGCCGGTGCTAAACTTTTTGGTGCAAAACTGCATGGAGTTTTGCACCGAAAAGTACAAATCACGGCCCTTGTGCCTTGTTGTGGCTTTATAGGTCACGAGGTGTGAGTCATTGGTTCAGTTTTTTGACCCATCAATTATAAACAGTGCATTTCATTTTTGTGAAATCTCTTGTTAATGAAATATTAGATATTGAACCATCACTCACCCTTGTGCCAAATCCAACCAGTACGTATGGATTCCAGTGAAGTAAGAAGAGAGAGCTTGCTCACCTTCCCAAATTTCTATCAACAAGCACAAGAAGTGTGCACAATACCAAGGGGGTCATTCAGACCTTGGCGGACGGCGGAGGCCGTCCGCCAAGGTACCGCCGACAAATGACCGCACTGCGGTCAAAAGACCGCGGCGGCCATTCAAACATTTCCGCTGGGCCGGCGGGCGCTCTCCACAAGAGCGCCCGCCGGCCCAGCGGAAATGCCCCTGCAACGAGGACGCCGGCTCAGAATTGAGCCGGCGTAGTTGCAGGGGTGCGACGGGTGCAGTTGCACCCGTCGCGTATTTCAGTGTCTGCAAAGCAGACACTGAAATACTTTGTGGGGCCCTCTTACGGGGGCCCCGCGGCACCCCCTACCGCCATCCTGTTCATGGCGGGTTTCCCGCCATGAACAGGATGGCGGTAGGGGGTGTCTGAATCCCCATGGCGGCGGAGCGCGCTCCGCCGCCATGGAGGATTCAATGGGGCAGCGGTAAACCGGCGGGAGACCGCCGGTTTACCCTTTCTGACCGCGGCTGAACCGCCGCGGTCAGAATGCCCTTGGGAGCACCGCCAGCCTGTTGGCGGTGCTCCCGTGGTCGGTGACCCTGGCGGTCACCGGCCGCCAGGGTCAGAATGACCCCCCAAGTCTCTTACTTCTGTGATGTCCCAAACACTCAAATTATGAAAATCACTGTTTTTATCCTTTGTCCAAGTTTATCACAATTAAAAACATGCCACGTTGGTGGGTAATCAAATCACAAGACAATTTCATTGCTCTTTTCCTCTCAGTTGAGAATTTCACTCACAAAAATCCCCACTCTGCTGTAATCAGGTGTCAGAGCACACCCATGACATGCATGATGAAGCATGCCATCAACGAGGTTGGTGGGTGGGGGTCTTTTTAACAAAACCTAAGGGTGTTTTACACAATTTGAGTGTTTGGGATATCACAGAAGTAAGAGATATGGTAGCGTGCTCGCTTTTTGTCTAAGAAAAATCTACCAACTCTAGAAATGTTCGAAAACTAGACACCCAGGGGAGTACAGGGTGGTGTGCCTCTCGTGGATCCCAAAACATTTTCTTACCCACAGTGCCCTGCAAACCTCAAAATGTGACTAAAATCTCACATTTTCGTTTCATTTCTGTGCCATAGTCTTCCAGTTACCGAAATAAACCAGAAACTTCTTATCAGCCAGCATTCCCCTCATTCTTCCGATACAAATGCTATCTCACCTGTGTGGGTGGGTCAAGTGCCCGCAACAGGGAAGGGCCCAAAACTTGTTGTGGAGATATCAAAATTACCATCACAAAACAACCCTTTTTTGCAAGGGGGGCAACTGCGATTTTGGTTCTGGCCTCAACACTGTCTAGGGAAACCTACCAAAACCAGACCTTTCTGAAAACTAGGCACCCGGGGGAGTCCAGGTAGGGCCATTCCTCTTGACCTCAGAACAGAGGAGCAGTGTAAATGACTATGCAACAACTAATATGGACTACAAAGACATAAATCATTTTATTGTTTGGAAACAATGGGATCGTTTGTGCCACTGCCAAGTAGTTTAAATCATTAACAGATCCCACCAACCCCTAATGTCAGGTAAGGTTCATCATAATTTCTTTTTTTTACCACCCCAGTATAATTGGATTACAGATAATAAGGTAAGTGGGAACACAATCAGAAAATACCATAGCTAGAAGTCTTAGTCAGACTTTGGTGCAATACGTCACAAAGTGGCAAAAGTAAGCCTTATACTCGGAACAAAATATAGAAAACAAAACAAAACAAACATGTTTCGGACAAAGACCAGTCACAAAATATCTGTGTGTATTCTACCAGCAAACAGCAATTGACTATGTGTCACTGATAAAAAGGCAAACAGCTGTTTATGCAAACAAAAACAGTCATCAAATAGATTACGCCAGTAATAGCAAGAACTGTAGGCCTACGTGTAAGTGACATATTGCAGGCACATGTAAACCATCCCTAGCAACCCAGAATGCTAAAATATGGACAGATCCTGTACTGCATCTGTATACAGACATGAAGTTGCAAACCTCACTCAACACAAGAAACAACATTTTAAGGAAAAGAATTTGGCTAAAGAGTGCCATTAAAGAGTTACAGGCTCCACTCAATAAATCAATCACTATGCTAGAAATTAAAGATGACCTCCAGATACTAAGACCAAGAGGACAAGTGGTGCAGACAGCCTGTTAAATGAGATGCAAAAAAACATAATGCCACAAATTCTAGAAAGCTTTTTGAAACTGTTTAATCTATGTTACCTACTGCACACTTCGCTGAGACTTAGTCAGAAGTATGGATAGCTGACACATTTTTCCGGAAAGCAAACCATGCAAAATCCCCCACCAAATGACTTTGACATGCAAACCAAATTTTCCATCTAAATGCTGATATATTTTGTTTGGGAAATCTTTTTGACCTTTTGCAGATTCTCTGTTTGATTCGCAGTTTGTGGCTGGTTTGGCAGATTCTCAATATGATTTGTGTTTTGTGTGTGGTTTGGCAACACACATTGGATAATTACTGTCAATTACTGGACAATGCTAGCCTTAAATACCTGGCTGTGGGTAAATGGTACCATAATTTATGCCTCATTAATTCAGCAGTGCACAAGGCTGAGTCACTTGGAGAGGAAGCAGTAAAGCAACATGTGTGGTATGATGCAGTAGGCCACTTAGGTGTCATCATGTTTTGAAGATCAGCAGAAGAATCCGAGTCAGTTTTCAACCTCCCCAAAGTTTTACCATTAAACCGAATGAGAACCAAGCTGAGTTACACTGTAGACATCCGGTTGAAATATTGGAAAGGGATTGCGATAAGGCAGACACATTGTATACAACTTCTTGTAGGCAGGCAGTAAGGACCAGTCTTTGGAAAGGATGCATGAACCCCAACCATAACTGTACAATTGATGACATATACAGTAGAACATAGTATATTGTACCCAACTATTCAACAAAGAACCCTCTAGGCTTCCTGGTTTTCTCAGGTATCAGGCTTTAGTTATCACCTGGATACATTCTGAGCAACCAAGGATGAAAGAAGGTTGCAAAAGGGTCCAAAGCAGCAGAGCGTCAAATATATGCGATATCCAAGTCTAGCAAAAGCTAACTGAAGGAAGGCACTGATGAGAACAAAGGAAGACAAAAAATAACTAAGTATAGGGACGCAGAAATGGGCCTCATCTAGATCATGAACAGTGTAGAGTCTTTGCAAGAAAGAAATGGTTGCCACTGTAGTAGAGTTTTTCTGGGTTTATATCTTTGTGTAAAAATAACAATGATGGACAGTTATTTCTTTAAATTATTTTTATACAGATACATTGTAATCACACAAGGATACAGAAGGAATTATGACATACCTTCATCGGTCACTGAAATGAAGAACAGTGACTTACAGCACAATGTAGGGTGTGACTGTAACTATGTATTAATGTATTTTGCTAAAACATGCGTTTGAAATGTGCCCACGGGGAGTGGCCGCAACCATATACAATGACTAATGAAACTGACTAATAACGAGGAAATGTTATGTAAATATATGATTTTGTACTAATATTAAAAGGTTATAGGTTAAGCTTTCGCTAATAAATCATTAGGCCTTAGTTAGCATGAGTCGAGACCTAGCTGCCCGGTTTCATATTAAATGTGTTTTTCTAACGTGCAGTGTGCTGACTTGCTGAAGGACATGAACTCTTGTTTTCTTACAACTAGGAGATGAATGTAACTGTAGTAGATCCGTTCTCATGAAATTCGACTTGCTTGTAGAAACATTTTAGCTGAATGCAACAGTGTAGACCACTGGCAGGTACAAGGTCGCCTGAACCGGTACAAACAATGGAGCCACTGACTGAAGATGTGCAAAGGACCACGAAAGTATGAAATCATACCGAACATTCCACCCGCTAAAGACGTCAATCATAAGGACCAATAAAATACGTGAGAACTGTTAAGGGGTGACAAATTTGATGAGATAATTGAAACTCTATTGGAGGGAGATAGTGGGGTGCAACCCCTCATCCAATCAAATTTAGGGGAATGTACAACAAAAATGGGATAAAAACCCTTGAAACAAGGAAGTGAATTAGAACAGGAGAGAATAGGATACTAGGAAAGAGTTAGGGAGATGCTGATGCGTTTTTGCTATGACCCAGACACTTTGTCACTCTGTATAGAGACTTTGTTGTTTGGTTCTTAAAACCATTCTTGCCTTATATTGCCCGTTTACACTTTACCTCCTTATGAGGGAAGTGCCCCATTACCCGACTTGCTGAATTCCTGGCTGATGGCGAATCAACTGATGTCCTGAAGACGAAGACCGAACCTGAGTGCTGACCCAAATACGGAGGGTAACTATATGACAATGAAATTGTAATTGTCTGTTTGTTTTTCCTTTCTAGGTACCAACTGCTTCTTTTGACAGAGACCATAGTTAGATGTTTTCTAAATTGGTGTTACTAAATTGTTTTGCATGAAGCCCAACATGCCAATGCTAATTCGAGGTTAGGAGAGGGATTCACTAAACTGACGCAAATAGACAAATGACTGAATCTATGCTTTGTTGAATAACGTGATGATAATACTCTGCTAAGGATAATCTATGTTGACGCTGTGTTATGTTCTAATATTCGTGATCATTGCTTTGATGAAATCTTATCAGAGTTGCCATATTGTGTCTATGCTAATGTGTTTCTTGGTTTTGAGACTAATAAACTTATTAGTAGAATTTTAATCAATAGTGAATAAACTTCACAAAATCGTACTAAACTGGTGTGGTTATTCATGACTGAAAGGTCATGGTGGTTTGCGAGTTCTATTAAATGTCTTTGATTAATCTGAATTGTCGTATTACTGGGACTTTGATGATATTATTGACATATTGATTGACATGCTGATTAGCTATCTCGTCCTAAGGTGTCTTCAATCAGGGTCAAAAGATTCATTGGCCTAAAACGAGTCCCAAAGTGAGTAAATTAGTTATACCGGGACGCGTTAACAGTTCTGGTAGCAGAGCAACGGTTTAGGCCCTTTGGGGCCCTAGGACGGAGGATTATTGTTTTAAATTGTTTTTCGAGATAATGCAAATTGGAGGTATGATGTGTTTCTAAATTCCCCATGACTTTCCTGGAATCTCAGAGCTCGCCTAAGTGAGTTGGGTGTGTTCTCGGTGTTTTAGCATGTGTGGTGTAGACTTTGCGCTTGCTCAGCTTATGCATATTGCAGATGTTTTGTGAAGTTTGTGTGGATTTAGGCCAGGTAATTATGTTTTAGTAGGAGTGGGGGTACTCCGCAGTATGAGAGTAGGGAAGTTGGCGAAGTGAACTTCATGTAAGTGTGGCTCTTTGTGCTAAATAATTATCCACATGGTTGTTGGTGATGTACGGACCCGTCGTGGTCTAAGACTCTGGAGTATATTGACAAGTGTAGGAGACACTTGGGTTTATGTTGTAATTTGTGGTGTTTAATAGGTCAATCGGGTGTGGATGACAAGTCGAGTTTGAGTCAAAGTGTGGGAGTGAAAGCTTCGATGGAGATTTGGCAAGTTCTAAAGTGTACTAGGACGAACCATTGACAAGTCGAGAGTAGGATTTGCGGGTCGAATTCTGCTTGCGAGTGCAAGAGCTAAGAAGGAGAGAGTAACAGCCGAGGCTTCAAGTGAAATCTCTGTAAAGTTCTGAAGCGATTGTGTACACTTCCTGTAGTAAACCGGCAAATTTGGGTTTTTGTTGTTAAAGGTGCTCGCAATATATTGCATTAGTTTTGTGTGAGGAGGACAAGCCACAAGACTTTGTCAGCCATAGTGTTTGTGAGTGTGACGTCAGTTGAGCCGCGCAGGGATAGGTCAGTTGCCGAGAGGGGTCACGCACGGATTGGCAGCCGTCCGAGAGAGGCAATTGGTTGAGAAAGGTGGGTGAAGAGTGTTCTGGGTATTAAAGTCACTTCCTGATTAGATTCTAAACAGAATAAAAGACGCAGAAATTAAGTTTTTCAAGGCTCTAAAGAGTGCTTTGAAGGGAGATGTATATATTAGAGCGAGTGTGTGGGAGCCTACACCGCCTGAGGGTACTCCAGCATATATTGTAATGGAAGACAAGGGAGTCGCGCCATGTCTTTGAATGAAGCAGTGGTGCAAATTGACAGAAAAGGAGGGATGTTTAGCGTTTCCGGAGTACGGAACGTTTAACAGAAGAATTTTGGAGAACGTACGAATGATGTTAAGTGTACAAAATCCGCCTCTGAGACCAGCTCAGTATGAGGCATTAGCAATCTGGGATTTAATGGCCATACGACAGAGACAGCAGAAATTTGAGAGGAGAATGAGAAGGGCAGAAAAGACTTTAGCTGAGGCTAGATGGGATAATGAGACCAAGATGTGGAGAAGGGGAATAGTTGATAGACTTAAATTGTTCCCGGCAATAGCACAGGAAGATGAGACACAGGGAAAGAAAGCCACCTGTAAGACAGACAAAGGCTCTAGTAAGCCAAAGGAGACTCAGAGGTCTTGGGTAGATGAAGATGACTCAGACAATGAAGAGTTTCTTAATCAGTTGTTACATGATCGCCCGCCACCATATGCTATAAATGATAACGCACAGAGCACTAGTGTGAGTTCTGAAGACCTGGCACAAAATAAGGGCGTCTCAAGTACAGTGCAGACAAGTGATACAGTTTTGATACAAAATGGTGTCAGTGTACCCACTGCGCCAGGCACGCAGATACAGTTGCAGCCACCACAGATTCAAAGGATTTATCCAGATGTCCTAGTACTAGAGACAAATACGAGTCTGATGGTGCCGCCTGATCCAATATATACGAGATCAAAATTAGTGCAGATTAAGCCAACTCCGGAATTACTGCCCGAGCCGCAGCAACAGCTTGTTCCGAGCTACAATGCAGTCGCAGGACCTCAGTCGGTAGCTACAGCACCAATGATCAATCAAGCTATGGGAGTTAATGCTCCACAGGGTTCAGGACTTGGGCAGTCACCAGCTGCCATATCATTGCCAATTACTGTCGGTCCACCAATACCGCTGTATGCGCAAGGTAAGCCTGGTGTGTGCGATCAGGGTGTAATGACACAAGAGGCGATAAGAGGAGGGTTCACAGGAACTTCCCAAGGAATGACACAGGCAGCAGAAGGATCTAGATCTCTATTAGACTTTAGTCCGATTGGGGTTCCTTTGGAGACAATGAGGCAAGCAGGGTTGGGAATGCTAACCCCACAGGTAATTAGTACAAATACGACACAGACACCAATGGTGCAGTCTGGAAATATTTTGTTGCAAGGTTTAACAGCGCAACAGTTGAACGAGTGGTTGGATAAACTCAACACTCTGCAGACCACTACTGCAATAACCACAGAAAGGTCAGAAAGGGATGAATACCTGAACTTTGTGGGCAAGGTGCATCCGAGATTGGCAAACCTGGCGGATAAATACAACATTGACATTGAGAGTACTAAACATTTGAAAAGAAGTTACAGATTAGACTTCGAGCCTAAAGATTTTGAGCACATGAGGTCTACCGTAATGAAGACACACCTCAAAGAAATACTGCAGAGTGCTCAAATTTGGGGAGCCTTAGAGAAATGGGAAGGCAGATGGGCAAAGAAAAGAGATAAAGAGAAAGGTGATGGTCCGGAACCAAAGCAGGCTAAAGCCGCACCGGACACGGGGACAATAAAAATGTTACCAATGGGAGAAACAGCCGGAGGGGTTCTAGTCCATGTACCGTGGTCTAGGGGTGACACTCTGTCATTCACAAATGACTATCCCAGGTTGAGGGAGAAGCCGATAGAATGGTATCAGCAGACAGACAGGTTTGTGAAGCTTGCGAAATGTCTCTCGGAGGACTTAAATACCCTGTTTGAGATTATAGTTCCAACCGATTTATGGCTTGAGTGCAAGAGGGGTGTGGACTGGCCGACAGAGGAGCCGGCAAGGGATAAGGTGACTGGAGCACCATCCGCAGAAATGATGGGGTATTATCACAAAGTGATTGAGTTTTTGAAGCAGAAAGTGTCACCGAAAGTGACTGATTGGCAGAAAATCGATCGAACATCACAGGAAGCCAAAGAGTCAATTCATGCTTACTATGAGAGATTGTTGAAAGCATTCAAACATTACAGTGGCACTGAGCTCATTGAGCTGAAAGATATGGATCATCTTGTGTTCAGGTTTGTTGAAGGGCTGAGACCAGAGATTAGCCAGATTATTAAGAATCATTTGATCTGTTGGCAAGCAAAGCCGATTGATGAGGTGTTGCAGTATGCAAAATACTGTTGTGACGAGATTGAGTTGAAGCAGGGAAAGTTAAAAGAGAAGGTGATGGTGATGCAGATTAAGGCAGCACAGGCAGGGATATAGGGAGGTGGAGTACAGCAGGTGATACAGCAACAACCGCAGGGGAATGGAGTGTTTCAGGTACAGCCAAGAGGCCGAGGACGAGGAGGTTTTGTGAACTGTGGTCCAGACTTGAATACTGTTGTGGTTCAAAATGATGTGCAGGGGATGAAAAAGATGTCACCATGTCACGCGTGTGGGGGCGTGGGGCATTGGAAGTGGGAATGCCCAATGGTGGTGCAGGATGGTGTTGTTCAACAAAGCAATGATGTCTGTACTTTTCAAAATGTGAGGGGTCCAAATATGAGGGGCCAAAATCAGAACTTCCAGAAGAACATGGTACAGATGCAAGGGTTACAGCCCATGCAGGAAATGCAAATACCGCGTGTTCAACCAGCACAAATGCAGCAGGTACAACAGCAGGTTCCCATGATACCTAGACAGCAAATACCATTACCTCTAATGGGACAGCAACAGGTGATGCTTCCTCAACAGGTCACAGGCCAAACAATGAGTCAAAATAACACAGTACAACAGTTCCCATTGCGTGGTGAGGATGGAATAAACGATGAATGGTCGGATGATTGTTCAGATAGTGAGGAGTGCAGGCTTGCAGCATCCCGAGAGGTAGGTCCAAGGGGTCCTTATGTAGAGGGGAAAGGTGATGGGTCATATGGGCTCGTTCCTAGTCGATACAGGAGCTACACGCTCTACAGTCAGAAGTGCAGAGGTTCCAAAATTACCACTTTCGGGGCATACCATAAGGGTGGTAGGAGTAGCAAACCAGTTCCTGACAAATCCAATTACAGACCCGGTCCAAGTTGAAATTGGCAGCTTCCAGGGATTACATAAATTTGTAGTCTGTGATTCGAGTCCCGTATCCCTACGGGGAAGAGACTTAGGGCCAGATGTAGCAAAACTAGATTTTGCGACTCGGAAATTGCGACTCGGTGCGACTCGCAAATTCCAAGTCGCAAAACCATATGCAAAATGGTGTCTCAGACACCTTCTGCGTGTCGCTATGGGGTCGCAAAGACCCACCTCATTAATATTAATGAGGTGGGTCGCATTTTGCGACCCCATAGCGAGTCCCTGAACACACAGGGATGGTGGCCTGCTGAAGTCAGCAGACCTCCATGTCTGTGACTGCTTTTTAAATAAAGCATTTATTTTTTTCATTTTGCAGCCCGTTTTCCTTAAAGGAAAACGAGTTGCAAAATGAAAAAACATAACTAAACCATTTGGTTTCGGTTTTTCAGAGTAGGCAGTGGTCCATTGGATCACTGCCTGCTCTGAAAAATCCTTTTTGGCAACATTCACAAAGGGGAAGGGGTCCCATGGGGACCCCTTCCCTTTTGCGAATGGGTTACCCCCAGTGTGACACTGGTGGTAACTGCGAATTGCTTTGCGACCGCATTCGCGGTCACAAAGCAATTTAGCATAGCAATGCGAGTCGCAAATAGGAAGGGAACACCCCTTCCTATTTGCGAGTCGCATTCACAAACGGCATTTTGCATGGCGCAAACTGCAATTTTCGCAGTTTGCACCATACAAAATGTTTGCTACGTCTGGTCCTTACTGTGCAAAACGAGATGTTCGATTACCTGTTCCAATGAGGGGATTGAAGTACAGACAAACAGTGATGATGAAGGGGACGATGGACAATTCCCAGAGTTAGAGACGGAGATTGCAAATGAGGAATACCCTTTGATAACATTATTCCCAATGCTTACAATGAATGACTTACCACCTGAGTTGCAGGGAACAGTGACGGACCTGACAGGAAAGGAAGTGGGACTAATAAAAGGAGTAGAACTGGTCAAAGTACAGGTAAAGCCGAATGCAGTGTTTCCTCAGGTACCGCAGTACCACATGGCACACGATTCAAGTAGCACAGATAATTGCGGACTTTGTGAAACAAGGGGTTCTGAGAGAAGTGCTGAGTAGCCCGTGTAATTCACCAATAATGGGTTTGAAAAAGCCTTGTGGGAAGGTCCGAATTGTGCAGTATTTGAGGAAAATAAACGCAATTGTGGTGAAATGCTGCCCCATAGTGCCAAATCCAGCAGTGATTGTTTCAGGTTCCGTGTGATGCAGAGTGGTTCACAGTTGTAGACCTGTCTCAAGCATTCTTTTCGGTGCCTCTTCATGAGGACAGCCAATTTCTCTTCAGTTTCAAATTCTTGGATAAGGTGTACAGTTGGTGCAGAATTCCTCAAGGGTTTTCTGAGTCACCTTCCATCTTCAATCAGATATTGAAGAACGATTTGGAGTCATTAGAACTACCTTTCAGTTCGACTCTAGTACAGTACATTGATGATTTGTTAATTGCGTCCAGGACAAAAGATGACTGTAGGTACAACACAATTGCCTTATTGAAACATTTGGGAAAGAACAGGCATAAAGTGTCCCCAAAGAAGCTGCAATACTGTCAGAGAGAGGAGAAGTACTTAGGTCATCTGATCGAGAAAGAGTCAAGAAAAATATCCAAAGAAAGAGTGACAGCCATACTGCAGATGAATCCCCCGACAACTAAGAGAGATGTCAGAATGTTTTTGGGAATGGTGGGCTACTGTCGTCAGTGGATTCCCAATTTTTCGATTATCTCTAAACCGTTGGTGAAACTGACAGTTAAGGAAGTTCAGGATGACCCGGGTACCATAACCATGTCAGAGAAAGAGATGGAGGCATTCATGGAATTGAGGGAAAGCATGTGCAGGGCACCAGCTTTAGGTATGCCTGATTACACAAAGCCTTTCCTACTGTTTTGTCATGAACGTGATGCTTGTTCTTCGTCTGTTTGAACACAGGTCCATGGAGGTGCAAACCGCCCAGTAGCATATTTTTCAGCTACTTTGGACCCAGTCACAGCAGCCTTACCTGTTTTTTGCGTGCAGTTGCATCAGTTGGTCAAAGCCTCACCCAATGTGAAGGCCTAGTGATGGGACATCCTTTAACAGTAATGGTCCCCCATTAAGTTGAAATTCTGTTAACCTGAACCAAAACGCAGCACATGACAAATGTGAGGTTGACAAAATATGAGACCATTATACTGGGGTCTCCGAATGTGTCCCTCAAGAGATGTACTTTATTGAACCCGGCAACTTTACTTCCTATTGATAATGCAGACATTGATGATGCTGAGGAAGTAGAACATGATTGTCTTGAGGTAACAGAACTATGCTCCAAACCAAGACCTGACATTAAAGATACCCAATTGGAAGAAAATGATTACATTAAGTTTGTTGACGGTTCATGCTTGAGAGACTCAGTAGGAGTACTGAGAGCTGGATATGCTGTGTGTACCATCACCTGTATTGTAGAAGCTTCCTGGCTCAAAAGAGTGTACTCTACTCAAGTGGCTGAATTAATTGCCCTTACTAAGGCCTGCCACGCAGCTGAAAATCTGAAAGTCACTATCTATACTGAAAGCAGATACGGATTCGGAATTGTACATGACTTTGGCCAGTTATGGTCACAAAGGGGTTTCATGACCTCTTCTGGTTCACCAGTGGTTGACACATTAGATGAGCTAAAATCACTGCAGGGACGTGCCAGCAAAGAGTAGAAATGCTCCTGGCAGAGAATGCAATATGTACAGAGAGCTGATGACTTATGGGTCTCAGACGGGGAAAATGGTTTTGCCAAACAGTCTTCTGTCACAGTTTGCGAGGTTTTATCATGGCCAAGCCCATGTAGGGAGAGACGCAATGATCAGGTTGTTCAAAATCGATTGGTTCAATCCAAAATTCAGACAAGCTGCAGAGGTTATCTGTCACAGGTGCATCATCTGTTAACTGATGAATGCAGGGAAAGGGACTGTGGTGAATATGAGCCACATTGGGAGAGCTGGTGGTCCATTTAGAAGGATGCAGATGGACTTCATTGAAATGCCTATGTGTGGAGGACTGAGGTATGTATTGGTGATTGTGTGCGTTTTCAGTCACTGGATTGAAGCTTACCCTACACGTATAAATGACAGCCTCACAGTAGCAAAGCTGTTGCTTAGGGAATTAATACCACGTTTCGGATTCCCGATCTCTTTAGAATCAGATAGGGGCACACACTTCGACAATGAGGTGAATAAGCTCTTGTGTGCTGCATTAAACATTGAGCAGAAGCTGCATTGTAGCTATCGCCCTGAAGCATCAGGACTAGTGGAACAGATGAATGGTACCTTTAAGTCGAGAATGGCAAAAATGTGCGCAGCTACCAATTGGAAGTGGCCAGATGCATTGCCCTTAGTACTGATGTCAATGAGAAATACACCTGACAAGAAAACAGGACTATCTCCACACGAAATTCTAATGGGGCGAGCTATTCGATTGCCCGCAGTGCCTGTAAATGCTCTTGTGAATATCACGGATGATATGGTGTTGGACTTCTGCAAGAGTCTGGCTGATGTGGTCCACTCTTTCTCTCACCAGGTGGAGGCTACCACATTGCCACCGATAAGTGATCCAGGTCACACCCTGAAAGCCGGTGACTGGGTGGTTGTCAAGAAACACGTGAGGAAATTGTGTTTGGACCCGCGTTGGAAGGGGCCATATCAAGTAATACTGACAACAACTACTGCTGTGAAATGTGCAGGCCTTCCGAAATGGATACATGCCAGTCACACAAAGAAGGTTACGTGTCCGACTGATGAGGAACTTGAAGTGTCCAAAACAACAGCTGCAGAGAAGGAAGTCTCAGGGCCGGAGAGTATTCAAAGGGGAACTGAGACTGAAGGAGAGCCCGCTGAGGACAGCTTAGTCACTCAAAGCGAGTTCCAGAGGAGTGACAGTGAGCCTATCTCAGCTGAGGTAACAGGGGAACCGACGCAAAGAGAGGTTCTCCCAGAAGCAGACGGATACAGGTTTGAAGTTGAACCCGTAACAGACCCTGAAGGCGAGGGGGAAGAGGCAGAGGGAGGTCAAAGTATTCCGACTCCTCCTGAGCCGCTTGCAGAGCCATCAAGAGAAAACACCATAGCACAAGAGGAGGGTGCTGTTCAACATTCTGAAAGGCCAAGCAGGAAGAAAACACATAAAGGTGATAACTGGCCGATGCCACAAGCTGCAAGAGAGAAAGTGGCCCCTAGTGAAACAATAGAGGAAGAAGTTGACACAACCAGAAAGGAGGATCTCAGTGAAGGAGAGTTGAACGTAAACTGAAAAGAAAGAGGGTTGCAAACAGAAGGTACACAGGTCCTGAATGGGCGTATGCAACATCAGCTGAATGGCAACAAGAATTCTTGGTGTTCTGTTTTGATCGGGAGGTACCAGGTCAATACTACAGCACCTGAATTCAACTCTAGAAAGAGACTGTGTTAAGTTGAAATTAAAATTGAAAGCTGAGAAGCTGAGAAAAGAGACTGATAAATTACCGGATGTGACACTGATAACCTGAATTAACTTTGAAAAACCGATTATGACAAGCTATTAACCTGATTTGACAAAGGGGTCCTGGAGTGAGTGAAACGCTATAAATACTCGCAGAGAGAGAGAGAGAGAGAGAGACTTTGCACAAGAAAAAAAAGAAGAGCTTTTTTATCCTCCTCAAGTTGATTGTTTGTTTTGTATTATTCTGCTATCTGATTCTTTACAGATCATGAGTTACTCTAAGGGTAATAGTAATAAGGGTAGGATGTGTGGTTGGTTGAGTGCTGTTTTGGCTATTGAATGTGGAATAATAATTATAGGTGTGATTGTGGGAATGCTATTGGTGGATAAGAAAATGACTAACAATGCTTCAAATCCTGAGACTGCTATATTAACACCATGGGAGAAGTTTGAACAGGATGCAAAATACTTGAATGAGGGAACTAATCAAAAGGCGGAACTATCTACGAATGTCTTCTATCGCTTGCTGAATGAGTATGTTGACACAATGGATGCAAAGAATTGTTATGTGTGCACAAAGATTCCTTCATCAGTACAAGAAGGGGTTACTTAGCATAGTTTGCCATGAACGTACGGGATAAGCTGTAGTTTACTGTTAACAAGATTCTATGATCAAGAACATGTGCAATACTTCTACTCTAACTTAGATGAAGTGTTCTCCGTTGTCCCTGTGATTGAGTTTCTAAACAAATTAGCTAAAGAACATAGCATAAAATTAGTTAGGGGTTTCTTTGAGCCGACACTGACGTTTGGGACAGCTTTTGCACACCGCAATAATCTAACTTGCTTACTAACACCTGTAGAAAAGAGCTTCTTAGATCACACTGATGATAGACGGAAGGCATTAAAGCAAAGGCTAGAAAAGGGATTAGAAAAACACACGCTTGCAAATGATTATACTTACACTGCAATAAAGACGCAGGGCAAATTAGCTATAGATACATTACATGTAGGTAGACTTTGCATATATAGGCCGAAATCTGAGCATGACACTTTATTTGTGGGAACGAGTGAATGTAGGCATGTGTTTTTGTTTCAGAGTAAATGGACATTCATGTTAAATGGACAGGATCCAGCGATCCCTGGGATCTATTACATATGTGGGCTTAATGCTTATTACCGTCTTCCTAAAGGATGGTATGGGACATGTTATTTGGGAATAGTTTTCTCAAAGATTTACCAGATTGATGACTTAAAGCAAATTCCTAAAATGTCTGAATTACAACATACTAGACAAAAGAGAGAGACAACGGCTGCTGTCGTAGGTGACATATTTGGAGCCATAATTCCTTCAGTAGGGGTTATCTTAAACTCCATAAAGATTCAAAAGTTGTCTACTATTGTGGATAACATGCTGACAAACTTCACAGGGGCTATACTCCTGATGGATACTGAACTTGCTCCGGAAAGAGCTTTGACTCTTCAAAACCGACTTGCTTTAGACATTATTTTAGCAAAGAGTGGCGGAGCTGTAAGATGCTTAATGAGCGCCATTGTTGTGCGTTCATTCCTGATAATAGTAAAAAGTTTAGAGGTATGCTTACAAACCTAACAAGAGATAGTGCCGATTTGAAAGAGCTTAAGGAACCTGGAGTTTGGGAAAGGAATTACCAAGGTAGGGAATTGGTTTAGTAGTATTTGGAACGGGGTTCTTTCAAAGATATTAGGGGGTCTTGTGATTGTCCTGATATGTTTATTGGGATTATGGTTATTGTGTAAAGTTAATGAAAAATTTTAAAGAAATTTGGCAAAACGAAACAAAAGAAATGAAGAAAAAGAAAAAGAGAAAATGTTCAAAGAAATTTGGGAAAAATCACACGGGATGATGTTGAAATGCGTATATTGAGTAAAATGAAAGGTTAAGAAGGGAATGGTTTGTGTGATGACAAGTGTCATCAGAGGAGGGACTGAGAGAGCGTAGCATATATACTCAATATTAACATGATATGTTTATGAACTAATGTGTAATAATGCCGCATAGAAAATGTATTAATGTATTTTGCTAAAACGTGCGTTTGAAATGTGCCCACAGGGAGTGGCCGCAACCATATACAATGACTAATGAAACTGACTAATAATGAGGAAATGTTATATTAAGATATGATTTTGTACTAATATTAAAAGGTTATACGTTAAGCTTTTGCTAATAACTCATTAGGCCTTAGTTAGCATGAGTCGAGGCCTACCTGCCCGGTTTCATATTAAATGTGTTTTTCTAACGTGCAGTGTGCTGACTTGCTGAAGGACATGAACTCTTGTTTTCGTCCAACTAGGAGATGAATGTAACTGTAGTAGATCCTTTCTCATGAAATTCAACTTGCTTGTAGAAACATTTTAGCTGAATGCAACAGTGTAGACCACTGGCAGGTACAAGGTCGCCTGAACCGGTATAAACAACGGAGCCACTGACTGAAGATGTGCAAAGGACCACGAGAGTATGAAATCATACCGAACATTCCACCCGCTAAAGACGTCAATCATAAGGACCAATAAAATATGTGAGAACTGTTATGGGGTGACAAATTTGATGAGATAATTGAAACTCTATTGGAGGGAGATAGAGGGGTGCAACCCCTCATCCAATCAAATTTTAGGGGAATGTACAACAAAAATGGGATAAAAACCCTTGACACAAGGAGGTGAATTAGAACAGGAGAGAATAGGAGACTAGGAAAGAGTTAGGGAGATGCTGATGGCTTTTTGCTATGACCCAGACACTTTGTCACTCTGTATAGAGACTTTGCTGTTTGGTTCTTAAAACCATTCTTGCCTTATATTGCCCGTTTACACTTTACCTCCTTATGAGGGAAGTGCCCCATTACCCGACTTGCTGAATTCCTGGCTGATGGCGAATCAACTGATGTCCTGAGGACGAAGACCGAACTTGAGTGCTGACCCAAATACGGAGGGTAACTATATGACAATGAAATTGTAATTGTCTGTTTGCTTTTCCTTTCTAGGTACCAACTGCTTCTTTTGACAGAGACCATAGTTAGATGTTTTCTAAATTGGTGTTACTAAAATGTTTTGCATGAAGCCCAACATGCCAATGCTAATTCGAGGTGAGGAGAGGGATTCACTAAACTGACGCAAATAGACAAATGACTGAATCTATGCTTTGTTGAATAACGTGATAGATTAATCTTAGCAGAGTATTATCATGTTGAAGCCGTGCTATGTTCTAATATTCGTAAACATTGCTTTGATGAAATTTTATCAGAGTTGCCATATTGTGAATATGCTAATGTGTTTCTTGGTTTTGAGATTAATAAACTTATTAGTAGAATTGTAATCAATAGGTAATAAACTTCACAAAATCGGTGTGGTTATTAATGACTGAAAGGTCATGGTGGTTGGCGAGCTCTATGAAATGTCTTTGATTAATCTGAATTGTCGTATTACTGTGAAATTTGATGATATTATTGACATATTGATTGGCATGCTGTTTAGCTATCTTGTCCTAAGGTGTCTTCAATCAGGGTCAAAAGATTCATTGGCCTAAAACGAGTCCCAAAGTCAGTAAATTAGTCATACTGGGACGCGTGAACAATGACATACCTTCATCGGTCGCTGAGATGAAGAACAGTGACTTACAGCACCATGTAGGTTGTGACTGTAACTAGAAATTCAAAAGACCTGCTCAACGGAAAGGTAGAGAGGAAGTCTGCTATGATGGTGAAAAGTTACGACCCAGTGAACAGTCTGACAAGAGTCCTCTCAGTTGATCCCAGATCTTCCTAAGCCTTGTTCTTTGCTCGTCATTATCAATTAGCAAAATTTCAAGGAGACACGTATTTAAGAACTCATGCCACCAAAGCCTAGGATTAGGAGCCTGGACAAGTAGCCAATACCTGACCAAAATGAATTGTGGCAGCTCTACTGCAAAGAAATAGTTCAGACCCAAATGGCCCGGAATATATGGTGAATGACCTTAGTTTGTAGTCCTAGACCAGATTGGTCGGAGAAAACCAACTAAGCTTCCCAAAATCTGTCTGACAATAATAAGCGATAGCAGGATTCGCTACCAAAAACCCTGGCTAGACGTGCCATGATTGTGACTAAGTAGTAAATCCGTAGGTCTGGTAACAAGAAACCTGAAAAAGTTGTATACTAGATCTAGACTTTTTTTACCCCCTATAAAGTTTTGCCACGTGGCGTCGATCTGAAAGAAAATAGTTTTAGGTAAGAAAAGAGCTATGTCTTGAAAAATATATGAATATTGTGGCAATATAATCGTTTTGATGACATTGCACCTTCCGATTAGCTCGATATATAGTTTCTTCCACCTACTAAAAATCTCAATTGTCTTTGTGAAGAGTTGTCCAAAACTGGACCTGATTACCTCTTCCATATTTAGAGATATTCCACCCCTAGATGTGTAGTCAAGCTGACCCGATGCTGATCTTGTCCCAGACGAGCTATATTAGCCAGGACCTGTGTCTTTTCAAAGTTGAGTTTGTTCCCTGATATAACTCCGAATTCACTAGCTATAGTTTCAATTGCTGAAAGAGAAGCTGCAGGAGCTGAGGACAAAATAGCAAGATCATCTGCATATGCTATAACTTTGAGTTCGAGTTGATATTTTCACAAAGGTAAAATTTCCCTAGATCTTTTAAGGGCTTGAATGTAGTGTTCGATATAAAGCACAAAAAAAGCTGTCGTGACAAGGGGCACCCTTGTTCGGTACCCCGGTTGATCACAGTAGAGGTGAATAATGATTTTTATGTGGGGTTCAATATGCAAATGATGAATAAATATGATTGCAATCGAAACAGGTTTTATACAATGTATAGAAGTGTGTTTAACATGATTTAGTTGTGCCACGTTTTACATGAAACTCCAACTTGGAAAACTGGATGCTGTTCTGGTGCTGTTTTTCCACACTTGACATCATCCCCCTCCCATCTTCTCTCCCCATAGCACTACAGAACGAACGTAATGTAATTTTCCTGTTTTGCTCTAAAAGACCTGTCTAGTTTTTCTAACCGTATCATTGTCAAGGCCCTTCCACTGTAACTCCGTAGCTGATCCTGGTTCATTGTTCGAATGTTTAATTTTAGTTTGAACATCTCCAGAGAGAAATAACATAAATGATGCTGGATGCTTACTTAAGAGTGGGCTAGGGCTTATGAACTTAGACAGTGATGTGGATATTTCTGTTTTGCTAAAGGAGTTGTTACTTTCCATCATAACATGATGGGTTTGCTGTTTTACTATTTTGTTATGCAAGAATTGTCAGAGACTATTGATTCTGCTCTTAGGGATGCTGTCCGTTTTCTTTCTGATTTTGGTGCTCACTTGGGACTTAGAATCATTTCTGATTCGGGATAGTCTGTATAAGTCTACATTTGAGCCTTCACAGCATTTATTCTTTATCGGTTGATTTTGAGAAAACCCCTTTAACTTTTCCTTTGACCTATAACTCAATTACTGAGTGGCCCAACAACTAAGGGCCATATGTACCAACGCATTTTCCCATAGACAAAGAATGGGTAAAACCCTTTGATACATCTGGCCCTAAGTTTGGTAGTGTGCTAAATTGATGTGGTGGTGGGGTGGGCTTTTTACGAAAGCTCAACATGGAGCATAATCGTCTGAGGTAAATTGTAGAGTGATCTGAATTTTGGGGGTGTCCTAAATATTGGGGAGCAATATTCTGCATCCGCACCTGATGCTGGATCCCTTGTGCAGCTGCTTCTTGTGCTGCCTCTGGCCCTGCGGCCAGGGAAGTGCATTTTGTCACTTGCAACCCTAAGCCTGCTTCTCTGAGCCACACCAGCCATCAGAGGCCAGTCCCCAAAAGCTGTTACTGTTGTTGCCATTCCTGTAGCTGTCTTCTTTGTAAAAGACTGGAATGTGTGTGAGAATGATCTCCAACAGAAGAGCTGAGAGATCCCAGTGTTTTGGTTGCGTTCTGCTACTATATGTTATCATACTGATGTCTTCAGAATACAAATGTGACCTAACCTTACACTACCACTCCCCGAGAAGCACTTCCATGACATGACAGAAGAACTTAGGGCTTCCCAGAGAATTGCTTATGGAAATTCTGTAAGATACAAGTCCTTCCAAACTAATAACCCACATAATCTTCTTACTCTTCATCTTCTCAAGTTTTTCACTCTTTCTGCATGTATTCTGTCTGGTTGTGGTGAATTAGTAGTGTGGTGCATCTACGACAAAAGACACAGGCCCTCATTACGACCCTGACGGTTGGTGCTGGCGGTAACTACCGCCAAATGATGACCATGGCGGTGATATCTCCTATAGACAGCCAATGGACTACACCGACCGCCAGGGCGGAAACAATAGGCACCACCACGGTAGCCGCCTAAAGCCAGGTGGAAGACAAAGTACCGCCCACCATATTATGACCAAGCAAACCGTCTTCCTTTTCCGGGCGGTTCCAATGCTATCAAAAGCCTGGCGGAAACAGAGCACAAAAGTCAAAGGACTCACCATTGGAGACACAGGGAAGAACCACGCCATCATGGAACCCGAACTGCAAGTTTTTCCGATGATCTTCTACGTTATGCTCCACCTGGAACACCAACGCCGACGAAGACGGTGAGTACAGCCGCATAGCACACATGGGGGGGGAAGGAAAAATAGAGTGACTCACACACGCACAACACACACCCCACAAAAACACACCATACACACAACCATATGCATTACAAAAACAATTTGATCACGAAAATCTGCAGAATAATGCAAAGGCAACAGGAAGTTACGAAAATTATTGTAATCAGTCGAACAATAAATTCAACAATCCGATTAGCACACTAAACAGATCTGTACACATGTATAAAAAAGGGACACTGCCCAGTCCATAGTTCACAGGGCCCACATGGCCACAGGGCAAAGTCCAAGGTCCCACTCGAATCCTGCCCCAATACGCAGAGAACACTGCAGGTGCATCAGTTGGCAAATAGCAGGTACTTCAGGGAGAGGTGGGAGATGCAGAAACAAGCCCACTGGTTCTGGAGGGGGAAGCATGCCCTGTGCTTGGTCCTGGGGAGTGCAAGGCCACAGTTTCTGGAGTGAGTGAATACCCCACTGGATCTAGAGGGGGCAACGTGCCCTGTGTTTGGTCCTGGGAAGTGCAAGGCCACAGTCTCTGGAGTGGGTGACTTGCCCACTGGTTCTGGAGGGAGCAGGCTGCACAGCAGCGCTAGGAGGCTGGACAATATGGCGTCCACCGGTAGTGACGGCTGCACTGTGGTGGTTGTTGTGGGAGGCCTCTGCTCAGGCCCTGCACCCTCCGATGGCTGCACTGTGGTGGTGGTTGTGGGAGGCTCCTGCTCAGCCCCTGCACCCTCCGATGCCTGCACTGTGGTGGTGGTTGTGAGAGGCTTCCTGCTCAGCCCCTGCACCCTCCGATAGCTGCACAACCATGGCTGGTGGTGGGGGCTCTGTGACAGCTGCTGGTACAGGCTCCTTCCCCTTCTTTGTGGCTGGTGCAGGCTCCTTCCCCTTCTTTGTGGCTGGTGCAGGCTCCTTCCCTCCTTCTTTGTGGCTGGTGAAGGCTCCTTCCCCTTCTTTGTGGCTAGTGCAGGCTCCTTCCCCTTCAGTATTTGTGGCCTGGAATCCTTTCCACCATGAGTAGGTGCTGCTACCACTGGGCCCTTGGACTGTTTGGCTGAGGTGCTTGGCTGGGTCCTTGCAACCCTGGACATACATGCAGGATGGGGGGTGGAGGGGTAGGGAAAAGGTCAACATGGGAAAGGAAAAGCTTTTTAGGGACATTGGGGTGGGAAGAGGGAGGTGTTTGTCTGCTGGTTTTGGGTGCAGGTGCATGGGCTGTATGCTGTTGTAAGGTGGATGGCTGTTGGGTGTCTGAGTGCTTGCGTTTGTGTACATTGGGGGGGACAGACATGGTGGGAGAGGACACAGGGGACGTGTGCATGGATGTTGTGGAGCTGTCTGCCAGTGAGGTGTGTGTTCTGCTTGGTGTGGTGATGATGCTGGTAGTGGATGATGATGTAGTGCGTGCAGGTGTGAGGTGTGAGTGTGGACGTAACTGGGTGGGAGGAGGAGGAGGGGGAGACAATGGAAGTAGTGGATGTTGTTGTGTCTGCAAATGAATGGTTTTTGTGTGAGTGCTTGTGGAATGAAGTGTGTGTGCCTGTGACACTCTTGGGTGTTGTCTTGTGTGCAAGCTCGTCTGGCTGTGTGCTTGGGATGGGTTGGGGTTGAGGAGAATGGGACTGGGAAGTGGAAGTTGGAGGGGGACGGTTGAAACAGGGACAATGGCTGCCATCAGAGAGGAGGCCAGAGCCTGAATCGATCTCTGTTGGGCCGCCAATCCAATGTGAATGCCCTCCAGGAATGCATTAGATTGCTGCATCTGGGCTGCCAGCCCCTGGATGGCATTCACAATAGTTGACTACCCTACAGAGATGGATCTCATGCAGTCAATAGCCTCTTCACTCAGGGCAGCAGGGCTCACTGGAGCTGGACCTGAGGTGCCTGGGGCAAAGGAGATGCCCACACTCCTGGGTGAGCGGGCACGGGCAACTCGCTGAGGGGCTACTGGGAGGGCGATGCTGGTACGGGGTGGGGGCTGTACCTGCAGGTGGGGTGGTCACAGAGGTGTCCGCCACCACCAGGGAGCTCCCACCGGAGGAGATATCAGAGTCTGTATTGTCCCCTCCGGTTTCCGCTGTGGGGCTCCCCTCGCCCTCTGTTCAACTGGTGCCCTCAGCGTTGGTGGACTCTGCCTCCAGGGTCCTGTGGGATGCAGCTCCCTCTGTCGCCGGTGCCTCTGCTCCTCCGCCAGATGATGCTAATGCACATAAGGACAGGATGACAAAACAAGAAGGGGGGGAGAGACAAAGGATACACTGGGTCAATGACTGCACCAACACCACCGTTGGCATACACAGCACCCTCACACACAGGGAACAGGCCTACGCACTATGAATTGCACCACCAATCAAATGGATACTCACAAGGAATGAGGAGGGGTACACACGTCAACTGCAGCACACCTGGGACCCACGCAGCCCTGACCAGTAGTGAATGCTAACAAGCTAGGTAAGCAGTATTTCCCCTTAATCCCTTAGCCACCAGAGGACCTATGCTGCTATATCTGGCCTGGTCTAGGGGCACCCACTGACACACAACCACCACCCGGCTACGACCCCTCCAGCCGTGAGCTTCAATGATGGCCACTGTACTCACCCCCTTGTGGCTGCTGAGATGCCCTCACGCGCTCCTCCTGCTCAGGACAAGACACCACCAGTATGCAGGCCATCAGGACGGTCAGGCCATATACCCTTCTTTTGATGGGCTGTAACCTGCAGAGGCAATACAGACAGGAGAACACCATTAGACAAACAGTCCACCCAGTAACACAAAGGGCCCACCATACCCGTTTCCATCAACATTGGCACACACTTAGCCCAGCACACAATGTGTGCACTGCCAAGAGGACATCCACCCATCCCTCTTACACAAGGCCTTCACTCACCCAACTCCATACATTCATGCCACTTGCATCGTGCCCACAGTGTACTCACCTGTTGGTCTGGAGGCCCATACAACAGTCCGTACTGGGGTAGGATCCCATCCACCAGTCACTCCAACTCCTCAGAAGTGAAGGGTAGGGCCCTTTCCCACAGTCACATGGGCCATGGTAGGTTCCAGACACAGGTCACAGCAGCACATGTAGTGTAGGTCCTCTCCTATGGAAGGTCAGGAAACAAGTGATGAATATGATAGAAAATGGCAGTCACGTCCGCGGCAGTGCATACCGTCACTGACGGCGTAGATCACCATTGGCCACTGTACCCCATAGGGCCCAATATTAACCAATGAGGAGTTGCACGCGTTTCAAGACCGCCTACCTCCATGGCGCATCAGCAGCATTACCTCACTTCCACCTGTCCCTCCACACAGGACAGGCGGATGCCATTTCGGGGGGGGAGACAGGCCTATGGATTAATGCTGCGTCACAGGATAAATAGGCACATACTTCACAAAATACACTGTCCCATAACATGTTTGCAGATTGCGGACTGCTGTTGTGGCTCCATTGTTCAGTTTGTGACAGCCTCCTCACTCTTGTGTCCCTTAGATACCTACCACTGCAGATGAATAGGAGATAAAGACATACCCCCGTGTACAGACCCCTGGTGGACCTGGCTACACTGGAGGACAGGCACATTATCCTCATCTATAGACTGGACAGGGCTGCAATCACAGAGCTGTGTGCCCAATTGGAGCCTGACCTGATATCTGCTATCCGTCACTCCCCTGGGCCCCCCCCTCTTGTGTAAGTGCTATCAGTTCTCCATTTCCTGGCAACTGGTTCTTTCCAAGTGATAGTGGGCTTGGCACCAGGAATGTCACAGCCAATGTTCTCAATAGTGCTGACAAGAGTGTTGTCTGCCCAGATAAAACACATGTGCAGCTACATTGCACTCCCCCCATGTTGAGGATTTAGCCACTGTGAAGGCTGGATTCTATGCAATGGGACATATCCCCAATATAATTGGTGCTATTGACAGAACACATATTGCATTTGTCCCCCGCCAGAATGTACAGGCTACAAACTAATTCCTATTTAATTATTGCAGGGGATGTAAATTGCACTTTCGAACCCTCAGCGTTTCTTAGTGATTTAACTGCGGATGAGGACGAATTATGGGGTATTGCACAATTGGATGGTGATAGTTATCCTCCACGCTCTCGTGTAGCAACTCAGCTTGCTACACTATGCTTAAAGTTTGGCCTAAGGGCCTGTAATGGTCGAACTCCTTCTGATTTAAACTTGGCACCGACATTCCTACGAGGTTCTGTGGCCAGCGTAATTGATTATTTTCTGGTGGATGTGCGTCTTTGGCCATTGCTGCTAGATATGAGGGTAGATTCAAGATGCGAGAGTGATCACTTTCCATTGTTGCTCACCCTTGCTGGGAATATCTTTGGTAGAACCTTGAATATGCAAACATCAATGGCCCCTCCCCCTATTTTAAACAATGCTTATACAAAGGTGAGGTGGCCAAAAGTCATGTCAAACCCCTATTTGCTATGTAAGATCTACCAAGTGTTCTTAGATAATCTGTCAGCCTATGAAGACTTCGAACCAGAAGCCATTCCACTTCTTGATATTCACGAAGATATGATGGTTAAACTTCAAAGTGTCTTTTATAAAAAGGTAGCCACGGCAAACCGGCAATATGGGGGTTCACCTAACAGCAGTTGGTTTAATGATGCATGCATGAGGGCTAAGACTGAGTTAAGGAAGGCTATACTGGCCGGGTATACGGGGGCAATCAAACAAGCAAGATTCACGTATAAAAAGATAATCCTACAATCAAAGAAAGCTTGGGAAGATGCTATTTGGCAGGACTTGCTAGATGCTACTAAAACAAACAACAATACGCTTTTTTGGGAACTGCTGACTAAGCACGAGAGAGGGGGTAGGGTTATACAAAGGAACCATATTCAACCTGGTACCTGGGTGGATCATTTCTCTCTCTTGTACGAAGGAACTGCCTCCACTGGGACTGTCGATTGTGAGAAAGTGGGATTATACCCCCCAATTTCACCCAATGCTAACCTTGCCACTTCTCCGTCCAGTGGGAATCTATTTAACTCTGAAAGCTATATTTGCTTTTCTCTAGAAGAAACTGCAGACGCCATTAAATCTCTAAAGACAGGTAAAGCCCCAGGCCCTGATAAAATTCCAGGTGACCTTTATAAATCAGAGTTACCCATCTGGACCTGGTATATTAATATGCTGTCAAACAAAATCGTAAAAGGAGGACAGATCCCTGAGACGTGGAAGGGTGCAGAAATTATTCCAATATATAAAAAGGGCAACGTAAATCTTCCAATTAACTACAGACCGGTCAGTTTAATTGACAACCTACAAAAAATTTTTGCAAAACAATTGTTAGTTAGACTGACGAGTTGGGTGATGGAGCAGCAGATCCTATCACCACTTCAGGCAGGGTTCCGCTCTAGAGTTAGCACGGTTGACCAGGTATTTAGGTTGACCGTGCTACACTGGAAATATGTAGTCTTGGCAAAGCAAACACTATATGTCACTTTTGTAGACCTGCGCTCTGCCTTTGACCTGGTCCCTAGAGACAAGCTTTGGGGAGTGCTACACAAAAGAGGGGCACCATCTGATATCATTCATTTATTAACACGTATGCATGAAGGCACATACGCTCAAGTAAGATGGGGTAACCAAGGCGAACTGACTAACAAGTTTCCCATTAAAAGAGGTGTTCGTCAGGGATGTGTCCTAGCGCCACTTTTGTTTTCTTTATTCATTAACGAGGTGGTCCAAGAACTCATGACATGCCAGAATGATGCTCCCAGCTTAGGCAATCAGAAAATCCCAATTCTTCTTTTTGCGGATGACTCTCTATTGATCTCAAAGACCCCTATGGGGCTGCAAATTCTTGTGGATAGATTTAAATCATTCTGCTGGAATTTTGGTTTAGAGCTGAACTCGAAGAAAACAAAATTGATGGTGCTTCGCTCTGGCTCTCGTAAGAAGTGTACGATCAGGTTAGATGGAGCTATTTTGGACCAGGTTAGCTCTATCGACTACTTGGGTGTGAGGCTTACAGACTCACTCCTCTGGGACGAACAAGTCGGTAAGAGTGGCGGGCTTTTGCAACATCGGGCAGCATCCATATTACGCCTTTACAGGAATACGATCGCTAAAGTTGTGTCTCCAGCAGTAAAGATCTATGTGGCCAAGGCACAGGGTGCTGCTGTTTATGGTGCAGAGATTTGGGGCATGACAGATAGCAGTAGGATAACTAAAATTGAGAATAGCTTTGCTCGGGCTCTATGTGCTTGTCCCACTAGCACCCCATTAACCCCCCTTTTTTTAGATCTAGGGCTTAAACGTATAGCCGATTTGATTATCTTACGGCCCCTACTATATTGGGTGAGGCTTTGGGTAGTTCCTGAACTGGCTATATATAAGTCTTCCCTATTAGAATTGTTAAAAACCTCTAACTCCATGTCCATACCATGGATCAAACACGTATCTAGTTGGTTTTGCATGCTAGGACTGAGGAACTTCTGGGAGAATCCCCAGCAACTTGTGAAGCCCCATGTAAAAGTATTGAAGAGAGCTTACTGGTCCCACATATGTAATAATTACATTTCTCAGAAATCGAATGGTCATTTAACTAACTCGTTTATTGATTTTAAATGGTACCCTGAGTTTGAACCATACTTCGATACAATACCTGATTTGTTAGGCAAAAGTTTGTATGCCAGATTTCGATTTGGAACATTACCCCTGAAGGCCTTAACGAGCAGATGGGGACCTAAGTCAAGCTCTGATACCTGTCCTGTATGTGGCATTCCTTCCGAAACAGTAGAACATTTTATGTTTTTTTGTCCCGCCTATTCAATCCCAAGGTTTAAATGGATATATAAAATCTGTAGGGAATTGAATTTAAGGAAATGTTTTTTAGCTTTGCGGATCTTAAAAAGCCACAATTCAAATGTGACAATTTACGCAGTAAGTAAGTTTTTAGCAACAGCATGGCGCATACGCACTTTTTATTTACAATGAGTTGAAATTGTTTTAAGACGGGCAAACATGGATCATTCTTTTTTAAATTTTTCTATGACATTATGGTTTACATTATTATATTATATTGTATTGTATTGTATTGCTTTGATGGTCTGTTGGCCGAATAAAGCTTATGTGAAACACACAACTAGACAGGTGTACAGGAATCGTAAGAGTTTCCACTCCAAGAATGTGCAAATGGTGTGCTCAGTGGACCAGTACATCTCCCACGCCAATGTTAAGTATCCTTGGTCTGTGCCTGATGCCTTGGTCCTAAGGAATAGCAGCATCCCAAATGGCATGGCCTAACTACAAAGGTGCACAGGGTGTGGTTAATAGGTGAGCCCTGGTTCCCACCCAGTACATGTTGGTGTATGCCTATGGTGTTGGCCATATAGGATAGTGTGTGGCTAACTGTTGTTCCTCAATATTTGCAGATGACTCTGGTTACCCAAATCTATCTTGGCTGCTGACCCCTGTGAGAAATGCCAGGACAAGGGCAGAAGAACGTTATAATGAGGCACATGGGTGAACCAGAAGGATCATTGAAAGGACCTTTGGCCTCCTGAAGGCCAGGTTCCGGAGCCTCCATCTGACAGGTGGATCCCTGTGCTACTCACCCAGGAAGGTCTGCCAGATAGTAGTGGCATGCTGCATCTTGCACAACCTGGCCCTCAGACGCCATGTACCTTTTCTGCAGGAGGAGGAGACTGGAGATGTCCCTGTGACAGCAGTGGACCCTGTGGACAGTGAGGATGAGGAAGCAGAGGAGGAGGAGGATGTGGACAACAGAACATCTGTGATCCGTCAGTACTTCCAATGACACACAGGTGAGACAGTTCAACTTTACATTTTAATGACTTTGGTTGTATTCTGTGTAGCATTGGCATGCTGGTATTTCCCACTTCTTTGCCCACTTACTGTTACCTCTGGATATTCATTTTGCAGATGTTGGTGATTAGACAAATACTCCTGGTGGTGTCACAACAGCCAACTACAGGTCGTTAATTCTATGCTCATTTTATGTACAATTCATTTGCAATGGTTGTAGCTCTTTAAATCAATACATATTTAAAATACATAACATACTCTAAGTCGATTTTTATCAAAGGGTGTTTATTGTAGTACTAATATATAGAGGGTAAAGTGCAACGGGATGGGGTGATGATGGAGGAAAGTCCAGGGTATTGTTCCAGTCTGTTCATAACGCAGGTGCATTATCCAAGGGGACATATGAAGGGGAGCAATGGCAGTTCAAGGTTGACAAGGTGACTCAGTGGGACATAAGGGGGGCAATCAGGAGAGTCTCATTTCCTGGCGGTGGTCTTGGCAAGTGTCTCTGGCTTCTGTCTGGGTTGCAGGGAATGTTTGCGGGATGGTTCATCTTCTGCAGGGGGCAGGGGTACTGGGGGCTTGTTGGTCCTGTGGCGGGGTCTCCTGGCCACTAGTGGCAGCGTAAGTGGATGGCTGTTCAGATGACTGGCTAGTGGCAGGGGCCCGCTGGTGTGACACTGCCTCCCCCATAATGTTGGCCATGTCTTCCAGTGCCCCTGCTATGGAGGAGATCAGGGTGTTGTTGATGGCTTGCAAGTCCTCCCTGATCCCCCGATACTGTACCTCCTGCAGCCGCTTGTTCTCCTGCACGTTGTCTAGGATCTGGCCCATTGTGCCTGGGAATGTTGATAGGCTCCCAGCATCTTGGAGAGCGCCTCCTGGAGAGTCAGTTCCCTGGTCCTGTTCTCCCTCTGGCACACAGCAGTCCTCCCAGTGTCCCTGGTGGCCTGTGCCTCTGTCCCCTGAATTGGTGCCCACTGCCTCTGACCTCAGGTCCCTGATTGTCTTGTGTGTGAGGTGTAGCCTGGGATCCCTGTACAGGTGGGCATATTGCTGATTGACGTGTCCTGGGGACAGAGGTTTGGGGGTGCTTGGTGGGTGCTGTGATGTTGGTTCCTGATGGGGAGGCTTGTGGTGGTCTGTGACTGGGCTTGGGGGACCGGCTGTCCAGTGGTCCCTGATGGGCCAGCTAGATCGTCCAGATCCTGAAGACCAGAGTTACTGTCATCACTGTGGGCCTCTTCTGTTGGGGGGCTGTATAGTGATGCACCTCCTCTCCAGTGACATTGGCAGGGGTACCTGTGGGGATGTAAATGATGTATTATGCTTCATATGTATGACAAATTGTACATCCCTGGCTTCCTCTCTATTGTTGGTGTTGCCCTGCCAGCCTTTACTTGTGCATGTTGGTGTTTGGTGGGATTGTTAGTTTCCCTATGCTGTGCATGCTTTAGTGATGAGTGTCCATGCAGAGCTGTTAGGGGTGTCTATGCAATGGTATAGCATGCAGGGCTTGGCATTTGAATTAGTGCGATGTGATGCTGGAGTCTTTGGGATGGAGTGGAGTGATGGGAGTGAGGGTGAGGGTATTTGATGGCATGCAGGTATGGGGGGGTTATAATTGTTGAAAGTTGACTTACCAAAGTCCAGTCCTTCTCCAACCAGGCCCTCAGGATGCAGTATTGCCAAGAGTTTCTACGCCAATGCTGTGAGTTGTGGGGGAGGAGGTGGGGGTCCACCGCCAGTCCTCTGTATAGCGAGCTGGTGCCTTGCTGCTATGGAACGTACCTTTCCTTGTAGGTTGTTTCACCTCTTCCTGATGTTCTTGGGTGCTGTCCTACGGCGCTGACCCTGTCCACGATTCTCCGCCATAGATCCATCTTCCTAGCTATTGATATTTGCTGCACCTGTGCTCCAAATAGCTGTGGCTCTACCCTGACGATTTCTTCCACCATGACCCTTAACTCCTCCTCAGTGAAACGGGGGTGCCTTTGTGATGCCATGAGTGTTGTGTGTTGGGTAATGTGTATGGGGTGTGTGATGTGGAGTGTGTGAGGGGTGTATGGGTGTGAGTGGTGTGTGGCTCTAGTTGTCGCAGTGGTCTTGGTGTCATTCTCGTGCCAATTATTTGTATTCATAAGGGGTTGTGGATAATGTGGGTGTGTATATTATAATGGTTTGGATGTGTGGGTGTGGTGTGTGTATGTGTGTCAGGTGTGTGTTGTTTGGATTGTCCAATGTGGTGTTGTTTTATCTGTGGGTGTCCATTGTGAGCACGGCGGTATCTACTGCCAATCGTTTACAGCCGTTGAATGTCCGCCGTGGTGATTCGTGGATCACAAGGTGATAGGAAATGCTCTGTTGGTGTAAGGGTCTGGTTTTTGGGTCTTCCACTTTTCCACTGACCTTTGGTCTGGCAGATTTGTGTATGTGGCTGCATTCTGGTGGATTGGTGTGTGTGTGTCATAATATGATGGAAATTATATCCGCCACCGCGGCGGTAAGTTGGTGGCCATCATCGTGGTGGTTAGCGGGATTTACCGCCAGCGTCATAATGAAGGCCACAATGTGTAAGAACAATTTCATTACAGGCATTAAAAAATATACAAATGACATAGATTCTATCCATGTTTACTCATTCTCTAACTATTTGTTTCTGAGGAATAACTTCTCTCTTATTGTGGTAGATGTAATGAGGATAATCCTTCCAGTGCTATGGAGAATCTCCCAACTTATTTTCTTTCACATGTTTTCCATTAAGTCTTCATATACTTTTAGTCTTTCTCAGTCCCAAATTTCTCTGCTGAACCTACTATGAATATTATCTAATTGTTTGGAGTAAATATGAAGACAGTCACTGAATAAGTCTCTCACTGATGCAAAATTCCACTGTACCAATTTTTATGTGGACTTTAATGTTCCTTATCTGAAGAATTGTAGATACCCCAACCTCTGTTTTCTTGTTTAATTCTTTAACTCATTCTTTATCCCCACGACTTCCCCTTAAATACCTGTTACGTTTTCTTCCAAGAAATGCTTCGGTAGACTGGGGAACTAACTGCTGTATGCACACAAAAATGAGTAATTTTAGGTGGGCGGTAAAAATGCGCAAAGCCAAAAATCACTTTGGGCCTGATTTAGGTGTTGGTGTATGGGTTACTCCATCACAATGGGATTTAGATTTTGGCGGATGGGATATCCATCACCGTTGTGATGTAGTAACATGTCCTCCAATATCTAAATCAGGCCCCTTGAGACAAGCACAAAAAAGAGACACTACTCGTTCTCTCAGAGTGGCATAGAGTGGAGTAGAGTGTGTAGAGTGGAGTAGTGTGCAGTAGAGCTGAGTGGCTTAGAGTTGTGTAGAGTGGTATGGCATAGAGTGGAGTGTCATAGAGTAAAGTGTTGTGGAGTGGAGGGGAATATAGTGGAGGGGTCACATAGTGAAGAGTTGTAGAGTGGAGTGTCATAGAGTGGAGGGCCATAGAGTATCATGGAGTGATGTAGAGTGGAGTACAGTGGTGTAAAGTGGAGTGCCATAGAGTGGAGTAGAATGCCATAAAATGGAGTGTCAAAGAGAGGAGTAAAGTGCCACACATCAAGAGAATTTCCTATTTAGTGTATGCAGATGACTTGTTTTATAATCTACAACACAGAATGGGTTACAAAGACAATTACATCATTTACAAGAATATAATATGCTAAATGGATTGTAATCAACTATAACAAAATGAAAACGATGTCCGTTTGGTGTGCTAAACCGAATTACGTCTTGAAGATGGAAAAAAGTAGATTATATGTCACAATATACTTATCTCAGTGTAGCAGCTGACTTGAACTTAAACTGGTAATTTCACAAAGAGACAATGACTAATAGATAATTTGCAACTACTTAAGTCATCAAGTGTTTCTTAAAGAAATATGGAGGGACAACCGGTCCTTCCATTACTACCTAAACAACCAAAACAGTTCCTATCCTTTTATGGAACAATAATCTTCTGGAATCAAATGATATACAACTTAGATATATTTTTAATTAATCTTACACAACAACTTTCAATTTAATATTCACTCCCCACTGTCAGATACGATTAGTGCTGGGTCTTCTCCATTTACAAACTTCGAACCTAATCAATTTAGTAAATTATCTTTGCAACTGATATATTGCTCATGAACATTTCCTGAATGGTGTAATAAAAGAATATCTAACAATAACATTAGGGAAAGAATTTGTGAGAACTGACGATGAACTAAAAGACCTATAAAAAAACGACAGCCTTTTATCAATATCTGTGCTCACAATGATGACGAGGCACAGAAATGTAAATATGTCAGTTTTCTATCCTACTGGCAAGGGGTGCATAACTAAATGTAAAAACTCAAATTCTACAGAGAACACAATCAAAATAAAAAGGTAACGCTATTTGGATTCAGTTGTTGAGCCACAAACTAAAAAGTACATTTCTTGGATTTAGACTAATATATGTGCAAATATTGTAATTTAAAGGGTCTTGGACATGCTCTGCTATTTGCAAAAAGAAATGCTGTTTGTATCATGCTAAGAATGAAACAATTGAGCATATTTTATGTTTGTAGATATAAGAAACTAGTTAAGACCAATATTCTGGCAAAGCCAATTAGGGACAGTTAAAGATGTCATGCAAGTGTGTTTCAGTGAGGTGCCTAATAAGAACACTGACTGGGCAGTAAAATTCTTAACCCTAGCAGACAACTGTATACAGAATAATATATGTAGAGAGTTACTGAACAAGGATAATATAAAATGACCAGTAAATTACAGTTGTTTATGAAATGCTAAAAATGTTTCATACAGTATGAGAATTTGTATTAATTATTTAGTTTACTCTTAATTTACTATATGAGCACAATTTCCTATTGTTTACTTGGTTTTAATTAACTTAAAGAATAAATACTTACCTGCTGAGCCCCCCCCCCCCCAATGCTAAGCCCTTTCAATTAATTTTTTTGTGGTTAAGCCTTAATAACTGTTTTCTACAAAAGATTTCTAATCCAAATGTGCACCCTTTTCCTATGTGCTGGGGAGTGTATGTGCATGTGCATGTGTGTGTGTGTGTGTGTGTGTCAACATCAGGGCAGTGAGCGCTCTACGAGCGACTAGAATGCAAAAATCCAGCACTCTCAAGATAATGTAATTTATGGATTGTGCTGATATGCTGTTGTTTAACCTTTTGCATTGCAGAGTTTAATCCTGAAGACTTATGTTCAAGGTGCATATAAGTACTGTTCATTTACAATGTACTGCTGCAGGCTTTCAGAGTATGTCAGGGTGTGGTCCCCTTTCCAGGGCCTTCTAGAAGCTTTCCCTGCAGCATGCCTGGGTGTGGTTTGTGGGCTGGGCCAAGACTCTATATAAGGGAGCCAGCCCAGCTCCACGTGCTCACTATTCAGAGGTCCCGGTGCAGAGTAGCAGCAACTTCCTGAGCACCTGTTCCGGAGGCCTACTTTGATCTTCCAGGCCTCGCCCTTTCACTTTGCTGGGTGATTCTTGATCAGGGCGGTAAGACGGAGTTCGGGCTGGGCCCCCGATCCCGTTCTCAAAGGATTTCAAGTTTTTGGGCCTAATTAGCATGATAAATCTATTTTGCTCTTGTGTGTGTGAAAGTGCACTTGATGTTTAATGACATTTACATGCTGGCATTTGAATCAGCTAGACGCGCAATTCTTTCTTCGTATACAAATCTTGATATTCATTGTGCGCAACCATTTAATGGCATTTACAAGGTTGCATTCGCATCGGCAAGACGCGCAATTCTTTACTGTAGTACAAATCTTGATATTCATTGTGCGCAACCATTTTATGGCATTTACAAGGTTGCATTCGAATCGGCAAGACGCTCGATTCATTTCCTGTGCTTAATTCATGTTATTCATTGTACGCTACCATTTCTTGGCATTCATATGGTGGTATTCGAATCGGCAAGACGTGCAATTCATTTCCTGTGCTTAATTCATATTATTCATTGTATGCTACCATTTCTTGGTATTCGCATGGTGGCTTTCGAATCGGCAAGACGCGCAATTCATTTCTTATGTTTAGTTCATGTTGTTCAGTGAGAGTTACCATTTCTTGGCATTCACATGGTGGCCTTCAAATCGGCAAGAAGCGCGATTCATTTCTTGTGTCTAATTCATAATATTCATTGTGTGTTACCATTTCATGGCATTCACATGGTGGTATTCGAATCGGCAAGACGCGCAATTCATTTCCCCTGCTTAATTCATGATATTCAGTGTGCGCTTCCATTTCTTGGCATTCACATGGTGGCCTACGAATCGGCAAGATGCGCGATTCATTCCTTGTGTTAAATTCATGATATTCAACGTGTGCTACCATTTCTTGGTATTCACTTGGTGGCCTTCGAATCGGCAAGACGCGCGATTCATCTCTTGCGTTTAATTCATGATATTCATTGTGTGTTCCCACTTCATGGCATTTACTTGGTGACCTTCGAATCGGCAAGACGCGCAATTCATTTCTTGTGCCTAACTCATGTTATTCATTGTGCACAATCATTTCATGGCATTTATAAACTTTTGTGGAAATCTGCAACGTGCGCAATTCATGTTCCTGCATTTTAAGAAAACTAAAGTGTTAGAATTCTTGATGTTGTATTGTATGTGCATAATAAGTCCATCTAGTACAATTCATATAATGTTATAGAAATCTTTCTGATTATTTCCTGGTCCTCATGCAAAGACTATTCTTGAATTTGAAAGTGTAATGCTAGAAGGTTCTGATGTTCCTAATCCATGTGTAACATTTCATTGAGTGGTTCATTAGAAAATTTTACTAATCTTTCTTGATTTCCTCACAGGTATCCAGACATCTTGAGGCCTAGTTATTTAAGTTTGTGCCTAAGTTATCCATGTTTCCAATATGACAATGCCTAGTAATGATTAATATGTTATAATCTTGATATTGTGTGTTTTGACCTTTTGCTTCCTACAGGTCTCCTTCCCAGCTGTTCCCTACCTACTCCCCTTTTCCCCACTTGGACTCTCTTAGACTCTGTGACATTCTAATCAGAGTATTGGAGCTGTCTTGTGGTGGACTTGTTGGGAACGTGCACAGACCCCGAGGATCTGGTGACTCTGACAGTGTGTGTGTGTCTGTGTGTGTAATAATGTTAGGAATGTAACTGTCCCTATCCAAGCTTTCAGAATCATAATGAGTGGAGTCATATTTTTTTACTGCTGGTTTGAACAATTTTGTAAGTCGTGGTCAATATTTCTTATTTGGCAGTTTCTACCTACTTGCTATGTATGGGGGAAAGTGGTTTGAATACCAGGAGGATTGATTTCAAAAGGCTAGTTAGGAATCTGAATTCAGAAGGGGGTAATTTATGTAGTTTGCTCATGATTATCCCAAAGGAAAAAAAAGAAATAAGCAACAAGGATTTCATCTGTATGTGTTTGCAGTGAAGACCCACCAATGAAACAAATATACATTTTCATGTGACAGGCTCTTTCACTTGCAAAGATATATAGGGCCTCATTACAAGTTTGGCATTCTTTTGGCAAGACCACCGTGGTGGGGCCTCCAAAAGACCGTCATATTGGTGGTAATCTGACCACTGTATTACAAGTCACACTGTGAAGACCGTCTAAAAACAGCCAAAAAATTGATACCACCAGGACACTGGAGGACTGAAAAGAGGTGGTCCCTCCTCCAGCACCGCCAGCCTGACAAAATCCATCCATCAGATTACGAGCCACAAATCATCACATCAGTTCATCCATGGCAGAAAACCATTGGCGGTGCGAAATGCGGTGGTTGCAAAACACTTCAGTCAGAACACCACACTATGCTGGATAGTTTCAATACCCCGCACCTGACACACATCCATACACTTGACATCCCCACTCTGCACTATAGCATACCTCTACACAACCCACAAACCTTTACATCCAGAATGCCATTCATATACTCTGAGGAGCCAAAAATATAGATTTAGCTCTTTTACACTATAGGCACACAGACACATTACACTCAGCACATGCCCCACATCAGCACAACTATCACAATACACACATCACTAGCACACACAATCCGCAACTACCGTCACCAGCTCACATCGCAGCATCCACACCTTACCAATTACCTAACACAGCACTCTTACACTAACAACACCCCAACACACCGTCTACACAACCACCACCATGTCCCCACAAAAAACACCCACGTTTCATGGATAATGATTTGAGGGTCATGGTGGGTGAAATTGTCAGGGTAGAGCCACACCTGTTCGGAGCACAGGTCTATTGCCAGGAAAATGGAGCACTGCCAAAGGAGTCAACCGGGTCAATTCTGTACGAGTCATCCACGCACAAGGGATGACATCAGGAAGATCCGTTCCATGGCATCCAGGCACCAGATAGCCATGCAGAAGATTAACGGTGGGCCTCTACCTCCTCCCCCACACATTCACATTCACTTCTTAGGAGGAGAAGGTCTTGGACATATTGCATCCTTAGGGCCTGACAGGAATACCTGGGTGACTGGAGTCTGGTAAGTACCCAAAACATTGTCACACAATTGACTAGTCCTGCATGCTTCCTCACCACCCCAAATCCTTCCTATTTATCTATTTTAGCAACTACACCTCTCACCTAATCACCTAAAGCCCCTCTCTCGCATGCCACCTCTTCACTCAGCCCAACTGCCCCCATAGCCCTTGGACGCGACACGTTAACTGCAGGCTGATCAGATCACTATGACTACCAGAATGCACTAACCCTTCATTGTGAAAACCTGGACAGTGCACATCACATCACATGTTATGCATGTATAACTAAAGTAATAGCTACACCATCTATATTGTTCTAGTGAAGACCAGTACATGGAAATGACAGAAATAGCAACCAAAGCTAAACACAGCTACAGTGGACTGACCGTTCCCATTGGCCACAGATCCCAAACCAGAAATAGACAGACCTGGTTTGGAAAGTAAGATGGCAGAGTTGATGCACATGCACAACATCTAGTTACAGGACAATTTCCCCTGCATGCTCAGATACTGTGTTCCCACTAGGACACCATGGCGCATTGTGCAGCTTCGATGTGTGACATGTAGCAAGCCTGACTATTCACTAGGTAACAGGGCTGAACAGTCATGTCATATATCAGACACATTCAGATTGTATCTGCACTAAATTCTGTACCAAATTAGTATGACACTCAACACGGAGTAAGGAAAACAAGTCACAGAGTTGTATGTAGTTTAAGAAGTGAAGTTTTGTTTAGCCCACTTCTCTCTTCCTAAAAATGCCCAATTATATTCCATTTAGTGGGTTGTCAGAGGGTGTGTGGACCAGTTCTCCCCAAAACAAGGACATGAGACAAAGGAGGTTGAAAACCCACTTATTGAATAAGATTTCAGATTTGCAACTTGATTATAGTATGTGATTAATACTCCAAGTCAAAATGATGAACCCAAGTACGTTTATTGGTGTCCATTAGTCCTGGAGATCAAGGGAATTTGTTAAAGTCTTTTTAGGATGAAGACTTTTGGACTTATGACCGGACAGCCGACACGTGTTTCCCCCTTTAATGGTGGGTTCACATGGGGCTTTTTCAAGGCTGAAAATATTGCATAGTGGCAAGAACACTAGTAAAGGAAAGACGCAGGGAGATTAGTTTTTAGTTGTGTAGGTTCTATGATCTAGGGTGGGTAGAAACCATAACGGAATATCACCCATGAGTTGAGTATGGTAGTGAAGTGAAAGAAGGAAAGTACCTCGCTTATTTTTACGAGGGATATCAGTGGAACCATACCAGATATTTATCACCCAACTTTTTATTAGCGTTGTCATTTGTGTTATACCATAGTGCGATAGATATAGGATGATTAGTAATTTGCTTAAATGGATGTTGAAGGTTCATGCATTTATGCGTATAGACCCTCATTAGCAAGAGTGGTGCTGGCAGAGAATAACTGATTTATAATATTTGGTTAGTATGTGTACATTGGTGTAGTTAATGTTTAGTTAGCAGATAGTAAGAACAAGAAGGGTAGCCATACACAGTTGTATTCATCAATAGGAATCCATAGTTTGGGTCAATACAAGTAATCTGAATAGGGATAACATATAATAAGCAAATATTCTCCAATGTTTAGCACCTTGCATTACAGTGTTACGGTTACAATTCAGCGTTGTAATTGGTAATGGGTTATTGTAGTCTAATACATATTTATTGAGCGAGGGAGGGACTGCAGACTAATTACATACAATTTTTTCAGATAGCAGTTGTCAGAATACAAGTAGTTAATGTGAACATAATTTCTGTTCATATGTCTAAAAGCCAGGTTTAGCGGAATGCTGAGAGTAAAACAATATCAAGGACATAAACGCACTTATACTTAGATCGTGAGTTCTATCTCATTATACATTAGTGCACATAGAAGATATCATGTCCGCTAATAGAATATATTCAGAGGCAAAAGCAACAGATAAATAATGTATGCGTAAAATCTATCTAAATGTCCAGTATGCGTCCATTTAGTGGGGTGCCAGGTTATGCGAAGGATTGAGAGTAGATAACCACAAGCCCTCAAGACACACATACATTTAGATCATAGAGGGTACTTGGAAATGCGATGTATCATATTAAGTGCAGGTGACAGGATAAACGAAAGAGGTAACTGGTGACCAGAAAGCCCTTGCTACTGGGCTCTGTATGTTAAGAGAAGGAGACTAAAATACAGCATGTCCGATACTCGGATTATTAATGCTGGCGAAAGGAACAGGCAGAGATAATGTTATCACTGTGTGGCATAGGAAGGAAAAGGTAAATCATTAACCTACAAAACGGATCAATTACCAAACTCGTAGTTTTTAAATATAACGGGCTGAATCCCATGATGTTCTTACAGCGTGTCAGTCTTGCGCTATGTTGAGTACGTTATAGTTGAAGAGTCCTTCTGTTGTTTTTATTTTTATTTTGTGACATTGTCGTAGAGTCCTACTTCTATTTTCAAGGTCCTGAGGGACTGCTATAAGTATGAGGAAAACTGCGGCCATACTAAATTGGACGTGAGAATGTATATAGTGGTAGTATAGTGCCACTTTTATTTGAGTATGGGGTCCAAAGTTTTGATGGTTAAATGTGAAATGTGTCTACGGCTTGGTGAGTACCCTTAATGCAATTATGGGTAAGGAAAGAACATTTCCGTATTAGATAACGTTTTTCGTAGATACTAAAGTGTGGATGCAGAGTTCAGGCATCTAATAGATTGAACGTCACTAGTATGCGGTGGAATGTGATATGTTTGAAACAGAAACATGAGGACATGAGATAGTAGAGTGACTAGTGGGTACACTTGGCTAAGATTGTAAATAGAGAGCAGAGGGTTTACTGTGCTATATATAGATGCATATTAGAGAAGGTACATTTGGGTGGACAGATAATGTCATATTGGTAATATACTATAAATATTTGACATCCTACATATAGACCATATATAGAGAGTCATTTTAACCTTAAAAGATGTATAAATGCATACTACAGAAGGTACATTTGGACAGACAGGTGTTATCATATTTGTACTATCTAATTTAGCAGTGGAGCCAATAATGCCATTCTGGGTCCTTATGGAGGCCATATCGGACTGTATCAAAATGGATGATAAGCGTGCTTTCACATTCTCTAAGTTGTAGTTCTAAGTGGCCACCCCCAGTGTGATGTTTGAGGTTTTTTTAAGCCACAGAATTTAAACATTCGTGCATGGGGGTGACATTTGATAAAATGTTTGACCAATGGAAGTCTTGAGTCATAATTTTGTATGTTCCGAAAATGTTCCTATATTCTTAATTTAAGTGCGCTGGTTTTATTACCTATGTAAGTGAAATTACAAGGACAGATGATAAGGTAGACTGTGTTAGTACTTTCAGTTGACACAATCACGTATTGTAAATTGTTGGTCATTAATTGTAATGGTTTTGAGTCTCGTCAGGCCAAGTTTACAAATGGAGTATGTTGTACAGGTATAGAAGTCTGAGGTGGGCTTATGGCAAGGTTGGACAGCTTTCTTTTCTTGGAAAAACAGAATTGTATGTAGAACTAAGGTGTGTTGGGCAGGATCTGTCAATGTCATTGCATGGAATCATATTAAGCCACTGTCTGCATCTCACAAAAAAGCAACCAAACACACATTCTAACCTGAACTCTGTGTCTCACTTCCTCCACAGGTAACCTTGCTATTGGCATCATGTAGAAGATACCTGAGACTGTCAGTCCCCCTCAGGATGAAGGCCCCAGTGAGGACAACACACTTGGATGTCTGGACACTGATGAACAACCTGGCCCATTGTCAATGACTCTCAGCCTTACCTTGCCCACATCCACTCATACCAATACTGTTGCATCCACATCACAGGCAACCGTTCGCCCCCAAAGCCTGTTTCCCAAGGACTGTTCAGTCTATTGTGGGCCCCACAGTACAGGGACCTGAGTCTAACTTTGACACCCCTGACAACGATGGACCTACAATCACTGGGAGTGGGCACACTGTGCTAGAGGCACAGGCACATGGGGGTAGGATGCTAGGAGGGATGCTGTGGGTCAGAGGATGGGGCCTCAAAGGTACACAACTGACCAGGAAACCATCTCCCAAGTCATGTTGGTGGAAAATCAAAGGCTGCAGTGGGAACACCACCAGGAAGTCATGCAGCAGTGGTAGGCACCAAATTCCCTTATGGCTACCATTACAGAGGTGCTGAAGGACATCAATACCACCCTGCTTAGTTTCCCCACGCTACATCAGGCCCCTTCCACTAGCAATGTTACGTCTGCCCCTTCTACATCTACGGCAGCTAGTGGAATGGAGGCCCTGCCAAGGGAAGGACATGCCTCAGTCACCCCTCCCTATGTAACTTAAGAGCCCCCCCCTCCAAACATGGACGTCCACCCAGACACCCAGCTATAGCAGATGCCAAGACCAAACCCACTGCCAGGAAGTAAACCTCTCTTGATTTGTCACCATTGTGTGCCACAGATACACCCTGTTGAGTGTTCTGAAACCTAACTCAATTTTCCACCAGTAAAGGAGGCATCAGTCACCTCACATTGACGTATATTCAAGACTTGGAAAGTTTCATTTGGGCAACTGGCCTATTGGTTTTCTTGGGAAGTAAGCAGTTGTGGCTCTGGTTTCTTGGCAGGCAGGAGCCCTAATGTCCAGAGGTCCCTGAATACAGAATAGATTTATGAAATCCTTACTTTTGCACGGATTTATGAAATCCCTTCCTTTGTACATTAAGTGGGCGATTTACTAAAAGTTTGCACTGACTTTGCTCATAAAAGTGAATCAAAACAGAACGAAATGATTTTTATTATCATTTACTTTGCAGTGTAATACTTGTTTCACACTGAAAATTAACCAAAAGTAACGCAAAGCAGCGCACTGCTTTGCGTTACTTAGCGTCAAGGGGGCGTTACATGCAACTGCAATTACACTACTTGACATGACCTCAATATAGGAATGGACAATGTTCCCACCCCCACATATGACATAAATAATAAAATAACTGTTGCTGATCTCATTAATATCTCATTCACACCCTCTCATACCCAGATGCAACCAAACTACTCTACAATGCAAGTACTAAACAATCTATTCCAGTGTACTCCAAAAATACCATATAAGTCTTATACATGAGGTGTACGAAGTCAAATGTACCAGACAATAATTGATAAATTCTTCTTATTCAATATTAGTATGGAAAAACACATTTTTTATATGAGAAACATAACAAGAAAAATCAGACCAATTGTCAAAACACAGTGCCAATCAGACCAATTAATGGAACACAGTGGCTACACGTGTTTCGGTGTTACTCTCATTAGGAAGCCACCTTCATCAGGGCGGTTCCAATTTCACAGTTGATTATGTGAGAGTACAATGTACAAAACGCAATTCTGTATAGATAAAGTCACCTCCTGTTGGTCAGTTTCTTAAAACCACCATTCTATATGAACAAGGCACCATCTGTAATTATTTAAAAAAAATAAAAAAATACCAATGTCTTTAGGATTTGCAAGACAATTATTCAACCAAAATAAACAAAAATAAATTAAAAGACTAATTAAAACCACCCGGAAGTGGGGCAAGTGTCTAGATTGAATCCATCACCATGTGGATTAAATTTAAGATGGTGATATGCCAAATTGCGCCAAACCTTTAGTGGGTGCCAACCTAACTACCCAAGCAATTTGTGGGCAGTTCAATCCATCCACCAAGATACCTAATGATTGCTAATTTAATAGGTTTACTGTATAGGTCAATTTCTTAGACACTCTCTTATTCATGCAAGTTTCCAAGCTCATGTATGGAACTTAGATCAGAGCCTCTAAGCTTTCTCTGGCATCAGAAAGGTAGACCAGATTATCCGGAAGCTATGATACAATAGAAGATCGACAAAATTATAATACATTGTAAATATAGTGCAGTTAGCTATACTTACTGCCTCACATGCAGTTCACTACACATTAAATATAGCTACCTCCAGTATGTGAGAATCCTGATCTAGGTCCTCATATACATGCGCACGGCCCCTCAAAATATGATATGATACGCCACAACTAGTACCAAAATTCTGCGGAATGTAGAAGGAAAAAAAGAGAGAAAAAGATTAAATGAGTGAAAGATTTATTCTTACACATCAACCCGGGACTCCCTCTCACACGAGGTTCATGAGCATATGTTAAAACAACATACCGGGCTAATCCCAATGGGGATAGACCATTTCCCTCATACTATCCACATTATAGGAAGTCTACACTTTACAGGCAATAATCCATCCTGATCAGGTTGCTTACCTGTTAATGCTCTCCCGCAAAGTAATTCCATCTGACTTTTGGCATCCTCTCTTTGCGGCAAGGGTCGCGTTTAAACTAGAGCGATAGTGTAATACCCGCCCCTTCCGGTTAGATGTGCCACATGAGCCGGAAATATACGATATCTCAATGCAATTCGATTGTGGCTGCCATCTTATAATGGAGATAACCTCGCTCTTAAAAGTTAAAAGGACATTAGATGTATCATTAATTCACGGAAGTGCAGATTGCCTTACTATAAAGAATAATAATATTGGGTTTGTGAGACAATTTCTTGTTATATCCACACTGTGCAGCACACATACAAAGTAGGAAAAGTTTTAGAAGTGGTCTAGGTACAGTATTTTGCACTGTAAGGGTACAGTTAGAGCAGTATTTTTGGCTGCTGCGCTGTGATGTCTGACAGTTTAATAAATCTGCCCCTTCCTATTATACCTTCACTTAAGCTTAGAAGGGTAGAGTTGTGTGCAGCAAGGATAAGTCTCCTGAATCCCATGCTGTTATTCGAGCACACAGTGATCAAGATTCACCTAAGAGCTTTACTGCTAGGTGTACACAAAGGGTCTCACATCTGTAACTTGATTCACGGTTACACTTTTTTCCATCCTTACAATTTTCTACAATACCATTCTGAGCCTTAAATGAAGTGTTATACAATCTGAAATAAAATTGATTCATTTTTGCACAGTAGTTGTATGTCCTTTTTTCCAGGCAGGGACTGAGGGTTGTGGAGTGCTTCTCTCTGGTGAAAAAATATTGGGGGTCATTACAATATTGGCGGTAAAAGCCGCTTACCACTGTGCAGAAGACCGCCAACACACAGCCGCGGCCGCGGAATTCCACCACAGTTATTACGACCCACATCTCGAAATCCGACAAAATTCAGACACCCACACAAGTCCGCCACACCAAAGGTCAGTGATAAACTGGCGATAACAAAACCTCCACCGTCACGCCAACAGAAATACGCCCATGCTATCACGACACACGAATCCAAGCGGCGGTTCTTCAACTGCGGTATTCCATTGGCGGTACACACCGCCGCGCTCAAAATACACACACTTCTACAAAACACCGCCACATTGGACAATTCGAAATACACACACCTGATACACATACACACACCACTCCCACACTCCCAATACAATATAAAACACACACCCACATCACCCACAATGGTACAAAGACACTGGACTTTTGTAACCAACTGGTGAAGCAGCTACCCTGATGAAAACATCAACCATGACTTCACTCATCATTTTTCTTTTCATTTATGCACTTTAACTGTAACTGATAGTATTTTGATATGCACAATAAATCACACTTAAACACAGCTACTGTGTATGTGTCTTTTATAGTACATGTACAATAGTCATGATTTGCATTGTTCAGCACTCTTTTGTGTTGCTAAAGTTCCCCTAAGTGGGAAGGGTATGCCCAGACATGGGTCCCGTGCTCACTGTGCCACTGGATTCAAGCTAGCCTGGCTGATGAAGGGTGATACCCTGAAACCGATCCCATGATGCTTGTTTCTGGTCCAGGGAGGGCCTGGCTTGACAGTTCGGGATGGACTGTTTCCATGAGGAACAGGGTCAAGCCTGATTTCCATATGGCTGGGTCCAAACCGGGGTCGCATGGTGAGCAAAAGAACGATGGATTAAACCCGGATCTGTGACTGGGGTGAGTGTTTGCATTGTTCAGCACTCCGTCCATCATCCTTTTGTGTTGCTAAAGTTGCCCTAAGTGGGAAGGGTATGCCCAGACGTGGGTCCCGTGCTTACTGTGCCACTGGATTTAAGCTAGCCTGGCTGATGAAGGGTGATACCCTGAAACTGGTCCCAGGATGCTTGTTTCCAGTCCAGACTGGACCTGGCTTGGCAGTTCGGGATGGACTGTTCCACAGAGGAACAGGGTCAAGACTAATTTGCATATGGCTGGGTCCAAACTGGGATGGCATGGTGAGCAAAAGAACGATGGATTAAACCCGGATCTGTGACTGGGGGTGAGTGTTTGCATTGTTCAGCACTCCATCCATCATCCTTTTGTGTTGCCAAAGTTGCCCTAAGTGGGATGGGTATGCCCAGACGTGGGTCCCGTGCTCACTGTGCCACTGGATTCAAGCAACCTGGCTGATGAAGGGTGATACCCTGAAACCGGTCCCAGGATGCTTGTTTCCAGTCCAGGGAGGACCTGGCTTGGCAGTTCTGGATGGACTGTTCCCATGAGGAGCACGATCAAGACTGATTTGCATATGACTGGGTCCAAACTGGAGTGACATGATGAGCAAAAGAACAATCGATTAAACCGAGATCTGTGACAGGGGGTGGGTGTTTGCATTGTTCAGCACTCCGTCCATCATTCTTTTGTGTAGCGACAATAGTCAAGCTTGCCAACAGGGGTCTGTTCAGGCCACCCTTTATCGAACAGCCAGTGTAATGGTCATCAGACAGAAGGTCCCTCAGCAGGAGACACATTTCAACAGAAATGTCACAGGCAGATGTCAGAGAGGTTGAAATCCAGGTCAACACAATTATATAGTCAGTATTCCAATATGTAAATAGAGCATGACAGAGAGTACCATCAGGATTTAAGCCATGGTGTCATACAATGCACATACACAGGTTATAGAAGTATGGCTCATGGTAGATAGGTCTGCTATATCACTAGGTATGGGATCTTCACATACCCAGACCATAGGTACAAAATCACATATCCCATGGAACATAGAAAGAACATGACAGAGAAACCCAGTACTGAAAACATACACTAACGTAGGCCCCATACTTATAGGATTGTCACTTACCTATGTCAGTATACCGTTACATGTACCTTGGACAGCAAAGTTAGAACACAAACATAGCTAGGTTCTATAGCCAACACAAAGTGCTCCACTCATTGTGAAGCGAGAGGCCATGATCCAACCTTCACACACGGCCAGAAACTTCACCTGACATGTTATACACAATTTTACATCCGCCTCAACCCCACAGGTAAAAGAAAAGGACTAAAATTTTACCATCGCACTTTTATGAAGGATAAACTATCAAGGTACAACCCCACTGAAACTAATCTCATTTTACCAGGTATGTCATGTACACCTCTCATGTCTGTCAGTAATTACCATTGGCTACAGAAAACCTCAAGCCTAGGTTGTAGAGCCAAACAGGATCTAGCTAAATCAGTGTGTGGAAGGAAAAGAAGATAGGAGAAAACACGAAATAAATATACCTCAAATCTGAGAAGTCTTTACCAGAAGTGTATGTTACTATCTGCTCTAACAATACATGAAAAAGGACATTCTGTCCTGTACACATTACAGTCAATCAGTCTGCATCCACAGCTCACACAGCCATTGGAGCTCATTTCACCCTGTAGGAGGCTGGCCTGGTGTGCAGTGGGTACCACAGGTACTTACACCTTTTACCGGGTCCAGTTATCCCTTATTAGTAAAATTTAGTCAGTGCCTAGAAGACAGGTTGTCTAGAGATAGCTGTAGGCAGAGCAGCCAAGGCTGAACTAGGAGACATACAAAGTTCTTGTAGTCACACAGTACTCACACAGATGAAAGACAATACTCAGTGTTACAAAAATAAAGGTACTTTATTTTAAATGACACAAGGCCAAAAATATTTTGGAGACTATACTCCCTTAGGAGGTAAGTAAATCACACAATATATACACTAGTGACCAAAAACAGGTAAGTACACAGTAGGAAAACAGTGCAAAGAGTGAAAATCACAATAGGTTGCAGTGGGCCTAGGGGGAAGTCAAACCATATACTAAAATAGTGGAATGCGAAATTCAGTTTCCCACCTAGGCAAGTGTGGTGTGTAGAGGGGCACTGGGAGTGTAAGAAAACACCAAAGTTAAGTAAAATACTTAACCCAGGAAAGCCCAAGAAAGCAGGAGTAAAACACAGCAAGTTTCCTAAAACACACTACAAGTCGTGATAGAAGACAGTGCAAGAACAAGAAGAGACTGCAGGCCACCAACAATGGAATCCTGGACCTGAAGACCTGTGGAAAAAGGGGAACAAGTCCAAGAAGCACTGAAGAGTCCAGGGAGAACAGGAGCCCCTGCTAACCCCGATGAATGTGCAAAAGAAGTACCACCAATGAGAAGACAAAGTCAGTATTGCACCAAAGAAGACAGATGCGGGTTCCTGGTTGGTGCAGAAAATGTCCCACACCAGATGGATGAATGCAGTCTGGTTTGTGTCACTGGATTCCACCAACAAGCTTTGGTAAACGCAAAACTTGTGATTTGCGGAAAATGGCGCTGATCGGGCCTAGGAAGGATGAGGTCAACTCTACCCATGAGTGGGAGTTAGGGGGGCTCTCAGCAACTCAGAAAGCCCTCAGAAGACCAGGCAGCACACACAGGACTCCCACAGCAAGGGGACAAAGAAGGTGCAAATGGAGGCCCATGCAGGACAACACAAAGGATTCCCATGATGCCGGAGAACTATTCAGAAAGCTGTGCATGACAGGATGGAGTGCTGGGGGCCTAGGCTGTGCTGTGCATGAAGAGCTTCTTGGAAGGTCGCACACAAGCCTTGGTAAGTGTAAGTCACGTGGTGCACTGGGGTTCTGTCTTGTGTGGGAAGACAAGCTCTTAACTCCACCAAAATTGGACAGCTGGAAGTTGGGACTGTCAGAGTCACTTTAGACCACCAGCCCTGTCACTGGCTCCATGCCTGTCATCTGGTGAGGGGACCAAAGCCACCAGTTGTTGTTGAAGAGAGGTGCCGGCTGAAGCAGGGAAGTGATTCTGTCACTCCACTGGAGATTCCTTCGGTTCTTCTGGTGCAGGCTGAAGACAGCCAGTCCTCGGAGCATGCACAACCTGGAAACTATTGCAGTTGCTGGTAGGAGCTGAAGTTACAACGTTGCAGAAGTTGTCTTTGCTTGAAGTTTTGTAGAGTTCCTGGAGCAGTCAGCGGTTGATCCAACGACAGAAGATGAAGTAAAGGATGCAGAGGTTCCCTGCTGGAGTCAGAATCTGAAGAAACATCCAGAGGAGAGACCGTAAATAGCCCCAAGAGGGGAGTGGTCACCTAACCAGGTAAGCACCTATCAGGAGGGGTCTCTTACGTCACCTGCTGGCACTGGCCCTTCTGATGCTCCCAGAGTTCCCTGACTATCCTGAAAACAAGATGGCAGAACCCAAGGGCACACTGGAGGAGCTCAGGCACCATCCCTGGGGTGGTGATGGACAGGGGAGTGATCAGTCCCCTTTCCTTTGTCCACTTTTGTGAGCGAAACCAGGGACTGTGTGTCCCTGAACCGGTGTGGACTGGATTATGCAAGGAGGGCACCATCTGTGCCCTTCAAAACATTTCCAGAGGCTCTGGGAGGATACCCCTCCCATGCCTGTAACATATATTTCCAAAGGGAGAGGGTGTAACACTCCTCTCCTAAAGGAAATGCAATGTTCTGCCTTCCTGGGATCGAGCTGCTCAAGCCCCAGGAGGGCCGAAGCCTGTCTGTGAGGTAGCAGCAGCTGGGGCTGCAGTGAAAACCTCAGAAGGCTGGTATGGCCGGATCTGCGGGTCCATAGTGGAGCCCCCAAGGTGCATGGAATTGTAAAACCAATACTGGAATCAGTATTGGGGTACAATTCCCAGTTGTTAGACATCTTGCATGGCCATATTCAGAGTTACCATTGTGAAGCTGTACATAGGAATTCACCTATGTGCAGTGCGCACCCAAAATGGCATCCCCACACTTATGAAGTCCGGGAAAATGGGCCTGGACAATGTGGGGGCACTTCTGCTAGCCCTTACACACAGAAACTTTGCACCCAGCCTTCAGGGTCTGAAGGCCTGACATTAAGGTGACTTATAAGTGACCTGGGGTAGTGAAAATGGCTGTGAAATAGTGCATGCACTATATCACACAGGCTGCAATGGCAGTTCTGTAGAAGCCTTTTTATGGGTTCCGTATGGGTGGCACAAGAAATGCTGAAGCCTATAACGATCCCTTGAGACCCCAATGCCCTGAGTACCTAGATGCCATATACTAGGGACTTATAAGGGGGGTCCAGTATGCCAGTTTGGAATGAAATACTGGGTAACCAGTATTAAAGGACAAATTTGGAACCAGAGAAAAAGCATAAGCACTGGAATTCTGGTTAGCAGGACTCCAGTGACAAAGTCAAGCATATTTACAAAAACAGTGAAACAGACTGACAAGTAGGCCACAAACCATAATCTCTAGGGTCCTGACTAGCAGGAGCACACTGACACACTCAAAACACACAGGCAAAAATGGGAGTAACCATGCTTGAAAGAGGCTACTTTCTCACACACCCCCACTGATGAAGAAAGAAAGGAGGTGTAATGGCAGCCATCTTCTTCATGTTGTGCACATTCATCACAACAGAAGGTCCACTTGACATCCCTGTATGTCAGTTGAAGCACTGAATGATGTGAACACCTGCTCCTTTTACCTCTGGATCTTCATCACTTGCCACCTCCATTTTGTGAGCCTCTGCATCTCCCCTGTGTACTGATACAGCCCAGTGTTTAAGGATTGCAAAAAGACCTGGGAAAGGAGCCCTGAGATATTTCTGGCTAAATAGTATTATTTGTTCAAAAGTGTTTTATTTCAGCTACCTGTGTCTGTTTTCCTGTTGACTCTCTGTGTTTCAGGCAGCCTGGCCTCTTTTAAAGTGGTTTTTTTTTTAATTTGTTTTTGTCGTGTCTGTATGAATTGCCTTGCTACTTTGTGGCACATAACCCCCACTCCCCCCTTTTTTTCTTCTAAGTAAAAAGGCTACATACATCTTCCAGAGTGTGTTTTTAGGAGACTGTTTTAATCTGTTTATGTGATTTAAATTGTGCTTAAAAACTGTCTGCCCCCTGTTTCTTTTGCCTTTAAAAAAGCCTGATTTCAGAGTGCGCGCCCAGCAGTATTCCAGTGTTTCTTTCTTAAACAATCTCTCCCTTACCTGGAAAGTAGACTCTGCTAGCTTGGAAGTGTGGATTCAGCCTGTCTGTATCCAAGGAGATTCTGAATGGAGCAGCAGTTGCCTTTCCCCCTGACCACAGGGACTGGACTTAACGGATTGGCTCCCTGAGTCCCTGCTGCTCCTGAGCCCCGCCCCTCCACACCTGCTCTGGCCCCTTAAGTTTGTGAAGGGAAGCCCAGACAGCCACCTCCATTTTGTGAGCCTCTGCATCTCCCCTGTGTCCTGATACAGCCCAGTGTTTAAGGATTGCAAAAAGACCTAGGTAAGGAGCCCTGAGATATTTCTGGCTAAATAGTATTATTTGTTCAAAAGTGTTTTATTTCAGCTACCTGTGTCTGTTTTCCTGTTGACTCTCTGTGTTTCAGGCAGCCTGGCCTCTTTTAAAGTGGTGTTTTTTTTTATTCGTTTTTGTCGTGTCTGTATGAATTGCCTTGCTAGTTTGTGGCACATAATCCCCACTCCCCCCTTTTTTTTCTTCTATGTACAAAGGCTACATACATCTTCCAGAGTGTGTTTTTAGGAGACTGTTTTAATGTGTTTATGTGATTTAAATTGTGCTTAAAAACTGTCTGCCCCCCTGTTTCTTTTGCCTTTATAAAAGCCTGATTCAGAGTGCGCGCCCAGCAGTATTCCAGTGTTTCTTTCTTAAACAATCTCTCCCTTACCTGGAAAGTAGACTCTGCTAGCTTGGAAGTGTGGATTCAGCCTGTCTGTATCCAAGGAGATTCTAAATGGAGCAGCAGTTGCCTTTCCCCCTGACCACAGGGACTGGACTTAACTGATTGGCTCCCTGAGTCCCTGCTGCACCTGAGCCCCGCCCCTCCACACCTGCTCTGGCCCCTTAAGTTTGTGAAGGGAAGCCCAGACAGCCACCTCCATTTTGTGAGCCTCTGCGTCTCCCCTGTGTCCTGATACAGCCCAGTGTTCAAGGATTGCAAAAAGACCTAGGTAAGGAGCGCTGAGATATTTCTGAGTAAATAGCATTATTTGTTCAAAAGTGTTTTATTTCAGCTACCTGTGTCTGTTTTACTGTGGACTCTCTGTGTTTCAGGCAGCCTTGCCTTTTTTAAAGTGGTGTTTTTTATTAATTTGTTTTTGCCGTGTCTGTGTGAATTGCTTTGCTAGTTTGTGGCACATAACCCTTACTCCCAACTTTTTTTTCTTCTAAGTAAAAAGGCTACATACATGTTGCAGAGTGTGTTTTTAGGAAACTGTTTTAATCTGTTTCTGTGATTTAAATTGTGCTTAAAAACTGTCTGCCCCCTTGGTTTTTTTGCCTTTAAAAAAGCCCTATTTCAGAGTGCGCGCCCACAGTATTCCAGTGTTTGTTTCTTAAACAGTCTCTCCCTTACCTGTAAAGTAGACTCTGCTAGGTTGGAAGTGCGTCGGTATCCAAGGAGATTGTGAATAGAGCAGCAGTTGCCTTTCTCCCTGACCACAGGGACTGGACTTAGCTGATTGGCTCCCTGAGTCCCTGCTGCACCTGAGCCCCGCCCCCCCCCACACCTGGTCTGGCACCTTAAGTGTGTGGAGGGAAGCCCAAGACAGCCACCTCCATTTTGTGAGCCTCTGCATCTCTCCTGTGTCCTGATGCAGCCCAGTGTTCAAGGATTGCAAAAAGACCTAGGTAAGGAGCCCTGAGATATTTCTGGGTAAATAGGATTATTTGTTCAAAAGTGTTTTATTTCAGCTACCTGTGTCTGTTTTACTGTGGACTCTCTGTGTTTCAGGCAGCCTGGCCTCTTTTAAAGTGGTGTTTTTTTTTTATTCGTTTTTTTGCCGTGTCTGTGTGAATTGCTTTGCTACTTTGTGGCACATAACCCCCGCTCCCCCCTTTTTTTTCTTCTAAGTAAAAAGGCTACATACATCTTGCAGAGTGTGTTTTTAGGAGACTGTTTAAATCTGTTTCTGTGATTTAAATTGTGCTTAAAAACTGCCAGCCCCCTGTTTTTTTGGCCTTTACAAAAGCCCGATTTCAGGGTGCGCACCCAGCAGTATTCCAGTGTTTGTTTCTTAAACAATCTCTCCCTTACCTGGAAAGTAGACTCTGCTAGCTTGGAAGTGTGGATTCAGCCTGTCTGTGTCCAAGGAGATTCTGAATAGAGCAGCAGTTGCCTTTCCCCCTGACCACAGGGACTGGACTTAGCTGAATGGTTCCCTGAGTCCCTGCTGCACCTGAGCCCCGCCCCCCACACCTGCTCTGGCCCCTTAAGTTTGTGGAGGGAAGCCCAAAACAGCCGCCTCCATTTTGTGAGCCTCTGCATCTCCCCTGTGTCCTGATACAGCCCAGTGTTCAAGGATTGCAAAAAGGCCTAGGTAAGGAGCCCTGAGATATTTCTGGGTAAATAGCATGATTTCTTCAAAAGTGTTTTATTTCAGCTACCTGTGTCTTTGTTACTGTGGACTCTCTGTGTTTCAGGCAGCCTGGCCTCTGTTAAAGTGGTGTTATTTAAAATTTGTTTTTGCCGTGTCTGTGTGAATTGCCTTGCTAGTTTGTGGCACATAACCCCCGCTCCCCCCTTTTTTTTCTTCTAAGGAAAAATGCTACATACATCTTGCAGAGTGTGTTTTAGGAGACTGTTTTAATCTGTTTCTGTGATTTAAATTGTGCTTAAAAACTGTCTGACCCCTGTTTTTTTATTGCCTTTAAAAGAGCCCAATTTCAGAGTGTGCGCCCAGCAGTATTCCAGTGTTTGTTTCTTACACAATCTCTCCCTTACCTGGAAAGTAGACTCTGCTAGCTTGGAAGTGTGGATTCAGCCTGTCTGTATCCAAGGAGATTCTGAATAGAGCAGCAGTTCCCTTTCACCCTGACCACAGGGACTGGACTTAGCTGATTGGCTCCCTGAGTCCCTGCTGCACCTGGGCCCGCCCCCCCACACCTGCTCTGGCCCTTTAAGTTTGTGGAGAGAAGCCCAAGATAGCCACCTCCATTTAGTGAGCCTCTGCATCTCCCCTGTGTCCTGATACAGCCCAGTGTTCAAGGATTGCAAAAAGACCTAGGTAAGGAGCCCTGAGATATTTCTGGGTAAGCCTGGCCTCTTTTAAAGTGGTGTTTTTTAAAAATTAGTTTTTGCCGTGTCTGGGTGAATTGCCTTGCTAGTTTGTGGCACATAACCCCGCTTCCCCCTTTTTTTTCTTCTAAGTAAAAATGGTACATACATGTTGCAGAGTGTGATTTTAGGAGACTGTTTTAATCTGTTTCTGTGATTTAAATTGTGCTTAAAAACTGTCTGCCCCCCCTGTTTTTTTTGCCTTTAAAAAAGCCCGATTTCAGAGTGTGCGCCCAGCAGTATTCCAGTGTTTGTTTCTTAAACAATCTCTCCCTTACCTGGAAAGTAGACTCTGCTAGCTTGGAAGTGTGGATTCAGCCTGTCTGTATCCAAGGAGATTCTTAATAGAGCAGCAGTTGCCTTTCCCCCTGACCACAGAGACTGGACTTAGCTGATTGGCTCCCTGAGTCCCTGCTGCACCTGAGCCCCGCCCCCCACACCTGCTCTGGCCCTTTAAGTTTGTGGAGGGAAGCCCAAGATAGCCACCTCCATTTAGTGAGCCTCTGCATCTCCCCTGTGTCCTGATATAGCCCAGTGTTTAAGGATTGCAAATAGACCTAGGTAAGGAGCGCTGAGATATTTCTGGGTAAATAGCATTATTTGTTCAAAAGTGTTTTATTTCAGCTACCTGTGTCTGTTTTACTGTGGACTCTCTGTGTTTCAGGCAGCCTGGCCTCTTTTAAAGTGGTGTTTTTTTTTTAATTTGTTTTTGCCGTGTTTGTGTGAATTGCCTTGCTAGTTTGTGGCACATAGCCCCCTCTCCCCCTTTTTTTCTTCTAAGTAAAAAGGCTACATACATCTTGCAGAGTGTGTTTTTAGGAGACTGTTTTAATCTGGTCTGTGTTTTAAATTGTGCTTAAAAACTGTCTGCCCCCCTGTTTTGTTTTGCCTTTAAAAAAGCCAGATTTCAGAGTGCGCGCCCAGCAGTATTCCAGTATTTGTTTCTTAAACAATCTCTCCCTTACCTGGAAAGTATACTCTGCTAGCTTGAAGGTGTGGATTCAGCCTGTCTGTATCCAAGGAGATTCTGAATAGAGCAGCAGTTGCTTTCCCCCTGACCACAGGGACTGGACTTAGCTGATTGGCTCCTTGAGTCCCTGCTGCACCTGAGCCCCACCCCCCCACACCTTCTCTGGCCCTTTAAGTTTGTGGAGGGAAGCCCAAGAGAGCCACCTCCATTTTGTGAGCCTCTGCATCTCCCCTGTGTCTTGACACAGCTCAGTGTTCAAGGATTGCAAAAAGACCTGTGTAAGGAACCCTGAGATATTTCTGGGTAAATAGCATTATTTGTTCAAAAGTGTTTTATTTCAGCTACCTGTGTCTGTTTTACTGTGGACTCTCTGTGTTTCAGGCAGCCTGGCCTCTTTTGAAGTGTTTTTTTTTTAAAAATTCGTTTTTGCCATGTCTGTGTGAATTGCCTTGCTAGTTTGTGGCACATAACCCCCCCTCCCCCATTTTATCTCTTCTATGTAAAAATGCTCCATACATCTTGCAGAGTGTGTTTTTAGGGGACTGTTTTAATCTGTTTCTGTGATTTAAATTGTGCTTAAGAACTGTCTGCCCCCCTGTTTTTTTTTACCTTTAAAAAAGCCCGATTTCAGAGTGCGCGCCCAGCAGTATTCCAGTATTTGTTTCTTAAACAATCTCTCCCTTACCTGGAAAGTATACTCAGCTAGCTTGAAGGTGTGGATTCAGCCTGTCTGTATCCAAGAAGATTCTGAATAGAGCAGCAGTTGCTTCCCCCATGACCACAGGGACTGGACTTAGCTGATTGGCTCCTTGAGTCCCTGCTGCACCTGAGCCCCACCCTCCCACACCTGCTCTGGCCCTTTAGGTTTGTGGAGGGAAGCCCAAGACAGTCACCTCCATTGTGTGAGCCTCTGCATCTCCCCTGTGTCCTGATACAGCCCAGTCTTCAAGGATTGCAAAAAGACCTAGGTAAGGAGCCCTGAGATATTTCTGGGTAAATAGTATTATTTGTTGAAAAGTGTTTTATTTCAGCTACCTGTGTCTGTTTTACTGTGGACTCCCTGTGTTTCAGGCAGCCTGGCCTCTTTTGAAGTGGTGTTTTTTTTTTATTCGTTTTTGCAGTGTCTGTGTGAATTGCCTTGCTAGTTTGTGGCACATAACCCCGCTCCCCCCATTTTTTTCTTCTAAGTAAAGATGGTACATACATGTTGCAGAGTGTGATTTTAGGAGACTGTTTTAATCTGTTTCTGTGATTTAAATTGTGCTTAAAAACTGTCTGCCCCCCTGTTTTTTTTGCCTTTAAAAAAGCCCGATTTCAGAGTGTGCGCCCAGCAGTATTCCAGTGTTTGTTTATTAACCAATCTCTCCCTTACCTGGAAAGTAGACTCTGCTTGCTTGGAAGTGTGGATTCAGCCTGTCTGTATCCAAGGAGATTCTGAATAGAGCAGCAGTTGCCTTTCCCCCTGACCACAGAGACTGGACTTAGCTGATTGGCTCCCTGAGTCCCTGCTGCAGCTGAGCCCCGCCCCACCACACCAGCTGCGGCCCTTTAAGTTTGTGGAGGGAAGTCCAAGACAGCCACCTCCATTTTGTGAGCCTCTGCATCTCCCCTGTGTCCTGATACAGCCCAGTGTTCAAGGATTGCAAAAAGACCTGGGTAAGGAGCCCTGAGATATTTCTGGGTAAATAGCATTATTTGTTCAAAAGTGTTTTATTTCAGCTACCTGTGTCTGTTTTAGTGTGGACTCTCTGTGTTTCAGGCAGCCTGGCCTCCTTTAAAGTGGTGTTTTTTTTTAAATTCGTTTTTGCCCTGTCTGTGTGAATTGCCTTGCTAGTTTGTGGCACATAACCCCAACTCCCCCATTTTATCTCTTCTATGTAAAAATGCTCCATACATCTTGCAGAGTGTGTTTTAATCTGTTTCTGTGATTTAAACTGTGCTTAAGAACTGTCTACCCCCCTGGATTTTTTTGCCTTTAAAAAGTCCGATTTCAGATTGCGCGCCCAGCAGTATTCCAGTGTTTGTTTCTTAAACAATCTCTCCCTTACCTGGAAAGTAGACTCTGCTAGCTTGGAAGTGTGTATTCAGCCTGTCTGTATCCAAGGAGATTCTGAATAGAGCAGCAGTTGCCTTTCCCCCTGACCACAGAGACTGGACTTAGCTGATTGGCTCCCTGAGTCCCTGCTGCACCTGAGCCCCGCCCCACCGTACCAGCTGCGGCCCTTTAAGTTTGTGGAGGGAAGCCCAAGACAGCCACCTCCATTTTGTGAGCCTCTGCATCTCCCCTGTGTCCTGATACAGCCCAGTGTTCAAGGATTGCAAAAAGACCTAGGTAAGGAGCCCTGAGATATTACTGGGTAAATAGTATTATTTGTTCAAAAGTGTTTTATTTCAGCTACCTGTGTCTGTTTTACTGTGGACTCTCTGTTTTTCAGGCAGCCTGACCTCTTTTCAAGTGGTGTTTTTTTCAAATTCATTTTTGCCGTGTCTGTGTGAAGTGCTTTGCTACTTTGTCGCACATAACCCCCACCCCCCCTTTATTTTCTCCTAAATAAAAAGGCTACATACATCTTGCAGAGTGCATTTTTAGGAGACTGTTTTAATCTGTTTCTGTGATTTAAATTGTGCTTAAAAACTGTCTGCCCCCCTGTTTTTTTTTACCTTTAAAAAAGCCCGATTTCAGAGTGCGCGCCCAGCAGTATTCCAGTATTTGTTTCTTAAACAATCTCTCCCTTACCTGGAAAGTATACTCTGCTAGCTTGAAGGTGTGGATTCAGCCTGTCTGTATCCAAGAAGATTCTGAATAGATCAGCAGTTGCTTCCCCCCTGACCACAGGGACTGGACTTAGCTGATTGGCTCCTTGAGTCCCTGCTGCACCTGAGCCCCACCCTCCCACACCTGCTCTGGCCCTTTAGGTTTGTGGAGGGAAGCCCAAGACAGTCACCTCCATTGTGTGAGCCTCTGCATCTCCCCTGTGTCCTGATACAGCCCAGTGTTCAAGGATTGCAAAAAGACCTAGGTAAGGAGCCCTGAGATATTTCTGGGTAAATAGTATTATTTGTTGAAAAGTGTTTTATTTCAGCTACCTGTGTCTGTTTTACTGTGGACTCTCTGTGTTTCAGCCAGCCTGGCCTCTTTTGAAGTGGTGTTTTTTTTTAATTCGTTTTTGCAGTGTCTGTGTGAATTGCCTTGCTAGTTTGTGGCACATAACCCCGCTCCCCCCATTTTTTTCTTCTAAGTAAAGGTGGTACATACATGTTGCAGAGTGTGATTTTAGGAGACTGTTTTAATCTGTTTCTGTGATTTAAATTGTGCTTAAAAACTGTCTGCCCCCCTGTTTTTTTGCCTTTAAAAAAGCCCGATTTCAGAGTGTGCGCCCAGCAGTATTCCAGTGTTCGTTTCTTAACCAATCTCTCCCTTACCTGGAAAGTAGACTCTGCTAGCTTGGAAGTGTGGATTCAGCCTGTCTGTATCCAAGGAGATTCTGAATAGAGCAGCAGTTGCCTTTCCCCCTGACCACAGAGACTGGACTTAGCTGATTGGCTCCCTGAGTCCCTGCTGCACCTGAGCCCTGCCCCACCACACCAGCTGCGGCCCTTTAAGTTTGTGGAGGGAAGTCCAAGACAGCCACCTCCATTTTGTGAGCCTCTGCATCTCCCCTGTGTCCTGATACAGCCCAGTGTTCACGGATTGCAAAAAGACCTAGGTAAGGAGCCCTGAGATATTTCTGGGTAAATAGTATTATTTGTTCAAAAGTGTTTTATTTCAGCTACCTGTGTCCGTTTTACTGTGGACTTTCTGTGTTTCAGGCAGCCTGGCCTCTTTTAAAGTGGTGTTTTTTTTTAATTCGTTTTTGGCGAGTCTGTGTGAATTGCCTTGCTAGTTTGTGGCACATAACCCCCCCTCCCCCATTTTATCTCTTCTATGTAAAAATGCTCCATACATCTTGCAGAGTGTGTTTTTAGGGGACTGTTTTAATCTGTTTCTGTGATTTAAATTGTGCTTAAGAACTGTCTGCCCCCCTGTTTTTTTTTACCTTTAAAAAAGCCCGATTTCAGAGTGCGCGCCCAGCAGTATTCCAGTATTTGTTTCTTAAACAATCTCTCCCTTACCTGGAAAGTATACTCAGCTAGCTTGAAGGTGTGGATTCAGCCTGTCTGTATCCAAGAAGATTCTGAATAGAGCAGCAGTTGCTTCCCCCATGACCACAGGGACTGGACTTAGCTGATTGGCTCCTTGAGTCCCTGCTGCACCTGAGCCCCACCCTCCCACACCTGCTCTGGCCCTTTAGGTTTGTGGAGGGAAGCCCAAGACAGTCACCTCCATTGTGTGAGCCTCTGCATCTCCCCTGTGTCCTGATACAGCCCAGTGTTCAAGGATTGCAAAAAGACCTAGGTAAGGAGCCCTGAGATATTTCTGGGTAAATAGTATTATTTGTTGAAAAGTGTTTTATTTCAGCTACCTGTGTCTGTTTTACTGTGGACTCCCTGTGTTTCAGGCAGCCTGGCCTCTTTTGAAGTGGTGTTTTTTTTTTATTCGTTTTTGCAGTGTCTGTGTGAATTGCCTTGCTAGTTTGTGGCACATAACCCCGCTCCCCCCATTTTTTTCTTCTAAGTAAAGATGGTACATACATGTTGCAGAGTGTGATTTTAGGAGACTGTTTTATCTGTTTCTGTGATTTAAATTGTGCTTAAAAACTGTCTGCCCCCCTGTTTTTTTTGCCTTTAAAAAAGCCCGATTTCAGAGTGTGCGCCCAGCAGTATTCCAGTGTTTGTTTCTTAACCAATCTCTCCCTTACCTGGAAAGTAGACTCTGCTTGCTTGGAAGTGTGGATTCAGCCTGTCTGTATCCAAGGAGATTCTGAATAGAGCAGCAGTTGCCTTTCCCCCTGACCACAGAGACTGGACTTAGCTGATTGGCTCCCTGAGTCCCTGCTGCACCTGAGCCCCGCCCCACCACACCAGCTGCGGCCCTTTAAGTTTGTGGAGGGAAGTCCAAGACAGCCACCTCCATTTTGTGAGCCTCTGCATCTCCCCTGTGTCCTGATACAGCCCAGTGTTCAAGGATTGCAAAAAGACCTGGGTAAGGAGCCCTGAGATATTTCTGGGTAAATAGCATTATTTGTTCAAAAGTGTTTTATTTCAGCTACCTGTGTCTGTTTTAGTGTGGACTCTCTGTGTTTCAGGCAGCCTGGCCTCCTTTAAAGTGGTGTTTTTTTTAAAATTAGTTTTTGCCCTGTCTGTGTGAATTGCCTTGCTAGTTTGTGGCACATAACCCCAACTCCCCCATTTTATCACTTCTATGTAAAAATGCTCCATACATCTTGCAGAGTGTGTTTTTAGGGGACTGTTTTAATCTGTTTCTGTGATTTAAACTGTGCTTAAGAACTGTCTACCCCCCTGGATTTTTTTGCCTTTAAAAAGTCCGATTTCAGATTGCGCGCCCAGCAGTATTCCAGTGTTTGTTTCTTAAACAATCTCTCCCTTACCTGGAAAGTAGACTCTGCTAGCTTGGAAGTGTGTATTCAGCCTGTCTGTATCCAAGGAGATTCTGAATAGAGCAGCAGTTGCCTTTCCCCCTGACCACAGAGACTGGACTTAGCTGATTGGCTCCCTGAGTCCCTGCTGCACCTGAGCCCCGCCCCACCGTACCAGCTGCGGCCCTTTAAGTTTGTGGAGGGAAGCCCAAGACAGCCACCTCCATTTTGTGAGCCTCTGCATCTCCCCTGTGTCCTGATACAGCCCAGTGTTCAAGGATTGCAAAAAGACCTAGGTAAGGAGCCCTGAGATATTACTGGGTAAATAGTATTATTTGTTCAAAAGTGTTTTATTTCAGCTACCTGTGTCTGTTTTACTGTGGACTCTCTGTTTTTCAGGCAGCCTGACCTCTTTTCAAGTGGTGTTTTTTTCAAATTCATTTTTGCCGTGTCTGTGTGAAGTGCTTTGCTACTTTGTCGCACATAACCCCCACCCCCCCTTTGTTTTCTCCTAAATAAAAAGGCTACATACATCTTGCAGAGTGCGTTTTTAGGAGACTGTTTTAATCTGTTTCTGTGATTTAAATTGTGCTTAAAAACTGTCTGCCCCCCTGTTTTTTTTTACCTTTAAAAAAGCCCGATTTCAGAGTGCGCGCCCAGCAGTATTCCAGTATTTGTTTCTTAAACAATCTCTCCCTTACCTGGAAAGTATACTCTGCTAGCTTGAAGGTGTGGATTCAGCCTGTCTGTATCCAAGAAGATTCTGAATAGATCAGCAGTTGCTTCCCCCCTGACCACAGGGACTGGACTTAGCTGATTGGCTCCTTGAGTCCCTGCTGCACCTGAGCCCCACCCTCCCACACCTGCTCTGGCCCTTTAGGTTTGTGGAGGGAAGCCCAAGACAGTCACCTCCATTGTGTGAGCCTCTGCATCTCCCCTGTGTCCTGATACAGCCCAGTGTTCAAGGATTGCAAAAAGACCTAGGTAAGGAGCCCTGAGATATTTCTGGGTAAATAGTATTATTTGTTGAAAAGTGTTTTATTTCAGCTACCTGTGTCTGTTTTACTGTGGACTCTCTGTGTTTCAGGCAGCCTGGCCTCTTTTGAAGTGGTGTTTTTTTTTAATTCGTTTTTGCAGTGTCTGTGTGAATTGCCTTGCTAGTTTGTGGCACATAACCCCGCTCACCCCATTTTTTTCTTCTAAGTAAAGGTGGTACATACATGTTGCAGAGTGTGATTTTAGGAGACTGTTTTAATCTGTTTCTGTGATTTAAATTGTGCTTAAAAACTGTCTGCCCCCCTGTTTTTTTTGCCTTTAAAAAAGCCCGATTTCAGAGTGTGCGCCCAGCAGTATTCCAGTGTTTGTTTCTTAACCAATCTCTCCCTTACCTGGAAAGTAGACTCTGCTAGCTTGGAAGTGTGGATTCAGCCTGTCTGTATCCAAGGAGATTCTGAATAGAGCAGCAGTTGCCTTTCCCCCTGACCACAGAGACTGGACTTAGCTGATTGGCTCCCTGAGTCCCTGCTGCACCTGAGCCCTGCCCCACCACACCAGCTGCGGCCCTTTAAGTTTGTGGAGGGAAGTCCAAGACAGCCACCTCCATTTTGTGAGCCTCTGCATCTCCCCTGTGTCCTGATACAGCCCAGTGTTCAAGGATTGCAAAAAGACCTAGGTAAGGAGCCCTGAGATATTTCTGGGTAAATAGTATTATTTGTTCAAAAGTGTTTTATTTCAGCTACCTGTGTCCGTTTTACTGTGGACTTTCTGTGTTTCAGGCAGCCTGGCCTCTTTTAAAGTGGTGTTTTTTTTAATTCGTTTTTGGCGAGTCTGTGTGAATTGCCTTGCTAGTTTGTGGCACATAACCCCGCTCCCCCCATTTTTTTCTTCTAAGTAAAAATGGTACATACATGTTGCAGAGTGTGATTTTAGGAGACTGTTCTAATCTGTTTCTGTGATTTAAATTGTGCTTAAAAACTGTCTGCCCCCCTGTTTTTTTTGCCTTTAAAAAAGCCAGATTTCAGAGTGTGCACCCAGCAGTATTCCAGTGTTTGTTTCTTAAACAATCTCTCCCTTACCTGGAAAGTACACTCTGCTAGCTTGGAAGTGTGGATTCAGCCTGTCTGTATCCAAGGAGATTCTGAATAGAGCAGCAGTTGCCTTTCCCCCTGACCACAGAGACTGGACTTAGCTGATTGGCTCCCTGAGTCCCTGCTGCACCTGAGCCCCACCCTCCCCACACCTACTCTGGCCCCTTAAGTTTGTGGAGGGAAGCCCAAGAGAGCCACCTCCATTTTGTGAGCGTCTGCATCTCCCCTGTGTCCTGATACAGCCCAGTGTTTAAGGATTGCAAAAAGACCTAGGTAAGGAGCCCTGAGATATTTCTGGGTAAATAGCATTATTTGTTCAAAAGCGTTTTATTTTAGCTACCTGTGTCTGTTTTACTGTGGACTCTCTGTGTTTCAGGCGGCCTGGCCTCTTTTAAAGTGGTGTTTTTTTTTTAAATTGTTTTTGCTATGTCAGTGTGAATTGCCTTGCTAGTTTGTGGCACATAACCCCCACCCCCCCCTTTTTTTCTTCTAAGTAAAAAGGCTACTTACATCTTGCAGAGTGTGTTTATAGGAGACTGTTTTAATCTGTTTCTGTGATTTAAATTGTGTTTAAAAACTGTCTACCCCCTTGTTTATTTTGCCTATCAAAAAGCCCGATTTCAGAGTGTTCACCCAGCAGTATTCCAGTATTTGTTTCTTAAACAATCTCTCCCTTACCTGGAAAGTAAACTCTACTAGCTTGGAAGTGTGGATTCAGCCTGTCTGTATCCAAAGAGATTCTGAATAGAGCAGCAGTTGCCTTTCCCCCTGACCACAGAGACTGGACTTAGCTGATTGGCTCCCTGAGTCCCTGCTGTACCTGAGCCCCGCCCCCCCACACCTGCTATGGCCCCTTATGTTTGTGGAGGGAAGCCCAAGAGAGCCACCTCCATTTAGTGAGCCTCTGCATCTCCCCTGTGTCCTGATTCAGCTCAGTGTTCAAGGATTGCAAAAAGACCTAGGTAAGGAGCCCTGAGATATTTTTGGGTAAATAGTATTATTTGTTCAAAAAGTGTTTTATTTCAGATACCTGTGTCTGTTTTCCTGTTGACTCTCTGTTTTTCAGGCAGCCTGGCCTCTTTTAAAGTGGTGTTTTTTTTTATTTGTTTTTGCCGTGTCTGCATGAATTGCCTTGCTAGTTTGTGGCACATAACCCCCGCTCCCCCCCTTTTTTTCTTTTAAATAAAAAGGCTACATACATCTTGCAGAGTGTGTTTTTAGGAGACTGTTTTAATCTGTTTCTGTGATTTAAATTGTGCTTAAGAACTGTCTGCCCCCCTGATTTTTTTTTGCCTTTAAAAAGGCCCGATTTCAGAGTGCGCGCCCAGCAGTATTCCAGTGTTTGTTTCTTAAACAATCTCTCCCTTACCTGGAAAGTAGACTCTGCTAGTTTGGAAGTGTGAATTCAGCCTGTCTGTAACCAAGTAGATTCTGAATAGAGCAGCAGTTGCTTCCCCCATGACCACAGGGACTGGACTTAGCTGATTGGCTCCTTGAGTCCCTGCTGCATCTGAGCCCCACCCTCCCACACCTGCTCTGGCCCTTTAGGTTTGTGGAGGGAAGCCCAAGACAGTCACCTCCATTGTGTGAGCCTCTGCATCTCCCCTGTGTCCTGATACAGCCCAGTGTTCAAGGATTGCAAAAAGACCTAGGTAAGGAGCCCTGAGATATTTCTGGGTAAATAGTATTATTTGTTGAAAAGTGTTTTATTTCAGCTACCTGTGTCTGTTTTACTGTGGACTCCCTGTGTTTCAGGCAGCCTGGCCTCTTTTGAAGTGGTGTTTTTTTTTTATTCGTTTTTGCAGTGTCTGTGTGAATTGCCTTGCTAGTTTGTGGCACATAACCCCGCTCCCCCCATTTTTTTCTTCTAAGTAAAGATGGTACATACATGTTGCAGAGTGTGATTTTAGGAGACTGTTTTATCTGTTTCTGTGATTTAAATTGTGCTTAAAAACTGTCTGCCCCCCTGTTTTTTTTGCCTTTAAAAAAGCCCGATTTCAGAGTGTGCGCCCAGCAGTATTCCAGTGTTTGTTTCTTAACCAATCTCTCCCTTACCTGGAAAGTAGACTCTGCTTGCTTGGAAGTGTGGATTCAGCCTGTCTGTATCCAAGGAGATTCTGAATAGAGCAGCAGTTGCCTTTCCCCCTGACCACAGAGACTGGACTTAGCTGATTGGCTCCCTGAGTCCCTGCTGCACCTGAGCCCCGCCCCACCACACCAGCTGCGGCCCTTTAAGTTTGTGGAGGGAAGTCCAAGACAGCCACCTCCATTTTGTGAGCCTCTGCATCTCCCCTGTGTCCTGATACAGCCCAGTGTTCAAGGATTGCAAAAAGACCTGGGTAAGGAGCCCTGAGATATTTCTGGGTAAATAGCATTATTTGTTCAAAAGTGTTTTATTTCAGCTACCTGTGTCTGTTTTAGTGTGGACTCTCTGTGTTTCAGGCAGCCTGGCCTCCTTTAAAGTGGTGTTTTTTTTTTAATTAGTTTTGCCTTGCTAGTTTGTGGCACATAACCCCAACTCCCCCATTTTATCTCTTCTATGTAAAAATGCTCCATACATCTTGCAGAGTGTGTTTTTAGGGGACTGTTTTAATCTGTTTCTGTGATTTAAACTGTGCTTAAGAACTGTCTACCCCCCTGGATTTTTTTGCCTTTAAAAAGTCCGATTTCAGATTGCGCGCCCAGCAGTATTACAGTGTTTGTTTCTTAAACAATCTCTCCCTTACCTGGAAAGTAGACTCTGCTAGCTTGGAAGTGTGTATTCAGCCTGTCTGTATCCAAGGAGATTCTGAATAGAGCAGCAGTTGCCTTTCCCCCTGACCACAGAGACTGGACTTAGCTGATTGGCTCCCTGAGTCCCTGCTGCACCTGAGCCCCGCCCCACCGTACCAGCTGCGGCCCTTTAAGTTTGTGGAGGGAAGCCCAAGACAGCCACCTCCATTTTGTGAGCCTCTGCATCTCCCCTGTGTCCTGATACAGCCCAGTGTTCAAGGATTGCAAAAAGACCTAGGTAAGGAGCCCTGAGATATTTCTGGGTAAATAGTATTATTTGTTCAAAAGTGTTTTATTTCAGCTACCTGTGTCTGTTTTACTGTGGACTCTCTGTTTTTCAGGCAGCCTGACCTCTTTTCAAGTGGTGTTTTTTTCAAATTCATTTTTGCCGTGTCTGTGTGAAGTGCTTTGCTACTTTGTCGCACATAACCCCCACCCCCCCTTTATTTTCTCCTAAATAAAAAGGCTACATACATCTTGCAGAGTGCGTTTTTAGGAGACTGTTTTAATCTGTTTCTGTGATTTAAATTGTGCTTAAAAACTGTCTGCCCCCCTGTTTTTTTTTACCTTTAAAAAAGCCCGATTTCAGAGTGCGCGCCCAGCAGTATTCCAGTATTTGTTTCTTAAACAATCTCTCCCTTACCTGGAAAGTATACTCTGCTAGCTTGAAGGTGTGGATTCAGCCTGTCTGTATCCAAGAAGATTCTGAATAGATCAGCAGTTGCTTCCCCCCTGACCACAGGGACTGGACTTAGCTGATTGGCTCCTTGAGTCCCTGCTGCACCTGAGCCCCACCCTCCCACACCTGCTCTGGCCCTTTAGGTTTGTGGAGGGAAGCCCAAGACAGTCACCTCCATTGTGTGAGCCTCTGCATCTCCCCTGTGTCCTGATACAGCCCAGTGTTCAAGGATTGCAAAAAGACCTAGGTAAGGAGCCCTGAGATATTTCTGGGTAAATAGTATTATTTGTTGAAAAGTGTTTTATTTCAGCTACCTGTGTCTGTTTTACTGTGGACTCTCTGGGCCTGATTCTAACTTTGGAGGACGGTGTTAAACCGTCCCAAAAGTGGCGGATATACCACCTACCGTATTACGAGTTCCATAGCATATAATGGACTCGTAATACGGTAGGTGGTATATCCGCCACTTTTGGGACGGTTTAACACCGTCCTCCAAAGTTAGAATCAGGCCCTCTGTGTTTCAGGCAGCCTGGCCTCTTTTGAAGTGGTGTTTTTTTTAATTCGTTTTTGCAGTGTCTGTGTGAATTGCCTTGCTAGTTTGTGGCACATAACCCCGCTCCCCCCATTTTTTTCTTCTAAGTAAAGGTGGTACATACATGTTGCAGAGTGTGATTTTAGGAGACTGTTTTAATCTGTTTCTGTGATTTAAATTGTGCTTAAAAACTGTCTGCCCCCCTGTTTTTTTTGCCTTTAAAAAAGCCCGATTTCAGAGTGTGCGCCCAGCAGTATTCCAGTGTTTGTTTCTTAACCAATCTCTCCCTTACCTGGAAAGTAGACTCTGCTAGCTTGGAAGTGTGGATTCAGCCTGTCTGTATCCAAGGAGATTCTGAATAGAGCAGCAGTTGCCTTTCCCCCTGACCACAGAGACTGGACTTAGCTGATTGGCTCCCTGAGTCCCTGCTGCACCCGAGCCCTGCCCCACCACACCAGCTGCGGCCCTTTAAGTTTGTGGAGGGAAGTCCAAGACAGCCACCTCCATTTTGTGAGCCTCTGCATCTCCCCTGTGTCCTGATACAGCCCAGTGTTCAAGGATTGCAAAAAGACCTAGGTAAGGAGCCCTGAGATATTTCTGGGTAAATAGTATTATTTGTTCAAAAGTGTTTTATTTCAGCTACCTGTGTCCGTTTTACTGTGGACTTTCTGTGTTTCAGGCAGCCTGGCCTCTTTTAAAGTGGTGTTTTTTTTAATTCGTTTTTGGCGAGTCTGTGTGAATTGCCTTGCTAGTTTGTGGCACATAACCCCGCTCCCCCCATTTTTTTCTTCTAAGTAAAAATGGTACATACATGTTGCAGAGTGTGATTTTAGGAGACTGTTCTAATCTGTTTCTGTGATTTAAATTGTGCTTAAAAACTGTCTGCCCCCCTGTTTTTTTCGCCTTTAAAAAAGCCAGATTTCAGAGTGTGCACCCAGCAGTATTCCAGTGTTTGTTTCTTAAACAATCTCTCCCTTACCTGGAAAGTACACTCTGCTAGCTTGGAAGTGTGGATTCAGCCTGTCTGTATCCAAGGAGATTCTGAATAGAGCAGCAGTTGCCTTTCCCCCTGACCACAGAGACTGGACTTAGCTGATTGGCTCCCTGAGTCCCTGCTGCACCTGAGCCCCACCCTCCCCACACCTACTCTGGCCCCTTAAGTTTGTGGAGGGAAGCCCAAGAGAGCCACTTCCATTTTGTGAGCGTCTGCATCTCCCCTGTGTCCTGATACAGCCCAGTGTTTAAGGATTGCAAAAAGACCTAGGTAAGGAGCCCTGAGATATTTCTGGGTAAATAGCATTATTTGTTCAAAAGCGTTTTATTTTAGCTACCTGTGTCTGTTTTACTGTGGACTTTCTGTGTTTCAGGCGGCCTGGCCTCTTTTAAAGTGGTGTTTTTTTTTAAATTGTTTTTGCTATGTCAGTGTGAATTGCCTTGCTAGTTTGTGGCACATAATCCCCACCCCCCCTTTTTTTCTTCTAAGTAAAAAGGCTACTTACATCTTGCAGAGTGTGTTTATAGGAGACTGTTTTAATCTGTTTCTGTGATTTAAATTGTGTTTAAAAACTGTCTACCCCCTTGTTTATTTTGCCTATCAAAAAGCCCGATTTCAGAGTGTTCACCCAGCAGTATTCCAGTATTTGTTTCTTAAACAATCTCTCCCTTACCTGGAAAGTAAACTCTACTAGCTTGGAAGTGTGGATTCAGCCTGTCTGTATCCAAAGAGATTCTGAATAGGGCAGCAGTTGCCTTTCCCCCTGACCACAGAGACTGGACTTAGCTGATTGGCTCCCTGAGTCCCTGCTGTACCTGAGCCCCGCCCCCCCACACCTGCTATGGCCCCTTATGTTTGTGGAGGGAAGCCCAAGAGAGCCACCTCCATTTAGTGAGCCTCTGCATCTCCCCTGTGTCCTGATTCAGCTCAGTGTTCAAGGATTGCAAAAAGACCTAGGTAAGGAGCCCTGAGATATTTTTGGGTAAATAGTATTATTTGTTCAAAAAGTGTTTTATTTCAGATACCTGTGTCTGTTTTACTGTTGACTCTCTGTTTTTCAGGCAGCCTGGCCTCTTTTAAAGTGGTGTTTTTTTTTTATTTGTTTTTGCCGTGTCTGCATGAATTGCCTTGCTAGTTTGTGGCACATAACCCCCGCTCCCCCCCTTTTTTTCTTTTAAATAAAAAGGCTACAAACATCTTGCAGAGTGTGTTTTTAGGAGACTGTTTTAATCTGTTTCTGTGATTTAAATTGTGCTTAAGAACTGTCTGCCGCCCTGATTTTTTTTTGCCTTTAAAAAGGCCCGATTTCAGAGTGCGCGCCCAGCAGTATTCCAGTGTTTGTTTCTTAAACAATCTCTCCCTTACCTGGAAAGTAGACTCTGCTAGCTTGGAAGTGTGAATTCAGCCTGTCTGTATCCAAGTAGATTCTGAATAGAGCAGCAGTTGCCTTTCCCCCTGACCACAGAGACTGGACTTAGCTGATTGGCTCCCTGAGTCCCTGCTGCACCTGAGCCCCACCCCCCCACACCTACTCTGGCCCCTTAAGTTTGTGGAGGGAAGCCCAAGAGAGCCAACTCCATTTTGTGAGCCTCTGCATCTCCCCTCTGTCTTGATACAGCCCAGTGTTCAAGGATTGCGAAAAGACCTTGGTAAGGAGCCCTGAGATATTTCTGGGTAAATAGCATTATTTGTTCAAAAGTGTTTTATTTCAGCTACCTGTGTCTGTTTTACTGATGACTCTCTGTGTTTCAGCCAGCCTGGCCTCTTTTAAAGTGGTGTTTTTTTTTAATTTGTTTTTGCTGAGTCTGTGTGAATTGACTTGCTAGTTTGTGGCACATAACCCCCCTCCCCCATTTTTTCTCTTCTATGTAAAAATGCTCCATACATCTTGCAGAGTGTGTTTTTAGGGGACTGTTTTAACCTGTTTCTGTGATTTAAATTGTGGTTAAGAACTGTCTACCCCCCTGGATTTTTTTGCCTTTAAAAAAGCCCGATTTCAGATTGCGCGCTCAGCAGTATTCCAGTGTTTGTTTCTTAAACAATCTCTCTCTTACCTGGAAAGTAGACTCTGCTAGCTTGGAAGAGTGGATTCAGCCTGTCTGTATCCAAGGAGATTCTGAATAGAGCAGCAGTAGACTTTCCCCCTGACCACAGGGACTGGACTTAGATGATTGGCTCCCTGAGTCCCTGCTGCACCTGAGCCCCGCCCCAAAACACCAGATGCAGCCCTTTAAGTTAGTGGAGGGAAGCCCAAGACAGCCACCTCCATTTTGTCAGCCTCTGTATCTCCCCTGTGTCCTGATACAGCCCAGTGTTCAAGGATTGCAAAAAGACATAGGTAAGGAGCCCTGAGATATTTTTGGGTAAATAGTATTATTTGTTCAAAAAGTGTTTTATTTCAGCTTCCTGTGTATGTTTTACTGTGGACTCTCTGTGTTTCAGGCAGCCTGGCCTCTTTTAAAGTGGTGTTTCTTTTAAATTTGTTTTTGGCGTGTCTGTGTGAATTGCCATGCTAGCTTGTGGCACATAACCCCCGCTCCCCCCGTTTTTTTCCTTTTAAATAAAAAGGCTACATACATCTTGCAGAGTGTGTTTTTAGGAGACTGTTTTAATCTGTTTCTGTGATTTAAATTGTGCTTAAGAACTGTCTGACACCCTGTTTTTGTTGCCTTTAAAAAAGCCCGATTTCAGAGTGCGCGCCCAGCAGTATTCCAGTGTTTGTTTCTTAAACAATCTCTCCCTTACCTGGAAAGTAGACTCTGCTAGCTTGGAAGAGTGGATTCAACCTGTCTGTATCCAAGGAGATTCTGAATAGAGCAACAGTTGCTTTTCCCGCTGACCACAGGGACTGGACTTAGCTGATTGGCTCCCTGAGTCCCTGCTGCTCCTGAGCCCCCCCCACACCTGCTCCGGCCCTTTAAGTTTGTGGGGGGAAGCCCAAGACAGCCACCTCCATTTTGTGAGCCTCTGCATCTCCCCTGTGTCCTGATATAGCCCAGTGTTTAAGGATTGCAAAAAGACCTAGGTAAGGAGCGCTGAGATATTTCTGGGTAAATAGCATTATTTGTTCAAAAGTGTTTTATTTCAGCTACCTGTGTCTGTTTTACTGTGGACTCTCTGTGTTTAAGGCAGCCTGGCCTCTTTTAAAGTGGTGTTTCTCTTAAAAACAAATTGCCGTGTCTGTGTGAATTGCCTTGCTAGTTTGTGGCACATAACCCCTGCTCCCCCCGTTTTTTTCTTTTAAATAAAAAGGCTACATACATCTTGCAGAGTGTGTTTTTAGGAGACTGTTTTAATCTGTTTCTGTGATTTAAATTGTGCTTAAGAACTGTCTGCCCCCCTGTTTTTTTGGCCTTTAAAAAAGCCCAATTTCAGAGTGCACGCCCAGCAGTGTTCCAGTGTTTGTTTCTTAAACAATCTCTCCCTTCCCTGGAAAGTAGACTCTGCTAGCTTGGAAGAGTGGATTCAGCCTGTCTGTATCAAAGGAGATTCTGAATAGAGCAACAGTTGCCATTCCCCCTGACCACAGGGACTGGACTTAGCTGATTGGCTCCCTGAGTCCCTGCTGCTCCTGAGCCCCCCCCCCACACCTGCTCTGGCCGTTTAAGTTTGTGGGGGGAAGCCCAAGACAGCCACCTCCATTTTATGAGCCTCTGCATCTCCCCTGTGTCCTGATATAGCCCAGTGTTTAAGGATTGCAAAAGGACCTAGGTAAGGAGCGCTGAGATATTTCTGGGTAAATAGCATTATTTGTTCAAAAGTGTTTTATTTCAGCTACCTGTGTCTGTTTTACTGTGGACTCTCTGTGTTTCAGGCAGCCTGGCCTCTTTTAAAGTGGTGTTTCTTTTAAATTCGTTTTTGCCGTGTCTGTGTAAATTGCCTTGCTAGTTTGTGGCACATAACCCCGCTCCCCCCGTTTTTTTCTTTTAAATAAAAAGGCTACATACATCTTGCAGAGTGTGGTTTTAGGAGACTGTTTTAATCTGTTTCTGTGATTTAAATTGTGCTTAAGAACTGTCTGCCCCCCTGTTTTTTTGGCCTTTAAAAAAGCCCGATTTCAGAGTGCGCGCCCAGCAGTATTCCAGTGTTTGTTTCTTAAACAATCTCTCCCTTACCTGGAAAGTAGACTCTGCTAGCTTGGAAGAGTGGATTCAGCCTGTCTGTATCGAAGGAGATTCTGAATAGAGCAACAGTTGCCTTTCCCCCTGAGAACAGGGACTGGACTTAGCTGATTGGCTCCCTGAGTCCCTGCTGCACCTAAGCCCCGCCCCCCCCACACCTGCTCTGGCCCTTTAAGTTTGTGGGGGGAAGCCCAAGACAGCCACCTCCATTTTGTGAGCCTCTGCATCTCCCCTGTGTCCTGATACAGCTCAGTGTTCAAGGATTGCAAAAAGACCTAGGTAAGGAGCCCTGAGATATTTCTGGCTAAATAGTATTATTTGTTCAAAAGTGTTCTATTTCAGCTACCTGTGTCTGTTTTACTGTTGACTCTCTGTTTTTCAGGCAGCCTGGCCTCTTTTAAAGTGGTGTTTTTTTTTAATTCATTTTTGCCGTGTCTGTGTGAATTGCCTTGCTAGTTTGTGGCACATAATCCCCGCTCCCCCCCTTTTTTTCTTTTAAATAAAAAGGCTACATACATCTTGAAGAGTGTGTTTTTAGGAGACTGTTTTAATCTGTTTCTGTGATTTAAATTGTGCTTAAGAACTGTCTGCCACCCTGTTTTTTTTGCCTTTAAATAGGCCCGATTTCAGAGTGCGCGCCCAGCAGTATTCCAGTGCTTGTTTCTTAAACAATCTCTCCCTTACCTGGAAAGTAGACTCTGCTTGCTTGGAAGAGTGGATTCAGCCTGTCTGTATCAAAGGAGATTCTGAATAGAGCAACAGTTGCCATTCCCCCTGACCACGGGGACTGGACCTAGCTGATTGGCTCCCTGAGTCCCTGCTGCTCCTGAGCCCCCCCCCCACACCTGCTCTGGCCCTTTAAGTTTGTGGGGGGAAGCCCAAGACAGCCACCTCCATTTTGTGACCCTCTGCATCTCCCCTGTGTCCTGATATAGCCCAGTGTTTAAGGATTGCAAAAAGACCTAGGTAAGGAGCGCTGAGATATTTCTGGGTAAATAGCATTATTTGTTCAAAAGTGTTTTATTTCAGCTACCTGTGTCTGTTTTACTGTGGACTCTCTGTGTTTCAGGCAGCCTGGCCTCTTTTAAAGTGGTGTTTCTTTTAAATTCGTTTTTGCCGTGTCTGTGCGAATTGCCTTGCTAGTTTGTGGCACATAACCCCCCCTCCCCCATTTTTTCTCTTCTATGTAAAAATGCTCCATACATCTTGCAGAGTGTGTTTTTAGGGGACTGTTTTAACCTGTTTCTGTGATTTAAATTGTGGTTAAGAACTGTCTACCCCCCTGGATTTTTTTGCCTTTAAAAAAGCCCGATTTCAGATTGCTCGCCCAGCAGTATTCCAGTGTTTGTTTCTTAAACAATCTCTCTCTTACCTGGAAAGTAGACTCTGCTAGCTTGGAAGAGTGGATTCAGCCTGTCTGTATCCAAGGAGATTCTGAATAGAGCAGCAGTAGACTTTCCCCCTGACCACAGGGACTGGACATAGCTGATGGGCTCCCTGAGTCCCTGCTGCACCTGAGCCCCGCCCCAAAACACCAGATGCAGCCCTTTAAGTTTGTGGAGGGAAGCCCAAGACAGCCACCTCCATTTTGTGAGCCTCTGCATCTCCCCTGTGTCCTGATACAGCCCAGTGTTCAAGGATTGCAAAAAGACGTAGGTAAGGAGCCCTGAGATATTTTTGGGTAAATAGTATTATTTGTTCAAAAAGTGTTTTATTTCAGCTACCTGTGTCTGTTTTACTGTGGACTCTCTGTGTTTCAGGCAGCCTGGCCTCTTTTAAAGTGGTGTTTCTTTTAAATTTGTTTTTGGCGTGTCTGTGTGAATTGCCATGCTAGCTTGTGGCACATAACCCCGGCTCCCCCCGTTTTTTTCCTTTTAAATAAAAAGGCTACATACATCTTGCAGAGTGTGTTTTTAGGAGACTGTTTTAATCTGTTTTTTGTGCTTTAAATTGTGCTTAAGAACTGTCTGCCCCCCTGTTTTTTTTGCCTTTAAAAAAGCCCGATTTCAGAGTGCGCGCCCAGCAGTATTCCAGTGTTTGTTTCTTAAACAATCTCTCCCTTACCTGGAAAGTAGACTCTGCTAGCTTGGAAGAGTGGATTCAACCTGTCTGTATCCAAGGAGATTCTGAATAGAGCAACAGTTGCTTTTCCCGCTGACCACAGGGACTGGACTTAGCTGATTGGCTCCCTGAGTCCCTTCTGCTCCTGAGTCCCCCCCACACCTGCTCCGTCCCTTTAAGTTTGTGGGGGGAAGCCCAAGACAGCCACCTCCATTTTGTGAGCCTCTGCATCTCCCCTGTGTCCTGATATAGCCCAGTGTTTAAGGATTGCAAAAAGACCTAGGTAAGGAGCGCTGAGATATTTCTGGGTAAAAAGCATTATTTGTTCAAAAGTGTTTTATTTCAGCTACCTGTGTCTGTTTTACTGTGGACTCTCTGTGTTTCAGGCAGCCTGGCCTCTTTTAAAGTGGTGTTTCTTTTAAATTTGTTTTTGCCGTGTCTGTGTGAATTGCCTTGCTAGTTTGTGGCACATAACCCCCGCTCCCCCCGTTTTTTTCTTTTAAATAAAAAGGCTACATACATCTTGCAGAGTGTGTTTTTTGGAGACTGTTTTAATCTGTTTCTGTGATTTAAATTGTGCTTAAGAACTGTCTGCCCCCCTGTTTTTTTGGCCTTTAAAAAAGCCCGATTTCAGAGTGCGCGCCCAGCAGTATTCCAGTGTTTGTTTCTTAAACAATCTCTCCCTTACCTGGAAAGTAGACTCTGCTAGCTTGGAAGAGTGGATTTAGCCTGTCTGTATCGAAGGAGATTCTGAATAGAGCAACAGTTGCCTTTCCCCCTGACCACAGGGACTGGACTTAGCTGATTGGCTCCCTGAGTCCCTGCTGCACCTGAGCCCCGCCCCACCACACCTGCTCTGGCCCTTTAAGTTTGTGGGGGGAAGCGCAAGACAGCCACCTCCATTTTGTGAGCCTCTGCATCTCCCCTGTGTCCTGATACAGCTCAGTGTTCAAGGATTGCAAAAAGACGTAGGTAAGGAGCCCTGAGATATTTCTGGCTAAATAGTATTATTTGTTCAAAAGTGTTTTATTTCAGCTACCTGTGTCTGTTTTACTGTTAACTCTCTGTTTTTCAGGCAGCCTGGCCTCTTTTAAAGTGGTGTTTTTTTAAATTCGTTTTTGCCGTGTCTGTGTGAATTGCCATGCTAGCTTGTGGCACATAACCCCCGCTCCCCCCTTTTTTTCTTTTAAATAAAAAGGCTACATACATCTTGCAGAGTGTGTTTTTAGGAGACTGTTTTAATCTGTTTCTGTGATTTAAATTGTGCTTAAGAACTGTCTGCCCCCCTGTTTTTTTTGCCTTTAAAAAGGCCCGATTTCAGAGTGCGCGCCCAGCAGTATTCCAGTGTTTGTTTCTTAAACAATCTCTCCCTTACCTGGAAAGTAGACTCTGCTAGCTTGGGAGAGTGGATTCAGCCTGTCTGTATCAAAGGAGATTCTGAATAGAGCAACTGTTGCCATTCCCCCTGACCACAGGGACTGGACTTAGCTGATTGGCTCCCTGAGTCCCTGCTGCTCCTGAGCCCCCCCCACACCTGCTCTGGCCCTTTAAGTTTGTGTGGGGAAGCCCAAGACAGCCACCTCCATTTTGTGAGCCTCTGCATCTCCCCTGTGTCCTGATATAGCCCAGTGTTTAAGGATTGCAAAAAGACCTAGGTAAGGAGCGCTGAGATATTTCTGGGTAAATAGCATTATTTGTTCAAAAGTGTTTTATTTCAGCTACCTGTGTCTGTTTTACTGTGGACTCTCTGTGTTTCAGGCAGCCTGGCCTCTTTTAAAGTGGTGTTTCTCTTAAAACAAATTTGCCGTGTCTGTGTGAATTGCCTTGCTAGTTTGTGGCACATAACCCCTGCTCCCCCCGTTTTTTTCTTTTAAATAAAAAGGCTACATACATCTTGCAGAGTGTGTTTTTAGGAGACTGTTTTAATCTGTTTCTGTGATTTAAATTGTGCTTAAGAACTGTCTGCCCCCCTGTTTTTTTGGCCTTTAAAAAAGCCCGATTTCAGAGTGCGCACCCAGCAGTATTCCAGTGTTTGTTTCTTAAACAATCTCTCCCTTACCTGGAAAGTAGACTCTGCTAGCTTGGAAGAGTGGAATCAGGCTGTCTGTATCGAAGGAGATTCTGAATAGAGCAACAGTAGACTTTCCCCCTGACCACAGGGACTGGACTTAGCTGATTGGCTCCCTGAGTCCCTGCTGCACCTGAACCCCGCCCCAAAACACCAGATGCAGCCCTTTAAGTTTGTGGAGGGAAGCCCAAGACAGCCACCTCCATTTTGTGAGCCTCTGCATCTCCCCTGTGTCCTGATACAGCCCAGTGTTCAAGGATTGCAAAAAGACGTAGGTAAGGAGCACTGAGATATTTTCGGATAAATAGTATTATTTGTTCAAAAAGTGATTTATTTCAGCTACCTGTGTCTGTTTTACTGTGGACTCTCTGTGTGTCAGGCAGCCTGGCCTCTTTTAAAGTGGTGTTTCTTTTAAATTTGTTTTTGGCGGGTCTGTGTGAATTGCCATGCTAGCTTGTGGCACATAACCCCCGCTCCCCCTGTTTTTTTCCTTTTAAATAAAAAGGCTACATACATCTTGCAGAGTGTGTTTTTAGGAGACTGTTTTAATCTGTTTCTGTGATTTAAATTGTGCTTAAGAACTGTCTGCCCCCCTGTTTTTTTTGCCTTTAAAAAAGCCAGATTTCAGAGTGCGCGCCCAGCAGTATTCCAGTGTTTGTTTCTTAAACAATCTCTCCCTTACCTGGAAAGTAGACTCTGCTAGCTTGGAAGAGTGGATTCTACCTGTCTGTATCCAAGGAGATTCTGAATAGAGCAACAGTTGCTTTTCCCCCTGACCACAGGGACTGGACTTAGCTGATTGGCTCCCTGAGTCCCCGCTGCTCCTGAGCCCCCCCCATACCTGCTCTGGCCCTTTAAGTTTGTGGGGGGAAGCCCAAGACAGCCACCTCCATTTTGTGAGACTCTGCATCTCCCCTGTGTCCAAATACAGCCCAGTGTTTAAGGATTGCAAAAAGACCTAGGTAAGGAGCGCTGAGATATTTCTGGGTAAATAATATTATTTGTTCAAAAGTGTTTTATTTCAGCTACCTGTGTCTGTTTTACTGTGGACTCTCTGTGTTTCAGGCAGCCTGGCCTCTTTTAAAGTGGTGTTTCTTTTAAATTCGTTTTTGCCGTGTCTGTGTGAATTGCCTTGCTAGTTTGTGGCACATAACCCCCGTTCCCCCCGTTTTTTTCTTTTAAATAAAAAGGCTACATACATCTTGCAGAGTGTGTTTTTAGGAGACTGTTTTAATCTGTTTCTGTGATTTAAATTGTGCTTAAGAACTGTCTACCCCCCTGGATTTTTTTGCCTTTAAAAAAGCCCGATTTCAGATTGCCCGCACAGCAGTATTCCAGTGTTTGTTTCTTAAACAATCTCTCTCTTACCTGGAAAGTAGACTCTGCTGGCTTGGAAGAGTGGATTCAGCCTGTCTGTATCCAAAGAGATTCTGAATAGAGCAGCAGTAGACTTTCCCCCTGACCACAGGGACTGGACTTAGCTGATTGGCTCCCTGAGTCCCTGCTGCACCTGAACCCCGCCCCAAAACACCAGATGCAGCCCTTTAAGTTTGTGGAGGGAAGCCCAAGACAGCCACCTCCATTTTGTGAGCCTCTGCATCTCCCCTGTGTCCTGATACAGCCCAGTGTTCAAGGATTGCAAAAAGACGTAGGTAAGGAGCACTGAGATATTTTCGGGTAAATAGTATTATTTGTTCAAAAAGTGATTTATTTCAGCTACCTGTGTCTGTTTTACTGTGGACTCTCTGTGTGTCAGGCAGCCTGGCCTCTTTTAAAGTGGTGTTTCTTTTAAATTTGTTTTTGGCGGGTCTGTGTGAATTGCCATGCTAGCTTGTGGCACATAACCCCCGCTCCCCCTGTTTTTTTCCTTTTAAATAAAAAGGCTACATACATCTTGCAGAGTGTGTTTTTAGGAGACTGTTTTAATCTGTTTCTGTGATTTAAATTGTGCTTAAGAACTGTCTGCCCCCCTGTTTTTTTTGCCTTTAAAAAAGCCAGATTTCAGAGTGCGCGCCCAGCAGTATTCCAGTGTTTGTTTCTTAAACAATCTCTCCCTTACCTGGAAAGTAGACTCTGCTAGCTTGGAAGAGTGGATTCTACCTGTCTGTATCCAAGGAGATTCTGAATAGAGCAACAGTTGCTTTTCCCCCTGACCACAGGGACTGGACTTAGCTGATTGGCTCCCTGAGTCCCCGCTGCTCCTGAGCCCCCCCCATACCTGCTCTGGCCCTTTAAGTTTGTGGGGGGAAGCCCAAGACAGCCACCTCCATTTTGTGAGCCTCTGCATCTCCCCTGTGTCCAAATACAGCCCAGTGTTTAAGGATTGCAAAAAGACCTAGGTAAGGAGCGCTGAGATATTTCTGGGTAAATAGTATTATTTGTTCAAAAGTGTTTTATTTCAGCTACCTGTGTCTGTTTTACTGTGGACTCTCTGTGTTTCAGGCAGCCTGGCCTCTTTTAAAGTGGTGTTTCTTTTAAATTCGTTTTTGCCGTGTCTGTGTGAATTGCCTTGCTAGTTTGTGGCACATAACCCCCGTTCCCCCCGTTTTTTTCTTTTAAATAAAAAGGCTACATACATCTTGCAGAGTGTGTTTTTAGGAGACTGTTTTAATCTGTTTCTGTGGTTTAAATTGTGCTTAAGAACTGTCTGCCCCCCTGTTTTTTTGGCCTTTAAAAAAGCCCGATTTCAGAGTGCGCGCCCAGCAGTATTCCAGTGTTTGTTTCTTAAACAATCTCTCCCTTACCTGGAAAGTAGACTCTGCTAGCTTGGAAGAGTGGATTCAGCCTGTCTGTATCGAAGGAGATTCTGAATAGAGCAACAGTTGCCTTTCCCCCTGACCACAGGGACTGGACTTAGCTGATTGGCTCCCTGAGTCCCTGCTGCACCTGAGCCCCGCCCCCCCACACCTGCTCTGGCCCTTTAAGTTTGTGGGGGGAAGCCCAAGACAGCCACCTCCATTTTGTGAGCCTCTGCATCTCCCCTGTGTCCTGATACAGCTCAGTGTTCAAGGATTGCAAAAAGACCTAGGTAAGGAGCCCTTAGATATTTCTGGCTAAATAGTATTATTTGTTCAAAAGTGTTTTATTTCAGCTACCTGTGTCTGTTTTACTGTTGACTCTCTGTTTTTCAGGCAGCCTGGCGTCTTTTAAAGTGGCGTTTTTTTTAATTCATTTTTGCTGTGTCTGTGTGAATTGCCTTGCTAGTTTGTGGCACATAACCCCCGCTCCCCCCCTTTTTTTCTTTTAAATAAAAAGGCTACATACATCTTGCAGAGTGTGTTTTTAGGAGACTGTTTTAATCTGTTTCTGTGATTTAAATTGTGCTTAAGAACTGTCTGCCCCCCTGTTTTTTTTGCCTTTAAAAAGGCCCGATTTCAGAGTGCGCGCCCAGCAGTATTCCAGTGTTTGTTTCTTAAACAATCTCTCCCTTACTTGGAAAGTAGACTCTGCTAGCTTGGAAGAGTGGATTCAGCCTGTCTGTATCAAAGGAGATTCTGAATAGCGCAACAGTTGCCATTCCCCCTGACCACAGGGACTGGACTTAGCTGATTGGCTCCCTGAGTCCCTGCTGCTCCTGAGCCCCCCCCCCACACCTGCTCTGGCCCTTTAAGTTTGTGGGGGGAAGCCCAAGACAGCCACCTCCATTTTGTGAGCCTCTGCATCTCCCCTGTGTCCTGATATAGCCCAGTGTTTAAGGATTGCAAAAAGACCTAGGTAAGGAGCGCTGAGATATTTCTGGGTAAATAGCATTATTTGTTCAAAAGTGTTTTATTTCAGCTACCTGTGTCTGTTTTACTGTGGACTCTCTGTGTTTCAGGCAGCCTGGCCTCTTTTAAAGTGGTGTTTCTTTTAAATTTGTTTTTGGCATGTCTGTGTGAATTGAATTGCTAGCTTGTGGCACATAACCCCCGCTCCCCCCTTTTTTTCCTTTTAAATAAAAAGGCTACATACATCTTCAAGAGTGTGTTTTTAGGAGACCGTTTTAATCTGTTTCTGTGATTTAAATTGTGCTTAAGAACTGTCTGCCCCCCTGTTTTTTTGCCTTTAAAAAAGCCCGATTTCAGAGTGCGCGCCCAGCAGTATTCCAGTGTTTGTTTCTTAAACAATCTCTCCCTTACCTGGAAAGTAAACTCTGCTAGCTTGGAAGAGTGGATTCAACCTGTCTGTATCCAAGGAGATTCTGAATAGAGCAGCAGTAGACTTTCCCCCTGACCACAGGGACTGGGCTTAGCTGATTGGCTCCCTGAGGCCCTGCTGCACCTGAGCCCCGCCCCCCCACACCAGCTGCAGCCCTTTAAGTTTGTGGAGGGAAGCCCAAGACAGCCACCTCCATTTTGTGAGCCTCTGCATCTCCCCTGTGTCCTGATACAGCCCAGTGTTCCAGGATTGCAAAAAGACGTAGGTAAGGAGCCCTGAGATATTTCTGGGTAAATAGTATTATTTGTTCAAAAAGTGTTTTATTTCAGCTACCTGTGTCTGTTTTACTGTGGACTCTCTGTGTTTCAGGCAGCCTGGCCTCTTTTAAAGTGGTGTTTCTTTTAAATTTGTTTTTGGCATGTCTGTGTGAATTGCCTTCCTAGCTTGTGGCACATAACCCCCGCTCCCCCCTTTTTTTCCTTTTAAATAAAAAGGCTACATACATCTTGCAGAGTGTGTTTTTAGGAGACTGTTTTAATCTGTTTCTGTGATTTAAATTGTGCTTAAGAACTGTCTGCCCCCCTGTTTTTTTTGCCTTTAAAAAAAGCCCGATTTCAGAGTGCGCGCCCAGCAGTATTCCAGTGTTTGTTTCTTAAACAATCTCTCCCTTACCTGGAAAGTAGACTCTGCTAGCTTGGAAGAGTGGATTCAACCTGTCTGTATCCAAGGAGATTCTGAATAGAGCAACAGTTGCCTTTCCCCCGACCACAGAGACTGGACTTAGCTGATTGGCTCCCTGAGTCCCTGCTGCACCTGAGCCCCGCCCCCCCACACCTGCTCTGGCCCCTTAAGTTTGTGGAGGGAAGCCTAAGAGAGCCACCTCCATTTTGTGAGCCTCTGCATCTCCCCTGTGTCTTGATACATCCCAGTGTTCAAGGATTGCAAAAAGACCTTGTTAAGGAGCCCTGAGATATTTCTGGGTAAATAGCATTATTTGTTCAAAAGTGTTTTATTTGAGCTACCTGTGTCTGTTTTACTGTTGACTCTCTGTGTTTCAGGCAGCCTGGCCTCTTTTAAAGTGGTGTTTTTTTTTAATTTGTTTTTGCCGAGTCTGTGTGAATTGCCTTGCTAGTTTGTGGCACATAACCCCCCTCCCCCATTTTTTCTCTTCTATGTAAAAATGCTCCATACATCTTGCAGAGTGTGTTTTTAGGGGACTGTTTTAATCTGTTTCTGTGATTTAAATTGTGGTTAAGAACTGTCTACCCCCCTGGATTTTTTTGCCTTTAAAAAAGCCTGATTTCAGATTGCGCGCCCAGCAGTATTCCAGTGTTTGTTTCTTAAACAATCTCTCTCTTACCTGGAAAGTAGACTCTGCTAGCTTAGAAGAGTGGATTCAGCCTGTCTGTATCCAAGGAGATTCTGAATAGAGCAGCATTAGACTTTCCTCCTGACCACAGGGACTGGACTTAGCTGATTGGCTCCCTGAGTCCCTGCTGTACCTGAGCCCCACCCCACCACACCAGCTGCAGCCTTTTAAGTTTGTGGAGGGAAGCCCAAGACAGCCACCTCCATTTTGTGAGCCTCTGCATCTCCCCTGTGTCCAAATACAGCCCAGTGTTCAAGGATTGCAAAAAGACGTAGGTAAGGAGCCCTGAGATATTTTTGGGTAAATAGTATTATTTGTTCAAAAAGTGTTCTATTTCAGCTACCTGTGTCTCTTTTACTGTGGACTCTCTGTGTTTCAGGCAGCCTGGCCTCTTTTAAAGTGGTGTTTCTTTAAAATTTGTTTTTGGCGTGTCTGTGTGAATTGCCATGCTAGCTTGTGGCACATAACCCCTGCTGCACCCTTTTTTTCCTTTTAGATAAAAAGGCTACATACATCTTGCAGAGTGTGTTTTTAGGAGACCGTTTTAATCTGTTTCTGTGATTTAAATTGTGCTTAAGAACTGTCTGCCCCCCTGTTTTTTTTGCCTTTAAAAAAGCCCGATTTCAGAGTGCGCGCCCAGCAGTATTCCATTATTTGTTTCTTAAACAATCTCTCCCTTACCTGGAAAGTAGACTCTGCTAGCTTGGAAGAGTGGATTCAACCTGTCTGTATCCAAGGAGATTCTGAATAGAGCAACAGTTGCCTTTCCCCCTGACCACAGAGACTGGACTTAGCTGATTGGCTCCCTGAGTCCCTGCTGCTCCTGAGGCCCCCCCCCCACAGATGCTCCGGCCCTTTAAGTTTGTCGGGGGAAGCCCGAGACAGCCACCTCCATTTTGTGAGCCTCTGCATCTCCCCTGTGTCCTGATATAGCCTAGTGTTTAAGGATTGCAAAAAGACCTAGGTAAGGAGCACTGAGATATTTCTGGGTAAATAGCATTATTTGTTCAAAAGTGTTTTATTTCAGCTACCTGTGTCTGTTTTACTGTGGACTCTCTGTGTTTCAGGCAGCCTGACCTCTTTTAAAGTGGTGTTTCTTTTAAATTTGTTTTTTCCGTGTCTGTGTGAATTGCCATGCTTGTTTGTGGCACATAACCCCCTCTCCCACCCTTTTTTTCTTTTAAATAAAAAGGCTACATACATCTTGCAGAGTGTGTTTTTAGGAGACTGTTTTAATCTGTTTCTGTGATTTAAATAGTGCTTAAGAACTGTCTGCCCCCCTGTTTGTTTTGCCTTTAAAAAGGCCCGATTTCTGAGTGCGCGCCCAGCAGTATTCCAGTGTTTGTTTCTTAAACAATCTCTCCCTTACCTGGAAAGTAGACTCTGCTAGCTTGGAAGAGTGGATTCAACCTGTCTGTATCCAAGGAGATTCTGAATAGAGCAGCAGTTGCCTTTCCCACTGACCACAGAGACTGGACTTAGCTGATTGGCTCCCTGAGTCCCTGCTGCTCCTGAGCCCCCCCCCCCCACACCTGCTCGGGCCCCTTAAGTTTGTGGAGGGAAGCCCAAGAGAGCCACCTCCATTTTGTGAGCCTCTGCATCTCCCCTCTGTCTTGATACAGCCCAGTGTTCAAGGATTGCAAAAAGACCTTGGTAAGGAGCCCTGAGATATTTCTGGGTAAATAGCATTATTTGTTCAAAAGTGTTTTATTTCAGCTACCTGTGTCTGTTTTACTGTGGACTCTCTGTGTTTCAGCCAGCCTGGCCTCTTTTAAAGTGGTGTTTTTTTAAAATTCGTTTTTGCTGAGTCTGTGTGAATTGACTTGCTTGTTTGTGGCACATAACCCACCACTCCCCCATTTTTGCTCTTCTATGTAAAAATGCTCCATACATCTTGCAGAGTGTGTTTTTAGGGGACTGTTTTATCCTGTTTCTGGGATTTAAATTGTGGTTAAGAACTGTCTACCCCCCTGGATTTTTTTGCCTTTAAAAAAGCCCGATTTCAGATTGCGCGCCCAGCAGTATTCCTGTGTTTGTTTCTTAAACAATCTCTCTCTTACCTGGAAAGTAGACTCTGCTAGCTTGGAAGAGTGGATTCAGCCTGTCTGTATCCAAGGAGATTCTGAATAGAGCAGCAGTAGACTTTCCCCCTGACCACAGGGACTGGACTTAGCTGATTGGCTCCCTGAGTCCCTGCTCCACCTGAGCCCCGCCCCCCACACCTGCTCTGGCCCCTTAAGTTTGTGGAGGGAAGCCCAAGAGAGCCACCTCCATTTTGTGAGCCTCTGCATCTCCCCTGTGTCTTGATACAGCCCAGTGTTCAAGGATTGCAAAAAGACCTTGGTAAGGAGCCCTGAGATATTTCTGGGTAAATAGCATTATTTGTTCAAAAGTGTTTTATTTCAGCTACCTGTGTCTGTTTAACTGTGGACTCTCTGTGTTTCAGCCAGCCTGGCCTCTTTTAAAGTGGTGTTTTTTAAAAATTCGTTTTTGCCGAGTCTTTGTGAATTGCCTTGCTAGTTTGTGGCACATAACCCCCCCCTCCCCCATTTTTTCTCTTCTATGTAAAAATGCTCCATACATCTTACAGAGTGTGTTTTTAGGGTACTGTTTTAATCTGTTTCTGTGATTTAAATTGTGCTTAAGAACTGTCTACCCCCCTGGTTTTTTTTGCCTTTAAAAAGGCCCGATTTCAGAGGGCGCGCCCAGCAGTATTCCAGTGTGTGTTTCTTAAACAATCTCTCCCTTACCTGGAAAGTAGACTCTGCTAGCTTGGAAGTGTGAATTCAGCCTGTCTGTATCCAAGGAGATTCTGAATAGAGCAGCAGTTGCCTTTCCCCCTGACCACAGAGACTGGACTTAGCTGATTGGCTCCCTGAGTCCCTGCTGCACCTGAGCCCCGCCCCCCCACACCTACTTTGGCCCCTTAAGTTTGTGGAAGGAAGCCCAAGAGAGCCACCTCCATTTTGTAAGCCTCTGCATCTCCCCTGTGTCTTGATACAGCCCAGTGTTGAAGGATTGCAAAAAGACCTTGGTAAGGAGCCCTGAGATATTTCTGGGTAAATAGCATTATTTGTTCAAAAGTGTTTTATTTCAGCTACCTGTGTCTGTTTTACTGTGGACTCTCTGTGTTTCAGCCAGCCTGGCCTCTTTTAAAGTGGTGTTTTTTAAAAATTCGTTTTTGCCGAGTCTGTGTGAATTGCCTTGCTAGTTTGTGGCACATAACCCCCCCTCCCCCATTTATTCTCTTCTATGTAAAAATGCTCCATACATCTTGCAGAGTGTGTTTTTAGGGGGCTGTTTTAATCTGTTTCTGTGATTCAAATTGTGGTTAAGAACTGTCTACCCCCCTGGATTTTTTTGCCTTTGAAAAAGCCTGATTTCAGATTGCGCGCCCAGCAGTATTCCAGTGTTTGTTTCTTAAACAATCTCTCTCTTACCTGGAAAGTAGACTCTGCTAGCTTGGAAGAGTGGATTCAGCCTGTCTGTATCCAAGGAGATTCTGAATAGAGCAGCAGTAGACTTTTCCCCTGACCACAGGGACTGGACTTAGCTGATTGGCTCCCTGAGTCCCTGCTGTACCTGAGCCCCGCCCCACCACACCAGCTGCAGCCTTTTAAGTTTGTGGAGGGAAGCCCAAGACAGCCACCTCCATTTTGTGAGCCTCTGCATCTCCCCTGTGTCCAAATACAGCCCAGTGTTCAAGGATTGCAAAAAGACGTAGGTAAGGAGCCCTGAGATATTTTTGGGTAAATAGTATTATTTGTTCAAAAAGTGTTCTATTTCAGCTACCTGTGTCTCTTTTACTGTGGACTCTCTGTGTTTCAGGCAGCCTGGCCTCTTTTAAAGTGGTGTTTCTTTTAAATTTGTTTTTGGCGTGTCTGTGTGAATTGCCATGCTAGCTTGTGGCACATAACCCCTGCTGCACCCTTTTTTTCCTTTTAAATAAAAAGGCTACATACATCTTGCAGACTGTGTTTTTAGGAGACTGTTTTAATCTGTTTCTGTGATTTCAATTGTGCTTAAGAACTTTCTGCCCCCCTTTTTTTTTTGCCTTTGAAAAAAGCCCGATTTCAGAGTGCGCGCCCAGCAGTATTCCAGTGTTTGTTTCTTAAACAATCTCTCCCTTACCTGGAAGGTAGACTCTGCTAGCTTGGAAGAGTGGATTCAGCCTGTCTGTATCGAAGGAGATTCTGAATAGAGCAACAGTTGCCTTTCCCCCTGACCACAGGGACTGGACTTAGCTGATTGGCTCCCTGAGTCCCTGCTGCACCTGAGCCCCGCCCCCCCCACACCTGCTCTGGCACTTTAAGTTTGTGGAGGGAAGCCCAAGACAGCCACCTCCATTTTGTGAGCCTCTGCATCTCCCCTTTGTCCTGATACAGCTCAGTGTTCAAGGATTGCAAAAAGACCTAGGTAAGGAGCCCTGAGATATTTCTGGCTAAATAGTATTATTTGTTCAAAAGTGTTTTATTTCAGCTACCTGTGTCTGTTTTACTGTTGACTCTCTCTTTTTCAGGCAGCCTGGCCTCTTTTAAAGTGGTGTTTTTTTTTTATTCGTTTTTGCTGTGTCTGTGTGAATTGCCTTGCTAGTTTGTGGCACATAACCCCCGCTCCCCCCGTTTTTTTCTTTTAAATAAAAATGCTACATACATCTTGCAGAGTCTGTTTTTAGGAGACTGTTTTAATCTGTTTCTGTGATTTAAATTGTGCTTAAGAACTGTCTGCCCCCCTGTTTTTTTTGCCTTTAAAAAAAGCCCGATTTCAGAGTGCGCGCCCAGCAGTATTCCAGTGTTTGTTTCTTAAACAATCTCTCCCTTACCTGGAAAGTAGACTCTGCTAGCTTGGAAGAGTGGATTCAACCTGTCTGTATCCAAGGAGATTCTGAATAGAGCAACAGTTGCCTTTCCCCCGACCACAGAGACTGGACTTAGCTGATTGGCTCCCTGAGTCCCTGCTGCACCTGAGCCCCGCCCCCCCACACCTGCTCTGGCCCCTTAAGTTTGTGGAGGGAAGCCTAAGAGAGCCACCTCCATTTTGTGAGCCTCTGCATCTCCCCTGTGTCTTGATACATCCCAGTGTTCAAGGATTGCAAAAAGACCTTGTTAAGGAGCCCTGAGATATTTCTGGGTAAATAGCATTATTTGTTCAAAAGTGTTTTATTTGAGCTACCTGTGTCTGTTTTACTGTTGACTCTCTGTGTTTCAGGCAGCCTGGCCTCTTTTAAAGTGGTGTTTTTTTTTTATTTGTTTTTGCCGAGTCTGTGTGAATTGCCTTGCTAGTTTGTGGCACATAACCCCCCTCCCCCATTTTTTCTCTTCTATGTAAAAATGCTCCATACATCTTGCAGAGTGTGTTTTTAGGGGACTGTTTTAATCTGTTTCTGTGATTTAAATTGTGGTTAAGAACTGTCTACCCCCCTGGATTTTTTTGCCTTTAAAAAAGCCTGATTTCAGATTGCGCGCCCAGCAGTATTCCAGTGTTTGTTTCTTAAACAATCTCTCTCTTACCTGGAAAGTAGACTCTGCTAGCTTAGAAGAGTGGATTCAGCCTGTCTGTATCCAAGGAGATTCTGAATAGAGCAGCATTAGACTTTCCTCCTGACCACAGAGACTGGACTTAGCTGATTGGCTCCCTGAGTCCCTGCTGCACCTGAGCCCCGCCCCCCCACACCTACTCTGGCCCCTTAAGTTTGTGGAGGGAAGCCCAAGAGAGCCACCTCCATTTTGTGAGCCTCTGCATCTCCCCTCTGTCTTGATACAGCCCAGTGTTCAAGGATTGCAAAAAGACCTTGGTAAGGAGCCCTGAGATATTTCTGGGTAAATAGCATTATTTGTTCAAAAGTGTTTTATTTCAGCTACCTGTGTCTGTTTTACTGTGGACTCTCTGTGTTTCAGCCAGCCTGGCCTCTTTTAAAGTGGTGTTTTTTTAAAATTCGTTTTTGCTGAGTCTGTGTGAATTGACTTGCTAGTTTGTGGCACATAACCCACCACTCCCCCATTTTTTCTCTTCTATGTAAAAATGCTCCATACATCTTGCAGAGTGTGTTTTTAGGGGACTGTTTTATCCTGTTTCTGGGATTTAAATTGTGGTTAAGAACTGTCTACCCCCCTGGATTTTTTTGCCTTTAAAAAAGCCCGATTTCAGATTGCGCGCCCAGCAGTATTCCAGTGTTTGTTTCTTAAACAATCTCTCTCTTACCTGGAAAGTAGACTCTGCTAGCTTGGAAGAGTGGATTCAGCCTGTCTGTATCCAAGGAGATTCTGAATAGAGCAGCAGTAGACTTTCCCCCTGACCACAGGGACTGGACTTAGCTGATTGGCTCCCTGAGTCCCTGCTCCACCTGAGCCCCGCCCCCCACACCTGCTCTGGCCCCTTAAGTTTGTGGAGGGAAGCCCAAGAGAGCCACCTCCATTTTGTGAGCCTCTGCATCTCCCCTGTGTCTTGATACAGCCCAGTGTTCAAGGATTGCAAAAAGACCTTGGTAAGGAGCCCTGAGATATTTCTGGGTAAATAGCATTATTTGTTCAAAAGTGTTTTATTTCAGCTACCTGTGTCTGTTTTACTGTGGACTCTCTGTGTTTCAGCCAGCCTGGCCTCTTTTAAAGTGGTGTTTTTTAAAAATTCGTTTTTGCCGAGTCTTTGTGAATTGCCTTGCTAGTTTGTGGCACATAACCCCCCCCTCCCCCATTTTTTCTCTTCTATGTAAAAATGCTCCATACATCTTACAGAGTGTGTTTTTAGGGTACTGTTTTAATCTGTTTCTGTGATTTAAATTGTGCTTAAGAACTGTCTACCCCCCTGGTTTTTTTTGCCTTTAAAAAGGCCCGATTTCAGAGGGCACGCCCAGCAGTATTCCAGTGTGTGTTTCTTAAACAATCTCTCCCTTACCTGGAAAGTAGACTCTGCTAGCTTGGAAGTGTGAATTCAGCCTGTCTGTATCCAAGGAGATTCTGAATAGAGCAGCAGTTGCCTTTCCCCCTGACCACAGAGACTGGACTTAGCTGATTGGCTCCCTGAGTCCCTGCTGCACCTGAGCCCCGCCCCCCCACACCTACTTTGGGCCCTTAAGTTTGTGGAAGGAAGCCCAAGAGAGCCACCTCCATTTTGTAAGCCTCTGCATCTCCCCTGTGTCTTGATACAGCCCAGTGTTGAAGGATTGCAAAAAGACCTTGGTAAGGAGCCCTGAGATATTTCTGGGTAAATAGCATTATTTGTTCAAAAGTGTTTTATTTCAGCTACCTGTGTCTGTTTTACTGTGGACTCTCTGTGTTTCAGCCAGCCTGGCCTCTTTTAAAGTGGTGTTTTTTAAAAATTTGTTTTTGCCGAGTCTGTGTGAATTGCCTTGCTAGTTTGTGGCACATAACCCCCCCTCCCCCATTTATTCTCTTCTATGTAAAAATGCTCCATACATCTTGCAGAGTGTGTTTTTAGGGGACTGTTTTAATCTGTTTCTGTGATTCAAATTGTGGTTAAGAACTGTCTACCCCCTGGCTTTTTTTGCCTTTGAAAAAGCCCGATTTCAGATTGCGCGCCCAGCAGTATTCCAGTGTTTGTTTCTTAAACAATCTCTCTCTTACCTGGAAAGTAGACTCTGCTAGCTTGGAAGAGTGGATTCAGCCTGTCTGTATCCAAGGAGATTCTGAATAGAGCAGCAGTAGACTTTTCCCCCGACCACAGGGACTGGACTTAGCTGATTGGCTCCCTGAGTCCCTGCTGTACCTGAGCCCCGCCCCACCACACCAGCTGCAGCCTTTTAAGTTTGTGGAGGGAAGCCCAAGACAGCCACCTCCATTTTGTGAGCCTCTGCATCTCCCCTGTGTCCAAATACAGCCCAGTGTTCAAGGATTGCAAAAAGACGTAGGTAAGGAGCCCTGAGATATTTTTGGGTAAATAGTATTATTTGTTCAAAAAGTGTTCTATTTCAGCTACCTGTGTCTCTTTTACTGTGGACTCTCTGTGTTTCAGGCAGCCTGGCCTCTTTTAAAGTGGTGTTTCTTTTAAATTTGTTTTTGGCGTGTCTGTGTGAATTGCCATGCTAGCTTGTGGCACATAACCCCTGCTGCACCCTTTTTTTCCTTTTAAATAAAAAGGCTACATACATCTTGCAGACTGTGTTTTTAGGAGACTGTTTTAATCTGTTTCTGTGATTTCAATTGTGCTTAAGAACTGTCTGCCCCCCTGTTTTTTTTGCCTTTAAAAAAGCCCGATTTCAGAGTGCGCGCCCAGCAGTATTCCAGTGTTTGTTTCTTAAACAATCTCTCCCTTACCTGGAAGGTAGACTCTGCTAGCTTGGAAGAGTGGATTCAGCCTGTCTGTATCGAAGGAGATTCTGAATAGAGCAACAGTTGCCTTTCCCCCTGACCACAGGGACTGGACTTAGCTGATTGGCTCCCTGAGTCCCTGCTGCACCTGAGCCCCGCCCCCCCCACACCTGCTCTGGCACTTTAAGTTTGTGGAGGGAAGCCCAAGACAGCCACCTCCATTTTGTGAGCCTCTGCATCTCCCCTTTGTCCTGATACAGCTCAGTGTTCAAGGATTGCAAAAAGACCTAGGTAAGGAGCCCTGAGATATTTCTGGCTAAATAGTATTATTTGTTCAAAAGTGTTTTATTTCAGCTACCTGTGTCTGTTTTACTGTTGACTCTCTCTTTTTCAGGCAGCCTGGCCTCTTTTAAAGTGGTGTTTTTTTTTTATTCGTTTTTGCTGTGTCTGTGTGAATTGCCTTGCTAGTTTGTGGCACATAACCCCCGCTCCCCCCGTTTTTTTCTTTTAAATAAAAATGCTACATACATCTTGCAGAGTCTGTTTTTAGGAGACTGTTTTAATCTGTTTCTGTGATTTAAATTGTGCTTAAGAACTGTCTGCCCCCCTGTTTTTTTTGCCTTTAAAAAAGCCCGATTTCAGAGTGCGCGCCCAGCAGTATTCCAGTGTTTGTTTCTTAAACAATCTCTCCCTTACCTGGAAAGTAGACTCTGCTAGCTTGGAAGAGTGGATTCAACCTGTCTGTATCCAAGGAGATTCTGAATAGAGCAGCAGTTGCCTTTCCCCCTGACCACAGAGACTGGACTTAGCTGATTGGCTCCCTGAGTCCCTGCTGCACCTGAGCCCTGCCCCACCACACCAGCTGCGGCCCTTTAAGTTTGTGGAGGGAAGTCCAAGACAGCCACCTCCATTTTGTGAGCCTCTGCATCTCCCCTGTGTCCTGATACAGCCCAGTGTTCAAGGATTGCAAAAAGACCTAGGTAAGGAGCCCTGAGATATTTCTGGGTAAATAGTATTATTTGTTCAAAAGTGTTTTATTTCAGCTACCTGTGTCCGTTTTACTGTGGACTTTCTGTGTTTCAGGCAGCCTGGCCTCTTTTAAAGTGGTGTTTTTTTTAATTCGTTTTTGGCGAGTCTGTGTGAATTGCCTTGCTAGTTTGTGGCACATAACCCCGCTCCCCCCATTTTTTTCTTCTAAGTAAAAATGGTACATACATGTTGCAGAGTGTGATTTTAGGAGACTGTTCTAATCTGTTTCTGTGATTTAAATTGTGCTTAAAAACTGTCTGCCCCCCTGTTTTTTTTGCCTTTAAAAAAGCCAGATTTCAGAGTGTGCACCCAGCAGTATTCCAGTGTTTGTTTCTTAAACAATCTCTCCCTTACCTGGAAAGTACACTCTGCTAGCTTGGAAGTGTGGATTCAGCCTGTATGTATCCAAGGAGATTCTGAATAGAGCAGCAGTTGCCTTTCCCCCTGACCACAGAGACTGGACTTAGCTGATTGGCTCCCTGAGTCCCTGCTGCACCTGAGCCCCACCCTCCCCACACCTACTCTGGCCCCTTAAGTTTGTGGAGGGAAGCCCAAGAGAGCCACCTCCATTTTGTGAGCGTCTGCATCTCCCCTGTGTCCTGATACAGCCCAGTGTTTAAGGATTGCAAAAAGACCTAGGTAAGGAGCCCTGAGATATTTCTGGGTAAATAGCATTATTTGTTCAAAAGTGTTTTATTTTAGCTACCTGTGTCTGTTTTACTGTGGACTCTCTGTGTTTCAGGCGGCCTGGCCTCTTTTAAAGTGGTGTTTTTTTTTTAAATTGTTTTTGCTATGTCAGTGTGAATTGCCTTGCTAGTTTGTGGCACATAACCCCCACCCCCCCCTTTTTTTCTTCTAAGTAAAAAGGCTACTTACATCTTGCAGAGTGTGTTTATAGGAGACTGTTTTAATCTGTTTCTGTGATTTAAATTGTGTTTAAAAACTGTCTACCCCCTTGTTTATTTTGCCTATCAAAAAGCCCGATTTCAGAGTGTTCACCCAGCAGTATTCCAGTATTTGTTTCTTAAACAATCTCTCCCTTACCTGGAAAGTAAACTCTACTAGCTTGGAAGTGTGGATTCAGCCTGTCTGTATCCAAAGAGATTCTGAATAGAGCAGCAGTTGCCTTTCCCCCTGACCACAGAGACTGGACTTAGCTGATTGGCTCCCTGAGTCCCTGCTGTACCTGAGCCCCGCCCCCCCACACCTGCTATGGCCCCTTATGTTTGTGGAGGGAAGCCCAAGAGAGCCACCTCCATTTAGTGAGCCTCTGCATCTCCCCTGTGTCCTGATTCAGCTCAGTGTTCAAGGATTGCAAAAAGACCTAGGTAAGGAGCCCTGAGATATTTTTGGGTAAATAGTATTATTTGTTCAAAAAGTGTTTTATTTCAGATACCTGTGTCTGTTTTCCTGTTGACTCTCTGTTTTTCAGGCAGCCTGGCCTCTTTTAAAGTGGTGTTTTTTTTAATTTGTTTTTGCCGTGTCTGCATGAATTGCCTTGCTAGTTTGTGGCACATAACCCCCGCTCCCCCCCTTTTTTTCTTTTAAATAAAAAGGCTACATACATCTTGCAGAGTGTGTTTTTAGGAGACTGTTTTAATCTGTTTCTGTGATTTAAATTGTGCTTAAGAACTGTCTGCCCCCCTGATTTTTTTTTGCCTTTAAAAAGGCCCGATTTCAGAGTGCGCGCCCAGCAGTATTCCAGTGTTTGTTTCTTAAACAATCTCTCCCTTACCTGGAAAGTAGACTCTGCTAGTTTGGAAGTGTGAATTCAGCCTGTCTGTAACCAAGTAGATTCTGAATAGAGCAGCAGTTGCTTCCCCCATGACCACAGGGACTGGACTTAGCTGATTGGCTCCTTGAGTCCCTGCTGCATCTGAGCCCCACCCTCCCACACCTGCTCTGGCCCTTTAGGTTTGTGGAGGGAAGCCCAAGACAGTCACCTCCATTGTGTGAGCCTCTGCATCTCCCCTGTGTCCTGATACAGCCCAGTGTTCAAGGATTGCAAAAAGACCTAGGTAAGGAGCCCTGAGATATTTCTGGGTAAATAGTATTATTTGTTGAAAAGTGTTTTATTTCAGCTACCTGTGTCTGTTTTACTGTGGACTCCCTGTGTTTCAGGCAGCCTGGCCTCTTTTGAAGTGGTGTTTTTTTTTTATTCGTTTTTGCAGTGTCTGTGTGAATTGCCTTGCTAGTTTGTGGCACATAACCCCGCTCCCCCCATTTTTTTCTTCTAAGTAAAGATGGTACATACATGTTGCAGAGTGTGATTTTAGGAGACTGTTTTATCTGTTTCTGTGATTTAAATTGTGCTTAAAAACTGTCTGCCCCCCTGTTTTTTTTGCCTTTAAAAAAGCCCGATTTCAGAGTGTGCGCCCAGCAGTATTCCAGTGTTTGTTTCTTAACCAATCTCTCCCTTACCTGGAAAGTAGACTCTGCTTGCTTGGAAGTGTGGATTCAGCCTGTCTGTATCCAAGGAGATTCTGAATAGAGCAGCAGTTGCCTTTCCCCCTGACCACAGAGACTGGACTTAGCTGATTGGCTCCCTGAGTCCCTGCTGCACCTGAGCCCCGCCCCACCACACCAGCTGCGGCCCTTTAAGTTTGTGGAGGGAAGTCCAAGACAGCCACCTCCATTTTGTGAGCCTCTGCATCTCCCCTGTGTCCTGATACAGCCCAGTGTTCAAGGATTGCAAAAAGACCTGGGTAAGGAGCCCTGAGATATTTCTGGGTAAATAGCATTATTTGTTCAAAAGTGTTTTATTTCAGCTACCTGTGTCTGTTTTAGTGTGGACTCTCTGTGTTTCAGGCAGCCTGGCCTCCTTTAAAGTGGTGTTTTTTTTTTAATTAGTTTTGCCTTGCTAGTTTGTGGCACATAACCCCAACTCCCCCATTTTATCTCTTCTATGTAAAAATGCTCCATACATCTTGCAGAGTGTGTTTTTAGGGGACTGTTTTAATCTGTTTCTGTGATTTAAACTGTGCTTAAGAACTGTCTACCCCCCTGGATTTTTTTGCCTTTAAAAAGTCCGATTTCAGATTGCGCGCCCAGCAGTATTACAGTGTTTGTTTCTTAAACAATCTCTCCCTTACCTGGAAAGTAGACTCTGCTAGCTTGGAAGTGTGTATTCAGCCTGTCTGTATCCAAGGAGATTCTGAATAGAGCAGCAGTTGCCTTTCCCCCTGACCACAGAGACTGGACTTAGCTGATTGGCTCCCTGAGTCCCTGCTGCACCTGAGCCCCACCCTCCCCACACCTACTCTGGCCCCTTAAGTTTGTGGAGGGAAGCCCAAGAGAGCCACCTCCATTTTGTGAGCGTCTGCATCTCCCCTGTGTCCTGATACAGCCCAGTGTTTAAGGATTGCAAAAAGACCTAGGTAAGGAGCCCTGAGATATTTCTGGGTAAATAGCATTATTTGTTCAAAAGTGTTTTATTTTAGCTACCTGTGTCTGTTTTACTGTGGACTCTCTGTGTTTCAGGCGGCCTGGCCTCTTTTAAAGTGGTGTTTTTTTTTTAAATTGTTTTTGCTATGTCAGTGTGAATTGCCTTGCTAGTTTGTGGCACATAACCCCCACCCCCCCCTTTTTTTCTTCTAAGTAAAAAGGCTACTTACATCTTGCAGAGTGTGTTTATAGGAGACTGTTTTAATCTGTTTCTGTGATTTAAATTGTGTTTAAAAACTGTCTACCCCCTTGTTTATTTTGCCTATCAAAAAGCCCGATTTCAGAGTGTTCACCCAGCAGTATTCCAGTATTTGTTTCTTAAACAATCTCTCCCTTACCTGGAAAGTAAACTCTACTAGCTTGGAAGTGTGGATTCAGCCTGTCTGTATCCAAAGAGATTCTGAATAGAGCAGCAGTTGCCTTTCCCCCTGACCACAGAGACTGGACTTAGCTGATTGGCTCCCTGAGTCCCTGCTGTACCTGAGCCCCGCCCCCCCACACCTGCTATGGCCCCTTATGTTTGTGGAGGGAAGCCCAAGAGAGCCACCTCCATTTAGTGAGCCTCTGCATCTCCCCTGTGTCCTGATTCAGCTCAGTGTTCAAGGATTGCAAAAAGACCTAGGTAAGGAGCCCTGAGATATTTTTGGGTAAATAGTATTATTTGTTCAAAAAGTGTTTTATTTCAGATACCTGTGTCTGTTTTCCTGTTGACTCTCTGTTTTTCAGGCAGCCTGGCCTCTTTTAAAGTGGTGTTTTTTTTAATTTGTTTTTGCCGTGTCTGCATGAATTGCCTTGCTAGTTTGTGGCACATAACCCCCGCTCCCCCCCTTTTTTTCTTTTAAATAAAAAGGCTACATACATCTTGCAGAGTGTGTTTTTAGGAGACTGTTTTAATCTGTTTCTGTGATTTAAATTGTGCTTAAGAACTGTCTGCCCCCCTGATTTTTTTTTGCCTTTAAAAAGGCCCGATTTCAGAGTGCGCGCCCAGCAGTATTCCAGTGTTTGTTTCTTAAACAATCTCTCCCTTACCTGGAAAGTAGACTCTGCTAGTTTGGAAGTGTGAATTCAGCCTGTCTGTAACCAAGTAGATTCTGAATAGAGCAGCAGTTGCTTCCCCCATGACCACAGGGACTGGACTTAGCTGATTGGCTCCTTGAGTCCCTGCTGCATCTGAGCCCCACCCTCCCACACCTGCTCTGGCCCTTTAGGTTTGTGGAGGGAAGCCCAAGACAGTCACCTCCATTGTGTGAGCCTCTGCATCTCCCCTGTGTCCTGATACAGCCCAGTGTTCAAGGATTGCAAAAAGACCTAGGTAAGGAGCCCTGAGATATTTCTGGGTAAATAGTATTATTTGTTGAAAAGTGTTTTATTTCAGCTACCTGTGTCTGTTTTACTGTGGACTCCCTGTGTTTCAGGCAGCCTGGCCTCTTTTGAAGTGGTGTTTTTTTTTTATTCGTTTTTGCAGTGTCTGTGTGAATTGCCTTGCTAGTTTGTGGCACATAACCCCGCTCCCCCCATTTTTTTCTTCTAAGTAAAGATGGTACATACATGTTGCAGAGTGTGATTTTAGGAGACTGTTTTATCTGTTTCTGTGATTTAAATTGTGCTTAAAAACTGTCTGCCCCCCTGTTTTTTTTGCCTTTAAAAAAGCCCGATTTCAGAGTGTGCGCCCAGCAGTATTCCAGTGTTTGTTTCTTAACCAATCTCTCCCTTACCTGGAAAGTAGACTCTGCTTGCTTGGAAGTGTGGATTCAGCCTGTCTGTATCCAAGGAGATTCTGAATAGAGCAGCAGTTGCCTTTCCCCCTGACCACAGAGACTGGACTTAGCTGATTGGCTCCCTGAGTCCCTGCTGCACCTGAGCCCCGCCCCACCACACCAGCTGCGGCCCTTTAAGTTTGTGGAGGGAAGTCCAAGACAGCCACCTCCATTTTGTGAGCCTCTGCATCTCCCCTGTGTCCTGATACAGCCCAGTGTTCAAGGATTGCAAAAAGACCTGGGTAAGGAGCCCTGAGATATTTCTGGGTAAATAGCATTATTTGTTCAAAAGTGTTTTATTTCAGCTACCTGTGTCTGTTTTAGTGTGGACTCTCTGTGTTTCAGGCAGCCTGGCCTCCTTTAAAGTGGTGTTTTTTTTTTAATTAGTTTTGCCTTGCTAGTTTGTGGCACATAACCCCAACTCCCCCATTTTATCTCTTCTATGTAAAAATGCTCCATACATCTTGCAGAGTGTGTTTTTAGGGGACTGTTTTAATCTGTTTCTGTGATTTAAACTGTGCTTAAGAACTGTCTACCCCCCTGGATTTTTTTGCCTTTAAAAAGTCCGATTTCAGATTGCGCGCCCAGCAGTATTACAGTGTTTGTTTCTTAAACAATCTCTCCCTTACCTGGAAAGTAGACTCTGCTAGCTTGGAAGTGTGTATTCAGCCTGTCTGTATCCAAGGAGATTCTGAATAGAGCAGCAGTTGCCTTTCCCCCTGACCACAGAGACTGGACTTAGCTGATTGGCTCCCTGAGTCCCTGCTGCACCTGAGCCCCGCCCCACCGTACCAGCTGCGGCCCTTTAAGTTTGTGGAGGGAAGCCCAAGACAGCCACCTCCATTTTGTGAGCCTCTGCATCTCCCCTGTGTCCTGATACAGCCCAGTGTTCAAGGATTGCAAAAAGACCTAGGTAAGGAGCCCTGAGATATTACTGGGTAAATAGTATTATTTGTTCAAAAGTGTTTTATTTCAGCTACCTGTGTCTGTTTTACTGTGGACTCTCTGTTTTTCAGGCAGCCTGACCTCTTTTCAAGTGGTGTTTTTTTCAAATTCATTTTTGCCGTGTCTGTGTGAAGTGCTTTGCTACTTTGTCGCACATAACCCCCACCCCCCCTTTATTTTCTCCTAAATAAAAAGGCTACATACATCTTGCAGAGTGCGTTTTTAGGAGACTGTTTTAATCTGTTTCTGTGATTTAAATTGTGCTTAAAAACTGTCTGCCCCCCTGTTTTTTTTTACCTTTAAAAAAGCCCGATTTCAGAGTGCGCGCCCAGCAGTATTCCAGTATTTGTTTCTTAAACAATCTCTCCCTTACCTGGAAAGTATACTCTGCTAGCTTGAAGGTGTGGATTCAGCCTGTCTGTATCCAAGAAGATTCTGAATAGATCAGCAGTTGCTTCCCCCCTGACCACAGGGACTGGACTTAGCTGATTGGCTCCTTGAGTCCCTGCTGCACCTGAGCCCCACCCTCCCACACCTGCTCTGGCCCTTTAGGTTTGTGGAGGGAAGCCCAAGACAGTCACCTCCATTGTGTGAGCCTCTGCATCTCCCCTGTGTCCTGATACAGCCCAGTGTTCAAGGATTGCAAAAAGACCTAGGTAAGGAGCCCTGAGATATTTCTGGGTAAATAGTATTATTTGTTGAAAAGTGTTTTATTTCAGCTACCTGTGTCTGTTTTACTGTGGACTCTCTGGGCCTGATTCTAACTTTGGAGGACGGTGTTAAACCGTCCCAAAAGTGGCGGATATACCACCTACCGTATTACGAGTTCCATAGGATATAATGGACTCGTAATACGGTAGGTGGTATATCCGCCACTTTTGGGACGGTTTAACACCGTCCTCCAAAGTTAGAATCAGGCCCTCTGTGTTTCAGGCAGCCTGGCCTCTTTTGAAGTGGTGTTTTTTTTAATTCGTTTTTGCAGTGTCTGTGTGAATTGCCTTGCTAGTTTGTGGCACATAACCCCGCTCCCCCCATTTTTTTCTTCTAAGTAAAGGTGGTACATACATGTTGCAGAGTGTGATTTTAGGAGACTGTTTTAATCTGTTTCTGTGATTTAAATTGTGCTTAAAAACTGTCTGCCCCCCTGTTTTTTTTGCCTTTAAAAAAGCCCGATTTCAGAGTGTGCGCCCAGCAGTATTCCAGTGTTTGTTTCTTAACCAATCTCTCCCTTACCTGGAAAGTAGACTCTGCTAGCTTGGAAGTGTGGATTCAGCCTGTCTGTATCCAAGGAGATTCTGAATAGAGCAGCAGTTGCCTTTCCCCCTGACCACAGAGACTGGACTTAGCTGATTGGCTCCCTGAGTCCCTGCTGCACCCGAGCCCTGCCCCACCACACCAGCTGCGGCCCTTTAAGTTTGTGGAGGGAAGTCCAAGACAGCCACCTCCATTTTGTGAGCCTCTGCATCTCCCCTGTGTCCTGATACAGCCCAGTGTTCAAGGATTGCAAAAAGACCTAGGTAAGGAGCCCTGAGATATTTCTGGGTAAATAGTATTATTTGTTCAAAAGTGTTTTATTTCAGCTACCTGTGTCCGTTTTACTGTGGACTTTCTGTGTTTCAGGCAGCCTGGCCTCTTTTAAAGTGGTGTTTTTTTTAATTCGTTTTTGGCGAGTCTGTGTGAATTGCCTTGCTAGTTTGTGGCACATAACCCCGCTCCCCCCATTTTTTTCTTCTAAGTAAAAATGGTACATACATGTTGCAGAGTGTGATTTTAGGAGACTGTTCTAATCTGTTTCTGTGATTTAAATTGTGCTTAAAAACTGTCTGCCCCCCTGTTTTTTTCGCCTTTAAAAAAGCCAGATTTCAGAGTGTGCACCCAGCAGTATTCCAGTGTTTGTTTCTTAAACAATCTCTCCCTTACCTGGAAAGTACACTCTGCTAGCTTGGAAGTGTGGATTCAGCCTGTCTGTATCCAAGGAGATTCTGAATAGAGCAGCAGTTGCCTTTCCCCCTGACCACAGAGACTGGACTTAGCTGATTGGCTCCCTGAGTCCCTGCTGCACCTGAGCCCCACCCTCCCCACACCTACTCTGGCCCCTTAAGTTTGTGGAGGGAAGCCCAAGAGAGCCACCTCCATTTTGTGAGCGTCTGCATCTCCCCTGTGTCCTGATACAGCCCAGTGTTTAAGGATTGCAAAAAGACCTAGGTAAGGAGCCCTGAGATATTTCTGGGTAAATAGCATTATTTGTTCAAAAGCGTTTTATTTTAGCTACCTGTGTCTGTTTTACTGTGGACTCTCTGTGTTTCAGGCGGCCTGGCCTCTTTTAAAGTGGTGTTTTTTTTTAAATTGTTTTTGCTATGTCAGTGTGAATTGCCTTGCTAGTTTGTGGCACATAACCCCCACCCCCCCTTTTTTTCTTCTAAGTAAAAAGGCTACTTACATCTTGCAGAGTGTGTTTATAGGAGACTGTTTTAATCTGTTTCTGTGATTTAAATTGTGTTTAAAAACTGTCTACCCCCTTGTTTATTTTGCCTATCAAAAAGCCCGATTTCAGAGTGTTCACCCAGCAGTATTCCAGTATTTGTTTCTTAAACAATCTCTCCCTTACCTGGAAAGTAAACTCTACTAGCTTGGAAGTGTGGATTCAGCCTGTCTGTATCCAAAGAGATTCTGAATAGGGCAGCAGTTGCCTTTCCCCCTGACCACAGAGACTGGACTTAGCTGATTGGCTCCCTGAGTCCCTGCTGTACCTGAGCCCCGCCCCCCCACACCTGCTATGGCCCCTTATGTTTGTGGAGGGAAGCCCAAGAGAGCCACCTCCATTTAGTGAGCCTCTGCATCTCCCCTGTGTCCTGATTCAGCTCAGTGTTCAAGGATTGCAAAAAGACCTAGGTAAGGAGCCCTGAGATATTTTTGGGTAAATAGTATTATTTGTTCAAAAAGTGTTTTATTTCAGATACCTGTGTCTGTTTTACTGTTGACTCTCTGTTTTTCAGGCAGCCTGGCCTCTTTTAAAGTGGTGTTTTTTTTTTATTTGTTTTTGCCGTGTCTGCATGAATTGCCTTGCTAGTTTGTGGCACATAACCCCCGCTCCCCCCCTTTTTTTCTTTTAAATAAAAAGGCTACAAACATCTTGCAGAGTGTGTTTTTAGGAGACTGTTTTAATCTGTTTCTGTGATTTAAATTGTGCTTAAGAACTGTCTGCCCCCCTGATTTTTTTTTGCCTTTAAAAAGGCCCGATTTCAGAGTGCGCGCCCAGCAGTATTCCAGTGTTTGTTTCTTAAACAATCTCTCCCTTACCTGGAAAGTAGACTCTGCTAGCTTGGAAGTGTGAATTCAGCCTGTCTGTATCCAAGTAGATTCTGAATAGAGCAGCAGTTGCCTTTCCCCCTGACCACAGAGACTGGACTTAGCTGATTGGCTCCCTGAGTCCCTGCTGCACCTGAGCCCCACCCCCCCACACCTACTCTGGCCCCTTAAGTTTGTGGAGGGAAGCCCAAGAGAGCCAACTCCATTTTGTGAGCCTCTGCATCTCCCCTCTGTCTTGATACAGCCCAGTGTTCAAGGATTGCGAAAAGACCTTGGTAAGGAGCCCTGAGATATTTCTGGGTAAATAGCATTATTTGTTCAAAAGTGTTTTATTTCAGCTACCTGTGTCTGTTTTACTGATGACTCTCTGTGTTTCAGCCAGCCTGGCCTCTTTTAAAGTGGTGTTTTTTTTTAATTTGTTTTTGCTGAGTCTGTGTGAATTGACTTGCTAGTTTGTGGCACATAACCCCCCTCCCCCATTTTTTCTCTTCTATGTAAAAATGCTCCATACATCTTGCAGAGTGTGTTTTTAGGGGACTGTTTTAACCTGTTTCTGTGATTTAAATTGTGGTTAAGAACTGTCTACCCCCCTGGATTTTTTTGCCTTTAAAAAAGCCCGATTTCAGATTGCGCGCTCAGCAGTATTCCAGTGTTTGTTTCTTAAACAATCTCTCTCTTACCTGGAAAGTAGACTCTGCTAGCTTGGAAGAGTGGATTCAGCCTGTCTGTATCCAAGGAGATTCTGAATAGAGCAGCAGTAGACTTTCCCCCTGACCACAGGGACTGGACTTAGATGATTGGCTCCCTGAGTCCCTGCTGCACCTGAGCCCCGCCCCAAAACACCAGATGCAGCCCTTTAAGTTAGTGGAGGGAAGCCCAAGACAGCCACCTCCATTTTGTCAGCCTCTGTATCTCCCCTGTGTCCTGATACAGCCCAGTGTTCAAGGATTGCAAAAAGACGTAGGTAAGGAGCCCTGAGATATTTTTGGGTAAATAGTATTATTTGTTCAAAAAGTGTTTTATTTCAGCTTCCTGTGTATGTTTTACTGTGGACTCTCTGTGTTTCAGGCAGCCTGGCCTCTTTTAAAGTGGTGTTTCTTTTAAATTTGTTTTTGGCGTGTCTGTGTGAATTGCCATGCTAGCTTGTGGCACATAACCCCCGCTCCCCCCGTTTTTTTCCTTTTAAATAAAAAGGCTACATACATCTTGCAGAGTGTGTTTTTAGGAGACTGTTTTAATCTGTTTCTGTGATTTAAATTGTGCTTAAGAACTGTCTGACACCCTGTTTTTGTTGCCTTTAAAAAAGCCCGATTTCAGAGTGCGCGCCCAGCAGTATTCCAGTGTTTGTTTCTTAAACAATCTCTCCCTTACCTGGAAAGTAGACTCTGCTAGCTTGGAAGAGTGGATTCAACCTGTCTGTATCCAAGGAGATTCTGAATAGAGCAACAGTTGCTTTTCCCGCTGACCACAGGGACTGGACTTAGCTGATTGGCTCCCTGAGTCCCTGCTGCTCCTGAGCCCCCCCCACACCTGCTCCGGCCCTTTAAGTTTGTGGGGGGAAGCCCAAGACAGCCACCTCCATTTTGTGAGCCTCTGCATCTCCCCTGTGTCCTGATATAGCCCAGTGTTTAAGGATTGCAAAAAGACCTAGGTAAGGAGCGCTGAGATATTTCTGGGTAAATAGCATTATTTGTTCAAAAGTGTTTTATTTCAGCTACCTGTGTCTGTTTTACTGTGGACTCTCTGTGTTTAAGGCAGCCTGGCCTCTTTTAAAGTGGTGTTTCTCTTAAAAACAAATTGCCGTGTCTGTGTGAATTGCCTTGCTAGTTTGTGGCACATAACCCCTGCTCCCCCCGTTTTTTTCTTTTAAATAAAAAGGCTACATACATCTTGCAGAGTGTGTTTTTAGGAGACTGTTTTAATCTGTTTCTGTGATTTAAATTGTGCTTAAGAACTGTCTGCCCCCCTGTTTTTTTGGCCTTTAAAAAAGCCCAATTTCAGAGTGCACGCCCAGCAGTGTTCCAGTGTTTGTTTCTTAAACAATCTCTCCCTTCCCTGGAAAGTAGACTCTGCTAGCTTGGAAGAGTGGATTCAGCCTGTCTGTATCAAAGGAGATTCTGAATAGAGCAACAGTTGCCATTCCCCCTGACCACAGGGACTGGACTTAGCTGATTGGCTCCCTGAGTCCCTGCTGCTCCTGAGCCCCCCCCCCACACCTGCTCTGGCCGTTTAAGTTTGTGGGGGGAAGCCCAAGACAGCCACCTCCATTTTATGAGCCTCTGCATCTCCCCTGTGTCCTGATATAGCCCAGTGTTTAAGGATTGCAAAAGGACCTAGGTAAGGAGCGCTGAGATATTTCTGGGTAAATAGCATTATTTGTTCAAAAGTGTTTTATTTCAGCTACCTGTGTCTGTTTTACTGTGGACTCTCTGTGTTTCAGGCAGCCTGGCCTCTTTTAAAGTGGTGTTTCTTTTAAATTCGTTTTTGCCGTGTCTGTGTAAATTGCCTTGCTAGTTTGTGGCACATAACCCCGCTCCCCCCGTTTTTTTCTTTTAAATAAAAAGGCTACATACATCTTGCAGAGTGTGGTTTTAGGAGACTGTTTTAATCTGTTTCTGTGATTTAAATTGTGCTTAAGAACTGTCTGCCCCCCTGTTTTTTTGGCCTTTAAAAAAGCCCGATTTCAGAGTGCGCGCCCAGCAGTATTCCAGTGTTTGTTTCTTAAACAATCTCTCCCTTACCTGGAAAGTAGACTCTGCTAGCTTGGAAGAGTGGATTCAGCCTGTCTGTATCGAAGGAGATTCTGAATAGAGCAACAGTTGCCTTTCCCCCTGAGAACAGGGACTGGACTTAGCTGATTGGCTCCCTGAGTCCCTGCTGCACCTAAGCCCCGCCCCCCCCCACACCTGCTCTGGCCCTTTAAGTTTGTGGGGGGAAGCCCAAGACAGCCACCTCCATTTTGTGAGCCTCTGCATCTCCCCTGTGTCCTGATACAGCTCAGTGTTCAAGGATTGCAAAAAGACCTAGGTAAGGAGCCCTGAGATATTTCTGGCTAAATAGTATTATTTGTTCAAAAGTGTTCTATTTCAGCTACCTGTGTCTGTTTTACTGTTGACTCTCTGTTTTTCAGGCAGCCTGGCCTCTTTTAAAGTGGTGTTTTTTTTTAATTCATTTTTGCCGTGTCTGTGTGAATTGCCTTGCTAGTTTGTGGCACATAATCCCCGCTCCCCCCCTTTTTTTCTTTTAAATAAAAAGGCTACATACATCTTGAAGAGTGTGTTTTTAGGAGACTGTTTTAATCTGTTTCTGTGATTTAAATTGTGCTTAAGAACTGTCTGCCACCCTGTTTTTTTTGCCTTTAAATAGGCCCGATTTCAGAGTGCGCGCCCAGCAGTATTCCAGTGCTTGTTTCTTAAACAATCTCTCCCTTACCTGGAAAGTAGACTCTGCTTGCTTGGAAGAGTGGATTCAGCCTGTCTGTATCAAAGGAGATTCTGAATAGAGCAACAGTTGCCATTCCCCCTGACCACGGGGACTGGACCTAGCTGATTGGCTCCCTGAGTCCCTGCTGCTCCTGAGCCCCCCCCCACACCTGCTCTGGCCCTTTAAGTTTGTGGGGGGAAGCCCAAGACAGCCACCTCCATTTTGTGACCCTCTGCATCTCCCCTGTGTCCTGATATAGCCCAGTGTTTAAGGATTGCAAAAAGACCTAGGTAAGGAGCGCTGAGATATTTCTGGGTAAATAGCATTATTTGTTCAAAAGTGTTTTATTTCAGCTACCTGTGTCTGTTTTACTGTTGACTCTCTGTGTTTCAGGCAGCCTGGCCTCTTTTAAAGTGGTGTTTCTTTTAAATTCGTTTTTGCCGTGTCTGTGCGAATTGCCTTGCTAGTTTGTGGCACATAACCCCCCCTCCCCCATTTTTTCTCTTCTATGTAAAAATGCTCCATACATCTTGCAGAGTGTGTTTTTAGGGGACTGTTTTAACCTGTTTCTGTGATTTAAATTGTGGTTAAGAACTGTCTACCCCCCTGGATTTTTTTGCCTTTAAAAAAGCCCGATTTCAGATTGCTCGCCCAGCAGTATTCCAGTGTTTGTTTCTTAAACAATCTCTCTCTTACCTGGAAAGTAGACTCTGCTAGCTTGGAAGAGTGGATTCAGCCTGTCTGTATCCAAGGAGATTCTGAATAGAGCAGCAGTAGACTTTCCCCCTGACCACAGGGACTGGACATAGCTGATGGGCTCCCTGAGTCCCTGCTGCACCTGAGCCCCGCCCCAAAACACCAGATGCAGCCCTTTAAGTTTGTGGAGGGAAGCCCAAGACAGCCACCTCCATTTTGTGAGCCTCTGCATCTCCCCTGTGTCCTGATACAGCCCAGTGTTCAAGGATTGCAAAAAGACGTAGGTAAGGAGCCCTGAGATAGTTTTGGGTAAATAGTATTATTTGTTCAAAAAGTGTTTTATTTCAGCTACCTGTGTCTGTTTTACTGTGGACTCTCTGTGTTTCAGGCAGCCTGGCCTCTTTTAAAGTGGTGTTTCTTTTAAATTTGTTTTTGGCGTGTCTGTGTGAATTGCCATGCTAGCTTGTGGCACATAACCCCGGCTCCCCCCGTTTTTTTCCTTTTAAATAAAAAGGCTACATACATCTTGCAGAGTGTGTTTTTAGGAGACTGTTTTAATCTGTTTTTTGTGCTTTAAATTGTGCTTAAGAACTGTCTGCCCCCCTGTTTTTTTTGCCTTTAAAAAAGCCCGATTTCAGAGTGCGCGCCCAGCAGTATTCCAGTGTTTGTTTCTTAAACAATCTCTCCCTTACCTGGAAAGTAGACTCTGCTAGCTTGGAAGAGTGGATTCAACCTGTCTGTATCCAAGGAGATTCTGAATAGAGCAACAGTTGCTTTTCCCGCTGACCACAGGGACTGGACTTAGCTGATTGGCTCCCTGAGTCCCTTCTGCTCCTGAGTCCCCCCCACACCTGCTCCGTCCCTTTAAGTTTGTGGGGGGAAGCCCAAGACAGCCACCTCCATTTTGTGAGCCTCTGCATCTCCCCTGTGTCCTGATATAGCCCAGTGTTTAAGGATTGCAAAAAGACCTAGGTAAGGAGCGCTGAGATATTTCTGGGTAAAAAGCATTATTTGTTCAAAAGTGTTTTATTTCAGCTACCTGTGTCTGTTTTACTGTGGACTCTCTGTGTTTCAGGCAGCCTGGCCTCTTTTAAAGTGGTGTTTCTTTTAAATTTGTTTTTGCCGTGTCTGTGTGAATTGCCTTGCTAGTTTGTGGCACATAACCCCCGCTCCCCCCGTTTTTTTCTTTTAAATAAAAAGGCTACATACATCTTGCAGAGTGTGTTTTTTGGAGACTGTTTTAATCTGTTTCTGTGATTTAAATTGTGCTTAAGAACTGTCTGCCCCCCTGTTTTTTTGGCCTTTAAAAAAGCCTGATTTCAGAGTGCGCGCCCAGCAGTATTCCAGTGTTCGTTTCTTAAACAATCTCTCCCTTACCTGGAAAGTAGACTCTGCTAGTTTGGAAGAGTGGATTCAGCCTGTCTGTATCGAAGGAGATTCTGAATAGAGCAACAGTTGCCTTTCCCCCTGACCACAGGGACTGGACTTAGCTGATTGGCTCCCTGAGTCCCTGCTGCACCTGAGCCCCGCCCCACCACACCTGCTCTGGCCCTTTAAGTTTGTGGGGGGAAGCGCAAGACAGCCACCTCCATTTTGTGAGCCTCTGCATCTCCCCTGTGTCCTGATACAGCTCAGTGTTCAAGGATTGCAAAAAGACGTAGGTAAGGAGCCCTGAGATATTTCTGGCTAAATAGTATTATTTGTTCAAAAGTGTTTTATTTCAGCTACCTGTGTCTGTTTTTCTGTTAACTCTCTGTTTTTCAGGCAGCCTGGCCTCTTTTAAAGTGGTGTTTTTTTAAATTCGTTTTTGCCGTGTCTGTGTGAATTGCCATGCTAGCTTGTGGCACATAACCCCCGCTCCCCCCTTTTTTTCTTTTAAATAAAAAGGCTACATACATCTTGCAGAGTGTGTTTTTAGGAGACTGTTTTAATCTGTTTCTGTGATTTAAATTGTGCTTAAGAACTGTCTGCCCCCCTGTTTTTTTTGCCTTTAAAAAGGCCCGATTTCAGAGTGCGCGCCCAGCAGTATTCCAGTGTTTGTTTCTTAAACAATCTCTCCCTTACCTGGAAAGTAGACTCTGCTAGCTTGGGAGAGTGGATTCAGCCTGTCTGTATCAAAGGAGATTCTGAATAGAGCAACTGTTGCCATTCCCCCTGACCACAGGGACTGGACTTAGCTGATTGGCTCCCTGAGTCCCTGCTGCTCCTGAGCCCCCCCCACACCTGCTCTGGCCCTTTAAGTTTGTGTGGGGAAGCCCAAGACAGCCACCTCCATTTTGTGAGCCTCTGCATCTCCCCTGTGTCCTGATATAGCCCAGTGTTTAAGGATTGCAAAAAGACCTAGGTAAGGAGCGCTGAGATATTTCTGGGTAAATAGCATTATTTGTTCAAAAGTGTTTTATTTCAGCTACCTGTGTCTGTTTTACTGTGGACTCTCTGTGTTTCAGGCAGCCTGGCCTCTTTTAAAGTGGTGTTTCTCTTAAAACAAATTTGCCGTGTCTGTGTGAATTGCCTTGCTAGTTTGTGGCACATAACCCCTGCTCCCCCCGTTTTTTTCTTTTAAATAAAAAGGCTACATACATCTTGCAGAGTGTGTTTTTAGGAGACTGTTTTAATCTGTTTCTGTGATTTAAATTGTGCTTAAGAACTGTCTGCCCCCCTGTTTTTTTGGCCTTTAAAAAAGCCCGATTTCAGAGTGAGCACCCAGCAGTATTCCAGTGTTTGTTTCTTAAACAATCTCTCCCTTACCTGGAAAGTAGACTCTGCTAGCTTGGAAGAGTGGAATCAGGCTGTCTGTATCGAAGGAGATTCTGAATAGAGCAACAGTAGACTTTCCCCCTGACCACAGGGACTGGACTTAGCTGATTGGCTCCCTGAGTCCCTGCTGCACCTGAACCCCGCCCCAAAACACCAGATGCAGCCCTTTAAGTTTGTGGAGGGAAGCCCAAGACAGCCACCTCCATTTTGTGAGCCTCTGCATCTCCCCTGTGTCCTGATACAGCCCAGTGTTCAAGGATTGCAAAAAGACGTAGGTAAGGAGCACTGAGATATTTTCGGGTAAATAGTATTATTTGTTCAAAAAGTGATTTATTTCAGCTACCTGTGTCTGTTTTACTGTGGACTCTCTGTGTGTCAGGCAGCCTGGCCTCTTTTAAAGTGGTGTTTCTTTTAAATTTGTTTTTGGCGGGTCTGTGTGAATTGCCATGCTAGCTTGTGGCACATAACCCCCGCTCCCCCTGTTTTTTTCCTTTTAAATAAAAAGGCTACATACATCTTGCAGAGTGTGTTTTTAGGAGACTGTTTTAATCTGTTTCTGTGATTTAAATTGTGCTTAAGAACTGTCTGCCCCCCTGTTTTTTTTGCCTTTAAAAAAGCCAGATTTCAGAGTGCGCGCCCAGCAGTATTCCAGTGTTTGTTTCTTAAACAATCTCTCCCTTACCTGGAAAGTAGACTCTGCTAGCTTGGAAGAGTGGATTCTACCTGTCTGTATCCAAGGAGATTCTGAATAGAGCAACAGTTGCTTTTCCCCCTGACCACAGGGACTGGACTTAGCTGATTGGCTCCCTGAGTCCCCGCTGCTCCTGAGCCCCCCCCATACCTGCTCTGGCCCTTTAAGTTTGTGGGGGGAAGCCCAAGACAGCCACCTCCATTTTGTGAGACTCTGCATCTCCCCTGTGTCCAAATACAGCCCAGTGTTTAAGGATTGCAAAAAGACCTAGGTAAGGAGCGCTGAGATATTTCTGGGTAAATAATATTATTTGTTCAAAAGTGTTTTATTTCAGCTACCTGTGTCTGTTTTACTGTGGACTCTCTGTGTTTCAGGCAGCCTGGCCTCTTTTAAAGTGGTGTTTCTTTTAAATTCGTTTTTGCCGTGTCTGTGTGAATTGCCTTGCTAGTTTGTGGCACATAACCCCCGTTCCCCCCGTTTTTTTCTTTTAAATAAAAAGGCTACATACATCTTGCAGAGTGTGTTTTTAGGAGACTGTTTTAATCTGTTTCTGTGATTTAAATTGTGCTTAAGAACTGTCTACCCCCCTGGATTTTTTTGCCTTTAAAAAAGCCCGATTTCAGATTGCCCGCACAGCAGTATTCCAGTGTTTGTTTCTTAAACAATCTCTCTCTTACCTGGAAAGTAGACTCTGCTGGCTTGGAAGAGTGGATTCAGCCTGTCTGTATCCAAAGAGATTCTGAATAGAGCAGCAGTAGACTTTCCCCCTGACCACAGGGACTGGACTTAGCTGATTGGCTCCCTGAGTCCCTGCTGCACCTGAACCCCGCCCCAAAACACCAGATGCAGCCCTTTAAGTTTGTGGAGGGAAGCCCAAGACAGCCACCTCCATTTTGTGAGCCTCTGCATCTCCCCTGTGTCCTGATACAGCCCAGTGTTCAAGGATTGCAAAAAGACGTAGGTAAGGAGCACTGAGATATTTTCGGGTAAATAGTATTATTTGTTCAAAAAGTGATTTATTTCAGCTACCTGTGTCTGTTTTACTGTGGACTCTCTGTGTGTCAGGCAGCCTGGCCTCTTTTAAAGTGGTGTTTCTTTTAAATTTGTTTTTGGCGGGTCTGTGTGAATTGCCATGCTAGCTTGTGGCACATAACCCCCGCTCCCCCTGTTTTTTTCCTTTTAAATAAAAAGGCTACATACATCTTGCAGAGTGTGTTTTTAGGAGACTGTTTTAATCTGTTTCTGTGATTTAAATTGTGCTTAAGAACTGTCTGCCCCCCTGTTTTTTTTGCCTTTAAAAAAGCCAGATTTCAGAGTGCGCGCCCAGCAGTATTCCAGTGTTTGTTTCTTAAACAATCTCTCCCTTACCTGGAAAGTAGACTCTGCTAGCTTGGAAGAGTGGATTCTACCTGTCTGTATCCAAGGAGATTCTGAATAGAGCAACAGTTGCTTTTCCCCCTGACCACAGGGACTGGACTTAGCTGATTGGCTCCCTGAGTCCCCGCTGCTCCTGAGCCCCCCCCATACCTGCTCTGGCCCTTTAAGTTTGTGGGGGGAAGCCCAAGACAGCCACCTCCATTTTGTGAGCCTCTGCATCTCCCCTGTGTCCAAATACAGCCCAGTGTTTAAGGATTGCAAAAAGACCTAGGTAAGGAGCGCTGAGATATTTCTGGGTAAATAGTATTATTTGTTCAAAAGTGTTTTATTTCAGCTACCTGTGTCTGTTTTACTGTGGACTCTCTGTGTTTCAGGCAGCCTGGCCTCTTTTAAAGTGGTGTTTCTTTTAAATTCGTTTTTGCCGTGTCTGTGTGAATTGCCTTGCTAGTTTGTGGCACATAACCCCCGTTCCCCCCGTTTTTTTCTTTTAAATAAAAAGGCTACATACATCTTGCAGAGTGTGTTTTTAGGAGACTGTTTTAATCTGTTTCTGTGGTTTAAATTGTGCTTAAGAACTGTCTGCCCCCCTGTTTTTTTGGCCTTTAAAAAAGCCCGATTTCAGAGTGCGCGCCCAGCAGTATTCCAGTGTTTGTTTCTTAAACAATCTCTCCCTTACCTGGAAAGTAGACTCTGCTAGCTTGGAAGAGTGGATTCAGCCTGTCTGTATCGAAGGAGATTCTGAATAGAGCAACAGTTGCCTTTCCCCCTGACCACACGGACTGGACTTAGCTGATTGGCTCCCTGAGTCCCTGCTGCACCTGAGCCCCGCCCCCCCCACACCTGCTCTGGCCCTTTAAGTTTGTGGGGGGAAGCCCAAGACAGCCACCTCCATTTTGTGAGCCTCTGCATCTCCCCTGTGTCCTGATACAGCTCAGTGTTCAAGGATTGCAAAAAGACCTAGGTAAGGAGCCCTTAGATATTTCTGGCTAAATAGTATTATTTGTTCAAAAGTGTTTTATTTCAGCTACCTGTGTCTGTTTTACTGTTGACTCTCTGTTTTTCAGGCAGCCTGGCGTCTTTTAAAGTGGCGTTTTTTTTAATTCATTTTTGCTGTGTCTGTGTGAATTGCCTTGCTAGTTTGTGGCACATAACCCCCGCTCCCCCCCTTTTTTTCTTTTAAATAAAAAGGCTACATACATCTTGCAGAGTGTGTTTTTAGGAGACTGTTTTAATCTGTTTCTGTGATTTAAATTGTGCTTAAGAACTGTCTGCCCCCCTGTTTTTTTTGCCTTTAAAAAGGCCCGATTTCAGAGTGCGCGCCCAGCAGTATTCCAGTGTTTGTTTCTTAAACAATCTCTCCCTTACTTGGAAAGTAGACTCTGCTAGCTTGGAAGAGTGGATTCAGCCTGTCTGTATCAAAGGAGATTCTGAATAGCGCAACAGTTGCCATTCCCCCTGACCACAGGGACTGGACTTAGCTGATTGGCTCCCTGAGTCCCTGCTGCTCCTGAGCCCCCCCCCACACCTGCTCTGGCCCTTTAAGTTTGTGGGGGGAAGCCCAAGACAGCCACCTCCATTTTGTGAGCCTCTGCATCTCCCCTGTGTCCTGATATAGCCCAGTGTTTAAGGATTGCAAAAAGACCTAGGTAAGGAGCGCTGAGATATTTCTGGGTAAATAGCATTATTTGTTCAAAAGTGTTTTATTTCAGCTACCTGTGTCTGTTTTACTGTGGACTCTCTGTGTTTCAGGCAGCCTGGCCTCTTTTAAAGTGGTGTTTCTTTTAAATTTGTTTTTGGCATGTCTGTGTGAATTGAATTGCTAGCTTGTGGCACATAACCCCCGCTCCCCCCTTTTTTTCCTTTTAAATAAAAAGGCTACATACATCTTCAAGAGTGTGTTTTTAGGAGACCGTTTTAATCTGTTTCTGTGATTTAAATTGTGCTTAAGAACTGTCTGCCCCCCTGTTTTTTTGCCTTTAAAAAAGCCCGATTTCAGAGTGCGCGCCCAGCAGTATTCCAGTGTTTGTTTCTTAAACAATCTCTCCCTTACCTGGAAAGTAAACTCTGCTAGCTTGGAAGAGTGGATTCAACCTGTCTGTATCCAAGGAGATTCTGAATAGAGCAGCAGTAGACTTTCCCCCTGACCACAGGGACTGGGCTTAGCTGATTGGCTCCCTGAGGCCCTGCTGCACCTGAGCCCCGCCCCCCCACACCAGCTGCAGCCCTTTAAGTTTGTGGAGGGAAGCCCAAGACAGCCACCTCCATTTTGTGAGCCTCTGCATCTCCCCTGTGTCCTGATACAGCCCAGTGTTCCAGGATTGCAAAAAGACGTAGGTAAGGAGCCCTGAGATATTTCTGGGTAAATAGTATTATTTGTTCAAAAAGTGTTTTATTTCAGCTACCTGTGTCTGTTTTACTGTGGACTCTCTGTGTTTCAGGCAGCCTGGCCTCTTTTAAAGTGGTGTTTCTTTTAAATTTGTTTTTGGCATGTCTGTGTGAATTGCCTTCCTAGCTTGTGGCACATAACCCCCGCTCCCCCCTTTTTTTCCTTTTAAATAAAAAGGCTACATACATCTTGCAGAGTGTGTTTTTAGGAGACTGTTTTAATCTGTTTCTGTGATTTAAATTGTGCTTAAGAACTGTCTGCCCCCCTGTTTTTTTTGCCTTTAAAAAAAGCCCGATTTCAGAGTGCGCGCCCAGCAGTATTCCAGTGTTTGTTTCTTAAACAATCTCTCCCTTACCTGGAAAGTAGACTCTGCTAGCTTGGAAGAGTGGATTCAACCTGTCTGTATCCAAGGAGATTCTGAATAGAGCAACAGTTGCCTTTCCCCCGACCACAGAGACTGGACTTAGCTGATTGGCTCCCTGAGTCCCTGCTGCACCTGAGCCCCGCCCCCCCACACCTGCTCTGGCCCCTTAAGTTTGTGGAGGGAAGCCTAAGAGAGCCACCTCCATTTTGTGAGCCTCTGCATCTCCCCTGTGTCTTGATACATCCCAGTGTTCAAGGATTGCAAAAAGACCTTGTTAAGGAGCCCTGAGATATTTCTGGGTAAATAGCATTATTTGTTCAAAAGTGTTTTATTTGAGCTACCTGTGTCTGTTTTACTGTTGACTCTCTGTGTTTCAGGCAGCCTGGCCTCTTTTAAAGTGGTGTTTTTTTTTAATTTGTTTTTGCCGAGTCTGTGTGAATTGCCTTGCTAGTTTGTGGCACATAACCCCCCTCCCCCATTTTTTCTCTTCTATGTAAAAATGCTCCATACATCTTGCAGAGTGTGTTTTTAGGGGACTGTTTTAATCTGTTTCTGTGATTTAAATTGTGGTTAAGAACTGTCTACCCCCCTGGATTTTTTTGCCTTTAAAAAAGCCTGATTTCAGATTGCGCGCCCAGCAGTATTCCAGTGTTTGTTTCTTAAACAATCTCTCTCTTACCTGGAAAGTAGACTCTGCTAGCTTAGAAGAGTGGATTCAGCCTGTCTGTATCCAAGGAGATTCTGAATAGAGCAGCATTAGACTTTCCTCCTGACCACAGGGACTGGACTTAGCTGATTGGCTCCCTGAGTCCCTGCTGTACCTGAGCCCCACCCCACCACACCAGCTGCAGCCTTTTAAGTTTGTGGAGGGAAGCCCAAGACAGCCACCTCCATTTTGTGAGCCTCTGCATCTCCCCTGTGTCCAAATACAGCCCAGTGTTCAAGGATTGCAAAAAGACGTAGGTAAGGAGCCCTGAGATATTTTTGGGTAAATAGTATTATTTGTTCAAAAAGTGTTCTATTTCAGCTACCTGTGTCTCTTTTACTGTGGACTCTCTGTGTTTCAGGCAGCCTGGCCTCTTTTAAAGTGGTGTTTCTTTAAAATTTGTTTTTGGCGTGTCTGTGTGAATTGCCATGCTAGCTTGTGGCACATAACCCCTGCTGCACCCTTTTTTTCCTTTTAGATAAAAAGGCTACATACATCTTGCAGAGTGTGTTTTTAGGAGACCGTTTTAATCTGTTTCTGTGATTTAAATTGTGCTTAAGAACTGTCTGCCCCCCTGTTTTTTTTGCCTTTAAAAAAGCCCGATTTCAGAGTGCGCGCCCAGCAGTATTCCATTATTTGTTTCTTAAACAATCTCTCCCTTACCTGGAAAGTAGACTCTGCTAGCTTGGAAGAGTGGATTCAACCTGTCTGTATCCAAGGAGATTCTGAATAGAGCAACAGTTGCCTTTCCCCCTGACCACAGAGACTGGACTTAGCTGATTGGCTCCCTGAGTCCCTGCTGCTCCTGAGGCCCCCCCCCCACAGATGCTCCGGCCCTTTAAGTTTGTCGGGGGAAGCCCGAGACAGCCACCTCCATTTTGTGAGCCTCTGCATCTCCCCTGTGTCCTGATATAGCCTAGTGTTTAAGGATTGCAAAAAGACCTAGGTAAGGAGCACTGAGATATTTCTGGGTAAATAGCATTATTTGTTCAAAAGTGTTTTATTTCAGCTACCTGTGTCTGTTTTACTGTGGACTCTCTGTGTTTCAGGCAGCCTGACCTCTTTTAAAGTGGTGTTTCTTTTAAATTTGTTTTTTCCGTGTCTGTGTGAATTGCCATGCTTGTTTGTGGCACATAACCCCCTCTCCCACCCTTTTTTTCTTTTAAATAAAAAGGCTACATACATCTTGCAGAGTGTGTTTTTAGGAGACTGTTTTAATCTGTTTCTGTGATTTAAATAGTGCTTAAGAACTGTCTGCCCCCCTGTTTGTTTTGCCTTTAAAAAGGCCCGATTTCTGAGTGCGCGCCCAGCAGTATTCCAGTGTTTGTTTCTTAAACAATCTCTCCCTTACCTGGAAAGTAGACTCTGCTAGCTTGGAAGAGTGGATTCAACCTGTCTGTATCCAAGGAGATTCTGAATAGAGCAGCAGTTGCCTTTCCCACTGACCACAGAGACTGGACTTAGCTGATTGGCTCCCTGAGTCCCTGCTGCTCCTGAGCCCCCCCCCCCCCCCACACCTGCTCGGGCCCCTTAAGTTTGTGGAGGGAAGCCCAAGAGAGCCACCTCCATTTTGTGAGCCTCTGCATCTCCCCTCTGTCTTGATACAGCCCAGTGTTCAAGGATTGCAAAAAGACCTTGGTAAGGAGCCCTGAGATATTTCTGGGTAAATAGCATTATTTGTTCAAAAGTGTTTTATTTCAGCTACCTGTGTCTGTTTTACTGTGGACTCTCTGTGTTTCAGCCAGCCTGGCCTCTTTTAAAGTGGTGTTTTTTTAAAATTCGTTTTTGCTGAGTCTGTGTGAATTGACTTGCTTGTTTGTGGCACATAACCCACCACTCCCCCATTTTTGCTCTTCTATGTAAAAATGCTCCATACATCTTGCAGAGTGTGTTTTTAGGGGACTGTTTTATCCTGTTTCTGGGATTTAAATTGTGGTTAAGAACTGTCTACCCCCCTGGATATTTTTGCCTTTAAAAAAGCCCGATTTCAGATTGCGCGCCCAGCAGTATTCCTGTGTTTGTTTCTTAAACAATCTCTCTCTTACCTGGAAAGTAGACTCTGCTAGCTTGGAAGAGTGGATTCAGCCTGTCTGTATCCAAGGAGATTCTGAATAGAGCAGCAGTAGACTTTCCCCCTGACCACAGGGACTGGACTTAGCTGATTGGCTCCCTGAGTCCCTGCTCCACCTGAGCCCCGCCCCCCACACCTGCTCTGGCCCCTTAAGTTTGTGGAGGGAAGCCCAAGAGAGCCACCTCCATTTTGTGAGCCTCTGCATCTCCCCTGTGTCTTGATACAGCCCAGTGTTCAAGGATTGCAAAAAGACCTTGGTAAGGAGCCCTGAGATATTTCTGGGTAAATAGCATTATTTGTTCAAAAGTGTTTTATTTCAGCTACCTGTGTCTGTTTAACTGTGGACTCTCTGTGTTTCAGCCAGCCTGGCCTCTTTTAAAGTGGTGTTTTTTAAAAATTCGTTTTTGCCGAGTCTTTGTGAATTGCCTTGCTAGTTTGTGGCACATAACCCCCCCCTCCCCCATTTTTTCTCTTCTATGTAAAAATGCTCCATACATCTTACAGAGTGTGTTTTTAGGGTACTGTTTTAATCTGTTTCTGTGATTTAAATTGTGCTTAAGAACTGTCTACCCCCCTGGTTTTTTTTGCCTTTAAAAAGGCCCGATTTCAGAGGGCGCGCCCAGCAGTATTCCAGTGTGTGTTTCTTAAACAATCTCTCCCTTACCTGGAAAGTAGACTCTGCTAGCTTGGAAGTGTGAATTCAGCCTGTCTGTATCCAAGGAGATTCTGAATAGAGCAGCAGTTGCCTTTCCCCCTGACCACAGAGACTGGACTTAGCTGATTGGCTCCCTGAGTCCCTGCTGCACCTGAGCCCCGCCCCCCCACACCTACTTTGGCCCTTTAAGTTTGTGGAAGGAAGCCCAAGAGAGCCACCTCCATTTTGTAAGCCTCTGCATCTCCCCTGTGTCTTGATACAGCCCAGTGTTGAAGGATTGCAAAAAGACCTTGGTAAGGAGCCCTGAGATATTTCTGGGTAAATAGCATTATTTGTTCAAAAGTGTTTTATTTCAGCTACCTGTGTCTGTTTTACTGTGGACTCTCTGTGTTTCAGCCAGCCTGGCCTCTTTTAAAGTGGTGTTTTTTAAAAATTCGTTTTTGCCGAGTCTGTGTGAATTGCCTTGCTAGTTTGTGGCACATAACCCCCCCTCCCCCATTTATTCTCTTCTATGTAAAAATGCTCCATACATCTTGCAGAGTGTGTTTTTAGGGGACTGTTTTAATCTGTTTCTGTGATTCAAATTGTGGTTAAGAACTGTCTACCCCCCTGGATTTTTTTGCCTTTCAAAAAGCCCGATTTCAGATTGCGCGCCCAGCAGTATTCCAGTGTTTGTTTCTTAAACAATCTCTCTCTTACCTGGAAAGTAGACTCTGCTAGCTTGGAAGAGTGGATTCAGCCTGTCTGTATCCAAGGAGATTCTGAATAGAGCAGCAGTAGACTTTTCCCCTGACCACAGGGACTGGACTTAGCTGATTGGCTCCCTGAGTCCCTGCTGTACCTGAGCCCCGCCCCACCACACCAGCTGCAGCCTTTTAAGTTTGTGGAGGGAAGCCCAAGACAGCCACCTCCATTTTGTGAGCCTCTGCATCTCCCCTGTGTCCAAATACAGCCCAGTGTTCAAGGATTGCAAAAAGACGTAGGTAAGGAGCCCTGAGATATTTTTGGGTAAATAGTATTATTTGTTCAAAAAGTGTTCTATTTCAGCTACCTGTGTCTCTTTTACTGTGGACTCTCTGTGTTTCAGGCAGCCTGGCCTCTTTTAAAGTGGTGTTTCTTTTAAATTTGTTTTTGGCGTGTCTGTGTGAATTGCCATGCTAGCTTGTGGCACATAACCCCTGCTGCACCCTTTTTTTCCTTTTAAATAAAAAGGCTACATACATCTTGCAGACTGTGTTTTTAGGAGACTGTTTTAATCTGTTTCTGTGATTTCAATTGTGCTTAAGAACTTTCTGCCCCCCTTTTTTTTTTGCCTTTGAAAAAAGCCCGATTTCAGAGTGCGCGCCCAGCAGTATTCCAGTGTTTGTTTCTTAAACAATCTCTCCCTTACCTGGAAGGTAGACTCTGCTAGCTTGGAAGAGTGGATTCAGCCTGTCTGTATCGAAGGAGATTCTGAATAGAGCAACAGTTGCCTTTCCCCCTGACCACAGGGACTGGACTTAGCTGATTGGCTCCCTGAGTCCCTGCTGCACCTGAGCCCCGCCCCCCCCACACCTGCTCTGGCACTTTAAGTTTGTGGAGGGAAGCCCAAGACAGCCACCTCCATTTTGTGAGCCTCTGCATCTCCCCTTTGTCCTGATACAGCTCAGTGTTCAAGGATTGCAAAAAGACCTAGGTAAGGAGCCCTGAGATATTTCTGGCTAAATAGTATTATTTGTTCAAAAGTGTTTTATTTCAGCTACCTGTGTCTGTTTTACTGTTGACTCTCTCTTTTTCAGGCAGCCTGGCCTCTTTTAAAGTGGTGTTTTTTTTTTATTCGTTTTTGCTGTGTCTGTGTGAATTGCCTTGCTAGTTTGTGGCACATAACCCCCGCTCCCCCCGTTTTTTTCTTTTAAATAAAAATGCTACATACATCTTGCAGAGTCTGTTTTTAGGAGACTGTTTTAATCTGTTTCTGTGATTTAAATTGTGCTTAAGAACTGTCTGCCCCCCTGTTTTTTTTGCCTTTAAAAAAAGCCCGATTTCAGAGTGCGCGCCCAGCAGTATTCCAGTGTTTGTTTCTTAAACAATCTCTCCCTTACCTGGAAAGTAGACTCTGCTAGCTTGGAAGAGTGGATTCAACCTGTCTGTATCCAAGGAGATTCTGAATAGAGCAACAGTTGCCTTTCCCCCGACCACAGAGACTGGACTTAGCTGATTGGCTCCCTGAGTCCCTGCTGCACCTGAGCCCCGCCCCCCCACACCTGCTCTGGCCCCTTAAGTTTGTGGAGGGAAGCCTAAGAGAGCCACCTCCATTTTGTGAGCCTCTGCATCTCCCCTGTGTCTTGATACATCCCAGTGTTCAAGGATTGCAAAAAGACCTTGTTAAGGAGCCCTGAGATATTTCTGGGTAAATAGCATTATTTGTTCAAAAGTGTTTTATTTGAGCTACCTGTGTCTGTTTTACTGTTGACTCTCTGTGTTTCAGGCAGCCTGGCCTCTTTTAAAGTGGTGTTTTTTTTTTATTTGTTTTTGCCGAGTCTGTGTGAATTGCCTTGCTAGTTTGTGGCACATAACCCCCCTCCCCCATTTTTTCTCTTCTATGTAAAAATGCTCCATACATCTTGCAGAGTGTGTTTTTAGGGGACTGTTTTAATATGTTTCTGTGATTTAAATTGTGGTTAAGAACTGTCTACCCCCCTGGATTTTTTTGCCTTTAAAAAAGCCTGATTTCAGATTGCGCGCCCAGCAGTATTCCAGTGTTTGTTTCTTAAACAATCTCTCTCTTACCTGGAAAGTAGACTCTGCTAGCTTAGAAGAGTGGATTCAGCCTGTCTGTATCCAAGGAGATTCTGAATAGAGCAGCATTAGACTTTCCTCCTGACCACAGAGACTGGACTTAGCTGATTGGCTCCCTGAGTCCCTGCTGCACCTGAGCCCCGCCCCCCCACACCTACTCTGGCCCCTTAAGTTTGTGGAGGGAAGCCCAAGAGAGCCACCTCCATTTTGTGAGCCTCTGCATCTCCCCTCTGTCTTGATACAGCCCAGTGTTCAAGGATTGCAAAAAGACCTTGGTAAGGAGCCCTGAGATATTTCTGGGTAAATAGCATTATTTGTTCAAAAGTGTTTTATTTCAGCTACCTGTGTCTGTTTTACTGTGGACTCTCTGTGTTTCAGCCAGCCTGGCCTCTTTTAAAGTGGTGTTTTTTTTAAATTCGTTTTTGCTGAGTCTGTGTGAATTGACTTGCTAGTTTGTGGCACATAACCCACCACTCCCCCATTTTTTCTCTTCTATGTAAAAATGCTCCATACATCTTGCAGAGTGTGTTTTTAGGGGACTGTTTTATCCTGTTTCTGGGATTTAAATTGTGGTTAAGAACTGTCTACCCCCCTGGATTTTTTTGCCTTTAAAAAAGCCCGATTTCAGATTGCGCGCCCAGCAGTATTCCAGTGTTTGTTTCTTAAACAATCTCTCTCTTACCTGGAAAGTAGACTCTGCTAGCTTGGAAGAGTGGATTCAGCCTGTCTGTATCCAAGGAGATTCTGAATAGAGCAGCAGTAGACTTTCCCCCTGACCACAGGGACTGGACTTAGCTGATTGGCTCCCTGAGTCCCTGCTCCACCTGAGCCCCGCCCCCCACACCTGCTCTGGCCCCTTAAGTTTGTGGAGGGAAGCCCAAGAGAGCCACCTCCATTTTGTGAGCCTCTGCATCTCCCCTCTGTCTTGATACAGCCCAGTGTTCAAGGATTGCAAAAAGACCTTGGTAAGGAGCCCTGAGATATTTCTGGGTAAATAGCATTATTTGTTCAAAAGTGTTTTATTTCAGCTACCTGTGTCTGTTTTACTGTGGACTCTCTGTGTTTCAGCCAGCCTGGCCTCTTTTAAAGTGGTGTTTTTTAAAAATTCGTTTTTGCCGAGTCTTTGTGAATTGCCTTGCTAGTTTGTGGCACATAACCCCCCCCTCCCCCATTTTTTCTCTTCTATGTAAAAATGCTCCATACATCTTACAGAGTGTGTTTTTAGGGTACTGTTTTAATCTGTTTCTGTGATTTAAATTGTGCTTAAGAACTGTCTACCCCCCTGGTTTTTTTTGCCTTTAAAAAGGCCCGATTTCAGAGGGCACGCCCAGCAGTATTCCAGTGTGTGTTTCTTAAACAATCTCTCCCTTACCTGGAAAGTAGACTCTGCTAGCTTGGAAGTGTGAATTCAGCCTGTCTGTATCCAAGGAGATTCTGAATAGAGCAGCAGTTGCCTTTCCCCCTGACCACAGAGACTGGACTTAGCTGATTGGCTCCCTGAGTCCCTGCTGCACCTGAGCCCCGCCCCCCCACACCTACTTTGGGCCCTTAAGTTTGTGGAAGGAAGCCCAAGAGAGCCACCTCCATTTTGTAAGCCTCTGCATCTCCCCTGTGTCTTGATACAGCCCAGTGTTGAAGGATTGCAAAAAGACCTTGGTAAGGAGCCCTGAGATATTTCTGGGTAAATAGCATTATTTGTTCAAAAGTGTTTTATTTCAGCTACCTGTGTCTGTTTTGCTGTGGACTCTCTGTGTTTCAGCCAGCCTGGCCTCTTTTAAAGTGGTGTTTTTTTAAAATTTGTTTTTGCCGAGTCTGTGTGAATTGCCTTGCTAGTTTGTGGCACATAACCCCCCCTCCCCCATTTATTCTCTTCTATGTAAAAATGCTCCATACATCTTGCAGAGTGTGTTTTTAGGGGACTGTTTTAATCTGTTTCTGTGATTCAAATTGTGGTTAAGAACTGTCTACCCCCTGGATTTTTTTGCCTTTGAAAAAGCCCGATTTCAGATTGCGCGCCCAGCAGTATTCCAGTGTTTGTTTCTTAAACAATCTCTCTCTTACCTGGAAAGTAGACTCTGCTAGCTTGGAAGAGTGGATTCAGCCTGTCTGTATCCAAGGAGATTCTGAATAGAGCAGCAGTAGACTTTTCCCCCGACCACAGGGACTGGACTTAGCTGATTGGCTCCCTGAGTCCCTGCTGTACCTGAGCCCCGCCCCACCACACCAGCTGCAGCCTTTTAAGTTTGTGGAGGGAAGCCCAAGACAGCCACCTCCATTTTGTGAGCCTCTGCATCTCCCCTGTGTCCAAATACAGCCCAGTGTTCAAGGATTGCAAAAAGACGTAGGTAAGGAGCCCTGAGATATTTTTGGGTAAATAGTATTATTTGTTCAAAAAGTGTTCTATTTCAGCTACCTGTGTCTCTTTTACTGTGGACTCTCTGTGTTTCAGGCAGCCTGGCCTCTTTTAAAGTGGTGTTTCTTTTAAATTTGTTTTTGGCGTGTCTGTGTGAATTGCCATGCTAGCTTGTGGCACATAACCCCTGCTGCACCCTTGTTTTCCTTTTAAATAAAAAGGCTACATACATCTTGCAGACTGTGTTTTTAGGAGACTGTTTTAATCTGTTTCTGTGATTTCAATTGTGCTTAAGAACTGTCTGCCCCCCTGTTTTTTTTGCCTTTAAAAAAGCCCGATTTCAGAGTGCGCGCCCAGCAGTATTCCAGTGTTTGTTTCTTAAACAATCTCTCCCTTACCTGGAAGGTAGACTCTGCTAGCTTGGAAGAGTGGATTCAGCCTGTCTGTATCGAAGGAGATTCTGAATAGAGCAACAGTTGCCTTTCCCCCTGACCACAGGGACTGGACTTAGCTGATTGGCTCCCTGAGTCCCTGCTGCACCTGAGCCCCGCCCCCCCCACACCTGCTCTGGCACTTTAAGTTTGTGGAGGGAAGCCCAAGACAGCCACCTCCATTTTGTGAGCCTCTGCATCTCCCCTTTGTCCTGATACAGCTCAGTGTTCAAGGATTGCAAAAAGACCTAGGTAAGGAGCCCTGAGATATTTCTGGCTAAATAGTATTATTTGTTCAAAAGTGTTTTATTTCAGCTACCTGTGTCTGTTTTACTGTTGACTCTCTCTTTTTCAGGCAGCCTGGCCTCTTTTAAAGTGGTGTTTTTTTTTTATTCGTTTTTGCTGTGTCTGTGTGAATTGCCTTGCTAGTTTGTGGCACATAACCCCCGCTCCCCCCGTTTTTTTCTTTTAAATAAAAATGCTACATACATCTTGCAGAGTCTGTTTTTAGGAGACTGTTTTAATCTGTTTCTGTGATTTAAATTGTGCTTAAGAACTGTCTGCCCCCCTGTTTTTTTTGCCTTTAAAAAAGCCCGATTTCAGAGTGCGCGCCCAGCAGTATTCCAGTGTTTGTTTCTTAAACAATCTCTCCCTTACCTGGAAAGTAGACTCTGCTAGCTTGGAAGAGTGGATTCAGCCTGTCTGTATCAAAGGAGATTCTGAATAGAGCAACAGTTGCCTTTCCCCCTGACCACAGGGACTGGACTTAGCTGATTGGCTCCCTGAGTCCCTGCTGCACCTGAGCCCCGCCCCCCCACACCTGCTCTGGCCCTTTAAGTTTGTGGAGGGAAGCCCAAGACAGCCACCTCCATTTTGTGAGCCTCTGCATCTCCCCTGTGTCCTGATACAGCTCAGTGTTCAAGGATTGCAAAAAGACCTAGGTAAGGAGCCCTGAGATATTTCTGGCTAAATAGTATTATTTGTTCAAATGTGTTTTATTTCAGCTACCTGTGTCTGTTTTACTGTTGACTCTCTGTGTTTCAGGCAGCCTGGCCTCTTTTAAAGTGGTGTTTTTTTTAATTCGTTTTTGCCGTGTCTGTGTGAATTGCCTTGCTAGTTTGAGGCACATAACCCCCGCGCCCCCCTTTTTTTCTTTTAAATAAAAAGGCTACATACATCTTGCAGAGTGTGTTTTTAGGAGACTGTTTTAATCTGTTTCTGTGATTTAAATTGTGCTTAAGAACTGTCTGCCCCCCTGTTTTTTTTGCCTTTAAAAAGGCCCGATTTCAGAGTGCGCGCCCAGCAGTATTCCAGTGTTTGTTTCTTAAACAATCTCTCCCTTACCTGCAAAGTAGACTCTGCTAGCTTGGGAGAGTGGATTCAGCCTGTCTGTATCAAAGGAGATTCTGAATAGAGCAACAGTTGCCATTCCCCCTGACCACAGGGACTGGACTTAGCTGATTGGCTCCCTGAGTCCCTGCTGCTCCTGAGCCCCCCCCACACCTGCTCCGGCCCTTTAGGTTTGTGGGGGGAAGCCCAAGACTGCCACCTCCATTTTGTGAGCCTCTGCCTCTCCCCTGTGTCCTGATATAGCCCAGTGTTTAAGGATTGCAAAAAGACCTAGGTAAGGAGCGCTGAGATATTTCTGGGTAAATAGCATTATTTGTTCAAAAGTGTTTTATTTCAGCTACCTGTGTCTGCTTTACTGTGGACTCTCTGTGTCTCAGGCAGCCTGGCCTCTTTTAAAGTGGTGTTTTTTTTAAATTCATTTTTGCCGAGTCTGTGTGAATTGCCTTGCTAGTTTGAGGCACATAACCCCCCCTCCCCCATTTATTCTCTTCTATGTAAAAATGCTCCATACATCTTGCAGAGTGTGTTTTTAGGGGACTGATTTAACCTGTTTCTGTGATTCAAATTGTGGTTAAGAACTGTCTACCCCTCTGGATTTTTTTGCCTTTGAAAAATCCCGATTTCAGAGTGCGCGCCCAGCAGTATTCCAGTGTTTGTTTCTTAAACAATCTCTCTCTTACCTGGAAAGTAGACTCTGCTAGCTTGGAAGAGTGGATTCAGCCTGTCTGTATCCAAGGAGATTCTGAATAGAGCAGCAGTAGACTTTCCCCCTGACCACAGGGACTGGACATAGCTGATTGGCTCCCTGAGTCCCTGCTGCACCTGAGCCCCGCCCCCCACACCTGCTCTGGCCCCTTAAGTTTGTGGAGGGAAGCCTAAGAGAGCCACCTCCATTTTGTGAGCCTCTGCATCTCCCCTGAGTCTTGATACATCCCAGTGTTCAAGGATTGCAAAAAGACCTTGTTAAGGAGCCCTGAGATATTTCTGGGTAAATAGCATTATTTGTTCAAAAGTGTTTTATTTGAGCTACCTGTGTCTGTTTTACTGTTGACTCTCTGTGTTTCAGCCAGCCTGGCCTCTTTTAAAGTGGTGTTTTTTTTTTATTCGTTTTTGCCGAGTCTGTGTGAATTGCCTTGCTAGTTTGTGGCACATAACCCCCCTCCCCCATTTTTTCTCTTCTATGTAAAAATGCTCCATACATCTTGCAGAGTGTGTTTTTAGGGGACTGTTTTAATCTGTTTCTGTGATTTAAATTGTGGTTAAGAACTGTCTACCCCCCCTGGATTTTTTTGCCTTTAAAAAAGCCTGATTTCAGATTGCGTGCCCAGCAGTATTCCAGTGTTTGTTTCTTAAACAATCTCTCTCTTACCTGGAAAGTAGACTCTGCTAGCTTGGAAGAGTGGATTCAGCCTGTCTGTATCGAAGGAGATTCTGAATAGAGCAGCAGTAGACTTTCCCCCTGACCACAGGGACTGGACTTAGCTGATTGGCTCCCTGAGTCCCTGCTGTACCTGAGCCCCGCCCCACCACACCAGCTGCAGCCTTTTAAGTTTGTGGAGGGAAGCCCAAGACAGCCACCTCCATTTTGTGAGCCTCTGCATCTCCCCTGTGTCCAAATACAGCCCAGTGTTCAAGGATTGCAAAAAGACGTAGGTAAGGAGCCCTGAGATATTTTTGGGTAAATAGTATTATTTGTTCAAAAAGTGTTCTATTTCAGCTACCTCTGTCTCTTTTACTGTGGACTCTCTGTGTTTCAGGCAGCCTGGCCTCTTTTAAAGTGGTGTTTCTTTTAAATTTGTTTTTGGCGTGTCTGTGTGAATTGCCATGCTAGCTTGTGGCACATAACCCCTGCTGCACCCTTTTTTTCCTTTTAAATAAAAAGGCTACATACATCTTGCAGAGTGTGTTTTTAGGAGACTGTTTTAATCTGTTTCTGTGATTTAAATTGTGCTTAAGAACTGTCTGCCCCCCTGGTTTTTTTGGCTTTAAAAAAGCCCGATTTCAGAGTGCGCGCCCAGCAGTATTCCAGTGTTTGTTTCTTAAACAATCTCTCCCTTACCTGGAAAGTAGACTCTGCTAGCTTGGAAGAGTGGATTCAACCTGTCTGTATCCAAAGAGATTCTGAATAGAGCAACAGTTGCCTTTCCCCCTGACCACAGGGACTGGACTTAGCTGATTGGCTCCCTGAGTCCCTGCTGCTCCTGAGCCCCCCTCCCACACCTGCTCCGGCCCTTTAAGTTTGTGGGGGGAAACCCAAGACAGCCACCTCCATTTTGTGAGCCTCTGCATCTCCCCTGTGTCCTGATATAGCCCAGTGTTTAAGGATTGCAAAAATACCTAGGTAAGGAGCGCTGAGATATTTCTGGGTAAATAGCATTATTTGTTCAAAAGTGTTTTATTTCAGCTACCTGTGTCTGTTTTACTGTGGACTCTCTGTGTTTCAGGCAGCCTGGCCTCTTTTAAAGTGGTGTTTCTTTTAAATTCGTTTTTGCCGTGTCTGTGTGAATTGCCTTGCTAGTTTGTGGCACATAAACCCCGCTCCCCCCGTTTTTTTCTTTTAAATAAAAATGCTACATACATCTTGCAGAGTCTGTTTTTAGGAGACTGTTTTAATCTGTTTCTGTGATTTAAATTGTGCTTAAGAACTGTCTGCCCCCCTGTTTTTTTTGCCTTTAAAAAAGCCCGATTTCCGAGTGCGCGCCCAGCAGTATTCCAGTGTTTGTTTCTTAAACAATCTCTCCCTTACCTGGAAAGTAGACTCTGCTAGCTTGGAAGAGTGGATTCAGCCTGTCTGTATCGAAGGAGATTCTGAATAGAGCAACAGTTGCCTTTCCCCCTGACCACAGGGACTGGACTTAGCTGATTGGCTCCCTGAGTCCCTGCTGCACCTGAGCCCCGCCCCCCCCCACACCTGCTCTGGCACTTTAAGTTTGTGGAGGGAAGCCCCAGACAGCCACCTCCATTTTGTGAGCCTATGCATCTCCCCTGTGTCCTGATACAGCTCAGTGTTCAAGGATTGCAAAAAGACCTAGGTAAGGAGCCCTGAGATATTTCTGGCTAAATAGTATTATTTGTTCAAAAGTGTTTTATTTCAGCTACCTGTGTCTGTTTTACTGTTGACTCTCTGTGTTTCAGGCAGCCTGGCCTCTTTTAAAGTGGTGTTTTTTTTTATTCGTTTTTGCTGTGTCTGTGCGAATTGCCTTGCTAGTTTGTGGCACATAACCCCCGCTCCCCCCTTTTTTTTCTTTTAAATAAAAAGGCTACGTACATCTTGCAGAGTGTGTTTTTAGGAGACTGTTTTAATCTGTTTCCGTGATTTAAATTATGCTTAAAAACTGTCTGCCCCCCTGTTTTTTTTTGCCTTTAAAAAAGCCCGATTTCAGAGTGTGCGCCCAGCAGTATTCCAGTGTTTGTTTCTTAAACAATCTCTCCCTTACCTGGAAAGTAGACTCTGCTAGCTTGGAAGTGTGAATTCAGCCTGTCTGTATCCAAGGAGATTCTGAATAGAGCAGCAGTTGCCTTTCCCCCTGACCACAGAGACTGGACTTAGCTGATTGGCTCCCTGAGTCCCTGCTGCACCTGAGCCCCGCCCCCCACACCTACTCTGGCCCCTTAAGTTTGTGGAGGGAAGCCCAAGAGAGCCACCTCCATTTTGTGAGCCTCTGCATCTCCCCTGTGTCTTGATACAGCCCAGTGTTCAAGGATTGCAAAAAGACCTTGGTAAGGAGCCCTGAGATATTTCTGGGTAAATAGCATTATTTATTCAAAAGTGTTTTATTTCACCTACCTGTGTCTGTTTTACTGTGGACTCTCTGTGTTTCAGCCAGCCTGGCCTTTTTTAAAGTGGTGTTTTTTAAAAAATCGTTTTTGCCGAGTCTTTGTGATTTGTCTTGCTAGTTTGTGGCACATAACCCCTCCTCCCCCATTTTTCTCTTCTATGTAAAAATGCTCCATACATCTTACAGAGTGTGTTTTTAGGGGACTGTTTTAATCTGTTTCTGTGATTTAAATTGTGCTTAAGAACTGTCTACCCCCCTGGATTTTTTTGCCTTTAAAAAAGCCCGATTTCAGATTGCCCGCACAGCAGTATTCCAGTGTTTGTTTCTTAAACAATCTCTCTCTTACCTGGAAAGTAGACTCTGCTGGCTTCGAAGAGTGGATTCAGCCTGTCTGTATCCAAAGAGATTCTCAATAGAGCAGCAGTAGACTTTCCCTCTGACCACAGGGACTGGACTTAGCTGATTGGCTCCCTGAGTCCCTGCTGCACCTGAACCCCGCCCCAAAACACCAGATGCAGCCCTTTAAGTTTGTGGAGGGAAGCCCAAGACAGCCACCTCCATTTTGTGAGCCTCTGCATCTCCCCTGTGTCCAAATACAGCCCAGTGTTTAAGGATTGCAAAAAGACCTAGGTAAGGAGCGCTGAGATATTTCTGGGTAAATAGTATTATTTGTTCAAAAGTGTTTTATTTCAGCTACCTGTGTCTGTTTTACTGTTGACTCTCTGTTTTTCAGGCAGCCTGGCGTCTTTTAAAGTGGCGTTTTTTTTAATTCATTTTTGCTGTATCTGTGTGAATTGCCTTGCTAGTTTGTGGCACATAACCCCCGCTCCCCCCTTTTTTTCTTTTAAATAAAAAGGCTACATACATCTTGCAGAGTGTGTTTTTAGGAGACTGTTTTAATCTGTTTCTGTGATTTAAATTGTGCTTAAGAACTGTCTGCCCCCCTGTTTTTTTTGCCTTTAAAAAGGCCCGATTTCAGAGTGCGCGCCCAGCAGTATTCCAGTGTTTGTTTCTTAAACAATCTCTCCCTTACTTGGAAAGTAGACTCTGCTAGCTTGGAAGAGTGGATTCAGCCTGTCTGTATCAAAGGAGATTCTGAATAGCGCAGCAGTTGCCATTCCCCCTGACCACAGGGACTGGACTTAGCTGATTGGCTCCCTGAGTCCCTGCTGCACCTGAGCCCCGCCCCCCACACCTGCTCTGGCCCCTTAAGTTTGTGGAGGGAAGCCTAAGAGAGCCACCTCCATTTTGTGAGCCTCTGCATCTCCCCTGAGTCTTGATACATCCCAGTGTTCAAGGATTGCAAAAAGACCTTGTTAAGGAGCCCTGAGATATTTCTGGGTAAATAGCATTATTTGTTCAAAAGTGTTTTATTTGAGCTACCTGTGTCTGTTTTACTGTTGACTCTCTGTGTTTCAGCCAGCCTGGCCTCTTTTAAAGTGGTGTTTTTTTTAAATTCGTTTTTGCCGAGTCTGTGTGAATTGCCTTGCTAGTTTGTGGCACATAACCCCCCTCCCCCATTTTTTCTCTTCTATGTAAAAATGCTCCATACATCTTGCAGAGTGTGTTTTTAGGGGACTGTTTTAATCTGTTTCTGTGATTTAAATTGTGGTTAAGAACTGTCTACCCCCCCTGGATTTTTTTGCCTTTAAAAAAGCCTGATTTCAGATTGCGTGCCCAGCAGTATTCCAGTGTTTGTTTCTTAAACAATCTCTCTCTTACCTGGAAAGTAGACTCTGCTAGCTTGGAAGAGTGGATTCAGCCTGTCTGTATCGAAGGAGATTCTGAATAGAGCAGCAGTAGACTTTCCCCCTGACCACAGGGACTGGACTTAGCTGATTGGCTCCCTGAGTCCCTGCTGTACCTGAGCCCCGCCCCACCACACCAGCTGCAGCCTTTTAAGTTTGTGGAGGGAAGCCCAAGACAGCCACCTCCATTTTGTGAGCCTCTGCATCTCCCCTGTGTCCAAATACAGCCCAGTGTTCAAGGATTGCAAAAAGACGTAGGTAAGGAGCCCTGAGATATTTTTGGGTAAATAGTATTATTTGTTCAAAAAGTGTTCTATTTCAGCTACCTCTGTCTCTTTTACTGTGGACTCTCTGTGTTTCAGGCAGCCTGGCCTCTTTTAAAGTGGTGTTTCTTTTAAATTTGTTTTTGGCATGTCTGTGTGAATTGCATTGCTAGCTTGTGGCACATAACCCCCGCTCCCCCCTTTTTTTCCTTTTAAATAAAAAGGCTACATACATCTTCAAGAGTGTGTTTTTAGGAGATCGTTTTAATCTGTTTCTGTGATTTAAATTGTGCTTAAGAACTGTCTGCCCCCCTGTTTTTTTGCCTTTAAAAAAGCCCGATTTCAGAGTGCGCGCCCAGCAGTATTCCAGTGTTTGTTTCTTAAACAATCTCTCCCTTACCTGGAAAGTAGACTCTGCTAGCTTGGAAGAGTGGATTCAACCTGTCTGTATCCAAGGAGATTCTGAATAGAGCAGCAGTAGACTTTCCCCCTGACCACAGGGACTGGGCTTAGCTGATTGGCTCCCTGAGGCCCTGCTGCACCTGAGCCCCGCCCCCCCACACCAGCTGCAGCCCTTTAAGTTTGTGGAGGGAAGCCCAAGACAGCCACCTCCATTTTGTGAGCCTCTGCATCTCCCCTGTGTCCTGATACAGCCCAGTGTTCCAGGATTTCAAAAAGACGTAGGTAAGGAGCCCTGAGATATTTCTGGGTAAATAGTATTATTTGTTGAAAAGTGTTTTATTTCAGCTACCTGTGTCTGTTTTACTGTGGACTCTCTGTGTTTCAGGAAGCCTGGCCTCTTTTAAAGTGGTGTTTCTTTTAAATTTGTTTTTTGCGTGTCTGTGTGAATTGCCATGCTAGCTTGTGGCACATAACCCCTGCTGCACCCTTTTTTTCCTTTTAAATAAAAAGGCTACATACATCTTGCAGAGTGTGTTTTTAGGAGACCGTTTTAATCTGTTTCTGTGATTTAAATTGTGCTTAAGAACTGTCTGCCCCCCTGTTTTTTTTGCCTTTAAAAAAGCCCGATTTCAGAGTGCGCGCCCAGCAGTATTCCAGTGTTTGTTTCTTAAACAATCTCTCCCTTACCTGGAAAGTAGACTCTGCTAGCTTGGAAGAGTGGATTCAACCTGTCTGTATCCAAGGAGATTCTGAATAGAGCAACAGTTGCCTTTCCCCCTGACCACAGAGACTGGACTTAGCTGATTGGCTCCCTGAGTCCCTGCTGCTCCTGAGGCCCCCCCCACAGATGCTCCGGCCCTTTAAGTTTGTCGGGGGAAGCCCGAGACAGCCACCTCCATTTTGTGAGCCTCTGCATCTCCCCTGTGTCCTGATATAGCCTAGTGTTTAAGGATTGCAAAAAGACCTAGGTAAGGAGCGCTGAGATATTTCTGGGTAAATAGCATTATTTGTTCAAAAGTGTTTTATTTCAGCTACCTGTGTCTGTTTTACTGTGGACTCTCTGTGTTTCAGGCAGCCTGACCTCTTTTAAAGTGGTGTTGCTTTTAAATTCGTTTTTTCCGTGTCTGTGTGAATTGCCATGCTTGTTTGTGGCACATAACCCCCTCTCCCCCCCTTTTTTTCTTTTAAATAAAAAGGCTACATACATCTTGCAGAGTGTGTTTTTAGGAGACTGTTTTAATCTGTTTCTGTGATTTAAATAGTGCTTAAGAACTGTCTGCCCCCCTGTTTGTTTTGCCTTTAAAAAGGCCCGATTTCTGAGTGCGCGCCCAGCAGTATTCCAGTGTTTGTTTCTTAAACAATCTCTCCCTTACCTGGAAAGTAGACTCTGCTAGCTTGGAAGTGTGAATTCAGCCTGTCTGTATCCAAGGAGATTCTGAATAGAGCAGCAGTTGCCTTTCCCACTGACCACAGAGACTGGACTTAGCTGATTGGCTCCCTGAGTCCCTGCTGCACCTGAGCCCCGCCCCCCCCACACCTACTCTGGCCCCTTAAGTTTGTGGAGGGAAGCCCAAGAGAGCCACCTCCATTTTGTGAGCCTCTGCATCTCCCCTCTGTCTTGATACAGCCCAGTGTTCAAGGATTGCAAAAAGACCTTGGTAAGGAGCCCTGAGATATTTCTGGGTAAATAGCATTATTTGTTCAAAAGTGTTTTATTTCAGCTACCTGTGTCTGTTTTACTGTGGACTCTCTGTGTTTCAGCCAGCCTGGCCTCTTTTAAAGTGGTGTTTTTTTAAAATTCGTCTTTGCTGAGTCTGTGTGAATTGACTTGCTAGTTTGTGGCACATAACCCCCCCTCCCCCATTTTTTCTCTTCTATGTAAAAATGCTCCATACATCTTGCAGAGTGTGTTTTTAGGGGACTGTTTTATCCTGTTTCTGTGATTTAAATTGTGGTTAAGAACTGTCTACCCCCCTGGATTTTTTTGCCTTTAAAAAAGCCCGATTTCAGATTGCGCGCCCAGCAGTATTCCAGTGTTTGTTTCTTAAACAATCTCTCTCTTACCTGGAAAGTAGACTATGCTAGCTTGGAAGAGTGGATTCAGCCTGTCTGTATCCAAGGAGATTCTGAATAGAGCAGCAGTAGACTTTCCCCCTGACCACAGGGACTGGACTTAGCTGATTGGCTCCCTGAGTCCCTGCTCCACCTGAGCCCCGCCCCCCACACCTGCTCTGGCCCCTTAAGTTTGTGGAGGGAAGCCCAAGAGAGCCACCTCCATTTTGTCAGCCTCTGCATCTCCCCTGTGTCTTGATACAGCCCAGTGTTCAAGGATTGCAAAAAGACCTTGGTAAGGAGCCCTGAGATATTTCTGGGTAAATAGCATTATTTGTTCAAAAGTGTTTTATTTCAGCTACCTGTGTCTGTTTTAATGTGGACTCTCTGTGTTTCAGCCAGCCTGGCCTCTTTTAAAGTGGTGTTTTTTAAAAATTCGTTTTTGCCGAGTCTTTGTGAATTGCCTTGCTAGTTTGTGGCACATAACCCCCCCCTCCCCCATTTTTTCTCTTCTATGTAAAAATGCTCCATACATATTACAGAGTGTGTTTTTAGGGTACTGTTTTTATCTGTTTCTGTGATTTAAATTGTGCTTAAGAACTGTCTACCCCCCTGGTTTTTTTTGCCTTTAAAAAGGCCCGATTTCAGAGGGCGCGCCCAGCAGTATTCCAGTGTGTGTTTCTTAAACAATCTCTCCCTTACCTGGAAAGTAGACTCTGCTAGCTTGGAAGTGTGAATTCAGCCTGTCTGTATCCAAGGAGATTCTGAATAGAGCAGCAGTTGCCTTTCCCCCTGACCACAGAGACTGGACTTAGCTGATTGGCTCCCTGAGTCCCTGCTGCACCTGAGCCCCGCCCCCCCCACACCTACTCTGGCCCCTTAAGTTTGTGGAGGGAAGCCCAAGAGAGCCACCTCCATTTTGTAAGCCTCTGCATCTCCCCTGTGTCTTGATACAGCCCAGTGTTCAAGGATTGCAAAAAGACCTTGGTAAGGAGCCCTGAGATATTTCTGGGTAAATAGCATTATTTGTTCAAAAGTGTTTTATTTCAGCTACCTGTGTCTGTTTTACTGTGGACTCTCTGTGTTTCAGCCAGCCTGGCCTCTTTTGAAGTGGTGTTTTTTAAAAATTCGTTTTTGCCGAGTCTGTGTGAATTGCCTTGCTAGTTTGTGGCACATAACCCCCCCTCCCCCATTTATTCTCTTCTATGTAAAAATGCTCCATACATCTTGCAGAGTGTGTTTTTAGGGGACTGTTTTAATCTGTTTCTATGATTCAAATTGTGGTTAAGAACTGTCTACCCCCCTGGATTTTTTTGCCTTTGAAAAAGCCCGATTTCAGATTGCGCGCCCAGCAGTATTCCAGTGTTTGTTTCTTAAACAATCTCTCTCTTACCTGGAAAGTAGACTCTGCTAGCTTGGAAGAGTGGATTCAGCCTGTCTGTATCCAAGGAGATTCTGAATAGAGCAGCAGTAGACTTTCCCCCTGACCACAGGGACTGGACTTAGCTGATTGGCTCCCTGAGTCCCTGCTGTACCCGAGCCCCGCCCCACCACACCAGCTGCAGCCTTTTAAGTTTGTGGAGGGAAGCCCAAAACAGCCACCTCCATTTTGTGAGCCTCTGCATCTCCCCTGTGTCCAAATACAGCCCAGTGTTCAAGGATTGCAAAAAGACGTAGGTAAGGAGCCCTGAGATATTTTTGGGTAAATAGTATTATTTGTTCAAAAAGTGTTCTATTTCAGCTACCTGTGTCTCTTTTACTGTGGACTCTCTGTGTTTCAGGCAGCCTGGCCTCTTTTAAAGTGGTGTTTCTTTTAAATTTGTTTTTGGCGTGTCTGTGTGAATTGCCATGCTAGCTTGTGGCACATAACCCCTGCTGCACCCTTTTTTTCCTTTTAAATAAAAAGGCTACATACATCTTGCAGACTGTGTTTTTAGGAGACCGTTTTAATCTGTTTCTGTGATTTAAATTGTGCTTAAGAACTGTCTGCCCCCCTGTTTTTTTTGTCTTTAAAAAAGCCCGATTTCAGAGTGCGTGCCCAGCCGTATTCCAGTGTTTGTTTCTTAAACAATCTCTCCCTTACCTGGAAAGTAGACTCTGCTAGCTTGGAAGAGTGGATTCAACCTGTCTGTATCCAAGGAGATTCTGAATAGAGCAACAGTTGCCTTTCCCCCTGACCACAGGGACTGGACTTAGCTGATTGGCTCCCTGAGTCCCTGCTGCTCCTGAGCCCCCCTCCCACACCTGCTCCGGCCCTTTAAGTTTGTGGGGGGAACCCAAGACAGCCACCTCCATTTTGTGAGCCTCTACATCTCCCCTGTGTCCTGATATAGCCCAGTGTTTAAGGATTGCAAAAAGACCTAGGTAAGGAGCACTGAGATATTTCTGGGTAAATAGCATTATTTGTTCAAAAGTGTTTTATTTCAGCTACCTGTGTCTGTTTTACTGTGGACTCTCTGTGTTTCAGGCAGCCTGGCCTCTTTTAAAGTGGTGTTTCTTTTAAATTTGTTTTTTCCGTGTCTGTGTGAATTGCCTTGCTAGTTTGTGGCACATAAACCCCGCTCCCCCCTTTTTTTTCTTTTAAATAAAAATGCTACATACATCTTGCAGAGTCTGTTTTTAGGAGACTGGTTTAATCTGTTTCTGTGATTTAAATTGTGCTTAAGAACTGTCTGCCCCCCTGTTTTTTTTGCCTTTAAAAAAGCCCGATTTCAGAGTGCGCGCCCAGCAGTATTCCAGTGTTTGTTTCTTAAACAATCTCTCCCTTACCTGGAAAGTAGACTCTGCTAGCTTGGAAGAGTGGATTCAGCCTGTCTGTATCAAAGGAGATTCTGAATAGAGCAACAGTTGCCGTTCCCCCTGACCACAGGGACTGGACTTAGCTGATTGGCTCCCTGAGTCCCTGCTGCACCTGAGCCCCGCCCCCCCACACCTGCTCTGGCCCTTTAAGTTTGTGGAGGGAAGCCCAAGACAGCCACCTCCATTTTGTGAGCCTCTGCATCTCCCCTGTGTCCTGATACAGCTCAGTGTTCAAGGATTGCAAAAAGACCTAGGTAAGGAGCCCTGAGATATTTCTGGCTAAATAGTATTATTTGTTCAAATGTGTTTTATTTCAGCTACCTGTGTCTGTTTTACTGTTGACTCTCTGTTTTTCAGGCAGCCTGGCCTCTTTTAAAGTGGTGTTTTTTTTTATTCGTTTTTGCCGTGTCTGTGTGAATTGCCTTGCTAGTTTGAGGCACATAACCCCCGCGCCCCCCCTTTTTTTCTTTTAAATAAAAAGGCTACATACATCTTGCAGAGTCTGTTTTTAGGAGACTGTTTTAATCTGTTTCTCTGATTTAAATTGTGCTTAAGAACTGTCTGCCCCCCTGTTTTTTTGCCTATAAAAAGGCCCGATTTCAGAGTGCGCGCCCAGCAGTATTCCAGTGTTTGTTTCTTAAACAATCTCTCCCTTACCTGGAAAGTAGACTCTGCTAGCTTGGAAGAGTGGATTCAGCCTGTCTGTATCAAAGGAGATTCTGAATAGAGCAACAGTTGCCATTCCCCCTGACCACAGGGACTGGACTTAGCTGATTGGCTCCCTGAGTCCCTTCTGCTCCTGAGCCCCCCCCACACCTGCTCTGGCCCTTTAAGTTTGTGGGGGGAAGCCCAAGACAGGCATCTCCATTTTGTGAGCCTCTGCATCTCCCCTGTGTCCTGATATAGCCCAGTGTTTAAGGATTGCAAAAAGACCTAGGTAAGGAGCGCTGAGATATTTCTGGGTAAATAGCATTATTTGTTCAAAAGTGTTTTATTTCAGCTACCTGTGTCTGTTTTACTGTGGACTCTCTGTGTTTCAGGCAGCCTGGCCTCTTTTAAAGTGGTGTTTCTTTTAAATTCGTTTTTGCCGTGTCTGTGTGAATTGCCTTGCTAGTTTGCGGCACATAACCCCCTCTCACCCCTTTTTTTCTTCTAAGTAAAAAGGCTACATACATCTTGCAGAGTGTGTTTTTAGGAGACTGTTTTAATCTGTTTCTGTGATTTAAATTGTGCTTAAGAACTGTCTGCCCCCCTGTTTTTTTGCCTTTAAAAAAGCCCAATTTCCGAGTGCGCGCCCAGCAGTATTCCAGTGTTTGTTTCTTAAACAATCTCTCCCTTACCTGGAAAGTAGACTCTGCTAGCTTGGAAGAGTGGATTCAGCCTGTCTGTATCGAAGGAGATTCTGAATAGAGCAACAGTTGCCTTTCCCACTGACCACAGGGACTGGACTTAGCTGATTGGCTCCCTGAGTCCCTGCTGCTCCTGAGCCCCCCCCCCCCCCACACCTGCTCCGGCCCTTTAAGTTTGTGGGGGGAAGCCCAAGACAGCCACCTCCATTTTGTGAGCCTCTGCATCTCCCCTGTGTCCTGATATAGCCCAGTGTTTAAGGATTGCAAAAAGACCTAGGTAAGGAGCGCTGAGATATTTCTGGGTAAATAGCATTATTTGTTCAAAAGTGTTTTATTTCAGCTACCTGTGTCTGTTTTACTGTGGACTCTCTGTGTTTCAGGCAGCCTGGCCTCTTTTAAAGTGGTGTTTCTTTTAAATTTGTTTTTGCCGTGTCTGTGTGAATTGCCTTGCTAGTTTGTGGCACATAACCGCCGCTCCCCCCTTTTTTTTCTTTTAAATAAAAAGGCTACATACATCTTGCAGAGTGTGTTTTTAGGAGACTGTTTTAATCTGTTTCTGTGATTTAAATTGTGCTTAAGAACTGTCTGCCCCCCTGTTTTTTTGGCCTTTAAAAAAGCCCGATTTCAGAGTGCGCGCCCAGCAGTATTCCAGTGTTTGTTTCTTAAACAATCTCTCCCTTACCTGGAAAGTAGACTCTGCTAGCTTGGAAGAGTGGATTCAGCCTGTCTGTATCGAAGGAGATTCTGAATAGAGCAACAGTTGCCTTTCCCCCTGACCACAGGGACTGGACTTAGCTGATTGGCTCCCTGAGTCCCTGCTGCTCCTGAGCCCCGCCGCCCCCCCACACCTGCTCTGGCCCTTTAAGTTTGTGGGGGGAAGCCCAAGACAGCCACCTCCATTTTGTGAGCCTCTGCATCTCCCCTGTGTCCTGATATAGCCCAGTGTTTAAGGATTGCAAAAAGACCTAGGTAAGGAGTGCTGAGATATTTCTGGGTAAATAGCATTATTTGTTCAAAAGTGTTTTATTTCAGCTACCTGTGTCTGTTTTACTGTGGACTCTCTGTGTTTCAGGCAGCCTGGCCTCTTTTAAAGTGGTGTTTCTTTTAAATTTGTTTTTGCCGTGTCTGTGTGAATTGCCTTGCTAGTTTGTGGCACATAACCCCCCCCTCCCCCATTTATTCTCTTCTATGTAAAAATGCTCCATACATCTTGCAGAGTGTGTTTTTAGGGGTCTGTTTTAATCTGTTTCTGTGATTCAAATTGTGGTTAAGAACTGTCTACCCCTCTGGATTTTTTTGCCTTTGAAAAATCCCGATTTCAGAGTGCGCGCCCAGCAGTATTCCAGTGTTTGTTTCTTAAACAATCTCTCTCTTACCTGGAAAGTAGACTCTGCTAGCTTGGAAGAGTGGATTCAGCCTGTCTGTATCCAAGGAGATTCTGAATAGAGCAGCAGTAGACTTTCCCCCTGACCACAGGGACTGGACTTAGCTGATTGGCTCCCTGAGTCCCTGCTGCACCTGAGCCCCGCCCCCCACACCTGCTCTGGCCCCTTAAGTTTGTGGAGGGAAGCCTAAGAGAGCCACCTCCATTTTGTGAGCCTCTGCATCTCCCCTGTGTCTTGATACATCCCAGTGTTCAAGGATTGCAAAAAGACCTTGTTAAGGAGCCCTGAGATATTTCTGGGTAAATAGCATTATTTGTTCAAAAGTGTTTTATTTGAGCTACCTGTGTCTGTTTTACTGTTGACTCTCTGTGTTTCAGCCAGCCTGGCCTCTTTTAAAGTGGTGTTTTTTTTTAATTAGTTTTTGCCGAGTCTAGGTGAATTGCCATGCTAGTTTGTGGCACATAACCCCCCTCCCCCATTTTTTCTCTTCTATGTAAAAATGCTCCATACATCTTGCAGAGTGTGTTTTTAGGGGACTGTTTTAATCTGTTTCTGTGATTTAAATTGTGGTTAAGAACTGTCTACCCCCCTGGATTTTTTTGCCTTTAAAAAAGCCTGATTTCAGATTGCGTGCCCAGCAGTATTCCAGTGTTTGTTTCTTAAACAATCTCTCTCTTACCTGGAAAGTAGACTCTGCTAGCTTGGAAGAGTGGATTCAGCCTGTCTGTATCCAAGGAGATTCTGAATAGAGCAGCAGTAGACTTTCCCCCTGAGCACAGGGACTGGACTTAGCTGATTGGCTCCCTGAGTCCCTGCTGTACCTGAGCCCCGCCCCACCACACCAGCTGCAGCCTTTTAAGTTTGTGGAGGGAAGCCCAAGACAGCCACCTCCATTTTGTGAGCCTCTGCATCTCCCCTGTGTCCAAATACAGCCCAGTGTTCAAGGATTGCAAAAAGACGTAGGTAAGGAGCCCTGAGATATTTTTGGGTAAATAGTATTATTTGTTCAAAAAGTGTTCTATTTCAGCTACCTGTGTCTCTTTTACTGTGGACTCTCGGTGTTTCAGACAGCCTGGCCTCTTTTAAAGTGGTGTTTCTTTTAAATTTGTTTTTGGCGTGTCTGTGTGAATTGCCATGCTAGCTTGTGGCACATAACCCCTGCTGCACCCTTTTTTTCCTTTTAAATAAAAAGGCTACATACATCTTGCAGAGTGTGTTTTTAGGAGACTGTTTTAATCTGTTTCTGTGATTTAAATTGTGCTTAAGAACTGTCTGCCCCCCTGTTTTTTTTTGCCTTTAAAAAAGCCCGATTTCAGAGTGCGCGCCCAGAAGTATTCCAGTGTTTGTTTCTTAAACAATCTCTCCCTTACCTGGAAAGTAGACTCTGCTAGCTTGGAAGAGTGGATTCAACCTGTCTGTATCCAAGGAGATTCTGAATAGAGCAACAGTTGCCTTTCCCCCTGACCACAGGGACTGGACTTAGCTGATTGGCTCCCTGAGTCCCTGCTGCTCCTGAGCCCCCCTCCCACACCTGCTCCGGCCCTTTAAGTTTGTGGGGGGAAACCCAAGACAGCCACCTCCATTTTGTGAGCCTCTGCATCTCCCCTGTGTCCTGATATAGCCCAGTGTTTAAAGATTGCAAAAAGACCTAGGTACGGAGCGCTGAGATATTTCTGGGTAAATAGCATTATTTGTTCAAAAGTGTTTTATTTCAGCTACCTGTGTCTGTTTTACTGTGGACTCTCTGTGTTTCAGGCAGCCTGGCCTCTTTTAAAGTGGTGTTTCTTTTAACTTCGTTTTTGCTGTGTCTGTGTGAATTGCCTTGCTAGTTTGTGGCACATAAACCCCGCTCCCCCCGTTTTTTTCTTTTAAATAAAAATGCTACATACATCTTGCAGAGTCTGTTTTTAGGAGACTGTTTTAATCTGTTTCTGTGATTTAAATTGTGCTTAAGAACTGTCTGTCCCCCTGTTTTTTTTGCCTTTAAAAAAGCCCGATTTCAGAGTGCGCGCCCAGCAGTATTCCAGTGTTTGTTTCTTAAACAATCTCTCCCTTACCTGGAAAGTAGACTCTGCTAGCTTGGAAGAGTGGATTCAGCCTGTCTGTATCGAAGGAGATTCTGAATAGAGCAACAGTTGCCTTTCCCCCTGACCACAGGGACTGGACTTAGCTGATTGGCTCCCTGAGTCCCTGCTGCCCCTGAGCCCCGCCCCCCCCCCACACCTGCTCTGGCACTTTAAGTTTGTGGAGGGAAGCCCAAGACAGCCACCTCCATTTTGTGAGCCTCTGCATCTCCCCTGTGTCCTGATACAGCTCAGTGTTCAAGGATTGCAAAAAGACCTAGGTAAGGAGCCCTGAGTTATTTCTGGCTAAATAGTATTATTTGTTCAAAAGTGTTTTATTTCAGCTACCTGTGTCTGTTTTACTGTTGACTCTCTGTGTTTCAGGCAGCCTGGCCTCTTTTAAAGTGGTGGGTTTTTTTATTCGTTTTTGCTGTGTCTGTGCGAATTGCCTTGCTAGTTTGTGGCACAAAACCCCCGCGCCCCCCCTTTTTTTCTTTTAAATAAAAAGGCTACATACATCTTGCAGAGTGTGTTTTTAGGAGACTGTTTTAATCTGTTTCTGTAATTTAAATTGTGCTTAAGAACTGTCTGCCCCCCTGTTTTTTTTGCCTTTAAAAAGGCCCGATTTCAGAGTGCGCGCCCAGCAGTATTCCAGTGTTTGTTTCTTAAACAATCTCTCCCTTACCTGGAAAGTAGACTCTGCTAGCTTGGAAGAGTGGATTCAGCCTGTCTGTATCAAAGGAGATCCTGAATAGAGCAACAGTTGCCATTCCCCCTGACCACAGGGACTGGACTTAGCTGATTGGCTCCCTATGTCCCTGCTGCTACTGAGCCCCCCCCACAGATGCTCCGGCCCTTTAAGTTTGTCGGGGGAAGCCCAAGACAGCCACCTCCATTTTGTGAGTCTCTGCATCTCCCCTGTGTCTTGATACAGCCCAGTGTTCAAGGATTGCAAAAAGACCTTGGTAAGGAGCCCTGAGATATTTCTGGGTAAATAGCATTATTTATTCAAAAGTGTTTTATTTCACCTACCTGTGTCTGTTTTACTGTGGACTCTCTGTGTTTCAGCCAGCCTGGCCTCTTTTAAAGTGGTGTTTTTTAAAAATTTGTTTTTGCCGAGTCTTTGTGAATTGTCTTGCTAGTTTGTGGCACATAACCCCTTCTCCCCCATTTTTCTCTTCTATGTAAAAATGCTCCATACATCTTACAGAGTGTGTTTTTAGGGGACTGTTTTAATCTGTTTCTGTGATTTAAATTGTGCTTAAGAACTGTCTACCCCCCTGGATTTTTTTGCCTTTAAAAAAGCCCGATTTCAGATTGCCCGCACAGCAGTATTCCAGTGTTTGTTTCTTAAACAATCTCTCTCTTACCTGGAAAGTAGACTCTGCTGGCTTGGAAGAGTGGATTCAGCCTGTCTGTATCCAAAGAGATTCTGAATAGAGCAGCAGTAGACTTTCCCCCTGACCACAGGGACTGGACTTAGCTGATTGGCTCCCTGAGTCCCTGCTGCACCTGAACCCCGCCCCAAAACACCAGATGCAGCCCTTTAAGTTTGTGGAGGGAAGCCCAAGACAGCCACCTCCATTTTGTGAGCCTCTGCATCTCCCCTGTGTCCTGATACAGCCCAGTGTTCAAGGATTGCAAAAAGACGTAGGTAAGGAGCACTGAGATATTTTCGGGTAAATAGTATTATTTGTTCAAAAAGTGTTTTATTTCAGCTACCTGTGTCTGTTTTACTGTGGACTCTCTGTGTGTCAGGCAGCCTGGCCTCTTTTAAAGTGGTGTTTCTTTTAAATTTGTTTTTGGCGTGTCTGTGTGAATTGCCATGCTAGCTTGTGGCACATAACCCCCGCTCCCCCTGTTTTTTTCCTTTTAAATAAAAAGGCTACATACATCTTGCAGAGTGTGTTTTTAGGAGACTGTTTTAATCTGTTTCTGTGATTTAAATTGTGCTTAAGAACTGTCTGCCCCCCTGTTTTTTTTGCCTTTAAAAAAGCCAGATTTCAGAGTGCGCGCCCAGCAGTATTCCAGTGTTTGTTTCTTAAACAATCTCTCCCTTACCTGGAAAGTAGACTCTGCTAGCTTGGAAGAGTGGATTCTACCTGTCTGTATCCAAGGAGATTCTGAATAGAGCAACAGTTGCTTTTCCCCCTGACCACAGGGACTGGACTGAGCTGATTGGCTCCCTGAGTCCCCGCTGCTTCTGAGCCCCCCCCATACCTGCTCTGGCCCTTTAAGTTTGTGGGGGGAAGCCCAAGACAGCCACCTCCATTTTGTGAGCCTCTGCATCTCCCCTGTGTCCAAATACAGCCCAGTGTTTAAGGATTGCAAAAAGACCTAGGTAAGGAAAGCTGAGATATTTCTGGGTAAATAGTATTATTTGTTCAAAAGTGTTTTATTTCAGCTACCTGTGTCTGTTTTACTGTGGACTCTCTGTGTTTCAGGCAGCCTGGCCTCTTTCAAAGTGGTGTTTCTTTTAAATTCGTTTTTGCCGTGTCTGTGTGAATTGCCTTGCTAGTTTGTGGCACATAACCCCCGTTCCCCCCGTTTTTTTCTTTTAAATAAAAAGGCTACATACATCTTGCAGAGTGTGTTTTTAGGAGACTGTTTTAATCTGTTTCTGTGATTTAAATTGTGCTTAAGAACTGTCTGCCCCCCTGTTTTTTTGGCCTTTAAAAAAGCCCGATTTCAGAGTGCGCGCCAAGCAGTATTCCAGTGTTTGTTTCTTAAACAATCTCTCCCTTACCTGGAAAGTAGACTCTGCTAGCTTGGAAGAGTGGATTCAGCCTGTCTGTATCAAAGGAGATTCTGAATAGAGCAACAGTTGCCTTTCCCCCTGACCACAGGGACTGGACTTAGCTGATTGGCTCCCTGAGTCCCTGCTGCACCTGAGCCCCGCCCCCCCCACACCTGCTCTGGCACTTTAAGTTTGTGGAGGGAAGCCCAAGACAGCCACCTCCATTTTGTGAGCCTCTGCATCTCCTCTGTGTCCTGATACAGCTCAGTGTTCAAGGATTGCAAAAAGACCTAGGTAAGGAGCCCTGAGATATTTCTGGCTAAATAGTATTATTTGATCAAAAGTGTTTTATTTCAGCTACCTGTGTCTGTTTTACTGTTGACTCTCTGTTTTTCAGGCAGCCTGGCGTCTTTTAAAGTGGCGTTTTTTTTTAATTCATTTTTGCCATGTCTGTGTGAATTGCCTTGCTAATTTGTGGCACATAACCCCCGCTCCCCCCCTTTTTTTCTTTTAAATAAAAAGGCTACATACATCTTGCAGAGTGTGTTTTTAGGAGACTGTTTTAATCTGTTTCTGTGATTTAAATTGTGCTTAAGAACTGTCTGCCCCCCTGTTTTTTTTGCCTTTAAAAAGGCCCGATTTCAGAGTGCGCGCCCAGCAGTATTCCAGTGTTTGTTTCTTAAACAATCTCTCCCTTACTTGGAAAGTAGACTCTGCTAGCTTGGAAGAGTGGATTCAGCCTGTCTGTATCAAAGGAGATTCTGAATAGCGCAACAGTTGCCATTCCCCCTGACCACAGGGACTGGACTTAGCTGATTGGCTCCCTGAGTCCCTGCTGCTCCTGAGCCCCCCCCCCCACACCTGCTCTGGCCCTTTAAGTTTGTGGGGGGAAGCCCAAGACAGCCACCTCCATTTTGTGAGCCTCTGCATCTCCCCTGTGTCCTGATATAGCCCAGTGTTTAAGGATTGCAAAAAGACCTAGGTAAGGAGCGCTGAGATATTTCTGGGTAAATAGCATTATTTGTTCAAAAGTGTTTTATTTCAGCTACCTGTGTCTGTTTTACTGTGGACTCTCTGTGTTTCAGGCAGCCTCTCCTCTTTTAAAGTGGTGTTTTTTTTTAATTCATTTTTGCTGTGTTTGTGTAAATTGTCTTGCTAGTTTGCGGCACATAACCCCCTCTCCCCGCTTTTTTTCTTCTAAGTAAAAAGGCTACATACGTCTTGCAGAGTGTGTTTTTAGGAGACTGTTTTAATCTGTTTCTGTGATTTAAATTGTGCTTAAGAACTGTCTGCCCCCCTGTTTTTTTTGCCTTTAAAAAACCCGATTTCAGAGTGCGCGCCCAGCAGTATTCCAGTGTTTGTTTCTTAAACAATCTCTCCCTTACCTGGAAAGTAGACTTTGCTAGCTTGGAAGAGTGGATTCAGCCTGTCTGTATCGAAGGAGATTCTGAATAGAGCAGCAGTAGACTTTTCCCCTGACCACAGGGACTGGACTTAGCTGATTGGCTCCCTGAGTCCCTGCTGCACCTGAGCCCCGCCCCCCCCACACCAGCTGCAGCCCTTTAAGTTTGTGGAGGGAATCCCAAGACAGCCACCTCCATTTTGTGAGCCTCTGCATCTCCCCTGTGTCCTGATACAGCCCAGTGTTCAAGGATTGCAAAAAGACGTAGGTAAGGAGCCCTGAGATATTTCTGGGTAAATACTATTATTTGTTCAAAAAGTATTTTATTTCAGCTACCTGTGTCTGTTTTACTGTGGACTCTCTGTGTTTCAGGCAGCCTGGCCTCTTTTAAAGTGGTGTTTCTTTTAAATTTGTTTTTGGCTTGTCTGTGTGAATTGCATTGCTAGCTTGTGGCACATAACCCCCGCTCCCCCCTTTTTTTCCTTTTAAATAAAAAGGCTACATACATCTTCAAGAGTGTGTTTTTAGGAGACCGTTTTAATCTGTTTCTGTGATTTAAATTGTGCTTAAGAACTGTCTGCCCCCCTGTTTTTTTGCCTTTAAAAAAGCCCGATTTCAGAGTGCGCGCCCAGCAGTATTCCAGTGTTTGTTTCTTAAACAATCTCTCCCTTACCTGGAAAGTAGACTCTGCTAGCTTGGAAGAGTGGATTCAACCTGTCTGTATCCAAGGAGATTCTGAATAGAGCAGCAGTAGACTTTCCCCCTGACCACAGGGACTGGGCTTAGCTGATTGGCTCCCTGAGGCCCTGCTGCACCTGAGCCCCGCCCCCCCACACCAGCTGCAGCCCTTTAAGTTTGTGGAGGGAAGCCCAAGACAGCCACCTCCATTTTGTGAGCCTCTGCATCTCCCCTGTGTCCTGATACAGCCCAGTATTCCAGGATTGCAAAAAGACGTAGGTAAGGAGCCCTGAGATATTTCTGGGTAAATAGTATTATTTGTTCAAAAAGTGTTTTATTTCAGCTACCTGTGTCTGTTTTACTGTGGACTCTCTGTGTTTCAGGCAGCCTGGCCTCTTTTAAAGTGGTGTTTCTTTTAAATTTGTTTTTGGCGTGTCTGTGTGAATTGCCTTCCTAGCTTGTGGCACATAACCCCCGCTCCCCTCTTTTTTTCCTTTTAAATAAAAAGTCTACGTACATCTTGCAGAGTGTGTTTTTAGGAGACTGTTTTAATCTGTTTCTGTGATTTAAATTGTGCTTAAAAACTGTCTGCCCCCTGTTTTTTTTTGCCTTTAAAAAAGCCCGATTTCAGAGTGTGCGCCCAGCAGTATTCCAGTGTTTGTTTCTTAAACAATCTCTCCCTTACCTGGAAAGTAGACTCTGCTAGCTTGGAAGTGTGAATTCAGCCTGTCTGTATCCAAGGAGATTCTGAATAGAGCAGCAGTTGCCTTTCCCCCTGACCACAGAGACTGGACTTAGCTGATTGGCTCCCTGAGTCCCTGCTGCACCTGAGCCCCGCCCCCCCACACCTACTCTGGCCCCTTAAGTTTGTGGAGGGAAGCCCAAGAGAGCCACCTCCATTTTGTGAGCCTCTGCATCTCCCCTGTGTCTTGATACAGCCCAGTGTTCAAGGATTGCAAAAAGACCTTGGTAAGGAGCCCTGAGATATTTCTGGGTAAATAGCATTATTTATTCAAAAGTGTTTTATTTCACCTACCTGTGTCTGTTTTACTGTGGACTCTCTGTGTTTCAGCCAGCCTGGCCTCTTTTAAAGTGGTGTTTTTAAAAATTTGTTTTTGCCGAGTCTTTGTGAATTGTCTTGCTAGTTTGTGGCACATAACCCCTCCTCCCCCATTTTTCTCTTCTATGTAAAAATGCTCCATACATCTTACAGAGTGTGTTTTTAGGGGACTGTTTTAATCTGTTTCTGTGATTTAAATTGTGCTTAAGAACTGTCTACCCCCCTGGATTTTTTTGCCTTTAAAAAAGCCCGATTTCAGATTGCCCGCACAGCAGTATTCCAGTGTTTGTTTCTTAAACAATCTCTCTCTTACCTGGAAAGTAGACTCTGCTGGCTTGGAAGAGTGGATTCAGCCTGTCTGTATCCAAAGAGATTCTGAATAGAGCAGCAGTAGACTTTCCCCCTGACCACAGGGGCTGGACTTAGCTGATTGGCTCCCTGAGTCCCTGCTGCACCTGAACCCCGCCCCAAAACACCAGATGCAGCCCTTTAAGTTTGTGGAGGGAAGCCCAAGACAGCCACCTCCATTTTGTGAGCCTCTGCATCTCCCCTGTGTCCTGATACAGCCCAGTGTTCAAGGATTGCAAAAAGACGTAGGTAAGGAGCACTGAGATATTTTCGGGTAAATAGTATTATTTGTTCAAAAAGTGTTTTATTTCAGCTACCTGTGTCTGTTTTACTGTGGACTCTCTGTGTGTCAGGCAGCCTGGCCTCTTTTAAAGTGGTGTTTCTTTTAAATTTGTTTTTGGCGTGTCTGTGTGAATTGCCATGCTAGCTTGTGGCACATAACCCCCGCTCCCCCTGTTTTTTTCCTTTTAAATAGAAAGGCTACATACATCTTGCAGAGTGTGTTTTTAGGAGACTGTTTTAATCTGTTTCTGTGATTTAAATTGTGCTTAAGAACTGTCTGCTCCCCTGTTTTTTTTGCCTTTAAAAAAGCCAGATTTCAGAGTGCGCGCCCAGCAGTATTCCAGTGTTTGTTTCTTAAACAATCTCTCCCTTACCTGGAAAGTAGACTCTGCTAGCTTGGAAGAGTGGATTCTACCTGTCTGTATCCAAGGAGATTCTGAATAGAGCAACAGTTGCTTTTCCCCCTGACCACAGGGACTGGACTTAGCTGATTGGCTCCCTGAGTCCCTGCTGCTCCTGAGCCCCCCCCCCATACCTGCTCTGGCCCTTTAAGTTTGTGGGGGGAAGCCCAAGACAGCCACCTCCATTTTGTGAGCCTCTGCATCTCCCCTGTGTCCAAATACAGCCCAGTGTTTAAGGATTGCAAAAAGACCTAGGTAAGGAGCGCTGAGATATTTCTGGGTAAATAGTATTATTTGTTCAAAAGTGTTTTATTTCAGCTACCTGTGTCTGTTTTACTGTGGACTCTCTGTGTTTCAGGCAGCCTGGCCTCTTTTAAAGTGGTGTTTCTTTTAAATTTGTTTTTGCCGTGTCTGTGTGAATTGCCTTGCTAGTTTGTGGCACATAACCCCCGTTCCCCCCGTTTTTTTCTTTTAAATAAAAAGGCTACATACATCTTGCAGAGTGTGTTTTTAGGAGACTGTTTTAATCTGTTTCTGTGATTTAAATTGTGCTTAAGAACTGTCTGCCCCCCTGTTTTTTTGGCCTTTAAAAAAGCCCGATTTCAGAGTGCGCGCCAAGCAGTATTCCAGTGTTTGTTTCTTAAACAATCTCTCCCTTACCTGGAAAGTAGACTCTGCTAGCTTGGAAGAGTGGATTCAGCCTGTCTGTATCAAAGGAGATTCTGAATAGAGCAACAGTTGCCTTTCCCCCTGACCACAGGGACTGGACTTAGCTGATTGGCTCCCTGAGTCCCTGCTGCACCTGAGCCCCGCCCCCCCCCACACCTGCTCTGGCACTTTAAGTTTGTGGAGGGAAGCCCAAGACAGCCACCTCCATTTTGTGAACCTCTGCATCTCCCCTGTGTCCTGATACAGCTCAGTGTTCAAGGATTGCAAAAAGACCTAGGTAAGGAGCCCTGAGATATTTCTGGCTAAATAGTATTATTTGTTCAAAAGTGTTTTATTTCAGCTACCTGTGTCTGTTTTACTGTTGACTCTCTGTTTTTCAGGCAGCCTGGCGTCTTTTAAAGTGGCGTTTTTTTTAATTCATTTTTGCCGTGTCTGTGTGAATTGCCTTGCTAATTTGTGGCACATAACCCCCGCTCCCCCCCTTTTTTTCTTTTAAATAAAAAGGCTACATACATCTTGCAGAGTGTGTTTTTAGGAGACTGTTTTAATCTGTTTCTGTGATTTAAATTGTGCTTAAGAACTGTCTGCCCCCCTGTTTTTTTTGCCTTTAAAAAGACCCGATTTCAGAGTGCACGCCCAGCAGTATTCCAGTGTTTGTTTCTTAAACAATCTCTCCCTTACTTGGAAAGTAGACTCTGCTAGCTTGGAAGAGTGGATTCAGCCTGTCTGTATCAAAGGAGATTCTGAATAGCGCAACAGTTGCCATTCCCCCTGACCACAGGGACTGGACTTAGCTGATTGGCTCCCTGAGTCCCTGCTGCTCCTGAGCCCCCCCCCCCCACACCTGCTCTGGCCCTTTAAGTTTGTGGGGGGAAGCCCAAGACAGCCACCTCCATTTTGTGAGCCTCTGCATCTCCCCTGTGTCCTGATATAGCCCAGTGTTTAAGGATTGCAAAAAGACCTAGGTAAGGAGCGCTGAGATATTTCTGGGTAAATAGCATTATTTGTTCAAAAGTGTTTTATTTCAGCTACCTGTGTCTCTTTTACTGTGGACTCTCTGTGTTTCAGGCAGCCTCTCCTCTTTTAAAGTGGTGTTTTTTTTTTATTCATTTTTGCTGTGTTTGTGTAAATTGTCTTGCTAGTTTGCGGCACATAACCCCCTCTCCCCGCTTTTTTTCTTCTAAGTAAAAAGGCTACATACGTCTTGCAGAGTGTGTTTTTAGGAGACTGTTTTAATCTGTTTCTGTGATTTAAATTGTGCTTAAGAACTGTCTGCCCCCCTGTTTTTTTTGCCTTTAAAAAACCCGATTTCAGAGTGCGCGCCCTGCAGTAATCCAGTGTTTGTTTCTTAAACAATCTCTCCCTTACCTGGAAAGTAGACTTTGCTAGCTTGGAAGAGTGGATTCAGCCTGTCTGTATCGAAGGAGATTCTGAATAGAGCAGCAGTAGACTTTTCCCCTGACCACAGGGACTGGACTTAGCTGATTGGCTCCCTGAGTCCCTGCTGCACCTGAGCCCCGCCCCCCCACACCAGCTGCAGCCCTTTAAGTTTGTGGAGGGAATCCCAAGACAGCCACCTCCATTTTGTGAGCCTCTGCATCTCCCCTGTGTCCTGATACAGCCCAGTGTTCAAGGATTGCAAAAAGACGTAGGTAAGGAGCCCTGAGATATTTCTGGGTAAATAGTATTATTTGTTCAAAAAGTATTTTATTTCAGCTACCTGTGTCTGTTTTACTGTGGACTCTCTGTGTTTCAGGCAGCCTGGCCTCTTTTAAAGTGGTGTTTCTTTTAAATTTGTTTTTGGCATGTCTGTGTGAATTGCATTGCTAGCTTGTGGCACATAACCCCCGCTCCCCCCTTTTTTTCCTTTTAAATAAAAAGGCTACATACATCTTCAAGAGTGTGTTTTTAGGAGACCGTTTTAATCTGTTTCTGTGATTTAAATTGTGCTTAAGAACTGTCTGCCCCCCTGTTTTTTTGCCTTTAAAAAAGCCCGATTTCAGAGTGCGCGCCCAGCAGTATTCCAGTGTTTGTTTCTTAAACAATCTCTCCCTTACCTGGAAAGTAGACTCTGCTAGCTTGGAAGAGTGGATTCAACCTGTCTGTATCCAAGGAGATTCTGAATAGAGCAGCAGTAGACTTTCCCCCTGACCACAGGGACTGGGCTTAGCTGATTGGCTCCCTGAGGCCCTGCTGCACCTGAGCCCCGCCCCCCCACACCAGCTGCAGCCCTTTAAGTTTGTGGAGGGAAGCCCAAGACAGCCACCTCCATTTTGTGAGCCTCTGCATCTCCCCTGTGTCCTGATACAGCCCAGTGTTCCAGGATTGCAAAAAGACGTAGGTAAGGAGCCCTGAGATATTTCTGGGTAAATAGTATTATTTGTTCAAAAAGTGTTTTATTTCAGCTACCTGTGTCTGTTTTACTGTGGACTCTCTGTGTTTCAGGCAGCCTGGCCTCTTTTAAAGTGGTGTTTCTTTTAAATTTGTTTTTGGCCTGTCTGTGTGAATTGCCTTCCTAGCTTGTGGCACATAACCCCCGCTCCCCCCTTTTTTTCCTTTTAAATAAAAAGGCTACATACATCTTGCAGAGTGTGTTTTTAGGAGACTGTTTTAATCTGTTTCTGTGATTTAAATTGTGCTTAAGAACTGTCTGCCCCCCTGTTTTTTTTGCCTTTAAAAAAAGCCCGATTTCAGACTGCGCGCCCAGCAGTATTCCAGTGTTTGTTTCTTAAACAATCTCTCCCTTACCTGGAAAGTAGACTCTGCTAGCTTGGAAGAGTGGATTCAACCTGTCTGTATCCAAGGAGATTCTGAATAGAGCAACAGTTGCCTTTCCCCCTGACCACAGAGACTGGACTTAGCTGATTGGCTCCCTGAGTCCCTGCTGCACCTGAGCCCCGCCCCCCACACCTGCTCTGGCCCCTTAAGTTTGTGGAGGGAAGCCTAAGAGAGCCACCTCCATTTTGTGAGCCTCTGCATCTCCCCTGTGTCTTGATACATCCCAGTGTTCAAGGATTGCAAAAAGACCTTGTTAAGGAGCCCTGAGATATTTCTGGGTAAATAGTATTATTTGTTCAAAAGTGTTTTATTTGAGCTACCTGTGTCTGTTTTACTGTTGACTCTCTGTGTTTCAGGCAGCCTGGCCTCTTTTAAAGTGGTGTTTTTTTTAAATTTGTTTTTGCCGAGTCTGTGTGAATTGCCTTGCTAGTTTGTGGCACATAACCCCCCTCCCCCATTTTTCTCTTCTATGTAAAAATGCTCCATACATCTTGCAGAGTGTGTTTTTAGGGGACTGTTTTAATCTGTTTCTGTGATTTAAATTGTGGTTAAGAACTGTCTACCCCCCTGGATTTTTTTGCCTTTAAAAAAGCCTGATTTCAGATTGCGCGCCCAGCAGTATTCCAGTGTTTGTTTCTTAAACAATCTCTCTCTTACCTGGAAAGTAGACTCTGCTAGCTTAGAAGAGTGGATTCAGCCTGTCTGTATCCAAGGAGATTCTGAATAGAGCAGCATTAGACTTTCCCCCTGACCACAGGGACTGGACTTAGCTGATTGGCTCCCTGAGTCCCTGCTGTACCTGAGCCCCACCCCACCACACCAGCTGCAGCCTTTTAAGTTTGTGGAGGGAAGCCCAAGACAGCCACCTCCATTTTGTGAGCCTCTGCATCTCCCCTGTGTCCAAATACAGCCCAGTGTTCAAGGATTGCAAAAAGACGTAGGTAAGGAGCCCTGAGATATTTTTGGGTAAATAGTATTATTTGTTCAAAAAGTGTTCTAGTTCAGCTACCTGTGTCTCTTTTACTGTGGACTCTCTGTGTTTCAGGCAGCCTGGCCTCTTTTAAAGTGGTGTTTCTTTTAAATTTGTTTTTGGCGTGTCTGTGTGAATTGCCATGCTAGCTTGTGGCACATAACCCCTGCTGCACCCTTTTTTTCCTTTTAAATAAAAAGGCTACATACATCTTGCAGAGTGTGTTTTTAGGAGACCGTTTTAATCTGTTTCTGTGATTTAAATTGTGCTTAAGAACTGTCTGCCCCCCTGTTTTTTTTGCCTTTAAAAAAGCCCGATTTCAGAGTGCGCGCCCAGCAGTATTCCAGTGTTTGTTTCTTAAACAATCTCTCCCTTACCTGGAAAGTAGACTCTGCTAGCTTGGAAGAGTGGATTCAACCTGTCTGTATCCAAGGAGATTCTGAATAGAGCAACAGTTGCCTTTCCCCCTGACCACAGAGACTGGACTTAGCTGATTGGCTCCCTGAGTCCCTGCTGCTCCTGAGGCCCCCCCCCACAGATGCTCCGGCCCTTTAAGTTTGTCGGGGGAAGCCCGAGACAGCCACCTCCATTTTGTGAGCCTCTGCATCTCCCCTGTGTCCTGATATAGCCTAGTGTTTAAGGATTGCAAAAAGACCTAGGTAAGGAGCGCTGAGATATTTCTGGGTAAATAGCATTATTTGTTCAAAAGTGTTTTATTTCAGCTACCTGTGTCTGTTTTACTGTGGACTCTCTGTGTTTCAGGCAGCCTGACCTCTTTTAAAGTGGTGTTTCTTTTAAATTAGTTTTTTCCATGTCTGTGTGAATTGCCATGCTTGTTTGTGGCACATAACCCCCTCTCCCCCCCTTTTTTTCTTTTAAATAAAAAGGCTACATACATCTTGCAGAGTGTGTTTTTAGGAGACTGTTTTAATCTGTTTCTGTGATTTAAATAGTGCTTAAGAACTGTCTGCCCCCCTGTTTGTTTTGCCTTTAAAAAGGCCCGATTTCTGAGTGCGCGCCCAGCAGTATTCCAGTGTTTGTTTCTTAAACAATCTCTCCCTTACCTGGAAAGTAGACTCTGCTAGCTTGGAAGTGTGAATTCAGCCTGTCTGTATCCAAGGAGATTCTGAATAGAGCAGCAGTTGCCTTTCCCACTGACCACAGAGACTGGACTTAGCTGATTGGCTCCCTGAGTCCCTGCTGCACCTGAGCCCCGCCCCCCCACACCTACTCTGGCCCCTTAAGTTTGTGGAGGGAAGCCCAAGAGAGCCACCTCCATTTTGTGAGCCTCTGCATCTCCCCTGTGTCTTGATACAGCCCAGTGTTCAAGGATTGCAAAAAGACTTTGGTAAGGAGCCCTGAGATATTTCTGGGTAAATAGCATTATTTGTTCAAAAGTGTTTTATTTCAGCTACCTGTGTCTGTTTTACTGTGGACTCTCTGTGTTTCAGCCAGCCTGGCCTCTTTTAAAGTGGTGTTTTTTAAAAATTCGTTTTTGCCGAGTCTTTGTGAATTGCCTTGCTAGTTTGTGGCACATAACCCCCCCTCCCCCATTTTTTCTCTTCTATGTAAAAATGCTCCATACATCTTACAGAGTGTGTTTTTAGGGTACTGTTTTAATCTGTTTCTGTGATTTAAATTGTGCTTAAGAACTGTCTACCCCCCTGGTTTTTTTTGCCTTTAAAAAGGCCCGATTTCAGATTGCGCGCCAAGCAGTATTCCAGTGTTTGTTTCTTAAACAATCTCTCTCTTACCTGGAAAGTAGACTCTGCTAGCTTGGAAGAGTGGATTCAGCCTGTCTGTATCCAAGGAGATTCTGAATAGAGCAGCAGTAGACTTTCCCCCTGACCACAGGGACTGGACTTAGCTGATTGGCTCCCTGAGTCCCTGCTGTACCTGAGCCCCGCCCCACCACACCAGCTGCAGCCTTTTAAGTTTGTGGAGGGAAGCCCAAGACAGCCACCTCCATTTTGTGAGCCTCTGCATCTCCCCTGTGTCCAAATACAGCCCAGTGTTCAAGGATTGCAAAAAGACGTAGGTAAGGAGCCCTGAGATATTTTTGGGTAAATAGTATTATTTGTTCAAAAAGTGTTCTATTTCAGCTACCTGTGTCTCTTTTACTTTGGACTCTCTGTGTTTCAGGCAGCCTGGCCTCTTTTAAAGTGGTGTTTCTTTTAAATTTGTTTTTGGCGTGTCTGTGTGAATTGCCATGCTAGCTTGTGGCACATAACCCCTGCTGCACCCTTTTTTTCCTTTTAAATAAAAAGGCTACATACATCTTGCAGACTGTGTTTTTAGGAGACTGTTTTAATCTGTTTCTGTGATTTCAATTGTGCTTAAGAACTGTCTGCCCCCTGTTTTTTTTGCCTTTAAAAAAGCCCGATTTCAGAGTGCGCGCCCAGCAGTATTCCAGTGTTTGTTTCTTAAACAATCTCTCCCTTACCTGGAAAGTAGACTCTGCTAGCTTGGAAGAGTGGATTCAACCTGTCTGTATCCAAGGAGATTCTGAATAGAGCAACAGTTGCCTTTCCCCCTGACCACAGGGACTGGACTTAGCTGATTGGCTCCCTGAGTCCCTGCTGCTCCTGAGCCCCCCTCCCACACCTGCTCCGGCCCTTTAAGTTTGTGGGGGGAAACCCAAGACAGCCACCTCCATTTTGTGAGCCTCTACATCTCCCCTGTGTCCTGATATAGCCCAGTGTTTAAGGATTGCAAAAAGACCTAGGTAAGGAGCGCTGAGATATTTCTGGGTAAATAGCATTATTTGTTCAAAAGTGTTTTATTTCAGCTACCTGTGTCTGTTTTACTGTGGACTCTCTGTGTTTCAGGCAGCCTGGCCTCTTTTAAAGTGGTGTTTCTTTTAAATTCGTGTTTGCCGTGTCTGTGTGAATTGCCTTGCTAGTTTGTGGCACATAAACCCCGCTCCCCTGTTTTTTTCTTTTAAATAAAAAATGCTACATACATCTTGCAGAGTCTGTTTTTAGGAGACTGGTTTAATCTGTTTCTGTGATTTAATTGTGCTTAAGAACTGTCTGCCCCCTGTTTTTTTTGCCTTTAAAAAAGCCCGATTTCAGAGTGCGCGCCCAGCAGTATTCCAGTGTTTGTTTCTTAAACAATCTCTCCCTTACCTGGAAAGTAGACTCTGCTAGCTTGGAAGAGTGGATTCAGCCTGTCTGTATCGAAGGGAGATTCTGAATAGAGCAACAGTTGCCTTTCCCCCTGATCACAGGGACTGGACTTAGCTGATTGGCTCCCTGAGTCCCTGCTGCACCTGAGCCCCGCCCCCCCCCCACACCTGCTCTGGCACTTTAAGTTTGTGTAGGGAAGCCCAAGACAGCCACCTCCATTTTGTGAGCCTCTGCATCTCCCCTGTGTCCTGATACAGCTCAGTGTTCAAGGATTGCAAAAAGACCTAGGTAAGGAGCCCTGAGATATTTCTGGCTAAATAGTATTATTTGTTCAAAAGTGTTTTATTTCAGCTACCTGTGTCTGTTTTTACTGTTGACTCTCTCTTTTTCAGCAGCCTGGCCTCTTTTAAAGTGGTGTTTTTTTTTTTATTCGTTTTTGCTGTGTCTGTGTGAATTGCCTTGCTAGTTTGTGGCACATAACCCCCGCTCCCCCCGTTTTTTTCTTTTAAATAAAAATGCTACATACATCTTGCAGAGTGTGTTTTTAGGAGACTGTTTTAATCTGTTTCTGTGATTTAAATTGTGCTTAAGAAACTGTCTGCCCCCCTGTTTTTTTTTGCCTTTAAAAAGGCCCGATTTCAGAGTGCGCGCCAGCAGTATTCCAGTGTTTGTTTCTTAAACAATCTCTCCCTTACCTGGAAAGTAGACTCTGCTAGCTTGGAAGAGTGGATTCAGCCTGTCTGTATCAAAGGAGATTCTGAATAGAGCAACAGTTGCCTTTCCCCCTGACCACAGGGACTGGACTTAGCTGATTGGCTCCCTGAGTCCCTGCTGCTCCTGAGCCCCCCCCACACCTGCTCCGGCCCTTTAAGTTTGTGGGGGGAAGCCCAAGACAGCCACCTCCATTTTGTGAGCCTCTGCATCTCCCCTGTGTCCTGATATAGCCCAGTGTTTAAGGATTGCAAAAAGACCTAGGTAAGGAGCGCTGAGATATTTCTGGGTAAATAGCATTATTTGTTCAAAAGTGTTTTATTTCAGCTACCTGTGTCTGTTTTACTGTGGACTCTCTGTGTTTCAGGCAGCCTGGCCTCTTTTAAAGTGGTGTTTCTTTTAAATTTGTTTTTGCCGTGTCTGTGTGAATTGCCTTGCTAGTTTGTGGCACATAACCCCCGCTCCCCCGTTTTTTTCTTTTAAATAAAAGGCTACATACATCTTGCAGAGTGTGTTTTTAGGAGACTGTTTTAATCTGTTTCTGTGATTTAAATTGTGCTTAAGAACTGTCTGCCCCCCTGTTTTTTTGGCCTTTAAAAAAGCCCGATTTCAGAGTGCGCGCCCAGCAGTATTCCAGTGTTTGTTTCTTAAACAATCCTTCCCTTACCTGGAAAGTAGACTCTGCTAGCTTGGAAGAGTGGATTCAGCCTGTCTGTATTGAAGGAGATTCTGAATAGAGCAACAGTTGCCTTTCCCCCTGACCACAGGGACTGGACTTAGCTGATTGGCTCCCTGAGTCCCTGCTGCTCCTGAGCCCCGCCGCCCCCCCACACCTGCTCTGGCCCTTTAAGTTTGTGGGGGGAAGCCCAAGACAGCCACCTCCATTTTGTGAGCCTCTGCATCTCCCCTGTGTCCTGATATAGCCCAGTGTTTAAGGATTGCAAAAAGACCTAGGTAAGGAGCGCTGAGATATTTCTGGGTAAATAGCATTATTTGTTCAAAAGTGTTTTATTTCAGCTACCTGTGTCTGTTTTACTGTGGACTCTCTGTGTTTCAGGCAGCCTGGCCTCTTTTAAAGTGGTGTTTCTTTTAAATTCGTTTTTGCCGTGTCTGTGTGAATTGCCTTGCTAGTTTTGTGGCACATAAACTCCGCTCCCCCCGTTTTTTTCTTTTAAATAAAAATGCTACATACATCTTGCAGAGTCTGTTTTTAGGAGACTGTTTTAATCTGTTTCTGTGATTTAAATTGTGCTTAAGAACTGCCTGCCCCCCTGTTTTTTTTTGCCTTTAAAAAAGCCCAATTTCAGAGTGCCGCGCCCAGCAGTATTCCAGTGTTTGTTTCTTAAACAATCTCTCCCTTACCTGGAAAGTAGACTCTGCTAGCTTGGAAGAGTGGATTCAGCCTGTCTGTATCGAAGGAGATTCTGAATAGAGCAACAGTTGCCTTTCCCCCTGACCACAGGGACTGGACTTAGCTGATTGGCTCCCTGAGTCCCTGCTGCACCTGAGACCCGACCCCCCACACCTGCTCTGGCCCTTTAAGTTTGTGGAGGGAAGCCCAAGACAGCCACCTCCATTTTGTGAGCCTCTGCATCTCCCCTGTGTCCTGATACAGCTCAGTGTTCAAGGATTGCAAAAAGACCTAGGTAAGGAGCCCTGAGATATTTCTGGCTAAATAGTATTATTTGATCAAAAGTGTTTTATTTCAGCTACCTGTGTCTGTTTTACTGTTGACTCTCTGTTTTTCAGGCAGCCTGGCCTCTTTTAACCCCTTCGCTGCCAGGCCTTTTCCCCCTCCTGTGCCAGGCCTTTTTTTGCCTATTTGGGGCAGTTCGCGCTTAGGCCCTCATAACTTTTTGTCGACATAAGCTAACCAAGCCAAATTTGCGTCCTTTTTTTCCAACATCCTAGGGATTCTAGAGGTACCCAGACTTTGTGGGTTCCCCTGAAGGAGGCCAAGAAATTGGCCAAAATACAGTGAAAATTTCTTTTTTTTCAAAAAAAATTGGAAAAAAGTGGCTGCAGAAGAAGGCTTGTGGTTTTTCCCCTGAAAATGGCATCAACAAAGGGTTTGCGTGCTAAACTCAGCAGCTTCCCAGCTTTCAGGAACAGGCAGACTTGAATCAGAAAACCCAATTTTTTCAACACAATTTTGGCATTTTACTGGGGCATACCCCATTTGTGCAATTTTTTGTGCTTTCAGCCTCCTTCCAGTCAGTGACAGGAATGGTCATGAAACCAATGCTGGATCCCAGAAACCTAAACATTTCTGAAAAGTAGACAAAATTCTGAATTCAGCAAGGGGTCATTTGTGTAGATCCTACAAGGGTTTTCTACAGAAAATAACAGCTGAAAAAGAAAAATATTGAAATTGAGGTGAAAAAACCATCAATTTTTCTCTACGTTTTACTCTGTAACTTTTCCCTGCAATGTCAGATTATCGAAAGCAATATACCGTTACGTCTGCTGGACTCCTCTGGTTGCGGGGATATATAGGGTTTGTAGGTTCATCAAGAACCCGAGGAACCCAGAGCCAATAAATGAGCTGCACCCTGCAATGCGTTTTCATTCTATACCGGGTATACAGCAATTCATTTGCTGAAATACAAGGAGTAAAAAATTGCTATCAAGAAAACCTTTGCATTTCCAAAAAGGGCACAAGATAAGGTGTTGAGGAGCAGTGGTTATTTGCACATCTCTGAATTCCGGGGTGACCATAGTAGCACGTGAATTACAGGGAATTTCTCAAATAGATGTCTTTTTTACACACACTCCTATATTTGGAAGGAAAAAATGTAGAGAAAGACAAGGGGCAATAGTACTTGTTTTGCTAATCTATGTTCCCCCAAGTCTCCCGATAAAAATGGTACCTCACTTGTGTGGGTAGGCCTAGCACCCGCGACAGGATATGCCCCAAAACACAACGTGGACACATCACAGAAAACAGAGCTGTTTTTAGCAAAGTGACTACCTGTAGATTTTGGCCTCTAGCTCAGCCGCACCTAGGGAAACCTACCAAACCTGTGCATTTCTGAAAACTAGAGACCTAGGGGAATCCAAGGAGGTGTGACTTGTGTGGCTCGGACCAGGTTCTGTTACCCAGAATCCTTTGCAAACCTCAAAATTTGGCTAAAAAAACACATGTTCCTCACATTTCTGTGGCAGAAAGTTCTGGAATCTGAGAGGAGCCACAAATTTCCTTCCACCCAGCGTTCCCCCACGTCTCCCGATAAAAATGATACCTCACTTGTGTGGGTAGGCCTAGCGCCCGCGACAGGATATGCCCCAAAACACAACGTGGACATATCACAGAAAACAGAGCTGTTTTTAGCAAAGTGACTACCTGTAGATTTTGGCCTCTAGCTCAGCCGCCACCTAGGGAAACCTACCAAACCTGTGCATTTCTGAAAACTAGAGACCTAGGGGAATCCAAGGAGGGGTGACTTGCGGGGCTCGGACCAGGTTCTGTTACCCAGAATCCTTTGCAAACCTCAAAATTTGGCTAAAAAAACACATGTTCCTCACATTTCTGTGGCAGAAAGTTCTGGAATCTGAGAGGAGCCACAAATTTCCTTCCACCCAGCGTTCCCCCACGTCTCCCGATAAAAATGATACCTCACTTGTGTGGGTAGGCCTAGCGCCCGCGACAGGATATGCCCCAAAACACAACGTGGACATATCACAGAAAACAGAGCTGTTTTTAGCAAAGTGACTACCTGTAGATTTTGGCCTCTAGCTCAGCCGCCACCTAGGGAAACCTAACAAACCTGTGCATTTCTGAAAACTAGAGACCCAGGGGAATCCAAGGAGGGGTGACTTGCGGGGCTCGGACCAGGTTCTGTTACCCAGAATCCTTTGCAAACCTCAAGATTTGGCTAAAAAAACACATGTTCCTCACATTTCTGTGGCAGAAAGTTCTGGAATCTGAGAGGAGCCACAAATTTCCTTCCACCCAGCGTTCCCTCACGTCTCCCGATAAAAATGATACCTCACTTGTGTGGGTAGGCCTAGCGCCCGCGACAGGATATGCCCCAAAACACAACGTGGACATATCACAGAAAACAGAGCTGTTTTTAGCAAAGTGACTACCTGTAGATTTTGGCCTCTAGCTCAGCCACCACCTAGGGAAACCTAACAAACCTGTGCATTTCTGAAAACTAGAGACCTAGGGGAATCCAAGGAGGGGTGACTTGCGGGGCTCGGACCAGGTTCTGTTACCCAGAATCCTTTGCAAATCTCAAAATTTGGCTAAAAAAACACATGTTCCTCACATTTCTATGGCAGAAAGTTCTGGAATCTGAGAGGAGCCACAAATTTCCTTCCACCCAGCGTTCCCCCACGTCTCCCGATAAAAATGATACCTCACTTGTGTGGGTAGGCCTAGCGCCCGCGACAGGATATGCCCCAAAACACAACGTGGACATATCACAGAAAACAGAGCTGTTTTTAGGAAAGTGACTACCTGTAGATTTTGGCCTCTAGCTCAGCCGCCACCTAGGGAAACCTACCAAACCTGTGCATTTCTGAAAACTAGAGACCTAGGGGAATCCAAGGAGGGGTGACTTGCGGGGCTCGGACCAGGTTCTGTTACCCAGAATCCTTTGCAAATCTCAAAATTTGGCTAAAAAAACACATGTTCCTCACATTTCTGTGGCAGAAAGTTCTGGAATCTGAGAGGAGCCACAAATTTCCTTCCACCCAGCGTTCCCCCACGTCTCCCGATAAAAATGATACCTCACTTGTGTGGGTAGGCCTAGCGCCCGCGACAGGATATGCCCCAAAACACAACGTGGACACATCACAGAAAACAGAGCTGTTTTTAGCAAAGTGACTACCTGGAGATTTTGGCCTCTAGCTCAGCCGCCACCTAGGGAAACCTACCAAACCTGTACATTTCTGAAAACTAGAGACCTAGGGGAATCCAAGGAGGGGTGACTTGCGGGGCTCGGACCAGGTTCTGTTACCCAGAATCCTTTGCAAACCTCAAAATTTGGCTAAAAAAACACATGTCCCTCACATTTCTGTGGCAGAAAGTTCTGGAATCTGAGAGGAGCCACAAATTTCCTTCTACCCAGCGTTCCCCCAAGTCTCCCGATAAAAATGATACCTCACTTGTGTGGGTAGGACTAGCGCCCACGAAAGGAAAGGGCCCAAAACACAACGTGGACACATCACATTTTTTTTAAGCAGTGCCTACCTGTGGATTTTGGCCTGTAGCTCAGCCGACACCTGAGGAAACCTAGCAAACCAGTGCATTTTTGAAAACTAGAAACCCAGGGGAATCCAAGATGGGGTGACTTGCGGGGCTCTGACCAGATTATGTTGCAAACATCAAAATTTGGCCCAAAAAACACTTTTTCCTCTCATTTCGGTGACAGAAAGTTCTGGAATCTGAGAGGAGCCACAAATTTCCTTCCACCCAGCGTTCCCCTAAGTCTCTCGATAAAAATGGTACATCACTTCTGTGGGTAGGCCTAGCTCCCACAAAAGGAAATGGCCCAAAACACAACGTGGACACAACATATTTTTTCACAGAAAACAGAGGTGTTTTTTGCAAGGTGCCTACCTGTGGTGTTTGGCCTGTAGCTCAGCCGGCCCCAGGGGGGGGGGGGGCAG